>NC_062278.1:79855357-82355357 GCF_902655055.1 Lutra lutra
ACTTATTATCTTCTTTTTTTTTTTTCAATTCGTGCATAACAGATATTCAATGACATTGTACTTATGGATTCTCTTACTTTCTGCGACCCTCTTTCCTTCACTGGCTCCTCTTACAAGTCCCTTAACTGTGAACCATTCCCAAAGCAGTTCCCTGGGCTGCACTCTCTCACATGATTTCTCTTAGACAGCAAAACTCTGTCTTGGTGTTATCTGTATGGTAGTTATTTCCAAATGTGTCTTTCTTTGATCAGGCCCCTATCACATAATTCTGTCCTTCACCTCCTGGCTATTCAAGTATTACCTAAAATTTTAGCCAGCCTCAAGTGACAAATGAGCCCAGATCTGAGCCAATCCGGAGGAAGACTTCTATAGAAAGTAAACAAAATTGGTGTTTTGGAAGAAGAACAAACAGTTCAGTTTGTCTGAAGTGTGGTGAGAGAGGAGAAGGGAAGAACATAAGATTGGAGCAATAGTAGAGGGTTACATATGTTATCTGATGGACTATCAATTTTATGAAGCCTTTGGATTTTATTCTAAATATGGTATTTTGGGAGGTTTGAGTGGCAAGTGCTATTGACCCTTTTAAATAATCACTCTGACTGCTGGGTGAAAACTAGAGAACAGGAAAGGGAAAGGCAGAAGTAGGGAGAACAGCTGTGTTGCACACTTCAGGTAAAACATTAGGAACAAACGCACAGTAAGAGCCAAGGCTAGCCGGCTAATGCCTATTTCACCCATAATATGACTGGGGTTGTTAAGCTTACAGTGAAAAACAAAGAAGTACTATTTCTGTAACAGTGATGAAATAAAACACAAAACAACGTCACTTAATAAGACTTCTTATTAAAAGCTACCTTTATTAAAAGATTTGGGGTTAGGTAGAGATTTATAGACTGGCTGTTGGGAACTTCTAAATATTTTCAAGAGCTTTAGAAGGTAAAGGGGAAAAGTTCTTTGTTATATTTACTCTTACTTTAAAACTCATGGGTCTCCACTGTAGGAGCATGGGGCACATCCTCCATGATGAACATTCTCTTAGAGATTATGAAGAGAGAGGGGGAACATGAGAGAGAGAAAAATAAAAGAAGTTTTTCCTGAGGTAAAAAAGAAAGAGTTGGAATAAAGCTGAGGGAAAAATAGAATGAAAGAGGATGCTGGGTACATGACAAACACCAGTGGAGTTAACTGAACTATGGAAGGTGGGAGATAGGAAAGTATAAGACCACAGCTTGTTCATGGCCCATCTCAGTGGGAAGAAATGATCAGTGTGAAGAAAAAAAAAAAACTTTTTAAATAATTGGATGACGAGAACCTCACAGCTCTGGAGATGAGAGGCAGAGATCCATGCAATAAAATATATAAATGGTAAGTTTAGAAGAGAGGGTTGTTCATTTAAACAAACCTTACACTATGAATTAATTAGTTGATTACAAGAGATTGCCCAGTCTTAGAGCTAATGAAAAGTAAAAGATTATTTTTGAAAGTTTAGGGAACAAAAATTATATATGTGTTCACTTAAATTTATTTCAATGGTGTCAAGGAATCTACCACTCTAGAATACATTGAGATATTAACTACATATATTCTAGCAAGTGATAGTTTTCTGAGATCTATTGGCAAAACACTGTCATGCTTTAATTCGTAAGCAGTGTCTATTCTTATGAAATAGGATAATAGAGGTTATATAATTCTCAGTTATGTGTTCTCATAGAAGTAGTCCCCTTTTTTATTTGATAATATATTCTAAAGTTTACACCTGTTTATATGTGTGCGTGCATGTATGTGTGTAAGCAGAAGGGTCACGTCATGCTCTTTCTGGATAATAATATCATAATTTCAACAAGCCCCTATTAATGACTTTACTGAAATTGCACTTCAGGACACTACATGTAAAACTGATCATGAAAATTGAGCTCAAACACATTGATATAAGGTTATACTCTATGAAAATATCATATATAGTTTAAATGTCACTAATTCTTACTCCCTTCATTCTAATTCATTATAAAACAGACAAAAGGATAAGTACATGCTGAAAGAAAAAAACATGCATTAGCATTTATAACAGTAAGGAAATCAATAAGTCTCTTAAAAAATATGCCAAAAAAAATCTCATATATTTTTATCTTCCCTGGCCAGAGAAATTGTGTTAACAGCATGCTAGCAAGAATCATCCTAATTTTTGCAAACCCGATTTTTGCTGCAGTGTAGGCAGGGCCTTAAATACATTTCTCACTACTGCATCTATTTTTAATTTCTAATTCAACATGGAATTCTTAATTCACTGTCTCTAAATTGCAGGCTATTTACAAAGGCTTAGGTGAAACACTAAGCTTTTACTGGGTATTTTATTTTTAACTTTTCTCTTCCCTAGGAATAACACAAAATGGACCTCTTTTGGAAATGTGATAAGGATATATCTGGTGCATTTGTCTTCTGCAATATTCAAAATAGATCTCCTGCCTCAGCAATGACAGTATTCTCTCAACCAAGCAAGCATCCGCCAAAGTACAGTCTGAACATCAAGTACACAGGGTTAATCAACCTCAACATATGAAGGTTACACTAAGTGAGGTCATTTCAAAACAATAACAACAAATTCTTAATGGTGTTTAGATTTAAAAAAAAAATAGCTTGGTCTCTCTCTGTTTCTGTCTGGAAAGTTTACGTGTCTCGGTTTGGATTTCTTGTTCTTGTTAAAAGAATAATGTGTGACCACGTAGTACTGCGCAGTACACTTTTACTTTTATCCATCATCGGTTTGAACATCATGGTAATACCTACTTGCAAGGTTCAAGAACCACCCATAGGACAAAGGAAAACTTTCTTTTACACCATACAAAATGTACGTTTTCATTCCTCCATATAAACAAGTATGGATTCTCAAGGTTCTCCATTGCTCTCCTTGTATCCTCGGAATGACAAGGAAGCAACATCCTACGAGGAGATTTCATAGTAAATATTCCCTCACTAGCTTTGTAGCGATCACTTCTAGTTCATATAAGCTGTGAAACAACAAATAAATTATTTATGAGCTTTTGATATTTATTTTATCTCAAAAAGTAGCCATATAACCCTAATCATTGGTGAGAATAGCAAGAATAGTTATTACCTGGGGGAGAAGGTGGTAGTTGCTGGCCAGAAAGGAGCTGAGGGAGCTTTTTCTTACCTTACTCAGGGTGGTGGCTGCATGGGAGGAATGCTATACATTCAGGGCTAATGCTATATATATCCCATACACACACATACACACACACACACACACACACACACACACACACCCTCTCTTTGGATATATAATTGCTTGGTTCAGAGAATACTGTCATTGCTGAGGCAGGAAAACTATTTTGAATATTGCAGAAGACAAATGCACCAGATATATCCTTATCACATTTCCAAAAGAGGTCCATTTTGTGTTATTCCTAGGGAAGAGAAAAGTTAAAAATAAAATACTCGGTAACAGCCTAGTGTTTTGCTTAAGCCTTTGTGTGTATGTATGCATGTGTGTGTGTGTGTGTGTAAGCCATCATGTATGATGGTCAAAATTTAACCAAAAAAGCTTTAGGCTTTGGTGAGAATCAGACACAATTGCATTATAGGGACATAATATTCTGATTCAATAGTCAATTCTTACTTGATACCAACAAATAGTATTTGACAAAAAGTCTATGTTATGTTTGATAGAAATTTATTAAGCAATAGTAAAATAATATCTCTTAAAGTGAAATCAATTTTTTTTGTTCAACTCTCATCTTGGGAACAATTAGACATTAATTCTGTACAATATCACAGCTTAGCCTCTTCTTCTTAGCCTCTTTGATAGCCTCTTCAACACTCATGTTGTCCACATTTACTCTTTAGCAACAGAAAAGCTCTTTTCTTAGTAAGGGCAGCTATCTGCCCATTCTTTAAAAAGGACAAAGCTAAAGCTGGCTTGCAGTGCAAAATCTGTAGGACTCTAACTCTTGTTCTTTTCTGAGCTAGGAATATTAGGACAATCTAAGTTATGTGCATTTGTTTTATTTTTCCTTTTTTTTTTTTTTTTTTTTTTTTTAGGTGGAAAGTAAACTAGCCATCAAGTAGGAAAAAAATTATCACCTATGGGAAATTTCTGGATATGTCTAGGGAAAAAAAATCATCATGAAACTCCTTTAAGTGTTTCTGGTTGTTTAAAAAAATTCTCATAATCTCCTTCTGTTTTGATTCATAGACCTTGTTCTTTTCCACACGGATTTGGGGAATTTACAGTTTCTGAAATGTGTTGAGCATTTTATGAATTGAATGATCTTTTACCACAAAACAAAATGAATCCTGCCATGCCAATGTCAACAATCTTTCCCTGAAAGATTTTAGAATCTTGATCACAGAGACAATAAAGCCTTTTCAAAAGGAATAAGAAAAAAAAAACAAAACACAAAAACATGAGATTTTTTAAATGCATGATTCTAGGGAGAGGATAATGCTCCAAAGTTTTGCAAAATGGAGGGATGGGAGAGAGGCAAGCACTAATAAAAAGCCCATGCTACTTTTTAATTATCGGTTATACCTTAGCACATTTAATTTTGCCTCTAAAAATTTGAGGGAAGGATAGCATTCCTTTAATTGCCTCCATCAAGAATAGTAAAAAGTGGTAATTTTTGCTCAGAAATCCCTGAATTAATTTGGTTACAGAAATTACATTTAATCTCATCACTGGTATGTTCTTATTTGTTACCATTACAATTGGTGAATTTGGAATAGTTAGGCAACTGGTCATCCTCAAGGCTACCACAGGAAAAACTGGTAGGAAAAAAATAAAGGCAAACCTAAGACATCTAGGTCCATAATCATTTATAATAGTACACACACACACACAACTACATTTGAAATGAAGATGCCAGCCTGCCATTTTAACTTCCTCAGTCCAAAAATTGTGGCTGAAAAATAATCTCTAAGATCAGTTAAATTGTTGAGGTAAGCATTTTTCAATATTCTACTGTTTCTCTGTAACAAATTACCTCCAAAAGTCAACTGCTTAAAACAACAATAAAAAAATTATCTCATATGGGGTGCCTGGGTGGCTCAGTGGGTTAAAGCCTCTGCCTCAGCTCAGGTCATGATCCCAGAGTCCTGTGATCGAGTCCCGCATCGGGCTCTCTGCTCAGTAGGGAGCCTGCTTCCCTTCCTCTCTCTCTGCCTGCCTCTCTGCCTACTTGTGATCTCTGTCTGTCAAATAAATAAATGAAATCTTAAAAAAAAATTATCTCATAGAGAGTCAGGAATTCAGGAATGGCTTAACTGCATGGTTCTGGCTCAGAATCTCTCTCATAAGGTTGCAATAAGATGTTGGGCAAGGGTGCTGATCTGAAGGTTTGCCTGGGCCTGGAGTTATCTTTTTCAAAGATGGCTTACTGACAAATTGGCAATTCATTCTCAGTGGGAAGCTTTAGTTCTTCCTCATATGGACCTCTACATACCTAGGGTTGATAAAGCGTCCTCCTGACGTGGTTGCTGGCTTCCCTCCAAGCGAGTAATCCAATAGAAAGCAAAGTGGAAACTATAATGACTTTTATGATCTAGTTTCTAAAGTTGAAGTCTACCATTTGCACAATAAGCTACTGATTTTAGAGGTGTTGTTCATTGTAGATGTGGACTACAGAAGGGCATGAAAACAGGAAGTGAGAATTTTTGACACAATGAACATTGAGACTGGCTATCCCAGGTCTCCCTGGTCTCCAGGGATTCATATCCCTCAAATAAGCAAAACACATTTCCTCCTTCCCAAGGCCCCCAAAAGTCTCATCCTAGTATAGTGTTAGCTCAGAGTCCAGAATGTCATCTTACTAAGTCAAGTCCAGGTGCTGATGTAGCCTCATGGGTGTAGACCCTTGAATACAGCCCACTGAGTACACTTCCTCCATGATTTGAAGGCCCAGAGACAAGCTATCTGCCCACTCTTCCCACACCTAGCAAACCATGGTAGAATAGATAAAGGACACTCCCCTTGGAAAAGGGGCAAAACAGGAGGCACAAAAGGGGTCACTGGTCGGTCCATCACAGTTCTAAAAAGAGGCTAGCGCTGGAACTGGAAATTTCCATTATGTATTTTATTTGAAATGTCCACAGACGTTGAATACTCCGTTGTTTCTGCAATATCCTATTGGTTACACAAGTTAGACCTATTTGGTGAGAGATGCTGGCTACTACCTCTGCAAATGGCAAAGCATGGAAACTCTTATGTTATGAAAGCTTCCCATTTTCAATTGCATATGTTTTATGTTAAGGGGCTTATAGATTATAAGTAAGTAAACAAGTGTTGCTTGTGTATACAGCATCTGTTAATGATACCTGGACAGTAGTTTTAGAATACCAAAGGAAAGGATATCCAATGCTTAATAAATATATCTTTTGTCCTATACATGTAGTATAGTCGTATATGTACATGTAGTATAGACAGTCGGCTGAGGAGCCTCTTGAGAGAAGCTCCTTTTTAATGCTTATTAGCCACCCCGGAAGAAAAAGCTCACAACTGTAAGACAGCACGGCAAGCTGGTTGAGAGCATTGGCTTTGGCATCAGAAACTTGGAATCACGACCCTTCCAGTTACCAATTATGTGACTTTGAGGAGGTCATTTGTTACCTAAGCTTCACACTTACCTAATGCGGACACTGAAAAAATTAAATGAGATAACATATGTAAAGCACTTAGCATACTGTCTGGTCCAGAGTAAGGGCTCTAATTATTATTTTTATCATACAGAATTATGGAAATTATCTGTGTATTTCACTACTCTTTGGGTCAAAGTTTTTCCATTTGCAAAATTAGGGGGTTGGACTCAATTTCTCAGGTTCCTTGCAGCTTTACCAGCCTAGTTTTTCCAACTGAGTTGCCTACAGCAGCCATTTTATTTTTTTTCCATAATAATCACTTGCATTTATACAGCACTTTTAACTTCAGAATCTTTTCATATCTATTATCTCTCTTGATTTTCATCATCACCCTGTGAGGCAAGAGGGCAGGGTCGGCAATATTACCCTCATTTGGCTGATGAAGGAAATGAGATACTGAGAGGTTGGAACTTGCCCGACTTAGTCAGTTGCAAAGTCAAAACTACAGGACTCTAGCTCTTAGGGTTATCACCTTCAGGGTCTTTTCTCCCTGCATCATGGCCTATTTTAGTGTTTAATCTATTTTGCTTCAGCCCAGGAAACACGAAAAGCAGTTAAAGAAGTGCCCAGCAAAGACCACAGACATTGAGTACACGTAATATGGGTGGTTCTGATCCAAACCAATGGGTGACAGGATGTGTGTTACATCTCATCTGTCCACACCAACCTGAGAAGGCCAGTTTTCTGTGCACCTTGACTCCCTCATGACACACTGGGATGTTGTAATATGTATTGATACCGCGCTGTCATTTCCACGAGCTGTGCATAACTTTTTAACCACAGGATGTGAGTAATTACTCAGTTCATTAGCTTTCTTCCTTTGCTGTTGATCATTTCCAGTTTCAGCCAGGTTTTTACATTAAAGGGATTAGCTTCTTTACTATTTTAATCGGTAGCCCTATTTGAAAATCAATGACTAGAAAACATGTCTACAGGAAATAAAGGGCATGTAGTTGCTGAGCCCAAATTGATAATTAAGGACTGGAATAGAATGAAGCCTGAAGCAGATAAAGGAAAGGAGTTGGAAGAAATGTTTTCAGCAGCTTCTCTTCTGCCAGGCTCCTTCCCTGACATGGTACTCATGCTAATATACTTGAGGCATTGAGCCAAAATGCTGGCCAAATATTGACTTTTCATTGGCAAGATTATCTGGCCACACCCTGGTTCAGAGTAACAAACCACAAGCACAGGAGGTGAAGCCCTATGACTCTGTGTTTCTCCAATGAATGCATAATTATCATTTTTATTTTCTGAATCAGAATATCATTCCTGTTTTCACAGTATTTACTAGGTATGGTCTTCAACTCCTATGAACCAGACAGCTTCCTTTCTGACCTTAGAAATATGGTAAAGAAGATTCCAGCTGAAATATCCTGCTAGCTAGGAGACAGTATGTTTAATTCCAAAGGAGAATCTAAGAAACTTTAATCCAAAAGCTTTACCAAGTCACTTCAACCTTCTGAGTTTTCAGCTCCAGTCTCTTTAGAACTCTGGAGGCATTGCTTTTTAAAAATTATAGCTATGTATGTTATACATGTTGATATTATATATTAAATATATTTTATGTAAATCTCATGTAAATGTAATGTTTATTATATCATGTATAAGTCAAACATAAATATACATATGTTTGCATAAGAACAATGAAACCTGCCAGCAACACAGTATTCTTTCGAGGATCCTGTGTCAAGAAATGAAATGTTGCTGAAAGATGGAAAGATTTTTAACAAGTTACTGAAATGTCTTGACTAAAAATTTATTTTAGGTAGTAAACTTCCTTTAAAACATTCATATAAAGTTAAATGCCTGTTTATAAGAAGCTGTTGACTGGGTTTTAATATCCCACTGGAAAGTTTGGGTGGAAACAACTCCACCACACTTGCCTGTCCTTAAAGTCTTAAAATCAGTACCTCCTTAGGCCCAAATGAAATATTGTAAATTCATTCTGAATACCTCTAGATCTTTTCTTTTCCCCTGAAGAAAAGTCTGTACTGTTTGAACACATGCAAAAATGTTGTTGTTCTGTTAAAAAAAAAAAAAAAAAAAGCACTGGAAATGGCGAGATTTGCTCTCATCTGGTCAGTACAGGAATGTTAGTCCATGATTTCATAACCTTCTTTCGACGTAGTTCTCTATTAGTAACTTCAGTGGGAGTATGCTGTAAATAGGTGTGCGGTATCTTCTGCCTCTTTGATAAGAAACAACTATACACCTCCAACTGAGTACCCACCAAATATTTTGGAGGCTCCTACCAAACCTCAGTGACGAGGAAGTTACAAGAAGCAAGTTTCCCTTTCTGCACCTGGGCTCTTTGCCTTGTCTGTAAGCTTCTTATGGTTGTGGCTCAAATTGTTTTGACTTCCTTTTTAGTAGTTCCCATTGCATGGCCCTGGCGTTCACAAAACCGCAGTTTAATAAATGCTTGCAAAATTCAGTCAGTTCCCTGGACTGATGAGAGAGGGAGCTAAGAGAAACCCTGAGGCCCAAATCACACATCCAGAAACAGAGAAAGTCTCCACGCCAGACTAGCCTGTGTTTGCCCTGTGACATCATTGATGAATTTTAGGAGACATAAAGCTGTAGCATAGTTGAAAAGGAGCAGACCCTTTTATTCCATTTTTACCCCAGCTCTGGTTTTTCTGTGATTGAAGACAGCACTGAAGAGTTCTCTTCACTCTTTTTCTCTCCCATCTATAATTTCCTGCTATTGCATGATGGCAAAGATATCTGCATTATTACAATTTACCAAAGTTATTGAAATGTACTGGAAAGAATATTTTATGATAACTTTTGTTTCCTTTTTACATTTGAGATGCAAGTTATAAAATTTATTTTCTTTTGCCCAGCTTTTATTAGCTTCTCATATGTTTTTCAGAATTATTTTTTCCCAAAAGAGAATAGCAAAGAAGACAGTTTAAATGACAAGTATCTGTTTTTCACCATTGTGGCATATGGTCTTCTCTCGAGGCTCTGAAATTTGAGAGAATTATTCTCTCAAATCTCTCTATCACCTCCTTACACATAAATGACTGCCTAGACCACGTATGGCTGAGTGTTTTCCATTTCCTGGGCATGTCAGCATCTCATCCAGAAATGAATTTCCCTTTCAGCCAGTCAGCAAATGTGTAAGGAGTGTCTATACATAAACTCTTTCCCAGGAAGTAAATGTCTAGAACATTTTCTTAAAAATGTTACAGGTCAGTACTGGTCAACAAAATGAATGAAATTGGGGCAATTTTACAAGACACAGACAGAAGAGGTCTAAAATATTGTCATTACTAATAAAAAGCATGTCTGGCAATAAACAAAACATGCCAGCAGGAGAGAATGCAATTTTGCATTGATCTTACCACACTGAATAGATTACAGTATAGGGATGCTTCAGCAGAAGGATCGTGGGTACTTTCAGCTCTCTTTCTATTGAGATCTGATCGCTGGGATTTGGAGGAAATATAAATCCCTACTTTAAATCATTTCCTGAGGGAAGCCTGGGTGGCTCAGTTGCTTAAGCGATTGTCTTGGGATGGGTCATGATCCAGCAGTCCTGGGATGGAGCCCCACATTGCACTCCCAGCTCCACAGGGAGTGCTTTTCCCTCTGACCTTCTCCCCTCTCAAGCTCTCTTTCGCTCTCTGTCTCTCAAATAAATAAATAAAATCTTTAAAAAAAATAAATCATTTCCTGAGACCTCCTGTTGGAGGCTTCTTATTTACTTTTTTTTTTTTTTTTTTTTTTTGCTTTGTTTTGCTGTAGAAAGTTTTGTATTATTTTTGGCATTAGATATTTGCTTAAAATGTATCTCTTCCTTAACTACAATGAAATAATTACAGAGAACTGGTCAGAAGAAATTTAAGAAAAGAAAACATTGAACTCACAGTCATGTAAAAGATACTATTTTCCAAATTCCCTTAAAACTGACATCTGGTAACCATCGCATTTTAAACATATTGAAATTAAGTCCATCTTTACATGTTTCCAGATGCTTTTCTTTATGTCCCTCTTAATGGGCAACACCAACCTACCAACTGTTGTACAGTAAGTGTTTGGAAACATGTTTAATGTCTTTAGCAATATTGCTTTACAAAGGAAAATGGTGAATTTAGATAGTTGTATTTTTACCACCAATTTAATTAGTTTTGTCCTTTTCTGCCCCTCTTCAGATTAAAAGACATGCCGTTCCCTATAATCTACTTCCCCTCTCAATTCTTCCCAAGTCCTCAGGTAGAGGATTTCTACCCATAGCATTTAATGTAGAAAGACTAATAGGACAATGGAACCCTCAGCTTGGTAGGGCCATTATGGGTCCAGGAAATATAATTATCCTAGTTACCCCAGATCTTTGAAGTGTGCTTCATAAAGTGAGAAGCAGACCCAGAAAAATGTGTGCATGAAGCCACTCAGATTCAAAAGAGGCATATCTACTACAAAAGTAACTTATTAGCCTAGAATAAAGGGGGTAAAATGTTGAGTGTGCAATTAAAAAAAAAGTTCTCTAAACAGAGATCAGCTGACTGCCTCTCTCTTTTCTACTTCCAGCTATCAGGGACCCTGAGAGACCATCACTCCATCTTAGAAATTGCCTGGGACATGTTACCACATTATGTGCCTCAGGCTGTTTTTCCAAGATTCCAAGTATATACTTCTGCTATTGGTGTTATTACTATACCAATCACTGATCTTTCAAAAGACTGTCACAACTGGTTAGGATTGTTTCAAAGCTCATTTTACATCAATTATGTTCTTGGTGTTTGTTTGTTTGTTTTTCTTTTCATTGTGATAGAGCTCTTTTATGGCAAAGCACCTGGTCCTAAATGCAAGGCTTAGTGAATTTTACATATGTATATACCCATGTAACCGTCACCCAGATCAAGATACAGTACACATCCAGCCCTCAGAAAATGTCAAGCCTCTATCAGGCAATTCCATTCCCCGAAGTGAACTTCTATCCTGAACTCTGTTTCCATGGTTGAGATGATCATGTTTTAGTTGGCTTGTCTTGAACTCATCTAGAAGAATGCTTTAATCTCATTTGAATCCTAATTTTAGTGTAGAAAAAATTAATTTAGGGAAATTTTCCTATAAAACATAACCCTGACCAGACCATGTGGATTCTACCAAAGAAGAAAAAAAATGAGTACGTTTAAAAATTCCCTAATTTTTTCGTGTTGTGTCTTTCCCTGGTTTTGATGCCCACTTACCTGCCTCCCCACCTCCTTACCTTGTAGTATAATAAAACCTCAGGAGGAAGGAATTAGACCTGATGGGCAAATCTAGAGAGGGATGAAAATCAAGAGCCATTGAGAGAAATGTGGGGGAGAAGACTATTTAGGAAAGTAGTTGATGATAGCATGGATTAGGGAGGAAGAGGAGTTGAAGATCTACTGGACAGACAAATTACTAAAAAGGGAACGATTGTAGGCAGAATTTAATGATTCAAGGATCCATAGAGTTCATCAGTCTCAATGAGCCAATTCATGCATTGGTCAATACCTGATTAATAAATGTTTATCGAGTGCATCATAGGATTAAGTGCTGTCATATTACATCAGTGTGAGGAGCCATTTAGCATCTTGTCCTCTCAGAACTGTCTTCCATATTTGTTATCTAAGCAAGCTTTGCCTTTCAATCTGGAACATACTATTTGGAAGTACTGCTAGATACTGTTCTCTGGCTAATCTACTAGCTAAAGCAGGCTCCCTTAGTGCCAATTGGTATACTATGGAGAAAGATATCCTAATAAGGAAGGTTAAGGGCACATTTCTCATAAACTAATAGAAAAATACAATCACTAGCATTTCAAAATAATGGCTTAAATGATTTTCATATTGAATATACATGGATTAGACTACTGAAGCGGACGATTAGCATCTTTGTATAAACAGTTAAGGTAAAATATTTTGTAAATAAAAGCACAAAGTATACTTTTGGATCAGGCTTTCCTTTGTACTGCTTCTTCTTTACAATGTTAACATTTCCCTTAAATTTTACTTTTTCAATAAGAAACCTGCCCGTAAATTAAGGCCAAATTAAATCAGACTTGATTCTTCATAATTGTTTTACACAGTAAAACTCTTTAACTTCCAGATTTATTCTTAGGATGATCTAGAAATATTACAAGTCAAATTGATGCCATAAAGTGGAGGTAATATCTATATCTAGGTTTTTCAATAAGCCATGACTATCCCAAGCTAATCTTAATGAAGTAAGCATCTGCAAGTAAACCGATTTGATAATTTCCTCTTTTTTTTTAAAGTAAAGCTAGGTTCAATAAACATCTTAAATAACTAGGCTGAACTTGGTTGAACAATGAGGTTGAATTAACATCTTCAAGAATAATCTGGAAGGAAAGAAGATGTCACAAAGGCTTACCATGATCATCCAGAGCCTGTACATGTGTAGAAGGAGAAGAAATTATTCCATTTCTTTGACTTGGTGATTAATGTTTACAAGCTCTGTTGAACTTGTGATTCTCTTCCAGTGGTTGCCTCTGTAATTACTGCCCAAACTGTAAATACGTGACGTTTATAAAAAGCACCCCCTTCCCATTTGCCATAGGATGAATCTGACACTAGTAGTCTAACTTTCATCAATACCGTGAAGGGATTCTCTTGTATGATCACAGAACTAACAGAAGAGTGGTGAGATCTGATACATCCTAGGTGGCAAGGAAACGGAAGTCAAAGTCATAAGCAAAAGAAAAAGCACAGAAGGTACTAAAGGAGAGATGAAATGTACATAAAGCTAAGTCTTCTTAAAAGAAAAATCTTCTAGGGACAGATCCTAATGCAAACAGGAAGTGATTGGAGAAAGTTGGGGTTAGACGCCTTTGGAAAGGGCCTCAGGGGCTCTGAAATCTAACTTCCAAAGCCAGTGGGTGTGGGCATGGGAGCTGATGGGTGATAACCAATCAAAAGCAGCTGTTGAAGGCCTTTCTTCCTTCCCTGAGCCAGGACTTACTGGGCATTTCTAGAGCTCTCCTGAGATCCCTTGAAGCATCAGCTTTTCCTATGTAAGTCCTATATTTGGTGCCAAAATGTTCCCCCCTTCCTGTGCTGATGGAGGGGAAAGTGAGGGCAGGATGGTATAACCTTTTGATACCAAGTCATAACTTAGGAGAATGTTGCCCTAAGGATAAACTGCATGAAGCTCATTAAAGGAAACACTTGCAAGACCTCAGGTGAAACTGCTCTGCCCACTCCCTATGACACACAGCACGGTGTGTGACAGAAACCCCAGGATGGTTAGGGAAAGCATGACCAAGCATTACCAAGGCGGAAGCTGGCAGAGAGGAAAACCCCCAACGTGTTCTGTCAGGTCAGCAGTCAGTTTGGCTATAAACAAGTAAGATTGCAATGTTATGAGGTAATCTTTGTCTGACTCAGTCCCCTATCAGAAACTCACAGGTCATTTTCATGAATCTTCCGTTGAGCAAATAAAACAGTTTCACAATGATGCCATATTTAAGTGTTATTATGTCTCTGCTCATCTAATCCTCTACTTATCCTCTCCTTTATTTACGTCTCTTGAAATGGATCCAGTCATAATACAAAGTGAAAGGAAATAAGGAAGGGAACTGTCAGTCTCCCTCTGTTTCTGGCCCACTCATCCCTCTACCCTAGACCACTTTCTACAGGAGCAGCCATGCAGGGACATCAGATAAGGGAGAATAGATAAAGCATTTTAAAGCAGAAGCAATTCAAAATCACTGCATTCAATTCCCTCAGTTACTGGAAGAGAAATGTGAATGCCCAAAGAGGAAGAGTGACTGCCTAAATGACACAGGAAGTTCGTGGAAGATCCTGAATTAGAATTCCAGTCTTTTGCTTCCCAATCTCAGTCTAAAAGTTTTAAAAGCTGAAAGGGGCCTTGAAAATTATGGGGCACAAGAGTTCTCAAATTCTACTAGTGTTTTGTTCAAGAAAAATTTCTCTTAGAGTATAAACTAGCTAAAGTGGCCATGTTCTTGCTTTAGAATCGGAGAGGAAGAGGCTGAGGTCCCTCCTCAGTCCCAAAGCTTCTCCCTTCGGAAGTGGCCATTGGAACACTGCTCCAAAATGATGTGAAAACCACCCATGTTTCCTGATGCTGTCATTTTACGGAAGGAGAAAGTGGAGGCTTAGTAAGGCAGAGCAATATGCTTGCTCTCCAGAATATTCAAGCAGAAAAGTCAGAGCCCAGAGTGACAGCCTCTCAAGTTTTAAACAATTTAAAAATTCAGCATTGAAGTTGAGGTTTGAATTTATTTCCTTGAGGTGAAAAAAAGGGGGGGGGGGAACATGACTCACACTGTCCACAAGGAGAAAATGTACCACTGCTCAAGGGAAAGTTATGCAACGTCGCCACCCTCCATCTCTCCCAAAAATCAAACCCAGACCTCTCAGTACCATACATCTCACAAATTGTACACTTAGCTGAAGTAAGAACATCTGAAGTAAGGGTACAGAAATCACCCTACCCCTGAGTGCACATAACATGTCTTTCTTAGGGGTTTTAGGTTATAAAATTCTAAGGCCATGGAATATGTATAAACGAATCAAAGATTTTTCTCAATGGCCCATCTTTCAAAGATGACTGTACAGATTTATTTTATGAAACTTGGGAGAATATATTTGGGATGGTCTGATTTCTATTATATACATACATGAAATCCACTTTCGGGGTCCTAAGAATTATTCAAATTTATAGCCAGTCACCTTCTTGGAGAGGACATCGGTGAACCTTCTTCCATTGCTTCCCCACTGAACTCTAAAGACAGACATGCTCTTTGCATTAAAATGTTGCTATGCACAGACAAAACAATGGATGGTTTTATGAATGTGCAGCAAAACTCAAGAGAAGCTGCAGAGGTATATTTTATTAAACCATGGCTAATGAGTCACCTAACAGCATGAGGCAGACCAGCTAATATTCCAGATCTTTAAGTGGATATAAAAAATTACTTAGGTTTATTAGGCTCTAGCTTTCCTTTAACATGACTTGCTCCCTAACAGCTCCAAACCAGAGTATAACCCACTGGCCAGATTTCACAGGAGCAAGGTCATCTCTGTATTCATGCCATTATTTAATCGAGAGTATAGCTTTTGCTCTTCACGGAGTTACTGCCCAAAATAGTGACTCCCAACTGTGATGCTGAGACTCTATTCTGCAATTCCTGAATAACAAGGTTTTCTCAGCATCAAGGTCACTCTACAGTCCAGATTCTATAACTTAATAGAGGACGGGGCAGCGTGCAGCCTGAGTGTGGGTAATGGAAAGGCACCTGGACACACCCTCATTAGCACATGGGACAGTCTATCCTTCAATTAAAATAGGAAAGAAAGGGCTCTGGAATCTTAGATCTATGTAGGAAATCTCTTGACTCGTAATCCAGGTTAAAAGACACATATCTGTACTACTGACTGTAGCTAATTGCTAAGGTTAAATTGTTAATGGGTAACAACTCAAGACCTCTGACATTGCTAGGAAACAGACCAGCTCCAAATAATAAAGAAGGTGTAGGACTCGGGCCTCTAAGTAAGCAAAAGGGTATATTCAGTGCAAGGCACTGCTAGCGGGGAAGGAATTTTATTGCCCATGGAACCTGAGAAGGTCTCTGCTTTTCTCTGGGAGCTTACATCTGATCCACAAGTGAAACCACTGTAGAATATCATACTCTGGAGGCCATTCAGAAATTAGAGAACTCAAAGTAAAACTTAATGTCCATAAATACTGCTGTTCCCATTCTATGAAATGTGTTTGTGTTGGTTTAAAATATCAATGGCTGCTCTTGATTATAAGAAGAAACGGGTCCTATCGTTCTGGCTTCACCTATATAGAGCAATAAGAAATAAGGCAAGGTGCTTTATCCTAGAGGCTATGGTCCCATTGATTTATTTTATAGTCATTCAACAAATATTTATTACACTTCTCTTAATCTACCTACTTGGTTACTGATCTGGGTATAATGGAGACAGACAATGTCTCTGTCCTCATTAGGCTTCTAAGTAAACAAGTGAATTAATAAATAAAACATAATTATAGATTGACTAAGTAGTGTGAAGCAAACTGGGTGTTCAAACAGCCTACATCAAGAGGTGACAAACGTTTCCTCTGAAGAGCAACACAGACTGTGGGTAGGCTATATGGTCTTTGTGGCACCTAGTCCACTCTGTCCTTGCAGCCTAAACATAACCATATACCCGATATCACACACACACACACACACACACACACACACACACACACGTTGGCTGTGTTCCAATAAAACTTTATTTATCAACTCTAAAATGTGAATTTCTTATAATTTTCATCTATCATGAAATAGCATTTATTTATTTAAACTATTTTCAAAAAAGGTTAGCTTGGTGAGTTATACAAAAGGAACCCTGAAGTGGAGGATCAGATTTGGACTGTAGACATGCCTTGCTAAGGTCTGAATGTTTGTTTCCACCCAAAATTCATGTGTCCACGTCCTAATGCCCAACATGATGGTATCAGGAAGTGTGACCATTCTGAAGTGCTTAGGTTCTGAGGGTGGAGCCCTCATGAATGGGCTTAGTGTATTATTAAAGAGACCCCCACGGAAAAAAAAAAAAAAAAAAAAAAAAAGAGACCCCCACGGAGCTCCCTAGCTGATGCTTCTCTGCAAGGACACAGAGAGAAATCCAAGGGCTGACGCTGGCACTCCTGATCTTGGACTTTCTAACCTCCAGATGGTGAGAGAGAAACTCCTGTTGTTTAGAAACCACCCAGTCTGTCCCATCTTGCTATAGCAGGCTAAATGAACTGACATGCCCTTTGCCTTGACTCCTGGCTACGTGATACAGGGAGAGTGGGACACAGTTAACTTAAGTGGAGCTTGGTATGACTTCTCTGAAAAGGTGACATCTCAGTAGATGAGAGGAAATCAGCCATGGGTAGAGCTAGAAGGAAAGTACCCAGGGCAGGACAAATAGTCAATGAAAAACTCCAAGCAGTGTAAGCCCAAAATCCCCATGATATACCTTGGGGTTTATTAAAGAATGAAAGCTGAAGCAAAAACCCTTTAAAACTAGAGGCCTTATTGCATCTGTGGGTATTGACCTCCAGTCATTAGTTGATAAACATTATAAAAGGGATGGAATAAACATGGCATAAATAATCCTTTAATGAAATTTCACATGCTCTGTTATTATCTCAGCGTTGATTGAATGATGGGCTGCTTTTTTTTTCCCTCTGTGTAGGATTACTTGGCAGAGTAAAAGACGAATCATTTAAAATCTCCTTGTCAATTAAAGTGAATTATCCTGTAGAAATGGTAGACATTTTTCATTGACTGTTTCTACTGTATGTCTATGTCATTGAGCACGTAACCATACGTTTGCTGGCCAAATGTTATCATTCACTCGGGTAGGCTTTGTACAATGAGATTACGTGCAAAGATGAATAAAATACACTTAGTCGTATATTCATTCAGAAGTCTACTCATCAGTGTCTTACTTATATATAAAAGGCTTTTATGTTACCGCAGACTTGTAACCTGGCCATCTGGATAGTACGATTGGAGGACATCCATAAAAGTGAATGATGAAAAGAAATGTCCAAATACTGTTTTATATAGTGTTTTTTTTTTTTCCTGAACCCATACTTCATTTGTGATTTCAAAGCTGGCACAGGAAAAAAAAAAAAAAAAGAAATAGGAAAAATTACTTGCAGAGACACCTTATGTGGAAGAGAGATGATTATTTCTGTCTATATTTTAAAGCCATGACAGAACTCCAAATCTTACCCAGATGCTGGTAAAGGGGAACATTTTCTTCATGTTAGAAATAATACCCAGAGAACACACCCATCTGTCTGTTATAAGAAAATGTCCAAGTCACATGTTTATCAAGAGAACCCAAAGTGTTAGAGCTAAAATATGCCAAGAATAACAACAACAAATATCAAAGGAAATAGTGGGCAGTAGGACTTTAAAATGTGTTTCTGGTGAAAATGGTATCCAGGGTATCTGTTACAGACAAAGTACCTCACAAGATTAAAATTATGATATTAAAACAGTGTTTAAAAAAAAGATGGCTAAGAGATTCATCTCAGATGTGAAATAGAAAAATTGTGGATGATATCATTAAACCATTTGGTGCCTATTTCAAATTTTCACCAGATGAATAAATGTATCTTAGTTCACAGAACTTTGACCCTTGTTAACCTGTATCACTGCATAGTTTAAGGATGTGGCATAGTGTAGGAATTCGAGTGTTTCAGGTTTTATAATGGGTTGTGACCATCTTTGGACATAATTTTAATTAACTTCAACAATCACTTACCTTACCCCTTATAGGGTCCTATATATGAAAATGAATAAGATTGAAATATTTCCCCAAGAGTTCATGTCCATCCAAAACAAACAATCTTAAAGAACTCAAACTTGAAGCCGAGAAGTTAAATGCCATAATAAAGGGGAAAATGTGAAGGGAGCAGAGGGAAGGAAATGGTTAATCCTGAAGGAAGAAACTGAGGATGTTTCATAGATGAGCTGGCATGTGAGCTGAGCCTGTAACAATGAGGATATAGGGGAAAGCATCCGGCCACAGGCTTTCTCATCCATGGGAAACCATCTTATAGGTTTTGGAGGAGGAAGTGCTCTGAGCAGTTCCGATTTGTTTTTGTTTTTCACAGTTTTTAAACGTTGTAGAATGGAATAAATGTACAGAAAAGTACATACCTTATAAATGTTTAATATCTTGCTTTTTTTGTGAAACGAATTCCTATAGGTGTGACTCTCCTCCTACCAAGGGAAAAGCAAAATAAAGCATTAGCGCAGAATCCCATAAGTTCCTGAGTCAGAGCTGGCTTCGTGAGGGTCCAAGCCTCCCTCTCTAGCCTTAGTGTTCTACTGCTGCATCTTGAAATTCTTAATAATTCTGAATAAGGGATCCTGCCTTTATATTAGGTCCCACAAGTTATGCAGCCTTTCTTGTCCCCAACCCTCATTTTCTAACACATTCAAACATGCAGTTTCCCTCCCGAGTGCTAACCATTATTTTTTATTTTCTTTATACAGTTTATTCCCTAATTGCACAAGAACAAAAAAAAAAATCGTTTAATTTTGTTTTTTATGAACATTAGGTAAATAGAATTATACAGTATGTATTTGGTTGTGTCTGGCTTTTTTCCCTCAACATTTTGAGGGAAAGAATCCTCATATCGTGATTCATTCATTTTCTCAGTTACATTTGCAATGAGCTCTATCTACCAGATTACCCAGGATTGATTGATAAGAAGGGAAAAGCAAGACCGGGAGCAAAGAGGCCAGCAAAGGAGAGGCCGAACTTATTGGTAACTACAATGCGGGAGCTTGGGATCTATAAATAATACCACAGGAAAATCTCTGCTCTCTAGAAACCAGTATTTCAGAACTCTCAGACTTTTAGAAATACTACAGGGCATAACAAACTTACGCTAAAACAACAGCAACAACAACAAACCCTGCTTTGGGGCAAAGAAGCGGGCCCTGAGCATCTAGCAAGAGATGACAGTAAAGTTTGTTCAAGAAACCAAAAGTTATCCCCAGCATGCCATGTTGGCCAAGAGAAAAAAGTATTCTAATTATACACACACACATTTATATGTATATGCACACATATGTGTGATTTATACATTTTTATATTGCTCACATATACTTCTTACGGTACGCATGAACTCAGGTGTAATAGTAGCATAGACTAGAAATGAGTGTGATTTTTTTTTAAATGGAAGTAGTATAGACAAGAAATAAGAAAGTAATTTTTTAAAAGGAAAAGGAAAAATAGCAGAGACGACCTGAGGCTGCGCGGCAAAGTTGGTGGCAGCTGTGCTGGGATCCTGGCGTCTGTGATTAGACATGGATGGGGCAGTGCCAAGGGGCGAGGACTGGGGACAAAGCAGAGAAAAACTAGATACTCTGCGGAGTCGGTGGTGGGCAGTCACTTTTACCATGTACCCCTTATATCCGTGATTGGCGCTGCATTTTCTGAACGATTACTAAATTCACCGGAAGTCTAGGGGCTTCCTGGGTATCTCAGCTGTAAGCTTCTACCTCTGCATTTCGGCCCAGGTCAGGATCTCCGGGTCTTGAGTTCCACCCCTGCCTCCACCGCCTGCTCAGCAGCCAGTCGACTTGGGATTCTCTCACTCCCTCTCCCTCCGCCCCGGCTCCCCCGGCTCCGCCCCCCTCCGGCCCCGCCCCGCCCCGCGCAAGTGTTTCTGAGCACACGCGCATGCGCTTGCTCTAAATAAATAAATAAAATCTTTTAAAAAACAAAATAAAATAACCAGAAGTATTCTAGTAGAAGACAGGATCTATTTACAGCAGTGTTTTATTTAGTTGGTAACCCACTGAAGGTCTATCAGACACTACAGATTAGCATTCTGGGAGAGACAGTCATTATTAAACACACGTGACTTTTTTTTTTTTTTTAAACACAAGTGACCTTAACTAACAAAACCATGCCCGGTGCAGTAGAGTGCTAAGGCAACACCATGGAGCCAGTCTTGTTCCACAGCATGCATTCCGCGCTATCACTAAGGAAAAGCAAAAGACAGAAGCGTTTTTAAAAAACGCCGCGATCCAAAATAAAAAGTTCTGAAAAGGGTAAACATTGTGAAAAATGATTACAAACAAATATTTGTCATATTAATTTTTTTCTATGTCCTTATTATGTTGAAGGAACTGCATTGGGCAATTTCACATATGGCACCATACTGTCCTCATAACAATCATTTATATCCACTATATATCCACCCACTATACAGATGAGGAACTGAAGTTTAAAGAAGTTCAATTAGTTACCTTTTGCTGTACAACAGCTTACCCCCAAATTTAACAACTTAAAATAAGGAAGGTTTATTATCTCACAGTTTCTGAGGGTCAGGACTCGGAGCAGCTGAGTGGAATGGTTCTGGTTCTGGATTCTTTGATGAGGCTGTCCTCAAGCTGGTGGCTGGCCTAGCAGTCATCTGAATGCTGGAACATATTAACTTCCAAGTTCACTTTCTGGGCAACTGGCAGGCCTCAGTTACTCACAGAAGCTGGACTAAGAACCTCAGGTCCTAGTCACATGGGCCTCTCCATACTGTTGCCTGGATGTCCTGAAGACACGCAAGAGAGCAAACCCAAGGCAGAAGCTGCAGTCTTTTATAACTTAATCTTAGAAGACTTACACCACCACTTGTATTATGGTCCATTGGTAACACAGTTCAATACTGAAACACTGTAAGAGGGTTCAGGGGTATGAATGCCAGGAGGTGGGAACAGTGGAAGCCATCTTGTAGACTGGCTACCACAGAAGGTAAATAAGTCATCCAGTTTTACATCTAGGAAGTGACTGAGCCAAAATTTGAAAGTATGCCTGTCAGTCTAAAATTCCAATGCTCCTTCTACTGCATAGGATTTGCCGGACATGAAAGATTTAATTTTGTTAAAAGGTTTTTTTGTTTTGTTTTGTTTGCAGATTTTTGTGTAAACCAAAGTTAGGTTACCCAAAGCATGTTATCGTATACACAACCAGACTTGAAAACAAATAAGGATTTTTAAATGTGATGTTTTTTAATGAACAAATAAGGGATTGTATTTACCTCTCACCCAATATTGATTGAACAGGCATGAAAAAATAATGTGTAAATTCAATTGCCTGAAAAATCTGAAGTTTCAGAAGGGTAATCTGATGTTTGGCTTAAACACTGTAGGTTGACTTACACAAGACCATTCTTTATTTACTTCTCTCTTGTCTTCCCTCACTGTAAAAAGGAAAGGTTAAATGGGAATTTTCCCAGGCTCCTTTGCAACTAGAAGAGCATGCAGTGCAGAACTGGTCAGGGAAATTTAACGGGAAGTCTCTTGGTGCTTTTGTTTCATGATAAAGCAGAAGGTCCTTCTTCTGCATCCTTGGCCCCTCCCTCCCAGCCCCACCTTCTTCCTGCCACAAAAGCAGATTGATCTCTGGGTCTCATTTCTCTTCACTGAGCTGTTGAACCACATCCAGAAGAACTCCAATTCCAGTATTCTTGTTATGTGAGAAAGAAACTTTTATTTCTTTGGCCTCTCCATCCCTTAGTTGAGTTTCCAGTTAAGTGCAGCCATAAGTATTTCCAATTCTTTCAGTGTGAGGCAACTTTAGGAGATGTTAAAAATAAGATCAGCAAATCCTAAGGGAAAGAGGGGGTGTTAGAAAAATTTTTGTGGCTTGTTAAGAAAACGTATTTCTAAACAATTTGCCACGTAACCTAAATTCCTACATTAGGCCAACTGAGGGATATGACAGCCAGCCACAGTGATGTGTGTTATAATTATTATTTTTCCTTAGATTTTAACAACAGTGTGGGAAGCTAATTTTTTGCAAATAGTGCTGGAACCTTCTATGGGCGTCTCTTCTGACCTTTCCCTGACCAGCCTCCCTGGCTGCTCTATGGTTTGAACCATTCCCTTTGCTCCTGTGTCAGCTCATTATATTGAGGTCTTTGCCGCAACTGCCATGACAATGCTGAAAGTGACTATTTTTTCTGTGGCTATCCACTGAAGAGATATGAGCTGCTATAGAAGTCCACCCAGGACCCTCTGTAGTGGCTGCAGCTGCCAAAAACTGCAGGCCCCAGCAACAAATGTTGCAGACGCTGTGGGCCAAACGCTGTTGCCATCTCAGTGGTCTGAAGACCTTGCTACTCCATTGCACTTGCTTTTCTTTCCATTAGGGAGTCTCAACAGGGCAGCCCCAAGGGGTAACCTGAGAGGTGAGCGCTACATTGAACAGATATCTCTCTTTCTCTCTGATTATTCCTGCTCTCCTTGCATGGCATTTATGAGCCTCAACAATCTCTTCCCTTTCTTCTCCAGTGGTACCTCAGTCTCTTACAACAGCATGCTTTCGCTGGCCTGATTTACTGCCTGGGACCTTCCTCCCCTGGCTTGCCCACATCTTAGAATGAAACCACCTTAGGCTCAAGCTGTAATTCTTGAAACGTAAAAGTTATATGAAGTTGGCCTAATTTAACTCGTAGCTTTATCACTAATAAAAGTGTATCTGAATTAAACAGAATAAAAATAGACTGCTTCATATTTGGGAAGTTACATGGCACAGTCCCAAAACATCCTAGTGGTTACCTGTTGCTTACAGAGTAGAAATAATGCTTGGAGAGTCAAAGATAGTCTTGCTTGTCCAACCAACCTTTTCCCAGCATTTTATTTTACATTTAATGAAGGATCTTCTCAGAACCATAGGCTTCCCAAGGATAACAAAACCATTCTGTTTTTACAAAATTGTTCAGCTCACCCAGAGGAAATACAGTGGTGTCTGTGAATGTTATTTCTATCTTCCAGCCACCAAATATTAACTGCCTGGGTCACCCTATAGAAAACGTGTTATTCGAGATAGGAAATGTTACTACATATGAGGCTCTATGAGAAAGTAGATTTATCAGACATGTAATTTTCAGAAATTTCCATTCCATTATTACAATGAATATACAATTTTAAATGTTGCTTATGCCTGGTATTCTATTCAAATCAAACACTGAGAACGGTTGAGAGAAAATTTCAGCCTTTAAACCATGTTAGCAAAAGTATTTTTTTTTCCTCTTTCCTGATAAAGAATTTGTGAACTTGAGAATAATTCAGTTCCCAAATACAGTAGGACACACAGAAGGAGTGAGGGGCAGATTTCTTATAAGCCCCAGGGGAAACTTAGGGCAAAAGAGTTGGAAGCCTGGGTGCACAGTGACAAAGAAAGCACAAATGTGTTAATGATGCTGAAGTCACTGAGAGGCTCTGAATGGTGCTGACACATCAAAGGGCACTGTTTTCCACAGAGAGGAAGATCATTTCTGGAGAGAGACAAAACCAGTGGGGAGAATGCAGCTGAAGCCCTTGATTCACTGGTCAATTGAGCAAACAGGCTGCTGTGTTCTGCGGCCCAGAGGTCATGAACCTGAACATGCTTCATCCCACCTTCTGGACAAACAGGCAGACTACCCCCAAACCAGGCTGTCCTCAGGTGGACTACGTGAAGAAAACAACTTCCTGGGCAACTTGAACATACGAGGGACAAATACTCCCATCAAAACCCATTACATAAAAGAGGAAAATTCTTTGATAAGTACTTAAGATATTTGTCTTATTTGACTTTTAATCTCTTGGCTGTAGACTACGTGAAGCTGGAAGTTAAAACAGCCACGAGAAAACTAGAACTGGTTTCTACATTTTCTATAATTCTATAATAAAAGGCATAAAATAGAAAGCTATAAAATAAATATACAAATAAAAGACAAAATAGAAAACTATAAAAAAAGAGAGTTTTGGGGGGGGTCATTTGTTATTTTCACTTTATTCTTTCTGCTTTTTTTATATATTAATTCCTTACAGTAAACATATACTACTTATCTAATGAAAATAATAAAACTTTTTCTTATTGTGAGAGAACCCCCTACACAAGTACAACATTTTCTAGACCAATATTCCACTACTCAAAATGACTCATTTTCTGAGGTTAAGTACTCAAGGTTTTATTTTAATTTAGCGTGCAACAGAAAGAAACACTCAAGAGACCACATAGGTAAGACAGTTTTATTGAGTTCATTTAATTTCCCATGAGTAATGAAACTATTCATCACATAAGTCAGTGGTTTGTGTGTATTTTCACGAAGGTTGGCATATAGGAGATACAGAGTTAATTTTATAATTATTTATTTGTATGTGTTGATACAAAGCCCTCAGGAATTTTTTAAAGTTTTATTTTTTCAGTGTTCCAAGATAGCTCTCAGGAATTTTAACAGAATCTGACCGGAAGATTTATCAAGACCCTTCCAAAAAAAAAAAAAAAAAAAAATTGAACTGGAATCTTCACAGAATTGGCATCTTCACAGATTCATGGAAACCAAATTTAGCAGCTTAGCAACTTCACGCTGCGAACCACACAGTCACTGTTAAAAACAGTTTCATTTCTACTCTGATTCCCAAGACCACACCTGCCCTCCCAACCTTCAGCAGGTGTCTTGCCATTTCTGTTTACGGAGAGAAGGTTGCTTGTAGCTTGAACTTTCTCAGAGTCTCACCCTCTCAGCTCCAGTTCAGTTCTCTTGGCTTTTCTTGACTGTTGGAGAGAAAGGATGTGTCTTTGGCAATCCCACTCGAGTCCTTAGACTCCTCCTCCGTCCTCTCCTCAGAAACTTCCATTCAGTGGACATCCTATTGCTTGGATTTCAATCTCTCCGTCTTTACTGATGCCCTCCTTTCAAATGAAAAGCAAAGTGAAATGGGACCATAAAAAATGAAACCTTAAAGTGCTCCAGGAAAACACTAGAGGAGGCATCAGCTAAATATCTACCCAGAGGAGGCATCAGCTAAAACTACAAACATGATGAAATAAACCTCTACTTTCTACAAACATAGAGGACAGGTACCATCTAACTGTTCGAAGACCCAACCTCAGTGTTACAGAAGATCAGCAGTCCCACTGTGTGAGCAAAGGCCAAGGGATGGTACACTCGTTTATGCAACATACATTGTCAATGGTTAAGCAGTCCTTACCTGGTAACTTTTACATTAGATTGTTTTCTAGAAATGCCTTTTCATGTTATGTGCAAAATTAAGTCTTTAGAGAAAGGGTTTATCCAATGGATACTTTGGTATCTTTCTCCAAGACTGCACTGATTCTGTGCTTTCACCCAAATAAGGGTAGACTCTGCTGATCTTAAAAGTCATTTTTATGACTCAGGGAGACTGAAACATTAGTATACATTTTTCTAAGGATCCAGGAAGTGTTATGTCTCACCAAGGATTAATATAATCTTCTACTACAAATGGAACTTGGAAAAGGAATAAAATGTGATTCATATATTCATCAGTAAATACTGATGGAGGGCCTCCCATGTAGGCACTGTACTAAGTGTTATGAGGGACAAGAGTGGCTCCAAAGATAAGCCAGATATGGACTCTACCCTCAAGGCATTCACACAGTGCTGGGTGACAAGACACAGATGTGTAAATAATTATGGTAAAGGCTAGATAATGATTCATGCCATAAGTGAGGCGAAGACATCTAACAGATTTCATAGGAGGAAGTGACCAACCTTAAAAATTTCTGCATCATTTCCTTACTTCATTTTGAAGCCAAAAGCCCTGGTGCAAATCTTTCTGTGGGAGACTACCTGAATGTAATAAAAATCACTACCGAAGAATCCCTAATAGAAAGCATTCACAAGATGGCATCTTTCTGGTACTCATACCAAGATTCAATAATACCCATCCACATGACTACATGAAGTCCTGACGGTGGAATCTTCTAGATGGGGCTGTCGGGCTACCTGGGGCAGGGTAGTAATTGCTATGCATTTATGGGGTACTGCAGCTTTAAAAGCATGTTTCCATCCATTATCTGTTAATTATTATCCCCGAGGACAGGCTGGCACCATGTAAAGTGCAGCTAGGACACCAGGGTTCTAATTCTGCTCAGTTCTCTCTGATACAAAATGAGGGGTTTGGTTACTAGATTCTCTCCAAAGGTTCTTCATGTAGCTAGGTGGGTAGGGCAAATTTTATTATCACCATTTTATAGACCAGGAAACTAAAGTTAGGAGAGCTCAAGGAACCTGTAGTTAATAACTGATATCCAGCTCTTGAGATTAGACACCAGACCTGTAAAAGACAAAGCATTTTCTACTATGTCATACTGAGAACCCCTCTTAGTAAGAGGACAAAGAGAGGCCCACATAGCAGTAATCTAAGTATTTAAGTTATAAATCAAGAGAATGAACTGTTAACAAAATATCGATCTGTCCTCCCACTCTGACAAATACCTCTTTACAAGAACCTGGAAGGCCAGGTGAGAATCATGAATTCTGGGATTCTTCCAAGTAGGAGGCTGGAAAGGGGCAGTGAAGGGGAAGCTGATGCTACTGAGTCCTCTTCCCCCACCTAGTAGGGCCCAAAGTGCCTGGGAGGGCGCACCTCAGCCCCCAAGTCCAAGCACTGCCCACACTCCAACAAAAAGCCATTCCTGGACACAAGACTAAGTTCAGAGGCCCATCCAAGTCCTGGAGGAGGGTCTGTTACTCTCTGGGCGAGGATTCCAGAACTCTGACTCCCTGGAGCATGGTCTAGAAGAGGGTTCAGGTTCCTTGACCGCATGGGAGGGGGCATTATCAAAAGGAGAACCACAGAGCAGAGGTCCCTTGGGTTTAAGAAACAGTCTGATCACACTACCTGAAGACCAAACCTAAGAAAGAGGAAAATACCTTGTGAGAAGGTAGTATGGTTTAGTAGTCACAAACCAGGTTCTGCAGCGAAACACCTGGGCTGGGATCCTACGTTGGCCACTCACTGACTGTGAAATGGCAAGAAAGTTAACCAACATCCCAGGACCTCAGTTTCTTTATCTTTAAAATACATGTAATAAGTATTATGTGGAGTACATGAAACATGTAAAACGCTTGGCAGGCATTAAATGCTGGGTAAGTAAATGTTGCGGGAGTTCTCTTCAGCTGCATTAGGTGAATGCGCCTCTGAGAGGCTTTTCTGGAGAATTATATAAGCCTAGTTATATCCAGGCTCTCTGATAGTCAAGGTTAAACCGTTCTCTCCACTAAATAGTGGGGCCAGGGGCAGGGATGGGCACCAACCACCCCACCCCGCCCATGTCCCGCGGGGTCGGATGACTGGGGACTTCGACCGGTAGATTCTGAGCTACAGCCAGGAGCTCGGGAAAGGTTAATTCGCAAACGTGGCCGTGAGTCACGGCGGGACTAAGGAACTGAAATCAAACGTTAGCACACAGCCTGGTTCGTCTGTGTGATGCGCAGGGGGAGTGGGAAGTAGCATCGGATAAAAAAGGCAAGACTCGGAGCCCGGGTTGACGCAGCTCAGTCCCCTCCTACCCACTTCACTTTAGGGCTCACGCAAACTTCGCCGAGTCTTCTGACAGGTCTTGACATCTCTCCTCCGCGAGGAGGGAGGGAGACTCAGGGCAAGTCGAGACATCTCCCTCGCACCTCCCGTGAGTGCGAGCCCAGCCAAATTTGCAGACAGCACGCCCAAAACGAAGAGACGTTTAATAAGGGCAAGCCTGGGCATTCCCCCACCCCTCCGGGTGACACGAACTCAAAGTGGCCCATCTCCACACCCTAGTTCCCCCACTTCCCTCCCTGCAAAAACAACTTGGAAATTTACTGCTGCTTGCGGACCAAGAAATGTAACTAGACCTTTCTGCTCCCGTTAAGGGACAGTCGTGACTGGGCACTTCGAAGTCAGACTCTCTCGAAAACACCAACAAAGAACTATATTTAGCTCTGAGCTCTCCGCCTAAATTCCTCTTATTTTTTCACTCTGAGCTTCAAAACGACTAGGTTGGGGAAGTGGGAGGAAGGGGGTGGGGGGAGCAGCAGAGAAAGAACAGCTGTGCCTCCGCCTCTCAACTCAATCTCTATAAATAACCAATCATGAGCCGAGGCTACTTTTTAGCCAATGAAGCAACCCAAACTGGTAAAACCTTGGCGGTAGCCAATGAAACAACAGTTAGGGGTGTGAGATTTGCGCCCCGGAACCAATGAGCCCCGAGTCTGGGAGAGGTAATTTGAGCTGGAGTGTGGGTGTGTGGTGCAAAAGCTTCCTATTTCTAAGCCCGAAAACCTGTTCTGCCCACTGAGCATGCCCTGACTAGCTGCGGGCGCCGCCACGACTTTTGGATCGGGTTGTAATCCGACCGCCGGGTTTCCGCCCCAGCCGAGTAGGGACGTGGGTGGGACCCTCCAAGTCTCAGCCCCAGAGAGCGCCGGTCACGAAAGGCTACCCCTTCCCCTGTCGGGACAGGATTTCAGCCCTGAGTTTCTGTTTCCTTTGTCGAGGAGCTGAACTGCAGGCAGAGTGGCCGCAGAAGGCCGAGCAGTGTCTCCGAGGCGAAGGGTTTAAAAAAAGCTGCTCCGTGGGTGGGCAAAGATGCTCCACCCGCTGCTCTCGCACTCAAATGCCCTTTGGGTCTCCGACCCGGTGACGACGCACACTTGCTGGGGCCTCGGAGAGTGGAGTCCACAAGCTTTTGATAACGGGAGTCGGCAAGAACACAACCTAACGCATTACGGGAGCGGCCCTCCGCGCCCACACGCTGCTTGCAGAGCCACCGCCCTATGCACGAACCCATCCTCCCACACCTTCATCCTCTCACCTGAGCTTTTCCAGCACCCCTCAAACACCTACACACCCCCATACCTTTCTCAACCAGATCCTAGACTGGAGCCTCTCGCAATCCGCTCCACTAGACTCAAACTGTTAGCCCCACCCTCGGGCCCGCCCCCCCGCCTGGTCTCCCGGAAAACCAGGAGCGGAGGATCAGGCGGGCGCGGCCGTCCGCGCACTGGGCATGCTCGCCGGGGTGGGGAGGGCCGGGCTGCGCGCGGCGAGTAGGAAGCCCTCGCCCCGCGGAGGCTGCGGGAGAGAGGGCGATGGGCCGTGGCGGTGGGCGCACGCTCTAAGGGGACTCATGCCACGCGCGTCCCTGTCCGGCGCGCAGTTAGCAGCCACCTCCGCAGCCCACCGCCACCACCCCTTCGTCCTCCCGGGCGGCCGCACCGAAGAGCTGCAACCGTCGCCTCGCACAGGCTGCCGGCATTGTCCTCCCGGTCCGCCGCCAAGCCTGCCGCTGCCGCCGCGGACTGCTGCGGGGCCCCGGACCCGCGCCCCAGGGACGCGCCGCCGCCTTCAGGGTCCCGGCCCCCGGCTCCTGGTCCCTGGCCCCCCGTTTGGTGATTTCTGAGCCCTGCGCTCCCTAGCCGCTCTCTCCTAGGTTTTTCCTGCAAGGCTGAGGAAGAGGAGAAGTCGCCCAGCCGCCAAACCCAGGCTTCCTCCGGCGCTCAGCCCCGACGGGGCCGCGGCAGGCGCGGCGAGAGCGCCGACGGAGCCATGAGAGAGTACAAAGTGGTGGTGCTGGGCTCGGGCGGCGTGGGCAAGTCCGCGCTCACAGTGCAGTTCGTGACGGGCTCCTTCATCGAGAAGTACGACCCCACCATCGAGGACTTCTACCGCAAGGAGATTGAAGTGGACTCGTCGCCGTCGGTGCTGGAGATCCTGGACACGGCGGGCACCGAGCAGTTCGCGTCCATGCGGGACCTGTACATCAAGAACGGCCAGGGCTTCATCCTCGTCTATAGCCTCGTCAACCAGCAGAGCTTCCAGGACATCAAGCCCATGCGGGACCAGATCATCCGCGTGAAGCGGTACGAGCGTGTACCCATGATCCTGGTGGGTAACAAGGTGGACCTGGAGGGCGAGCGAGAGGTCTCGTACGGCGAGGGCAAGGCCCTGGCCGAGGAGTGGAGCTGCCCCTTCATGGAGACGTCGGCCAAAAACAAAGCCTCGGTGGACGAGCTGTTCGCAGAGATCGTGCGGCAGATGAACTACGCGGCGCAGCCCAACGGCGACGAGGGCTGCTGCTCGGCCTGCGTGATCCTCTGAGGCGCCAGCGGCTGCCGCGCGCCGGCCGCGCTCCGCGCACAAAAGCCAAACGCACCCGACTCTCTAAATGTGATTTCTCTTCTTGCTTTGAGATTGGAGACGACTTTGCATTGGCCGGGGTGTCCCGGGAGCCCTGCTGGCCTGTGCGGCCGGCGTCCCCTGCCTCCGCCCCGTGTCCGAAGGGGTGTCCCGTCCTCACCATCCGACACCCGGTGGAAATGTGGCTCTTGGAAGCATGTACGTTTCTCATTGATTTTGGTTGACGCATATTTCCCCGTTTAAATGCCGTTAGGGCGCTGTATTGGCAGCTTGACACCGGCAAGCGAAAGTTTCAGCGTGGAAAAAAAAATGGGGTAGGGAGGAAGAGTACGAGGAGGAGGTGGAAAGGGAGGGGGGGATTCCCCCCCCAACAACCCTTTTCTAGTTGCAAGTTTTAAATACATGGAAGGAAGTCCGGGAGAACCAAATGAAGGAGAAGGAGGAAGGGAAAAAACTTTTGGTTTTTTCCTTGTTTTCCAGGAGTAGCTGGAAATTAAGATGGGGTTCCTTTTCTGCCAGCTTGGAAGGGCAACCCTGTGACTGATTGTGATTTTAAGGATGTCTATGCAAAGTTGGATTCTTGTTACAGTGTATCCAATCTGAAGTATGCACATCTGAACTGGGACTGTAAACACTGATGCCAATACAGTGTGGGGTGCCAGAAAGTGTCTGCTGATATTTGTGGAAAAAAAAAATCTATTTTGTTTACCTACTGTATCAAAGGGGGATCTGGGGGAGAACGGTAGTATTTTTTTTTTTTAATCAGCTGTGAAAAAAAATGTTACAGATCTGCACATTTTTGTGTGTACTATTGTGTGCCTGTGTGTGTGTGTGGTTTTTGTTTTTTCCTGTTTTTTTTTTTTCTGGTTTGTTTTTTTTTTTTTTTGAGTTTAGCTTTTTGTTGTTTTTGGTTGGCAGTGACAGGTTTTGATGACTAGCTCTTTAAAATACAGTACAAAGACTTCAAAAATGTGATTCAGGGCCCCCAGCACCCCTGTGTCTGCAGAGTGCCTTCAAAACTCAGCTGTTCAGCCGGTGCCAACCTGTGAACTTCCCACCATATCCCAGAATCTGCTATTCCCCAAACCACTTCCTAGTTTCCTTTCTGTAACCTTCCTGAAGGAGCCAGGACAATAGGGCCTGTTGTTTGGTGAATTTCTTGATTATTTCCAGCCTTTAAAATGTAATTTCCATGTCTCGCAATGGGCTCCCCCCCCTTCTTTCTTTCTTTTTTATTTTGCTTCATTTTGTTCAAATGTTCAGGTATTTAGCTCCCCTTTTTATATTATTTTTTTAAAAATTTTTGGTTATCTGTTCTAGGGTGTTCCTCCAGAAGCAAAGAGCAAAATTTTACTGTTGTGATGTACCAAGAGAATTCTAACTAACTGTAATTTTTAATTCCAAACACGCGTTTAATCATTGTCTCTTCATTTTAAGACTTTTAATACAAATGTCATTTTTAAAGAAACCCAAAACTATCGTTTGTGTTTCTGTGTTTCATATTCAGTGATTTAATACAGTATCATGGCTGAGGTGGATGGGGGCAGGTGCTTGATGCCCGCAACAGAAAAACCTCAGTGACAAGTTGGGTGACATTACTTCCAACTCCTTAAATATGGAAAAAAAATCATAAAGGTCTAGGAAGCCCTGGGGGTATGGCCACTATCACTTAACTACAAGATACAAAGGATATTGAATCTGTTCCGCTGACAGGGAGTAGTTTACCTCACTGTGGGTAGAGAAGGGTAGAAACCAACTGCTAATACTGCCTTAGATTTGGTGAAGTTGCCAATCTCCTGACCAGGCAGGGAAGAGCTTTTAACTTTTCTTTTTCTTTCTTTTTTTTCCCCCCCAATGCTTTGTTCTGTTTAATTACATCACATATCAAGTCAAAAACATGTTTGAAGATGATTTTCAGTCCTGAAGTCATACCCACTAGTGTTTTCTGCAGTACATTTGTATGGGTTGCAGAATCTTAATACTAGAGGTTTTGGTTTGGAAATAGATATTAGAAAGAAAAAACGAAGATGAACCCCTAACTCCCATTAAGCTGCAATTTGTGGACCATTTTGACCTCATGAAATTTTCCTTCTAACAGTAGGAGGCAAGTGTGAGCTGTTGCTGCTTATTTTATTTCAGTTAAGGGCCTCTTTACTAGTATAATCTCTGTAAAATAAAAGAAAGTATATGACTGTGCATCAAGAGTGTACGTGATACCCTCAGCTGTGTGAAGTGTAGGTGAAGTCTTCTGTTGGGGAAGCCAAAAGAAGTTACAGGCCACAGGCATCTTTAAAGCTATTAACATCTTGCCTTAAAATGGGTCCTTAGCCCAGGTGACCTGTCCCTCTTCCAGCATGGAGGAGGAATAGAGAATTGGCCTGTGATGGTCCTATGGCCATTTTTTTTTCATTCTTGAGCTCACATAAGTTTAGAATCACACAGTTGAAAGGCAGTATGTGTATGATAAATACAGAAATTAATAGAAATAAGTTTATGTCTTTGCAAATATTAAGTCTTGCATTTGAGTAAATTTAGTTTTTCAGTAGATGTAAAGTGTTGAAAATTCTGAAGACTTATACCAAGTACTATGTGAAGGATTTTTTTAAAAAGGCATTTGGTGACTGTTTCTTACGACTTTGTTTTTTTGGTTTTTTGGTTTTTGGTTTTGTTTTTGTTTTTTGGAAACCTTTTGACATAAAGTGCTGCCAGTATCAGACTCACTTAAGACCTGTCTGTGCTCTTGAAAGGAGTTTGAAAACATTTGAAAAGCCAAATCGGAAGCGAACTAGGCTGATGGGTCCATTAATCATCTTCACAGAGGATTTATTCACTTGCATGACTAAATATTTTATAGGTCTGAGATGCCAGGGCAGAAGATTTTAATATGTTTTTACTGAGTACTGTGAAATAAATGCTTTCTGGGTTCTCAATGAAAGCAATTTTGTTTGTGTGCCTAGAGCAGAAATGTCGCAGTTCTGTGTTTTGCAGCCTTCTCCCTTATTTTCTTGACAAAATTGAGAGAGATTGAGGGCATTGTTTTATTTTATTTATTTATTTATTTTTTTTTTAAGATTTTATTTGACAGTACAAGTAGATGGAGAGGCAGGCAGAGAGAGAGAGAGACAGAGAGAGAGAGAGAAGCAGGCTCCCTGCTGAGCAGAGAGCCCGATGTGGGACTCAATCCCAGGACTCTGAGATCATGACCTGAGCTGAAGGCAGCGGCTTAACCCACTGAGCCACGCAGGTGCCCCGAGGGCATTGTTTTAAAGAATATGTCCGCTTCTTTGGCCAGGAAGAGCCCCCTTGTAGGAGTATGGTGTGAAAAGATAGGAGCATTTGTTTCCATGGAAAAGTTGGGTTGATATGAGGGTGTTAAAGGAAGCAAGGGAGTTTGCTATAAGGCAATCACCTGCTCCAACAGAAACTGGGTGGGAAAGGAACCTTTATCTTGGAGAGCAAAAGTTAACTTTTAAACTTGGCCCCTGCTGTTTTTTAACAGCTTTTCCTTTTGGTCCCTGTCCTCCAAGCTTTATGTCATTTCAAAGGTCTATTTTTGTCCTTTAGTAAGAACCTTAGAAAAATGGAAGATACCATCATTAGAAATCTAACATTGTCATGTTTGGGATTTATTGGCTTAAATAAAACAATTTCTGGGTTGTTAACTATAGAAATAGACTTCCCTGAATCACATTTTAGAACCAGATCAGCTTGGGGTTAGAATTATTTAAAAGTATGAGGCTTCACGCTTCCTGACGAGTTAACCTTTTTTTTGGAGGTGGGGGGGAATACTAAAATGCCCCATTTCTTTGGCCTGTTGTGGTAGTTTCATAAATGTTTTCTCCAGCATGTGATTGCACCTCTTGAGTCAAAGTTCAGTATTTCTCGCAGGTAGGGTGGGAAAGTGAGAGAACACTGCTCATAGCAGCCAACCTTGAGAGACAGAGGCAAGATGTCACCAAAAGTATAGATTTACTTTTCACAATAGCTGGAATAAGCCACCTTCTTCTAAAGGAAACAAAGATTTAATTTAGAGATCACCAGTGTAAGTTAAAATGATCTCTAATATTTGTTACACTGTCCACTTAATTAGGAAAGCTTGCTAATACAAATGTCCTTGTGAAAATGCAGCAAATGTCTAAAAACTAATAGAATGTGATATTTTTTATTAGAAGATTTTACTCCAATTACTAGGAATAGAGTGCATTTGATTGAAAGTGGTGCTAGTTTCAGAAGATATATTTGATTTAATAATAATGGATTTTGATGGTTTGAGAAGGCTTTAGGATTATCTAGCCAGAGGTTTTTAAACTTGCCTACATACCAGAATCACCTGGAGGTTAAAACAGATATTGCTGGGCCTTCTAGTTTCTTATTTAGTATGTCTCAGTATGAGCTCATGATTTTTATTTCTAACAAGTTTCCAGGTGACGTTGATGTTGCTGTTCTAGGGACCACACTTTGAAAACCAATAAAATAGTCCAAACTCCAAATAAATACTATATCAAGAGCCACATAGATATTTAGGGACGCAGGCCCATGTCACACATTTTACAGTGCTACCTACCACAGAGTCATAAAATAGTCTTGATTGAAATTTATAGCTGAAGAGGGCATAGACCATTTACAATCAGACTGTTAAACTGTGGAGTGTGGACTGGTATGGACACATTGTAGTTAGAGTGTTCAACCATCTTCATATTATTATGTGAACAGTTTGGCTATGGTTTCCAGTGTTAACTTTAGAAGTTGACTTTTAAAATGAGAAGGATAGGATCATGGCCTAAATAATAAGAATCAACTTTTTTTCCACTCAAAAATTTTGAAAAGAGTGTCTTAGTGTTTGTCTTCTCTTTGTTTCAAGATTTAAAAGCAAGGATTTTAACTTTCCACATATCCCAGCAAGAATTCTAAAAAAAAGAAAAAAAAAAAAAAACAGAACAAAACAAATTAGAGAATTTAAGTCTTCAGGTCATGGTAAGCACATGCATGTGTCATATGTGTGTATGTAAATACATACACTCAGTTTCTTAGCTGGACTTCCCAGGAATCTGGTCAGTGTCCTGTGGTTACACAATTATTCATTCTGGGACAGCCCATACCACAAACCTGCCACACATCTTGTTTTCTTATGCATCTTAATCTTTTAGAAGAATGAGTGTTAATCTGTTTTGTAAACTGGAGGGTACAGCTATCTGTAGTCTTCCTTTGTTTTAAACAGAAATCTTTGAAGAAATGCTTTCTTAGAAGAGAAGAGAAATTGCGTGCTTTTTTGTCCAACTGACTGAGCAACGTGTTTTAAATGAATTATCTGACAAAATTATGTGTGGCTAAATTTAATCAGAGGTTTGAATATGTTTCGTTGGCTTATTTGTGTTAATTGTGCAAATGTAACAAACACACTTTTTTTCATAGAAAAGAGAAAGATTATTGATGCCTCTAGGATACAGGTATCCCAAAATGTCCTGAAATTATTTCTTGATTGTTAAGAATATGTTTGCAGTGGAAGTTCGTAAACATAGCTGAAATTGATTTATTCGTTATTCAGTAAGCGTTTGTTGAGCACATACTATTAGCTGTTGTGTAAGGACTAATGCTTAAATAGGAGGAAGCCAGACAAAGGAGTAACTACTGTCCTTTTATCACTGTAAGCTGTGAAAATAGCATGTATTAAACAAAAGGAGGATTTGGAAAAATGCAGCTGCATATGCCTTCTAGTATAATATAATACTACGGGTCTGTCTGGCAGGCAAATAGAGTAGGTAGATTTGTTGAGAATTGGAACTTTGAAAGGTATGTGGATATTGCAAATAAAAAATGGATCCCATGAGGCTTGAGTAACTAATAGTTGTTTTGTTGCACGTGAAACTCTGTAATTTTGTGCGTTTCCCACTTCCTTTTTGAGGTTAGCTAAAACTGAACATTTAGAAACAGGAGATCAAGTTGCTTCCATATTTTCATGTCCGAGGAAGGAGGGGGAAATGGAGGAAAAAACACGAGATTTGTATTCACTGTTTTAAAAAAAAATTAAATGAGGGGAAAAAAAGGAAAATACAATTTAGATTTATTCTTTTAAAAAAAGGAAGCAACTGCTGGCATACAGTCTTTTAGGGTTCTTCATGTGAAGAAGATTCAGGGTAAGATATCTCTTTTGTAGGAGATACTTTTCTAAAAATGAGTGTGCCAAAGAATTAAGCAGATGCTTTAAGTTTGCTGAGCTTATAGTAATTTTATACAAAGGTTCTGGTTTTCATGCCTTTGGTACTTATTGGAAGAAGGCAATCAGCTCTGAGAAGGAAGTGTTGGGTGAAAAGCTGTACGAGGTAATAGTAATAGCGATTGTAAAACCACAGAAATTGAAGGGAGTTGTAATTATTAATGTCCCGCTGTTTGCAAAATGATTTCTAGTGACTGTTTTATATAGACTATCTCCTGAATTAACACACTTTCAAAATGTGGTAAGTTAGAGAACTACAGAGATAGCAGAATTGTTCATCTGAAGGTACTTCACTGCTTATTTTTTTAATCTGATTATAGAACCATTTATGAGATGCAAATTTACTACTTATAGTTTTATAGTGAAAGTGAAGGTCTTAATATTTTACACCTATCTGACCATTTATAAAAAGTTTTCAAAATTTGGTTTTAGTCATGAATTCAGAATATTTTAATGTTATTTAATATTATACATATTAATATGATATTTTTAAACATTCTCTTTAAAGAATAACATACTGAATTAATTATATCTCATTCAAGAAAAGAGCATCTATAGAGATCTGTACTAGTATAATTCTATATGAACATATATGTCAACAAAATATATTTGAAAATATATTTTAGATAGTTTTGCACTCTACATTGTAAGTGGGCAAGAGAATTGCAAAAGTATATTTCCAAGTTTGATTTCAACATTATTTCTCATCTAGTGGAAAAAGGCTTGAGTTTGGAGTTCTTTCCTCTGAGTTTGGTTACTTAGCTTCATTTTGTCGTAGTATCTGTTACTTTTCTTTTTGTATCTCATTCCATTCACCCACATATGGTTCATGCAAATGGTTGTCTCTGTTACAAATGTAATCTGTATTAACTGATAAAAAAAAAATCTAAGAACTGATTACCTAATGGCTATATAAATGTGTCTTCTGTGTACTAGTGTAAAGAGAGAAGTCTTTTTCATGCTATGTTTCAAGTCCAGACTGAAACAGATCCAACTAGTTAAAGCTGCCCACTCAACAGATACCATATTTAGGTTTGGGCATAGCCTCTGGTGCTTTATTTTAAAAACTAACGAAGTTTTTAAAAAATGAATTCATTCATAGGAATATTCATTTTAATGTACTTAGGACTGCCTAAAAATATTTCCAGACCATCTCTTCTTCCTCACTAATCTTGAGCAGAGGTCAAAAAATGAGGTATAGCCCAAATGCATTCTTTTTTTAAAAAGAATCTTTTACCTTCAATGGCAGAGACTACAGCAAACAAAAACCTAATCCAAAGAACAAAACTGTTTTTCGTGCATCTTTGTACAAATCAGCACTTATTGTGTTATCAAGGAAGCATAAGTAGCGGGAAGGGCGATAAAATATTTTCCTTAGTCATTTGGGCAGCGTTCAGCCGGCGGTCTGGTACCCTCGCTGCTCAAGCAGGCAGAGCGTGATGGAGCTGAGAGGGGAATGAAGACCGGGACGGGATGAGGCGGACCTGTTCCTCAGCCCACACCCCACTCCTGCATTCCTCCAGTACAGAGCATTTCCTCGTGTTCAATGTGTGATTCATTGTGACTCAGGATTTACTGAGGCTTGGTTCTGCTAACAGCCAAGGGTGAAGAAGTCTATGGGATGGCGTGATAATGCTACTGTAATAAATTTGACTCTAACTCAGGGTTTCATAACCTCAGGACTATTCACATTTTAGGCTAGATAATTCTTCTTTGTGGAGGGCTGCTGTCCTGGGCATCTTAATGTTTAGTGGCATCCCTGGCCTCTACACCCTAGATGCCCATAGAAGCCCCTCAACCCAGCCGACAATCAGAAAGATCTGCAGACATTGCCAAATCATTCCTTTGTGGTGCGGTGGGGGAGGGGGGGGGATGCAGAAAAGCCCCTGGTTGAGAGCCTCTCCTCTGGACTTGACGATGTAGAGATGGAGGAGGCAGGCATAAATCCAAGGAGAGAAAGGCCGAACCTATAGTAAACTTTTAAGACTTTTTCTTACTCTGAGAAACTATTGTGAAATCTAAGATTCAAACAAAACAAAACAAAACCTTCCCTTATTCCAGAGCATTATAGTTAATGCTTTTCTACTAAAATACCAATGTTCTCCCTGGTGTTTGGGATATACCACTTTGGTCAGCTCATTAAACCCACACGTAGGAGAAAAACACAGTATTCAGGGATAGAGATTTATTGGAAAGGAGAAGGACTATGATTTAAAAGGAAGGTGTGCTTTGGTTGGGGTGATGAACTTGGAAAGTCAGAGAGCAATTTAGCACATGCTGATGACTAAGTAGAGGGACCTAGATGTACAGGAGGCCTCCTGAAAGGGAGGTCAAGGGCAACAGTGTTTTAGTTTGTCTTGGGTCCCTTAAACCTGTATCAGGAGACATCTGGGAGTTTTTCAGATTCACTCCGCTTCTACCACTTCACCTCACAATCTCTTCCCTGTTTATCCAGGCCCCTATTCAACATCTGGACTCCTCACTTTGGGGGAGAAAGGATGTGTTTTATGCATCCTGTTCGTCTTTATTTTGCCTTTTACAGTTCCTCCCTCCCTCCCTCCTTCTCTTCCTCCCTTTCCTTCCTTCCTTTTTTTTAGCTACCTTCAGAACGAATGACTGAGTTTGTCCAGGGCAGACTCCCGCTGGTTAACTGCGCACACCTACCTGTGTCCAAACCCCTTAGCCAGGCTGTCAAGAAGGGGACAGCGGAGGCAGTGGTGATTGCTTTGTAATGAAGTGCCTCTGGAATCGGGAGTCTCCGGCCAGCACATATGCTGTGGCTGCCAGCCCCTGAAACACAGCATTAAGCATCCTGTCAGCAAGTTCATTAATGCGGAATTAACTCAGTGACCATGGATGTTTGATTTATTCTGAACCAGACATTGTTGTTTTTGTTCTTAAGTTTTAAACGAAATAGTTATTTTAAAACCTGTGCAATATACCCCTAACAACTTTAAGCAACCAGACAATTAGACACCCAAGGGGTAAGACCATTGTGATTCTGCACTTCATACCGGGCACATTCGGAAATCTAGCGTTCCCAGTAAGTAGGAGATGTAACAGTTTTGCAACTGAGGGAGAACCATCTCCAACCCCATCAAACGCCTCTATCTAATCAGCCAAAAGAGGCTCTGTAAGAAAGGTAGGCAGTAAATGAAATAATTTGGTATAATAAAAAGTATTGTTTGGTGAAAGTGGATGAGTGATTTGGGGACTTCTCGAACGTGCTTCTCAAATTTAAGAATTATATTAGAATGAATGACGTTAATACAAATACTTCATTCTCTGCAGTATCTTGAATTAAACTGAAAATGGAAACATCAGATTCAATTGGCAATGTGATCACAGTTAAGATAGAGAAAACAGATTGGATTTATCTAAATTTCCTGTTTTTCTTATACTCGTTTTCCTCTTTTATAATCTGTGCTGTTTTGCAACATTTTTCCCCCTTATCTCCAGCTTTTATTGGCTTTGGGAGCATTATATTTTCTTTCTAATTAAAAAGTTTGTAATGAGAGAAATATTCTGTTATGAATCACAGTAGACAGTAGCCAAGAAAATATATGTATTCATAAATTTAGACACATAAATTAATTGTGTAGGATGTTTTTGCAATGTCATAATTTGTGTTTACCTTTTAAAGCTTAGAATAATTTTTCAATGCAGTGTTTTCCATGGAAATGAAATTCACCCTTTTCCTTGATTAATTACCATTTGACTACTTGAAAAAAGTAGCAATTATTTCTTAAAGTACTATCATGAAGGTTCTCTCATTTACATTGTGTAACAAATTATTAACAGTTTTTCTTTTTAACCTTTTCCTCAGAGGAGTAGCGTTTATGAATAGAAAAAAAAAGCATGCATGTGAATTACCCAAAAGTCACACAGCAGTTCTTTGGATTTATCATGGTGGAGGTGATTTGGGCAAAATATTTGCCCTCTTAATTACAAGTAATATAATGGATGTGTACTAGCCAAAGGGAAGCATCAAAAATGCATGCACAGGGGGACTATAGTGCCATTTTGCTGTTAACGATTTTGGATACTGTATAGAGTAATAATACACTAGAAATAAAGAAACAAAATGTTGGCCTCCTATAAAGTTATTTCTTTTTAGTCATTTTAACATGCAATTAAAAGAATCTCTGATGAAAATGATAACATAGTGCCACACAGTGAGAATCGCCAAGTTTCACATTAAAAAAATTTTCTGACCATCCAAATTCTTTTTTTCCCCCTGACTTCCCAAGTCTAGACCATTTCAACTATTAAAAACACAGTCTTTCATTTGCCAGAGAATATGAACAGATTTTGTTGTCTGCAATTAATTCCAAATGTATTTTAAAGTATTGCATACCAGAACTTAAAGAGATTATAGGAACCTGATTTTTATATTTCTTCTGTCAGAATACAAACTTTGTATAGAGTCCAGTATCACTAAGCAGTAGGACACAAACAAGGAATATAGTAGAGAAAGTGAGGAATTTTATGATTGTTGTCAAATATCAGTGCCACTGAAATTTCATTTCCGTATTCAATTTGTGAAACAAGTATTTTCTTGGCTATTCCTTATATGCATTTTAGAACAAAAATAAAATCTCTGTAAGTTTGTTATTTAAAAATTGATCTTTCAGAGTATTTTTCCCTTGGTATTATTCTTCAAAATATAGTTGACCTGAATAGAGTTAATGCTTTTGCCCCAAATACTAAATTATGGTTCCTATAGCAACCATAATTTACTCTCTTACATAACTCCCTGCTTCACGCCATGGTTAATATATGCAATATAACTCTGATTAACTTTCATCTTTCTTTAGATTAAGTGTGTGGTTTCCGGGAATAGAAGGTGGAGGAAGGTGGAGATTGATGCTGTGTTTGTAGAATCTACAGACTGAGAACAGGAGGATTGCTAAGCAATAGAGGAGGGATTTACTTAGGATTTCAACCATAATATTTTACATTTTGAATCAGGAAAAAATAATTATATTACAATGTACGTTTAAATTTATGACATATAATATGCATGAATGAACTTTCTTAACTGATTAATTAGAGTCTCAAAAAATAATTTAGAGTCTCAAAAAGTAATTATCAGAAAATTTAGTTAGAATACTGTATTATATAAGATATGAGGTCAAATATATATGTAACTCATTATCCTTTTTGTAACTATTTGTAAACCATGAAGAATGCATTCACAGTCAATTAAATATTGAGCACCAAATAAGCACTGTACCAAGAATAAGAATCCATCTGTGCCTTTAATATACATATGTTTATCACTGAATTTTATTACTGATTTCCTCCACTAGAAGTTAAGTCTGTAAGGTCAAGACTCATCCTTTTATCCCCATTGCCTAGAAGAGAGGCGGGCATGAATCAACACTCAGTTGAAGGAAGGAAGGAAGGAAAGAAGGAAGGAAGGAAGGGAAGATGGATTAGTCACAAGGGGAAAGGAAGTAACTTTGAGGAGAACCCTAAACACAGGTTATAATGACCAGAAAAGTTAGAATAGCTCAAGGTTCTGCATCAACTATAGGCAAACATTGTAGAATGAACACTTGTGGCCTGTTCTTTTATTCATTAATCCTGAAAATTTATAGTTTGGAATAGCAACGCTATTATAGTGTTCATGGGACTTAATTTTCTGTGAAGTTGTCAGGAACAAAATCAAAAGAGTTCCAGACAGAACTTTTGGGAAATTAGTATATTTTGTTGTAAACCTGCCCCTTTCTTTTCATTGGTTTCCCAAATGCAGGTATGCCTTGGTTTAGGCAATGGATATGAGAAATGGATATGAGAAAACTAGTATAAAAATTTAATTATATGGAGCATCTGGGTGGCTCAGATGATTAAGTATCTGCCTTCAGCTCAGCTCATGATCCCAGGGTCCTGGGATTGAGCCCCACATTGGGATCCCTGCTCAGTGGGGAGCCTGCTTCTCCCTCTGCCTCTGCCTCCCTCTATCTCTCTGTCTCTCATGAATAAATAAAATCTTTTTTTTTTTAAATTAGTGTGTTTTTGAGATTTTATTTACTTGAGAGATAGAAGGAGAGAGAAAAGGAGTGGAGGGAGGAGCACAGAGTGAGGGAGAAGGACAAGCAGACTCTGAGCTGAGTGCATACGCCTACAAGGGGCTCAATCTCAGGACCCTGGGACCTATACCTGAGCTGGAACCAAGAGTGAGACTCTGGACGGAGCCACCCAGGTGCCCCACATTGAATCATATTTAAGGTAAAATTAAGAAACTGACTTTTTAATGGCCCCACCTCTGAATCATTTGAAAATGGATAAAGTATCTTATAATACAAATAACAAGTAATTAACACTTAGAATTTCTATTATCACATACTGGAGTTTTCTTATGTTAGACATTTGTTTCTAAATAACTTTATCTTTTTAATTTGAAGACCTGGAATTCTACTTTTCTGAGTGGCAGACTCTTATTAAACTCGGTAGTATTGGGGCACCTGGGGGCTGCAGTTGGTTAAGCGCCAGGCTCCTGGTTTCAGGTCAGGTCATGATCTCAGGTTCCTGAGATCAGGCCCAGCATCAGGCTCCACACGCAGCAGGGAGTCTGCTTGAGATTCTCTTCCTCCCTCTCCTTCTACCCCTTCCCCCACACTCTTTTTCTCTCTCTAAAATAAGTAAATCTTAAAACCAAACCAAAACAAAACAAACCTTAGTCCTGTTCACCCCAGTCCTGTTTGCCTGGATTGTTTCTAATCTATGTCTCAACTTCTCATCCCTGTGTCTTCCTAAGCCTATTTGATGAATGAAACTCAGGTCTCTTTGTATGTAGTGTATTTTATAGTAACCAGTACTGAACAGAATTGCTGTCTAAGCAATAGTTTCAAAACTTTTTAAGAAACCTTTAAAGTAATTCACTTGAGAGAGAACCTAGAAATATGTTAGCTAGTAGAAACAAACTGAATTTTCATATTACAACATGTTAAAAATAATTTCATTTATTGCCTTTAAGATTTTTAAGACATTTCTTTGTTTTTTAGTGTCTGTGAAGCTGGGGAGATCCCAGCCAGCATTGTTCTTGCAGCCTTTTGAGCCTCCCCTAAAGCCTCTGCATCACCTTCTTAAAAATGCAGACCTGCTCTATCTGAAACTCTAAGGCTGGGGCTCAACACTCTGTGTTTTCATGCACCCTCCATATAGTTTTATTCATGCTGAAGCCCAAGAACCACTGCTGTATGGGAAGGAAAACCTGCTATGAATGGTGCCTGCTTTATAGAAAAGATAAGACATATAAACAAGTGAAAGTAAGAACAAGTCAGCAGCAATAAAAGGATGACTTTTGCCATAAAATCGTCATAGGTGAAGTGTAACTGGGATTTCAGGAGAGAGGAGGCTACTTTACTGTAGAGATGAGATCCCAATCATTCATTCATTCATTGAGGTATTCTAGGTTCTCAGGCTAAGAAAGACAAAATCTTTGACCGAAATCCTCAAATCTTTGACTTGAGCTCATAAATAGAACATTCTACTCGATAATTATCTCACAGCTAGAAACAACTTTTGAAATCACATAATCCAACGGTCTCCAAATTTGAGTATATCAGAATCATTTGGCTGCCTTATTAAAACACATATTGCTGAAGCCCACACCCAGACTTCCTATGTCATCAGGATAGAAGGCCTGGGAAGTAGCATTTCTCACAAATTCCCAGGTGATTCTGATGCTGCTTGTCCAGGTTCTCAATTTGAGAATCACCGATATGATCGATCACTTCAAGTTAAAAATGGAAATACTAATGCCCAGAAATAGGATTTGACCAACAAAGTTAACTAGTGGCTACAATGGAAATAAAACCAGGTTGCCAGCTCTCAGTAATTCAATAAAACCTCCACTGCAAACTGCCTCCAAGACACCCTGAAAAGAGGAGGCCTGCTGGAGCTTGCAGCGATTTTAAGAAAAACGACAGGAGTGAAGAATTGATAACTTGGTGATATTTCATCCAGCTCTTATTTATATTGTATTTTAATTTCTTATCCCAAATCAGGCATGTTCTTTACACTTACGATCCTAATTTTGAACCACCAAGCGTTCTATTTTGTGTCTAAAGATCTGATCTGTATAAAAAAGCAGTATAGTATCATTTTGAAAAGGCAATTCTAAAACTTATTAATATTATCTTCCTGATAATGGGTTGGTTCTCCCAGCAAAAGATCTTCCATTACAAAAGCACTTTTCTCGGTTACTACCTCTTTGATAGATGTCCAGTTGTGGCACTAACAAAACTTACCACATTGGCTGAGAGTAAAGAATTAAAATATGTACTGGGAGACAATTAATGGAGATCTCAGGCTGTGAGTTCTTGGACTGCTGATAATTCACTTCTATTTCAGAAGTGTGGGTGCTTTATCCATAAATCCATGATTAACTTCTCGAATTCTGTACATTAGAGAAAATATATTAATCTTCTTTTGAATGGTGATAAGGATAGATTTCTCCCAAATTTAATTAATCTACTTGCATTCTTGAATGATTACATGAAAAACTCAGACCCCTCAGCACAAATCATGTAATTGCATTTTAAGTGATAATGTGAAAAACTTGAGCATGGATGAAGATAATATATTTTGAATTGTACCATAACTTCCTCTAAAAATTTCAAAATCTATTTTTAATTGCATGTATTTTATTTTTTTTACTTGTGTGTGTGTGCATGTGTGTGTTGCAAAATTCATTGTTTATGCACCACACCCAGTGCTCCATGCAATATGTGCCCTCCTTAATACCCACCACCAGGCTCACCCAACCCTCTACCATCCTCCCCTCCAAAACCCTCAGTTTGTTTCTCAGAGTCCACAGTCTCTCATGGTTCGTCTCCCCTCCGATTTCCCCCAACTCACTTCTCTCCATCTCCCAATGTCCTCCATGTTATTCCTTATGCTCCACAAGGAAGCGAAACCATATGACAATTAACTCTCTCTGCTTGACTTATTTCACTCAGCATAATCTTATTATTTTTAGATATACATCTTATATATATATTAAATATATATTTTATTATAATTGCCTGCATTTTAAATGAAGTCTTGTAGGAAAACTATTTTGATTACCTGAAGGTGAACACTGAGGAAGGACTAGAAATGAGGAAGAGGAATGCAGCCAGATGGTATTTTAGACTCCATAGATGAATCCTTTGTGGATATTAGAGGGATGATTTGCTTAATCCCATTGTGATTAATGGCCTATCAACGGATGAGAACACATTTTAGACACTTGCTTCACATAGACATATAGGTGCACACAGACTAATTTCCTACCACTGAATTAATGTTCCCCCATAAAGAGGAAATATCTCTGTCTCCATGTCTCTTCTTCCCTGTAGTTAATGTCTCCTTTCTCCCATTTTGTCAAATAGGGTATAAAAAATGTTCAGACTCCAACGCAGTTAAATCTTAGGCACTTTCACTTGTCACAGTCATCATCCAGTCTCCCAAATTAAAGAACAGCTGTTCAGATTCTCTTGGGTAGGACATGATGAGCCTTATTTCCTACTTCCTGTGGAGCTCAGTTTGAACTATTTCTGATTCTCTAGAACTTCAAGTAATCATCCACTCTTTAAAAGAAGACAAAAACTCAGTATTACTTTTCTTGACTAATTTGGATGACCATACATTGCTTTCATGCTGAGGAGAACAACTGGTTTGTTTTGTCCCTAAATATAGTATTCTTAGAATTACAGGAAAAAGTTTCTTCGGTGTACCTATATTGTGTTGTCAGAAATAGCAAAGTTGTTTCTCCCTATGTGAAATAAAGCCAAATAATTGTGTGATCTCTTTCTTAAAATAGAGTTTTCATGCCTTCAATAAACCTACTCAGTAGAAAGCTAGCTGTTTTCTAGGGCAATTGACTCAGTTTCCTGAAATTGGCTTCTTGGGCTCCAAAGCAAAGCAAAGCAAAGCAAAACAAAGCAAAGCGACAGTAGATTTGAGAGAGAAGTAGTTTAAACGAAGGATGTTAACAGGTCTCTAAAATAGTGTTTTTTTTTTTTCTTCTACCTATTTCTCCTAAGGGTGGAGATTTAGAGGAAATCATGGTTTTAAAGTGCCTTTCAGCCCCGATTTCCTACCATTTAAATATATAGTGTAACTTCATCACTAGATCAACTTAATTTCATTAGAATAATGAATTAATTTAATTCTTATTTATCTTTATCGACTATTATTTATAATTTATCTAATTTAATTCTAACTAGTTCTAATTTAATTAGAGTCAGATGTTTCTAATATCTGTGGATCAAATTGTTTTCCCATTGAGGATTAAACTTTAATATGCACATAAATCGCGCTTGCCACCATCAGATCTTATGAACAAGCAGGTTCTTATTAAGCAGGTCTGAGATTCTGTGATTCTGACAAGTTCTGTGATGATGCTTGTGTTCTTGGCCATGAATCTCACTGAGCATCTGGAGTGTGTACAGTGCAATGTACAAGTGAGTTTTATAGCTAGGACTCTTGTTCTCTCTCCCATCTTTTTGGTTCACATACAGACAACTTCTCATGATAAAATAATGGCTCTAGAGTTCAAGGGTTTCATTGTAGTAAAAAAAAGATTATGAAAAAAAGTATGAAAGAAAATTGTTTTTCACAGTAAAGAATTTGGATTTTAGAAGGAGATATATTTTTTCAATAATGGGAACAAGATACTAAATTGAAAACTAACATCTCTTTTAAATTAAGAAGTTTGAAAATGTGTCTAATTCCTAATGATTCATTTTGACTATCCTGAATTCTTCAGTTCTCATTTAGAAGTGAATGTCAGTACTTAGAAATTTAGTGTCACTCAAAATCAGTTTCCATTTTACGAATATTAGTGAGTGATTTTCAGAATAAATTTTAGAATGTTATGTTTTAAGTGTCTGGATATCAACTAAATATGCCAGGATTCAATGCTAGTTGAATTGTTACAATATTCTTTTTTTCTCTTAATCAATTAAACATTTGATAAAATATCAGGAGCTCGGGAAATTTGGTATACCAGTGAAGGAATGGCATAATCTGCATCCAATTTATATGAAACTGTTGGCCAAAAACCCCACAGGTGAGATTAACTCATTTAGATTATACCGTTGATATGCTATTCAAACACTGTGGTGATTTACATTAAGATAATAAGCATCAATGAAATTTTACAGTTTTATTTTTTTAAAGCTGTTATTTATCTGTTTGTTTGTTTGTTTTAGAGATAGGATAAACAGATGGAGGGAGGAGCAGAGGGAGAGAGACAAGCAGACTCCGCACTGAGCCCAATGTGGGGCTCCATCTCAAGATCCTGAGATTAGGACCCAAGCTGAAATCAAAAGTTACACACTTAACTGACTGTGCCTACCGGGCGCCCCAGATATTTTACAGTTCTTCTAAAATTGCAGATAGAATTTTGATCATTACTAATGTAACACAATTTAAGGCAGTAGAGTTATGGTGGTTTTCATTGATTATTTACATAAACTTTAAATTTAGAGCCTAAGTTTGAAATGCTTTGTAATTAAGGACATTATTATTTAAAAATAACAGTTACCCAATACAGTTTAATTTTGCATGGTAATATATAAGCAATACACTGTTCATTATATTCTCATGGAAAGATGCTTACTTTTTGGTAGACCACTGAAAAAAAGCTCATTAGTGTATAACACAGATTTTTTGCATTCAATTTGAAAATACATTTTAAAAGTTTTTGATTATTGAGAGTCTAATTCCTTGAATGTTTATGATTGAATTAAATCTCTTAATATAGGTACATATGTATTTTTAAATGAGTTAGGTAAATCTATGTTTGTTTCTCCTAATAGATGTTAGGTCCCCCAGTAATGGGTCTGTGAATAAAGGAGCAAGACTGATACAAAGCAAAGGTCAAGCAAAGCTTTATTTTGCTCCAGGCATCAAGAATCAGACTGAACATTTGGGGCCGCACCTCTTACAGAGAGGGCGACCTCTCTCTGCTTCACAGACTAGCTTTTAAGGGCAAAGGCCATGTGGTTGGGCCTGGCCACACACAGGTGGCGAATGAGATTATAACACAGAGAAAGCTGCACAGTCATGCTAGGTCACACATAAGTGACCCATTGAATTACAATTTACCCTAGTAGATATTTGAATTATCCTATCACCTTGGTCAGAATTGGCGCCCAAAAGGTGCCCAGAGGGCGGGGCCCATACTCCTTGGTAACTAGGGAGATAGTATGCCCCCCCCCACTGATTGGATGTCCCCACCTGGCCTGACCCACCCTTGTATTTGGGCTTTGTTACCCGGGACTGGTTTCTGGGACTTGTTTTTAAGTAAGTCCCCTGGGGGAAGGGGGGCAGGGACAGTTTAAGTTTTAAACAACAAAATGATTGTTTAATCAGATGGAAGCGCTCTGGCTAAATAGGTCCTTACAATATACATAATTCTCAGCTTTTTATTGAATGAAAAGTTATTTTGCATGTCATTTAAATTTTGGGCAGCCCTTTTGCTGCCTTTCCTAACATCTAGGTCGTCTTCTGTTGGATTTCTGGCTGATTTACAGAAATGTTTATTTATCAACTGCAATGATCAGCTGCAATGGTTTGTTTAGCACCCACTACATGCCATGTACTTTACATATATAATCTCCTTTAAGCCTCAGAATAATCCTACTTGTGGATAACATTCTCCGTTTTCAAACCCAGAGAAGTTAAGTAACTTGCGAGGCTGTGTGGATAAAAAGACCCTGAGCTGTTTTTGTTTTTTTTTTAAGTATCTGTTCTTTCTTCAAAGATTATGTTCTTAATCTCATGTGCCTCCTATACTGCTGTTCCTGAAAGGCCAACCCATTTTAAATATTTACCTACAAAGAATACAAATGGATTCATGTCGTTACTATTGCAGGAAAAATAAAAAGAGGTTAGATTCCATTCTAATATCTGATCATTGGTATGTTGTGATTATTGTACTTTTCATTTTTCCATTCTATTATTTTATTCTGATAATTAAGGGTATTTCCTTTTTTTCCCATTACATGATCGTTATAATTGTTTTTAAAAAAATTCTAATCCCCTCCCCCACAAAATTCTAATCCAATGTTGGTAGTTCACTTTAGGGAACGTGAATACTGACTGAGCCTCTACCCTGGATATAGTTTCTAACATTTCTTCATGATTTTATTGTCTAGCTTTTTGTTAGAAGAGTAGTGAAGGTGAAGTGTAAAAATAATTCCAACCTTAATTTATAAGTAAATAGATTCATTTGAAGTCTAATTTCTCCAATGAAACTATTATGTTACAACTAACCTTTTCATTATTGTTTCTACAGCTTCCTCGTCAATACTTCCTAAGGATAAATGCTTTGTCTTTTACATTTATAAAACCAGGTGTGAACACAGTGTGGCAAGGGGAAATGATACAGATTATATCTGATGAAGCTGCTTATATTTTCCTGTTGATTCCTCCATTCTGGTCATCTCCATTTAAAATCTAACTTGTCACACAATACCTCAGTGAGCAAAGCCTTTCGTAAAACCCTCCCTCCATGTTTGGGTAATAGTTGAAAATGGTGAATCAATTAATTCACTTATAAATTAATTTACAAATAAATTAGTTTTAAATGAATTTGAAAGTGCATTAGTTTTTACTCTAACATAGATTTTGAAACAAAAAAAATCACTTGCCCAGGAAGGCATCTCTCTAATTTTTTTTTTTCCAGGAAACTTTTCCACATACTCCTACAACTCTTATTCAAGTAACTGTGGCAAAAAGTGTAGATAGAATATTTCCCCAGAAGTTATGTCTGCTTTGCAGAAATAAAATGACCACCTATCCTCATGTGGCTGTGAAGGACAAAAAGGGGAATGCAATCTAAAAAACATTGTTGAAGGGGCGCCTGGGTGGCTCAGTGGGTTGGGCCGCTGCCTTTGGCTCAGGTCATGATCCCAGGTCCTGGGTTCGAGCCCCGCATCGGGCTTTCTGCTCAGCGGGGAGCCTGCTTCCTCCTCTCTCTCTGCCTGCCTCTCTGCTTACTTGTGATTTCTCTCTGTCAAATAAATAAATAAAATCTTTTAAAAAAAAATTGTTGAAGCTGATTACATTTGTTTACTCCCTATCAAACACATTTTCTTGGTAGGCTTTTATTTTTTATTCCCCCATTATTTGTTAGACAATTGCTGTCACCGTCCTCATGGAAGGAAAATAATGTTTGTCTTTTTTTTTTTTTTTTAAGATTTTATTTATTTATTTGATAGAGAGAGACACAGTGAGAGAGGGAACACAAGCAGGGGGAGCAGCAGAGAGAGGGGAAAAGCAGGCTTCCCTCTGAGCAGAGAGCCCAATGCAGAACTTGATTCCAGGACCCCAGGATCCTGACTTGAGCTGAGCCAAGGCAGATATCTTAAGGACTGAGCCTCCCAGGCACCTCATGCCCTATGTTCACTTAGGCACGGTGCCCAAATTCTGGCTCTTTGCTTAAAGTTGCCTCACTGCTTACAGACTTTTTTTTTTTTTTTTTTTGCATTTATAAGCAGGGCTTTTTAGTTTTTAGAACTTTTTGACCTATATGATCAATGGAGTCACAGTCAGTTTGCAACAATTATTTCAGTGCAACAGAAGAATCCAATTGTACATGCTTCCAACACAAACATTTTCTAAAAATGAAATTTTGGGTGCCTAACTATCATTAACAAAAGTGCTTCCTTGGCCAGAGTCAAAAGATAAATGTCCCTTTTTTTTTTTTTTTTTTTAATTAAATGCCTTGGGTAGATGTTTGTAAATGTGATTGGGAATCTTAATCTTATTAAAGGACACTTTTCATTTATTCTTCTGTTGAATCAAACTGGATTGTGTGTATTTTAATTAGCACATAGCATCAGTTTATGCTTTAGGTTTAAAAGACTAACAGGAAGTAGCTTATAAAATGTTATTTTTAAGGACTCAATCCACTCAAGCATTTCAGATTTTAAAATAATTGCTCTCAGAGTCAGATAATTTTGAAAGATCGTCGTGCAAATGGTAGACAATGAGATGAATACTGCCATCCCAAATACTGGGAAGCACAACTGAGTGTATTTTCTTCCTCTGCATGGAAACATTGTTTTTAAGAGCTTTCAAATACAAGTCTGAAATGCAGGTGTGTTTAACAGGATAGTGGGGTCTAGTGTTTGGAATTGAGTATTCACAGGAAAACCTTCTTTTACCAAATCCAAAATATGATTCTTCACTGAAAGGTTATAATACATCAATGTATCCTGCATTAATTATTTACCACTAGTAATTGCATTATTAAAGTTTGAGGAATGGTTACTTTGTTTTCCTTACAAAGCAGGGAATATTCAAGTTTCCCCATTCTTATTCTCACCTGCTTGCATTCTGATGGACTCTTTTAAAGGAACAAATAGAAATGGAGTTACTAGGAGCATTCCAGGAACTGGGCTTGGGAGTGTGTCCGGCTGTGGGTCATCCCTCTGCAGAGTTTGTGCAGAAAAAAGGCAGAGAACTGTGGCCACAGTGAAAGTTGCTTTTTCATTCAAAATGTCCTATTGTGCAGAAAACAATGGGAAGTGAGATAAATCTTACATGGTGAAAATAAATGATTACCTTTCCTTTTAATTTAATTACCAATAAATAGGCTTGAATCATTCCCATTTGGCCCAGATGATTAAAGAACTGACCTTGAATAAAAGAAAAGCCTCAAATTTGCATGGACTGTAAGCGAAAATCAACAAAATTTCAGGATGATGATGTTTAAGATGTGCTTTAAGCATGCTGCTAAAGATAATGAGAAATACTATCCTTAATTCTGAATTCCTCCCTTTCAAATATATTTTGGAATTTAAGAATTTGTGGAGAATAGTATTACAGAAATAGGAGAAATGATCTGGAGCAAAAGACAAAGAAATGGGGGCTTTTATTGTGTGCTTGTGAGGATATGTGTCCCTGAACTCACAAGTACAGCATCTGAGTTAGATTTCTGGAAAAATAGAATGTGTGGGAAGAGATTATAATAGTAATAGTGACATGACCTGTTGCTCTCCTTTGTGGGAGATGAAATGTAATTCCAAGCTAATTTAGGGAATTTAAAGCATTATCTCGAACTGTTTTACTGCTGGAGTCTTTATTAGCTTCTCCTTCTATTGTTTCTCAAATACTCAGATTCAGCGAGTGCCGGAAGGGTACAGCACCTCACTTGGACTCCATGGGGAGGGCCCAGCAGACAGATGTCAAATTGGGAAAAACCAATTTGATATACAAACCAAACCTAACAACTGGTAGTAGGGGTTTCAGAAAAGAAGCACGCATTATTTAATTACAGAAGATGATTTATTCATAAGCATTAGGAATATGAAATAAATTCAATTTATGAAGATTGGTTTCTTACTCTGGGCTGTTATGTGCAATAAGATATAAGGTTAAGTGGCTTATCCTCAGTGACTTGACCTTTCTCTTTATTTTCATTATCTTAACGATTTGATTTCATTAAAGAAACATTAAACAAGGCATTTTATGGTGAATAACTCAGCCTGGCACTTCAGAATTCATCTCTGTGGCTATTAGTTGCAAATATATTAAACCGTACATCAATAACTCCTACAGCATTTAAAATTTTCCTTCAAAAATTCTTAAAGTTTTGCTTCATATCAAAGTCATTTGTGCTTTACTAATTGTGGAATTTTATCAATACATTTTATTTTTCTAGTGACAGAGGGTAAAGGGTTTAGGAAATCTGATTTATTATCTATATCTTGTATTAATCACTAAGAGCAAGAAAACACATAACAGATGATCTTTGTCCTTTAATGCTATGAAAAAAAAGATATATTAGGAGAGCAGGTGGTACAACAGTCTGTTTTTGTTTTAAAATGATTTCCTACCTAATAACTTATTTGAGCATAGCTCCTAAGCAAATTTATTTAACCCCGGATATACCCTAAAGTTTATAATACCTACTTTGATTCATTTTTCCCCAAATATTACCTTCTTAAAAATTTTAAATTTTTAAGAGAGAAAATCTGGTTGAAATCTAGGACTGAAATATATAACCCTTAACATTTTATTAATTACTTGTGTTGTATTATTTTTCAGATCTGCATTGATATAGACAAAGATTCAGGGACCAATCCACCTGCAAACTGGTAGATGATCATAGCAAGAAGAAAAAGTTGAGTTAGGATTTATAAAGTAATGATGTTAATTTTTAAAAAACCAAAATATGTATGAAATTAACCTAATTTTAAAAATTGAATTAGTGTCTGTAGTACCATCAAGTTTATGTATTGCATTTTCAAGTTTTATTAATTTTTAAGTCACTGCCTTTTTTTTTTTTTTTTTTTTTTTTTTTTTTTTGAGAGACAGAGATACACAAGTAGGCAGAGAGGCAGGCAGAGAGAGAGGGGAAAGCAGGCTCCCCGCTGAGGAGAGAGCCCGATGCGGGGCTCGATCCCAGGACCCTGGGATCATGACCTGAGCGGAAGGCAGAGGCTTTAACCCACTGAGCCACCCAGGCGCCCCTAAGTCACTGCTTTTTAAATTAGCCTTGAAAAAGTAATTTAACTTCACAATTTTTGTTTGTTTATTTGTTTGGCTTTGGCCATATCCTCACTGAGAGCTGCAAATGACCTCTCTTTTTAAAATATAAAATGTTGTCAACATACAAAAAAGAAGTAATGATAGAGGATTCAAGAATACTATTTTTCACCATAACATTTAAGCTCTGACTTGGTGTGTGGTTATATTTAATTTGAAAAGGACCTTTCCCCACCTGGGTTTAAGTAGTAATAATTGTGTTTTCCTAAAATTTTTAATTCACTGGACTATGACTTATGATGATGATAGAGTTCGTATATTAAGTATCCATAATTTGTGTCAGCTGTGCAGAAAAGTAGCTAGAGATTAGGGATGTGGTATTGTTCTGAATTGAATTGTGGTCCATAAAACTCATACGTTGAAGTCCTAACTCCCAGTACTTCAAAAATGTGACTGTATTTGGAGGCAGAGTCTCTAGAAAAGTAATTAAGTTAAAATGAGGTCATTAGGATGGGCCTTAACATAATTTGGCTGGTGTCCTTATGAAAAGAGGAACCTAGAACACAGAGATGCACAGGGAGAAGAGCATGTGAAGAGAGAGAGATGACCATCTATCTAGATGCCAAGGAGAGAGGTCTCAGAAGAAACCAAAGCTGCTGACAGCCTCCAGAACTGTGAGAAAATACATTTCTGTTGTTTAAGCCCCCTAATCCACGGTACTTAGTTGTGGCAGCCTAAGGAAACTAATACAAAATTTTAAGACCATCATTAGACCGCAAATTATGAATTGCAATTAGAACTGGAATTACAAAGTTTAAACAACATAATTTCCTTGTGTGTTGTATTGCTTTTACCTACATAAGCATCCAATGTGAGAGTAAAATAATTTGGAACTCAGATTTACATCAGAAGCATTGAGGAGGAGTGCGAACTTACTGAAAATGTATAGTGCAACCTAGTCAAAACACATCTATAAATTGAAAGCTGAAACTGATGTAATAATAATAATACAATAATCACTAATATATCTAGTCTTTGCCATGTGCCAGGTACTATTGTGAACAGTTCACATATATCAAGTCTTCCAGCCATCACAAGTCTATGAGACCTGGGCATTATAATTACCCTAATTTTACAGATGAGGGAACAGAAGCCAAAAAAGTTTAAATGACTTGTCAAGGGCATACAAAGAGTAAAAGGCAAACAAAATTGGAACCCAAGTAATCTAGTTCTAGGTCTATGCCCCTTTCCGTGTCTTATGTGTTTGTTGTTTCTCTTATAATGGTCACTGGGAGCTGCAATTAAGAGCCATGACTGAGACAAAGAGGCTGCAAAGGAGGACACCTGCGCTGTAGCTGTGTGGGCACTTCTGTCAGAGAAGACTCAGCAAGCCCATGTCCCCAAGGAACAGTGCAGGCAAGGGGTGTGGCAAGTAACAGTGTCCTGCGCATGGGGGCTCTTGAGAAAGATTTCATTCATAGATAATATAGTCACATTCACTTCTCAGTGTGGAGGGTCAGTTCCAGTGAGTCACACCAGAGTAAGGAAGATGCATTACAAATTATTAAATGTGGCCTGAACTAGTGATTGAGTCACCAAATTAGAAGCAATGATGGTGGGAGGTGCTGAAGAATGCTTTCAAGGTGGCCAGAGAAAAGCATTGATTTAATTCCTCCCAGTCCCACCATGAAATGTACAAAACCAAGAGTGAACCCTAATGTGAATGATGGACTTTGGATGATAATGGTAGGTCAATGTATATTCATAGATTGTAACAAATGTACCACTTTGGGACCAGATGTTCATAGCAGGGGAGACTGCATATGTAGGGGCAGGGCATATATGGGATCTCTCTGTACCTTCTGCTCAGTTTTGCTGTAAACAAAACTGTCCTTAAAAATTGTATATATATAGGGGTGCCTGGGTGGCTCAGTGGGTTAAAGCCTCTGCCTTCGGCTCAGGTCATGATCCCAGGGTCCTGGGATCGAGCCCCACATCGAGCCCCACATTGAGCTCTCTGCTCGGCAGGGAGCCTGCTTCCTCCTCTCTCTCTGCCTGCTTCTCTGCCTATTTGTGATCTCTGTGAAATAAATAAATAAAAATTAAAAAAAAATTTTATATATATATAATTTTAGGGCAGTTTTTTGTCTGTGTGTGTGTGTGTGTGTGTATACACACACACATATGTATGTATATATATGTGTGTAAACCTAATTTTATATATATGTAAACCTAAATTACATATACATGTAAACTTAAAACTGTCCTAAATTTTTTATATATACATGTAATTATGTGTGTGTGTATATATATGTATAGATATATATATATACACATTTATATATATCTCACTGATTCATTGTTTTCTTGTTGAGTCATTGATGCAGTAGTTCCATAGATATTTATTGACCACCTACTATGTGCCAGGTACTGTTTTAAAGCTGGAGGATAAAGTAGAGAATAAAACTCATTCAATATCCACCTTCATGAAGATTATAAGGAAGACAGACAACAGCAGATGCATATATGGTGCCGATAGCCATAAGTACCATGAAGAAAAATTAAACATCTTAAAGGGATGGAAAACAATGTGGGGGGTGAGGAATCTTTCAGAGAATTTTCAGATATTTTCTCTTTTAGATATCTCTTAAATAGGTTTTCAGGGAAGGCCTCTCGGAGGAGGTGAACTCTGACAGATACTAGGGAGAAAAGTATGAGAGGCTGAGCCATTCAGAGATCTGAGGATGGAGAAATTTAGGCAGGAGAGCAAAGGCCCTGAGGCTAGTACAGGCTTGGTGCTTGTGAGGAACAGCAGGAAGGCCCCTGAGCCTACAGCTCTGTGAGTCATCAGAGAGCATGGGAGAGGAAGTCCAGAAGGGGTGAAGATAATGATTTTATTCTGATCGTGACAGAAAACCACTGGAGGGTTATGAACTAGAAAAAAAAATAAATGATCTGACCTAATTTTTACAATGGGGGACAAGAGTAAAAGCAGGCTGGCTACTGGGTCCTGATGGCTTGGAATAAATTAAAGATGATGGGAAGTGAGTTGAGCCCAAAATGTACTTTTAAGGTAGAGCCGAAGGGATTTGCTGATGAACTGGACAAGGGTTGAGACTGAGAAGCAGGGATGATACTGGTTCAAACAGGTGAATGGTGATATGGAGAACACTCAGGGACAATCAAGTCTGGGTGCAAAATTTAAAAATTTGGTTCTGATTAGGTTCAAGAGCTTATTAGACATTCAAATGGAGATGTTGAGGAGACAGGTGGCTATGTGGAGTTCAGGAAAGAGATGGGGCCTGGACGTAGAAAGTTGGGAATCATATTCACATTGATTAGGCAGTGTGTGTTTGTGAGGGGCTGAAGCCTGAACTCTGGGTTTCTCCAACATGTAGGGAAGAACAGATCCAAAATAAGAGGCTCAGACAAGGCTGTAAGAGGTAAGAGGAAACCCAGGTACATTTATGCAAATCACACAGCAGGTTGCCTACCAAAAAAATGAAAAAACAAAAAAAATGGTTCAGGTTGCAAATTTAATAGGAAAACCATTAAAATTATTAAAACAAGAGACTAGGACATGCCAGGTTTCGGTGTATCCAGGAATTAATGTATACCTGAAAATATGCTCCCAAAACTTCCTTTTCTTCCCTGTTCTATTCTAGGATATAATTAAGCTGCCATTTTTTTCTCTGCTATCAGAGAAACTATCAAAACCTGAACTGTTTGGAGGTTTAACTATAGATGAGAAATGCCAACACAAAGAAGAATTTATTGATATGTGAGGATGCCGAGTTGTGAATAAATGAATATATAAAAATGAAATATGTCCTGACTAATTGGGAGGGGCTCACCATTCATTTTTTTCCTATTCTAAACCTTTTATTAAGGATTGCACATCAGAATCACTTACAGTTTCAGAAAAATACCAATGACCACCCCAAACCAATTACATCAGAATTTCTGAGGCTTCATTTTTTTCATTTTTAACAAAACTCCCCAGGAGATTCTCATCTGCAACCGGGGTTGAGAATTGCTTGTCTCCATCTATATATCATTTTACATAGCTATAATTATTATAAGCACAATGTTTTCTGATCCTTTTTACTTAATATTATAAATTTTTTTGCATAATCTTTAAATTTAATATAATATTGATATACTATCATATATTTATTCAGTTAAGTATACAGTTAAGACTTAGGTTGCTGCATTTAATATTTTGAGGACATATATAATACTGTAATGAACAATTATTCACCTGCCATGTTGTCTTCTTTTTTTTTTTAATATTTTATTTTATTTATTTGACAGACAGAGATCACAAGTAGGAAGAGAGTCAGGCAGAGAGAGAGGAGGAAACAGGCTCCTGGCGGAGCAGAGAGCCCGATGCGGGGCTCAATCCCAGGACCCTGGGATCATGACCTGAGCTGAAGGCAGAGGCTTTAACCCACTGAGCCACCCAGGCACCCCGCCATATTGTCTTCTTAAGCAAAACACTAGAACTTAATATGTAGGTCATTATATTGATATTGCTTTCCAAAGTTTAAAAATGATTTACAATCCCCTGGAGTATTTGGGGAATCAGTCTCATCACAATCTCTTATTAAGTATAAATCTTTTTTTTCCCTTAAATTGCTGGAGTAATGGACGGTGTTCATGAGGTTGCTTTTCCCTGCAAGCAGTAGAAACCAACTTGAGGCTCCTTAAAACAAAAAAGAGAAGTATTTTCTTATGTGACTAAAAAAGTTCAGAGGTTTATTTAAATTTGGGCAGTGATGAATCCAGGTCCTCAAATAATGGTACAGGATTCAATTTCTCCTTCTCCCGAAGTCATCATTGTATGCTTCTTGGTTGGCTTTATTCTTGGGCAGGGTCATATATCCTGCTACTGCAGATCTTGTTCATAATCCCAGCCAGTGATTGGGATTCATTTTGATCAGCTTGGTCTGAACTAATTATTGTGGCTACTGCTACTAGAATTTGGAATCCTCACATGTCTCTCTTGGATTCAGCTTTGAGGTTACCACACCAGAAGGACATAGATTCAGAAGTGCAGGGGAGAGGAGCTCTAGAGAGATGGCAGGCAATAAACAAAAAGTGTCTGTAACATAGATTTAATGTGATGTTGAACTTTTCTTTTAACATGTATTCATGTTAATTTGTACTTTTTTTAAAAAAAGATTTTATTTATTTATTTGACAGACAGAGATCACAAGTAGGCAGAGAGGCAGGCAGAGAGAGGAGGAAGCAGGCTCCCCGCTGAGCAGAGAGCCCGATGTGGGGCTCGATGCGGGGCTCGATCCCAGAACCCTGGGATCATGACCTGAGCCTAAGGCAGAGGCTTTAACTCACTGAGCCACCCAGGTGCCCCAATGTTCGTACATTGTTTTAATACAATGTATAGGATGTTGATATAGCAATACATACATCATTATTTTTAAAAATTCATTTATGTAAATAGAGTACTATAGAATATTTATCAAAAAACAGAATAGAAAGTCATCAGAGAGGGAGCAAAACCATGAGAGATTCTTAACTCTAGGGAACAAACTAAGGGTTGTTGGAGGGGAGATGGGTGGGGGGATGGGGTAATTGGGTGGTGGGCATTAAAGTGGGTACGTGATGTAACGAGCACTGGGTGTTATATGTAACTGATAAATTATTGAACACTACATCTGAAGAAGAAAAAGAAGTAATTTTAGGAATAAGACCTTTGCTTTTTAAGATATATATATATATCCCTTTGGTTGACATCTGTAGGTCAGCTTGGCTCAAATGCTTACTTGTGGAAATTTGAAATGGAGACTATACTGTTGTTCTGTGTGATAGTTATTCAGAACATATTGTGCTTCCACTAATCACATCTCTGTTGAATTTCGGGAGGGGGGAATATTCAGCAGCTCCCAAGAATATTCCTTTTTAATTTGTTGGTGGTTTATTACAAAGATAAACCATAACTTTAAACAGTTCACCACCATAATTTTAAAGTTTGCAAATCAAGCCAGCAGTCCTATATAACTGAAGTTGTTCTAGTAATGCTGAAAGTTATTAATCATGTATTCAAGGTGATAGAGTATAATACTCAGGCCTCAAATATTCTCATCTGAAGTAAAGATGAGAAAGCAATATAACAATTTCCCCCCAGAACCAGTTTATCATTTATATGATTCAAGGTAGAGAAGCAAAAAGATGGAGTTTATGTTCATTTCTGAAAGCAGCACTGATCTATTAGAATCTAAAATGTGATAAAGTCAAGATTATATCAAATTTTATCTATAGTGATACTGAAATATTTGGTTACATTTAAAAATATTGTATACTCTTCTATATTTGTTTCTTTTTGTTTTCATCTATAAAATTAATGTGATCTCTAATAGCAGCATGTCACATTCCTATGATACATAAGGTGTATTTTAATGTGCTATATTAACAAGAATACTGCCTAGGAAAGTTTTGGTTTTTTTAATGGTTTTCTTTAGTGCTGACAAATTGAAGTCATTTGGTAAGAGAAACAGTGGAAACATAGCAAGGTAGAAAACATTTATAATTATGACAATAATTTTTTGAGATAATGAATATGTATTATTTTTATATAGGCTAAAAGTAACTGATAACATGTATCTGTTACAGATAAACTGACAAAAAAAATAAAATGTCTAGATCGATACTCTTAAAAATTGATGTTCCCAGTAATTTGGCTTTTAATTTTATTTTAACTCATAAAGTTAACCTTTGATTCATTGTATATTAAAAGTAGTCAGCGACTAAAAGGTATAGAAATAATATCGGTATTAATTTGCCTAAGAATGAAGACATTCTTCACACTTAGAATGTGTAAAAATAGGGGCGCCTGGGTGGCTCAGTGGGTTAAAGCCTCTGCCTTTGGCTCAGGTCATGATCCCAGGGTCCTGGGATTGAGCCCCGCATGGGGCTCTCTGCTCAGCAGGGAGCCTGCTTCCCCCTCTCTCTGCTTGCCTCTCTGCCTACTTGTGATCTCTCTCTCTGTCAAATAAATAAATAAAATCTTAAAAAAAAAAAAAGAATGTGTAAAAATGTTTTTGCAATTATTGATTAGATACAGACAAATTTTTCAGTACATGTCAATTTCTAGAATTTCAAATCATCAGGCTCTTTTACACAATCTATCCTTGCAAATGTCCCAGTAGTGGACATTATACTTATAGGTGATCTCTACATTTCTATAATTTTTTTTTTTAAGATTTTACTTTTAAGTAACCTCTACACCCAAGGTGGAGCTCAAACTCACAACCCTGAGATCAGGAGCCTCATGTTCCACCAACTGAGCCAGCCAGGCACCCCTACATTTTCTTTTTTTTTTTTTAAGATTTATTTTTATTTATTTGAGAGAGAGAATGTGCACACGCAAGTGGGAAAGAGGGGAAGAGAGAGAGAGAAAGAAGCAGACTCCCTGCTAAAGGGGGCTCAATCCCAGGAACACGACGTGGGGCTCAATCCCAGGACTCTGGGATCATGACCCGAGCCAAAGACAGGTGACGCTTAACAGACTGAGCCACCCAGGTCAAATAAATGAATAAATCTTAAAAAAAAAAATAGTTTTGGCTTCATGGAGGCCCTGAGGGGGTCTCAGAGACCTCCAAGGCTTTGCAAATCTCACTTTGAGAATCCCTGATCTAAGGGAATATTGTTTATATAGTATCCATCACAGATACTTGGTATTAGTTATTTTAAGTGAACACTGTAAAAGTGCCTACTTTTGCTCATTGTCATAGAGGGTAATATCTACATTCAAAACCATATGCATCTCTGGAAAAAGTACTTCAAATATCTATCCAGTTACCCATCAGAAGTCGTTCCTCCATATGAAGAAGGGTAAATTTTTTAAAATATTCCTCATCTGTATGACCTTGAGCAAGTTGTTCATCACTCTGTGGTTTAGTGAAGCAGTTGGCTTAAATTAGTGATTAGCAGTCAGGGAAATACTGCCTCCCTGGAGGTTGTGGAAATACGTATCATGGTGTTCTGCTAAATCTGTTGTTGCAGTTGGGAAGGGGACTCACTGGCATTCAGTACTCCAGGGTCAGGGTTGCTAAATGACTTTCCAGCCAGTAAGTCCTACCCCAAATGCCAGTAACAATAATACCATCTTTGAGAGAAACACTGTAGCTTTCTATAGTTGGATGACAAATGCCATATTCCTCCAGAAGGAATACATTGCAAGGGACAGTAAGTGCTGTGTCAAAGCAGAAGGGAAATGACAACATACTGCTAACCGGCTATGGGCTAGAGGGCCTCAGCTATCTGTCCTTGACCTTAAAAGAGTTAAGAATGGAGGGAGGAGAGCATCTGTGAGAACACCAGGTCTTCCCCGCCGCTTACTTTCTCTATCTCATGCCCCAAGCTCTGGTTAGTATATTGTTACCACAAAATCCGTTTTTAAATTTTTATTTATAATGTGATATTGTAACTGTATTAAATATTCAAAAGATATTGTACTTATAGCTCTTCATCATGCCATTGAATGCAGTGTGAACAAAGTTCTGAAATAGATAAAGTTCTTATTTTTTCATACACGGCCATAGAAAATCAGGATAAAAGAGAGACATTTATTGTTTACAGAGTCACCACATTTTTAACTACCTATTCCTCATTGTTTTAAAATAGGAAACTTATACTCCAAAAGGGGAATCGATTTAGTCAAAATCACATACTTAGTGGCCAAATGAGATAACTGGAGTTTAAAGAGAATGGCTGGACTAGATATTTGGAATTTATTTGCATTTTAAAATTTGAGACACATAATTTACAATTATTGCAAACTTGTATGAGTGAAGCTCTAGTTTTGTTGCTGTTGTTTTTTTAGTTTCAATGTCTTATAAAGCCCAGCTTTTAAAGTTGAAGTGACTATCAGAAGGAATTCAAACAAAGTGTTAATATTTTATGTAATTTAATCATACAACACTCTTAGATTTCCTTCCTTCCTTCCTTCATTCTCCCTCCCTCTCTCTTTCTTTCTTCCTTTATCTTTTCTTTCTCTCCCTTCCAGTCTCTCTTTCCCTTTCTTCTCTTTCATGAGTTAGCTGGGAGCTTAAACTCTGCCTCTTTTTTGCTCCAATATTCTGTGTTTTGCGACTCCTAAGATATTATTTACCAATGGACAGAGAAAGACTAATGCTAATTACCCACTTAATTTCTATTTCTTTGGTTGCCTTAGTAAAATAAGTGGTTGAGGAAAAGGAGTATTAAACAAGAAAATTTTGCCTAATTATCATTTCTACTTATCTAGTATTTGGCACTTTAGATCAGTATCCCTCCTACTCATTTTATTAGTTATGAGAAACTGATAAATTCAATTTGTTTTTGAAATCAGAACAAGCAGAGATTATAATCCTAGCTCCACTTCTTCCAACTGGGTGACATAGGCAAGTGTCTTAAGCTCTTTGGGACTCTGTTTTTTTTTCACTTGAACAATAAGGAATGATATATGTCATAAAATTATTTTGAAGATTAAATTATTTTCAACTTATAAATTGCAATGCTTAATGCCTGGCAGAAAGTTGACACTTCATAAAAATTGTTCTCCTTTCTTTAGTTCTTCCTTAAGATATACAACTAATAAACAAATACAACACTGGATATGTGCTTATTTTAGATTATCTTTTCTTTGCTTTACCCTAGTTCGGATTTAGGGTTCAATTCCTTTTGAGGTCTTATTTTAAATTTTGGCATAGGCTTTCATAGATTTGAAGTTTGGGTCTAGGTAATAATTATTGATGTTGTTCCTCTTCTGAAGGGGAAAAGCTGTGGATAAAGAGTGTTTTGGAAAGAGGAGATGGAATTAGGGAGGCTCCTTAACCATCTAGGACTTAACATAGCATCTGACATATAGCAGAGTTCTTGAGAAATACTTTTACTGAACAATGTGTGTGTTCTGTCTCTGATGTTGATCACACAGACACCTCTGGGTGTGTTCATGGGCAGGTGGAAGTCTCCTTTGAGGGCTGGCTCAGTGCTGGACATATTTTTATTAACACATTTTTATATGACTATAAAAACTATAAACCTTGTATAATGATTAGAAAACACAAGTGAGAGTAAATAAGAGGTTAAAAATAATCTACAGTCACAGTTCTCATAGGACCTGAAAGTTAACATCATATCCCTGTCTGATTACTTTTGGGACAAATATATGAGAGCTGGCTAAATTAAATCCATGTTTTGAAAATCAGGTTTTTAGCATTAGTGAGGCAAAATGAAGTTTAACAGAAAATTCAAAATGAAAATTTGGGCAGTTTTAAGGCATACAGAATTCTTAAGAGTCCTATGTTTTCAAAGGATTGACTATTGCTGTTAATAAACAGTAACATTTAACAGTATCTTATTTAGAATTTCTTCAAATCCATATTAATACCATCTACTGAACTAGTATTTTTATGAATTATGAAGCTGCTAATATTTTGAATCTATTTATCTTGAGGACTGGTTTCAGTGTTCAGTCATTTCTCAGCTTCAATGAAGTCTAGAATTCCTCCACCCTAGAAAGGAAACAAAAGGCAACGGAAGGGACAGCAAGCCCTCACTTGCTTGGCTCCCAGCTTTTAGCACAAAACTGCTGTCTACACAAGTGGTGTCACCTGCTTGCCAATGTGCAGACAGGCAGGACCACAACAGGTCAACCTGGTATGGACTTCAGGCATTTCACTTCAAAGGTGATTGGGATTCACCAACTGTCTCAGGGATGTGTGAAAATATGGCTTGACTAAGGAACTCTGTGGCCAATAACAGGTTGAATTTGAGAGTACTGCTTGGAAAGTTTATGAAGATTTCCCAGGGCAATGAGAGTTTGAGCTCTGAATCTAGCCCTCTCAACTAGCACTTGTAAGCATTCTTTTAAATCCTATTGCCAAATTTTAAATTTCCCATTGAGATTTTCTAACAGTAGTAAATTACGGGAAGGAAAATCTTGCCTTTGACTTTTGAACAACAACTATTTACCTTTAGAATTCTAAAGTGGTTCCACTGTGGTAAGGTCTGCTTGGTTGAATCAGGTAAAAACTTGCACATCTTTGCATATAACTTCTAGAACAGGCTGAGTGCTTGCTGGTGGTAAGTGCCTATAGATACATGATTCAGAGAAGCAGAAACCAAATTGGCCCTTATTTGTGATTTAAAATTTGCTTGGAGGTTCTCTAAAAATTTTCATACACTTGGCAGCTCAGCCTATCTAGAGAAAGCACAGGTCTCTAACACTGTGGACTAGGCTTCACATTAAATTTTTGTTACTTTCTGACACCAATATTTATTATGTTTATAATTAAATCCAGTTTTCACTTACCATCTAAACCAGGCAACCAAGCCAGGCAACATTAACTTTCTCTTCCCTTATTTTGAAAAGTGTCTATGGTGACCCCTGAGTTTACTCCATCTGTGTTCAAACGCCACGATCGCCTCCAAGCCTGTCCCCATCTCACGAGAATGTATACAAAGTGGTTAATGGCAGAAAGAATTGAGGTTTATAATTATAAAGAGTATTGACTCTCGGAATAGCATTTTCTAAATGATCATTCTTTAGTTTTCTTTCAAAATGAAAGATTCAAGTAAAGAATGAGAATTCTGGCCTTGCTCTTGGGCTCATCTACACAAAGACGTGAAGCAGAGCAGTACTGCATTCATCCTGTGTGTCAAACAGCCCTCCCGAAGGAACTCCACACCATTATTGTTCTCCCCTGATTCTCTGGTAATTGATTCAGGGAGCTTTCTTGAAGAATGGGGTTTTCCACTTTATTATCGCTATTGCGGAATATGTTACACATGGATTGTCAAAAATTTGAATGTCATAAAACGAACAGCAATACATCTACAATGAATATAATTTAGTCCTTCACGATGAATATAATTTAGTCCTTCATGATGGAGGATTTGCAGTCGTGCAGACCTCCATTATGAACATCAATGATAATTATGTTGTAGCTATAAAAAATATAGGAAATGGACTGAAACAGCCTTCATCCTTTAATACTCTGCAAGTCGTTTGAAAAAAGGACTTATCATTTGTTTACTTGTCTCATATAGGGGAAGGCAGTAAGGAAGTGGAGAGTCGGGAGATAGCGAGATGGGTATGTCACATGGGGTGTGGCTTTTTATTTTGTAAATGTATTAAGCATATAAGAAACATGAGCCAGGCTTCACAAGGCTTCGCCATAAATGTAATCAAAGGCATGGGCAGAGAGGCAGGACACCTACCAAGCCGTATTATATGGTCTCAGAGATGAGACCATGCCAACTTGTTCTCTTCCCTCCTAGGGAGCTCAGGTCATAGTAAATGGGAGACTGTCAAGCTTAGTCACCAGGTCATGACTGGACGGTGACTTGATCTCTCTCTTGTCACTTCCTTCCACCCCACAGGGATTCCCTGCATCCCTTGGCATTCTGTGCCTGCCAGACTGTGGATAGAGAGGGCAGGGTGCAGGGCCTCCTGTCCTCAGGAGTCACCCGGCTTCCCTCAGCCTTCCTGGTTCTCCTCTTGGGAACGTGGTTGGCGGTGAGCCGGTGTGGTGAGCTATCCCTTCTCCAGATCACCAGGTATAGAGGAAAGAGCCACCCCTGCCGCTGCTGGGCCCGCTTTCCTGTGGGTTAATTCCTCCCCATTCCGTTTCAGAATGTAGTCAGGGGTCATCCACTGTGTTCCCACTGTTACCAATTTTTGGAGCAGGTAAATCAGGTACTTTTCCCCACAGCCTGCGGCTCCCCGCTGGGTTGAGTCCTCCTGGAAGGCTTCATTTTCTGCTGAATGCCTGGTGGAAGGTGCTGCTTACAGGGAGTCCAGTTAATAAATAGCTTCTCCAGCTGAGACCATTTGTCCGAGGGATATTTCCATCCCCTACAATTGGATCCTGAAATATTTTCCTGTAGTGTGCTGCAATCTCCTTGGGCACCAGAGCAAAAAAAGAAAAAAAATTTTTTTTTTTTTTTTTTTTTTTTTTTTTTTTTTTTTTTTAAATCTAGCTTTACCAAGAGGAGGAAGCCTCCCTCTAAATGAGCAAGACTCAGCAGGTCTGGCACAGCGAAGCTTGATCCTTCCTAGCTGGTGTCTTATTGCTGCTTCTTGCCCAGCTTCCTTTCTGTTTTTTAACCTGGTCTCCGCTTTTATGTTCACTTATTCCATGACTTGAAAGAAAAGAGCAGGACCTAGAAACTCCAGTCCAGTCATGCTCTTGGACTCCTGTCCTGCCCTGCGGTTTCTTTTGATCTAAATTTCTTTCTCACTATTACAAATGTGGTAGCTTGAGAAGCCCGGGGACTCGGAAATAAACCGAGGGTTGTGTGGGGACGTGTTTGTAAGCGCGCGAAGCCAGGTACGTCTCCCCTATCACCGTCTGATCTCAGGTTGGCTACAACTGCAGATGCTGCGGCCTCCCTCCCCAAAGGGAGGTTTTATGGCCACACAGAAGTGTGAGTTCCTACATTTAATTACCACATATGGTGAGTTACAACATGCTCGGTGCTGATTTCACACTTGCGAGGCAATGGAAGGATTGTCCGTTCTTAGATATTTAATTGCCTCGCGGCTGGAGAATAGGTATTGCCACAAGCTGGTTTCCCAAAGAAAGGCCACTGCCAGGATGCTCTGGTTTAGGCTAGCTTGCTTTTCTTGGGCACAGACAACACGAAGTCCCGCCTGCCTTTGTGATACCATGTTTGACAGATAGCTCTTTCATCTGTATTTCCTGCTTTCCCCACTGGCTCTTAAAACAAAAAGAAAAACAACTCAAATTTTAAAAGAAATGGTATTTAAATTGGAAACCGACCACACAGTATTCAGGGAAGGAGGGCCGATGGTGCATTCTATTACATATACCTATGCAATTTTATACTTTTCATATGTGTCTTTATATTTGAATTTTTTTTGAGTGGCTATCTTTTTCTTAAATCTAATTCATTCAATAAAAATGTCGGCACTTATAATATACCAGATGCTAGAGTTTTAAATTTTATATCTTATAATTGTTTTTTTTCATAGCATGTATTTCATATTGTGTCTTTCAAACCATATTTTGAGATTGTGTTTATATACTCTTTTCAAGCTGAGCAATTTTGACTTTCTTGAAGAATTCCAAAATACAACTTACGTCTTTATTTGCAGTGTTCAATGGAATCATAATGATTTTCAGCTCACTTAAAATACTAGGCTTCTAATCAAATTGATTTGTTTTGTAGAATGTTATGTGGTAATTAAAATGTTTCTTTGATACCAAACTTCAGTACATTTTGTTGCTATGGATTCATTTCTCACATTTACTTCCTAAGCCTTAAAAAAAAAAAAATAAAAATCAAGCCCAGAGTATTTTCATTCTAGATGAAACCTAATGCTTTTTCAGTTCTGATTCTTTTCCCGACTTAAATCAGGAGAAGAGTTGTAAAAGGACATGACTGACCTCCATGATGTCATCTCCAAAAATCAATCAGGCCAAACACTATTCCGCACTAAAAGGAATGAGGACTTATTGAGAATGGTTGATTCCTGGACAGTGATGCACACGATGGGAAGGAGACTATTTTTTTTATTCCAGAAATAGGGAAATTCTCAAAAAATGATGAGAACATGACAAAAGTACACACTGGCAGTTTGGGTGAGTTCCCACAGGCCATATCTAGGACTTTTCGGGCAAGAAAAAGAAAGGAGGAAGAGGTGCATTAATGGAATATAATTGAATAAAATAAAAATTCATGGGTCCAAACTGATAATAAACACATCTCCCAAATTTTTTAAAAAAGCCGTTCCTTACTGCCTGATAGAGAAGACCAATAGATAAAATGGAGTTTTAAAATTGCCATTTTGCAACCATCCCAGTAAAATTGATTCAAGCTAGGATGATCAATGGGTTATATCTAGGGGAAGGAAGGTTGAGGAGGAACAAGATATTTACAGTCTCAAAATATCTCTTCACAAGCTACTAATTTTAAAAGAAAATATAGCATACAATGGAGAAACAAGGACACATCTTAATCAAGTGGATTGACATTTACATCACCAACAGGAGGCAAAGTTATACCCAGTGCCTCAAAGGAAATCATGAGAAAGACCTATCACTCATGTAGAAATCCAACCAAAAATGGCTCATCTGAATTCAATCATGAGGAAACCAAATCTTAATCATATATTCAATGAAATAACTGGCCTTTATTCATCAGAAATGCCAATGGCATGAAAGACAAAGGAAGGCTGAGGAACATTTCCAAATTATATGAGAATAAAGAGGCATGACAACGGAACTCAATATGTCATCCTAGACAATCTCCTGAGTCAGAATAAAAACATGAATGAAGGATATTATTGAAACAATTAATGAAATTCAAACATGGATTTTAAAATGTCTTCTCAATGTCAAGAGTCTTAAATATGATAATCGTACTGTGATTATGTAAAAAAAAATAGGAAATATATGCTCTTAGGAAATATAAACTCAAATATTGAAAGATAAAGCAGCATGACGTGTGTGACCTACTCTTGCATAAGTCAGAAAAGATACGCATATTTTTAAAATGTGTAATATATATAATGTAAATAGATGAGAGAGAAAATTGTTTAAAGTTGGTAAAGCTTGGTAACGAGTAATTAGGTGTTTTTTGTACCGGTTTTGTAACTCTTTTATAGGTTTGAACTGATTTCAAACACAAACTTAAAGGAAAAAAAAACACAGAAGAGAAAGAATAAGCCAACTCATTTTTACAGAATGCCTACTACAGCCCAATTACTCTGAAAAACAGAGAAACCAAGAAACATCAAACTCCATGTTAGAATTTTTAAATCTATGTGAGAAAAGTTCATTACCTTAGCAAAGAAACTATTAAACAAATGAATCTCATATAATAAAATAGTTATGATTATACACAAGTTATGGAATAAGCCTTCAGAAGTTAGGAAGGCACTTTTATACCATGGACATTGTCTAACCATATGAAACTACAGGGTTTACATTATTCCTGAAGTCATGCCAAATCAAACTTATTATCTGGACTTACACTGTTGTTAGACCTTCTATCTATCTATCTATCTATCCATTTATGTAGCAGAAAACCACTGCCCTAAGACTCAGGACACTTAATTTTTGGACTGGTTCTGTCATTTAAGAGCTCTTTGACTTCATCAAGTCAACCGTGTGTGGGCTCAGTTTCCTCACCTGTGAAAGGAGGAAGGTAAGCGCCAGGATCTCTGAAGTCCTCTCACCTTTAATGGCCTATGATTCTCCACAGGATGGAAACTATCCTGTGGAGGATAGGATGGAAGCAGCAGAGAGCAGAGAGTCGATCAAAGTACCTTGGTGTTTTGAATATCCTTTGACAATTTGCAGTTAGAACGCATAAGCAAATGGTTAGACTTCTATAAAAGCTACACGCTTTGATGACAAAAACATTTTTACTTCCCCAGGGGCTCCTGTACCTTTAATTTTATATGACATTCATGGCAAAGCTGTTGTGAGACACACAGGGCATATTTCATCGATCCAATTTTTCAGGAAACAAAACCGGCCCTCCGAGGTGACCTTTATATCTGTAAATAATATTAATATTTCTTTCTTGGTCTATCAACTTCAGAAATTTGGATTCACAACCACATAAAATGAGAAAATTAATGCTCCCATATGCCTCCTTCCATCTCGGCTCCCTTTACACGCCCCTTCGTTTTACATCATCAATATTTGTATCACTGAGCTCCTCCAAATGGTCGATTATTCCCTGCTTTGCCAATAGGTTGAGTAAAAACCTTTTTTTTTTTGCATTTTTTAAAAGATTTTATTTATTTATTTGAATGAGCAGAAGAGATCACAAATAAGCAGAGAGCCAGGCTGTGGCGGGGGTGGTGGGGGGAGAAGGCTCTCCACTGAGCAGAGCGCCCGATGCGGGGCTCGATCCCAGGACCCCAAGATCGTGATCTGAGCCGAAGGCAGAGGGGCTTAACCCACTGAGCCACCCAGGTGCCCCAAAATCATTTTTTTAAGTAAAAAGCTTTTGCACTTTTATAATAATGTGAATGTTATTACCCAAGGCAGACAGTAGCATAATTAGGCCTATAAAGAAGGAGAGCAGGAGAAATGGGTGATTTCTTTTTTTTTTTTTTAGTTTAAATAAATTGAATTATTTAAAAAAAAAACAATGTAAGACAATTACAATCCAATCTTAAGAGGAAGCACGTAGCATTATTCTGTTAGAATGTGTACCCAACATGGTCAAGAACATGTTTGTACTAATATTTAAGGGTTATATAATTAAAATCACATTATTTCAAAATTCTCCTGAGATATTATGGAATACTGAGAATATATTCATACCCCCTAAATATCTGCAAGTACCACTTTGGGGAAAAAAAAAAAAAACTATCCTACATTATCTAGCGTTTTTGATTATTTGTGCTTTGTAAAATTCCTTACCATAAATCTCCAATTCCACAAATATATTCCATAGAATTAATATTAACAGGTAGTTTGGGGGGAGGGGGTTTATGCTCATATTTGGTAGACATTGGATTAGAAAATTTTAAATAGGTGTTTTCAATATAGGAATTCTGAGATCCTCTAATATGCCAGGGCACATTTTGTCTCATTTGTTTCTGGAACATTTGGTCCGTTTTCCCCTTTAGAGTAGCTCAGGGTAGTAGTTTATATATTGTCAAATAAACATTGTTACTTAATATACTTGGAGGAGGGGCGCCTGGGTGGCTCAGTGGGTTAAGCCGCTGCCTTCGGCTCAGGTCATGATCCCAGGTCCTGGGTTCGAGCCCCACATCAGGCTTTCTGCTCAGCAGGGAGCCTGCTTCCTCCTCTCTCTCTGCCTGCCTCTCTGCCTACTTGTGATTTCTCTCTGTCAAATAAATAAATAAAATCTTTAAAAAATATATATATACTTGGAGGAAGGGAAGCCAATATACAAAATAAACACATTTCTAAATACCAGCAATGAACATTTGGAATGAAAAATATTTAAAAACAATCACAAGCATAGTGGATATATCCGGCATATAGAGGATGCTCAATATTTATCAAATAAGTAAGTCTGCAATTTGTCTTGCAAACATATTCTATTTTTGTTTTTCAATAAATTTACATTTCGAAGTTAAAAAATGGAAGGGGATCTAACCCCATGTTCATAAATCTGTACTTTGTGAAGAAGAATATTCCTATGTTGAGGTCAAATTGATTCTTCTTTTTCAATTTATTATTAATTAATGTCATATTAATTAATTGATATATAGTTTGTTTTATATTTAAACCATAATTTCTTCATACATTTTGGTAGTTGTTTGAAATTTCTAATTAACTTTCCTTTTCTTGTGGACAGAATTCTAATATGTTTCATCTTGTTAATGATCATCCAATTTATTAGTAAGAATATTTCTCACAGGAATGTTTCCTACTTGAGGATCCTCTGATTTCCTGTTACTATTTGAACTATTGATTTTCTAAGCTTGCTGAGCAGCTTTCATCTCATAATTATTTTTCGTAAATTTCTAAGTCAAGTTCACTTTTTTTCTTGGCTGCCATGACCTTTTTTTTTTGATTACTTTTTCTTTTGCTCTAGTACACATCTCCCAATATTTCTTTCCCCCAGAAAGTATGCATGGGACATAACATTTTCTAAGCTCTTGCATATCAGAAAAAATGTCTTTTGGACTGGAAAAATAATTTAGATAGGTATATAATTCTAGTTTCAAAAGAACTTTTCCTCAGAACTTTTAGAGTATTTTCCATTTTCTTCTAGCAACTGATTTTGCTGGGGAGGAGACTAACACCAGTCAGATTCTCATGCCTTTATAGATAACCTGTTTCTTCTCTCAGGAAGTTTTTGGCTTTTATTTTTTTTTGACACGGTTAAGTTTCAGAAAAGCTGCCTACATGTGGATCCCTGATTTTTCATGTATCATTTGGAGATCCTTTTAAGTGAAATCATTCTTTTGGTCATCAAAAATAGAGAGGCTATCTATTATATTCCAGGTGCCCACAACAGGAGCCCTAGGCCCCTCACAGGCAGGTTATTCAACTTCTTTAGAGAGAACAACTTTGGTTTGGGTTTACTTAGGGTATATATCACCCCTGTGAGAGGATGTGGGAGTAGAGAATGGTGCGAAGATGGACTCCATAGTGTTTCTGTAGATATTAAACCAATAGCCCTGATTTCCGCTTTACTTTCTTCTGGAATTCCTGACAATTTCCAGCTGGAACTTCCAACTTTTTTTCCATGCCATTTCTTAGCTGAAATTCCTTGGCTTCTGTTTATAATGAAAACTGTTACCGAGCAGTGTTTCTGAAAGTGTTGTAGGTGATTCACATAACTTGGCCAAGCCACACAACCACCCTATGCGGGGAGGTCCTATAATTATCTATGTTTTATAATGAGGAAACAGACTTGTTCAAAGTCACACAGATTATGATTGGTGGAGCTGACGTTTGAATCCTGACCACCTGTGATCCCATCCCCCACACACCTTGGAGAAATATATAGAAATCCTCGATTCCCTGATCCTGGGATTTATTATGAACTTATTTATTATGAACTTCACATATTTTTTAAAAAACAGGTATTTTTGGTGGAATGGGAGATGCAAAGGCCTAGAAGGAAAGGTGTGTGTTCTGTCTACAACCTTTAACTGAAATCTATCCATACCTTTGAATTCTAAACACACAAATGCTGCTGGCCAATCCGCGTCTACGCAGCTGCTTCTGCTGTGAGGTTAGGTAGCACCACAATGGCCGCCAAAAAGTAGCCAGACACTTCTAGAGGTAACGCTGCTGCGGTCCCTCTGTTCCGTTGCTTTACTACTCTCTCCTGCCACCACTGGCACGCACAGCCTTTTTTTTTTTTTTTTTTTTTTTTTACACACCCTCTCGTAGACAGAGCCTAAAGATGCAGATGAACTTCCTCAGTCCTGGCCCTGCTCATTTCTCTGATTGGGCTGGTCCAGGGATGGAGGGCGGAGGGTGGCTGGCCACCCAGGGCAAGTACCCCTAGGGCTGAAGGAAGGTCGGAGTGAGGAATGGAATTTGTGTGGGAAACTACGCTTGGCGTCTGCTCCCTAATTACTGAAAGTCCCTAATGGAGCATGTGTTGCTCTAGGTATTCTATCTCTCATTCTATCTAATTTTTATAATGACCCTGCAGCAAAGGTATGATTATGCCCATCTTATAGATTAGGACACTAAGGCTTAGAGAGATTAAGTAATTGGCACTATGTTACACAGGTGGTATGGTCATCCGACTGGAAAGCCCTTAGCAGTTCCACTCTACCATGCTTTCTTTTGACTCCTGAGTATTTGGAATGGCACTGCTGCTTGTGAATGCTCACCCTCCCTTCCCTCTCAGTACACTCCTGCACACGCTCACACATGAATTAACTAATTCAACCAATACCGACAGAGCAGTTATGTACTAGGAGTTTGGTAGAGTCATGTGATTGATACGCTCCCCTCCTGGGGTCTCAGCGTGCCTCTCAAGCACACCATGATGTAATGTCCAAGGGATATGGGGACCGGGTGTGGGATCTATGCTCAGGCCCGTGGCTATCTATAGATCAGGCCTGGAAGTGCTGGAGGAGAGTGCTTTCCATAAGAGCTCCTTCTCCTCTGCTACTGGGTCCACAAGTCAGACTCAAGCTAAATTCCCTCAAGGTGAGATATTTTGCCAAATTAAGAAGCACACCACCTCCTTAGGAGTCCTTATCACCCTAGTGTGAGTGAAATTATGGGATTTCTTCAAAATGATAGTGTGATGGGTCACAAAACTGTCACAAATTACTTATATCCCCATAGGCAGGTCCCTAAGGAGACTTTTACTGTGCCTCCCCTCAAAAGGTTGAGTTTATTTCTCTCTACTTTGAAACTGGATGTGACCAGGTAATTTCCTTTGGCCAAGAGGACATTAGAAAACCTGGTGCTGGGGCATCTGGGTAGCTCAGTTGGTTGAGCAGCTGCCTTCGGCTCAGGTCATGATCTCAGAGTCCTGGGATTGAGCCCTGCACCGGGCTTTCTGCTAAGCAGGGAGTCTTCTTCTCCCTCTGTACACCACCCCCCAAGTTTGTGTTTCCTCTCTCTCTCTCTCTATCAAATAAATAAATAAATAAATAAAAACTAAAAAAAAAAAAAGAAAGAAAGAAAATGGTGCAGAGGACTGAAAAGTGCTGCAGTTAGGGTCTTCCTGCTGCTGGGAACCCTTCTGCTACCATGTGAACTGGCCTCCTTAAGGATGAGACCCCATGTGAAAAGAGGCCTTTGACATCTTAGCTGTTCTTTTTTTTTTTTTTTTTAAGATCTTATTTATTTATTTGAGAGAGACAGAATGAGAGAGAAAGAGAGAGAGACCATGAGAAGGGGGAGGGCCAGAGGGAGAAGCAGACTCCCTGCTGAGCAGGGAACCCCTTGCCGGACTCCATCAGGGGACTCCAGGATCATGACCTGAGCTGAAGGCAGTCGCTTAACCCACTGAGCCACCCAGGTGCCCCTAGCTGTTCTCGCTGTAGCCTCAGAGCCTCAGACATGGAAGGGAGGCCACTTCTCATCACTGAGCCCCAGATGGACTGGCATAGTGCAGAAGAACTAACCAGATCATTTACAGAACTGGGAGATGTAATACATGGTTGTTGTTTAAAGTCACTAAGTTTTCTGATGTTTCTCTATGAGGCAATAGCTAACTAATTATATATATATATATATGGTTATATATTATATTATGTATTGTTATATATGTCATACTAATATATATAGTCATATATTATATTACAGTTATATATGTGTAGTTACACACACACATATATAGTTGAAGTGGTTGGGTGAGGGGGCAAAACAACAGGGGAAAAACAGAAAGAAAAAGGCCTTGATTTTATTTGTGCAACCTGAGGGCTCTGAATGGGTAGAGGAAGAGGAGCTCTTGAAAAGAGTGAAGCACGAAAAAGGAAGAAGGGAGTACACTGAAAACAAACTTCACTCTTCCTCATGATTGATCTTTTCATAGCTCCAAGAAGAGACATTTAGAATGTCAGCATCTTTCTTCAGTGTTAGGGTTTTGCTGTAATTCGAACAATCCAGATGTAATCGGACACTTTTGTTTACTTCTTATTTAATAGTCCAGGAGAGAGAAATAATTTCTCAATAGATTCGTTGAGTTTCATCTTGACCCAGAACTCTGAGTCTAAATACAGCCATTATCTGAAACTGTGAAACATCAGAAGGGGAAACCGACTCCACTTGTTCTCCGTCAAACTTCTGCCCCCTTGTTTTAACTTCCTACTATGTTAAAGAACACCAGACCCTAATGTTCCGATTCACTATCACACCCTCAGTTTCCCTCCTCTGCTCTTGACTATAATGCATTCTATCTCTTCTGCACTGTAAATAATCTACTTTGCAATCTGGTCATTTGAATGGATGCCTGTTGTCTTTGCAAACTTTAAGCTTCAGGGAACTTGTTTCATTAATTTATCCTTTTTTTTTTTAATAAGATTTTATTTATTTGACAGAGAAAGAGAAAGCGAGAGTGGGAACATAAGCAGGGGGAGTTGGAGAGGGAGAAGCAGGCTTCCCCCAGAGCAGGAAACCCGATGTGGGGCTCGAGCCCAGGACCCTGGAATCATGACCTGAACCAAAGGCAGACGCTTAACGACTGAGCCACTCAGGTGCCCCGATTTATCCTTTAATTTATTACTTTTGTGTAGTGAAAGTTCATCCCTGCTCTCAAGGATCTCACTAAGCAGAAGAGAAAAAACATACATCAGTTTTTAAAGTACATGTCACATTAATATAACTTAGAAAATGTATGAACACAAAGAAAGTGAATTGCTTTGACTCACGCATCTGTATACTCCCTTGTCTTCCTGCTTCTACACTTGACCCGCATATTATAAAATCCAATGTGCTCTCAATAGCCAGAAGGATTTATTAAAATACATTGGAGTATATAAATTCTCTGCTTTAAATTTTCACTTTAAACTACTGACTGGCCATAGAAAGCCAATGGCTCTGGGAGCTGCCTTTCTCTCTGATTACACTTCAGTCATGCTGGCTCCTTTCAGTTTGCTGGGAACCCAGTCTTGCTCTGAATTTTAGCACCTTGGAACTAGTGTTGCCTATCTCTGCCTGACTGGCTCCTTGTCATTCAGAGCTCAGCTTTGGTGGCTGGGTCCCTGACACCTGACAGAAGTAACCACCCAGTCACCTGATGTCATATGGCCCTGTGTAATAGGTGGGCAATGAATACTCCTTGAATGTACAAAGACAGAATTCTGAATGCTGGAGGATTCACCGATGGAATGGGGGAGAAACAGCTTTTCAGACAGAGAAAGCAGCACCTGATTCAAAGACACAAAACAATGAATGGCTCATTAGAGGTACTTTGGCCTGGCTGGAGCACAGGGTGTGAGCTGAGCTTGGAGAGAGCCGGAAAATAAAAGGAGGTGAACTGAAAGGTTTTATATATATACCCACATCCCAAAACATGGTTTTTCAACCCAAGACCTAGTTTCTTTACAGACACATGACAATGCACACTTCTGACACTTTCTGACATTGTTGCCCTGCAGGAAGAGAGGGACATGGTCTTGAAAAAGATAACCGACAAATTTGGTCTGCTGTAACAACTCATTTCAGAGTTTTGCCTTTGGGCTGTTTGTAGGATAATTTCTTTTTCTTTCTTTTTTTTTTTAACAGTTTAATGAATGAGTTGGAAACATATTTCAAAATGTGGCCAAATATGGGAAACACATACAGCATCATTTTATGTCATTTATTTCTTTGCCTCTTACAACAAATCACTGCAAGCAGCAGTTTCGTGTATGATATTATGATATTTTTTATACATTTATGATATTGTATGTTTGACCTTTATTCATTTATTATTTCTGAGGATAATTTTTTTAAGATTTTATTTATTTGAGAGAAAGAGTGGAGAGAGAGTATGGGGGTGGTCAAAGGGAGAGGTAGACTCCCCGCTGAGCAGGGAGCCCAATGTGGGACCTGATCCCTGGATCCAGGATCATGACCCCAGCGGAAGGCAGAGGCCCAACCATTTTGGGAGACAGGGAAGAGGTTTTCTTTGATAGTCTCCTCAACTGTGAACTGGGAATAATAGCAGTTATTAGTCTCAAAGGGTAGTTGTAAAACTAATATGACTCAAAAGGTATAAGGTGCTGGGGCACCTGGGTGGCTCAGTTGTTAAGCATCTGCCTTCAACTCCGGTCATGGTCCCAGCGTCCTGGGATCGAGTCCCACATCGGGCTCCCTGCTGGAGGGAAATCTGCTTCTCCCCACTCCCCCTGCTCGTGTTCCATCTCTTACTGTGTGTCTCTCTGTCAAATAAATAGAATCTTTAAAAAAAAAAAAGTATAAGGTGCTTACAGCAGTCCTAGATATGACTGTTAGCCTATATCATGATTATGATTATTCACTGTTCTCATGAAGAGGAACATGGTATAACTTCATTGAAAGAATTTACACTGGGTTTAAAAATCGCCTATAAATTGTTTACATTTTGCTGGAGAGACACATTCTGCCGTTTTGCATTGCAGAGACTGCTTGTTGATGATTAACGTTGTTACTTGCTGCTTTTGTTTCCAAGATTTATTCATTTACTTTTGGCGGGGAGAGGCAAAAGGAGAGGGAGAGAAAGAATCTCAAACCCTCTGGGCACCTGGGTCGCTCAGTGGTTTAAAGCCTCTGCCTTTGGCTGGGGTCATGATCCCAGGGTCCTGGGATGGAGCCTGCATGGGGCTCTCTGCCTGGCAGGGAACCTGCTTCCTCTTCTCTCTCTGCCTGCTTCTCTGCCTACTTGTGATCTCTCTCTCTCTCTGTCAAATAAATAAATAAAATCTTAAAAAAAAAAAATAAAAAAAGGAATCTCAAACCCTCTCCGCACAGAGCTGGAGGAATGGCCTGGGGCTCCCTCTTGTGACCCTGAGATCAGGACCTGAGCAGAAATCAAGAATCTGAGGCTTAACCAACTGAGCCACCCAGCCGCCCCCAACCTTGCATGCTTTTAAAACATAGTGTACATGAAAATCACTCAGTTGAATTGTGCCCAACTGTTTGTTTCTGTTTGTATTGTTTTTAACCAATACAAAGGTAAGAATATACCAAGGAGGCACAGGGTGTCTCCACAGACAAAGCTTCCCCTAGGATAAAGAGAGCGCGCCTTCCCTCCAGGGAGGTGGCCGTCCTGCCCGTTGGAGCCATTAAGGGAGCCCACCGCTGTGGCTCAGTCTCCGCCCCCTCCAGCCCTTCTCATCAGGACTCGTGGCTGCCTGGGGCCGGTGGTTCTGCAACCCAGCTGGTCGGGAGGGCAGGAAGGAAGGGTGGACCCGCTTGAGATTTCCTGTCTCGCTGTGAGTCACTGATACCGAGCACTTCTCGCATTTCGCTGCCTCCTCTCCGGAGAGCGGGAATGCGCCGCAGAAGTCAAACCCCATCCCTCCTCGTCCCGCGGACAGCTGCCTTCCCCGCGATGAACGAGAAAGGTCTGCACGGCTTCGGGGCTGGCTCCCCCTACCGGCAAGGCAAGAAACAGACCGAAGGGCTCTGCAGTACCCCTGGCAGGAAGAAGATAACGAAGCTTGCAAGAAAGAACATCCTTGTGTATCACGAAGGTGCAATGCAAAAGGACACTCATTGTGGAGACCAAAGTTATAATTTCCAATTCTGACTCGGCTGGCAAAGACTGTAAGCCTGTCTCACACCTACTTCCCTTCCATCCCCCGGCTGCCAAAATTGCAAACAAACTGAAGTTGAATATGGGGTTTTGAAATTCCTGTAAGTAACTGCCTTGCAAATAAAAATTTGAAAATAATCTTTGCTTGTGAAGCCAGTGAAAGGGATTAATCTTTGTAGAGAAAGTGTCTCAAGAGGGAGTGATAACAGCTGTGCTATGCAACTTCTAAGCCCCCTGGGAAGATTAACAACAATAATAATAACAATAATAATAAATAATGGCTACTGAGCACTTGTTTTACAGTGATATTATACATTATTGCTAATCCTCATTACAAGCCCTCCATCCTGTCAGCTGTCTTGAAACAGGCTTGATGCCCGTGACAGTGCTTTGAAAATATGTCATTAAATAAAATTATTTTTATATGAAAGTATAACTGTAATTAACATTAATAAACATTCCAGGAATAATATTTTACTTAGCTTACAAAGAGCATGAGCTTTGGGGTTACAATAATAGAGTTCAAATACCATTTTTGTCCAATAGTATCTGTAGGATTATTGCTAAGTCTCTCTGAGCCTCAGTTTCCTCCCTTGTAAAATAAAAGCAATAACAGTCCCTCTTAGGACTATAGCAGGTCACAAGGATTACGTTAAAAAATTCCACAGCTCTGTGTCTGACACACAATAGGTTCACCACAGATAGAGACTTCCCTTTCTTGACCATTTTTCCCAGAGACAACAGAACCAAGACAAAAATCTTCAGAATCATTAGTTAGGTGTCTGATTATTTTTTTCAAGCGCCTGCAGAAATACCAAGGAGGAAGAAGAGCAGGCAGAAGAATGAGTCACAGAATGTTACAGATGAGTTTGCTGCTCATGAGGAAAAAAGTCCGGTTGTTCTCATAAAATGTTAAAAAAAAAAAAAAAAGACTTCAAAAAAATTTTTGATAGAAGAGCACTCATTATAAATGTAGTTTCTTTACCTATGCATTGATTATAACAACATAACTTGATTCTAGGGCTTGGGTAGGGAGGTGGCAATGAATTCAGTGGTGATAAGAATGAATCTGAATTGTGAGTCATTAAGTGGCCACCTCGGAAAACCAGAAACCTGGCCTCTCTTACAGGGTATTCATTTGAGGAGAGAGAATGTTCAGTGGTCACCACAGTGCATTAGAGAATTAGATATTTGCAAAATTTTACTTTGCTCACACAATTAAAGCTTTTCTTTTAACCGTGGAAGCTGGGTCAGCACTCAAAATGATAATTATTTTGTTAAACAATCAGCCCCCTTTCCCAATCCCTCCCTAACTTTACACTTGAGAGCAGGAAATGGTAGTGATGCCTTTCTGGTATCAGTGCTGGTTACTGTCAATACATTTCAGGACAGTCTCTGCTTTTCATGGGAAATTTTATGAATGTCGAGTTTGTTAGTGCATCTAAGAGACTGCTTGTGCTGAGCAAAGAGCCTTGTGAACTATCTCAGCAAAGGGAATGGCACATGTGGCCAACGCAGAAGCCTTCACGTGAGCTTTGTAGAGACTGGAGCACTGGGTTGTTGGGTCACTCCGAAAGACCTGCTAAATAAGTAGCATTCTTTTTCTCCCATTTTGGGAGCTTAAAATATCCGGTTTGAATTCTATCCGCACAACTGAAAATAACACATCCTTTGCAAAGGAAAGACACGAAGACCAGAGTAAGCATTCTTAAGTAAAAATAAACTTAAATAATAATAAACATTCTTAAAAATAATAAATAAATAAATAAATAAATAATAAACAAAAAATAATACAAATAAAGAAAATAATAATGTCTTTTTTTTTTTTTTTCCTACTGTGTCTTCTAACAAAATACTCACTCTCTGTACCTACAACCTCTACCCCTGAAATGGTTCCAATGGTGGGTGCTAAACAGAAGGCCATCCAACAAACTGAGGACATAGACCTGATAATTATCTTGCATATTATGGTTTCAGGGACTGGGAGGGTTGGATTTTCTTATGGTAGTTGACACTTATTGAATAAATATCTGATAAAGAGTTTAAAAGGCAATATCCAAGAGTATGAGTCCACAGCATTAGAAAAGATAGAGGAGGGTAAAAGAAAATGAGTGAAATGTCGTGTCTTCCTCTTTAAGGAGCAGTTTAAATGATCTTAACGAATGACAACAGTGTTGGTTGTAGTTTTTATTATTCATGGATGTCCTGAGGATATAACATAGAAGTATTTTAATGCTACTAATATTGCTGAGCTTAACATGAGTTTTCAATATGAAAAGGGGATTTTCTACTTGTTTAGTTCCTTGTGACAGAATTATTCTTAGACTAAAGAACACACCATGCATTTTTAAAAAATATATTTTGGTTATTTGATATCCCTGATCCACACAATGTAGGACCCACATCTAAGGAACAGAAATCTGGGAGTGAGTCACATGGGAAAAAAAAAAAACTTGGCTGTTTTTAAGGGCAAAAGAATTTAACAGTGATGATGTAAAATGGGCAAACTCAATCTTGCCACACCTTTAAGAAATACTCTTTTTTCCCTCTCTTCTTCTTAATCTTCCCTGTGTTATAAAAACTAAATCTAGAGAGGTTTGTCATTTTCAGAAAAATTACATTTAACACAAGAAGCCACAAAGGGCAATTATAGGAGGTAAAATTGTTGTCTTCTACTGGTTTTCCCTTTCAGTTTCCAAACACACAGAGTTGACCCTTTTACTGAAGGAGTTCAGAAGGCAGCAAGCCCTTGGCCATTCACAGACCTGATAGTATTTAAAGAACTGGAGATCCCACATTGATCCTGCACCTGGGATCTCTCTTCTACTCTCAAGTTTTTACTTCTACCATTTACTTGAAAAGTTCCTCTCCCCTGTCAGAGTGAACCTGCACTCCACTAGCAGATGCTCCAGCTTGGTGCTTGGCTTTCTGACCACACAGGTGTGGTCTTGGTGCAAATCCGCCTTCTGTGACAGCCACATCACTGTGCAAGGGCTTCTCACATGTTGATGTGCATCAGAGGCACCTAGAGAGCTTGCTGAAACAGCCTACTGGGCCTCAGCCCTGGAGTTTCTGATCTATTAGGTCTGGGGGTGTGTGCCTGGCAAGTGGCACCTCTAACAAGATATCAGGTGATGTTGATGCTGCCAGTCTGGGGTGTGCCCTTGAGCACCATTGCTGTGGAGCAAAGAGCCTGGGATGGAAAGTGACAAAGTCTTGCCTTTGTCTCATTTCATAACTTCCTTCCACTAAGACACTAAGGTGTGGCCTCTGGGCCTTGTTTCTTCCTTTGTAAAAGAAAAAGTGTTGGGCTGGGATGTTCTTGCTCAGGATTTCTCAGTTCTGTCCATCTCACCTTAATTTTATGGCACAGTCCCATTGGTTAAAAAAAGAAAAAAGATTCATTCCAAGAGCCATTTCAAATTGTGAACCTCTTTCCTGACCACAGATCCTAGTTTCATTGAAGGTGCTGGATGGAGGGAGTGGTTAGGAAAAGCACATCACTTATTTCTGAATATGAAGTCAAACATTTCACAATTCAATTTTTAGATCAGAACTTCCCAAATGATGGGCATGAAGGGTTGCAGGTGTCCTGAGATATTGGCTTCCCTGGACCTGAGGTGTCAGAGCCCCCTAGGACGTCCATCTTTTTTTTTTTTTTAAAGATTGTATTTATTTATTTGACAGATCACAAGTAGACAGAAAGGCAGGCAGAGGGAGAGGGAGAAGTAGGCTCCTTGCTGAGCGGAGAGCCCGATGCGGGGCTCAATCCCAGGACCCTGGGATCATGACCTGAGCCGAAGGCAGAGGCTTTAACCCACTGAGCCACCCAGGCACCCCCAGGACATCCATCTTTAAGAGCGTTCCTTTACCCTACAATGCCATTCAAATATTGTGATTTTCTGTGGACCATAATATGACAGAGTTTGGCTAGCACTGTTAGGGTAAGTAAAATGACTTTGTTCTTTCATCTGTTCTGTAGATCTGACATTCTTCTTATCGAATTAATGTAGGAATAAGAGCAGCTATATGAGAAGGTCTGATGTTTTTTTAAAAAATGTTAGCTGAAACACTGCCATCGTTCTTGATGTATTTTACTTTGATACAGAAAGTTGATAAGGTATGGAAGTGATGAGTTGATTTCCCTGAAGCCATGTGGGCTAGAGAGAGCTCTCCAGCCCGGTGCTGCATCTGTTTGGTTGCACCCTCCAGATGCACACTGGGCTCACATGGGTGCATAACCAAAAATCAACACACTGTGATTCACAAGAAGCAGTGACTTCTATGCAAGTGTGTGCTGTGCAGTGACTGTCATTTAAGGATGGAGAGTAGTGGGGCCCCTGGGTGTCTCAGTTAAGTATCTACCCTTGGCTCAGGTCATGATCCTGGGGTCCTGGGATAGAGCTCCAAGTGGAAGAATCCCTGCTCAGTGGGAGCCTCTTTCTCCCTCTCCCTCTGCCCCTCTCCCCTGCTGGTGCATGCTCACTCTCGAAATAAATGGATGAAGTCTTTAAAAAAAAAAAAAAAAAAGAAGGATGGAGAATAGGGCAGAATGGTGAAGTCCTTGGGTAGGTCTTTCAAATTTCCTGAACATGTAGGCAAATCCACCACCTGGATCTGCATCTTCCTGGAAGGAAATCTCAAAGAATTTGGGATAGAAGCTTGATATATCCCACTGTATCCTCAGAGGTTAGAGTAGTGCTTGGAGCAAGATGGGAGCTCAGAACATGGCTTCGAATGGCTTGGTAAAGGGTTGACAAGGAACGTCTACTGTCTGGGAACCTATTTGCCCAGCATATAGAAGGAGCCGTACAATGGGAAGTGGCATGGAATGGAACGAAGTCTTTTACTCTATAAACTGAGCCACCTTATTATTCTAAGACTTTCTCCTATGTTATCAACTTGTTGCAATTCGTTTTCTCGGTAGTTTAATTCCTGATTGTTTTTGAGAACTAGTATTCTCTTATCTTGGTTGCTAATTAGTTTTCAAATGTTTGTCACCCTCCTTTTGTAAATTTCCACAGTTTTTCTGCTTGCTGAAGTATTGTCTAATTTACTGCTTACAAAATAGTTTAAGCTGACCCATGAGCTCCTAAGAGAGCTGTTCTCCATCACCAATTGCCTCCTCCCTCATGAAAACTATGCCAAAGCTCTCTAATATCTCACATTACAGCCAAATGGTGCTCACACACCATGAATAAAATTAATTCATAAAAACTTACTATTCTGCTGGTAGTCCCAAACTGATTTTCACCTTTAGTTAGTCATTTGATCATCTTTAGCAGAGGAAAAGTAAGTGACCACACTGTCGTTGTTCTTAGTCCTTGCAAAAACCCCACAAAAACAACAATAACAAAAACAAAACAAAAAACAGACAAAATCCAGAAGGGACTGAAGACTGCTTTAGCTCTGAACTGGAGGGGGAAAAACTGCTTCCCTGGAACTCAGTTCCATTTTATACTTCTCCTTCAAATTTCATTTCTCAGCTTATTACTCATTGCTGATAATTCTGTGCTTGACACTGGTTGGGCAAGATTTTGAAATGGCCAACCATGTGTTACTTTCATTTGTAGTTCCTTCAGGCTTAAAAGAGATCACTGTTCTTTGATGGGCGAATCTTCCAGATGCACTTCCCAACAGATATGGAATTCCTTTCCTTTATTATCCACATCTGCTTTATGTAAGCCGGGCTTCTCCTAGCACTGCCAGAGACAACCATCAACTCATAATTTGTGAGTTTCTACTCTGCAGATACTGGTTTTCTTAAGAGTATTTCTACTGTGACTCTCTTGACTATTAAAAACAAGTGTAATGTCCACAAGAGCGCTCACTAAGGGACAGTGCCACCATCAGCCCCGTTACCCCCAAAGCCTCACCTGTAGTGTCCTCCTATTCCATCTACTTCTTGTTCACCCACACCTGTCAGCCGGCTCTCCAGCTCCAGGAGGGCAGAGATCCTGTTATGCAACTTTTGTATCCTTCCGAGTAATGGAGTATTGAACATCACGTGGATATTCAATAAACAATTGCTGTGTCACATTGAATTAGATATCTGCATATTTCTGGTGCTAACCAAGGAAGCAGCTGAGCCTACCCTGCTCTCTACAGTCCGAGAACTATCCTCAATAAAGTAAGAAAGACAAAGATTACTGGGAAGGAAAAGCCAAAGAATGACACAAAATACTACAAAGAAGCATTAGAAGAAAAATAATTCCCCTTTAATCTCGTCCTGTCTCTGCTGTGGACAGGCGATGCTTGGTAGATGTCTGGTAAAAGTTACAACACACAGGGTGTGATGTGATTGTCACATGTACTAACAGAATGAAACAAAACAGATTTTTTTTTTTCCGGGTAAGCTTGAAGTTATAATAAAAAGTTCTGTGTTTATTTCATATTCTCTCTTTGACTTTTGGATTTGTAAGCCCATGTCTAAATAATGAAAAGTATTTCTCCAAGCCCATGACTAATTCCTAATATTAACTCAGACAGTAGTTTTCATGCATATTCTTCCTCTATTGTAATCCCTGTGAGTGTCATGTGCAGGAAGTAAGACAGAAGGCAGCCCACAGAGGCTTTCTGTGAACTTTAGTCCTCTCACATGAGCTTTCTAGAGCACTGTGTGCTTGCTCCAGATGCTACCATCCGGACCTCGTATTCCTCCTTGTGATGCCTTTACTAGCTGCTGGGGTTTTTTGTTTGTTTGTTTAAGATTTTATTTATTTATTTGTCAGAGAGAAAGAGAGAGAGAGGAAGCGAGAGAGGAGCAGGCAGAGGGAGAAGCAGACTCCCCACTGAGCAGGGATCCTGATGCAGGGCTTGATCCCAGGACCTGGAGATCATGACCTGAGCTGACAGATGCTTAATCGACTGAGCCACCCAGCACCTCTAGATACTGGTTTTTAAAAGCTAGTTTTGAACCTCTTCCTCTCTCTCTCTCTCTTTTTAAATCTCTATTATAAAATCTTTCTCTTTATACATTTTTCCCCATCCTTCCCTCAGTATAGTGGGATAATGAGCAGATTGTGGATTTTCAATCATAGACTTGCTGAATCATGTCAAACTGAACTTAAAATTTAAAAGAAATTTTAGGGGTGCCTGGGTGGCTCAGGAGGTTAAAGCCTCTGCCTTCGGCTCAGGTCATGATCCCAGGGTCCTGGGATCGAGGCCCATATCGGGCTCTCTGCTCAGCGGGGAGCCTGCTTCCTTCTCTCCCTCTCTCTCTGCCTGCCTCTCTGCCTACTTGTGATCTCTCTCTCTGTCAAATAAATGAACAAAACCTTTAAAAAATTTTTTTAAACCACTACACTTTTTTTCTAGGATGAAGATTTTGCATGGTAGCTATGGAACAATACTGTAACCAAATAAATGTTATAAACTAAATATTATAAAATATCATAAAAATTGTTAAGCAAAATAGCAGTTGAGCCCAAAGTGGCCATTGCATACAAACACAGTCAGGTCTTGCTGTTTCCTCTAATATATCTATCTTAGACTTTTTATATAAAGATCTATCTGTGAAAGCATTGACCACACTTAAAAGTATTTGGAATTTTTTGTTGTATAAAAATGCTTAGGTAGCACATTATGAGAACCTTTATTTCTGTTAACTTGGTTTTTGGAAAAGTGAATTCAATTCTTTAAATAAGTTTTTGGGAATTATGTGGAATATGCTGTATGTTGGCCCCAGAGATCGACTTACCTGCTATCAACATACAGGGTCCATGTGTGATCTTTTTTTTTTTTTTTTAATATTTTATTTATTTATTTGACAGAGAGAGAGAGATCACAAGTAGGCAGAGAGGCAGGCAGAGAGAGAGGGGGGAAGCAGGCTCCCCGCTGAGCAGAGAGCCCCATACGGGGCTCGATCCCAGGACCCTGAGATCATGACCTGAGCCGAAGGCAGAGGCTTAACCCACTGAGCCACCCAGGTGCCCCTCCATGTGTGATCTTACCTGTAGAGCTGATCTAGTGATTCATTCCTGTTCTTGGTTACCCCTTTCCCCCATTTTAAGGGATACTCTAAAATGATTTTTTTATTCTTTATTTCAAAGGTCACCATTGTCATGGGCAAAGCTAGAATATTTTATAAGACAATCATGCCTAGAACCTTGGGACTGTTTAGCAAACCTGAGCAGGGAACAGGCCCATTTTGCTGCTGTGTTGGGAGGTCTGATTAACTGCCGTTTTTCATATACCGTGGAACCTGCGGCAGTGTTTCCCAAAGCATGGCCTAAGAATCATCGAGGAAATGTGTCACCTATGCAGATTCCCAGGCCCTACACAGACCCACAGAATCGGAGCCTCTGGTTGCAGGACCCCGATATCTACATTTAAACAAGTATCCCAAGTGATTATCATGCTCACTGAATTTTGACACCACTTAGGCTCATATTTAACAATTTAAAATATACAATTCATATTTTGAAACAGAATTTGTATTTCAATAAGCCTCTCCACTCAGTCCTCTTCTATGTCATTTCCTACTTTCTCTTCTCTCATCATTTGCTAAGTCTCATAGACTTTTTCGATGGTGAGTAATTAGACTTCTTTGGTTGCAAACAACAGAATCTAATGCTGAATGAATTAGGCTAAACCAAAATTTACTGCCCTTTTGGGGGAACTCCTAATCTAAAGGCCCACCGTTAGGAACAGGTAAGACCTAGAGTAGCTCCAGATATGTAGAGTAGGAAGGACTGGGGGTAATCATCTCCTATGTCACTTTACTCACGTTTCAAATTACACTGGGAAAAGAGAAGCTTTGCGCAGAATGGTCATCTGCTTATATCTTAGCCAGAAGTGAGCATGTGACTTAGGGACAACTTCCAGATCTATGTCCAGGGACCAAGGGGTAGACCTCCAATACAAAATCGCAGTATCATTGCAAGAAGAGTAGAGGAAGATTTCTGTGTAGTCAAAAATAACAGCTTTACCATAAAGCTAAAAACTCTGGAATGCTGAATGCAGGGTCCTTATTTTCTTCTGAAGTCATCTCATTCCTGAGCTAAGCAATACTTATACACCTGATGGTTTGTGTCTGGTGCTCTGTTGGGTTTTAGAGAATTAGCAAAGAAGCTACTAGAGGTCAAGGGCAACAAATTAAGGCAAACAGTAAGTGAGCTAGTTGAGACAGACTATGTTTGTAATAGAACTTCTCTCATCAGGAGTAAGTAAGGAAGAGCCTGTATAAATGGACTATTATTTCCATTAACTAAGAATAGTCTGGTAAACATCACTTTGCTTGTGGGGTATTTTTATGGGGCCTGTCTTGAGGAAAATATATGGAGGCTTGCAATTTATATAATGATTGGATTAAAGTTATTGAATAAATAAATTATCTGATTACAAGGTTTTCTCCCTTTTTTTTTTTTTTAAGATTTTACTTATTTATTTGACAGAAAGAGATCACAAGTAGGCCGAGAGGCAGGCAGAGAGAGAGGGGGAAGCAGCCTCCCTGTTGACAGAGAGCCCAATGCGGGGCTCGATCCAGGACCCTGAGATCATGACCTGACCTGAAGGCAGAGGCTTAACCCACTGAGCCACCCAGGCACCCCAAGGTTTTCTCCCTCTTAAGTAGGCAAATAGTCTCTCTGAAATTATGTTAAATTATACTACATTAGATTATTTATTTGAACAGACCCTATCATTTTGACCCACTTTTACTGAGCACCTAATATGTGCTAGCTATTGGGGTTATTATTATTATTTTTTTAATTCCCTGCATTCAGGAAGCTCACATTCATTTTCAGGGGGTTTCCTTTTTCAGAGATAATGGTGAGCAAACTTTAGCCTGGTTTTATATTAACTTATCACAAATTCCATGATTTGACCTTTTCTGCTTGTCTTTGCACAGCCTCCCCTGCCAGGAATGCTCTATCCCCCACTTATCCACCTAATAAACATCTACTCATCCTTCATGTTTAAGATCAAAACATTGAGTTTTCGTTGGCTTCCCCTAGAAACTTAAAACTTCCTTGTGACCTATTATGCCAGTACTTTATCCTGTAATTGTTAATCACTGCCTTGCTCCCCATTTGACTTTCACTACCTTCTTTTTTATCTTCCAGGAACCTAGAACCTTCTTAAACACGTAGCTTCTACCACCGTTTGTATTCTGAGAATGCTCAAAGCTTTGTCTCTGACTCAGAAATGTTCATTGATTTCTAGATTTATACAGCCTGCTGCACACAAGGAATTTCCAAATCTGATCTCATTGATTGTTCCTTCATCTGTTTCCTCCTCTTAGAATTCTCAGTCTGGGTGAAAGGTTCTGCCATCTACTTAGTTTTCCAAGACACAAGCCTAGAATCTCCTGGACTCCCCCTTTGCTTCCTCCTTCCATGCAAATGCAGAATTCAAGCTCTGTACTTCTTTCCACCTTAATTTCTTTCTCCGCTGCCTGCCTATCTGTATGTCTACATTCTCCCTACCACTACCTTAACTCAGGCCAGCATAATTTTTGTCAGGAGGACTGTAGCAGCTTTTAGCCTTAGTCCAGCCCCTTCACATCCATCTTCCAGAGAGATAGTGGGAGTTGACTTTATAAAACAATCTATTTCTCTTACTTCTTTAAAAAAAATATTTCAAAAGTTCCTATAGTATTAAGGATAAAGTTCAAGTTCCTTCAAATAACAAAAAATCTCTCCGTTATCCACTTCTGCCTATCAGAGTCTAGCTTCCAGGTATCCCCAATACGGTATGTAGTGTTGATGCCTCTACCCCACACCTCCCACTAAGGCAGACATGAGACTGACTCCTGCTGCCTGAGGTCTGTTTCTACCAGTCCTCCACCGACAAGTATCAAAAGTTGATGCATAAATGAATACTCCATCTTTCTTATCCTCCCTCTAGATAACTCGGAGGCCTGGATCTTGCATAACTCTGAGTTCCCCAGTGTAGCTAATTTCCATTTCCACACAGTGGTAACAGGCTTGATAAAGTAGACTTGATGGCTGCCTTTCCTTTCCTAGCTTACTTTCCCACATTCCCTGCCCCCCTGCCCCCCATGTTTCCTGGGATCACCTCACCCATGCACTGAATCTATGGCCCTGCATCTGATTTGAGGAAGTTAAATAAGACACCCAACATGTATTCTTTGTTTCAGCCAAGAAAATGAATAGAATTTGTTTGTTTTTTTAAGATTTTATTTATTTATTCGACAGACAGAGATCACAAGTAGGCAGAGAGGCAGGTAGAGAGAGAGAGAGGAGGAAGCAGGCTCCCTGCTAAGCAGAGAGCCCGATGAGGGCCTCGATCCCAGGACCCTGGGATCATGACCTGAGCTGAAGGCAGAGGCTTTAAAACCCACTGAGCCACCAAGGCGTCCCAAGAATTTGTTTGATTTTTTAAAGTGTTATGTTTTCCCATGTTTCCTCTGCATGGGATGATTCTGGCTCCCACCTCCCTTACCTAGTTAAATTTTATTGATTTCTTCAAATTATGCCCAAGCACTGCCTCTTTAAGGGAAGCTCTTTTCTTTCTTAAGATTTTATTTATTTATTTGACAGAGAGAGAGAGAGCAGGTGCAGGGGGAGCTGCAGAAGATGGAGAAGGAGATGGAGAAACAGGCTCCCCATGGAGCTCCGGGAACCTAACACAGGGATCCATCCCAGGACCCTGGGATCATGACCTGAGCTTAAAGCAGATGCTTAACTGATTGAACCACCCAGGTGCCCCTAAGGAAAGCTTTTCTTAACACTGAACTGTGGACTGGAAGTTCTGCCTCACTGTACTCAAGCATACCTATGTCATGGCCATCACCTTCATCTTTGATTTGTTTGTCTGACTCTCCTAGTAGACTGTGATCTCCTTGAGAGTAGAGAATAGGATATATTTAAATATTCAGTCCAGCCCTCAAAATATAAGGGAAGACCTTAATGATTAAGCTCACTAAATGTTAGTTTGAATGAATGGTTTCTATGTAACAAATTTGTGAATGAATGTACAAGTAAAAAACTAACCAGGGCAGATTTAATCAAGGAATAAAAATCTATTGCTGAATGAAAATTTCTGCAATTAATCCCAGATAGTTTTGGATTATATATACTATTGTTCTTCCCAGTAAGTGTGGGTAACAATAACAGTAAAACACATACTGAACAAGTGTTATATCTCAGACATTGTGTAAGTACATTAAAAACATATGATGGATGCTGTGATATATTGTATTACATTATACCTATTATTATATTAGGTAGAGTTTATTATTATTATGATGATTTTTGTTATTCTTATTTCCATTTTCCAGGGAGTAAATAATGCTCATGCCAGATATTTGAAAGCAGTTTCTTTTCACAAGCCTGAGAGTCTCAGGAAGTTCCATTATGCTTATCAAGGAGGTTCAGAATAAATTCAACTGATGGGTTGGGTTGGGTACTTCCCTCCTCTTGCCCTGCTCCTTATCAAGAGTTAATAATTGCTAGGGGCAAGCTTCTTGTCTCACACTGTTTAGTAACTAGATGTAACCAGAGCACTCTTATTTTGACTATGGGCTAGAATTTTCTAAAACCTGTTTCAGTTGTATTTTTTTGAACACATTCAAAATGTGGGTTCACAAAAAAGTAATACAATTCATTTATTCAGCAAACCCATATAGAACCCTTTCTGTCTATACTGCGTGGTGTTAACTTCTGGGGATACGGATTTAATGAAGTCAGGATTCCAACCACTGGCATCATATCTTAAATAATAACTGCCTTTGCATCTTTAGGATGAACCATCATGCACCATCTCAGTCTTTCCCCTCCTACTATATTTGGAACTGAAAATAGAAATTGACTTGATCTTTGATAATTTTGTCCTTGTTCAGAATTTTTCTGGCAAGAAACTCCAGATGCTTTATAGATATTAATATATTTATCTTGAAATGACTACTCCCTTTGTGTCAGAACTGAGCTAAACAATATTTTCATGTATGAATTCTTTATTTTCTTCTTATTATTAGATTTTCTTTACTCTTCTGGCTTTCTCTGTAAGGCTAAGTTTTTTGAGGAAAGGAACGATATCTTATTTTTGTATCTTAAAACCTGACATGACTCCATGCACCTCATAAGCATTCTCTATTTCTCCAATGGGTGGAAAAAAAAAGAGCTCTCATAAAACATTTAATATAGTGCTTTTATTTTTATTTATTTTTAATTAAAAAATATTTTTAAAGATTTTATTTTTTTGTCAGAGAGAGAGAGGGAGACAGAGTGCGAGCACAAGCAGGGGGAGTAGCAGGCAGAGAGAGAAGCAGGCTCCCTGCTGAGCAAGGAGCCTGACATGGGACTTGATCCCAGGACCCTGAGATCATGACCTGAGCCAAAGGAAGACGCTTAACCAACTGAGCCACCCAGGCGCCCCTAAATAGTGCTTTTAAATGTGAAAAACTAGAAATGATTTTGTGGAGTGCTTATATATGAATTTCATCAATGAAGGCATTTTAGTTTAAGTTCTATGAACTAATCTGTACCTTCTTGAATCCCCACCCCAGAATCTTTTCTTCTAGACATAATTTGAAGTCAGTGATAAATTCCAATTCATAAAACTAATCTCTAGTGTTACATCCTGTCTGCCTCATTCACTAGCTTTCCAACAATAATCTGAAGTAGTCAGCATGTAGTAATCAGGAAACCTTTGCTGGCAGGCTTCCAAGCCCTAGTCATCTTTTATGAGCCTTAATACTGTTAAGTCACAACAACTTAGGCTCAAGCACATGAATGGAAATTCCACGATCCTTTCAGCCACTATTTACAAAAAGGCTATATGTATTTAGAAGTCTGTTTTCACATCGGTGTCTGCAATTTGGAGAACATTTTCATAAACTCCCAAATCAACCCACTAAATCCTCTTTAAAACTTCATTAAAAAGTAGCTGAGGGGCGCCTGGGTGGCTCAGTCCCTTACATGTCTGCCTTAAGCTCAGGTCATGATCTCAGGGTCCTGGGATTGAGCCCTGCATGATGTTCCCTGCACAGCAGAGAGCCTGCTTCTGCTCCCCCTGCTTGTGCTCACTTGTTTGCTCTCTCTCTCTCTCTCTGTTAAATTAAAAAAAAAATAAATAAATAAATCTTTAAAAAAAAAACAGTAGCTGAATCATAGGGCTAATAGTTACATTGAAAATTACAGATTGTGGGTCGTGGGCCTTGGTGCAGGAAACTGGGGACTAGTGAGAAGGTTGTCAGAGAAAGATATATATCTCTGAGATGTATGTGTGTGTGTGTGTGTGTGTGTGTGTGTATATATATATATATATATATATATATATATATATATTCAGGTAGATATATATCTACCTGAAGAGACCAGTGTAGCCAAACCTTCAGTCTGCAACTTCTGGGTAGCACCATATGGAGCTAGTGTTCCATATGGAACACTTGTACTGTTTTCAGGTCACATATACCTTCGCCCACCCGATAGCAAGATGAAGGAAGAGCATTGGTTTTCCTATTTCTAGCATACAACTTGCTTTGGACATCTTTGCCAACTTTTTCTATAAAGGGCCAGATAATAAATATTTTAGACTTTTCAGGCTATACAGTCTCTGTCGCAAGTATTCAACTCTGCTGCTATCATGTGAAAGCAGCCATTGGCAATACATAAACAAATGAGTATCAATGTGTGATCATAAAACTTTATTAACAAATGCTAAAATTGGAGTTTTATATAATTTTCACAAGTCAAAAATATTCTCATTCTTTTGATTTTTTTTTTCTCAACCATTTAAAAATGTGTAAACATTCTTAGCTGGGTTGTATAAAAACAGACTGAAGGCTAGAGTTGGCTCACATACCACCATTGGCCAACCCTCCTTTAAGACACACCATACTAACTTCAAATTCACTGAGTCTCTATCTGCCACCCAGTCCATCCTCCTTATGGGCCTTGTACTCTTATTTTCTCTATATCCCCTGCAGGACAATGTTATGACAAAGTATCTCATGCTTGGATAGGTCTAACCTTTCCTTCTTATATTTCTCATTGCCCATCTATAGCTTCCCAGTTAGTTCTCGAGAAAACTTAAGCCACAGCAGAAGTATTGTTACTACAATTCTCTATTGATAATTCAAATCTGGACCTGTCACCAAAGTTCCAACATTTTCATATCATTCCTTTGACTACAAGAAACCATTTCATGTTTTTAATTTAGCTCCTTCAGCTCTTGGCAATCTGGCTGTCATCTGCCCATCAGATCATGTTCCTTACAAGTTCTGAGTCCCCCTGTCCACAATCACATTCACGGTGATGCCTTTGTGAATACCCTGGGAAATCACACTTAAAAAAACCTCTGAACAGGGGCACCTGGGTAGCTCATTTGGTTAAGTGTCTGCCTTCGACTCAGGTCATGATCCCAGGGTCCTGGGATGGAGCCCTGCTTCAGGCTCTCTGCCTAGCGGGGAGCTTGCTTCTCCCTCTGCCTCTGATCCTCACATCACCCCCTCCCCTGCCCATGCTCTCTCTCTCTCAAACGAATGAATAAAATCTTAAAAAAAATAATAAATTCTGATTTGTCCTTGGAAACTTCTCATCCATTAGGTACATTTATTCCAAGTTTGAAAGAGAATAAAAACTAAAAACAACAAAAGCAAATCTTATTAGATATTTTTAAGATTATTCAATTGTGTATAATTGGTGAATTTGTATTTTTTTTCAAATTCTCGTTAGCAAAGTAGTTTCATTTGATTATTTTCATTTTGACAGAAATCCTTGAAATTGAGAAATAGAGATTTGATTATCTACAGATTATAGCAACTTTCCAAACCTGGTTTTATTTCAACAGAAATACTTTACTGAACAGGACATTGTGGACTCATTAAATCCTCTCATTGCAGTGATTACAAATTAATTTTTATATGGGTCTAAACAGGTGTTCATGAGATGGGAAGTGTGGCACCCCTAGCAAGTCAAAAAGACAACCAGATGTGGTTGTGGTCCTTGCTAGTGAAGCAGTCCCCTTTATTCCTCTGCATTATATACACTGTGATCTATCTGGATATAATTTCTGTATTATTCAGCCCTCAATACTTTTCATTGAGTTTGGTTCTCAATGTCCATCGATAGATGAATGAATAAAGAAAACGTGGTTTGTATATACAATGGAATATTATTCAGCCATCAGAAAGGATAAATATTTATCATTTACATCAATGTGGATGGAACTGGAAGGTATGAGGCTAAGAAAATAAGTCAAGCAGAGAAAGGCAATTATCATAACATTTCACTCACCTGTGGAATATAAGAAAAAGCGTAGAGAATCATAGCGAAAAGAAGGGAAAGCTGATGGGAAGCCATCAGAGAGGGAGACAAACCAAGAGAGACTCTTAACTCTAAGAAACAAACTGAGGGTTGCTGGAGAGGAGGTGGGTGGAAGAACAGGGTAACTGGATGAGGGTCATTAAAGAGGGCATGTGATATGATGAGCACTGGGTGTTGCATTCAGCTGATGAATTATTGAACTCTACATCTGAAACTGGTGTTTCAGTTGTTTGGCTAATGTCTGGCTAATTGAATTTAAATTAAAAAAAAATTTAAAAAAGTTTGGTTCTCAATAACTGTTGGTTGAATATTAAATAGATGAAGGAGACGAAACATTTTAAAATGCTGGGAAGAAAGCAAAATTGGAAATGTAGGTGGTCATCAGTGAACCAGTGAATATACTGGTTGCCACTGACCGCCAGTCTGGGAAGTTCTTATTTGAGGAAAGAAAGAATTAGCAGATTTGATAGCATAGGGGAGAAGTATTAACTTTGGAAGAAGCCCAAGTGAATTCTTATTTCTTGAGACCCCTTCACGTATCAGTGCGGATTTATTTATTAGGTTAGTTTGCTGTCCCAAGCCAAGGGAGCTTTAATATGATGAAGGGAGGGAGAGCAGGACAGTGATTTAAGGGGATTAAATAGTAGGCAAGAGCAAAATTTGGAGAAGAAAAATTGCTGAAAATAATTTCACACTTCGGTAAATTTGCCTGAGGTTAAAAACACTCCAATTCTAGCATTTTGGGGTCTTTGGAACACAGAAACAAAACCTTTCCTTTTTTCTATCTTTTTCCCATGGAAATAAATGCTAGTAAGCTAATTAAATTTTTGAAAACATTTGTTATAATATGCAGTGCATTTTAAAGACTTGCGCGGCGGGGGGGAGTGGAATCCTGAAACAAATTTTGGTTAGTTTAAATTTAAAATGTCCATTTCACTTTAGATTCTGTCTGGGTTCTCCTTTGAGTTGACTTCTCAAAAGCCAAACTTATTTTGTGTCATGTAGGGTTAGAAAGTGTGTTAACACCTACTATTTAAAAGAATCCAGAGCCCAAATGAAATTAGAACTGTAATGGGATCTGGGGCATTATCAGTTACATTTGAATAGCTTTTCTCTAGCAGACCTGCCACACAGTTTAAATAAATTCCTGCCGAAGGTATGGCAGGTTCTTTCTGGTTAAGTGCACTAAAATTCAGTTAAGTATTCCATGCTGAGCTTTTTTTTTTTTTTTTTTTTTTAAACAAACAGAAGCAGAGAGGCCAGATTCCAGCACTAGTGCCATGGCCCACTTTTGAATTCCTGGCAACTGAAGATTGTGTGATAAGTATCTTTGGCCCAAGTTACAAATTCAAAGTTTTTCTTCAATGAGAGTGAAAAACAGGCACAAGGGTTTATCTTCTATCAGATGGCACAGCGGCTATCTTCAGGGCTGGTGGAGTCAATGGAGATTAGGAGAAAAGGCAGGTATTTAGATAAAGAAGAGTTTATCGCGGTGGGAGGCTTACCATTGGATATTCAATCTGGTTTTTAAAAAAATCCAAAAAGAACCAGTTTAATCAGCTTTTCCTGGGATTACTACGTGGTCTGGTTAGAGCACGCAGATGGTAATCAGGTATTACAATATTCTGTAGGTCAAGATCAAAAGGAAAACTTTGAAATTCATTAATTAAGACAATGAAATTTCATTTGATCAATATCTCCTTTTTTCTCCTTCAAATAAATTCTTATTCCTGGTCTTTATTTTTATGGTGATTGCTTCTCTTGTAATGTAACTCTACACAGAGTTTTGAGAAAGTGACATGCCTATTTTCAGTCATTTTTTTTAAAGTAAGTACACAAGGATTATTGTAAAAAATTTATAGATTCCCTGTACCTAAAAATGTAGGGGATTTAATATATTTCCTTTGCTCTTTCTTTCCCTTAACAATTTAATTCTTATATAATTTTTCCGTTATAGCTGATATGTCAGGCTTTTTTAATTTCTAGAGCATTATTTCATATATCTAAAGTGTTCATATTTTAATTGTTTAAAATTACATTGTAATCCAGAGAAATCACATAGTATAGTTTGATGAGATGTTTCTAATTGCAGAAATGAGTAGATAGAACAATAAGAATAATTCTGTGTATGGTAAATTATCAAGGAGTCTATATAACCTGACATGATCATTGGAATATTATTTTTTTCTTTGTAAAGAAGTAGCTCAGAAGCACAAGATATGGTGCAATTATGCTATTGTAGTTTTGAATAATTTTCTTCACTTCTGTGCTAATTAACTCAGGTTGTAAATTTTAAGAGTATACGAAGAAAACACAGGAAGATACAACTCATCGCAGACCTTTAATTTGTTAACAATTATCAGTAGGCCACTGAAGACAAATTATGATGGAACTTCACCTTATCTTTTTCAAGAAACTGTTTGGCAGGATGTTCTGACCCTATCCCCATTGCCAACTTTTTTCCTAATGACCACAAAACGACTTATTTATTCTGCAGCAGTGTTTGCTCGCTCTGTATCTAAGTCAGGTAGCTGGCATCTTCTAACTACTGCTATGAGGGTCATACATATTTATTAGGTTGAAAGGATTATCTCATATAAAAACTAATTATTTACATTTGTTGTAGGGGAGGAAGAAGTACCTTAGCAACTAATAGAGTTTCTAAAGTTTTCATTTTTAAATCTCCTCTGACTATCCAGCAGTAATGATTCCTCCCGGGATTTGGGCAAGCTACTTCTTCATTCCTGTACATACAGAATAACAAATAGTTAAATAGCAAGTTCTACGGGCAAAGTGCTGTGGTAGGCACTTTACTTATATTAATAATTTAATCTTTCCAACAACACAGGCAAGTGTATTTTTTTTTTTTTGCAAGTGTACTATTAATAGCTCCATTTTATAGTAAGGAGAATGAGGTGGAGAGACGGTAAGTTTCTTGGTCAAGGTCACTGCTGATAACAGTTGAGTCCAGGATGCCCACTTGACCAGTCTTGCTCCAGAGCCCATGCTCCTCACCATTGTGCTTTTTTCTACACGTCAGGTATCTTCCAGGTCAAGTCGAAAGTGATAATACAAAATGCAACACAGTGTCTTCCAGGATTATGTAAGAGAGAGAAGACTAATGAAAGATTAACATTCATCATCTTCGAATGAAAAAGTGGGCAAAAGGGGAGGAGTCAAGATGGCGGAGAAGTAGCAGGCTGAGACTACTTCAGGTAGCGGGAGATCAGCTAGATAGCTTATCTAAAGATTACAAACACCTACAAATCCAATGGGAGATTGAAGAGAAGAAGAACAGCAACTCTAGAAACAGAAAATCAACCACTTTCTGAAAGGTAGGACTGGCGGAGAAGTGAATCCAAAGCGACGGGAAGATAGACCTGCGGGGGGAGAGGCCGGCTCCCGGCGAGCAGCGGAGCAACGGAGCACAAAATCGGGACTTTTAAAAGTCTGTTCCGCTGAGGGACATCGCTCCAGAGGCTTAACCGGGGTGAAGGCCGCGCGGGGTCAGCGTGGCCTCAGGTCCCGCAGGGTCACAGAAGGATCGGGGTGTCTGAGTGTCGCAGAGCTCACAGGTATTAGAACGGGGAAGCCGGCTACAGAGACAGAGCCGAGGAGTGACTCTCAGCTCGGGGTTACCTTGAACCGGTCGCAGGCTCGGTCAGCTGGGAGCACAGCCGGAGGCCAGGGTGGTGGGAGTCATTGGGTGCTGTTCTCTGGGGGCGCACTGAGGAGTGGGGCCCGGGCTCTCGGCTCCTCCGGGCCGGACACCGGGAGGCCGCCATCTTCATCCCCGCCCTCCGGAACTCTACGGAAAGTGCTCAGGGAACAAAAGCTCCCGAAAGCGAACCCGAGCGGATTACTCAGCCCGGCCCGGGTAAGGGCGGTACAACTCCGCCTGGGGCAAAGACGCTTGAGAATCACTACAACAGGCCCCTCCCCCAGAAGATCAGCAAGAAATCCAGCCAGGACCAAGTTCACCTACCAAGGAGTGTAGTTTCAATACCAAGGAGAGCAACAGAATTCCAGAGGAGGAGAAAGCGAAGCACGGAACTCAGGGCTTTCTCCCCATGATTCTTTAGCATTGCAGTTAATTTATTTATTTATTTATTTTTTTGAATTTTTTTTCTTCTTCAGCTAAATTTTTTTAACTTTTACCCTTTTCTTTTTTAACATTTTTTAACTAGTTTATCTAATATATATATATTTTTTCCTTTTAATACTATTTCTTTATTGGTTTTCTTTTTTAATTTTTTTTTCTTTCTTTCTGAACCTCTTTTTATCCCCTTCCTCCCCCCTCATGATTTGGGATCTCTTCTGATTTGGCTAAAGCATATTTTCCTGGGGTTGCCGCCCTTTTAGTATTTTACTTGCTCCTTCATATACTCTTATCTGGACAAAATGACAAGGCGGAAAAACTCACCACAAAAAAAAGAACAAGAGGCAGTGCCAAAGGCTAGGGACCTAATCAATACAGACATTGGTAATATGTCAGATCCAGAGTTCAGAAAGATGATTCTCAAGGTTCTAGCCGGGCTCAAAAAAGGCATGGAAGATATTAGAGAAACCCTCTCAGGTGATATAAAAGCCCTTTCTGGAGGAATAAAAGAACTAAAATCTAACCAAGTTGAAATCAAAAAAGCTATTAATGAGGTGCAATCAAAAATGGAGGCTCTCACTGCTAGGATAAATGAGGCAGAAGAAAGAATTAGCGATATAGAAGACCAAATGACAGAGAATAAAGAAGCTGAGCAAAAGAGGGACAAACAGCTACTGGACCACGAGGGGAGAATTCGAGAGATAAGTGACACCATAAGATGAAACAACATTAGATTATTGGGATTCCAGAAGAAGAGGAAACAGAGAGGGGAGCAGAAGGTATATTGGAGAGAATTATTAGAGAGAATTTCCCCAATATGGCAAAGGGAACAAGCATCAAAATCCAGGAGGTTCAGAGAACCCCCCTCAAGATCAATAAGAATAGGTCCACACCCCGTCACCTAATAATAAAATTTACAAGTCTTAGTGACAAAGAGAAGATCCTGAAAGCAGCCCGGGAAAAGAAGTCTGTAACGTACAATGGTAAAAATATTAGATTGGCAGCAGACTTATCCACAGAGACCTGGCAGGCCAGAAAGAGCTGGCATGATATATTCAGAGTACTAAATGAGAAAAACATGCAGCCAAGAATACTATATCCAGCTAGGCTATCATTGAAAATAGAAGGAGAGATTAAAAGCTTCCAGGACAAACAAAAACTGAAAGAATTTGCAAATACCAAACCAGCTCTACAGGAAATATTGAAAGGGGTCCTCTAAGCAAAGAGAGACCCTCAAAGTAGTAGATCAGAAAGAAACAGAGACAATATACAATAACAGACACCTTACAGGCAATACAGTGGCACTAAATTCATATCTCTCAATACTTACCCTGAATGTTAATGGGCTAAATGCCCAAATCAAAAGACACAGGGTATCAGAATGGATAAAAAAAACAAAACCCATCTATATGTTGCCTACAAGAAACTCATCTTAAACCCGAAGACACCTCCAGATTTAAAGTGGGGGGGGGTGGAAAAGAATTTACCATGCTAATGGACATCAGAAGAAAGCAGGAGTGGCAATCCTTATATCAGATTAATTAGATTTTAAGCCAAAGACTATAATAAGAGATGAGGAAGGACACTATATCATACTCAAAGGAACTATCCAACAAGAAGATCTAACAATTTTAAATATCTATGCCCCTAACGTGGGAGCAGCCAACTATATAAACCAATTAATAACAAAATCAAAGAAACACATCGACAATAATACAATAATAGTAGGGGACTTTAACACTCCCCTCACTGAAATGGACAGATCATCCAAGCAAAAGATCAACAAGGAAATAAAGGCCTTAAATGACACACTGGACCAGATGGACATCACAGATATATTCAGAACTTTTCATCCCAAAGCAACAGAATACACATTCTTCTCTAGTGCACATGGAACATTCTCCAGAATAGATCACATTCTTGGTCCTAAATCAGGTCTCAACCGTTATCAAAAGATTGGAATCATTCCCTGCATATTTTCAGACCACAATGCTCTGAATCTAGAACTCAATCACGAGAGGAAATTTGGAAAGAACCCAAATACATGGAGACTAAACAGCATCCTTCTAAAGAATGAATGGGTCAACCAGGAAATTAAAGAAGAATTGAAAAAATTTATGGAAACAAATGATAATGAAAACACAACGGTTCAGAATCTGTGGGACACAACAAAGGCAGTCCTGAGAGGAAAATATATAGTGGTACAAGCCTTTCTCAAGAAACAAGAAAGGTCTTAGGTACACAACCTAACCCTACACCTAAAGGAGCTGGAGAAAGAACAAGAAAGAAAGCCTAAACCCAACAGGAGAAGAGAAATCATAAAGATCAGAGCAGAAATCAATGAAATAGAAACCAAAAAAACAATAGAACAAATCAACGAAACTAGCAGCTGGTTCTTTGAAAGAATTAATAAGATTGATAAACCCCTGGCCAGGCTTATCAAAAAGAAAAGAGAGAGGACCCAAATAAATAAAATCATGAATGAAAGAGGAGAGATCACAACGAACACCAAAGAAATACAGACAATTATAAGAACATACTATGAGCAACTCTACGCCAACAAATTTGACAATCTGGAAGAAATGGATGCATTCCTAGAGAAATATAAACTACCACAACTGAACCAGGAAGAAATAGAAAGCCTCAACAGACCCATAAGCAGTAAGGAGATTGAAACAGTCATCAAAAATCTCCAAACAAACAAAAGCCCAGGGCCAGATGGCTTCCCAGGGGAATTCTACCAAACATTTAAAGAAGAACTAATTCCTATTCTCCTGAAACTGTTCCAAAAAATAGAAATGGAAGGAAAACTTCCAAACTCATTTTATGAGGCCAGCATCACCTTGATCCCAAAACCAGACAAGGATCCCATCAAAAAAGAGAACTACAGACCAATATCCTTGATGAACACAGATGCAAAAATTCTCGCCAAAATACTAGCCAATAGGATTCAACAGTACATTAAAAGGATTATTCACCACGACCAAGTGGGATTTATTCCAGGGCTGCAAGGCTGGTTCAACATCCGCAAATCAATCAATGTGATACAACACATTAATAAAAGAAAGAACAAGAACCATATGATACTCTCCATAGATGCTGAAAAAGCATTTGACAAAGTACAGCATCCCTTCCTGATCAAAACTCTTCAAAGAGTAGGGATAGACGGCACATACCTCAATATTATCAAAGCCATCTATGAAAAACCCACCGCAAATACCATTCTCAATGGAGAAAAACTGAAAGCTTTTCCGCTAAGGTCAGGAACACGGCAGGGATGTCCGTTATCACCACTGCTATTCAACATAGTACTAGAAGTCCTAGCCTCAGCAATCAGACAACAAAAGGAAATTAAAGGCATCCAAATCAGCAAAGAAGAAGTCAAACTATCACTCTTCACAGATGATATGATACTATATGTGGAAAACCAAAAGACTCCACTCCAAAACTGCTATAACTTGTACAGGAATTCAGTAAAGTGTCAGGATATAAAATCAATGCACAGAAATCAGTTGCATTTCTCTACACCAACAACAAGACAGAAGAAAGAGAAATTAAGGAGTCCATCCCATTTACAATTGCACCCAAAACTATAAGATACCTAGGAATAAACCTAACCAAAGAGACTAAGAATCTATACTCAGAAAACTATAAAGTACTCATGAAAGAAATTGAGGAAGACACAAGAAATGGAAAAATGTTCCATGCTCCTGGATTGGAAGAATAAATATTGTGAAAATGTCTATGCTACCTAAAGCAATCTACACATTTAATGCAATTCCTATCAAAGTACCATCCATTTTTTTCAAAGAAATGGAACAAATAATCCTAAAATTTATATGGAACCAGAAAAGACCTCGAATAGCCAAAGGAATATTGAAAAAGAAAGCCAAAGTTGGTGGCATCACAATTCCGGACTTCAAGCTCTATTACAAAGCTGTCATCAAGAAGACAGCATGGTACTGGCACAAAAACAGACACATAGATCAATGGAACAGAATAGAGAGCCCAGAAATGGACCCTCAACTCTATGGTCAACTCATCTTCGACAAAGCAGGAAAGAATGTCCAATGGAAAAAAGACAGGCTCTTCAATAAATGGTGTTGGGAAAATTGGACAGCCACATGCAGAAAAATGAAATTGGATCATTTCCTTACACCACACACGAAAATAGACTCAAAATGGATGAAGGATCTCAATGTGAGAAAGGAATCCATCAAAATCCTTGAGGAGAACACAGGCAACAACCTCTTCGACCTCAGCCGCAGCAACATCTTCCTAGGAACATTGCCAAAAGCAAGGGAAGCAAGGGCAAAAATGAACTATTGGGATTTTATCAAGATCAAAAGCTTTTGCACTGCAAAGGAAACAGTTAACAAAACCAAAAGACAACTGACAGAATGGGAGAAGATATTTGCAAATGACATATCAGATAAAGGGTTAGTGTCCAAAATCTATAAAGAACTTAGCAAACTCAACACCCAAAGAACAAAGAATCCAATCAAGAAATGGGCAGAGGACATGAACAGACATTTCTGCAAAGAAGACATCCAGATGGCCAACAGACACATGAAAAAGTGCTCCACATCACTCGGCATCAGCGAAATACAAATCAAAACCACAATGAGATATCACCTCACACCAGTCAGAATGGCTAAAATTAACAAGTCAGGAAATGACAGATGCTGGCGAGGATGCGGAGAAAGGGGAACCCTCCTACACTGTTGGTGGGAATGCAAGCTGGTGCAACCACTCTGGAAAACAGCATGGAGGTTCCTCAAAATGTTGAGAATAGAACTACCCTATGACCCAGCAATTGCACTGCTGGGTATTTACCCTAAAGATACAAACGTAGTGATCCTAAGGGGCACGTGCACCCGAATGTTTATAGCAGCAATGTCTACAATAGCCAAACTATGGAAAGAACCTAGATGTCCATCAACAGACGAATGGATAAAGAAGAAGTAGTATATATACACAATGGAATACTATGCAGCCATCAAAAGAAATGAAATCTTGCCATTTGCGATGACGTGGATGGAACTAGAGGGTATCATGCTTAGTGAAATAAGTCAATCGGAGAAAGACAACTACCATATGATCTCCCTGATATGAGGGAGAGGAGATGCAACATGTGGGGTTAAGGGGGTAGGAGAAGAGTAAATGAAACAAGATGGAATTGGGAGTGAGACAAACCATAAGTGACTCTTAATCTCACAAAACAAACTGAGGGTTGATGGGGGGAGGGGGGTTGGGAGAGGGAGGGTGGGGTTATGGATATTGGGGAGGGTATGTGCTATGGTGAGTGCTGTGAAGTGTGTAAACCTGGCGATTCACAGACCTGTACCCCTGGGGATAAAAATATATATGTTTATAAAAAATAAAATAAAAAAAAATTATGTAACAAAAAAAAAAAAGTGGACAAAAAATTGGGGAGCGAAATTAGTCCTATGTGGTCACTTACGTATTCAAGAGTCAGTATTTGTGCTCTTTCCTATTGCAATTACAGCTTACACTGCATGGAATCTCATTATCTCATCTTTAAAAATTTCTCTGAAAGTATACCTTCTTCACATTAGGGATAATATGATTATCTTATACTTGGAAGCTTGCATACTTGTTTATGGTACTCTGTAGTTTTGCAATTCCTTAGACCATTTTCAGCCTTTGGAGAAGGGGGATCATTAGTCTTAAGGTCACTTCAAAGCAGCAATCTGTCAAATCTTGGGCTATGATAGAATATGATCAGTTATCTACAGCAGAGAAGGGCAGATGAGGTGAGAGAGGGATCTGGAGCTAGAGGGACCCCCCAAGGAGCTGGTACAGGCTGGAAAAAAGTTTCATCTAACCCATAGATTCCAGGAATGTGGGGGCATGCAATATTGTAAAGTGAAGACCGCATGGGATGCAGAGCCAGTGCTGGTGCTACAAATGCTAACTCTATGAGCTCATGTGAGTTATTTAACTTCTCAGATTTCTGGATTTCTTTGAGGCTCTTTGGATTAAATAAAAGAATAGATGTAAATATGCTCTGTGAACTATACATTATTAAACACATTTGAGCTAACTAAAAAAAAAAAAAAAAAGATGGTGGGCACCATATTAGGCAAACAAGTTGAGTCTGAATCCCTGATGTGGCATGACAGTGTATTAGCCAGTGGTCAAGCTCTGTGAAGAGTAATCCAGATCCAAGCAAGAGTTGGAATCTTAGATCTCAAGGACGTCTGTGAGCAGTTACGATAACTCTGGCCACTGGTTTGGGTTTAGGCAGGAAGCCTCAGTTTTAAATGTTAAGATGATAGGCAAAACTTTGGTTATTTAAACAAGGAGAAACAAGGCCAGTGCCCAGACACTGGGTCATAATATTATCTTGGAGAACAGCAAGGATTCCTTGAGTCCGCATCCCAATTTGGGCCTTAAATCCTTTTTGACTAATAGGTAGAGTTGAGTCTGCAGAGTGGGCTCTGACCATGGGAGGTAAGGGCTGCCAAGTCTGAGAACCTGATACTTGTCTCCTAAACTAATGGATCACACATGATTCTTGTATTACAAAAATGGAGACAGCTTCAAGGGGATGGAAAATGAGGACTCAAAGCGGACTTTGTGGTTTTCAGCCAGAGTGGCTAGGGCCACAGATATCTCATTTATAAAGGTTGTAAGGAAGGGGCCAAAGGTGAGAAAGGAGGGACATGGCAGAAGAATTAATATTCTAAAAAGGTAGGATCATGGTTGGGTAGTCATGAGATGCTATTGATATTGTAGGCCTAGAACTCAGAAGGAAAATTAGGACCAGAAGTATGAGTTTGAGAAACTGTTCACAGAATCCTTGTCTCTAAACTCTTTCCTGGGGCTGCTATAACAAAGTACCACAAACTGGTGACTTACACAACAGAAATTTACTGTCTACAAGTTGTGGAGCCCAGAAGTCTGAAATCAAGGTATAAGCAGAGTAAGTTCCTTCCTGATAGCCTTAAGGAAGAATCGGTCACATTCCTCTCACCTAGCTTCTAGTAACCTCAGGTGTTCTTTGGCCTGTAGATTGCACTCTCTTTGTGGATTCACATAGTCTTCCCTCTATTCCTGTCTGTGTCTGTGTCTAAATTTCTCCCTTTTATAAGATACTCATACTGGATTAGGACCTGCCCAAAGGACCTCATCTTAACTTGATTATTTGCAAAGAGCCTATTTTCAAGTAAGATCACATTCATAGGTACAGGGGATTTAGACCTTGACATTTTTGGGGAGGACACGATTCAGCCCAGAAGAGAGAAGAAAGATGGTTTTTGAAGTCTGTAGATAAGCAAAGACAGAGGCTAAAGCAAGACCTCTGGAGTAGTGAGCATGAAGAAAGGCACAGAAGATTGAAGAAGGAGAGGCAGCCACTCCTTGGAAATAGGAGGAGAATCAAGAGAAGTGTAGTAGCCAAAGGAAGAAGAGTTTCTCAGAGAAAGAATATGAATTTAAATGATAGAGAGAAAGGCAATAGCATAAGGACTGAGGATAACTGCATTTGGTAATCAGGAGGCCACTGATGTCCATTATCAGAGGGGTCTATGATAGAGTGTTTCTGGGACAACCCCATGGGCTCTATCTTAGTCATTTTAGGCTGCTATAACAAAGCACCATAGACCAGGTGGTTTATAAACAACAGAAATTTATTTCTCCAGTTCTGGAGTCTGGAAGTTCCAGATAATGTGCCAGCATGATAGGGTTCTGGCAAGAGCCCTCTTCCAGATTATAGATGGTCAAGTTCATATTATATCTTCACCCTGTGGAGAGCAGAGAGGGGATGCAAGCTCTCCGTAACTCTTATAACTCATATGTTTAAGTCTTCCCCTCACCATGATTGTTTTAGGAAGGGGGGGCCTTTGGGATGTAGTCCTCTAAGGGAGGGGCTTGGAAACAGGGAGAAGGGAGTTTGGGTATAGACATATATTAGCCTTTATAGTCTTTTACTTAGGAGATCTGAAAGACTGTTTTTGAAACTTCCAATTCTTGAAGCTTTATTTCATGGAGAGCAAATATTAAATACATCTTTAAGAAAATACATAATTTAAGCCTTTTGTCTTTTCTTGAAAGAGAAAAAAGACATGAATCTAGCTTCATGATCTTGTTCCAAGGGGATTTTTTTTTGCCTGTTAGGTGGTATACTCAGTCTTTTCTTCTTTTTTAAGCATTTTATTTATTGATTTGAGAGAGAGAAAACTAGCAAGGGGCGGGGATTGGGGGTAGAGGGAAAGGGAGAAGTAGACGCCCCATTGAGCAGGGAACCTGACACGGGGCTAGAACCCAAGACCCTGGGATCATGACCTGAGCTGAAGGCAGATGCATAACTGACTGAGCCACCCAAAGACCCCTGCATACTTGGTCTTAATTGTGATAAAGTTGTATCATGATGTGCCTAACTTAGGTGGTAATTCTATTGATTTATTTAAAGTTCAGTAGGTAGCTTCCTTAAAATTGACTTTGGAAATAATTGGAGTAGGTTTTACTGATAATTGTATCTAAATGAGCAGCATTAAAGGCTCTTAAACTCCAATATCAAAAATATTCTGAGTAATATGGAAATTAATGTTTAGATTTAGAAGTATTCCTGGCCGAAAACAGAAATGTAAAAACAGTTACCATATGTAATTACTTTCAAATTTAAGCCTTTGACAGAGTTATTTTGAAATTAAATCTAAAGAATTAAAATAACCAAATGGGGAAAAGGAATGAAAGCTCTATGGCTTTAATTATTTGTGCACTCTCATAATTTTGCTAAAATATCTTTTAATTGGAGAGTTAAGGATATTTTCAGCTTCTTAGCCAACTCAAGCTAAGTACAGTCCTGCCTTTTTAGTAATTTCACAGTCTTTTACTGAACTGTGATGTAAAGGTTAATTCCTCAAATTAGTTTTCAGAACACTTCACAGTTGTTGAAATAGGATGAAACAATGTCAAGCATTCTATTTTTAGATAAAAGGGGCCATCATGTATTCAAATGTTGATGCAGGTGAAACAAATTTTATTGGTTAATTAACATTTAAGAAAATTTACACTGACGAGTTTAAAAAAAAATTCATTTCCCTAAAATGTATCATCTCAGGCTTCTTTCATTTAGTAGGAATAACACGTTCCTTACTCTACTCGACCTTGCTAGGATTAAGATCCTGGATGATGGTGCCAGATTTTAAGTCCTCGCTAAGTATAGATGGAAATTCAGATTTTCAGATGAGATTAGCAATTAGAATTCTATTTTCTTTATATAATAGTCTAGTAGCTTGAATAACGGCTTCCAAAGATAACATATTCTAATCTCTGCAACTTTATTTAGCAAAAGAGCCTTTAAACATGTAATTATGTTAGTAATTTTGAGATGGAGAGATTATCCTGTATTGTCCATGTGGGCCCTAAATGCCATCACACGTATCTTTAAAGAAAAAAATTCAGAGGAAGCTTGAGAAACACACAGAGGAGAAAAATGTCTGAAGACAGAGGCAGAGCTTGGAGGGTAGGGGGCATAAGCCAAAGAAAGCCTGCAGGCACCGGGAGCTGAGAGGCCAGGATTTCTCCCTAAAGCCTCCAGAGGGAGTGCAGCTCTGATGACACCTTCACTTCATTGACTAATGATGTTTGCTTTGGACTTCTGGTCTCCCCACCTGTAAGAGAATAGATTTCTGTTGTTTTAAGCCACCCACGTGGGGTAATTTGTTTCAGCAGCCGTAGGAATCTAAAACAAATACAAGCCTTTGCAGGGACAAATTTTCACACAATCACTTTAATGTTGCAGGTAATTCTGATGCTTTCACAAACCCTGGATGGGAACAGTCCTATGAATTAAACTCCAGTAATCCCACATTTAGGGAACTATAAAGTACTAGAAAAAGAATCTTGCCGACATGCTGCATCAGTGTAAATGGTATTCGACTGCATAAAATATTTCATGACCCTGCATTGCATTTCTGTGAGGCTAGGAAGAAATTTCACAAATGTCAGAGAAATCAACACTATTGGGGTATTTTAATCTTTCCTCCCATTCATTACTTTAAAAATTATTTTTCAAATTCTGAAAATAGCACAATCACATTGAATAACTTTTACAAAATAGAAAAGAACAAACTCAAAATCCTCAATACAACTACGATACTATTTTGCTATAATCACTTACATTCACTTTCTTTTTATAATGGAAGTAATCATTCAACACCTACACTTTTGCATATTGATTATTTTCATTAAATAAATGTGCAACTTTTGCTATTGTTACTTAGCCTTTATAACTATTATATTAAAAGCTAGCTTAAATCACTGTTAAGTGGGTACACCATAACTCAAGTATTATCTTGTCAGGAGTATACAGACTAAATTCTATTTTTTTAAGGAACCCACAGATTCCATATTTTAAAGATTCTTTATTTAACATTAAAGAAATAGAGACCTATTGACTAGAGTTTCTAAATGAATCTCAGCACTATTAACGTTTTGGGTAGGATAATTCCTTGTTGTTGGAGGCTATCTTGTACATTGTAGAATATTTAGCAGCATCCCTGGTTTCCACCCAACTAGATGCTAGTAGCTTCCCTCTCATACAGGTGGGGCAACAAAAAATGTTTCCAGAAATTGCCAAATGTCACCTCGCAGGCAAAATAACTCCTTGTTGATAATCACTGTTAATAGAAGCTAAGTTCAAGTTCAATAATTGGACAATCCAATATTAAAATCCAAGTTCAGTGCTATTCCAATAGTCTTGCTCCACCATTTCAATCAGAACTTTTGAACTCATGGTGGTAAGATGGTCACTGCATTCCAGCTATCACATATACATCCCTGGCAGGTTGATGAAAGACTGACAAGCAAGGAAATGCCAGAACATTCCTCTTAAAGAGGCTGTCTTTTTATTGAGAAGGAATGCCATCCATGACTGGACCTACATATTACAGTCCAGAAGTGTGTTACATGGCTGCTTCCAGTCACAAAAGAAGGTAGGAGTTCAAATTCTTAGCTTTCACAACCTTTATAATAAAGTCAAGGAGAAGGGTTGTTCTGAATGGTTTTTGAATAGCCTGCTCATGATAGTTATTAAATTTCCCATCCTAGTTCAGCCACTTTCCAGTGGCAGATGGGATGGGTAGGAATTTGGAAGCTGCTAAAAATGTTTCTCATATGTATGTTAAGATTTAGAGTGCTGTGATTTATTATCTAGAAAGTACCTCATGAAATTGTTTCTAGCTGATTGATTTGGTGATTTCTTGATTCTGTTTTCTCTAAATCAGGAAAGTGTACTCACGTACAAGTAGTGTCATTGAAAAGACCCAATTAATTTCAGCTAGAAAGGTCACTACTTAAACCAGCAGTGCTTTTTACCAGGGGTAATAAATGTGCTTATCAATTCATATCATTCACAAGCTAACATTTAGAAGACTCAAGCTGGTTTCATTTCCCATCTGACAATATTCAGCAGCAATCCAAAGACCTAGGTGCATTTGAAGATGTAAAGAACATGGACACATCAGACATATGTTAAGGACACAAAACAAGCAGCAGCATAATTCTAACTGGAAGTAAAATTCTTTGTTTCCTATTTACCAAGCCGATGAGAAATCTTAATTATGCAGTTTTTCATTTTTCTATTCAAAGAAATGTGCCCTTACCCAAGTGTTTGGATTATATTGTCTCTCTCAAAAAGACATCTGAAGCCATAATCCTAAGTACTAGTGACCTTATTTGGAAACAGAGCCTCTGCAGATGTAATTAAGTGAAAATGAGATCATTAGGGTGGTCCCTCCATTATGATCAGTGTCATTATAAGAAGAGAAGAGACCTAGAGACATGCCAGCAGGCAGGGATTGTACTGATGCACTGAGAAGCCAAAAAAATACACAGCATTGTTTACACACCAAAAGTCATGAAACAGAACCTTCAGAGAGAGGACGACCCCACCAATGCCTTGATTCCAGACTTCTAGCCTCCAGAACTGTGACAGAACACATTTCTGTTATTCAACACCACTCATTTGTGGTGCTTTCTCACAGAGCCCCAGGACTCTAATACACTACGTATGGGAAGATGGTTAACTACTTGCTGATTGAAAAATCAGTAGTACCTTTTATTTGGCTTCTCAAGAGATAGTTTTAGATAAGTTCTATTCTGCATGTAAATCCTCTTTCCTTCTGTTAGTCTAGACAATTTTCCAGAGTTAATTTCCTTTCCTTTGCATTTATCAAAAAAGATCCTTTACAAATCAAGTCTTCAGGAGGAAGGGAAGCTTTAGCCCTGGCATTCAATACCAAGAGAATGGTAGTGCTGGGGGATGGGGAATCTTTCCATCTTTGTGTGATTGTGGAGGGTCTGGTTGCTTGTGAGAAAGACTTCACCTCAAACCTCAACAGAAGGGAGCCTCACAATGGACTATGTCATAGTTGGCTATCTGTGTTCATTGGGGTCCTCTGAGTAGACACCAAGTCAGGAATAGATAGATGTGCAAGAAATGTATCAGGAGAAATGCCCAAGAAAGATAAAGGGAAGGATAGCGAGAAAGATCTGGAGAAGGCAAAGAAGACCTCCATATCACAATGCTGGCCTGAATCCTGTGAAGGAGACAGAAAAGGAAAAAGTTGGATATGAAGAGTTTCAGGCTTCAGCACAGTTCCATGAAATAGTCAGGTCAGTGATAGAAGGTTAGAATGGATAGGAGGATCTATTCACGATTTTGCATTCAAGATTAAGTTGATATAAAATACACCATATTTGTTCACAAAGTCTCATAAGAGTTCTAAATACCAGGCACTACAATAAACAAATCATCTAATGTTTATGCAACAAATATTTACTAAATCCCCATGTGACAGGCACTGTGTTAAGAGTTGGGCATACAGGGTGCCTGGGTGGCTCAGTGGGTTAAGCCGCTGCCTTCGGCTCAGGTCATGATCTCAGGGTCCTGGGATGGAGCCCTGCATCGGGCTCTCTGCTTGGCAGGGAGCCTGCTTTCCCCGCTCTCTGCCTGCCTCTCTGCCTACTTGTGATCTCTCTGTCAAATAAATAAATAAAAATCTTAAAAAAAAAATTCACAGCGTGAAAAAAAAAGTGTCAATTCTGTGGCATGCTGCTCTGATTTGCATTCAAACTTGACTGTCCTATTCTGCACAGACCTCATGTTATCACTTGTCCCTCTTCTCCCCCAATTCAAAACTGAGCTCCTTTCCTGTGAAACTGCTTGTTGAATCTAGAAAAGCAGTCTGAGAAATTGCATGACTCCTCCATTCTCAGAAATGAAATCCGTAGTTTTTACCTGTTCTTAGCCTAAATTCGGGATCTTATCTCAAGAGATGTGACATGGCCTGTCTGGTTGGGGACACTTCAAGGTTATCGAATCTACAAATATCCACTGAGCAACCAAAATGTGCAAAGTCCTATTCTTCATGTTTGCCTAATGTTGTTTTCTCTGCCCTTTAGGGGCAGTCCAGATTCACGGAACGAACTTAAATTTGGTAGTCGGATTATTTAATGTTTAACCAAATGTCATGGGATTATTTTGAATGCAAATAGAAGGCAAAGTAAGATCTAAGTTAAGGTTTCCACTAGAATTATTTTCTTTTTAAGTTGTGGGTATAATTATGTCCTGATTTGTTCCTAAAATCTTTCTATTTCAGAATCTTATTGTGTAGTCCATTATTAAAAACTCGCTTCAAAGATGTATCTTTTATTAAACATGTACACTTAACTATTAGAATGTGATCATTAGTCTTTTATGGATTATCCACAGTCAGTAAATGCTAATCATTGTGGCTGACATATTCTTTTAAAATAATCACTATTCGACAGTTGAGTCTTCTCTCGCCGCCGCCGCCTGCAGTCTGCAGCCCCCAGGACCCTCCGCCCCACTGCCTCCGCCTCGCCGCCGCGCCATGCCGTCGGAGAAGACCTTCAAGCAGCGCCGCACCTTCGAACAAAGAGTAGAAGATGTCCGACTTATCCGAGAGCAGCATCGTACCAAAATCCCAGTGATCATCGAACGGTACAAGGGTGAGAAGCAGCTTCCTGTCCTGGACAAAACCAAATTCCTTGTACCTGACCATGTCAACATGAGTGAGCTCATCAAGATCATTAGGAGGCGCTTACAGCTCAACGCTAACCAGGCCTTCTTCTTGTTAGTGAACGGACACAGCATGGTGAGTGTGTCCACACCGATTTCTGAAGTGTATGAAAGTGAGAAGGACGAAGACGGATTCCTGTATATGGTCTACGCCTCTCAGGAGACATTCGAAGTGAAATCGTCTGTGTAAGACTAGAAAAATGCATCTGTTCTTGAATTTTTTTAAACCCTTACCAAGGGGAAAAAAAAAAAGGGATATTAGCAACTGAGGGTTGATCAGATCATCCAGTCACAGATCATCCAAACAGTAGTGTTCCTGCCTAGGAGTTTTAGGAAGTTGTTTTGTACCGCAAGCAGGAAAACGGCTCGGTGAGCACATCCAGCTTTGGAAAACTCCATTATTTAACCTAGGCTGTTTTGTTCTCAAATTTAGAAGTTTAAAAATAAAACACTTTGCATTCTTAGTTGCCAATAAAAAAAATAATAATCAATATTCAAGAAATTTCATGGATGGCTTTCTGGTAGGAATACGTTATTCCCCTATCTCAACGTCTCTTTGAAGACCACATTATTATTACTACTAATGCAATTCCCTTTTTCCCAGGGCTCAGTAGTGCTGTATAGACATTATTTCTCTAATATTGCTTTGTTGTAAATTTTTCCAGATACAGGGCAGATTCAATTATCAATATTTAACGACAAAGAGAAGAGTAATAATCAAGATTTCTTTCTATACATTCATAACAGACAAACTTATTAATTGGCCTTGGCAGAGAAAAGATTATCCTCTTTTTATTATTTTTTTTTCATTACGGTATTAAGTTGATAAACTGAGCTATCAACTTGTGACTGGACTTGACACCCTGTGGTGTCTTTTAAAGTTTATTTTGAGGAGGGGCTGCCGGGTGCTCAGTCGGTTAAGCGTGGACTCTTGGTTTCAGCTCAGGTCATGATCTCATGGATTGTGGGATAAGCACCAAGAAGGGCTCTGCACTCAGTGGGGAGTTTCCTTAAAGATCTTCTCCCTCTGCCCCTCCCCCTCCAAATAAATAAGTAAGTGTTTGAAAAAATACAATTTGTCTTGGGGATCTTGGTTTAGGTGTGTCTGTAAAATAGAGGCCACCATGTGGGCATCTGGAGTGGGGCTGGTGAACGTTGGAGAGGACAGTATGGTGCTCTTCTCTACCGAGCCCTGGGGACTAAGTCTGGGGTCTGTAAATGAAAAGAAGTAGCCAGAGGTCCCAGGATCTGGTGAGGAACTAGGACGCAGGCCCATGGCCTTCAAGCTCTGGATGAAAAAGGAACCATATCTATGTTGACTGTATGTCCTGGTTTGCCTAGAACAGGCCCAGTTTAGTCTCCTGTCTTGGAGTAACTATTACTTAGAGATCCGTTTCAATCTTAAAGTTGTTCATGTTAAAGTAAATGACATATTCACCCTTAACCCAGAGTGAGGTAGGAGAGATTCGCTCCTGGGTGAACAAGGAAGGCACTGTACTCCTCTGAGGTCAGAGGGCTGACGGGAAAGCAGATGGCCTAGTCAGTGGTGCTCAGTGTCCTCCAAACGGCTTCTTGAATGGCAGCATCACTAAGTGGCTGCAGTGGAAGAACTTGAGCTGATTTCGTGAGGGGAGGGGCCCACACGGAGAGTTGCCCTGAGGACTACCCAAAATACTGGAGAGAGACCTCTGTCAGCAGGGAATTTTTGTTATGTGACCTCATTTTATCTCCATGCTGGTGAGGCAGGAGGAACTTAATACATGGGCAGTAATTACATGTGGAAAATGAGAGCACATATTAATTCTAAGAATTTGTTTAATGGATTCAGCAACTTCTTGAAATGGGTGAGATTCAGTCACAGTTAATCTTAAGTCGTTTCCCCAAGTTAAACGGATCTCAGTAATGCCAAACCCTTTATTAAATAGTAGAGTTGAGCAGTTTATCAGTCTGAATCTTGGTCTTTTGAAATCCTGTGGCTCCTGTCTTAGGCAGGCACTCAAAAATTCTCATAGTGATGACAAGATGGGGGTGATGACTAAGTTGGCTTCCAGGTGTACAGCCAGCTTGGAAATAGCTATAGTGCATTTTTGACTGATTAGCTCATGCTCTCACTTTAATATTATCATGTCTGTCTGATTTATTTTTATTATGTTATATAACCAAAACCTTTTCCAACACAGAAGTAAAAATAGAAAGAACTGCCATAAGTGGTTATGCATTATTTGCTCTACGGTTGGTTTCACATTTTGTCAGTTCTCAGAGAAATGCCTTAAATTTACTTGTGCTTCATTGGAAGGGTTAACGGCAAATTACTATCTTTATTTTGTGTTTAAATGATTTAATATTTGGATTGAAAAGAGCCTTTGCAGGACTGCCCCGAATAAGTTAATTTATAGAAAAACTCAACTGATCCCAAAGAACTGATCCCTGCATCTCCCCAGGAAGAATAACGGATTCCTTCCCTTCCCCACCCCCTTCAGCACTTTATTGGTATGGGTAGATGGTTTCCTTGTAAAACAAGAGAAGGTGTGTTTTTTTTTCCTGCCTTTCTACATTTGTGTGTATGTGTGTGTACGCGCATAGGATTCACTCTCCTAATAGAAGGCACTAAGTTATTTTAAATGTTTTATTCCCCACAGACACAATAACAAATACAGATAACTATGAATGACTTTTGTACTAATATAATTTTACATTGCATTTTTGTTTCTGGGGTTACTGACCCTGAATATTCTGAATTATTCTACTTTTGAATACTCTGTTTTTCCCCCCCTGATATTTTAATAAGTTTAGTTTTCCCATATATGTGCATTTCATATTACCCTTTCAATCTCATTATGTCTTATTGGAAGAAACTATTTTTATTATTGGATTTTTCCATTGTAATCTGAGTCTCCCCACCCCCACCGCACCCCCCAGTTTTATTGAGAAATGATTGACAATCATCACTGTGTAAGTTCAAGGCATACAGCATGATGGTCTGAGTCACATTTATTGTGAAAGGATTACCACAATAGGTTCAACTAACATCCATCATCTCGTATATACAATAAAAAGTAAGGAAAGAAGAAAAAAGAAAAAAAAAACTCTTTGTGATGAGAACTCTCAGGATCAATATACTCTACACTTTCCTATATGTCCTCCAGCAGCAGTCCCCATGCTGTACATTACATCCCGAGTACTTATTTATCTTATAACTGGAAATTTGTACCTTTTTTTTTTAAGATTTTATTTTTAAGTAATCCCTACACCCAACATGGGGCTCAAACTTTTAACTCCAAGATTGAGAGTTGCATCTCCACCTACCAACTGCTATCTCTACCAACTGAGATAGCCAGGAGCCCTGGAAGTTTGTACCTTTTGACCACCTTCCTGTAATCCCCCTCCCCTCCACCGTCCACCTCTTGTAAGCACAAGTCTGATCTCTATTTCTGTGCGGTTTCTGTTTTTTAGATTCCACATACAAGTAACACCATATAGTATTTGTCTTTTCCTGAGATTATTTTGCTTAGCATAATGCCTTCAAAATCCATCCATGTCATTACAAATGGTGGGGTTTTCTCATTTTTAGTAGATGAATATTCCATTTTACATACACATATGTTTGTGTATATGTATGTGTGTATGTATTTCACAAATTCATTATCCATTTATCCATCAGTGGACACTTAGGTTATTTCCATCATAGCTTGACCATCATAGATAATGCTGCTATGAGATGAGATGAAGATATATTTTCAGGTTCAGGTTTTAGTTTTTTTTGGATATATTCCCAGAACTGGGATTGTTGGATCACATGGTAGTTCTAGTTTTAAGTTTTTGAGGGTCCTCAATACTGTTCTCCACAGTGGATGCACCAATTTACAAGCCCACTGACAGTGCACAAATGTTCCCTTTTCTCCACATCCTCACCAACATTTGCTATCTTCTGTCTTTTTGATCATAGCCATTCTAACAGGTGTGAGGTGATATCTCATTGTGATTTTAATTTGCATTTCCCTAATCACTAGTGATATTGAGCATTTCTCCATGTACTTATTATTAGCCTTTTATATAACTATTTATTTTTATTTTTTAAAAACATTTATTTATTTGAGGGGGGTAGGGGGGCAGAAGGAGAGGGAGAGAAAAAATCTCAAGCAGACTCTTCATTAAGCATGAACTCCATGTGGGGCTTGATCTCCCAACACAGATATCATGACCTGAGCTGAAATCAAGAGTTGGTCACTTAACTGAGTCACCCAGTTGCCCCTAGCCTTTTATATAACTTTATTGAAGAAATGTCTATTCAGGTCCTTTGCTCATTTTTAATGGGATTATCTGTTTTATTGCTGGTTGAGTTCTGTAAGTTCTTCTCATGTTTTGGATATCAACCTTTTATCAGATACATGGTTTACAAATATTCTTCTCATTTTGTAGGTTATTTTTTCACTTTATTGACAGTTTCTTTTGCAACACAAAAGCTTTTGGTTTGATGTAGTTCAACTTGTTTATTTATTTATTTTATTTTATTTTGTTGATTGCGCTTTAGGTATCATATCCAAAAAGTCATTACCAAGACCTATGTCAAAGAGCTTTGTTCTTAGGTTTTCTTCTGGGAGTTTTATGGCTTCAGGTTTTATATTGAAGTCTCTAATCTAATTTGAATTAATTTCTGTGAGTGGTATAAAATATGAGTCCAGTTTCATTTTTTTACATATAACTATCCAATTATTCCAGCATCATTTATTGAAGAGACTGTCTTTTCCCATTGAGGCTTCTTAGATTCCATGTCAAATATTAGTTGACTATATCTGCTTGGGTTTATTTCTGGGTTCTCAGTTCTGTTCTATTGGTCTATTTGTTTTTATGCCAGTGCCATATGGTTTCAATGACTACAGCTTTACAGTATAGCATGAAATCAGGAGGTGTGATACTTCCTGCTTTGTTCTGCTTTGGCTACTTAGGGTCTTTTGTGGTTTCATATAAAATTTGAGTGTTTTTCCAACCTCTATAAAAAATGCTGTTGGAAATTTGAAAGAGATTGCTTTGAACATGTAGATAGCTTTTGGCATTATTGACATTTTTAGCAATATTAACTCTCGCAACCCATGAACATGGGATATTTTTCCATTTATTTGTGTCTTCTTCAATTTCTTTCATCAATATCTTGTAGTTTTCAGAGTAGAGATCTTTTACTTCCTAAGAACTTTATTGTTTTTGATGCTATTGTAAATACGACTGATTTAATTTGTTGTTAGTGTATAGAAATGCTACTGATATTTGTATATTAATTTTGTATTCTGAAAATTTACTGGATCAGTTTTTTGGTTAACTCTTTAGGGTTTTCTATATATAAGAACAGGTCATCTGCAAATAGAGACAATTTTACTTCTTCTTTCCAATTCTGCTATCTTTTATGTCTTTTTCATGCCTGATTGTTCTACCTAGTAGAACTAGGTACTTCATAGTACTTCCTAGTACTTCCAGTACTGTGTTAAATGGGATTGGTGAGAGTGGACACCCTTGGCTTGTTCCTGGTCTTAGAGGAAAAGCTTTCAACTTCACTTTTGAGAATGATGTAAGCTGTAGGCTTGTTATATATGGCCTTTATAATGCTGAGTTATATTCTTTCTCTGCCTAATTTGTTAAGAGTTTTTATCATTAATAATGTTGAATTTTGTCAAATGGTTTTCTGCATCTATTAAGATGATCATGTGATTCCTTTCTTTAACTCTATTAAAGTGATAGATCACATTGATTGAATTGAGTGTTTTGAAACGTCCTTGCATCCAGAAATAAATTACACTTGATCACGGTAAATGATCCTTTTATTGTGCTGCCAAATTCAGTTTGCTAGTATTTTGTTGAAAATGTTTGCATCAATATTCATTAGGGGTATTGACCTTCAGTTTTGCTAGTTGTGTCCTTTTCTACTTTTGGTATCAAGATAATGCTGGTCTCATAAAATGAGTTTGGGAGTGTTCTCTCCTCTTCAATTTTTTGGAAGAGTTTGAGAAGGTTTGGTGTTAATTTTTCTCTAAATGTTTGGTAAATTTCACCAGTGAAGTCATCTGGTTCTGGGATTTTCTTTCTGGGAAGATTTTTGATTACTGACCAACCTCCTGACTAGTAATTTGTCTTTTCAGATTTTTTTTATTACCTCCTGTCTCAATCTTGGTAAAGTATATGTTTCGAAGAATTTTTTTCCATTTCTTCTAGGTTGTCCAGTTTGTTGATATATTGTTGTTCATAGTATCCTCTTAGGATCCTTTGAATTTCTGTGGTATCAGTAGTAATGTCTCCTTTCTCATTTACAACTTTGTTGATTTAGGATCTCTTTTGTCTTTTGTTAGTCTACCAAAGGGTTTATCAATTTTGTTTATCTTTTAAAAGAACCAACTCTGTTTGATTAATCTTTTCAATTGTTTTTCTATTCTATATTTCATTTATTTCTACTCTAATTTTTATTATTTCCTTTCTTCTGCTAATTTTTGGCTCAGTTTTTTTTTTCTTCTAGTTCTTTAAGGCCCTACAGTTTCCTGAAATTCTGTTTTCTTTCAACTATTGTGTTGTGTTCCTGTTTAGGATCACTGGACCACTCTGAATCATCACCACTGCCCTCAACTTAATATGATATACTCATCTAGACTCTAGCTCATCATTTAGGAAAAATAATAATTTAGTTATGTGAACACTGAACATCAGGGTATAATAAAAATGGCATAGGATTTTCTGCTTTTGAACGTTTTCACTTCATAGTTCCCAAAAGTTAAGCTGAAGTCAGCAAGGCTTCTGGCTTTGCAGATGGTACCTTGGGACCCAAGTCCCTAATGCCTCAGACTAGAACATTCAGTGATACAGTGGCAGAGCTGGCACAAAGCTATAGGGATATGGTACAAGTTTAATCATCCCCTGAGCATTCCTCACTGTTATTAAAAAGAGAGATGCTAAGATTTAAATGAAGCCTCTCTGTGACTGGTGCCAGGTGAGTAATAAGGCAGGGCATCCTCTCAGAAACCTTTTCAAAGTGATTTAAAGGTTAAGAGCTACTTATTCTTAATAGTTCTGATCCTCTCCACATTGCCTGGTGTTCACAAGCTCTCCACTCACACACTCTGATGTGCTTCAGGACTTCTGTCAGCACAGCCTACCCTCTCTCTCTCCTCTTCCTAGATGTTTATTTACATTCTTTTATCATATATTTATTCAAGCAGCATTTGTTGAATGCCTATTATGGGTGAGGTCCTACACTAGTTACTGAGTATATAAAGATTAATAGGACACAATCTTTATTCAAGCATGTAATCCATTAGGGGAGACAGACACATAATCAAATATTCATAAAATACATAAGTGACATTTCTGCCTGAGCAGTGAATGTGCCTTTGAGAAACAACTTCTCCATCACTCCATGTTTATTTCATGAAACTTATAGACTGATTGAATGGTAAGGATGTGGACTGACCAATTCCAGTCAGGGCCCTTTTATAAAACTTGTCATGTAAATATCAGGAGACCTTACTTCCTTTTGGATTGCAAATATGGGGCAATGAGTAGCCTCCTATATGGAGAGGGCTAGCCTGAGGATGAGAACAACAGACAGAGAGAACTACAAATAACACATGGAGAGAGACCAGATCAGCATGACATCATTTGATCACTTATATCCAATCATTTCTACCCTTGCTTCCTTGAACCTCCAGGAGTTCAGACTAACACAATAATACAATATGCGAGAGAGCACAGATGGGCTTTATGGAATCACAGATTTGGAGGCCTAACCTAGAAGGATGAGGCTAGGCTGGATGAAGTCCTCAAAGTTTTTCTGAAAGAACTAAGTAGCATTCTTTAACAGAATCTGAGACTCTCAGAATGCAATGTCCAGAAGTACCAACACCCCCAAGATACCAGTTCATGTTGCTACACACTCAAAAACTACATTAACTTAATTATCAAATGAAATAAAAAAGTTTTGATTAGTGAATAATTTGAAAGGTTCACATCATCAGAAATAGTGCAATTTGAAATTCCATGAATCACAGATAGTAAAGTTTAATAGATGTCTCAAACCAAGGAGATCTGTCAAGGGACTCTTGGGGCTCAAACAAATCGCCTGTTGTCTGACACATGGAAGGGCTTATGTTTTGCTTCATGCTCCCCCTAGTTTCCTGCCCTTCACCTTGTTAAAATTCAGCACACCCAAAAATGACTCATTTTCTGAGAGAATGCACTCTCTGAGGGTAGGGATGGCATCCATCCATCTTGTGTTTCATTGTAACCCACGCAAATGGCTCAGTGCCTGACACGCTGTGGGCGTTCAGCACATTTTCTGTATGGAATTGTCTTAAAAGTAGGAACATCACACATGGCAGATCTGCAGTGGGGAATCTTTTTGTATACCGAGGTAGATTGTAGAAGGAGAGAATAAAACTATGGAAAGAAGAAATGCCTCCTGGTTGGTGGCAGAGAGGACAGATGGCAGTTCTGCTGGACTGTCTGAAAACAGCTTCCTACTTTTTCTTCCAGATACAACATATACCGTTTCTAACACCAGCTTGGAGGGAGGAGTTCGATACCACCGTGGAGGCGTAAGTAATAAAAATCTTTTTGGAGGCCAAAGGAAATGTGTTTCATAGTGCTACAAAATACTGGGAACTCTAAGGCCTGAGGCCTTGGGTGTCATGAAGACAACCTTTTTAATACTTTTTAATACTTTTTTCCCTCTTCTCTCTCTACTTTTTCTCCTCTTTTCTTTCTCCCTCTCTCTCTCCTTCCTTCCCTGTGTCTGTCTCTCTCTATATATATGTATTTTAAATTTTAATATAATGGTAGAATTATTGCCAGATATTTCAACCTATTTAAAATTATCTATGATGTCAATTACTTGGGAAGGTGTCTATCAAAATTTATTTAAGTCATTTATATATACAAAACAATACACACACATATAAATTGATTAGCTATTTCAAATTTAAGACAATATGATCCCTGGGTGTTTATTATTACATTTTTCAAATGTAGCCATTTGCAAATATATACAAGTGTGCAGAAAATAAACCCTTGACTTCAACAATTATCAACTCATGGTTAATCTTCTACTTTCACTCACTTGCCCCTTCCTTACATTTTTTTTTCTTTTTTTTTCTCTTTTAATCTTAAAAATGATCTGAGGTTGATTCATTTTTATGCTTAAACATAGAATAGTTTTTTTTTCTTCAAATAAATGCTATTAAACAAAAAACAACAACAACAGCAAAAACTTGGACAAAGTTTCTAGAAACACCCTTTCAGAAAGTGGTTGATTTTCTGTTTCTAGAATTGCTGGTCTTCTTCTCTTCGATCTCCTGTTGGATTTGTAGGTGTTTACAATGGATTGATAAGCTATCTAGCTGATCTCCTGCTACCTGATGTCGTCTCAGCCTGCCATTTCTCTGCCTTCTTCCCCCTCCTTACATTTTTATGGAAAACCCAGGCTTCATATAATTTGTTGTAAATGTTTATGTATAAAATAAAGACTTTTTAAAAATATGACCACAATCCTTGTATCATTACTTTTGTGAAATTTACTTGTATGACTTATAGCTTTATTCAGTAACTAGAATTAGCTAACAAAGTTAATTTTTCTTTATTTGACAGAGAGAGTACAAGCAGGGGAAGCAGCAGGCAGAGGGAGAGAGAGTGGGAGAAGCAGACTCTCAGCTGAACAGGGAGACCAATGAGGGGCTCAATCTCTGGACACTGAGATCATGACATGAGTTGAAGGCAGACACTTAACATTCTGAACCATCCAAGCACCCCACAAAGTTAATTTTTCATTTAGAATAGATCTTGATTTGACTTGTCTTCATAAGCGATGGATCATTTGAAATTGGTAATTTGTTTCATCATTCAAGAAAAAACAACTGATAAAAATTATTCCTTTAAGAACCTTCTAGGGTCTCATTAATGGCATTAGTTTGCTCAAGACATCATTATCTCTTATTAATGGGAAAAATGGACAGCCTGCCATTTCTCAAGTCTGATGGGGAAAGAAATCATAGCAGCAGTGTCATATGATAATATTAATTCAGTCTGTAAGTTTTTGGGTATTTTGTACTTTGTAACCTAACTACTTTTAAAATGATTATTTTATTCTCTACAATAATCCTGTAAATTGGTTATTAGATTTATCTCCATTTAATTTTTAATTTTTATTTTTTTAAAGATTTCATTTATTTATTTGATAGAGCAAAAGTAGGCAGAGCTGGAGGCAGAGGGAGAGCCCACTGAACAGAGAGCCTGATGTGGGGCTTGATACCAGGACCCTGGGATCATGATCTGAGCTGAAGGCAAATGCTTAACTGACTGAGTCACCCAGGTGCCCCTTTATCTCCATTTTAAAAAAGAAGAGCCACAGCTCAGAGCTGAAAGTAACTGTAAGATCCAAATCAATCACCAAAAACCCTGGTTCCACTTCACCTAATCGCATTGTTTTTCTATGAATCCATTATTCCCCACCTGCAAAGATGTCCATATTTTATATGATCAAACTCTCAAGCCTTCAGAAACTGAGGTAAAGGGGAAAGGTAAAAATGAGATGGGGCTGCTGATCCTCAACACATTTTTTTTTTCATCATGCACACACATGCCTTGTGATACAACTTGCAGTGCGGGGCTGGTAATCTTACCAAGGTCAGAAGGTGGAATCAAATAAATACCTTTCCTCCCTGCTGAAAAATTATCTCCTCTCTAAGAGGGATTCTTGTTCAATATAAAATTCTCTTCCTTCAACTTTGACTGCAAGTATGTTCTTAAGTATCTATAGGAGATATAATTTGCTAAAACAAAGTAACTTGATTTTTTAAAAAATTTGTAACCTTTCCTGTTGCTAATTTTTCTCCTCCCACCATACAGATAAAAGCTTATTCCTGAAAGAATTTATTTCCACCATTTCTGTTTCCAGTGACAGTTTTGTATTCCATGACTATTGATGAATATAAGAAGACTTGATTCCCATTATGAATTCGGAATTGATTAGTGGAACACTCAGAAACAGTGCAAATTGAGATTATGACATTTCTCAACAGCAGTATTGCTCTTAATCAAATTAGCACTTGGAACATGTTTGTTACAAGAAGAAAAAATTATTTTTTTTAACATCGAAGAAGGGAACAAATAAATTGACTATTTGAGAACAGTTTGAAATTAAGATGCTAAGTAAGAATTGCAATCTAATGATTACTATTGTTTGGTCAGTCTCTTTTTTGGGGAATAGTATTACTATCCCCTCCCCCACCATTGCCCAAGCCCATGGAATTGAAATGAGAGCCTCATTCTAATGATCTCCTTGACCACAGTGATTTGGTAGGGAAGGTCCCTGCCTGAGGCTGGTCCAATCATTAGCACCCCCAAACTCCCAGCACAGTGATTGGTCTAGGGGTGGACCTGTGACTCAATCCAGCCAGGAAAATCCTTCTAGGAAGTGTCAGTAGTGGGGATTGTGGACAAGTGTTTCCACTTTGGACATCTGGAAGTCTAGCTACTCCTCAGAAAAGCCTGTCTGAACAAATACAGCCCATTTGCAGAGAAGTGGAAAAGAAACCTACAGAGGGAAATGCCCAGCGGTGTAAGAGCCCCCAGTGCTGCTGACCTTGCAACCCTCCCCCTTCCTTTCCCACATTTTGAATATGTAGCCAGTAATCACTTCCCTCCCACTTTGTTTCTTTTTCTTCCTCTTCCTCCTCCTCCTCTTCTTCTCCTTCTTCTTTTTCTTAACTTAAGCTGGTTTCGGTTTTTGTCATTTGCAAATTAAATAATCAATCGTGTCTTTAGTACCATATACAATACTTTATTTCTAGCACAGAAGTAGATAGGTTAGAATTCCTGTTCTGTCACTTACTAGCTCTATGTATCCTTGGCTATATTGCTTAAACTCTCTAAGCTTCAGTTTGTCATGTGTCATAAGGTTAAGATTCATTCACGATGATTCATTTATGGGGTGGTTATGTGAGTTAAATAAGATGCTGCATATAAAATGCATTTCTCCGAGTCTCTAAATTATATCTGCTCTTATAATCTGTGGCATAACTTGTTTACTCTAATTGTAGCTCTAATTTACAATTAGAGGTAGAAAATCTGGTAGATTAAATTCTTGGGCTCCGGGTGCCTGGGTGGCTCAGTGGGTTAAGCCTCTGCCTTTCGCTCAGGTCATGATCTCAGGGTCCAGGGATCAAGCCCAGAGCACTGCATCCCTGCATCCACATGGGCTCTCTGCTCAGCAGGGAGCCTGCTTCACCCCTCTCTCTGACTGCCTCTCTGCCTACTTGTGATCTCTCTGTCAAATAAATAAATAAAATCTTTAACAAAGAAATTCCTGGGCTCAATTCTAAATCCTTTCCTGTATCCATCTCCTTTGTCTACAGCTCTGCAGTTTCTCTCTCAAGTGAATGTATTCCAGCATGCCTCCCACCTCCTCTGACTTTGAACTTGGCCATATGACTTATTTTGGCTATGGGTTGTTAATAGACTCAACACAAGCAGAGGCTTGAATGGGACTTACCTTAGGGTTTGCTTTCTTGTACTCTGCCATTGCCCCAAGAAGAACACATCCCAGCTGGTCCCGGGAGGATATGAAACATGCAGAGCAGAGCTGCCCCAGGGGACTGGCAGGCTCCTGAGTAAAATAAATGCTCCCTGTTATTCTGAGCCTTTGAGAGTTTGTGGTTATTATATAGCAATGACTGAGTGATATAGTAGTTAATAGCCATGTTTCAATCGGTTTTAATTCAAACTGATTTCATTATGCTAGAAAAAAACTCAATACAAGTGCATACCACGAAAACAATTATTATTCATTAAAAATGCTAGGATGGAAAGGTTTGATGCCCACAGATGTCATAGAATATGACCACTGATACTGGGTCTTAATGTATTGGGGTCAGGGACTCTTGAGAATATGAACAGAGTCTTGAACTCTCAGGAGTATACTACAAACACAGTATTTTGCGTACAGATACATGGAACTTACAGATGTCTTTAAAGTAGCCCATTGGTTAGGTAGGGCTTGCGGCCATTTTGAGGTGGGTCGCTAAATGAACCCCTTGGCATTCAGCTCCGTGGTCACTGAAGGTTCTTGCGCCTTACTCAAGTTTCCATTGCTCGAGCCTGTTGTCTACAATTATGTTTGCATTTAACACTGGACAAGAAAATCTGAGCATACTTTCTTTATCTAGCAACTCAGGAGGCAGTTTTTAACTCATGCTCTCTTGACCTTTACTGTTGGTCACTTCGCCCCTGCTGATTTCTGAGAAGGGTAACGCAACTAGCAGTGAAACGCTGTTTCTCTAGTTGTTCCACTGTTAGAGCTGAGTTTTCACTATTTATGGCAGTCGATAGGAGTTGACCATATCAGCGACTGATACTTCATGGTTTGCTTTGATTGCCAGTGTGATTTGAGAATACGTGGAGAACCCTGGGGGAAAGGAAATACTGCAGATGGGACAGCATGAAAGCCCCTGGTGAGTTCTGCACACTCGCCTGGATCCCTCTCACCCTGTAGCCCCGCGGTTCCCCGCTTCCTGCCTCCCATCGGGTTGCGGAGATGTGAGTTAGCTGCACTTCCACAGAGAAGCAGAGCGAGAGGCCAGATTGGTGGCTGGGAAGAACAGAAGATCTTAAGTAAGGCAGATGGATTGGGTTTACTAAGCAATGGAAGAGAAACAAGGTTTTACTTGCAGAGCACGAGGATAACGCTTGCCGTAATCCCGCAAGCAGCCGGGGATGGCAGACTGAGCGATCCCAGAGAGGGAGGAGTGAGCGTGTGGGTAAAGACTTCCACACTGGCTTCTTGAAAACTACTGAGTCATTTCAGGGAGGACTGAAAAATGTCATGTGATGACGATTACATGGGAGAACGGTGACCGGCAGCAGGAAGGACAGCGACTTTCTTTAGTTTGAATCGAGTTGGTGCTGGGAGAAGAGTGAGGAGCAGATTGCTGTGATGTGTTAATTTACTGGGAGATGAGCAAAGAGGGAGAGGGAAATACATCTTAAATTAGAGAGATCAAAGCATTTTTACTTTGGACATGGTGTTAACTGACAGAGTTTGGGGTCCACTTGTAAAAGGTTATGCAGATATACACATAATAAGGCATGGTTCCTGCTCTGAGGAGGAACACAATAGAAAGAAAAAGTAATACAAGAGATTATTTTCTCATTTTGATTATTCAAAAATTGAAAAGACTTACTTATGTTATAAATACCAGGTGCTGAATAAGCCAAGGAAAGAATTTTTAGTACAATTTTTAAAGAAAGCATTATTTCCAGAATATTTAAAGGGTTTTGAAGATCTGTTATCAGTGTCCAAAGGGTGCAATATTTTATTGATCCAAATTTATTTATTTATTTATTTTTAAAGATTTTATTTATTTATTTGACAGAGAGAGATCACAAGCAGGCAAAGAGGCAGGTAGAGAGAGAGGAGGAAGCAGGCTCCCTGATGAGCAGAGAGCCCGATGCAGGGGCTCGATCCCAGGACCCTGAGATCATGACCTGAGCCGAAGGCAGAGGCTTAACCCACTGAGCCACCCAGGTGCCCCTATTGATCCAAATTTAAAGCCTCAGCCTGTATCACTCTTAAGGTGATATAGTATGATGGTGTTTCAAATTAACAAATAACTTAAAAAATTAATGTGCAAATAAACAAATCATGCATAACCAGCTTATTTGTTACCTGAGGTAACAAATTTGTTACCTCAGGTAAAAACCTGAGTTTGTGGAATCTACACCTTTGAGTTATAAATGGTTTTTTTTCTCCTTAGGTTATTTAATAACCTAATTTATGATCTACTTTTTATGATCTATTTTTTAATAACCAGATTTATGATCTACTTTTGTAGATTAATTTGTGAGAGGATAAGAAGTTATAGAAATGTAAACATCTTCATTTCGCTTCACTTTTTAAAGACTGACATCTAGAACAGCACAAAGAAACATTCTCTCATGAAGCACCGTTTAGCTGAAGGAAACCTTCATGCAGGAGGCAACTCCCCCTGCTGTGGTGTCTAGGAACAGGAAAACAGAGCCTATGGTTGAGGGATGTTAAAATGCAGAGGTTTTCATAGAATTAATGGTGCTGAGATTACTTTCTTTTTATCGCCAGGACCAAATGAGTAAACACTTTCACTGTCAATATCGTGTTGCTAAAAAGAGAAGGGAAGCACTCTTCGGTATATGAATTCACAGCTTTTTCTGTGACTTGCAAGAGTTCTTTCAGTAGAATATAGCTTTCTATTTTATTCCACCACACAGTACACGTTTTCTTTCCCTCAACTTCAGGCACATTTCATTGTATTAAAACTTTTCCACCTGGCTGGCAGTACCTTAGGATAAACCACATTTTCAAAAGAACATCTGCTTTTGAATACTGCAGAGACTGAATGGTTTCAAAATGTTACCTATTCTGTAGCAAGAAGGTGTCTGTATTTTAATGATTTTAAAGAGATATTGTTTATAGACCATATGAACCATCACTAAAGCACCTACAATATAAAGAGTAAAATGGCACAGAGAAACAATAGGTTGTGGAGTACAGAATGGGCTCAGTATCTACGGTACTCAGCTTATAGGAATGTTCAGTTTCTAAACAATAGACGATGCAGATATCTGTGTTCTTCAAAAGCGGTAAACATGTTTATCTTGGATAATACCACACTTGGATAACACACAGAAAAAATTTCTTCTTTTGATTTTTCTTTCTAATTATATGGGGCCGGTGAATCTAGTTTCTTGTTGGCCCTCATTTTGAGTCAGTAGAGGGAGCCAAAGTTACCCAGGCAGCCGTCTTGACCTAGCAGGCTTCCATCAGGCAAGAAAATTGGAGCCAGCAAGTTTCCTCTGTGTTCCCAACAATCAGAATAGGCGCAGTGAGGGGAGCAGAAGTTTTCTGAATCAGATAGGGCAAGACTTTCATTAAGTGTTTCAGTGTTTCATAAAGAAAAGACCATTTACGAATAGGATCTTGGGGATTTCCCATTATAGAAAGGAAAATGTGTTATTTATGCAAATTAGACATTACATAATCTACTTATATACAGTTCTCCTTGGAAATACCTTGAGAGTCTATGGTAACTGTAATTGCCATATTAGGCACTGATGTGTGAGTTAGTGTACAGAACTAGTCAACTGCTAGATTTTGTTGTTGTTATCATTAAGTTTCCCATCTGCTGCTATTTTCTCTTTTCTGGATGCCTGCATTAGCCCAAGAGGTGTCTGTGCCTTCACTTTTACTCCTCTCTACCCTGTTTTTGACATGGGAGCCAGAATGATACTTTACAAATAAGCCACTCTGTTCAAAGACCCTCTGAAGACTTCCTAACTCAGAGCAAAAGCCGAAGCCCATACAACGGCCTCCAAAGTCCCCTCTTCTTCAATGCTTCATCATTCTCTGTCTTCATCACCTGCTGCTCTCCCTCTGCGCCAAGGGGCAGGCCCCTTGAGCGTCTTAAACACTCAAGTTCATTCCTACCCTAGAGGCTTTGCAGTGGCTGTTCCTTCCACTGAATGCTTTCCCCACAAACTCCAAGCTCCTAAATCTTTACTCAAATATCATCTTCATCTTCACAATACACCTAAAATACTGTTGGTTCCCCTTCCCCTATCCCCCCCGACTTTGGGTAACATTTAATAACTTTCTAATCTGCTATACAATTTATTTGTTTACTATGTTTGCTATTTTTTATCTATCTTCAGCCACTAGAATTTAAGCTCTGAGGATAAGAATTTTTTTTTAAATTTTCATTTTCAGATGATTGTGGATTTACATGCAATTGGAAGAAATGGTACCAAGAGATCTTGTATACCAGTTTCCTCCAGTGGTAATGTCTTCCAAAACAATAGTACAATATCACAATCAGAAAACTGACATTGATATACTTCATTCACCTTATTCAGATTTTATTATTTTACATGAATTCATTTGTGTATTTAGTTCTATACAATTGTACCATGTGTTTAGATCTGATGGTCATCAACATAATCAAGATACTAAAGTTAGTTCCTTCAGAAGGATCAGGATAGGAATTTTTGTTTGCTTAGTTCATGGATACATTCCAATGGTCTGGCACATAGTGAGTTCTCAATAAATATTCGTTAAATGAATCAAGTTATTTTTTGTAACAGACCTTAGATAAAAACATTATCAGCATTGGATTACCAAATAATTTAAGGCCATATTCAAGTTGGGTTTTCTTTTTTGGTTACTGTTAATTTAAAATGTATCTATAAATATAATTCTTTTAGAACACATACATAGTCATCTCTTATTTTTGAAGTGCTGGTTATTATGATATAGTTGCTGAAAATGTGATTTAATATAAATCCTAAAAACATTGTTGCCCAAGATCTCAGAAAAAATCATTTAATATCCTTGATTTTCAAACTCTTCATTTTAGTGTAGTATTTTTGAAAATAAAACAATCATTTCATTGATAAGCTAACCATATTTCAAATCTACACCACAGAGTGGTATGAGAGTGCGTTTCAGTAGAACTAGCAAGCTGACTTACCATCTTAGTGACCTTTCTTGAGGGGATTCGTTAACAGCAAAATTGGAATCAGACAAAGGCTTCTTCCCAGAGACAATAATCTAATAATTATTATCTGCCTAATTTTGTTGTTGTTGTTGTTATTATGTGGATTCACTTTATAGCAACAGTGATGGTTACTCAATTTCATTCGATTGTTAGTTTATGAAATGTCTGACTTGGTTGCTTAGTTTGGATACAAGGAAAATTTTCCTTTCTATAAAGTTTCTTGGCACATTCAGGCATCAGACTCAAGTGTTTAACTGTATTAACACCACAACGTGGCAACAGTAGGTGTCTGGAGTAGATAACCCTGAAGAGGCCTTTTGAGTTCAATGATTCTTATCAAGATGACTCTCCTACCAATGGAATAAATGAACTTTAACGCCTATCAGATTCAGCCCTCTTTTTCTATTTTCTTATATCCAAAAGTTAAAGATTAATAATCTAAAGGTAACCTTCTTCCTATTTTCCTAGGATTTCATATCTCTTGCAGTTTTGGAAGAGTTTAGTTGATCAGAAAATAAATAAACAAAAACACAGCCAGACTGATCTTGAAATGCAGCTAAGTTACTACTGAAGTATATTCTGTTTTGTTTTGAGCTAGACACACAGCAAATTTTGATTAAGTTTAAGCTAATTTTAATAACTTTGATTTTCATCTAGATCATAAGGCTCATTAGCATAAGTAGAATGTTAAAGAAAAATGTAGTTAAATCATGTGGGATTATACATAATCTAAAGTCTGTTTAAGCTATTAAATGAGGAAATTGAAGAAAATATTAGATAGCGATCTGGGGGAGGATTTCATTAGATGAAAAGTATTAAAGGACATTATAAACATTATAACATTATAAAGGATCAATAGATGTGATTAAAATATAAAATTTTACATTTAAAAAGAGACAGCATACATATTTAAAAGATAAACCATCAACAGGGAAATGTTTAAAACAAATAAATAGATAAAAATATCCCTACTACATGAAGCATTCTTCTGTGCCTTCAGCCCTATTTCAAATACTTTAAATGGTTTATCACATAACAATTTATAAATATATACCCAAAGCCTCAAAACATTAATCATTTTTAACCAAGTAATTGGGTTACTTGGTTAACTCTAAGTAAATAATTACAAATGAAGAAAAAGATTTATTCTAAAAAGGTATTACACCAAAAGAGGAATAGGTATGAGAGCATATTTAAAGAATAAGCTTTTATGTCGCTATTAAAATCCTTTTTAAGATATTGAATAGTGTGGAAAAATTTACATAACGTAATGTAAGATGTCACATTGTTTGATAACAATTAATGAAAAATAAAGCATAGAAAGATTTTGGAAAGAAAAATACAAACTGCTAAAAATAGCTATCTTGAAGTTGTTCTGGGGGGACATACTTAGAAAACTATATAATTTAGATAATTACCTAAACTATAATTATACAATTTCCCTAAATTATACAATGTCTGCATTCCTTTTAAAATAAAAATCCATGAAAAATACTTCATCAGCTCAATGACTTAGTTTAAAGCTTTTAGTTCAATATTTGTGTGAATATGAACACAGAATTCTGTTTTCAAATACTTCCTCAATTGTTATAAAAAAGGAACTGCAGGGACGCCTGGGTGGCTCAGTTGGTTAGTCGGCTGCCTTCGGCTCGGTCGTGGTCCCGGCGTCCTGGGATCGAGTGCCGTATAGGGTTCCTTGCTCGGCGGGGAGCCTGTTTCTCCCTCTGTCTCTGCCTGCCTCTCTGCCTACTTGTGATCTCTCTCTCTCTCTGACAAATAAATAAATAAAATCTTAAAAAAAAAAAAAGGAACTGCAGCAGTAACAGCAAATCCATGACACTGCATTTTATCTTCATTTTATGATGAATTGATGATGAAACTTAGTCACAGAAAGGTTAAGTAATGCTTCCAATATCACACATCAAGTAAATGGTAGAGCTGGGATCCCTACCGAAGTCTGTACTCTTTCCATTATGCTATGTACTTTAACAACTGGGTTGAAAAAATATCAAAACCCAGAAAGCAAACAGGATTTGGCAATCAGAGGACTTGTCTTCATATACCAGTTCATATGCTACTTATTTAACTCCTACACCCTGGTTGATTTACTTATGTAAAATATTAATTTCCCAATCTAAACAATAGGCATAGTAATGCTTATTGCAGAGAAATCCGGTGAATATTATATGTATACGTCTCTAATCATTATGGAAGTCTCCTAAATATTAGTCAACTAAAAGTTGAATATAATTATTGCTCTGCATTCTACTTGGCCATTTTACTAATGGAGATATAAAATTATTTTTAAGCTGAATATCTGATATTTGTATTTGAACTACTGATAAATGTATACAATAGAACGTAATCACTTTTATGTGATATTTTGGATGAGGGAATCAGCATACTTTTACTCTCTCCTTCCTTTTTACTTCCAGCTATTGCTATTTAACCATTTCTATATTTAATTCTATATTATATTCTATAATCCCTGCCTTTTTGTGTTTATTTTGTCATCTACTGATAAAAGGAATTAATACCCATTTCCAGCCAGTTTGCCATGCTGTTTCTAGTCATTTCTTCTTTGACTGATGTAAGTCCTCCATCAGTTTTTCTAATTTTATTTTTTAGCTTTATTGTGATATAATAAATATATAACTTTATGTAAGTTTAAGGTATAAAATGTGATGACTTAAGACACATATTTTGTGATCTAACAGTTTTGAAGAACAGATGGATTCTCACATACTCGGGAATTTTTTTCAATGACCTTTACCCTTGCACGTTGGTTTGGCTAAGAATACAGTGTTTGCGTCGCTTTCTTTGTGGCCTCTGAGGGTGATGCTCCAATATTTAGAGTTGACTGTTTCTTTGTAGATGTCTGAGGTCAGCCTGCTTGTGTTCTTGGCATAGATGATATGATTTTTATATCTGCAGATTCAAAGAATGCTTCGTATTAGAACCCCAAAACTTTACTAGAATATATCTCAAAGTTTATCATTCTCTGTTTTTGTTTTTTTTGTTTTGTTTTGTTTTTCTTTTTCTTTTTGGTTTGGGATCTAATATGTTCTTTCAATCAATAGGTTCAATTCTTTTCTTTCTAGAAAATTTTCTTGAGTTAACTCTTACATATTTGTTGTCTTCATTATTTTAGTTCTTTTTTTACCATTTTTTTATTGTGTTATGCTAGTCACCATACATCATTAGTTTTGATGTAGTGTTCCATGATTCATTGTTTGCATAAAACACCCAGTGCTCCATGCACTATGTGCCCTTCTTAATACCCACCACAAGGCTCACCCAACCCTTCACTCCCTTCCCCTCTAAAATCCTCAGTTTGTTTCTCAGAGTCCCCAGTGTCTCATGGTTTGTATCCCCCTCGAATTTCCCTCCCTTCACTTTTCCTTTTCTTCTCTAAATGTCCTCCATGGTATGTATTCCTTATGTTCCACAAGTAAGTGAAACCATATGATAATTGACTTTCTCTGCTTGACTTATTTCACTCAGCAAAATCTCCTCCAGTCCCGTCCATGTTGATGCAAAAGTTGGGTATTCATCCTTTCTGATGGCTGAGTAATATTCCATTGTCTATATGGACCGTATCTTCTTTATCTATTTGTCTGTTGAAGGGCATCTTGGCTCTTTCCATAGTTTGGCTATTGTGGACATTGCTGCTATGAACATTGGGGTGCATATGGCCCTTCTTTTCACTACAGCTGTATCCTTGGGGTAAATACCCAGTAGTGCAATTGCAGGGTCATAGGGAAAGCTCTATTTTTAATTTCTTAAGGAATCTTCACACTGTTTTCCAGAGTGGCTGCACCAACTTGCATTCCCACCAGCAGTGTAAGAGGGTTCCCCTTTCTCCACATCCTCTCCAACATTTGTCGTTTCTTGCCTTGTTAATTTTTGCCATTCTAACTGGTGTAAGGTGGTTTCTCAGTGTGGTTTTGAGTTGAATTTCCCTGATGGCCATTGATGAAGAACATTTTTTCATGTGTCTGTGAGCCATTTGTCTAATTTGGACTAGTGTCTATTCATTTCTTCTGCCCATTTTTTGACTTGATTACCTGTTTTGGGGGTGTTGAGTTTGAGAAGTTCTTTATGGATTTTGGATATCAGTCCTTTGTAGTGTCATTTGCGAATTATCTTCTCGCATTCTGTGGGTTGCCTCTTCTCTTTATTGTGGGCACCAAATATGTATATATTGTCCATCTTTTGTTCACCCCCAGATTATTTTTCTTCTAAAAATCAAAAATATTTTGCTCATGTACATTTCATGTTATTTGCTTTTCTTGGTTCTATTCTTTGTATTACTCACTGTATTTTCTTTTACCTCCTTTCTCTATTATCTTGGCCTTCATTTCTATAATGTTTTATCTTTTCTTTTTTGAGCTCTACCAGCCAATGTTTCATCTCATTTTGTTGTCTCACCATCCTGAGCTCTGATATATCACTTATTGCTCTTTTTAATTTTTAAAAAAAATTTGCACAATGAGTTTGATTGTATTTTAATCTCTTTCCTGGAAACTATCTTTTAGTTTCCTTTGTCATCTATTTCCTTTGACATCTATGATGTCAAAATGTCATCATTTTGCTATTTCCTTTGCCATCTTTTTGTTTTTGTTTTTACATTATCCTGTATAATGTCTGTATTTGTTCCTTTTAAATTTTTATTCATCTTTAAATTAAGTATGTTCTCTCTAGGTCAGCTATTTGCTAGAAGTTCATGTAAGGGAGGGGCCAGGCCATTATTTTATAGCAGCAAGAATTTTCTGTATGCCTCAAGATTGGCACATGTGAATTCTTGTAGCATCCCACCCCCCACCCCGCCCCACCCTGTGCCAGACCAACCAGGATTAGCACTGCAGGGCTGATAATAAGGCAGAGGACCTCTGCTATCTTGCCTCACTGATGGCATCCTTCCTGTACATCTGATGCTAAGTGGCTTATCCTTCAGCCTGCCTCCTCCACTCCTCAGAGCTACACTAAGGGTAGACATGCTCCCACCACTAGAGTTCTTGCCTTTTTCCTGACATCATGATCAAGAGTTTGCTTGCTTTGAAATCTTCCCTTCCCTTCCCTCAATACATTCCTTTCCCTCACTAACTTCCCTCCCCTCCCCTCCCTCCCCGCCCCTTTACCCTTCCCTTTTCCCTCCTTTCCCTCTTTTTGGAAGAGTGAGCTGTCCTCATTTTCTGAGAATGTGTAGCTGCAGGAATCTTCTTGCCATCTTCCTGCATGCCTGCCTATTTGACCTTCACTTTTTAAGTAGCCCTTTTGCTTATGCTCTGGTATGGAGTTAATTTATTTTTTACAATCATCAAGCACAACTTTGTGTTTGATTTTTGTTCTTCTTGCGGGTTTTGGGTGAGTTCTGAGAGAGAAATGGGAAAAATCGAAATTTATTGAAACCAGAAGTCTGGCTGTAAAGATAAGTGATTGCTTTTTGTTTGCATTCAGAATATAACTGTGGTAAATTATAATATCTCCTGAAGATTTTTTTTTTCTGAGTTTTGACTTATCCTTGAACTGCTCCAAAAAGAACTAGCTATACTTAGCATCTCTCTGCTTTTCACTTTTGACTAGTCCCTTCTACTTGCTCTTCAGATAGCAATTTCCTGGTTTGCTATTCATTTATTTTGTCTTTTCTCATTTTCCCCCCATTCTATAGTAAGTTTAGATATAGTGCTGATTTTATAATAGTGAATTCAAGAGGAACAACTTAGAATGAGGATAAGATGGGTTGGGGAAAGCTATTGAAAATGAGGCACAAAGGAAGCAGGGGGCCTTGATCTTCCAAACAAAGGTAGAAGAAAAGGTAAGTGTGACAATCTGAATTGTTTTCAATGGGAGTCCTGGAGATTTGTGCTCAGGTAAATTGTTTGCGAATGTTCACAAACCAATTCCAATTTTGCAAGCACAGAAACAAAATCTCAATATCGAGATGGTATTTTCACAAAAATGTCAGAATAATTATTGGATATCAGACTTGAAGTATTTCACATGCACTTGTTATGTGGATACTTTCGGATGGGCACTACATAGTGTAATCTTATCTAAATAATTTGCCTAAATCAAAACCCAAAATGTGAAGGAATTTATCTAAGTGGCTGTGTTTTTAATATAAAATAAAAATCACACGTATTTTTTTTTAATCTTGAGATAAGTATCTGAACTCCTTTTTTCCTCTTGAAGCCAATTGGTCGGTTACCCTAGGAAGGAGGTGATTTAGGGAAGGTCACCCTTTGTGGTTGGAGCAAGCCTGATGGAGTTAATGTCTGGAGTCTGTTGCTGACCTGACAACAGTTGGGCAGCAAGTCCTTCCATGAAGGGAATTCTGGGCAGTGCATCTACCACAATAAGAAATCTGAACCTGCCCCTGATTTCTAGCAAGGACCCTGGCAAAGTAGTAGGCTCTTAGCTGACCTTTTGAACCTTGTGATTTATCTTTGGGTATAGTTTGTTGGATAATCACCCTCTGGCTACTTGCTTCCCTCATTCAGAGCTCACTCCCACCAGCATGGAAGAAGGCACTGGTTGCCTTTTCTAATTTGTATGGGTTCTTTGGTGAGAAGTCACATTTTCCTTACACAGGTCCAGTTGTTCTTGCTATTACTGATAGTTCCTGATACTTCCAGTTCCATAATTCTTATCTCATGTTGTTACTGCTTATTTAATTCTGTCTTCCAGAGATTAGGATTCCTTGTCCACTAAAATCTCTAACACCTAGGAGAGTGAAATAGAATAACCACTTATGGCATGAATAATTTATAGTGTATGGCTAATAAAAAACTCCTTAACTTCCTAGAGCCACAATCAAGGGTCAATATAGACCAATGTTTAAGAACACAGCTATGATCCTGGGCAAAATTTTTTCTCTCTAAGTCAATTTCCTGATGTGTAAAAGTGGATACTAAACAGTATCCACTTCATAAATCTGATGTGAGGACTAGATAAATATGATGTCTTTAGGATAATACTTGGCATGATATATGCTGATGCTGCTTTTCTTATTATTAATGTTGTTGCTCTTGTCATTATTTTGTCAGAATGGAAGGGGAAGGGGCGCCTGGGTGGCTCAGTGGGTTAAGCCGCTGCCTTCGGCTCAGGTCATGATCTCAGAGTCCTGGGATCGAGCCCCGCATCGGGCTCTCTGCTCAGCGGGGAGCTTGCTTCCTCCTCTCTCTCTGCCTGCCTCTCTGCCTGCTTGTGATCTCTCTGTCAAATAAATAAATAAAATCTTTAAAAAAAAAAAAAAGAATGGAAGGGGAAATGGATACTGCAAATTTGTTAAGTTTTATTATGGACATAAAACAAAAATTAATGTATTACTTGTTCCTAGAAAAGAGGACTCAGGTGGTCATAAGTACATCACATCCAATAACATCAAAGAATTGGTTTGGTCATAGATAAGTAAAAAAGCTTTATAAATGGGTGAAAATAATTTTATAGATCATGTGATAAACTTCTCCCCAATCATCATTAATTAACAAGTAACAAATCATATACACAAATCATATACACATATTGCACAAATGATTTGTGTAACAAATCACAAAGACCGTTTCAATTGGAACTTAGCTTTCAAGCCCTTTAATGCTACAATTTACTGTGTCCTTAAATCCACCTCATGATTTCTCTTTTAAACTAAAAAATTATTTTAATTATGAAATATTTCAAATGTACATAAAATAATATAACTTCCTTCTTTTAAAATCTATCATTCTTTGGGCTCTAAGGTGACTTGGTTAAGTGTTTCCCTTAGGCTCAGGTCATGATCTCATGCGTTCTGGGATTGAGACCCATGTCATGCTCTCTACTTATTGGGAAGTCTGTTTCTCCCACTGCTTCTCACTCGACCCCACCCCACTCATGCTCTCTCTTACAAATGAGTAGAATCTTTAAAAAAATAAAATCTAACATTCTCTTGTTAACTTTTGTCATATTGTCCTTAGGTCTCCATCTCCGTCATTCTCTCTCTCTCTCTCTCCCTTTCCCCGTTCCTCTCGTAATTCTGCCACCTAAAGAACGCTGGTCTTATTTTAATTGGCTGAACTTCTTAGGACTTGTATGGATCTCATTGGTACTCTTCCCACTTCCCTAAGGTTTTATGACATCATTTTGATGGTTAAGATTGCATATCATAATTGTTTTTCTTCCCAACCTAGATGAAAGTTTTAACTGGCAATTAATAGCTCAAGTCTTGTTTATAACCTCTTTCCTTCTAATAGAGCTGTAAATTCCTTATTTGGGGGAGGGAAAGAATCCTGTGGGGAGTCCAACGGTAGTTGTATCTACTTCTGCCTTAAATATGTTCACTTACTGAATGCTAGTACATGCTCTTTACCTCTGTGATAAACTGATATAATAATGTAAAGAAATGATAATCACCTTTAGCCACTTAAAAGATGGGAAGAAGAACTTCATGTTACTATGGATACCAAAGTCTCGCTGGCTTTCTCTCATCATTAAAACATCAGTATTATAACGTTCTAGTCTAAACTTTCCCTGCTACAATAATAAATTAGTTAAAGATACAATTATATTAAAGCTTTGAGGCAGGAAAATGTCACGGTCTCTGCAAATCATCATATATTTGATATAAAAGCTCCATAGCTGAAGTGAAATATCAACTTTGGGTTCAATAATTTGCAAATATGCTTACGGCTGCCTTGAAGATAGACACAAAGAATCTACTAATCTATCTTTCTGAAAGTTAAACACGCCTCTACCAAAATATATCGGTTCTTTACAGTGGAAGAAATGGATTATATATTCACAGGTTGAGTCAATGAAATGTTGCATAAATTATGAGCACATATGTTTTATTTATTCATTCAACAAATATTAAGTACTTACTGTATGCAAAGCACTTTTCTAGGCCCTAGGGATATATTAGTGAGCCAAACCAAACCACCCCAACAGCAAAAAACCTGTGTGCATGGTGCTTACATTCCGATAAGGGAAGATCAATGACTTATATATTATATAACTATAAGTTTTTCTCTCTAGCTATCATCAATTGCATCAGAGCAGTTGTGAATCAGGCAACAAATTGAATAAACTACATTGGAAGTTTTGCAATTTGAGTACAAAGAAGACAAAGGAAAGAGAGTTCAGGGTGTATGCAAGGGAGTATCATAAGACTTGACCACAGAATTGAACCTTCTTAAGTAAGAAATAAGTAATTTTAGGAGGGAAGAATGCCAGAGGAAACAGAGTTGGATCAATGGGTTGCAGATCCCAGTGCAGTTGAAGGACTGAAGGAGTAAGATATTTGAATGGGTGCTTGGAATTGGGATTTTAGGGGGATTGTTTTATTTGTAGTGACAAGGCCTACAATTCAACAATGGAAGCAACTGGCTGAGGTATTATAGAGAACATGATCACTGAGGCAGAGGAATTCTGAGAATTAAGTGATAAACATGTTGGAAAGGTAATACAAACAGGGTAAAGCACTAAGGGATAGGGTGCCATTGAGCTAGGACCTAAAATCTTCCAAGAATGAAGGGAAATAACATAGTCAGTGAAAGAAGGCAACAAAGAAGTATAGGCTTATCTGATATTTTATACATGAGGGAACTGAAGTCCAGAATTGTGAACTGACCTATGCCGGGTTATATAACTATAAGTTATTAACTCAGCCATACAACTCAAACTAAAGCAACCTGTCTCCAAGCTAAATGTTTTTTTTTTTTCCCCCAGCACCACACTACCAACCACAGTCAGCTCTGTGCATTGAACCCTAAGTGAAGAAAAGGAAAAGCCGGGGCACCTGGGTGGCTCAGTGGTTAAGCCTCTGACTTCGGCTCAGGTCATGATCTCAGGGTCCTGGGATCGAGCCCAGTGTCGGGCTCTCTGTTCAGTAGGGAGCCTGCTTCCCCCTCTCTCTCTCTGCCTGCCTTTCTGACTACTTGTGATCTCTGTAAAATAAATAAAAATCTTAAAAAAAAAAAAAAAGAAAAGAAAAGGAAAAGCCATGAAGTTTGTTGAGTGGTGGGAAGGGAGATGATGAGTTAAAATTTTTGCAACCTGGGTTTAAACTGTTTGTGGTCACCACAGTGAAGAGGGCTATTAACTAACTGGAGGTCACACATTCAAGAGGAGAAGTTTTGTGGCAACTAGAGATCTATAAGATCTTTGAGATACAGCTTTGTGAACCATTAGACTATAATAGATTTGGAACAATAAATATGGATGAGCTATAATAAAAAGAGTGTAAAGAGAGAAAAGACAACTAGTAAAAAATTGGGAACAACATATAAGGAGCAAATAGAGAAAATGGAATCATACAGAAAACTGAAAGAAGAGAGTCAAAGAGTAGAAGAACCAAGAATTCAAGAATTTCAAGTCATAGTTAGTGATCATTGCATCAACTGCCCCAAAGATACGAATGAGACAAGGAATGAAAAGGGTCCTTTGGATTTCTTGGTAAGAAGGTAAAGAGACTACAGAGTTCAGTAATGGCTCAATAATGAATAATATTTAATAATTAATAATAAACATTCAGCACTGGGATTTCAAAGATCAGGCAGAAGGGAGAAGAGACCCGTTATGATTACCACAGTTGTATTGAAATCACTGGCCACTAAATCAATGGGAAAGTTTTATGAGTCTTACCATTAGAGAAGGATCACAACAAAGTGTCAAATGTTTGCTGATAATGAATTACAGAAGAATTTTCCAGAATATGTGCCCAAAAGATATTCCTTAAAATAATGGTTCAGTGGTCAGATAATTTAGGAAACTGGTATTTTATTTCTTCGGAAATTTAAAGTTCATTTTAGCATATTCAAGGCTCTGAGAATTCCTGCTGCAAAGACACTAAATTTTGATTAGCTCAATCTTACCCAAATTTATTTACCAAAGAACCTTATTATTACTATCATCATTATCATTTTTGCAAAGTACCTTTTCACATTCTAAGATTAGTGTTCTATAGAACACACTTGTGGGAATACTGATTTATAGTAGTAAGCCAGAATTCTCTGGTGAAAAGAAATACTTCCAGTCAGGTCACTAAATTATTAGGGGGTGAAAATATAACTAAGGTATTAGAGCAACCAATACAGGTAGTATTTCTTCTTCCTAATTATTCCCAAGAACTAAACCAATTATTACTTTCGTTTATCTTCATTACTATTATCACAATTTAAATTCTTAATAAACTAGAGCTTTGGGTAAGATTATATACATTTTTGTTATTGTCACCTCAAGTAATTTTCTGAATATTAAGTTTACAACAATGATTATGTTGGAAAACTCATTGAAAGTGCCTCGATTTAAGTTCACAATAACAGACTGATGGAGTCAGATAAAGGACAGTCCTAGAGTTTCTCTCAGCTCTTTTGCCAAAAGGAGGAGGGGGATATACCAGTCATATGGGGCTGTCTCAGACTTTCTCTGGGATTTATAGATGGTCCGTGTTGAGTACAGTAAAGAAAGAATGACATCAGACTTATTTGTGACTAACATTCATCAATTTTTAGACTGGCATATTACTAGTAGGATATTTAGTTAGGAACATTCTCGATAATGACAAATGACATATTATTAAATTTAAATTGCCAAAGAGAGAAATGGCCTTACAAACAATATCAAAGGGAGATGTTTTTGACTAATGCTTGAGTAATTTTGAGATTAAGACTTATATGAACAATGGAAATTAACCTATAACCATGAGAAAATTTGTGATTGTTTTATGAACGTACATTACTTTGCTGCACACCTACAGATTAGGCAGGATTTTCTGACCCATTATCCCTTTTCTCTTAGCAACCCTAAAGAAATATTATAAGGAAAATCAGTGTAATTTTTGTTTATTTCTAAGAGACATAAAGGTAAATAAGGAAGACATGGTAAATATTACAAGTAAGTGTGATTTTAAAAGTGGAACCCATCTTTGAAAGAGTATATTCTCTTCATTTCTTTATTCATTCAACAAATACTGAATGCTTACTATGTAACAGACACTGTTTGAGACCTGGAACCCATAGCAGTAACATATACAAAATCCGTGTGCTCGTGAGACTTCCTTGGAAGCAGACAAGGAGGAAAAAAAAAAGGTAATTTCTATAGTTATCAGTGCAAAAAGTTAAGCTGAAGGTGAGAAGGGGAGAGAAAGTGTTAAGGGACATCCTCTCTGAGGAGGTAGTATTTGTGCAGAAACCTAAATGATGAGGTGTAACAGTAAGAAGTTGTCAGGAAAGAGTCTTTTTGGCAGAAGGAAGAGCAAGGAAAAAGACCCCGAGACCATTCTCTTCTAGTATGGAAGAATAATTAAGAAACCACCTTGGCTGAGCTTGAATGAGCATACAGGGTGATGGCAGGGGTGGAACTAGGGAGGTAGGCAGGGCTGGGTCATGAGAGCCGTGGCTAAGAACCTGGAGTTTGTCCCAAGCTTGTAGCAAGCCCTTAGTCAGTCTTAAGAAGAGGAAAAGGCAAGATCTGATTAATGTTTTTTTAAAAGACCCTTTTGAGTGCTGAGTGGAAATCAGAGCATAGGAAAGCCCAGAGGGAGGACGTGTTGGCAGGGCCCAACACAATAAGGGTGATGGTGGTGAGACGTGATCAGCCTTGGGGTCTGTTTTGGAGGCAATAGTGAACAGGTCTAGTTGGTGGATTCTGACCTGAGGGAAGAAGAGCAAACAAGGATTATGGGTTTGTTTGGGTCTGCACAACTGATCAAGGAAGCAGAAATGGGGAAGACAAAGATAAAAGGTTGATGTCAAATGTTAAAAGAAAAAAAGATTTTATTAATGCAACAGGGCGTCCCTAAAAGTTCCTTAAGAATGGTTTTGTAAAGTTAATTCATTTTGACCAGAAACCCCACTAAATTTCAATCTTTAATTATGATAAATGTCTTTACAGAGTAACAGGTGGCAAAAATGCACATTCAGGTTAGAAGCTGCTATTTGCAAAGATTTTTTATTACTTTGGGAATATAAGCAAGAAGGACTAAATAGCTCATAACAAGATATTGATTTATTTCTTAACACCAGAAAGACTTCAAGGTCTTTTGTGTATAGTCTTCTCGACAAGCTAAATTGGATAGGGTTTTTCAGTAAATACAAAAGAGTTTACTTACACTTTTTTTCAAAAAGTCTATTTTCCTCCGTGGATGCACAATGGAAAAAAATAAATCAGCAGCTAGGGATTGTTCCTTTCCTTTAAAAATAAGAGTAGCCTTATTCACACTGAGTTACATATGAGGAAGAATAACTTGCTAACCTCTCTTTTCTCTGAAAACATAACAAGAACAAATTATAAAAACACTGACTGGAGTTCAGCCCAGAGAAAGCATTTTTGGCAGTAAATCAGTCTTACAAACAAGTAGATGCTAGCAAGAACTACCTTAACTGGATTATAATGAAACATTTTTATCTGGGAGGCTGATAAAGAAACAATAAACTTGATTTTTATCTCCTACAGACTCTGCTCCTGCAATCACTATTACATAAGAAAAGAATGGGGAATAATTCTACTTATCTAAAAGAACAACCAAACTTTCTTCAGCAATGCTGATAGCTTCATGACAATGACAGCCATTATAACCATCCAAACAATTTCTAAGACACTATGCAAAATTTGCTTAGTGTATAAGCAGATTCTAGCAACTCTTTTCCATGATATGTTTTGAATGCCTCCCATGATTAATTCAATAAATTGAAATGTTTTGACTTAAGAGATAACTAGAAAATCTTCTGTAGCTTTTCCAGGTCAGTGTAAATGTTAATTTTTTTTTTTTCAGTTTCATGATGTTTTGATATAGGACTATCTCTGATAGGCCATCATAAAATAAAAATAACTTTTCACGGACTTACAGCTTCAAAAACAAGTGAATAAATCCTGAATTCAGAGTATGTGAGTTGTTTTCAAGATGCCTTTGCAAGTGCAGCTGAATTATGAAGTACTCAGCGATCTGAAGATTAAGACACTATTGGAAAGCAGAATTGCAAAACTTTCCAAAATGACTACCTCAGGGACTGAAGAGAGAAGGTCTGCTGTTTTTCTCTAAATTTATTGCAGGCAGTAAACATTGATCAGATCACCTTTGCTGAGCTTTGGTCAAAAATGCATAGTGTACACATATTTTGAAGGGAGAGAAAAATAACAAAGAGAGAAAGTAGTTTTTCATTGGAAATGTTCCCAGCAACAGGAGATAGAGCCACGAATTGTGATTTCAATTTTCCTAAATGCCCACTGGCCAAGTCAGTTTGGAAACTTAATTTTATTTCCTATAATGTGTGAATTCACAACTCCCATTAGACTAGAAAAGGCAACCTCAACTCTACGTCAACAGTGCGTGATCCCCCCAACAGCCACTCCAAATTGAATTAATATTCCATGAAATGTTCCATTCATCTCCATATTGGAGTGATTTATTAGTTTATAACAATTTTGTGTTTGTTGCCTTGCTTTTATATTTATTGTAAATGTATCATAGCAAACACTTGGTTTAATTCAGCATACATTACTGGATAAAAATCTAATTCAATTTGCTTACATAAGAGAGTAAGCCAGCTCAAGATTATGTTTCTTTATACTCCACCATCTTCAGCATGGTATTACATGCTTAATTAATTCATACATTTTATGCCATCAATTAAAGATCCTTCTTAGTTATTTCTGTGCCTTATTACGTTAAATGCATTTAATGACCAGAACTAGATTTTCAAAGGAGTGCTGTCAAATCCTCATGACAAAAATTTGTTCCCACAAGACATTTTTTCAAAGTTAGCATAACTCTCTACAGATCTGAAGAGCCAGATAATTCCATCTGGGCAGCTTCAACAAGGTTCAAAATAATTTAGATTGACCTTGTTTGGCAGGTAGTGTTGTGTGGAAATACTCCTTGGGTGAAAAGGTGGGCCAGAGATGATCTTCTCTTCTCAAAATCCAAGAATTACCTATCCCTGTGTGCTTTGCAAACATCATATGCAATGGAATATTTGGCTTACAACACGAACCTTTTGATTTTCATTTGAGGACCTGAAGTTGAAAACATCACAACCTTGATAATTACTGCCAACTAAAGAACCCCGCCAACCTTTCGGAGACGCCAAAGGGCAGGGCAGCCAACAGACTAAGAAAGTCAATCTTCAAGGAAAAGTCAACAGATAGTGGAGGGAAGCATGAAAGTGAGCTGTATAACAATCTGCTCAGGTTTTTGGGTATCAGGAAAAGGGACCCCACATGAAGGGAGCCCAGGGGATGTGCAGGGGAAATCACCCTGTGAGAATCTACAAACACAATTTAGACTGAGCCAGTTCCTGATTATAGTTCTAAGAAATATCTGACTGCTCATAAAAGGCTTAACTAAAGTAAACTAATTGAGGGATGTGATAGAATTAGACTGGGAATCTGTGAGCTATCCTATCTTTGAGAGTTGCCAAGGCAACTCAAAAGGACTGAATTGGATATCTATGGGATACGTTTTTCAAATGAGACCTGGAGGAGGTAGAGAAGGGGGAGGACCAGAAAGAACAAACCGCTGGCAGGAAACAGTAGCTGAAGGCAGGGGGACTGAGAAGCTCAGCTTGTGAACAAAGCTGACTGGGCATGCTGCTCATGCCGTCTTTGGAGTTTGTTACACACGAGTTTAGCAAGTCACTGGTTGGTCCTGAATATATTTTGGACCAAATACTGTGCAAACATAGGGCTAAGCATTACATGTGATAAGGTCATTGTACTCTATTTTATTATTATTTGTATTGATTGTACAGGTCTCCATTTTTTTAACCATTTTTTCACATGTGTTCATAAAAATACTATGTTTGAAACAGACAAGAAGAGAATTCCTAGAAACTTGTGACGGTTCCACCAACCAAGATAATGAAAGATAATCTAATAAATCTATTGTGCTTTATCTATACCCCCATTTTTTTTTTAAAGATTTTGTTTTTATTTATTTGACAGACAGAGATCACAAGTAGAGAGAGGCAGGCAGAGAGAGAGAGGAGGAAGCAGGCTTCCTGCTGAGCAGAGAGCCCAATGCGGGGTTCGATCCCAAGACCCTGGGATCATGACCTGAGCTGAAGGCAGAGGCTTTAACCCACTGAGCCACCCAGGTGCCCCTATCCCCGCCACATTTTAAATCAAGATGTTTTACTGAGAGTGCATTTCAGGCCCTCAACGATTTCCTTTCCTCAAATTTATGCAGCTAAATCCCAACATCTTCTACCCTGGCTCTCCCAGGACAATGGTGTTTTACTTGCAGAATTGTGTATGTGTTGAATTTTCATTTCTTGGGGATCGAACCTAAGTCAATTAAAAATAAAGCTCACTTCTTTCAACATGGAATAATTATTTGTGATTATCTAAATAACGCAATCAGTTTTCCTCAGGCTTATTTTCCAAACAGCTTTCTGTAGGTGTGTACAAAATTTTCATTAATTACTGTACACGGATGCCTAGTCCTGGCCTTTGTAAAAGAATTTAACTTTAAGCAGATGGTCTTAAAGAGCATGCAGCCAAACAGAAAAGTTGATGCTGGGCTTAAAATATAGCCTTTTCCATCAACTCTTGGATTTGAACTTGCTTAAGCCAACTTGGTCACATACGATACGTCAGCAGATACGTCAGCAGTACCTGTTAATGAAGTTTTGAGCTGGGTAAGCATTACTACACTACTATAACTCACCAGTGTATTGATAAATGTTAAATAACCAACTCCAAAAACAGTGTGTGTGTGGTTTCTGAGATGTGAAGCACAATATTTATGAATAAAATACATAATATTCATAATTATATGTTCCATGTAGCCAACTGATTCACATGAGATGCCTTACTGATATTGGCCAGACTCAACTCTCAAGTTCTGGTTGCCACTGATGAATGAGTAGGTCCTACGTGACTATTAGTCATGATTTCCGCTTTTGTTAATGAGTGAGACAGAAGTAATACATTGAAGACTTATGTTGGAACTTTATTTGACCGCCAGTGACCTATGTGACCTTGCTGAATCAGATGAGTTTTTAAACACTGAAAGAATGGTTCAGTTTCTTCAACTATTAGTACTGTAAGGGCTACAGATGTAACAAACATTTAAATTTAATCTAAGTTTAACATTTTCTCTGCTACTTTCTCAAGACAGCAAAATGATAAATCAAGCCCAGATTTGTAGGAAGTTATTGACCAAAAAATGGATAAAAGAAACACTTCTAATGGGCAACTTTGAGGAAGAGTCTTCTTGATTAGAAGGCTAGTGTGAGGCACCTGGGTAGCTCAGTGGGTTAAGCCTCTGCCTTCAGCTCAGGTCATTATCTCAGGGTCTTGGGATCAAATCCCACATTGGGATCTCTGCTCAGCAGAGAGCCTGCTTCCCCTCCTTCTCTCTCTGCCTGCCTCTCTACCTATTTGTGATCTCTATCTGTCTAATAAAAAAATAAAATCTTAAAAAAAAAAAAAAAAAGGAGGCTAGTGGACTAGGGCGCCTGGGTGGCTCAGTCTGTTAAACATCCGACTCTTGATTTCGCTCAGGTCATGATCTAAAGTGCATGGGATGGATCCCCCTCCCCTCCATGGAGCCCATGCCCCACTGGGGCTCTGAGCTCAGCATGGAGTCCATTTGAGAGTCTCTCTCTGCCCCCCTCCCTAAGAGTAAATAAATAAATCTTAAAAAAAAAAAAAGGCTAGTGGATCAAGCCTAGAGACCCCTTGTTCTTGAACAGTTTACAGCCTCAAGATTATTGTGTAAGCCAAACAATATATACCTAATATCACACTGTGTTTGTGAAAGTATTTTAATGTGCATTGTAACTATTGCATTGCTATTTAATACCACTAAAATTTGTAAGTTGTTATGTATTAACATGTCTGCAATATTTTTCTGCCCACATATATTTTAATAAGATTATATTATAGCATACTTATTTTTAATAAGATGTTATATTATTTTTAACTTTTAAGTGATACATTTAGATATATTGTTATACAACATAAAGGTTTTTTTCCCCTTGTTCATGTTATATTCTCCTCGGTCAGTACATATGGGTCGACTTAATATTCTGTAAGAGCTGCTAAGTATTCTATAGCCAAAATTATTCTCCTATAAATAGAAGTTTAACTATCATAAGCATTCTCCTAATAATAGAAGTTTCAGTTTTTTCAAATTTTTCCACTTTTTTATATGCTTTCTGCTCTTGCAAAAAATATAGCAGTAAATATCTTTGCACATGTATCTTTATGCAGTGTGTGAATTTCTACAGGAGACAGGATCCTAAAAATAAAATGTACAGGTTTCTTCAACCATTGATCATGTATTTATTTATTACTCAAGTTAACCTGGCTTTAATCCTAGTTCTGTATATAAACATTTGCCAACCTACCACTCCCAGGTAGTTAGCAAATAAACTCCCAGGGCACCCCACCTTTCAAATTCATGGAGTTCTGTATTATTTTGCTTTTGAACAGTCTGGGGTCCAAAAGCTTTGGTTTGGAAGCCACATTTGCTACAAGTGTGTTCATCAATGAATAATCTGACCATTAATTGTAAGAAACAAGAGAAATTATTTTAGAAACCATGTTTATTAACATATCATAGTAAATTGAATTATCATATTTCAGGGCCCAGTAGTATGTTTGGAAAATGGGACTGACATTGCCCCACTAATTTTGGGGAAAGAATGTGTGTCTTTAAGGTATACTTTTAACTGAAGTGGGGAAAAACATTTAAAATTGCTCAAGTAGCAGAAATTACTGTTTATGGACTAGAATCTGTAAAAGCAAATTGCTGAGCTATGAATGGGGATATATATATATATATATATATATATATATATATATATAATTCTGGTGGCAACTTGCAGAGTTGGAATACAATAAATGGGTAGTAAGCCATTCAGAACTGAAGCTACTGCTAGAGTCTGGGACAGGAAGCATCTTTTTTTTTTTTTTTTAAAGCTTTATTTATTTATTTGAGAGAAAGAGAAAGAGAGCAGGGGGAGAGACAGAGGTAGAGAGAGAGAGAATCTCAAGCAGACTCCCTTCTGGGTGTGGAGCCTGACTGGCGCTTGATCTCATGACCCTGAGATCATGACCTGAGCCAAAATCAGAAAGAAGTCAGACACTGAACCAACTGAGCCACCCAGGTGCCCCTGGGACAGGAGAATCTTGAGTCTTAATGAGTTTTATAAGAGCAAAATGCATGGATATCTGGTCGGTTTGTGCCTAAAAAACATGTACATCATAAATATACGGCATAGCTCTTTTTATTAGATATGTCAGCATTCTTATTTGCAATTAAGCTAAATGATTTACAACATAAACTTGTTTTTCATATATTCAGTTGTGTTATTCAAAGCTTAATTATTTTAATTTTTTCTGAGGCATCATTTTGTGCCACCTTGAAATAGTCAGAGTATTTGAACCCAACTAAGGAGAAAATAAATCAGGTTGAGGTAGTTCTGATGTGACCTCTATTGGGTGAGCAAGGAGTGGGGTGTGCATGTACGTATGTGTGCGTGTATGAAGTTACTATGTATCTACTCAAATCAGTGACTTAAAAAATCTGAGGATGAAAAAAAAATCTGAGGATGTTATGATTTCTAAAATGCAAATAAAACCCATTAATTGTACTCTCTTGAGAAACAGACCAAAGCATGAGAAATGGGTATTCAGGACCAGATGAAATCTCCACTGAGGGGAGAGACTGACTGATAAGCAGAACAGAAAGAACTTCAAGAATTCTAGAAATAAAATTCACAAGCTCCTTTAATCATGATAATATGTTTATTTTGTAATCATGGAAATCATCCTGGTTTCAGTTTTAGTGAAAAATTTGTTTCTTGTTAGAGGACTCAAGTGGTCATGGGATATGAATAGAGCCTTACTGACCTCATAGATTTTTCTGTCAGTTTATGGTTTAGAGGGACAAAGAGCTAAACTCTTTTTTTTTAGGACTTTATTTATTTATTTATTTATTTATTTATTAATTATTTGAAAATGAGAGAGAGAGAGCACAAGTAGGGGCAGCAGCAGAGGCAGAAGGAAAAGTTGGCGCCCCGCTCAGCAGGAAGCCAGATGCGGGACTCGATCCTAGGATGCTGAGATCATGACCTAAGCTGAAGGCAGATGCTTAACTGAATGAGCCACCAAAAAGCTCCAAAGAGCTAAATTCTTAAGCAGCTTTTCTTTCCATAGCTGGATGAGCTCAGACTTCTCATCTGCAGGCCTTAGATTGCATTGTCAGTACAGAAATTAAAGTAAATCACTCAGCTCTCACTGAGCTAGGGAGTCTAGAGAGCCAAGTAAAGGGCTAGAACACAATTATGATCTAGGAAGACCAGGGTCATTCTTCATATTTCACCAAAAGAACTTCAATATTTGACTTACAAACATAAGAGTTAAGAAAAGACAGTTAGTGAGAAGCTCCTTGTTGTTTAAAGCATATAGTTCTTTTTAATCAAAATGTAGGTGTTTAATTTTGAGAACACTGGACTGTAGGTTTTAGGAAGACCATGAGGATATCTGTTTTGTCCCCAGTTTTCCAGGGTTTGGACACAAAGTAGGTATTCAGTGAATACTGATGGATGAATGAGTGAAAAAAGAAACTGCATTTTTCAAGAGTAAAATGTTGAATGTTTGTTGTTGTGATAGGCAGTCTCTAGACTGGCCCTAATGGCCTCTGCTTCCTTGTATTCATGCCTTTTATAATCTTTTCTATTTGATTTTGGGCTTGCTTTAGTGATTCATTTTTAATGAACAGAATATAGGAAATGTAATAGGATATCACTTCTGACATTAGTTTACAAAAAGACTGTGTCTTGGGTCTTGTTTGCCCAACTATACCCATCTGAGCCCTCGTTCTGGGGGAAGCAAGTTGCCATGTCATGAGTAGCCTAAGGAAGAGCCCATGCAGCTAAGAGGTGATGCCCTTGGCCAACATCCAAGAGCCCTGAGCCCTCTAGTAGCGGTATTAGTGACCTTGGAAGCAGATCCTCCCCTGTTGAGCCTACAGATGATTGCAGCTCTGGCCAGCGCCTTAACTTTTGCCCTATAATAGACCCTGGGTCAGAGATACCCTATTAAACTGCATTTTGATTCCTGACTCACAAAAATTTACAAGATGTTTGTCATTTTAAGGCATTATGTTTTGGGGTAATTTGTTAGACAGCAATAGAAAGTCAATTCAAGTTAATTAATTTGTTGAATTGAATTCACTTGCTCTAAAGACTCCGTCTAACTGCATAAAGCCTGAAAGACAATGATAGGTTGTTGATACATAAAATCCTTCTATTTCAAACTTATTTAAATGGCGACACAGTGTAAAACCAAATTACTTCACTCAAAAGGACAAATTACTTCAGAAAGTTAAAGTAGGGATATTTATTCTGAACTACTCCATCAAGAAGCAGCAGCAGAAACATCTTGATGCTCTTTTCACCACGATGTGGGCAGGCATTACATTAAGATCAAGGCGAGTAATACACTTCAGACCTTTATCATCTTCAACAAACCTCACTCACACATTCAGATGGGGTCCCCAAGCAGAGCACTTCACCTGTAGGGAAGCCTGTGGTGAGTGGGTCAGAATGCCTGAATTTGAGTCCCACTTGCTGCTTATTAGCTTAATAAATCTGGGCAAGTCACTTACCTGCATTAGTTTCTTCACCTACATGGGAAAGGGAGTGGGTTGCAAAACTACGTGAATAAGGGGCACCTGGGTGGCTCAGTGGGTTAAAGCCTCTGCCTTCAGCTCAGGTCCTAATCCCAGGGTTCTGGGATCGAGCCCCACATCGGGCTCTCTGCCCAGCAGGGAGCCTGCTTCCTTTCCTCTCTCTCTGCCTGCCTCCCAGCCTACTTGTGATCTGTCTGTCAAATAAATAAATAAAATATTAAAAACAAAACAAAACCACATGAATAACATATAAAGAGTAGTCCATATGGGTGATGAGATTCCAGGCACTATATGGAATGAATAATCCATAACTTCATTTTTCCTGGTCCTTTCAATTATTTTGCCTCCTCTTATGATGGTATTAGTGTACTTCTGCATTCCCAAAGTAAGTGGGCAAATTTACAATTTTTTATGATTTATCAAAGTTACACATGCATGTAGCTTAAAGTCTCACTGTCAAATAAGACAGTTCTGGTCTCATGTACCTACTGTGCTCTTGAAATGTGGCCAGCCCTAATTGAGATGTGCTGCAAGTATAAAGTACACCCTGAGTTTCATACTTGGTATAAGAAAAAAAAAAACTATCTCTTTAATAATTTACTTATAATGATTACCAGTTGAAGTATTTTGGATATATAGGGCTAAATAAAATCTGTTATTAGAATTAATTTCACTTGTTTCTCTTTACTTTTTCTTAAATGTGGCTATTTGAAAACTTACATATTTTAGCTCATGAAAAGTGCTATCATACTGAGTCTTGTTAAGAAAAACAGCAGTGCGCCCCTTCTTCTCCACTGCCTCTCCCTCCCCCCCCACTGCCTGCATGCATTTTTACCACTTTCAATCAATCAGGTGACTGACTTAGGTGATCGGGTAATCATAACTTCATCTCTAAATAACATATTTTATTGCTACTTTTTGATTTTCAGCCTCAGCATTATCACAGTCAGCCCCCTCTCTGTCCTCCCTCAAGGCCCCCAGGATTATTTCCCATCCCATAGCAGCATTCGCATCACTCGCACATATGAGAGCACCATTCACAACTGGGGCAGGTGGACAACCATAACTGACCACCTTTTCTGTACAACTTTATGTGCCTTCCTCCTTTTCACTTGCTGCGTTTGCTATGCATTTATAAATAATACAGCCCCAAGCCATTTGCCAGTTTTCTAGATCTCTTTTAAGATGTCAGATGTGTCTGGCATTCTTTCAGTTTCATCTTTCTGCAGAAGTCCCTGGAGAGCCATCAAACCCATCCCAAACCACACAGAGTTTTCTTTTGATCAGGTGCATGACCATCATCTGGAATCCCTTTTCTGCAACACCCTTGGAATTCCCCTTATTGTGCTCCTCTGTTGGATCAACCCTGTTCTATATCAGACAATTTTTCCCTCTTGTTTTACTTCCTCATTCTGCTGGATTAATTTTTCAAAGGTTTTTAAGGGAAAGGGAGCAAGGAAGGTAAAGTTTTGAGATTCTTATGTCTGAAAATGTTTTCACACTGATTGGGATAGTTTGGCTGTGTAGAATTACATAGAATTTTCCCTTTGAATTTTTAAAAGCTTTCTTAGAATTGTCTCACATTCAGGAGAAGGGAGTTGAGGGAAATTGGAAGGGGAGGTGAACCATGAGAGACTATGGACTCTGAAAAACAATCTTAGGGTTTTGAAGGGGTGGGGGGTGGGAGGTTGGGGGAACCAGGTGGTAGGTATTGGAGAGGGCACGGATTGCATGGAGCACTGGGTGTGGTGCAAAAACAATGAATACTGATACGCTGAAAAGAAATAAAAAATTAAAAAAAAAAAAAGAATTGTCTCACATTCAGTGCCACTACTGAGAAGTCTGAAGTCATTATGATTCCATATATTTTGTCTGTGACAATATTTTTTTCTCTCTTTGGAAGCTTATGGGATCTTCGTGTTATCCCCCAAATTCAGTAGTTTTACTACGACGTATGTTGATTTGGCTCTACTTTCAACTAATTGCTGCTCCTTCCGTCTAGAACACTGATACCGCCAATATCCATTTGGCTACCTCTCTCACCTCTTTCTCTGTGATGCCTACTCTAACCATTCTATTTTTTCTTTCTTCCTTCCTTTAAATTCAATTAGCCAACATATAGTGTATCCTTAGCTTTTGATATAGTGTTCAATGATTTATTAGTTGTGTGAAACACCCAGTGCTCATCACACTATGTGCCCGCCTTAAGGCCCATCACCCAGTTACCCCATCTCCCTACCCCCACCCCTCCAGCAACCCTCAGTTTGTTTCCTAGAGTTAAGAGTCGCTCATGGTTTGTCTCCCTCTCTCATTTCCACCCATTCAGTCTGCATTCTTTTAATTGCACCTAACTTCACAGGTCTCTCCACTTGCCCTGCTGATCCCCCTCACCCTGCCCTTTTTTTTCATAACACACATCACATTAGGTCATCAGGTCTCTTTTCCATTTCGTTAATTCTTTTTAGTTTGACCTAATCTGCTGTTAACACCATCTTATTCATTTCACTTATTATACATCTATATTCTATTTCTAGAAATTTTATTTTGTTTTCAAATACGTTTGGTCACTTTGATGTCTCCTTCTCCAACTTCATCTTTTTTATTCTCTCTTTTGTATCTTTAAACACGGTAAATATATTTTACTTTATATTCAGGTATCTAATAATTCCAGGATCTTAAGTCTTTGTCTGGTTTTGTTGTTTGCTGTTGCTGTTGACACCTATTTCCATGCACGTGTGTGTGCAGGTGCACATGCGCACATGCACATTTTAATAATTATAAATTCCTGATTTTTGAAATTCTGGGTAGGAGTTCTGTGAGGACTAAGGGAGAACCCTTATTTCTGCGAGAGTGCTGAGGGCACAACATCATCCACTCCTCTTCAGTAAGATTCTTGTGGAGTACTCTGGACGACAAAATGTGTGATTCCAGGTTTGTGTGGCTGGTTTATCCTGGCTAACTCCCATAAGTCTACTGCTGGTTTTTTCTCCATTAACTAAAACAGAGATTCGACAGCTTTCTTTTTGTCTATCATTACTAAAGGGATACTCTTCTGGATCATCCTGTTTTGATATGCACAGTACCACCAGAGTCCCCGTGCTCTGTGAGCTGAGCGCAGGGCGTCTTTCCTGCTCTGCGCAGGCGCCTAGGGCTCCAGGCTACCACGGTGAATCCCGCAGATGCCCCCTGGGTATGCTGCACACTCAATTTCTCATACATGCTGGAAGTTTCTGCTGCTATTTTGCTCCTGGCTGCAGAGAACAGCCCAAACTGTTTTAGGTACCACTGCACTAATTTTATTTTATTTTTTAAGATTTTATTTATTTATTTATTTGTTCAGTGAGAGAGAGAGAAAAAGAGAGAGAGAACGCAAGTGGGCAGAGTGGTAGGAAGAGGCAGAGAGAGAAGCAGGCTCCCCACTGAGGAAGGAGCCCGATATGGGACTCGATCCCAGGACCCTGGGATCATTACCCGAGCTGAAGGCAGTGGCTTAACTGACTGTGCCACCCAGGCATCCCCACTCCACTAATTTAAAAATATTTGAATATTTTTCAATTAATTAAATTAACTAAAAGATGCCTGGAATTTTTAAATGTTTATAGAGGAGGAATTTTAGGACTGTCAGTGTATCATAACAATGAAAACAGAATACTGAAAACAGAAATACAAGCCATTTTTTAAAAGCTATCGATTATCTTTTCATACATATGTAATGTATATAATATAAAGCCTAATGTTTGTAACATCCCTGCTCCCACCAACCAGCTTCAGAACTAGAATGTTTTCAAATATTTGAAGGTTCCTGTTTGCCTTCCATGATTACATAGCCCTCCCTCCCTAATAGAGATGTAAGTTATCCTGAATTTTGTGATCCAATTCTTGACTTTCTCAATAATTTTACTACTCCTTTTTTGTTCTACCATATGAAAATGTCATGCCTTATCAAATATATAAATGACTAAGGTCCATCTATTGCTTACTGGACTAGGAGAAAGTTTTCATGAAAAACAGAGGCCAGATGTCATCAACTACCATGAGATATAGTCTGCCTTAAACAAAGTAGGTACTTAATGTTTTTTGCTTTAAGAAAATTTCAAGTTTCTATTCAGACTGACACCTACGACTGACTCTAAAATAAACTTATGTACCATAATACAATTTTGTAACACAAACATTAAACCAAATTTTATACTTCTCCCTAAGTACCATTGAGAGGGCACAGCTGATCATTACAAAGCTTCTTTAGCATCAAATTTAATCATAAACATTTCTGGTATATTTGTCATATTTTCAACATTCAGAAGTTATAAAATGTTCCTGTGGATGTGACCATCTTTTTTTTTTTATTTGACAGAGAGAGGGAGAGCAAGACTGCGTGCATAAGCAGGGCAAGTGGCAGGGAGATGGAGAAGCAGGCTCCCTGCTGAGGAAGGAGCCTGATGTGAGACTCATCCCAGGACAACCGGGATCATGACCTGGGCTAAAGGCAGGCGGTTAACCAAGTTAGCCACCAGCCACCCCTGGATGTGACCATCTTGACAGTCCTGCCGGAATACTTAATATGTATATTTTTCAGCACTAGTATATATTGCCTTTTCTTTTTCTGTTCATTTGTTCATGTTTCACTTTTCAAGCAGATACTCAGTTTTGTTGCTTTCTAATTTCTATGCATTTGTCAGTTTCACTAAAATACTACTGACCACTGTAACCTGCAATGAATATTTATTAAGCACCCATTATATGTCTCTCATTATTTTGAAGGCTCAGGGTACAGGACTGAAATGCGAATATTCTGCTCTTGGTCACATGTTATAGTGGAGAGACAGGTAATAAATCCAACAAAAAAGAAAGATGATGGTGTTATATGGTAATGAGTGCAATGAAAAATAGAGTGATGTAAAGGATATGGCCAGAAAGTAAGAGTCTTCCTTGCCTTTTCTTAAGAAAAAATTATACAAGTTATATTACCAGTCTTTAAATGTTATGGTAGCTCTATGTTAGCTCTATTATAGGCCCCAAGCGTTACCTCATTCTCTATGAGATAGATCTCTGTTTGATTTAGTATTTGGTAGTGATTAGGGTCCAGACTCTGCAAAGCCACATGTTAACACAAAGACTATTGTCCAATCAAGATACTCAAGGATTCCATCTGGCAGAGATAATAACCCTACATTTCATGATTTTATTGCCCTGTAGGATATAACGAGTTTTGTCTCTAACATAGCAAATTTGTTTTCAGTACATCTTTCTTGAATGATATATAAGCATTTATGCCTCCAATTCTCCTCAGAAAAAGATTTATCATCTTTATTTTTCTTTTATTAATGAGTTAAAAATTTAATATTCAGGGATGCCTGGGTGGCTCAGTTGGTTGGACAACTGCCTTCGGCTCAGGTCATGATCCCGGAGTTTCTGGATCGAGTCCCGCATCGGGCTCCCAGCTCCACGGGGAGTCTGCTTCTCTCTCTGACCTTCTCCTCGCTCATGCTTTCTCTCACTGTCTCTCTCAAATAGATAAAAATAAAATCCTTAAAAAAAATTTAATATTCGCTCAGCATTGATAAGAGAATCCTGATTTTCACTTTTTGAAAATTATAATTTGACCAGAATGTGAAAGGGAAAACTTTTCTGAAAAAGGAACATTTGACCTCAAATCTAAATGACAAGAAGGAGACAGTCATGTAAACTGGGGACAGACTTCTCAGGAAGACTGAATGGGGCCTTTAAAATGCTGAAGCAGGAGGGAGCTTGGATTGTCAAAGGATCAAAGATCTTAAGGAGCAGAAGAGTGGGAGGAGATGACTCCAAAGAACCAGTCAGGGGCAGATAATGCAGGTGCTGTAGATTATGAATAATGACTTCGATACCTATATAAAAAATATCTTCTATGAAATCTCAATGCATATATGCCTGCTTCCTCACTTATAGTCAGTTAAATTTATTTAAAAAATAAGTTAGATAAAAAACTAATGATGTACTATATGTTGGCTACCAGAACATAATTTAAAAAATAAGTTAGAGTCAGAGGGAAAATGTAAAGATTCACACAAAGAGAAAACTAAAAAAGCTATTTCTGATTAAGAGAACATTAATTAACATATTATGCATCAATTCTACTCCATTAATAAACAAAAAAAAAGAAAATATACTGAATCACCTCCTCTGAGGTTATGATTTCATTTAAATTGAAGACTCCGGTGGGTGTAAATATTCCTAGAGGTCCCCTTTCCGTTCTTATTCTTCCCAGTAAAGAAGAAAAAGCAGACTCCAAGTTATCAGACAATTGTGGAAGAGAACGGAAGAGCAGAGCAACCAATTCTGCCTCTGACTGATCGTGTTTTTTTTTTTTAAAGATTTTATTTATTTGATAGAGAGAGAGATCAGAAACAGGCAGAGTGGCAGGCAGAAAGAGAGGAGGAAGCAGGCTCCCTATTGAGCAGAGAGCCCGATGCGGGGCTTGATCCCAGGACCCTGGGATCATGACCTGAGCCGAAGGCAGAGGCTTAACCCACTGAGCCACCCAGGCGCCCCATGATCGTGTTTTTTAATAGTGTTATAGCTTCGCCATCTTGATAGCGAGCATGAATTTCCCAGAGATATGTGTTGTTCCTCTGTGGAAAGGTTTTAAGACAGATAAAATTAGCTATAAATCATCTTGAATTTCTAACAGAAGGATTCCAGACTCTAGCTGAGGAGTTGTCTTTTTCCACCTCATTTTGCCCACCATGTTCTCTCACAGTAGGAGGAATCACAAAGACCAAAAAGGGCAACCCTAGTTCCTTATTTTTCCTTCCTTGTTACCAGGCCGTTCTGTGCTGTTTCACTTCTTAATTTATAAAAAGTCATGATAGTGTGTTTATTCTACGTGGTCTTATTTTAGGAATTTGTCTTATTTTGTTCATAAAGAAAATGCATAGAACTAACCTAAGATTATGGTATATTTTATCTTTACCGGTTTCTTAACTTGCCTGCTTGTCCTCGTTTCTTTATTATTGCTGGCTGACCTTTTAGCAAAGTTCATCTGCAGTTTCTATTTTGTTTTTCCAGTGTTGTGGAAAGCTCTCACCCATCACCCGGATGGCAGAAATCCACCAGAAAGTCCAAACTGGGGAAATCCCAGAGTTGGAAAAAAGAAATTTTTCAAAAAAAGAAAACCTTATCAAAGTAAACATGTTCAGGAATATTCTTGTTTGCCCGTAAGGTGATCTATAGGCAATTCTGAGATATGAGATGGCTAAAAATAGGAAAATGCAGGCATAATTATCAGAATATCAACGGATGTTACAGGATGTTGCAAAGCCCGTTTCCATGTGAAATACGTATTAGCAAAGTATTCTATGCCTTTGCCCCTTTAATTTTGTTTTCAAAAATTCCCATGACAATATTCAGGTATCTGTGCCACACGAGGACGCATTTCATGCCAAAACTGGTTTGGGAATCCTGGAGATCAAAGGAGGGAGGTACACTGCTGCTGAGAACAGACCCTTCTAAGACATCTTGCAAGGGTAAGTTCAGAACTGTGCGCTCTTTTGAATACTGTCTGGATCTGACAAGAGGATTCAAATAGACTCTGCAAACAATGGAGCTTTGGGAATTGTGTACATCTTGAGAAGTAATTTGAGTGGCATATATTTAAGACAATCTATTCATATTTGAGCAAATCCAAGCAATTTATATTTCCTGGATGTCAGCTTGAATAGGAGGTTGGAAGAATGGTGTTGCTTCACTCTCATGTTAAATAAAAATCATGGGTAATCATGTATTTACACATTAATTTATGTTACAAAAGTATGCCAAGTTAGAAAATAGGACCTCCATACACTGCTTTGGAGGGTATAAATTGTTATAAACTTCCATAGAGGACAATTTGGAATGTATATCCAAAAGCTTAATAATATTCACGATCTCTGACTCATCAATTTTTCAAGGAAATAGGAAAATAGATGTTCAGGATTATATAATTTATTATGTTGTCATTGTGTTTACAATAATGGAAATCTGCAAAGTTAAATGTTAAATGTTAAATGTGGCTCACTCACACAATAGGATACTTTGCAACATGTACAAATGATAAGATTTATAATTACTGATGTGAAGATATGTTTTTAAATTATAAAATCAGGTTACAAAATAGTATTTAAAGAATGATCCCATTTTGGTAACAATACATTTTATTCATTTGGTGGTATATATGAATAAAAACTCTGGCAATTCAATGAATAATGTTTTAGGCTTTGTTACTGGCTTAAACTTATGTATTTCCTACTCTTTTTGCCAGAACATTTTTGGAGTACGATGTCATGTAGGATTCTATTATAAATTATGATTCATAAATTATAAAGCATATGTTGTAGCAATCTATGGCTACATAAACAAATGTAGCTAAAAATAATAATTCATAATTTGTCAGGCTTCTGTGAAATTCTGCTTGGTGTATTGTTGATGGGGTGCTGGGATGGCTGGAAAATCGAAAATGTACATATTATGTGAATGGCAGTTAGTCCTGGCCTCCAGGAACAGTTCTCCTATACATGGAACTCTCCACAGGGACACTTGAGCTTCCTTTTAGCATGGCAACTAGGTCTCAAGAAGAAACATTCCAAGAGTCAAGAAATGGAGGCTACCAGCACTCGCAAGACCTGGATTTAAAAGTCCCAGAAAGTCACTTCTGCTGTTTATTTGTCAGAGCCTGTCAGAAAACCAGCCTTGATTCAAGGGGAGAGGAGTGCAGTGGTGTGCAGACAAGAAGACAGGAATTGTTAGGGCCATGTTTGGGATCTAACTACCACACTACGGAATATGGCAGTCGGAAGCACCTTGGAAATGAAATGTCCTTGAATGTGTGAAAATCTGAGCTGAATTTTGAACTAAAAATCAGCTCAGAGGTTACATATTAAATTATCTAATTTATCTAAAGAGACTTCTATAATCATTGACCAGATTCCAGCTGGTCAGAGGAGAGGAGAAAGGAAGTGAAAGAATTTCCTCTATAAAAGACATTATTTGGACAACCAGAATTGATTTGAATGTGAATAGGATATTAAATAATACTATAATTTAAATATTGAATGTAATAAGTTTTATACAGGCATTTTGTCAAGTGAAAGAATGTCCTTATTCCTAGGAGATGGATGCCTAGGTATTACAGAATTAAGTGTAATGGGGGCACCTGTCTGGCTCATTCGGTACAGCATGTGACTCTTGATCTTGGGATTGTGAGTTTGAGTCCCACATTAGGTGTAGAGATTACTTAAAAAAAAAAATTTAAAAAGCTTTTAAAAAAGATTAAGTGTTATGGCTAATCTGTCTGCTTCTAATGGTTTAGCTAAAAATTAAAAAGATGGAGCGTATATGTTAAAATTTGTGAAGCCGGGTAAAAGAAATTCAGCTACATGCAGTTTGCCTTTTTGAGTCATGACCCCGTGATTGAAAGGGAGTGGATTAGGGAAGATCTCTAGCTCGGGGATAGGAAGCCCTGGAAGGAAGTTCACATATAGAACAGACAGAGTCTACCCTGAACAGAGATGGGAGTTCACCACAAATAAACTTTAAACCTAGAAGAAAAGTGGCATGACTTTTAGAGGCAATTCTGAATTTGAAGTTTGCCTCAATTATAAAGAAAAAAATATTTATTTTTGGCATATCTAAGTTTAGAGTTTAAATTTGGCTTTCACTATCACCCCCTTCAAGAAAATGAGAAAAGACAATTTGAAGTTTATAACTATTATACATTCCTCTTAAACAACACATTTCTTCTATGTTAAATTGGATAAAAATTGTTAACCAAGGGGGTTCACAGACTTCTGCCTCCCCTTTTGCCCAGTTAGTTTTTTTTTTTTTTTTTCCCTCCTCCCCTACCCTCTGAAGAAAGAAGGAAACTTCCTGAATGGATTCCAAGGAGAAAGGAATTTGGAACCAAAGGAATTTAGGGACTGAACACCGGGGAGTTAGGAAGTGTCCTGAGTATATTGTGCAAAACTGTGCATTTTACAGATGAGGTTGGGAAGGTATAAGAAGAGGTGGTGTGAATAAAAAAAATCTGCTTAATAGAAAAGACAACTACTGAGAATTTGGAATGTCATATGTTAATAACAGTTGCTGTGATCCTGGCATTTGTATCTTCTTAAAAATAGAGAGAGACATGAATAAAGATTATATTCCTTTCAGAGTCTAGAGTCTATAGGAGGGACACTGCTCATGGATTTGATTTTGGGTTTATAGCTAAATAAGCATTACATATGTATCAAGGAAACCGTACACATGCTCCCATTAGACCAATTTTAGCTTTTTTTCTTTGTTCGCTTCTTTAAACCCTATTTATATTAAGAAGGACAAGAATATGTCTCTTCCTAATCAGCCCCCCAAAAGACAGAACTAGGGCTTCATAATCAATTGTAGAACATGTTCTTTTCTTCTTCAACTCAAACCAAAAATTTGTCTGCAGTTATTTAATTATAGTTTTTAGTGGCCAAGATATGCCTTCCCTAAAATAAATGCTAAGTAAAATGGTAGAGTTTAAAAATAAAATCTCCAGAAGAATAAATGGATGTTTTCCATACAGGAAATGTAGGAAAACTAAAGATGGATTTAAAGACATGAGAGAAATGAAATACTCCTTTCTTGCTGACCATAGATCCTTAGTTATCCTAGAGATAGCAATATGCAGTCTCAGGAAATATTAAAGCCAATTTTCACGTTGATAAGTCATCATATGGCTTTTGTAAATATAAAGCCCAAATATCACAGTGCCTTGTTCCAGTTGAATTCTAATTTGTATGAAAATTAAACTCTGCTACAACACATGAAGATTTCATAAAATATTTATGACCAGCTCAGTCTTTGTTGAGAATAACAAAACATGTGAAGTGTGCAAATTAGCTGGCATGTGGTTAAAAATTGTGTGTGTGTGTGTGTGTGTACCTTTAGATTTATTGGAGAATTTGGGCTACAAATAAATGTAGGTTTTCCACATTTTTGATCCATGATAAGGTCTAATATTTTTTTGTTTGTTCCATTTCCACAGGTCACTATGTCCAAGGTATTGTGCATATGTTTAACAAATTATGAAATAGGAGCACCTGGGTGGCTCAGAGGGTTAAGCTTCTGCCCTCAGCTCAGGTCATGATCTCAGGGTCTTGGGATCAAGCAGGGTCCTGGGATCGAGCCCTGCATCGGGCTCTCTACTCAGCGGGGAGCCTGCTTCCCCCTCTTTCTCTGCCTGCCTCTCTGCCTACTTGCAATCTCTCTGTCAAATAAGTAAATAAATAAAATCTTAAAAAAATTATGAAATATAATTATTGTGGCCTTGTTTCAAACTATCTTTAGTTTGGAGTGGAATTAGGGTATGCTTTGCAGCTAAAGCTCAAGGAATTCCCTGACTTCTTTATTTACAAGCCAGATGCTTTGAAATCTCTTTCTTATAAATAAAGTGTTACAATACCTCTCTTTTAGGGTTACTGTTGGGATTAAATGTTATAATACAGCTCTGTGTCTGGCACAGTGCTTGATAGTTAGCAGACTCTTGGTAAATGCTAATACCATTTCATTATTTTATTATTTTATCACTGACTTCAGTTAAATTTCTCCAAATACAATCACTTAAAGCATATGCAGAAAAGAAAAACTCATCTGGACGAGTTTGAAGATTTAAGCCTCAAGTGTAGCGATAAATCAAACCCTTAGACGGTAAATCAGGATTCTAGCAATTTCATGAATCTCCATAGGCAAGAGATTCCACAATGGAGGGCCTACCATACCCAGGGTGTATCCTCCCTCCCCTGCATTGTGAGAAAAGGTTTGTGTACATAGGAGATAAATCACGTTTTTCATATTATCTTCACAATTTTTACATAAATCTAAATCTATTCTAAAATAAAGGCTTATTTTTTAATCTTATTTTTATTTTATTTCTTTTCAGTGTTCCAGCATTCATTGTTTACGCACCACACCCAGTGCTCCATGCAATACATGCCCTCCTTAATACCCACCACCAGGCTTATATTTTAAAAATACACTATGAGAAAATAACCCAAATTGAGAATATGAAGCAGACACATATATGTACATACTTTTTTTTTTTTTAAGATTTTATTTATTTATTTGACAGAGAGAGATCACAGTAGGCAGAGAGGCAGGCAGAGAGAGGGAGGAGGAAGCAGGCTCCCCGCTGAGCAGGGAGCCCAATGCAGGGCTCAATCCCAGGACCCCGGGATCATGACCCGAGCCAAAGGCAGAGGCCTAATCCACTGAGCCACCCAGGCGCCCCTGTACATACTTTTGAAGGTGAAAAATTTAACAGTGAAAATTTGAAAATCAGTCCAATCTGAAAACTGAGAACTGGTAACCTAAACTGAGTGGTCCACATATAATAATGGATACTGTCACTAAAAATTCAAAAATGTGCAATATCTTGATATATGGAAAATCATCCATAAATGAAATGTGAAAAAGCAAAAAGACATGATAGCATGTTTACCCTGGTTATAAAAATTTTAAAAGACAGCTATATTCAGATAAAAAATGATTTTTAAAAGACATGTAACAAAGAGATAATGGCATTTTAAATATGTGTATGTTTTCCATGGATATATCAAAAGAAATACTCTTAAGAAATATTCCCTTATTCAAATGGAAGCAATCCTCTCCTCAAACTAGTTATTCTGAACATTTCTGCTTTTCACAACCTAGTTACTAGGATCTGGAGAGAAAGTATCCTATTCCATAATACAGTGTCACCCACAATGCTTACTAGCTCAAAGCCTATTATAAAGTGAGAATTCAGTAAAAGTTTATTAAATGAAAATTTTAATATAATCTATTTGCTTAACTTTGCAACTTGTAGACTTATTCAATATTATAAAGAACTTACACGTTTGTAATTTTTCATTTTTATGTTATATGAACACAAAAGTGCCCAATGGTGTTCAACTTGATAAATGTGGTAAATATAATTATTACTTAGAAAATAGTCATTCATTCTCTCCTTTCCCTCTACAGCCTTCACAGGAGGAGGTTACTTCTCTCCTCTTTGATGTTGGACTTGGCCATGGGACCAGCTTTGGTTAAGGAGATATTTGTAGATGTAAGAAGAGGCTTGTAGTGGGCTTGCACATGCATTTTCCCCACTACTTGAGAAAAAAAGTAAATGGGTAGCCACTGGTCTTTCACTAGTAATGAAAAATACATAAACAGACCTGGATTAACCCTCTTTTAGGAGCCAACTTGAATTCTCAACCAGATCAAACACTAAATCGGTAGACACATAACAGAACAATAAATGATTATTGACACATGACACTGACTTTTGGGATGGCTTGTATAGAGCTATATCTCTTTTCTTTTTTTTTTTTTTTTTTTGGTCTTTTTGCACTGACTAGGACCTTCAGCAGAATGTTTAATAGAAACGGAAATAGTGGGTATTCTTTATTTACTCATGACCTGCCACTGGTTGGGTGCCCTTGGAAGCAGATCCTAAGATGAAGATTAGCATGCAGGAAATCTGTTAGGAGTATTCATGGGATCTACCCATGTGGATGGAATAGAGCATAAGAAGTCCTGCATTGAGAAGGAAATTAGGCTATAGTATGATCTCAAGGAATCCTTCAGCCAACCCATGAGGAACTCTGAAGCTGGGATAGGTTTTTAACCTTGTTCCAAGTGGGGAAGGGAGACCAATCTTTGTAACTCTGTACCAACCAGAAATTGCTTGAGGACTACTCAGATGAAGAAGGTGATGTGACTTTCCAAAGAGGTAATCCACTTCAGTCAACACAATTCCTAGAGGGTGGACAGAGAAGGGCTCTGTGCTGAGGGACTCACAGAGGCTGGGGTAATAAGTCCTTCTGTTCTGAAGGGCCATCTGGACAGCATCTACTGTACAAGTCTTCATGGGCAAATATTTTAATGTCACAGTATTTGAGCCCTATTGTTACACAAGTAATAAACATAACAACAATAACAATGATGATGATAAGAAAAAGAAAACAGCAAATAAGAGTAACTGTCATTTCTGTAACAGAATGTGAAATGGTGCTTTTCCCATGGTCTCAGAATTTCAGTTGAAGCCCTCAGCTAAGCTAACAGATGGCAAATCACATATTTTAAAGAGTGATATTTCCATGTAGAACTTCCTAAAAGTTATGTGGCTTTGTGTCCATTACTTCAAAGAGCCTATGTAAAGGAACATGGAAAACTTGAAGAGAAAAAGTTTTCTATGTCATATTCTTCCCTCCCTAAGACAAAATGAGAAGCTTCTAAAGAGATGTTTTTATTATTGATGTCCTTTTGTCTGTTTGTGCTGGTTTTTGTTTCTTCAAAACAGGAGACTAGAATGTTATTCCCCAGCTGGATACCTATTAAACCGCAGATATACACTGTCCTGCCTTCTGCTACCCCTGCCAAACCTTAGAGCATTTGTGAAGGTATATTAACATACCGACTAAATCCTGCATCTGGTCTGGGGAATTTCACAATCTGAGGCAGGTTCCAGTTGTCCATTACAGCAGGAGGAGCAAAGAAGGTAGTTTTGGTATCAGCAGCATGGGTGTAAATTTCCCACAGGTCAAGTGAATCTATGGAAAAAGAGCCACTTACACTATCCTGACAGAACTATGAAGGAGGCTGTTTATGGAATGTGAAGATCTTAGCTGAAAGAGTCTGTAGGTCACTGTTGGGATGAGAATGGAGGGTATAGAGCTGAGAGGCATCATGAGAGAACAGCAGGAAAGGTCATCACCTGCGTCAAGGAATGGTGCCCTATAGAGATCCTAGAGGGTGTCTCCAGACAACTCTCAAATGTTCTCTAGGAAAGAGCCAGAATTTAGAACCTGCCATAACTGAGGACATTATAGATTATAAGAGCACCGGACAAGTAAGACTTTGACCTCTTCCTCTAACTCCCTCGCCACCATCTATCATCCTCCTCCAATTCTCTCCCACCCTCATGACCCTAGTGTTGCAAGTACTATGTCAAACAGGCGAGAAAGGATAAGGATCAACAAACTTTCTTGAGCCATGGATCTGGCCTAAGCTGTTGGGAGTGGGAGCAAAAGAGAGGAGGAATGGTGCTGTGGGGGTAGAGACTAAATTATTACAATTAGACTAAATTATTACAATTTTGATTCAGTCTGGATTTTTAGAAACTGTAATCCTCTAAACAACTACCATATCTGTTCACTAGATTGCCAAAAAGTAGAGAAGGGTGATCTGGGTTACTGCTAAAAGTCAGTATAGTAAAATAGAGCTCCCATTTTCCACTAAAATAGACAACAACAACAATCATGATAACCAGTAAAGGTAATTGTTAACCTTTGTTCAAGGTTTTATATTCTATGAAGCACTTTCGCATGATCCAACAGATATATTATAGTCTTGATCTTCCTTAATACAACAATAAAATTGATATTGTTTTTCTTTCCACTTACAGATCTTGGAGCAATCTGTAGCCTCTTCCCAGAATGTTCTTCCTCCTATTTTAGCCTGGTTAATTCTCAGTGCTGTTGTGGAGCCCAGATCAACTGTCTTTGCCTCATAGAAGCCATCTCTGACCCTCTGGTCAGATTTACCCATTCTGTGCTTTCACAGCACCCACTATTTATACTTCATATTACCTTCCATGATTTTACTTTAAAAAGTATGGAATTAATCACATTATTTATAATAGCATGATAAGGGAACAACCTAAGTGTCAATCAACAAATGAATGGCTAAAGAAGATGTGGTATATATACACAACAGAATATTTCTCAGCCATTAAAAAAAAAAAAAAAGTGAAATCTTGCCATTGCAACAACATGGATGGACCTAGAAGGTATTATGCTCAGTGAAATAAGTCAGAGAAAGAAATGCCATATGATTTCACCTATGTGTGAAACCTAAAAAACAAAGTAAGCAAATGAAAAATCAGAAATAGATTCACAGAGAAGAAACTGGTGGCTGCCTGAAGGCAGGTGAATGGAGGATGGGTAAAATAGGTGAAAGGGATAAAGAGGCACAAAGTTCCAGTTATCAAATAAATAGGTCATGGAGATGAAAATGCTTTACTGACAGTGGCCATTTGTGGCTGGATTCAATATTTTGCTATGGTCTGTTAAGAGACACTGAACTGGGTGGAGAGGACCATCACTCCCCATGATGTGGGCATGGAGAGGAGAGAGAATGTAGGTAGCTGAGAGGGGGTCACAGGTGAACTTGTTAGTTTTTTTCAAACAGCCACTTTATTCATGAGCAAGAATGCAAGTCCCTTCTACCTTCATCCCTCTAAAGATAATAGATTGATGATTCTTTTTTTTTTTTTAAAGGCAAGTTCTTCAGTCCCTTTGAAGGAAAGTGCTATAGAAGATCATGATGTTATTTTTGACTAATCAAAGGGAAAAATATCAGGCTAACATCAAGGACAATGCTTTTGATAATTTTTTAAAAGGTTATTCATGCTATCTTTTATTCTGCAGTCAATTAGACTCCTTCATTTTTAACATAAAACTGAGCAGCTGATATTTCTTTTTAATGGTATTTTCTTACCATGAAAAATTGAGGTTATTTTTCCAGTGAATTATTAGAAAAGATCAACCACCCATCCATAAAAACTTATAAGACCACCATGATGTCCCCTCTTTGGCATTTTAAAACATTTTAATTAGCTTAGTAATGTTTTTGAATTCTACTCAATTTAGAGTATTTCCAAAAATACATAAATAAAGGTTTACCCTGAGGCCTCCAATTAAGCTAAAGCAAGTTTCATTTCCCTGAAATGTTATTTCTTCTTTGACTTTTGAATATGATGATCATTAAAAATCCTTTCCAGAGTCAGAATCTTGTCCACTCACTTTCCTTTCTAGACATCAAATGGCTTTGAATCTTCATTTGTTGTTGGCTATCTTTGAACTGATCAGCTAAGAAGCACCACAGAAAACAAGGAAGCAAGTTGAGTAAATTAAATAAAATTCATGATACATAATATATCAAATTATCATGTTGTACACCTAAAACCAATACACTGTTATACATCAATTATATCATTAAATAATTAATTCATATGAGGAAGCTTCCCAAGAGGGTCATCTATTTAAAATATATGTGGCCAATATCATGTACACAAACTAAAAGCAGCACCTTAATGAAAATAATTTACCTTTATTGATAATGACAGAATTCTTAGTGGGCAATAATTATAAAATGGTGGTATAATATTCATTTATTTAATCAGAGCTAAACTTGTGAGCCAAAGCAGATGAAAAGTAAGTTCATGAATAAACAGAATATCTCTCTCCTTTAATCTGATCTAATTATAATTGTAGGCCAAATCTTTCTTGGGGAAGTAATCAGAGCACACTGCCAGGCCTGTCAGAATTCCAGAGGCATACCTGGCTTACGTTTAAGCTAGTGAGTTTGGTCTCCATTGTGAATTTTCATGATTTGTAGAATAGGGATCAGAGTCAATATTAACTTAAATATTGAAAGGGCTAAGACTTTATTTTGTGTCCCCTAAGCCGGTGACACTTGACTGATTGGTTAAAGCTGCTACTTAATTTGGAAAAGAAAATGATCTTGTCAATAATTTTTAGTTTTCCCCTCCACGATATGGTATTGCTCCTTATTTATTCCAGTCATTTGTCTCTAATGAAGTTTTTGGCTGGAGCCTAAGTCATACCTTTGGAATTCTGACAGGTCTGGCAGTATCTGATAAATTGATGAGGTAGTCTCCCCGAGGCATAAATTGCAAGAGAGAATGAGGCATCTACTGGAATAGAATTGATTCTCAGGGAAGAGAGTGTCAGGCAACAAGTAAAATCAGTAACAAACCCGTGGACACAAATGGGAGAATAGGTATGACTGAGAGGTGTGAACAGAGTACAATATTTATCTCCTGTTACTGCCGCCATGTTCCCTTCTTTGCATTTTTTATTCATCTTTACATTTTCTAGGTGAGAAACTCTATCAAAAGGAGAAAATAGTGTGTTCCTATAAACTGCTCATGTCATCAGGTCACGAGTATATTTCTCTGGTACTCTTCTAATGGATTACAGTCCCAAATGAGAGAGGGGGTCCTCTCTAGTCTTCACCACAGAATGCAGTGCAACACTGAACACAGAAGACTTAGCAGGGGAGCAAGACTGGAACCAATGGACACAGGAAGTGGCTGGCCAGCCCAGTGGAGGTGGCATGTGTGCCTGGCAGTGTGAGGGAGAGGGACATTGCTTGGGAAAGTGGTGTACCCACCAAAAGAAGTTGGCATGCCTAGGAGGAATAGTGGAATTTGAGAGAAGTACAGTAACAGAGGAAGAAGTGCCTGGTGGAAATGGAAGTGGTGATGCAGAGTGCTCATCTCTGGAAGGAGTTCCTGGAGGAACACAACACAACAGCAGGTACTGGGGAGTGCTGGGGGCTTCTGTTTAGCCTTCTAGGTAAAGGAAAAAGCACTTCCAAAGGGAGGTACAGGAGGAAGGGAAATTGCCATAAGGCTTCTCAGCTCATGTGACACATTCCCTGGGGACTTCTGGATGAAGTGAGGTGGAAGGAAGAAGAAATTTCACAGGAGAAATTCTCAAAGAGCAGGTGGGACAAGTGTCTATGGATGTGGCTTATCCAGTGTGAAATACAATTTAAATTTCTGAGATGGAGTGCTCTGGAGAAGCAGGCCATAGTAGTGTAAGCAACTTTCCTCATAATGTCTCAAATACCATATAGGTTGGTTGGATTTTTGATAGCTACAGTAAATTTTTTTCTGGTTTTATACTTTATCTATGTCCCACCTATATCTCAAAACAAACAAAAATTTGGAAAAACATAAAATCATTGAAACAAATTATAATGAAAGAACAAATATAAGAAGTGCCAAAAAATAGGTAAAAGTGACAGTTGAGTAGGAAATAAACAGAGAATATATTAAAAAAATTTTTTCAGTGTTCTTTAGATCTTACAATTGGATGTAAAAATAAGTTTTGAATGTTCTAATAGTCAAACAAAGAAAAAGTATGATAGGTTGTGTAACACTTTTACGTGTTCAGGTGATATTACCCTCATTTTAAGTTATTACCTCTTTTTGTTTTCTCTCACAAGCCACACACAAACCCGTCTCATTTAAATGATTCGAGCAGTACAAAATATGTACAATAAGACAAGGATTCTATCTCCTTCTGTCAGAAGTACTTTAACAGATGATAAATGTCCTTGAATTTTTTTTCTGTGTAATTTTGCCTATCAAACCAAAACGTGAGACCCTAGAAAGATACTTGTTTGAAAAGGCTTCCTTGTAGGGGTTGTAAATTGAGTGAGCCTTAATCTTGAGGGTTGTAGTTTCAATGTATTTTTTTTTAATTTTTTTTAAAGATTCATTTATTTATTTGACAGACAGAGATCACAAGTAGGCAGAGAGGCAGGCAGAGAGAGGAAGGGAAGCAGGCTCCTTGCTAAGCAGAGAGCCCGATGTGGGGCTCAATCCCAGGACCCTGAGATCATGACCTGAGCCGAAGGCAGAGGCTTTAACCCACTGAGTCACCCAGGCGCCCCTCAATGTATTTTTAAAAAGTTGAAAGATAGAACTAAAATGTTAATATTTTCCTTGAGTGTAGAAGACAGAAGATAATTTAGAATTTTTCTCAAAGATTCCTGTACGTTCCAAACATTCTACATTAAAAATTTATTATATTTTTAATTTTTAAAAAAATTGTCACTTTAAATAAATAATGCCAGTTCCAAGAACACAAATGCAAAAAAATGCAAAAAAAAGACTTTAAGGAAGAGGCTTAACTTTTAGGCCAGTTGGTAATGTCTAGATAGTAAAAAATCTATTAGAGGTTTATATAAATTATTTATCTATATTAACATGCTGCATACAGCTTGTTTTTCATTTTGTTTTATGAATAATTTCTGATTTCTTAATAGTCAATTCACAGCCCCAGTTTGAGATTTATTTTCTTCTCCATACTCAGATTTAGTTTCTGCACAAACGTATTATTTAAGCATCAAGGGCCCACACACCAACTTAGAAGTCACAGCATTGGAGATACTCTCTCGTAATACTCCGTGAACTCTGTATAGATAATATAATGGCATTTATCCATTTGTTGATGTTAAATTCTTTACAAGTAATGTTTACTGAGCATCTACTATATGATAAACATTTTTCTAGATACCAACAATATTTAGCAAAGATAAATATAGATCTTGTTTCCAAGTCCAGTGATAAAAACCAATTACTCAGATGACAGAAGGTTAATACTTTGAGTGGCTATAGTATCGACAGAAGCAAAAAAAAAAAAAAAAAAAAGAAGAAGAAGAAGAAAGAGGACATAAATTCTAATAAGGTAAAATTGCCTCTGGTCTGGCTTATTTTTCTTCCTTAGTAATAAGTATTATAGATTCCTCGTTATAGGACAAGCAAAAATACATGAAAATTAACAAGGTATGCTTTATAATTTTCCATTGTGTTTGGAGTCCTAAATATTAGACTTTATAGTTCGGCTTTGAATGTAGGGTTTTCCTCTGCTAGTAACAGTACTCTAGACTTTGAATCAAAATTTATTCCAACAGTTTGTTTCCTTTTTTTTTTTTTTTACACAGATCAGCCCAAATCTGAATTCATCAGTGTGGTTCCACCAAAGCCTTCTGGGCTCCATTCCACACTGCAGTATAAGTTAAGGTCTTTCTGATAGCAACATATTGTGGACTGATATTTGTATAGTTTAATTTTGCTGCGTAGGTTCACAACCAAGCTGTGATCTGCATGAGATCCAAGTAGGGAGCCAGTTCATTTTGAAAAGAATTAGGATCCAGCGGAGAATTAGCTGATAAATACAAAAGGTTTGCTTAACCAAGTAAAGTACTTATAGAGCACCGATTACTTGTACAAGTTTTGTCCTTTATGTTTAATAGTCATAAGTGCTGATCCATGCAGGAGTTCTCTTAGGAGGCTCCAAAAAATACTAATTACAGGAGAGTAGGGATATAACTATATTCTGACAGATTACATTGTAAAGATGGTTGCCCAGAATGAATGATCCAACGCCTTACTTAGCATACTAGCAAGAGCTTTTTTCCAGAAACTTAAGCTCTGATGAAAGCATCTTCCAAGGTTACAAAGCACAGCACCTTGAATAAATCCAAGAAAGACCACTTTGCTTCGGGAAAAACTGGCTGAATCTCAAAGAATTGAGATTGCACTAGTACCATGAGCCTTATGTGAGTTAAAACAAGGCTTGAACATCTGAAGGAGTCCTTAGAGTAGGTCGGACTCCTATTGGCAGTTCTAAGAAATTAGGTGTTTTGTTTTTTATTATTCTTTTAGTTTTGTTAGTGGTACAATGTAAATGTTCTGATTTCACTTCTGTCTTGGCAAGAGTTTGATGAAAGATTTTATTAATGTCATTTAAAATAGTGAACTTGTTTATCATCTGTGTATTTTAACCTTTACATCCAAATAATCTTTAACTTTGAAGAATTGAGGTGGGAGTGAAAATTAATATCTCACGGTCTCTTGTTTTAGTCTGAGATGTAAAAACTAGAAGTGATAAAAATTTAATTTATATATTATAGAGACTGACTCTTCTCAATCACTATCGAAAGTAAGGCATGTAGAAACAGATGGAGAAAATAAATTCTTAAATAAGAGCAGATTGGGAACTCTGGAGATTTGTAGGTTCCAGAGAGGTTTCTGGTTTCAAAATAATTGAGCTTCACCAATTTCAAATAAATTGAATAACCAATTTCACTGGTTTCAAAATAATTCCTTCCCCCAGAAGCCGAAAGTGATTTCATATTTAGATACACACCAGTAAGAGTTCAGATACTACAGAAGATAGTATGAAGATTTCCTAAACGAACATGGTGGTAGTCTGTAGCTTGCTGATCATGGGTCTGGGAATGTGGTAAATTCCTTTCAGCAAAATAGGATTTCTGGCCCAGAGTGAGATTTGAGCCAGCAATTGCATGGGCATGTCGTGAAAAGACAAAAGGCTCTTCAGAATTAAAATTTAGGCTCAAGGATGCAATTTAATTGCCAATCTGGCTTGGCAATCTGTTAATGGGCTCAGTAGGAATGTTCTAAGAATATGGATGAGAAAAAGGAAATGCCACAGGGAACAGAAAGAAAATACCAGATGGAGAACAAGGAACCCAGGATTCAGTAATGGTAATAGCAGCTTAGTCTTAAAAACTCGTTAGGAATCTTTTTAAGGTTCTTATTCACAGGTTTTCAAGACTCTGCCCAAATTCTTACATGGAAAGGAATCAGCTTGAAATGAGGAGGAAGAGTGCATATAGAGTTCCATCAATGTGAACTCACTGCTTTATACATCTGTTGGCTGCTACCTGTAATTACCACTTCAGATGTTTTTCTTTGGCTACGTATTGTATTGAAGCATGTATTCAACCACGAGAAGTTAAACTGCATATGTGAGGTGATGTTCAAGGGACCTATGAGACCAGAAGCTTCATTTATCACTGAGGCTTTTCTCGATTGCCTTTATGTGATCTAAATCCTATGGCATGTTGGCAATGGTCCATCTTTGCTCTCATAGAATATGTGCCTGTGGTATTTGATAGATAATGTGGTTTAAGGTTGTGAAATCTTGTTTTTATCATGAATTTATGCTTGTTCACCCACCCACACATCCCTCTTTCTTTAGTCATCCCACACTGGGGACTGTTTCTCCAGGAAATGCTGACTTTTGCTGACTTTTGTTCACAGTTTCAGCTGACTTCAAGAACCTTTGATAATTCATTTTCACAAAGTTCCAACCTGAAGCCAGAGGCTCAGACAAGGAAAGATGCTACTTTCTGGAGACCTGGAGTCCTGAAGAGAGTGCTGAGTCTGGCCAGAGGGGAAAACAGTTTAGAGGAAAGAGAAAGAAATAAGAGTAAGGGAACAAATAGCAAAATAACAGGTAATATCTGGAGGGGGCTGCCCCCTAGGGATCAGGTCTAACACATTTAATCAAATGTAGCTTCTGTCATTCACACAGTGTGTGGGTGTGAATCTATTTGTGGCTTTTCTCTCCCCACCCATCCCCCTTCTGTGGCTACCCTTCTTACATGGACTTTGGGGGCATTTGAGTGCTGTTTCATTTCTCTATGCTGAAGAAAGAAGGAACACAGTTTCCCACTGATGTATAGTTCACACCCTTCATTCCATCACGCCGCAAAATAATGATGGAGTTGAATCAAGTGTGTATAACTGTCATTCCCTCATATCCACCCCTTACCCCACCTTCCATTGTGCCAACTTCATCAAGCTCTTGAATTATTTTAAATCCATCTCTGACCCTTTCCTGCTACAGGTCATTACCAATGTAAGCAGCACAACAGAATCACGCTTTCATTACATATCAGTGCCCTGTATAAAAATCTACCGAGGCTTCTGTTACTTTAGGTTTTGTTATTACTATTTTTTTCTAATTTTAGCTTTCTGTCCACTAAAACCTCTCTCTCTAGTCTTTTCTCCTCCCACTTCTGTGGCTCTCAAACCGGGCTGTTCATTAAAATCCCCTGGGAAACTTTTAAAATAAACCAATGCCTGGGTCTGACCTCTAGATTTTTGGGTTATGTGGTCTTGGGTGTGGCCTGGAGGGTAAGTTTTGTTTTTGTCTTCTTTTTTCCTTGATTTTAACTCTTAAGTGTTTCTAACTTGCAGCCACTAGTTTAGAGAAGTGGTTCTCAAAGGGGTTGCAAATCAGCTGTATCTGCATCACCTGGGAACTTTTTAGAAATGTAAAATATTGTACCTCATCCCAGATAATACTGAATCAGAAACTCTGACAGTGGAAACCAGTAATTTGTGCTTTAATAAACCCTCCAGGTGATTTTTGACATATTTAAAAACTGTGCTGTCCTCTAGCTACCTGTGGTTTTTGAGAACCTGCCTTGTGTCTGGCCCAAATTGAGATAGGCTTTAATATCAAGTACACAATGGATTTTGAAGACCTGGTACAAAAACAGAATATAAAAGTCACAAGTTATATTTTAAACTAATTACAAGTTGTAATGATAATATTTTGGGCAGACTGAATTAAATAAAATTATTAAGATGAATTTCACCTATTTTTTAATGTGCCTTCTAGGCAATTTGAAATTAAATGTATGGCTTGTATTACATTTCTATTGAACAAAACTGATCTAAAATTTGAGAACCACTGATCTATGCCATCACTCTTTTCCTTATATATAAAGAGTTTTTTCATAACGGTTTAATCAGGACACAGCCTGGATGTTTGATTCCACACATCTGTACCTTTCATGTAACATCCCCGTCGCCAGAAGATCTCCCCCACCCACTCTGCATACTTGTCCCACTGACTGACTCTTTTTGGTTGAGTTTTCAGGGTTTTTTTTTGTTTTGTTTTTAAATTTCAGAAGTATCTTTCAGCTGCTCCAGCCATGGTAACTCCCTTTTTCTGTTTTTGTAGTTCCTGATGCCAGAACAAGAGAGTCAGCAAGGTAACAATGATTAGAAAATTCAGAGAGGGGGCGGTATTTGTGCTCAACTTTCAAGGATTGTGGCATCAACAACAGTTGGAAAAGGAGACTGGCAGGCCCATCAGGCTGACGCAGTGAGGCTGGTAATTCCTGGATGTGAAAGGCCATTTGCATCCCCATCATGCAGGACACTATTTGTCCCCCAAGGCAGAAACCCAGTAGACAGATGTGTCTGGTGGACCTTACAGGCTAGATAGAAGAACAACTGTCAGAAAAATGGTAAAAGCTACAGCACCCAAGAAGAAGGTCTTCCCATGTTTCTATTTTACTGGGATAATGACAGAAAATTCAAAGGTTAACTGATGTCAGTAACTTGTAGGAATCAAGCCATCTTTTTTTTTTTTTTTAAGATTTTATTTATTTATTTGACAGAGAGAGAGATCACAAGTAGACAGAGAGGCAGGCAGAGAGAGGGGAAGGGAAGCAGGCTCCCTGCTGAGCAGAGAGCCCGATGCGGGACTCGATCCCAGGACCCTGAGATCATGACCTGAGCCGAAGGCAGCGGCTTAACCCACTGAGCCACCCAGGTGCCCGGAATCAAGCCATCTATTTGAAACTTTTGTGATGAAGGGAATGGGAAGGCAGTAGAGAGGGCTTTATTACTGTAATTCAGTAATACCTTCAAAGATTTTTCTTATGTTTCCTGTGTTTTAGCTACATCGAAGGATAGAAGAGAGACCAGATAAACTGAAAACACTACTTTCTGTTTAGGATTCCACTGTCCACATCACACAAGGCCAACTAAGAACAGCGGAGAGGTAAAGTCTATTCTCTCAAATCTATTTAAATCCTGACCATCCTCTCCACTCCCGGCATTCCTCTGTGTTCCCAGGATGCTCTTTCAGGTCAATTCCCACACATGCGATACTAAAACAGAAAGCAGAATGATGCTGTGAGGGGTGTGAAAGGGGAGTTTCTAAAGTGGAAAATTAAAAAAGCAAATCATGTTTCTCCTTCTGTGTGACTTATCTGCTAACCCCAGACCACTCCAGTCCATGAATTTATTCTATTCCTTCTCTAGTCATTATTTTTAGAAAGTTAATGTTTAATATTTTCCAGAAAGAACCGTTTAAACCACCACACAACCCAGATGCTCTAACAGTTGCTTCTAGCACTTCAAAAAGTTTTTGCATGAAAACATGGATTTGATTTTTATAAGCTCCTCATGGGAACAAGCAGTACCTCCAGAATTGATTGGAACTTTCTGCCTTCAGAATCCTTTAATCCTCATTAATAGGAAGAGAAATATCTACTTGCAAAGACTTTCTCAGACTAAATAGTGATGTTTTAAATTCAATCAAAATATATGAATCCCAAAACAATGAAGTACCTATGTGTGATATTATCAAGTTATAAATGACCAAATTTTCATCACCACCTTGAAGAAAAAGGCTAAAAAAAAAAAAAAATGAACCTACTTGCAAATGTAAAAACCTATAAAATACCACCAGCCAAGCATGGGATTCGAATAATGCCTTTCATCAAAGTAGATCATTTCTTTTAGGTGTAGATGAATGCCTTGCAAGTTATCACACAGTGCACACTGTCATAGTCACACTGGAGAGAAATGTTATAATATCTTGCTAGGTGTTTTTTTTTGTTTGTTTTTGTTTGTGTATGTGTGTGTGTTTATGTGTGTGTTTAGTGACAAACAATAAGATCAATAAAAATACAAAAGAGTAGATTTAAAATGCAATCAATTTTAAAAGGGGAGTGGAAGGCCAAAGAATTTATTGTGTTTCTAAGATCTGTGCTCTCTTGGTCTATTTTACTTTTATATCTTTTCTACCCAGATATTCTTTTGGTTTCCATTTCCCAGGGACCACCTAGCCTATTGCCAAAGTTGTGTTGCTGACATCAGTTTTCAAGATCAAGAGTAGTGCTCTTTTTTTCCCCCCAAAACAACTGCATATTTCAAGTCTCCCCCCCCCCGCCCACACACATACACCTCAATTTATTGTAAATAGAATTTTACTTCTTTAGAAAGTAGCAAAGATACGTAGTTGGGAGGGATATGTATATATCCCTAGAAAATGCACCAGACATTAGCAAGAATTGTAAACTATTTAAATATTTTGAAATCTAAATGAGGTCTGCTGCCTTAGGCAAAGCAATTGGGGTTGTAAATTGGCTCTGGAGTCCCTGGTCATGACTGGTTTGGGTAGCTGCCACTTCAGGGACTCAGTGTCTTAATCAATTTTCCTTACTCAAATCCAGACTCCCTAAAGGCAAAATAAATTCGATTTTCATGGCATTTCCAGCAGCATCTTTTTCATACTTTTAATTTCTGCCAGGGAGCCCCTTTTTCTAGGATTCCAACTTCCGCTGGTTAATGCCTGCCATGACTAGATCCCACAAGATGTCCTGTCTTATGGGCTCTGGTAATACCACCTCCTCTGGCTCTCTCTCCAAACTTAGGAATGATAGTTTCTTCCTGCTCTTCCCAAATTCTCAATGGTATCACCATCCCCTCATGGGATTCTTTGTTCTTCCATCAGCTATTGAGGAGGTTCCTAGTTCCTGTCTAGGTCTGCCTTACTGGCCTAGTGTACTCATCACCCTGCTACTATGAGCTTTGACAACAGAGCACCCCAAACCAGCCTCTCTAAGACTCACTTGACAAGAACCAAGAAAGCAACCATAGCCAATGATGACAGGTATAGGTTATGAAACCCTGCTCCCCTTGTGTCAAGGAAGGGGAAATTCTGTGGTGATGTTTATGTTCCAGAGTCCTCCCACTATGGATCTGGACAAGGCTATGCATGAGCTAAGTCCCATCCTTGCTTGGTTCTTTCCTCTTCTCAATCCTGCTTTGCTTTCTCCCTCATAAGCTTTTCCTCAACAGCATACCCCCAGAAAATCACATGCACCCACATCCTTGTCTCAAGCTGTCATTTCCAGGCAACCTAAACAGGAAGCTATGTAACCAAATCTCTCTTTTTGTAACTCTTAGTTTGTGTTTTCCTGAATAATACAGAAATCTAAAGTGACTCTCAGCACCTCACTTGCCAGGAAAAACCACCATGATAATATCTGGCAGAGTATCCCAGTACAAAAGCAATTTCTTACCTATTTGACTGTTTTTAAACATTCATTGAGCTGCAGCTTCCCCTCATTGTCTCCCTCCAATCTCAGTGATTTTCTCTTAGTTTCTTTAACACAGCATACTCTTCTACCTCAGACTGGTTTCCAAATGCTCTTCTTTCTGGAATGAGGGTAAGGGATATTACGTGACAACTAATCAAGGAGATAGAACTAGGTCATAAAGAACTTCTGAGACCCAGAACAGTGAGCTTTCTGTTGTCCCCCATCTTCTAATTGGGAAGTAACCACACAGAAAATACTTTTTAAGGAGGAAATTAACATAATAAAGTAAAAAGAGCTTTGAGGTGATACTGTTAACTACTGTCCTTGGACTGAGTGGTCAATTAGTTCTTCCTGATGCTCACTTAGAGATCTCAGATCTTTCTGACAGGAAGAACAGGGGCCAAGATGAAGCCAGGCCCCTTAGAGGTAATTCTCACTGGCATCTTTACTTTCTCCACCAGGCAGGGGTATATACCCACCAGTACAATTCTGACAAGTGAACTGCTGTGAAGCAGCCATCCTTCCACTGAGGTTGGCAGGCAGCCTACTACCTTCTTCTCCATCCTACCTTCCACCATCATCCTGTTTTTGTCATGATTAGGAAGGCTCCTCCTTTGACACATCAGATTTCAATAACTCATCCTCAAACCAGAACCTCATCTTTCCAGCTTTACTCTGTCACCTTAGCATACACATAAGCCTCATAAAAAGTTTTATTTACTTGATTGATTCACTTCCTTCTAATTCCTCCACCTTCACTTTCTCTGTACCTTGCTTAGACTCCATGAACTATATAAGGTGTTCATCTATAAAGAACATACTAATCTACAGAGTTGAACTACCCTCTTGCCAATAACCTCAGCTTCCATACTCTGTTTCAGTCTATTCTTGTGGCCCTATTCCAGCCTACATATCTATAATTTCTCTTTTCAGTCCCTATACTCAGATGACTGAGTGTTGCTTGAGGAAGCCAATACTCACTTTAGCACTGTGAGCAGAGAGAAATCTATGTCCCTTGGGCAATTGCAATCATTAGGTGAGCTTTGCCTAAAACACATACATCCTCACCCATCATCACAGTCTTATAATGAGATGTCCTTCCTTCTGTTCAAAGATAAATCAGCCCCAACAAAAGAGCCCCTTCCATGAACTCACCGACCACATGTACCATATTTTATTTCTACTTCATGAATATTAGAACCTGCGGCATGGTATGTAGTAAGTGTTCCATTTGATGATTCACTCTCTTTTCTATATTTTTCTGAAGCTTATATTATATTTTTATATGTCTGTCTACCCTATTAAATTGTGAGTTCCTTAAGAACTGCGATTGTGGGGCGCCTGAGTGGCTCAGTTGGTTAAGCAACTGCCTTCGGCTCAGGTCATGATCCTGGAGTCCTCAGATCGAGTCCCACATCGGGCTCCCAGCTCCAGGGGGAGTCTGCTTCTCCCTCTGACTTCCCCTCTCGTGCTCTCTCTCTGTCTCTCAAATAAATAAATTAAAAAAAAAAAAAAAAGAACTGCGATTGTTTGTTAGTCATCTTTAACCCCATATCTGGCAATATCTACAACACAGCAGGAATAAAAAAAGGTGAGAGGAAATTAAAACCTTAGCATCATAGTCATTTTTATGCATTTAGATATTATTAGTTGTGTTGATAAATGGATGTCTAAGTGAGAAAATTAGTAACATGACAAGTCCAAGTGTATAGTTATGGCAACTCAATGAGTTCCTAGTTAATTTGCTACCAAATGAGTCTAGGTAATTATCAGATCAAATTCATACCAATTCATTAAAAAAACTAATTAGGTAATTTCTAGCCTAGAGAATGGATGATCTGAGAGCCTCCCCCCCACCCCCAGGTTCCCTTTGATGCCAACTGATAGAATTGAAGATAACCAATTATTCACATATGTAAGTTCTCATTCTGAAATCTACTTATCTCTTTCTATTTGGTCATTTAGTCTAGTTGCTTATCTAGTTTCCTTTAGGATACCATGCTTGATGTGGGTTTTTTTCTTGTTATCATAATGGGAATCATCAAAGAGTTATGGCTCCTACTTCTTTAATCCATTATTTCAGTCTATTTATTGTTAGCCATTGCCCAATCTTTGTACACACACACACACACACACACACACCCATACACACATAAGTATGACACACATAATTAAGATTCTAGAACACTGTAACAGGCTTGAATGCAAACTTTCCAGGCCCTTTCTATATTTAAATAAGCAACAGTGAAACTTCTGGATTCTACATTTGCTTACCAAAGGTCTCCAGACCACTCAATAAATGTGCTTCAAGAATCTTATTTTGTTCTACTTTAAAAGAATCTCACCATAAACTCCTCCTAAATCACAAGCCTCTAAAGAATGTCAAAGAAAACAGAGCTTCCCTTTCCTCTTGTTATAAAGATCTGAATTTCTGGCTACTCATGAAATAAGAAACTATGCTGTTAGCCCAAAGACATTTGATGATTCCCCAACATAGTCAATCCTCGATTATTCAGGTGTATAGGTTATATACTTCTGAGTTTTCTGTAGTTTATAATTCTAGGTTGATTTTTCCCTTTTGCCCTGCATAATTCTAGATCATCTCACCTTATATATTGTGTGTGGTTTTACAAGCTTTAAAAATAATAACCCGGTGCAACATAATTAGGTTGCCCTCAAATCATATAATATCATCAAAATCAAAAGTAAAGTGTTTGGTACACTGCCCAGGTTTCCTTTCAGGATGAAGGCATTTATCCTCCCGACTTCAAAGATTGTGGTTAAAGAGCTCATAGCGAAGTCTCTCACATGAATTGCCCTTGAGTGAAAGAAGCTACTTTGCTCAGTGTTGTAAGTCCTCTACCACAGCAGCTCACAACCAACTCCTGTTTAATGTAAGAGGTTGCAAAACCCACTTCTTATTTCCTACCCCCAATATGGGTAGGCCATTCTGGTTTAAGAGCTCCAAAAGTGATCACAGACTTCTGTTGCAACTGTTTTCTATTTAATTTCTTCTTCCACCCAAACTTGGCTTTTTTCTTTTCTTTTTTTTTTTTTTTAACTCCCTTACAGGTGTTTTTCCAAAGAGTAGCTCCAAAAAACCACCTGGATACAATTCTCTGTTCCTTGGGGAAGTTAATGCTAGGAGTAGTCTTCAAAAGGAGACTGAGGGTTTTGAAGGCAGGTCACCTACCAGCTGGATGGGAACAAAGACCCTGTCACTGGTGGTAGTTAGATTACAGATAGCCCCTGGCCTACTGTAGCGGTGTAATTATTGAATTCTCATAAGTGGCAAACTGGTATGAGAATAAGCAGGTGAAATATCTCAGGGATTGTGAAGGCAGGGGAAGACTAATAATTACAAGAAAAAGGAAATCGGATGTCTCATTCTATCGGTGCACTTAAAGGGGAGAACATGCCACCCCAAAATATGGTTAGGAGTTCAGGACATGGCACCCTAAAATATGCCATTTTGGTATATTATTTTAAGTTGTGGCACTTAAAAACACCATAAATGCAGGGGGGGGTGCTTTCTCTGAATTTTCCGTATTTGCCTAAAGAGAGATCCCCCGAAAGGGAATCAATTGCTTTTAGAAGCCTGGAAAAAGAGATGGCTCTTACTAAGTGAGCTGGAAATTCCAGAGCTGCCACACAAATGGTAGGAAGAGAGATCAAAAGGCTTAGAGAAGTTGGCATGCTAGAGAGGATATTACGTAATGTCCAAATAAATGCCGGATGACTATGTTCTGTAGGGGAACCCAGAGAACACACTACCAATAAGATAAAAGAAACATGGTGGTGAGAGGAGCCCCAACATCACTGAACAACTCATCTGCAGAGCTATTGCTAATAGTAGGTCCCCACATAGTAATGGGGATGATAGGATCCCAACATTAAAAAGGCAAGTAAAGGCATTTAACAGTCAGAAACAATGTAAGTGTAGGGGCATCTGGGTGGCTCAGCCTGTTAAGTGTCTGACTCTTGATGTCAGCTCAGGTCATGATCTCAGAGTCCTGGGAGCAAACCCCAAGGAGGAGTTGTTTGAGGAGTCTCTCTCTCCCTGCCCCCCACCCACTTGTGCTCCTTTGCTCTCTAAAATAAAGAAATAAATGTTTAAAACAGAAACAGTGTAAGTGTAATGATAATGCAGTGGAAACCAGGGGCTTGATCAGTGAAGAACTATGGATATGCTTAATGGAACCTGCATCCCTAGGCACAAGATAGACAGGCAGCCAACAAGGGATCACTGAATACGTACAATCAAAAGAAATCGAGGCTGAATGCTCAGGAGCTTGAGACAGCTGTCCCAATAAAAGGTCATGTTCCTTTGCCCTGTTTTCAAACTGGAGAAAGCTTTTTTTTTTTTTTTTAAAGTTTTTATTTTATTTTAATTCCAGTTAACAGTGAAGCCAGTTTTCTGACCCAGAATCATTGAAGGAGTGGTTGGGTCCCTATGAGGAAGGGCCCTGAAACACAGTGGACATGTTAATGATTCTTCCAGTTCTTTCTCAAAGGGATCTGTGACAATTTATTTGGGAAACCTTTTACCAGGAGAAAGGGACACCCTGACATTTTAATGAGTTTTGAACATGGGGTTTGAATTAACCTTAACACCCAGGAACCTAAAGATCATTATGGCCTCTGTGTTAGAGTAAGAGCATATAGGAGCCAAGTAATAAATGGAGTGCTAGCACAGGTCTGGTTCACAGGTCCCTTGGTCCATATCTATAGGTAATTCATCAGTCTCCCAAATGTACAATACAGGATAGACACATGAGGAGATTATAAGTACACCAACATTGAGTTCTAGTCCCATGGAGTAATAGCTGTTTAATTGGAAAGGCCAAGTGGAAGCTGCTGAAACTGCCCACATTCTCAAAACCCAAAATTAAAAACAATACACAGCCCAGGAAGAAAGGTAGAGGTTAGTGCCACCCTAAAGACAACAGTATCTGTGGTGGGAAAAGATGTCACATGGAATTTCTGATAAGCCCCACTAGAAAAATCACAATGAAGTCTCTTAGGGTTCCAGAACAGGGCCCTGCCATTTGAAGCAGAGAATTACACATCTTTTCAAAACAACTCTTGGCTTAACTACTACATCCTGATAGATATGAAGTGGCTGAGCATGAGAAACCAAATGAGCATACGATCCATGAAATAATATCCATGATAAGGTGGGTTTTCTTGGGTTCATCACAGTCATAAGATTAAGAGAGGCCAGCAGCATTGTATCATGAGCAGCTTTCTACCATTTGAATGAACATTCAAGATAGGCATGAGCAGGGTTGGACAACACAAGTACGTACATACACAGGTGATCCAGACTCACTCCCCATCCAATACAGTGAGATTTGTGCCTCTCTCTCAACTCACAATTGTTTTTTGTTTTTTGTTTAAGATTTTTAAAAATTTATTTGCCAGAGAGAGCACATGCACAAGAAGAGTGGCAGGCAGAGGGAGAATTAGGCTCCCCGCTGAGCAAGGCACCTAATGTAGGACTTCATTCCAGGACCCCGGGCCCATGACCCAAGTGGGAGGCAGACATGCAACTGACTGAATCACCTAGGCGTCCCTTAACTCACACTTTTGATCAGCTGACAGAGAAGGGAAAAGGCCAAGTTTGGTTTGTGGGTAGGTAATTTCTATATTTAAGTACAAGCTGAAAGTGGACCAATGCTTTATTACAATCCCATTAAGTTGTGGCCCTGAAAGATAGTGATGAGGGAAAATTCTTCCATGGGAAGAGCCTCAGGCATTTTACCACAATATCTACTTTCTACAGAAAGAGAAATGGCCCAAGTTCAGACTAAACATGGATTTCTAATCAGTTGAGACTGGTGTGGTTGCTTAATCAGAGGTCGGGGAAAGACTGAAACTTTGGGGACAAGGCGGTCTCAGGAAGAGGCATGTGGTAGACCTATGGAGGTGAGCACAAACTGTGAAGATCTGTGTGTAACTTGTTAATGCCTGCCAGAAAGCATTTATCATGAAAGAGGCACTGAACATCTAGATAGATCTGTCTGCTGCTGACAGACATGAGAGCCAGCCTCTGTCGTTAGCTACTGTGGTGCTGGCACAATAAAATCACGAACAGAATATCTGTGATGTCCGGGATGAAAACCATTCTTGGATCCAACCAACAGCATGGGTTCACAGTCACTATGGATGATCTGTCTTCTCACTGCTGTCAGATATCCAACGGGCCAGCATTGAATAGTACATAGACCTGACAGGGCGCCTTCTCCCAAGGAAACCAGCCGGTCCCTTGGGAGCAAGTCGGTTACATCCTGGAAGAGGCAGCCATTTATCTTTATGAGAATCACCATATAGTCTAGGTGTGGGTTTGAATTTCTCACTTGTCGGATCTCAGCCCTCTCCAATGTGTACAGAAGGTCTGATCCCCAGACACGGTATCCCATCTGACAATGCTATAGACCAAGGACCACTTTATTTATTTTTAAGGATTTTTTAAAAGATTTTATTTATTTGACAGAGATCATAAGTAGGCAGAGAGGCAGGTAGAGAGAGAGAGGGGGAAGCAGGCTCCCTGCTGAGCAGAGAGCCCAGTGCGGGGCTCGATCCCAGGACCCTGAGATCATGACCTGAGCCAAAGGCAGAGGCTTTAACCCACAGAGCCACCCAGGCACCCCCAAGGACCACTTTAAAGCAAAAGAGGTATAGCAGGGGACACGTAACAATTGAATACTCTATTTCTATAGCAGACCATACCACAGAGATTTGGATTATCTCACTAAGTACCAACTAACGTAGTGGATGTGATGTTTGAGATTGTAGGGAATCTAGAAGGCATTGTAAAGAAAGGGGATGAGGACTATCAGGTGTGGTCCTCAGACCAGCGTCGGAGATGATGGCTATAATTGGCCCCATTAATTTCCCTCTGACACATAACCCCAGAAACCTACAAAAGATGACTCTAGATGATGAAGATATATGAAACACGCGGATCTGAATTTCACAAATTCTGGACTCTCGTGGATGCTGTAGAGCACCACCCAGACGGTCACTTCAGGAACAAGACCCTCGTTTCCCAGCTGCTATGAGTGTGGCTGATATTGGTATACAACAGTCCCTCCCTAGAAATTCCCTCAATAGGAGAGAGCTGCCTTGCCCAATGTTAGGTCCCCTCCCCACAGGTGCCCTCATCCAGTGACTGCTCTATGTGGGTGTAGTGGTAGAAAGTCTATTTAGGTAATCTTGGAAAAGCCATATAAGATTTGCTGAGGCCCCCAGGTAACCATGCTCAACCTTTCCATTTACCCAGCCCTGCTTCTGTTATTCTCCCCCAAATGCTAATCCCAAGGGTACTTTCTAATAAAAATCTGTTTCAATCTCTATCTCGAGGAACCTAACCCAAGATACTGGATTCATGTCATAAACTTGTTAAGAGAACTTGTTTAAGGCTCTTGATCTATTATCACCCATTGTTTTCTAGTTTATAAGTGTACCTGTAGCTCCCAAGAGTTTTTATTATTTGCATTTCCTGACAGTCTTTAATATCCTAGGCTTTGTATTTTGAAGATGGTTTTTGTGTTTAGGGCTGGGAATGGATGGATCAGGGCTGCAGGCTAAGAAATCCTCTCTTCAGTAAGGCCAGCACGGATTTTCCTCACAACAATACAAGACAGAAAAATGGGTATGTATAGCTCATGATACCTTGATTCATTAAAAACATTAAAATATTCTTTAAACTTTTAGCTACAGAAACTAGTAATTAGAAATTAGTTCAAGTGCAGCAAAGAAAATGCTAGTACTTTCAGATTTAAGAGCAATAATGATGAAGACCATATAAACAATCTTTTTCTTATGATGGCCTAGTTGTCCCCTGCTAAACTTTGGAAATCAGGGTAAACCCTCTACTAACTATATGAACATAACATTGTTACTACTGATTTTTTTTTTTTTTTTAACTATGTGGAACAAATCTTTTCGGGGACCCAAAGAGGCATACAAGATACTAAAGAGTGAAGGTAGAGGCAAGGCATGGCGGAAGCCCAGAGGTAGAGTTCCAAAATACACACATGCCATAGTTTTACTAGCTCTCTTCGTCTTAGAATAAGCAGCAATCAACATGGTAAGAAATCCATAAGTAAACACAGTGGTTTCTGGCCTTTTCCCTGTGAGTAAATAAAAAAAGCACATAAAATAAGAGTGCCTGGGTGGCTCAATCTTAAGTGTCCAACTCTTTATTTCAGCTCAGGTCACTATTTCAGGGTTGTGAGACTGAACCCAGCTTAAGTTTCTCTCCCTCTCCCTCTACCCCTCCCCACCCCTTGTGCATGCATGCTCTCTCTCTCTAAAAAAAAAATTAAAAAAAAAAAAAAGAGCACATGAAGCAAAGCTCTGTGGCTCATTTCCTACAGATTTCTGACTTCAACTGTCGGGCAGGATTTGTCCTGCCCTCAGGTTTTTACTGCTCTGGGGGGGGGGGGGGGGAGACTCTGACTGCAGCACAGTTCTCACTTCTTCTATTTTCCAGAACTCCTATTCCTCAAACACAGAAGAATAAAAAGGTACCTAACTATAGTCAGTGACCACAGAACCCACTGTTCAATTAGCCTAGCCAAAATACCGGGAAATCAATCTTCCTTTTCTTTTTATGCTAAAACTAATTTAAACTTGGTCAAGCAAAGGGTGCTTGCATTTCCTGCCATGTCAGGAAAAATTAAAAAGCCAAATGAAAGGCCTCTTGAGAAATAACTAATCATTCTATATGTAAGAGAAGTTTAGTGCTGGTATTTCATCTTTGGAATCTACAATGTCTCACGGAAATTCTGACACTTATTTGAAGGATTAAAATCAGTGGAGCATTTTGCCAGTCCCATGTGTTGTGGATTCCTCCCGCAAGGAGGCAGGAGGGAAAGTTCCTGCTGTTTGGAAAGTTCGTGCTGTTTTTATATCGGTGTTGCTAAGGTGATATTCGTGGGATGAAAACACACTGGCAACTCAGTGTTAATTTGTTTATAAAAGAATATGAATGAGTTTCACCTCCTACAGTCAGAAGCACTTCAGCTTCTGCTTAACTCTTTGAATCCAACTGTAGGGGGCAAGGTCATTCTCTAGCAAACCATGAACTAGCTAGCAAATTAAGTAAAAACTCTGTCAGTTGTTTCAGTTGTTAAAAATGCAATTGCTCTCAGTAGCCACATATACAATCTGTTAAATAGTCCCAATTAACTAACTATTTAGAGCACAAAGTGAAAAACAGAATATATGTGAAACTAAGTGAAAAGAAAGATCGTTCAATTCCAAAATGAAAGGTACCTTGCTTCTCAGAGCAAGCATCCTGTCAGAAAATCAAAATGGATTAAACAATAGTTGGCTTGTTGGCTTGGATGTGTGTGAATGTGTAGTCCTATCTGTTTTTATTTGATCAAATAATATCATTTAATACAACTGTGTCCTTTTGGTCATAATAGTGGGTATAATGGGGCAGAGAGGTTGTGGACTGTCTGGTTTTACGTAAGTAATACCAGAGAAACCAAGTAAGAGGCTAGAAAACCAGCCACTGTTTTCCTGCTAAAGGACTTCACTTTATTGTTTTGTACAGTTCTTCTGAAGGCCTTTTCAATGAATTTGTTCACTATTGCATCAGAAGCAAGACTCATCATGGATCACCGATTCTGTATTATGGAGCAGCTGGAAGAATGCATCTTACTACAAGGTAAAAAATAAAATTCTTACCCTGATCTAGGAGAATATTTTTATAATACAAGAGGGAGCACAGTGATGTCATTATAAGTATGGAATCTAGTGCTCAACTCTCTAGGTCTACTACTTTCTACTTCATCATCTGCGGGCAAAGGACTTCACCCCGAGGTCTTGTTTCATCTTCTATAAAACAGGAACAATAAAAGTGTCTACATTATATATAAATGAACAGATTTAATCTAACAGATTTTTCTGTTAAGTGGAAGGTAAACATCATGTCAGTATTTTATTATTTTTACTATAGATGTAATATTTTGAATTCTTCAATTAGTATATAAGAAAAGTTACCATACACTCTAAATTCCAGAGCCAGAAAGTCTTTTTTCCTTAATATGAGAAAAGTGCATTTTGTATGGTTTTCTCACTAATTTCTACCAAGACCTTTTTCTCCCCAACTCTGTAATTTAAAAGAACCCCATGTTCTCACTATATATTAACTCTTCAAATTATCTGATTTTTCAGGAAGCTGAGCTATATTGTCCACAGTAAATTAAAAACTTAGAAGGGCACCTGGGTGGCTCAGTGGGTTAAAGCCTCTGCATTCGGCTTAGGTTTGTTAAGTGTTTGCCTTCAGCTCAGGTCATGATCTCAGGGTCCTGGGATCCAGCCCCACATTGGGCTCTCTGCTCAGCAGGGAATCTGCTTCCCCACCTCTCTGTCTCTGCCTGCCTCTCTGCCTACTTGTGATCTCTGTCAAATAAATAAAATCATTTTTAAAAAATTAAAAAAAAAAACAGGAAATATCCCAATGTAGTATGGCCACTTTTCCTGCTCTTGCATTTAAGCTATTTTAATTGAGGAAAAGAATATGGATTCATCGACTCTTAGAGTTAAAAGCAATCCCACAAGGCAAAACACCTGATACAGGTACCCTCACTCATTTATGTATATATACATATTATATATATATTACTACTACAATATACAATTATACTATTATGTGTGTGTGTGTGTGTGTATATATATATATATATATATATATATATATAAATATATATGAAAGGAAAACAAATATATACATCCTGCTGATTTTTTAGCACTCCTTAAGGGCAAAGACCGTGCCTTATTTTAATTCTGTAGATCTTGCCATTGACTAGTACCTACACTGAGGCAATGCTTATTCAGAATGGAATACAAATGCCAAAACTTGGATAAGCTATGGAGATATAAAGATAAATAGAACAGTCTCTGCTTTTAAAGAACTCATCATACCAAAGTGTTATAAAAAATAACTGAAAATTATACAGTAAGTACTAGATGAGCTCAATGGGCAGAGTATGGCAGGTTACACATGCACTGTAGTGTTCTCTAAACTTTGCGAAGGGTTAATGACACCTTTGGTCTCACTCTTGCTCTCCAACAGCCTTGGACATGGAAGTGGACATAATGGGGCAGAGAGGGTGTACCTTAGCAGTGGTCAGCTCTTTGGATAGCAGTGGGTAATTCAGAAGCATGGCTAGGCATGGAATAAGGGGACTGTGAGGACTTTTGACAAGTCCCTGTCTATTGGACTTTTGAAATTTCCATCTAATGTTGATAACAAGAGTCAACGAATGGGCTGAATCAGGAAGGAGAGACTTCTCCATGTTTGACAGGCCTGAAAGCCTGAGACAGTAGACCTCTCAGAGAACTATCCCTCAGTATTAGCCACACCCCTTGTAAGTATTTTTCTCCAAGGCAGGCATAGTACCAAGAAGCTCTCCTGGGTAAGGCAGCTCTTTGTACCGTTAAAAGATTCTTGTGTTAAGCTTTTATCTACCTCCCCATAATTACCAATCATCCATGCTGACTCCATCATCTGGAACAAGATATAAAATTAAACCCTCTACCGTATAACATATATTCAAATAAGAGAAGACCCCCTCAATTATTATGATATCCCTTTTTCTTTTATGTTAATTATTTACAGTTCTTTCAAACTTATATAATTTCCATAGACTTTATCACTCACTTTTCGCTTTCTGAAGTACTCTATTAGTCAGTGATACTCTTAAAGTATGGAACCTGGGACTGGACACTCTGTAAGCCCCCACACTGTATTGAAATAGCTTCAGAGGAGACCAAGGTTACATCTTGTAGAACAGAATACAGTTTGCAGAAAGAACATGGAAGCACTTTGCAAACTGTAAAGCCCATTTATGAAAACACAGTATAACTAATACTTTGTAGATTTGCTTTCGTGTTCTTTAAATTGCATACATCAAAGGACTTAAATGACTGTTCAGAGCCAGTGACTCAGCCATACCTGTAATAAGAAATGGCAATCTTAGTTATTTCTTAATTAAGACTCTTGTAACATAAGGAAGTGTTGGGAAATTAATTTGACAGCCTAAATTAACGTGCATTACTTTAACAATTACCTCTGATTTATTTTGGAGAAGCTAAGCAAGTATTGATTCATTTCTCCAGCCTTCTATGAGTAATCACATTCAAAGTAAACAACATCAATTATTAAGAATCTGCTTTTGCATGGTAACTAACTTTATACTGGAAGAGTGAATGTCAAAATGCATCAGAAGAGACTGTCTGAATAGATTTTTTGATAACTTTAAGAAAACCCCACAAAAAGCTAACTTATTTGCAGTACATGTCTTAATTTCTTTCTATATTACTTTTCAGAGAATCACATTTTGGTGCTAGAATGAAACTCAAGGATCACCCAGCCTGTTCAAATAGAAACACATGGAGTCAAGAAAGATTTTATAATTATGAAAGCTGAATATTTAATAACCTAATTAATTTTTATATCACTAGCAAAAAATTTAGCTGGAGCAATTAATACTTAGACATTAATACTTAATACCTAATACTTAATAATGAATACTTAGCCATTATATAATATAACCGTGACTCAAATGTGGTTAAAGACCAATCTTAGCTGAGCCTAACTGAGAAGATGGTGAGGGGACACAGTAGTAGATAAAGCTCCACTTCTTCTATCTAGGTAAAGCTCTGATATTTGAAGTTCAGGGTTAGTTTTATTGGTCATTAAAAATATGTCAAAATGATTTATTGGTGTAAAATAGGGTGGCAGTGTTTGATGACTAAGTGTGGCTTTTTTTTTTATATATTTAAACCATTTTTAAAAGATATTTATTTATTTATTTATTTGAGAGAGAGAGAGAGAGAGAGAGCGCGCAAAAACAGGGGGAGCGGCAGGCAGAGGGAGAGGGAGAACAGGCTTCCTGCTGAGCAAAGAGCCCAATGCCAGGCTTGATCCCAGGACCCCAAGATCATGACCAGAGCAGAAGGCAGCCCCTTAACCAACTTAGCTACCCAGGTGCCCTTAAGTGTGGGTTTTTCTATTTTTCTTGTTACTTTTCTGTATCCTCTAACATTTTTTGGCACTGAATATATCTTATTTGTCATTTGAAGACTCATATGCATTACTATTTTAGAGAAATATATTTTCTGTTTCTGATTCTCTGATATAAACAGAAAAACAGGAGGTGACAAATGATTTCCTATTACAAGTCTAAGTAGATTACACTTTATCTAAGGATTCTTTCTATTTTTGTATGTAACCCTCTTTTCCAACACTTAGGCTTGGTGGGAGCTGGACTAGGGATACCCAAAAGCCAGTGCCTGAGGCAACCAGAGCCTTCACTCTGCCTTTTCCCACCCAGATTAAAGTCCTTCCTAGCCCCTTCTTCCATCTCCATTTACAAATCAAAGAGGACGAGAGGCAGCAGGCTGCCTGGAGGGTTGCTGGCTCTGTGCAGCTTTCTTTTCCCTGCCATAGGAGTAACCTACAGATGACTATATATAGAAACACTGGCAATAGTGTTAGTGGTAGATTTTTGGCTGGTTTAATAATTGTTTCTCTTTCCCATCTATATATTCTAATTTTTCCATATGGTAATATTATTTCCTCTAAAAGTCAGTGAAAATTCTGTAAGATGTGGTTGTGTGCAGCAGTACTAGATACTGCTTAAAAATGGCTTTTTAAAATAGCTTGATTTTTATTATCTGCAATGTAAGAAGGCTGCAGAATTTTAGAAGAGGTTGAGATTAGTGATTTGCCTGTGATTACACAGCATGAAAATGGAGAGATTCTAAAATAATTTTCATTAAATAAATACCTTTTCCTGATATTTTTTCCTATTATTTTGCCTTCAGTCTTAAAAGCTGAACCAACTCAGTAAGAAGAGAAAAAGAAAGCCTGGAACCACTTAGCATTTAAGAATAAAATGTATTATACAACGGATTTTTTCCCCCCTCAAAACCCAACATTTGCTCATTTTTCTCTACTTTAGTAAACATCCAAGGCTAAATTGCTTCATAAGACCTGAGTGTGGAACAGTAAGATTTGAAGGATTAAAAACTTATTTGCAAGTACGTAATATAAACAGGAACAAACCTGATACTGGTAAATGCTCAAGGTAGGAAAATACATGGGAATGACAATGATTTAAATTAAATCGGTCGTCTCTTGTAGAGTATTCCATATTCTGGTTTTGATTTGTAAGCCAATCTAAAAGTTCTTTAAATAGATGAATTGAACCTATTTACATTTATCAGTATAATGGATAAGTTTGGTCTTTTATAACCCAGAATTATATTTACTAGGTGTCTTTCATTAAACAGTCTATTTTCTTTTCAAGCTTTTTCTTTTATTGTGTGATACTTTGTGTTTAAGATGTATACTTTTTTTAGGGGTGCCTGGGTGGTTTAGTCATTAAGTGTCTGCCTTTGGCTCAGATCATGATCCTCAGGCCATGATCCTGGGGTCCCAGGATCAAGCCCCACATCGGGATCCCTGCTCAGAGGGGAGCCTGCTACTCCCTCTCCCACTCCCCCTGCTTGTGTTCCCTCCCTCACTGTGTCCTTCTCTGTCAAATAAAATCTTAAAAAAAAAAGATGTATATTTAATTAAATTACCTTATTTTAATACTTTTATTTAATCTCTGAAGTCCCCTTCCTCCTTAGTTACATGTCAACTATTTTGTCAACTTCAAATAATTTCCTTTGATTTACACCTCTTACCCTTGCATCCATTGAGTGTATTTTATTTTCTATTTTTTTCCTTTTTTTTTGATGTGTTATTTTGATGGAATAGGAATATTTACACACTAATTTTTCTCTCTCATTCTCACCTATGTTGTAGTCTTAGATCTACAATTGAGTATATTTAATCCTCATAACCAGTTCTTTTACTCATTTCCTTAATCATCTCTTTGTTAAAGGAAGTTCATTCTTTAGTAGATTTCCCAGGAAAGACTCATAGGTGGGAGCCTTAATATTTGAAGAACAGCTTGCTGGATATAAAATCCTTTATTTACCCCTTCTTTCTCTAAGTTTATAGAGAAGGTTGCTGCACTCCTTCTTGCTTTGATTGTTGCTGACAAGAAGTCTGACGCAAATCTGGTTTTTTTCCTTTGTAAGTAACTTTTGATTTTGCCTGGAAACCCAGAGATATATTTTATTTCTAAAGTTCAATGATTTTACTAGGATATGTCTCACAGTTTACTATTCTGCATTGACTTTTTCAGATAAAAGATGAATATTACATTCAATATGCCAATCCAAGTTTCCTTTTATTTCAGGAAAATTTTCTTAAATCATAGTGCTAAATATTACTTCCCTTTCACTGAAAACTGGGGTGCTGAAAACAGGGTTAGGAAAGACTTTTTTTTTACTCTATGTTCTGTACTACATGTTACCTATGCAAAAACAAATAAAATAGTTTTAAAAACCAGCATATTTATTTAATATATTGAATATGCTATGCAATGTTTATCACTCATTATTAATAGAAATAGGATGAAATACTAAAGGTACCTGGATATTGAGCAGATATTGAGCAGATACAAAACAATTTAATGAAAGTAGCTGTCATGTCTTTTATTAGGTCACTTTTAAAGCCAGTACTCAATTTTATATTTTTGAATATTCACAAAATAAATAAGTTGATTAGTTTAGAAGGAAGAAAAAGTGTTTCTTCTGAAAATCTGATTTGGATTTTCAACTTGTATATATTAAAGTATGTCATCATTATGTTTAATTCTGCTCTTTGACAATTAAAATTGTATTATGTTATAATTAAAGATTTTTAATTAATCAAAAAATTAAAAACCATTGTCAAATGATCCAGTAATTTCTACTGCTAGGTATTTATCAAAAGAATATGAAAACATGAATTCAAAGGGATATATGCACCCTTATGTTTACTGCAACATTATTTACATAGCCAAGGTATGGAAGCAGCCCAAAGGTCTGTCCATAGATGAATGGATAAGTAAGTTGTGATATATATACATAGATAAATTCAATTATTATTCAGCCATAAAAAAGAATGAAATCTTGTCGTTTGCAAGAACATGAATGTACCCAGAGTGTACAATGCTAAGTGAAATGAGTCAGTCAAAGACAAATACCATATGATTTCACTCATATGTGAAATTTAAGAAACAAATGAACAAAGAATAAAAAGAGACAAAAATTTCAAAGTAGACAAAAATAGACAAAGAGAACAAACTAGGGGTTGCCAAAAGGGAGTTACATTGGAGGGATGGCTAAAATAGACAAAGGGGATTTTTTTTTTAATTTTTTAATTTTTAAATTAGCATATAATGTATTATTAGCCCCAGGGGTACAGGTCTGTGAATCGCCAGGTTTACACACTTCACAGCACTCACCATAGCACATACCTTCCCCAATGTCCATAACCCTACCACCTTCTCCCTCCCCCCCCCCTCCCCCCAGTAACCCTCAGTTTGTTTTGTGAGATTAAGAGTCTCTTATGGTTTGTCTCTCTCCTGATCTCATCTTGTTTCATTTATTCTTTACCTACCCTCCAAACCCCCCACATTGCCTCTCAACTTCCTCATATCAGGGAGGTCATATGATAATTATCTTTCTCTGATTGACTTATTTTGCTAAGCATAATACCCTCTAGTTCCATCCACGTCGTGGCAAATGGCAAGATTTCATTTCTTTTGATGGCTGCATAGTATTCCATTGCATATATACATCACTTCTTCTTTATCCATTCATCTGTTGATGGACATCTAGGTTCTTTCCATAGCTTGGCTATTGTAGACATTGCTGCTGTAAACATTCAGGTGTACGTGCCCCTTTGGATCACTACATTAATCTTTAGGGTAAATACCTAGTAGTGCGATTGCTGGGTTGTAGGGTAGCTCTATTTTCAACTTTTTGAGGGACCTCCATGCTGTTTTCCAGAGTGGTGTACCATCTTGCATTCCCACCAACAGTGTAGGAGGGTTCCCCTTTCTCTGCATCCTCACCAGCATCTGTCATTTCCTGACTTATTAATTTTAGCCATTCTGACTGGTGTTAGGTGGTATCTCATTGTGCTTTTGATTTGTATTTCCCTGATGCCGAGTGATGTGGAGCACTTTTTCATGTGTCTGTTGGCCATCTGGATGTCTTCTTTGCAGAAATGTCTGTTCATGTCCTATGCCCATTTCTTGATTGGATTATTTGTTCTTTGGGTATTGAGTTTGAGAAGTTCTTTACAGATTTTGGATACTAGCCCTTTATCTGATATGTCATTTGCAAATATCTTCTCCCATTCTGTCAGTTGTCTTTGTTTTGTTAACTGTTACCTTTGCTGTGCAAAAGCTTTTGATTTTGATGAAGTCCCAATAGTTCATTTTTGCCCTTGCCTCCCTTGTCTTTGGCAATGTTCCTAGGAAGAAGTTGCTACAGCTGAGGTTGAAGAGGTTGCTGCCTGTGTTCTCCTCAAGGATTTTGATGGATTCACAAAGGGGATTTCTTGATGAACATCAAGAAATATACAGAATTATATTGTACATTATATTGTATCATTACATTGTACACTTGAAACTAGTGTAACATTGTATGTTATACTCTACAAAAAATTAAAAATTGTAATATAAAAAATAAATCTGAACTATAACTAGTGTAACATTGTATGTTATACTCTACAAAAAATTAAAAATTGTAATATAAAAAATCTGAACTATAATTGTATTATTAAGAGTAACATCATATCTTTGTTCTGAAACAATTTAAAATAACTAGAGTCAAATTTGTAATCTGTTCACAGTTAATTAACAGGATTTTATGGCATGTCTTTAACAAATGAATTATGAAATCCATTCTTCTATTTCTATTTTCCTATTCTTGTTTTAAGTTAATGATTCATAGCATAAATGACTTCCAGGAAACCTCAATAAATGTAAGCTAGTTGTATTTGTTTTTCTTATTTTGATATATTTTATAGAGCTCTGTATGTTTATTTCAGTCATTTTTTTAAAAAAATGCATGATGTAGAGAGATGGGATTATAGAGTCATATAACCTCCTTTTTTAAAAAATGTGAGTATGTTGGAGTAACCATTTATATTACCCACCAGAACCTAATTATACTATACTTTTGTGTAGTATGGCTTTTTGTGCAGCAAATCTTTGTGTGAGAATAGCAGGAATGGGAAGATTGGGTAGCTTTCTAACATTGAAGTTTTTGCCTTGTGAGCCACCATAAAAAAAACAAAACAAAACAAGAAAACAAACAGCCAATGAGGAAGGGGTTCAGAAATCTAAATTTTAAATTAGTTATCTGTGTCAGGAAAACTTTGAAATTTTCCTTTTTTCCTTCAATTTCCATTGCATTCCTTCTCCAGAATGATTTCTTCAAAGTAGTGGTTCTCCGTTTTCTTTTGGGGCAGGAAATGTGGTAGAAGGGAGAAATTGTTTTAGCTATTTAAACAGACGTTTGAGGGGTACCTGGGTGGCTCAGTTAGTTAAAAGTCTGACTTCAGCTCGGGTCCTGGGATCAAGCCCTGTGTCAGGCTCCCCACTGAGTGGGAGGTCTGCTTGTCCCTCTCCCTCTGCCCCTTCCCCTGCTCATGTTCTGTCTCAAATAAAATCTCTATTTTTTAAAAAAGATTTTATTTATCTATTTGACACAGAGATTGGGGGGGGCGGAGCACAGGTAGGCGGAGCAGCTGGCAGATGGAAAGAGAGAAGCAGGCTCCCTGCTGGGCAGAGAGCCCGATGCGGGGCTGGATCCCAGGACTCTGGGATCATGACCTGAGCCAAAGGCAAATGTTAACCAACTGAGCCACCCAGGTGCCCTATCAAATAAAATCTTTAAAAAAAAAAAATTTGAATTGGAATTCTAAATTTGTCAGTTCCAAGTTTCATAACAATGAAAAATTTACTTAACCCCTTGAACCTCTCATTTTTTTTTTTTTAATAGAAAAAAACCATAAGAATACCTACTTTACCTGGTCTTGGAAATTAATTAATAATATGTGAAAAGTGATTAACACAGGTTAGATATATGTCAGCTCACTTATCTTTCTGTTCTCTGTGCTTCATTTAGACTAATTTTCAAAAAAGGCTAGCTTAACAAAAATGAGTGCCTGTGTTATATTTCTCAAGGGTGATATGACATTACATAATAAGTCTGAAATGAAAAAGCAGCCTTATGGACGGTTCCTAATATAAGTTTCCTTGTATTAATATATTTTATTTAGTGGCATTTATTATGATATTCCTATACTATTTTCCATTTCCTATATCTCATTGATTATAGGAACAAGGCATGCATATATCCATGATTGGGTTAAACTAGGGTATATTAGAGAATTCAAAATTCATAGATGTAGGTAAGAAATCATAGGATAAGAGATAATAATTGATTGTAACAAAAAGCTCTCATTCTCTTGGTAAAAAACTGGTTGTTCCATAGTCATCACAAAAACATCCACCTGAAATGGTTTTATTTCTGTCTAATCAATCACTGTTCCATATCCATGGTTCTAAAAAAATCACCAAAACTGATTTTAAATGTTCTTAATCAATCAATGACAGCTGCTTTAGTGAATATATTTATGAAAGTCAACCAGTCAGTGAAATCCTCATGCCTTCCTTGAAAGTCAGCCAATTGGTGGCAGATTCATTCCACTGAACATACTTCTAAGGCTGCCATCAACCCATTCTACTTCTGTTACTAACACAAAATGCACTTTTATGTCCAATACAAAATATGTTTCTAGAGTGACATCACCATAGTCTTGCTTTTGTAGCAAACATGCCTCAAAACAAAATTTACCCCACAAACCTGCATAACATCAGTGGTTTACTTTGTCAAAGGAGACCGTATCTAGCATTGCTCTTCCTTAATTAAGAAAATGCACTTTAAGCCCTGAGTTTTGTTTCAAATTTTGAGTGGTGGTCTCAAACATTGACAGGAGGGGGCAAAGCTGCTAAGCAGATTATTTTCAAGCATTTAAGAAACACTATAATAATTATTAGGAGTTAGCATGCATTTCTCAAGAAAAGTCCAAGCAATACAACTTTCAGTTCTTTGCTGCTTCAGTTAATTCCATAATATTTATTGATTATCTACTATGATGGAGGCACCATTCAAAGAACTGTACAGACATAAATTAATAATATGTGGCCCATTCCTTCAAAGTCTCAGAATATAATGGCAGAGATAGATTACACATATAATTGTAGCAAAATATAAGGAATGTTGTAAATGGAGTCTGTACAGCAAACTAAGATAATAAAGAAGAAAGATTTGCTATCTTTGTGGTGGTAGATGGCTTGAGGATGGGGACTCACTGAGTAAGTAACATTTGAGTTGCATCTTGAAAAATGCATAGACATTGAAGCAACAGAGACAGTAGGAGATGGTAAACTGGCAACTGGAAAGGCTCATAGCCATGGGCAAGTATGGGATATTTATTTCATGAGGCAAGGAAGTTTGTAGTGATGGGTAAATGAGAGGAGTTACAGTGCTAAAACAGGCAAAGATATGGGGGACCAGTTTGTGGAGAGACTTTTCTGAATACAGAATGGGAGAGGAGCAAGACTAAAAGCCAGTTGTCCATAAGTGACATAGCATGAGTCTGAAATAGTTTAATGATTGCCTGAGCTAAGACCATGGAAGGACAGGGATGATGAGCAGGAGAGAGCAGTTTGGTGGATGATGGAGTTATTATACAAGGCAGGTCTTTCTAGAAAGGGTTAGGGGTATACTGGCAAGATAAGGAATCTAAGATGAGATATGTTCAATTTGAGAGGACTTAGAGAGACTTGGCTCTTGGTGTGTAGATGTGTTAAATCTGATCCTCTGAGAAGTAGCTGCCAAGATAGGATCAAGTATATGCAAGTGAATTACTGGGGGAAACACTCATGAGGGAGAAAGAGGAGAAAGGCAGGGAGATCCTTCAGACCACAAAGCAGGTCTGACACCCGTGATTAAGAGAGGGAGAAGGAAGAAGATTTGGGAGGAAAGAATCAGACTGCAGCAGTCCTGAGAAAGTCTTCACCAGGCCAAATGCAGTCCTCAAGCCAAAGTCACTTATTAGAGGACTCCTGTGTGCTACAGGGATGGCCTTGCACTAGAATCCCACCTCACTCCATAATTAGCTGGGAGCAGCCCAGGAAAAGCATAGTGTAGATGTGGTAGTTGACCCATTAGGGCATCAGTGAGGCTGTTAGTTAACTCTGTTCCCTATAGCAGGAGATGGTAGCACATTTTTATGGCTACAGTAAGTCAAAGTTGAATTTATGGCTGAATAATACCACTGGAAGCAGAGGAATGAGCATGAGAAGGAAAGAGGAATGTGGGAAGGACTCTTGAGCTACCATGTATAAGTGACTGTGAAGAAAGCGAAGTCAATCAAGAAGATCAAGAATTGAGCAGAGGAATTAGGACAAGCATTGAAGATTCAAGAGATTCAAAAAAGAGACTATGGTCAACAGCATTAAGTGTTACAGATATGATAAACAGGATGAAGATGTGATATAAATAACTGAACTGAAGACTTGTGGGTCACAGAGACCTTGGAAAGAGTAAGTTCAGTGCAAGGATATGATTATAGCAATTATGAGACCCTAATGAAACCTGCAATGAAGGAAGGACAAAGGCAGATATACTAGCTTAAAATCAAGGGATTAGGGACAGAAGAAGGTGCTTTAGGGAAAGGGAAGAGTTAAGCATATTTGTTGAAGAATAAAGCAATCAGTGAAGAAGAAGAGAGGATCTGGAAGATGAGGATGAGTCTTAATATGCCTCATGTTCTATCTGGAGAAGGAAATTTGAATAATCACCTAGAATATATATTTTGTTTTCTAAAAAGCAGTATTTTATTTTTTCTCCTGGATAGAAGTGGGGGAAAAAAGTACAAAGTTGAGGAGTGTAAAAACACAAAATGTCACTTTAGGAAGTGGGAAAGATATCTGAATAGAGACAAATGACAGGATTGCCCAGCAGCACTGAGGAACAAATTTGAGGTTGGAAATATAAATACGTAATAAGTCCAAGCAACCCAGTTATGCAATATCCTCCAGCAGTGTTTGGCAGCTTTGAAGTACCTGTTGAGCAAACAGATGGTTGGATTAATCCCAAGTTAGGGACTGGTAATTCAGATGGGCTAGAAGGACAAGGGGTGAGGGACTGGAGGATATAGACTAGAATTCATTGAATTAGTGCTCTAGGCTAAGTGGGGAAAGAAGAAATGAGGTTATTAATTTGGGAGTAATGACAAAAAAAGAAATATGAGCTGAAAAAATTTTATACTTATGGAGATGTGTAAATGTATTTTTGACAATAAATACTAGAGTAAGATGAATTAATATTCTGCAGTCAAATGCTCTACCACTGAGCTATACCCCCTAAATTAATATTCTGGATGTAATGTCAATACCTGGGTATTAAGCCAAATGGAACCATGAACTCTGTAATTGGCTCTCCTTAACTCGATATTTATACCTGTGATTTAGATAAAGATGTGCTTATTGAAAGAACAAAGAATCAATATTTAAATCATATTTTATGATAGGACCAAACAAAATAAACTGGTTGTTTCTTAGTCTTCCTTTTCAAAATAACTGGCACTTTCCTAAGTGCTTAATTCAAAATGATAGGCACCATCCCTAAATCTTCTTTTTCTCATTTATACATTCAACCATGGCAGGTGTGGTCAGTTCTATCTTGAAAATATATCACAGATTTTCATGTACCAGCACTTCTAAGCCCCCACCATCTCTCATCTAGATCACTGCAAAATCCTCCCAGCAGCTCTTCACACCCATATTTCCTCCCCTATAGTCTATTCTCCACTGAGCAGCCAGAGCTCTGGTTTATATTCAACAATATAAATCAACTCATTCCAATCCTCTGCTCAAAAGTCTCATTACACTTTGCAGAATCCACACCATTACTGTGGTCTATAGTGTTCCATATGATCTGGGTCCTGGTTACATCTTTACCTCATCCCATACTACCTTCCATTTCACTCATTGTGCTTTAACTACATGGGCTTCCTTGCTGTTTCATTAAACATTTTTTATATTGTTTATGTTTTGAAATGATATATTTTAATAATATTGGGTTATACAAAATATATTATTAAACTTGTTTGTTCTGTTTCATTTTACTCTTATGAATAATGTGGTTATTAGAATATTTAAAATTGTCTATAGGTTTCACATTATTTACGGGGCAACACTGCTTGTCACTTCTGTGTTGTTACTACCTGAATGTGTTTTCTCCTACATGACTATGGGTGGGTTGTGGACTGTTCTTGGGCAGCAAGGTGAGCAGTCAGGAAAAAGACCTAGACATGGAGTAGAAGAAAATGAGGACAAACTGACCCCCCTGCCCCCAAGTACTTCTACATCTGTCCATCACTGCATTTTCCTGCCCAAACCTTCAAAAGTATTGACCACTACTCGCCCCCGTGCTCTCTGAATCTTATGTAAGTTCCTCTTTTAACTCTAACTCAGAACTATACTGGGAAGGAGGTGATAAGAAACATATTTCCCAGATTAACCGACTGGGCAACAGAACTTCAGCACAGCTTCTAAAAGAGTACTCCTTGGACTTGGAAACCATGTCATAGAAAGAACTGGCTTCTGAAACTGAAGATATAATCATTATAGGATGAATAAGAGAGGATTAAAAAGGGGCATAAAGTATTGCAAACACTGTTGTAAAGAAGAAATTTACTTCATGAGTATACACCCTTCCAATTCTCTCTTTCCTTATCAATGAAATATATCAATATTTTTACTGATTAAAAATTCCTTCTCACCTGTTCTTAGTACTCTTCAAGAATGGACATGTGGGTTGATCAATTCAATTCTAATTCCACATAAGAGAGAACTTTCTAACACCTAGAACAATGAGGGATAGAGTAGACCATCTTTAAACATGTTGAGCTACATGACAACTGGAGGTATTCAAACCTGGTATACGAAACAGAGAAACTGGATGATCATTTAATAAGTGTACTGAAGAAAGGATTTGGGAACCTCTCATGAGTGTGGATTCACTGATCTCTGAAGTGTTAACTAAGTATAAAATTTTGTGATACTCTAAACTTCATTTACTAGTACTCAATCATTTCGAATTACTATTTAGTTAAACCTTAGGTTTCTATTCTAGTTATTAAAAAAAAAAAAAAAAGCTTTATTTCATCTAGGGAGATGCCTAGGACTTAAAGGCTCCATTCTTTGATTTTTTTCATAGCCTTGGTCTCCTGGAAAAATGTGGTTTTTGCATTGAAAGTGCATCAATCTTTTTCTGAGTCTCTTTATTCTGATAAATATAACTCTTTTATTACTGCTTCATTGTTAGACATAAAAAATATCTTTAAGAATCACGTGCACTCATTAAATTTAAGTCACCCCAAAGGTCATAATCTAGAAATAAACTCTCTAAAAATGTTAATATAATTCCCTCTACTTTTTCAAGCAGATATGTAGATTATTTTGCATAATTGAAGTTATCCCATATATATAGTTGTATCTCTTATTTCACCTAACATTATGTTGTGAGTTTTTCACTATATAAATCAACCTTCTTTAAAGGCCTAAATATTAATAGCTGTATAATATTCCATTAATTGGACATTTCAAAATTTACTTAGACATTTCACTATTCTTGAATATTTAGGTTATTTCTTATATCTAATTTTTACATTTAAAGGTGTTAATAAATATATTCTTACTTAATTACCTGGCAATTATCATTGGCTTGTCTTAGCTCCTTTGAATTACTATTACTATCCTCTAAATTTTTCACTTATAAAGTATATTCTTTTCCAATTTCTATGCAGCATGGGATAAGATAATTTTTAAAATTTATCTCAGATAACCCTAGATAATTGTATTATGCCTATTACTATTTTAAAAATAAGTGACAATAAGTTTCCTTAAATGTAGTGGTTAGAGTATGTGACAGAACCAGCTGTTCATTATATCTTGAGACTCTGTCATGACCTTTTTAGGGCAATTTGTTCTAAAGCGTGCCCTCAGAAAAATATGACTTAGTTTAAAAATCCTAAGAGAGACTAGTATCTTTCCTAAGATAGTCTTGGAAAGCCCTTCACTGAGTAAAATGTAAGAAAAGAGGAAATTCATGGAATGGGAGAAGATATTCGCAAATGACACTACAGACAAAGGGCTGATATCCAAAATCTATAAAGAACTCCTCAAACTCAACACCCAAAAAACAGATAATCATGTCAAAAAATGGGCAGAAGACATAAATAGGCACACGAATGACTAACAGACACATGAAAAAATGTTCATCATCACTAGCCATCGGGGATATTCAAATCAAAACCACATTGAGATACCACCTTACACCAGTCAGATTAGCCAAAATTAACAAAACAGTAAACAACAAGTGTTGGAGAGGATGTGGAGAAAGGGGAACCCTCTTACACTGCTGGTGGGAATGTGAGTTGGTGCAGCCACTTTGGAAAACAGTGTGGAGATTCCTCAAGAAATTAAAAATAGAGCTACCCTATGACCCTGCAATTGCACTACTGGGTATTTAAAGATACAGATGTAGTGAAAAGAAGGGCCATCTGTACCCCAATGCTCATAGCAGCAATGGCCACAGTCACCAAACTGTTTAAAGAGCCAAGATGCCCTTCAACAGATGAATGGATAAAGAAGATATGGTTCACATATGCAATGGAATATTATGCAGCCATCAGAAAGGATGAATACCCAACTTTTGTATCAACATAGACAGGACTGGAGGAGATTATGCTAAATGAAATAAGTCAAGCAGAGAGAGTGTCAATTATCATATGGTTTTGCTTACTTGTGGAACATAAGGAATAACATGAAGGACATTGGGAGATGGGGAAAAGTGAGTTGGGGGAAATTGGAGGGGGAGATGAACCATGAAAGACTGTGGACCCTGAGAAATAAACTGAGGGTTTTGGGGGGGAGGAGGGGGAAGGGTTGGGTGAGCCTGGGGGTGGGTATTATGGAGGGCACGTATTGCATGGAGCACTGGGTGTGGTGCATAAACAATGAATCTTGGAACACTGGAAAAAAAATAAAATAGCATTACAAAAAAAAAAAAAAGAATCTAATTGGGGCTTTATCTGAGGCTTTTCCCAATTCTAAATATGGCTCAAGTGAGGAATTACTGTTCTTTTTTGATGTTGAGAAGAAGAGCACATAAAAAGAAATAAGCTGGATGGATGGAATTGTAGGAACAGAGGTTCTTGATACTTCCAGGAATATCTGTTATCAGATTCTAGACTTCCAGACTTCTGATTTAAATTACATAAACTTCTCTTCCTCAATACATAACAAAATGAGTAAATTATATATATTTTAAATATTATATTTGATATACGTTATATATTTATCTATATAAATATATATGCATATATAAATTTATATATAATATAAATATACATTATATATCATATAATGTATATATTAATGTATATAATATGAATAAATTTTACATGTAAAATATTTATATATATTTATAGATATAAAATATATATTTTAAATAAATTATATATATATTTCTCTAACAACACTAAAACAAGAGAGAAGCAAAATGTAAGAGTAAAAGCTTCAATAACATAATCAAGGAAAGAAACATAGGGTTCGGGAGGGAAATGGAGGGGTTGGGGGAGGAAAAATAGCCAATTGAGGTTCAAATTGCTCCCAAATCCAGAAATCAGTTTTGACTGTGGATTGAAGTGCACTGACTAAATCTTGATATTCTCAAAATATCACCAGATATGCAGAAAAGCAAACTATCATGGTAGAAATTGCTACTAGAAATTACAGGAAAAATGGGAAAAATGAAAAAGAAACTTGATGCTCTCAGAAATACAATAGCCACAGCTACCCTCTGAATTTGAAAAATGATCTAAAGTGTAATGGTATTCTCTCCTCCTGCCTGACCCACTATGGGAATGAGGTGCATTCCCTGCTCTAGGGTGCAAACCCTGGCCGAGGATATTGAGCCAAATCTCAGAACAGAGATAATCAGAACCTGGGTGTCCTTCCACCTTAGCCCCCTTTCCCTATCTCCTCCCCCTGAGAAAGTCTACCAAATACAGAAATGAACACACTCGGACACACTATTCCTCAGAAGAAAGATGAGAAAGAGGGGGACAGAGAGAAATAGATACATAAGGACAGGCAGAGAATGAATGAGAATAGTGAGAAGTTACTTAAGTTATTGCTGTACAGAATCACACAAATAAAATGTCTGGACACAGCTCTCCAAGTATGAGTAAAAGAAAAATAATGACATGGTACCTTGCAAGCCTATTACAAATTATAAAAAAGTAAATAGGTAAATCAATCAATCTAAGCAAAGAAGGATAGCATATATAAGATGTGTATAATGGCAATCTTTTTGGTGGTAGAATTCAGAAGTATTTTAAAAATTTGGTCTTTTCTTACATGGTTTGAATTTGTTTCAATGTGTAAAATACCCTTTAAAAATGTGTGGCAGTGACTTCTGAGGAAGATGGTAGAAGAAAAGGACCCTAAGCTCACTTTGTCCCACGGATACATTGGCTAACACCCACATCAGTGTAAATAACCCCAGAAATGACCCAAAGACTACCAGAACAGACTCTCTACAACTAAATGTATAAAAAAGTCCACATCAAAAAGGGTAGGAAGGGTAGAGAAATCAGGAACCAAACAGACCTGCAGGACTCTCTGTGGAAGGGAGGGACACCACAGGCACAGAGATGGGGGAAAGGAGCAGACCTCATACCAGGCACCCCAGACATAAGAGACCCACATTGGGAAGAAAATCCCTATAACATTTGGCTTTGAAAACCAGAGGGGCTTAACACTGTGAGTAGTTACAACCAGTAGGGCTTAACACCTGGAAGTTTAAAAATCAGTAGACTTGGGCCTGGGAGATTGAGAGGGTGATAAACTGAGTTTCTGCCTCTAAAGAGATAGCATAACAAACAGCCCCACTGAGATACAACCTAGAAGCAGCATTTTGAAAAATGTCTGAGGTCTGCAGGAAGGAGATTTCTTTACTAATTTCAGAGCATGTGCTGGAGGGGCAGGGATCTTTAGGAGACTTCTGCCAAAGCAAAAGAGGTGGTAGGTAGGCACCATTTCCCTTCCCTGCCCTGTAGCACAGATACACAGATACCTGTGGGAACCAACTCAGTGTGAACATTCTCCATCTGGCTTGCTAACAGCATGCCTGCTTGTCTGTGGACCAACATCTCCAATCTACTCTTACCTGTTCTCGAAAGTGACTACAGGTCCCAACTTATAGTAGACTAGTGCACATCTTGTTAACACCAAGCTCCTGCCACCACATTCTTCTGCAGATCCACTCCATTCAAAAACACCCTTAGCAGGAATCTATCTAAGGTAGCCCCTGACAAGCACGGCAGTGTGCTAGCAACACTGATAGGGCCCAGCAACCCTCCAAAATGACTCCTGCCCCAGGGGGAGGGGAAGATAACTACCACAGGTCCTACTGTAGCTCCAGAAGTGGGCTGGGGCAGAAAACTGGTCTGACTGCAGGTCCCAACCATCAACAAAAGCGTCTTAGAGGGCAACACAGGGAGGTTTGGTATGACTGCACCTCTGGCAAACACCTGATCTGACCCAACTCTAGCCCAAGGCAGCCCCAGACTGGCACATTAACACAGAATACCAAACCCTGCCATAATAGGCAAAGAGATCCACTGCAGATGACTGGCCTGAAAGCAAAAGTGGCTCAGCCATGATGGTAGGGTACATGCAACACACATAGGAGAGACTCCTGAAGCACCAGGTTCTGGTGAACAGGGTACACTACACTGCAGGGCACTGCAGGACCTCTTCTTCCCATCACTCAGCAATCACACTACTAGGTATTCATTCAAAGGATACAAAACATAGTGATTTGAAGGGGCACATGCACCCCAATACTTAGAGCAGCAATGTCCACAGTAGCCAAAATATGGAAAGAGCCCAGATGCCCACTGATAGATGAATGGATAAAGACATGGTATACATATACAATGGAATATTATTCAGCCATCAAGAAGAATGAAATCTTGCCATCTGCAATGATACGGGTGGAACTAGAGGATATTATGCTAAGCAAAATAAGTCAGACAAAGACAAATACCATGTGATTTTACTCATATGTGGAAATTAACAAAACAGAATTTAACAAAACAGAAGAACATAAGGGAAGGGAATTTAACAAAACAGAAGAACATAAGGGAAGGGAAGGAAAAGTAAAATAAGATGGGAGGGAGGCAAGCCATAAGAGATGCTAAACTCTAGGATATAAACTGAGGGCTGCTGGAGGGGTGGTGAGATGAGTGATGGACATTAAGAAGGATACTTGATGTAATGAGCATTGGGTGTTACATGTAACTGATGAATACTAAATTCTATCTCTGAAACTAATAAAAAATCAGTCAAGGAGTTCACAAAATAAAAGGATGTAAAGTATGACACAATATACCTAAAACTAGGGGGAGAGAGGAATAAAAATTTAATGCTTTTAGGATGGGTTGAAACTTGAGTGACTATCAACTTAATATAGACTGATATATACAGAAGATGTTATAAATAATCCAATGGTAAGCAAAAATCAAAAACCAGTAATAGATTTGCAAAGAATAAAGAGAAAGGAATCCAAGTATATCACTAATGAAAGCAAGCAAACCATGAAAGAAGAGAGCAAGAGATGAACAGAGAAGAACTACAAAACCAAAATAAAACAAGTAACAAAATGACAATAAGTACATACCTATCAATAATTACTTTGAATGTAAGTGGACTAAACACTTCAATAAAAAAAATAGGAGGATGGGATGATTAAAAAGCAAGATCCATCTATATGCTGCTTATAAGAGACTTACTTTAGACCTAAAGGTAGAGGCAGATTGAATATGAAGGAATAGAAAGGCATTTACATGCTAATGGAAGTGAAAAGAAAACTGAGGTAGCAATACTTATATCAGACAAAATAAACTTTAATACAAAGACTGTAATAAGAGACAAAGAAGGACTCCATGTAATCATTAAGGGGACAATCCAACAAGAAGATATAACAATTGTAAATATTTATGTACTCATCATGGGACCACCCAAATACATAGCTGTATGTACATACATACAGACATAAAGGACGTAATCAATAGTAATACAGTAACAGTAGAGGATGGTAATACTCCACATATATTGATGGATAGATTATCAGAACAGAAAAATCAAAAGGAGACAGTGGCTTTGACACATTGGAATAGATGGGTCTAACAGATACGTTCAGAACAGTCCATCCTAAACCCGCAGAATACACATTCTTTTCAGGTGCATGTGGAACATTCTCCAGAATAGATCACAATGATCAAAATGACTGAAGTCATACCTTGAATTCTTTCCAACCACAGTGCTTTGAAACTAGAAATCAACCATAAGATAAATGTGGAGATTAAATGACATGCTACTAAAAAACGAATGGGTCAACCAAGAAATCAAAGAGGAAATAAAAAAATAAGTGAAAATGAAAACACAATAGTCCACAATCTTTGTGATGCAGTAAGAGTTCCTCTAAGAAGGAAGTTTATAGCAATACAGGCCTTCCTCAAGAAGAAAAATATCAAGCAACCTAACCGTAAACCTAAAAAAGCTAGAAAAAGAATAAACAAAACCCCCATACCAGTAGAAGGAAGGAAATAATGAAGATTAGAGCAGAAAAAAATGAGATAGAAACTAAAAAAAGAACAGAACAGGGGCACCTGGGTGGCTCAGTTCCTTAAGCATCTGCTTTTGGATCAGTCATGATCCCAGGGTCCTGGTATTGAGCCCTGCATTGGGCTCCTTGCTCAGTGGGAGCCTACTTCTCCTTCTCCCTCTACGTGCCATTTCCCCTGCTTGTGCTTGTACTCCCTCTCTTTCTCTCTCAAACAAATAATGAAAAAAAATTTTTTTAAAGAACAGAACAAATTGATGAAATCAGGAGCGGCTCTTTAAAAAGATTAACAAAATTGATAAATCTTTAGCCAGACTCATCAAAAAAGAGAAAAGACTCAAACAAACATAATCAGAAATGAAAGAGGAGAAATAACAACCAACACCACAGAAATGCAAAGGATTATAAAAGAACACTATGAAAAATGATATGCCAAAAAACTGGATAATCTAGAAGAAATGGATAAATGCCTAGAAACACAGAACCTCCCAAAACCGAACCAGCAAGAAATAGAACATTTGAACAGACCTATTATCAGCAATGAAATTGAATCAGTAATCATAAAACTCCCAACAAACAAAAATCCAGGACCAGGCAGCTTCATAGGTAAATTCTACCAAACATATAAAGATCTAATACCTAGTCTTCTCAAACTATTCTAAGATATAGAAAAGGAAGGAAAGCTTCCAAATTCATTCTATGAGGCCAACATTACCCATACCAAATCCAGGTAAAGACTAAAAAAGAAAAAAAAAAAAAGAACTACAGTCCAACATCTCTGATAAACATAGATGCAAAAATTCTCAACAAAATTTTAGCAAGCCAATTTCAACAATATATTAAAAAAATCATTCACCAAGATCAAGTGGGATTTATTCCTGGGATGCAAAGGTGGTTCAATATTCACAAATCAATCAATACGATACACCACATTAACAAGAGAAAAGATAAAAGATGTATGATCATTTCAACAGATGCAGAAAGAAGCATGTGACAAAGTAAAATGTCCATTCATGATAAAAACCTTCAACAAAGTGGGTTTTGGAGGGAATACACCTCGGCATAAGAAAGGCCATATATGAGCTGACATCCTATTCAATGGGGAAAGACTCAAAGGTTTCCATTAAGTTTAGGAACAAGACGAAGATGTCCATGCTCACCACTTTTCTTCAACATAGTACTGGACGTTCTAGCAACAGCAATCAAGACAAGGGAAAAAAAAAAAAAAAAAGACACCCAAACTGGTAAGAAAGAAATAAAAATTTTACTATTTGCAAATGACATGATACTAAATATAGATAACCCCTAACACTCCACCAAAAAACTACTAGAAATGATCAATGAATTTAGTAAGGTTGCTGGATGCAATATCAATATACAGAAATCTGTTGGTTCATACACACTAATAATGAAATAGCAGAAAGAAACATTAAGAAAACAATCCCATTTACAAATGCACCAAAAATAATAAAACAACTAGCAATAAACTTAACAAAGTAGGTGAAAGATCTGTACTCTAAAAACTAAAAAACACTGATTGAACACTGAAAAAAATTGAAGATGACACAAATAAATGAAACAATATTCTATGCTCATGGATTGGGAGAACAAATATTGTTAAAACGTCTATACTGCCCCAAGCAATCTACAGATATACTGCAATCTCTATCAAAATACTAACAGTGTTTTTCACAGAACTAGAATAAATAATGCTAAAATTTGCATGGAACCACAAAAGATGCTGTATAGCCAAAGCAATCCTGAAAAAGAAGAAAAGTGGAGGTATCACAATCCCAGATTTAAAGATATAGTATAAAGCTATGGTAATAAAAACAGTATGGATTGGCACTAAAATAGATAGCTAGGTCAATGGAAGAGAATAGACAGCCCCAGAAATCCACAATAATATGGTCAATGAATTTGCAACAATGGAGACAAAAATATGCAATGGGAAAAGACAGTCCCTTCAACAAATGGTGTTGGGAGAACTGGACAGTAACATGCAAAAATAATGAATCACTTTCTTATACCATACAAAAAAGTAAAACTCAATACAAAATAACATACAAAAAAATAAACTCAAAACGTACTAAAGAATTAAGCATGAGTCCTGAAACCATAAAAATCCTAGAGGAGAGAGCACAGGTAGTAATTTCTCTAATATCCTCTGTAGCATATTTTTCTAGATATGCCTCCCGATGCAGGGAAAACAAAAGCAAAAATAAACTACTGGACTACATCAAAATAAAAAAGCTTCTGCACAGTAAAGGAAACAATCAACAAAACTAAAAGGCAAACTACGGAATGGGAGAAGATATTTGCAAATGACATATCTGATAAGGGGTTAGTATCTAAAATATATAAAAACACATACAACTCGGGGCGCCTGGGTGGCTCAGTGGGTTAAAGCCTCTGCCTTCGGCTCGGGTCATGATCCCAGGGTCCTGGGATCGAGCCCCGCATCGGGCTCTCTGCTCGGTGGAGAGCCTGCTTCCCTCTCTCTCTCTGCCTGCTTCTCTGCCTACTTGTGATCTCTGTCTGTCAAATAAATAAATAAAATCTTAAAAAAAAAAAACACATACAACTCAATACCAACAAAAAACCCACAAACAGTCCAATTAAAAAATGGGCAGAAAACATAAAATAGATATTTCTCCATAGAAGACATAAAGATGGCCAACAGACACATGAAAAGGTGCTCAATACCATTCATCATCAGGGAAATGTAAATCAAAACCACAATGAGATACCATCTCATACCTGTCAGAATGGCCTAAATCAACAACAACACAAACAAGTTTTTGGCAAGGATGTGGAGAAAAAGGAACCCTCATGCACTGTTAGTGGGAAAGCAAACTGCTGTAGCCACTGTGGAAATAGTATGGATGTTCCTCAAAAAAGATTTTTTTTAATTAAAAAATTTAAAAATAATTAAAAAATTAGAAATAGAACTGCCATGTGATCCAATAATTCCACAGTTGGGTATTTACCCAAAGCATACAAAAGCACTAATTTAAAGGGATACCTGCACCACTATATTTATTGCAGCATTATTTACAACAGCCAAATTACAAAGCAGCCCAAGAGTCCATTGAAAGGTGAATGGATAAAGAAGATTTGGTGTACACACACACACACACACACACACACACATACACACACACTCGCACACATACATATGTTTCCTCATTTGAATGCTTCATCCATAACAGGCTTCTCTTTGAAAGCCTGGAAATTGAGAACTTGTTATAATTAGCTTCACAAGTCAGAAATCAGTGGGAGCTCTACCTTTTCATTTCAAAACTTGCACTCAACCTCAAACCCTTCCTGACTATACCGTCACTACTGTAACCCAACCTGCTTTTCCAAAAATGATATTCCAGGATCTTCCTTTGAGAATAAAAGCGTATTTCTCATGCCACATCTTTGCCCTCATCGTTACTTTCACTAAGAATGTTCCCTCTCTGCTCTGAAATTAGTGAAATTCACCAAACTTTCAAGACTGAGCCCATGGCCCTACTTCTTTCAAGACTGCAAAACTACGGAGATTTCTCCCTCTCTAGATAGCAGACGATGTATTGCCCTATTATCTATGGTGGCATTCAATGGTTCTTAACGGCATTGGTATTTAGATCTACATTATAGTTAAACTTTCATACATATTCTCTTGGTTTTCTCTGCCAGACTGTTTTCTCCCCCAGGGCAACTGACTAGGGTTTAAGAGCTGTTCATATTTACTACAAGACGAGGATCTATTCCTATGCTGAAATGAATTCCAGCAGAGAGATCTGAACCATTTTCAGGATCTCAGATGCCTGGAGCTCTAGGTACCAGGCACGTTAGCTCAGAAACAAGGAGCAGCTTCATGGGCTGGTACTGAAAAGACATGAGGTTCAACTGCCATTGTGAAAAAAATTGTCCTCAAGTTACTGAGCTGACACTAGATTAAAGTATTTGGCACATTGCAAATGCAATGTGTTAAATATTATTACTGCTGGTTTTTCCTTCGTTCTTGGAAAAACTAGGAGCAGGGGTGGGGACAGATCCTTCATGGACTGCACCAGCTTTTTGCTGGGTTTGGATTCGAGAGCTTCATTTGACCCTTTATAGCCATAGTGTCAACATAATACTATGTAAAAAGTAGAGGTAAAAATGTTCTTGTTAAATAAATGTATTATTGACCAAAGCAAACCAAATGAGTGGATTACATAGACTTGAAATATGAGACTTATCTCACTACACATGTACACGTCTTCATAAAAATCTAAAAAGACAGGCTTTTACGTAGTACTTAGGTTACTTATTTAAATTTCTTTAGGCATCTTGTCACGACAAATAAATAACACTTGCTTTATTAAAACTCATGGATTTCTGCAAACATTTTCCTAGTTGATGAAAGCATCTGAGCAAATATCTTGACTTTTTGACTCACACCATATGAAACAGTTTATTACATTTTCAGTTATTAAAACATGTATTTCTTATAGTTTATTACTTTTCTCCTACATTTTACTCTTCTGTAATTTAAATCTAAAAAAGTATCTCTAAGTAGGCCTACTTCTTATAAATCACGAAGGCAAATATAGACTATCTTTCAAAGTCTGGCACAGTTCCAGGCATAGAGTTGGTATTCTATAAATGCTAAAAATATGCTATTACACATACATATCCTGGATGCTCTTTGGAAACCCAACAATTGTAAAATACTAAGGTAGGGAGGGATTTAGGTGTCATCTGATCCAGGTCCCTCATTTTATATCTTAAAACTGGCAGCTTGTAATTTATACACTGGAGGTCTGACAAAAGGGGTCCTCAAGCTCAAGTCTCATGACCTTGACTCCAGGGTTATCTCATTAAAATTATCTGAGTTTGGTGTGGAGAAACAGACATAACCCAAAACACTTGTAGTCCAACAGGACACCTGCGGACTGGAGGATTGCATGACAGATAACTGAAGGGGAGAGTACAGGATCTCTTCCTCTGTTGGGGGTATGGGAGTAAATGCAGTAGATCCTGTGTTCTGCACAGAAGAGGTGTTGCTAACATTGCCTCTTAATGATTAGGGGGAGTTTGTGGATAGCGCATTGGACTTCTAATGATTAGGGGGAGTTTGATGGGTGAATATTGGGGAAAGGGAGAGAGTGAGGTAGGTTGAAAGGATATTCTAGGCAAAAGGAATAGAAAGAGCTAAAGTTTTGAAGCATGAAAGAAGGAAGTGTAGTGGAGCATAGAAGGCCAGGGAGCATTTTATATGGAGAAGGAATCTTCTGGAGATTAAATTACAAAGGCTAGTATCAGTATGGCCAGACCATAATGAGCTCCATATAACATTTTAAGGAATATGATCTCTGTCAAAGGTTAGCAATTTTAAGGGGAAAAAAACCTGGCTCCATCAGGCTTGTGCTGTGAAAGGATTATTTCGGCTGCCTTGAATGCATTTGGAAGGCAGGGCTGAAGTCTAGGAAATCCATCAGGAGCTATTCAAACAATTCAGTAAAAAGACAATGAGCATTTGAATTAAAGCAGGGGTAATGGGACTGCAAGAAAGGGACAATTTTGAGAGGACCTTGGAACACAGAGCTCATAGGACTTCAGCACTATGGGAAGTAAGCAGTGAAATAGAAACCATAAGCCAGCATTGTGCTCAGGGCCATCTATTGGAGGAAAAATAGATTTTGAGAGAAGCTGCTGAATTTGATGTGAAACATACTTGGCTCAAGATGCATATATAGACAGAACTCTAAAGTAAGTAGTTAATATTTTCACCTAAAACTCAGGAAAAAAAAGCCTGGGTAGAAAATGGTGATTTAGAAGTGTGGGACGGGGGGGCATAGATTTTTGAGGCACACAGATTGCAGTTAAAGCTATTAGACTGGATAAGTTCTTAAGATAGAGCATAAATTCAAGAAGATAATGCATAATTACCTTTAGAATACGCCAGTTTCCAACAATGTAATAGAGAAAGAAGATGCAGAACTAAGATATCCTATATTATTGGTAAAAATGATCAGAAAGGCAAATTTATGGTACCTCAAGCTAGAGGTTTACATAATTCAATGCTGAAATAAATACTGCAATATCTCTATGTAGTCTTAATCGCATAAGACACATTATAAAATACCAATTATTTAAAGTAGGTTTTGAAAGGCTTCCCCTTTCTAGCAATGCACAATATTATAATGAATTATATTCTAAGGAATCATCTCCTAACAAAAATATCCCTGGTAATCATTAAGATGTCATCTTGATTAAGCCAAGGCCAAGCCCGATGTCGGTACTAAATATAGTTTGTACTTCTATTTCCTCTCGAATTATTTAACTTCGTTTTCTGACAGCCATTTATCTCAAGTTATAATAGTGTAATGAACCACAGCAATATTGCTTATGAAAAAGCCTCTGTAACTGTGGACTTCAAAACACAAATTGTGAAAATTTTGTTGTAAAAATGTATTATTTGGGCATTTTGGCAGCTGAGTGATATTCTGATTGCCTCTTACTTTTACCGTTTTGACCCTGATTTATACTCTGGTACAATCCAGAGCTCACATTAACTAGTAAAAATAGAACATATCTGAGAGTCAGCTCTTAAATCAGAATAAAATCAAATTATTTTTCAGATTATTTAAAAACAATGGTACGTGCCATGCCCACAATTTACAACTGTTTAGGCACATGTCAGTGTAAAACAACACTGTATTTAAAACATGTTGTTTAGAATAGCGTCACATGTTAAAATGTCACAGAACCTCATCAAGCTCCTCATAAAAGTATATGGCTTAAAATTTAAGCTAGCAATCCCATTTTATGAAATCCTTCATCTTTTTTTAACACTTTTTTCAAAAAAAATTAAAAGACTCTTGAAAATAAAACTGCTCCAAAATCTATTTTAAGTTAAAGAGAAATCTTTGTTCTAGCATTGATAATTAGGTAATTTAAATTGCCTAAATGCACCCCCCCAAAAAAGGAAAAGGCTTTTTACAGGTCTAGAAAATAATACTTTAAACTATTTAAAATTTGCTTCTAAAACCTTCACAGAGTTTTCAAGCTTCCATAAAATTCCAAGACATTCTAGAATAGACCAGATGACTGAAAAGGTTATTGAGATAAAACTATCTCATAACTTACAACATAACACACATATATATTATTTTTATTCTTTTAGAAAGTCAAGGCATATGAAATGATTGGCAGGAGTTCTTTATCAGAACAGATTCTCTTAGAACTAGAAACGAATGCCTTTCCCCACACACAACTTCTAGCTGCATAAAAGTATCCATGGAAACCCTTACCTGTTAGAAGTCCTAATATGCATATACAAGGTTATTTTATTTATTTATTTTTACATTTATTTCAACAAAAACGTGAATAGAATGGAAAGCACTGAACTACTGAAAAACTCCAAGCCTTTGCATAACACTTTTTAGACAAAATGCTCATTATATTTTTATAGCTTCAATTTGGCACAAGTCCAAGTGACTTTCAGAATATGTTCATCAATAAGTATAACAAGGATTATTAGATATCCTAGTATACTTATGGAAACAAATTTATAATTTTATTTCTTCACTTAGGAGTCACAATTGTTATACCTCCAGTTTAAATAATATTTCATTATCTTTAACATATAGAAACTATGTTAAATTAAATAAAAACATATAGAAAAAAAGGCCGGTCCCTCTTTTTTTTTTTTTTTTTTTAAGATTTTATTTGACAGAGAGAGAGACTGCAAGAGAGGGAACACAAGCATAGGGAGGCAGAGAGGGAGCAGCCTTCCCGCAGAGCAGGGAGGGGCTTGATCCCAAGGTCCTGAGCCAAAGGCAGAAGCTTAAAGACTGAGCCACCCAGGCACCCTGTCTGGTCCCTCTCTAAAGCCTCCTAAAGGACAGTCTGTATCAGGCTCCAGCGGGGAATTAAAGGCAGGAGCTACAGAGCTGATGACTCCAGAAAAGCCAATGCCATGGTATTTATTAAAAAAAACTCTGCAGTTGTTAAGCTCACAGAATGAAAGAACCATGGAAATAAATGAAATCCACCCAAATGAGAAAAGCAAAGGCTATGTATTTAGTCTTGCGATAGCCAAGGAGTCAGTCACTCTCACTTACATTTTGGCAGAGACGAAAAGGCAGGCAGAGGATTGGGAAAGCTTTCTAAGGCGGGGGAGGAAGGGGGAAGGCTTTGGGTGTGCCCTGATTGGAAGCTGCTGGTGTGGGAAAGCCAGAGGCCAGCTAACATAGGGCATCCTGTGAGATTGATTAGGGGAGCATATTTGGCTTTCTCCAGTTGGTCCTAAACTGGACACAGGGACAAACATTACAGAAGCTGTCAGTTATTAATCAAGTCTTGATCATTGGGAGTCAAATGGTACAGGAATTATGGTCTGGCTTCCTGGACTGGTTGCTGCAGATCAGGGGTCAGAGTTCTATTTTTATAGATGGTCTGGCTGTGGTTTGTTTGTAGATTCAGGTTCTCAGAACCAAAGGCTAGTTAGTGTCTTCACAAGCTAACAAAAAGCTGAGATCTAAGTTAGAAAAGTGAAGTGAGGGGTGCCTGGGTGACTCAGTCAGTTAGGCATTTGCCTTCAGCTCAGGTCATGATCCTAGAACCCTGGGAACAAGGCCCACATTGGGCTCCTTGCTCATTGGGGAGCTTGTTTCTCCCCTGCCTGCCCCTCCCCCTGCTGGTGCTTGCTCTCTCCCTCTCTCTCTCAAGAAATTAAAAAAAAAAAAAAATCTTAATTTAAAAAAAAAAAAAACAAAGAAAAGTTAAGTGAGCATAGGAAAATGAGCAATAGAGTGAAAGGCAGCAGAAAGAAGATAAAGAAGTGGAAAGAAGAAAGTGTGAATATAGAGATGGGGCAAGATAAAAACCAAAACCGAACCGGTTAACAGGTTTCTCTGTGTGAGTCACTCTTCTCAAAGGCGGTATTCCTATGTGCAGCTATAGACTTAACACAGCAGGCCCATACATTTCAAAGGAATTAAGAAATATTCCATTAAATGGAAGCACCAAATACACAGGACAAAGAATTGAGTGAAAAATGAAAGCCCTTTAACATTTTGGCTGATATGTTTCAACATTGTGAGCCACTGTTTGTATAGTAATGCTCTTCTTTCAAAACTAGCTTAAATTATGTTTTTCAGGTTAGCCTTGGAGATCAAAATGTCTTTATTCAAGGGCATGTGGGCAAGGGAACAAGCACATCTATCACGGAGCATTCAATAGTCCTTTACTGTCTCATGCATCAGATCTTCTGCCCAAACTTCCCACAGATTGCTCTGGTCCTGCCGATCTGTATCATTCTCTGTTCCGAAGCCCATCTGTGCTGTGTTGGCAGCTGAGAATTTGCATACCGTAATCTCTCTCTGGTGTATGTTTTTAACCCTCCACCCCCATTTAAAGAATAACATAGGTTTATTAATTTTACTTTTTGCATGTGAAAAGTTGCCATGTTACAAGCAATTCTGGAGGGGTAGGAAATTGAACATGCATGGGAAGGGCCTCCAGTCAAAGGCTATGGTCCAGTGTGACCCCAGCAACCTTTAGTACAGAGAAAAGCAGCAGCACACTGTAACGACTCAGCTCTGTTGTGCACTCAGAGGAGCAGAAAATAATGATTTTCATTATTGTTTCATTTAGAAAGCACTCTTCACTGTTTTCAAGACTTTTGAGGGAAACCTAGGTCTGCTTTATAAATGTTACATGAGTCGCCTGGACAGGAAAATAATGGAGAAAATTTGCAGTGAGATATGCTCTTTGGTCAATCATTCACAACGTGATTTTTTTTTTTCCCCTTCATTTACTCAATATTGGCAATTAGTAATGCTGTTTTTCACTTAACTCATAAAATACAGGTCTTGAATTTCAGGATAATACATGGCTCAAGGGGGACCATTATATTTTTATAATTTCTATTTGGCATAAGACCAAATGACTTTTTAAAATATGTCCACTGACAGATATGAGGATTATCAGATATCCTATTCTATTCATGGAAACAAACTCCTGATTTTATTTTTTAGCTTGTGAGGCACAGTTGATACACATCCAATTTAAGCACTATTTCATCGTTTTTCCATCTATGGGTCTCAGAGATTTTGAACACATAGCCTCAGTCTCACTGTGCATTCTGCATACAATTCCTGATCAAGCCTATGAGCATGGGTGAATATTCATTCTGACCAGTAGGTTTGTATTGAAAGTGGCCTGGCCCACAGAGTGCGTGAATCGCCTGTAGCATACATTCACTATCTATCGGTCTCCCTGCAAAGCCTTACCTTATAACCAGATTTTTATTCGGATTTCTTGATTATCATATGTGCTAAATACCAACAAAGTTTTGACTGGGGGCTATCCTCGCCTTTGTCATGTACTTTATTGTCAGATGCCAAGGAAAACTCTGTCCTTCAAATTTCTGGTCACTGGATAGCACCATGTTCAGACAGAGCAGCCTAAAACCATAACTCAGGCCCACCCTGAGAAATGGCTACTGAACTACCTCTCCCGGCCACTCAGACTCCAAGGCTAGGAAAGCCAGCCTTGCTTGAATTTGTAAGTAATTTTCAACCAGTCATAAATGTGACTTCATAGCTTCCCTTACGCGGGGGACAGGGGTGGCCCCCAGCTTGGGTTGTCTGTGTATCCTCATCACACTCATTCTTTGCTCATTACCATTTACCCATTAACCTACTATAGGTTATGAACATAGTATTTGTATCTATGGGGATGTCAAGGACATGTCCAAGAGAATGAGTGGAATTGGCATGCATCCTATATACATCATAAAGATTCATACAGACAAGAATTAAATGTGAATAATTCTTATCTTACTGTATTTATAAAGATTTAATGAGATAATAAATATAATGTAAGGTAAAGATATGTAATGTATATAAATTATCTGGCAGAGAACCAATAATGAGTCCTGTTAGCTCTTTACCCCTTTTTGTAGGAAAAAAGGCCTCCTGAAATGTTTTTATTACCATATGCACATTCTTTTTAAGATTCTATAACTATATTGTTCATATATATTTGATCTTTGTTATTCACTCTAGTTATGACCTATAAAGTCTCTGTGAACATTTAAATAATGAACCATTATTCTTAGAAGAAATGCAAGGTTAGGTCCCTGAAGGTCTAGTCACAATATTTTTAACAATTGATCAAAACATAACCTTATTTCGTATGTATTTTTGCTTCAAAACTCCTTGTTTAATATATATTATCTGTTCATTAACATTGAACTCACAACCACAGCACTCTAAATTATGCCTGAATAAAGCTTACCTAACACATATATTTTCCCTGTAAGTATGTTACAGTCTTGTTGTGCTTAGGAACACTAGACAGTACTTCCATATGCTTGAGGGGCATTTTAACTAATGAAATTACTAAAAAAAAAAAAAAAAAGGAAAAAATACAAACAGCAACACTAAATAGACTGCAAAAGGGTTGCTTGTTTATGGTATGAGAACTGTAATAAAGAGGCAGAGAGTAGCCTTTTCAGCTCTGCTGGGAACATGTGCATTGGACCACTCAAGTTTTTTACCATTCTGCACATGTCTGTAAATGACTGCAAAACACCATTCACGCATACTGATTTTGTGGTTACAAAGTTTAGTGAGTAGGAATATTCACAAAGGTGGAATCCACAAATACTGTTATTTATAAAAACATGGATACGTATTGTAAGACAAGCAAGTTTTCCTTTTGCTGTTGAATAACATGAATATTATTGTTAAACAAAAGAGTCGGGGTGCCTGGAGGACTCGGTTGGTTAAATATCTGACTCTTGATTTCAGCTCAGGTCATGATCTCAGGGTTGTGAGATCAAGCCCTGGGTGGGCTTCTCTCCCTCTCCCTCTGCTCCTCCCCATCCACTATCTCATTCTCTCTCTCTAAAATAAATAAATATTTAAAAACAAAACAAAGAGTGTTTATACTGAATGTCCAAATTTCCATGATAGTATGCTTCCTTATGCCATTTCCTAGTGAGACTCTGATTTTCAGGAGAGCTAAAAGTATGCCATCAATGAAGCTACACAGGGCCCTATGCTAAGAAGGGCCCCACACTTGGATTAATGCTCAGCCGTCACCATCTCTAAATCCCGAGTATTTTTTAACAAGGGACTCCACATTTTCATTTTCCACTGGGTCTTGCACATTATCTATCCAGTCTTGCCTATGACAGTCCATGAAGGCCATTTTTACTTTTCTGATTTCCAGTAGAGCTATGACAGCCTATGATGGCTACAGCATCAGGAAAAGGGGGCTCTGGGATCCAGAGACAATGAGAGAACTCACAGATAAGAGACGGTTGGGGACTGTTTTCTCTGCTGTGCAGAAGCTTTTGATTTTGATGAAGTCCCAAAAGTTCATTTTCACTTTTGTTTCCTGCCTTTGGAGACATATCTTGAAAGAAGTTGCTGTGGCTGATATCGAAGAGGTTACTACCTACGTTCTCCTCTAGGATTCTGATGGATTCCTGTCTCACATTGAGGTCTTTTATCCATTTCGAGTTTATCTTTGTGTACGGTGTAAGAGAATGGTCAAGTTTCGTTCTTCTACATATAGCTGCCCAGTTTTCCCAGCACTATTTATTGAAGAGACTGTCTTTTTTCCACTGGATATTTTTTCCTGTTTTGTCGAAGATTATTTGACCATAGAGTTGAGGGTCCATATCTGGGCTCTCCACTCTGTTCCACTGGTCTATGTGTCTGTTTTTATGCCAGTACCATGCTGTCTTGGTGATCACAGCTTTGCAGTAAAGCTTGAAATCAGGTAACGTGATGCCCCAGTTTTATTTTTGTTTTCCAACATTTCCTTAGCGATTTGGGGTCTCTTCTGATTCCATACAAATTTTAGGATTATTTGCTCCAGCTCTTTGAAGAATACCGGTGGAATTTTGATCGGAATGGCATTAAAAGTATAGATTGCTCTAGACAGTATAGACATTTTAACAATGTTTATTCTTCCAAACCAAGAGCATGGAATGGTCTTCCATCTTTTTGTGTCTTCTTCAATTTCTTTCATGAGTGTTCTGTAGTTCCTCGAGTACAGTTCCTTTACCTCTTTGGTTAGGTTTATTCCCAGGTATCTTATGGTTCTTGGTGCTATAGTAAATGGAATCGATTCTCTATTTTCCCTTTCTGTATTTCCATTGTTAGTGTATAAGAAAGCCACTGATTTCTGTACATTGACTTTGTATCCTGCCACGTTGCTGAATTGTTGTATGAGTTCTAGTAGTTTGGGGGTGGAGTCTTTTGGGTTTTCCATATAAAGAATCATGTCATCTGCGAAGAGAGAGAGTTTGACTTTTTCATTGCCAATTTGGAAGCAGTCAACAAAACAAAGAGGCAACCCACAGAATGGGAGAAGATATTTGCAAATGACAGTACAGACAAAAGGTTGATATCCAGGATATATAAAGAACTGAGACTCAACACACACAGAACAGACAATCATATAAAAAAAATGGGCAGAAGATATGAACAGACACTTCTCCAATGAAGACATACAAATGGCTATCAGACACATGAAAAAATGTTCATCATCACTAGCCATCAGGGAGATTCAAATTAAAACCACATTGAGATACCACCTTACTCCAGTTAGAATGGCCAAAATTAGCAAGACAGGAAACAACATGTGTTGGAGGGGATGTGGAGAAAGGGGAACCCTCTTACCCTGTTGGTGGGAATGCAAGTTGGTGCAGCCACTTTGGAAAACAGTGTGGAGATTCCTCAAGAAATTAAAAATAGAGCTTCCCTATGACCCTGCAATTGCACTACTGGGTATTTACCCCAAAGATACAGATGGAGTGAAAAGAAGGGCCATCTGTACCCCAATGTTTATAGCAGCAATGGCCACGGTCGCCAGACTGTGGAAAGAATCAAGATGCCCTTCAATGGACGAATGGATAAGGAAGATGTGGTCCATATACACTCTGGAGTATTATGCCTCCATCAAAAAGGATGAATACCCAACTTTTGTAGCAACATGGACGGGACTGGAAGATATTATGCTGAGTGAAATAAGTCAAGCAGAGAGAGTCAATTATCATATGGTTTCACTTATTTGTGGAGCATAACAAATAGCATGGAGGACAAGGGGAGTTGGAGAGAAGAAGGGAGTTGAGGGAAATTGGAAGGGGAGGTGAACCATGAGAGACTATGGACTCTGAAAAACAATCTGAGGGTTTTGAAGGGGCGGGGGTGGGAGGTTGGGGGAACCAGGTGGTGGGTATTGGAGAGGGCATGGATTGCATGGAGCACTGGGTGTGGTGCAAAAACAACGAATACTGTTATGCTGAAAATAAATTAAAAAATTAAAAAAAAAAAGACAGTTGGGGAAAGGAATTCTCTATATCTGATATGAATTGCTGAGCTCACTACTAAGCTGCATGTATATGGAATTAACTAGAATGAGCATAGCAAATGCTTTCAAGTGAGCTAATTTACAATACAAACCACTATCCAGGCTCCAGACTTGCTCCTGGGTGACACACATGAAAAGTCAACCAGAAGCATTGCGTTCTTTGAAAACTAAAGTGATTTTGGAACCACAGCTTACAGAAGGCAGGTTGAAACTCACTGTTTGAATCTAACTGGGTTAACTGCTAAGACAAAACAAATATTCTTCCAAAGATTTTAGTAGGACCCATATTCTCTTAACACAACAGTGAAAATATTGAGGCTATAGTAGAAAATTACTTAACAAATAAAAAAAATTTAACAATTTTCAGGGATTCTGATAGTATAAAAATTAAATCATTCAATAACAAATATTTGCCAAATGCCTAGTCCACTAAGTCCCAAGTCCACCAAGAAATACGTACATTTTATTCAGATTTACCATTTTCCTCAGTTTACTTGTTACTCTTTGAAAGTTGGTACAACTTTCCTAAATATCTACCTTTGTCTAATTGAGAAATTCTGCCCTTAGAATCAAGTTCTAAACCTGTTAGCCTTGTCAGTGTTCAAGATATAGGTGTACTTTTTAATCTGTAGCAGGATGCTGTACAAAAAGGCAAATGGCCTCAATTCCAAGACTGATCAAGTATGTTGCTTGCTTGTACTTCTTGGAGAAAAGTTCCCTTGAGTTACACTTTATGCCACTGAAGTCAATATGATTTGACGTACTACTTTACAATTGTATTTCTTCCTAATCTCCTTCTCCTACTCTTCAGACTCCACCCAAACAGGTGCATATAGGTATTTAATAAATATTGGGCTCCACTAGTGCCTTTGGTTTATTAGCAGCTTCTTGGCCCGATACAAACTAGTCTTCTTTTCTGTGCCTCCATCATTGGTGGGACTATCTCTGACATATCATCAGAGGTATAATGTCCCTCGACCCATTTTCTTTTAATCAACATCATTGCTTTTTCCTTTCTGTATCAACAAGTCTATCATCTTCTCTCATTTTTCCGTACTTTACTTTTTTCATTAGTTCTCCTTTTTCTATTTTCTAATTATGTTCAGAGGCTCAATTTTTATAGTTCTTCACAGGCAATGAAATCACAGCTTTCCTATTAGAACTTGAATTGTCTACCAGGTTTATGCATTCAGTAAATACTGAGGACCTAGTATGTGTCAGATATTGTTGGAGGACTTCGGTATATCAGTGTGTGAAACAAAGACCCCTGTTTCTGTGAAGCTTATAGTCTTGGAATCTTTGTGGTTTTCTTGGCTGTTTAACTGATGGTCTCACCATGACACAGTGAGATATTTTTCTTCATATTATTTAATTCCCAGATTTTGTTTTTCTGGATGTTTGAGGTTGCAAAATGATATTGATATAATGACAAAAAGACATCTCACACTAAAGTTTTTAATAATGAAAATGTAATCTTTGTCATATTGTAAAAATTCTAATCCTTTGCAAAGATTTTATTGGACTCAGATGTCCTTATGATAGAAATAGTTATTTAAACCTTTTATCTTCTTTATGCAAATAAATGGAACACAGCAATGAGTCCAAAAAGTACTAATAACTCCTCAACATCAATTTACCTTTCTTAGATTTTCCTTCTCATTTGAAGATAATTATAATGACCACTTGGATGAAAGTTAACTTATTTACAGAAGATTACTTCCCTGCTGTGTTGAGTGTGTCTATTATTAGGAATTGCATTTTGTAGAAAAGTGTACAATATACGTACACTTGTAGAGAAGCGTAGGTAATATATGAGGCATAGGGACTTATTTTTGTTGTAATTTTTTTATTAGATGAAACAATTATTCAAAAAAAAGGCACCCTAGTCATACAAAAGTAAAACCATAAAGTATCAGCAAAACCAAAATCTTCTGTAAGATTTTCATCCAACTGTTACAGATGAAAGTATTTTGTTAAAATATTTTGTTAGTTGATTATCTGAACTTCAAACATTACCCATATAATGAATTGATGTTATCTTAATTAAGATGCATGACTGTTTAAGATTTTCTAGAATATCTAGCATCTCAGGCCATCAACGTAAGTTCTGCAAGACTAGGCTCAATTTTAGAGAAACTAAGTTTTTGTTTAATTGAAACAAACCATGTGAGAAACCTGAATGCCACACTGCATAGCAAATACTGAAAGACTATTAGTGATCAATACAAAAAAAAAATCACTACATTCTTTGTAAATTCCAAATTTTCTGTTCCATAAAATTATATTTGGGAATAGATTTCCAGTATCTTTCCATCAAATGACTCATACTGATAAAGAAGATATTATTCTGCATACAAAAAGTACATAGTATTTCCTTTAAACCAGAAGATAAACACCAAGGACAAGAATGTTAAACAAAAGATATTAAGAAACAAACAAAATGAAATAGATAGCTCCAGCTTTAAACTTATGCTTCAAGGCAGTAGTGGCCAAGTTTTAAAGTAAGAGCCAGCTGGGGTGTAACAGGAAAGAAAAATAAAATTCTGAAGTGCGAAAGACCTAGAATTCCCTCTGAGAAGAGCCAATGCTTTCCTAGACTCTTTTGTACAATTCTGTTAAATAAAATGTCCTCAAATAGCTTACATATTGGTCAGGAAAAGTAGATCAGAGTCTACTAAGTTTTGGTTTTCATAATTACTATAGTGAACTGAGGAGTTGGAAGGGGTTTACTAAATCAGAAGTGTATACGTTGGCTCAGATTGGCTTCTGGTTCACAGGACTGTTAGAATTCAATTTAATTTTAGTATAGCCCTAGAAATCTCACATGCTTACTAGAGTCCAAGAAGGGGATGAAAGTTTTGACCTTCAGAATCACTGACAAAGCCCAGAGAGCCCCATTAGTCCAGGCATGACTAATCACCTGTAAATGCTTTTACACGTAAACACCATGAACTTGAGTGTTCTCATAATTCTCTTTTCAGTGTTCCCGCCACAAAATTTCAGAGAAAGACTTCTCACAATGAGATGAGAATTAACAAGAAAATGCTAATATGGGTAAATACCTAAGGAATCCTATCTGAAACGACTGGTCATAGAAGGTAAGCTTCTATGGAGGTTTGATTAGACTAGAACAGCTAAAGTAGGTTGAATAGGATGGTGAAGATTACCAAGGGTTAATATAAACTGAAAATGGATGTGTAAGAAAAAGCTTGTCTTTCAAAAGTGCTTCAGATTGGATCAGTAGTCAATTTTTCTTTTAGGGAAGCATACGCTGAGAGAAATACAAGACTTAAATAAATGGAGATATATGCAGTGTTCATATGTTGTTAAACTCCGTATTTTTAAAATGTCAGTTCTCTGCAAACTCATCTATAGATTCAATGCGATTCCAGTTGAAGTCTCAGCAGTCTTTTTTAATTGCTGTAAATATGGCAAAATAATTCAAAATTTCCTATGGAAATCCAAAGGGCCTAGAATAGCTAAACTATTTCTGAAAATAAAAATTGGAGGACTCACTAATTTTAAGACTTGTTATGAACTTACAGTATTTAAGACAATGTGATATTGATGTCAAGGTAGACAAATAGGTCAATGGAAAATAATATATATATGAATATGTACGAAAAACTGATTTGACAAAGGTGGATAGACAATTCAGTGGAGAAATTCTTTTGACAAATGGTGTTAGAGTAATTGGATATCCATATGCCAAAAAAAGAACTTTGAATTAACTTTGCAGCATGTGGATAAGTTAACTGAAAATTGATCACAGTCCTAAATGTAAAACCTAAAGTTATAAAGTTTATAGCAGAAAACCTAGTAAAATAATCTCTATGAATTTGTGAAGAGTCCTTAGGCAAAGAGTTCTTAGCTACAACACCAGAAGTACAACACACTGATAAACTGGACCTTATCAAAATCAAAACTGCTTTTTGAGAGACACTGAAGAGAAAATGTACAGACTAGGAGATGGCATCTTCAAGCCATATATTAAATAAAAGACTTGTACCCAGAATATATTTTGAACTCTCAAAACTCAATAATAAAAAAACAACCATATGAAAATTTGGGCAAACAATCTGAAAATACTTCCAAAAATAAAATCTATTGATAGTAAATAAACACAAGAAAATAGGGTTAACATCATTTTTATTTAAAAAAATGAAAAGTTAAAACCATAATAAGATATCACAAAATTATCAAAGGGATGCTTAAAAAAAGAAGGGATGCTTAATTTCAAAAAGACTGTTGATAGCAGGTCTTGACAAGGAAGTGGAGGGATAGCAGCTCTCCCAAAATGCTCATGGGAATGCAAAATGGTACTTTCAACATTAAAATTATCTTAAAAATTTCAACATACATAGGCCTATTATGTGAACTAACCACTTCACTTCTAGGTATTTATCTAAGAGAAATGAAAGTACAGGTCTATTCAAAAACTTGTACCTGAATATTCATACCAACTTTATTTGAAAACAGGTCAAATTTCCATTCCATTCAGTAAGTGGATAAATAAATTATAGAATATCCATACAAGATAATATTATTCAGCAACAAAAAGGAATGACTTATTTATACTCAAATAACAGGGATGAATCTGAAAACAATTATGTAATGTGAAAGAAGCCAGCCCCCAAAATTCATATAGTATGATTCTACCTATAGAAAACTCTAGAAAAAGCTAACTAACCCACAATGACAAAAAAGCAGATTAATGGTTACTGTTCATGCAAAGACAGATGGGAAGGAGAGAATACAAAGGGGTACAAGGCAATTGTGGAGGTGATGAATATGTACATTTTCTTGATTTTGGTAATAGTTTTCCAGGTATATGCATATGTCTAAACTTACGACATCATACATTTTAAATGTACACAGTTTGTTTTATGTCACTTACACTCAATATAGTTTAAGAAAAATAATTTGTGGTCTTTCAGTTTCTCATCTTTAAAATAAAAGAGTTGGGTTAGATTAACTTTAAAGACTGAAATTCTGCAAGTCTGTTAGTTCAACAAGAAGGCCAAATATAAGGCTCAAAAGTTAGAAGACTTTGCAGTTCTCTTACTGCCTTGTTGAAGTCCTAGGGTAAGACCTAACTTTACTGAGTAATGCATGTATTTTCTCCTAAAGAGAATGGATATTAGTCCTGGGTTCTTCTCTTTTGGTTTTCATCCTTACACCTGTAATGGGAGTGGTGAGCTATTCCTGACTATATAGAAAGAAGCTGGAAGGAAACAGCAAAGAGTGCAGCGTTTTCTCAGCGACAATGACATTGGCAGTAGCAGCAAGAACAGTGTGAAACTCTAAGATCCTGGGACACACAATTGTAAGGGTAGTAGTGTATATATGATCAATTAATTTATGATCAGTTTAATTTAATATCTGCAAATTAGTTGACATGATATGATATACCCATAAGAAAATGAGGCTAAAACTCATATGATCACCTTAATATGTGAAGAAAAAAACATTTGATGAAAGTCAACATACATTTATGATAAAAACTCTAGACAAAATGGGTATAAAGTAAACACATCTCAATATAATAAAGGCCACATATGACAAGCCCATAGCTAACTTCACAGCAGAAGAGACAGAAGACCCAAAATGTTTCCTTTGACCTAGGCCACTCTACACTACTTCATACTCAGTTGTGAAAAGCTAAAAGCTTCCTCCCTAGGATCAAGAACAAGACACTTCTATTCAACATAGTATTAGAAATCTGGCCAGAGCAATTAGACTAACTAACTAACTAAATAAATAAATATTTGGGAAAAAAATAAGTTGTGCAAATTGGAAAAGAATAAGGAAACTCTATTTGCAGATTTATTTTTACATAAAAAACTGTTATTACTAACAAATTTGGTAAAGTTGCAGGATACAAAATCAAGGCACAAAAATCTGTTGTGTTTCTATACATTAAAAGTAGAATACTTAGGAATACATTTAACCAAGTGGGTAAAAGACCTGTATATTGAAAACTATAAGACATTAATGAAAGAAATTTAAAAAAACATACAAATAAATGGACAGATGTTCTGTGCTCATGAATTAAAAAAAAATCAATATTGCTAAAATGTCTATACTACCCAAAGCAATCTACAGGTTTAAAGCAATCCTATAAAAATTCCAGTGACATTTTTCAAAGAAATAGAATAACTCTAAATTTGTATGAAACCACACACCAAAAAAACAAATAGCCAAGGCAATCTTGAGAAAGAACAAAGCTGGAGGCATCATAGTCCTTGATTTCAAATTATATTATAAAACTATAGTAATTAAAACAGTACGGTATTGGCATAAAAACAAATAGATCAGTGGAACAGAATAGAGATCTCAGAAATAAACCCATGTATATGTGATCACTTAATTTATGACAAAAGAGGCAAGAGTACATAATGGGGAAAGAATAGTGCATCCCTTCAAAAAATGTTGCTGAGAAAACTGGAAAGCCACATGCAAAAGAATGAAACTAGACTACCAACTCACACCACAATTAGCTCAAAATGGATTAAAGACTTGAATGTAAGACTCAAATCCATAAAATTCCTAGAAGAAATCAAAGGCAGTAAGCTCCTTGACATGAGTCTTAGCAATGATTTTTTTTTAACCTGATGCTAGCAGCAAAGACAATAAAAGCAAAAATAAACAGGACAATATCAAACTAAAAAGTCTCTGCAGAACAAATAAAACCATTGACAAAATGAAAAGGCAGCCTACTGATGGGAGAAAATATTTGCAAACCATGTATCTGATAAGGGATTAATATCTGAAATATATAAGGAATTCATATAACTCAACAGCAAAAAAAAAAAAAAAGTAATCAAAAAATGGACAGAGGACCTAAATGGATATTTTTCCACAGAAGACATAAAAATGGGTAAAAAGCCTATGAAAAGATGCTCAACATTGTTAATTATCAGGGAAATGCAAATTAAACCACAATGTGATACTATGTTACACATGTTAGAAAGGCTATTAACCAGAAGATAAAATATAACAAGTGTTACCAAGTGTGGATAAAAAAGTAGCCTCATGCACTGATGGGAATGTAAACTGGTATAGCTACTAGGTTAAACAGTATGGAGGTTCCTCAAAAAAAAAAAATTAAAAATAAAGCTAGCATATGATCCAGCAATTCTACTTCTAGCTATTTATCCAAAGAACACAAAAACAGTAATTCAAAAAGATATATGCACCCCTGTTGTTCATTGTATTTATTTATAATAGCCAAGATATGGAAACATAAATTGGTGGATGAATGTTTAAAGATGTGATACACAGAGACAGAATGAAATGAATGTGCTCTTCCATAAAAAAGAATGAAATCTTGCCATTTGAGACAACATGTACAGACACTGATGGAATTATACTAAGGGAAATAAGTCAGAGGAAGGCAAACACTGTATGATTTCACATATATATAGAATCTAAAAAAACAAATGAACAAAAACCAAAACTCACAGATACAGAGAACAGCAAGGTAGTTACTGATGTAAAGGGCAGGCATAGGGGGACCAAAATGGGTTAAGGAAGTCAAGAGTACAAACTTCCAATATTAAAATACTTAAGTCATGGGGATGTAATATACCTCACAGTGATCAAAGTCAATAATACTGTAGTGCATATGTCAAAGTTGCCAACAAAAGGGGCGCCTGGGTGGCTCAATGGGTAAAGCCTCTGCCTTCAGCTCAGGTCATGATCCCAGGGTCCTGGGATCGAGCCCCACATCGGGCTCTCTGCTCAGCAGGGAGCCTGCTTCCCTCTCTCTCTCTCTGCCTGCCTCTCTGCCTACTTGTGGTCTCTGTCTGCCAAATTAAAAAAAAAAAAAAATCTAAAAAAAAAAAAAAAGTTGCCAAAAAAGTAAATACTAGAAGTTCTCATTGCAAAAAAATTATAATTTTGTATAGTGACAGATGGTAAATAGACTTACTGTGGTGATCATCTCACAGTAAATACAAACATTGAATCATTATGTTGTACACCTGAAAGTTAAATAATGTTGTAGGCCAATTATACCTCAATAAAAAATAAACTTCAGTATAAGTAAAATCTTGCTTTAATGCCCCTCAAGACTCAAACTTTTTAAAATTTTACATAATCTTTTTTTCTAATCATAGAGGAATCTTTTAGAGACTAATAAATCTCACAGTATAAGAAGTTTTACTTATTTCTTTTAAGTTTTGTTAACATCAAAATAGATGCTTTTATTTAAAAATAAATGCAGAACTTTCAGTTTTGATCTGACATGAAAAGTGCTTAATAGCAGTCCCTATTGTGCCTACAATAAGAAAAAGCTAAAGAAACTAAAAACTATTAACTTTTCTTTGACCCACTAGAGAACTAAGGATGCAGAGTAAATCACCACCCTGAAATCTGCAGTCAAATGCTCTACCACTGAGCTATACCCCCTCCACCCTGAAATCTGGAGAAACAAGTGAACTGAGAAAATTGCAGCTGAAATCTGCTTATTTGGAGAGCTGCTGGCATCAAAACTAGTAGAAACACGTAAATGATAATTCTGATAAATTTCCAGAGACTGAGTATGGTCTAACTTGAGAATAAGAAACTTCTGGGAGCTACAGTCTTACAGGGGAAGTCTCCACACTTTCTTCAGCTTCACCTACAGAAGGTCTATGAGGTTATCACCACAAAGGGCCTTCTGGCTTCCAGGGATGGGAAAACATGAATCATCATGGAGAATTCTCTGGATGTATTTCATAACAAAGGAAAGACTTTACCAGAGAGAACGCAATTTCTTCACCTCCAGCTCCCTCCAACTTCTATCACACCTATGGTTAGGATTTTCTGTCTAATAGGGTCAGGTCTTCAAAGAAATAGATTGGGAACCAACAGCCAGGGAAGAAGGCAGAGGGAGAGGGGGAAAAAGAGCTATAGTGTTGGAGAAACACTCGTAAAAGTCAAAGCCCAAGATTCAGGCTAAAACACTGATGTTTAATTGAATGATTATAAAACACTTCATCTCCTCACACCTCACCAAGACTGCAGACTAGTAAGAGGGGATTGTACTGCAAGATATACTCTCTTTGGGGAGGAGTAACTGGGAAGCCTAAAGCCAAAAGAAGAGAACCAAAGATGTCAGAGGAAGTTGGAGCCTCTGACACCTAGAGCTATAACAAACGTTAACCACAGCCCAACTCTTAGTCACATTAACAGGAAGGTTCATACTAAAGATCTATTTATCTCAGTTTCTATTACTTGATACAACATGTTTGACTTTCAAAAACTAATTACAAGGCATGCTAAATGAAAAAAAAAGTCTAAAGAGAAAAGCAATTATCAGAATCAGACTCAGAGATGACAGAGATATTGAAATTATAAGACAGAAGATTTAAAATAACCATGACAAATATATTAAACATTCTCTTGGAAAAAGTAGAGAATGTGCAAGATTACCTGGATAATGTAAGCAGAGATGGAAACTCAAAGAACAAATATATTAAACATTCTCTTGGAAAAAGTAGAGAATGTGCAAGATTACCTGGATAATGTAAGCAGAGATGGAAACTCAAAGAACGAAACTCAAAGATGGAAAATCAAAGAACTCAAAGAAACTCAAAGAACTCAAAGAAAATGCTAGACACGAAAAAGAGAAATGGAGAATATCTTTGAACATCAACAGACTTGACATAATTAACATAAGATTAAATGAGCTTGGAAAAGGTCCATAGAAACTTACCTGCAAACTGAAATGTAAAGAGAAAAAAAGATGGTAAAAAGAAACCCCCCAAAACAGAACACCCAGGAACTGTGGACAATACCAAAATGTGTAAGAAACTGCTAACCTGTCTTATAAAGTGCCTGGACCATTTCGCATTCTCAGCCAGTAATGAGAATTCCTGTTGCTTTGTACCCTCACCAGTAATTGTCAGGGTTTTTGGATTTTAGGTATTCTTATAAGTATACTATAATACAGTGGTAACTTCTTGTTGTTTTATAAAATGTTCTTTATCAAACTTAGTTTGCTAAGAGCTTTTAACATGGATGAGCATTAATTCTGTCCAATTGTTTTTCAGTGTCAATTGATATTATCATGTGATTTTCTTTATCCTATTAATATGGTCAACTGCAATTTAAATGTTTGACTATCTTTATACACCTTAAATAAATCTCACTTTGTTATGGTGTATAATTCTTAATATATATTATATACTAATATATATATCACCAATTCTTATTACACTTTATTGATTATTGTTCACTAGATGTGTTTGTATTTTGTCAAGGATTTTTCCAGTTACATTTATGAGAGATATTGGTTTATAGTTTTCCTTTCCTGTAATGTCTTTATTTCATTTTATTATTAGTGTAATGCTGACCTCAATATATGAATCAGTAAGTGTTCCCTCTGTTACTCTATTCTGGAAGAGTTTCTGAGCATTGGTACTATTTCTTTTGGAAATTTCTGGTAGAATTTTCCAGGGAAACTATTTAGATTTTGTGAGGCATATGAAAACACTCTATCATCTTTGCAACTTCTCTATAAAACTAAAATATTGGGACATCCAAAGTTCATTGAGAATACAGATTTAGGATGTCAGCCCATAAAACTATCTATGTACTTATTATTTGTAAGTATGTGTGCAGTGATATGTAGAATCATGTTCACATATTTAAAGATAATTATTTCAGGGTTGAGTATTTGCATATTTTTAAACTCTCCTCTTTGTTGCATTATAAAGAACATGTGTATGTTTATAAAAAAAAACGTTGCATTAAAATAGTGAAGGGTAGCGGCTAATTGCTAATTTGGAGGAACCATGTGGTGAAGTGTATTAAACTCTTGGTTTATAACTCACCATGTAACAGACTCTTGGAATGATTACTACTATTATTTTGTTGCAAGTACTTTATGTTCTGACCCTTGCTAACCTCTCCAATTTATCATCTTTTCCCACTTCAAAAAGGATGCTTCAGTATACCATACCAAAGACACCAGATGTTGTGATTAAGCATTTCAACTATCTGCTCAATGTGCTTGGGATTATAGCTCAGCTCTGCTACTATGAGCCCGCAGGCAAGTTCTTTAACCTCTCTAGGCCTCCAACTCTTATTGGCACAATGTAAAAATTAATGCTATCTGCCTTATAGGGTTATTAAGAGGAATGAGGACCGAATGAGACTCCACATCTAACAGAATGCAGCTACCACCACTGCTACCTCCATGGCTGCTCCTCCTGTGAAAAGTGCACCACCTTATCACCTCCCTCATCTTTATTTTTGTAGCCCTCTCTGCTGAGAATATGCATGTTTTCATCTTCCCAGTCCCAAGTTAGTCACTTGGCCAGCAGTATGCTGGTAAACATTTAACAATAGAATCTAAGAAAAATTAAAAAACCCTCTGATTTTTAAAGATTGCAAACTCCCATGTGATAAATACTTTGATCGTGATTGATTTCAAGTTACCAATATGGCGTCATTAGGGTAAAGCTGGGAAAAGAAGCAGTAGCGCCATTATGCAGTATTTCTACCATTCATATTCCTTAGGTATAAATAACCTCAAGAGTACAGAAAGCAGAAAAACATAGTGCAATATTTAGGAAGTTATGAATTTTAAATATTGCCTTTGTATATAATGTACTTAATTATCACCTTATACAATTAACAAAACCTGTGTTTAAGAACCTGTTTGTGAAATTTCTAAAAAAAATAAATAAATAATCAGCTTTCATAAGCCAGGACTACTCAGCTCCAATATACTGCTGGACCCACTAATTTTGACTTGCTAATTGATTTTCACCTTACAATCTGAGTTCAGACTTTACTGTCTCTAGGTAGCATTTATGACTTCACTGAATGCAAAAGCCCTTAGTACAAAATACCTATGGTTTGTAATAATTTTCTGCCCAGATCATAAAATTAAATATAGGATTATTCTTGGAATTTGCTTACACTTTTCTCCCCCAAATCCCATTCTTCTAAATTTTACATATTTTTTCCAGGGTAGTTAGCATATTTTATTTTATTTATTTATTTTTTTTAACCAAGATAAAGCTGGGTATAGTTTCTCTATAGTCAGCAGGATGGAATAATAATCAGATCTTTGACTTGAATGGCTTTGTAGCAATAGCTAAGGAATCACAGGGATGACATCACTTTGGGATGGAATAATTTATATGGCATAACCATGTAAGCACATATGGTTATAGGTATAGTAGATGAATATGAATTGAGCTACCATAGTAAGAATTCTTTTTTTTTTTTAAGATTTCATTTATTTATTTGACAGAGATCACAAGTAGGCAGAGAGGGAAGACAGAGAGGGAGAAGCAGACTCCCTGCTGAGCAGAGACCCCGATGTGGGGCTCACTCCCAGGACCGTGGCCAAACGCAGAGGCTTTAACCCACTGAGCCACCCAGGCACCCCAAGAATTCATTTTTTTTTTTTACTTAAGGCTACTCAAAGGCCCAGAACTCATTGATTAAAGAAGAAACTGGGTCCCTTTGAGGGTAAACCTATGAAAAACAACAAGTCTTTAATAAGGCTGGCTGACAGTGAATTTTAGAAAGAAAAAATTGAAATATTTTGGGATTACTAGTTATTGGTTTTGATACATTTGAATTCTTTATTTTTTATTCGAGTATAATAAACCTACAGTGTTATATTAGTTTCAAATATACAACATATTTCAAATGAAAATATATTTACATAAAATATCTAAAAATTAAAATTATTAGAAACCACATCTACAGATTTCAGAAAATAACAACCTATTAGAAAGGGTGAACCAATTTTAGAATGGAGTATGCCCTTGATAATATATTTTACATTTTTCAAACAACCCTCAGTCCATGTCATCTAAATCTCACACCTTGTATTGGTCTTTCTATTCCAAAATGTTTTAGTATTAAAGGAATGGTGGCAAATTTTTATTGAAGTCCACAGCTCCAAACAGCTACCCTCCACATTTCTGTAACCCTCCCCCTACTGGCTATTGAGGCCTAGGAAGTTATAGCTCCCAGCTGTTGCTAACCCCTGGATACTGCACTATCCCGTGTTGAGTTCCCTGAACTCCACTCACATCTTTGTAAGTCTTCTCGAGTTACCTAAACTTGGTTTGCCATCTCTTCCCTGCAGGGAGCTGATGACTACATTTTGTCAGGTGTTAAAAAAATATATATTAATGCTATATTATGCTTGTAAAATTAATTGGGGGAAATAGTGTTCAGTATGAGAAATGAGATAATAAGCTCAACTTTTTTTTTCCATTTTATGTTTTTATAATTTGATGTTATTGAAAAAACAAAATTGAAGGAAGAAAATTAAATGCACCTGAAAGCTTTTATCATTTACTTTCTCACCCATAAAACATTTTGCTTCTTACCATTTGTTTTAATGTTTACTAAGCTTGGGCAAAAGATGATAGTTGTTTTGATTTACATTTCTTTGATCACTGGTGAGATTCAACAGTTTGTATCACGTAAGAGTTCTTTGGTTTCAAGAAGCAGGTTGTGTCTACCTTAAATGAAGAGGGGGCAATTGGAAGGAAACTGGATAGCCCATGGGATATGAGATAGAAAAGCAATATGCATTCAGTAGAAACTGTATTATGAATCTTTTCCCAAGCTAGTGAAAATGTGGTAGGATACTCTCTCATAGTGCTGGACAGCAGCCGTGAACCATAGCTCGCAGCTGGCCACATTATCAGGAAGGTAAACAAGGGGTACGCTGACAACCATTCTGTACCTATACAACCATTCTGTTTTCACTTTCAGTATTCAATAAATTACATGAGATTTTCAACACGTTATTATAAAACAGGCTTTGTGTTTGATTATTCAAGCCAACTGCTGGTAAATGAGAGTGTTCTGTGCATGTTTAAGGTAGGTTAGGCAAGGCTACAATATTCAGTAAGTTAGGTGCATTAAATGCATTTTTGACTTAAAAATATTTCAACTTACAGCGGGTTTATCAGGATGTAACTCCATCCTAAACTAAGAAAAATCTATATTTTCATCTGTATGTTTCCACTAAGGACAATGACTCTTGGGCAAGAGTTTGGCTGGAGGAGCATAGGTCACATGATACACAGAGGTCAGGCGTGCATGGTTCAACTGTTGTTGGTGCCAAAAGAATCACATCTAGTCAGGGATACTGTTCCACAGTGAAAAGATGTGAGGGATGCAAAGACAATAGCAATCACTTCAATTTTTCCCGTTTTTCACCATTTGGGTTATTTCCTTTGGAAATCACTTATACAAGTTCCTGGACAATTTTTCTTTTTTTCTTCTTTCATTCATTCATTCATTTTTTTTTTTTAAGGTTTTCTTTATTTATTTGACAGAGAGAGAGCTCACAAGTAGGCAGAGAGAGAGGAGGAAGCAGGCTCCCTTCTGAGCAGAGAGCCCGATGCGGGGCTCGATCCCAGGACCCTGAGATCATGACCTGAGCTGAAGGCAGAGGCTTAACCCACTGAGCCACCCAGGCGCTCTTGGACTATTTTTCTTTTGGAATGTTGGATGTGATTATGAGTGGTTAAGGTTTTTGTATCTTAAAATTAATAGTCTGGTATGTTTGTTGCAAATATTTTTTTCTATTGTGACAATTTCTTTTAACTTAGCTTTTCATGTCTTTAACAAAGAATGTTTAATCTATCTACTGCTTAACACTCTTTGTTTTTTAAGTTTTTGTTCTAACTAGAATTTTGGTTTTAATATAAAATAGGGATTTACTTTAATTTTTTCCTAAATGGTAAGCTATCTCATTACCACTTATGAAATAATTTCCCACTGGTGTGAACTGTCACTTTTGATATATTAAATTTTATATTTACTTAGATTTATGAAAATTGTTGTTTCAAATATGACTTTTAGATTATGGCTTTTTTAAAAAATGAGTTCCACAAAGATTTATAATTTATTTTAAATATGTAACAGAAAAACTCCCCTCCTTTTACTCTCCTTTTATAAAATTTCCCTGGCTGTTGTAATTTTTTCAGATGAACTTGAGTATCATTTGCTCAAGTTCTCCAAAATCTTACTTTGTTTTGCTAAATGTTACCAATTTGAAGAGAATAAAAATATAATATAGAGTCTTTCCATGCAGAAACATTGTTTTTCTATCTAAAAACATTATTTCACAGAAAACTTCTGTATTTTTTTGTAAACTTTCATAACTTATGTTGTTTATTACTTAAAAAATATATTTATTGATTTTACAAATGAGTTTTCCATTACATTTCCAAAAAAGGTTGTTAGGTAGATTTTTTTCAACTCAATTATACTCTTCTATTAGCTGAAGTAGGTTTTAGTCATTCCCTTACTTTTCAAATATATTCTTTCTTGAATCAGTTGGTTAGAGAATCATCTATTTGATTGTTTTCCAATATATTTTTGTAGAGTTTAATGTACCAGTGCCATAATCTCCATTCTCTTCTCTACCTAGACATATGCCTATCCCTGAACCTCTTTCCTCTCATGATCTCTCATTTGTTGTCTCTGCCTACATAGTGTATGTGTATTTTTTTTAATTAGCCCTGATGAGATTTTACTGTTTTATTTTTGTTTTATAAAAAAAGTCTTTGGAGGGGCGCCTGGGTGGCTCAGCAGGTTAAGCCTCTGCCTTCGGCCAGGGTTATGATCTCAGGGTCCTGGGATTGAGCCCCACATCGGGCTCTCTGCTCAGCAAGAAGCCCGCTTCCCCCTCTCTCTCTCTGCCTGCCTCTCTGCCTACTTGTGATCTCTCTGTCAAATAAAGATTAAAAAAAAAAAAAAGTCTTTGGAAAAAAAAAAAAGTCTTTTGGGGGGGCGCCTGGGTGGCTCATTGGGTTAAAGCCTCTGCCTTCAGTTCAGGTCGTGATCTCAGGGTCCTGGGATTGAGCCCCACATGGGGTTCTCTGCTCAGCAGGGAGCCTGCTTCTCCCCCCACCCCAGCCCCCGATTCCCTCTCTGCCTGCTTGTGATCTCTCTGTCAAATAAATAAATAAATCATTAAAAAAAAAGTCTTTGGATTTATTATGAATTCTCTTTCTTTGCTTTCCATTCATCAATTTGTTTTTATCTTTAGTTTCTTTATTCTACTATATCATTGTATTAATCTGTGCCAAATCTTTGAGTATTTTCTATATCACTCATTTTTATCCTCTTTAATATTTTTGTAAGACATTTAAATCTATGAATTTTCATTGAAGTAAATAACCCACTCTTTTTTTTTTTTTTTTTTTTACTGTTTTCTATGTGTTGTGATATGCTTAATACCACATAACATATGGCCAACATAGTTCTAAGATACTTTGTATTTTTGTGGTGGTTGTTCTATTAGTGAATTTCAATACCAGGATGTTTCCAGGCATTGTTTCCTTTTCATTCCCTCTACCTTATATTAAATGAGGTGTTTAATCTCAGCTCTTATTCCAACTCACTATTTTTTCACCTTTTGTTTTTTCACATTATGTTTTGATTATTTCTTGATGATACTGATGATTGGTATTTTGATAGTCTCATATATTTGCCATTAAACACAAATATGAAAGCTAAAGGCCCAAAATGTAGTCCTTACGTTTAAATTTCAAATCTAGAAAAAACTTCACAAGCTTTTCAGTGGTTAAAGAAAGAAATTTTCTTTCCCATTTTCTCATTAAGAAGATAGGTTTTTGATGTTTAACCTATGATTCTTATTTTTCTCCTCATGCAACATGATAGCCAAGCCTGGATATTTAGTAGACTTTGACAACTTATAGTTGATTCCTAAATATACTTACTCAATGATTTTTCCTTAGGCAATTTTGAAAATATTATGCTAATTTTCACTTAACTGGTAAAAAAAAAAAAAGATATATGAGTCATTGACAGATACACTCTTAATTTTCCGAGTTTACATGCATAAGTAGAAAAAAAAGAACTTTATTAAAAAGCATGGAAAACATTACCTATTTCTATATTAGAGTCACAATAATTAAAAATGTTTTATCATATTTAATTATAAATAAGTGAATTTGCTTCTAGTTCTTTGTCTTGTCCATATTTTTTTTAAAGATTTTATTTATTTATTTATTTGACAGAGAGAGACCAAGCAGGCAGAGAGGAGGGCAGAGAGAGAGAGAGAGAGGAGGAAGCAGGCTCCCTGCCAAGCAGAGAGCCCGATGTGGGACTCAATCCCAGGACCCTGAGATCATGACCTGAGCCAAAGGCAGAGGCTTAACCCACTGAGCCACCCAGGCGCCCCATGTCTTGTCAATATTTTATGGCATTAGCAAACCTGGTCACTTTTTAGGATGTTGTTTATACTATGTTGTTGAACTTTGAATGTTACCAACATTCTCCTTATCATGAACTTGAGAACAGAAAAATCCAAATAGTGAATTGCATAATCTCACCATTTTTGTTAATGTTAAAGCAAATAGATACAATCATTCACAACTTTCCATGGATTGAGTCGACACTCTCTAAATAACATATATAAATTTACTGAATATATGCACCTCAAAATCCCAGTGATTCCAAGTGCAGTAAAGTAACTAATTGGGGGGGGGGAAGCTTTTAAATGGTTAAAGAGATTCAAGTATTTGTGAGGAACGCTAGATTCTGCTCTGGCAATGTATTTTATTAGCCACAGGTGGTAACTTCTGTTGAAAATTCATGAGGTTGTTTCTGTCTGATTTTTTTTTTTTTTTGGAAGCTTGTAAGATTTCTGTTCATGCCCTTTAAATAATTAATGTGGAGAGGGTCTTTTATTTGTGTGCAAGAATATTTTCTCTGCCTTGAGGGCCAGGAATGAAACACTGGTTGTTTTAAAGATTTGGTTAAAAAATAATTTAAGTACATATATCTTATATGCATTATTTTAGTTTTGCAGTTTACATAATTAGCATATTATATGATCATGTAAATTGTGCATCAACTTCCTTTGAATTCTAGAAATAAATTTTTTAAATATCTAAAATTCAAAGAGTAGTTTTATTATTGAATTTATACTTTTATCCATTTGACAACCAAAAAGCTTAATAATTGGTAGGTTTTTAAGATATCCTTGTAAGATAGGATAAGTCAGCATATTCCATGTTAACAAATTTCATGAGTAATTTAACTTGCTCACTACTATCAAAAATAATGATAGATGTCAGTACCTTAGATATTTTGTTTCATTTACCTGCTCTATACTGGAAAACATACACATAATTTAATCAACTTCATCTTACTTATTAGAAATATATCAATAAAAAATATAATAGCCCAGATAATCAGAATTAGCCCAAGGTTTATGGTCAGGTTTCTCCTCTGTTTCAAAGTTCTCATTCAAGATGAAGCTTATTATCATTACATTCTTACCAAGTTTTTATTTCTTTCCTTGAACTTAAATACATCAAAAAGGCTCATTTTCAGATACAGAAACTCCCTTCAGAGATCACCTCTAGGATCAACAACAGATGTCTAAACATATAACATTTCCATGTATATTAATCATAGTTTGTCAGGATCATTTTTTGGGAATTTTCAAGTTTTTTCTTCCTTAATTCAACTATAGTAGTGAATCCTCTGTTGATTAAATGCATTCAGATAGATTTTGATAAATTTGAACTTTTTTTTACTAAAAATATTAAGTTACTGGATTTTATTAAGAGTCTCTGCTTCCTGAACCAACTAGTTCCACACATTTATAGCACCGGGTAACTTCATAGAACTTAGCACAGCTTGTATTTATACAATTACTTAGTAATTATTTAATTGATGCATGCATATTCCAGTAGACCAAGGGCCACATGACAAGAGAGACTTTTGTTTCAATGCCCACTATTGCATATCTAGCATGTAGGGCTATGCCTAGATTCTAGTTTTCATTTGATAAACATCTGCTGAATCAGTGAATGAATCCCTTGTGTTATTTTTTTAAGGTTTTTAATTTATATATTAGAGAGCAAGAAAGAGCATGCGTAGGGTGAGGGGCAGTGGGAGCAGGAGAAGAAGACTCCCTGGTGAGCATGGAGCCTGATATAGGCTCCATCCTAAGACTCTCAGATCATGATCTGAGCCGAAGGCAGATGCCTAGCTGACTGAGCCACCCAGGTGCCCCTCCCTTGTGTTCCTGTTCTTCCAAACTAACATTTACATAGTTAATATGTATTATCCCTATACATTTTGACATACTCTTTCCCCATATTTTGGTACTCAATCTTCCAGGCAGTATCACCTTTTTCTGAAGCACTCTTCTGATCTAGTTATGATGTTGAAAATTAATCTGAATTTCCCACCTTGCAATGCACCAGAAAATGTTTCCCAGCAAGATTTTATGAATCTCATAGAGAGGGTATAAATACATGCCTTTGCCTTACATTTTAAGTGAAATTTTAGATACTGATTTCTTAATTATATACTCTCAAAATGTTCTGCATTTCTATGGGAAAATTTCCAGCAATAAACAGAAGAGAATTTTTTTTTCGGCTGCTTCTGTAATATGTAATTAAGAGTTAATAAGTTAGATGTGTAGTTATGTCAAATAGATTATCACTAAAAGGGACTACACATTTCATGTAGAATTTAAATGCATATTTCATAATGGGATTTAAAAAATCAGACAGCCCACTTTTTTCATAGTGCTAATATAAACATGAAAGAATTATTTGTATTTAAATTTTTAAAATTGTATTTTGGTTTTCCTGATTTTAAGGTTAGGTGATTAAAATGGACTTGTGTAAAAATTAGAATTTTAGTTTGTGGAAAATATAGTCTTAGATAGTGGGCTATAACAAAACTTTAAATTTAATGTCTAAAGTTTTTATAAAATTTGAAAATATTTGATCTTCTAGTTTGCCAAGTATTTGGAAGCACTTTACTTCCATATCGGTTAAAAATCACCAGAATGGAAAAAGATTCTTCAGTTACGTCCCACAAAGCCTTCTGAAAAGAAGTCTTTGAACTTTTAAGTATATTCTAATTTTAGAGAAGTACTAAACTCAATTAGTTCAAGGATCTCTCTTCCTTTTGACCTTGAGGAATCATATTCTCTGTGAAGAGTGACAAATTGGGTCCCTTCACTGATTTTTATCTTGAAAAAAAAAAAAGGGCAAAATATAATGTTGCACTTCAATTATGCAGGAATGACTACCCTATTTTCCTTGATGAAAATTATGTCTGTGATTGTCACTATTGTTTGACAAATCATTAATTTTGAAAAATTGTTTGGCTGCCTTTGAAAAATATGGAATCCCAAATGGACCACTGAAGTGTCCTAAGAAGATAAACCATTTGGTATTAAGTACTTCTGAGATGGGTCTGGTTGGGGATAACATGTAAAGTGCATATTACATGTCAACTTCAATTGAATGTTGGTGAGTAGCTTTCTGGTTTACAACACCAAAGATTTTGAAGCTGTATCAGATTATCTTTATCTGCGATGGTAAGTATAAGGGTGAGGGCCTTCCAAATTACACAAAAATAAAGGCAGAAAGAGAATTATTCAGAAATTGCCGAAAGAAATTTCAGGATTGAGGATATTTAACATGGAAGCAACAATCAGAGTCCTACCTAACCAGCATCTTAGATAGGGAGCCCCAGAATCTCCTCTGGGTATTCTTTAAGACACTAAAGTTTGAGAATTCACTCCTCTACTTAAACATGGCCATATATTTGCTTAGAGAGTTGTTCTGTAACTTGACTCCACATTGCAGTCATCTAGGGAGCTTTAAAAATCTCTTGATACCTGGGTTCCACTCCAGATTGTATAAATCATCATATCCGGGCCTGCAGCTCAGGCACTGGTATTTTTTAAAAACACTCTGAGGTGCAGTCAGGATTTAGAGTCATTGGAAATTTCATGTAATGGTAAAACCAGATGGTACCTGAGCATATCTACTTCTCTCTCGTCTCTCCCAAGTTCCCATTGGAATGGGAATTATAGAAATATAGAAATTATAAATTTCTATAAAATAGAAAATTATTTTTTTTAAAGATTTTTATTTATTTATTTGACAGAGAGGGATCACAAGTAGACAGAGAGGCAGGCAGAGAGAGGGAGGGAAGCAGGCTCCCTGCCGAGCAGAGAGCCCGATGCGGGACTCGATCCCAAGACCCTGAGATCATGACCCGAGCCAAAGGCAGCGGCTTAACCCACTGAGCCACCCAGGCGCCCCTAGAAAATTATTTTAAAAAATGATTTTGAGGTAGTATACTAGATCTGGAAAAGAAGTGACATCAGAGTTGCCTAAGCCTTATAAGATATTTCATAAGACAAAACAGATGTAATTAATTAGTGATGAAATCTAAGCAGTAGAAACCACAGTGCAAGATACAAGAGAGCTTCAAGCTCAGATTCAAGCAATACAATGATAAAAGAATTACATTCTTAACAAATGGGATGGCTGGGTCCTTCCCAGTTCCTGTTCATTACATCCAGAGGCTATGAAAAGAGACTTGAAGAAAAGACCAGAGTTATTATTATTACCACATCTATACTAAACATACAAGAGAAGAGAATGGAGGGGATTGGGCAGGATAGAGAAAGGCACTTTTGCACAGAAGTGAAATTAACTAAAACTTGCCACTCTTCAGTGCAAAGCTCTCCTTACTATGCCAAATACAGGGCACCACGCTCCTCCCTCATATGGGAAGCCTGCCTCTCCAAACCTCTTGACATACACAAAAACTAAGGCATCCCTTTCATAAATAGTCGTTGGGAGAAAGGGGCCCATACAATTACCAGAATTGCACTTAAGAAAACTGCAGGCATACCTCATATTGCAGATTTAGTTTCAGACTACAACAAGCAAATATTACAATAGAGTCAAAGGAATTTTTTGGTTTTCCAATGGATATAAAATTTATGTCTACATGATACTGTAGTATATCAAGTATGCAATAACATCTCATCTAAAAAAGTACATACCTTAATTTTAAAATATTTTATTGCTAAAAAAATGCTAACCATCATCTGAGTTTTCAGTGAGTCATAATCTTTTGCTGATGTTGGTTCTTGCTTCAATGTTGATGCTGGTTATTGATCAGGGTGGTACTTGCTGAAGGCTGGCTGGCTGTGGCAATTTCTTAAAATAAGTCAACAATGCAGTTTGCCATATTAGTTGACTCTTCCTTTCATGAAGAAATTATCTGTAGCATGCATTGCTGTTTGACAGCATGTATCCACAGAACTTCTTTCAAACTGGAGTCAGTCCTCTCAACACCTGATACTGCTTTATCAACTAGGCTGATGTAATATTCTAAATCCTTTGTTGTAATTTCAACAATCTTCACAGCATCTTCACCAGGAATAGATTACATGGCAAGAAACCATTTTCTTTGCTCATCTTTAAGAAGCAACTCCTCATCCATTCAAATTTGATCATGAGATTGTAGCAATTCAGTCATACCTTCAGGCTCCCCTTCTAATTCTAGTTCTTAATTCTCTTTGTTATTTATACTGCATCTATAGTTACTTCCTCCACTGAAGTTTGGAACCCCTGAAAGTTATCAACTTCTTCCCAATTCCTGTTCATGTTGATATTTTACTTCTTCCCACGAATTATGATTATTCTTTTTTTTTTTAAGATTTTATTTACTTAAGAGAGAGAGGGGGAGAGAGAGAGAGAGAGAGTGGAGGAAGGGGCAGAGGGAGAAGCAGACTACTTGCTGAGCAGGGAGCCCAATGTGGGGTTCAATCCGTGAATCCTGGGATCATGACCTGAGCCACAGGCAGACGCTTAACCGCCTGAGCCACCCAGGCATCCCAAATCATTATTATTCTTAATGGTATCTAGAATGGTGACTCTTTCCAGAGGTTTTCAACTTACTTTGCCCAGATCCATCAAAGGAATCACTATCTATAGCAGCTATAGTTTTAAAAAATTTCTAAATTAGAAAACTTGAAAGTCAAAATTACACCTCAAATCATGGGGTGCAGAATGAATGTTACATTAACAGACCTGGAAATAACATGAATCTTGTTGTTCATGTCCATCAGAGCTCTTCGGTAACCAGGCTCATTGTCAATGAGCAGTCATATTTTGAAGGAAATATATATTTTTTTCTGAATAGGAGGTTTCAACAGTGGGCTTAAAGTATTTGGTAAACCATGTTGTAAACAGATGTGCTGTCACCCAGGCTTTGTTGTTCATTTCTAGAGCATAAGCGGAGTACATTTAGTGTAATTCTTAAGGGCCCTAGGATTTTTAGAATGGTAAGTAAGTACTGGCTTCAAGTTCAAGGTACATTAACCCTAACAGTCAGCCTATCATTTAAAGCTTTTAAACCAGGCATTGACTAATCCTCTCTAATAATGAAAGTCTTAGAAGGCATCTTCTTCCAGTAAAAGATTATTTCATCTACATTGGAAATCTGTTGTTTAGCATAGCCACCTTCATTAACTCTTAGCTAGATCTTCTGGATAATTTGCTGCAGCTTCTACACTAGCACTGACTCCTTCACCTTGCACTTCTGTGTCATGGAGATGTCTTCTTTCCTTTGAACCTTATGAACCAACTTCTCTAAGTTTCAAACTTTTCTTCTGCAGCTTCCTAACCTCTCTCATCTCAGCCTCCACAGAACTGAAGAGACTTAAAGCCCTGCTCTGGACTAGGCTTCAGCTTAAGGAAATGTAGCTGGCCTGATCTTCTCTACAGACCACTGAACTTTCTCCACATCAAGCAATAAGGCTGTTTTTCTTTCTTAGCATTCACTGAAGTAGCATTTTAAATTTCCTTAAAGAAATTTAAATTGTTTGGTTACAGAGCCTAGCTTTTGGCCTATCTTGCTTTCAACATGTCTTCTTCAGTAAGCTTAATTGTTTATAGCTTCTGACTTAAGGTGAGAGATGTGAAGCTCTTCCTTTCATCTGAACACTTAGAGGCCATTGTTGGGTTAGTAACTGGCCTAATTTCAATATGGTCATGCCTCAGGGGAAAGGGAGGCCCAAAGAGAAGGAGAAAGATTGGGGAGTGGCTGGTCAATGGAGCAATATGAAAACAAACATTTATTAAGCTTCACTATCTTATATGAACGCACTTCATGGTACTCTAAAACAATTACAATAGTAATATCAAAGATCACCGATCACAGATCATTGTAACAAATAAAATAATGAAAAAGTTTAAAGTATGGTGAGAATTACCAAAATATGACCTAAAGACATGAAGTGAGCAAATGTTATTAGATAATGGCCCCTGTAGTTTGCTTACTGCAGGGGGTTTCCACCGATCTTCAATTTGTAAAAAATGCAATCTCTGCAAAGCACAATTAAATGAGGTATGCCCATAGTCCTACACTTATTTCTGTGAAGGTCAATAAAGGATAACCAAACTTGTTAGAGTTCTTTCAAGCAATTGAGTCCTTCAATAGTAGAAGATTTTGCTGAAAGGGTTTTAGCTAGCTTACAGAGTCAATGGGAAGCCTGAGGCTCAGAGAATGGGCAAGAACCTCAGCATGCCGGACATCAGGAAGAGTCAGTGTAGAATGCTGCTTCTAGTTCCACCTCCATTCAACATGTACCATTCCACCACCAGAGTCAACTCTGCTGACACTGGTGCAAATTATCACATATAAGATGACAGGGCAGGAGTGAGAATTTTCTCCTTCCACCCATAATCTATTGAGGTAGGTCTTTCTTCCTCCTGTTTTGAGATTTTTCTCAAGATTCAAAAAATGTTTTAAGACAGGGAAGCCTAGAACCAAACAATGACCACAACCAAAACCAAAACCCTTAAATGGGAAGAACAAAAACAGAGCATACGTAACAACTTACCTCAGAGGAGGGAAAAAAAAAAAATCAGTGAACAGAATCTTCACATATTTCTAAATTAATGCATTTACAGAAAGTTGATAGGATTTTCATCTATAATGCAAAAAAAATACTACTATAACTAAGGAAAAATATAGAAGAATGTTCCCTGAAGATTAGAACAGAAATAATACCTAAAATTTTTTAAAAAATGATAGCTGAACTAACAAATCTAATGGACCAACTAAATAGTAAACTGAATATGCCCAATCAAGTCTGTGATCTAGAAAATGAATGAAATCTCCCAGAACTTGAGAAATAAAAAGTTACTGAAAATTAAGGAAAAGTTAAGATACTCCAAAATTAGGCCCAGAGTTAGAAAAGAAATCTAAGTGAAGTTCCATAAGAAGAATACAGAGAATATAGAGAAAAGAAAATGATAAATAAATAAGATTTTCAAAAGCCAAAGAACAATTCCCAGTATGTAATAAATATACCGTCTTGGACTGAAAGAGCTCACACCAAAAATGCTATAGATATGATGACAAAACCACCTATACCTCATCAATTCTGGAAGAAATCAGAACACTAGGGAAAAAAAAATTTTCTGAGTGTGCAGAAAAAGTAAAGAGTCTTCCTGCAAAAGAAGAGAATCAGATTATCACTTTTCTTATAAGCAATGTTGGAACATATAGAAGACACTGAAGAAATATTTCCAAAATTTGGAACCCAGAGTTTTAATTAAGTGTAGAGGTAAACCAAAGCCAATATTGAATATATAAAACTATAACTGCTAAAATGCTATATATGAAAAAAAATGATCTTAGAAGCACTCTGAAAAAGTCAAGAAGGAATCAAAGAGAAAGTCATAAAGTATAAGAAATGGTAGTACATAATATGACCTGGAGAAGGGAACAAAAATATAAATGAGAGTAAATAACAAGTAAATAGAACACTAAATAGAAATAGAAAACTAAAATATAAATGAGAATAAATTACTCCATTGTACTTAGAAGACTGTTCTTTAAGTGGAACACTTAAAAAAAAAAACAAAATATTTCTGTCACAAGGTGTCTTCCAGCTTATGTGATCTCTAGTCTTCAAGGTCACAGATTCTTTCTTTAGTTGTGTTGACTGATGAACCCATTGAAGGCATTCTTCATTTCTGTTTTTGATTTCTGGCATTTCTATTTGATTTCTCTTATAGTTTCCACTGTTCTCCTGAAATCACACATTTGATTTTGCATGCTGTATACTTTTGCCATTAGAGCTGTTAAGATATTAATTATAGTTCTTTTAAATCCTATCTGAAAGTTCCAACATCTGTGTCATACCTGAGTCTGGCTCTGATGCCAGCTTTTGTCTTCAAAATGGTCCCTCCCTGCCCCAACCTTTATATATGCCTCATAATTTTTTTTGAAAACTGAACATCATATGTAGGACAATACATACTAAGGTAAATAGGCTTTATGCTTGCAAATAAGCATGCTTTTTTTTTTTTTGTTAGGGCCCATGGTTGCCAATCTGGGATAATTTTGCTCCCCAGGGGACATCTGACAATGTCTGGAGAGGTTTTTGATTGTCACAACTAGGGGGCTTGGCCGCTATTGGCACCTAGTAGGTAGAAACCACTGCTACTGCTAAATATTATGTATAGGACAACCCCAAACAAAGAATTACCCAGTCCAAATGCATAGAGTTGATGTTAAGAATCTCTTATTTAGAGGGAAAATCCATCACTGCACAGTCATAGAAAGATTTGGAGGAAAAGCACCCAGAACAGACACTGAAAGGGTCTGAAATTCTGTCAGCCTGGGTCCCAGCTCAATATGAGTCTACGAAAGATCCAAGTATCTTGATCAACATTGCAGTTCAGACAGGATTTAGTATAGCCTACCTTCTAAATAAAAACCAATTAGAAATAACCACTAATGGATTAGCCAGAGAGGTAGAAGGAGAGAAGGGCTATGGATATAGGTCAAATACCACTTAACATTTTAATAGAGATGCATGATCATGAATACAACTACTCTAAAGATTTCCTTTAAGTGTGTGACTTCTTGTGAAGTTTATATTTGTAGTTTAATTTGACCATTTCTTTTGGACTCAGATTAACTCCTTTAAAGAGTTTCCTCAGTCGTGTCAGAAACACCTGACCCTCAAGAAAAAAAAAAAATGACCTCTACACAGACACCTTTTGAGAATTTAGATTCTGAACTGCCAGACCTCATTCAGTGTAAAGCAATTCCACTATGAAGTAATTTTTTTTTTTTTTTTGGGCTCACTGATAGAAAATTCAAATGTTCAGCTTCCATTTATATCCCCTACTTACTTCTTCAGTAACATCCCTAACTCAAGGTATCTATTTTACTTGGTCCTAGGGCCTTGTCCTGCCAATGAGTCACATTCCCACGAATCTTCAAATGGTAAAAATACTCCTGTAGTTTGGACTGTTGCTAAGTGCTTTTCTTCCTTAAGTAATTTTCATGAGCATCATCCCCAATATAAGGAGTCTGGCTTTATTTGTGGATCCAAATTCCCTAATGGTGAAGGGAAGGAGAGAAATTAACATTTAATAAGCATCTGCTGTCTCTCTGGTTTGGCTAGGTACATGAACATATGTAGGATATCTCACTCAGTCTTGACCGTAACTCTGGAAAGTAGAGACTGATACTCTCATTTATTTTATGTATTTATAAAACTGAGGTCCTAAGGGGTTTAATGCTTTGTACAAACAACTTAGTCATGAGCAGATGATTTGGGATTCAAAGCGAAAGTATATGTCCTTTAAAGGAGTTTGTTTTTTGTGTGTGTGGGAATAAGAAAATGAGAAAAATATTTATTCTAGTTTTAAATTTGGGAGAAGATGACCTCTAAAGAAGAGAGACATGGAAATTTAAGGGGCTAGTAAGCAGGGCTTTATAAAATAGAATATTTTGTTTGTTTTCTTCCATACAGAGTATAAGGACAATGTCTAGGTTATAGTTTTTGCTTAGTACTATGGCCAACAGTATACACTTAATAGACGCAGAAGAGTTTTAGTTGCAGTTAACCTTACTGGTAGATTTGAATCACAGCACCATTAAGTATTTTAGTTGGATTGGTCTGTAACCATCATCTTGCCCAGTCCTTCTCATTTTGCAGATGAGGAGACTGAAATCCAAGATAAAAAAGAGAAGAATTATTGGAGATTTGGTATGTGTCAGATACAATTAGCCACTTTACAGGCACACGTACTTAGAGATGGATATATAAGATTAAAATTCCAGTGTATCTATATTCTCAATTTTTCTCTTCTAATATATCATGTCACAAAAATTATATGTTAGCAGTAATACCACCTTATACTTACATAAAACTATCCATTTCAGATTTTCACATATTTTATTTCATTTAAACTTCACAATCACCATTGACAGTAGAGAGCAAGTTTTTTTAATGCATGTTTATTAATGGAAAATACTGAACATCACTATACTTAAGTGTCTTGCTAAAGATATTACAACTCATAAATAGCAAGAGCAGAAATAGAAGTTGAGTGTTTGAGATCCTAGTTCAATAAATTCCAAAGACAACACCCCCAGCTGGATTCTAATCAGGACAACAATGGAGGTAGAAAAGAGGCACTAGTTGGAGAACTGGGTTCCTGGCTTTCAAGCCTAGTTGTACCATTAATTGTGTAACGAATACTCTCTCTTCCTTAATGTTTCTTTATCTGCAAAATGAAGAAACTGGACTAAATGGGAGCTAAACTCTATTCTAGTTCAAACATTAGTTGTACTAATATGCAGTCATGTGACTTCAAGAACATATTAAAAATCAGAATTAAGTGAAATAGTTTTGCCAAATGTTTATGTACTGTAAATCAGTCTACATTTTTTTAAATCTCTTATGCTCAGCTTTAACATAGGAAGAGTATACAAATCCACTTGCAGTTTTGTTTAATGCTCTAGTATTTTATCTTGGATTATCTCATGGCTCATTTCTACCTGAAGACTGTCAGATACTACAACAGAAATGTCTAAGAGGAGATAGAAACGAAGTTGTTTCCTACAACTCAACAACAAGAAAAAAAAAAAGCTTCAAAAATGGGCAGAGGATTTGAATAGACATTTCCTCAAAGGTAATATGCAAATGGCCAACAAGCATATGAAAACATCAACATTACTAATTATTAGGTAGATGTAAATCAAAACTACTGTAAAATATCACCTCACATTAGGATGTTTACTATTAAAATAAACAGAAAATAACAAGCATTAGTGAGGATGTAGAGAAATAGAAGTCTTTGTGCATTACTGATGAGCATGTGAAATGGTACAGCTACTTTGGAAAACAAAATGGCGGTTCTTCAAAAAAATTAAAAGTACAATTGCCATAGATTCTAGCAAGTCCACTTTTGGGCACTTACAGACAAAAAGTTGAAAGCAAGGTCTCAAAGAGATTTGTATGTCCATATGCATAGCAGCATTATTTACAATAGCCAAAATGTAGAAACAATCCAAGTGTCCATCAACAGATCTAGGGATAAGCAAAATGTGGTCTATACATACAATGGACTATTATTCAGCCTCAAAAAGGAAGGAAATTCTGACACATGCTGCAATATGGCTGAAATACGGGGATATTATGCTAAGCAAAATGAGCCATCACACAAAAAAAAAACTACTATATAATTCCACTTATATGAAGTGCCTAGAGTAGTCAAATTCATAGGAACATAAAGTTGAATTGTGGTTCCCAGGAGCTGGGGGGAGCAGAAATGAAATGTTGTTTTGGAGTGGGTAAAAAGTTTTAGTTTTGAAAAATGAAAAAGTTCTAGAAATTGGTTGAACAATGTGAATATATTTCATACTGAACTGTACGCTTAGAAATGAATAAGATGGCATGTTTTTTAGTACAATTACATGTTAAAAGGAGATGGTTATGCAATCTCCTTTTCTAAATATCTATATGTAATACAGATATAAAATATTAACATGTAAATCTATTATTTAGTATATAAAATATATAAATAAAATATAAAATTCATAAACTTATACATAAATATAAAAAATACATTTAAATACCCATGGTCAGTTTTCTGTAATGATAGAGGCATGGTTCTCCTTAATGACAAAGAAATGCACTATATAATCCTATGGGTTCTTGATATCGAGACTGAGCACAATGCTGAAATGTCTCTACCAATCAAATAATCTGCTGTAATTTAACTACTGCTTTTCTGTACTCTTATTTTTAAACAGTTTTTAGATTTCATTTCCATGCTTACCCAAAGCTCTGTTTTTTCAAAATCAAAATTGACCAGAGAATTGTAGGTCATCAATCTATTGGAAATATTGGCATAGCAGGAAATAACAAAGCTCTGAAATCAAGAAGACTGGATTAAATCTTACTTCTGCCACTCTGTAGCTTTTCAAATGTGGTAAGCCATCTATTCTAAGACTTAGTTTCCTCAAGTATAAAAGGTGATATCATTACCTGATACGGTTATTGTGAAGATTATATAAAATGGGCCCTGCAATGTGATCCTTAGCACAGTCCTTAACACAGTATGTACTTGATAAGTGATTACAGTTACTAATATTAGACATGTCAGGTGCTAAAGTAATGATTTTAAATTCCTCTCATGACTTCAGATCCAGGTAAAAATCGCCATCATCTTAATGTATTCTCTTCTAGACAGACTTGTAGCCCTGAAGGGATGAAATGGATAGAATAATCTAAATGAGTACCTCTGACTGGCTTTGTCACCAGGGAAATAATGATACCTAGCTTTAAGAACCACTGAGCAGGCACTTAATAAATGAAGTACTTGAATCACTGGACAATACTAGTAAGAGCACATGAGAATCACAATGTAAAATGTAATTCTTAGTAGAGCAGTTTGCGTTTTCAGCTCCATTTCACAAACTTTCAAGCTCTAAACTCTGATGGACTCTCTTTATGGATCTCCAGTTCACTGGAGTTCTGACTTGCAAACTCTGTGCTAGGTATTTGGGTTATAAAATAAACAATACAACACAGTACAAAATTCATGAAACATACTGAAAGCTATGGGATCGAAGATGTCAAATATTATCTAGGTTACTGATTAAAGAGAAACAATGGACCAGGAAATACGTAATCATGAAAACTTGGAAAAGCAGAATTTTGAAGCATAGAGGATATTTAAAAACTCAAATCATCTTGTAAGAGAAAATAGACCATTATTGCAACAAAATGCAGCATTCAACAAGAAATGAGGCCCTTCGTTTTAATATCTAAACACCAAAGTAAGTGGTGACACCTTTTTTTTTTTTAAAGAATAACATTAGCTATTTATCTGTTTTGATTGATATAGGGCATGTTTTTCCAAAAGTAAAGACCAAATGAATAACTTCTTGTAGATTTTTTTCTAATCCTATGTTCTGTAAGTCTGAAAAAGGCATTGCTGACATTTGGCCAATAGTAACTCTAAATTCATGAATCTTTTAAATATAGGCAAGTTTTTAAGCAATAATATAGACATGGTTGAAAGCCTTAGGCCCTATGTACTCAAGAGAAAATTGTGTCCCATGAATTTTTAATAAATGAAACAGCGCTATTTCCATGAAGAAATAAGGTATGCTGAGTAAGAGTGACAGGAATTCCAAGGGGAAGGGATGAAAAAACACAGTGGTTGGTATTTTCATCTTTCAATGGTGCTGGGGAAAAAAAACCGTAGGAGTTTAAAATAACAGTACCAGATTTTATTACATCAAAACTAGGAACCTTCTGATTTGTGTTTTTTGCATAAATTTACATGATAATTTGGAAATCCTATTTGCAAATATTTAAAAGAGCTTTAATTAGTTAATATAAATTTTTGCTGTTGCATCTCATTCCAATATTCAGGATATGGTACGTGAAATAAAGATTATATTTAAAAATCAATCTTCTCACATATCAGATATGTTATATTGTTGGGGGTCAAAGTACAAGTGAGAAGGTTTCAAATTGATAAGTGGACACAGAATCAGGGACTTCTACCAAGACAGAGAAAGAACATAAGGAAGATAAAGGTTATTTTCTTCTTTAGTCTCCATCTCTATTTACCCCCTCTTCCTCCTCCTCAATACTCTCTTCCTCCTTCTGATATAATTTCTACCCATATTATCTTTTTTTCAAATCCAATGTTAGAGCCAGTTTTTAAACTATTTTAAATTAGAAAAAGCAAAACCAATTTTTTCTTCTGTTCTCTCAGTTTAAATATGTTTTAAAATATTTGAAAGAGAGAGAGAGAATGAAAGACAACAAGGGAGAGAGGCACAAAACTGCACTGTAACATCAAAAGTCTACCAGAGACCTAAAGTAGCTTGGAGAGAGAGGGAGGGAGACAGGCAAAGCTGCAGGGATACCTTCATTACATAGACACATAATTCATGAGTACCTCAAATTCTGGAAACTTGACCAGAGCCAGCTCACCTAGTTGAGACAAAGTAACAACATAAATTCTGAAATCAATTGGCTTTCTTTGGGAAAAAGAAAAAAAAAGGGGTTTAGGGTCTGAGAGGAGGTTTCTGCATGAAGCAAGACCACTTAGAAGAGTAACAACTGACAGATTTTCACAGGGGAAGAAACTGCCAGAGAAGCACAATTCTCAGAAGGACTGAGGAGGAAATGGGATTTCTTCCATGGAAACTGTTAATAGAACTTGAGGTACCCAAGGTCCTTTCTGAAGGCTGTGTCTCAAAAAAACATATATATTACTAGTGTCAGAGGAAGTATAGTCATTCATCCTCAAGAAAAGATTATGATAAATACATTTCAGGATTAAGAAATGAACCTAAGGTATGATTAGTTCATGATTTATCACATTACAAGTTTCTTGAGAGAAGGTGGGCAGATTTTACTTAGATGTTGTAATTATTTATTCTTTTCAAACAAGACAGAATTTAGATCGATTCATTAGGAAGATATAACCTTAAATGTATATGTAACTCTTAGAGCTTAAAAGTGTATGAAATAAAAATTGAGGGAATTAAAAAGAGAAATACAAATTTCTCAGCTGGAGATCATATTTCTCTCAGCAATTAGTAGGCCAGTTAGACAAAAAAATTAAGATATGGAAGATCTGAACAACATTACCAAACTTTTAATCTTGTTGATATTTTTCAACCTGAAGGGGGATAAAATCTATTTCTGCATTTGGTTATTTATATTATAAATAATGATTGCAGGCTTTTAAAATTATCTACTTTCTGGAAAAAATAAATGTCAAAAATTGCATGCATAGTAGTTTACATACTTCAGTGGTGTTGTGTGTTTCCATTTTACCAATTTTTCAGTTTCTACAGGTTTTAGGGGTCACCTGTTGCTCCATTTATATATAGTAATCTTGAATTTACTTTTACTTGTTGAAAAAAATTTTCACGGTTTAATTAATGGACAGTGATTAAAAGTAGTTATTGTGGGGGCGCCTGGGTGGCTCAGTTGTTAGCGTCTGCCTTCAGCTCGGGTCATGATCCCAGGGTCCTGGGTTCGAGCCCCGAATCGGGCTCCCTGCTCAGCCAGAAGCCTGCTTCTCCCTCTCCCACTCCCTCTGCTTCTGTTCCCTCTCTCGTTGTGTCTCTCTCTGTCAAGTAAATAAATAAAAATCTTTTTAAAAAATGTAGTTATTGTGTACTGGCATAAATTCTTTGTCTGAAAAAATAAAGTGCATCATTTAAGAAAAAAATTGCATGCATAAAATATGTTGGTTTCCTTTTCATTTGTTGTTTCATGGAAAGAAGATAGAATTCCTCAATTTTTCGTTATTTTCAGTTCTTCCTCATCCTGTCCCCCCACTTACCCCAACAAAGGATTTAAAAATACATATTTTTGCATTATACTAAGATTTTCTCATATGGCCACTACATGTGTATATACACACACTCACATATATGCAAATTATATATTTGAAGAAATAAGAAAATAAGTTTCTCTTTGTAATTTCATATATATGTATATACATTACATGTATGTATGTATGTGTGTGTGTGTGTGTGTGTGTGTGTGTGTATACATGTCATGCCATATTGAATGTTTATAGTTTACACTGGACTCGGGTGTTGCTCTCTTAACTGACAGTGATTTGGCTCACCCCAGAGTACACTCATTGATGTTTCTAACAACCGTGAAAGTAACTTAAATCTTATTTTTTGACTACTGAGTACCACACATGAACCAGAAGGTTTTATCCACCACTGTCCCCTGCTGCTACTGGGTAACTGAGGTTATAGACAGAATTGAAGCTTAGTCTGTAGCTCCATTATTAGCATTTGATCCCACTGAAGCTGTCCTAACACTAAACATATTTGAGTCATATTAAATTACATTCTCTGGGGCGCCTGGGTGGCTCAGTGGGTTAGGCTGCTGCCTTCGGCTCAGGTCATGATCTCAGGGTCCTGGGATCGAGTCCCGCGTCGGGCTTTCTGCTCAGCTAAGAGCCTGCTTCTCCCTCTCTCTCTCTCTCTGTCTGCCTCTCTGCCTACTTGTGATCTCTGTCAAATAAATAAATAGAATATTTAAAAAAAATTACATCCTCTATAACTTTATATTAACCTTATATTTAAACTATATATTTAAGTATATTTTCTTTAACCTTATATTAATTGAAATGACAATAAAACAGAAGTAAATAATGTGGCTCCTTTGCAGAATGAAAGCAAAAATCTAACCTTAGGGTCATAGATTTTTGAAAATCAGATATGTCGTATCATTTATAGCTAATTTTTTCATGTAGACTAAACCCCAGAATCTTTTTTTTTTTTAAAGATTTTATTTATTTATTTGACAGACAGAGATCACAGGTAGGCAGAGAGGCAAGGCAGAGAGAGGAAGGGAAGCAGGCTCCCTGCCAAGCAGAGAGCCCGATGCGGGGCTCGATCCCAGGACTCGAGCTGAAGGCAGAGGCTTTAACCCACTGAGCCACCCAGGCGCCCCTAAACCCCAGAATCTTGTTCTAGCTAACAAAGCACTTGCACACAAGGATTCTTAGGGGTAAACACCAACCTCCATATCTCCCCAAAAGTTGTCTCTGACCATTTTAGACCCATCCCTCCTTTCTCTGGATATTTGCTTCCTATAAATGTTAGAGCACAATAGGAGTAGCCCTCTAATTGACTCAGGTATATTTAGTTTTCTCTACATCTCTGTAAAAGCAAGGATCATGATTTCTACTACTCATCTTCTACACTGACATTTTCCAACAATTTTTCAATATATAGATTGACTCTTGGATTGTTTAAAATGGTATTTCACCTCAAAGTTCTGTTAGTAATTGTGTTTGGAACTTGTAGTTCCATTTGAGAATGATGGGGGTGCCAGGGTGGCTCAGTCGGTTAAGCATCTGCCTTCAGCTCAGGTCATAATCCTGGGGTTCTGGGATCGAGTCCATGTCAGGCTCTCTGCTCAGTGGATTCTGCTTCTCCCTCTCACTCTGCCTGCAGCTTCCCCTGCTTGTGTGCACTTTCTCTAAGTGAATAAAATCATTTTTTAAAAAAAGACATGAGTATGATGGTTTGCAAAGTGAATCTAGGTGGAAGAAATATGTGACTACGTGACTAGTTGTGTGTGATTGTATCTGTGCTTGACTAGTAAACAAGCCAAGCCTTAAAATTCTTTGTTTGCATTTGTATGAATTTTACCACATTTTTAAAAAGTATCAGTGGTTTGCATTTTTTTTTTTTCTGAGTGGCTTGGGGATTTAAGGGTTTTCTTTTTCTAAAAATCCACAGTGATGGGATATTAATCCTGCTGAAATGCACATCTGAAATGAAGTTGAATAATTCAAGATTTATCATCATCACCTGCTTCAAATGACAAAGTACAACAAAATGAAATTTTTCTGTTATATTTCAAAGGTCTTTTTTTGGGCATAGGACTAAGAGTGTACTGAATATTAGCAAATGTGAATTCAGTGGAAATTACTGCAAATTTGAGACTACGTCAAAATTAAAATCAAAATCATACCTCCACTGAGGTTATGAATGATTACGTATCACATGGTTGAAATACTCAGTACATTACAGAACTGTTAAAGATGCTAAAAGCAATGTGAAAAATTACATAGAAAATGCATGATTAGGAAAATTTGATATAAATTACCAAAACTATGCATATAGCTAAGTAAACAATGCATCCTCGAGACTGTTTGAATGTCCTTGTTGAAATAGCATACCTTTGCAATACTTCTTAACCTGCACCAGGATATGCCTCATTATTTATCTTGAGTCGAAAGCTGAATTGTTCTGAAAAGAAGCATTGCTTCTGGAGTTGATATAAATATGATTAAGTGTGGGGGTGCCTGGTGGCTCAGTAGGTTGAGTGTCAGACTCTTGGTTTCAGCTCAGATTGTGATCTCTGGGTTGTTGGATTGAGCCCTGCCTCAGGCTCTGTGCTCTCATGGAGTCTGCCTGAGATTCTCTCCCTCTTTCTGCACGCCCCACTCCCCCCACTCATGCCCTATCTCTAAAATAAGTAGATAAAATCTTTGGGGGGAAAAATGCTTAAGTGTCCTATTTCTATAGAGTAGGACCACATTCCATACTTCTGTGAGATCCCGGTCTTCTTACCTAAGCGTTCTCAGGGTGGCAGGTACGAGGAGGAGGCCAAGGCATCAGAGCCTTTAAGGATTCTGGATTACTGCGCAGACTTCTCGTGGTTTCTCTTGTTCATGTCCCTTAGAGGGACTTTACTAAGGAATGATGGAAATTAACACTACTCAAACATTTTTAAAAAGATTTTTAAAAGATATTCTTCTCTGCTTGTTTCAATGTTCAGTTTTGAGGTATTTTCTCTTGACCACTCAGTACCATCAAACCTAAGAATAAAGAACACTGTTCTTTATTTGATGTTTCTGAATGGAAAACTATGTATCAATATTTTTATCCTTTAAAAGCCTGAACTTTTTGCTTCGTATAAAAAATGTTTTCAGCCACAAAACTGATAATTAATCTTAAATAAAACAAAACACTAAAAAAAAAAGATTTTTAAAAGATTTTTTAAAGATTGAGACATTGTAGTGAAAAAGCACTGTCTTTAAACTATTTATCTAGAACAGTGGTTACTGATAGCCATTAAGCAAAATTTGCATGGTAGATGCTTTAAAAATATGAAAATTTCACTTCAACACCAGGATTTCTGATTTCTCATTAAAAACTCCAGGATACGGAGACAATAGGCCTATAATCCTACATGTCAACATTGGTTTGGAGGGGAATGGCATGTGTCTTTCCCGGGTCCCTGTTTTCTTACACTTGCTTCATTTAAATGGTCTTGTCCTTCTACAGGCATTTGAGTATGTGACATATTTAGTACATAACTCACCACAGTGTATAATATAGGCTTAGCATTATGCCTTTTTTTATTATGATTACATATTTAATTCTCTAGCCAGTATTTGTGATAGTAAAATAAGAGCCAATTCTTAAAGTGTCAAGAACAGGCAATTTTTTTAAAAATTAAAATTTACATGACTTTAGAAGCCAAGTTGTGTATAAATATATAGATATATAGATACAGATATCTACATATATATATAAAACAAATGGGTAAAACGTGGTGTATATATAAAAGCTAAGTTGCCATTTATTTAAATTAAAATTATGCTTAATAAAGTCTACTCCATCAAATTTAATTTAAAACTTGTTTTTGTTTTTTTAAAGATTTTATTTATTTATTTGACAGAGAGAGATCACAAGTAGGTAGAGAGGCAGGCAGAGAGAGAGAGGGGGAAGCACTCCTTGCCAAGCAGAGAGCCCGATGTGGGGCTCGATCCCAGGACCCTGGGATCATGACCTGAGCCGAAGGCAGAGGCTTTAACCCACTGAGCCACCCAGGCGCCCCCGGACTTTATATTTTAAAAAGCCACAATAATAATACCTTACATTATCTTATCCTTTGAAAGTGATTTTACATATACCACTTACATTTTTTTTTCCACTTACATTTTTTTTGGCTTAAAACTCCCTATTAGATAGGCAGATATGTTTAGTTCATTTTGTAAATGCAAGCGTTAAAGCTCATAGATGTTGAAAAACTGTAAAGGTTACATGGCAGGTGGTTTGCATTATTAGATGTTCAGATTTTAAATCCAACTTGCAGAAAATTATTTTTAAAAATTCCAATGCAGTCATTATTTAAAAAAAATATTTTGAAGCTCATTTAATATTACTGAGCCCCAAAGTAACAGTCATTTTAGGCATGTTTCAAACTATGAAGAATCCTAAGAATCATCGAATCCTGTAGCTGTGAAAGATGTGATGTCCCTGTTGAGTTGTGAACCCGCACTCGAGCCCCGTATTATAATATGGTGTTCTGCCTCTGGTTAGTACAAACTAAATGCAACATATATGACTGTAATGCAGGTTTTCCTAACAGCACTGTTGGTGTTTGAACCAGATCATTCTTGTGTGCAAGTTGTGGGCATTGTAAGAATTTTAGTAGCTAGCATTCCTAGCCTCTACCCACTAAATGCCAGGAGTTTCTCCTCAGGCTTGACAAATAAAAATGCCTCTAACTACTGCCAAATGCCCCATGGATCCTCTTGGTGAAAGTATTTTTGACTGGCTGAGTTAGTAAAATTATGGAAACCTGGAGCTTCATCATTTCCTCCCTAATTCGACTACTGACTCTAGAGTCTGAAGAGAGAAAGTTGTTGAAAAGAGGTTTCCAGATGTCATCTGAACATGGGGTTAGTGCTAATAAACCCTTTCCATGACTTTTAAGGTAAAAACCCATCTTGACAAGACAGAGAAATTCTCTGTGTAGGGCATCAAAACACCCCTGTGCTTTAGGAATGGCCAACACATGTGGAGATACAAGAGCTGCAACCAGGTGGGAGACTCTCAGAAGGAAACCCATTTTTTTTCCCCACTTTGAGTCAAAACCAAAACTTTGTTGATAGAATTAATCCACAGGAATTCTCATGACCTCTTGTGAAATAGCAAGTCTGTAAGTAAAAATAATATTGGGTACTCTGACATTTTTTTATCTCACTGGAAATTGATAAAAACTTTAAGCAAATAGGCTTAAGGTGCTATCTCTTTCTTTTATTTCTGGCAGAACCTGTTGGTGTTGTCCAGGTTCTGCTGAACTTTTTTTTTTTTTTTTTAATTTCTTTTCAGCGTAACAGTATTCATTGTTTTTGCACCACACCCAGTGCTCCATGCAATCCGTGCCCTCTCTGTTACCCACCACCTGGTTCCCCCAACCTCCCAACCCCCGCCCCTTCAAAACCCTCAGATTGTTTTTCAGAGTCCATAGTCTCTCATGGTTCACCTCCCTTTCCAATTTCCCCCAACTCCCTTCTCCTCTCCATCACCCCTTGTCCTCCATGCTATTTGTTATGCTCCACAAATAAGTGAAACCATATGATAATTGACTCTCTCTGCTTGACTTGTTTCACTCAGCATAATATCTTCCAGTCCCGTCCATGTTGCTACAAAGGTTGGGTATTCATCCTTTCTGATGGAGGCATAATACTCCAGAGTGTATATGGACCACATCTTCCTTATCCATTCGTCCGTTGAAGGGCATCTTGGTTCTTTCCACAGTTTGGTGACCGTGGCCATTGCTGCTATAAACACTGGGGTACAGATGGCCCTTCTTTTCACTCCATCTGTATCTTTGGGGTAAATACCCAGTAGTGGAATTGCAGGGTTATAGGGAAGCTCTATTTTTAATTTCTTGAGGAATCTCCACACTGTTTTCCAAAGTGGCTGCACCAACTTGCATTCCCATGAACAGTGTAAGAACGTTCCCCTTTCTCCAACACATGTTGTTTCCTGAATGGATGCATTCCTGGAAAACTATAAACTCCCAAAATTGAACCAGGAAGAAATTGACAACCTGAATAGACCAATATCTAGTAACAAGATTGAAGCAGTGATCAAAAACCTCCCAAAAAACATGAGCCCAGGACCTGATGGATTCCCTGGGGAATTCTACCAAACTTTCAAAGAAGAAATAACACCTATTCTCCTGAAGCTCTTTCAAAAAATTGAAGCAGAAGGAAAACTTCCAGACTCTTTCTATGAAGCCAGCATTACCCTGATACCCAAACCAGGCAAAGACCCCAGCAAAAAGGAGAATTTCAGACCAATATCACTGATGAATATGGATGCTAGGATTCTCAAGAAGATCCTAGCAAACAGGATCCAACAGCACATTAAAAAGATTATCCACCATGACCAGGTGGGATTCATCCCTGGGCTACAAGGACGGTTCAACATTCACAAATCAATCAATGTGATAGAACAAATTAATAAGAGAAGAGAGAAGAAGCACATGGTCCTCTCAATTGATGCAGAAAAAGCATTTGACAAAATCCAGCATCCGTTCCTGATTAAAACGCTTCAAAGTATAGGGATAGAGGGAACATTCCTGAACTTCATAAAATCTATGAAAGACCCACAGCAAATATCATCCTCAATGGGAAAAAGCTTGCAGCCTTCCCGTTGAGATCAGGAACACGACAAGGATGCCCACTCTCACCATTCTTGTTCAACATAGTATTAGAAGTCCTAGCAACAGCAATCAGACAACAAAGAGAAATAAAGGGTATCCAAATTGGCAAGGAAGAAGTCAAACTCTCTCTTCGCAGATGACATGATTCTTTATATGGAAAACCCAAAAGACTCCACCCCCAAACTACTAGAACTCATACAGCAATTCAGCAATGTGGCAGGCTACAAAGGCAATGTACAGAAATCAGAGGCTTTCTTATACACTAACAATGAAAATACAGAAAGGGAAACTAGAGAATCCATTCCATTTACTATAGCACCAAGAATCATAAGATACCTGGGAATAAACCTAACCAAAGAGGTAAAGGATCTGTACTCGAGGAACTACAGTACACTCATGAAAGAAATTGAAGAAGACACAAAAAGATGGAAGACCATTCCATGCTCTTGGTTTGGAAGAATAAACATTGTTAAAATGTCTATACTGCCTAGAGCAATCTATACTTTCAATGCCATTCCGATCAAAATTCCACCGGTATTTTTCAAAGAGCTGGAGCAAATAATACAAAAATTTGTATGGAATCAGAAGGGACCCTGAATCGCTAAGGAAATGTTGAAAAACAAAAATAAAACTGGGGCATCATGTTACCTGATTTCAAGCTTTACTGCAAAGCTGTGATCACCAAGATAGCATGGTACTGGCATAAAAACAGACACATAGGCCAGTGGAACAGAGTAGAGAGCCCAGATATGGACCCTCAACTCTATGGTCAAATAATCTTCGACAAAACAGGAAAAAATATCCCGTGGAAAAAAGACAGTCTCTTCAATAAATGGTGCTGGGAAAACTGGACTGCTATATGTAGAAGAATGAAACTCGACCATTCTCTTACACCGTACACAAAGATAAACTCGAAATGGATAAAAGACCTCAACATGAGACAGGAATCCATCAGAATCCTAGAGGAGAACATAGGCAGTAACCTCTTCGATATCAGCCACAGCAACTTCTTTCAAGATATGTCTCCAAAGGCAAAGGAAACAAAGGCGAAGATGAACTTTTGGGACTTTATCAAGATCAAGAGCTTCTGCACAGCAAAGCAAACAGTCAACAAAACAAAGAGGCAACCCACGGAATGGGAGAAGATATTTGCAAATGACAGTACAGACAAAAGGTTGATATCCAGGATCTATAAAGAACTCCTCAAACTCAACACACACAAAACAATCATATTAAAAAATGGGCAGAAGATATGAACAGACACTTCTCCAATGAAGACATACAAATGGCTAACAGATACATGAAAAAATGTTCATCATCACTAGCCATCAGGGAGATTCAAATTAAAACCACATTGGATAAGGAAGATGTGGTCCATATACACTATGGAGTATTATGCTTCCATCAGAAAGGATGAATACCCAACTTTTGTAGCAACATGGACGGGACTGGAAGAGATTATGCTGAGTGAAATAAGTCAAGCAGAGAGTCAATTATCATATGGTTTCACTTATTTGTGGAGCATAACAAATAGCATGGAGGACATGGGAAGTTAGGAGAGGGGAGTTGGGGGAAATTGGAAGGGAGGTGAAAAATGAGAGACTATGGACTCTGAAAAACAATCTGAAGGGTTTGAAGAGGTGGGGGGGGAGGTTGGGGGAAGCAGGTGGTGGGTATTAGAGAGGGCACAGATTGCATGGAGCACTGCGTGTGGTACAAAAACAATGAATACTGTTATGATGATAATAAAGTAAAAAAAAAAAAAAAAAAAAAAGAAAAAGAAAAAAAAACCCACCTTACACCAGTTAGAATGGCCAAAATTAGCAAGACAGGAAATCTGCTGAACTTTCAATTAATGTCCCATTTAAATTGTGCCCATGAGTCCCTGTAGATAAAAATTTTATTACTAATAAGACAAGATCTTTAGCCTTTGCTCAAAGGTGTTTAGCAGCTGCAACCCTGAGAAGAAGTTGCCTTCAATATGGTCTGCTAAATGCCTGTTCTCAGCAAGTCACTCCTCTAAAAATACCTATCCTCTGCATTTTTATTCTTCTTATCAACGTGGAAGAGGCTAGTAAGCCTCCTCCTTCAACGGGACAATTCACTGCGAGATTTAGGATCAATCCGTAAGTAAGGTTTTTTTTTTTTTAATTTTTATTTATTTATTCGACAGACAGATCACAAGTTGGCAGAGAGGCAGGCAGAGAGAGGAGGAAGCAGGCTCCTCAATGAGCAGAAAGTCTGATGCGGGGTTCAATCCCAGGACCCTGGGATCATGACCTGAGCCGAAGGCAGAGGCTTTAACCCACTGAGCCACCCAGGTGCCCCCATAAGTAAGGTTTTGATAACACTTTCTTGAGGAGACATATTAGTAGTCCCATTTTTATAGATAAGGAAATTGAGACACAGATGTTAAGTAATTTGCCCACATTACAGATTTAATAAGGGATGTAGTTGGGATTCAAGGCCAGAGCAGTCTGACCCTGACACTTGTGTGTTCCTTTATATTCTAGTGAATCCTTGCTGCCCTCCCACCCACTAAAGGAGATGGCAGCACTTATTGTCATATATATAGATGTGACACATAGGTCATACTTATAACACTTGATTATATACAGTTAACCCTGGAGCAACACGGGTCCAATTATATGTAGATTTTTTTAAACAAATACAGTACAATACTTAAATGTATTTTCTCCTCCTGTTTTCTTAATAACATTTTCCTCCTCTTATTATAAGAACACAGTATATAATACATATACCAAATGTGTTAGTCGATTTTTCAAGTTATCAGTAAATGTTCTGGTCAACAGCAGGCTATTAAGTTTTGGGAGAGTCAAAAGTTATATACAGATTTTTGACTGTGTGGGTGGCACCGCTAACCCCCCATTGTGCAAGGACCAAGTGTCTGTGTATTACACACACACACACACACATATATATCTTATTATATATATATAATATATATATATTATTACACACACACACACATATATATAGATCTTCTCCAGTTATAGTATAATTGGGGGTGAGTGGGCAGAATAATTTTGAATACTAATGCAGAGAGGAAAGCCAGTAAAGAAAAGGACCCAATTATGAGATGATGTTTGGGAAGGAAGCCTATTCATAATTCATTCATACATATATATTTATTCAATCATTTATTCATTCAATACACGTACATTGAGCTATGTTCATGCAGGCCAATGTGCTTCTGACCTGCTGCGCTCCCTGCTCTCAAGGTGGAAACCACACAGAGTGAGCTGATGTGAAAATGCAGATAGGATCAGGAGCAGATATAGGTATTGCTCTCTCTGTAGGGTACAGTGAAAGATTCCAAAACCCTGATGGAGAAGTCACTGAAGGAAAAAAAAAAAAAAAGAGAGAGAGAGAGAGACATTGTTCCTACTTTATAGATGTACTTGGGATAATAATGTCTGGATGAGTGTAATGACCCTACAGGTAGTTATAAGGGTATTAATGTACTTGTGTTGTTATACTGTCAAATATCCTCTTAAGTAACAAGTACTCATATGGTGTCAAAAGAAAAATAAGAACTAGACCAAGATTCAATCAGAAATACCACTTAACTATAATTGGCCTTCATTTGACAGTGTTGTCCCTGTACTGAGGCCGATCTATGCATCCTTATAAGGAAATCTGAGTTAAAAATTTGGCTCCTTAATTATAATTATTAAAAACTTAGAGATAAAATTCATTTAAATCTTGATATGTTATTTTAGGAACTTGTAAGCCAAATGAGAAGAATTTATAGCACAATAGAACAGTCACTGTTTTGATGTGTTATTAAAATGGGCTACATAATAAACCATACATAAGGGACTTTTATCATACTTGTATATAAAAATAGTCTGCATGACTAATGTGCAATTTTTTTCTCAATCTCCTTAATAATTTGGGGCACTTACAATACTGTTAATGTCAAGTGATTGCAATTATATGGGCTACTGTGGTCTGAGAATTCACAACAAAGTGTGAGTAGTAATTCAAGATATTTTCTCTACACAGTGGCAATGTTCATTAAATTATCAGTAAGTCAGATCAAGTGATGGGGAGTTTGCAAAGTTAGGAAATTTTAAAAGTACTACTATACTCATGAGTACAATTTTACCCTTGCAAGTGATGGCATGTCTGTTTATAGTACCGAGGTATTGAAGAGAACACTGAGTCATAGGGAGTTCTCCTGGGAAGATGCTAGTTTTCTAACTTCTCCTCAGTTGCTGTTATCATTGGGAACAAGAGTCATAATTATCAGTGACAACACGGATCCAGACCCTTCCCCCTACCCTTATCTACATTAAATCCAGGTAACCGATTCCAGTTGCCAGATATGCAGTTCTCACTCGGAATGAGGGCCTCATAGTTTCAGATCTCCAGCAGCATTTCTTTGGTTATGCAATACCTCCAGAAACCGACCTGCTTTCCCTTCAATGAGGCATCAGTTTTGACGGTACCTGTGCTTTTTGGGCTTCATTTACCCTATAGGATAAGTGAATAGCTGTAGATGGCAGATCATAGGGCAGAGAGGAAAGAATGGAAGGCTGCAGTGATGACACACTGTTTCTGTGGAGGCCAGGTAAACTCTTCAAGTCAAAGCTGGTGAAAAACTTAGGCTTCTTGGAAAGTCATGTCTGTGTGAATCATTCTGTAACTGTAAAAACGTCCCCAAGTTTCACTGGTCCATATGTACAAATAAGGCCAGATTTTTAATAACATTCTAATCCCAATGGCTCCCTGCCTCCAAACACAACACAGAGTCTCAGACCTCTACAAGGTCTCTCCACACCACCTCTCCACACCCAGGGGAGGCCCCTGGGTATGTCTCACATGTGCTCACATGTGCTCTCCTATAGGGTACTACTGCTCTCCCACCAAGGCTCCAGTGGGTATTTCCAAGTCTGCTGACCACTACCCACGTGTGTCCATCATTACAAGCTGTAATGCTTTAATTTCCTTCTGCTGCCTTTTACAAATTGTCATCGACCTGGTGGTTTAAAACAATGCAAAATGGTAATTGTGGAGGTCAGAAATACCAAATGGGCTTTATGAAATTAAAATCAAGATGTTAGTAGATCTGGGTTCCTTCTGGGGGCTTGAGGAAGAATCTACTTCCTCAACTTTTCCACTTCTAGAAGTTGCCTGCACTCTTTCCTCATGGCCCCTTCCTCTATATTCATAATACATCACTGCAATCTCTCCTTCCATTGTCATGTCTTTCTCTCATTCTGAACTTTTGGATTTCCTCCTTATAAGGACCTTTGTAATTACAGTAGCCCCACCTGGAAAATTCAGGATACTCTTTCTACCTAAAGATACTTAACTAAATCACACCTGTAAAGTTCTTTTACCATGAAAGGTAAGTTGTCCTAGCCAGTTTGAGCTACTACAATACAGTCCCTGCTTCCAATGGTTTGACTTATAATTTTTTTCAACTTTATTTTGGTGTGGAAGAGATACCCATTTGGTAGAAACCATACTTCAAATTTTAAATTTTGATCTTTTCCTGGGCTAGCCATATGCTGTAGGATACTCTCTTGTGATGCTGGACAGTGAGCCGCAGCTCCCATTCAGCCACAAGATCCTGAGGGTAAATAACCAACACACTTAACCATTCTGTACCCATATACAACCATTCTGTTTTTCACTCTCAGTAGAGTATTCAATAAAGTACATGAGATAGCTGATACTTTAAAATAGGCTTTGTGTTAGATGACTTTACCCAACTGCAGGCTAATAAAAGCATTCAGAGAGTGTTTAAGGCACGCTAGGCTAAGCTATCATGTTTAGTATGTTAGGTTTATTAAATGTGTTTTTTGGGGCACCTGGGTGGCTCAGTGGGTTAAGCCTCTGCCTTCGGCTCAGGTCATGATCCCAGGTCCTGGGTTCAAGCCCCACATCGGGCTTTCTGCTCAGCAGGGAGCCTGCTTCCTCCTCTCTCTCTGCCTGCCTCTCTGCCTACTTGTGATTTCTCTCTGTCAAATAAATAAATAAAATCTTTAAAAAAAATGTGTTTTTTACTTAATATTTTCTTCCTTTATTATTTTTCAAAATTAAAAAAAAATTAAGATTTTATTTATTTGTCAGAGATAGAGCACAAGCAGGGGGAGTGGCAGGCAAAGAGAGAAGCAGGCTCCCCTCTGAGCATGGAGCTTGATGCGGGGCTTGATTCCAGGACCCTGGGATCATGACCTGAGCTGAAGGCAGACGCTTAACCTACTGAACCACCCAGGTGCCCTTGACTTAATATTTTCAACTTACAGTGGTTTTATTGGGACATAGCCCTAACATAAGTCTGGGAAGATCAGACTGGGTAGCTTAAACACCAAACACTTATTTCTCACAGTTCTAGATGCTGGGAAATCCCAAGTCAAGGTGCCAGCAGATTTAGTTCTTGGTGAGGGTCCTCTCCTGGCTTATAGATGGCTGCTTTTTCACTAATCCTCACATGGAAGAGAGAGAGAGAGAAAGAGAGCGCGCCCAAGCGAGTGTGCACATTGTCCTCTTTCTTTTCTTGTAATGCATTAATTACAACAAGCAGGCTCTGCCCTCAGGACCTAATCTAAGTCCCCAAAGGCCCCACCTCAAAATATCATTGGGAATTAGCGGGTCAACATATAAAGTTTGGGAGGACACGAACATTCAGTCCATAACAGTCAAGTATGTATGCTGTAGGAATCAAGCTGTTGACATCTTTGGGGACCATGATTCCAGCCTACTACACAAGCTATCTGCCCAGACACTGATGCTGCCCTTCCGTGTACCACCGCCATTGCCCTAGAACTATTACAGTGCAGGAATGGTGCTGGGTACCAAACAAAAGGAGCAAGGGCCAGTGGGAGCAGGCATCAACCCACTCTGTGTCACAGTCTTTTAGTTTCTGCTTTTGCTCCCCTCCACCAAGAGCGCTAATGTATTCTAGAGGCCTGGACTGGGGTCATTCATCATACTCTCTTCTCCATTCACTGTATTTCAACTCTACAAGTGGATAATCTTACAGAGACAAGGTTCTCTTTCTGCTATGAAAATCAACTTAGGCACATAGGTGCTGGAGTAACGTCAACCCCTCAGTACCAATACATCTAACTCAGCTCAGGCCAGGGTCAACCCTGATACAGTCAACTAAAAAATTCAGCAATCCACTTTCTAACTCATTCCTAAAAACTCTGCCCCTCCATTAAAAGCCATTAAATTATAAAATATTCTTAATCAATTTAATGGAAAAAATCATGATGCATTCCATTCCAACTAGCCAATTCTAAGACATTAAGAGCACATGATACTTGTATCCCTTTTTTGGTATTCATGCTGATGAATTCAGACTCCATTCACTCACAGTATGTAATGACATGGGCCAGTAGTGGAACTAGAATTTGAATATATAAAGGAATTCACTGTAAAGTATGGATAACATTATAATGTTTAACACCCCCCTCAAAAGAGCACACTTGACTCCAGCTTAAAAGCATGTTTTTCATATAATTTGTGGTGTAATAATTATGCCTATCAATGCTATGATCATTTTGATAGTTTCCCCGTCACATCTGATAGGAGCATATAATCAACACGATTCTAACTAAAATTCAATATGCAATCAAATCTGAACTTCCCTGTACAGATAAAGTCAAATATGTTATGTTTTACTTAGTGCGATTTTAGGTAAAAATAGCTATATCAAGATAAAAAGTTGTTGTTGGAAAACTGGTAGAACTTTTCAAAAACCAATATTTACTGTTGCTACAGGAGAAAAATCCATATTTATAAAACATTTATGCCAACCTCAGGAATATCAAGATTAAAGAAACAAAATCCCAGTAACAAGGAGGGTTAGGATTTACTCCTAGAGATCAGGAAGTATCAAAACTGTACAGAGACATATCAAAACATTAATACGGTTGTTAGAGGATACTGCTGAGCAATTTGTATTTTTCATTCATATATTCATCTTCAAATATCATACAGTGAACCTGTTAGCTCTTGTCAGTGTTTGCAATTTACTTTTATGCTACCTAGTTGGTGCAAATTAACAAGCTAGTTAAGCCACTAAGCATATCCAATACTCCTCTCAAACTGAAAGCTTGTCTCTTAATCCTCAGAATCAGTAGCGTATAAGTCACCTAACTTAAAGCTGTTAAATCTTCTCCAGTCTAGGCCTAACTTCAAATCTTCAGGCTTTCAAGAAGGGGAGATTGTCCTCGTCTGCCTGTGGATTGTGATAAATTCTTTACTAGTCCTAAGGGAATCATAGAAATTTTGACTACAAATAGCTTAAAATAACTTACTTATAATACAACCTACTTCAATGGCATGAGCTAAGCAGTAGTGTGAATTACTGGCCCTGTAATTCCGGACACAGAATATTCATGTGTTTCTCCTAAATAAGGACCCAAACTCAGGCCTCACAGGACCCACTGCAAGAGATTCTGAGACTCCTTGAGCCACCTAACTTGGACTCGCAATTAATGTAACTAAAACCTAATGACTTCTTTATGTACTTTCCACATCTGTTGCAAACTGCCTCAAAGGCCAGCTGGGTTGAATGGGTTAGGGTATACAACCTAACCAGTAGGTATCCTCCAGATTTGACCTTTCTGGGTTTTTTTGTTGTTGTTGTTTTTCTGGGTAGGCCAGCTATCTTTGAGCGTGAGCACAGGTTTTGATGTAAGATTGATCAGGAGTCTTATATCTGGTTGCTCCGTTTATATTTTCTCTGCACAGATGGTGTTGGTCTATGGCTTAAAAGGAGGGCCCTGATCAATGATTCTGCATTTCTCTCCAGCCCAGACTTGTTTCTAGGCCTGGAGCCTCCTGGTCAGAAAATAATCCTAATGAAGAACAAAAACAGCTCTCACACTGTTTTTTCTTCTCTGCCTTGCTTCTACACTTGCCCAAGCTGTTGTATCCCTCTATGTCCCATACCCTTTGCTTCTAGGGTGCTCTTTCTTCCATAGCACATCACACTTACAACTCTTCTCCTGCCGAGTTCAGGGTTACAAGCAGGCATTCAAAAACTTCCCCCTTGGCAGACTGCATCTCTTAGTCACTTGGGAGATGTTTGGAAGTCAGAGAAGCCTGCACTAAAATCCCAGGTCACCCAAATACTAGCAACATAGCTATGTGACCACGGGCAAAAACCCAAGTCTCACCATCTAAAAAAGTGAAGATAATAGCACCGACTTATTGAGAAGAGTCATTGAAATGACACAGGTAAAGTCCTTAGCACTGTGCTTGGTATGTACTCAAGAACTGGTAACCCTGGGCCTTGCTTGCCCTCACTAACTCCCTAAACACTGACTGGATTCTCATGCATCGGACCTGTGTGCTGACACTCAACGTGCTCACACAATCTGCTCCAAATATGCAGTCACTGTCATTTTCATGTTGACATTTATGGTCTAGCATTGGTACCACTATCTAGTTTTAATATTGATGGAATTCTTTTTGCTATTTTCAGTTTTGTTTTGTTTTTCATTTTGCTGGGCTTCAAAGAAGACAGTGACTTAAATAGGCATTCTCTCCACCATCTTTCCTAACTTCCTCCCAAATTAGTTTTCTATTATTAAAATGTTATTTTCGATCTTTTCCCTGAATGTAACTGCCAAGTTTGCTTTTTAATAAAACATGATACTAAAAATTATGTAGATGCAAGAATAAAAGGTATTTTGCCACCTTATTTAATATCGATGGTCAAAGTGATCTTTTTCAATCTTTAAAATCCCATACCAGTCAAATCCCATAAATCAAATGTTTTTTTCTTGGCTTCCTGGCTGCAAGGCAACCATTTGATTTCTATTCAGCTAGTACTTATTTCTCTTATTAAATCTTGCACTGTTTCACAGGTGACAAAACAAAACTCTGATGTGATTTTTCTTCCTCCTTTTTCCCTGAACAGGTTAGAGTCAATTGCCCGATTTTAGTACTTTTGCCTCTACCAGCATGTCCTAGTGAAAGACATCCCATTTCGAAGCTCAGAATGTCAGAGGAAGATGAACAATTTTGAGTATTTTGAGCAATGTGAAATGAACAGAATATAGAATATCTGACATTTTAAACCAAACTCTCTCCTGGGAAAGAAGTGATCGTTAAAATGTTTCAGATAGAAAACCAGCCTTGATTCTCTCAAAAATCACTAAAAGACTTTTATATGTGCTGATGACAACAAATTCCTTGCTTTTAAAGGACACTGAATTGGAGTAACTCAGGACCTTATTTCAAGATTACTAGTCAATCTATGCTTTTTACTGACATTAAACCTACTGTAAAATGAGATCATTTAAATTGGTCTTTTAGGTGACTGGCTGACATTAGAAGTCACTTATTCTGAGACTTAAATATAAACTGAAAGTCTTCTCTTTGGGTCAAGTTACCTACTCTAGTAAGCTGTTTGGAACAGGGCCCTGCATGCTGATCTGATTGTTGAGCTCATACTGCCCTGGGTTCACAGTTTCCTTAACTCCTTGTTTCCTGAAATCTGTGTTTGCTTCATTTTTCTTTGTGTCCATTATTCCCAATCGCCTTGTGCAAGGAAGGTAAGAGCTAACTCTATCGTGTGCTTTTGTTGCCGTGGTGAAGAAAATAGTACAATTCCACAGTTAATAAAGAGTATCAGGGTGAGGAGGATATTTCTTCCAAGCTCACATGATTTTCATTTCATTATAGTGGAACTAAGGAGCATTGACAGGCCTGTCGAAGCAAAATCTTATGTTAGATGTAGTTCATAATGTCATGCTATTCACTCAAAATATAGTACTTTCCTTTGAGAAATTATTTAAAATGCTTGCACTAGAGGAACGTTTTAAAAGGAGCTTCATGTGGTCATATTTTTCTTCCAACTAAAAAGGAACTGACATTCTACAGATTTCCATTTTGAAAACTGAACAGTCACAGAGAAACATTGTTGCAAAGGGCCTCATTAATTCAAGCTTTGAAAAAGTGATTTGTGGCTTTTCTAAAGGGAAATGTCTTCATTTAGCTATAAGGTCCAAATTTGGGTGTAGAGAGCATAAAGGATCCTTCATTTCACTACAACTACAAAGGGTAGAACATTTTTAGTAATTTATTTGGTTCATCAGAAAATCTCTCCTCCCATCCCTTCTGTCTTACCTCTTCCCTTACTCAACTAGCTCCTCCCAAATCCCTAAACCCCTTCGCATGCACACATCCTTTCAGAAGAACCAAACGCTGTTTGGTCTTTTAGGTGACTGGCTGACATTAGAAGTCACTTATTCTGAGACTTAAATATAAACTGAAAGTCTTCTCTTTGGGTCAAGTTACCTACTCTAGTAAACTGTTAGAAATCTAACAGTAAATCTCTAGTAAATTGTTAGAACTGCAAATAAAGTAGAATAAAAAGGGGCACCTGGGTGGCTCAGTCAGCTAAGCATCTGCCTTTGGGTCAGGTCATGAGCTCAGGGTCCTGGGATGGAGCCCTGCATCAGGCTCCCTGCTCTCCGTCCCCCTCTCCCTCTCCTGCTCCCCCTGCTTGTGCTCTCTCGCTGTCAAATAAATAAATTAAAAAAAAAAAAAGATTGTATTTATTTATTTGGCAGAAAGAAACACAGTGAGAGAGGGAACGCAAGCAGAGGGAGTGGAAGAGGGAGAAGCAGGCCTCCAGCTGAGCAGAGAGCCAGATGAGGGACTCAATCCCAGGATCCAAGGATCAGGACCTGAGCCAAAGGCAGAGGCTTGACGGAACCACCCAGGCATTCCTAAATAAATAAAATCTTTACAAAACAAAAAGTAGATGAAAAGGCTGAAGTGACTCACTGTATGGTCTGCTGATAAGAGATAACAAAGGTAGGTTTATGTTATGTAAGGTTTAAATAATAGAAAAAAGTGGAAAACCGAGGTTTAACACATGTAAAAGTTTCTTCACTTGGGGCGCCTGGGTGGCTCAGTGGGTTAAGCCGCTGCCTTCGGCTCGGGTCATGATCTCAGGGTCCTGGGATCGAGTTCCACATCGGGCTCTCTGCTCAGCGAGAAGCCTGCTTCCCTCTCTCTATCTGCCTGCCTCTCCGTCTACTTGTGATCTCTCTCTGTCAAATAAATAAATAAAATCTTTAAAAAAAAAAAAAGTTTCTTCACTGGAAGGGAAGTAACCTCTTAACAGCAATAGCAAACATTTTGTCACTTTTTTAGAATAGGCACTATCAAGATAAGCATGTGGGAGGGGTCCTTGGGGGGCTCAGTCAGTTAAGCTTCTGAGTTGGTTTGGCTCAGGTCATGGTCTCAGGGCCATGAGATGGAGCCCTGAGTCTAGCTCTGCCCTTCCCCCACTCACATGCACATGCTTGTTCTCTAAAATAATCTTAAAAAAAAATAAATAAACAGACATGGGTAAATGGGAGAATTAATCCTTGTAGAGCACTCACACAGGGTTATGCACTCTGCTTTATCTCATGTAACCCCATGTCTGTCAGCCCAAGGAGGTGCACAGCAGTGTTCACAGTTTTGCAGATGAAGAGACAGAAGTCATTTTCTCAAGCTTTCTATAATGCTTGAAGTCAGTTCTGTGGGACTCCATACCTACTCTCTGCTTCTTGCTGATAAGGAAAACAAAAGTTTATCGTATTTTGGAAAAGGGGGCAGAGGAACAGAAATTACTGAGAGAGGAAATTCATTAAATTTACCTGATTAGCTTAATGTTGTCAGTATGTTTTTACGAAACAAAACAGGTTATCTGGATGGTCACATACCCAGGGGATTAGAGTTCTTCAGTTAAATGTTGTAGGTAGTTGCTCTAATCACCCTCTAAATCTCAAAACATTCCTTCCACATCTTATCACAATCTATTGACTGTCCTTTTCCATTTTGAATCAGTTATTTATATGCTAATGAATACAAATCCATTACAAATCTGAACAATTTTAGAGATCACAGCAAACTTCAGTAAAAGATTGTATGTACATCAAGATAGAAAGGAAACGTAAAATATGGACAATGACCCTTGGGAACATAAAATCTAAATCTCTAGCCTGGTAAAACTAATAAATATATAAGCATTTGAGGTTCACACAAGAAGCACAAGCCAAACGTAAATCAATATGGATAATTTTGCAAATAAGGCCCAAAGGACCTAGACCTGACCCAAGGCCCAGGATAGCCGGAAGCTAGTTAAAGACAATGACCACTGGAGTCTGCATCAGCAAACTGCATACACAGAGGAGGATTCTGACTACACTTGCAGGAAGAAGAACTTTTTGTGAATTTTGTTTCACAGATGGTACATCATGCAATTACAAGTAGGCTAATATTTTTGTTTTCTTTGGAAGCTGTCAGTTTGAAATTGTGTTCCAGAATAGCTTATCATGGATTTCTCATTCAACTTCTAAAGCATTTTTATAATAATGAATTCGTTCACTTATTCTTTTATTGAACAGATATTTATTGTATGTATACTGTTTACTAGGTATTGGGTGGGGAACAGAGCACGGAGTTTATATGTTTTGATACTGGACAACAGATATCGCAGAGCGAAAGACAAGGACACAAAATTCCAGAACAGTCTTACAACTGTTTACAGTTTACAACCTTTAATGCACCAATCCTGCAAGATACTCCCTGTTCCCTAAAGGGCTGTGTGGCTAAACTCATTTGATTAACACTGCATTGCATATATTACTCCCTCATTAGAGGGAGATGCAATGCATGCTAACGTAGCGATACCTGAGAAATTCCATAAAAAAGAAGTCCCTTTAGTTTTGTCAACCTCAAAACACTTTTTTTTGATGTCCCATTAGTCATTAAATATTGTATAATATTATACTATTGACTATAATAAATAACAGTCATTAAAGATGTCACATTAAACACTTAATTTAATAGTCACATCCTATTTTGTGGAACATCCTAGGAAAGATGTCAGTTCAGAGTAAGACCTATTCAGGAATACTGACTGATTCGGCAGGTCAAAAATGTGAGAAAAATAAACAAGGAGATGCCACATTCTGGAATAGTTAGAAGAATGGCAAAATCTTTAAATTAGGCCATATCTTCGCCACTGAGAGACCAAGCATATTTGGAATAAAACTAACTATTGGACCTTGCTGTCTACACTCTGAAACTAGAGAAACTCCCTCCCTCCTTTGGGTCCAGGAAGGATTCAAAGCAAGGGCCAGGGAGGGGCTGGGCCCACTATAACAGAGTTCTCTCCACACTGGAGCTATGAGCTACTTACTTATAAATAATTTTTTAGAGGAAATCTGTGAAGAGTCAACTTTTTCAGGTTTTTCACATCTGAAAATGTCTTTCTTTCACCTTTATGATTGAAGGATAATTAGACTGAGTACAGAATTCTAGATGCAAAGTAATTTTCCATCAAAACAATGAATATGTTGCTACATTTTCTTCTAGCATCTGATATTGGTGATGAGAAATCTGAAATGGATTTTTTCTTTCTCTCTTTTTGTTTTGTAATTATTTTTCTCTCCAGAAACTTAGAATTTTCTGTTTTGTTTTCTTTTTCCCTGTGATTGATTACATCTTTTTTCCTCTGTACGTTGCTTATTTTAGTTATTTGCCTTGATTAATTGCACTAGAGTTTTTTCTACTGTCTTAAAAGAAAGAACTTAGAATATCCAAAAACGTACAAACATTAAAGAGGTACTCAACATCATTAATAATCATAGGAATGCAAATTAATTTAATAATGAAGTACTATTATACAGCAATTAGACTCACAAATCTGGGCAATGCCAAGTGTTGACCAGAATGAGGAGATAGAAAATCTTATATACTGATGGGAGCTCAGGCTGGAGTGGCCCTTCTGGAGACCAAAATGGAACTCATTACGCAACCTCGCCATATATGTACCTGTGATCCATTAAACTATTCCTGGGTATATAACCCCCACCTCCAGCCCTTTTATAAATAGTTGAGAAAGAGAAAAAGTCATCAGGGGACGTGTACGTTGCACTGATATTTGTGAAGGAGGAGAAGGAGTTAGAGGTAACTTGGAGAAAAACTGATAAAATGTGAAAACACATTCAGAAGAATACATTTAAACAAAAAAATAGACATTGAGAGAATGGTTACCATAGTTGTCAGGGTAAGAGAATCAGGAAATAAGCGAAGGAGAATGCATTAAGACAAACAAAATTTCAATTTTTGTCAATCTTCCCCTCTTTTCATTGTCTGTCTCTGTCACAGAGCTTATTGACACTGAATTCTCCAGTTACTTCCACCATTTTTTGTTTGTTATTTGGACTTACTAGCTTACATTTTCTAACTTCATGAGATAAAAGCTCATTTATTTTCAATATTTGTTTTTTCATAGAGGTTTTCAAAGCTTACTTCCCCTCCAACTCTCCCTCATTGCTTATATGGAGACCATTTGGCTTGTAATTCTAGATTACTATTAAACATTTTATTTATTATGCATCAAAAATAGGCAAAGCTGTAAGGCTTTACCAGATCTTTATGCAAAAGAAGCTCTGAGTAGCATAAAAGACATAAATGTAAGGTGAATTACTAGGCTGGGATATCAAGAAGAGAACTTCTCCCAGAATGTGCTGATGAAGAGATAAAAAATAGGAGAGAAAATGTGATAAAATCCAGAAGTTCCATTTTTTCAGAGAATCTTGAAGGAAAAATAAAATTATGAGTCCTGAACCCTCATGCACAAGTAGTGGGAGACTCCATAAACCTATGGTAGCTAGTCTGAAGCAAGTAATACGGAAATAATTTTTGAAACTGTGCTCAGGTACAATCAAGGCCTTAGTATGGTTGTTAGCCTCAACAATGAGTCCCAGTGATTCCCTTCCTCCCGGTATTTACACCCTTGTATAACTGCCACCCACACTGTACCAGATAAGGTGATCAACTTTCTAGGTTTGCTTGGAATGTACTCATTTTTAAAACCAGGGAGTTACATTTTATACCTCAGAAATCCCTTAGTCCAAGGCAAACCAGGACAGCTGGTTAACCTAGTATCATAGTTGGTCTGAATGACCCACAGAATGCACCAAAAGTTGATGGTAGCTCCCTTCTGAGATTAGTTTACAGAAGACTGTGGTCTCTGTCTTGAACACACTCTTGTAGCTCGTGGAGCAACTACTCACTCTGGGGGAACATAGCCACCATTGTAAGCGGTTCCATGGAGAGGCTCCCAAGGTGAGAAATCAAATTCTCTGGAAATGAGTGAGTTTAGAAATGAATCTTTCCATAGTTGCACATTAAGACACTCGGAGCTAAACTACAAGCTTGTAGAGATCCCAAGCCCAAACCACCCAGCTAATCTGCTATTATGAGATTCAGTTCTGACACTCTCAGATTAAAAATAAATTTGTTGTTTTAAGCTACTAAATTCAGGATGATTTGTTACACACCAATAGCATATAAGTAATACACCCAGGAAATCAACTCCTAGGCATAAATCCTAGGGACACATTTTTTTTTTTTCAAGATTTTATTTATTTATTTGACAGACAGAGATCACAACTAGGCAGAGAGGCAGACAGATAGAGAGAGAGGGGGAAGCAGGCTCCCTGCAGAGCACAGAGCCCGATGTAGGTCTCGATCCCAGGACACTGGGACCATGACCTGAGCCGAAGGCAGAGGCTTTAACCCACTGAGCCACCCAGGTGCCCCCTAGGGACACATTTTGAATAGGTATGTAAGTATTGTTCATTGAAGCACTGTTTATGGTATAAATTGATGGAGGTGGTATATATTTTCATCAGTATTAGAAGAAAATGCAAATAATGTACTACTATGAAACAGTAGAATAAATTAATTAGTACTGGATGGGCAGATCCTGAAAAAAACAGTAAATTATGCCCAAAACATCCAAATAATTATCATTCATAAAGTATTTAATGAGATATCAAAAAGACATAGAAAACACTTAAGTTTTAAAAACATTCTGTTTACTCATTTTATACATTGTCACAGATACACAAAAAATACATTTCTTGACTGTGGGAGAGGAGAGCAAATATATTTTCAACTAGATACATTCTCAACTAAAATTGAGAAGTGAAATATGGGCTGTGTAAAGACCCTTGCCAATACCATCTAATCAACTAAAAAGTATCTGAACTCCCTTCTATATAACTGAAGTCCAAAAATATTTCCACAAAATAACTGAAAATGGAAAACAATGTTATAATCTCACTTATAAACATAAATGCAAAAAATTCTAAACAAAAAATGAGGACTCAATCTAGCTAGCTATTATAATAATAATGCACTAGGTGTTATTACACAACCAATGAGCAGTTGAACACTACATCAAAAATTAATGATGTACTATATGTTGGCTAAGTGAACATAATAAAAAAAAATAAAGAGGGCACTGGTTGTGATGAAACTAAAGTGTGCCACACTACATAGAAATCAAAATAAAATAAAAATAAAATAAAAATGCATTATAGTAAAGAAATGTTTATCCCAATAATGGATACAATTCAACATCAGTAAATATACTCTGATTTATTACATTAAGACATTAAAAAATATATAGGGTAATCAGATTTGATGCTGAATAGGCTTTTGATGAAAACAAACACTTTCGGGGCGCCTGGGTGGCTCAGTGGGTTAAAGCCTCTGCCTTTGGCTCAGGTCATGATCCCAGGGTCCTGGGATCAAGCCCTGATTTGGGCTCCCTGCTCAGCGGGGAGCCTGCTTCCTCCTCTCTCTCTGCCTGCTTCTCTAATTGTGATCTCTGTATGTCAAATAAGTAAATAAAATCTAAAAAAAAAAAAAAAGAAAACAAACACTTTAATACATACGCTTCAATTAGTCTATATATATGAAACTTCTTGCATTTGATAAGGAGTATTTTCTATAGGAAACAACTGGCTTAATTTTGATACACTATATAATGTGTACATTGAAATTTGGTTTCTAATGACTTGATATCTTAGATCTATTCCTGTTAAGGTTAGGAATGTGACAAGGACATTTATTATCAATGACAGAATAGAGATTCTAGTTAATACAATAAAACTATGATAAAGCAGTACTGCATAAAATTTTGAAAGGGAGAGAGACTATTATTTTATGCAGTAATTTTTCCAGAAAATCCAAGAAAATTAAGTCAAAAGTTCCTAGTACTAATAAGGTAGACTGTTGGAGGCCACGGCATGGTTGGAGTCGTGGATCAAACCAGGCCCTGACTTGTGTCTCCTTTAAAGTCCGGACACCTTTACAAGTGGTTAAGGACAGGAAAGTTGAGTAACACTGAGAAAGGGTCTGTGCTATGTGACGTGCCCTCGCCTACGTGACTTCCCACACGCTCTCCCAAACAGAAGGGAACAATGTGGTCAGGGTCATGAATTCTTAGTTGGTCCTTGTTGTTCCTGTACCTCCCATAACCCACTCCCTGGTTGATTGTCTTGCTAATGGCATTAGCACAGACTACCTGGCATCATGAGGTTTGCTTGTAGTTAGTGTAAACTTGTTATAGAAACTTGCGGTCATCTGACTAGGTACTGATGTATTACTCCTCCTATTGTGGTCTGCCTTATAAATGCTTGTAAGATGTGGAATAAAATCGGCACTGTTGGACATCCTCCTCAGTGTCCTTCCTGCCCCCACCTCTTTGTCTCTTAATTTCTTTTCACCATCCTCTTACCCTCACATTTCCTGGTCGATTTGTAGCACCGGCCGTGACAGTAGACATACAAAATGGTTTTTTCCAATACCAACAAAATCCAGTTTGGTGTTATTAAAATGAGAATCTCATCATAAGAAAAAAAAAATCAATTACAAAAACAAAACCAAACATGCTACGGAATAAAATAAATTTGAAAAACCTACAATATATTTTATCAGTTTTCCTGAAGGATAACAGGCGCAAAAGAAGAAATACCAAGTTCTTGATTAGAAAGACTGAATATAATAGCTCTCTCCAAGTTTTTTTTTTTTTTAAACTAAAGAACATTTATTCATTTTTTTCACTAAGACTTTGAGGACATAACTAAACTGTCACCACCCCCCCGACCCCAACCTGAAGAAGGGTTAGTACAGTGAATGTTATGAAGCAGATATGAACAGTTTGAAGGATTGGAACCAACATTAACTGACAAACAACCTCCATCTAAATTATCATAAAAATGTTTAAGTAAAAAAAAAAAAAAGGTGGGAGGGAAGGGGGCAAAGGGTGTTTCAGATTGAACAAGATTCTCACATTTCATCTAATACATTCAATCCTGGCTGGAGTATACCAAAATGGAAACAGGATTACTATAATACAAAACTTCCACTACAGCACGCTGTACACACCTGTGTTCCAAGCCCACCCCCATCCCCCTACTGCTTCCAACTCAACTATTTCCCGGCCTGTTGAGCCTGCCGACGAAGGAGCACATAGATCTTCTCTTTAATCCAGTCTTTGTTATAGGGCTGGTATGTCTGGGTATCAGCTCGGTAAACAAGGCAGCTGAGGTCTGCCAGATCGTCAATCGACCATCGACCTCTACGTGGTCAATGTATTCTTCCTCCAAAAATCAGAATGGGATATTTCATAAAAGAAATGTTAGGGACTGCATTGATAGTTCACTTGAAAGGAGAAAAAGAGGGGCATAAGGATGGCTAAGAAAACCTTAAAGAAATTTTTACAGCAAGGGGTCTTCCCGTAGAAGCTATCTAGCATACCATCAACTATAGTAATAAAAACAATAAAGTTCTAATGCAGGAATAGGCAAATAAACCAAAAGTACAGAATAGGGTATATAAGTAGATCCATGTTAGATAACTTCTTAGTTTATAATAAAGACAATTACAAATTGAAAGAAAAAAGATAGCTACTCAAATTGTTTAGAACAATTAACAATCTACTTGGAAAAGACAATGTCATCTCCAGACTTGACATCAATTCACCAAATTCTAGGTAAGTTAAATGGCTAAGCACAAGATAACCCAAAATTATAAAAAGCATTTGTGAAAAATAGGTTTAGAATTTTTATGTGGTGAAGGACTTATTAGGGATTAAAAAAAAAAACAGATGCTATAAAGGAAAAAAAAATTTTTATATGCAGTTTTTGAATTTTCTAACAGATACCATGAGAATGACTTAGTGCTTAAAAGCTGACTTTAGAATTAGAGCTCCAAAAAAGTTCTACCACTTGGTTATATGGCCTACATAAAGCCTGTAAGAGACTAGTAAATATGTGAAGCCCTTAAGACAGGGCTTGGCTCATAGTAAATATAACACAGCTGTTTGTTCGTATTAAAAACACAAATTGAAAAAAATATATATTTACATTAAATGTATAGGAAAAAGTTCTAAAATACATAAAGAACCCTAACACGTCATTAAGAAAAATTCCCAGTGGAGATCCAGGTAAAAATATGAGCAGATGGTTCACAAAATAAACAGGTACATGACCATATACACACACTGGAAACACATGAAATGTGAATATTCCCAAACTGGCAGTAACAAGGGTTTATGTTATCAAAGTTGCCAAAGATAGGGAAAAATGTTAGTAAGACTTAAAGTTGATGAAACATTTTGAAAGGGAACTTCACAGTATGTGTAAAATGCAAATGATCTTCTATTATTTCTAACAATTCCATGCGTAGGAATAGATCTTGTAGAAATGTGCCCACATCTGTGCAAAGATATATATGCAAAGGTGTTTTCTGCAACACTTTTATTACCGAGAAATACTGTAAAAGCCCTCGGAGTCCATTCCATGGAGGGAATATAATAAAGTATCTTTCATTCAATCTACGAAAATGATGCAACTCTTGCAAAAGAATGAGATAATCCTATATAAACTGATACAGAAAAATCACGTCATCAAGCTCTATTATTAAAAAGGCATGTTACATGTTAGCGTATTCTTCTTTATAAATTTAATAGTAGTATTTACATATACTATGTAAATGCATAGGAAGTTAACTGGGTGTTTATCACCGCAAAGTTGTCACTACTTACTCCTGGAAATTGGAGGAGGAGTATGGAAAAAAGGGCGGTTTAATGTGCATGGTAGGGGTTGAGATTAAAGTTAAAAAAAAGAATGAAAGAAAGGGAAAGCACACACAGCAATACATGATTTCTTCTCTGAATGGACAATAAAACAAGCCATAAAAATGTATTTCTCAAGCATCTCTCTACATTGAGATCTATAGCTATCAATTTAGGATTAATAGGATGATCAAATGAAATAATACATATAAAGTGTTAATAAAATTTTTAGCACATGGTAAACTCTAAAATGTTTGCAATATATATTTAATATATAAAATGTATAAATATATTTAAATAATATATTTATATAAATGCAAACATTCATCCTTTACTATTATATCATTTACATATTAGTTTTATTTATATTTTTATGTATTAGTCGTGTGTGTGTGTGTGTGTGTGTGTGTATATATATATTCATTTTATTGTGAAGGATAAATACATTAAATGCTAATGACTAAGAACTGACCTTTTTCTCTTGGGCATCAGTGCAATTCCAGAGCACTTAATACCATTTGACATCTTCCTTGCTCATATGCTTACCTCTATATATGGTCTGTTTCTCTTCACTAAAATAAGGCTCAACACCTGTTGGAGATTTGTCCCATAGTATTTGGAAGAGAACTTGGCACACAGTGTGAACTCAATAAATGTTTGTTGAATTATAATTTCTTCTTGCCTGTGCTTATCTCTTGCACCGACTAAAGTACCTCCCACTATAGTAAATGCTTGAGTGGTAATCTCTACTTCCAACAAACCTTTCAAAACGCGTCATTAAGAAAAATTCCTAATAGAAACCTAGGGTTTTGAGATCTATGTTTTCACTGATATGTGGACTTGCTAAGAACAACATTTGACCAAATTTACCAGTCATCAAAAGCACGCTTCATGAGCTATTTTGCCAAAACAAAAAAGACATTAATGTTTTGAACAGGGAGCAACTTGGTTTTTTTCGGTGAAATGTCTATCTAAATGGGAATGAGTAAAATGAAATTTTACTGGTCCCCAGAATCCCAGAGCTGCATCTGTGCTTGCCAAATACAGGAGCTCATCAGTGAGGAAAACATGTCTGTCTTCAACTTTCCAATATAAGCTATCTACAGCAACCAGAGGAAATATGAAAATAGCAATTGGCAGTGTTTGTTTAAGTTAATGCCAGGTTTTACTTTTCTCTTCTCTTGGAACAAATTCAGTTGCTAAGGTAAGCTTTGTGTAGGGAAGGGCAAATAACTGTTAAGCAAAAGGCTTCTAAAGTTTAATTTCCTCTTGGAAAAGTATGAAAATCTACTGTGAGTTGAATTCTAGACAACATTATTGGTGGTTTTTGGGTCACAGGCTTTTTGTAATCAACTATGGCAAATCTTGTAATTTGTAATTTCAAAGACATGAAAGATAGCATGATGTACACACATGCTATTTGCCCTTTCTCTTTGGCACATTTATCTTTCTTTTACTCATTAATTGGTAAGAACTCTTTGCATATGAGATGTTAATTCTTTATTACTCATGTTGCAAATATTTTTTAAAGACTTTATTCATTTGAGAGAGAGGGAGAAAGAGAATAGAGGGAGAGAGGGAGAAGCAAAATCCCCGCTGAGCAGAGAGCCCAAGGTGGGGCTCAGTCCCAGGACCCTGAGATCATGACCTGAGCTGAAGGCAGACACAACAAACTGAGCCACACAGGTACCCACATGTTGTAGATATTTTTACATTTTGCTTCTTACAATCTATACATGGTATGCTTACTTTCCATGCAAAATGGTTTAATTTTAATTTAGTCAAACTGTATAATATTTCTTGTTGTTCTGGTTTTTGGCTGGAGTTTCATGTTGAGAAAGACCCTTCCAAACTCCAAATAATTAAACTAACAAGCTGTAGTTCTTTCTATTGATTTTCTAGGTAGTGAACAGGTCTTCTACAAATGATCTCTTTGTCACGCATACTACTTTAATATCTATAAGGATACATCCTTTCCAACCTATTGCTCTTCCTTTTTAGAATTCTCCTGGCTAGGGATGCCTGGGTGCCTCAGTTGAGCATTTGACTGCTGATTTCACCTCAGGTCATGATTTTAGGCTCCTGGGATTGAGCCCTTCACTGAGCTCTCTGCTCAGCAGGGAGTCTACTGAAGGATTCTCTCCCTCTGCCTCCTCCCTCTGCCCTGCTCATTCTCTCTCCTCTCACCCTCTCAAATAAAATGAACCTTAAAAAAAAAAATAGAATTCTCCTGGCTATTTTTTTTCTATTTATTTTTTCAGATGGGTGTTAAAAATCACTTTTTAAAAATATTTCTATGAATATATTCTCATTGTAAACACTTAATATGTAATTAAATACTACTTTCTAATTGAAAAGAAACCCCATGTATCTATCATCTAGATCCAATAATCTTTAATATTTTGCCAATCTTGTTTTATCTATTCCCTTAATTACACACACATACCCCTGTTTTAAAATTGGAATAAAATATACATAATATAAAATTTGCCATTGTAACTATTTTTTAGTTATACAATTCAGTGGTATTAAGTGCATTTACAATGTTGTGGAACCATCACTACTATCCATTTCCAGAATTTCTTCATCTTCCCAAACAGAAACTCTATACTGATTAACATAGGCCCCCATTCCCAATTCCTCTCAGCCGCTAATAACCTCTATTTTATTTTCTGTTTCTATGAATTTGCTTATTTTCAATGCCTCATATAAGTGGAATCATAAAAAAAAAATTATTTTCTCTTACTACTTTATTTCTCCTCCTTTCACCAAAACTAATGATGGACAACACTTTTTTAAAAAAAGATTTATTTATCCGAGAGAGAGAGAGAGAGAGAGAGGGAGAGAGAGAGAGCATGAGCGCACATGAGAGAGGAGAAGTTCAGAGTGAGAAGCAGACTCCCCATGGAGATGGAAGCCCGATGCGGGACAAAATCCTTGGACTCCGAGATCATGACCTGAGCCAAAGGCAGTGGTTTAACCAACTGAGCCAGCCAGGAGCCCTGGATAACACTTTTGAGTATACATATATATATTTTTTATATTTTATTTATTTATTTGACAGACAGAGATCACAAGTAGGCAGAGAGGCAGGCAGAGAGAGAGGAGGAAGCAGGCTCCCTGCTGAGCAGAGAGCCCGATGTGGGACTCGATCCCAGCACCCTGGGATCATGACCTGAGCTGAAGGCAGAGGCTTTAACCCACTAAGCCACCCAGGTGCCCTGAGTATATATTTCTAAAAAATTCTCTATTCGTTTAGATATATATGCTTTTGTATTTCATTTTAACATAAATGAAATCATACATTACCGGTTTTGACTGTAACTTTATCTCAGAAACCTCTATGTCAACACACAGTGGTTTTCCTCATTGTTTTAAGATTTATATTTTTATCAAGATATATATATGTATTTTAACATAATTATATAAATTATATATTACATATAATTATATATATAATCCTCAAGTAGGTATACATTTATATTATTTCTATACTTTTTAATGACACACAAGGTTCTTCAGAATGGAATCACCATTGTACAAACACCTTTTATATTCCTAGAAGAGGAAATGTTGAACCACTGAGTATGAATTCTTCATCAATTGTCCGACTGCCTTCCAAAATGCTTTGGACATTTACACTCCTATAAAATTCAGTTACCAGTTTGAGAATCATTTGTTCATATATGACTTCTATTTTGAATTTCCATAGAAAATCAATGTACTATTTGTTGAATCAGAAGCCAATAAATTAAGAAAATTGGATTGAAGCATGTCATTATGATGTATAAAAGCAACTAATAGTAAAACAAACATAGAATTAATATAATCCAAATTACTAAGGGTGAGGTGTACCTTAGCAAATACAGATCATATGACAAAGAGTATAAAGAAAATATTTCAGTATCATAAACAGAAAAAACGGCATCTTTAACACCTTTTTCTGAATTCTTCAGAGATCAGGAGATCAAAATTGATTTGGAGGAATCAAAATTGATTTGGAGGAACCAAATTTCACATTATGAAATTTTATGTATGCACTGTATAACATATATAATTTATGTTATTGTATATGATATGTAATCATGTATGCTATGTAATATGTAATAAGATTAAATGTGATTATATATAATAGAGATCAAATCTATTGGTCTCTTGTTTGTTATCTGTAAGGCAGATATTGTCAGTTTTCTACTAACCTAGCAATAAACCACCCTTCCTGCTGGGCAACTGAAAGTCAATTTGAGCATCTTTAATATCATGGTATAAACCAGGATGGGTCTAAGTCAAAGATGATAATCCAACTTCTATTTGTTAACAATTGATGGGTGTTGTGAGACCAGAGGGAAAACACACTTGGGGCCTCTGAACTTCTTAGGTGAGATAATAAACTGCTAATGTTTAAGCTACTTTCTACCAGCTCTTCTAATTAACTACAGGGGACACAAATAGAGACTACATTCTCAGACCACAAACCCATGCATGTGGGAATAAATAAAAGAGGAAAGAAGAACAATCATTTGGAATTAAAAAACTTCTATCCTAATTAATTATCGAATCAAAGGCAATTAATACTGCTATTGCAAATCATAGTAAATAACAATAAAACTTCCCATATCAAAACCTAGGACGTGAGACTAAAGGTGTACACTGAAGAAACGAGATTAAAAAAGTGAATGCTCAAGAAGTTTGAAAAAATAACAAGATAAACCTAAGAACAGCAGAATAGAGTCAATTATGGTGAATTGAGAAAAAAAAGTGTTAAGTAAAATAGTTAATTACTTTGACTTTTTAAAAAAGTAGAAATACTCATTAGCATAATAAAAATTATGCAACATTTTCTTATTTTTCTGAATATATAACTTACTTTAATTATAATCATGTATTGCTTTCCTTCTTCAGATAGATTATATCTTAAAAATAATTTTTACAAAAAAGCACCTGGGTGAGACTATATGAACATAGTATACTAGTAGTATATATTAATATATGCCATTAATATAAACGTGAAAATTTTTAGATTCATTTAATTTTTCTTAAGATTTTTATGTATTTGACAAAGAGACACACAGCAAGAGAGGGAACACAAACAGGGGGAGCTGCAGAGAGAGAGGGAGAAGAAGGCTCCCTGCTCAATCCCAGGACCCCGGGATCATGACCTGAGCCAAAGGCAGATGTTCAACAACTGAGCCACCCAGGTGCCCCAAATTTCTAGATTTATATATGACATTTTCTTTTACAAAGGGTGGAAAATGCATCATTATCTTAAATGGCCTAATGTTAGTTATTTTAATAAAAGATTTAACAAAATATCTACAAAAAGTTATAGATATTTGTTACAAGGTATCATCCTAGCTGAATGAAAAGAGAGAAAAATACGCATAAGCTGTGAGAGTTTTTGTTTTTTTGGTTGTCTTTGAAATATAGTAAACTCACAGGGGGGATACGTTATTCACAATTTTTGAAATCATGTATTTTTTTTGAGAGATGGTGGGCCAGTTAAACCTGAAGGTTCATGCTTGCTGTCATTTCATGAAATCAAGTGCTACCTTATTGGACAGCATAGATACAGAACATTTCTATCATCACAGAAATGTCTATTGGATGGTGCCAATGAAGGATCAGAACTTAAGTCATGTATTTGTAGTTACACACACCTGTTGACTATTATTTGAACCCAGGTTTTAGGCATTTCGAGTAGGTGGTGGTCATTTCATACATGGTGGTTTTTCATACTCCATTAAGTCCCTATGGTCAAATGTTAATAATATGCGTAACTTCCCAATGAAATGGGACTACTTCTCTGGTGTTTGCGTTCTATCTCTGTAATTACAGCGTAAACAAATGGTAACGTATTCACTCCTGGCCTGGGTTGTCTCGTTCATACTATGTCAATCCTTCTTCATGCGGATTTCAAGTTTCCAGTACTTTCATCACCAGTATTTGTATTTGTTGTTCTTGCCCAAATCCAGGTCAATGGTTAAACCTTTTCCTAACACTTCCACTGTTGCTGCTTTTCCTCAAGATTCTTCAGGGGTTTCCCTTCCCTCATGAATCTGCTAAATGTCTGTCTTTTTATTTTCAAATACTTGCACATCAGAAAGCTTTCCCCAAGGTATCTGAGCTCTTCTCTTGACAGACACTGTGACATGAATGGAAAAATAGTATGCACTCCTCCATGCATGTCTGAAAATGAATTTGACAAAGCTTATTAATACCAGTAGCCTTCTGGCCATTTTTAAATCCAAGCATTCTGTTCATTGGCAGTAAAGCTTATTTCTTTTTGATTTGCTTTTTAATAAATAACCTATTGAACATTTGAAGTGCTCGCTGGTTATCAAATTTAGAATTAATTGCACTGCATTTCTCCAGGCAGATTAATAAAGCTGCCTATTGCAGCAGAATTCTATTCTAATGGACATTTTGTGGGACTATTGGAAATAATACTGAACATAAATGAAGTAAAGATTGAGTTTCAAGCATGACTAAGTTTACAGTCACATTAACTAATGGATAATGTAAGATTTTAATCTTTGAATCTTTAAAATTCTTTGTATTTCTATTAAAATGCTATTGTCTACTCGCTTTTAAATATAAAATGCAAACACATAGGTTGTTTTCAAAATGCTTTCTAAATGATTATGCAAATTTTATACATATTCTAACAACTTTTGCTCTATGTAATTTTTAATCTTTGATAGAAGATATAAGATTCTGTATTACAGCAAAGTGTGTAAGGCATTGCTATTCAAGTACAGGAGGTAATGTTAATCTTGGGTTTTACCATGCTCTGTTATTTTGGTATCATTGCTAAGTTGTTTCATTGGTAATGGTGCTTCCATAACAGAGAGCTCAATTAAGGTTAATTAGCAGAAAGGACTTGACACTCATGATTAATAACCTAACTGCTAAGCTAATGCACTAAAGTTCTTGAACCATGCATCTAGCACCAGGTGTGATCTTGCTGGAGTAATTGAAGTAATAAAGTGTCTTTTCCACATGCTTAGTCAGCAGAAATAATCTCTAAGTGAACCTTAGTTATATATAAGATGGTTTTGTCATTTATTTTTGAATAATGCATGCCTATTATATTATCGGTGAAATGACAAGGATGTATCCAGGATTACTGTTGCAAAAGATGGTTGTGTGTGTGTGTGTGTGTGTGTGTGTGTGTACGTATGTGTACAGAAGGCTCCTTTCTTAAGTTTTTATATTCTTAATTCATAGTCTTCTTTATTCTTGCCGTACACCCTTCTGCAACCTAGTGCTCCCAAATTAAAGAGAGGGAGAAATGCATCTGAGTATATAGTTCTTTGGTCGCACAACCATGAAAGCAAAGTAAGATCCACTCTTGGTGGCTGCATTGCCCTGAGCATTTACTCCTGTCATAAACATCTTGGCGATTTCACTTATATTCAACACATATTTCAGAGATCCCATTTTACTCTAGGAACACTTCTTTTTTACCCACCCTGGATCAAAGTGAAGTCCTGAATTACTGATAAAAATATTCAACCAAAAACATATGTGTATATAGTTGATATAGTGGAAAGAGCACAGCCTGGAAATCAGAGAATCTGGGTCCTAGATTGGTAAACTATGGGAAAACTACCTTTGTAGAATGTAGAAACGAATAACCTCATTTGTCTTATTTATTATCTGTACTCAGAAAGTAGTACAGTGCCCTGGCACATGGTGGGTGCTCTATAAATAGTTCTTAAATAAATCAATGTCATGACTGTCATAGACTATGAGATCTTCCAGGTCTAATATAGTTGCCTTCTACCGTGTGCCATAATAGTGTTAATCATACTCGATAGACATGGAAATGGCTTCTCTTTTGAATCTTTTAAAAAATATTTTCTTTATTGTAAAATGAAGAATAATGCAATGTATGCTATGGGATTCTTTAAAGAGATGTTAAAATACATGTGAAAATGCTTATACATTTCAAAGCACAACACCAGTGTTTGTCATTATTAGGCGATCTATCTGGAAACATCTTGCCACATCATCCCACATTTCCTAGCATTTGGTAACAACGGTGAAAGATATTTTGCTGAACAAAAAGATTATAACTAGGCACAATGATGTAGGGAAAACAGATGCTTAGTAGGATAAAAATGCAAATACAATGGCGATAAATTTATTTTGTTGTGATCAAATGAACATGTTTATTCACCAAGTAAGTCTGTGCAAAAGTTTCTAGCCTTAACCTTGAAATGTACATACCACAACCAAATGTTTAGCTAATATCACAATGCATCAGAAACACTCAGAGTCTATGTATCAATTTTACTACTAACTTTCCCAACAGGAATCTTCTACTCACAAAAACCAAGAAACAGAAAGATTCCTTAACAGTGCTTACAGCCAGATTCCTCAAGTTCAGCTCCCGGCTTGGGCCGTCACACCATGCTGTCCTGGTTCAGGATCCTACATCTGAATCTTGAATTTAAGCTTCACCTCCTCAGTGGTCTTTCCTTAGTGCCTCTTGCTAGAGGATATTTCCATTCTGGAAGTGTCTACAGCAAGTGGGGACAACACACCCAAGGTTTTCTGAGAGGAGGCAAGGCTATTTTTGGTTAAATAATTAGAAAGCCTTCCTCATGTCACTTGAAGAACTGGCCTCTTCATTTCCTTGACCTCTTTCTTTCTTTAGCTAAATTATGTGCTTCAAAGGCAGAAACTGTAATTCACAGTTTTATGTCTTCCCTCTCAAGTCCTAACAAAGTTTTATACTTTAGGTACCCAATAAATACATGTTGATTCTGAGAATTCAACACAAAAGCACAGAATGTTAGTGGCTAAAAGAGATACTACGGTTCTCCGCCATGTTTCAATATTTTTAATTTAATGTCTTTGGCCAGGGGAGGTGGGCTCTAGTTCACGAGAGTCGACATCACTTTTGCCTAACTCTGGCCAGTTTCCCAGTTACTCTGCCTCTGAGGCACACACACATCTGTCATCCTAGACTGACACCTACCAGGGAGTGCACTATGGAAGCCTTCCCCCTGAAGCCTTCACCCAGTTGCCCGACTCAACAGTGAATTACTTTTTTTTTTTTTTAAGATTTTATTTATTTATTTGACAGACAGAGATCACAAGTAGGCAGAGAGGCAGGCAGAGAGAGAGGAGGAAGCAGGCTCCCCGCCGAGCAGAGAGCCGATGCAGAGCTCCATCCCAGGACCCTGGGATCATGACCTGAGCTGAAGGCAGAGGCTTTAACCCATTGAGCCACCCAGGCAACCCTCGACAGTGAATGACACTGCCAGGCCTAACCTAAAGGCTTTATTTTTTATTTTGCTTTATCTATTTTATTTTTTCAGAGCTCTTTCATCTCAATATGTTGCCTCAAGTGGCTTTAAACCTATATATTCTTTTTATATGTCAACTGCTTTCTACAACTGAATTCAGTTATAAAAAAGATGCAGAATGACACAGGGATATTTGTGAGTGCATCATACACTCTGTAAGTTGTAACATAAATATTATTATATATATATTTTTTTTTAAGTGTTAAACTTACAAAGATTTTCCATAGTTATGCAAAGGAATGAATCTGGAATCATAAAATGTTTAGCCATAAGCTAACGACAACAGAATACATTTTATAAGACTGTTACAAATTACAACCAAATGGGATCTTTAAAATATTATCAAAGGCCCTCTAGCTCCTAAGAAAAGGCTTCCATGTCATCACATTGTCCCTTCACCTTTTCCAGATGCTTAAAAATCAAAATAACTTATACTTGCAGGATAGAGACACTGGAGTCATAAACATTTAATAAGGTAGGGGGTAAGAAAGAGAGTTAGTATAGGTTCATTTGATAAAAATTTATAAAGTTATATGTAAGACTATGGGATAGACACCAAAGTTAATACAAATCTTGTCAAGAATCTATTTTATGGTTTAAGCAATGCTATTATAGTTTGTTTTTATACAATGGTATCCCAATGTATCACTCTTTATAGAATTTCTTATTTGATAAAATTTAACATTTATTTGAAGAGTTCACTTGAAAAATCCAAACTAATATATTTGTCTACAGTAAACAGAGCATTTCTTGGATATTTCATTTAAAGAAATTAGTTCAAATATGAAAACATAAATGTGACTTCCAGCCCATTCTTGAGGAAGCAGATGCTGTCTTTTTTTTTTTTAATATGATATGCATGGTTTTTTTTTAAGATTTTTATTTATTTATTTGACAGAGAGAGAGGTCACAAGTAGGCAGAGAGGCAGGCAGAGAGAGAGGGTGAAGCAGGCTCCCCACTGAGCAGAGAGCCCGATGTGGGGCTCGATCCCAGGACCCCGAGATCATGACCTGAGCTGAAGGCAGAGGCTTAACCCACTGAGCCACCCAGGTGCCCTGCAGGTGCTGTCTTTATCTGTTTGTTATTATAATACTATGCAGAGAAAAAAATATCCTGTAGAGAGAGAAAAGATAAAGTCATATGCCAGCGACACAGTTGATGTGCTTATAAAAAAATGAAAATAGGGGAATAAATGTACTTAAGTAGAAAAATGTATATACATTAGAAAACAATTTAAGAAAAAGTACATTTGTGGGCCAAACAAATGGAAGTGACATTACTTTAGAACTCTCTATTTTTAGCAGATCAGCCAAGGGGAGGAAAGTTGCAAGTAACACAATCCTGCAGAACCCTGATCATTTTGAGGAAGTTAAAAGGATACCAAACAAAGTACTAAGCAGGAGATATGTAATAAGGGTAGAGAGGAGCTCGAGCAGGCAGAGGATACCTGCTCTACACAAAACCTTTGAAACATTAACATTATGAAAACGGGCCACCTAATTTTTCTTTATGAGCATCCAGACTGATGCTCAAGCTTTGTTACATAAACTTTATATTTTCATACATCTATAGAAAGTGGAAGCCCCCACTATTCTCTATCCATTGACCCTACTCTAATGGCATTTATCACCACCTGACAGGTTTATCTGCATATTGTCTGTTTCCCTACTAGAATATAACCTTCACAAGATCAAGGTTGGCTATTGTGTCCTTTGTGCTTAAAACCATGCCTGACACATTGAAGGTACTCAATAAATACTTGTAGAAAGAATGAATTTAGGTACTCTTCACTTAATTGGTTCTATTTTTTATAATCCTACTGTATAACTAATTTCTTCCATAACTGAATTACAGAATGTTACAACACATATACTTAAATATGGTATTTAACTTTGAAACACAGAAATGTATAGACACACGCTGTCTTGACCTAAAAGAGTTTCCTCGGAGCTTTAGGTTCACCTGAGCCCCTCTTTACGTAGATGCTGCATCTAATGACCTGCAACCCCACTGACCATCGAAGGAAAGCAGCTTTCCTCATTTCCCTGAAAGGATACCTGGGTATTGGATATTTAGCTTAATTGTATGTAAGGTGCGTTTATGTCTTCAAATCACATGAGAGAATATTTTTACTACTTTTTAAAAGATTTATTTAAATAAAGTGCTGAGCGAGGAGCCTGATGTGGGGCTTGATCTCAAGACCCCGAGATCATGACTGGAGCTAAAATTGAGACTCAGAGACTCAACCAGCTGAGCCTCCCAGGGACCTCTATGTTTACTATTTTTTTAAGCTAGCAGGAAGATCCGAGTCGTGAGTGTTGGGCATATGGGACAAATCAGCAAACGATATCCATAGCTTAGCACTAAGAGAGTTCTTAAAATGCATATTTATGTATCAGAGAGGGCAGGAGAATGCACACAAGACTGCTGGGTGTGCACATGCCTGCACAAACATGGGAATACACTTTTTTGAAACTCTCGAAGGAGGGAGTATCTTTTTCAGATATTTCTAACACATTTCAAACATCTCACTTGTTGCAATAATATAGAATTCTACATGTACAGAGACTTAAATTATCGTCTCTCTTTTTTTTTTCTTTCCTCTTTATTTTTTTCTTTGATTTTTGGCCACAGAAGCTTTAGCTTAGAAGTTGTTATGAGGAACCCAAATCCAAACAAATAGAACTGGTTTGTAAGCCCTGGGCTCTACCCAGCCAGCAACTCCTATTCTACATCACCCCCCAAGGTACACCCTGAAGCAGAGTGCTCTACAGAGTCTGCTTTAAAATCCAAGGTTCTAATCAAGAACCTTATTTGATGTGAAGCTTCAGTACCACTGTCTCTACCACCTTGAGTTCAATCTTTGCTTAATCTCCTTTACCCACTCTGTTCAGAAACATTGAATCATTTAAAAACTTTACCTTCGGGGCACCTGGGTGGCTAAGTGGGTTAAGGCCTCTGCCTTCGGGTCAGGTCATGATCCCAGGGTCCTGGGATCGAGCCCCGCATCGGGCTCTCTGCTCAGCAGGGCACCTGCTTCCCCCTCTCTCTCTGTCTGCCTCTCTGCCTACTTGTGATCTATCTGTCAAATAAATAAATAAAATCTTAAAAAAAAAAAAAAACCTTACCTTCTATTGAATTGGGAACTACCCTATTGCCCTCCCCCTTAAGACCAAGTCCTGTCCACTTCTAGAGCATATTGAGAACAGCCCAATTCCACATTTATGGTATTACACTGAATCACTTCCACTTAAGCACCCTCATTTCCTTCAAGCATTCATAGTGTGAAACCATTTGGGTTTTTACCTAATGGGTTTTTGTCTATTCTTACTTGATATACTCAGGTTTGATACCTGCTTCCCAGCACTGACTGAAGTATAGTAAATTAGGTGCTAAAGCAATTCAGTATAACCAGGCAATCACCTCCCTTATGCTTCTGCTAATGCAGCCTAGGACTACATTACCTTTTATGAAACCATACAGCAAAACTTTCCTGCCCATTGTGCACATTGTGCTAGTAAATGACACCTCCATCCTACTCTTCAGGTGAATTTTGGCTTCAAGTCATTTTTATACATATCTTGTCAATTTCCAGTTATCCTGTTTATTGTTTCTGACTATTAAAATTGGTGGCCTCAGATTCTGTCAATGGATGGATAAGATACCTGTTCCCATTTTCTGTAACTTACTAATCAGATAATTAGATTGATTATTCTGGAAAGAACCAGAGGCATGGTCCAGCAGGCCATTTCTAGAGACTCCTTTCCAAATGACGTTGACTAAGTAGTTGGCATTTACACATTTTTTTGTTCAGTTATGAATCTACCCAGTTCTGCTATTACTAGCGCACAATCTTTTTATGTTCATATGAATGAGTATTAAATGTTTTCAAGATACCCTTTAGCTATTGTCCATCCCTTATTACAACTGTAGTGATACAGGCAACAAACACAAAGCCAAAAGATGGCAGTCCTGTGAGCTCTCTGCTGCCTTTTACTGAGCAAGTTTTCTTTACAGAACAAGCAAAATATCATATTTTGAAAAATCTGCTGTGGAATTTTGCTTAGAATTAGTGTCAACTACACTATCTTATTTCTCATGGAATTTTCATACATATTATTATGATGATGATTGTTAATTAAAAACATAGCTCAACTAATGAATTCCTGAACATTTTATCAAAAACTAATGATGTATTATACCTTGGCTAATTGAATTTAAATTAAAAAAATTAAAACAAAATTTAAAAAAATAGCTTCGAATTAATTCTTATGTCTTTTTTTTCCCTGAAGAACTCAAAACTGAGTTTGATTTCACCTGTTCCCACATTCCTTGAGGGTGGCTTTTATATTCATGAAACATAAGCTGTGAGTTATGACAAATTTCAGTGTAGTCTAAGGTTATAAAAATTCCCTACATTAGCTTAAATGCCCAGGATGAATATAAAGAGCGGTTTTCAGAAGCAATGAGTGATAATCAGCAATATCAGAACAGTATCAGCAACAATATCAGACCATGATTGACTTTTTAAAAGATTTCATGTATTTATTTGACAGAGAGAGAGAGATCACAGGTAGGCAGAGTGGTAGGGAGAGAAGAGGGAGAAGCAGGCTCTCCATTGAGCAGAGAAAGTGATGCAGAGCTCAATCCCAGGACCCTGGGTCATGACTGGAGAAGGCAGCCGCTTAACTGACTGAGCCACCCAGGCGCCCCAACCATGACTGATTTTGACACAAGTGTGTTTCTACCTCAAAGCAGATAATATATATTCTTAAGATCTTTTTATAACAATACCCACAGTATTTTTATGTGACATTTATTGACATGCAAATTTGGCCAAAAGAACTCAACGATCAAAGGAAATATCATCCCAGACAATATACAGGTCGATCTCTGATTATGTGTCCCCAATAAGAATGTTACTGCGTGCTTTGTGGATTTGACATTCAGGAAAACTTACTTTGATTTTGTGACCACATAAGCCCAAGGTTTCTCCTTCTGTGGCTCTTGTGTTTTCTCAAGACACTGTTTGTCAGGTTTCACTTTTAATATCCTGACTTTAGAGGTCAATTGTCTTTGACAACCATTTTAACAGTAACTATAATACAAGTTTTTTCTAACTTAATATAATTAATCCTGCATTTGTACATTTGATTTTCTAAAACCAAACAGCTAACAATGAGTTCTTAAAGCTTTGATTGTACTGTTGTCAAGGAAGAGCATTTTAGAGAGTGAGATTTGATGCTACAAAATTGCAAAGAGAGGGGCGCCTGGGTGGCTCAGTGGGTTAAGCCGCTGCCTTCGGCTCAGGTCATGATCTCAGGGTCCTGGGATCGAGTCCCACATCGGGCTCTCTGCTCAGCAGGGAGCCTGCTTCCCTCTCTCTCTCTCTCTCTCTCTCTCTCTCTCTCTCTGCCTGCCTCTCCATCTACTTGTGATCTCTCTCTGTCAAATAAATAAATAAAATCTTTAAAAAAAAAAAAGATATTGCAAAGAGAAAGGAATAAAGCACTTCATATAATGGTTACCTCCTTAAATAAATGTGTATTAGATCGTGTATTTTAAATACATTAAGGACAGAATAACTACACTGGAGTCCTGGGGTGCTTATTAAAAATACAGATACGGGGTTCTTCCCAGGCTTAATCTGATGGATTTGGTATTCTTATTTATATATCCTCACATCAGAAAAATTTATTTTTAAATGAATCATCTGGAAAATAGTCTTGGAAAATAATTATTTTTCACACACACTCACAATTTATCTATTATTTTAAAACTTGGGATTTTGATACATTGAAGTTTCCTGAAAGAGAATGTTTACAGATTTCTGATTCTGACAGCAGCCTAGAGTTTCTTCTGTTTCCTCTGAAAGAAACTTACTGGTGGCAAAATGAGGATAGCCTGAAAGCACCCCACAGAGATTTTACACCCATGGCCTCTGCAACAGGGCTTTTTCTAGGGCAAAGGCCAAAGGGCAAATGTGAGAGTTGAAGATATAACCCAGCCCCCTAATAAACAGCTGTGGTATTACCATTTGTTGAGACAACTTCCAACACAGGCCACCTCAGTGGTAGAGGCAAGAGCTGGCCATTTCTTTAATCCATAAATTGTTATTAGGTGCTGTGGGGGAAAATATCATGCTAGGCCTTGAGATTTGGAAAATAAATCCCACAGTGCCTTTCCACAGAGACTCACAGATTAAAGAGGCTACACAAAGCATTTGATTCTATTTGGACAATCTTTAAATAGGAAGAAGTTAACCCCTTCTGTTCTGAACCTTCTCATTCTCCACGGGGCCAGCATCTTGAAATCTTTCACCTTCAGGTAAGTTCTGAAACATCAGTCCCTGCGTTTTCTGTGTCTTCTAAACTTTGAATATCTTATCTGTGCTTGCCAGAGCCAAGTTGTGTTTCTAGGGCATTTCCAAGTCCTTACTGTAAATTTCTCTTTTTTCCTTTCCCCTAAAATGCAAAAGGGTCTTATTTGGTATTTCAGAAGTTTGATGTTGTTCATTATACTTTTCTTCTGTTGTCATAGGCAATTATACATCTGCCTTGAGCCCAAGAAGTCTAGGTTTAAGTTTTATTGAGAAATATTGCAGGGAAAGCTTCATCGTATAGGGAAGCAAACAAGAGTGGATTCTGTTCTACTGCTTACTGATCGGATGGCCTTTCGAAAGACAATTCAGTTCTCTGGATCTAATGTTCTCATCTATAAAATGAGGAGTCTGGACCATATCATTTCAAAGCTACTGGAGGAACAAACAGTTGAACATTTTGAGAAACTTAAAATCTGAGAATTGGCACCACCTTCATACTATACCTACTTTCATCATCAAAAGACAGAAAAATGTTGCATTTAAAGTAATATGAATTGAGTCTAAATATTTCTTTCTATATACAAGCAGATTTTCAACTATTCTGTTTTTCACATTGACTGAAGTCATTTCTCTAGACTTCTGATTCTTTTCCAGAATGGACAAAACACTATCATGCCTATTTACAAATAATTCAGTGAGGTTTTTTGTTTGTTTGTTTTTTACATAACATCAACATTTTTTACTATTATATTCAGTTAGCCACTGTAGAGTACATCATTAGTATTTGATGTAGTGTTCCATGACTAATTAATTGCATATAAGACACCCAGTGCTCATTGCAACATGTGACCTCCTTAATACTCATGATCCCATCCCTCCATCCCCTTCCCTCTCAAACCCTTAGATTCTTTCCCAGATTCAGAGTCTCTCATGGTTCCTCTCCCCCTTTGATTTCTGCCCCCCGCACTCCTCCTCTGCCCCCCTGCAGTGTTCCTTTCCTTGAGTTTTCTAATCGCTTTCAGTCTAGAAGGTATCTTAAGTAGAGTGATGTATAATTTCCAAATCTGCTGAGTTGGAGATAAAAGCACCCAAAATGCAAACTAACCTACCTATGTAATGTTGAAGACATAAATTGAGAAGCTCAAGTAATAAACATTACAAACACAAAATGCACAGTGACCTAAACTAAAACAAAACAGAGTATTTGTGGATTGGATTTCTATTACATTTTCTTGAGAGCAGGGGAGAGAGGCAAGGTGGCAGAGGAGTAGCAGACTGAAATGACATCAGGTCATAGGAGTTCAGCTAGATAGTTATCAAACCATTCCGAACACCTACAAACTCAACAGGAGATCAAAGAGAAGAAGAGCAGCAATTCTAGGAACAGAAAATCAACCACTTTCTGAAAGGTAGGACGTGCGGAGAAGTGAATCTGAGGTGACAGGAAGATAGACCATGGAGGGGCTGGCTCCAGGCAAGCAGCAGAGCAGCAGAGCACAAAATCAGAAATTTTAGAAGCCTGTTCCACTGAGGAATATCACTCCAGAGGCTAAGAGGGGGTGGAGCCTCATAGGGACAGGGTGGTCTCAGGACCCCCGGGATCACTGAATGATCAGGGTGTCTGAGTGTGGCAGAGGTCCCAGGTATTGGAGCGGGGAAGCCGACTACAGAGACAGAGCTGAGGAGTGAGCTCTCAGCTCGGGGTTACCTTAAACCATGATCCATGGCACAGTCGGGCTCCCTGCTCTTTGAGCAGGGACCCCCACAAGTGGCAGATACAGGGAGACTCACATTCTTCCTCTGGAAGCAGGAATCTGCTGGATTTGGAGACTCCAAATGGGGCTGTGTATCAGAGATAGAAACTTTGTCACAGGCCAGGTTAGCTCAGAGAGCTGCCAGAGACCAGGGAGACGGGAGTGATTGCCCCTTTTCTCTGAGGGTGCACTGAGGATTTGGGTCCTGAGCTCTTGGCTCCTCTGGGCTGGAGATTGGGGCCGCCATTTTCATTCCCGTCCTCCAGAGCTCTACAGAAAGCGCTCAGTGAATAAAAACTCCCAAGAGTGAACTCAAGCAGATTCTTAGGCTGGCCCCTGGCAAGGGTAGTACAATTCCTCCTCAGGCAAAGACATTTGAAAATCACTATAACAGGCATCTCCCCCAGAAGATCACCAAGAACATCCAGCCAAGACCAAGCTCATCGATCAAGGAGAACAGCAGAACTCCAGAGAAAAGCACTGCATAGAATTCATGGCTTTCTCCCCATGATCCTTTAGTCTTGCAAAGTTAAATTTTTTTAATTTTTTTTCTTATTCTAATTTTTTAAACTTTTCCTCTTTTAACATTTTTAATTGTTTATCTTAACAAGGCCTAACAAAAAATCTTTTTAAACCTTCATTATTATAGTCATATTTTATCCTTTATTGTATTTAACCTTATTTTTTGTATACATATAGGGTTTGTTTTTTTTTTTTTTAATTTTGGGATACAATTTATTCTAATAGATCAAAATATATCTTAAATCTAGACACAAAGCACAGGGCTTTGTTCTAGTCTCCAGCCTGAGCATATTCTCTCCCTGTCCTCTTTTTTTTCTTTTCTTTTCTTTTTTCAACCAACTTATCAATTCCTTTTTTAGAATTTTTTAAATTTTAATTTTACAGTCATATTCCATCCTTTCATCATGTTTACCCTTAAGTTTTTCTTTCTTTAAAATTTTGGGAGATAGTTTCTTCTAAGAGACCAAAATATACCCAAAATCAAGTGGGTGGCTCTGTTCTATTCACCAGTCTTTAAAAAAAAAAAAATATATATATATATATAAATATATATATATATTTATATATATATAAATAAATATATATATATACACACACACACACACACATATATGTATGTATATGTATACATATATATATATAAATGCACACACATATATATGATTTATTTATTTTTAAATTTCTTTTTACCTCCTTTCTTCTCCCCCTGATTTGGGGTCTCCTCTGATTTGGCTAGCATGCATTTTTCTGGGGTCTTGCCATCCTTTTAGCATTTTATTCTCTCATTTGTATATTCTTAGTAGATAAAATGACAAGGCTGAAAATCTCACCACAAAAAAAAGAACAAGTGGCAGTACTGATAGCTAGGAACATAATCAATACAGACATTGGTAATATGTCAGATCTAGAGTTCAGAATGATGATTCTCAAGGTGTTAGCCAGGCTTGAAAAAGGCATGGAAGATATTAGAGAAACGCTGTCCGGAGAAATAAAAGCCCTTTCTGGAGAAATAAAAGAACTAAAATCTAACAAAGATGAAATCAAAAAGGGAGTTAATGAGGTGCAATCAAGAATGGAGGCTCTTACTGCTAGGATAAATGAGGCAGAAGAGAGAATTAGTGATATAGAAGACCAAATGATGGGGAATAAAGAACCTGAGGAAAGAGAGACAAACAATGACTGGCCCATGAGGGGTGAATTCAAGAGATAAGTGATACCACAAGATGAAACAGTATTAGAATAATTGGGATTCCAGAAGAAGGAAGAGAGAGAGGGGAAGAAGGTATATTGGAGAGAATTATTGTAGAGAATTTGCCTAATATGGCAAAGGGAACAAGCATCAAAATCCAGAAGGCACAGAGAACCCCCCTCAAAATCAATAAAAATAGGTCCACACCCCATCATCTAATAGAAAAACTTACTAGTCTTAGTGACAAAGAGAAAATCCTGAAAGCAGCTTGGGACAAGAAGTCTGTAACATACAATGGTAGAAATATTAGATTGGCAGCAGACTTATCCACAGAGACCTGGCAGGCCAGAAAGAACTGGCATGATATATTCAGAGCACAAAATGAGAAAAATTTGAACCCAAGAATACCACATCCAGCTAGGCTATCACTGAAAATAGAAGGAGAAATAAAAAGCTTCCAGGACAAACAGAAATTAAAAGAATTTGCAAACACCAAAACAGCCATATAGGAAATATTGAAAGGGGTCTTCAAAGCAAAGAGGGAGCCTAAAAGTAGTAGACCAGAAAGAAACGGAGACAATATACAGTAACAGTCACTTTACAGGCAATATAATGGCACTAAATTCATATCTTTCAATAGTTACCCTGAATGTAGATGGGCTAAAGGCCCCAATCAAAAGACATAGGGTATCAGAATGGATAAAAAAATAAAACTCATCAATATGCGGTCTACAACAAACTCATTTTAGACCCAAAATACACCTCTAGATTTTAAGTGAGGGGGTGGAAAAAAATTTACCATGCTAGTGGACATCAAAAGTAAGCTGGGGTGGCAGTCCTTATATCTGATAAATTAGACAAGCCAAAGACTATAATAAGAGATGAGGAAGGAAACTATATCATACTCAAAGGGTCTGTCCAACAAACAGATCTAAAAACTGTAAATATCTATGCCCCTAAATGGGAGTAGCTAACTATATAAACCAATTAATAACAAAATCAAAGAAACACACTGACAATAATACAATAATAGTAGGGGACTTTAACACCCTCCTCACTGAAATGGACAGATCATTCAAGCAAAAACTGAACAAGGAAATAAAGGCCTTAAATGACACACTAGACCAGATGGACATCACACATCTATTCAGAACATTCCATCCCAAAGCAATAGAATACACATTCTTCTCTAGTGCACATGGAACATTCTCCAGAATAGATCACATTCTGGATCATAAATCAGGTCTCAACCGGTACCAAAAGATTGAGAACATTCCCTGCATATTTTCAACCACAGTGCTCTGAAACTAGACCTCAATCACAAGAGTAAAGTTAGAAAGAACTCAAACACATGGAGGCTAAAGAGCATCCTACTAAAGAATGAATAGGTCAACCAGGAAATTAAAGAAGAATTGAAAAAATTCATGGAAACAAATAAAAATGAAAACACAACTGTTCAAAATCTGTGGGACACAGCAAAAGCAGTCCTGAGAGGACGTATATAGCAATACAAGCCTTTCTGAAGAAACAAGAAAAGTCTCAAGTGCACAACCTAACCCTACAACTAAAGGAGCTGGAGAAAGTGCAGCAAGGAAGCAAAAAAAGCAAAGAGAAATCATAAAGATCGGAGCAGAAATCAATGAAATAGAAACCAAAAGAACAGTAGAACAAATCAATGAAACTAGGAGCTGGTTCTTTGAATTAATTAATAAGATTGATAACCCCCTGGCCAGACTTATCAAAAAGAAAAAAGAAAGCTCCCAAATAAATAAAATCATGAATGATAGAGGAGCGATCACAACCAACACCAAGGAAATACAAACAATTATAAGAACATATTATGAGCAACTATACGCCAGCAAATTTGACAATCTGGAAGAAATGGATGCATTCCTAGAGACATATAAACTACCAAAACTGAGCCAGGAAGAAATAAAAAACATGAAGAAACCCATAACCAGTAAGGAGATTGAAACAGTCATCAAAAATCTCCCAACAAACAGGAGCCCACGGCCAGATGGCTTCCCAGGGGAATTCTACCAAACATTTAAAGAAGAATTAATACCTATTCTCCTGAAACTATTCGAAAAATAGAAACGGAAGGAAGACTGTCAAACTCATTTTATGAGGCCAGCATTACCTTGATCCCAAAACCAGACAAAGGCCCCATCAAAAAAGAGAATTACAGACCAATATCCTTGATGAACACAGATGTGAAAATTCTCCCCAAATACTTAGCCAATAGATCCAAGAGTACATTAAAAGGATTATTCACCATGACCAAGTGGAATTTATTCCAGGGCTGCAAGGTTGGTTCAATATCCGCAAACCAATCAATGGGATACAATACATTAATAAAAGAAAGAACAAGAACCATATGATACTCTAAATAGATGCTGAAAAAAGCATTTGACAAGGTATAGCATACTTCCTTGATCGAAAGTCTTCAAAATGTAGGGATAAAGGATACATTCCTCAATATCATCAAAGCCATCTATGAAAATCCACAGCCAATATCATTTTCAATGGGAAAAAACTGAGAGCTTTTCCGCTAAGATCAGGAACACAGTAGGGATGTCCATTATCACCACTGCTATTCAACATAGTACTGGAAGTCCTAGCCTCAGCAATCAGACAATAAAAAGAAATAAAAGGCATCTGAATTGGCAAAGAAGTTGTCAAACTCTCACTCTTTGCAGGTGATATGATTCTTTCCATGCAAAACACAAAAGACTCCACTCCAAAACTGCTAGAACTTGTACAGGAATTCAGTAAAGTGTCAGGATATAAAATCAATGCACAGAAATCAGTTGCATTTCTTTACACCAACAACAAGACAGAAGAAAGAGAAATTAAGGAGTCAATCCCATTTACAATTGCACCCAAAACTATAAGATACCTAGGAATGAACCTAACCAAAGAGACAAAGAATCTGTACTAGAAAACTACAAAGTACTTATGAAAGAAATTGAGGAAGACACAAAGAAATGGAAAAATGTTCCATGCTCCTGGATTGGAAGAACAAATATTTTGAAAATGCCTATGCTACCTAAAGCAATCTATTCATTTAATGCAATCCCTATCAAAATCCCATCCATTTTTTTCAAAGAAATGGAACAAATAATCCTAAAATTTATATGGAACAAGAGAAGACCTGAATAGCCAGAGGAAATGTTGAAAAAGAAAGCCAAAGTTGGTGGCATCACAATTCCAGACTTCAAGCTCTATTACAAAACCGTCATCATCAAGACAGTATGGTACTGGCACAAAAACAGACACATAGATCAGTGGAACAGAATAGTGAGCCCAGAAATAGACCCTCAGCTCTATGGTCAACTAATCTTTGACAAAGCAAGAAAGAATGTCCAATGGAAAAAAGACAGTCTCTTCAAGAAATGGTGTTGGGGGGCACCTGGGTGGCTCGGTGGGTTAAAGCCTCTGCCTTCGGCTTGGGTCATGATCCCAGAGACCTGGGATTGAGCCCCACATCAGGCTCTCTGCTCAGCAGGGAGCCTGCTTCCTCCTCTCTCTCTCTCTCTGCCTGCCTCTCTGCCTACTTGTGATCTCTGTCAAATAACTTAAAAAAAAAATGGTGTTGGAAAAATTGGACAGCCACATGCAGAAAAATGAAATTGGACCATTTTCTTACACCACACACAAAAATAGCTCCAAATGGATGAAAGACCTCAATGTGAGACAGGAATCCATCAAAATCCTTGAGGAAAATACAGGCAGCAACCTCTTTGACCTCAGCCACAGCAACTTCTTCCTAGAAATATCACCAAAGGCAAGGGAAGCTAGGGCAAAAATGAACTATTGGGACTTCATCAAGATCAAAAGCTTTTGTAAAGCAAACAGTCAACAAAACCAGAAGACAACTGACAGAATGGGAGAAGATATTTGCAAATGACATATCAGATAAAGGGCTAGTATCCAAAGTCGAGAAAGAACTTCTCAAACTCAACACCCAAAGAGCAAATAATCCAATCAAGAAATGGGCAGAGGACATGAGCAGACATTTCTGCAAAGAAGACACATCCAGATGGCCAACAGACACATGAAAAAATGCTCCACATCACTTGGCATCAGGGGAATACAAATCAAAACTATAATGAGATACCACCTCACACCAGTCAGAATGGCTAAAATTAACAAGTCAAGAAATGACAGATGTTGGTGAGGATGCACAGAAAGGGGAATCCTCCTACACTGTTGGTGGGAATGCAAGCTGGTGCAACCACTCTGGAAAACAGCATGGAGGTTCCTCATAAAACTGAAAATAGAGCTACTCTACAAGTCAGCAATTGCACTACCGCACTACTGGGTATTTACCCTAAAGATACAAATGTAGTGATCCAAAGGGACACATGCACCCGAATGTTTATAGCAGCAAGGTCCACAATAGCCAAACTATGGAAAGAACCTAGATGTCCATCAACAGATGAATGGACAAAGAAGATTTGGTGTATATATACGATGGAATACTATGCAGCCATCAAAAGAAATGAAATCTTGTCATTTGCAACAACGTGGATGGAACTAGAGGGTATTACGCAGAGTGAAATAAGTCAATCAGAGAAAGACAATTATCATATGATCTCCCTGGGATGAGGAATTTGAGAGGCAGAGTTGGGGGTTTGTTGGGGAGGAAAGGAAAAATGAAACAAGATGGGATCGGGAGGGAGACAAACCATAAGAGACTCTTAATCTCACAAAACAAACTGAAGGTTTTGGGGGTGGGGGGGTTGGGCATGGGGAGGGTGGTTGGGTTATGGACATTGGGGAGGGTATGTGAAGTGGTGAGTGCTGTGACGTGTGAAAGCCTCATGATTCACAGACCTGTACCCCGGGGTACATAATACATTATCTAAAATATAATAAAAATATAAATAATAAAATAATATAAAATATAATAAAAATAAGAAAATTTTCTTAATTTTATTTTTTGTTAAAGAAAAACATAGGCACAGTGGATAGGCTATTCTTAGTAGTACTCCTGAAGCTAATGAAAATCTAATGAATATTTTAAAAAAAATTGAGGGTAAGGGAAAAGTGAAGAAGCCCTTGTTTTCCTCAGCCTCCCTAAACTCCAATTCCCTTATATGCAAGATAAAAATAATACTGCTACTTAACTTGTGGGGTTATTATAAGAACTGAGCATGATAATACAAGCAAAGCTCTCTACCCAATACCTGGTAGGTATTAACGGCTTACTTACAAGTTTCCCGAGCTGACCATAATGTTTGTTACCTATGTGCACTTTCTTTCTTTCCATTCTGCCAGTGATTTTTATTGTGGAATTGGAATTCTAATGGTTATATTACTATTGAAAAAGACTGAGACTCCTCTGAGTGTGACTTAAGGTCATTATCCAACATCATATAACATAAGGTGGTTAACTGGAAAATGACCTCAGGTCTACATGGCTTTAAACTGTGCTTTTTCTGCTATATTATACTCTATCTCTTTGGGCTCCAATCCAAATGTGTACACCTTAAAATGTTTTTTTTACCAACTTAAGAGTTGATTAATCTGCATGATAGAAGTATACCATTGGTTTTTATGTAAAGTAATAAACAGTCATTGAGACTTTGAAAACTTACTGAATCTTACACATCAAAGTAATCTTTTTGTTATGCTCCCAGTGAGTATCCTCCTTCCATTGTCCAGAGCATTTTGAAACTGTTGGTTCACTAGTGACTCAAGACAATTGGTCTCATTATTTGAGTCACATCTTTCCTTCCTCCCTTGTTTCCTTTCTAAAAATGTTATTTTAACCAATTTATTTATTTACCATATTCACACTGTTTCCAAAGAATGAAATCATCCCATGATGAATACTCACCAACTTGAAAGATGTTTAAAAGAATACATGTAGGCTTAAGTGGCATCTAGATGAATAGACCCTAATGTAATTTGGTATAATGACACACTTTGGAATAAATGTATTAAAGTTCCTTTCTTTCTTCTCTGCTCCTGTGTATTTTGAAAAGAACCTATCATTGAATTTAAACACTCTGACTTAGCATAAATTAAGCATATTTACTGAGTACCTACTAAGTGTCAGGCATTGTTCTGTGTTTCTGAGACATACCCATAAACAAAACAAGTCCCTTCTCTTATGCAGCTTACATCCTGGTGGGAGAATGACACAAGTAGAAAATATAACAAATATATAAATTATATTTTTATGCTGGAGGGTGCTAAATATTTTGGGAAAAGAGAAAAAAATAGAGCAGTCAGGGTAGGCCTCATTAAAGGTGATATTTTGGGTGCCTGGGTGGCTCAGTGGGTTAAAGCCTCTGCCTTCGGATTGGGTCATGATCCCAGAGTCCTGGGATCAAGCCCCACATCGGGTTCTCTGCTCAGCAGGGAGCCTGCTTCCTCTTCCTCTATCTCTCTGTCTGCCTCTCTGCCTACTTGTGATCTCTGTCAAATAAATACAATAGAATCTTTTTTTTTTAAAGTGGTATTTTTGCAAACATTTGAAAAAGGTTAAGGACATTAGTCATATGGATTTCTAGAGGAAGAGAGATTAGCTAGTGCGCAGGCCCTGAGCTGAGAGACTGCCTGGTGGAGCTGAGACGTAGCAAGGAAACCATAAGGGCTGGGACAGAGTAAGTGAGAAGATGCAGGAGAAGAGCTCAGAGAAGAATGGGCAGTTCATGCTAGACCTTGCAAACCTATTTAAGGAATTCAGCTTTTACTCTGTGTGAAATGGAAACCTCTGCTGCTGTGTTTTGACTAGAGATATGATATAATCAGACTAACCTTTTAAAAGGATTCTTCCAGGCTGCTACAATCAGAGTAGATTGAAGGGGCAATAGAAGTGGGGCGGGGGGGGGGGGGGGGTCAGTTTGGAGGCCAGAGATGATGGAACAGGGTGGTAGCAATCACAGCAGTGGGAGGTGGTTAGGGATACAGTTTTGTACCATTTATACTGTATTAAAATTCAGTCAGCTTTTCTGAAAGTATGCAGACCATGTCTATCATGACCACAGTTGTATCTCCAACTGCCTAATACAATATCGGATACACAGTAAGGATTCGATATTATATTTCAGAAAAAAATTGGTTTTTGGAACTAATACTAGTTATTGCCTAGTACACATATTTTTTGTAAAGCTCAACACATCTCTATGAGGTTAGTGCTATTATCATGTGTATTTCACTGGGGAAACTGAGGCACTATGTAGTTACCTAATTTACCCAATCCTGGTAGGTGGCAGAGTGGAAATGAGTCTTTCAACAATCTGGTTCCAAGATACTGACTCTTAACACTATGCAACACTGCTTCTGAGAACAGTTAGTCATAATTCAATATAATTTGTGGATTCAAAAATATGAGTTTTTAGGCTTGGCATCTGTTCATTTTTCATAACTGCAGAAATATGATAGGTAAGGAACACCCAGACACTGAGATGAAACGTTCTTTGTGAAATTAAATCACCCACATTAAGAAAATCTAAAATGTGCCATAAAAAGAAGCAAATTGTTAGTGATAACAGTCAGAATTGTACCTTTTATTTTTATTCAGTTCTGGAATATGTTGGAGTAGAAAATGTACCAAGAGCAATTTGTTGTCTGAAACACTAAAGTGGCTTTCTGGCAGACTAAGATAATACATCTTCTCAGTGTAATATTATATTTGAATGCACAGAATTGTTGCATTTAAATTTAGTAATGCTACATTTTCCCAACTCAGTTGGTGGTGTATACTTTGAGATATATGACTGAAGAAGCCAATTATATACCTCAGGAAAAGGGCACAATGAACAGCCCAAGAAAAAAAAGGGGGGGGGGACTTTATTTAGAAATACAGAATACCGTATTTTTACCTCTAACAAGAAAAAAAAAATTAAGGCATACAGGTGAGGATTAATGAACCCTACACACAATTTATTGAATAATTTTTTTGGCAAAATAAAGGGAGCACATAAAAGAGGGATGTGAAAAATTAGCATTCCTATTTCTTCAGTGTTTAATATTATAGTAAAATTGAAATACAAAGGGGATATAGAGTGGTTAAGATAAGACAATTTTTATCAGTAAAGAATAATGATCCAGGGCGCCTGGGTGGCTCAGTGGGTTAAGCCGCTGCCTTCGGCTCAGGTCATGATCTCAGGGTCCTGGGATCGAGGCCCGCATCGGGCTCTCTGCTCAGCAGGGAGCCTGCTTCCCTCTCTCTCTCTCTCTCTGCCTGCCTCTCCATCTACTTGTGATCTCTCTCTGTCAAATAAATAAATAAAATCTTAAAAAAAAAAAAAAGAATAATGATCCAGACATGTTGATGTGTTTTTGCTAGCATGGGCCTGTCACCAGAATCTCCAGGTCTCTAGAATACTAAGAAATCCCTAGAAAAAAAAGATTTCTTTTGTCTAGAGATCAGTTAAAAATATGCACATGGCTCAAAAGAGGCACGTAGGAGCCCTAATGTTTGAGAATTTCAATTTTCTTATTTTTAAAATATACTTCTTTTCTCCAGTACATTATGTAGTCTGGAATATAAATGTGACTTGCCTTTGCCTTACCAATTAGATGAGATGCTGAAAATGTGTCTCAAGAGAATACATTTTCCCCCCATTGTTCTATTACAACTCAGATTTGTATCTAAAAATGTAAGAAATGATTCACTCATGCATGGCTCATATATCTTTCCAAATGACTACAAAAAAGTAATCAAAGATACTCAAATATCACAATTTTTGCACACTTATCAAATAAAATAAACCTTACTCCAGGAGCCTGCCAGCAACAGGAACATCAAACATTCAGACTTGCCGGACACTTAGGAAGATAGAAACCAGAACCTTTGTGACCCAGAAATTATGGAAATTTACTTTCACAAACTACCTGATTAAGACTTTAATCAAAAGAAGACTGCTTCAGAAGTTGTTATGAATCACTTCCAGACTTAATTCCAACACGTTCACAAATAACCCTTGACTATCTAATTTGTATCAAGAAATATTCAAGGCAGTGGGTGGAAGAATTCAGAGGTGAATAAAATAGTTTCTCATCTCCAGGAGCTTACTCAGTCAGTCAATATGTAGCATCCCCGGGCACCGTTCCAATGGGGATACAGGAGCAAACAAGATAAAGTACCTGGCCTCAAAGAGTTTATATAATAATGGTGCTGGCATCAACAAGCAAATAAATAAATCCTGGCAACGTGTAATTGCAGGTGGTGAAAAATGCACTGATGAAAAATAAAGCAGCTCAAGGGAAAGCAGGGCTCTTATTGTAGATGTGACTGACAGAGAGAACCATCTGAGGATATGACACGCTCACCACGACGTGAATGAATTTCAGGAGAGAGCCATGGGGAAAACCCAAGAAAAGGGAGAGTTGCAGCCCTGAGGGAGGAATCCTTTCAGGATGCCTGAGACCAACAAGAAGGCCAGGGTGCTGAACAGAGTGAGTAAGGAAGGGAATGGAAAGGCTGTGAGACTGGAGAAGTCACCTGGAACTAGATTATACAGGGTCATGGTAAGGGTTTTAGATTTTGCTGCAAGCATGATGAAGAGCCACACTGGCAGGCTGAACAGGAAACTACATGATCTCATTAATGTTTTAGAATATCCCCCAGCTTGGAAAAGATTTTTAAGGTAGAGCTCACAGTGTTTACTCATGGTATGAAGTGAGGTGTGGGAGAAAAAGAAAAATCAAAGATAAGCTCTATGAGGTTTATTTGAGAAATTTATTGACCCAGATGGGAATCACTGTTAGAAAGACTGTGTTGGTGAAGATCAGAACTTAAGTTGGAATGTGCTAAGTTTGAGATGCTTATTAGACATTAAAATGGAGATGTCAAGGACACCACTAAGTATTCTGTAAGAGCTACAGATACAAATCAGAGACATGATTTCTCCAGGAAATGAGTGCAGATAGACAAGGATTGGAGGTCTGAGGCCCCAGTGTTTAAATGATGGAAAAATATGAGAGTATAGCAACTGATCAAGTAGAAGCAGAACCAAGATAATACCCATAAATTTGAAAGTTGTTTTAATTATCTACCACTGCATAACAAACATCCAAAATTTAGTAGCATAAAAGCACCACCACATAATAAATTCATAAGTCTATGGGTCAGGAATTTAAAAAAACAAGACAAAGTAGAAATGGGTTGTTATGTCTGGGACCCCAGCTGGTGTGGCTCAAATAAGTGAAATTGACACATCTGGGGTCTCAGTTCTTCTCTACTCAACCTCTCTACATGCTAGTTTTGATTTTCTCATAACAGAGGGGTCTCAGGGTAGTCAAACATCTTATACAGCAATTTGAGACTCAAGAGACCAAACTGGAAGAAGCTGCCACTCCCTTAATGGCTGGGCTCCAAACTGGCACAGTGTTCCTTCTACCACTATCTATTGGTTGAATCGGTGTTCGTATTCAATTTAGAAAGGAATAAACCCACCTGGCTATCTTTAATCTACCATGCTAATGTCTTCCCCATTTCTTAACTATTAAAAAAATACCCGGTTCCTGAACAACCAATGGATCAAAAAAGAAATTAAAGGGGAAATTTTAAGATTTTTTTTTTTTTATTTGACAGAGAGAGAGAGGTCACAAGTAGGCATAAGGCAGGCAGAGAGAGGAGGGGAAGCAGGCTCCCTGCTGAGCAGAGAGCCTGATGAGGGGCTCAATCCCTGAGATCATGACCTGAGCTGAAGGCAGGGGCTTATCTCACTGACCCACCCAGGTGCCCCTAAAGGGGAAATTTTAAAAGTATCTCGAGACAAACAAATATGGAAACACAACATACCAACATTGTGGGATGCAGCAAAAGCAACTCTAAAAGGAAATTTTACAGTTATCAGCCCATACATCAAGAAAATGGAAAGATCTTACAGAGGCAACCTAACTTTTAATCTCAGAAACTAGGAAAAGAACAGCCCAAAGTTAGCAGAAGGAAAGAACTAATAAAGATTAGGGCAGAAGTAAATGAAAGCAGCAACAGGAAAATAATAGAAAAATTAACAAAATTAAAAGCGGTTTCTTTGAAAAGATAAACAAAAATGATAAGCCTTTATCTAGACTATCCAAGGAAAAAGTTAGAGAATACCCAATCAACAAAATTATAAAGGACAGAGGAGACATTACAAATGATTCCACAGGAATAAAAAAATATATATATCGTAAAAGCCACTATGAACAACTGTATGCCAACAAACTTGACAGCCTAGAAGAAACACATTAATTAATCTTTAGAAACATAACTTACCAAGAGTGAATCAGGAAGATGAAGAAAATATGAAGAGACAAATTATTAGTAGGGAGACTGAATCAGTAATCAAAAATCTCCCAATGAAGAACTTCTTTGGTAAATTCTACCAAATATTTAAGGAAAAATTAATACCAATCTTTCTTAAACTCTCCCAAGAAGTAGAAGAGAGGGCGTAGTTTCAACCTTCTTTCAGGAGACTAGCATTACTCTAATACGAAAGCCAGAAAATGACACTACAAGAAAACTAAAGGCCAGTATTCCTAAGGAATATACATGCAAATATTATCAATAAAATATAGCAAACTGAATTCAGCAGCACATTAAAAAGGACAATTCGCTGTGATCAAGTTGGATTTATTCCTCCAATGTTTAGATGCTTCAACATAACAAATCAATAAATGTGACACAATATATTAATCGGTGACAGAAAAAGTCCTACGATTATCTCAATAGATGCAGAAAAAAGCAAGTGACTAAATCCAACATCTGTTCATGATAAAAACTCTCAACAAGTCAGGTGAAGAAGAAATGTACCTCAGCATTATAAAGGCCATATACCACAAGCCCACAGCTAACATCAGACTTGATGGTAGAAGTTTGAAAGCTTTTCCTCTAAGATCAGGAACGAGTCAGAAGTGCCCTTCTCACTGCTCCTATTCCACACAGGACCAGAAGACCCAGCCAGAATAATCAGGTACGAAAAGAAATTAGAATTGGCGAGGAAGGAGTAAAATCATCTCCATCTGCAGATGACATTAATTTACTTGGGGGAAACTGTAAAGACTTCACCAAAAAGCTGTTAGATCTAATCATTCAGTAAATCATTCAGAAAGCTGCAGGATACAAAATTAACATACAAAAATCAGTAATGTTTCTGTACACTAAACAAGTTATCTGAAAAAGAAAAATGATCCCATTTATAATAGCACCAAAACCAAAATATTTAGGAATAAATTTAACCAATGGGGTAAGAGATCTCTCTAGACTGAAGAGTACAAGATATTGATGAAAGAAATCAAGTACGACTGGAAATCAAACAAATGGAAAGGTTCCATTCTGCACTCTCAGATTAGAAGAATACTGTTAAAACATCTGTACTATCCAGAGTCATCTATAAAGTCAGAGCAAACTTGATAGAGATTCCAAAGGCATTTTTTTTTTTTACAGTTGAAACTTACAGTATTTACAATTCTTATTTGTAACAGAAATTTTTTTTTTTTTTGGTAACAAATTCTGGGCCTATAGAAAAACAAGCCTAAAATTTATACGGAACTATAAAAAACCTTGAATAGCCAAAGCAATCCTGAGAAAGAACAAAGAAGAGGCATCACACTTCCTGATTTCAAGCTCTATTACAAAGGAATAGTAATCAAAACTGTATGGTGATGGCATAAAAACAGGCACATTGGACCAGGATCAGAATTGGAAACCTAGAGGGGAACCTGGGTGGCTCAGTGGGTTAAGCCTCTGCCTTCGGCTCAGGTCATGATGTCAGGGTCCTGGAATTAGGCCTCACTTCGGGCTCCCTGCTCAGTGGGAAGCCTGCTTCCTCCTCTATCTCTCTGCCTGCCTCTCTGCCTACTTGTGATCTATCAAATAAATAAATAAATAAAATCTTAAAAAAAAAGAATTGGAAAGCTAGAAAACCTAGAAATAAACCCTCACCTGTACAGTCAACTGTTACTTGATAAAGGAGTAAAGAATATTCAATGAAGAAAAGATAAACAGTCTGCAAGTTTGGAAGCTGAAATAAACTTGGCTTGGGGCCTGTTTATCCACTCAGTCACTTGTCCAGCACTTACGAGAGCCCTTGCCTTGATGGAGGCTTTAGGGGGACAAAGGTTGAGAGGTGTGGTTTCTGCCCTAGAGGGACTCACAGTCCTCCGAGTTTGACTTGGTCTTGGTGGATTCAGAGAGGCCTATGGAATGTCTCAAGCCTCTGCAGGAGCAGACAAACCATTGGGGAGTAGGACCGAAGGTCTGTGATCTGCAGAAGCAAAGCAGAATCCAACCTGTATTCACTCTTTCCCTGGATGTTCAGCTGTCCACTCTAGGCTATCTTGAGCTTTTCGCCAAGAGAAACACAATGTTTGCTTTGCAAGGTAAAACAGGGATTCAGCCTCTAGCCTGGATGCTCTCTGTTCACGGAGACCCACAGGCACCTTCACATTTGCACTCTCACCCCTGCCTCTTTCAGCTGTATTTCTGTGCAGAGAAGTTTCCTATTAAACATTGTTTCTTTGAGCAATCTTTGCCATTCTACGTTTAAATGGTTTAAAACCATTTAAAAATACCTGCCATTTCTTACAGATTTTTGATGATTTTCACTCTTATGAAATTTTACTGAACTAATCTTACCTTTAGATTTATTTAGTTTTGGCAAATTATCGGGGAAAATTTTAGATTTTTTTTTTAATTTATTTATTTGACAGAGAGAAATCACAAGTAGGCAGAGAGGCAGGCAGAGAGAGAGAGGAGGAAGCAGGCTCCCCGCTGAACAGAAAGCCCGATGTGGGGCTCGAACCCAGGACCTGGGATCATGACCTGAGCCGAAGGCAGCAGCTTAACCCACTGAGCCACCCAGGCGCCCCTCGGGGAAAATTTTAAATTGATGCTCTAGCTGGCCACCTTGTGACAGATGAAGATAATGGAAGGGACAAGAGCTAAATTCTGCTTCTTGAAGTTGCTTATGTTAGGTTTTTTTTTTTCTTTAAATCCTTTTCTTTAAATCATACAGGCGTGAGTTTGATTCCCAGTTTGAACCTTGAGCAAGTTCATTAATCAGAGTCCTGAATTTCCTCATCTTTAAAATGGAGCAAATTTGCTGTTTAGCTATGCTATGCAAGATACCAGATGTATAATACAGTGCAAAACAATTTCTGACTCAGTTTATAATCTGTTACTGACTGAATAGCGCCCACGCCTAAATTCATTTGTTGAAGCCCTAATCTCAAATGTGATTATATTTGGACACAGGGCCTTTTATTAGTTTCCACAGTTGGGACAACTTTTCTCAGCCTTCTTACCCCCAAATAAAATGACTAAATTCCTTCTAAAAGGATATGCTTGTCGGAGAGGAACGACATCAAGTACTTATCTGATGTACTGAAATATGGCTTGCAGTTAATTATTTCCTTGGGTTTTCACGTTCAAACAATTCTACCTTTTCTGACTTTGCTTGAAGTAGCTGGAAACTGGCTGAATGAGTCCCATGGAAAAGTTCTTTGAGTTAGGACCCAGTCTAGACCATTCTTAGGTACTACAGTGATCTTAAACATATGGCACGGAGGAATGATGCTAGCTCCCGCGCATTCAGGTTTGCTATGTAGCAGGCAACCCGGTTAAGTATTTCACACACGCAACACAATTTCATATAAGCTCTGGGCTGTCACCACATTTTACAAATGAGAAAAATTGCATGAGAAAGATGAACTTGTTTAAGGTTACAGAAGTATGTGGAAGAAGTGGAAATTTACACCTACTTCTACATAACTTTAGCATGCTCCATAATTTTACCATGGACATATCTATAAATACTATACAGAATGGTTATGTAGGTTTTTAAACTTCAAATCAACAAATTTTATTGATTTTTATATGTATATATAATTATATACTATATATTACCCTGTCACTTATTTTTAATCAATGTTTTTGAAATTTAATGTTACCACATATTACATCTATTTCACTCATTTTGACAATTACCAAGTATTTGATTTCATAGACATGGGATATGCAACCATTTATTTAACTAGTCTTCCAATGACAGATATCAGTATGTTTCCATTTTTATTAAAAATCCTTCAATAAATCACTTCATATGTTTCCATGTGCACACATAAGATGATCTCTAGAGTATACACGTAGACATGAACTTATCTCCAGATGTATACATATATAGAGGTAGCTTATGGAATAAGCCTATCTTCACCTTTATTAACCATTGTTCAACAACTGTCAGAACGTTTGCACAAATTTAAACTCTCAATAGGACATAAATCTCTTTCCTCATAGCTTTACTAACAGTCAGAAGAAGAGGTGAAGTTTAGCCAAATTGTGATGGGTTTGAAATGTTAATATTGTTTCATTTGCCCTTTTTTGATTAGTAGGGAAAGAAAACATGTTTTCATAGAATTCTCTGGAAAATTGCTCACACCTGTTCAAATACATTTTACTACTAGATTGCCATTTTCCTATAGATTTGTAGTTATTATGTACACTGTAAGCTAGACACCATAAGACACTTACAATGTACATAATATTGCTCATCTTTTAACTTTGTAATGGTCTCCTCATACCTAAGCTTTAAAGCCTCAGTGTAGTTCAATTTATCAGCTTTTTTTCTTTTATGGCTAGTGCTTTGTGTGTCATTAATAAATTTTTCCATGTCCTGATATATGAAAGATAGCCTAAGTTTTTTCCCTAAAACTTCAGGGTTTTTAAATTTTATATTTTTTATCCATTGCACATATAGTGTTAGGTATATGACAGTTTTGCTTTTACTGTTTGGATAATCACTTGCCCCTGCATCATTTGTTAATTCATTTGTAACATTAGCTGTGTTATATTCCACGATTCAATTTGTGTAATGGTCTGTTTCTGGGTTGCTATTCATTACTAATTCAGTGTATCTTTTACACAAGCTTTTAATAGCATAAAAATTCTTGATACCTTGTAGGCAAATACCACTCTTTATTTTCTTCAACTTTTTATTGGGTATTCTTTGCCATTCATTCTCCCAAATGAAGTTTAAGACTCGATTTGTCAATTTTTATGAAACACTGGAAACACTGTTGAGACTTTTATTGATTTGTTTCAAATTTGTAGATAAATTTAATGGAAATTGACTTCTTCATAATAGTGAAGTTTCTTATTCATGAAAATATATCACCATCTTATTTTTAATGCTTCAAAATTTATAATTTTCCACAAAATTATATATCTCAATAGTTATTTCTAGATGTAGTATACTTTGTCTTCATGAATGGTATCTGTTTTTACTCTTCTAATCACTTATATAGCAATCGATCCCATGTTGATCCTATGTATAGCAACCTTGATGAAATCTCTTCTTCGTTTTGAAAGTAAATCAGAGTACCTCCGCAATTCTCTGTGTAGATAATCATAACATCTGGAAAGAATGGAACATTTTTCTCCCTTTCTCTTCTCTGCCAGAGATTTCTTGCCATCTAATCCAAATGACAAGTTTTCAGCTGGGCACATTGCCACTCCTAAAAAACTACATTTCCCAGGCAATTTTGCAACTATACATGTGCAGATATGACTTTGTTCTGGCCAATGAGATTTAAGCAAAGCCCTGTGTGGGATCTAAGGGAAAGCTCCTTAAATGGGAATTGGTGAGTACCTTGTTCCACTTTGTCCTTCCTGCTGCCTGAAATAAAGATGCCATCACTGGAAATTCAACAATTATATCTTGGACTACAAAGCAATATGCAAAACTGGTGAAGTAAAAGATGGATTCTGGGCCTCTGATCACTATAAGCTGCTACCTAGTCCTCATTGATGACCTCTGACTGCCTCTGACTTTCTCTTATTTTTTAAGAAACTATCTTTATAAAGGTATTAAAGTTTTTCCATATATACAGCTGAAGCTAATCTTAATGGATAAACTTTGCATTTCTTGTTATTTGCTTTCCTTGGGCTATTACATTGTCTCTGACCTTCAGGACAATATTAAATAATAGTGCTCATAGCAGCCCTCTTGTTCTTGTCCTTAACTGCAATAGAAATGAATCAAAATATTCTCCATTAAGTGTGATATTTGCTACAGAGCTTCTGTAGCTATCCTTTCTTATTAAGGGAGGAGAAAGTCATCATTAGACTTCACCCTAGTTAAGTCAGAGAAGTAGCCATAAGCTGCTAAGTAAAGAGCTCTCTATAAATTAAAATGGGCCATGCATAAACTTTTAAAGGTTACTTTTCTTTAAAAAAAATTGTAATATGTAACAGGAACATTTACAGTACAAACAAAATCTGTAAATACATGTAACTAAATCTTGCTATATTAATGAAAAAAAACACAATTAAAACACATCTGAGAATTCATAGAATTACTTTGCAATTGACATTTTAATCTCTACCTGGCATTACTATGACAAAAAATAGTATTTTTTGCCTCTTATGAAAGAGATTTTTTAAATTCATCATTTTAAATTATAGATTTCTGTACTTTGCTTTTTAAAAGGGTAGATAATTTAACACAAACAAATCACAAAAATAAATTTCAAATCACATGGTAAATAAAAAGAAGCCACCACATTTAAAGGAAAAGAACCATTCATTAAAGACTGTTAAGAAATGAAGAACAAGAGGGATCAGAATCAGCAAATCCTCAAAGGATGAGTCAGTAGGAAAATATGTTATTTTTCCAAAACATTCTTTTGTTATGTTCACTGCTAAGTAACATCTTTAATTCCTTTTCAGAAGCCAACTATCTTTAAGTATCACATACACATTATAATGTTTACTTTTCATGTTCTGTGCAAATACTTTGTAATCCCCATCCCATAAAACCAGGAAAAGTGCCTGGCCACACAGGTCTTTTCTGTGGTATTTTAAACACACATCGGAATTTGTTGGCTACTTGAGCCTGAATTCCAACTGCCACATTTATCTGATGACACAGACAGGATTTGTATTGGCTTCCCAATTTCAATTTTGAAATTTATATGATCTCTGCCCTGAAGAGGACCACAAACCTCAGTTTCATGACACAAAGGATTTGGGATGATTTCATCACAATATTCAGATTTATAGTTATACCAGCAGGACACAAATTTACTTTTGCCCTTGAATATAATAGCACTGCAATGCATACTGTTTCAAGACAGCCTGATCTTTCCATGTCGGGTTCATGTTTTTCATCTTTTGATTCAATTACTTAGAATATAGTCTCAAGGAAGCAGATGGTAAGTGGGTGAATAAAGACCTGAATTGCCATTCCATAATTATTTAGCTTTCTAAGTCCCAGAGATTAGTTGGTAAAGTGGGTTTGTTCCCTACCCCCACCAGTGACGGCATATCTGAATCCTCTCCAAAAGGTGCTGATACTAATGATTACCTTCACTGTACAACTGTACTTAAAACACATATTTCAGTCGTGATTGTCAGGTTTTTGTTATTTCTTAGTGGAAATAAATAAGACATCATTCTGCTTCTACCACTGGAGAAAAATGGGAGATTACAGGAAAAGTCAGACATAAGTTTTAAATTTTATTCCAAGAATTATAGTAAGTTGGTCCTATTCCCAGATGACTTGTGATTTGTTTACATCAAAGGTAGATTATATGGATTTACTTCAAGTGAGGCTAAATTAGGGAAGCAGAAAAAGACTAGATTCATGCTATGACATATGTAAAATTAAGTCATATACAATGGCTAACACTTGATTTTCAAAAAGGCCATTTCATGTTGTTCAGCATTAGTAGCTAATATTTGTCAAGCACTAAGAATTTTATATGTATTCAATCACTTAATTCTCACAGCCAAGTAGTACAGTAGGTATTACAGTAATTTTTGTTTTGCAGATGACCAAAATAATCTGCAGAGGGATTCAAGAATATTCCTTCAGTCACAGCTAGTAAGTCTTGGAGCTTCGAGGGTTTAGAACCCAGCAATTCTGGTCTGACGCCCAGGCTCCTACACCCTGGGATAGACTCATTCTATAGGTAGTCCACAGAATAGGATTAAATTCACACTCTAACTTTGAGGTGCAAAACACTCCCCCAAATTACTACCTATTGGTCAAAACGTACAGCTGAGTTCCAAACCCATAGATATGACCTGGACAGCTTCATCTTGATGTCCTGCAGACTTGTCCTCAACATCTCTAACAGAAACCTTACCATCTTCCTCCACAATGCCCCGTGGCCCTTACCAAAATCCTATGTATTCTCTTGGGCTTCATTTCAAGTTAAGGCAATTTCCAGGGTCAGGTATTGCCACTTCTTGACTCATTCTTATACCTAGCCTCTTCCTTCACTGCCACTACCAAAGTCTTTCATGTGGCAACTACTGGTTTCCTTCAAGTTCAATACAACATGGCTTTTGAATGAATTTCTGAACACGCATATCTGATCTTAGTCATTCTTTCTTCTTTTTCTGGAGCGCACTTGTAGAAGACATTTATCATAGTCTTTTGCAACTCTTCGTTGATGTTTCCCTGCTGCTACTAGTCTCAAGTTTCACAAGAGTGTCAGCTCATCTCTTATTGCAGGGACATTAATATGCCATCATGCTAGGCTGTACATGGGGGTGAAGTTTAAATTCAGTAATATTCCTTTATGTAACTGAGGTGTTTGCATCTATATAAATGTATTCACCTCCATTTTGTAGGCTATATGCTTGTCCATTTCTTTACTTCAAATCCATTCTAGGTTGTTGGGAGGCACAGCAACAGAAACAAAACACTGAGCACCTAATGGCTGCACAGGACTTGTAATTGGCCTAAGATATCAGGAGGCTGACCTTCTAGGACTTAGAACTCTCTATTCCTAAGTTAGTAAAAACTGATATTTTAAGGCAAATGACAGCATCTTTATATCAGTCCCAATTTTTGTGAGCTACCTGAGAGATCGTAGGCTTTTATTTCTTCAAAATGGATTCAATAAAATTACTTCATGACATCCTTTCTCTACCTATATACCATCAACTGTATAGTAAGCATCTTGCTCGTGTTCAGACACACACATCCGCAACTGTATTTGTCATCTACCCACTCTTCGATCGTTATAAATAACCCACTTGATTGGAGATGCCAGTATGTTGTGATTTGTCATGTAAAACCTGATTTTTAATTTAATGCAATTTTACTTTTTCAGTGTGTTCATTTGTAACATTCTCTGTGGCAGAAAAGCGGTGTGCTTTCATGCAGCTATAAATACATCTCTAAAATCTTAAGGGTCTACAGGGTGTCTGCAATCTTCAAGTCCCTTTCGTTAACTTTCAATAGAATATGAATTCTGAGAACATTGCAAGGATGCGGGGGATAGTGTTGGTGGCAGGGGTTTAACAAGCAAGAAAGGAGACCGATCTGACTTCTTGGGAAAATGTAGAGAACCAGAGCTTTTACCAGTGGGTAGCTGGGTTCTCCCAGAGAAGGAGTACAAACAGGACCCTTCTTCCCCCATAATAACATGTAACAGTTTCACAGACATCACATTGCACCCTCCTTGTCCTTACTGGTCGCCAAAACTTTACCTCCGCTACCCATGACCATGCAGGAAAAGGGTCTGTTATTCTTCCCACCACCCTGGGCTTCACACAGTGACTCCTGATGCCGCTTCAGTCTATACTGGAACACACCACACTCATTTCTCCTTTGACTCTGTTTGGCTGAGCTTAAGGGAACGCTGCAAGGTTTACCCTTACCCTAGCATGTACTTGATGGAGGTGACCAAGGGTCCAACCCATCCAAAGCTTCTCTTACCTTCTACATCACCAGTCCTGCAGTCTGCCCCAAGACAGGGACATGGAACAGTATGCTTGCTGACCAACATTTAACTCCCATGTTTTTCCTCTCTCTTCATGTTTCATTTAGCAAACTTTAGTCTCAGGGATAGTGAAAACAGGCCTGGACTGGTCATATGTCCTTCTAAGTTATTTTATGTCTAGTCTTTGGTTTTTCATCTCAAAAGTCGAGAATTTGCTTCACCTGCTGTTTTTGCTGTGTAATCCCTTCCCAGAGAAAAGTAAGTACTAAATATCCTTAATGCTTATTACTGCTTGGAAGAGGAGATAGCTAAAATTACTGAGAAAATAGCAGTTACTATATCAGAAGATTGTTCCCCTACATGCAATTTCATTGATTGTTTTAGTATAATTGTAATCTTAATCACTACTATAGTGAAAACTCAATTCTAGTTAATTATAGCTAAAACTTTTAGTATTAGTACAGCATTAAAAGAATAAATTTTTAAACATTCAGCCTTTCTCCCAGTCCTACTGTTGGAATCACACTGTACCTAGAATAGGTTTCCTACATGGGACTCAGTTGATTTTATATTTTCTCCTAATAAGTAAAAGTCATTTTTTATTAGCATACCAATGAATCAGGCTGTATAGATGCCAAATATGACATATGTATTAAATTATACTTTGTTACTCATGTGGTTCAACAAGTTAAAACTAGTTTCAACCAGTGTACCATTTAAATTAATGAGAACTTATTTTATTATGCTGTAGAATAATATGTTAAATAAAGAGGGATCACAGATACTTTTCACAGGTCATTATTTTGAACCTTTAAACTTTTCAAAAAATTTATCTGAAAATTGAAAAAGTTGAAATTTCCAGAAAATGAACAAAAAGACCTAAAAAATCCTAAATCCTTTCAGTTGGTTTCTGAAATCAGTTAACCAGGAAATTTGCTGTAATTTTACTCTGGTCAGTTTTAGCCACAATTTCCAAAAAACAAATTATTTGTAAACGTTGATAATAGTACTTCCTCGGAGAATTATTGTGAGGATTAATGGAAACAGAACAGAGACTGGTACATGATAAATTCTTGATAGAGGCATAAAAGACATGTTCCTGGTGGCATCCGAGGAAGAAACTATATAAATAAAGGATGAAACTGTATAGTAAGTGAGACCTCCTTGACGTGATGTCCTTGGACTGGAGGCTTCATGACAAAAGATAGACATGCATACAGCTTTAATGGGAAGACGGGCGGGTAGTTTGGGGTGCTGATGAGGAAGTATGCACGGGTGTTGTGACCATGTACATGAGCCCTTCATGTTGCCAGAGAGTGGCCTAGACATGCAAAGCACGTCTTCACGAAAGTGGAGATGCACAGGCGGGATAATTTACCATAGAAAGAAAAAGGATAAAGGGCAAGTAAATTTAGAGGAAGTTGCGTGGAGGGCAGCAAGGTCGTAGTAATGACAGTAAGACACCGAACCAATGAGTTCCTAGCTGTGCACTTTCTTCTGCAAAGCCAGAAGCAGATCAAAAGCAGGACCCAGACACTGTCAAGGACATATTTGGCTGCTGGAATTTACAGAGGGTAAGTCGTCAAAATTAAATAGATATAGAACTTTAAAAAACGCATACTGTATAATTATAAAGTATTACTTTTCTTAAATAAATGTGTACCTGATTCAAAGTTTCAGTTAAGAATTCTGAGAACTAGCCCTCCCGCAGACCCTCGGCTTGCAGTTCAGCGCCGCCTGCGCCCGGAGCGCTGGCTCCGCCGGCGCTGAGAAATGGACCAATTTTGACAAGATGTAGCGCTGCAGCGTGCCTGATGGGATATGTTCAGTCATGGCATCTGAACTCTGTAAGACGATCTCTGTGGCAAGGCTGGAAAAGCACAAGAATTTATTTTTAAATTATAGGAATCTGCACCATTTTCCATTGGAGTTACTGAAAGATGAGGGACTACAGTACTTGGAGAGGCTCTATATGAAAAGGAACTCCCTTACAACTTTGCCAGAAAACCTTGCTCAGAAGCTTCCAAACCTTGTGGAACTGTACCTTCACTCAAATAACATAGTTGTGGTTCCAGAAGCCATTGGATCCCTCGTAAAACTCCAGTGTTTGGATCTTAGTGACAATGCCTTAGAAATTGCCCAGAAATTGGTCGTCTGAGAGCTTTACGTCATCTTCGATTAGCTAATAACCAACTGCAATTCCTACCTCCAGAGGTTGGCGATTTGAAGGAGCTGCAGACACTAGACATTTCTACCAATCGTTTGCTAAATTTACCCGAGAGGCTTCACCTGTGCCTTTCTCTGCAGTACCTCACCGCGGACCGCAATCGTCTATGGTGCGTGCCGCCTCATCTCTGCCAGCTGCCCAGCCTCAACGAGCTCTCCATGGCTGGAAACCGTCTCGCATTTTTGCCACTTGATCTAGATCGATCTCGAGAACTACAGTACGTGTACGTGGATAACAACGTTCACCTGAAAGGCTTGCCATCCTATCTGTACAATAAAGTCATCGGGTGCAGTGGCTGTGGTGCTCCCATTCAAGTTTCCGAGGTGAAGCTGCTTTCTTTCTCATCGGGGCAGCTCACTGTGTTCCTCCCTGCCGAGGTGAAGGCCATAGGGACAGAGAACGATCACGTCCTGCCTCTGCAAGAGTTAGCCATGAGGAGTCTCCATCACACCTACCACAGTTTTCTTAAAGATTTGAACTTTCTGTCTCCAATCTCATTACCCATAAGTCTACTGGAGCTGCTGCACTGCCCCCTGGGGCACTGTCACCGGTGTAGTGAGCCCATGTTTACGATTGTCTACCCCAAGCTCTTTCCCTTGAGAGAGACGCCGATGGCAGGGCTGCACCAGGGGAGGACAACAGTGAGCTTCGTGGCTTACTGCTGCTCTACCCAGTGTCTGCAGACTTTTGACCTACTGAGCTGATAAACACCCGAGAGCCCCAGGAGCCTTGCCAGCCTGACACCGCGGCTGCCTGCAGATCGCACCCTGTTTGCGTCCAGCCTGGCGGAACAGGCCCTCACATCCTGTCCTGTGCCATGCTGGGGGAAAGCTGCTGAGCTCTCTGGAAATGTCGTGATGGAGCTTCCGAGCTGAAATGCCTTCACCCTACCCCCCCACCCCACGTTGGAATATATCGTCCCCCAAATTAAAAAAAAAAAAAAAGAATTCTGAGAACTATTTGGTAAGGTTGGTAAGAACTGTATCTTTAAAAAAGAAACATGTTCAAAAGGCAGAAGAAATTTTAACCATTAAAACAGAAAAAATATTCTGAGAACCAGTTACATTTTTATAAACCATCTGGTAACAGGCAAAGTAGGGGGAAAGCGTATCTGATGAGGTTAATTTGTCATTTCTGAATTCAGAATAAAATTGAGCGGGAGAGATGTGCAGAACTGAAATAATAGGAACAGCAGTTCCATAAAAATATGTAAATATTTGTATATGAAATTTTTGACATTTTAGAAGTTATTTCAGAACAATTTATCTTCCTCAAGACTGTTAAACCTGGGCGCCTCAGTGGCTCAGTCAGTTGGGCGTCTGCCTTTGGCTCAGGTCATGATCCCAGGTTCCTGGGATCGAGTCCCACATCGGGCTCTCTCCTCCATGGAGAGCCTGCTTCTCCCTCTCCCCCTGCCTGCTGTTCTACCTGCTTGTGCTCTCTGTCAAATAAATAAATAAAATCTTTTAAAAAAAAAATAGACTGTTAAACCTTCCAAGTCATTTGATAAATTAGATATAATATGTTATTAAGTCATTATTCTGGGGTCATTAGTCAGTGCATTTAAGATCACAATCAATTTGGGGGCTAACAGTGGAGGGCTTTATAAACCACAGTTCTTAAACTGTGTTTCCATGGAGCATGTGGAAAACAGAGTTGAAGACCCTTCCACCCACACACAAGGGCGAGTCCTACCCACTCAAGCTCTGCCTCCCAGTTTTCACAAACCTCCCACCTCAACTTCTCTTTGTGCTTAGGATTCTTACCCGTTTCTCCCTTGACAGCATCACTGTACATTTATCCCTTTCCTTCCTAAAAGAGAACGCTGAAGAGAAAAATGGCAAATGTTATAGAAAAATCAGTCTGCTTTGTTTAAATATATCCTTGAGATTTAAAGGGAGAGCTTAATTTAGATTCAATTTAAATTGTTTGCTTTCCTTGGAGTCTTACTAGCTTACACATGTAATTGGTTGTGATTATTTAACCTTTTATTTAACGCCTGGCTTTCCTAACACAGTGAGCACTTTGAAGGCCATTTCTGTCTTATTTTTAGATCCCTGGTAGCCATCACAGTGCCTAGGGCACAGTAGGCCTTGTGAACTTGTGAGGACAGGAGGTTTTCTTAGAAATGCACTGATCTCTCATTCTTCTATTCAACCTCATATATAAAAGACATAACACCAGCAGTGGAGTTACAGATGGATGCAAAACAAAGTTCCAACCCTAAAGGAGCTCACATGCTAGGAGGGGACACAGATAAAGATTAAATACATAAATAGAAGACATAACTTCAGGTACTGATAAATATGATGAAGAAATGAGTAGAGTATGGATTGAGAGAATGATGGTAGAATGATGGGAACAGGGACCTGCTTTAGACAGAGTTCACTATGAAAGCAAAAATGAGAGAGGAGACAGTCAAGTCCACAGGAAGCAGCACGTGGAAGGTCTTAGAATTCTTGGTGAGGATTTCTTCTGAGTTCAATGAGAAGCCATTGGAGGGTTATGGTCAGATAAATGAGGTAATATTGGTTTACCTTTTAAAAGAAGCACTTGGGCTATTACATAGCAGAACAAATGGGTATCAAGGAGAAGAGTTGAAGTTTTGTAGCCATCTAGAAGGGCTACCAAGTGGTCAGATCTGAGCTGGGTCTACAAGTAAAGATGACAGTATTCCATGATGGTATTTGTATGATAAATTATCAGTTTAGCACTTATAACTATATAACTCTTAATACAAGCTTTTGTGAAAAGGAGGTCATAATTCTTATCCTGTCACATAAAGGTGTTCTGTTTGGTCCATCTCCTACACAGCAGCACATTTGAGGAAATAAAATAGAACATTCTAAAAACTGCCTGGTAAGAAATTCAAACTATCATTGAAGACTGTTGGAAAAATACTACAGGAGATCATTTGTGTGACACAACCAACTCTCATCAAGCCCCCTTTCACCATCATCTTTTCCTGTTTCTTATGGGGCTCAATGGACACTCTACCTTCTGTCTCTTCCCTCTTCTTAGTTCTCGCTCAACCAGGCAGCAGCTCATCTCCCTCTCTTTCCATAGGTTTGTCATTTTGGAGATCTCTCTCTCTGTCTCAACATTCTTGGCTTCTGTGAAGTAGATCAGGGTACCAGTCTGGATGTCTTTGACTTCTCCTCTCTGCCCATTGTATCGCTCAGCATAGTGAAGGCTTTGAGACTCCTACACCATTACATGCTGGCCTCTTCCATTTGCTGCATCTCATGAATCAGAAAATATAGGTCTAAAATATCTGGAAATCAGCCCAACTAAAGTTTAAATTAGAAATGTAAATAGGTTACTTTGAAGAATGATATCTAAAAGTAATCATTTTGCTGTTTGTTGAACAGAATTGAAATACTTGTACTCATAAATAATTGTCTTGAAAATCAAAGGATCGTTCTTCTGCCATCAAGTACACCACACATTATTTAGGGCTGAGAATGCTTTAAACTTTCAACTGATTAAGGAATCATTTTGAAAACGAATTTTGGGCCCTCGACTTGTCCTTATCTTGATGATCCTATTTCTTGATTTTTATTGTCTCTTTAGGTTATAGGTTTTTCTATTAATTTTTCTAGATTTATGTATTTACATTTATTTTTAGAGGGAGAGAGAGAGCAAGCTGGGGGAGGGACAGAGAGAAAAAGAGAGAGAGAGGATCTCAGTAAGACTCTATGCTGATCGTGGAGCCCAAAGCAGGGCTTGATCTCACGACCCTGACATCATGACCTGAGCCAAAACCAAGAGTCGGATTCTCAATGGACTGAGCCACCCAGGTGCCCCTCTAAATTTATTTTTTATTCATTTAATTATTAAGTATTATTATACCAGTTAATTAGTATTTAAAATACAATAATACTCTTTGGTTATAAAATTATGGAGACTTGCACTTCAGTAAAACATATATGCTTACCAACAGAGAAAAAGAATTGTTAGATAGCTCTGCAAATATTTTAATGATTTGTGTAATTACAATTTTCAATTCCCTCTAATATACTCAAAATTGCTCAAGTATTAAATATGACACTATAATTGTGCCTTTTAAAACTCTTACCTTGAAAAAAATTAACCATATCAAATCTTTCTCAAATATATATATTTTTAAGATTTTATTTATTTGACAGATAGAGAGCACAAGTAGGCAGAGTGGCAGGCAGAGGGAGAGGGAGAAGCAGGTGCTCTGCTGAGCATGGAGCCCAATGAAGGGTTCGATCCCAGGACCCTGGGATCATGACCTGAGCCAAGGCAGATGCTTAACCAACTGTGCCACCCAGGCATCCCTTGTAGTTCTTTTATTTTCACCTAATGATCAACTGCTTATTATAAGCTTGCTGAACATTACTCTATATAAATACATATGTAAGAAAGGTCATTTCAGAGACACAAATGAAACATAAACCAGGCACCTTTTTAAAAATAACTTATTTTCTATTAATAATCACTTAATATAAATGGAAAGCATAGAAAAATGTATAAAAATAAGGACAAAATCACCCAGAATATGACCATAAAGATAAAACACTCCTTTTGATAGGTTTTCTTTCAGTCTTTTCTGTTTCTATAAATACATAAAATGACTACCATTTACCATTTTAAGTATCTTTTCTACAGTTTTGTATCTCATGCTTCCTACTTAACATTGTGTCATTAGCATTTTCTATATCAATTTGTTTTTTAATACAACTCACTTTGAAACAGAATAATTTTAGTAAGAGATCTGAAGGATAATGTTCTCCTAAGTATCTCGAGGGAAGATGATGGACTGTATTTGGCCTAGAGAGGTAGGGAGGGCTTCATAGAGGAGGTGTTTGAGCTGAGGAGTTGTGATGGTTAAACATGTGTCAGTTTGACTGGGCCCTAGGGTCCCAGACTTTTGGTTAAACATTATTCTACAAGGGTCTTTCCAGAGGAGATCAAAATTTCAGTTAGATTATAACTTCTAGTTGTAAGTTCTGGTAACATAATGTGCAGCATAATGACCATAGTTAATGAAACTATGTTGTATATTGGAAAGTTGCCAGAAGAGTAGATTTTAAATTTTCATTCACATGACAAAAATTATAACCAGACATGGGTATGGATGGTAACTAAACTTATTGTGGTAATCATTTCACAGACACATATGTATCAAATTTCTGTTATATACCTAAAACTAACAATACAATGTCATGTCAGTTATGGGTCACTTGTATCTCAATTTTAAAAATATGAATGTGAATGGTACAAAAAAATAAAATCCCACAAGTATATGAGTTGCTGAGCAAAGCAGATGGTGCTCCTTAATGTGGGCAGGCCTCATCCAGTCATCTGAAGTCCTGATAGAATGAAAAGGCTAAGAGGGAACATCTTCTGCCTGTTTCAGCTGAGACATCAGTCTTTTCCTGCCTTTGAACTCGAACTGAACATTGGCTTTCTAGGGTTTTAAACCCCTTTGTTTTTGAATTGGAATTCATACCACTGGCTTTCCTGGTTCTTGAGGCCTTCAGACTCAATCACACCATCAGCTCTCATGGGTCTCCAGCTTACCAAGTGCCTTATCTTTGGACTTCTCAACCTCCATGATCATGTGAGCCAATCCCTTATAATAAATCTCTTCCATCTATCTTTATATCTCTATACACACATGTACATATATACATACATTCTGAAAAAAATACATTGCGTGAAAATATATGCATGTGTGTGCATGTATGTGTATATGTGTGTGTATGGTTTCCATGGAGATCCCTAGAAGTAAAAAAAAAAAAAAAAAAGAAAGAAAAAGAAAAAGAAAAAGAGCTAGTCAAGCGGCAGAACACCAAGTACAAAGACCAAGAAAGGAAAATAAAGTCCATCTGCTTGAAGAAAAGGGGGAGAAAAGGCCAGAGGTCTAGATAACAGATGCAGTTGGTAGGAGGTGGAAGTGGAGAGGGGGGCAGAGGCCAAAGCTCACTGATAAACTCCTCTCCTGAAAGTTGTACCTGTATCTGTTTCCCCACCACAACTATATGGTAGTTATACCACAAAGTCTAGTAGACTGCATTGGCTAGGTTAAAGGGTACAGGTACAGTTAACTGGACATAAACAAAAAACGGAGAATGGCGTGTAAAAACAGGGTATACTAGGATGATGAGCTTTCATGAGAAAACAGAGACATCGAAGATAGAACATGTGAGCTTTAAAGTAAGCTGTGTTTTGGAAAACACTGCACTTGTGTATCAGGCAGAGTAGTAATACTTCGGGATCACAGATTTTATTTTTTGCAAGACTATATCTACAGTTTGAGATTTACAAGTTATGCTACAATTAATCTCAAATTAAGTGGATATTCATACATTATTCAAACTATACCAGTCAGAAACATTTTATTCACTTGGAACATGCAAGGAGGAATTTAAAATGGAGGAATTTCAACTGATATATCCATACTCTCGACCTGATTAAAACTGATCAATATTTGTTTCCTAATTTCGGAGTCAGAGACCCTTCAAATATGATCAAGAAAGCTAAACAACATCAAGAACTCTGGATAGATTTATTAAGATTTAAAAAGTATATATAAGATAGCAAGAAATAGCCGAATAAGGAGTATCAGACAGCAAAATCAAACTCACAAGAATTTGGCATGTACTTACTAAGACACAGGTAGCTCATGTCTTGCGCTTTGTCTTGCATAGAAGGCTTGTCATTCTTAGGTCATCTCAAGTTTAAGGTCAGTCTGAGAAGTGATCTGTGCCGGTTATTGGTCTGGCCACAAGTGGGTGAGAAATGTAGCTGAGGCTCTTAAAGTTTCAGCCCACATCCATCCAGAATTTTAAGAGGCTTAAAAAAACATGCTTTTATACAATTCATCTAATTCTAACAATGTTTAACAGTTTTCATAGAAGCTAAAAAATTTACTCAACCTACAACTAACAAATAATGGAGCCGGAGCTAAACCAGGTTGCTTTTGTGACTCAGCTCATTTACAATGCAATCAAGTCTGATGATGGGGAGAATGATTAGATTTAGGGACAGTTGGAAAATCATCTCTCTCATTTTTTTGCCCCATGAAAGATGAAAACTGAAGATTAAAAAAACCCTATCTCACCCAAGATAAGAAAACAAGAGAGAGCTGGAAATAAAATCCAGATTTTCAACTCCAGAAGTCCCTAGGAAGGATTGTAATTTGATTTTCTGTATTTGACATTTAGTTACTAGTGAGTGTAGGTCTTTTAAAAGTTTTGTAATATTCAAGTTCCTGAGATTTTTAGAAAAATAGAAACTTTTGTAGGAAACCATTTCAAACCTTATATGCATTTCTGAAAATTTTCTAAGTTCACTCAGATTCTCAAGGAGTTGTATTTATTTAGGTGTAAGTTTCAAATACCAGTCCATTCAACTCCACTATTTATTAAGAACCCATTATATGTAGATTACTGTGCTGAATTATATATGTTGTATCCAAATTATCCTGTGATTTCTCATGTTCATTTCTAGAGCTTTATTCTCCAGAGAATGTTTTCTGATCAGTGAAATGGCAATGTGCATAAAGGTTCTAGAGATTCCTATAAGAAGTGAAAAAATATTAACCCTACTATAAATGCTAGTGGAATAGATAAAAAAAAATTAAGGATGTTCTAATTCTGACTAATTTAGAGACAAGTACTCAGTGCAAATGACATGCTTAGTGATTTCAGAAATAGCTACATTGTTTTCCACTCCCGAATTATAGAGTGGAAGATACAAGCCAGAATATGTTCATTTCTTCTTACCCTGGGAAAAAGGCAAGTCTATAAATTAAATGATTTGTATACATTGGTAATAACTTACATGATTTTTAAATAAAAGGATTGAAAACTCTGAAAACTTACACATTATGCAGTTATAGAGGAATTTGAAATAATATCCTTTCCCTGCTCACAGGCTAGCCTGCTAAAAAACCTAACAAAATGAAAGACTACCAAATGACATTAACAGCCAAAAGATACATATTTATAAAACACAGTATGTTCTAAAAAAATTATTCTCACTTGTTTGTAACTGTTCACATGGATTATACCACAAAAATAAACAGTATCTAAAGCCCTTCTATTCATGCTTAAAGTTCACAAATAGTGTCAAATTAATTTTTTTATGTTTCATATTGCTCTAGGTTTTTTGTTTTTTACTTATTGTGAGTTACAGACTATATTCCTAGGAATATAAATTATAGGTACAGTTTAAAGGATATAATGGAATAAATATCCATGTATTTAACCCCTAAAAAATCGGCTATTTTTAGAATCAGAGGAGCCTTCTGCTTGCCCTTTCCTGATTTAATTCTCCTTTTGTCTTCCTAGGGAGCCACTTTCTTAAATATGTGCTAATCATTCTCTTGCTTTTTTCTTTTTTTTTTAAAGATTTTATTTATTTATTTGACAGAGAGAGATCACAAGTAGGCAGAGAGGCAGGCAGAGAGTGAGAGGGGGGAAGCAGGCTCCCTGCTGAACAGAGAGCCCGATTCGGGGCTCGATCCCAGGACCCTGAGACTATGACCTGAGCCCAAGGCAGAGGGTTAACCCACTGAGCCACCCAGACACCCCACTCTTACTTTTCTTTATAGTGTTATCTCTTATTTATGTATTTTTAGGCAATAGATAAAACTAAATATTATTATATACAATATATATAACACTTATCAGACAATTTTTATATAATTATATAAATTGTAAATATTGTTTAGTTTTATATATCTTTGCACTTTATCCATATGATTTTATCTATCTTCTGTGACTTTTTCTCCAAAATTTATGGATGAGCTGTGTTTCATTGTCACTGATATAGAGTATCCAAATTATTTGAATAAATCATAATTTACTCATCTGTTCTACAGACGGTGAATATTTGAGTTTTGCGGGGGGGGGAGGGTTGCTGTCATGAACAAACTCCTAGGAACATTTTTATAACAGGTTTAGAAGTTAGGTTTGTTTTTTAAACACAAAACTTTGCTTTCAGGAAAATGGGCACAGAGTGATACAACTGTTTTCAAACATGATTATATCTATAACATTAAGAAATGGTGCAGCTTTATTTTATTATTGTAAACAACTTTACAGAATAGGGGTAACTATCCTGGAAACTTACATGAATATAATCTTGTTTTATAATGTTGGTGTGTATCTACTTTAAAAATAAACCAGAAAATGTTTCTATATAATGTTTTACATAATTATTTCTGGAAAGAAAAAAAATCCCATGTGAAATAAATAGTCCAAATTGAGCTTATAAGCTATATTTGTTATACTGAAGGAACTTAAAAATTGGTATTTTCTTGTGAAGTAGTGGTAATCGCTCCACGCCTATACCTTCCCTTAATTTATTGTGGTAATGTCACAATACCCCCAAGCCATGTGTGCTTGGCATATCTTCTGGATCCTGGGCTCTCTAACAGCTGTGTGGCCGCATGCAGCTTGACAGTGCTTTACCAAGGGCACACCTGTGAAGGCTCATCCTTCTGAGCTTGCCATTTACTCCAGCACAAAATGTCAGGAGAGCCCTTTAATATGAACACCCAGAGTAAGGATCCAATGTCATTGAGCAGTAGCCAAGCATTTGCAAGTGGATCTTTCCTCATGTATGTTTTTCTAGTTGTCTATTTCACATCTAAAATATATGTTCCGTATAAAAAGCAAAACAGAGCTATGACTCATTCCTTATTTTTGTGTCCTTATTTATATTGAGGTACACTGATCCAACAGCTTCAAGCTGCTTTTACAATGAAAACATTATCTGATGAATATAAAAGTTGTTTTTAAAAACTGGATAAAAAATTTTAAAGGGAGATTTGATGTGTTTTATGCAGTATTTAAACACAAGCAATTACTTTTACCAACAGATCCTGTTGCAGTACCAACTGATCTATAGGACTGCTTAAGAATAGGAGACATTTACTCAGGCAGATGCCTGTGAACTTTTTGTACACTGTCTCACAAGAAAAAAATAACTTGAACTGAGCATTTAATGTTTGACACATGTCCAGTGAAGTAGACACATAGTAGAAATCTGACAGGATAGCTTCCTTTATGATAATTCGCCTATTGAAAAAATATTCACTAAATATCAACTACATGCCAAGCCCTGTTCTTCATGATGGAAATACAAAGGAGAACAAGAGAGCCAATGCCCCTGCCTTTGAGAAGTGAATACTCCAATACAGGACAATCAGTAGGTAAGCAATGCAAAACATTAACAGCAAATGTTATATGTATGTAACACATATAGTATACACACACATAAGTGATCAGATAGATTAGATACTATGCTTAGCATCCGGATTGAAACAGAGTGCTGTGATAGAAAATGCACGTCAACTGCTTTAGAAACTTGGCTAGAAAAGGCCCCTCTGAGGAAGCAATATTTATAATCATGATGGGCTTTTCTAACAGTGCAATGTATGCAGTTTTTACCTTGTGCCTTGTGTTGATATTTCCTAAGTCTGTTATTGATCTGAGAAGAAATTTAATAATAATTTTCATATGTATTCTATTTGAATATCTGTTTATCAACACGTCATTTTAAGTCACAGCTTATTTTAAACTCCTTTTCATTCAGAATTTGTTATCATATAAGTTTGACAACATAATTTATTGGTGAAGCTAATGTTTACCTCTGCACATCTTAATGGGATTTATTTCAATTTAAATCCATTATGGGCATAACTATGTTTCTTGCCTCCCCTGCTAGACTGTTGGCTCCATGAGGTAGAAAGCTGATCTCATGCCTAGCATAAGGCGTGGTGTATGGTGAGGAATCCATCTTCTTTTGAAGAATTACTCAAAAGAAATTTCTAAGATAGATATTAGAGGTATGATCTCTTGCCATTATTACATTTATTTTCTCCTCAATAGTACCTAACTTTGCAGATATTATTTCTACTATTGATTGTACAACCTCCACTCGCTCTTCACAATGGTGAAGGCTAGACACCTTAAAATGTATCTGATTGTCCCTTGCCAAAGAGCTGGTGGTGATGGGGAAAGCTATTTCTAAGCATTAAGTAGATATCATGGTGCTTGGTTTCTCTATTTCCTTAAATATTCTGCTGAAGGTCCCTTTTTATTTTATAGGAAGGCAAAGTCTAAGAGAAACTGAAATAGGGATTTCTTTACAGAGCTGTATCAGATTCCAGCCACCCGAAGCATCCACGCTGCTGTTGGAATTGGGGTGGGGAGGAGAACAACAAAAGTTTTGGGCATCCCAAAGGGGCAATATGACAATGGTAGTAGGTAAAAATCATCAGTAACTGATAGGAACACGGCTGAATTTTGAAAAGTATTATGTGCTTCAATTTTTCCATGCTTTAATTAAATTTAATTATGAGAGTTATGTGTGCATACCCTATTAATGTTTGGTCAACATAAAAACGAACCCATTTCATATATTTTTCTGAATTCCTTGCTTTCATCCAAAGAATTGGTTTCTATGGTGAATCACTTTTCATGGTTGATAAAAAAAAAAATACCCCAAAATACCCCCACAAGCTCTTGGGGAGGACTTTGTAATATGGGCCCTCTCATATACTGGTAATTGGAAGTATAAATTCAGTACAACAAATGTTATGTGTCAGGTATAGTTCTGGGTGCGGGGACTATGACAGGGTGACAAACAAAATCCTTGTCATCATGGAGTTTGCATTTTAACTGGGAAGATACAAGTGCATATATAATAGAAAAGCTGCTATTTTATGCAAGGAAAAATAGAGCAGGTTAGGGAGAATGGGAAGTGTCGGAGTTTGAGGAAGGGGTTTCGTATCTTAGTGTGTTGGAGAAGATCTGACTTGTGAGCAGAGTTGTAAAGGAAGAAGAAAAACCAGCCATACAGGTATTTGGAGAAAGATTACTCAAGACTGAAGAATGAAATGCTGAATTCTGAGGTCTAAGCAGGCCTACGGTGTCAGGAAGCTGAGTGGAATGAGTAAATCATAGGCTAGGATGCCAGGGTCCAGGTCTGAATGAGATAGAAATCCTCTGATTTTTGTTTCAAAGGTGTTTTTAAATAGCAGTAAGAGGACCCATTTTAGAGATTCCCTCTAGCTTCTGTATACCATATTTGGGCAACATTGATAGGAGAGAATAGGAATAGGAGGCCATTATCATAAGCCAAGCAAAAGACAGTAGTGGTTGGGACCAGTGGGGGTAGAAATGGAGGGTGGAATTGGTCAAATTCTAGATATATTTGGAAATACGATTTGGTTGTATATAAAAAAAGACTTAGTCTTTTCTATGGATGGATGGTTCTAATATTTTGGCCTGACCAATTCTACGGACAGACTTGCCATTTTATCAGGTAAGAAAATCTGCAGAAGAAGCTGGTTTGAAGGGAAAACACCTAAAGTTTGGTTTTTTTATATGATCAGTTTGGAATGCCTCTTAGAATTCCAATTGGAATTGTTAGTACAATTGTTAGTAGCAGCTAGAGCTCAAAGGGAGGGATCCAGGCTGGAGATTTGATCTTGGGATTGTCAAGGTATAAATGGAATTCAAATCCATAAGACTGGGTAAGATTTTTTCAGAAGCCCAACTACACGGAGAATAGAAAATAAACAGAGAGTACAGGTACTGGATTCCATTTCCTATGAGAGAACAATTTGGCAAATAAGAGCATGAACTCAGTGGTCAATGTCTGAGTTCAAACCATAGTTTCAACATGGATGGGCATAGGGCATTGGCCATGAAGCATAGGTCAATGGCAGGTTTATAGTTACCTGTCTCTTAGAATTATTGTGAAGATTAAATGAGGACCTAAACACAAATTACTTAACACAGAAGTGCCCAATAAGGGTTAATCATCAACACTGTTATCAATGACAACTTCTATGGAAAAACACATAATACATATATTAATGATCATCCAAGGATTAAAAGAAAGTGGTAGACAGGAATTCAAGTTATTATACCCACTGCAGCACCAAGTTTCCTTCTGCCCCTTCATGCACTCTTTTATATAGACCTCCATATAATCCTTATAGATGTCAGCCATATAGTCCATATCTCTTTCCCATGTTTAAATTTCTTGATTTTTTTATTTTAATGTTGCTGTGTTTATGGTAATATCATGAGAAGATCTGGGCTTTTAAATGGTTTTTACTACATGTACAAGCCCAAAGTTTTACATATATCTCAGTAATTCACTGGCCAAGGGATCTTGATTGGAAGGAACAAATCAGGAGAATTAATCCATAGACTATACCAAGTAAGTGACCAGGAAGTCAAAGATCTGCCTCTAAGTGAAAGGGAAACCAGAAAGGCATGTAGAAAGGGGTGAAGGGATGCAGGGCCACCATGGAGAAGCTAGAGAATAATTGGGATGTTCTCCAGAAGATGAAGAGTGAGAAAAGAATACTAATGATGCTAAAGTCTGACCTGGGAAGGGTTGTTTGCTTCTAATATTAAGAGTGACCAATAGATTTGCACAAACTAGGGACCCCAACCAAGGAACCTGTAGCTTTATTATTAAAATACAGTTATTTGGGGGACACCTGAGTGCTAAGTCAGTTAAGCATCAAACTCTTAGTTTCAGCTCAGGTCGTGATCTCATAGGTCATGGATCGAGACACACATCGTGCTTGGGCTGCTTGAAGATTCTCTCCCTCTGCCCTTGCACCACTCCCTTCACTCACACATGCACACTCACTCTGTTGCTCTAAAAATGAATACATCTTTTTTAAAAAGTTATTTTCTTCTATGTTTGCTTCATTCAAATTTAATATTGCTAATTATCATGCATCCCAAGTCTAATAAAATCAAGCAATGAACCTAATAGAATTCAATGCACTGTTTCCACTTGGGCATAATGGTCTTTAGTAAATAGAAATGAAGTTCAAAGAGGAGAAATCTAGTTGAAAGAATATAAGTTTTGTTGAATTACCTGTAGAATTTTATTTCTAGCAACTTTTATAATTTAATTCAAGACAATTTGAAAAAATGATGATGTCTCTTCATCTTTTCCAATTAATGACCAACAATTCAATAATACATTCAGGTTATTATTAGGCAGCTACTTACCTAGCTTAGGAAATGTTTTGGACAAGTACGTTAAATTGGAGTCAATGGAATCATAGGAGGTCTATTGATAAACTTCAGCTGGTCTATAACCTCCCTAAAACTGCATGAAAATTTGTATTATTGTGTCCCTGTGAGTTTTTCTGGGAATGGGTCCAGCAACACCATAGGGTTCTTAAATTGATTCTTACTCTCCCCAAAGTTTTCAGACTGCTTCACAGAAAACAATGCACTGACTATTTAAAATGAAATGTAGACCTCAGAACACTGATAGATTATAAATTGGAAGATTTGACAATTTACCAGCAAGATGATATTCCATGCAGACAATTCTGACTTTCTTCTAGTCATTTTTCTCAAAAATTACTTGTTGTAGATAGTCCTTAAAGTTGTTTAGTTTCTACACTTACATAGTGAAATGCTTGATTTGGGGTATTTTCTAACCATCCTCTCCTTCTGGCAAAAATATCTAATCAGGGATCCGACATGCTTCTGGGTCAACACCAACATTTATGTGTTTCCTTTATTCTCATCCCGAGAGTTTTGACTTATTAAGCTAGAGGGTGGAACAGAGAGGTTTTTGAAAATGTAATAACTCATCTTTGTAATGAAACCCTGATTTAGTTGATTTTGATGCATCTGGAAGAATGTTGTGAGGGAAAGGAGAAAGTAGTTGAGGGAGGGAGAAGCAGCAAGGATTGGATAAATAAGGAAAGTTAAAAAGAAACTACAGAACCACATTTCCTTCTTTGGGAACTGACAAGTTTGCAAACCTGTGGTACTAATTTGCTTAGCATATGAGGATTTCCAGTTTAATTAATATATTTTGTATAATCAGATAATTATTATATAGACATAAGATGCTTCCTGCACATCAACGTTCACTGAAGAGGACAGAAAGGAAATAGAAATCACACCCTCAACCATAAAGGATGTATAATTTCATGACAAAATTAATCTAAAAAACCCAAATCGAAAAGAAGAAATTGTAAAGTCTCACTGACATACACAGATATTTATAGAGATCTGCCTAGAAACACATATATCTATACAGATATCTGTGTGTGTGTGTGTGTATACATATATATATATGTATAGATCTGTGTGTGTGTACGTGTATCTATACACAGATGTGTGTGTGTGTCTGTGTGTGTCTGTGTGGATATAATCAACTAAATTTATTTGGACTGGTTTTAGATTTCTATCATTCAAGAAATGTTTAACTGAACACTAAATATATATATAGCTATAGAATAATGTACCAGTAAGATACTCAAAAGGGTTAAACAGATATTAACTATGAATATTTATTTCTTTACAAAAGTAAAAAAGATTAAATGTCTTAGTTTCAGTTAATATCCAAGTCTTTCTTACTCCCTTCCACCGCAGAGGTAAACATTATTACAAAGGTACTATGTATTATTCCCATGTATGGTTATGCATAGGTTTTACAGTACTAAAAAAATACATTTGGGGAGTTTTAAAGCTTTGCATCAATAGTATCATGTAGTACATACAATTTTGAGTCTTTCCCATTTTTCTCTGTTTTGGTATTTATAGATGTAGATACACTTGGATCTATTTCGTACATTTCAAGGGTTATAGAGTTTTATGTTAATTTATTCCTATGCTTAAAGAATAGGGCAGTTGTATACAATTCTGCTTAAAGGAACATCTTTTTGTACAGGTATAAAATGTTCTCAAGAATAGATATCTAAAAGTGAAACTGTTATTGTCCACATCTCCAACTTTACCAGCTGTAAAATTGTTCTCCAACCTGTTTTCACTGATAGGGAAAACCTTCCCTTTCTTCACATCCTTAGCCATTTTGGGGATGATCAGTTTTGCCAATGGTATACTGTGAACTGGAATCTCACTGTTATTTTAATTTATTTAGTAAAGTTAAAGCACCTTTTAGATGCTTCTGTTTCCTATTCTGTGAACTACCTGTTCCTTTCCCTTGTCCATTTTTTTATTAGTTTTCCTTTTCCCATGGATTTTTCCCAGCCTAAGGCATATCTTTTCACTTTGTTTTTACTGTCCTTCTTTGAACAGAAGTTTTAAGTTACATCATTCAGTTAACAGTCTTTTTCCTTATGGTTCATGTTTCTTATATCTAAGAAATGCAGGGGCACCTGGGCAGCTCAGTTGGTTAAGTGTCAGACTCTTGGTTTTGGCTCAAGTCATGACCTCAAGGTTGTGAGATTAAGCATCCCCCTCCCTGTCAGGCTTCGCAACAGGCAGGGGACTCTACTTGGGATTCTCTCTCCTTCTGCTTCTCCGCACCCCCACCCCCACAAGCGCTGCTCGCACTCTTTCTTCCAAATAAAGAAAACCTAAAAACAAACAAACAAACAAAAAAAACAAAACAAAAAAGAGAGAGAGAGAAAGAAAAAAAAAGAAATACTCAGTGCATAGTTTGGAGAGGGGTGAAGAGGAGAAGAAGGGGACTTTCTAGACATACAAGTCACAAAACTAGAAGCTGATTAGCATGGCAGAAGAAAGCAGGTAGAATGGCTTGACTTCAAGAAAAGGGACCTCAGGGGCTGCCTGGGTGGCTCAGTGGGTTAAGCCTCTGCCTTCAGCTCAGGTCATGATCTCAGGGTCCTGGGATCGAGTCTCACATCAGGCTCTCTGTTAGGCAGGGAGCCTGCTTCCTCCTCTCTCTCTCTCTATTAAAAAAAAAAAAAAGAAAAGAAAAAGAAAAGGGACCTCAAAGAGTCACCTTGCCTATTTTTATTTTTATTTTTTTCAAGAAAGGAAATCTATCTCATGCAGCACCTCATTTGCAGGTGTCTAGGGTTTGGGGAGCTTGACTATGCTATATTATCCTACAAAGAGCTTGTTTGGAAGTTCGAGCAGGGGAGTGAAGCTACTGGTATACCTTTGACCAAAGAACAGTTCTCCTCTATCAGGGAAGGTTGTCCTCTTGGACCTAGCATGCAGCTTCAAGAGGGACATACATAGAGTGTTGAGGGAGGAAGGGGACACCTGCCTAGAGAGCCAGACCAGATGAATCAACCTTGGCAACCAAATGGGCGATAGATGTCAGTTAGCCCTCATATCCTTGTCTACCTTTTATATATGTATATAGAGTATGTATACATATATATGTGTACACATATAAAATATATATGTATATGTATATAAAATATGTAACTGTGTTTATAGGTGTATCTGACATAGAAAAAGGTAATAATTTAGGCAACTTGAGGTAATGACAGGGCCAACTCAAGAATGGAGATAGCTTTTGAGTTCAGCTGTCCCAGGTCTACACACACACTGCTAAAGATGGAAGGGATCACTCCATGCTGGTACATCTGTAACCGTCTGAGGCACTGCAGTACGCCAAGCCACAGAAGTTGGGAAGTTCTGTCATCTTGCCGCCTTGGCAGGCCTTCGCTAAACTTATAAAATATCAGAGGTATATTTTTCATAGCCTCACCATGCAAAATCCAGCAAACCTCTCTCAAGAAATGTTTCCTCCTATCTATCTGGACTCCTTATATCTTACTGCCCCATTCTGTTTCTGAGGCCATCACTTTATCTAATGGAAAGACTGTGTCCCCCACAACCTCTTGATCACTGCTCTCAAGTTAAAGTCCCTACTAATTGATACACTTTCTCTGCTTCTTCTAGAAATATTTCTAATCAGTGTACCAGAGTAACTTTAAGCTGAAGTATGAAGGAAGTATAGATTACATGTACACACCATGCAAGACTTTGCAATTCATTGTTTTCAATTTTATTCTCATTAGTCTTGTTCAGCTCTTTCCATCATGTTATAGTCAACCTGTTACAAGCAAAGGACAGCAGGTTTTTATAAAGCTAATCACATTTTTTTAATGACAGTTGGTACTGATAATTTTTAAAATTGTCTTAATATTTTGAAAACTTATCTATGTGTTTAGTCTGCCATACTTTTCCCTCAAAAGAAAGAGAAAAAGATCATCAGAGATATCTAAAGGATACATCACTGTTAAAGAGAAATATATTGGAAAGGATTTGAAAGAATGAGCCAATGAGGAAGTAGTTCACTGACACAGCCATCAGTTCATCAATTCAAAGTCATTCCCCCATGTTCGTACAGGTACCAAGTCAATCAAAATGGAGTGGAGGGAAAACATTTCTCAAAATTCATCGGAACTTAACAGTGACAAGTGCCTGCGCCTCAAGTAAAACCACACAGGTCAGTGGGAAAACACACCTACTACTCACTACTAGATCTGTGTAATTACTATACCTTACAGAATAAATTCTGACTCCCTGGCATATATAATCTTGGATTTTCATTAGCATATGATTTCCATTTTACACAGACGATTCTGAAATTTCACACAGGTATATTTGCCATACCTTTTGCACATAAAATTTGGCTAAAATAATACTCTGTAAGCAATCTGTTACAAGCCCTTCAGATGATCCTCATGCAGGCTAAAAGTCGGAGTGAAGAACATGGCTTAGTCTAATGGCTCTGGAAAGATTGTTTCACCAAACATGAATTACTAGCTTTAATATTTATATATGTTTTGAATATATATGAAGAACATGATTATATACTATATTAAAACATTATATCAGCCAAAGAAATTGGAATGCATTAGCCTCAATTCAATTGCTGATGAGTCACTAATCTTTCCTTGAAGTATAACGCATAGTGATCAATTATTTTAACAATCTAATAGAAATAAAAAGGTAAATCAAAGAGTATTCTGTAGTGGCTGGAAAACAAGGGGGGAGGAGAAGTATGTTCCACATCAAATTTTACAGAATCTTCATTAAGCATATTTATCTAAGTCATCATACAGTTCTTACTGATGCCATTCTCAAATACATATAGACTAAACTATTGCCTAATGCCTCAGTTATATGTATCTGCTTAATTAGAGATCTGCTGGGCCTAAACTAAAATTTAATACACATAAAAACAGTAGTAACAAATGTTATCAAGTTTAAAGAAAAACATCATCCTGCCGATAAAACTACTGAGAAAGCATCCAGGCCTTATACCAAAATCCCGTACTAGGTCTGAATATATAAGTCAAACCAAGAAACATCAGGCATACCTGATTTGTAACTAAAGCTAATGGACTGTTTATATAGTACTAACAACCAGTCAAACCTTTCAACAAAATTACTCAATTACATAATTCCCAAGAGAAAAATAGAAACACAGGTAAGCTGCTATACTTCTTAAAGTATAGTTGAGGACACCTGGGTGGCTCAATTGGTTAAGCATCTGCCTTTGGCTAAGGTCACAATCTCGGGTCCTGGGATTGAGTCCCACATGCATTCGCACATCAGGCTCCCTGCTCCATGGGGAGCCTGCTTCTCCCTCTGTCTGCTGCTCCCTCTGCCTGCTGCTCCTTCTGCTTGTGCTCTCTCTCTCAAATAATAAAATCATTTAAAAAAAGTATAATTGAATCCTCCTTTAGTTAAAAAATGAACATTAAAAATCCTGATGTTAAACTATTTTAGCTATTTGTTCCATGAATACATACTAGAAAAAGTTAACTTTAATACCTAAATTATCTTTTAAAATTTTTAAAAAATAGTATAAAATGGGATTTAAAAAAATCCAGTTGGATGGATCACTTAGAGTTATACCTGTGTTGCTTGGAATGTTATAAAATTGGAGGTTTGGAGGAATCTTTATTGTGATTATCATGAAATGCTGATTAGGAAAGAAATACCACTTTGTCTTAATGTAATAAAATGGTGTTTGGTTGCTTATTATCGTTTTCAGAATTTTTTTTATGTTTATTCACGAGTTGTGGCTTCATTGTCTTGACCTATATTCACTGAACATTCCTGATCTGATTGTCTAAATTTATGCCTTTGAATTCAGTTTCCGTTGAGTTTGCATTTATTGTCTTATCCACAGATGAAAAAAATACATGTAAAAGATATCATTAAAAGAAATGCTAATGTAAAATCTGGCTTTACCAATTTAAATATTTAAACAGTTCATTAATTGAGCTGTGCATAAAGCCAGTTGAATCACTGAACCTTGTTTTTATTTTTCAAGGTTCTAATTACAACCTAAAATTTTACAAAATTACAACCTAAAATTTTAGCAGGAAATGGTGTAAGTGGAAATAGAGTGGGGAGAGCATGGACTCATTGCTTCCAAAGTATAAAGGGAGGCCCTCACTCCCACCTCGTCTCACACGCCACAGCCATCGTGAACAGAATAGAAGCTAAAAGGATGACAAACTGTGGAGTATTGGGAAGTAAGAGATCAATTCTAAACCTCCAAACTGACTGTGGGTGAAGTCCCCAGGCAACACTCCTATTGAACAATTATCAGCAACTTATCATCGGAGCTACTTCAGGTTGCCAGGACAGGTATGAACAGAGTAGAGTTTCTCTGCTGGGAAAGTAATATTCCCATATTTCCATATGGTTAGAGTTTCTGAGCAAATATTATTTATAATATTATAGTGTATATTATTTATAAGGTGAGTGAATAGAAACAAGTCTTAATGACAGTGAAATATCCAGGAAATATTTATAAATTTCTTCTTCCTGGAGCCATTTGTTCATGTTGCAAAGGGTTATAACAACCTAGGGACCTCCACCTCACTCCCTTCCCAAACATGATTTGCATTCATTAGAGAACAAAGGTTTTTCTCTCTTTCAGTAGCAAAGTTATCTGTACAGCAGTCTCATATAAGCTCCAAGATTCATAATTTTCTAGTTCTTTTGTAAAGAGCCCCTACAATATATAATATACACCATATTGCCCCAACAGGGAAATGAGGCAGGGAACTAGCACTAAGATTGCTATGTAAGTAAATAATCCATCTATCCTATTCAGAAAACTCACAGTTATAGTCAGGATAAAATTAATATAAATAGAGTTTTCACTCTGTCCAAAGGAACTAATCATCTTTTACAGTTCTATTTTAAGTAACACAGAATTTTATTTCTAATAACTGGAGAATAAACATTTTCAATTAAGTATGGAATACCTATGGAAAGTGACTATGTAGTAGGTTCTAAAATAATTGTCAATATCAACAATTAAAGAATGCAGAGCATGTTCTCTAACCACATTGAAGTTCAGATGGAATCTGAGTCAAAGAAAACAATTATAGATATATACATAGGTATTTCCAAATAATCTATGTAGCAGAGACCATAATAATTTAATACGGAATAATGATAAATAATGTCTATATCCGTAGGACTAAAACTGAAGAGATATTTAAGACAGAAATTAATAGCTTTAAAGGCTGTGAGCTGAATAAAGGAAACCTCATTTAAAATGGAGTCAATAGGGCGCCTGGGTGGCTCAGTGGGTTAAGCTGCTGCCTTTGGCTCAGGTCATGATCTCAGGAGTCCTGGGATGGAGTCCCACATCTGGCTCTCTGCTCAGCAGGGAGCCTGCTTTCCTCTCTCTCTCTCTGCCTGCCTCTCTGCCTACTTGTGATCTCTCCCTGTCAAATAAATAAATAAATAAAATCTTAAAAAATGGAGTCAATAGGGGAGCCTGGGTGGCTCAGTTGGTTAAGCATCTGCCTTCAGCTCAGGTCATGATCCCAGGGTCCTAGGATTGAGCCCCATATCGTCAAGCTCAGCAGGGAGCCTACTTCTTCCTTTACCCCTAGCGTGACACTCTCTTTCTCTCAAATAAATAAATAAAATCTTTAAAATAAATACATAAGTAAAAAGGAGTCAGGAGGCCAGAAAGGGGAGCTCTCACAATGTACCCCTTGTCACAGCCCTTTGCATCCCCACCATGAAGACCTAACTTGCATTCCCAACAGGAAGAAGCCTACTTTACTATCCCTGAAGGATTAAGGAAGATTTTTCCCTTGGCCTGCAACACCCCAGCTAATGAGAGACCATCACAACTTAGCCAATGGAAAGCCATTACCCTTCAAACTCCCAGTTTACTCTAATAGACTTCCATTCAAAATGGCCCCTCATATTTCCATCCTTTTCTCCATTAAGTAACATTCCCTCTCCTTTGTTTTCCAGACTTTCTCTTCTATTCCTGAATAAATCCATTTTGCTGTTAAAATAACTAGCTATTTTCAAGGTTGACAAGACTTATGTTTGCAAAACAAAGACTAAAATTTAATGACTAAGAATCCAACTTAATGTTGAGAAAAAGAATAATCACAAAATTAGTGTAAAACCATTATCAGAAGTTATTGGAATAGAAAATGAAGAAAGTTACTGCATGTACTTAACCCGCTGCCCCAAATAGTCATTTGTTGGTTCATTTTTTTTTTTATCACATATTTTCACACTTGAAGGAGGTAACAAGATTACATATGGAGATAGCCACTTATTAAAATAACAAGCTGGGGTTGGCAGGCAAAATTACCATCTTGGCAGGACTGAGAACACTTGATCAAAGATTCAGATCCATGATGGATTCAGTGATCCTTTAAATTCAGTTGAGTGGAACCAGGGATGCTTGGGGAAATCTTTTAGGATTGTTTGACCTGAGTTGGCACTAATTGAGCTGGATCTCTCATTTTAGAAATACAAATCTTCAAATGCCGTATGCTCCATTTTTTGGTCATCTGGTATATTATTCACTACCCTCATCTATTCATTGAACCATAATATCTTTTACAGAGGAAAACAGAAAGTTAGTAGTTCAAAAACAATTAATAGTGTCAACTGGAAATACTAAGGAAGAGACAACAATTGTCAATATTAAAATGTAAAGAAACATTTAAAGATGCAGCAAATCCAAATTGAATTTTTAAAAAAATACTAAAGGAAGTGACTCAGTGATTTATCATCTTCCTATAAAGAAGGTCTAGAAAGTTGTACAAGTGACTTCTACCAAGCATTCAAAAAACCCAGAATTTTATTATTACATAAAGTCTCCTAAGGAATACAAAGAGATTATCTTCCTGCTTGGCTTTTATGAGGTAAGCATCATCTTAATGCAAAAAAAGACATGGAAATATGAATGAAAGAAAATAATCTTTATCACTGGTTTTGGTGTAATCTCAACTAATTTCCCTATGGTTTAAATCTTCTTTAATCCCTGAATAATTCACAATTAATAAATTTAGGTAAATTAAAACTATTATATTAATATTTTTATATGAAGGACTTTTATATATTTGATATTTTATGCATTTGTACTTTTAAAAACCTGGTCTATCAGAGCAAGCAAGTCAACACTGATTCCAATGCAATTGTGCTAGTGAGCATGTGATTTAGACTCATGGTTTTAATTTGAAGTGAGTATATGTAACACCAAGGCAAATACATTTGTTAAATTTATAAGAATCATTTAAGTATTCAGCATGTTTTTCATTTTTAAACAGTAAAAACACTTGGACTATATAAAGTCTATATACATACTTAGAATGTTTATATGACTTTGGTTAATTTAAAGGAAAAGCCACACAATAATCAAAGAAAATCACTTAGACATTTCCTGGGTGTATATATATACAGAATCATATTTATAAGATGTAGATACAGAATAAAGAACGGAATTTTTAAATAAATTGAAAATCAATGTGATGACCTAAGTAAACCTGGGGACACAAAACACTATTTTCAAGGACACTAAAAACTCATTGTCTATGAACAGGAACATGGATCAATATTCATCCAGTATGCCTTCATGACAGTTCCATACAGGCAGTACCAATCCTGATTGTTCTGGCATCAATAGATGTGTTGAGATCTATGACTTGATACTTGTTTTGAGTATGACCTAGACAGAAAGATCCCATACTATTGTGAAGCCAATTGTCCACCAAAAGATCTAGAGAGGCAATTCCAAAAAAAAAAAAAAAAAAAAAATGCCAACACTATGTTATGGTAATGTGACAAACTAATTTAAAAATTTACATTTAAAAATAAAGATCAAGAATATTCAAGGTATTCCTATAAAAGAATGAGGTGAGGAGCTTGCACTAGTAAAAGACAATGCAATACAGGCAAAGGATCAAAAAAGTGAACAGTAGAATACAGTCAAGAAATAGTTTTATTCTCATAATAGCTTGATGTAGGAGAAAAGAACTCCTCCTGCTATACCTACCCCTATACAGGGATCTGCGCTCCCACCTCTTTATTTTCAGCCAATTATCTCAAATAAAGCAACAGTACCTGCATCTAGCTTCAAATTTTGGGTATGTGCACTGTGTCCATCCTTCTCACCTGCTTAAGGACATCAGATGGCCAGAACTATGCCTCTGTGACAATATTGGGGTTTTGAGGGTAAAGAATGTAACTTCTCGGGGCACCTGGGTGGCTCAGTGGGTTAAGCCTCTGCCTTCGGCTCAGGTCATGATCTCAGGGTCCTGGAATCGAGCCCCGCATCGGGCTCTCTGCTCAGCAGGGAGCCTGCTTCCTCCTCTCTCTCTGCCTGCCTCTCTACTTGTGATCTCTCTGTCAAATAAATAAATAAAATCTTTAAAAAAATAAAATAAATAAAATAAAATGAGAGATCCAGCTGAATTAGTGCCAATTCAGGTCAAACAATCCTAAAAAATTCCCCCAAGCATCCCTGGTTCCAGTCACTAATTTTTAAGGATCACTGAATCCATCATGGTTCCAAATCTTCGATCAAGTGTTCTCAGTCCTGCCAAGATGGTAATTTTGCCTACCAACCCCAGCTTGTTATTTTAATAAGTGGCTATCTCCATATATAATCTTGTTACCTCCTTCAAGTGTGAAAATATGTTATTAAAAAATGAACTGACAAATGAAAAATGAACTGACAAATTTGGGGCAGTGGGTTATATATATATATATATATATATATATATATACATACACACACACACGTGTATATATATTTATGTGGGTTATGTATGAAATCATTATGCATATATATATATACATATATATATATGAAATCATTGTGCAGATTAAAGAACACTTTGTTTACTCCTTTAAACATGTTTAGGTACACACTCAGAAGAACATGAGTTACTGAATTTTGAGATTTGCTTCATTAGATTTTTAAGAGTTACTCACATGCTTGTAGAACATTTTGGCAATTATGGACATTGCTGCTATGAACACTGGGGTACATATGGCCCTTCTTTTCACTACATCTGTATCTTTGGGTAAATACCCAGTAATGCAATTATAGGTCATAGGGTAGCTCTATTTTAATTTTTTTCTACTTTTAATTTTTTGAGGAATCTCCACACGTTTTCCAAAGTGGCTGCACCAATTTGCATTCCACCAACAGTGTAAGAGGGCTCCCCTTCCTCCACATCCTCTCCAACACTTGTTGTTTCCTGTCCTGTTCATTTTGGTCATTCTAACTGGTGTAAGTTGGTATCTCAATGTGGTTTTGATTTGAATTTCCCTGATGGCTAATGATGATGAACATTTTTTCATTTGTCTGTTAGCCATTTGTACGTCTTCTTTGGAGAAGTGTCTGTTCATGTCTTCTGCCCATTTTTTGACATGATTATCTGTTTTTGGGGTACTGAGTTTAAGGAGTTCTTTATAGATCTTGGATATCAGCCCTTTGTCTGTAGTGTCATTTGTGAAGATTTTCTCTCATTCCGTGTGTTGCAAAGATACAGATGTAGTGAAAAGAAGGACCATATGTACCCCAATGTTCATAGCAGCAATATCTACAAACACCAAACTGCAGAATGAACCAAGATGCCCTTCAACAGACAAATGGATAAAGAAGATATGGTCCATATATACAATGGAATATTATGCAGCCATCAGAAAGGATGAATACCCAACTTTTGTATCAACATGTATGGGACTGGAGATTATGCTGAGTGAAATAAGTCAAGCAGAGAAAGTCAAGTATCATGTGGTTTCACTTACTTGTGGAGCATAAGGAATAACATGGAGGAAATTAGGAGAAGGAAAGGAAAAATGAATTGAAGTAAATTGGAGAGGGAGATGAACCATGAGAGACTGGACTCTGAAATAAACTGAGGGTTTTGGAAGGGAAGGGGAGGTGGGGGGATGGGTGAAGCTTGTGGTGGGTATTAAGGAGGGTATGTATTACATGGAGCACTGGGTGCGGTGCATAAACAATGAATCTTGGAACACTGAAAAACTTAAATTAAAAAAAAAATGTAGCTATATATCTCCACCAATTTATCCTGTTGTTGAAGGTTTTAAAATCAGATAAATTCTGGGACTACAGTTTGAAAGAACTAAGGAAATTTAGTTAAACCTTATTGTAAATGTTATCATCTTCGGGAATTTAATCTACCCAATTTATTAATTAGGCATTCATCAAAGAGTGAATTTTAATACAAAATTGCTAGATTCATAAATGAGAGAATTATTTGAGATTTAAGATTTAAGAAGAAATACAGACCTCTTTTAATTTTTTTCAAAGATTTTATTTATTTATTTATTTGACTCAGAGAGAGATCACAAGTAGGCAGAGAGGCAGGCAGAGAGAGTGGGGGGAAGCAGGCTCCCCACTGAGTAGAGAGCCCGATGAGGGGCTCTATCCCAGGACCCTGAGATCATGACCTGAGCTGAAGGCAAAGGCTTAACCCACTGAGCCACCCAGGCGCCTACAGACCTCTTTTAAATATAATGCTTTAATACCCTGAATTCCAACCAAAGCACAAGTAATTGATATCTATTTTTCTACATACTAAAATACTCCTTGCATGTTAAAAAAATGTAATATCCCATTTTTAATTTGGAGGCTGTCATGCAATGTTAGATAATGGTTGGTTATATGTACTATTTGACTTCGCAAGATACAGAAATCTGGAATGGAATCTCAGGTTTGCTACTCAACAGCCCCTTGACTGGGGAAAGCTGTTTTGCCTCTCTGAGCTTGAATTTTCAATATAAACATGGGTATGGTAATTGTATCTACACATCTTTTTTAATGATTATGGTAGGTAAATGACTTGTGTTAGGTCCCGGTAAATAGTAATAATGCAAATGGTAGTGATTCATTGTTAACATGGCAAAATCAGCTAATATTGTATGTCCAACATTGAGTGTCCAAGGAGACCACATTTAGTAAGGACTTTGCAGAAGAAGGGATATAGGATGTATTCAACAAGAGGGAAAAGCAGGGAATTAAGATAAAGGCTCAGAAGAAAGAAAACACAAAGCAAATCTTGAGGTCTGTAAATAAATCTCGCAAAGGTTTATATTGAGGAAATAAATATGAGCAAATGGATTAAGTCCAGATTGTAGAGAAACTGGAATAACAGAAGAGTTTCTATGTTAGTAATGGCTTACATATTAAGAGCTGTGAAGTGAAACAGTTAAGCACTAAATACTGAACCCTGGAACTAGATGTAAATAGAATGATTGTCAAAATGATATTTAGACTAAAATAAGTAGAATGTAAAATTGCTTCCCAGTATCATTTTCTAAAAATAAAGTTTTGTTCAGTGGAAATGCCTTTAAAAATGCAAAACACTACAACTTTCCTGAATTCAATTTTTGAAAATGACAGGTTTATTCTCTTGATGTGCTTTAGATATTTAAATGGTTTTACCACAGCACTATTAAACTAACACAAAAACCTCAATTTCAAGTGATAAAGTGGTAAAGTCCGGAAGCAAAGTGTCATTAGTCTTGGCTATGAACTGAAATAATTTTTTTTCTTTTTTGCTTTAGGAAATTTAATCCCTTCACATGATGATAAAATCATGTATTTTCTCAACATAGGGTATTTAAAACTAATTTTGTTCCATGTAGTGAAGAATTATTCTGGAATCCTTTTTATGTTAGAAATAAGAAGCAGCTTTTTAAAAATAAGTTGATTGTTAATAAAAAGTATATATACTTTATTTTGAAAGATGAATTCCTTAAGTAATGATTTTCTTAGGGTAATAATGTATAGTTTTAGAATGAACATTTGTTCACATAATTTTTCTATTATTTTTATGTGAATTTGTAAAAATTAGTCAATTAGAAGGCAAACTTTTTAGTGATATGCTTTTGGATCACTGAGGACAAAAATCAGCCCAGTAGTTCTCAAGATGTGTTGGGAGAGACAAACCATAAGAGACCGTTAATCATAGGAAACAAACTGAAGTTGCTGGAGGGGAGGGGAGTGGAAGAATGGGGTGGTTGGGTGATGGACATTAAAGAGGGCACGTGATGTGATGAGCACTGGGTATTATAAAAGATTGATGAATCACAGACCTGTACCTAGGAAACCAATAATACATTATATGTTAATTAACTGAATTTAAGTTAAAAAAAAATGTGGTTGCCAAACTCACAGAAGCAGGAGGATCACCTGGAAAATTTAGAAGTATATTCTGAGGCCCCATCCTAGATCTATGAATCAGAAGCTGGACATGGGCTCCAGCAGCCACTGTTTTAATAAACTCTCCAGATATTTCTCATGTACACTAAACCTTGAGAACTACTGATTTAAGATTTCTCACTGGATTAGAGATTTTCAATAAACTTTAATTACTGTGTACAGATAATCAGAGAATGTAAATTTCTTATGTCTAACATTTTTCCATTCAGCTCAATTAGCATTTTCTAATTCCCTGAAATTTGCTTGTTGGTGTTCATATATGCCAAAGAACTTAAGTAGGTAATTACTAACTTAAAAATGGTTTCTAAGTAATTCCTCATCAAGCCAGTAATTCATACTTAATGATAAATTTATGAAGGGTGCATGCATTTTTTAAATATTAAGGGGAAGAGATATAGCAGAATTCTGCCAGATCTTATCCCATGGGATCCACCCATCTCTTCCATCTTTGATTTGACAGTGGTTGCAAAATGATGGTGTAAAGACTTGCTTTGTTATAAATACTACAGAGAGGTAGAAACTACCTTGTTCTTAATCTATTCACTTACTACTTTTCTAGTCATGCCTAACACACAGGCATGACCATACACAGGCACATACAGACATGTGTGTACAACTCCACTGCCAAAACACTTCCAACCCAGGAAGAGGAGTGCCACTGCTGTCCCTGCTAGAATTAGTAATTTGTTTTTCTCTTATGGGAATTTATCAATTGTTGTTCTATGGTAGTGACATGAAATATGATACCGGATATACAGTACGAGCTAAGCAGGTTATACCAACTTTCTTAGGAACCCCATAAACTTATCTAACATGGTTGCTAAGAAAAAAAAAAAAGCTAACCTTGCAACACATAATTCCTTATTTAAGGAGCTCTATGGTCTAGGTTAGCATTGCTCAGTACAAATATAATGTGAGCCAACGATGTTTTTCTACTTTTTAGTAGCTACATTAAAAAGGTAAAAAGATACTGATAAATGTGGATAGGTTATTCAATCCAAAAGATCCAAAATATTATCAAGTCAAAATGTAATCAGTATAAAAATTGAGATATTTTATATTTTTATTTATTTTTCACTAGTATATCTTTTGATTTGGCACAAGGCTTGCATTTACAGGATGTCTCAATTCACACAAGGACCGTAAATAGTGGCTATTGTATACACGCCCCTGTTCTGGCCTCAGAAGCAAGCAGATTTTCCCTAGACATGAAAAAAAAAAAAGCAATATAACTTTATTAACATATCCATTCACCAAATTAAACTCTTCCTCTAAAAGGCTATACTTCTCTGTATAAAACCAAAATATAGGGGTGCCTGGGTGGCTCAGTGGGTTAAAGTCTCTGCCTTCGGCTCAGTCATGATCCCAGAGTCCTGGGATCTAGCCCCGCATCGGGCTCTCTGCTCCGCAGGGAGCCTGCTTCCTCCCCTCTCTTTCTCTGCCTGCCTCCTCTCTGCCTACTTGTGATCTCTCTCTCTCTCTCTGTCAAATAAAAAAAAAATATGAGGACTTTAGATTATATGTTAATCTTTTGGTTTGGGTTTCAAGCATCAAGTTGCTGCAAGAGGTGCTTCTTTTTTTCCTATAACTTTTTCATTTCTTGGGTAGATGGTCCTGCATCTAAACTTTGTTTTAGAATGTTCCTGCTGAGCAATGGGCCTAAATGTCATTTGTAGTGTCTCCGCAGTTCTCGAACTATTTTAAGCAATAGAATATTTATGTAAGTATTTCCATGTTACACTAGTACACAGAAACATTCTTAAGCCATGATTATAGTGACTGTTTACAGTTGGGCTTACTTTAAAAGAGGGATAATCAAATGGAACTTTGCTGAGTTGTACTGGGAATCCAGCTTAAGAAGCTAATGTCTATTGCTGTGAATAGTCCAAACCTATGTTGGCCAAGTTCTTCTCCTTTTCTCTTCCTCAATAATTCTTCTGCAGGTCTCTAACATACTGAGTGTTTTTATCATTAACATGAAAGGTATATGAAATCATCCAGGAAACAAATTGAGGGTTTCAGAAGGAAAGGGGGTGAGGGGAAGGGGTAAACAGGGTGATGAAATCATCCTTATTGGAATGTATCCTCCCCTTAGTTTCTTAAATATAATTCTGACAGTTTGACACTTTGATCCTTCATTCACTTCTGCACTAGAAAATCTACAGTCTCCTTTTTAAGTGTGATATTCGATGATTTTAGTTTTTCTTTTACTATGAAAGGTAGGATAAAATTCCAAGGAGCTAAATATTCCCAAACTTTTTTCTGCTTTTTAAAGTGATAGTATATTTTGACTTTTGTAAACTATTTTTTACATTTTCTTATTCATAAGTATGCTAAGTGTTATAAAGTTGCAACAACATAAATAGCGGTTTTGAAGGATTAAATACATTTTACTCAAGTGTTATTTAAATGTCCTTGAATCACATACTTGAGAAAATAGACTCAAAGAATAAACCCTGGTTCAATTAATTGCAATTTTCCTTAACTGTTTAATATTTCTCTGTATTTGCATTGTGTTAAGTCATTTCTCAATCACAGATGTCCCCTCTACTACCCTCTAGCATTTCGAAGTGAGAAAGAGCTGTTTGGTAAGACACAGACACAAAACTCATTAAAAAGGAACTATAGTGTCAGGGAGCAGGAACTTCCTATTCTGTTTAAGCTCCTTCTATAGCCAGACTAAGAATCAAATTGTCTTGAGACAGATTAACAGGAGAAAATCAAATTTAATGGCTTACCTACAGAGAAGCTACACAGACACAGAAATTCCAAATACAGTCAGTCAAAATGAGGTGTATATGTATCATTCTGAACTGAGGAGAAGAGGGTAGCGGTTTGAGACTTCAAAGGGAAGGAATGCAATTCACAGGAAAGTAAAAAAGAGTAAATGATACCCAAGTGTTTGCTGGGCCACTCAATGGGATGTAAAGGACTTTGATCTGGCAGGTCTTGCTAGGTTCCTCCTTGTCTACCAAACCTAGTTCATAGGCCATAATGTAGTTATCTACGGTGATAAGCTCCATCTAAATTCTCCATCTAAATTCTTTTCAGGCAGTTCCGTGGGGGAAGTAAAGAGCTTTTCCTGAATCTGCTGGGTTTTCAATTGCTTTTTTAACTCACAATTACTTTCATGCCTAGTGGCCCATCTTGAGGTGGCCTCACCTTGGCCCCTACAATAGCAACCTCTAGGTCACTTCCCACTCACTTCTGCAAAAGAAAGAATGACACAATGTGTCAAGATAAAGCAAAAGAAAAAACAATCACAATTTTCCATTGTTCCAAGTTTTGAGCTATTGTGTGAAACTGAGTCATCAACTACATATTCTCTTGGACCCAATGTCTCATTTTCTTTTTAATCAGGTTTATTGTGAGTTCTTCTTTTTTTCTTTTGTGACCATATATTGTTTTTTTTATTTTTATTTTTTTTTTAAAGATTTTATTTATTTATTTGACAGAGAGAGATCACAAGCAGACAGAAAGGCAGGCAGAGAGAGAGAGAGGGAGAGAGGGAAGCAGGCTCCCTGCTGAGCAGAGAGCCCGATGCGGGACTCGATCCCAGGACCCTGAGATCATGACCTGAGCCGAAGGCAGTGGCTTAACCCACTGAGCCACCCAGGCGCCCTTGACCATATATTTTTAACAAATCTTCTAGACTTTTTGGGGGAGTATTCCTTTCTGAAATATTGATCCCTAAAATTACCCACATGCTCATTTCTTTGATTTTAGGCTAATATGTCTTATTAACCAACCTGTAGTGTATCTCTTCTGTCTTACTTAAAATGAGAGAAACTGTTAATGTTCTAGAGGGGTAGTTATAAAATATAAGCCTTTAGCCTAATTCCATACTTCATCCTTTCAAACAACAAAGCATCTAGACAGTAGATGGTTTTTCTTTTATGCGAGTCAACGGATTATTTTTCCATCTTATTCAAGGACTTAGAATTTCAGTCTTGTCAAAGGCCTCAATCTAACAAAAGGCTTGTACTTCAGTAATACTGTACAAATTCTAAGTGAATCTTCCAATATACCCAAGCTTCTTTTATACATGTACTCATTAAGAACCAAATTTACTACTTCCCCAGACCTCCATCATATTGTAAAACGTTAGAAGAGGTACCCTACATGTGTGTGTGTTTCCATTACGCCAGTAATTCCAGATTTCTTAGAACAAGACATCCATTCTCTGAGAGAGTGTCGGGCTCCTAGATTATTGCTTTCTTATTTCAGACTGCATTTCCTTGAGATAGCAAAGGAAAAGAGTTTCAGTTTTGTCCTCCCATCCCTACACTCACATCATGCCTAAGTCCAACCATGTTCAATCGTACACAGGTATAGATAGCTTTTACAACTTAGTAGGCCGTCTCAGACAATTTGTGAATATTTAGTTACGAAAAACCACTGGTAAGGTTAAATGAAGAATCAAAATTGCCATCTCCTAAAACGTGTAGGTTATCATGTTCCACTTCCCTGCTTTTTAAAGCTTTTTACAGGTGTGCTGTTATCTGGGACACCATGTGCCTACAGGCGGAGATCACAGGCTCTCCGGAAGAACTTTATGCCTCTTTAATTGTGTTTTACCCTAGAGGGCACTGCCCTCTTGTACCTGATATACTATCAGTAGATAGTCATTCATAGGTTAAGACTTTTCATCTTAGGAAGTTCTCTATAAAAATGCAAATTTCCCTCGAAAGGCTCTGAAACGGACATGCTAAGAGGCTATTAATCAGGAAGAATCCCAGGGAAGTTGAAACTCTCAGCTAGGATTCCATTACCTTCTAAGAGTATTTTGATGCCAATTTGAAACCTGAGGCAAGCAAAGAAGGACAGTGTTCTCTAGGGCCAGGGCAAAGAAGGAAGGAACAGGACCTTCCTTCAGAGGAGGCAGATCTAAAGTTCTGATAATTGCATTCTAAATCAGATAACATTAATGAGTCATTGGTCAGCTAAAAATGTTGTTTTCATTTATGGTTGGAGAGAAGAGAGTTTGGTGAAAAAACAGAGGGCTTACATTCAAATATGGTTGGAGAGAAGAGAGTTTAGTGAAAAAACAGAGGGCTTACATTCAAAAGACCTAAATTTTTTAAAATTTTATTTTTTCAGTGTTTCAGGATTCATTGTTTATGCACCACACCCAGTACTCTATGCAATATGTGCCCTCCTTAATACCAACCTTCAGGCTCACCCACCCCTTTCCCCTCTAAAACTCTCAGTTTGTTTCTCAGAGTCCACAGTCTCTCATGGTTCGTCTCCCCCTCCGATTTCATTCACTCAAAGACCAGCATTATATGTAACCACGTCTGGAGGTTTCAATGCCACCATCGTATTCATCCACTATGTGACTTCAGGCAAAACTACTTCTTAGACCCTCCACCACAGGGTACAGAGGACAGTAAGGTATTTTGGAGGATTGAATCAAATGAACCATGATAAGCACTGGTTAAAAAAAAAAAAATGTTACTATTACAATTACCATGATTCCTACCATCACACTGTCTAACATATACCAAGTTCGTACTACATGCTAGGTATTATTCTAAGCAATTTATTTAAATTTATGCATTTAATCCCTCCTCAACACCATGAAGTATGTTCTTTTAAATCCCCTACTCTATTGTCATGCAAATGAAACAGATATATTGAGCAATTTAAAAATTTTATACTTAGGAGAGTCAGTATTTGAACCTAGGTAGTCTGACTCCAGGGCCAAGAATCTTAGCCACTTATGTGTTATGCTGCTGCTGCTTTTTCTTAGTCATTGTATTACTACTACAATTACTACTAAAAGGTATATTTTTGAGGAATTTCAGATTGTTTTGAATAAAATCTCAATATCTCAGTTTCCTTATAACAATGTTAAAGATACCAGCCATAATCTGCCTCATGGATTTGTTGCAAGGCTTTAATAAGATATTGTCTGTGCTAACACAGTAGTCCTCAAAATTTAAGTTTCCTAGAGTCTTGTTAAAATGCAGTTTATAATTCATTAGTTCTGGGATATTTCTAACAAATTTCTGAATTTCCAGAAGTTTCCAGTTGATGCTGATGGTCCAGGTACCACACTGAGTGACAAGGTGCTATGAATCTCCTGGAAAATTCTGCACTTTTAGTATTAGTGACTCTTGGCTATTTGCTATGTGACAAGTTTTGGGCTCATGGGGCTTGAGGAGTATTGTTGGCATACTAGGGCAGAGTTCTGTATAGATGGGGCCATTCTGTCACCCAAAGGTCTGATGTACATTACAAAAACAAAATGAAAGTTCGAGATGTTCTATAAATATCTTTAACTTCCTGTCGGTCTTAAGAAATTAAACATGGTATTCTTTCAAGTATTTTCCTGTTACAGAATAAAGATGGCATCTTTAAGTGTCTCCCAAAGGAGAAAAGTTATTAAATATAATCATTGTTTGTTGCCTGGGATAGAAGAAATGACATTTTGCCACCTTGCCCCTTGGAAATGGTGACAAGGTGTCAGAGATTGCATCAATGGCTGAATCTTTTCGTTCTATTCTTCCATCTTTCCCCAATAAGGGAGAGGGAGATAAGGGGTTTTTCACTGTTCTTGCTTTGAAATAAAAACAACAACACCCAGGAGAGGACTGGGGATAAATGTATGATTCTTTTTTTTTTTTTTTTAATGTCTGATTCTTATTATCATCTTGGGAAAAATAAAAAATATCTTCACCAAAAAACAAAAACGTTTCTCATTACTCTATATCCCTTGGGATTCTGAATCTATCATTTCCTATCTTATTTAAACAAATGTAGAAACAAAGTTAATAAAAACTTTAATTCAGAGTCTCACAGGGAGAGGGCATTTTTCTTGATCTTTGACTAATAATTCCCCCAAAATGATTGGTAAAAGTTCTTACAAACCATAAAGTACCAAACAAATGTCAGGATAATAAATCATTGCTGCTACGAGATTTCTTCACATAGCAGTAATTTCTTTTAAAAGTCTAAATAGAACCTATACTATTTAGAAAATGGTTTCACCCAGTTTTTATAGGTGACAAAAGAGGTTACAGTGATGAATATTTGACCCTTTCCCTCAGTCCATCCTGGACAGTTACCTTAGCAAAAGAGTAAATACTATACACGTCAGTCACCTTGAAACTCAGTCTCCACAGTGGCCATCTGATGGCTTCAATATTCATTTGTTCATTCCTCCCACAAATGTTTGAGAAAGTGTCAAGGAGAAGAAACAAGGTCATGGATATGTGGGAAAGTGTCATGAGAGGCCAACTTAACTCACTTCATGATTGTGCCCTAATTCATGCAGATGAATAAGATGGAAATGATTTGAGAATGTCATAAATGTTACTAATTTTCAAAAGGGAAGCATGGGATAATAATAAATGTTACATTGTTGAAAGCTTTAAGAAGTATATATATATTAAAAACTAATGATACACTTTTAAAGTTTGTCATTACTTAGAGAAAATGTTCATTTGATTTACTATTTAGCAAATTAATGCACTGTTAACACAACAACCCTAAGACAATCAGTGTTGAAAAGTACATAACTAGACTGGTATTATTGCTCAAAAGGGTGATTTTATAGGTAACGCTCACCTCTGACATTTTGGAGAGTAATTTCCAAATGGTATATGAGGCATGTTTTATCTTTAGTTTAATGTGTGATAAGGAAGAAGGGGCAAATGTCTCTCAAACATGAGAATTAGCACCCTCTCCTGATGTGTAGTATTCTGCCATACTAGGAGAATAAAACACTGTTTTGCAATACATGATTATAATTTGGAAAAAGATTCAGAATGGACAAAAAAAGCTCAAAAGGTTTTAAAAGCATTAAAAATGACTTCTATGATTGTTATTCTTATGTTTAAAGATAAAGAGGTTAGAAATAGGCAGAAGGCTTCAGTTTTCTTTAAAGAGAGAGAAATTTTATAATCAAAAGTTTCTACTTGGCAAAACAGTTGGTTTCCATATAAAAAGTTGAAAATTTCTTTGAAATGCTTGATGAATTCAGAACAGTTGATCAAATCCATATCTTTAATAATCATTTTTTACCGTTACTGATTTATATGTACATTCATCCACCTAAAACTATTGCATTAAAATTGTGACCCAGACAACCAGGAATAGAGTCCATGTCCTTGAAAATGTATTCTATTAGTGTAGGAAATACACTGTACATAGACCAGCCATAACCCAATATGAGATGCACTCCCCAACCCCTTGGTTGGGGATACAGAGGATGCTACTGACCCTTTCCACACTTAGGAAATGCTTTGAAATGCCTTTTTCAACAATGCTGATGGCTAAATCACATCAACAATCCTCAAGCTTCCACACTGAGACAAACTGAATACATATTTGAGAAGGAGGGTTACCAGCTTAGCAAATGAAAGTAGAAGTTAATCAGCTAAATTTGAATTTCAGATAAATTTTTAGTGTATGTCCAATGCAAATATGCAGTACAGCATAAGTGTATCCCATTCAATACTAACACACACACACACACACACACACACACAACGCTGAAATTTGTATTTACTAGATACCCTGAACTTTTTTTGGCAAGCCTACTTCAGATTAGAGCTATTATCTAGAGGAAGAGGAGGAGGAAGAAGAGCAGCAGTAGCAACAGCACCAACTACAATAGTAACAATAGTAGGAAAAGCTATTTATCAAGTGCCCCTTCTGTGCTCTGTGTTCATTCTCTCATTTAACTCTTCCCAACAGGCCTCTGGGGTAAGTGCTTTAATGGATGAGGAATTTAGCAGAGTACCTGGCACATAATAACCACCAGTCTCTGTTAGTCATTTCTGTTTTTATTTTTAATTTATTGTACCTCCTCTTAAAGAAGAGGAAATTGAGGCTTTAGGACCTCATATCTGCTGAGTTTGAAAGAAGGCGCTCTGGGATTTGAATCATATCCTGTTTCTGCAGCCTAAGATCTTAGATACTTTGCTCTACTATCCTGAATACTTTCTCTTCAAACATTTGAACTATACTAGGTAGCGAAGCCTTGAACTGGCCTTCTTTTTGACCATTCTAACTAACGACAACATAACCGTAGTTAGTTGGTTGGTTGATTGAAGTTGATGCTCAGAAGTCAGTATGGTGTATAGCTAAAATGGAACAAACATGCTTGATAAGAGAATGTAGGACAACCAGACCTGACAGTTATCCACAAATATCAAAACAAAAACAAAAACAAAAAACAAAAACCACAACTCGAAAAGAGAGAGGTTGTAAATGTCTGCAAAGTCAGTACAATCCAGGTGCTCAGACTCCCAGTAGGGCTCAAAAATGATGTCTTCTTCATTTCAGTTTTTCTTTTGTATGTATTGAATAAACTAATTTATCAACAGAAGAGGAATTTAATAATGTCCACTAAATTTCTTCTGGAAGTCATTAATGCAGAAATCAATGATAAAATCACCTACTACACACTTTTTCAATTACACTTATCTCTAAGCCTGTGATTGGTTTATTGGCAAATCCTTAAAAAAATCTTAATTATAAATTCTTCATTTCCATTATAGATAGTCTAATTTTGATATATTACTTTTGGAAAAACATTATTAATTCAACATCTGAATAAGAAGACTTCATAAATAACAATTCAGACATCAGCTTTTAATAACTAATGTCTTACACCATTAACCTGCCATAGCCATCAGATTTATAGAGTAGCAGAGGTGAGAAAGTGAAAATAGATTGGAAATCATTCTGATAACTACGTATCTTCCCCAGTCTCACCATTTAACCAATGGAAGAGAAGAACTATATAGTGTAACAGTTTAACGACTTGTCAAAACATCAAAGGCCAAGTAGCCAAACTTATTTTGAGGCTATAACAATTACGATGAAATTCAAAATTTAGAATGGCTTTATAAATCTGATTACTAGTGTAATATTTAAGCCTTGTTCCCCAGTAATGCATGCCTCAAATGTTGTTGGAGATCATTTTCATAATATCTCACAGTCGCTAATGGCAGAAGATTTTGAATAAGATTTCGGTGAAGTTTGATCATTTTTCTCCCTTTCTGTAACAACACTGCAGATATGCCTACATGAATGCTAGGCCAAATAATAATACACATTCTTGTCTACTGAAAAAGCTGAGAGGATGGTTATGTGCCTTAGGAACTTCGTTTAAAATAATTCCATAGAGTACAAGAAACTCAAGATGAATGGGTATTGTCTGCTCAGAAAAGCAAAGAACTGTGCATCTTTCCAGAATGTTTTGCTTAAGAATTTTTAAGTTTATTCTTGGTAACAGAGGCAATTCTTCATGTATTATAAAACAGAATACATTCTTAATTTGAAGTAACTTCATTGAACAAGTCATGTAAAGTATAATAGAGCTGCATATTCAAAGTCCACTCTCCTCAGGATGCAAAGGAATGAGCCACATACCAATTTTGATTTTGTTTCTTGGCATGATGTGCAAGATGGTTATATTTTTATCAATAATGTTTAATACTTAGACAAGAAAAACTGTTTTTTTCCAGATGACAGCTTCTCCATTCCTTTCCTTTGGCAAATATTCACATAGTTCATAATTGTAGTTTAACTTGAATGAAGAGTAATAAAAATAACATTTTCCATTAAAAATCTTTGTAGAGTATCTGCTTGTAGAAAAAGTAATTTTTGTGAATTTTTAGCAGTGTTTTCTAAATCTGGCAGGAAAGTGTGTCATATCATATTCTCTAAAGTTTTGAGGGACGCACCCAGACAACAGAAGAAGGAATCTATGACATTTCAAAGACTGATTTATAAGTAATCATCGTGAACTGGCAATGATCTAGGTAGTATTTTTCTGTGCCGTTTTCATCCATTTCTCACCTCAGACATTCTTGCTCCCAAGTTGAGGGGGAAATGAGTTTCAAGACTGGTTGTAAGTGAAAGTGTCACAATTGAACTAGGGTTTTACAAGTGTTTTAGCAGACCGCTATCAAACAAAAGGCAAGCAAGGGAAACCTTGAGGCATTCAGCATCTCCAAATGATAATGGAAGGCTGGCATTATGTCATAACTTAAAGGACAAATGAAGACTTTGTGTCCTCAGAAAAAACATCAGTATTGTCTAGGTCCAAACTAAAGGTTACATTTGTAGATATCATTTATTACAGTAGAAATAAATCCTACTGAAACCTATTTCATAAATAACTCATTATAAAAAGTAACAAATTATATAAAACTAAACCTTTTATACAATATATTCTCTATCTACAGATTCTTCCTGAGGTGAAATAAAGGGAATTAGGATGACCAGTCGCTCTAATGTAAAAAGGATTTCTGATGCAGTGTCCTCTTGCTGCTCTTCCATGGACAAATGTTCCTGTAGTTTTTCTCTTCTATTCTGAATGCCTTACATGAATTTATTCGGTCCCAACAGAAACTAAGGGTGTAGTAATTATGACCATTCTTGTTTGTTTTTTTTAATAATCTTTTTTTAAAGATTTTATTTATTTATTTGACAGAGAGAGATCACAAGTAGGCAGAGAGGCTGGCAGAGAGAGGGGGAAGCAGGCTCCCTGCTGAGCAGAGAGCCCCAGGCGGGGCTCCATCCCAGGACCCTGGGCTCATGCCCTGAGCCAAAGGCAGAGGCTTTACCCCACTGAGCCACCCAGCCGCCCCCCCATTCTTGTTTTTATTTCTTTGTTACAGATATAGATCTCCTAATTCAGAAATACCTCTTCCTTCCTCTCACTCCTTTGCTCCTTCCCTCACTGCTCTTCACCTAGACATATTTAACACTAAGTCTCTTCAGGAAGCGTAGCCTTTCTCTGTAAAATAAGCCCTCTGGTTCCTCTTGTTATTATCAAGCTCTTCCCCCTCTTTCATGAATTTTCAGCAAAACAGTTGCCTGGGTGACACTTATATCGATTCTAGGAAGTTATCACACAAATTGGAATCCTTGATATACAATTTTCTTCGAATTAGTGGTAGAGATTACAAATTTAAGCCAAGGTCAAGCATGCCTGTTTTGAGTGTCAGTTGCATTTCGAAAATGAACATAAAAAAAGGACGTCTTAACCACAGTTACAATCTACTCAAAACTTTGAGTGCTACTGAAGAATAGGTATTAATTATAGAATCTCTTTTTTAATGGTTTGTGACCTTTGGCTTTTTAACTATCAAACCATCTTAACATTAAAACCAAGTAAAAATTCAATTGATCTCTTTCCATAAGTTTTGAGACACACTAAAAACACTAACTTTCAAAATTCTATCTTCCCTTAGGTTTGATATATGTATACAGTTTTAGCTGGTTATTTTAAGAAAGGCTAGTGCATTTTGAGTGATTGTGACCCATCAATTTAAAGGACCCATCTTTGACCATGATATTGCCTCAAATTTTGCATTCATTTGAAAATGCTGATCATTAAAAATTGCTGTAATCCCTCTTGGAAAATAGTAAATTTTTAAGTTATCAATTAGCAAGCTTGATTCCAGAGATGTTAAAGTATTATAGGTTATCAACAAGAACATTGTGACATAATTCTGGCAGATGCCTTGCTCAGGTCCAGCTGTGCTTTATGTGTTGACATCTCATATAGTAGTATGACACGTTTAAACCCAGAAGAATTCATTACCATATGTAGTAGCACAATGGAAGATCTGGGGACAGTGTCTAAATAATAAGGGTTTTACTAATGATTTGGGGGACTGCAAAGGTAATTTTATCTACTAACTTGGACAAGAATTTTGAAATCTTTTTTATCAAATAAACTCACTACAACATTGAAAGGAATAGCTAATAGGTTGTATCAGAAACTATCTTAAAAGGGGAGTGTTGGTGACTGTCAATTAAGATGTTTTACTGGGTATATTCCTTTAGCCAATATGAGCTCTACTTCCTATGTTAAGATGATATTATCACATGGTAGTGAAGTGACATTTTGAAAGTCACTCTGAAGAATGACAGGAAGAGAAATTTAATCAGTAATTATAATGCCTATAGTATATACTAAATACTTTCTATAACCCAGACACTGAGCTACATTCTTTAGATCTTAAGTAAAAATAATTATTTCATTTGTTTCAGGAAACTGAAAAATCAGAAGTTTCATTTGTGTCCCCAAAGATAACTAAAGGTGCCAGAAGGTAGGACTTAATAGCCTATCTGAAAACTACTTAAAATCTTTAAATGTCTATGACCAAGTTGGAGAAGTATGACAAGTGTGATGTGGTTACTACAAAACAGCCAAATTTTCAAGGTGACTTTAGAGAAATGGAGTGGTAAGAGCAAAGAAGATGATCTCCTCTCTGTACTCTTCCCCAAATGGACTTTGCCAAGAAGCTGGTGTTATAGAGACAGAATATTCAGCTTCAAGACAGATTGATGCAAACCCTTAAATTTGTGCCAACTGTAAGACAGTTATAGAATCTGAAGGTTTAAAAAAAATATGGGGGCAAGAATTATTGTCTTTAAATATCTGACAGATTATTACATGAAGGAAGCCTAGACTTGGTCTATGTTATTCTAGAGTATTATTAGAATTACCTGAAAATGGTCAATCTTAGAAATTACAAAGTGTCAGAGCACTGGCTGGAAGATCACAGGACATGGATGTCTTAGGGTTAACTTAATACAGAATACCTTCCCTCAAGCCGCCTTGAAGTTCTCTTCTTAGTTTTGCATTTTTACTACAGGTGGTATAGATTTTTTTTAAAAAATATATTGCTAGGGATTTACTGGTCTTTTTGAATCTTTTTGATTAGTGTTTTTCATCAGTTTTTGGAATACCCTCAGGTATTCCATTTTTAAGTTATCTCCTTTGCCTCACTTTTTCCCAAGTTGTATTTAAATGTATATTAGATCTTCTCACTCAATCCTTCATGTTTTGTGATATCATTGCTATCTCTTTTACATTGCATTCAGGATATTTCATTCTGATCTATTTTCTAGTTCAATAATTCTATCTTCAGCTGTGTCTGAACATGCTGTTAAACTCTTCCACTGAAGCTTATTTTGAGTGAATTTTGACTTCTTGTTATTCCTTAAGGCTTGATTAAATTGGGTGTATACTTGACTTTTTATGGATTGACCTAAAATATGTATTTGTGTGATTCTGAAATCTTCTGCTGTAGAAATCTAAGCATTATATATTGATATTTAACTTGAAAGATCATATGTACAGAAAATAAAGTACGGCCACTTTAACTTAAAGATATTAGTCAGATGTTGGCTATCCTAAGACATAGAATCATAGCTGGGAAACTGGATTTTTTCCAAATAAAATCTTATTCTATAATCTCTCTATATTTTTTTTAATTTTTAAAAATATTTATTTTAGAAAAAGAGAGTGAGCAGGGAGAGGGACAGAGGCGGGGGAGGGGGGGGAGAACCTGACTCCCCTCTGAGTGCAAAGCCTGATGCGAGGCTCTATCCCATGACCCCAACATCATGACCTAAGCCAAAATCAAGAGTTGGGCAGTTAACTGACCGAGTCACCCAATTATTCTATATTTTTATTTTTTTATTTTTTAAAGATTTTATTTATTTATTTGAGAGTGAGAGGAAGCAGGAGAGAGAGCACAAGCAGGGGGAGTGGCAGAGGGAGAGGAAGGGAGAAGCAGGCTCCCCGCTGAGCAGGGAGCCCGATGTGGGACTTGATCCCAGGATGCTGGGATCGTGACCTGAGCTGAAGGCAGACGCTTAACGACTGAGCCACCCAGGCGCCCCAATTATTCTATATTTTTAAATGTAAACCTCTCTTCCTATCTTTCATCCTTAATCTTTATAAGTCCTACAAAAGTTCATCATGTTTAATTAGAATTACCCTAAAATAGATTTTAAGTGTTATATTTAATGCAAGCTTATAGCAACTTATAAAAATATTGTTTTATATACTTTTATATACTTTTCACTTGGAGGTAAAATATGAAATGGCAATGCTGATTTCTAAACAGTTTCTTCTAGGTCTCTAAAGTAGTTAAAAAATTATCAAATTCATGCCTGCAGTCAAAATTTTTGTTTGAACAAAATTAAGTTGGTTTAAAACTATTAAGCATTTGTAAACACCCAGAAGGGACTGGTTTTCTTTTTATTTCTTCAGTGATGTATTGGATGTTGGAGCCTATCCAGGATATTCAAAAATACAGTTTTTGAGTAGATACTTCTCTGTGAACTTATCGTCAATTATTCTGGCAAAAATATTTTATAATCTCTGCATTTTTACAGAAAGACTTAAATATTTCACTACCTAAATCAATGGTTATAGAATTATGAGTTATGCACATGCCTAGATTTTTAAAGTGCAATAAAATCAGAGATTAAAGTTCTATAGAAGAACTACCCGACAAATAGACATGAACAAAGTCAAGAGTTGTTATTAAAAAATCTCTCTAAAATCCTGTTGGACTATTCTAGCTTTCATAAATCCTCCCATCTCCTTTGGGGAAGTTACTTGGCAGAAATTAAAATATTTATGATAAGCACATAGAAATAGGATTACGGCATATGAAGCAGGACAATTTATACAGCATTTGCTTACCTTCCTTTCACTCTTCATATATATTTATGAAACAACTAACAAGAGATTGTTCATAAGTAACAAGAATCCAACTCACAATGGTAAGGCACACTGACTGATCCTGAGACAGGACCCTTAGTTTCAGGCAAGGGTGCAGATGTTGTTATCAGGGTTCAATTTCTCTCTGGTCAACTTCTCTCTTCCATACCAACCACTCACAGGCCACTCATAGGCCAACACTCTCTACATGGCAGCCCCCAGGAGCTATAGGCTTATAACCTGGCATAAAGAGATCATCTTCCACCCACTGGTGTCAACAGAAGTCCCAGATTATGTACTGTTGGATCAGTCAAGATCCCTAGCTTTCTGTACCAGTCAGCACAGGATGGAGGGGTGGGGGAAGGGTTGGCACAGAAGGAGAACAAGCAGACTCCTCCTCATGGAGCCCATCTCATGACCCAGAGATCATGTCCTGAGCTGAAATCAAGAATCAGACACTTAACCAACTGAACTACCCAGGTGCCCCTAACATATGCCTTTTGATGGACACCCTCAAACATTGAAGGTTCTACAAAATATGAAGAAGCATGTTTGAAAACTACATAAAGTAAGAACTTTCTTATAATGTCGACTATAACCTTTTTATTTATTCATTTCTGCTAAAGGAAGTCACTTGTTCAAGCAAAATCCAGTTAGTTTAAGAAAGTTTTAAACAAAGATTAATAAGGATTCTAAATATAGAAAAATCCAAAGTTCCCAAAGGTTTTAGGTGTCCTAGAGTTGTTATGACCCATAGTAAGATTCCAGTGCACATGCTTAGCTGTCCTATAACCACTAGCAATCATTCAGTCATCCAGGAATAATAATACTTATGTCATCACAATTCTACCTGAAGATTAAATAAGAAAACATACATGTAAATGCCAGGCATATGGGACACACTCAAATACATAATAGTTCAAACAGAATAGAATATTATTTCTCATCCATCTAACAGTCCAAGATGGTATAGCTGGTCGACAAAGATGGCTCTCTCCCACTTATAGATAACCAAATTCTTTCCATTTTGTGGCTCTACAAACTCTAGGGCTTTATCATATACAACCATCTGCTAGAAGAGGAAAGAAAGGAAAAGTTTCACAGTTTCCTCAGAGTACACAAATGGAACACCGCACTTCTGATAATCATTTATTAATGGTCATGGCTACACCCAATTCAAGCAATGTTGAGGTATGTTGCCTAGTTTTTCCAAGTAGGCGAAAAAAAGTTATTTTTCTTTAACCACAGTAACCATGCAAGTGTAGTAATTAAATAGGTCTCTTTGGTGCAAGCTATAAGATTTATTAAATTTTGGCTGAAGGACTTATTTACTATAATGGCCATGAGCAAAATAGAAGCTCTTTCTGAACTATAAGCTTTGCTCTAGACATGATATATATATAGAGAGAGTTATATCTAAATCCACCCTAATTGTCAAAGAGATCAACCCGTATGTAGAAAGAATTTGGCCACTTTAAAAGGAAACCTCACATTTGCAATTTGGCCATTATGACAGGTCTCAGTGCAGGGTATTATTAAATTAAAAAATAAAACTCTCAAAAACAAATGAACAGATATAGGATTTTAATACAACATTTAACAAGAGAAAAAAAATTTTAAAGTCCTAAAATTCTAAAAAGGTTTCAAGGCTTAAGATTTTAATTACAAAGAAAAGATTTTTTTTTTTAAGATTTTATTTATTTATTTGACAGAGAGAAAGATCATAAGTAGGCAGAGAGGCAGGCAGAGAGAGAGGAAGGGAAGCAGGCTCCCTGCTGAGCAGACAGCCCGATGTGGGGCTCGATCCAGGACTCCAGGACCATGACCTGAGCTGAAGGCCGAGGCTTTAACCCACTGAGCCACCCAGGCGCCCCAAGAAAAGATTTTTTTAAAAATATTTTATTTATTTGACAGAGAGAGACAAGGAGAGAGGGAACACAAGCAGGAGGAGAGGGAGAGGAAGAAGCAGGCCTCCCACCAAGCAAGGAGCCTGATGCAGGGCTCGATCCGAGGACCCTGGGATCATGACCAGAGCTGAAGGTAGATGCTTAATGACCAAGCCACCCAGGCGTCCCCAAATAAAAGATTTTTAGCAGAATCTTACTTTGTTTATTTGCAAATGACTTGGCCTTTTTCAAGTGGATCAAGTTATACATAGACTATTGGTTTATTCCTATGGCTATCCACCCCATTCCTCATTATATTGGCCCCAGGAATTTCCTAGACACATATCTGGCCTCATATGCCCAGACTCACCCCAAATATGTTGGCACAAATTACAATACAAGTAAAGAATCATATAGAGCCATTAGTTCACAAGACAGAATCAAAACCATCTGAAGTCACTGTAATTTCCAAGTCATGTCGGATAGCGTAAAATAGATCACCATAAATCTTGCAAAGAATTGTCTTTTAGAGAAATCATAGTTAGTCAGTTCCTAATAGCCCCACGCTCTTGTACAGAATTTTCAGTCTAACAAAAAAAAAAAAAAGAGGAAAGTGCTGTAAATGGAGTAAAGTTAATACTCACAAACACAAATCAATGGAATAATTTTTATACCCAAGGAGATGCTGATATTCTCTTGTAAACGACAGCACATTAACAGCCACGGCCTTTGTTGTAATGCATCCAGACTAAGTCACCAGATGAGAATGTGACCCTTGGTCAAAAGAGCACAACTGAGCTTACTGTTAATTTGAACAGACATGGTGGCATAAAACAAAGACACTGAGACCAAAACCTTGTCAGTTAGAATGTAAATGAACCCTGCTGACAGAAAACTCTTTTCTGCATCCAGAAGCTGGAGTCATCACGGGAGGCCCTGTGAATGGCTGCCTGTCAAACTTGCAGAGAGCCAGTGCTCCCCCATGTAGCTGACGTGACACTGGGCAGAAATGGAGGCAGTGATGAACAGAACAGCACATACATAGCCTTGTACGCTATGCAGTTTAGAAGACTCTAGTAGACTAGCAATGCATTTAGTTTTCTGGGGTTTTGTTTTTATTTTTTCCTTCATTCTTCAGTATTTGAACCCGCAGGGAGCTTCCAGATGAGAGGCAGAGTGGGGTGAGCAAATGAAAATGGATGCCTTTCCTATGTAACAGAGAGATGACTCAGTTATTTTTCTGGCTCTGGTACAGCTGTGAGGAAGCATTTTCCAATGTCATCTAAAGCCATAGCCACCTCTGTAAAATTGCCTGGGAGTTCAGGTAAGGACTTGAAGATAAGGCCTCTTGGGCTCTAGAAGCCACTAAACACTTTGCAGTGACTGGGCCCCAACTAACCAGCTGACGTAGGCAGCTAATCAGACAAGCTAACACAGGTATCAGGTATCTGGATATAACCAAAGTTTGTAACACATGAAACACTGCCTGTCACAGGTATTGGGATAAGGAGAAACGGGGCAGCAGGCTGGGTGCAGCATTTGATCAGTTGTGGGATTTTCCTACTTCTCTATGTCACCTAGGAGACAAAAGTCACCTGGAACACATGAGAAGTTTCACATTTTGTAGTGAAACAAATATTGCTATTACAAAATATAGGTTTATATCGAGCAGCTATTAAAAATGTATTTTTCAGATTTGAGAACAAGATCACTGATCCACACTTTGTGGATATTATAAATCTACTTTCCTCACTTCTCCTCCCTCACACACAAAGTTAGTAAAACTCAGTAGTTCCTACCTCATCTCTTCTTTTTACTACAGAATTTCCTCACAGAATATCCCATTACTTACTCAAACATGCCTTTTCCTTTTAATCACACTAGAGTCTCATAGTATGACCAAGGCACCAGTTCTCACTCCCCCATGATTTTTTTCCTCTTTTGTTTATAAATACTCTGTTGTTCATAGAGTGAAGTCATTTGAGATAAATTAGTTTCTTCTTACAGAGAAGTCAGGTCAGTCTCACAGCAGATTAGAGCAGAGGGTGGCACAGTGGGCAGAGGGGACACAGAGTGGGATTTGAGGTCATGAATTTACACAGAGAAACATGGTAGAACTGGAAATCTAAGGCATAGGTAAGGGTCTAGACAAGGAAAGTGGACGTATCACTAGGAAATGAGCAAGATTTTTAAAAAAGAACTAATGGCACCTTGAGTTCCAGTTTCATTTACATTATACATTTGGCAGATTAGGAAGCCCAGCTGAGATGGGGAGAGACAACCATGAAAGCCAGTAGTATAAACCTACATATATTACTCCTTATAGGTTGTATTAAAAAAAAAATGAGAATGGAAAATATTTATAACATACAGTATCACAAGTTAATTAAGATTTTTGTTTCTAGAGCAGTGTATCAGATGTCCAAGCTAACATTTTACTGTCCTGCTCAATACCCTTTAGCTCAAATGTGCACAAAGTTTTTGTGGTCAGAATTTAACCTACACAAACAATGTGATGACTTATGCTTCTAAGCATGACTAGTGTGACACAATTTCTGATATTCTTAGACACTTAAAAAGAGGTCTCTTTTAGCTCTTAAAATCAAGTGGTAGACTTCAACATGGACAATAGCACTTTACTTTTTTTTTTCATAATTCACAGTATCAATATGTCATGGTTCTTGAAGAAGATCTGGACCTTTGATGTTAAATATACTTTGGGTCAGATCTCCACTTCTGAAGGACTTTTGGCTAATTAGCTTCTAAGCCTCTGTTTTCTTATCTGTGAAATGGAGATGACTAATACCTTCCTCTCAGGGTTACTGTAAAACACTTAAAACTGACAGCAGATAAGAGATAAAACTTCTATTCCGGCCCTCCCCCCCCCCTGCCACTTGCTGGCATTTTCTCATTGTTATTCAGTGGGGGGTAAGGGGTGAAATTCTGTGCTGCCTTGACATCTGAAACCATGAGGGCCTCAAATGGCCTTACTGAAAATTCTTCTCATCGCTCTGCTTCCAGGAAGAAATGGGGATCATTATAGAAAATAGAGCAACTTCTACTACACATCCAACAAAAGCCATGTGCTATCCTGGGGAGCTCGGTTTTCCTGACGGATAAACAGATTTAGAGAAGGCAGACTGTGTAAGACCACATACCTACTAAGGGCAGAATGAAAACTGAGTCCTCCATGACATTCCGTGCTCCTTCTACCATACTAAAAATCTTTGTAGCAACAATAAAAATAAAATAAAATAAAATAAAAACAAGTACTATAGGGACGCCTGGGTGGCTCAGTTGGTTGGACGACTGCCTTCGGCTCAGGTCATGATCCTGGAATCCCGGGATCGAGTCCCGCATTGGGCTCCCGGCTCCACGGGGAGTCTGCTTCTCTCTCTGACCTTCTCCTCGCTCATGCTCTCTCTCACTGTCTCTCTCTCAAATGAAAAAAAAAAATCTAAAAATAACAAGTACTATAAAGCACAATTAAATTTTGAGTATGGTTCCAGGTCCTTTCAAATTATTTCTGAGGATTTATGTGGGAGGAACATCTTCTAATTTTCCTGAACCTTTTTAATTACAGAGCTAAGGGCAGAGAGGCAAGAAGAAAGATAGAATATAAAATCTAAGAGGGCAGAGACTGTCTGTAACTGTCATGTTCAGTGTTGTATGAGTCAGTACCGGCACCATAGGCTCTCAGTCACTAATTATGCACCAAAAAATGAAGGAACATATGTTTTCAAGTAGGTTTTTAAACCTCAGTGCTACTGAGAGGAAGATGCCATAGATAAAGGCAGGGTCCTCACCCCATGGCTTTGATTCACTCATTCAATAAGAATTTACGGTACTGAGCACTGCAGGAATGAAACAGGCAAGATACACTTTCTGCCTCCCAGAGTAAACATTTAAAAGAAAAAAAAAGGGCGCCTGGGTGGCTCAGTGGGTTAAGCCGCTGCCTTCGGCTCAGGTCATGATCTCAGGGTCCTGGGATCGAGTCCCACATCGGGCTCTCTGCTCAGCGGGGAGCCTGCTTCCCTCTCTCTCTCTGCCTGCCTCTCTGTCTACTTGTGATCTCTCTCTGTCAAATAAATAAATAAAATCTTTAAAAAAATAAAAAAAAAGAAAAGAAAAGAAAAAGAATACTGATAAGCAATTTGTAGTCATCTGCTATATATAAAGTCAATTATATAGGGTACAATCTAGATATGGAAGAATGCTATATGCTGAACAAGTTAGTTTTTGACATGTGTTTTAAATATAAGAGAATTGGGGCAAAAAAAAAATCACGGAATTTCAGAGCAGGGAGAACATTAAAGATTAAGCTGTCACCTCTGTGTTCCCTGTTAATTCAGGGTAAAACTCAAATTCTTGGGGTGCCTGGGGGGCTCAGTTGGCTAAATGTCTGATTCTTGATTTCAGCTCAGGTCATGATCTCAGGATTGTGAGATTGAGCCCTGTGTCCAGCTCTGCATTGGGCATAGAGCTTGCTTAAGATTCTCTCTCCTTCTCCTTCTGCCTCTAACTGCCTAAAGAAAAGAAAACAAACAAACCAAAAAAAAATCACCCAACACAAAAAACAAAATAAACCTTCAAACTCCTTCATATAGAACACTGGGATCCTTATGGTTTTCTTCCTGTTCACCAATGCGACTGCCTCTCTTTACCAGTTTTCCCCCCTCCCACTTTAGGATCTATATCTGTCCAGGGGCATCTCATTGTTGTTTTACTCTAAGCCTCTGCCCCACCCTGAATCGTGACCATATCACCCGTATCTACCCCCTTCTTCTGGCAACTTCTGGTCATCCACAGCATCACATCAGTTCACCTCATCTTTGGGATCAGTGAGAACACACCACCCTCTGGGATCTGTTGAGATCTGGAAACGCAGTATGACCACAGTCTATCTTACTGGACAGCAAGCTCCCTGAGAACGGGAGCCTCGTGCCACCATCTTTGGAGTCCCAGCGCTTTGCTCAAGGCATGGAACTTCAGATATTAGCCCCACTGTCCAGAGGCACGTCTTGTAAATAAGGTGTGAGAGATATAAGCCAAGTCTTAGAAGTAAAGTTTGAATTGAGAAGATGAAGCCTACCTGAATTCCCAACTCTAAGAAAAAAAGAGGAAAACTGAAGGCATACTCAGGTGGTGGACTAGTTTGGCTAGAGCAGAGAGATTTAAATAGAAGCCAGCTTTAAAATCTGGGTTAGGAGGAGCCTGGTTTAATAACCTAGAGGGATACTGGCATCCTCCTTTGAAGGAATTTGAGTTCATTCACCTTTTTATGCACCTTGGCACTTTCTAGGCACCCAGAGATAGTCTAGGAATTACTGGAGGACGTAAAGATCTATTTCTGCTAATCACACACAGATCGATTCAATAACCAATATCTTAGAGGAAGAATCAGGTAACAGTACAGAAAAATACTAGAAATTTCATATTTAGCCAGGCAAAGAGGAGAGACAAGGAAATCTCTAGGTAAGGTCTCTAGGGCGACATGGTTTGATTACATGCCAACTAATTGGAAAAAAAAAAAAAAAGTCCAAAGTCATCAGAGACATCCTAATCCAGAGGTTTGAAAACTTCTAATCCTTTCAATTATAGAAAGAATAAAAAACAGACAATGCTTTAATTCAAAAATTTACAAGGATATCAACCGAAACATTTTTGTCAGAAAACATACTGACTACCTCTTACAAAAAGTACTATTCTTTTTAGTCCATAAAATGGTTTTAATAGTTTAAGTGCTAGTTAGTGATTTTCTGGAGAAATCTAGAGACATTCTGTTGAGTGTGTGTAGGTGTGCTGATCATGTCACCCATATGTGCTAGTGTACAGAAATAGGCAATTAATTACCTCAGTTACAGTACAGGAGATGTGCTGTTTTGCACATTCCCTCTCCATGATGCATGAAATAGCTCTCTGAATTCTTTAACTCAAGCCTCAAAGAAACAAAACTGCTACTCACAAGCCATCCTGTGACATGCAGAGTGGCTGTGATGAAGTAGATATTTAATTTAAAATAAAGTTTAGGCTGATTACCTACCAAAGAACTCTGATCACCCATGAAATCAGCCTGAGATCAGAATTATACAAGTCTGGATCTCTACAGGGACAGAAGACGCCAGTGGGCAGGTAAAGCAGAGTGGGAACGTAGGACTGATATCGGAAGATAAACAAAAGGGGGAAGGAGCCACCAGAGGCGACCGATTGGAAAGTAATACCCCAATACAAGAGCACCCTGTGTCTGGGGACCAGTATTAACTTGGAGTCTGGTGGAAAGCACTCCAAAAGAGCAAAGGATCGTGGGGGGAAATTGCGGGAATCCAGGCGGCTAGCGACAGGGGCTTAAGTCCCTGGACCCAGGACAGCCTCCCCTGGCGCTGAGCCAGAGAGAGTGCGGCGGAGAAACCAGGTCTTGGTCCCTGAGCTGCCAGCGCGCCAGCTGCCAGCGTGGGGTACAGCTCCTGTGAGGGGCTTCGAGCATCGCCAGATGGCAGAACGCCAAGCCCTGCTATCAGAGCCTGAGACGCGCGCGCCCCACACCCTCCCCTGAGAGAGGTGCGCGCAAGCCCGGCACTCTTAGACCCTGAAATACCAGGCACTCCCAGCCCGGCCAGCGGGAAAATCTCAGTGTGTGATCGCTGCTTGGAACCTCTCTGGTGGTCTGGAGCTGCCCAGACAGCCCCCGCTGCCGTGGTTTTGGGTACAAGCAGGAGATCCTGTGTCCCCAGGGACCGTGACTCGGAACCTGCTCTGCCAGCGGCCAAGGGGGGATTTATATGGGCTCTGCAGCACCCACAGGGGAGCAGACTGAGGCTTCTCTCTGAGAGGGAGGTCGGGTGCAGTTTGCTTTCCTCTAAACCTCGAAAAACTATCAAAACCTGTTAAGGCGAGAGAAAAGAAGTGAACAAACATAAAAACCTCCAGAGAACAAAAGCCTGAAAAATCCGGTTTCCTCAGAGCCCACCCCCTTGAGGGGGGTGGGAGGACTTAACTCAGGGAACATCATTGACTGAAAACCCACATGGCAGGCCCCTCCCCCAGAAAACCAACCAGGAAAGAAAAAAAAAAAGACTACAAGAGAACAACCACCACTATTTTATAGATACAACCTTTATTTTTAACTCGTTCCCACTATTCTGGTTCATTTTTTTTTTATATAGATAATATTTTAACCTATTGACCATCACAGTGAGATGTCCAGTACATCAAATTCCATAGTAACCTTCTAACCTGAACTTTTTGATACATACACCTGTGTTTTTCTTTTGCTTTTCTATTTTTAAATTTTTTTTAAATTTTAGCTTAGTTTAGTTTATTCCTTTTTTAATTTTTATTTTCTAATATTCATATAAACTTCAAGGTAACCCCTTTTCCCCAATCAATGCTACTCTTATAGGTAAAGCAATTTTGAATCCCCCTTTATCTTATCTTAGGAAAGTTGAGTCCTTTAACAAAGATATCAAGATACATCCAGGAAGAATCAAAATAACCTTCTTTGCCCACACTGAGAATTTATAACCACTCTCCCATCTTTTTCTTCCGCCAGTGTTTCTGTGTATTTGTGTTTGTCTTGATAGTATATAAATCTTATACTTGGGGCTCTTTTTGACTAGGTTCTTCCTTTTTTTGCTTATATATATCTATATATATATATTTTTTTTCTCTTGTCATATACTTTTATCAGTCTTTTTGTTTGTCTGTTTTTGTTTGTATACTTCATAAATCTTACCTTGGGGCCCATTTGGGCTGAGCCTTCTCTTTTATCTTCCCTTTCTTTCCTGTCTCTCTCGCTCTTTTTCTTTTCTTTTTTCTCTCATTCGGGTGGGGAATCCTGATTGCTCAGAAGTGTTCCAGGGTGCACTTTGACTGCACCATGGTCGATACATCCAGCTACATCCATTCAGTCATCTCTCAACAAAATGATAAGGAGGAGGAATGCCCAACAGAAGAAAAATACAGAGGATGGGCCTTCTGCAACAGAGCTAATGGCTATTGACATAGACAATATGTCAGAAAAGGAATTCAGGCTAACAATTATCCAGGCAATAGCTAGGTTGGAGAAAGCCATGGATGACCAAACAGAATTGATTATGGCAGAACTGAAAGCCACCAGGGATGATGTTCAAAATGCTCTCAATGAGTTCCAATCTAATCTAAAATTCTCTAAAAGCTAAGGTAACTGAGACAGAAGATAGAATTAGTGATCTGGAGGACAAACAGATAGAAAGGATCAGGAGGAAGCCTGGAACAAACAGCTTAGAATCCATGAAAACAGAATCAGGGAAATAAATGATGCAATGAAACATTCCAACGTCAGAATTATTGGAATCCCTGAAGGGGAGGAGAAAGAAAGAAGTCTAGAAGATATAGTGGAACAAGTTGTCCACAAAAATTTTCCCAATCTCACGAATGGAACCAGCATTCATGTACTAGAGGCAGAACAGTTTCCCCCCAAGATTATAGATTCTCAGAAGTCCTCGAGACACCTAATAGTAAGAATGAAGAATTATAATTATAGGCAGACCCTCCTGAAAGCAGCTAGGACAAAGAAGCTCCTTATGTACAGAGGAAAGCCCATCAGAATAACGTCAGGCCGGTCCACAGAGACCTGGCAAGCCAGAAAGGGCTGGCAAGATATATTCAGGGCACTAAATGAGAAGAACATGCAGCCAAGAATACTTTATCCAGCAAAACTGACATTCAAAATGGATGGAGAGATAAAGAGTTTCCAAGACCGGCAAGGCTTAAAAGAGTATGCGACCACCAAGCCGACACTACAGGAAATATTAAGGGGGGGTTCTATAAAAGAGGAAAAATCCTAAGAATAGCATTGAACAGAAATATAGAGACAATCTACAGAAAGACTTTAAAGGTAACACGATGTCAATAAAAACGTATATATCAATAATCACTCTCAATGTGAATGGCCTAAATGTGCCCATCAAATGACACAGGGTTGCAGATTGGATAAAACGACAGGACCCATCCATATGTTGTCTACAAGAGACCCATTTTGAACCTAAAGATACACCCAGATGGAAAGTAAAGGGATGGAGAAGCTTCTTTCATGCCAATGGGTCTCAAAAGAAAGCCGGGGTAGTGATTCTCATATCAGATAAATTAGGTTTTAAACTAAAGACTGTAGTCAGAGATACAGAAGGACACTACATAATTCTTAAAGGGACTATTCACCAAGATGATCTAACAATTGTAAATATCTATGCCCCCAATATGGGAGCAGCCAATTACATAAGAAAACTATTAATCAAGATAAAGAGTCATGTTGATATGAATACATTAATAGTAGGAGATCTCAACATGCCTCTCTCAGAAATAGATCATCAAAGCATAAAATCAATAAAGAAACAAGAACATTGAATGACACATTGGACCAGATGAACCTCATAGATATATACAGAACATTCCACCCTAAAACAACAGAATACTCATTCTTCTCAAGTGCACATGGAATCTTCTCAAGAATAGACCACATACTGGGTCACAAATCAGGACTCAACCGATACCAAAAGACAGATTATTCCCTGCACATTCTCAGATCACAATGCTTTGAAACTGGAGCTCAATCACAAGAAAAGTTTGGAAAGAGCTCAAACACCTGGAAGCTAAAGACCACCTTGCTTAAGAATGCTTGGATCAACCAGGAGATCAAAGAAGAACTGAAACAATTCATGGAAACCAATGAGAATGAAGACACTTTGGTCCAAAACCTACGGGATATAGCAAAGGCAGTCCTAAGGGGGAAATACATAGCCATCCAAGGCTCCCTCAAAAAAATGGAAAAATCCAGAACACACCAGCTGTCTCTACACCTTAAAGAACTGGAGAATCAACAACAAATCAAACCAACTCCACACGTAAGAAGAGAAATAATCAAGATTAGAGCAGAGATCAATGAGGTAGAAACCAGAGATACAGTAGAACGTATCAATGAAACTAGAAGCTGGTTTTTTGAAAGAATCAATAAGATCGATAAACCATTGGCCACACTAATCCAAAAGAAAAGAGAGAAAGCACAAATTCATAAAAATATGAATGAAAAGGGAGAGATCACAACACCAAGGAAGTAGAAACAATCATCAGAAGTTATTATCAACAGTTATATGCCAATAAGTTAAACAACCTAGATGAAATGGATGCGTTCCTAGGAAACTATAAACTCCCAAAATTGAACCAGGAAGAAATTGACAACCTGAATAGACCGATATCTAGTAACGAGATTGAAGCAGTGATCAAACACCTCCCAAAAAACAAGAGCCCAGGACCTGACGGATTCCCTGGGGAATTCTACCAAACTTTCAAAGAAGAAATAACACCTATTCTCCTGAAGCTCTTTCAAAAGATTGAAGCAGACGGAAAACTCCCAGACTCTTTCTATGAAGCCAGCATTACCCTGATCCCCAAACCAGGCAAAGACCCCACCTAAAAGGAGAATTTCAGACCAATATCACTGATGAATATGGATGCTGAGATTCTCAACAAGATCCTAAGCAAACAGGATCCAACAGCACATTAAAAAGATTATCCACCATGACCAAGTGGTATTCATCCCTGGGTTACAAGGATGGTTCAACATTCGCAAAACAATCAATGTGATAGAACAAATCAATAAGAGAAGAGAGAAGAACCACATGGTTCTCTCAATTGACGCAGAAAAAGCATTTGACAAAATCCAGCATCCGTTCCTGATTAAAATACTTCAAAGTATAGGGATAGAGGGAACATTCCTGAACTTCATAAAATCTATCTATGAAAGACCCACAGCAAATATCATCCTCAATGGGAAAAAGCTTGCAGCCTTCCCGTTGAGATCAGGAACATGACAAGGATGCCCACTCTCACCTCTCTTGTTCAACATAGTATTAGAAGTCCTAGCAACAGCAATCAGACAACAAAGAGAAATAAAAGGTATACAAATTGGCAAGGAAGAAGTCAAACTCTCTCTCTTCACAGATGACATGATTCTTTATATGGAAAACCCAAAAGACTCCACCCCCAAACTACTAGAACTCATACAGCAATTCAGTAACGTGGCAGGATACAAAGTCAATGTACAGAAATCAGTGGCTTTCTTATACACTAACAATGAAAATACAGAAAGGGAAATTAGAGAATTGAATCCATTTACTATAGCACCAAGAATCATAAGATACCTGGGAATAAACCTAACCAAAGAGGTAAAGGATCTATACTCGAGGAACTACAGAACGCTCATGAAAGAAATTGAAGACACAAAAAGATGGAAGACCATTCCATGCTCTTGGATCAAAGAATAAACATTGTTAAAATGTCTATACTGCCTAGAGCAATCTATACTTTCAATGCCATCCCAATCAAAATTCCACCGTATTTTTCAAAGAGCTGGAGCAAATAATCCTAAAATTTGTATGGAATCAGAAGAGACCCTGAATTGCTAAGGAAACGTTGAAAAACAAAAATAAAACTGGGGGCATCACGTTACCTGATTTCAAGCTTTACTACAAAGCTGTGATCTCCAAGACAGCATGGTACTGGCATAAAAACAGACACATAGACCAGTGGAACAGAGTGGAGAGCCCAGATATGGACCCTCAACTCTATGGTCAAATAATCTTTGACAAAACAGGAAAAAATATCCAGTGGAAAAAAGACAGTCTCTTCAATAAATGGTGCTGGGAAAACTGGACTGCTATATGTAGAAGAATGAAACTCGACCATTCTCTTACACCGTACACAAAGATAAATTCGAAATGGATAAAAAGACCTCAAAGTGAGGCAGGAATCCATCAGAATCCTAGAGGAGAACATAGGCAGTAACCTCTTTGATATCAGCCACAGCAACTTCTTTCAAGATATGTCTCCAAAGGCAAAGGAAACAAAAGCAAAAACAAACTTTTGGGACTTCATCAAAATCAAAAGCTTCTGCACAGCAAAGGATATAGTCAACAAAACAAAGAGGCAACCCACGGAATAGGAGAAGATATTTACAAACGACAGTACAGACAAAAGGTTGATATCCAGGATCTATAAAGAACTTCTCAAACTCAACACACACAAAACAGATAATCATATCAAAAAATGGGCAGAAGATATGAACAGACACTTCTCCAATGAAGACATACAAATGGCTATCAGACACATGAAAAAATGTTCATCATCACTAGCCATCAGGGAGATTCAAATTAAAACCACATTGAGATAGCACCTTACACCAGTTAGAATGGCCAAAATTAGCAAGACAGGAAACAACATGTGTTGGAAAGGATGTAGAGAAAGGGGAACCCTCTTACCCTGTTGGTGGGAATGCAAGTTGGTGCAGCCACTTTGGAGAACAGTGTGGAGATTCCTCAAGAAATTAAAAATAGAGCTTCCCTATGACCCTGCCATTGCACTACTGTGTATTTACCCCAAAGATACAGATGTAGTGAAAAGAAAGGCCATCTGTACCCCAATGTTTATTGCAGCAATGGCCACGGTCACCAAACTGTGTGGAATGAACCAAGATGCCCTTCAATGGACGAATGGATAAGGAAGATGTGGTCCATATACACTATGGAGCATTATGCCTCCATCAGAAAGGATGAATAGGCAACTTTTGTAGCAACATGGACGGGACTGGAAGAGATTATGCTGAGTGAAATAAGTCAAGCAGAGAGAGTCAATTATCATATGGTTTCACTTATTTGTGGAGCATAACAAATAACATGGAGGACAAGGGAGATGGAGAGGAGAAGGGAGTTGAGGGAAATTGGAAGGGGAGGTGAACCATGAGAGACTATGGACTCTGATAAACAATCTGAGGTTTTTGAAGGGGCGGGGGTGGGAGGTTGGGGGAACCAGGTGGTGGGTATTAGAAAGGGCACAGATTGCATGGAGCACTGGGTGTGGTGCAAAAACAATGAATACTGTTATGCTGAAAAGAAATAAAAAATTTAAAATAAAGTTTAAAAAAGGTGGCCAGCATGCCTTATAAATATCTCTAAGGATAACATGTGAAACCATATTTTGGAGTTTTGTCTGCTTCCCCCAAAAATACATCTTAAAGTTAACAATGAAGCTGGGTGAGGCTCTACATGGGCAGATTTTAATTTTTTGCTTGCAGCAAGGATCTTACTCCACTGTATGCCCAAGTCATCTCTGCACACATACGGCAATTTTTTTTAATAGCACATTCATAAGAGTCTAGAAAATGTGATGCTTTCTAAGGAGTAGAAACGAAGACAGAAAGCACAAGATAGGATTACTCCAAATTTCTTCATGGATGCTTTTCAGCTGAAATCACTCTTACCATGTTCTTTGGTGTGTTTTGAGGGGGGAAATCACTCTGTCCCTTCATTGTCAGCTGATGATCCCCCATGGTCCTAATTCTGAAATGGCCTATCTGCCTCATCAGTGAGATATACATTTTTTTTTTAATAAAGCCACTCCCCACCTCTTTAAGGTACAATACCAACAAACTTCTTTACCCAATTGGAGGAGAATTTTAGTGGATATTTTTTTGTCTAGTAAAACTAGAATCACAAAGGAAGGCAAAGAACCAACAGAAAGAGCCTGGAGATTAGAGTTTCTGGCCTCAACTCTGCTCTTCAGTATGTGTGACCCAGAGGCTGCAATAAACAGGTGACAGTTCAAGCAGGACTGGAATGACTAAGGTAGTCTTGGTGGGGAAAGCAGTGGAAAATCCAGCAATCCAAGATAACCCGATTTTTCAAGAGAAGCCGGGAATTTAGATTTATGTGAAAGCTCCGATTGTTGAACGCTTAAAAAGAAATTTTAACAAAAAATAAATGGAAGTGAAAATCTAGCATGTGATGTTCATGGTCTTTTTCTGGGAAAGGAAACTTTATATCTTGATTTAACACTATTCTGCAGCAAGTTCAACCATGAGGGAACTCATGGATTAAAACCATACCTACTATAAAAGGGGTCCCCATCTTTCTATAGCTTTAACAGGGGCTAGAGAAAACACCATTCAGTGTTAGCCTCCTAACTTGTCTCTTATTCTTCATACAGAAGCCAATGTGACCTTTGAAAAACAAATCAGTGCACTCAGGACCTCTCTACTCAAAATCTCCCCATCACTACTTATGACTCATACAGTGCATGTCCAAGCCTTCACTATAGCTCGTGAGGTGGTTTTAAATGGCCACAGATGGTTTACTGCTAATCCCAGCAAGAGGTTGAATCTCTTCCCACACTCTGAATCTGGGGTGGGCTTAGGTCTTCCTTTAATTATTCAAATGTGTCAGAGGGGATCTTGAGCAAGCTCTGAACCTAGATCTCAAGACGCCTAAAAGCTCCCAACTCTCGTCCTCCTGGTATACTTCTGCCACCAAGTGAAGAAGGCTAAGATGGGAAGCCATGTCAGCTGAGGTCCCAGACGTCCAAGATCCTAAGCTCTAGCTGAGCTGCTAATTGACTTCAGCTTATGAGGGACCCCAGACAAGAGCAACAGAGTCAGCCAGTGAACCCACAGTATTGTAAGCAATAGTACTGCTTTAAGACACTAGATTTTGGTATGATTTTCCATGAAGCAGCAGATAACTAATATAGCCTACAAGTTACTGAATGATCTGACCACTGGGTACCACCCTATCTTACCTCCCACCTATTTCAACCATTCTGGTTTCTCGATACTCCTCAACCATACAAGCATGCCCCACTCTTTGTCTGAAGCCCTTTTCCTCCCAATCTGCACATGACTCCCTCACTCACTGGCACCTCTTTTCCAGTCTGTGGAAAAAGAGCAACCACCTTCCTCTCTGACCACACTTTAGCCCCTTCTGTTTCATTATTCTTCTTAGCTCTGTGTACTATAATCTTAGCTGGCAATATATTACATTCAAGTCAAGGAAGAATGAAAACCTCATGAAGCCAGGAAGTTTACTAGAATATCCTCAATGCCTAGAACAATGTCTGGACTCTAACAGGTGTTCAATTAAAAATGTGTTGGAATGAATTACTCTTTAATTCCTAGAGATTATTCCATAGGGATTCAAAATAGAAAACCTGCTCATATTTATGTGTCAGCCTATATGTGATATGTTATAGGGACCAAGGAAGAACCTTAAAAAAGAAGAAAACATAAAAAATCCTGGGAAATAGTACTATATATATGCTCGAGTTTTTCTATAACATAGGAATTGGAGTTCCCTCCATAGAGCAATTGTAGATCTTGCATTTATACTGAGATAAAAGAAAAAAACTAATGCCATTCAATTTCTCTCTGGGATTTGTTTCCTAAAATGTGTCTATACTATTTTTTTCTGATCCTCAAACTTGTATGCTACCTCAATCATTATAGTATGGCAACACAGGTCACAATTTACTTCCCATTTCACACCATTCCCCTACCATCTCACCCCTTTACTTGGGTCTAAGACATTACATTTGTGGATACTCCCTTTGTATCAGCTCCAATTGTTGCCTTTTAAAAAGTTAGACTATTTTTAGTTTAGCTACAGGTTTACAGAAGAATTGAGAATATGTAGAGATTTCCATTATACCTTCTGCCCCACACATGCACTGCCTCCCCCATTATCAACAGCCCCCTGCCCCAGAGTGGTACATTTGTGACAACTGATGGACACATCATTACTACCCCAAATCCGTAATTTACATTAGGGTTCTTTTTTGCTGTTTTACATTCTATGTGTTTGGACAAATATGTATCTTGTATACACCATTATAATACCTTATAGAGTAGTTATGCTGCTCTAAAAATTCCGCATCCCACCTAGTCATCTCTACCTATCCCCTGGATGTTCCTGACTCTTGATTGAATCAATTTGGACATCAGTGAACCCTAGGAAAGGTCCTAACCACTGAAGATGCATCACACATGACAAAGAAATTGAGAAACCATCACCTGACATCCCTGGTGCTCATTGCACACAAATTGCCTACTGCATATTGGTGGGTACTTGCAAGTCACTTTGCAGAAGTTCGATTTCATTCCTCTTCAAACCAGAGATGTGGGTGTCATGCTAGATTCCTTCAGGTATTTTTTTTCTTATTCTTTTTTTAAAATTTTTAAAAATTTTTAAATCTTTTTTTGTTTGTTTTTTGTTTGTTCCCCTCTCCATTTACTCAGCAAGTCCAAATCTGGAGGCTTTCACTTTCTAAATAGCCATGTAATCCAACTGCTCACATTCCTTCAGTTTATCCACACAACTACAGCCAACGTGCTCATTAGCTCTTGTCTAGACCGACATAACAGTTTCTTACCTGATATCCTTGGCTTATGCCTTGCCCCATTTCCCGTCCATTCACAGCTGCCAGCTTTCTGTCAGCAGATGAAGGGACTAGAGAGGAAAGCATTTATCTATTATTCCCAGTATCCTTCCTCCTGGCATCTCAAGATGTTCAACTTCACATCCACGAAGCTCACCTATTTTCTTAGGAGGCTAGAAATAATCTCTTAGAGGATCTGCAGTGAACTTTTCTTGCAGCTCTTCTTCAGTAGTTGTTTATCCTTTTGAGAGAATACTCCCTATCAGAAAATCCTTGGAACATTTGTTTGTACTTTCTCTTCTGTTTTACCTTCACTGTCAACAAACAGTAGGTCTGAATCCCATTTTATGAAGTCCCAGGAGACACTGCTGACTTTTTATTATTTGAAAATACAGTGTTTCAATATTGGGCTCTCTGGTGGCCTATTTCTTCTTGTTATGAGGGTTTTCCAGTGTTCTACTTCATATATCTTGTTTCCTTTGGTGTGTGTGTGTGTATATATATGTATATATACATACACACACATATATATGTATTTTTTAAAATATTTTATTAATTTATTTGACAGAGATCACAAGTAGGCAGAGCAGCAGGCAGAGAGAGAAGAGGAAGCAGGCTCCCCGCCGAGTGGAGAGCCCGATGTGGGGCTCGATCCCAGGACCCTGGGATCATGACCTGAGCCTAAGGCAGAGGCTTTAACCCACTGAGCCACCCAGGAGCCCCTATGTGTATTTTTTTAAGATGGTAGTCCATTCTCTCAGAGTTATATGTAACAATCTCAGGTTTTCAGGTTTCTCTATATTTGCTTTTCAGTTATTACAAGTCTAGTTCTCTCTTCATGTAAGGTTAGAAATACAAAAATATCCATAAGCAAAACTCTGCTTGGGCCTCTGGGCTCACACTGAATTGGGAAAATATTAATTTCTTTCTGTTGATGCCTCCAGGGTCCCAAACGTAAGTGAGGAGGAAGATTTTTTTTTTTTTTTAAGATTCTGTTTAGCTCTGCCTTTTACGGAAGCACTATGTATAGAGTTTTCTTCTGTCAAGTTGTATTTAGGATTTCGGATTTTGCTTTTATGGCGTTTAATCCATAAAGCATATACAGAATTATTAACAGCGTGGGAAAAAATTACTTTTAGTAATTAAATCAAATTTGTTGCTAAATTTGAGAATCATAGCCTTTAAAATCCAAGAAATACTTTTAGAGGTATGCTGTTTCATTATAAATAATTTGTCATTAATGCTTCTTTGTTCCAAATTTCTGTGACAACTGAAAATCAATATGTCACAAATTTATTTATTTATTTACTATTTCTTGCTAAAGTCCATGATTAATTACTTAACTAAAACTATGGCAAGTAGCTATAACTATTCCATTTGTACTTTCCATGCTAAGATTATTTTCAAATATAAATAGTAGGTTCTTTTCCTTGTCTACCATTAAACAACTTAATTAGCCAATGTTCTGGTCATTGCTTTAATTCCATCAGAAAAGGCTAAAAATACTACTAGTAACAAAGTATCTATAGACCATGAAGATTTATAGAAATTCAACTATCATTGCCAAAGTAATGTACTTAACTTTTGGATCTTTATCAGAATCATCCTTCTTTGGGAAACTGATTCAAACAGAGTTACTTTCTTTCAGAAAATTGCCCAAATTCACACAGTTTACTGGTGGCCTGTAAAAACTCATCTTTACATTGTCTACCAAAATTAAAGATATTCATTCCCACTAAGGCAGTGGATAAGATAGGAATGTGAGGAAAGCCAAAGCTTCTGAAGAATCACACTAGAAGATGTTTGTTCTCCTGCTCTAAGTATATTACAATATAATGACAGCATCTTTCCCTATCCCTGACCACAGTGGTTTGGAAATATAATGATGTCTACGATTCTATTCAGAAAAGGTAACACCACTCACTGAAATCTTTGGTCTAAGGCAGAACCACAGATACCTTCAGAAAGAGGTCATTTTGCATGGTTGCAGATTTAGACTGGGAGGAGCAAGAGAGAATCAGAAGCTGGAAGTCACCTAAGAGGATGAGGGTATTCCCCCAAACAATTCTATAAATGCGATCACTATTTTCATTTTATAGATTAAAAAAAAACAAGAATCAGACAGAAAAACCGAATACCTCATAACTATTCATAACTATCAGAACCTCTCACTTTATTCAGACTTGTTTGAATAAAAACAGTACACAAGAAAGTATCACTAAAATATTTACCAATGCCTGGCTAACTGCCAGAACATTTCCCCAAACACTGAACACCCCACGTTCAACTACTTTGTCCAGAAGGAATGTTCAATGAACTGGTGACTTTTTTTGGTTACCAATATCACCTGACTATATCAATTCAACCTCAGCACGGTAATTATCTGAGAAAAGTTTCCCAGATAATTAACCATGTCTGCTGCAAAATGGCATATTCGTATAGCCTTCATTCAACAAAAAACATCAAACCTACTTAAAATATACCAAAGGTGCTTCTATAATTCTTCCTACTAATATTTCTGATAGGATTTTTAGTCTTTAAATTATGTAAATCAGTATCTGCTGCTTTAAGTTATAAACATGTAATCAAGTTGAAAAAGGAATCTTTTTGAAATATTACAAGATTAGATCTATCACGTGATTTGGCAAAAAAATTAAGTGCATTGTTTTCAATGAATCACATTTGGATATGTGTATAGAGTGCATCTGAACATATTTACATAATTTAGAATTATGTTGTTTTTCCAGAAATAAACTTACAGCTTTCAGTATTAATTACTTTAAATTTCATCTTCATTGCGCTAGAAAAAAATTGCTTTTCAAACTAAACACAGTTGTTGTACAAATGAGAATGCTCTTACTTTTGCCAAAATGTAGAACTGTAAGAACTCATCTAACATAATGTGCTCTGTGTTTTGTGAAATGACAATTACATTTCTCACATACAGAGATGTGTCATTAGGAAGCACAATGGGGGCACCATGCTATCATTCTTTGAGGCAAATGAAGCATGGTATTGATCAAAACCATGACCCTTGTTGATGATGAAGTGCCTTTTTTAATCCCCCCTAAGGTGGTATCAAAACAACGTAACATCTAAATATATCTAATTAGATATGAAACTAGATTGTGTATTTCCCAAGCTTAATTTTCTTATCCAAATAAATTTCAAAGCATATGATATAAAGTCATAGGATATAAAGTCAAAGCATAGGATATAAAGTCATTCAGTCTGATTATAGATACCTAGATAATTTTGTTCTGTATCTTAGAATCCAGAGACTCATTAAGCCTCTTTGTGTTTTTTTTTTATTATTATTATTACATAGGGAAGTCAACTGTTACTGAAAGAAATCCTTAGTAATAACTTAAACATGTGTTCTCTTCCCCTACACACAAACTACATTTTATCTGCCTTCTCTCAAAGACATTGAATAACTGGAAATTTTATCCTATAGTCTATGACTTCAGGTAAGTCATTTGAATGATTACTATTTTAAAACAGTAATTTTCTTTCTTCTCTTATACTCTTATTCCCTGGAAATTCTGTAAGAGTTGTACCTTGTTTAAAACATAAAAAATGTTTTGATCTCCTTCTGAGTATAGGCTTTCCAAGCCCTTTTTAACCTACAAATCCTGCAATGTAGGTTGGTGAAGCAGAAAGCATTATGAAAGTTCAAGGGAAATAAGATGAAGTTTAAGAAATGATTCCTGCTGGGGCACCTGGGTGGCTCAGTGGGCTGGGGCCTCTGCCTTTGGCTCAGGTCATGATCCCAGGTCGTGGATTGGGCCCCGCATTGGGCTCTCTGCTCAGCAGGGAGCCTTCTTCCTCCTCTCTCTCTCTCTCTCTGCCTGCCTCTCTGCCTACTTGTGATCTTTGTCAAGTAAATAAATAAAATCTTAAAAAAAAAAAAATGATCCCTGCTGTCAATACCCCCTTTTTTTTTTTTTTTTAGTGGGACAGGAAACACCTAAAAAATGTTATTTTTGGTCCTCAAAGACCACTGAACTTTCTTCTAGTCAACTAAGTCCTATTAATTTCTTCCCATTCATTATGGTTCAAGCACTTTGGGTAAGACAGACCCAAAGTGCGAGGTCTTCTCTTCCATCCTAGATCAAAAGTTGAAAAAATGTCTGACCTCCAAATTATAATTGTCTCACAAGTATGATGGGAAAGACTATCTTGAAAAGAAGCCAACACCATACATGAAAAAAACAAAACAAAACAAAACAAAAACAAAACAGAGGTAAGCCATGGGACAGAGGTTTTCCACACTGCCCCCATATGGAATTGGCCCAAACCTGGTGCTGCCCTTGAATTTAGACAATGGATTGTATTCAGCCACCTCCAGCAAACACATTCCTATCTTACACACACCTCAAAAGCTCAAGAAGCAAGTGATGAATAGCTCTTCAAATTGTATTCCTAAAGATGTTAAAGAATTTTTACTTCCATATATCCCTGTTACACTCATGCATCCCATTTCTCATGTCCCTATTTTGAATTCAAGCAGCTAAATTTGAGGAGCAATCCACTTTCCTTCTGTTAAGATAATTATTACTATTAGTGTACAGAACACTACTGGAGTCATATACTCCATTGGAAAATTTAGTTCTTGCATAAAATCAGTTTTGACAAGTTTTCAATTTAAAAAAAAAAATGACATTGTCTTGGGATGGAAATTTTGGTGCCTGAACCCTCATTAGAATATAGTTGTATTTTTTTTTTTTTTAAGAGAGAGCACAAGTAGGTAGAGAGGCAGGCGGGGGGGCGGGGTGGAAGCAGGCTCCCTGCTGAGCAGAGAGCCCGATGCGTGGCTCGATCCCAGGACCCTGAGATCATGACCAGAGCTGAAGGCAGAGGCTTAACCCACTGAGCCACCCAGGTGCCCCAAGTTGTATTTTTTAATAGAAGCATTTTAGTAACTGTGTAGGATGCCAAGTAATCACAAGAGAGAGTCTTCCAAGAGGAATGAAAGAGAAGGAGTTGGGATTAAAGACTTCTTCCCTTTTTGGCTCTATTACAGTGAATCTTGACCTGGACAATTTTACTTCTCAAAAGACACTGGGCAATGTCAGAAGATATTTTTTGATTATTACAACTTCAGGTGGCCTGGCAAAGGGGAAGGTGCTATTGGCATCTAGTCAGTAGACACCAAGGAGGCTGCCAGGCATCCTACTATGTACCAGAAAATCCCCAGCAACAAAGAATCCTCTGGCCCAAAATGCCAGTAGTACTGATGTTGAAAAGTCCTGCCTATAGAATATCCCTTAGGGTTCAGATGTTTAGTTGGAATAAACTGTAGATAGGATTAACAAAAACAATTAGGCAGAAATAGTAGAAATGTTACACATATTAGGTCATAGACAATTAAGCACAGACCCTCTTAGATTACAATTATCCACATATTCATGTATTAGTTACCTACGAAAGATATTTCATTGCTTCAGTCTTCTTTTGTCATTTAGTAACTATTATATAACATATCAATGATCTAACTTGAATTGCCAGCTTTTGTGTGAGTTTTCAAGGTCTTTGGTATTGAGTAGCTATGCAACCTTATGATTTAAAGGGACTAGTTTCAACTGGGCCATTGCCCATAGGACTTATACAGGTATGCTGCATCTGCGATCTTGTACTAGGCCTTCAAAGCTAAATCAAATGCTCCCCCAATTGTGATCTTTCCTGCATCTAAAGTCAAAGGGGGAATACTCTTCTATGAATTAGTCAATGGGAAGGTTTGAGACAGAATTTGCTGAGCAATTTTTCAACAGTCAAGTTCAGAAATGTGGCTATATTGAAATGAAAGTCAAGCAGCCAGTCATTAAAATAATATCTGCTGTTTAGTCTCACGGACATAAAGTTCAAGGAAATCCACAGCAAGAATTAAGCTTCTTGTACATACCTTGGTATTGTCAAAAACAATCTCATTTAATTTTATGACTTATTTTAGTCATTACAAGATGAAAAATTATTGCTCTGCCAGAAGGAGTCTATGCCAAATTCTGAATGCGAAGGAATAGGCAGCAAATGTGCACAGTCAAAACCACCACGTAAACTTGTTAATTGTGTAATTTAAAAATCTAAGCCTAAGTGTACGTATGAACTCAATATAAATAGTTCTTGAGATAATACAGAGAACAAATATACCATATTTCATCTTCTGATTTCACAGAAGAGATTTGGTTTGCTTTCAAATGACCAACCTCTGGTATCTATCAGTAGCAATTAAAATGAGAAGAAATAAGGAGATGAAATCCCTCCCCGTTGGTAGGACAGCAGCAGCACCTAGATACACACAGAACCAAAGCATCTTCAACATTTATGCAATAACATCTGAGGAAGTCTCTGAAAATTGGTCAAAGAGAAATTAAAGTTTCTACTTGCATTTTCTAAAATACATTATACTTGAGCATTTATTTAGTTTCAGTTACATATTCTCAAATCAAAATATTTCTTCTGTAATTTTTTAAATCCTTATTAATAACAATAGAAAATTTACTAGCTCATACAAATCAACAGCTTCTATTCCCTATGGAAGATTATATGTAAAATAAAGTAAATAAAATGCTCACACTTCACAACTCAAGTCATATTATTAATACTTTAAGCAAATAATTCTACTATTATGGGTCAAAGCCCAACATGGGATAAATTTATGTTTCATCTTATCTTGATTTAAAAAAAAAAAATGACTTTTGTCTGTCTTGTGTTACAGATGAAGAATTGGAACCAGAGCATCCATTTGTTCAAAGTTACCCAGTGGCAGAATGGGAAAAGAGCTGCGATAGTAAAACTTGCATTATATACAGAAGAATTCCATCACAATGAAATGAGCAGATTTAAAAACAGTTATAACTGAAAGAACTTCTATTTGAACACACTGGTGTACAGATAAAATGGCAGGATTTTTATTGATTTTGATTTTCTTGTTCCCTTTTCTCTTTGCAAGAGGAAACTGATTTGATTAGAGGAAATAAAGGTTTTCATCTTACCAAGCTGGATCTATGTAGATACATTTATTGTTTAGCAGGAAAACAAAACAAAAACCACTTTGCAGGGCTTCGCTAGCTTTGCCCCTGAAGTAGCGACGACAGAGACAATACAAGCATACCTCGTAGGAATATGGATGTTAACCCTGGTTCAGCTATTCCATGCCTGCCATCCCCTTGAAATCTAACATATTAAAAATACATTTAAATTCACCATCAGGGGCTCCTGGGTGGCTCCGTTGGTTAGGCATCTGCCTTTGGCTCAGGTCATGATCCTGGAATCGAGTCCCGCATCAGGCTCCCAGCTCCACGGGGAGTCTGCTTCTCTCTCTGACCTCTCCCCTCTCATGCTCTCTCTCACTGTCTCTCTCTCTCAAATAAATAAACAAAATCTTTTAAAAAAAATAAGTAAATTCACCATTAAACTTCATCAAATAGCAGTGTACTGGCTTACAGTACTATAGCTCATGTCTTGGCATAGCATAGTCCTCATGATTGAAGATACCCTACACGTGTTACCTAGAATGGTGGTTCCAAATGTTCTGGAAGGCTCACAGTGCTGGTCTGTTCTGCCTTCATTTGTTACTATAAAGTTTCCCTTTTTGTGGACACAAATGATTCCATCGCTGTGTGGCAGCAAGTAGACCATTTGGTTTCTCTGGGTCTTCAATTTCAGATATAATTTGGGGAATTAGGGAGAGTATTGGACTTCAGCCTAGAGCCTGAATTCTGGCCATAGGTTTACCAGTTACTCACTCTCAAGACTTTCAAATACCATTTTCTTTCCAATGAGCTACATGAAAGGCCAGAAGTAAGAAGTCCGTTTTTGCAAGAAAGTGAGTTGAGAATGTTGCTGCACAGTGGCCAGCACATGGCGGGCTCTCAGCAATGCTGCTGGTTCCAAGTTAGCGAACTTAAAGAGAACACCCATGCACTGTTCAGACAAATTTTGGAACCAACAGTCACCCCTCTCCTCCTTCTGTCCCCCCACTGATAGAATCTTTGTGCTCCTACCAAAAATTTCCTTACACTAAACACAGACCAGGTCAAGCAAAATACACTATGCATGTCAAGAGATGAAGACCTAATTCCATCATCACACATTTCAAATTCCGTCATCACTGATAAGGAAAAGGCCTCATAGGTTACTTTACAATTGCTCTCATTTAGGTCCTCCTCCATGTGTTGTTCTTGATTTAGCCAAGGAAAAGATTCTCTCTGACTTCAGATATTATGCATTGTGAAATAATACCAGCTTCTTCTTCAGAAATAAGCCCACAATATTTGGTGTTCTATTTTTCTTTTCATTGTGAAGTTTTCTGAGTATTTTGTTATTTTTTAGTTTTTATTGTATTTGAATCTATGGATGTATGCATCTCTAAGTCTCTCTATACACACACACACACACCCATGTAAGATAAGTTTTCTTCACACGTAAACATTTTCAATTTAACAGACCTGACCCAGTTCAGAGGAGTATTCACAGCCCTTCAAACCCATTAGGATTATTGGCTCTCACTTCAAATAAGCAAAACTGAAGTGAGCATTAGGCCCTCCTGAATTTTTGAGAAAGTAAGACATTCTGCATTTGTAGATGACAGTTGACAGTGGATTCAGAAAGAAGGATAGCTGTGACAGGACAGCAAGTTTAGGTTAAGAGAACTGATCCATCCAAAGGAGAGTCTTGGGGTCTTAGAACTAAAGTGAGTGAGCTAGAGAGGGTACCCCAAAGGTTGGAAGTCTGACCACACAAGGAATTCAGTTCAGATTTAAATACAATAGGGTGCTGCACTTGATGAAGGTAAAACATTTAACAGGATGAGAGTGCACTGCTGGCATTCAGCATGGAGAGCAAAGATGGTACAAGTTGAACAAGAAGTCCACCCACTGAAGAACTGTAAGACCCAAGATAACGGGAGGGCTCCCGTCAGAGAAACACTGACAAGATAAGGCAGATTTCACATGTGTTTATAGATAATAGTATTCAAATTCAGAAAGGTACTTTAGATAGGCAAATTTAGGAACCCAGGCCTGGAGACTGAGTAGTGAGGACAGGACCTCAGTAACGTGGTGTTGGCCAGATTTGCCAGCCTATTAAATGATGAACATCACCATCAATAACACAGAGCCTACTGTATTCAAAACCCATGCCCAGCACTTCAGGAGAAAGACAAAAGATATGGACAATTGGTCCACTGTGGACACAAGCTTTTTTTCCTTCTTTTTAAAGATTTATTTGTGAGAGAGAGAGAGACTATGCAAGCAGGGGAAGGGGCAAAGGGAGAGCATATCCAAAGCAGATTGCTTCTGAACATGGAACTTGACACAGGGCTTGATCTCATGGCCTAGGATATCAGGACCTGAGCTGAAACTGAGTCGGATGCTTACCAGACTGAGGCTTTTACCATACAGAGATCCTAGCCAGATTGGGATAAGGTTCACAAAAGACCTGCCAGTCTTGCAAGGTCACTAATCTGATGGAGGCAATAGTCTGCCCACCATGTAGTCCTCAATTTATGATCCTTATACCTTGCTTCACTGCTCAGGGTCAGATTTCTCTGGGCCCAGTGTATAAACAGCAAAATCCCTCAGCCATCAGCAAAATCCCTTGGCCACCTTTGTGGCTTATCCCCGCTACAAGTTCATCACTTAGCTCCTGCCACTCCACAGGCTTCCCAAGTCTGTGAAGAAGGCAACTTCCTCGGATCCAAGTGTGACTAGCATGGCTCCCAGAACATAAATACACACATTAATGCCTATAGGCTATGCTGGGGCCTTTAATCTACCCTCCTACTATAACGTTTTATATTAAAAATGGCCTGGATTTTCATCTCGGAGCCCCAGGAATCAAGGACATTTAACTCAGTAGCATTTTAAAAGCAATAGTTGGTTTTTAGCTTTAGAGCTAATGAGAAAAATCATACCCGGTATTTTTAATTGATCCCTAGAGGGAAAGCTGTAGCCTCTCCAATCTCAGAGCAAAGATCTGGAATAGGACGTAGGACAGTAAGATTAGGCAGAGATAGACAACTCAAAAGAACCACCCTGCATTCTTATCCTTGGGAGTCATATGGTTATTTGTGATGAAAAGCTCTACTTCCCCCCTCCACAAATACTTAAAAAATAAATAAAAGATTTTATTTATTTATTTGACAGGCAGAGATCACAAGTATGCAGAGAGGCAGACACAGAGAGGGGAAAGAGGCTTCCGGCCTGGCAGAGAGCCCATTGTGGGGCTGGATTCCAGGACCCTGGGATCATGACCTGAGCTGAAGGCAGAGGCTTAACCCATTGAGCCACCCAGGCGCCCCCACAAATACTTTTTATATATCATTTGCAATCACTGGGCTCTTCTCTCACTGTATGGCCTAAAATCAGTCCTCTATAAAGCAGCTTGGAGAAACCACAGGCTTCATGCATACACTATCTACAGTATCAGCAATCAGAATTCCTTCCGGCCAAAATACAAAAAAAAAAAAAAAAAAAAAAAAAAAAAAGCTCCGATAAGCCAATTAAGTAGTGGATGCTTTTTCCATAGCAGAGACCCTAGGAGCTGCTCCTAGGTGCGAAGACGTAGTGTGATTTGCCTCTGTCTGCTCTACTTAGTTACAGAGGGATTGTTATTTTAGGAACTCTGAGCCTCTGGGGTCTATTCTCTAGGCAAAAGCACCTGGCAAGAAGAAAGATTTCATTCCTTCAGGACTTCAGGAGATAAGAGGAGGCTCTTCTAGATAGAAGTACAATTATTTTGCCATTTTCCTTATTTTTAAGGAAATGTTGCTATTTCTGATGACAATATTAGTAATATTTCTCACATAGCCTCATGCTCACAGAGCCATGCAGGCTTATCTTTGAATGGGTTTCTTAAATGCAGGCCCATACTCCCTCCCTAAATATGTTTGGCCCCCCCTGAGCTTCAGAGATGAATTGCATGAATTACATATCAACCAACTTTCTAAGTCTTGCGGCAGTTCCCATATTCACAATTCAGAAGCTAACCAAACATAATTGTAAATTACAGACATCTAAAACAGATCATTATCTTTCCAGAGTTGAGTTCCTCTTGGGAAACTATTTTTACTCAAATGGTTCATTGGAATGATTTCCTCTACAGAAAATGTGATAACAACTTAATCCATTATTAACTCATTGCTTTTAACTTCAGCCTTGATTTGAGCAGCCATGAATTCAAAGATTTAACAGGTTGGGGCACCTGGGTGGCTCAGTGGGTTAAAGCCTCTGCCTTCGGCTCAGGTCATGATCCCAGCATCCTGGGATCGAGTCCCGTATCGGGCTCTCTGCTCAGCAGGGAGCCTGCTTCCTCCTCTCTCTGCCTACTTGCAATCTCTGTCAAATAAATAAATTTAAAAAAAAGAAAAAAAAAAGATTTAACAGGTTATACTTGTGTCAGACACAGCACAAAGGATCTGCTTTAAAATTGGGGAATGACATACCTCCTTGAGGTACTAATTCAGAAAAATCTTCCAACTGGGCAAAATGTAAGCAAGTATAGTGACTGCAGTATTTATCAAACCTCCCTAAAGAAGTCAACAACTTAGGGAACTTCCATTTCTGGCCAAGATAAAATAACAGGGACCTGCTTTACCCTCTCACCTCAAACAACGAGACAAAATACATCTTAAAAAATGTTTAAGACACTCATTCGAGAAAGGAAGGACAGTAAGCTCTGAGAGACAGGAAACAATAGGAGGTAAAAGATTGTTCCAGAACAGTCTTGAGCCAATTACCAGGCCACTGAGCAGGAAAGGGGAACCCAAGCAGAGCCTGGTACTCTTCCTGTTAAGACAGTGCCCAAGGTCAGAGGAGACCAAGGCAGCTCAAGTTTGCAGGAGGGGACACATAAGGAGAGAGAGCATCATAGACTGAGAATTCTAGAGTTGTGCAGAGCACATGCATATGAAGGAACTACAGAAGTCAAGAAATGAACCCTCCAAAAGGATTAGAGGAAACAAGGGCCAGAATAGTGCCTTTGACCACAGTTATGCTGGAAAAATCTCGTAGGTTTTCAGGCAATAGGACTCAGAATTGTTTTGTTTCAATAACAGGGAATAATAAGCCCTCACGTAAGCACTGCTCTTGTCCCACCTAATGACTCTCAAATGTAAGTCCCAAGAAGACCAAACTCTTTCCAAATACCTTAACTGCATTCCAGAATGCTCAATAATCTTTAGAAGAATACAAAAGACTAAAAAAATTAATCTATACTTCAAGCAGAAAATCATAACCTAGAATGTACAACCTGACACATGGCATTTCATGTAATAAATTCACACAGGGAAGACTTACTACACCAAGAGATAGATACCAAGTCTATATTAGTTCTCAAGACATTTACAGTCTAGTAGGGAGCAGAAGGGTGGCGGGTATTATCATCAAACTATGCATAGTGGGAAAGCACAGACTGAAAGTGGGAATTCCATGTGCAAAAGCTTTGGCAAGGGCTCTTATTTTAAATAATGAGGAGGCCCTCGTTCTACCTCAAACCAAGTAGGATTTGTTGAAATGCAGTCATGGATTAGAAGTGGAAACAACCAGAAAGCCAAAGGAAGTTGAGCAGAAGCTTCAGAGACATGGTTGACTCGCTCATGGAGTCTTCGTTTATGTCGATTATGTCCACACATCTGCTCTATTTTCTAAGGATGGTCCCTCCCAGGATTTCAGCTCACATGGATAAGAGGACCACACAGCCCCAATTAACCCACAACCTGTCTGTTCCTGCAGCTATAGACCTAGTCTGTTTCCCACGTTCCCCAAAGAGAATGCCTGTGAGGCCCTACTGCGCTATTTGAGCTGGGTCATACCACGTATCCCATTAAACTAGGGGTCCCATCCCTCTGCCCAACCATCTGTGCCTGTGAACTGAACACAACTGTCCCCCTCATCAGCTGCTGGGTTGAAAGCCTTCACTGATGATAGGGTGTGGCAGGCAAGATTTCTCACAAAGGAAGAGCAGGAAAGATGATCAGACATTTGCCAAGTAGTTGCAGGAGATGGAGAACATTCCATGCAGAGAAAAGCAAAGCTATGGGAGAACACAAGGTCTAATGCTTAGAAGATAAATTTCCTCATATTGGCTTCTTCTGCTAGCAAAAATACAATGGTTTTATAAAAGTCCAATCCATATCCTGTCCATATGGTCCCCTCTTAGATAGGTTTCTCTTTCAGGGTTGGTCTGTTCAGGAATCTCCTGGCTTAGTCCGTTCTTTCAGAGATGGTCGGTTCAGGGATCTTCTGGCTTAGTTAAATGCATCGATAGGAGAAAACATCGAGAACAAGTTCTGTCTCTGCACTCTGGCTGGTCAGACCCCATCTGCAAAACGCTATTGCACCTGGCAAGTACCCTCAGTGGGCAACTGGCAAAGTAGGCTGGACTAACAAGTAATGAGTGGAAAGGAAAACCACATTTTGAAGAATGATTGAAGAAACTAGGGTATTTCACTTGAAAACAAACAAAAATAATTAGTGGTGGTGACCTGACAGCAGATTGAGAATATCCGCATGGGCTGTCAGGTTAAAAAAGGCCAGATTGGATCTGATGGTACTAGAAGCAAAACCCCATGGGAGGAAAGTGATTGAAAGACAGATATCAACCCAACAGAAGGAAAACATTAACAATTACACAAATATAGCTATTAAGAAGGAAATGAGACTTTTTTTTTTTTTTTTTTTTTTAGATTTTACTTATTTGAGAGAGAGATAGCAAGAGAGAACATGAGCTGGGAAAAGACAGAGAAGCAGACTCCCCACTGAGCAGGGAGCCCGACATGGGGCTCGATCCCAGCACCCTGAGATCATGATCTGAGCTGAAGGCAGACACTTAACCGACTGAGCCCAGAAATGAGACTTTCTGTGATCCGTGCTGTGCCTCTCGACTAAAATCAAACACTAGACTGTAACTATTATGTCGTGTGGCAACTGAAGAAAAAAAATGAAAGAGTCAACTCTGTCACAGAGTCACTTTTGTCACAGAGGTAATACATAGCCAGAATTTCTGGGATTGAAAAATATTTAGTAGTGAATTCAGAGAATCAATGTTAGTTCCCATTAGGGTATGAGAAAGTTTAGACTTAAGATAAAGGAGTTGGTTTTGTTCCCCTCCCACCCCCCCCCCCCCCCAAGAAAAAGCAATCAGAACTTTGTAGAGAAAGTTTAGTGATACAGAGAGGTCAAGAGAATCAGATGATTAGAGAACTATGTTCTATTCTGCAGCAAGGTCCACAAGGTACTAAGAAACATTCACAACTTTAAATGACCCTAGGTCTGAAGCCAGAACATCTGTTTTCTGTAAAAGCTGACTCTATGCACTGATAATGAAACAGTGAGCATTATTTATATCCTATCCAAATAATTCCTAGAAATTTAAATAGTAAAAGGGGAGCCTGAAAACAGGGCAATGGAAATATACTCTGTGTGTTGACATTTTCAAAATTAGCTATGGAAATCCTTGGCTAAAACCTGTCACTCCTGTCAACTCTGCATACTTTTCCTTAACTCTGACAATGTGACACTCATTACAAGAAGATACAGCCTGATCCTGTTACCTACTGTAAGACTTACTTAGATCTCTCTGTGCCTCAGTTTCCTCATCTGTAAAATGGAAATAACAGTGGTAGCTTCTTCACTGCATAATTTTAAGAACTGAAGTTTCCTATACATAAAACACTCAACATTATCTCTCCCTTTTTCCCCAACCTATAGGCATACTTCCCTTGAGACCATGCCTCCCTACAACTTGCCACATTATCTAAACCCCTTTTAATTAATACTTGGGATAAGAAAGGAAAAGCTGGATTATATTCAAGTTTTGTGGGTTTTTTGTTTGTTTGTTGTTGTTTTTCAATTAACAGTGATTAAAGGTACTTTACAAAATTGTGCCTAGGTAGTTACGAATTTGAATTTCTCCTAGCATTTGTATTTAAAGTTTTCTTCAAATGTAGAAAAAGCCCACTAATTTGGGCATCTTTTAAGGTGATGTTTTCTTAAATAGATTTCAACAAATTATTTTGAAGTGTTACAGATTCTTTTAACTATGAAAGTACCTGCTTACTTCCCAGATCTGAGTCCCTCTGTGGCAGTCATTCCAGGATCTCATGGGACCAAGGATTTGACTTCAGCCGTTATTACTGGAATTGTCTGTGACAGTCACACCTTTTTCTACTGGCTACCTTTGTTCTTAAGCTAATTTTGGCAGGCACGGTTGTAAGTATCTGACAGTCGTGTTTTTTCCATTAAGAAAGAAAAGTTTCGCCAAGACAGTTATGTTTAATGCGCATAAGTGAAGTTTAGAAAATGCATGGCACATCTCCTTTATGCCCAACACATGTGTTGGTCTGCCCCCAAGCAAGCTGGTGTCATTAGTCCCTAAGTAATTATGTGCAACTCAATCTCTACACCTGTTGCCATCAAGGCACAGGCTTACATGGTGAGCTGGTGATGCAGGCATTTGATAGAAAAATAACTTCCAGCTTATCAATGCATCTGACAGGGGCTCATTGGCAATTATTAGGAATTATGAACTTTTCCTCTCAATAATGTGAACAAAATTATGACAGCCAGAGGTATCTGCATGTGCACTAAGTGTCTGAAGCTTTCAAAACCAAAACACACACATCATTTTACTGATGGAAGCCTTGCAAAAATCTATTTATGAACATAAATGTAATCTATTATTATAATCTGCTGTGGAATAAAGTTATCTATTTCCTGACTTGTACGGCAATAGAGAAAAACGATAGCATGTTTCTGCTCCATTAGGCTAAAAAAAAGTCAATGTGTGCTATTAGAGCAAAAATTACATTCTTCAAACAGAAGAATCCGATGTTCTCTCATGCCTCCAAGTTAGAGAAAGGAGCATCCCAGCTAGGGGGACCACAGAACCTTTGAATTCATATCACTTCAACTAAAAAACATTCTCTGCTAAAATCATCTTAAATGTTATTGGAAACAATTCCCAAAGAGTTATATTTGGTTGCAGAATCCTAGACATGTTCACATAAATTATTACTTATATAGCAGTAAGAAAAGAACCATTTTATAATTGAGGAAAACAATTTTCTTAAACTACACTAATATGTCAAAATTTGTTTACATTTTTTCAGAAAATACAGGTGAACTGCCTTAAGAAATAAACTGAAAGACTTCTGGAAAGGACAGTGAACAATGGTGGGACAAACCCATCTTCCCATCCTAAACACAAAAATGGTGGAGAAAGAAAGAAAGAAAAGAAAAGAAAAGAAAAGAAAAGAAAAGAAAAGAAAAGAAAAGAAAAGAAAAGAAAGGCCAAGCCAAGCCATATTTAAGAGCAAGCAGATACCAAACTCAAAATAAAGGAAAACCCTCAAGTACCATAAATGAAGAAAGAAATTTAAAGCCAGAACTTCAATCTGTAGCTAAAACCACAGTGGCCACAGAGATTTTAGTACTTGATTTTGGCTTGAGGGGTTAGAGGTTGGGCTTCCCAGTGCCCAGAGACCTCAAACTTCGCCTCAGGCCATGGAAGAAGGAGGAGCTAGATCAGAAAGCCCTCTAGTCCATAAGAGAAAACTAGGAAACCTCTCCCACCAGAGAAGAGGGAGAGGAGTAAGGGCACAAGAAGTCAAAGTAGGAGCCTGGAACATGAGGCTGGAAAAACTGGGACCACTAGACCCTCCAGGGCTCAGGACAAAAAATAAAAATCCCTCTATTCACCACCGTTCAGGAAATTATTGGTTCCTGAATTTGGAAGGAGTTTGAGCTTAAAATACCCTGGATTACAAATGACTGACCAAACACTGTGAAAGAGAATCAGCAGGTATACCAAACAAGACATTAGCACAATCAATTACGGCAAATAAACGATGGGAAAGGATTAAATTTATATAAAATGGGAAAAAAAGAAAAAAACAGGTGAAGTCAATCTAACAATTCAATAGGTAGCTTTAAAAAAGTAACCAAATACAATCAGGAAAATGAAAAACTAGTAATTAAGCACCAAATGGTATTTACCCAAATACCAAATGGGAATTCTGAGAGGTCGACTATGGTTGTGATAGTGGCATCAAGTTGCTTTGTTTTTGTTTTTAATTATTTTGAACTCACAAAAGTTGCAAAAATAGTGCACGGAATTCCTACATACCCTCACCTAGCTTTCTCGAAAGTTAACACATTCCATAGCTCTAGTATAATCACACATCTATAAAGTTAACATAAGGATACTTAACTAAAACACAGATTTTACTCAATGCTTTGCAGCTTTTCCACTAATATCCGTTTCAGAAGCTCATCTGTAAGACCACTTCACACCTAGTTTTCACATCTCCTTAGTCTTCCCCAATGTGATGTATGCAGTCCTTCCTTTCTATAACTTTAACACACCTGAATATTGGTCATTTTAAAGAATGTCCCTTAATTTTTATTTGTGTGGATTGTCTCATAATTAGATTGAGTTTTGTCATTACTGTTAACACCACAGAATGAATACTTTCCATATCAAAGAGTACCTGTCAGTATATCTTATTACTGGCAATATTAACTCTGATTGGTCAAGTTACTGTTTATCCATTTATGCATAACAAAGTTACTGGAGTTCCCTTGCTAATTAGTATGTATCTTGGGGGACAGTCTTTGGGACTAGGTTATTACCCTGCTTTTCCTCCAACTCTTTCTTACCCATTAATTTTTAGCATCAATTGTGTATGTTTCCTGCCATGATTATAACTTTGTTGCTCTAATGGTGACTTTATATTCTTCTCAGAATTCTTCCGTAAAGAATTGTCCAGTCCCCTCTCCCATTTATTTATTCTGTTATTTATCAGCATAGACTCATTCTATGGATTATGATATAATATGGATTATTTCTTACATTATTGGTCACTCTTGCAGATTGGCTGCCGTGTTTTTTCAACCCTCCCCCATCTTTCTTTGAGCACTTCCATAATATGAGCCAGGCTTGTAATGTGCCACTTCAAGAACCCCTGGTTGCTTTTACTGGAGAATGTTTTATTCATGGAAAATTGTGCTCAGAGACAGAGAATATCCTTGCCAATTTAACACAGGTTCACTGTGGAAATTGTAATTTATAATTATATTTCACAAGCCAATAGCATACAGGATAATGTCTCTTACTAAGCCATTAAATATCATACTCCAAAGCAATGATGAATTAATTACACTATTGTTCCAGGCAAAGGGAAGAAGAAAGAGTCCAAATTTAGTTGCGGTGTACCTTTGTTCAAACTGGTTCTCAGTAATGTTAGTCCTTCCAACTAAAAACTGAGTATCAGCTACAGGCTTAGGTCCCTCACTGCTAGAGCATGTAGCTAGCAGGCAATGGCCCTGGTGTTGGCAGGCCAGGTGTGCTGAACTGAAGGTTATTCCTCCAGGGATCATCACATGGTTTGCACCACTGCTTATGAGAAGTAGCTTCACCAAAGCAGGAACAAATGTTGCTTCACTTCCTGAAACCACTGCATGGTTTAAACACCATTGCCATCCAACTGTAGCCTGACAACACCAGAAGCAAGTGTCTCAAAATCCTCAGAAAGCTATGCAGATCGGTAAGGAGTAACTATGCCCAGACTGAGCACTCTTGGAAGGTCCTCACAAACACTCGGTATTTAAAGTTTACAAGTCAATTATGTCATAGTCATTCCTCCATATGTTCTGGTTAAGTCTCCAGTGGTACCCCTACCAGTTGAGTTATTGAGTGCTTATCAATGACAGATGCCAATGACAACATCCCAACACTGCTTCCTCAATGTAAACAAATTCACCCTTAGAACTTCAATCAATTTCAGGGCACCAGAGTGGCTCCTCAGTTAAGCATCCAACTCTTGATTTTGGCTCAGGTCATGATCTCAGGGTGGTGAGATCAAGCCCTGTATCAGGCTCCATTGTGACCATGAAGACTGCTTAAGAGTCTCTCTCTCTCTCCCTCTGTCCATTCTTCCTCACCCCAAACTCTCTCTCTCCAAAAACAAAAACAAACAAAAAACAAACTTCACCTAATTCATAAACAAGTAGATTTGAAATCATAATAAACCAATGCACAGAGAATGCCATTCAGAAGCCAAGATCTGAATCTCAATATCCTGCTAACTGCTGGGTGTCCTGACCTCTCAGCCTCAATAGAGCTAAGGAAATTGTGTATATCTATACTAACCCATGGCATTTTTGTTTAATCTTCAATTTTTCCTGCCCATGCCATGACAAAAAAAGAAGAAAAAAAATTGCCAGGAACTAAGAGAGTGAACCTAAAACCCATAGACAATAAGTATAACAAAATTAAGTAACAACATAACCCCTTAAAAAAAAAAAAACTAAACTAAAAGCAAAAAACAAAAAAAAAATTCTAAAAGATAGGAGAAAATCACTAATAGCTTTACAATCCATATAAAATAAACACCTGGGAAGAAACTGAGAAGGGACCATACCAGGACACATGGTAGCCTAAAAACAGGAGATATACAAGATTACTAATAGGTAGTCATGAGAAAATTTGGAGAACCAGAAAACAGTTTAAATACGTAGCAAAAGGATTCCTAGAAGTAAAATGAAATAACTTACCATAAATGTATATCCTACTGGTAGCATAACTATACATAAAATAACTTAAGTGACTTTAAATCACAATTTTTGCCTTTATCTCTAGAGGAATAGAATCTAAGAAGAAAAAGACAAAAGTTATACTGTTTTCAAATCTCATTTTACTGGCGGATAGTGTTGGTGTTATTATTCTAAGAATGTTTGTTGTGAGTTAAAGGAGTCCTGAAAATCAGAATTTTCAGTATAAGAAAAGATAAGTACCTATGTAAGATCAATGAGTTTACGTAAAAATTATGAATGATCCTGAATCTGAATTAAATAATTACTATAAATATTTAATGCATTTTATGTTGAGAATATATATTTCCTAGCTCTGTTCATGAGGGAAAAAAAAAGAGTAACAATGAATATACTTAGCACCTAGATCAGGATCTCTAAATAAAGGTAACAGCCTTTTGGAGAATTAGCTGATTCTAGAACTGGAAAGAGAAACTTCCGATCATACCATAAAAGTGAAGAGATTATGAAAGGTTATGCACTACTAGAGCTACAGGGAAAAGTGGGGGCAAAAAGGGAATGGGAAAGATCTCAAGACTGATCTGACAAGCCAAAGTTTGGGCATTAATAAGAATTCTCCCCCAAAACAGAACACTAAAGAGAAAAAAGAGATCTCACTTATCAAGTATAGAGGGTAAGGAATAAACTAATCATTTAGAAAAACGGTAAATAAAAGAATCAAGTATTTAAATTACCTTTCCTATGCCAACTATACCTCAAGGCAACCCAACAGTTGCTGAAGCAAAGTTTCACCTTATAGAAATATTTTGCCTCATAAAAAATAATAGACTAGAATGTTTTGCAACTTCTGGTGAATTAATGTATCAAGAAACAGTTTTAAATGGCAACTAAAAATCATGAAAATTAGACCAGGCACATGTCTGATGAAATTATATATCACCATCTGTGAGGTACACTTGCCTCTCTAATAATGGGATTTTCATTTAACAGTATGTAAACATCTAATTCCAATATACAGGACATAGAGGGAACATGTTAAATGACACCAAAGTGTATTTAAGAAACACTAGAGGAACAAAGAATGACTGAAGTTCATCAAATGGGAGAGCAAGAGAGGGAGAAAGACATCTATAGACTCAGACTTATGACATATCAATTGCATTGATGGAGCTTATTCTTATCCTAATTCAAAAAATGAAAACTAAAAAGTGTTTTTTTCAAAAAATGAAAACTAAAAAAATTAGTAATTTGAAAAATGTAAGCAGTGACCAAGAATACTTGATGACATCAGGATTTTTTTTTAAGATTTTATTATTTATTTGACAGAGAGATAGAGCACAAGTAGGCAGAGCAGCAGCTAGAGAGAAAGGGAGAAGCAGGCTGCCCGCTAAGCAGGGAGCCAGATGTGGAGCTCAATCCCAGGACCCTGGGATCATGGCCTGAGCCGAAGGCAGTTGCTTAACTAAGTGAGCCACCCAGACACCCCATGAAGGACTTTTTTATGTCATGATGTTTATGAAGAGAATTCTATTTTACAGAGATCTTACAAATCGAAGATATATTTCTATAGATTTGCAAGTCTTATACATTTCTAAGTCTGTTCATCTCTGCACTCCTTTAAATAGGAAAATTGTATTTCCTATTCTTTGAAATAGTAGATGCACTGAGTAACTATATTGTTGAAAAGACCTAAACTGGAGGAGCAATATGATGAAACAATTCAGAAGGTCCTATGAAGTTGAAAAATGAAAGTTGCTAAGAGATGTAGAAGACTGAATGAGAAAGTCCAACCAATGTGCATCCAATAGGAATAAGAAAAGGAAAAAGTGAAAGCTTTGGCTAATGGGGAAGCTACCAATTCTATGAAAAAAAAAAAAAAGTGAGGCTTCATGTTAATGAAGCCCAATAAATTCAGAGAAAAAAAAATCATGTCTAGATATGTAGGAAATTTATGAAAATCTAATACAAAAATAATAAAGGTAGCCAAAGATAAAAGGAGATTACTTCCATGAATGAACCTGACAGCAGACTACTTATTAGCAAAAGGAAATGTTAGAATACAAGAGAATAACATCTTTAAAATGCTTAGGGAAAACAAATGTCATTAATTTTTAAGACTTTTTAGAGCAGTTTTAGGTTCACAGAAAAATTGAGATGAAGTTACAGAAATTCCCCGTATACATCCTGCCAGCATAGATGCATGGTCTCCCTCATTACCGACATCACTCACTAGAATTGTACTGTTTTTTTAAACCAAGGATGAACCTACAGTGATCAATATCCTCTTCAAAGTCCATAGTTTACCTCAGGATTCACTGTTGGTATTATACATTCCATGGGTTTTGGACAAATATATAACATATATCCATTATATTATCATAGATGATTTTCACTGCCCTAGGAAAAATCTGCTCTGCCTATTCATCTCCATCCAGCCTCTGGTAACCACTGACCTTTTGTTGTCTCCATATTTTTTCCTTTTCCGGAATGTCCTGTAGTTGGAATCACAGTAGGTAGCCTGTTCAGACTCCCTTCTTTCACTTACTAATATGCATTTAGGATTCCTCCATATGTTTTTAGCTTTAAATAATATTGCAAAGACAAACAAACCCTCACGGGAGAAAAACATCCTCAACTGAGTCTAAAAATTCCAAGTTCAGTCAACTGCCAGAAAAATAAGCCACTATGAGTAAAAGTCAGCGATACAAGAACTGTTAGATGTGAACGTCAGTTATTGGAAATGGAAGTTATTGAGATACTGAATAGAAATTAATTATGATACTTTTTAAAAGGGTAGAATGAAGAAAAAAGTAAGCAGACATTAAAAATGTCTAAGATTTGGAAAATAAGATTTTAGAAATTATGAATATAACTTTTGAAAGAAAAAAAATAACGTGGGGGCAAATATCTGATTAAACATAGTTGAAGAGAGAATGGTTGAACCATAAGACAGATCTAGTGCTTTGTTAGTGGGTAAGAGACAATCAAGTGCAAAGGCCTAATATGTCAAACAAGATTTGTAAAGAGAATAAGGCCAAGAAAGGACAAAAGAAGGATGACTGATAAAGTATTTCACCTGCAACACTGGAAGAATAGCTATTTTTAAAACACTCAAAAGAGGGTGACTGGGTGGCACAGTCGTTAGCATCTGCCTTTGGCTGAGGTCAGGATCCCAGGGTCCTAAGATCAAGTCCCAAATCGGGCTCCGTGCTTGGTGGAAAGCCTGCCTCTCCCTCTCCCACTCCCCCGGCTTGTGTTCCCTCTCTCGCTGTTTGCTGTGTCTCTCTGTCAAATAAATAAATAAAATCTTAAAAAAAAAAAGTCAAAAGAATGGTCAACTTAGAATTGTGTATCCTACAAACTTGTCTTCAAGAACGAGAACAAAATAACTCTAATTTCACATATACAAAAACTTAAAGGGATTTATGCTAACATACTATTATACACAAACTGTACTTTGAGAAGTGAGTAGCTTAGGAAGAAATAACCCCAGCTCATTAAAAGAGAAATACATTAGAGTGGATGGAGAGACATAAAAATGTGACTCTATGCCACTTACAAGAGACCCCAGTAAAATATAGCATTCAAGGGAGGGGAAAAAAATATCAAATGGGAAAGGGATTAGGAAACTCTGGGGGTTAACGAATATGTTATCATCTTGATTGTGGGGATGGTGTCACAGTAGAAACTGATGAAACCAACCAAAATGCACACTTTAAATATGTGTGGTTCATCAAATGTCAGTTATACTTCTGGAAAGATGTTTAAGAGAAATAAAAAGATGTTTAAGAGAAATAAAAAGAAAGGATGGGAAATGATACATCAAGCAAATATTAACAGCAACAAGGAAGACAGTTCTTGGCAAAATTACATCAGACAAAATTGACTTTAAGGCAAAGATTGTTAGTGATAAAGCCAACTAAATAAATGATTCCTATTAGACACTGTATGTCTAACTTACAAATGTATATTAGATATAAAAACATGATGTATGCACAAATGGTCTCAGAATATTTTATAGCTTAAATATAAGGAGATATTGACAAATCCCCCAATATAGTGGGATCTTTCAATATGTCACTCTCAATTGACATTTAAGTAGACAAAATTAGTGGGGATTAGTAAGTTTAATTTCATGGCTACATATAGACCTCTACAGAAAAAAAAAAATCTTTGCAAACACACATAAAGCATTTACTAAGATAGACTTTTTTTCTGTTCAACAAAATTTTAATGACTTTTTAACCTAATGGAACATATTTTCTAATCATAAGTAAGTTAGAAACTCATGCCAAAATAGATACCCCATTGTAAGTTTTACAAATAGTTCTAAATAGCTAATGAATCCACGAATTGTATTGGAAGTAAGGCGTACATAAAACTAAGTAATAATTAAAATTACAAAGTTTTTCGAGTATACAATATAGTGTTTAAACACTTCCATACAACACCCAGTGCTCATCACAAGTTCATGCCTTAATCCCCATTACCTATTAAATCCATCTCCCACTCTACTCTACCCTCTGGTAACTATCAGTCTGTTCTCTGTAGTTAAGAGTCCATCTCTTGGTATAGAAGATACTATAAAAGATGGCAACTTTCTAAAATGTTCACATTCAATGCAATCTCGGTCAAAATCTCAGCTGTAATTTTCATGAACCTTGTGGGTTCATTCCAAAATTCATTGAGGAAACACAAGGCCCCAATTAGCAAAGACTATATTGATACAAAACAAGGAGAGTTGACATGCAATGCCACAATTAACTGTTGGTTTGGGAACAGGCAAGGGGGCCAATGGAACTGAACAGAGAACCTCTGAAGGCTCATAGCAATGTAGAATTTGCTATATGGAGAGCGGACATTATAAATCAGTGACTGAAGAGTGCAATGAATCCTCTACAATGCTGAAACAACATATATGAATGATGTAGTGTAGAGATTTACTGTGCTTAAATCAAAATTGAGAGAGATTAAAGTCATAAAATTTTTAAAGTGTTCTTCCACATACGCATATAAAGATAGAATATTTTTATGGCCTCTCAGTAATGAGGGATTTAACAACAAAAAGCATAAAGGGAATAAAAATATAAAAATAGTGCATTATTTTAGAAACCTAATTTGAAATCCCTGCATGCAAAATTAAAAAAAAAACACACACAAAACCTAAAAAACAAATTAAAAAAAAAAAACAAAAACCCTCCCAAAACAACAAAAAACAAGCCATAGATTGGGAAAAGATATTGGCAATGCGTAGAATAAACACATAAAAATAAGAATACTGATATCAAGAAGATAAATACAAGTACTATAGAAAAACAGAAAAAATAACCCAATTATAAAAAAAAGATTAATAGGCAATTCATTGACAAGGAAATCCAAGTTACTAAAACATAAAAGCCCTTCTAGACACAGAACAGATTGGTGGTTGCCAGAAAAGTGGAGGAGGGATGAGGGAAGTGAGTAAAGGTATTCAAAAGGCATAAACTTCCAGTAATAATATTAATAAGTTCTGGGATATAATGTGCAACATGGTGGATATAGTTATCAATAGCATTTTGTGCATTTGAAAGCTGTGTAAGTAGATCTTAAAAATTCTCATCACACACGTAACTATAAGAGGTAATGGATATTAACCAAACTTATTGTGGTAACCATTTTGCAATACATACATGTATCAAGTTATGTTACACACCTTAAATACAATGTTATATGCCAATTAAATATCAATAAAACTGAGGAAAATGCAAAACAAAATATACAATAACATTCTGCCTCCAAGAACATCAATCACTGTCGGCCAACAGCAGTGTTTTGCATTAAACTCCTCATAGCAGTGGAGATATGAGAGAGGTTCCCCAGAACAATACTAGCATTATAGTTGCTTAATATTTGCCACTAATATATTAATAAATTTTGATTTAAAATTATGACATTTCATACCACAAAATTGCTAAATGATCTATAGAAAGATTCAGAAAATTGACAAAGCATGAACTAGAGAAGCAAATGCCACTGGTTAATTCCTGACCTCATTTAATTATCATCACTCCCTTCTTGAAGTCTTTAATCATTGGAGTCTTAGAAGCCCACTTTCTTGGTTCCTGTTCCCCATCCCTCAACAACCAGTCAAACTCAAGTCTCTTTTGTTACTTCCTTGCTATCTTCCTGATCTCTAAACTTTGAGGTACCACAAAGACAATAGCCAAGTTCATATCCGCTGCCTGAATTATTCCATTCCAGACCCATATATGCAGCTGCCTGTTCTACATTTCCACTTGGATGTCTAGGTCATGCGCCCAGATAAGCTTTTCTGCCTCCACATCAAGATGCAATTTCTGCAACTCTTCTCATTTCAATAGATGGTAACTTCATTATCCCAGTTACTCATACCAAAAAGCCTGGATGACTCCTTGACTTCTTGTATTTTCTTCCTCCTCCCACATCCAGCAACAAGCAACAACTCTAGGTTCACAGTATATTTAGAATCTGACCACTTTCAGCACCTTGATTGCTGCCATATTTGTTACCACCACCACCCTCTCCTTGAACTGTCATGGCATCCTGTCAAATAATGTCATTATTCTCTTCAAATTTCCTGTTTTGAAAGTTCCTTCTTTGTCAGAAAAAGCTCAAGGGCTTTGCGTACTCTCCAAGGCCAATACATAATTTGTGCTTTCTTCCTTATTCTTGGAGTGTCTACCTGACCCAAGGTCTTCATAAATGCTGTTTGTTCTATCTGGAATGCTCTACTTCCAAGGCTCAGGCCTTCACTTCCAGGGACTTTAATAAAGAAATCTCTCTCACTCCTCCCTAAAGTGGCAAGTACTTATTATTTCCTTCCTCCTCTCCAGCAAAATTCCAATTAATAATTAGTAGTTGGACTATAAAAGCAATGGTCTCTCCCCCGATGTCTAGTGCCTAGAAGAGTGCCTAATAGGTAGCAGACACTTAGTATTTTTTGAATGAATGCCATGCATACTTGATATCCATATCAGTTTGTCTTTAATCATGCTTCGCTTTTTCACTTTTGCTTTTTAACTTTTCCTGAAATGATTTCCAGTGAGATATCATACCCTCAAATGATATATTTGCTATGTTTGACTCCTGCAGATACAGAACACATGAAAGACAATATACCCTATTCAAAGATTTTGAAACATAAAAAGGCATCCCAAAGATACATAGGAGTGTTTTGTTAACCTAGTGCAAAAACGTTAGTGAATGCATGTATTTTACCTATAATTTATATACCTAGATGTTTATTTATGACTCAACTTCTTTATAGACAAGGGTTAAATATTTATGGAATTATTTCTCTTGGACCTGTCAAATATTTAAGAATTCACCATTATGGAAAACCCCCAACCTGACTATGTATCAGGAAGAACACTGAGAAAGAAATATTTCTGCAAGTGGTACTCCATAGATATCCTCCAGACTAGTCTGTTCTGAATGAAAGTCATGCAAAACCAGTCTGGATGACACAGCTGATTCTTACCAGAAAGTCATGGGACATATGGGAGATAGGGATGGGAAGGCAGGTCGGGCTTAGATTACGAAGGATGTTGAGTACCAGACTTTTTCTTATTCTCTGGACTTCATGGTATGGATAGTGAGAATCAGGAAGAATTAAAAGGCCCAAGAATTCTGAAAGATTGAATTGCATGTATTATAGGAAGGACCTCAGCACAAGGTCACATAGTCCATACACTGTACAACTCCATGGGTTGCCAGTTATATTGCAGCCCATGGCATGAGCTTGAGCTATATAATGTGGCCACTCCAATCAGGTAGGAGGAAATTTTGAAGCTAGTTATAAAGATATTTAATTTCAATAATCTAGGCAAAAATTTGGAGTTTTTCTTTGGTATGGAGCAGGAAGTTGAATTAGGCTACAACTACAATTGTTGGCAAAGATCAAGGTCAGGTTAGGGTCTAGCAGTGGGAATAAAAAGAAAGAAGTAGATGACAAAGCCATTATGAAGCAAGCAGCAGCAAAATCAATGACTCAGATGCAGGGAGGAAGAGGAAAGGAATCAGAGAGTGTCTAATACAGATGGCTTTGAGAATGCCTCACAGGAAGAGTTAGAATGAACAGTGTTAAAGGAAAGTAGGTAGATTTGGTGTTTGACATACTGTGTTTGGGGCAGAAGGAGAACTAGAGAATAGGTCTTCTGATTCCCAAAGACTTTTCCCTATTGGTCTATCATCTTCCATGAAAAAATTCTCTTTCATTTTACTTTATACTTCTAGAAGACAAATTACTCCATATGCTTGTCTTTTTGAGCTGATCAAAATGCTAGTCATTAGAAATTATTTTACATTTTCTCTCCCATGCATTAATTTTCAACTGTAAATATTAAGACCAGTATTACATATATTTGAGGGAGAATCTACCATTTTCAATGAGCTTACATTATCAGTCACTAAGCTAGAAACTTCAAGTTTTATTTACTCATAACCTTGTAGAATTGTGTATTTTCTCTATTTTCTAGAGAATTGTCTGAGGGAAGTGAATCAAATTCCCAAGTCCCTATGGGTAGAAAGTTACGGGATTGAGTTGTAAATCTAGATCTAACTATAAAGGTCTTCCTTGTCCACTCTTAGAAAATATCTCAACATGGATAGTTCTAATGGTGTTGAGAGGCCAAAGGAAATAAGTGAGGGCAATACTCATTTTTGCACTTGACTACCCTTGCTGTCAACGTTGTTTGATAAATTTGAACTAGGCAATACTAACTGAAGCATGTAAGGGAATAAAAATTATACCTCATTGGTTTTACATGCAGGGAAGCTTATCTGCAATCCCTAAGTTTCAATGAAGTGTTCACTAGTGTAAGATGACTGGTCGAGTACCATCTGTTCCAATAGTTGATTGTTAAATTACCTCAAGTCTTAAACAAATTGTGCTTCCTCTAAAGCAAAACCAGCATAAAAATATCCGGATTAACTAGCTTAAGAATGAGACTTCCTAATAAGTAGGCCAACTAGACTCTAGGTAATGTTTCTCCATGTTGGAGAACTGAAAAAACTACTTTGTAGTGCAGACATGGGGTATTTGAATAGTAACCATAATTCAAGTCAAATACTAGCAAATTCATTAATACGGCGATGAGACAACAATTAAAAAAAAAAAAGAGGGACACCTGGGTGGTTCAGTGGGTTAAACCTCTGCTTTCAGCTTGGGTCATGGTCTCAGGGTTCTGGGATCGAGCCCCACATCGGGCTCTCTGCTCGGCAGGGACCCTGCTTCCCCCCCACCCCTGCCTCTTGTGATCTCTGACAAATAAATACATCTTAAAAAAAAAAAAAAAAAGATGGAGAGACTAATCCTGCCCCGAGACAGTGAAGAAATTGGTATGAAACTGCTTTAAAGGGTACAAATGGGAACTCATATATGCTGTTTATGTACAAAGTTTAAATGCATTCACACTTTAATTTCAAACACAGCAGTGGAGCACCTATTGGATGTGAAGCTCCATGTTAGGGCCTAAAGATGACAAAGAGGAACAGGACAGGGCCCAGCCTCTAAGAAACATGTTGTTACCGAGCAAAACCAAAAAAAGAGTCTTGCCCTCTTGGTCAAATCACCTGGAAGTCTATAAACCTAGTTAGTATGAATTAAAAACTTGGAAAAAAGTAACAGAAAGACTTCATCATAGAGCAATAAATATCCCAGGAAAGCAGAGGTATATGTATCTTATAGATTTTTAATAGTGTCACATTTTTTTTTTCTTAAAAATGTGTTAGGACTATAAAAGAAAATAAGTTGAAACTACTATTTCTGGGTAGGTGGGAGCATAGAGATTTTGGGTTATGGGTTTTCATATACCTTCCTATGAACAAATAAGGTCGGAAGGCCAATTAAAGGTTGCTGCACTCTAAGGTAACAAGCCAAAGGTGTGTCAGGCCATGCTGTGTCCTCAAAAACCCAACCCCCTGAAGCTGCAAGTACAATCTAGAACACGAATGACCCTGGGAGGAAGCATCTGAAGTCATGCCTGATGCAGACTGAGAAAATACACCGGGTGCCCCCCCCCCCAGTTGGAGATCTCCAAAATACGAACTGTTTTTTGTTTGTTTTTGTGACAAATGAGGTCACAAGAAAAGCAGCTCTGGTCAGAGAAGGGGGCTCTAGAACTAAGGAGTGGAAAGGCCCATGTGGGATTTCCCAAAAGAAAGGAAAGCTGACCTTTTATTAAATTAAGGTTTTAAACATTTCATATCCCATCCTTTCATTTCTACTCTTTCATATTTCCCTGCCTCCTTCCCCCTTTCCAGCTCTTCTCTATTATAAATAACTACATAAATTAGATTTCACAAAGCAAGGATCCCATAAGCACGTTAGTTAACTTTTGATAAGGTTTTCACAGATGTTCCTATTTCTGAGGAGAGTTTTATTATAGCTTAACAAGAATTTGGTAACCAGTGATAGGAAGATCTAAATTATAAATGCCTTGATGAGTAGCACCTTGGTGGCTCAGTGCGTTAAAGCCTTTGCCTTCAGCTCAGGTCATGATCCCAGGGTCCTGGGATCGAGCCCCACATTGGGCTCTCTGCTCAGCGGGGAGCCTGCTTCCCCCTCTCTGCCTGCCTCTCTGCCTACTTGTGATCTCTGTCAAATAAATAAAATCTTTAAAAAAATCCTTTGATGATCATTCTTTCATTGAAGTTTTTAACTACATAGAAAAAGCATCAGTGACTGAATGTTGGCAAGTGCTTTAAGAGTAGGCTGGGAGGCACCTGGGTGGCTCAGTGGTTTAAAGCCTCTGCCTTCGGCTCAGGTCATGATCCTAGGGTCCTGGTATCGAGCCCCGCATAGGGTTCTCTGCTCAGCAGGGAGCCTGCTTTCCTACCTCTCTCTCTCTGCCTGCCTCTCTGCCTACTTGTGATCTCTGTCAAATAAATAAATTAAAAAAAAAAAAAGAGTCAAAAAAAAAAAAAGTCAGCTGGAAACACCTAGGAAGATAGGAGGCAGCACCCCAAAGGTTCAACCCAAATCCCTATCACATGGCCACATAAGGGTGACTAACCTCTTTGGTTTGGGTATTCTATGCAAGCTGTCTACACCTTGCCTATCTCCTCCCTTCATATAACCCAGCTTCTCTAGCGCCATTACTGATAGGGAGGAATCTCTCCTACCCGAAACACAAACCCATACCCTACATGCTGTATTTTATAGGAATCACTTTTTATCTTTCACCTTATGCCCCAACACCAGAGTTCATAGTTTTCTGATTAAATACAGCCATTCAAATGATCAAATATCCCAAAAGGAATGTATAATTCAGTGACTTGCATGGTAATTTTATAGCATGTTTTTAAAAAAAAAAAAAAAAAGCTAAACTAATCATCCCTGAATTTACACCCCTTCATATTGCAGTTTTCATATCTGCTTGGAAAAGCTAAAGAAGGAAGAAGTTTAACTATAGAAGGAATATGGGTTCTTTTAAAAATTACCCAAATTAGAGTTTCATCGAATAGAAATGCTCCTTTAGGGGCACCTGGGTGGCTCAGTGGTTTAAGCCTCTGCCTTTGACTCAGGTCATGATCTCAGGTCCTGGGATCAAGCCCTGGATTGGGCTCCCTGCTTAGTGGGGAGCCTGCTTCCCTTCCTATCTCTCTGCCTGCCTCTCTGCCTACTTGTGATCTCTCTCTCTCTCTCTCAAATACATAAATAAAAATCTTTTAAAAAGTGCTCCTTTATTTGCTACTTTTAAGCTAAGAACTTTTGAGAAACATAGGCAATAATTACAGGACATAACAGGGAAAAAAAAAAAAAGGTTTCAAAAATAGTTTTCCACCTCAGTGAACTGCCGTTGAAACTTCTGCATAAGCTTCTCTATTCCTGAAGGCAAATTTCTGTATAGGAGATTCCAACAACAGCAGTCTGATGACACCACAATAAGATTTCCCCCAGTCAGTGCAGATGTGACTCAAATACACTATTGAACACATTTCACCCAAAGGGAGAATAGGCAGAAGGAATTCAACAGTTTTTAGAATCCATTGGGCCCTCCATCCATCACATTGCTTTCTAAGGCTAAGCTCTGTCAGATGCCCATTTCGGATTTATGTAACTGAAAACTGTTTATGTTTTCTCCCTCTGGCAACAATCTTGATCCCTTTCCCCCAGCTCTCATTCTTGAAGACAGAATTAGATTTCAAATCCTTATCAACCAAATCCCTATATTCTCTGTCACTGGACATTTAAAAGCAGAAACCCAAGCTGGGGGCGGGCGAGTAGGGACAGGGTGGCTGGATTATGGACATTGGGGAGGGTATGTGCTATGGTGAGTGCTGTGAAGTGTGTAAGCCTGATGACTCACAGACCTGTACCCCTGGGGAAAATAATACATTATATGTTAATAAAAAATTTTTTTAAAAGTAGAAAACCAACATTGGGGGCTATTTCTGGGAATGTAACATTTGTGCCCTTCCAACATAACCCAGTTATTATAGCACACAATTCTGGAGGGACGAATCATGTAATACATCTATATTTACATTATCTTTCAACATTTAGCATGTATTTATCACATTCTGATTGCTAATGGGAATGTCTGCTGTTATTAGTTATAGTCCCGGTAATGGTAATTATATATGCTGCACAAATACTTCTCAGATTAGCCTAATCTAGCATTAATAGAACTCACTTTAAGCTTTTGCTTAACAGTCTTTTGTGTATTTAAATTGTTTCAAAGAAAAATTGGCTGGTGCCCACCACTCCCCCATCTCCCCAGCCAATAATAAAAAAAGAAAGAAAGAAAAGCAGCAGCATTAGGGAAATAATGAATCACACCGGAACTGCCCTGGCCTAATTGTAACATGTAATTACGGGTTGCTATATAATTAGAACCATTTTGTTTTAATAATGCTTCCACGTGCTCAAGTACCTAATGCTTCTCATGAGGTTAGATAAAAGTATTTATTCCTTTCTTTCATAAAGGACTACTGTTAAGAAATCGGGAAAACCCTTACAATAAAAGCAGTGATGGCTAGATCATGATCTTTAGTGCATCATGAAAGACAGTGATGAGTCTCTTATTTTCCCTACTCTGGACTTCAGACATACCAACATCTGCTTCTGGGAGTCAGGTCCTCTCTGTTTCATCGCAAGAGAAATAATGAGCTAATGTTACAAGGCAGAGTGACTGCTCAGAGAAACTACTAATTATCAGCAGGTCAAGTTGCTGTCCTGGTAACATCTGATAGCATAGTAGCTGGCTGGTGGGCATGCCCATCTCTTGGGACACTATTTTAGGAAAGATTTATCAGAACTAAGGAAGTCTAAAGAAGCACTATGCATTGTTGTAATTGAATTCACTGCTATTTAGGGCTTGAGTTGATGTAAAACTTTTCATTTAGCATCCACACACCAGTAGGACTACTGCAATACTATTGTCCACCTTTCTGAATATTTTTCCAACATTCACTTTATCCAGATCAACCTATTTATGATTTTTAAAAACACAAATTCTTAAATGTAGGCAAAATGCAAAGTGGCTATTTAAAAATAAAACTAGCTTGGATGGGAGTTCAAGGTTCCCTCACACACACTGGGGTAGAAGATTCAAAAAGGATAAGTAGGTCTTTTTAGTGTACAATTTGGGAATATGCCTTTGTAACTTGAAAGTGAAGGACAATAAGTGTTACCATTTAGGATATTCCATTTTTAGGTGTTGCGCCTTCCTGTGAACAAACCATTAGTTTCACCTAAGAGCGCAGAAAGAGAAATGGTATATACAGCGAGGATGTCAGCAAAAGAACTTACAAATATCAACCTAATAATAGGGGAGAGTTGGGTAAGTCACAAACTATGGTAAAGAAACTAGTTTAAGTAAATACCCTCAATATTTGACCTTGAAAGTTGTAAACAAAAGAATTCTAGAGAAGTTACAGCTCTTAAATTTTATATATTTTCAATATTCGAATGAAATGGAATCTGATCACATTCAGAGGATTATTCTGCTCCAATTTGTCCTTCCTTGAATTTTTGAGGAAAGCCTTGATTCTTTCTAGGATATTGGCCTTTTCCATCCAATTGATTAAAGCCTCCTTCCTGGTAAAACATAACGTTGCAGAACCCTGTGTGCACCTTATGGGCCACCTCCAATCCCCAGTAAGTAGATGCTATCAGCAGGCATAATAGAAGGTTCTAAAAAGTGTGGGGCTAGGATATACTTCTGCACTGTGATTAGCCACACCAGTTAAGGTCATAGCCTCAAAACTGTGCTATTCAAAGTTTGGAAGTTATACATGCTTTTGGTTATAGAGGATTAACTACTCTGTGTTATACACACACACACACACACACACATTGGGGTGGGGCGGGTATACTTGCTTTAAATATCCTGATAAACTTCTCAAAATGTTTGGTCACAACTCACAAATAAAAGGTGGTATATAACTAAGAGTTTTCACAAGGGCAGCCAAACTTTGTGAGGGAAGCAGAATGGGAGTACCTGTTGTGCTGAAAACCTTAGAAAACACATGAGATAGATACAGTCCTACTGGACTCCTCAAGAGGATGTATTTGCAGATAATCACAAGGCTTGGTGGTACAGACAAGGTTAAAAATGACGGTATCTGGAAAATCCTGACAAGCTAAGGCTGGAACCATGAAGACTACACTCAATAGAACTAAATATAAACTCTGAGCTTCCAGCTAAACACGGTAGTTTAAACCCATGCATTTATTTCCACATCCTTCCAAAACTCCACCATAATGACAGTTAAGGAATTTTATGAGTAGACAAATCTGCAAGGTCAAACAGAATGGGAGACAAGATCACAAGTGAGAAATGGGAACAAAGTCTTGGAAGCAGGAGCAGCAGCTAAGTATAGATGTGAACAGAAAATGAAACCAGTAAGAAGTTAATTCATATCACAAACCTTCATCCCCCTACCTGAAGGATGTGAATTTCAGTTTAAAAAGGGACAAATTTTTACTAACGTGACTTTAAAAAATCTTTAAGTATTGGGGATAATGGAAAGATCTTAGGAGCTCTTATAGAAGGGTTTTAAAAAAAAAGGTAACATGCAATACATGCAATATAGTAAGCTTAAGAGTATCACATTTCTTTTTTTTTTAAGATTTTATTTATTTATTTGATAGAGAGCATGAGAGGAAAGAAATCAGTGGGAGAAGCAGACTCCCTGCTGAGCAGGGAGCCCGATGTGGGACTCGATCCCAGCACTCCAGAATCATGACCTAAGCTGAAGGCAGTTGCCTAACCAACTGAACCACCCAGGAGCCCAAGAGTATCAGATTTCTTGGGGCAAAATTTCGTTGGGCCTCTGCCTTCGGCTCAGGTCATGATCTCAGGGTCCTGGGATCGAGCCCCGCATCGGGCTCTCTGCTCAGCAGGAAGCCTGCTTCCCCCTCTCTCTCTGCCTGCTTCTCTGCCTACTTGTGATCTCTCTGTCAAATAAATAAATAAAATCTTTAACAAAAAAAAGAATATCAGATTTCTTAAATATAGAAGTCAGAAAAAAACGGAGCAATGCTTCCAAAACTCTGAAGGAAATATTTCTAATACAGAATTCTGTATCTAGGCAGAAGATCAATTTAGAATGGAATTAAGGCACTCCAAACATTTCAAATTTATCTTCCTTTTTAGGAAGCAGCTAAAGGATAAAGCATATCAAAAAGAAGGAGTAAATTAAAAGACGAGATTCAGGAGGCCGGAGATCTAACAGAAGAGGGAGTTCACAGGATGATGGTATAGAGAGCTTTCTAGTGACGGCAGGTCTACCAATCAGTCAATCCACACCGGAATAGAGACACAGACAGCTTTAAGATGAGAAAACAAGAGATTACTTGGGGTCTGAATCGTCTAGAATTATATTTTCAGTACTAACAGAAAATTGAGATTTGAGTGTCAGGTAAGTAGAAATCTAACCCACCAACCAAAATCAGCAGCAATTATTAACTCAGGGGTTGAGGGTAGGAAACTGGACACAAAAGAAAAGAATTATCTTGGCCATCAGAGACACATGAGTCAGCTGTGAATAATATTTATAAAGCCATAATAATGTGCAGAATTGATTTAAAAAATAGATTAAAAGTTGTTTTCAGTGGAATGAACCTGGAAAGCCAAATTTCTTTTTTTCCTCCACCACAGTGGCTATATTACAGTTCTAAGTAGCCGTGTTTAGTTAGAAACAGTAACGTAAGTCGTAGTCCTGGCAGCCGTAGCTGAATGAAGAGCAGGGATAACCAAACGAGCAATCCCAAATCCCCAGGCGAGCAGGATCATTTTCTATTCCTAGAAAGACACTCTTCAATGGGCACTAGGCTCCCATCTTTTAGGAATGAGAAATCAAGAGTAGAATCTGAGCAAAAAAGTTGGTCAAGTTCAAACCCAAAGCTGTTTGATTCAGTGCATTTGGGGGTGTGTTCTGTATATGTCGGGGGGGGCAGGAAATCAGATAGTTATGTTGATTTAGAAAGGGTGGCTAGTGTTCCTTATATATCCAGTTATTTTCATTTATAGCCATATACTGAACCTGTTTCTAGTTACCTATATAACTTGAGAGATCCTGAAATTGTTTACTGAATTTAATGGGCCACTACTGGACTCTCTTACTATTTTGTTAGGCCCCATTGTCCTTGACTTTATCGTCCAAACCGATTATTTTTTTAAACAGGAAGTGATGTGTTTCTGTAATACTCAGAAACTGAAGAATCACTAAAAATATAAGATTAAAAACAGGAAATAGTCCAGTAGTTTGCAGTAGGCTTTTCCACAGGTTTTATCATCAGAAGACCATGAGCGGCATTTCTGGAGCTCAAGCTCACAACATGGAAAACAGAACTCACATCTCTCCTTACAGGGTAGATACAGCCTTCATGGAGATCACAGTTGCTGACAAGTGAGTGCACAAAGAAGGTCCTACATCCCATACTTTCCAGTTGGGCTGATGTCAACCCCAAGATTTCCCAGCTAAATTATGTAGATAATAAAGTTGGACTTCCAGGGCACCTGGGTGGCTCAGTGGGTTAAAGCATCTGCCTTCAGCTCAGGTCATGATCCCAGGGTCCTGGGATCAAGCCCCACATCCGACTCTCTGCTCAGGAGGGGGCCTGCTTCCTCCTTTCTCTCTGCCTGCCTCTCTGCCTACTCGTGATCTCTGTCAAATAAATAAATAAAATCTTTAAATAAAGCTGGACTTCCACCGCAGCCATTATGGCGGGACTGGATCTTTAGACAGGGGCTAACAATAGATCGGAAACAGTTCCTCTCCATTGCTTCAGCTCCAGGACTGTGTTGAGGAGACACTCTTGGTGAGTTTTTAAAAGGTATAACACAGGGGCGCCTGGGTGGCTCAGTGGATTAAGCCTCTGCCTTTGGCTCAGGTCGTGGTCCTGGAGTCTTAGGATCGAGCCCCACATTGGGCTCTCTGCTCAGCAGGGAGCCTGTTTCCCGCCCCCCCCACCCCCGCCTGCCTCTCTGCCTACTTGTGATCTGTCAAATAAATAAAACCTTTAACAACAACAAAAAAAGATGTAGCACAAATTCCCTATTTTAAAAACACGTGGCAAAATTTCTTGGTAAAGAAGGTGATACTGACCAGAATCTAATTTTACTGTTTTATTCCTTCAGAATAGGAGTAATGTGACTAATAAGAATTTCTTTGTAACTTGGTGCTTGGGTAAAAAACCTAACATTGTTTGCACTAGAAACACAAAGGTGAGAGCTTCTTTGTGAAATCTGAAAATTCTAGTAATAAAGTTATTCAGATATAAATTGGTTAATTGATCCAGAAAACTGGTCCCAGATCTTAAGCCTAGACCTTATATATATAATCTGCATGTATGTTTTCCATGTAATGAAAATTTTCTTTGAAAAGCCTCTGGCAGTGTTATACTGATTTGCCTTTTTGAAGAGCGAAAATTCTTTCTAGACATTGGAATTTAAGTGACAGACTTTAAGAGTTTGAGATAGTTCATATGCCATATAACTCACCCACTTAAAGTGTCATTTCAATGGTTTTAGTATATTGGCAGTACAACCATCCCTACAATATAGTTTTTGAATTTTTTTTTTTTACCCTCAGAAAGAAACCCCATGCTCAATAGTACTTAAGAATGGCAGACTCTTGGCACTTTTCTTTCTTCCCTTAAAAAAAGGCCTGGGGTGCCTGGATGGCTCAGCTCAGTCAGTCAAGCCATCCAACTCTTCATTTCAGCTTAGGTCATGATCTCAGGGTCCTGAGACAGAGCTCCCCCACTGGGCTCCATGCTCAGTGGGGAGTCTGCTTGTCCCCCTCCCTCTGCTCCTCTCCCTGTTTGCAACCACGAGGTTGTAGATGCATTATGGTTTTGGGTGTTGTGCACACCGCAGAGTGAGGTTTGTCTTTGGGGAGATCCTGAATGCCAACACAAGCCACCTCTGCTGTGTTCTGCCACCTTCTTCACCCTCTGAAGGGAAAGGAAGGTGCATATGGTGGGTTTGTGCTTCTGAAGATTCAGAGGGAAACCAAGCCCACCAAGATGCAAAAGGTGGAGAGTATATCAAATGTGGCAATTGCAGCACTAAGACTGAGATTAAGATGGCAGGATGGATATGGGTGTGTTGGGGGGTGGGGTATAGAGGGATCATGGAAAGGCCCGGGTTGTACATAGATTTCTTTGTCCTGAAGGACACATTATTTTGATGTAGAGTATAACTAGGGAAAACACAAGGTAAAATTCTCTAAAAGATAATCTTTTGGATATAGCATTTCAGGATTTTATTGAGAGGACCAGAGGGCTGCTGGAATGATGGAACTAAAATTTGTGAATGAAAGCTACCTAAACATTAAGGAGCAAAATTAAAGACAACTACGTAAGGAGGCAGCATTTGTTAGCTGCTGAGAGTGTAGACTTGACTTAGGATCAAATTTCTGCTACTTTGAAATATCTGTATGCATAAACTAATACATTGTATATCCCTCTACCATGTGAAAAAACAGTTTACATGGTAACCCATGAAGAATAACAGTGGGAATAAAATAACTTTCACTTTTTTACATTATAAGCTTTGCATTATTTAAATCATTTTATAATGAACACTTCTTTTGTTTTATAGTAATAAAGGCCATGTCATAAATATATTGATATATCTAAACAGCTAAATAGGGGCGCCTGGGTGGCTCAGTGGGTTAAAGCCTCTGCCTTCGGCTCAGGTCATGGTCCCAGGGTCCTGGGATCGAGCCCCGCATTGGGCTCTCTGCTCAGCAGGGAGCCTGCTTCCTCCTCTCTCTCTGCCTGCCTCTCTGCCTACTTGTGATCTCTGTCAAATAAATAAATAAATAAAATCTTTAAAAATAAATAAATAAATAGCTAAATATATCCCCTACTGGGCAAAAGCATCAGTGCCTTGAAAGTTCTCACACAATGCCATAAAATTCCTACTTAAAATCCACTCTTAGGTGGACATTCTAATTGCATACATGCATGCATGTATTTGTCTGCGACTTCAAATCCTTCAATTCCAATTAAGTAGAAAACCATGAATATGAATCTGCACTGTATTGTCACCTCACTTCTTCTAATTTTGGAGGGTAAGTGGTTTTTTTTGTTGTTTTTTGTTTTTTTAACTTCCCCAACCACATGTGACATCAGACAATGCCCCAGAAAGGGCAGCCTCTTTAAGTATTTTCTGAATTAAGTGTACTTAATAGAGCTCAACTGAAGGAACAAAAAAACTATGCCAGTGGTGATAAACAGATCTTTAAGCAGGAGGCTGCATTTGAGCTAGTTGACTTTTAGAAAGATGAGAGAGACTTTGAGAGGGAGAAAGCACCTGGCAGGGAGAGGAAGCAGTGTGAGCAAAGACGCATGGGGAAGTAGAGGCTGTCAGGCAAAGATTGGCAAGTATGCTTGGCTGGACATCGTACAAATGGAACAATAGGCATCTAAAAAAATGGAGAAGAACATCTGCATGGAATAAACAACTGAAGGTTTAATTTTTTATGTGAAAATGTAGCTGCTAAGAAATTAGGTATAAACTTTGTATGAGATTCAGAAGCATGTATTTACGACCTTATTTAAAAGTACCCTCTCTACATTGATGGAAAAACATCCTTCCTCATTATTCAACTTCTGTGAATGAAGGTGGTTTTTTCCTAATTATATGCAGCTGATGGTCTCTCTTTGCAACAAGAGAAGATAACGGGTAACTCTTACTCTTTCAACATGAAATTGTAAAGCAGCTTAAATTTCACATGTGGAGATGGCTGACATGAAGCCCCAAAGAATATTCACTTTTAGACACTTACAAATATATTCCTTGAAACACAGAAGGAAGATACTTTCTTCTAACCATGTGAGGTGTCATTTACATTAATACAGCCTTGCAATTCATTGGTAACAACGGAAACAAGAAAGAATATGGTGGAATATGGCACCATAGGATTTTCCTTATCTCCTGAGAGAATGCCCTGAATAACTTATGTGTGTGTGTGTGTGTGTGTGTGTGTGTGTGTGTGTGTGTGTGTAGTACTGTCATGTGTAAGGTCCAAAAAAATATTTCACAAAACTCGTAGGATTCTTCTTGTAGCCCTACCTTAAGGCTATAGAAAGGCCAATAGCCCTGGGATAACATGGTTCATTTCTTTCCTAGTTCCTGATTTCTCCCTGGTAGTGCTTTCAACTTTATCATAGTCAAAATTTTCCATACCAAAATTCAGGTCTGGAGGAAGGACATGCCATTTCCATTAAAACGGTCTCCAAGATAAATAACTTGAAGAGTTCATAATATTAGAACTTAATAGACATAAGTACATATATTTTTCTTTAAATATTCCCTGTGAAGGAGAGGATATGCAAATATTTGATAACTGTTAGGGCTTACTGAAAGAATTTTAAACCTCCATAACTTTATGTCACTGTTTTAGAGAATTACAATTCTGTATGCAGTTAAACAGTTTATAATTTTAGGTCTTTTTCCAACGTTACGATAAGAAACTTAAGCTTCCTGTCTGAAGTCATCATAGTCAAACCCACATTTCAGGAAGTCAATCTATTATCAGCCTTTCCAGATGTTGCTTCAACTTGTCTGAAGCTGTCTGCAACTAATTTGCTTCCATTGAAGACACAGTCCTTTCCGTTCCCTTTAGGACCGTTCTCAAGGAGAGAACACAGCATTTGCCCCAACATCTCATTCATTTTTCTAAAATTATTGGTGAGTATGTGTGTGTGTGCCCACTATTCTCTCATCTCCGGAAAAGTGTGTCACTGCAGCTTCCTTGGTCAGAAATGTCCTTCTTGCAAAAAGGAAATGTGTTGTTCCTTTTAAAATACTGAAAATTCTGAAAGTTTCTAAACCAATCTGGAAGTATTGCAATAACCAAACTCTAACAGTGTCACTGTATAAGGTAATTTATTAGGGGCTTTTATGACCTCTCATCCAAGGCCCTGCCAGATTTTTCGGGCACTTCCTATTGCCAAATAAGAGTGCTGCAGATGTTCGGTGGAAAATGATGTAATTATGTGACTCGTCTGTTGAATTTGCCAAATACCACTGGTTTGAACGTTGCAGAGAATAAAGAATGAAAACCATAGTCAGTAGGTCAGACCTGGGAAATCAGCCTTCTCTACCAATCTTGTAACAAGATTAGGACTCTGGCAGGTTACAAGTTAGAGGGTTTTTAAAAAACATTTTACAACTTTATCAACAGTGATTTTTTTCATTTCCAACCAGTAGGCCTCATTCAGGGTAAGTTTTCACTTGGGTGGCAGAAAGCAATCCTAGTAAATCATGAACTTCACTTACTTCCCTTACATGGAGTTCTGCTGATTTGTCCCATGGAATCTGTCACCTAATTCCATAATCCCAAAAAACTCTTTTCCTATCTCCTTTTCCTGGCTTTGATGCTCAATCACTGTAAGTACTAAATTAATTCCCATCTACTTTTAACAGCTTTCATAGGACAAGATGGGAGTATCTTCTACATATTAAAGGGGAGAGGATATTTCATATTTGATCAGTTTATATACGGAAAGCGCCTATAATGGAAGATACAGTTTAGAAGTCAGGTACATACATCCATTCAAATGCTACCCCTGTGAAAATATTCCATATAACCCCAGTTTTCTTATCTCCCAAATGGCAGCATCACAGCCACCTCTGAGAACTGCAGGGAGAAAGAGTATATTTCACATGCCTAGAAGAAAGCCTGTAGCCCAACACTGATAATATACTACTACCTGGCAGGTGCTACACTAGGTGCTACACAAAGAGGAAGAAAGTAGTGTCCCTACTCTCCATGAAATCACAGCTGTAAAGCAAAGACACTGAACGGAATACAGTGAAAACTAGCTATCATTAAATTTTCTATTTTGTGGACAAACCATGCCACAATATTAGAAACAGTATAGTAAGTGTAGTTCTAATAGAGATCTAAGCAAATGGCCATGGGAGCAAGGCTGGAAGAAAAATTTCTTTGGAAAGAGGAATAATAAAGGAGAGTCCAGGAAACCATCAAATGGGAAGTTATTTTGAGCTGAACTTTATAGAGAAGTAGAAAGCTAGCATTTCAGGAGGCAGGAATGACACAAAAAAGGCGCAAGGGCAGGAGACTGCACAACATGCGTAGACAACAGCCAGAGTCTCCTAAAATGAGAGTATAATGCATAGCAGGAGGGGAGGCTGGAACAGCAAGGAACTCAATTGCCAAGGGCTTTAGATGACATTGAAGAGTGTGGACTTAGAATATAATCATATGGGGAGTCTCAAGTAAAAACACTACAATTAGATCTGTCCTTGGCAATGGAAGCTCTATTTGCAGTAGAGAATGGAATGGACAGTGGCTCAGCTGAAGGAGACAGACCAGAAGAATAACAGAAAAGATTATAACTGAAAATAGGGCTGGTGGAGATCGACAGGAAGGAATTATTTGAAAGACCACTGGAGATATGCTTCATTAGCTTATCTGGTCAAATGATCAAAAAATAGTTCTTCACAGTCACAAATATTATGGAGTACTCTGAAGAAAGAGCACAAGGGAAACAATATCCCTCTTTGGAGGGATTAAGGGTGGAGGACATTGGAGTGAAATGGAAAGCAGGCAGATAAATCTGTTTGCTCATCCATTTTCCCAACCAAGAACCCCTTCATTATCACCTCTGTTTAAACTCTCAGTAGGTCAAAACGCTGATTTTCAGGAAATGTTCAAAGAGAGAAAAAGATGGTTCTGGTGGGAGGGAAGAGGAGGATAATCAAGCAAGGTATTTCAGGCCTCGTGGACAACAGAATTGTGCTCTGGGGAAAGAATATGGAGGCCAGGAGGACTCTCACCACCTATAGTTGGGGGACCCTGGACAGGCCACCGAATATCACATGATCCAAGCCGCAGCATCTGTGGCAGGAAGATAATGATAACACCTGCCTTGCTTGCCTACTGGAGACACAAAAGCAATGTAAGGAGTTACCATGTCTGAAAACTCAGATCACTGTATTAATGTAAGAAACTATAATTACAGGATTACAGATGTGGATATGATGGGCATTTTTCACTCATATGGAGACCAGAGACCATGTCTGTGCTCCTAAAGATACTTTATGAAGATATATTCATATCCACAAACACATGCATAACTCCCTAGAGGCATGAAGAATAGGGCTAAATCCAACTACTTCATCTCAGCCTGTTCTATGAGATTTTACCATGTCATAGTGGAAGAACACAAAATATGGATCCATTATATAATGGGCTCACTCTGCAATAATTAGAACTTCCTTAAAGACTTAAGCAACACAGGATCTAAGTTTCCACTTTTCCCATTAGGGAGATGGAGAAAATTCTTATCTCATAATAACTACCTAAACAGGTAAAAAAAATTTTTAAGGTAAAAAAAAGAAAAGGGGGGAGGGGGTGAAAAGAAAAAGAAAGAGGGTGGCTCAGTCGGTTAAGTGTCAGACTCCTGGTTTTGACTCAGGTTATGGGAATTGAGCCCTGTGTAGAGGGCTCCGCTGAGCACAAATTTGCTTCAGATTCTTTCCCTCTCCTTATCTCTTCCCTTTTTCTCCTCCCCCGCTCAGCCTCTTTCTCTCCAAAATAAATAAAATCTTTAAATAAACATAGGAATAATACTTAGCACAATGTTTGACATAATATGGAGTCCCATTCACATATTCGTTCATTTAGCAAATTAGTATATGTCTAGTATACCAGGAATCACTTGAGGATTTGATAGAATAGAAATTAAGAATGATGGGGTCTCTGCCCATGAAGTCTATAATATAGCTAAGGAAGCAAAACAAAGAATAGACTGACAAGTTCTATGAGGCACTAAAAGGAGGTTGTTGTAGAATCAATGGAGGGCAAGGTTTGAGGGGCAGATGCGAAGCCTATTTTAAGGAGAATCAAGAAAGGTCTTTCAGAAAATAGGATATTAAGCTGAAATTTCAAGGGTATAAGAGAGCCATTTGCCCTCTCTTCCCCCCCCACCCCACGTGCCAATATTCCAGGCAGAGCAAACAAGTAGAAAGAACCTTGAGTGGCAAAGGGCTTGGAGTGGACAGGGAGGAGTCAAGATGGTGGAGAAGTAGCAGGCTGAGACTACTTCAGGTAGCGGGAGATCAGCTAGATAGCTTATCTAAAGATTGCAAACACCTACAAATCCAACGGGAGATCGAAGAGAAGAACAACAACTCTAGAAACAGAAAATCAACCACTTTCTGAAAGGTAGGACTGGCGGAGAAGTGAATCCAAAGCGACGGGAAGATAGACCACGGGGGGAGGGGCCAGCTCCCCGCAAGCAGTGGAGCAATGGAGCACAAAATCAGGACTTTTAAAAGTCTGTTCTGCTGAGGGACATCGCTCCAGAGGCTTAACCGGGGTGAAGCCCAGGTGGGGTCAGCGTGGCCTCAGGTCCCGCAGGGTCACAGAAGGATCGGGGGTGTCTGAGTGTCCCAGAGCTTACAGGTATTAGGACGGGGAAGCCGGCTACAGAGACAGAGCCGAGTAGTGAGCTCTAAGCTCGGGGTTACCTTGAACGGGTCGCAGGCTCGGTCAGCTCGGAGCGCGGCCAGAGGCCAGGGTGACAGGAGTAATTGGGCGCTGTTCTCTGAGGGTGCACTGAGGAGCGCGGCCCCGGGCTCCCGGCTCCTCCTGGCCGGAGACCGGGAGGCCGCCATCTTCATTCCCGCCCTCCGGAACTCTACGGAAAGTGCTCAGGAAACAAAAGCTCCCGAAAAGAAACCCAGCAAACCCCAGCAGATTACTCAGCCCAGCCCGAGTAAGGGCGGTGCAATTCCGCCTGGGGCAAAGACACTTGAGAATCACTACAACAGGCCCCTCCCCCAGAAGATCAACGAGAAACCCAGCCAGGACCAAGTTCACCTACCAAGGCGTGCAGTTTCAATACCAAGGAGAACAGCGGAATTCCAGAGGAGGAGAAACCAAAGCACAGAACTCATGGCTTTCTCCCCATGATTCTTTAGCCTTGCAGTTAATTTAATTTTTTTTTCTTTTTCAATTTTTTTTCTCTTCTTCTGCTAAATTTTTTTTTAACTAATACCCTTTTCTTTTTTAACATTTTTTAACTAGTTTATCTAATATATATATATATTTTTTCCTTTTTATATTTTTTCTTTATTGGTTTTCTTTTTTTAATTGTTTTTTTTTTTTTTCTGAACCTCTTTTTATCCCCTTTCATGCCCTCACGATTTGGGATCTCTTCTGATTTGGCTAAAGCATATTTTCCTGGGGTTGTTGCCACCCTTTTAGTATTTTACTTGCTCCTTCATATACTCTTATCTGGACAAAATGACAAGGCAGAAAAATTCACCACAAAAAAAAAAAAAAAAAAAGAGGCAGTACTAAAGGCTAGGGACCTAATCAATACAGACATTGGTAATATGTCAGATATAGAGTTCAGAATGGCGATTCTCAAGGTTCTAGCCGGGCTCGAAAAAGGCATGGAAGATATTAGAGAAACCCTCTCGGGAGATATAAAAGCCCTTTCTGGAGAAATAAAAGAACTAAAATCTAACCAAGTTGAAATCAAAAAAGCTATTAATGAGGTGCAATCAAAAATGGAGGCTCTCACTGCTAGGATAAATGAGGCAGAAGAAAGAATTAGTGATATAGAAGACCAAATGACAGAGAATAAAGAAGCTGAGCAAAAGAGGGACAAACAGCTACTGGACCACGAGGGGAGAATTCGAGAGGTAAGTGATACCATAAGATGAAACAACATTAGAATAATTGGGATTCCAGAAGAAGAGGAAACAGAGAGGGGAGCAGAAGGTATACTGGAGAGAATTATTGGAGAGAATTTCCCATGGCAAAGGGAACAAGCATCAAAATCGAGGAGGTTCAGAGAACCCCCCTCAAAATCAGTAAGAATAGGTCCACACCCCGTCACCTAATAGTAAAATTTACAAGTCTTAGTGACAAAGAGAAGATCCTGAAAGCAGCCCAGGAAAAGAAGTCTGTAACATACAATGGTAAAAATATTAGATTGGCAGCAGACTTATCCACAGAGACCTGGCAGGTCAGAAAGAGCTGGCACGATATATTCAGAGTACTAAATGAGAAAAACATGCAGCCAAGAATACTATATCCAGCCAGGCTATCGTTGAAAATAGAAGGAGAGATTAAAAGCTTCCAGGACAAACAAAAACTGAAAGAATTTGCAAATACCAAACCAGCTCTACAAGAAATATTGAAAGGGGTCCTCTAAGCAAAGAGAGACCCTAAAAGTAGTAGATCAGAAAGAAACAGAGACAATATACAATAACAGTCACCTTACAGGCAATACAATGGCACTAAATTCATATCTCTCAATACTTACCCTGAATGTTAATGGGCTAAATGCCCCAATCAAAAGACACAGGGTATCAGAATGGGTAAAAAAAACAAAACCCATCTATAGGTTGCCTACAAGAAACTCATCTTAAACCCGAAGACACCTCCAGGTTTAAAGTGAGGGGGTGGAAAAGAATTTACCATGCTAATGGACATCAGAAGAAAGCAGGAGTGGCAATCCTTATATCAGATCAATTAGATTTTAAGCCAAAGACTATCATAAGAGATGAGGAAGGACACTATATCATACTCAAAGGAACTATCCAACAAGAAGATCTAACAATTTTAAATATCTATGCCCCTAACGTGGGAGCAGCAAAGTTTATACACCAATTAATAACAAAATCAAAGAAACACATCGACAATAATACAATAATAGTAGGGGATTTTAACACTCCCCTCACTGAAATGGACAGATCATCCAAGCAAAAGATCAACAAGGAAATAAAGGCCTTAAATGACACATTGGACCAGATGGACATCACAGATATATTCAGAACATTTCATCCCAAAGCAACAGAATACACATTCTTCTCTAGTGCACATGGAACATTCTCCAGAATAGATCACATTCTTGGTCCTAAATCAGGTCTCAACCATTACCAAAAGATTGGGATCATTCCCTGCATATTTTCAGACCACAATGCAGTGAAGCTAGAACTCAATCACAAGAGGAAATTTGGAAAGAACCCAAATACATGGAGACTAAACAGCATCCTTCTAAAGAATGAATGGGTCAACCAGGAAATTAAAGAAGAATTGAAAAAATTCATGGAAACAAATGATAATGAAAACACAACGGTTCAGAATCTGTGGGACAAAACAAAGGCAGTCCTGAGAGGAAAATACACAGCGGTACAAGCCTTTCTCAAGAAACAAGAAAGGTCTCAGGTACACAACCTAACCCTACACCTAAAGGAGCTGGAGAAAGAACAAGAAAGAAACCCTAAACCCAGCAGGAGAAGAGAAATCATAAAGATCAGAGCAGAAATCAATGAAATAGAAACCAAAAAAACAATAGAACAAATCAACGAAACTAGGAGCTGGTTCTTTGAAAGAATTAATAAGATTGATAAACCCCTGGCCAGACTTATCAAAAAGAAAAGAGAGAGGACCCAAATAAATAAAATCATGAATGAAAGAGGAGAGATCACAACAAACACCAAAGAAATACAGACAATTATAAGAACATACTATGAGCAACTCTACGCCAACAAATTTGACAATCTGGAAGAAATGGATGCATTCCTAGAGACATATAAACTACCACAACTGAACCAGGAAGAAATAGAAAGCCTCAACAGACCCATAACCAGTAAGGAGATTGAAACAGTCATCAAAAATCTCCAAACAAACAAAAGCCCAGGGCCAGATGGCTTCCCAGGGGAATTCTACCAAACATTTAAAGAAGAACTAATTCCTATTCTCCTGAAACTGTTCCAAAAAATAGAAATGGAAGGAAAACTTCCAAACTCATTTTATGAGGCCAGCATCACCTTGATCCCAAAACCAGACAAGGTTCCCATCAAAAAAGAGAACTACAGACTAATATCCTTGATGAACACAGATGCAAAAATTCTCGCCAAAATACTAGCCAATAGGAATCAATAGTACATTAAAAGGATTATTCACCACGACCAAGTGGGATTTATTCCAGGGCTGCAAGGCTGGTTCAACATCCGCAAATCAATCAATGTGATACAACACATTAATAAAAGAAAGAACAAGAACCATATGATACTCTCCATAGATGCGGAAAAAGCATTTGACAAAGTACAGCATCCCTTCCTGATCAAAACTCTTCAAAGAGCAGGGATAGAGGGCACATACCTCAATATTATCAAAGTCATCTATGAAAAACCCACCGCAAATACCATTCTCAATGGAGAAAAACTGAAAGCTTTTCCGCTAAGGTCAGGAACACGGCAGGGATGTCCGTTATCACCACTGCTATTCAACATAGTACTAGAAGTCCTAGCCTCAGCAATCAGACAACAAAAGGAAATTAAAGGCATCCAAATCGGCAAAGAAGAAGTCAAACTATCACTCTTCGCAGATGATATGATACTATATGTGGAAAACCCAAAAGACTCAACTCCAAAACTGCTAGAACTTGTACAGGAATTCAGTAAAGTGTCAGGATATAAAATCAATGCACAGAAATCCGTTGCATTTCTCTACACCAACAACAAGACAGAGGAAAGAGAAATTAAGGAGTCCATCCCATTTATAATTGCACCCAAAACTATAAGATACCTAGGAATAAACCTAACCAAAGAGACTAAGAATCTATACTCAGAAAACTATAAAGTACTCATGAAAGAAATTGAGGAAGACACAAAGAAATGGAAAAATGTTCCATGCTCCTGGATTGGAAGAATAAATATTGTGAAAATGTCTATGCTACCTAAAGCAATCTACACATTTAATGCAATTCCTATCAAAGTACCATCCATTTTTTTCAAAGAAATGGAACAAATAATCCTCAAATTTATATGGAACCAGAAAAGACCTTGAATAGCCAAAGGAATATTGAAAAAGAAAGCCAAAGTTGGTGGCATCACAATTCCGGACTTCAAGCTCTATTACAAAGCTGTCATCATCAAGACAGCATGGTACTGGCACAAAAACAGACACATAGATCAATGGAACAGAATAGAGAGCCCAGAAATGGACCCTCAACTCTATGGTCAACTCATCTTCGACAAAGCAGGAAAGAATGTCCAATGGAAAAAAGACAGCCTCTTCAATAAATGGTGTTGGGAAAATTGGACAGCCACATGCAGAAAAATGAAATTGGATCATTTCCTTACACCACACACGAAAATAGACTCAAAATGGATCAAGGATCTCAATGTGAGAAAGGAATCCATCAAAATCCTTGAGGAGAACACAGGCAGCAACCTCTTCGACCTCAGCCGCAGCAACATCTTCCTAGGAACATCACCAAAGGCAAGGGAAGCAAGGGCAAAAATGAACTATTGGGATATTATCAAGATCAAAAGCTTTTGCACAGCAAAGGAAACAGTGAACAAAACCTTAAGACAACTGACAGAATGGGAGAAGATATTTGCAAATGACATATCAGATAAAGGGCTCGTGTCCAAAATCTATAAAGAACTTAGCAAACTCAACACCCAAAGAACAAATAATCCAATCAAGAAATGGGCAGAGGACATGAACAGACATTTCTGCAAAGAAGACATCCAGATGGCCAACAGACACATAAAAAGTGCTCCACATCACTCGGCATCAGGGAAATACAAATCAAAACCACAATGAGATATCACCTCACACCAGTCAGAATGGCTAAAATTAACAAGTCAGGAAATGACAGATGCTGGCGAGGATGTGGAGAAAGGGGAACCCTCCTACACTGTTGGTGGGAATGCAAGCTGGTGCAACCACTCTGGAAAACAGCATGGAGGTTCCTCAAAATGTTGAAAATAGAACTACCCTATGACCCAGCAATTGCACTGCTGGTTATTTACCCTAAAGATAGGAACGTAGTGATCCGAAGGGGCACGTGCACCCGAATGTTTATAGCAGCAATGTCTACAATAGCCAAACTATGGAAAGAACCTAGATGTCCATCTACAGACGAATGGATAAAGAAGATGTGGTATATATACACAATGGAATACTATGCAGCCATCAAAAGAAATGAAATCTTGCCATTTGCGATGACGTGGATGGAACTAGAGGGTATCACGCTTAGCGAAATCAGTCAATCGGAGAAAGACAACTATCATATGATCTCCCTGATACGAGGGAGAGGAGATGCAACATGGGGCATTAAGGGGGTAGGAGAAGAGTAAATGAAACAAGATGGGATTGGGAGGGAGACAAACCATAAGTGACTCTTAATCTCACAAAACAAACTGAGGGTTGATGGGGGGAGGGGGTTTGGGATAGGCGGGGTGGGTTTATGGACATTGGGGAGGGTATGTGCTATGGTGAGTGTTGTGAAGTGTGTAAACCTGGCGATTCACAGACCTGTACCCCTGGGGATAAAAATATATTATATGTTTATAAAAAATAAAATTAAAAAAAAAATATATATATATATATAAAATGGAGTGTTTGTGACAGTTTAAGGCAGCTAAGACAGCTGGAAAGCAGCAAGTAGGAGGGAAAGCTATACAGATCAAGATGGAGAAATGTAAAGACCAGATCACGCAGTGCCACAGGCATCAGGACAAGAGATCAGATTTAATTCCAAGTTCAAGAGGAAGACTCTGAAAGACTTTAAAGAACAGACAGGATCTGAGTTACAACACCAGAATCATGCCTTATATGTAAATTAGCTTTGAAGAGAGCAGTGTCATACTGGACTTCAAAATATTTCACACTTAAGATACCCTTCATCTTAAAGATGTAGAAATAGAGAAATACCTACCACACTTGACTTAAAATTTTGCCAAGTGATTTTTATTAATTATGAGGTATACTATTGGACCAATGATTCCTGGGTCTGATGTACTGAACTATTTTCATCAGTCAGGTATACCTTCCAAAGTAATTTTAGGCTATTTAATAGCCTAGCCTAAGACCAAGCTCAAAATAAATAGCTCTCTGCGGCTACAGCTGTTCCCTGCCATCCCCCCAACCCCACTCCACATATCTATTTTCCTTTCTCAAAATAGAAGAAGATGAAGGGAAGGGGGCTATTTTTCTGGTGACCTGCTATCACTCTACAGACCAATACTAAGAAGCAATTTTCTTTGCCAGACCAATGTAGTTATCAAGCCATTTAGGAAAGGAAAAGAACAGCTGTCCTACTTTTCTCCCTCTCACATTGATCCTTTTTTTTTTTTTTTATGATGTCTGGTACTTGTCTTCATGTCCAGCTCCTCGGATTCCTGGTCCTATGACAGGCTTTTGTTTGACTTGTAGAAACCATTCTGTGTTTCTGTATGGCAACCTACTGCTTGGCTGGGTTCCTCCTCATATCCATTCCTGTTCTCTCATTTGTTTCTATTTCCTTTCTTTCTCTCCCCCAGAGAGTCAAAGAATATAAAATTTCAGGTGAAATTGTGTTAGGACAAAGTTTCCACATTCTGCAATAGTTCTTCCTGTGGTTTTCACTAACTAAGTGTCTCTGGATAGATGCTCAGCAGTGGGCCAGGACTTTTTATTTTAAAAGGAAAAATGTGTTCATGGTTTAGAATGAAAGTTCTCCAGCATTGTGCTCATGGCACAGGGGTAATATAATCCTTCAGTGAACAGGAGCCTCAGGTGAGCTGAGTTTCTTTTCATCTCTAGCTGGTCCCAGAGGGAAACCATATAATTAGTTTAAAGTGGGCGCATAAAGATGCAAACTGTACTAGAACAAAAGGGATATGGCAAGGGGTCTTCCCTTTTAAATGGAGGCACTGGGAACAAATTAACAGGTAGGATTTCATAGGAGGAATAATTAAGAAAAATATTTAGAAAAATATAGCCATCAAAAGATCACCTAGCAAGTTCTGTGGAAACTAGTAGGGGCTGTAATTGTCAGTTAAACCAGCACTGTCTTACAGTTTACAAAAAAAAAAAACAACATGTAACTTAGTGTCTTTGCATTTGGTTTTCACAAGTCGCTCAGAGAACATTGGAAAAGTGTTTGAGTCAAATCAATGGAGAAAGTTTCCCTAGTAGAGCTCACACTTTAGAATCAGATCAGTCTGGCTCCAGGACCAGACACTACCACTTACTTAGCTGTGTGACCTTCAGCAAGTTACTTCATCTGTCAATGTCAAAGCCCCACTATTCAGAACTATCGAATATGGAATATACCCATTTCAAAAAGAGAAAAAGAAAAGAAAAAAGAATATCTGCTTTAAGGATTTTAAAGAATTGAGATAATGCATGCAGAAAACTCTCTAAAGAGCACATAGTAATCACATAAATATTACTATAGCCATAAAATAAAACTAGGATTGAAACCCCAAACTCAACTTCACATTTCATATCTAAATATTTGGAAGCTTGGAAGGTTTGTAAGTTATCTTTCTCACACACAGTGAATATTAAATCATGAGCATTTTACTGAACATTTCTTCCTCTCTGGGATTAGTTGCCATATAATAAGCTGTAGCAGACACATTTTTTTAGCCTTTTGTCAAAAGGCTTAACTCATGTCCTTGCAGTCAATCCAGCCTCCCCGCCTTCCTCACCAACCATGGCCTCAGTTCTGCCCTGCCTGAGGAGTGGCCTCTGCTAAAATCTTTCTATTAGAGGTTCTGTCTTATCTAGGGTGAATAGGTCTACTTCACAAGAGAACAGCTATACCACTCTTCTGAACCTACAAGAGATGGGATTTTATTCCCATATGGGCTAGCACTTATCCCGTTACCTGACCAAGTGCTAGCCTTCCCCTTCAATTCTCCCAGCCAGACTCTTCTAAGTAATACTATGTGTTCCATATTTCTGGAGACAGGACTCCATCCTCATCCAGAGACCATAAAGCAATGCCTACAGGTTTAACGCAGTCACAGAAGTATTTTGTTTGGTCTATGTGTTGTATTGCAACAGTTATCCAACATTTTGTTAATCCTATTTTACTACAAATCCAATTTTCTGACTTCCCTTGGATAATCAGTATTTGAGACTATGGTCAGTTGAAGCTGATGGCAGCTGCTCTCTTGGGTGGATCCAGTGCTCTCCACACAGTCATGCACCTACCCCTTTGTTTCATATCTTGCCCGCTCCACTCATTTAGATGAACTTCCTGGGATATAGTGATGTATCCTGTAGAATATCCACTTTAGCTAAGGATAAAGAACTGTTGGTGCCACAGTTCTATAAGTCCTTTCTCTGAGACCCATGGGGCAGACCACCTAGACCAATATCGAACTGATTTGCCCTTCATGGATCAAGGCATGCATCTCAGTTGGGCTCATCTATGCCACCCAGTCACCTCTCACATTGCTCCCCGGAACAAAACTCCATTTCAGTTAGGCTACAGCTTCCCATCTATGCAGCACGTGGTCCCATCTGTGCATTTTCATGTGCTCATCCCACCCCAAATCTTCATGTGCTTACGGACATCAAGTCTGTGCTTCTACATGTCAGTATAAATTTCACTACCTATCTCCCTGTATTTGTATTCTTCTCAGGCGTGTATTTCAAGGTTGCTTTAGAGTTGCTGGTTGTGTATGTATATTCAGCTTAAGCTTTTTCACTTAAGACTTTAAGAACACAAAAGTTCACTCATATGTGGAAAAAAAAAAAAGAGCACAGAAGATCATAGAGGAAGGAAGGGAAAATGGAATGGGAAGAAATCAGAGAGGGAGACAAACTATGAGACAACTATAGGGGACAAACTGAGGGTTGCTGGAGGGGAGGTGGGTGGGGGGATGGAATAAAAGGGTGACCAGCATTAAGGAGGGCACGTGATGTGATGAGCACTGGGGGTTATATGCAATGGATGAATTACTGAACTCTACATCCGAAACTAATGATACACTACATGTTGGCTAATTGAATTTAAAAAGACTTTAAGAACACAGAAGTTAAATGCCATCCTAAATTAATCAAAAGAATTTATCTAACTTTTATGTGCTCAGCAGTGTTCTGGATACACAAAGAAAAGCTACTGTTTATTATTCCCAAGAGTTTGCTAGGACAGCAGGTTAAGATTATGAGTGAAGGGGCGCCTGGGTGGCTCAGTGGGTTAAGCCGCTGCCTTCGGCTCAGGTCATGATCCCAGGTCCTGGGTTCGAGCCCCACATCGAGCTTTCTGCTCAGCAGGGAGCCTGCTTCCTCCTCTCTCTCTGCCTGCCTCTCTGCTTACTTGTGATTTCTCTCTGTCAAATAAATAAATAAAATCTTTAAAAAAAAAAAAAAGATTATGAGTGAAACAGTAACTGAATGGGCAAAAACCACGAAGGGCAGGGATATTCAGAGATGGTTTCAAGAAAACAATGAAATTTGAACTTGGTCTAGGGGGATGGACAAGAGTATCCCAACAGGCAGGGAGGAGAATGGGAAACAGTCTTCTCTCACGGCTGGGCTCATCCTCCAGGCCTCCATCTCCACTACATTGTCATCGTTGCCATCCCCCCAAACAATATGTACACCTACACTCTCGTCATGCTTGCCTCTGCCATCTTCCCTCAGGGATGAAATCCCACTCATCTTCAAAATCTAGCTCAAAAATTCCTTGGTACTCATTTGCTTCTTAAATAAAACTACTCTTCTAAATTTACAGAAATTCATTCCTCAGCTACAGCATTTACCACGTTACTAGTAGCCAACATTTTTGTCACTTAATTGTGGATTCCTTAAACTGTATTTTGGGGTCTTTGATCTGGGTACCTAGCATCAGTCTGGCTGGTACTCAATAGGGGCTTAGTAAATTACTGATTAAATCCCAAAATAACTGACTAAACATCCAGACACCAGGGTCTGAGAAAAATACGGCTAACATGGGGTGTTCCAGGTAGTCCAATTGGATAGAACACGTTAAGTAAAAATTACTCCCAGGGCACCTGGGTGGCCCAGTCACTAAGTGTCTTTCTTAAGCTCAGGTCATGATCCCAGGGTCTTGGGATCAAGCCCCGCATCCAGCTCCCTGTGCAGTGGGAAGCCTGCTTCTCCCACTTCCCCTGCTTGTATTCCCTCTCTCGCTGTGTCGCTCTCTGTCAAATAAATACAATCTTTTTAAAAAAAATTACCCCCATGCTGTCTTGATGATGACAGCTTTGTAATAGAGCTTGAAGTCTGGAATTGTGATGCCACCAACTTTGGCTTTCTTTTTCAATATTCCTTTGGCTATTCGAGGTCTTTTCTGGTTCCATATAAATTTGAGGATTATTTGTTCCATTTCTTTGAAAAAAAATGGATGGTACTTTGATAGGAATTGCATTAAATGTGTAGATTGCTTTAGGTAGCATAGACATTTTCACAATATTTATTCTTCCAATCCAGGAGCATAGAACATTTTTCCATTTCTTTGTGTCTCCCTCAATTTCTTTCATGAGTACTTTATAGTTTTCTGAGTATAGATTCTTAGTCTCTTTGGTTAGGTTTATTCCTAGGTATCTTATAGTTTTAGGGTGCAATTGTAAATGGGATGGGCTCCTTAATTTCTCTTTCTTCTGTCTTGTTGTTGGTGTAGAGAAATGCAACTGATTTCTGTGCATTGATTTTATATCCTGACACTTTACTGAATTCCTGTACAAGTTCTAGCAGTTTTGGAGTGCACAAAAACAGACACATAGATCAATGGAACAGAATAGAGAGCCCAGAAATGGACCCTCAACTCTATGGTCAACTCATCTTCGACAAAGCAGGAAAGAATGTCCAATGGAAAAAAGACAGCCTCTTCAATAAATGGTGTTGGGAAAATTGGACAGCCACATGCAGAAAAATGAAATTGGATCATTTCCTTACACCACACACGAAAATAGACTCAAAATGGATCAAGGATCTCAATGTGAGAAAGGAATCCATCAAAATCCTTGAGGAGAACACAGGCAGCAACCTCTTCGACCTCAGCCGCAGCAACATCTTCCTAGGAACATCACCAAAGGCAAGGGAAGCAAGGGCAAAAATGAACTTTTGGGATTTTATCAAGATCAAAAGCTTTTGCACAGCAAAGGAAACAGTTAACAAAACCAAAAGACAACTGACAGAATGGGAGAAGATATTTGCAAATGACATATCAGATAAAGGGCTAGTGTCCAAAATCTATAAAGAACTTAGCAAACTCAACACCCAAAGAACAAATAATCCAATCAAGAAATGGGCAGAGGACATGAACAGACATTTCTGCAAAGAAGACATTCAGATGGCCAACAGACACATGAAAAAGTGCTCCATATCACTCGGCATCAGGGAAATACAAATCAAAACCACCATGAGATATCACCTCACACCAGTCAGAATGGCTAAAATTTAACAAGTCAGGAAATGACAGATGCTGGCGAGGATGTGGAGAAAGGGGAACCCTCCTACACTGTTGGTGGGAATGCAGGCTGGTGCAACCACTCAGGAAAACAGCATGGAGGTTCCTCAAGAAGTTGAAAATAGAACTATCCTATGACCCTGCAATTGCACTGCTGGGTATTTACCCTAAAGATAGGAACGTAGTGATCCAAAGGGGCATGTGCTCCCGAATGTTTATAGCAGCAATGTCTACAATAGCCAAACTATGGAAAGAACCTAGATGTCCATCTACAGACGAATGGATAAAGAAGATGTGGTATATATACACAATGGAATACTATGCAGCCATCAAAAGAAATGAAATCTTGCCATTTGCGACGACGTGGATGGAACTAGAGGGTATCATGCTTAGCGAAATAAGTCAATCGGAGAAAGACAACGATCATATGATCTCCCTGATATGAGGGAGAGGAGATGCAACATGGGGGGTCGAGGGGGTAGGAGAAGAGTAAATGAAACAAGATGGGATTGGGAGGGAGACAAACCATAAGTGACTCTTAATCTCACAAAACAAACTGAGGGTTGATGGGGGGAGGGGGTTGGGAGAGGGGGGTGGGGTTATGGATATTGGGGAGGGTATGTGCTATGGTGAGTGCTGTGAAGTGTGTAAACCTGGCGATTCGCAGACCTGTACCCCTGGGGATAAAAATATATGTTTATAAAGCTGTAAAAAAAAAGAAAAAAGAAAGGATGAATACCCAAGTTTTGTAGCAACATGGACGGGACTGGAAGAGATTATGCTGAGTGAAATAAGTCAAGCAGAGAGAGTCAATTATCATATGGTTTCACTTATTTGTGGAGCATAACAAATGGCATGGAGGACAAGGGGAGATGGAGAGGAGAAGGGAGTTGAGGGAAATTGGAAGGGGAGGTGAACCATGAGAGACTATGGACTCTGAAAAACGATCTGAGAATTTTGAAGGGGTGGGGGATGGGAGGTTGGGGGCACCAAGTGGTGGGTATTGTAGAGGGCACGGATTGCATGGAGCACTGGGTGTGGTGCAAAAATAATGAATACTGTTATGCTGAAAAAATAAAAAATTAAAAAAAAAATAAAAAAAATAAAGATTTAAAAAAAAAATTACCCCCAAACTCAGCAGCTTAAATAATAATTTATTAACTCACTATTTCTGGGAGTTAGGAATTCAGGCATGGCTCAACTGGGGTCCTTAAGCTCAGGGTCTCTTACAAATATGCGATCAAACAATGGGCCAGTGCTGCAGTCCCCTCCAGGCCTTGCTGGAGAAGGATCTGTTTCCAGCCCTACTCACGTGGTTATTAGCCTGGCTCAGCCCCTCACTGGCTACTGGCCAGAGCCATCAACTCCTCCAGCGGGCCTTTCACTAGGGTTGCTCACAAATGGTGATTGGCTTCTTTCAAGTAAGAGAATGTTCCCAAGACAGAAGCCACAGTCCTTTTCATAAGTCTTTACAATCTTTACTTCTATCCTATTTTATTCCTTAGAAACTAGTCAATAACTTTAGCCTATACTCAAGGAGAAGGGATTACACGGGGACATATATAAAAAGATGGGGATTACCAGGAGCCCTACAATGGAGACAGGAAAGCTAAAAGTGCTTCTTGAGCGACCCATGGGAGCCAGATCATGAAAGACCTTACAGGCCATGCTAAAGAATCTGGAATTCATGCAATCACAGAATAGTCAACATAATTATCACATGAGAAGGTCATACATTAAGATTATGCAGAATGTTTATGTTTGAGATATGTTCATTGGATTGAGGTACTGATAAGCAGGAAAGCCAGTAAAAGACATTCACACCAACAGATACATCTTCCTTAGTAATTAATTTTTTATTCAAATATTTTGCTCCTACCTTTTAAGGTTCTTTTGAATATTAAAAACATGTAGAAATTATTTTAAAATATATGCAATTAGGTATTCTAGTCTGTGGTTATAAAATATCTTGCATGTGTAAAAAGGTACATTTGGAAAGAGCTTCAAAAACAAAATGTCGGGGCACCTGGGTGGCTCAGTGGGCTAAGCCTCTGCACTGGGTGTTATATGCAATTAGTGCATCATTGAACATTACACCAAAACTAATGATGTACTAAATGTTGGCTAATTGAATTTAAATAAAGTAAATAAAAATAAATAAAAATGTCAAGGTCAAAGTCAGACTGAAGTTGTTACAGATAGGAGACTAAGGAGATGGGATGATTAAATGCAAGATAACATCCCAGATTTGATCCTGGAACAGACAAAAAGACATCAGTGGAAAAAATTGGGAAAGCCCAACAAAACATGATGCTTAGTTAGTAGTACCATACCAGGGTAAATTTCTTAGTTTTAATAGATGTACCATGGTTAACATTACAAAAGGCAGAGTGAAGCATATATAGAAAAAGCTCCTTTCTTCACAACTCTTCAATAAATCTACATTTCAGTATATATATATACTTTTTTTTAAAAAAGATTTTATTTATTTATTTGACAGAGATCACAAGTAGGCAGAGAGGCAGGCAGAGAGAGAGGGGGAGGCAGGCTCTCCGCCGAGCAGAGAACCCGATGTGGGGCTCGATCCCAGGACCCTGGGATCATGACCTGAGCCAAAGGCAGAGGCTTTAACCCACTGAGCCACCCAGGCACCCCCAGTATACATATATTTTAAAGAAACATCAGGAACAGAACATTTAGATACATAGCTGACAATTCCAAAAGATGTGAGTATTGTTAGAAATCACTGGTCTTGTTATACTGCGAGGAAAACAACTTAAAAAAAAACAAAAAAAGGGCGCCTGGGTGGCTCAGTGGGTTGAGCCGCTGCCTTTGGCTCAGGTCGTGATCTCAGGGTCCTGGGATCGAGTCCCGCATCGGGCTCTCTGCTCAGCGGGGAGCCTACTTCCCTCTCTCTCTCTCTGCCTGCCTCTCTGTCTACTTGTGATCTCTCTGTCAAATAAATAAATAAAATCTTCAAAAAAAAAAAAATCCAGCTCTGTGGGTGGTAGATAATGGAAATGCTGCCAGACTCCTGGCTGGGGTAGCTCAGTGAAGAAACAGAGCTCACCATATTCTCAGGAGGTTTTCATGCTGACAAAAATAAGTTAGGCAAAGGCCTTTGGGACAAATCTGAAACTGTGTATTAATCTGATGGAATTTTTATGATTTTTGTTCAAGAATCCATAGTTCACATTTAAAGGGAAAGCAGAGCCCTATTACATGTGGAACTAAGTGTGCACAACGTAAAACCAGAGAGTTCCTTTTGTTCTCTGGAAACACAGAAGCAGGTAACAAGGGAAATTTATGTTGTTTTCCATACAGAGAGAGGTTTCTTTACACAGCTTTGTTCTTTCTTTCCTTATGGAATATTTCATCCAAAAATAACTCCCCTACTTACCTGCCTAATCCAATGGAAAAAAATATTTTTAAAAAAGATATTATTCATTTAACATAGAGCATGAGTAGAGGGAGCAGCAGGCAGAGGGAAAAGGAGAAGCACTCTCTCCGCTGAGCAGGGAGCCCAATGTAGGCCTCCATCCCAGGACCCTGGGATCTGAGCCGAAGGCAGATGCTTAACTGACTGAGCCACCAAGACATCCCTCAACCCCCAACAATGGAAATTTTAACTGGGTTTTCTGAAAGAAAATTCTACCACTGGTTACCCATGTAGCAGGATGAATCTGGCACAGTGTTTGTTGTGTTTTTCTCTAATTTAGTTGTTGGATGCTTTACCAGGAGGAGGGCTAGATCTGAGTGAATGAGGCACAGGAAGAGGAATTCTTTTAGATAATAAATAAATAAATAATAAAATCAGCAACCCTCAATCTGCTTTTAGTTTCAGATTTGCAAGTGCTTCTTAAAGGTAACTATGCTACATCCCTGGCCTTTTGAATAAGGCGGCTTTCAGGGGTGCTCCCCTTTCTAGCCTTCCTCTCACCATTCCCAAGGATCATGTGAACACCAAGAATGACATGACAATTCTTTTTTTTTTTTTTTAAGATTTTATTTATTTGACAGAGATCACAAGTAGGCAGAGAGAGAGAGAGAGAGAGAGAGAGAGAGGAAGGGAAGCAGGCTCCCCACTGAGCAGAGAGCCTGATTCGGGGCTCGATCCCAGGACCCTGGGATCAGGACCTGAGCCGAAGGCAGAGGCTTTAACCCACTGAGCCACCCAGGCGCCCAACAAGTAAATTCTTGATACAACAGACACTTCAGAGGCAGTGTGTCCAAACTTACAAAAAAGCATACTTTTTTAAATCTTGAATAAAAGTAAATGCCTTATCTAACACACCAGATGTGGATATCAGTTAACCAGCAAAAATTAACTGCCTATTCTGTGCTTACCATTGCATTGTGTCCAGTGGGGATATTAAAAAGTCTCTTAAAATGCCTGCTATTGAGTGAATTACGTCCCCCAAAACGCTTATATTGAAGCCCTAAGCTCCAACATGATAGTCTTTGAAGAGAAGACCTTTGGAATGGGATGAGGTTTAAATGAGTTCATGAAGGTGGGGTCCTCATGATGGGATTAGTGCCCTTAACAGAAGAGACAGAAGAGACTCAGAAAAGCTTGCTTGCTTTCTCCCGCTCTCATTCCCTGGCATATGAGGACATAGAAGGCAGCTATCCACAAGCTAGGAAGAGAGCCCTTACTGGGAATCAAAATCACACAGTACTTTGATCTTGGACTTCTCAGTCTCCAGAACACCCAAGAAATAAATTATCAAGTATATAGTATTTTGTTATAACAGATCGAGTTAATACGATGACAGTCCAAGAAAATGGAACCGGATACTAAGTCCTAAATTGTGAGGTATAATAGGCTTTGGTCAAAAACAATGAAAATGAGGGTGACAAAGGAATGGATTTTGGAGGATTTGGGACTGGAACTGATCCTTGCAGGCTCTTCCAGTCTATCGGCTGGACTCATGGGTGTCTTCAACCTATAGACGTGGTCTCTGCCGGTCCCAATACCCTCCTAACCATGCTTAGGCCTCAGCAATCAGCAGGAGCAACAGGAGATTTGCTGCTTTTAGAGGTTGTGTCTGCCAGAGGGGCCCTAGTCCTTGATGTCCACTGGGTTGCTAAGCATTTTCCCTTGCCCAGTGGGCCAAAACTTAGGGTTAGTACTAACACTTGTTAGACTTGGTTTCTTCATTGAAATGGGAACCTATATGCTGAGCTCCCAACAAAAATGGGGAGAAATCAGATGAGTGGTAGAGGACAGGAATGAATATAAAAGAATATAAATATATAGATCTAGGAGGACAGGAACAAAGACATGCAGTTGGAAAGAAGTAGGATATGGTTATAAAATCATGTTAACCTTTACCACCCCCTGCACCCCTCCCCTGAGACAGGTGAGACCAGGTGAACTAGGCTAGGGAATAATAGAAAATGAAACCAAGGGAATAAAATTATCCAAAACTTGGGTCAGACAGCGTGACAGTTAATTTTGTTAACTTGATTGTACTAAGGGATGCCCAAGCTGGTAAACGTATCTGAGTAGATCTGTGAGTGTGTCTTGGGAAGAGATTAGCAGTTGGGTTGGTACACTGAAAAAAACCAACTACCTTCACCAATGAGGGTGGGCACCATTCCATTTGTTCAGGGACTGAACAGAACAAAAAAGCTGAGGAAGGCAAATGCTCTACTTGAGCAAACCCATCCATATTCTTCCCTCAACCACTGGAGTTCCTGGTGTTCTCAGGAGGTCCAGACTCAACCAGGACTTACACCAGCAGCCCCTCCATCCTTAGGCATCTGGACTGAGACTGAAGGAAAATCACCACAGCTTTCCTGGTTATCCAGCCTGCAGAAGGCAGATCATAGGTCTTCTTGGCCAATTCCATAATAAATCTCCTCTTACATATCCTATTGGTTCTGTTTCTCTGTAACTCAAATGGAGACTGTCTCAAGTTTATAGCAGCAAGCAGAAGAGAGGTAACAATAGCAAAGAAACAGGTCTTATTTTGCTCCTAGCATCAGTCCACCAGCATAACTACTAGCAAGAGTTGGCTGCTGCCACATTGGAAACCACAAACAAAAGAGAAATTCATTAGCCAAATAAATCACCTTCCTAATAATTAAAAATTATGTCTGTGCTGCAGTGTATCACAGTACAGACTGGATAAGTTTGCAGGAATGAGAGAAGTGATTTCCAAGTATTTGATTTTATTTTACAGTGTCTGATTAATGAGCAAGTCAGAAATGAAGTGGTAAAAAGAAGGGACAGAGGTCATTGGCTTCTCCATACTTTCAGGCAGCAGTCCTCAAACTTCATCATGCATCAGAATATGAATGTGAAATATCAGACTCATTTGGAAAGGGGTGTGGGGTGGCAGACCAAGAATTTACATTTCCAACAAACATAGGTGCTAACACAGCTGCTCCCAAGATCACATTTTGAGAAATGCAAGTCTAAGGGAAAAAGAAATTAAAAAAAAAAAAAATCAGTATTTTTGCTTGAGAAAAACTCTTGTTAAGAATTACATCTAATTGGCCTATTACTCAAGAGTTTGACAGACCACTGCCCTCTGTACCACTAGCAGCCCTCTCCCGAAATTCCTTATAGCTAAAATGCGATATTGCCCAACAAAGTAAGGGAGTGAGAAACAGGAAACATTCTTTCCATTTGATTATTTTAATACGCTAGGAAGGTCATAAGATAAAACAGTCAACAACAAAGAGAAGAGTGGAAAAAAGAAATTCTTTTAATTCAAATGCCTTGCCTTATATAACCCTGACCTGAGTTAGGGTTAAAAATGGGTTTTGCATATAAATCTTTAAAGTGGTCAGATGTTTATTTTCTGAATAGTAATTCTATAGTATTTTTATATATTGGGTAACACAATACACCGTTTAGTAATGCCACTAATATAAAGCTTTTACATTCATTTAGAATGAAAAACAAAACAAAACAAAACCACAACTTTGGAAGTCACTATTTAATCAGGCTGCCTAAATACAGTCTTCCAAAGCCTGGAGACTGCAAAATGAAATATTTGTTTCATACTTTGAAGTTTCTTCATAAACTTTAGAACAATTGACTGCTTAAAATAATAAATTCCTACCCTGCTTGGAAAGGACTTATTATTTATAGCAATAAGTAACCACCAGAACCAGTTATAAACCAGTTCCAATCTATCAGTGTGATACACTTCAGCAACCACACCTCTGAAAAAAGTCAATCAACTTTCCCTGCTGGGTGCAACTTACCCTTAAATATCTTCTACTTCTTAAATCTGCCAATTCTGAAACTCCATAGTTTCACAAACCCTATGTAAGTTCATCTCTTTGTTTTGCTCAGAAACTAACAACTACTGCTCTACTGTAGTAAACAGTAAATTCAGTTTAATGGGCAAAACATTCAGCTTTTCATTTCAAATACTTCCTCCGATATTGTGCATTAAGGATTATCAATTGTCTGAGGCTGATTATTTATTCTTCCCATCACTTATTTGGAGAATATGTAATCATCTCACTGGTCAGTAGGATTTAGGCCAATGGTTCTGAGTGGGGAGGGGGACAATTCTGCTCCACAATACATTCGATAGTCTGGAGAGACTTTTGGTTGTCATGACAAGGGAGAGGAGGGCCACTGATACCTTATTGGCAAGAGGCCAGGGATTCTGCCAAATATCCTATAGTACATACAACAGCCTCTCTACAATGAGGGCTCTGGCCCAAAATATCAACATCATTACTGCTAAGAAACTCTGGTTTAAAATATAAAATGTGGGGCGCCTGGGTGGCTCAGTGGGTTAAGCTGCTGCCTTCGGCTCAGGTCATGATCTCAGGGTCCTGGGATCGAGTCCCGCATCGGGCTCTCTGCTCAGCAGGGAGCCTGCTTCCCTTCCTCTCTCTCTGCCTGCCTCTCTGCCTACTTGTGATCTCTGTCAAATAAATAAATAAAATCTTAAAAAATATATATATAAAATGTGAAAAATATTAGAAAATGAGGCTTCTGAAAAAGGGAGAACCTGGGAAGATGTGAACCACTTATTTTGCCTCCTCACTAACCAATCTGCATTTTTGTTGAATTTCAAATGTTAGTTCTCCCCCAAAATATTTCCAAGTACTCCAACAGAAACAAACAAACAAAAACAGGAAACAAAAAACCCAGGACATTATACTCTCCCAAAGAGGTATTATTTTTTCCTTTATCCAACCACATCAAGATCCCTCTAGCCCAAAGGAAAAGGAATAAACACACTAATCAGCCAAGAAAGTCTCTCCAAAACGAACTTGCTCTAACTTTTCAAGCCAGTCGCCTAGAACTCTCCTTAATGCACCTTCCGTTTCATCATTTTACATTATCCACTTCCCTCTCCCTATCCCCTTATATGCTCAATATTTCTAGCACTGACAGCTTGGAAAAGTTATCTACATTCACCAATTCCTTTCCTCCTCGTCCTCTTTATTCCACCACAAATACATGCCTGTCCCCTTTCATTTTTTCCAAAGGTTTTTTTTTTTTTTTTAAGATTTTATTTATTCATTTGACAGACAGAAATCACAAGTAGGCAGAGAGGCAGGCAGAGAGAGAGGGGGAGGCAGGCTTCCTGCTGAGCAGAGAGCCTGATGTGGGGCTTGATCCCAGGACCCTGGGATCATGACCTGAGCCGAAGGCAGAGGCTTTAACCCACTGAGCCACCCAGGCGCCCCTCCAAAGGTTTTTTTAATGTCAACCCAGATTTCCAAACCCCACAGCAGCTTACCAGTATTCCTTCACCTCAGACACTTTGCTGTACACCACAATAAAGCAGGCTCCTCCGTTTACCTGCATAACTGCCGAACTGACACTGAAGTTTATTCGCTCAAAGTCTCTGACATTTCTTTCATGGCCGTTTTCCCACTTTCCACTAGATTTAGGCACTTCCTAAGTTCTCAAGTTTTCTTTCCTACTTGCCATCCATAGGAGCACCCAATCCCCAAATCCGCATTTCCAGCCCCAACACAGATCTCCCCCTACATCATATTTACTCTGCTCAAACACACGGTTGACTGGTTGTCCATACACAAATTTTCTCCTGACTTCATTACTGAAATACAAACACACTGGTGGTGTGAGCGTAAATTAGTACAACCCCACTGTAAAGTATTTGTTAGTATCTAAAAAACCTGAAAATATTCCTATCATATGGCTCAGGATTCCACTTCTGGGCATAGACCCAATAGAAGTGAGTATACATATGTATTTGAAGACACATACAGGAGTATGCATAGCAACATTAGCATTAGATCTCCAAACTGGAAACTACCCAGATGTCTATCAATAGATGGAATGCATAAGTTTGTGTTATACTCCTCCAGTGGAATAAATACTATGTGATTTTGAAAAACATGGTTACATCTCACGGATACAATGTTGAGCAAAAGTAAACACAATGACACTCAGTAGGATTTCATTTACAAAAAGGCCCTAAACAGAAATCAAATCTCTGGTGACAGAAGTCAGAATAACTCTTACCTTTAGAAATACTTCTGGGGTACTTGCAGTGCTCCGTATCTTCACTTTGGTCGTGGTTGCACAGCTGTGTCCACTTCATAAATTATCAAGCTATATATACATATGGTTTGTTCATCCTTTATGTCGGTGTTGTATTTTAATTAGAGCACATTTCCAGGACACATTCTGAGATAGTTCCAACATTTAAATGTGTTCCCATGTGCTCTTCTTGCGAGTAACTGACCCATAAGTTTCTAACACTTATTATTAATCAGACCATGTGGTATTTGTCCTTTTAGAATGAATCCTTAGGGGCATCTGGGTGGCTCAGTGGGTTAAAGCCTCTGCCTTTGGCTCAGGTCATGATCCCAGGGTCCTGGGATTGAGCCCCGCATCGTATCGGGCTCTCTACTCAGCAGGGAGCCTGTTTCCCCCCCTCTCTCTCTCTGCCTGCCTCTCTGCCTACTTGTGATCTCTTTCTGTCAAATAAATAAATAAAATCTTTAAAAAAACAGAATGAATCCTTAGACACCTAACAGCCATATGATTGTCAGCTCCACTAGATAATTATGTAAAGTCATAACTACTCATTATTCAAGATGAACTTAAAAATAGAGACCAAAAGAAATCTGTCTCTTAAAGCTATTAGCCATATAGTTTAACACATACCACTTAGATTTTTCATATTATTAAGTTTAAAAGCCACGGTCTATAAGAAATAGAAATACTCTTATGACCTTTGCTCTGGAAACTACTCTCCTGACCCCCTTTTTCAGTATAAGTGAATTTCAATGTGACTTTCCAATTTCTTCATAGAAATCCACTTAATGTTTGAAAATAAAAAGCTAAATTGACTTTAACCCCTTTAATATGAAATTAACATGATATATTTGCTTTTATGATTTTTTTTTCTTGTTTTGCCAACTAAGTGATGTTCTCTCACATCCAGGGATAAAATGAAAACAAAGGTCATTTCTAGAGAAAGCCTATCAAATAAAAGTTCAAACCATTCTTGAAACCTGAGTTAAGATTTTATGTAAGTTAAATTCATGTAGTTGCTTTAGGGTTTTTACAGAAGCAAAATGCGTTCTAGAAAGAAAGACTTTAAACCTCCCCAGGGCTTTTCACACAACTATGATTAACTGGCAAAGCTGCCTCTTATTTCAGCATTTGTCATCGAGACCAGATTTCTAATATTATTCTGACTTTTCATGCTTTTCCCTTCAAAATCTATCATTTTTTATGTGATAATTTATCATCTTCACACTGTAATCTCAGTCACTGTGTCATACCAAGAATTGGAAATTCTTGGTTAATAAATCCCTAGGAAAGAAGTCAGCAAAAACAGAGAAACTGTTTTGAATCTATTGCTGGGTTACTCAGCCCAGTAGGGCTGCCTGTGAAAAAGGTAGGGGCAGCAAAACATTTGTAAGAGTTTTATATTTGTTATAAAAAACAAATATATTTGTTTTTAAAAGGCAGTCAACAGGGACGCCTGGGTGGCTCCGTCAGTTAAGTGACTGCCTTTGGCTCAGGTCATGATCCCAGGGGCCTGGGATCGAGCCCTGCATCAGGCTCTTTGCTTAGGGTGGAGTCTGCTTCTCCCTCTGTGTTCTCGCCCTCCCAAATAATAGAACCTTTAAAAAAAAAATCAACGTATTTTGGAAAAAAGTTGGAACTTCAGATTTTCTCACACTTATTTTAAAGCTTAATGTTTGTTTCATTGAGCGTAAATATATTTGAGGTGGGAACACGATTTTTTTCTACTACATAGGGCCACAAGAGGGATTCTCCCCCCAACCCCACAGCACACTTCTAGATAAGGACTGGGTGTTTTCGCAGCACAACTACAGAAGAAAAATTACAGATAAAGACCTTGCAACAAGGAAGGTGCAAATCTGGATAAAACTACTTTAGTCACAACAATCTTTAAGTGAAAGAATACCATAGAGATAGGGAGAAATATCCAGAACATCCTTTCAAAGAAATTCTGCCGCTTTCTCACTTGGGATTTATTTCTACAGTCAATAAGAAAGGTTGATATGGTTCACCACTGACTTTCCAAAGTTTTTATTTGTTCCCCACTGTTTTGACACAAATTTTACTTTTCTACAACTCCAAGGTGTGCTGGCAATATACATTACATTATTAAAAACATGCAAGAACACCAAAAATTAAATTCAAAACCACTTACAGTTTTGTGTTCACCTCTCGTCTCTGAGAAAACGCCAACAACTCAGAAAAATGGCTGGCCTCCTGCCTTAAATGCATAAATTTCTCAGAAGGGAAGATTCCAGAGCTCCGCACAGCTGCTTGCAATCCTTGGTATACACTGGAATCACCTGGAAACTTTGGAAAACAACACAGCCAGTGACCTGCCTGCAGAATCTGAGTGAGGTGACCTGGGGAAGCCCTAGCATTGGCAAGCTTAAGAAGCATCCAGGTGCTTCTGCTGTGCACACATGGTTGAAAACCACTCACTGCTCTAAACCTAGGGCTGATTCAAGCTACAGTAAAATGGGTTCTTATTTCTCTATTGTGTGCTAATTTTTACTTAGGAAACAAGTTTTTAAAGTTTATCTCACTGAAACCTCGGCAGCAAAATTAAAATAATATCCTTCATTTCAGGCTTTTGGGCCAAATGACCTATTAAATGAATCAAAAAACATCTAAATTCTTACCCTATAATAACCAACATTTGCTGGAAGGGAGTCTCAGCTCCTCAGAAACTTCAGCGGGATTGACAAATGGTGACTCTATTTTTCCTACTTTCAACACTCCTCTAAACTAAAAAAGCCTGCCTCCCAGCTTCCCCCAGCACTCAAAAAAAAAAAGACAGAAAAGGACTGGTGCACTGGGAAAACTTTAACAAGTAGCTCTCTGGGAGTGGGATGGAGGATGGAGGGAGAACTGGTCTGTAGCATTGACTGGTTTCCATGTCCTATAACCCCCCACCATGGCCTACCAACTGGCTTGCAAAGTTTTAGAAAATTTAAAAATCTTCAGGGACACCTGGGCGGCTCAGTTGTTAAGCGGTTGCCTTCGGCTCAGGTCATGATCCCTGGGTCTTGGGGTCAGAATCCAGCACTGGGCTTCTTGCTCAGCAGAGTCTGCTTCTCCCTCTACTTCTGGCTCCCCCCCGCCGCCCCCACCCCCCACTCCCATGCTCCCATTCTCTCTCTCTAATAAATTCTTTTAAGACTTTATTTGTTTAACCATCTTCTGAGCTGGTATGAGCCAGCTGCAGAACTCCACAGTGAAATTAACATGTTTGTGTATCAGAGGTCCGCATTGGGAAGAACTGAGATTTAGGTACATCTGACCTGTTACAAGTTACAAGTATCAATTTGAAAGTGATGAGTTACAGAGGACTTCAGGAAGTACCCTGAGGTGGGGACATTTTTGAACTACACTTTAGTCACAATTGGGGTCAGAAATATACAGATATATCTGTAGAACTCAAAGTAAGAAGGATACAAGAAACAAGACTTATGTGACATTAAGACAAACCACCAAAAAGAAAGAGAAATGAGCTAGACTCAGCAATAAGAGTCAGAGAGGAGTTGATATTGTTAGTTAAGTTCAGAATGAGAACAGAGGTATAAAGTTCTTTAGACCTAGCTAATTTGTGACAGGGAAAAGGAGAATTATCAGTAAACTGAATGGCTTGCATCACTCAGGATCCGATATGCTGCAGGCTCCACTAACGATGTAAGTCAGGGGAGAGTCCATTCTCCCCGCTTTTGAGAGAAGTACTTTGAAAAGAGATGATTACCAGACTGATCATCTGGGATAGGCTAAGCTTATCTAGAGAAGTTTCTGGTAGACTGGAGTTCTCCAAGTGGTTGGAGATTTGGAACTACCTGGTTTAAAGGTACCTGGTTTAGGATCCTGGTTTAAACATTTATATGTTAACATCAAATGCCTGGGGACATGCAGGCACTACACATTTCACCACCTCCCTCCTACAACTATGTATCTAGACAGAGCAGCATAGTCTTAAGAGTAAACTCAAAATCGAACTAAAACCCCAACTTCACCACTTAATAGCTAGGTAACCTTGTGACACTTATCTGAGCTTCAGTTATTGCCTCTTTATTTTATTTTTTTTTAAGATTTTATTTACTTCTTTGACAGACAGAGATCACAAACAGGCATAGAGGCAGGCAGAGAGAGAGAGGGGGAAGCAGGCTCCCTGCTGAGCAGAAAGCCCGCTGTGGGGCTTGATCCCAGGACCCCGAGATCATGACCCAAGCCAAAGGCAGAGGCTTAGCCACTTAGCCACCCAGGTGTCCCCGTTATTGCCTCTTTAAAATGGAGGTTAGTACCTACTTATCATAGGGTCATTACAAGAATTATATGAAATAATACAGGTAAAACATTCAGCATAATGTCTCCATGAAACATTCTATTGCTTTGTTGGGGCATCAAGAAAATATGGGCAAAAGATAGTGTAGTGAGGTATATAGTACTGGCCACACTTGAAAAAATGTGTTCGAGAAATGAAGTTATCTTGCCCAAGATCATGCATTTAGTAAGTTGTGATACAGAATATGAACCAGAGTCGGCCTGATCCTGAAGCAACTATTTTTCCCATACAAGTTCCTTCTCCTGAAGGGAGAGGCCATAATGATGCTAATGGATTCTTTAAGATGCTTACTCATCTGGAGGTGATTTTGATGATGACGGATGTCCTAGGGTGAAGTTTTTGTTTTATAAAGGGTCAAAGTTGGGACAGTTATATGAGGAATAGAATACCCCTCCAACTCTAATTAGAGACAGATTTCTACATCAGGCTCTCATTTCTCTGCTCCCACACCTCTCCTCTACAGGCATTGCATTTTTCCACCCAGGGCATAAGCAAAAGTCAAATAATGGAGCTTGAACAGCTAGCTATTTCTTATTCTGCCTAGATGAGAGCTCTGTTCCAACACTTACTCACACATTCAGGAGCTGTGCTCTGTGCCACCCCAAGTGGGCACAATCTATCAGCCAGCCGGCTACTTTCCTCTACTCCATTCTGGCCATCTTTCTCTCTGTGATAATATATACTCTTTCCCAAAGTGTGTGTGGAATGAACAAAAGGTACTGGATACATTAATAAGTGCACGGTAAAAAGCAAGCATTATGTGCCTAAATAAATTTGGGATGTTCTAGGCTATACGAAGTTTAATGCCAGAGCCTTTAATATTGCAATGCATATGAGGTATCTTCAAGAGAGAAATGTAATATGCAACATTGCAAATAGAATTTTAGACACAGGGAATGCCCCTTGCTCACCCACTTTATATTGATTGTTTTCTGAAAGTGCCCTTCTCCTCACTTGCTGGTCCTGCAAAGGAGATCTACTAGCAAAAATATGCCACTAATATTCCAAAAATATTCCATTAATTCCATCGATAATAGTTCTTGCCCAGGAAATTATAAAATACAACTGCAAGGATATGGTACAAAACATTTAGAACAGGTCCCTGTCTGGGGCTAAATTTGTTTCACTTTCCACTACAAAAGAAAACTCTTAGGAAGCAAGAAGCAGAACTCTCCAAGCATATCTGAAATACGTGGATAGTTGGTTAATTGGATAATACACTCGGGCTCTTTGCAATACTGAAGAGCACTTTTATTTGGATTAGAGCGTAAACCAATATACTGAAAATGATATAAACTGATTATGCAGAATAAAGAATTAATAACATGTGATAAATGCTAACTGGAGAATGCCAACTGAGGTTAACAGTAATCTGTTGGAAAACCCAATTTGAGCCCCAATTGCATATTCTTTTTTCATGGGGCACTTTTCCAATAATTTTTTTCTCTCTTATCGTCATTTGCTTTCTACAGACAGGCTGGAATACTTCCAGGTTAATTTCATTACATGTCGAGCGGCTTCATTTTTATCCTTCTCTCACCCCATTATGAATAATCTGGGGCCGTTTGGCACGTTGCTGAGCCTTCTCACCTCACCTTTGCACCAAGGTCATTCACGCTTTATTTGAGTGAATAGTGAATCTCTTTGACCTTCAACTGAGAGACTATCAGAACTTCTTTCAGCTGTCAGTTTGCTTTCCCTCTGTTTAGAAAAGGCAAGGTAGTGATGAAAATACTACGTGAACCTGTCCTCTCAACTATGGAGTTATCAAATAATACCTTTCTTAACTGTTCTGATGAATAACAATGCTAGTTAAGTATAATATTATGTTAACTTGGGGAGAAATTAAGTTGCTAAAAATACCAAATGTTTCAGGAAACATGTGGAGGTTGGTTAAATTTTCTCATTTTGGAAGTGTCAGCATCTTCTCCTTCTTTGGAAATAGATAAACCCTGAAGAAAAAAGTGTTTTCTGTAATCTTAGACAAATTATTGCCATCATTACTTGTAAGGAGCTGCTAAAGGTAATGGCTGGTTAAAGTGCTATGAATTCCTGAGAGGAGGTGTAGCTCATATGTTCCAAACAATAATTATTATTATGAAAACTGAAACATGCTATAGATTGACTCTGCAGGCTGCATTCTGTAAATCTATTATATAAAGCAGACATGAAGTAAATAGATAGCTTACATAGTGAGCTGCTACCAAGACAATATGTTGTAAGAGCTTGCTAATGATGGGGAAGAGAAGAAGTAAAGCTAAGACTAAGAATAAAGGCAAAGACAGCATCCTTGTTTTATTGGCAGGGGAGGCTGGCAAAATGAAAAGAAATCATAGATTCTTTATTCAAAAAGTTCAAAATTAACTTAAATAACTATCCTGTTAAAGAATTTGAGGAAAACAATGGACTGGACTTATCTTTATAAAAAAGAGTGAGGAGAGGGGCGCTTGGGTGGCTCAGTGGGTTAAAGCCTCTGCCTTCGGCTCAGGTCATGATCTCAGGGTCTTGGGATCGAGCCCCGAGTCAGAATCTCTGCTCAGCCTGCTTTCTCCTCTCTCTCTCTCTGCTTGCCTCTCTGCCTACTTGTGATCTCTGTCAAATGAATGAAAAAAACCTTAAAAAAAAAAAAGGAGTGAAGAGAAACTGTACACTGAATATAAATCTCTAGATAAAGCACACGTATACTTCTTAATGTAGTAGTAACGTGGGGCTTAGTGGGGCTGACCCTTGAAACTACTGAAAATCTACCTGCAACTTTCTTTTAAGTTGAAAAGCTATTCGTACAGAAACCCTTTTATTACTTTTTTATTGAGATATAACTGACATACAACATTATATTATCTCAGGTGTACAGCTTAATGATATTAATTAAATACATGTATTTCTGCAAAATGATCAACACTGGATCAAGGTTTAGTTAATATCCTTTGCCACATAGAGTTACCAATTTTTTCCTTATGATGAGGACTTTTTTTTTTTAAAGATTTTATTTATTTATTTGACAGAGAGAGATCACAAGTAGACGGAGAGGCAGGCAGAGAGAGAGAGAGAGGGAAGCAGGCTTCTTGCTGAGCAGAGAGCCTGATGTGGGACTCGATCCCAGGACCCTGAGATCATGACCTGAGCCCAACGCAGTGGCTTAACCCACTGAGCCACCCAGGCGCCCTTTATGATGAGAACTTTTAAGATTTACTTGCTTAGGAACTTTCAAACATGGAGTACAGTATTATTAACTATAGTCACCATGCTGTCAATGACATCCCCATGACTTACTTATTTTATAACTGGAAGTTGGCACCGTTTGACCCCCCTTTGCCCATTTTGCCCATCCCCTACTTTCTGCCTTTGGCAACCACCAATCTGTTCCCTGTTTTTATGAGCTTGTTTTCTTGTTTGTTTAAATTCCACATGTAAGTAAGATCACATGGTACCTATCTTTCTCTTATTTCACTTAGTATAATCACCTAAAGTTCCACTGTAGAAAGCCTTTCAAATAATTCACTTTGAGTCTAAGTGATGAATTGAATTTGTAATTCTACATTTGGAAACTAAACATTACCTAAGTAGTACTCTGGATCCTAATCTGTCTCCACTAGGATATTCAAATCTTCTAGTTTTTGGCTACTCAAAGATAATATTAAATATGCATTTACTTATCAATAAATAATCCTTATATTTGTAAGATCATATATATTTCTGTTTGGTTGTAAAGTGATGGTCATATGAATATATACAGAGTATGAATTTGGTGTTTTGGTTAAATTTAATACATTGGCACTGTGGTCAAGGGATGGGGGGGGGTCTATATCTAGCAGCACCTATAGAGGTAACTGTTGTTGGAAATATAAACTGTGGGTAATTCCAGAGAGCTGTCAAAAAATGGATCTACTTCTATCAAAAAATGGATCCTTGAACTAATGTCTCATTTTATGCACAAATTTCTCTATTCTAATTTTTTATAATTACCCTTTGAATTTAGATAAATCTAAAACAACTTATAAGTGTAAAAAATGAACAATTTAGTAAACACTTATATTTGAACTACAGAACAACCCTTATTGAATAACTTTTTAAAAATTTAAGTATAGTTGACACACAATGGTACATTAGTTTCAAGTGTACAACTCAGTGATTGGACAAGTTTGTCTATTAAGTGTGCTCACTACAAGGAGAGCAACCTTCTGTCCCATTTCATTATTATTACAATATCACTGTCTACCTTATGCCCTGCTTTTCATTCCTGTGATTCACTCGTTCTACAAGTAGAGACCTGTACCTTCCTCTCCCCTTCACCTATTTTGTCTAATCTCCCCACCTCGCCTCAGGCAACCGCCAGTTACTTCTCTGTATTTATAGATCTGATTCTGCTTTCTGTTTGTTCATTCATTGTTTAGGTTCCATTTATGAGTGGAGTTATAGGGTATTTGTCTTTCTATGTCTGACTTATTTCATTTAACATAAAACCTTCTAGGTCCATCCATGTTGTCTCAAATGGCATGATCTCATCCTTTTTATGGTAATATTTCAGTGTACACATGTGTGTGTTATGTGATATATAGAGAGATCTATAGATCATAGAGATCATAGAGATCTATAGATCTCTCTATATATCACATAACACACAACACGCACATACATATATATCACGTTTTTCTTGTCCATTTGTCTACACTTAGGTTTCTTCCATGTCTTGGCTATTATGCTGCAATAAACATAGGGGTGCATATACCTTTTTGAGTTAGTGTTTTGGTTTTCCCTGAGTATATCCCAATAGTGGAATTATTGGATCATATGGTATTGCTATTTTTAATTTTTTAGGAACCCCCTATACTGTTTTCCACAGTGATTGTATCAATTTACATTCCCACCAACTGTGCACACAGGTTCCTTTTTCCCCACACCCTCACCAACACTATTGTTTCTTGTCTTCTTCCCTTTAGCCATTCTGACAATGGGTGTTAGGTAATATCTTATTATGGTTTTTATTTCCATTTCCTTGATGATTAGTGATGTTGAGCATCTTTTCATGTGTCCATTGGCCATCTCGTATGTCTTCTTTGGGAAAATGTCTATTTATATCCACTACCCACTTTTAATCGTATTCTTTGGGGAGTTTGTTTGGTGTTAAGTTGTGTAAGTACTTGATATATTTTAGATATTAATCCCTTATCAGAAATATCATTTCAATTATCTTCTCCCATTCAGTGGGTGGTCTTTTTGGTTTTCCTGATGGTTTCCTTTGCTGTGCAAAAGCTTTTTATTTTGATGAAGTCCCAATAGTTTTTTTTTTTTTATTGCCCTTCCCTTAGGAGATATATTTAGAAAAATATTGGTATATGCTGATGTCAGAAAAATCACTGCCTATGTTCTCTAGTAGGATTTTTAAGGTTTCAGGTTTCACGTTTAGGTCTTTAATCTACTTTGAGTTTATTTTTGTGTGTGGTGTTAGAAAGTAGTCCAGTATCATTCTTTTGCATATTGTTGTCCATTTTCCCCAGCACCATTTATTGAAGAAAGTATCTTTTCCCCATTGTATATTCTTGCTTCTTTTTTTTTTTTTAAGATTTTATTTATTTATTTGACAGAGAGAAATCACAAGTAAGCAGAGAGGCAGGCAGAGAGAGAGGAGGAAGCAGGCTCCCTGCTGAGCAGAAAGCCCGACGCGGGGCTCAAACCCAGGACCTGGGATCATGACCTGAGCCGAAGGCAGCGGCTTAACCCACTGAGCCACCCAGGCGCCCCATATTCTTGCTTCTTTTATCATAGGTTAGTTGACCACATAAATATGGGTTTATTTCTGGGATCTTTATTCTATTCCAGTGTTCTATGTGTCTGTCTATTTTTGTGCCAGCACCATCTCTCTCTCTTTTTTTTTTTATTACAACTCTGTAGTACATTTTAAAATCTGGAATTGTAGTACTTCCACCTTTGTTCTTCTTTACCAGGATTATTTTGGCTATTTGCTGTCTTCTGTGGTTCCATACAAACTTTAGTATTATTTGTTCTAGTTTTGCAAAAGATGCTGTTAGTACTTTGACAGGGATTACACTGAATCTGTAGATTGCTTTGGGTAATAGGGACATTTTGACAATAATTTGTTCTACTAATCCATGAGCATGGCATACCTTTCCATTTGTTTGTGTCATCTTCAATTTCTTTCATGAGTGCTTTATAGTTTTCAGAATACAGGTCCTTCACCTCTTTGGTTAAGTTTATTCCTAGATATTTCATTCTTTTTGGTACAATTAAAAATAGTACTTTTTAAAAAATTTCTCTTTCTGGGGCGCCTGGGTGGCTCAGTGGGTTAAGCCTCTGCCTTCGGCTCAGGTCGTGATCTCAGGGTCCTGGGATCGAGCCCCGCATCAGGCTCTCTGCTCGGCGGTGAGCCTGCTTCCCCCTCTCTCTGCCTACTTGTGATCTCTCTCTCTTTCTCTCTGTCAAATAAATAAATAAAATCTTTAAAAAAAATATATAAAAAAAATAAAAAAAAATAAAAATTTCTCTTTCTGTGACTACATTGTTAGTGTATAGATATGCTACTGAATTCTGGGTATAAATTTTGTATCCTACTACTTTACTGAATTTGTGTATTACTTTTAGTGATTTTTTGGTGGAATCTTTAGGATTTTCTATGTGTACTATCATGTTGTCTGCAAACAGTGACAGTTAAACTTCTTCTTCATTACCATTATGGATTCCTTTTATTCCTTTTTCTGGTCTGATTGCTGAAGCTAGGATTTCCAGTGTGATGGTGAATAAAGGTGACTAGAGTAGACATACTTTTCTTATTCCTGACCCTAGAGGGAAATCTCTGTTTTTCACCATTGAGGATGATGCTAGGTGTGGGTTTTTTATATATGGCCTTTAAGTCAAGGTATGTTCCCTCTAATGACATTACTATGTTGAGGTATGTTTCCTCTAACCCCATTTTGTTGGGAGTGTTGTTGTTGTTGTTTTTGATGAATGGATGTTGAATCTTGTCAAATGCTTTTTCTACATTTATTGATATGATCATGATTTTTATTCTTTTATTGATATGGTGTATGATGTTGATTTGTGAATGTTGAGCCATCCTTGCATCCCAGGGAGATCCTACCTGATCATGGTGAATGATCTTTTTAATGTATTATTGTATACAGTTTGTTGAGAACTTCTGCATCTCTGTTCATCAGGGTTACTGGCCTGTAGTTTTGGTTTTTGGTTTTTGTGGTGTCTTTGTATGGTTTGGGTATCAGGATACTACTGACCTCATAGAATAATTTGGAAGCTTTCCTTCCTCACTTTCCTTCCTCTTCTATTTTTTGAAATACTTTGAAAGGGTATTAACTCTTCTTTAAATTCTGGTAGAATTCACTTGTAGTCTAGTCCTAGACTTTTATTTTTTGGTAGTTTTTTGATGACACATTCAATTTTGTTATTTGCAACGGGTCTGTTCACACTCTCTAATTCTTCTTGGTTCAGTTTTAGAAGACTGTATGTATGTTTCTAGGAATTTATTCCTTCTTCTCAGTTGTCCAGTTTGTTAGCATATACTTTCTCATTGTATTCACTTATAATCCTTTGTATTTCTATACTGCCAGTTATTTATCCTCTCTTGTTTCTGATTTTATTTGGGCCCTTTCTCTTTTTTTCTTGAAGAGTTTGGCTAAGGGTTTGTCAATTTGTTTACTTTTTAAAGAATAAGCTCTTGGTTTCATTGACTATTTTCTATTTTCTTAGTCTCTATGTCATTTATATCTGCTCTGATCTTTATTATTTCCTTTCTATATTCACCTTGGGCTTTGTTTGTCCTTCTTTTTCTATTTCTTTCAGGCATGAGGCTATATTATTTGAGTTTTTCTTATTTCTTGAGATCAGCCTTTATTGCTCTATACCTCTCTCTTAGAACTGTTTCTGCCATGTCCTAGAGATTTTGAAGCACTGTGTTTTCATTTTCATTTGTCTTCATGTTTTTATTTCTTCTTTGATTCTTCATCAACACATTGGTTTTTCAATATCATGTTGTTTAGGCTTCACATGTTTGTGTTTTTTCCAGTTTTTTCTTGTGATTTATTTCTAGTTTCATACTGCTGTTGTCAAAAAAAAGACGCAAGGTATGATTTCAATCTTCTTACATTTATTGAGGCTTCTTTTATGGCCTTGTATGTGCTCTATTCTGGAGGATGTTCTATGTGTACTTGAGAAGAATGTGTATTCTGTTGTTTTTAGATGGAATGTTCTATATATATCTGTAATGTCCATCTAGTCCAATGTATCATTCAAAGACATTGTTTCCTTGTTAATTTTCTGTCTGGATGATCTATCCACTGATGTAGTAGAGTGTTAAAGTCCCCTACTATTATTATACTACCATCGATTTCTCTCTTTATCTAGTAATATTTGCTTTATATATTTAGATGTTCCATGTTGGGTGCATAGACATTCACAATTGTTACATCCTCTTGTTGGATTGATCCCTTTTTATCATTATGTAATGCCCTTCTTTACCACTTGTTGCAGTCTTAGTTTTAAAGTCTATTTTGTCTGATATAAGTACTGTTACCCTGGTTTGTTTTTGTTTTTGTTTTTCCATTTCAATTCACATGATGAATGTTTTTCTATCCCTTCACTTTCAGGCTGTATGCATCTTTATGTCTGAAGTGAGTCTCTTTTAGACTGCATACAGATGGGTCTTGTGGGTTTTTTTGGCTTTTTTTAATCCATTCTGCCAGTCTAAGTCTTTTGATTAGAGCATTTAGACCATTTACATTTAAAGTATTTATTGATAGGGATGTACATATTGCTATTTTTCAAAGTTTTTTTCTGGTTGTTTTTGTAGTTCTTCTTTGTTCCTTTCTTCTTCTCTTGCTCTCTTTCTTTGTGATCCTTGACTATAGCATTTTATTTGGCTTTCTCTCTCTCCACTTTTTATACATCTATCATAGATTTGGGGTGTGGTTAACATGAGCTTTATATATAACACCTTAAGTAAATAACAGTCCATACTAATTTGGTGGCCATTCAAGTCCAAACACATTCTTAAAACAAAACAAAAACAAAATAAAAACAAAAAAAAAGAAAAAATCCAAAACAAAAACAAGACAAACAAAAAAACAAACAAAACAGGAAAAAACCTTCTTTTTCTTTTTCCCCTTTTGTTACTTTTACTCCCTTTTCTAGATTTTATGTATATCTTTAATTTTTACATCTTTTACATCTTTTATTCATATTTTTCTTATGTCTAATTATGGCCATTTCTTTTCCACTTAACAAAATCTTTTAAGGCTGGTTGACTGGTGATAAACTCCTTTATCCTTAGTTTGTCTGGAAAACTCTGATAACCTTGCCAGGTAGAGTATTCTTGGTTGTAGGTTTTTTTCCTTTCTACGCTTTGAATAGCTCAAGCCCCTCCCTCTGGCTTTCAATGTTTCTGCTGAAAAATCAGTTGACAGCCTTATAGGTTTTCCTTTGTAGGTACCTTTTGGGTTTTCTCTTGTTGCTTTTTAAATTCTCTCTTTAACATTAGCCATTTTAACTATCATGTGCCATGGTGTAGACCTCCTTGGGTTCGTCTCATTTGGAATCCTCCATGCTTCTTGAACTTGGATGTCTATTTCCTTCCCTAGGTTAGAGAAATTTTCAGTTATTTCTTCAAATAAATTTTCTACACTTTTCTTTTTTCTTCTGAGATCCTAGAATGCAAATGTTTGTTCACTTAATGTTGTCCAAAGATCTCTTAATCTATCTTCATTTTTTAAAAGTTTTATTTTTGCTCACGTGTGAGAGAGAGAGTGTGTATGCATGCATGAGCAGGGTGGAGGGGCAGAGGGAGAAGCAGACTCCCTGCTGAGCAGAAAGCCTGATGCAGGGCTCAATGCCAGGACCCTGGGATCATGACCTGAGCCAAAGGCAGACATTTAACCAACTGAGTCACCCAAGCGCCCCCAACCTCATTTTTTAAAATTCTTTTCCCTTTTTGCTGTTCAGCTTCTATGCTTTCTATTACCCTGTCTTTCAGATTTGTGATACGTTCTTCTGCATCCTCTAATCTACTGCTGATTCCCTCTAGTGTGTTTTCTACCTCAGTTATTGTATTCTTCAAGTCTGATTGGTTCTTTTTAATATTCTATAACTCTTTATTAAAGGTTTCAATGCATTCTTTTATTCTTTCCTGCAGCCCAGTGGTTATCTTTACAATCATAACTTTAATTCTTTATTAGTCTTATTGCTTATCTCTGTTCACTTAATTCTTTTTTTTTTTTTTTTAGGTTTTTTGATTTTTTTTTTCTCTTCCTTTCTTCAGAGCTTTTGGAGCTTCCCATTTTGCTTAACTTTCGTGTTTGTTTCTATGGAATAAATAAAATGACTACTTCTCCTGAAGCTGAAGGAGTGATCTTGTGTATAGTGCCCCCTATGCAGACTGTGTGTGTTTGGTAACTTTTGCTGGCTGGCTGAAGCTGTGGCTGTGAATGCTAGTTACTCTTTCAAACTGTGGCTTTTTAGAGAAAAAATAATACTAAGAAAAGAAGAAAAGAGACAAAAAAAAAAAAAAGGAAAGAGAAGGAAAAAGAAAGATGAACAAAACCAGAAAGAAAAAATAAAAACTAGAGAAGAAAAATTAGAATAACAAATTTAAAAAATAAAAATTAAGTAAACAAGCAAACAATACACAAAACCATGGCTTCTTTTCTGTGCTCCAGTACCACAAGGTGGCCGATGTGGGCTTATGGACTCTGGGCTTGCTGAAGTCTTAAGCTCACCATGAGACAGACCCTGCTCTAGTTTGGGCTTTTAAGGTGGAGGGGAAGAGAATGTTTCTGCAGTTCCTTAGCCCTTTTAAACTATGATGTTTTTTCCTGTGTCCTAGAAACTGTGCTGGTGTAGGCTTGGGGTCCTCAGCTGCTGAGGCTGCAAGCTTTCTGTGATGACTGGACCTACCAGTTATGCATCTGGACATTCCTGTTAAGGCCTTGGAATCTGTCTCTTATGGTGGCCCCTGCTCTGGTCTGGGTTTTTAGGTGGAGGGCAGAAAAAGCATTCCTGTAGTTCCTTGGCCTTTTTAAACCATAGCTTTTCTTCTGTGACACAGTGTGGCTGGGGCTGGTGTGGGCTTGTGGACTCTGGGCTCTCTGAAGTCTCAAGCTCACTGAGATGACCAGACCTGTCTGTTATGGTGTCCAGACCGTACTCAGGTCTAGGCTTTTCAGGTGGGGTAGGAATGGAAACCATTTTATTCTCCAGTCCCTCTGACCTGGGGAGGTTTCCTGCAGGTCCTCCACCACTTAACCTAGTTCTCATGTTGTCTCTGTTATACACTAGTTGCTCTTTTAAGCTGTGGGGGTTTTTTTTCCTATGCCTAAAAACAAAAGGATCTCTTCCCAGTCCCTCAGTACTATCCTTCCTCACTGCCATTCACAACATCAGGGATGGGTGTTCCCTTTATTACCATAACTCTGTCTCTCTTGCTGTTCTCTTGCCATTATTTCTGTCTTTGGTTTTTCAGTATATATTCAGTCAGCCCTTGGTTTTCTTCAGGAGGAACGCTCCTATTACTAAGCATAACTGGTGTGTTCTGTGAAGGTGAGTTCAGAGTCTCCTACGTCACCATCTTGAATCCCAATTATAAATCTTGACTGCCCCCGGATGTAATTACTAGTAGTCTACTGTTGACCAGAAGCCTTAATGATAAACGTAAAGTCAACTGACACATATTTTGTATATGTATTATATACTATATTCTTACAATAAAGTAAGCTAGAGAAAAAAGTTCCTAGGAAAATCCTAAGGAAGAGGGGCGCCTGGGTGGGTCATTCAGTTAGGCAGGTACCTTTGGCTCAGGTTGTGATCTCAGGGTCCCAGGATCAAGCCCTGCATTAGGCTCCCTGCTCGGTGGTGAGCCTGCTTCTCCCTCTCTCTCTGTCTACTGCTCCCCCTACTTGTGCTCTCTCCGTCAAATAAGTGAATAAAATCTTAAAAAAAAAAATCATAAGGAAGAGAAAATACATTTACAGTAATGTATGGTATTTACTGAAAAAAAATCCACATGTAAGTGGACTCATGAAGTTCAAACCCATATTGTTTAAGGATCAGCCATATATGGTTTTTCTTGTTTTCATGTCATTTAAAACAACTGGTTTATTTTGTTTTTGTTTTACAAAAACTACAAAGAAATGCATTTTCATTGAACTAACCTTAGTTCAGTACATAAACATTGGAATAAGACATTAAAAACTATAGACTGAAACTAAAATGAGCTAAATGCAAAATGATTTTATCTAATGTTTTCAGAAATGCTCTTTAAAGAGGCTTTACTAAATCATCCTGTTCTCATCTCCAGTTATCTGCCTATCTTTCCTTCACCTAGCAACACTATGACATTAAAATCCTTTGCTGCTCTGGAACAAATATTGCCTTAATATTTGTAGTCTATCTTTCTGATGTGTAATGTGGTTGTTAAAATGATTGTACAAATGCTTCTGCTTTACTGCAGATGCAAAGGAGCAGGCATTAACCAACCATTCAATTTAAGTGTAAGCCAGAATAATGACTGTGTTACTGGGGATGGCAAGAGTCACTGAACCAGTGTGGACAAAACAAAATGTGTGAGTGACTCACATTGGCTGGGAAGCACAAAATGTCAACTTGCTCAGCAAGGTTCAGCAGAAAATGAAAATAATTTGAAGGGAAAAAATGTACGTAGTGCTGAGAAACCTCAGAAGAGACAGGCTTCTCTATGTGAAGTGAATATTAACAACTGAAACATCTCAGGAACACTAAAAAGAAACATGGTTACCCATGTATACTGTGCTCACACATCATCCAAACCAACTTCCATGGACTGTAGTTTAACACTTTTGATGACCACCATTCTTTGAGGGCTTTGTACAGATGCATGGAAAATACACTGTCAATTACTTCTTCATCACTCTTTTCCCTCACCCTCCACTCACAAATCGCCAAGAGATTCACTCTAATATTCAAGTATTCTAAAAGGAACTAATTAATCACTTAAAATTAAACCTACTTATTACCACACAGAGTTTATTATATAACTGGCTGCTAACATACATTGTGCACACAGTTTGTTTGGGGTGTGACTGCAATTATATAATAAATAAGCTCTTAACAGTAAGAAAAGTGAGAACAATGTTTCTTTGTGTACTTATTCAGTAATAGATATAATAAAGGATGATTACCTACTAGATTTGTATTTATTTTTAATTTTTAAATTTATATTAAAATTTTTATTATTTTTATATTTTAATTATTAAATTGATTTATATTAAATATATATTTATACATATTAAATATATATTTTTTAATTTAAGAAAATTATTCCTTTCACTTTCTAGATAGAAAAACTAAGACCCTACATGGTTAAATGATCAAAACTCTCATTTATTCTTCCCATAGTACATTCCTCCTTCCTAAATATGTATTTTTAAACTGTGTGAAAAACTTGTTTAGAAGGTCTCACAAAGACAGTATTCTATGTCTGTAAGGTTCCAAAATCCCCTGGTCTAAAATAACATGAATTTTAATTTGTCTTTCTTCACCAGAAGTAATCTTCAATATTATAATGAAGAAAAATCACCTCTTTATCAGCATTTAAAAATTAGTTTCTTCACACATAATAACCCAGGGCTCTCTCCCACTTTTATAATACATTTTGCACTTGGGATTCACTACATAAACACACACAATTTGAAGGGATGAGTGTGGGAAACTCACTTTATTGTGTTGAAGTCCCATTATCTTTATCATTCCAGAAATCTCATGGGTGTTGGCTTTTTTCTGAGTTGAATGCCCTGAAAATGTAGCCCCAGAGAACATGTCAGAGGAAAGGAAGAACTGAAGGTGCAAAGAGGAAGAGGTAAGGAAAGGGAAGATGAAAATGACACTATTCTTAAGTTGAGAATAAAGTTATTTGTTCATCCAATTATGAAACTTAGTTAAACCATTTGGACTCTCATCTATAAAGAAGGACAGAAAACTTTAAAACCAAGCTGTAAACACAACAATATTAAAGTTAAAATAAGTCAAGTACAAATTCATGTATGCAAATAAAAAAAAATTACTGAACATATAACTATGCCAAGTTCCAAATTTACCCTTGTTTCTATGCAATTTATATCCACCCTACAGGCAGTACTTTAATTTCCATCTCAAATGCCCATGGTGAGTCAGTTAATAAGGGATTCAAAACTGAATTGAACCAGAACTATGATTATTGCTGAGGCTAGGTGATGGGTACATGGGAATCTACTATACTATTCTTTTTATTTTATTACATATTTGAAACTTTCCATAATAAATTTCCATTAAAAATTAGTCTAAATCCCAGGTCCATACATTTTTTTCTTTAATTTTATACATTAGTTTTGCATACTTTCTCTCTTAATCGGGATTTGGATGGAAGATAGGACAGGGCAAATGCTAAAATTACTATCATTAAAATTTGAATAGAGTGATCAAAATAGAAGTAGAAAATAGCATTGGATACCAGACAAAAAAAGATGATGCTGAAACGGAAGGATCAGGAAAATTCTGAATGAGAAGTAGTATTTGGCATGGGACTTGAAAGATCAGAGGCAGTTTGGAGACTGAAGGAAGAGGGGCCAGATGAGCAGAGAAGTGGAAGTTTTCTGTGTGAGTCCAAGAATGACAGGATACCTGGTATAGCTAGGGAATAAAAGGCAAAGAGAAAAGTGTTGAAAAATAGGGGCTACCTTGTGGTCTTGATGACCAATACTAGGAAAGAGGAGGAATAAGAGCAGGCATGATATAAGCAGTTATTTATTTTTAATTTTCTTTTGAAGAATGAAATGGCTCCAGAAAACTATAAACTGTTTGGATTATTGCACTGTGAATAATGTAACCACCACCAGATTAAAGAACATAACATTAACAGCTTCCCTGCCCCAGAAGCCTCTCTTGTGTCCCCTCCCAATTCTTCTCTCTCCTACATCTCAAACACCATTGATTACCTCTGCCTATTTTTGAACCTTCTATGAGAGCATATAGTATGTATTCTTCTGTGTAAGTCTCCTTTCACTAAGTATTGTGTTTGTGATACTCATCTGTGCTGTTTTCTTTAGCTATTATTACTCCACTTTCATTGATGTTTAGTATCCTATTGTATGAAAATGTAATTTATTTAACCCATTATTGATGAATATTTGGGTTTTTCAAATTTGGGGCTATTACAAATAATGCTGATATGAATTTTTTAATATAACTTTTGGTGAATATTTGCACATATTTCTATTGGATAGGCACCTACTAGTAAAACTTCTGTGTCATAAGGTATTCATATTTTCAATGTTACTGGATAATGAGAGTTTTTCAAAGTGGTTATAAAAATTCATACTCTGCTGAGCAGTATATTAAAATTCTCATTGTTCTCCATCTTTACCAACATTTAATGTAGTCATTATTTTTTATTTTATTATTCTGGTAGATTTTAGGAGTTTCCCTTTATACTTTTAATTATTAATGACATTGGACATGTTTTAATATTTTTATTTATCATTGGGTATGATATTTTGTGGAGAGCCTATTTCAGAATTCTGTTGTTGTTGTTGTTGTTGTTTTATACTGGATTGTCTGTCAAGAATGCTTATATTATCATAAGACATGTTCTTTATGGAGTACATTGCAAATACTTCCTTTCACTCCACTGTTTATGCCTTTTTTCCTTAAATAGCATCTTTTAATGAATAGAAAGTATCTCTACTAATTAACTACAATGTTTTTCAATTATAATTAGGACATTTTGTATCCTGTTAAAGAAATAATTCTGTACCACAATATCGTGAAGATATTATCTTGTATTACTTAATAGAAACACTATATTTTTTTAAAGATTTTTTTTTTATTTGACAGACAGATCACGAGTAGGCAGAGAGGCAGGCAGAGAGAGAGAGGAGGAGGAGGCAGGCTCCCTGCTGTGAGCAGAGAGCCCGATGTGGGGCTCGATCCCAGGACGCTGAGATCATGACCTGAGCCGAAGGCAGAGGCTTTAACCACTGAGCCACCCAGGTGCCCCTAGAAACACTATATTAAGCTTTCACCTATGCATCTACAATCTGTTTGAAACTGATTTTGTTTTATGTAAGCTCGCTCTCAAAAGTAAAAAGATTACATAAGATTGAACTTTAGTAATTGCATGCATGGTGGAGTATTTAGTAAAAAGTGTACTGGTATCTGTAATTTATTTTAGAATGCATAAATAAAAGATGGTTTAATGAAAGGTAGAAGTATAGGTAATGAAATGTATAAGTGATAAAATACATTTAGTAAAACACTAATGGTAGAAGAGTGGGTATACCACTTGTGGGTATACCAATATTTACTATAAAATTACTTCAACTTTGCTGAATGTTTAAAAATTTCCATAATACACTGTAAAATATTAATCAATGCATTTTACTGTTTTTTAAATAAAAGAAAATTGATATGATCATCTTAATAAATTCAGATAAAGCATTTGACAAAACTCAATACCCATTTATAATACAAACACTCAGCAAACTAGGAATATAAGAGAACTTTCAACCCAGTAAAGGACACTTGTTGTGGGCAGATTATAACTCCAAAAAGATATGCTGAAGTCCTTATCCCTGCTACCTGAGAATGTGACCTTATTTGGAAATAGAGTGTAATTAAGCTAAAATAAGGTCATATTGGATTAGGGTGTACCCTAAATCTAATGACTGATGTCCATGTAAGACAACCATGTCAAAAAGTCAATGTGAAGACACATATAGAGAGAAAATGGCCAACTTGTGGTATTTTGGGGGGAAACTAATATAGCATCTATATTAAAAAAAAAAAAAAAAAACAACCTATGGTTAACATCGTGTTTAAAGACTAAAGTATGAAAACCTTACCTCTAATATTGGGAAATAGGCAAGGATGTCTGCTATAATCACTTCTGTTTAACACTGCACTTGGTTTTATCCAGTATAATAAGGCAAGAAAAAGCAATGAAGACATACAGATTGGAACACTGGAACATATAAAGTAAAACAATTTGTAACTGCAGCCAACTTGATCTTGTAAGTAGAAAATCCCAAGGAATCTGAGGGAAAAAGAGCTACTAGAATTAATAAGTAGGTTTGATAATTTGCATGATGCAGGATCAAAAACATCAAATAGCAATATTTAACAAAATATGTGCAAAATCTGTACATTTTGCAAACTACTAAACAAGGCTGAGAAAAATTCAAGTAGACCTCAATATATATATCACCTCCATGATTTGGAAGACTCACTCTTGTTAAGATGTCAGTTTTCCCCCCAGTTAGTTTATAGATTCAATGTACCTCACACAAACCCCGCACGGGTTTTTTTCTTGTAAAAATGTACATATTATATCTGAAATTTATGTGGTAGTGCAAAGAATCTAGAATAGTCAAAACAATTTTGAAACAAAAAAATTTGAAGGACTGACACTACATGATTTAAAGGTTTACTATAAAGCAATAGTAACCAAGACAGTATGGTGTTGGTGTTAAAATAGACATACAGATCAATAAAAAGTAACACACAGTCCAGAAATAGGCTCACACATATATAATCAATTAATTTTTAACAAAGGTACCACGGTAAATTAATGGGAAAGAACAGCTTCCTGGTACAGGGACAACTGAATATTCATTAGGAAAATGAACTCAACCCTTCACTTGTACCACACAGGGAAAAAAAAAAATCTCAAAATGGATTGTATCTCTAAAGCTAAAAGCTTCTGAAGAAAAGATAGAATAAAGTCTTCACTACTTTAATTAGACAAAGATTTCTTAGAATATAAAAATCACTAACTATAAAAGAAAAAGAAAAATCTGATAAACTGGATGTCATCCAAATTTAAAAATCTGTTCCTAGAAAGGTACAATTTCAAATATTAAAAGGCAAGCCACAAGCTGTAAGAAATATATATGAAATACATACATACATACAAAAATATTTAAATATGAATGCTTATAGCAATTTTATTCATAACAGCACCAAACTGTCTATCAACAGGTGAATGAATAAACAACACACTTTGGCATATTCATTCACTAGAAGACCACTCAACCATAAAAAGGAATCAATTACTAATCAGTGCAAAACATGGATAAATTCCCAAAACATCACTATGAGTAGAAGAATCCAGACACAAAAAGTATACACTATATGATTTTAATTACATGAAGTTTAATTACACGAAGAGACAAAATGAATACACAGTGGTGAAAAAAGTCAAAGGTTGCCTAGGGCTTGGAGTGAATGGCAGTTCACTGGCAGGGCAAAAGAGAACTTTTTGGGGTGTTAGAAATATTTTATAACTTGCTTGTACTAGTGTACCAATTAAATAGTGAACCACAGCTCACCTACACAATAAAAATGCATGAATTTCATTGCATGCAAATTATACTTAACATGAAATTGATTTGAAAAGGAAAAAAAGAATTTGAAAAACAGTAAAAGGGGAAGGAAGGGTGGAAAGAAGGAAGGAAGGAAGGAAACAAAAAAACAGGAAGGAGACATTACAGATGCAGTAACTTCTGTAAGTTTTCATCCAAAAATCAGAGAGGGCACAGGAAAGATGTCAAAATTCTTACAACTTAAAGCTTACATGTTTGAGATAAAAGAACTTACAGTGCTCACATAGAGGGAAGAGTGCCACTAGGCTAAGGGAATATGCATGTGATGAATGAGAGGAGAATATGGGTCTGTTTTTAGAAAGTATGGACAAAACTACAAAATGGAAGTGTTACAGCCAGACTAAGGGACCACTGTTGAACCGATACTGACAGGAACAAGAAGCAAACAGAGGAAGGAGGTCTCCTCCTCCAACCAACCTATCTTTCTTTTTTTCTTCCTCTCTCTCTTTCTTTCTTAAGATTTTATTTATTTATTTGACAGAGACAGACACAGCAGGAGAGGGAACACAAGCAGAGGAGCAACAGAAGGAGAGGGAGAAGCAGGCTTCTGCAGGGAGCTCAATGCGGGACTCAATCCCAGGACCCTGGGATCATGACCTGAGACAAAGGTAGACTCTTAACGACTGAGCCACCCACGCACCCCTTATCCAACCTTTCAATCTCCCTCTCATGTTCACTACTTGCAGAGTCTGGTGAGGAGCCATTGAGCAAAGGAAATGTGGTTTGCAGGGTCCCATCTCTGGCATCACAAGACTAAGTATAGAAAGATGAGTCAGTGAGATACAACAGCATAATCAGCATGTTCTTCCCATTTGACTACTCAGTATCCCTTTACACACCTTTTCACATTTTTAAAAAAACATCTATTCACTAACAGAACAACTTTATTTCACCTAACAAGATATAACTACCCCACATACAAAGACCTCCTACTCTCTCCCAAAAGTGAAGACACAACAGGTCCCAATAGTCATTGTACCCACTGCCCTGAGATAGTCACAGTATCTATTTCTGAGTATTAATTGCTCCTCAAATTTAGTGAGTGTTCTTTCTGAATGTTCTGTTACCAAACAACTAAATTTTAATGTTAATCACGAGTAACAATCTTATATAAAATAGCAAGAGATAAGAGAGCGAGAGAAGAAAAAACAGAAAATAGTACACACACACACACACACACACACAAAGTTTAAGTGGCAAATGTTTACACCTTTTTAGGTTGACCTAAAACTTTATTCCTAGAGGATCTGAGTAACTAAATCCTCCATGATCCTGCATTTCTTTGGTTGTTATAATTATCCTTTAAATTTTCTGATGGAGATGGAGATACTAGGAGGCATCCCAGAGAATCCTTTGAGATCCAGTCTCTCCTGTGTCCATTGCATAGCTGCTTACCCACAACTGCTGGTTACATGAGTACAGTGACTGTAAAATTAATTGTGCCATATACTTATGATATGTGTACTTCTCTGGATATACGTTATACCTTAATGAAAATGTATTATAATATTCAAGATAAATGAGAGCCTGAACTGGAACAATGGTTGTAAACATGGAAAAAAGAGGCTTATAAATATTGAAGAAATGCTGTGAAAGTCATATATACCTTAATGTACATGTAATGTATATGTATAAATATGTGTGATAAAAGGAAGCAAACAATAAGCATAATACTAAGATTCCTGGCATCAGTGATTTGATAACTTAAATGAGACAGGGAATACAGCAGGAGGAGTGGATGATAAAGGAGAAACATCAAAGAATGCATTCATTTGGAAACATGTTAAATGTAAAATGGTGTAAAGTCAGCTGACTTTAAAATAGGTAAATCTATCCTAGCAGAACATAACCTTAAGATCATGTTGCCTCTTCTTGGTGAAAGATATTTATAAAGTTTGAGAGGGATTCAATAGAAAGGAAGATCTTTGTTGCCAGTTTGCAATAGAAGGGGCACACGACAAGGAATGTGGGTGGTCCCTGGGAGCTGGAAGTGACCCACGCTGAAAGCCAGCAAGGAAATGGAGGACCTCTACCACAAACTGAATGAGCTTGGGTGCAGATTCTTCCCCAGAGCCTCCAAAAAAGAGCACAATCCTACCAACTCCTTCATTTCAGCTCGTAAGAACCTAAGAGAGGAACTGGCTACCCCGTGGATGGACTCCTGACCTACAAAACTGTGAGATAATAAATGGGAGTTGTTATAAACTAAGTCTGTGGTCATTTATTAGGAAAGAGTAGAAAACTAATACAAGCAGCAAATGCAGCAAATACAGAGGCTCAAAGGATTAACAGAAAATAATTCCATGGAGAAACCAAAAAAGAACAATCAGAGAAGTATGACAAAGATTAGAGAATAAGTGAGTCTCAAGGAAAGGGCTCCCAACAATTTAAATTGCAACAGAGAAGTACAGTATCTAAAATAACTGGGTTCAGTAATGTTTCGGTCACTAATAACTTGTCAGGGCACTTAGGGTAGAGGAAACCTAAACAACAGCAACTTGAGGGAAAACAGAAAGCATAGGGGGAAACATGAGTATAGACTTTTCCTTCATGAAGATGGCGTTAAGAGAGAGAAAGAAATAGGAAAGAAAATAATCAACAAAAGACTTCTGGCTATGAGGGAAAGGCAAAATGGGAAGAGAAAGGGAGACGTTGAAGACATAGCAGAAACCTCACTGGAGTGAGGTTTCCAATGAGATGAGAGAAAATAATAGAACACAGATAGAGCAGATGACCTTCAAGCAGAAGAAGGATACCTCACCACCTGACGTTCACGGGGCAGTGGTGAGCACGGAAATACATATAACTGATTTTGAAAGGAGGACGTGGGCACTGGAGGAAGTATTGTGCTTCCATACTTTCAAGTGGAAATACCAGTCTGGGTCTCTGCAGATCCAGGTTCTGGCGTATCTTCCACAAATATTCCAAATCCCTCTCTAATACTTGGAATTGGCCAAGGACAGCAATGCTATCAGCAGGCAGGTCTGGACCAATTTCCATACTATTCCTGGTCAACAGAAGCACCTTCCTCAAAATTGTCCCCAAGTCCCCTGGGATGCCTGGAATGGGGACAGCAGTGCCATCTGAGAAGGTATGGATCCTTATGGGAGATTTCTCCCCTTATGGAAGAAATATGCTCTCTGACTCTCTGCTCCTTGCATGAGATCCACCAAATGCTCAGAAGAGCTTTGGAACTCAAGCCTCTGGGATTGCCCTGGGCTCTGTCATTAGTCCCAGTTCCAGGAGGGTGGCAAGGTGAATGGATTGCACTTGTTGGCTGGTATAATCTATTTTGTTTTGGTTTTCATGGGACTGAGTGAGAATGGGCTGCCAGAATGACAACAGCATGGTGATTTTTAGTGATGCTCACATTAGACAAAGGACAAGTTCAGGGCCCTAGGCTACTGATGAGGATGGTCTCCCATCCAAACTTGAGCTTGAACCACAGACCCATTCATATTTTGCTTTGGTTGTAAATGTAACCAAAAGCTGTGGGGTTGGCAGCAGAGATCTTTTACCTTATGTGTCTTCCACCAACAGCACTCAGAAGCATTCATCCTACCCTCTCCATAGGATCTGTGCCATGTTTCCAGCAGTACTTGGGAGATGCTGCACCTCTCTCCTCTTAAGGCTTTCATGACCACTACTCATAATAACGAAGGGCATATCTCATCAATGCTTCTCACTGACATGGTGACTGGAGTTGTACCGGACGAGCGAGTGATAGTCCCCGTGTGAAATGATTTTTCTGCTTTACCCAAGGGTCATTTCTTATCCTTCTTCCCTATGTTGATATGTAGAAGACAGGGGCATATCAACATTGAAATAAATCACACCTTTGAAATGCCATAAATATAACCTGAGAAGTTACAAAAAAAAAGCACATGCTTGGAACATATCTTACTCTATATTTATAAGATTCTGAACAGTAACCTTAACATAATCAGATAACTACAGTAAGATCTGGATTTCCAGTCATCATCAACAAAGCACAGCAACAACCTTCAAGACAGAGTCATGGGAAGCTAGTATCCATGGGTGATGCTAGGATGATTTAGCATCATGAGTTATTAATAACCAGAATTAAATAAATGATATCTGGGAACTGAAGAGGCAATGAGATATCTATTGTGTTAATATAATTTTGTGAGTAATAACAGTACTGTGTCTTTTACTAATAAGGAGACATGAAATTAATCAGAAATGGCTCATCTGATGATAAAGAACATGAAGCTGTAGTTCCTGGACCTGAACAGAAGAAAGAAATGGTACCAGATACTATGAAGAATCTTCTCATGCACTGACTAGACACTAAGCAAATACACAGATGCCTCCTCTCTAACCATTATTCTAAGTCTTCATCAATAATTACCAAATCTCACATGCCTCTCTTAATTTTTTAAGATACCTTTTTAAAAATCAAATCATTTCTACCAATACAGATCCTGCAAAAACTGGCTTTTCTTGGGCCCTACATACTCAGGCATCCTTGAGAGAAGATAATTCCATAAGATATATTAAGATTATCTGCCACAAATGAGAAGGGTAACATTTTTGTAGAGGTTTCAGAAGACTTGTGAAAACTTAGCGCAATTCTTACTGGTAATGAAAGACAGAATTGTTTGGGGCCATATAAGATAAGTCACAACCAGTTAACATAGTTAACATAGTTAACTTGGTAAACTATGGAGACCAGGAGTAAGTATTAAGTAATCTATGTATTTGAAGAATTTTATTCTAGCAAATTTCAACAGTTCAGATATAAGAAGCAGGCAGTGAAATTAATTCTAGGCTGAGGACTTAGAGAGGTAGCAGAAAGATGAGGATTCAAGGGAATTAAGAGAGGTTTAAGTGATTAGTCATGGGTTTCAGGATAAATCATGAAATAAGGTAAGAGAGAAGTGAAATAGCAATTCTTGGAGACAAAAATCCAGAGCAGATCAAAGCTGATGGACTTTTGGGATGGTGGAGAGCAAGATATGGATAAAAGTCAGGTGTCAACATCTTCCATGATTGTGACAAGAAATTGGGAGTTTAAGGATTTATAAACAGATGTCATAAAACCTCAAGGCTGTTTTGCTACAAAAATTGATGAATACAATTCCTTAGTTTGCTATTGATGCTATAATAAAAACCATAGAAATAAAGTGATTTACTTCAATACCAACATGCTATCTTATAGTTGTTGAAGTCAGAAGTTTGAAATCAGTTTCACTAGGTTAAAATCAAGATGTTGGCAGGCCAGTAATCCTGTCCAAAATCTAGGGAAGACTCTGTTCCCTTGCTTTTTTAATTCATAGAGATCACCTGCATTTCTTTTTTTTTTTTTAAGATTTTATTTATCCATTGGACAGACAGTAGTAGTAGACACAAGTAGTCAGAGAGGCAGGCAGAGAGAGAGGAAGGGAAGCAGGCTCCCCACTGAGCAGAGAGCCCAGGACCCTGGGATCATGACCCAAGCTGAAGGCAGAGGCCTTAACCCACTGAGCCACCCAGGTGCCCTGATCACCTGGGCACTCATGTCCCTTTCCTCCATCTTCAAGGCTAGAAGTACAGCATGGAGGGGGAGAGCATCATTCAACCTACCCCAAAGGGTATGTTGAGAGAATGAACGCTTCTACCTAGAGTCCTCCAGGGGCGTTTGTATTCACGAGGAAGGATAGGGTGTAGCTAGGGAAACAAAAACGAAACCTATATTGAGTGAAAAAGATTTAGTAATTAGATTACTTTGTTGAGTGTGGAACAGAGTTTCTAGAAACTAAAACTGAAAGGTTTGGTAGAGAGGAGAGTAGTGAGACGGTGGATTAAGCCAGAGTATCACAGGGTTGAGAATATGCCAGAGAAAACAAAATAAGAGAAGAGTACCAATTAAATAGTGATCATGAGTGGCAGTAATGTGGAATCATGTAGGCTTAAGGCTGACACAGACCTCTGAGTTCAAAGGTAAGCCCCATCACAGTACACAGAGTACTGAGTGATGCAGTAGGCAGAGTCTGTCATAGAAGCTCCCAGGTAAAGTGACTCAGCTTTATACTATTTTTTTTTTAATCATCAAAATAACCTGCAATGCCTTGGAAGGGATTAGTGTGCTTTTTCTTTCATCTTGGCATTGCTTTCTCATTTATAAGCAAGGACATTCCATATTATAAAGCTTGACAAAATTGAAACATTGGAAGCTCCTGTTTTCTTGAAAATACCTAACTTTATTTTTTTTTTTAAAGATTTTATTTATTTATTTGACAGAGAGAAATCACAAGTAAGCAGAGAGGCAGGCAGAGAGAGGAGGAAGCAGGCTCCCTGCTGAGCAGAAAGCCCGATGTGGGGCTCGAACCCAGGACCTGGGATCATGACCTGAGCCGAAGGCAGCGGCTTAACCCACTGAGCCACCCAGGCGCCCCGAAAATACCTAACTTTAGAGTCAATTCTGGAACTCTGAAAACTTCCATTATAGTAGAAGGGAAAGTGTCTGTATTTTATAGATTGCATGATTTTATACAGTTATTCCTAGGCCCAGCCTGAATAGGATAAAGTCAATACCAATTACGTCAACCTTAAATTATATGTTTGCAAGAAATTCCAACAAATATAAATATCCTAGAAAAACCCTTGGTATTCTGGTGCTGAACAAAATACCATCCATAATTTGCAAGCTATTTGAATAAAGTTTAAACATTCATATTATTTTTATTTCCACACTCTCAAAATAGAATTTCTTCAGACAAATTGACCTGATACATAACTACTGAAGGGCTGATAATGGTTATGACTGGGGACTTGAATAAAGACTCTGCGTGGTATCATTTTTTGTCAAGGGTAAGTTTTTCAATCATTTCTTTGATTTTCATCTAAAATAGTATGGGGTCGTGATGCGATGTGAACCTTCTTAATATAACCTTGGTTTTAAGCTTTTCATCCCCTAGGCATTTAAATCAACTTTTTCTTTTCTGCTGAAAAAGTTCAAGCTAAAAGAAGAAAAATGAAAGAGAACCCCCCTGCCTTAAGTTCTAAGGGTACTTGGATGAGCCACGAGATGGGAAGTTATATGATAGCTTCTTGCTCTTTTCTACAACCCCATGACCTAACTGTAAGAAGCACTTTCCGTCCCCAGGGTCAATTTCAACTCATCTAATAGCAAACCATGAATGAAGCAGCCAATAACTGAGTCTGACTGGCTGGTAATAGCAGCCGTAGCATTGTCAAATCATCAGCAATTTCTCTCTCAAAAACACGGAGGAGATAGATTTGTACTTTTTTCCTCATTACAACCGAGAAAACTGATACACACAATATGAATGTAAGGATTTTATCTTTTTCCTTATGAATTTTCCTCTGCAGACTTCTCTTTCTCTTTGTGCTCCTTAGAGCTGAATGTCAGAAACTTTTCACGCGAAGCTTACAAAGCAATAAGTAAACTATAAATCTTCAGTAAACACATTTTTTCCAAACTATAGGAAGATCCATGAGGTATTTCATCGCAACCTGTAAGATGATGATTCAAAGCTGGGGTCTAGAAAGAAAGTATTGGGTTAATAGGTGATTTTATTGTTGCACAGAGAAGAACAGAAATGAAAATGAGAGCTTTATTTGTTTTGGAATGAGTTTTATCACCTAATTATAGAAATACTGATTATCTTATGTTCTGACTGGCAGCCATATAAATTTTAATTAATAAAGGGGAAATAAATCAGTACATAAATATATATTTTTCTTATGTATACATCTTTTAGAATAGCATCTTTCCAACTATGGATCATTAAATTAATTTAGTGTGTGGGGCACCTGAGTGACTCAGATGGTTAAGCCTCTGCCTTCAGCTCAGGTCATGATCCCAGAGTCCTGGGATTGGGCCCTGCATCGGGCTCCCTGCTCAGCGGGAGTCTGCTTCTTCCTCTCCCACTCCCCATGCTTGTGTTCCCTCTCATGCTGTCTCTCTCTCTCTGTTAAATACAATCTTTAAAATATGGTTAAAAATTAATTTATCATGTCCCAGCTAATATTTTTAATGAAATAAAATAGAAACATCTAGAAATTTTTAAAATAGTAAAATTATGCCATTTCTTGACATTTTGTTTCAGTTGCAGTGAATACAGATATATGTGTTTACACTATGACACACATAAGGTATTTCTTACAGCTGATCACAGTCAGTTTTTAAATACATAACTTCACCACACTGGGGGTACATGGGGATGATAATTTCAAAGGCATCTTTGTGTACAGAAGCCCTGAGGTAGATGGCGGGGAGATCGGCGAAGCTCCTGAAGTGACTAACACCGGATAAACAGGATCAATCTTGGTAAAATTCCTACCTAAGTACTGAAATGAAAACTGCAGGCAACACCTCAGAGAGGTGACTAAAAGATACTGTAATCGAAAAACAGAAAAGCACTCTTAACAAATTCCCATTTTCTCTTGCCAGTGTTTTCTCAATCTCAAGATTAACTCATAATGCAAATATTTACCTTATTAAAGGATACTGCGGGACACTTGGGTGGCTCAGTGGGTTAAGCATTTGCCTTGGGCTCAGGTCACGATCCCAGAGTCCTGGGATCCAGTACCACATTGGGCTCCTTGCTCAGCAGGGAGCCTGTTTCTTCTGCCTGCTGCTCCCTCTGCTTGTGCTCTCTCTCTTATAAATAAATCAATCTTAAAAAAAAAAAAGAATACTGCATTTACTCATCATTAAACAAAAATGATATATTTCAATAAATAGCAAGTTCTCCTGTGATTGCTAGCTAGTAAATGTAGTTTTAAGAATTCAGTTAAAAGGTATTTATTCATTTAAAAGCAATTTATGTCTTTCTTTAAATCTAATAGTTTTTAAAAGAGAAGTGAGTTCCAAGAAATCATCTCTTCATTGTTAATTTCCAGACCCCTTCAAATATAAGCCCCGATTCAGGCACAAATCTCAAAAGCTTTGTCCTAAGAGAAAAACTAAACAAATCTTTCCATATAACTCAGGGGATAAGAATAAGTCAGCAAATTAATGGGGGAGAAAGTGAGGCGTTGACCCTGGGATACACCTATTTGGGCAATTCTTTACTACAAAATTAGACTTCTTCAATGCTGTTTTCACAAACAAAGCATCTTTAGGAAATTATTGTTTTGCAACTCTTTTTGTAATGTGTGCAACATGCGTGAATGAAGTATAAACCACAGCAGTAAGGTTAAACATTATGAATGTAAATCTCAAGAAACAAGAAAAATCTCAAATAAACAACTTAACTTTACACCTCAAGAAAATAGAGAAAGAAGAACAAATGAAATGCAAAGTTAGGAAATGTAAGTAGATTCTTAAGGAATAAAAAGCAGAGATTTTTGTTTTAAAGGATCTAAAAATTATTCAAGGTATAATAAGCTAAATCATTAATAGTAATAAAACTAAGTAAAAGTAATGTGCTAAATGTCTCACCTTGACTAATTAGTAGATTCAGAATAATTTTATACTGAGAGGTCTGATTCAGTGTGTAATGAATACATTAACAGTAGTAGTATATGATAATCCCCAAGAAAATTACCAGTTGAGGTAGTGCTGAAAGAAAGTGGGAATTGTAAAATCCTTTTGCTTTAGTGAGCACCTATCATTTCAAAACACCAGAAGAAATGCCTCATCACAAATCAAGTAGCTCCTAGAGAATCAAAAGAAAGAGGATATCAGGAGAAATATCTTAAAAAAGTTTTTTTTTAAATTACATTTCCAAGTTTAACTTCATCTAAAATGTTTAAGTTTAGGCTAAAGGGGAAAAAACAGGCATTTCTCACTACATTTAAATCACACACTATCCCTCAATACTCTAAACAAAATAAGACTAACCTAAATTCATAATTTTCTCTCTTCGGAAGTAAAGGGAGGAAAAGATGGTTAAGATGATTCATCTGTTCTTTCAAGACTGAATTTAAAGGTAAAACCCAGTAGAAATTACCATAACAACCCATGTACTTTCTAGAGGATCCAATGTTTCTTCTCTCTTTCTCCCTGCTGCATTCCCCACTGCCCTGATACTGCAGACCTCCTGGGAATGCAGAAGAGCATCATCCCATGGGCAGACTGTCCTGAGGCAGCCATCACACTTAAGATACATCTGAGCCTACAGATGTAGGCTCCTACAAAAGGAGCCTGGTCCTTCTTTGTACAAGGTATACTGAACCTCTTCCTCTCCAGTATCTCATCTTCACTTTCGGGAGTGGGTTACAGAGACCAGACATTCAACACCTGTCAATCAATCCACACCCTTATTTGATATCAAGTTTGTGAAACATTCAGTATCTGGGACTTAGAGGAAGAGAAACAGAGCTAATGATGATGTATACTTATTGAGTTGTTACTGTGTACTAGGCTGTACGCATTCCTCACATGCATTCATTCATTCAATACTACCAATAGCCCAATATAACAATCAAATTTATGCCAACATAATGTGAGAAACTCAGGCTCATCTAGGTAAATTTTACCTGGCAGGGCCAGTAATTGGTAAAGTTTAGATGAATTCAGAAGTATGATCACAGAGTCTATAGTCTTAATTATCACTTTGTATTATCTCATAATAAAGAAGAGAAAGAAAAACAAGTATCTAATGGTGTGTAATTTTGAAATTATATTGGCACACAGAAATTAGGACAAAAGATGACCAAATATACAAAACAAAACCTAGAAAACGCATCAAGAAATCCTAACCTAGTAGCTGAGAAGTTGCAAAGAATCAATGCATTATCTTGTCTCCCCAACTTTGTGGTGGGATGAGGCTGTGGTCCATCTTAGCTCTTTGCAAAGCATGGTTAGGAAAAAAATGAACATGAGTCTGTAGAAACAAGGAATCAGATCTACAGAGAAGTCAGCTATTGGAATCAACCAAATTTTTAAAAAAGTAAGTTTAATATATTTAAAGAGAGAAGAGAAATAATTCTAAGCATGAATTAGGAATGTAAGACCATAATACATGAAGGGACAAATCTGGAAAAGGGCCAAATAGGACTTCTAGAAATAAAAACATATTAAGATTAAACTTTGGTGGATTATAAAGTGCATTCAGAAGAGCTAGGTTCCAAAATTCACTAAGATATTCCACAGATGGAATATCTGAGGGGGGTTAGAAAATATCAAGACATATTTAATATCTCTAGCATTCAAAATGTGTGTCATTGTTACAGAGCTGAACAGATGAGTGCAGTTAAATAGAAACAGAAACACATACCCATTCCTGTGTAATATCCTAATATGACAGTGCTGAATGGCACATCAGAGGGGAAAGAATGATACTTAGTGAATGCTAAAGGGACAATTGGTTACTTTTTACTTTGCACAAAAAATCAATTCTTGATGGATTCATGGTTTAAACAGGAAAGACAAAGCTTTTATACTTTAATAAAAATTGGAAAAAGAATTTATCACCTTGCACAAGGGGTATGGTTGCTTAAACAAACACCAACAACAAAATCATTTTTTTAAAAGTTTGATCAATTCTACTAAATAAAATTGGAATTTTGTCCATCAAAAGACATCATAATGTAAATGAAAAGACAAGCCAAAATGTGGAGAAGATATATGACAAGAAAGGATGCATATCAAGAACACATAAGGAATTAAAAAGCAGTAAAAAAAAAATATAGAAAAGTAAGCAAAAGATACAAACAGGAATTGCACAAAAGTACAAAACTCAAATTGCTGATACTCATTTTAAAAGACAATACCAGGGGCACCTGGGTGGCTCAGTGGGTTAAGCCGCTGCCTTCGGCTCAGGTCATGATCCCAGGTCCTGGGTTCGAGCCCCACATCGGGCTTTCTGCTCAGCAGGGAGCCTGCTTCCTCCTCTCTCTCTGCCTGCCTCTCTGCCTACTTGTGATTTCTCTCTGTTAAATAAATAAATAAAAAATCTTAAAAAAAAAAAAAGCAGTAAAAAAAAAATATAGAAAAGTAAGCAAAAGATACAAACAGGAATTGCACAAAAGTACAAAACTCAAATTGCTGATACTCATTTTAAAAGACAATACCAGGGGCACCTGGGTGGCTCAGTGGGTTAAGCCCCTGCCTTCGGCTCAGGTCATGATCCCAGGTCCTGGGTTCGAGCCCCGCATCGGGCTTTCTGCTCAGCAGGGAGTCTGCTTCCTCCTCTCTCTCTGCCTGCCTCTCTGCCTACTTGTGATTTCTCTCTGTCAAATAAATAAATAAAATCTTAAAAAAAAATTAAAAAAAAATAAAAGACAATACCATTAATACTTGAGGGAATGAATATTTAAGTTACAAAATACCATTTCCTGTCATATATTATCAAAAATACAAGTCTTAGAAATGGTACCCAGACCTGTCCTGGTGACCATTTTGTCATGTATATAAACACTGAATCACTATGTTGCACATCTGAAACTAATACAACAATGTATGTCAATTATTCTTCAATAAAAAATTTATTTAGAAAGTCTTACAATACCAAGTGTTGGTTAAGATGTACAGCAATAGGAACATACACAAACACTGGTAAGACTGTAAATTAGTACGATCACTTTGGAAAAAAAAGAAAACCACTTGGCATTAGCTACTAAAGTTAGATATAAGCCTACTCCATAGCCTATGCCTTTTATTCCTAAATAATACATCCTAGAGAAGCTCTCATGTATGGGCATACGGAGACAAATAAAAGAATGTTAGTAAGGATACTTTTATAATATAAAAATTGAAACCCTGAAAACAACCGAAACACTCACAGATCAGAGAATAGATACAGATGTTATATTCATTCCATAGTCACTGTCGCTCAAAATGAATTAACTAGAGCTACAAGCATCAACATGGATGATTCCCATAATCACAACATGTATGACATAAACCAAGATACCAGAAAATAATACGTAGTATGATATTACATATATCTGAATTTCATAAATATCCAAACTGGTTATATTTTTAGGAATGAACACATGCATATTACAGCTATATGAAAACCAAGAAAATTGCAAACACAAAGTCCAGGTAAGAATGCAGGATGGCAAGAATGATGGCAAAACAAACACCGGGGATTTCAGAGTTCTTCACATGGGTAGCACACCCTCTTCTGGGGCAATTCAGAAATTCATGATGAGGCATGCACTATTGGCCTTACCAGACTCCCAACTGTCTTACTGAACTAAATCCTTACAAATATAAATTGGTGGAATTTTAATATGTAATAATCCTAAAACACTTTTATAAGAAATTACTCTAGAAGTTAAGTAATGTAACAGATCTTACAGAGAGGGAAATCTAAATGGAACAAAGACATTTTAAAAACTAATGTTTTACTTGCACATTCCTCCCACTCAGTATATTCCAGCATTTCCAGCTACATATGTAATTGAAAAGGGTTTCAGCATATAGTGTGCTTATGGCAGTATCCTCAACTGTAACAAATGGAGTAATTTTCACACTGCAGCTTCAAATCCAGCTCAGAATATCACTTGAGAGACTAGGGTTCTTATTTTCTCCACTTTGGCAGTCTGTAGTTTGCCTTGGACACTTTTCTCTACTTGTTTTCCACCTCTTCCTTCCCTTGGTCTATAATTACTTAAAGAACTTACTTTATTTATTTATATATTTACCACGTCCATCCTTAATTCTGTTCCTATATGAAATGACTTCTGATCTTATGTATCCTATATCAAAACAAATTTATTTTAAGCATGCAAGAAGAATGTAACTTCTTCCCAGTAGTTGTAATATACATGTGCTCAAACATTTACAGATTGAAGCGCATTTTATTTTGCTTTCTCTTTATATTAAGTACTTATGTTGATTTTTTAAAAATGTGTGAGTTTCTTATGACTTTTATTGCCAGATAATGAAATATTTATTATTGAAATCTGTGTGGTGGGTAGACAGGTGGCCATTTCTTTATGATTTATTATACCTCTCATATATGTCATTATATCTGCATGAAATATTTCATAATGAGAAAATAACCCTCATCTTCAAATAGTGCAGGAGCACTGTAATAAGTAGTTATATGCTTGACACTGGGGTAGAGTCAGCAAATTGAGGGGGGAAAGGGAGGGAAGAATGGGAGGGAGGTAAGTGAGGGAGTCCACAGAGACTAGGAACAAAATGTCCCGATGGACTAGGAACAAAAGCACACTTTTAAGACGGCAAAGGCACCTCTTTTTCCAGTTAAACCTCCTCCCTACATCCAGGAACCTGGAAGAGGAGTAAGTGCAGTTTTGAAGAAGTCTGAAAGTCCTACCTTGGAAATAGTAAAAAGAGAGTAATATATCAGCAGCTTCCCGGGACAGATTTCATTGCCGAAAATCAGCAGTTCACACAACTGAATTCTGCCCCTGACAAAATCCTGGCGCAGTTTACCAGACGGTGACAGGGAAGGTTTGAACTGTGGGGAAACACCAGGAGCAGCGCAGGCAGAATCACGCATGCGTAGACCCTCCCTGTACGGGGGAAGCTGAAATCAGGTGTTAAACGAGTATTTAAATGCGGGGATGCAGCTTGACAGCCTCTGGGAGTGTTGAAAGCTAGTAGGGGACCCAGGTTTATGGAACTGAGGCTCGAAGCAAAAACATGTTACTATTGGAAATAGTTAAGACTTTACTCACTAAGCAACCAAAATAAGGATCTTGGAACACAGAGAAAGCAACAAAAGTCAAATTTCCTGCAGTTGAGTCTAAAGTAAGGGCTTAACTACAGTAAATGTATCAGATTCCTAGCTGCATAATAGAACCAGAGCAAACAAGGCAGAGAATATCTACCAGAACTCAAAAGCGTGATTTGCAATTGATAAAACATCGTGGATAATCTAATAGATATAATTGACTTTACATTTATATCTTTGCCTGACATTTTAAGTTATATAATTTCTTTGTTCTAGATTCTGTTAGGTAGAGTGGTAAATGGAAGTGAAAATACAGGGAAGAAGTAAAACATTTTATTACAAAAAGACTCTCAGGACAGGAAAAAATATTTTATTTTGCTATATGTACTATTTCTGTTTGGTAGTCACAGTACATTATCAGGTTTAAATAAAGGCATCCACTGCCAACATGGAAATCAATTGTGTAGCTTGCTTTATCACTAATGAATATCTGATTTTTCTTTAATATTGAGAAATATTTTATTTGAGAGAAGAGGGCTTCTTAAATATTTTTAAATACCGTGGCAAGGTTATTTATTTTTTACAACCTATTATAGAAATAACACATCTCATGTTATAAATATAGATTCAGTTCCACTTTCAAGTGAAAAGATTGTCTCTTATCAGGAACACTTCCCAAATGTTCAGAATCTGCTTTGACAGTTTGGCTTTGCATATCAGAAGAATAGAACTGCAAGCAGCATTGAGATCTGAGGATAAAATTAGGGACTTTTCTCCAAATTAGTGTCTCATAAAATTTGCCAAATGTTAGACACAAACTGTCTGCAAGATGCATTCAGTCTTGAGAAACTTCTAAATATTCAAGCAGTTTTTCTTGGGAAATAAGAAAGATCTGAGATTAGTTAATTGAGGAAGACAGTTTTTTCTCTATTCAGCTAATTGCATACAAAATTTTACATGAAGCAAATTCGGAATCTTCTGTTATCAGTTTGATTCCTACTACATTATATGCACTGCTGTTGCTGAGTTTGCCCAATGCTAAATTTCTTGCCAAGTTCAAATGAAAGCATATAAGGTCAAGGATCTCCCTGTTACATAAGATTATGTAAGCGCCTGCTGTATTTACTATCTAGATTCTTCTGTATTTCTAACCAAGAAAGGCAGAGCACACTAAATGTGAAGGAGATCCATGGTATTACACTTCCTGCCTATTCAGCACATCTGAGTGATGATCAGTCATGTGAGATTCCCAACCACCTAAATCTTTCTCTTTTACACCCCTGCTTTATTGAAATATCATTATTGGCATACAACATATTAAATTTAGCTATACGATGTGATTATTTGATACACATATATATTACAAAGTATGTACCACAATAAGGCTATTTAACATTTCCATCCTATCACATGATCACATCCTTATCACAGGTTTTATGTGTGTGTGTGTGTGTGTGTGTGTGTGTGTGGTGTCAACTTTTAAAATCTACTCTCCCAACAAGTTTCAAGTACATAAAACAATATTGATTCTTATACTCCCCATATTGTATATTAGATTCCCAAAACTTATTCATCTTATATCTGGGAGTTTGTGCCCTCTGACCAATATTTCTCTGTTTCCCTCACCCCCAGTCCCTGGCAACCATCATTCTACTCTCTATTTCCAGGAATTCAGCTTTTTCATATTCCACATAAAAGTGAAAACATAAGTATTTGTCTTTCTCTATCTGACTTATTTCACTTAGCATTTTGCCCTCAAGGTCCACCCATGTTGTCTCAAAAGACAGGATCTCCTTTTTATGGCTGAATACTATTCCATTACCTATATGTACCACATTTTCTTATCTATTCATCTGCTGATGGACACTTAGGTTGTTTCCATGTTTTGGCTATTATGAGTAATACTGCAATGAACAGGGGGGTGCAGTTTTCTATCTCTTCAAGATAGTGTTTTGATTTCCTTCAAATATATACCAAGAACTAGAATTGCTAAGTCATATGATAGTTCTGTTTTTAATTTTTTGAGGAAACTCCATACTGTTTTCCATAATGGCTGCACAAATTTACATCTCCACCAACAGTGCACAAGAGCGCTCTTTTTTCAGCCTTGTCAAGACTTGTTGTTACCTGACTTTTTGTTAATAGCTATTCTAACAGTTGTGAGATGCTAGGTCATTGTGATTTCAATTTGCATTTCTCTGATGATTAGTGATGTTGAACATCTTTTCATGTATCAGTTGCCCATGAATTGTGTCTTCTTTGAAAAAACTTCTATTCAGATCCTCTGCCCATTTTTTAATTAGATGGGGTTATGTGGGGTTTTGTTTTTGCTTTGGGCTTTTTGGCTTGTTTGTTTTTTCTATTGAGTTTTATGAATTCCTTATGTATTTTGGATACTAACTTATCAGATAGATGGTTTGCAAAAATTTTCTCACATTCTGTAGGTTGCCTTATTTTACAAATTATTTCTTTTAATAAAAGTAGATGCACTTTAATTTGATATAGTCTCACTTACTTATTTTTACTTTCCCTGCTTGCACTGCTGGTGTCAAATCCAAAAAGTCCTTGCCAAGACCAAGGTCAAGTAGATTATTCCCTGGTTTTCTTCTAGGATTTTTTATATTTAAGTCTTTAATTTATTCAAGTTAATTTTTGTGAGTGGGATAAGGTGGGAGTGGTCAACTTAATTCTTCTGCATGTGGTAATCCAGTATTCCCAATACTACTTATTGGAGAGACTATCCTTCCTCATTGAGTCTTCTTGGCTCCCTTGTTAAAAATTAGTATCTGTACATGCATGAGTTTATTTCTGGGCTCTCCATTCAGTTCTACTGGTCTAGGTGTCTATGTTTATGCCATGCTTAGGATTTTTTTCTATTTCCATGAAAATGCCATTAGACTTTTAAAGGGGATTACATTAAATCTGTAGATGGCTTTGGAGTAGTACAGACGTTTTAACGATATTAAGTTCTGATTCATGAAAATGGACTGCCTTTTCATTTATTTGTGTCTGCTTCAATTTCTTTCCTCCATATCTTATAACTTTCAGGGTACTGATCTTTTTCCTCCATATCTTGTAACTTTCAGGATAGAGATCTTTTACCTCCTGGGTTAAATTGATGCCTAAGTGTGTTATTTTTTAATGCTATTGTACATGAGAATGTTTTCTTTCTTTTTTCAGAGAGTTCCTTGTTAGTGGACAGAAATGCAACTGATTTGGGGATGTTAGTTTCATACCGGGCAACTTTACTGAATTTGTTGATTAGTTCTAATAAATTTTGGTGCAGTCTTTAGGTTCTCTCTATATAAGATTTTATCATATGCAAATACAGTTTTACTTCTTCCTTTCTGATTTGGATGCCTTTTTCCCTTTTTCTTGCTTGATTCCTCTGTCTAGGATTTCCAGTAGTATTAAATAGGAGTGCTGAGAGTAGGCACCGTTGTCATGTTCCTGATCTTAGTAAGAAAGCTTTCAGACTTTCACTATTGAGTATGATGTTTGTTATGGTTTTCTTATATATGGCTTTTATTATGCTGATGTACATTTCTTTTATATACAATATGCTAGGAGTTTTTATCTTGAATGGATGTTGAACTTCGTCAACTGCATTTACTGCATCTATTGAGGTGATCACAGGATTTTTATCTTTCATTCTATTAGTATGGTATATCACATTTACTAATTTGCATAAATTGACTCATTCCTCCACCTTGGGGATAAATCCACCTTGATCATGGAGTGTGATCCTTTTAATGTACTGCTGAATTTTGCTTACTAGTGTTTTGTGGAGAACTTTTGCATTTACATTCACCATGGATACTGGCCTGTAATTTTCTTTTCTTGTAGTGTTCTTTTTTTTTTTTTTAGATTTTATTTATTTGACAGAGAGAGATCACAAGTAGGCAGAGAGGCAGGTAGAGAGAGAGAGGAAGGGAAGCAGGCTCCCCGCTGAGCAGAGAGCCCGATGCGGGGCTCGATCCCAGGAACCTGGGATCATGACCTGAGCCAAAGGCAGAGGCTTTAACCCACTGAGCCACCCAGGCGCCCCTCTTGTAGTGTTCTTATCTGTCTTTGGTATCAAGGTAATGCTGGCCTCAAAAGATGAGTTTGGGAATGTTCCTTCCTCTCTCTCTCTCTCTCTCTTTTTTTTTTTTTTTTTAAGAATGAAGAAGAATTAGCATTAATTGTTCTTTAAATACTTGGTAGAAATAACTTGAAACCCTTTGGTCCTGGGCTTTTCTTGGTTGGAAGGTTTTTGATTACTGATTCAATCTCTTCACTCGTTATTAGTCTGTTCAAATTTTCTATTTCTTTATGATTCAGTCTTGGTGGGTTGAATGTTTCTAAGAATTATCCATTTCTTCTAGGTTATTGAATTTGTGTACAATTGTCCATACTGGTCTCTTATGATCCTTTGTATTTCTGTGCTCTCAGTTGTAAAGTTTCCTCTTCGTTTCTCATTTTATTTATTTACATCTTCTTTTTTGTTAGTCTAAAAATTTATCAATTTGATCTTTTCTAGAAACCAGCTCTTATCTTTATTGATCTTTCTACTGTTTTTCTGATCTTTATTTCAATTACTTCTGCTCTGATCTCTGTTCTTTCTTTCCTTCTGCTAACTCTGGACTTAGTTTGTTCTACTTTTCTATCTCCCTGTGGTGTAAGGTTTGATTATTTGTGATCTTTCTTCTTTCTTAATGTAGGCATTTATCACTATAAACTTCCTCTTCTCTGTCTGAAATAAATACATAAAATCTTAAAAAAATAAACTTCCTCTTATACTTGCTTTTCCTGCATCCCATGTGTTTTGATACATTGTATTTCCATTTTTGTTGTTTTCAAGATAATTTTTTATCTTTTGATTTCTTCTTTGACCTATTGATTGTTAAGGAGTGTGTTGTTTCATCTCCATTTATTTGTGAATGTTACAGTTTTCCTATTACTGATTTCTAGTTCAATACCATTGTATTCAGAAAATATACGTGGTATGCTTTTAGTCTTCTTACATTTGCTAAGGCTTGTTTGTGACTTAATATATATCTATCCTGCAGAATGTTCCCTACACCCTTGAGAACAATGTGTATTCTGAAGTTGTGCAATATTATGCATATGACGTTAGGTCCATTTGTTCTAAGGTAGAGTTCAAGTTCAGTGTTTCCTTATTGATTTTCTGTGCAGATTTAACATCCATTGAAGTCCCCTAGTATTACTGTATTGTTGTCTATATCTCCCTTCAAATCTGTTAGTACTTGCTTAATATATTTAGGTACTCCAATGTTGGGTGCATATGTATTTATAATTGTTATATATTCTTTTGATGGCTGATCTCTTTATCATTATATAATGACCTTCTTTGTCTCTTGTTCATATTTTGTTTTGTTTTATTTGTTTTCTAAAGATTTTATTTATTTATTTGACAGAGAGAGAGAACAAACAGGGGGAGCAGCAGAGGGAGAAGAAGAAGGCTCCCAGCTGAAAAGGGAGCCCGATGTTGGGCTCAATTCCAGGACCCTGAGATCATGACTGAGCTGAAGGCAGATGCTTAACCAACTGAGCCACCCAGGCACCCATCCTGTTAACATTTTTACTTTAAGATTATTTTATCTGATATAAATACAGCTGTCCCTGCTCTCTTTTCTTTTCCATTTGCACAGAATATCTTTTTCCATCCTTTCACTTTGAGTCTATAAAAGTGAGTATATAAAGTGAGTCTCTTATAGGTAACATATAATTGGGATTTGTTTTTAATCCATTTAGCCACTCTATGCCTTTTGATTGGAAAATTTACTCCATTTACATATGACATAATTATTGACAGTTATGGACTTACTATTGCTATTTTGTTTATAGTTTTCTGGCTGTATTGTAATTCCTTTGTTCCTTTGTTCTCTTGCTCTCTTCATCTATGATTTGATGACTTGCTATGTTTAGATTTCTTTATTTTTCATATATCTACTGTAGGTTTTTGCTTTGTGGTTACCATGAGGCTTACCTAAAACACTTCATAGAATGTCTATTTTACACTGATAACAACTTAACTTTACATACAAAAACTTTACTCTTTTATCCTTCCCCCATAACTTATGTTGTTTATGTCATAACTTCCCTCTCTATATATTTTTGTGTCCATTAACAAATTATAGTAGCTATATTTATTTAATACTTTTCTCCTTTAAGCTTTTATACTAGAGTTCTATGATTAACACATAACAACATTACAGTATTATAATTTTTTTAGCCCATCCATTGAGTTTTTTATTTCAGTCATTGTATTTTTCAGTTCTAAAACTTGAATCTGGTTCTTCTTTACATCTTTTATTTCTTCGCTGAGATTTCCTAGTCTTTCTTTTGTTTCAAGTGTGCCCATAATTGCTCATTGAAGTATTTTTATAACCGCTTTAGAATCCTAGTTGAATAATTCCAACATCTGTATCATCTTGGTCTTAAGATTTGTTGAGTATCTTTTCTCACTCAAATAGAGATCTACCTTGTTAATGGTATAAGTGATTTTTAAAAAATCTTATCTTGGGCATTTTGGTTATTGTTATCATGTCCTGGATTTTCCTTACATCTTTAACTAAAAGAGACTCTCCTATGCCTGGAGTGAAAGAAGGGCACTGCCCTCAGTATTGGAATATTTTTAATCTGATAACATACTTGTCTTATCAGCATGTTTTATGTTTTCATGTGTTATCACTCGTTAGCATTTTTAATCTTCTATTTGACGAAGTTTCAGCATTTCTTATAAAGCACGTCTTGTGATGAACTCCCTCAGCTTTTATTTATTTGTCCAAATCCTTATCTTTCCACTCCTAAATGACAAGTTTTCTGAGTGAAGCTTTTTGACAGGCAGTTTTTTCTTTCAGCACTTTCAGTGTATCATCCTATTCTCTCCTGGCCCGTAAGTTTCTGCTGAGTTGTCTGCTGATAGTTTTACATGGTTTCCCTTACATATGAGGAATTTTATTTCACATGCTGCTTTTTAAATTTTCTTTTTGTCTCTGATTTTAGACAGTTTTATTATAATGTGTCTTGAAGAAGATCTTTGGGGATTAAAATTTGAGGATGACATATTAGCTTCTTGAACTTATCTAGAAGTATCTAAAATCTCTCCCCAGATTTGGGAAATTTTCAGCCATTATTTCTTTAAAGCTTTCTGCTATTCTCTCTGTCTTCTTTCCTTGCGGGACTTCAATAATATATAGATTGTTTATTTTAATGGTATTGCACAATTCACATAGGCTTTTTTGTTCTTTCTCTTTGCTTCTCTGATTATATGATTTCAAATGGTTCTTTCAGTTCTCTCTATTTTTTTTCCCCTACTTGGTCAAGTCTATTGTTGAGGAGTTCTACTAAATTCTTCAGTTCAGTCCTTGTAGTCTTCAAGTCTAGGATTTCTGCTTGATTTTTTTTTTAATGGTTTCTTTTATTTAGGCATTGTTATATCTTAACTTAATTTAGTTCTGTGTTTTCTTGCAGTTCATTGAGTTTCTCTGAGAGGATTATTCTAAATTTTTTCTTACACAGTTTATTATTTATTTATTTATTTGAGAAACAGAGATCACAAGTAGGCGGAGAGGCAGGCAGAGATGGGGATGGAGGAGGGAGGAAGCAGGTTTCCTGCTAAGCAGAGAGTCCGATGTGGGGCTCGATCCCAGGACCCTGAGATCATGACCTGAGCCGAAGACAGAGGCTTAACCGGCTGAGCCACCCAGGTGCCCCTGTTACGCAATTTAGAGACCTTCATCTCTTTGAGGTCAGTCATTGGAATTTTCTTAGTTTTCTCTCATGGTGTTTTGTTTCCTGGGTTATTTATTATCTCTGTGGCCTTACATTTGTATGTACACATTTGTGGATGTAAGCTCCTCTTCCAGTCCTTATGAGATGACTTTACAAACAAATATTTTCACCAGTCAGCTTATCCAGAGAGTCTGGGAGGGCAGTCTGATGGTGTCCACAGACATGCTTATGATGGAGTTCTTGGGCAGCTTTCTGCTGAGGTGGGTCAAAAGCCTAGGATAGCAGTAGTCATCCTGGTGTTGGGACTCCACCAGAATCCTGGGTTCACAAGTGCCCTGCTGGAGCCTGCATTCATGGGCACTGATTGGGATCCTGAAGCCACAGGAACCACCTAGAATCAGAAGAGAGGCCCAGTGCTGGGGTGAACTAGGAATGTGGCTTACAGGGTCTTGCAGGTACTGGTGCCATGGGAATCAGGTAGTGAAGTAGGCTAGGAACCTGGGGTCACTGGATTTGTCTGGATCTTAAGAAGCTGGAAGATACTGGAGTGGATTGGGAGGCAGTGTTCACAGGAGTCCTCCAGGGGCCTGGAGCCGAGGAAGCTGCCTAGAGCTGCGGAAGCCACCTATGGATACTAAACTGTCCAGGTTATTGGCACTGGCCAGTGCCCATTCAGGCCAGGAACCTGGGTTCACAGGGGCCCTCTGAGAGCCCAGAACAAAAGAAGCCACCAGGTGCCTTGGCAGATGCCAGAGCCAGAAATTCTGGGGGTGAGCTAAGGGCCTACATTCACAGGCCTCCCTCTCCAGGAAACTAGTACTAACAATGGAGCCTGGGGCCATGGGAGACACCTGGGTTTGCTGGAGCTAGCAGATGCCAGATTGAGATGTGGATCTGAGTTCACAGGAGCCTACTGGTAGCCTGTTGCCACAGGAGCCAAAGGCAACAGAATGACTCTAAGGCCCAGATTCCTAGGGGCCTGCCAGAAGACTGGTGCCACCAACACTGCCCAGTACTGCTGGAGCTGACAGGAAAAGAATGAGCCAGGGGTCTGGGTTCATGCAACTTGCTAGGGCTGCAGGAGCTACCTGGTGCTGCTGGAGTTGACAGGTTCAGGTAAGACAAAGCACTGGTGCCAACAATGCCCTCTGGGGCCATTGGAGCTGCCTGGGGCCAAAAGATCTCATGGACAACAGTGGTGTTGATGGAGGTAGCAAGCACCAGGACAAGCAGGAGTCTGGGTTTATGAGAGCCCACAAGGAGTCATCTAGGTTGTAGGAATTGGCCTGCTGCTAGGGCTGGCTGGATTTGGAGTCCATCATGAAACACAGCACATTTACTGTCCTCTATGGGAAAGATGTCTCTCTCTCTGACCAGGATTGGGTAATGGGGGTAGTGTGAATCTATTTTTTCCTACCCTCCTTAACCTGTCCTTTCCTATTTCTGTGCTTCACCCAGGTGCTGTAATCCTTCACTTGGAATCCTTGGCTCTTGTGAAGATACTTGTATGCACAGATACTTGTTCAAATTGATGTTTCTGTTGGAGGATGGGGGAGGTTGAGGGGTAGAAATTCCTATGGCACCATTTTGCTGATGTCACTGCAACCAACTAAATCTTTCCAACAATATACAGTCCTACTCGTACAAATAAAGCTGTAGAGTAGATGTTTTTTTGTTTCTTTCCCCAAAAGTAAAGATGGTTCAAATCTCAGCTTTGCCTCATATTGGCTGCTGGTCTTTGGATACCACTATGGGCTGTGTCTCAATTTCATTATGTGCAAAATAGGTATCTGAATAGAGGACCTTGGGTTCCTCTGATCACCACAGATCTCACAACCAGCTCTTATTTGGCAAGAGCTTTGCTTTCTATTTATAGAAAAGTAAAGAGCTATATTAGAGAATTACAGTGTGGACTGGAAGGAAGAGTTTGAGGTCAACCAAAAAGGGTATGTGATTTAGACTGGAGGCCACAGAGGAGATAAGAGACATAAACTACAACTTTTCTTTATGGATTAACATAACCTTGTGATCTTTCTCTGTAATGTGGGATTTTTATGTTAAAGAGCTTTTAAATCTGACTTCTGTCACAGAGACTAGAGAAAACAAAGCTAAAACAAATTTTTGTAAGAATAGGCACAGGGGCAATAGACAAAAGAAAGACGCAAGAAAAGCCCAAACAAGAAATATATTTTGTCAAATCACTATGTTATACACCTGAAATTAATGTAAGATTGTGTTGTCAATTACCCTTCACTAAGGGCATGTGGGCGGCTCAGTCAGTTAAGTGTCTACCTTCAGCTCAGGTCATAATCCCAGAGTTCTGGGACCAAGCCCCACATTAGTCTCCTAATCTCACATCTTCTTCTTCCTCTCCCTCTGTGATCTCTCTTCCTCTTGCTCTGTTTCTCACAGAGACACATGTCTCTCATGTGTGTGTGTGTGTTTGTGTATTTCAACTAAAACTTCTTTAAATTTTTTTTTAATTTTTCATTTCTCTTCAAATAAAAACTACAATATAATTACAGTATGTGTAGCCTGAAGGGTTTCTGGAAGCTTGAAACAAAATGCCACTAAATTCTTTTTCCTAATCTATTATTAATTAAAGTAGATGACCTCTGTCACAAAGTGTTTCTTTCTTCCATATCCCAGCATTGTGCCTAAACTCACCAGTACCGAAAATGTAACTTCAGGAATGGGAGATATTTAGTTTGTATCTCTAGAACAACGCAAATAAGGAATTAGACTTTTGAAAATTCTTCATATGGGGATTCTGAGTCCACAACATAAGTTTTAAATCAAGGATAGAATCATAAAATAATCGATTTGTGGTGACAATCCTAAAGCATCTTTGCAGATTCACTGTTGCTTTCAAATTGGGAGTCTGTCTTAATCCTCAGTAAATTGGAAGTGATTCCTTTTGGTTCAGAGCCTCCAGATCAGATATGAGAAGAATTGTAAAACCTGGTAGACCCTGAGATAGTACAGTTTGTTAAATAAATCGTTCACACGTACATTCAGAACAGTATCCACTGAGAATACCCGATGGCTAAAATGATGACATCTGTTTTGATTGCTCTGAACCCTCAAAAGTGAACTCATTAGCTCTCTTGATGGAATAAATGGTAAATAAATAAAAGATGAGATACTCCATTTACAATGTGCCTGCAATGGGTCAGTCATTATGTGAAATGCTTTGTCTACATTGCCATCTAAGTCTTGTATTAGCTTTTAAAATATAATTATTCTATTTACATGGAAGTAAATTTGTCCAAGATCACATTGGAAAGAAGTAGAACAGGATTGGGACATGAGATCAGGTTTCTCTGGTGCAGTCAGCACTCTTAGCTTTGGCTGGAAGACCCCATGAGGTCTAATTTCTAGAAATAAAAGCTTATTCATCTTACTACTAAATTAATTATCTTCAGGTGAACTAGTTACTACCCTCTGCCTTTTCTTGGCCTAAAAAGGGGACAAATAGTTTCTTCTTCCTTCATAGGCATGCTGCAATGCTCAATTAATGTTTCTGAGTTGCTTTGAAGCCTTCTTTAGGTATTAATAGAAATTATATTTTTTTATAAATACAATAGATATTTTGAGGGTCCTTTTTGCTTTCAGGAAGAGGATTTTAACTATTTAAAATTGAAGTTCAGGGGCACCTGGGTGGCTCAGTGGGTTAAGCCGCTGCCTTCTGCTCAGGTCATGATCTCAGAGTCCTGGGATCGAGCCCCGCATCGGGCTCTCTGCTCAGCAGGGAGCCTGCTTCCTCCTCTCTCTCTGCCTGCCTCTCTGCCTGCTTGTGATCTCTCTGTCAAATAAATAAATAAAATCTTAAAAAAAAAATAAAATTGAAGTTCAAGTCCACTTACAATTCAATATGCTATTCTTAGATGTATCTCCACAGAGTTCAGCATCACTTGGATCCAGAATTTTATCTGAAGATAAGTAGTGGACTAAGTACTTTACAAAATGCTATGAAAACTGAAAATATAACCATACATTTTAGCAACCTCAACCTATTTGGTCAGTGGTAGTGTGGTCACAGATGCTCATTAATGTACTCAAGGATGTGCTAACAGGTTTTCCTGATTTTAACCCTTATTTTCACTGGCCTTTGAGCTTGTTAATGTTACAGGAAAGCTTACAGAATAATACTTAATAACTATTCCATAATTTTGTTAATCTGGAAATCTCAGTGCATGTAATCTAATTCTTTTTTTTAAAGATTTTATTTATTTATTTGACAGACAGAGATCACAAGTAGGCGGAGGGGCAGGCACAGACAGAGGGGGAAGCAGGCTCCCCACTGAGCAGAGAGCCTGACACGGGGCCCAATCCCAGGACCCTGGGATCATGACCAGAGCCAAAGGCAGAGGCTTAACCCACTGAGCCACCCAGGAGCCCCATGTAATCCAATTCTTAACAAAAATCCATTAATTAAATATAAATATAACAATTCATAAGGGAAAATATATTTGAAAATGTGGTCACTCTAAAACAGGATATGTCTCACATGGGGCTATTTTATGCCATCATTATAAATTAAGTCCTAAATCCTAATGGATTAACAAAACAAAGGTTGCTTTCCTGCTTACACTACACATTCATTGCAGTCTGGTGGGGGACTTGCTTCCACATTGTCAGGCAGGGACTCAGGGACTCCACCATCCTGCAGCTTCACCATCTAAAACCCGGTAATCTTAGTTACCATGGCATGGCCAAGCAGAGCTGGAAAGTCTTGAATCTCTCAGTTTTTCACTGCTCCATCCCTGGAAGTCACACAGGTCACCCAACTAACATTTCCTTGACTAGAACTAATCACAAGGCTCTGCCTAACTGCAAGGACACCAGGAAATATAGGGAAGTAAGTGGAATGCTTAGTAAAGTTATTTAAGCCTCAATTGGGTGTAACTTGTTAACCTTTTAAGAACCCAATAAACTCTGCTCCGCAGGGAGCCTGCTTCCTCCTCTCTCTCTGCCTGACTCTCTGACTAGTTTCTCTCTATCAAATAAATAAAATATTAAAAAAAAAAGAACCCAATAAAACGTTTATTCTTGAGAGTCTCTGCTAGCAGCACAGGTCATTTTTTTTTTAAAGATTTTATTTATTTATTTGAGAGAGAGTGAGAGAAAGCATGAGAGGGGAGAAGGTCAGAGGGAGAAGCAGACTCCCTGCTGAGCAGGGAGCCCAATGTGGGACTCAATCCCAGGACTCCGGGATCATGACCTGAGCCAAAGGCAGTCACTTAACCAACTGAGCCAGCCAGGCACCCAACACAGGTCATTCTTAAACACGTTTACTAAATTCACTTGTGAATAGCATGTTATTTAAGACACTACAACGTCATAATCTGTGTGGTTTTCCTATGACACAGGTTGTAATAATTCACATTGCAACGTGAAAAATCAAGACTTTCAGAGAGCAGCTAAAATTCCTAATGCAATCAAACTAGTAAGTGATGAAATCATAACTTTTTTAAATGGGCCTTTCTGAATATGAGATACTTTATTTCAACTAAAATAGACTTCCTTCATATCACAACATACTTAGATCTGTGCAGGTTTGAAGAAAAGTCAGCATAGATATTTTCCTTTCCAAGCACCAGTTCCTTTCTGAAATAAAATATCTACTGGATCTCAGTCACAACATTATAATAATTGCTTCTTTTACAAACTCTGACAGGAGAATATCCAACTATTGTGATTCTACAAACATATAACATCACATGTAAAAAACAGTTTTAGTCAGAAGATGATGTCAAGTAAATGGTCCTTACATCAAACTAGGTCATTAGAAATTATGAAGACTCCTCTTACATAAGCCAGTGTTTCCTTTGGTATATAATATTTTTACTTTCCCAAAACCCGTATCAGAAAACTCTGGTGATGTCTAATCATTTTCAAAATCCCTCACGTAGAAATACCAAGGAGATGGTGTTTTGCTTTAAACTCATCCTTGGGAATCCACAGGATATTCTAGCTAAAATTTGGGAAATGAAAATTCAGTCATATGCCATATTTGAGGTGTGTTAAATTCAGACAAACTCAGAGCTTTTACTCTAATAAAAGAAAATATTTATCATTTTAATTTTGACAAGCTTATTCTCCCAACTATTGTATTTACTTCCAGTAATTTTTTAAAGACTAAATTGTGTTTTTAAATAATTTTTAGGGGGCACCTTGGAGGCTAAGTTGGCTAAGCGTCTGACTCTTCATTTTAGCTCTGGTCATGATCTCAGGATAGTAAGTTTGGGCCTCAAGTGGGTCTCTGAACTAAGCATGGAAACTACTTGGGATTCTCTCTCTCTCTCTCTCTGCCCCTCTCCACTCCCATTCATTGTTGCATACACTCTCTCTCTAAAAATATTTTTAAAAATTTTCAATTTAAAAAAGTAAAATAAAATGATTATTAGGGGTGGGCTTTATAATGACATGTAAATCACTTCAAAACACTGATACAAAGAACTGCCAAGAAATCAATACTTTAAATACATTTTGAGTTTATTTCTCCTTGAAACATGATTAGAAATGTCAGTTTCTCATGAGCAAAAATGTTCAGTTAATCCCTGTTTTTTTACTTGGTTCACAAATCAGATTGTTTCCAAAGCCCTACAAGATTGATACTTAAAGTCTAACATGTTCATATTCCACTAGTCTAGAGACTAACCACCTAGTAACCTCAAACTTCCAAAACCCCAAAAAACAGAAAGATCCCAGGCCAGCTAAACTATAAAACACAAAACATACTCATTTACTTAAGGAGGTTCTCATCTGGAACACACTCAGTGCCCCTTGTTCCTATTTTAGATATAATTTTACCATACTCAATAACTGATTTACCAACTCAATGAGATGGAGGCAAGTAATTTTAAAAAGAAAGAAGGAGGGGGCCCTGGGTGGCTCGGTTGGTTAAGCATCTGCCTTTGGCTCAGGTCATGATGCCAGGATCCTGGGATTGAACCCCACATCAGGCTCTTCGTTTAACAGAGAGCGTACTTCTCCCTTTCCCTCTGCCTGCCACTCCCCTGCTTGTGCTCTCTTCCTGTTAAATAAATAAATTAAATAAATAAAATCTTAAAAATAAAAAAAAAAAGGAAAGAAGGAACTAATAGAGGCAGGGAGCTGCTATTTCTTTTTTATCTCTTTTATTGCTACTCATGTAATTGTAGTCAGAGCCCAAGTCATAGAGTGCAATGGTTGCCAGGTGTTGCTCTCATGGCAGGAGGCCTTGGTACCAGTGTGGTGCCAGGGAAGGGGGAAGAGGTAAATAGCATGGACTGCACACTCAGGTGGGTACTGGGGCTTATAGGATGATTTGGGCTGAAGAAGGGAAATAGGCAAGAGAGGACTGAAATAGAGAGCACAGACTAGACAATGAAAGTCAACTCACGAATTCACAATTTTCTTTTTCCTTAGGATGCATGTGTGTACATGTGTCTGTGTGACAGAGAACAAAAACTTACTAGAGTTCAACAATTCATAGATAAGTTCACAAAAGAGCCTTTTATGCCCTCATGATGATTTTCTAAGTCCAGGCCAAAGTACCCAACATCTTGACCTTAAACTGAAAGAGGGGCATGCAGACATTGTAGTCATCTTTCCCTTTGTTCATTTCTACACAAATACTATTAACACGATAGCTGTCCCTTATGATAAGCCAGTAATCAGACTTTGGCTTTTTCTCTTTTAAAAAAAAAAAAAAAAAGCTTTTTTTGTGGATGGGGAAATATTAGGAAGCTGACACAAGAAAAAAAGAAAATATGAGACCTTAAGTTTCTTTTTAAGTCAAAAACAATTAATTGGTATTAAAAAATATAGCTTTTACTAATGATGTCTGAAGTATTCTGAGCATTAAAAATACATCATACACATGATATATATTTATATGATATAAATCTGTCATCTATATGCATGTATATACATATAAATACACACACATAAAAAAACCCACATATATACACATATCCCTGTACTTTTTGTATTGGTGGAATGGGATCAATCCTTCTGTTGATAACCTAGAAAAGCTGGCATGAATATACAGGCTTAGATGTTTGGAGTTAGTAAGCAGGTATGATAACAAAGAATTAAAGACAGTCTTTACAAGTAAAAAATAGTCAAGACATTTAAATACGTAAATATTCAGTAAAGAATAATTGAGGCATTCTAAAATAAAAAATATGGTGAAAAGTATTGGTGAAAAGTATTCCTATATTGAATGTCAAGATTCGTTTTAAAGCTACAGTAACAAGAAATCGTGGTCTTTTTGCTATTTGTTGGGGGGGGGGGGGTGGAGCATGCATACACAAGCCAGGGAAGGGGCAGAAAGAGAGAGAGAAAAAAAAAAATTTAAGCAGGCTCCATGCTCAGCACAGAGCCTAACTCAAGGCTCGATCCACGACCCTGAGATCATGACCCGAGCTGAAATCGAGACATGGAGGTTTAACTGCCTGAGCCCAAAATCATGGTTTTTGTGAAAGAATCAATAAACAGGTAATCAGAATCCAATACGGAATCCAGAAACACATGTACAGCTGTAATGAATAGTTGGTGTAGGACAAAGATGTCACTGCAGAGTAGCAGTAAAAGATAAATGTATTGTAGCCTATAGATAATACTTGGTTTATTGAATATCCACATAGAAAAAAGAAATTAGACTAGTACCTTACACTGTATACACACTCTATTGATACTACTTATAAATCCAGAGGCAGTGAAGATTGAAGTGCGACAGTTGAAACAATAAAGCTTCAAAGGATAACATAAAAGAGTATCTTTGATGGTATCTTGGTTGGAAAAGACTTTTTAGGATGTAAAAGTAATTACTTATAAAGAAAAAGACTGATAAATATGACCACATTAAAATTACAAAGTTCTTTTCATATGAAACACTATCAAGAGAAAATGCTTTTCATCAGGTGGGAAAATAAACGTATGAAAGGAGAAACAACTTTATTAATTACCAGAAAAATGCTATTTAAAATCACAATGAGATATTAGTTTTCACCCACCAGAAAAGATAAAAATAAAAGGACTGGCAATACAGAGACTATGGCAGAATGGGAATCCTCACACAGATGCTGATGAGTTTGTAACTTAGTACCACCATTTTAGACAATGCTCAGGCACTGTTGACCAAAACTGAAGATACATACACCCTATAACCCAGCAATTTTATACCTACGTACATACCCAGTTCAAAAGCAAACACATTTCAGGACGTAAGTGCGAGACTGTTCATAGCCTACTATTCATAAAAAGAAAAAAAATTAAATATCCTTAAGCAACAGAAAGGAGATATTATTTATGATATCCATGAAGTACTAAAAAGCAATGGTGATGAACAATCTACAGAAGTAGCATGGTTGAATCCCCAAAACATGCAGTGAGAGAAACCATATATAAAAGAGCACATACGTATGATTCCGTTGATCTAAAATCTTTAAAGAAAGTGAACACTAAATTACCATGTTTTTAGTGATTCATACTGTGTGGTTTAACTATAAATAAATACAAGGAAACGATTACCATTAAAGTTAGGAAACTGGTGACTTTTGGGGAGAAGAGGGCATATGGGTGGGAAAGGGCACAGTGGTTACTTCTGGTCGTTGTCAGTGTTTTATTTCTTGACCTAAATGATGATAAATCCTTTGGTTTTAAATTTTTAACTTGTGTACTTTTCTCTATTTTATTTGACAATAAAAATAACAAAATAGCTCAAACTTTAGGGTTCACAATAATACATGGATTATTAACTGTTGTCAAAAATATAAATGTATTGCATTGTATTCTATTATATATACTAATAATCTTATAGTTATATTTTTTAATCCCTGAGGACTCTAGATGGGCAAATACATTCATAACCATTGTCTTACTACATCATCCCCTATCTCCTTTTTTTTTTTAAGATTTTATTGATTTATTTGTCAGAGAGAGTGAGCACAGGAAGACAGAGTGGCAGGCAGAGGCAGAGGGAGAAGCAGGCTCCCTGCTGAGCAAGGAGCCCGATGCAGCACTCGATTCCAGGACGCTGGGATCATGACCTGAGCCGAAGGCAGGTGCTTAACCAACTAAGCCACCCAGGTGTCCCTCCTACCTCCTTTTTCAAGGGCTTTGTTTCTTTCTTTCCTGCATCGTCATCTTTCCTTCTCCAGAGGGCCATTCCCCTCAAAGTCTAAACATGTACCATCCCCATTTTATTTAATTAAAAAAATACAAAGAAACTCCCCTGTCCTTATGTCACACCTTGATAACCTTTTTTTTTTTTCTGTTTCACTTCAAAGCAAAATTCCAAAAAGGTTGTCCAAACTTACTGTCGCCACTTCTCCCATTCTCTCCTGAACATTCCAGTAAGGCTTTAATCACTACTCCACCAAAAGTCCTCTTGTCAATTCAACAAAGACCTCCGTATTGTTAAATACAGTTTCTCAGTTTTCAGTCATTTCTTGTTCAACCTAGTGACTGAATTAGATGTAGCTGGTTGATCACACCTTCTTCCTTGAAATACTTCTTCACTTGGCCTCTCAGAAACCACCCTCTTGATTCTCCTACATTCACACCCTTCTCAGAGTCTTCTGGATTGTCCTCATCTTCTGAAACTTTGTGTATGCTCACACTAGCAAGCAAATTCTACAAAGAGAAACCTTATCTTTTTTATTCATTACTATATCTCTAAAACTAAATGATACCTGGCATATGGTATGCATTAAATAAATTTGTGGTAGGAGGCCTGAGTGGCTCAGTGGGTTAAGCCTCTGCTTTCAGCTCAGGTCATGATCTCAGGGTCCTGAGATGGAGCCCCACATCGGGCTCTCTGCTCAGCAGGGAGCCTGCTTCCTCCTCTCTCTCTGCCTACTTGTGATCTCTGTCAAATAAATAAATAAAATCTTTAAAAAAAATAAAATAAAATAAAAATAAATTTGTGGTAAATGACTAGGTGGACCACAGTACCAACCACTATGCTAATGTCTTCAGTCTTATCATTTCTTTAGATTAGATTAATCAGTGATCATTTACTTTAACAGGTTATGACCATCTAATGCTTTGTGTTTTGATTTAGTTTTAGTTATAATAAACTTGGTGTCCATTGTGTTTCAACTCTGGACCAAGAAATTGTCCTCTTTTGTTAATTTGATCTTCAACTGCCTTGTCCCATTAAGAATTATAATTTCTATTTTAATCTTGGTATACATTATACTCTCATGATGAATCAAAGTCAAAATTCAAAGAACTGCTTGAATAATAAGTTTAAATTGTTACATCATTTTATGACCTCCCACTTTCACCATTTATCCTATGTTTTTCACTGCCTTTAGATGGTTGTTTTCATTGACTTTAAAGTCTTCCTCCACACCAGAGAACATTTACTACCCATAACTGGGTTCGGCCCTATTTCTTGGCAGGGATCCAAAAAGGAGGGAGAAGAATGAGGAAGAGATTGTTCATTTTGAGAAATTAGCACCTACTTTTCCCATACAAAATTATACTCATTAATTTACCAAACATTTACTGAGAACTTCCAGGGCCCAAGATACTTGCTGAGGGTTACAAAAACAAGGTCTAAAAAAGATTTCCTCTCATCAAGTACCTCACACCATAGTAAAGAAACTTACACTTTTAAAATGAGTCAGAGGTACACTAATTCATTACAGATTGAACAATCTGTTCTATCAGAAAATATTATTCATAACCTGGAAAAGCCAAAAGAAATTATTAGGTGTTCTTCCAGTGAAGCACTGAGCTGACTTTACGGACTGGGCTGTTTTACAACTCTATAAGGGCAGGGGTTAAGTTATAGACTTTGTTCAGCAGAGATGAAAATAATTTCTATCTGGTGGAAAATAACTCTACAAGTTTATTTCTCCTTGAGACATTGACTAGTTGCATAATCTACATACCTTACCTTAACATTCCTTTATTAAATCACACATATATCTACAACAGTGATAAGCTGGAACCAGTTCAGATTGGCTCTTGAGAACCAGTTGTTAAGTTTACAGGAATTTTGAAAGCTCTTTGATTGCACATTGGTAGTTTAAAATCAGTCATTGTGAGAGCACTTGTTCTACAAAAACTGGAAGACACTACAGATCAGGGCTTCTGCTTGTTTCCTGGAAAACTAACCAAACCAGTTTTAACGTGTTATTGGTTTCCTCATTAGTTGATGAGTTAAATAAAATTAATGATTTAAGTAAAATGTCTGACATATGTTGATTTTATGCCTTTCCTTTTTTATTTTTTATTTTTTTACTTTATAACAGCCATGTTTTCTAGTCTTTTGAAAATTATCTTTTAAGATTTGGTGTCAGTTGCCTTTCTCGGGAATTATTTAGCCATCATTCCATTATGTAAATGAAGAACTTGATTTTCACAGTCACTGGAACAAATCCACAGAGTTAGCTCAATGTGGCCTGTTTTAGGATGACACTCTAAAAGGCAATAACTGCAAAATTCATTTCAAGCAAAGGGAAAGAAGAGGGAAAATACTATATAATTCTCATACTTGATAAGTACTTGAATGTTTAAATTCACCAACTTGATTATGAAGTCAGTCTCATTTCCTTTAATGTATGGGTTGATTGGTAGGAAATTACCAATTTCAGTGTATTCCAGATATTTCTAAGGATTCTACTTACTGGTTCAATTGAGACTCTGAAGATGTAAATTCAAATCTTCACTTCTCAGAAAAGAAATAACTACTTAAATTTTAAAGAGCTGTGTTGGTCTCTCATACAAAGGTTCAAAAACTGTCAGTCCAGGCTTAGCCATGATGATTCACTTTTCATTTTTACAGAGCAGTTTTAAAAAATATCACTTTGAAGAACAACAACAAAAAAATTTGTGTGGGATAATCAGATATAGGCACTATTATCCTCATTTCACAGATAAAACACGCACACACACGTGTGCACACACACACACACACAGAAGTCCAGGCCTTCTCTTGGGAAACTTCACACACTCTACTGGGCAATTCCAAAGTGAACTGGCTGTGGCATTCTCGACAAAGTGTAGAAAATAGATTAGAGACCACTTCAAATTAATAGAAAAGAGTTTTATAGCACAAAGTTTAAAAGTATGCAAACAATATATATACAAGCATCATAATCTAAGGACCAAGAGTGAAGCTAGAGTTAAGTCCTTAAATTGCTTTATTTTCCATGCGTATTCAGCTAACAACCCATAATGGCCAAATTTGGCAAACAGAGAAAACACTGGGTGATTCAAGATGCTTAACGTCATGTGTTTGGATTTTTAATTTGCAGATTTGCCATCAAGCAAGCTCTTGGTTCTTGACAGAAGTAGCAATGTTCTTCAGCCATAGACTAAATTAAGTGCATGGATTTCTTTAGTTTGGCCATTTGGCAGCAATTCTTTTTTTTTTTTCTCCTATTATGAGGTTTTGTTCTTGTTTTTACATCACCAGTTAAATTTTGTTTTAAGTCACTATTGTGTTTTTCACAGTTGGATGTTAATTGTGGCTTTTGAAATAACTGGAGCAGAGTCATTTCAAGGCTTTTCGTTGAGTAAAAATGCTTTTGGTATCTAAGGTAATTGTTCAGGGAAGCTCTTGGATGAGGGCTTTGCAGTTTAGGATTGTACAAAGCTTTTGAGAAAAAAAAGGGAAGGTAAGTTTGGCTAAAACCCTCTTTTTTTGTTTCTCTTTGCACATGGGAAAAAGACAGTTATAATAATGCCAACTTTGTAGAAAGCCCGGAATAAAATAATTGTCATTGGAGTGTATGAATTTGAACATCAAATCACAAAGGCCTCAAGGTAAAGCTTTATTTGAGGATAACAATAAAAAATCCAAGGGGACTTTTGCACTTTTGTCCACTTGGCTAGGTTGAGCTACATTTCTCAGAACTCCCTTCCCTAGGTTTCCAGTTAGGATAATCCATGAGACAAGATTCTCGGGAGACTGAGAAGGAAGAAGAGAAGCAGCAGCTATCTTGTAGCTCAAACATGTTTTTGATTTGCCAACTCATCTCACTGGTGTAAAGTACAGCTGAACATACAATTGTTCTATTTGCCCCCCACCCCCATTCTCCTGTTTCTCTGACTCCTGGGTGTGTGTGTTTAGTTCTATAAGGAATGGCCTGACTTCTGCAAAATACACACGTCACCACCAACACTAGAAGCAACAAGGATTGACATGGATTTCAGTCCTTTCTTGTAGAGTCTTAACTCGTGCTTTTGAGCTTTCCTTTGCTGTTCATCTAACCAACTTTCCATTTATCTTCCCTTCCTCACTGTTTACTCTGAAGACACTGAACTACAGCACCAGATGTGAAGAAAACAGCCTTGTAGATACTGCTAAACAAATTACATCAGGCCAAATCCTAAATATATATCCTAGTGTTTATGCTTTTCTGATTGAGCCCTGAATGATACAGTGCTCCTTCAGAAATAGACACTTAAACAGTAGAATAAATGCTAATGCAAGATTTTTAATTGTCAAATTGTCAAATTGTCAAAAATACCAGAGGCATGGTCTACCAAAAACAGTTGCCCATTTCCCTGGTTGAATCCTACTCCCTCACCTCTCATGTAACAGACAAGCTGAAAAAATAACAACACCAGGAGCCCTGAGAGGAATACTAATAGATTCCAGGTGAGATAAAGGGAGTCTAGAACTAGTTATCCATTCTATACTTGGGCAAACAGAAGGTTTGGGTAGAGTCGACCCTGTTAAATATGATAGGATGAAGAGAAATAGCATGATAAATATGTAAAAATTCAGGTGAAGTAAAACAGAGGAAAGAAACTCAATTACATAAGACAGATAAACAATCCAATATGGAAAAAAGAAGAAAATACTCCACAGCATGTTTTTTATATAGAAAATTTTAAAAAGAAAATGAAATCAATGAAATAAAATGAGACATTGCACCAACAGAATGTGATGAATAATGCAGAGCTAAGTCAGTCAAACAAGGACAAAACACTATTCTACTATAAAACTAATAATATAAACTAGAAGCACGAAATGACATAGGAATGGCTAAAACCTAACTAGAAGCATGGATGGAAGGTTCAAGATAGTCACCATTGGTAGAAGAAGAAAATAGTAACAGTGTTCAATTTAAGAAAGATAACAGACATGATGTAATGGAAAACAATAGAACTTAAGAGTATTTAATGAATACGAAGTTGAGAAGGTCAAACAATAGCCGTCTAGAAAATGTATACAATGATGTAATAGAATATGTTTCCCAAAAATAAAAGAAGGGCTAAATTTGGAGCTTAAAAGAGCATTTCTAGAAAATGCTGATATAAAATCATCAACACTGGAGCGTATCTTGGTGAAGCTAGTGAACTTATAGGATAAATAATTATTCAGATGTACAGACAGAAATTTCACAGTATCAACAAAGGTTTTGGATCGGAGGCAGTCCAAAAGGAAATCCACCTGGCAGAAGATTTATTCACAGCAACACTCAAGCCGGAAGACAGTAGAATAATACCTACAGAATTCTGAGGGGAAGGAAAAGTTACCCAATATATTGCTGGGTTTCAAGTATGGCAAACAGATGATAAACAAAAGAAAACATATGACACACTAGGGAATCTGGTACCCCCGGCCTCACATGACCTGGCCTTGGTCTTTAGCTTACTTGCTTTACCTTTGAGAGGCTTAGTCTCTGGGATAAGGAAATATCTTTATGAGAGGCTAAAACACTCCATTTCAGAAATTTATTTACTTTCTGAATTGATTTGTGGATAAGAATTAACTCAGAACGCTAGATCCAAAGTCTGCTTTTCTAAGTAGAATTTTAGGAGCCTGAGATAGTTAATAAAGTACTACTATGCATTTGGATGGACTGACTTACTAGGAGAATTTCAGTTATATTCTTAAAATTATTAAATCTAAAAATGTGGGTTTAAAAAAAGCTTTTACTCAGTATTTTTAATTGACTTCACTATGAAGGCCTATGGCTATCTAGACAACCAAATCATCAGAACCAGAAGGGTCCAGTTATTTTGTTTTTCAACCAAGAGGTCTTAGATACATGAAAACTGTTCAACTTCACTAGCAAAAAATAAATGCAACTTTAATGCTCAGATTAGGAAGTTTAAAATAATAGTTTTATTGAAGTAAGTCAGGAATTCTCAAATATTCTTGGGAATTTAATTTGGTATAGTATTTCTGGAAATCAATTTGAGAACTGAATTATCTCAAGATCTTTCTAAAAATAAGAATGATTTTCTCTGGGTTCTGTGTTACTTTTATAACATAAAGTTGAATGCAATTGTAAGTTGAACTCTTAGTTTCAAATGTGGTACCCAATGGGTTATGAGAAAACCCAAAAGGTAGATTTTTTTCAAGGAAATATATAGGAACTTGTTGTGTAACTCTAAAACTTCTTTGAGCTATCAAGAAGATACAAACAGGTTCAAGAATTGGTTAGTTGTGAGGATCTGTAAAGAGATTTTTTAGAGAGAACTGATACCATATATAAGTTCTTCACTGATGTCCCCACACAGTCACATACGAACTGGTTTAGGGATGGGCAGAAGTCTCCTTTATTCAAGTCTAGAGATTGGGGTGGTCACAGGACCCTACATCCTTTAGAATTTGGGAAGGATAAGTGGATCAGCCTCTGATTTTTGCCAAGCAAGAGAGTGAGCAGATGGACTGCCAAGCAGAGTGCAGAATGAAAAGTAGGTTCTATTTTGGGTTTGCATCCTTCCAGGATGGATTTGAACAAAGTATGCACCAGTGTTGACTGTGGACCATATGTAGGCCAGCCCAGGGAGAGAGTCAGCCCAGAGCTATTTTGACTTCTTCCCAAGAAGACTACCTAGATGAGCTGTAGTGCTCCAACTGAGAAGGTCTACATGGAATAGACAATGGAAGAATCAAAGACTGAAGGTGAAACATCTATCAAAGAAATAGAATATATCAAGATCAGTTGAGATGTAGCTGGAGAATCTTAGCAGGAAAGTTGTGAAAACCACATGAGAGATACATATGATGGAAAGGTCAGTTTTTCTGACACATCCATACAACCAAAAAAAACATATTCCAATAATACCAAACCAGAACTTTCTTTTTCCATTCTCTCTGTGTATCAAGCCAAATGTCCCTTAAGAATTACTGGCAAATTTGCAACAACATGGATGGAACTAGAGGGTATTATACTGAGTGAAATAAGTCAATCAGAGAAAGACAATTATCATATGATCTCTCTGATATGAGGAATTTGAGAGGGAGGGCAGGGAGCTGTGGGGGTACGGAAGGAAAAAAATGAAACAAGATGGGATCGGGAGGGAGACAAACCATAAGAGACTCTTAATCTCACAAAACAAACTGAGGGTTGCTGGGGGTTGGGGGGTTAAGGATAGGGTGGTTGGGTTATACATATTAGGGAGGGTGTGTGCTATGGTGAGTGCTGTGAAGTGTGTAAACCTGATGATCACAGACCTGTACATCTGGGGCAAATAATACAGTATATGTTAATACAAATAATTAAAAAAAAAAAAAAAGAATTACTGGCAAGTTGGGGAATAAATGCAAAAAAGAAACTAGACATCCTAGTGCCTGAAACCAGGTAGTGATTCTCTCCAGACTACAGTTGGGAGCAGAGATGAGAGAAGTGTACATTTGAACAAAAATGGATGTGTGATTAATATATTATAATTTCTAATTCAAAGCTATAATTTGCACAGGACCATCTATTACTCAAGAGATACTAGAAAAATCACAGGGTTGTCAGAATTTTATCCAGTAAAAAGGAAAACATTCCTCTGGAGTAAAAAAATTTAAAGTGACAGTGGGAAATTAAAAATTATAAGCATTTTTGAACTTTTATTAAAGTACAACAAACAGAATATTACCCAAGTCATAAGGCACAGCTCAATAAATTTTCACAGTGATCACACCTTTATAACTGGCACCCATGCCAAGAATCCTCACCCGCATCCTCAAAGCCCCCTCATGCCACCTTTGAATCACTTCTGCCAAATGTAACCAGTAATTGAACTTCAGACACTGTAAATTAGTTTTACCAATTTTTGAACTTCATGTAAGTAAAATCATATAGTTTGCTCTATTTTGTGTCCAATGTCATTCACTGTACATTATGTTTATAAGATTCTTTCATATTGTTCATAGTGTTGCAAGTAGTTGCAGTTTTCTTCATTCTCATTTCTATATAGTATTCTTCCGCACCAAGGGATTGCATAATATACCCCATGAGCCAAATCTGGCTTACAACCTGGGTGTGTACAACTTACAAGACAAAAATGTTTTTACAATTTTTAAAGATTTTATTTATTTATTTATTTATTTATTTATTTGACAGACAGAGAGAAAGAGAGAACACAAGCAGGGGGAGCGACAGGCAGAGGGAGAGGGAGAAGCAGGTTCCCTGCTGAGCAGAGAGTCTGATGTGGGGCCAGAGCCCAGGAGTAAAAATGGCCGAAGGCAGACGCTTAACTGATGGAGCCACCCAGGCACCCCTGTTTTCACATTTTTTTAATGATTGAAAAAATCAAAAGAAGAACACTATTTCAAGATATGTGGAAATTGTATGAAATAAAAATTTTAGCACCAGTTAATAAAGTGTTATTGGAATATCCCCACGACTATTTTCCTGCTACAATGGCAGAGTTGCGGTGTTGTGAGAGGCTGTATTGCTTTCAAAAATTGAAATATTTACCCTCTGGCCTTTTAGAGAAGTTTGCCAAGCCCTGGTCTATGCGAGTGTACCACAATTTATTTATTTGACTATTGAGAAGCATCTGGGTAATAGTGCAAATAGTGCTGCTAGGAGCATGCTTCTGCATTTCCTTTGTGAACATACGTATGCCTTTCTGTTGCATGTATTATACTTAGGGATGGAACTGTTGTGCTTTAGGGAGACACTTCCAAGTAGTATTCCAAAAAATTGTACAAATTTATACTCCACCCGGCAGCATTTGGGAGTTCTGGCTTTTCCATACCCTTTCTAACACTTGGGAATGTATCTTATTAATTTTAGACATTCTGGTGAGATTCGACTAACACATTAAATTTTTTGTTTTCGTCAGTGAGGCTCCCAGATATTTGATTTTTTTAAAGCAATTGCCAGTGGCACCATTTAAATTTTTTTTTATTTCCTGTGTGTTGCAGTTTTTTTGTATTTGCAATATTTTTTTTCAAAAATTTTTTTTAATTTTATTTTTTATAAACATATATTTTTATCCCAGGGGTACAGGCCTGTGAATCGCCAGGTTTACACACTTCATAGCACTCACCATAGCACATATCCTCTCCAATGTCCATAACCCCACCCCCCCAACCCCCCTCCCCCCATCAACCCTCAGTTTGTTTTGTGAGATTAAGAGTCACTTATGGTTTGTCTCCCTCCCAATCCCATCTTGTTTCATTTACTCTTCTCCTACCCCCTTAACCCCCCATGTTGCATCTCCTCTCCCTCATATCAGGGAGATCATATGATAGTTGTCTTTCTCCGATTGACTGATTTTGCTAAGCATGATACCCTCTAGTTCCATCCACGTCGTCGCAAATGGCAAGATTTCATTTCTTTTGATGGCTGCATAGTATTCCATTGTGTATATATACCACATCTTCTTTATCCAATCGTCTGTAGATGGACATCTAGGTTCTTTCCATAGTTTGGCTATTGTAGACATTGCTGCTATAAACATTCGGGTGCACGTGCCCCTTCAGATCACTACATTCCTATCTTTAGGGTAAATACCCAGCAGTGCAATTGCTGGGTCATAGGGTAGTTCTATTTTCAACATTTTGAGGAACCTCCATGCTGTTTTCCAGAGTGGTTGCACCAGCTTGCATTCCCACCAACAGTATAGGAGGGTTCCCCTTTCTCCGCATCCTCGCCAGCATCTGTCATTCCCTGACTTGTTAATTTTAGCCATTCTGACTGGTGTGAGGTGATATCTCATTGTGGTTTTGATTTGTATTTCCCTGATGCCGAGTGATATGGAGCACTTTTTCATGTGTCTGTTGGCCATCTGGATGTCTTCTTTGCAGAAATGTCTGTTCATGTCTTCTGCCCATTTCTTGATTGGATTATTTGTTCTTTGGGTATTGAGTTTGCTAAGTTCTTTATAGATTTTGGACACTAGCCCTTTATCTGATATGTCATTTGCAAATATCTTCTCCCATTCGGTCAGTTGTCTTTTGGTTTTGTTAACTGTTTCCTTTGCTGTGCAAAAGCTTTTGATCTTGATAAAATCACAATAGTTCATTTTTGCCCTTGCTTCCCTTGCCTTTGGTGATGTTCCTAGGAAGATGTTGCTGCGGCTGAGGTCGAAGAGGTTGCTGCCTGTGTTCTCCTCAAGGATTTTGATGGATTCCTTTCTCACATTGAGGTCCTTGATCCATTTTGAGTCTATTTTCGTGTGTGGTGTAAGGAAATGATCCAATTTCATTTTTCTGCATGTGGCTGTCCAATTTTCCCAACACCATTTATTGAAGAGGCTGTCTTTGTTCCATTGGACATTCTTTCCTGCTTTGTCGAAGATTAGTTGACCATAGAGTTGAGGGTCTATTTCTGGGCTCTCTATTCTGTTCCATTGATCTATGTGTCTGTTTTTGTGCCAGTACCATGCTGTCTTGATGATGACAGCTTTGTAATAGAGCTTGAAGTCCGGAATTGTGATGCCACCAACTTTGGCTTTCTTTTTCAATATTCCTTTGGCTATTCGAGGTCTTTTCTGGTTCCATATAAATTTGAGGATTATTTGTTCCATTTCTTTGAAAAAAATGGATGGTACTTTGATAGGAATTGCATTAAATGTGTAGATTGCTTTAGGTAGCATAGACATTTTCACAATATTTATTCTTCCAATCCAGGAGCATGGAACATTTTTCCATTTCTTTGTGTCTTCCTCAATTTCTTTCATGAGTACTTTATAGTTTTCTGTGTATAGATTCTTAGTCTCTTTGGTTAGGTTTATTCCTAGGTATCTTATAGTTTTGGGTGCAATTGTAAATGGGATGGACTCCTTAATTTCTCTTTCTTCTGTCTTGTTGTTGGTATAGAGAAATGCAACTGATTTCTGTGCATTGATTTTATATCCTGACACTTTACTGAATTCCTGTACAAGTTCTAGCAGTTTTGGAGTCAAGTCTTTTGGGTTTTCCACATATAGTATCATATCATCTGCGAAGAGTGATAGTTTGACTTCTTCTTTGCCTATTTGGATGCCTTTAATTTCCTTTTGTTGTCTGATTGTATTTGCAATATTTTTGTATATTGACTTTGTTCCCAGCAATTTTGCTAAAATTAATTTAATAATTCTATCAGTTTGACTTCTATCAGGTTTTCTGCTAATATTATCATCTTCTGCAAATAATGACAGCTTTATTCATTTCCGATCCTTGCACCTTCTTTCCTTTTTTCCTTCCTTTTTTTTTTTGTTTGATTACATCTGCCAGTATCTTCAGTACAATGCTGCATAGAATTGATGAGAGCTGACAGATCCTTGTCTCATTACAATCTTAGAAAAAAACTTTTCAGTATTGCATCAGTAAGTTTAATTTTTCCTTTAAGGTTTTCATAGATAATCATTCTCAAATTAAGGAGATTTTCTTCTATTTACAGTTTAGGAAGAGATGTGTGCTGGGAGGGGGATGAGTTTTAACCATGAACCAATGTTGAGTTTCATCAAGCACTTCTATGTATCTAGCACAATTTTCATATGGGTTTTTTCCTACTTTTCTCCTGTAATGTGATGAAGTACATTAGTTGAATATTAAATGGTAAATTATCCTTACATTCCTGTAATATAGCTCACTTGGTTGTAACGTATTCTCTCTTCAATATATTGCTGGATTGAACTTGCTAATTGCCAGGAACTGCAAAGGCTCTGAGAAATTTACCTTACTAAACCTACTAATCTTAACATGTGAGCCTTCCACAGTTTCATGGGTGCTGGTAAAAGATAAGAGATGACTGGGTCACAGAAGACAAACAAGTTATTTACTCATGGCAATAGTCAGAGTATCATCATTCATGTCCGTGCCCTCCTGGGTGGCTCAGTGGGTTAAGCCTCTGCCTTCGGCTCAGGTCATGATCTCAGGGTTCTGGGATCAAGCCCCGCATCAGGCTCTCTGCTCAGCGGGGAGCCTGTTCCTCCTCTCTCTCTCTCTCTCTCTCTCTCTCTCTGCCTGCCTCTCTGCCTACCTGTGATCTCTCTCTGCCAAACAAATAAATAAAATCTTAAAAAAAAAAAAAAGTATCATGTCCGTGCCCTGAGCCCCAGTTCCCACAGGGCAATTCAAAGAAGGTCAAACAACGCACAGAAACCAACACATATAGTGGGTTCCATTACCAAAGGGGAGCTCTGAAATTAGAGAACCCAAATCTTTCATAACAGGAAGTAAGCGGGTTGCCCTTGGCTCTGAAAAGAGATGTTATCTCTGTTTTCAGCCTGTTTGCTGTCTTCTGGAAAAGACAGTTTGTATTAGTCTTCGAGGGCTACCATAACCAAACACCATAGTTTGAGTTGCTTAAACAACAAATTTATTTCTTCTAGTTCTGGAGGCTAGAAATCTAAGAGTAAGGTGCCAGCAGGATTTATGTCTGGTGAGACTCCTTTTTTGGCTTGGAGATGGCTGTGTCCTCACATGACCTTTACCGTGTATATGCAGGAGAAGAGAGAAACCTTTGGCATCTCTTCCTCTTCTTGTAAGGACATCACTTTTATCAGATTAGAGTCCCACTCATCCGACCTCATTTAATCTATACTGTCTCCTTAAAGGCCTCATCTCCAAATAGTCATATTGGAAGTTAGGGCTTCAATCCATGAATTCTGGAGGATACAATTCAGTCCATAACAAAGTCAAACAAGCCAAAAAAAAGCAGTGGTGAGCTGGTGCTTCAGGCAGGAGATGTGCAGAAATGCAAGAGACCCATAAAGAATTATCTCCCAATACTATTCAGCCCTTGTTTCTACATCTTCTTGGCTTTTGATGAGTTTTTCCATGAGTACCACTCTGATTAATCTGACAGAGGCTGGACCAAATCTGCTCAATTTATCTAATTAAGTATTAATTAAGGATACTCCTAATAGGACTTCAAACAGAATGAAGCCAGCCTTAAATTTGTACCTCAGTCATGTTCCTCAGAGTCCCAGAACCAGCTAAGTAAACATATTTCATAAACCATCAGAGTCTACATTAGATATCTAGATGGCTTTCTCCTGAAATATCTGAACTAAACCTTTCCCTCAACTACAGGCATTAATCCATATACAACAGGATGCCTTTGCTATTACATACACTCTGCCTTGGCCAGCAAGGAGAAGGTCTAGGGCAATTCAATCATCCATAAAGCCCCTGGCTAAAGAGTTGAGGTTCTAGGACTGACGTAGTAGCATTAATTACTTTTTATAAAGTCAGACATAAATTACACACCACTTATTTTAAATATTTGATTGTCATCATGGGATAACTGCCCAGAAAGGTGCACATAAATTTGACTCGCATATGCCTCCAGGAGGCTTCCCCAATTAGCTAAGGCTAACCTTATTAGAGTGACCCCCACAATCACATGAGGGATACATGATCTAGTAGTGTGTTTCCTCACATCTGAAGGCACCTGATGACCATTCCTAGAATGTACATCATTGTGTTTTGGGAGGGGAGACCAAGTAGTGCCTGGCTTTCATATGAATATAGCTGTTGGGAGAACATCATGTTCCTCTGGAAATAAAGTGTTGCTTATTGTTGTTGAGGCACTCACAGCCGGATGTTAGACCTTAGGATCCCCACTTCACTTTGAACAACTGAGTACAGTCCTTGTTTTTGGAAAACTGCCAAGGTAGTTGGTCCATCCTATCCTGTTTGTCCTCCCCACCAATCAGGTGGGTTTGTCTGACCCACAAGACGATTGTGCCATGACTAGGAGAGGGAATTGGGAAGACATCTGAAAATCTTGACAGATTTAACACAGCAGAGGTACACAGTTCACTATCTTCTGCTGTTTTTGATGGACATGCGATCACATCTGGTGGTGTCAAGTTGTAATCAAGCTATTAGGGCAGGAGATGGCACACCCAGCTGTCAGTTAAATTTAAAATGCTTGCAAAGTTTAGGAGAGGAAAAAGCACCAGGGGAATCTTTGAAAAGTAAAAGTAAAAGATCAGTATCATTCCTTCCTATCCCATACCTCCCAGAATCTAAGACATTCATGCCCCAGCTACCAGAGTTGTTGTTCTTCCACCACTGCCCAAAATAGAGGTGCTCCATTCTGATACCTACAGATTTCATCTTTTTCCCAATAATCCCTTATTTGCATACTCTTTCTTCCATCTAAAAGAGTCAAATGCAAGAGGGATGAGGGCCTTTTTAAATAAAGTTTAGAGACACAACATTTCTGTCTTCCCAAGTTGTAAAGAAATCTGCCCTTTACTCAAGAAAGATACATTTATCTTCCAAGGCTATTTGTTACACAAGCATTCCAAAAAAGTTAATTCAGAACAAAACTTCCTAGTATTTCTGTCATATGATGTGTACAAACATGAGAGACCCATGGAGAATCGTCTCCCTACACGGTTATTTTATTTAGAACTTTCGCATTAATACTTATGAGAGAGATTGTTCCATAATTCTTTTTCTCGTAAAACCATTGTCAGATTTTAGTATCAAGGCTTGTCTAGCCTCATAAAATGAGTTGGGAAATATTCCTTCTGTTTGTATTTTCTGGAAGAGCTTGGAGAGATTTGTATTATTCTTTCTTCAACATCTGGACAAAATTACCTGTTAAAGCATCCAGAGCCTGGCATTTTCTTGGGTTTTTGATTTTTGTTTTTAGTAATAGCTTCAATTTCTTTAGTAAATACTACTATTTAAGTTTCCTATTCTTTTTTTGCCAGTTTTGATAAGATTTGTTTTTCAAGAAATTTGTTCATCTAGTTCTCAAATTTATCCTTGTAAGTGCATCTATGATTTCTTCTTCCTTTCTTTTTTAAAGTCTGTCCGAGCCTTAGTTTTGCTTCCCCTTTTTCCTGATAGTGCTTTTTTTTTCTTTTTCTTTCCTCCCTCCCTCCCTTCCTTTCTTTCTTTCTTTCTGAAAGAGAGCATGCATGCATGCATATACACAAGGGAGTGGGGATGGGGAAAAGCCAGAGGGAGAGAATCTTAAGCAGGCTCCCAGAATGGAGCCCAATTCAGGGCTCCATCTCAGGACCCTGAAATCATGACCTGAGCTAAAATCAAGAGTTGGATGCTTAACTGACTAAGCCACCCACGTGCCCCTTTCTTCTTTTTCTTAATCAGTTTTATCAAGGTTTGGCTTTGTGATTGTTTTTATGGCATATTTGCCTTCTGTTTTATTAGGGTTTGCATTTCATTATTTCTTTCAATTTTCTTTAGATTTGATTCTCCATTTTTTTTCCTAGAGATGTGTGAGGGAAGCATAGACCATTAATATTCAGTCATTCTTATTCTCTCATACTTCTACTTCAGGTTTTAAAGTTTGCTCTGAGCATCACTTTAACTACATTCCATAAATTTTGATTCCATGTTTTCAGAATAATTTAGTTCAAAATATTTTCTTTCCAACCTGGAACTATTTCAAGAAGCTGAAATTTTATTCAGCTCCTTCTCAGTAAGCAAGAAATTCGATGTTAAACTTGTCACACACCTTAGTTTAATATGTACAATATGTCTGGCTTAAACTGTCCTTCCATTCAAAATGAATTCTTCAGAAAAAGAGACTGCTGGAGAATGAATCTCAGGATAAGATGTATACAGTAGTTTTAAGAAATAAAATAACTAACATTCATTATAATTGCTTTTTAAAAAAAAATCTATTTGACAGAGAGGTAGAGAGAGAGGGAGAGAGCAAGCACAAGCAGTGGGAACAGCAGGCAGGGGAGAAGCAGGCTCTCTGCTGAGCAAGAAGTCTGATGTGGGGCTCGATCCCAGAACCCTGGGATCATGACCTGAGCCAAAGGCAGCTGCCCAACCGACTAAGCCACCAAGGTGTCCCCTTTATAACTTCTTGAGCCATGGAATATGTAGTAGTATGTTGTTCAGTTTAAACGTAGTTGAAGATTTCCAGTTGTCTCTTTGATATTGATTTGTAACTTAATTCTGCTTTACTCTGAGAACAAACTGAATGACTGCAGCCCTCTATAATTCTGTGGCTTTCTTTACAGTCTAACATATGTTCAACTTTGGTTATCAGGAGGCTACAGCTAAAAGTAGAGACTTCAAAACATACTGTGTGGCTGCGATAGTCATCAAGAAGCTACTGCTGCCACAAAGTCCTTTGAGCAAACAGGAAGTGAGGGACACAGCATTGGAATGTTGCTGAAGAAATATGCAACATCTCCAAGACCATGCAGGCCAGCTCCAACAGCCAGGGCAATAGGAAAGATGGCATCCATCTCATTTCCACCTTCCAAATTCAGCTCAAAAACAGTTAACTAATGAAATATATTTTGCATCCACAACCATCAATGCAAGAGGATTTTGGAAATAAAATATGCTTTTTACCTTACTAGCTTCTATAGTGCAGAAAAGCACACTACAGAAAGTTTTAAGTGGATGGTGTGTGTAAGTTCATATAGTCTCCACCCGGTACAATCTCCAAAGGTGATTTTTTTTCTCTTATTAGTGAAAAAAAATTTTTTTATTCTGAAAAAAAGGGTAATAGATCCCAAGATAATCTAAGAATAGAAGAGGTAATAATGCCTGTTAGTTTTCCTCTGCTTCCTGAGAAAATACTTTTTAAAATCTTTCCATAAATGCCATCAATAAGTTTTTCAGTATCATAAGAGGAATTTGACTAAAGCAAACAGTATTGTATTTCAAGAATCCAAAAATAGTCACATACTTTGTCCCATTAATTCCACTGCTAAAATTTGGAAAGAAAATAAAGAAATAACGTTAAAGAGTTATTTATGTAGAAAAGTGTTTCAACTGAATTATTTATACTAGTGAAAAAAATTTTAAACATCAATTGTCTTAAATTGGAAAAATGACTAAGAAAAATGTAAGAAAAGCATATGATAATATTACACAAATAGTAAAATATTTATTATCTAATTCTGAATAAAAAAACAAAGCAAGAAAATCTTATGCACAGCATGATTTTAACTGCATAAAAAATTCATGGAACAGAGGTAAGAAGGAAATAAACCAAAATACTAAACAGTAGATTATGGGTAGTTTTAAAAAAATTCTTCTGCTTCTTTATACTTTTACTATTTCGTAAACTTACTACAAAGAGCAGTTTATTATGTAATTAAAATAAAAGGAAGGAATTTTATTCTTTTTAATATGAGGCTCTGCTAAGCATGATACCCTCTAGTTCCATCCACGTCGTTGCAAATGGCAAGATTTCATTTCTTTTGATGGCTGCATAGTATTCCATTGTGTATATATACCACATCTTCTTTATCCATTCGTCTGTAGATGGACATCTAGGTTCCTTCCATAGTTTGGCTATTGTAGACATTGCTGCTATAAACATTCGGGTGCACGTGCCCCTTCGGATCACTATGTTTGTATCTTTAGGGTAAATACCCAGCAGTGCAATTGCTGGGTCATAGGGTAGTTCTATTTTCAACATTTTGAGGAACCTCCATGCTGTTTTCCAGAGTGGTTGCACCAGCTTGCATTCCCACCAACAGTGTAGGAGGGTTCCCCTTTCTCCGCATCCTCGCCAGCATCTGTCATGAAAGACAACTATCATATGATCTCCCTGATATGAGGGAGAGGAGATGCAACATGGGGGGTCGAGGGGGTAGGAGAAGAGTAAATGAAACAAGATGGGATTGGGAGGGAGACAAACCATAAGTGACTCTTAATCTCACAAAACAAACTGAGGGTTGATGGGGGGAGGGGGTTGGGAGAGGGGGTGGGGTTATGGATATCGGGGAGGGTATGTGCTATGGTGAGTGTTGTGAAGTGTGTAAACCTGGCGATTCGCAGACCTGTACCCCTGGGGATAAAAATATATGTTTATAAAGCTGTAAAAAAAAAAAAAAAAAAAAAAAAAAAAGAAAGAAAGGATGAATCCCCAAGTTTTGTAGCAACATGGACGGGACTGGAAGAGATTATGCTGAGTGAAATAAGTCAAGCAGAGAGAGTCAATTATCATATGGTTTCACTTATTTGTGGAGCATAACAAATAGCATGGAGGACAAGGGGAGATGGAGAGGAGAAGGGAGTTGAGGGAAATTGGAAGGGGAGGTGAACCATGAGAGACTATCGACTCTGAAAAACGATCTGAGAATTTTGAAGGGGTGGGGGGTGGGAGGTTGGGGGCACCAGGTGGTGGGTATTGTAGAGGGCACGGATTGCATGGAGCACTGGGTGTGGTGCAAAAATAATGAATACTGTTATGCTGAAAAAAAATAAAAAAATTAAAAAAAAAATATGAGGCTCTGATGTTTGGAGGAAAAAATGATTCTTTGAATTGTTGTAATTATGTGAATTAAGGGTGTTGGGAAGAACTGAGACTTGTTTCTATTCCCTATGCATACCTCTAAAAAGATGTTGTTATAGACAATTTAACAAACAATTTCAGAGGAAAACTACAGAATGTTACAATATCTGAATCAGCTGATGTTTTGCTTGATTTTCTAGGAGTTCTCTTTAACATTCTTACTTTTGAAATATGTAAACAATAGGAACTATCTAGTTGTTCCTATTGAAAACAAGGAGAAACTTACCAAAATTACCTAAATTTGCTTTGTTTTGTTTTAAATTAAACATTTTATTTTAAGAAATTGTAGGTTTCCAGGCAGGTCAAAAGTAATACAGAGATGTCCCATATACTCTGTGTCCAATTTTCTCTCAAAGATAATATCTTATTAAATTACCATTAAAGATCATAAATAAGATGCTGACATTTTTGCAGTTACAAAAAACACTGTTCCTTCATCTTCTGTTTCCATCACAAGGATCCCTCATATTACCTTCCATATCCATACGTAATTCCTTCCCAGGGCAACAGGAAAGTTGGCAATTCCTTTCCTCTCTCACTAGGCTCTTTTTTTTTTTTTTTAAGATTTTATTTGTTTATTTGACAGAGAGATAGCAAGAGAGGGAACACAAGCAGGGGGAGTGGGAAAGGGAAAAGAAGGCTTTCCTGTGGAGCAGGGAGCCCGATGTGGGACTCCATCCCAGGACCCTGGGATCATGACCTGAGCCAAAGGCAGACACTTAATGACTGAGCCACCCAGAAGCCCCTATGTATTTATACTTCTGCTGCCATCATATGGGTTTGATTATTGTAGCTACATAGTAAGCCTCAATATTGATTAGACTGATTCTTTTTACTTTATTCATCTTTTTTCAGAATCATTTTAGCCATTCTAGTTACTTCACCTTCTCATGTTTTATAACGACCTTGTTTATATATACAAAAAATATTTCTGAATTTTGATAGAAATTGTGTTAAACCTGTATCAACTCGATACTGTGTATAAATAAAAATTGACATTTTACTACATTGAGTCTTCTAATCTGTGAACATGGGATCCCTTCAATTTTTTTAATCGTCTTTGGTTTCTCTCACCAGCATTGGGTATTTCCATTATGTAAGTCTTGTACATGTTTTGTTATATTTATCCCTAAATATTACCATTTTTTGTAAATGGTATTATATTTTCAATTTCAGTGTTCATGTGATTGTTGCTAATATATACAAATGCAATTGGTTTTTATTATGTATCATGTAGCCTATGCCATTATTGAACTAACTTATTAGTTTTAAGAGTTGTAAATTTCTTAGAATTTTCTATATAGACAAAATGATGTAATCTGCAAATAGGAATAATTTTTATTCATTTCTCATCCACATGCCTTTTTATTTTTCATTTCATTGCTGAATTACTCTATCAAGAGTATGGAGTACTCTTGATAAAGAAAATAAAGAAATAATCTTAAAGAGTTATTTATCAAGTTCTATCAAGAACCTCTAGTACTTTTGAATAAGAGTGGTGAGAATGGACATTATTATTTTGTTCCTGATCTTAAGGAGAAAGAATTGAGTCTTTTATCATTATAAATATAAAGTTGACTGTAGGTTTTTATAGAAGCTCTTTATCAAGTTGAGCATATTTTCCCTATCTATTCCTATCTGAGTTTTTAACCTGAAAGAATGTTGAATTTTGTCACAGGCATTATCTTCATTGATTGATATAATCATATGATTTTTCTTCTTTAGCATGGTTATATGATAGATGATACTAACTGATTTTCAAATATTGAAGCAACCTTGCATCTCTAGAATTAAATCCACCTGGTCATGGTATATAATTCTCTTTTGTATATTGCTATATCTTATTTGCTAATATTTAGTAAAGGATTTTTGCATTTATATTCATGAGAATATTCACTTTATAATTTTCTTCTTGTGCTGTCTTCATCTGGTTTTGGTATCAGGATAATACCAGCCTCAAAAAATGATTTGAAAAGTGTTCCATCTTATTCTGTTTTGTGGAAGAGATTGTGTAGAACTGATATTAATTACTCATGAAATATTTGGAACAATTCTCTCTAGAAACCATTTGGGCCTGGATATTTTGTTATAAGAAATTTCAAAATGATGAACTCAATTTCCCTAAGTTATAGAATTATCCAAATTATCTATTTTATTTCGAGTTGTGGTAGTTTGTGTTTTTGAGGACTTGATCCATTTCCTTTTTTTTTTTAAGATTTATTTATTTTAGACAAAGAGAGAGAGAGCACAAATGGGAGAGGCAGAGGAAGAAGGAGAGAGAGAGAGAGAATCTTAAGCAGACTCTACACCCAATGTGGAGCCTGACATGGGGCTGGATGTCATGATCCTAAGTTCACAACCTGAGCCAAAACCATGAATAGGATGCTTAACCAATTAACCACCCAGGTACCCCATGACATGACCCATTTTCATCTAAGTTGTCAAACTGATATACAGTTGTAGAATTCTCTTATTATTTGATAGTCCATATTTCATTCCTAGATTGTTAAGTTATATCTTCTCTTTTTCTGTTCCTTCACCTTACTGTTTCTACTTCCTGCACACATCACTAAAAAGATGCCATTATAGAAAGTTTAACAATTAGTTTTAGAGGAAAGAAGGAGAACTACAGAATATACAGTATCTCATCCAGCTGATCAGCTTAATTTCCCAGGAGTCTAGTTTAATGTTTTCAATTTTGAAATATTTAACAATAGAAATTGGGCAGTTGCTCTCATTGAAAACAAGGATAAACTTATCAAGATGTCATAAGCTATTTTTTAAATTTTCACTACCTAATTTAATTTTCTGCGGTCTTGGTCAGACCTTCAGGGGATCCTAGAGAAAAGGGCACGGAACACATGACAAGATTTTTGCCGTGACTTAACTTCTGTAATTTACATCCTAATTGAAGTGAGAAAAATTCTGTGGGGATATTCTGTGTCTCCACTTAATCCTAAATCATTGGAGAGGCCTATCTGACCTTTCTTAAGAACTTTGCAAGGCAACCAAGTTTTCCCAGCCCTCTAAAGAGCAATTCCTTCACTCTCCTTCCTATAAACTGAAATTGGTAGACTAGATTGTTTCCCAGGATCTGATTTTGTATTTTAACTATAGTTGATTTCCCAGGCGCAGAGTACTATTTTCCACAGAAATTCATAGTGGGAAGGAACCCCCACCACATACACACACACACACACACACACACACACACATTTATAATGCAAATTTTAAGAGATGGCAAGTATCTAAATATGGATAGGAAAAGATAAATAGATTGGCAAATAAGATTCCTAATTATAAACATTATCCTATCATTTGGACTTTAAGCAATTCCTTAAAATGTCCCAGTCTCCTGTTTGCTGGATGCGTACATATATTTGCAGCCCTCAACCTTGGGGAGAGGAATTACCAAAAGAACACTTACCAAATATTGAGTCATATACAAGTAAACTGAAAGTTATATATGCCATTAATTAACTCTGATCTTCTTAGTGGTGAGTTGTGCAAATTAATGTTTATAGAATGTTAGTTAAATAAAATTACAGCAGTTTAGAAATCTTGCCAGATTATTTCATTTGAAAGATGATCAAACTAAAAATTGGAGCCATTTAGTCAACTCAGTGATAGAGGTGGGACAAAAAGACATGTCTCATACTTTTTCCAGTCCTCTTCCTATTTTGCCACCATTTTCCCTTAATTGAGCAATCTGCAAATGACAACTTATGTATTATTCAGAGCAAAAATTTTATCATACATGCATGCATGACTATCTTCCCTTTCTTTTGCAGTAATATTTACTGGAATACCAAAATTTAAGGGAAGAGTAGCAAATTAATGAAAATTTGTAAATGAATATGAGCCAGTCAAATAGGATAGATTAAATCTAAATCATGGTGAGTGGACTTTGTACTTACCTAAAACCATGCTTTTTCCACATAGCTCCAAATGAAATTAGTAAAGGTTTCTCCCTCTTTACTACTTAAAAAAGTAAATGCAATTTGGCCTCATTTATTTTGATTAGTTTGGCCATAAGATTATGTATATTTGTGGTTACAATTAAATGAGGCTCAGAGACATATCCAGGCTGAGAGTAGAAAAAGAGGTTCGAAGTTGCCTAATCTATCTTGACTCACAGAAATAATCTTTACTTAACCGATGTTAGTAAGGGCTTTCCTATATATCTGACATATATAGAAAAACAAACAGGGAAATCAAGCTGATAGTCTAGGATCTTAGTAAAAGAGTCAGTAGGAGTTGGGTACAAGTGGACTCAGCTTGGAGAGAAATCAAAGCAAATGAAAGATTTAAGAGGTGATCTGTGGCTAAGGCAGTGCTAGAATCAGGTGTAGATTAAATCAGGAGGGTAAGAAGAAATCAGGCATAGTGAGTCAATGTTCTGATTCACTAAGCTAGAAAGACCTAGAATTGTATCAGTGTCCTCCAGTCAAAGGCCACTGAAAGAGACAAGCTGAGAGTTGTAGCAGCAAAGGAGAACGAATGCCATGAAAAACAGTGTGCATCTCAGAAAGACAGTGTTTAAAGAAAGAATTTATTATAGGATTTGATCTCTGGATGACCTGAAAGTATTCCAAGGCAGTGAGGATTTGATATTGATTGGGTTTTATCAAAAACTGGAAACAAGTTTACAATTAGATATCTCTAATATGACATTGCTAATAAATCTTATCTCCCAGGAAGGCAAACTAGAATTAGGCCAAGGTTATAATTAGGAAAAAAAAAATCAGCAATCACTCATATTAGCCAGAAGACAATGTCTGATCATTTTTGTGGTTAGGACAGCATTCATACTTTGCCTGTATTTAGACATGATCACAGAGTAGTCTTGTTTTTTGTCTTCACCCATCATATTCACAGAATGGCCTGCCTGATTTGATGCTCTCTGGAATTGGTATGTCCAACAAGCGAACACCAGGACCTAGCTATGAGCGCCAGGTCAAGTCATAGCAACACCAAGGTCTACCTAATAGTGCCAGGCCAGCTCCTGAAGATCAAGGGCTGCTTTTCTCTGTCAGCTGGAAATGGCCTGGTAAATCAGATAGTGCTATAGGATAGTAGGTCTAATAAAGAGAAATCAACCTCAAGTTTTTATTCCCTAGTCTAGTTCATTATACTGCATTAAGATGATTTCAGAATTCAGATACTGTGAATAAAATTAATAAAAAGTTTGTTATTGGGCTTACCCTGTTGATATTAGTGTGTCTTATCTAGTTGAAAGGGCTTTAGTACCATGAGTCAGTTATATGAGTGAGTGACTGAAAATCAGATCCACGGCATGGTTAAGAAGAAGCTTCTCAAAATTGGGCTATACATCATACAATATTGAAGCAAGTTTGGGCTTGACTGAAGAATATTCAAGATGTTCATCAAATCAGTGCCAACTTGGGGATACAGATAAAAACTTAGATACACAGAAGAATAAAGCGACACATGGGAAGGGGAAAAAAAAAAAAAAAACCTGGCTGAAAAGAAGAACCTACAAAATGCAGACATAGAGGAAGTGTTTCCCGTAAATTAGTTCAGAGCCCATGCTTCCAGCCTCAATTTTCTTGGCCTGAACCAATGTTTCCTTAACTAATAAGGGTACATCAGGACTTCCACATGCTTGTGATTCAAAATAATTTTTTTAATTTTAGTTCACAGCAGTAGTGAAAAAAAAGGCATACACACACTTAATGGATTATATACTAAACTTCAACAACAAAGACCAATGGAAACAATCAACTTGTTACTTGCAATGGAAATCTAATTCATGATCTGAAGATCTCAGAATGAACAGAGGTCTGTGCACATAAATTTTCCCAATGTGTCTATCTCCACTGTGTATTATGCTGGGCTCAATTAGTGACTACATGCAAATTAGTATCATGTGCTGATGCATGTCACCCAGCTGTGTGATAATGGCCTGATGGAGCTATTTTAGACATTTAGCTTGAGTGTTAGATTTGTGGGTGTTTGTTTTATCTGTTTATGACTTCGATCTTCTATATAGTACAGAGTAGCTGTGTAAGTGTGTTGCCAAGGAGGTTGTGTGAGATGGGGATGGTGTGACATCTATATTTATCACAGAGAACCCGCTAGGGGCAGAAACAAAGAAGGAACTCTTTGAATAGAAAAACAATACATAGAACACCTACCATAGTGCTTTGCACATCGCATTTGCTCAAATATCAGTTCTTTATTAATATTATCTCATGCTAAATTTTAGTCCATTTCTTGCCCCAACATGGATGCTTTCCTCTTTTTCACTACTCAGGGCCCAGATTCTCACAGAAGCACAGTCTAGGTTTTCAGAAAAACTGTCTCACATCTCTTATGGCCTTTTGTGTATTCTCTAAGGCTTGTAGAATACAACTACTGTGAGGGCAAGAGGACTTTTATGTACAAACGTCTTAAAACAATTTCATGGAACTCCCTACGAAATATATTAGTTTTTCCTTTCCTTTAAGAGAATTTCCTTAGGCATAATTTAGCTTCTTTGAATGACTCAGTGTCACCATTAGGAACATGATTTATAGTTCTCTGATCTAATTCAAGGACTTTCTCAGGTACTGCACAGGGACATAGACTTGTTTACTACAACATTAACTGCCCCCAGACTGCTATGTTGGATGTTTGTTTACTCTGTAGGCTCCTAAATTTTAGTTCCCCATTCAAGGTTCAGATGGACTCCTCTCCCGTACTTACAGTCTTTTAGCTAGTTATTTTTTTGCCTTCTCAACCCTTTTTAATCAAGTAGGGTTTCCTGAACATTGTTTAATTTCAATATCAGCCAAAGACCTTGTTAAGGAATCAGATTTCCAGTCTGTTCCCTGATGATTGTGATTCACTGGTTATGACATGGAATCTGGTAATGTGTATTTTTATGAAATAGCCTAAGTATTGGAAAAAAAAAAAACACTGCACAATGAGGTAATCTTACTTCATAAGCAAGTGATCTTAAGCATACAAACAAGCCTCTTAAATTTATTTACTTTTTAAAATTCAAGTTGTCTTCAAGCTTTTTTTAAGATTTTACTTATTTATCTGAGAGTGAGAGAGAGCATGAGTGGGGTGAGGGGCAAAGGGAGGAGGCTCAATCCCAGGACGCTGGGATCATGACCTGGGCTGAAGGCAGACACTTAACCCACTGAGCCACCCCAACAGCCCTTACATTTATTAAAATGAAAAATAAATAGGACCCAAATGAAGACTTGTATTTTTCCTTGAAAAAAAAATTTTTCACTTTATAAATTATGCTTTCAGAGTACACTGAACTTTCTTTTAGAAATTATTTTTAAAATACATAATCTTAAAAAATAATATTAATAGAATTTGAGTATCCACCACCCAGCTTAAAAAGGTTAAAATTTGTCACATATGTTTCAGAATCGTTAAAATAAATACTACTTGTAAATATTTTAATTTATTTACTCAGATTTAGTCCTTCAAAACTCTATTCCCTGTTCAGTTCTCAGACAGGCATATATCTATGCAATTTGCTTTTTAAACTCAACACTGTTTTGGAGATCTCTTAATTTGATCTGTATAGATCTAATTCATTCACTTCACACTGCTACATAGTACACAAATATGTAAATATTTTATCAGTTAATTTCCTATTCCCTGCTGTTGGACATCTGCTTGTTTCCAGTATTTTGCTCATATGTTCATATAATGCTGTCATGTGTACTCTAAGACCTGTCTGTCGTGCATATGCCCAGGGGTCTCCAATTTACAGCCAGGGTGGCCATCTAGTTTGTACAGATTCATCTTTATTAGAAACTGCCCAAAAACTCTCCAAAGTAACTACATACATATATCCTCACCAGAAATGTGAGTTACTTTCTCACTGCAATAAAAAGCATTTGAGGGGTATAAAATAGTATCTTGCTTTTTAATTTGCACTTCTTTTATTATTGATAAGGATGAACATCCTCTGAAATGTTCTGTGGTTATTTGGGTTCCTGTTCAGTGAACTAGCTTCTCTAAATCTTAGCTCAATGAAAATATCTATTGGTTTTATTACTTTTTCCTACTGATTGCCTGTTTTTAGGATTTCTTTATAATTTCTGAATACTATCCCCACTGTAGACATTGTAGGAAATGCACTTCACAATCATAATTTTCATTACTATTTATTCTTAGTTTTCAGGCACGTTGCTGATTGTTGAGATTGAAAAGTTACTCCAGGTAAGTGTTCTTACAATTAGTTCTTTTCCTTCTTTATAAGCAAAACATTCAACCAGAGAGGATTTAAATTCTAAAGCAGAATGTTCACCCTTTGTTATATACAAAATGGAACAAACGTAAGTTTTTAAAAAGACAATAAACTTACGCTAGATCACCTTTAATTTGCTTTTTACTAAAGCAATCCCCTTGAAAGTTGATGTAATAGTACCCTTCACACCTCTTCCTAAATCAGCTAATGTGGGGAAATTATTTTAGAAAGATTTCAAGTTAGGCTAAGTCTCTTTCTAAAACAAATGTATTCCTTTGTCAATGAAAATTGGAAAGAATTAAAGGGCACATTAACATACAAAATGTAAAAAAAAAAAAAAAAAACCCACAGTGCTGAGAAGTCAAACCTTCCTGTTGCTAATTCTGGTGGTAAAAGCAATTCTATGGATTCAGCATATGTATATGCTTTTCTAGCAGACAAAAGGTTAAATAAATTTAAACTGTTAAAGTTAGTCTCCCAAACTACTTCCAATTTAATTTTTCTGCAAATCAAAAGAAAACAATGCTTGGCAACTCCTTCTTTCAATACAGAGGTAGGCTTGTATCTCTGTAGATGTTGATTTCTGTATTTGTTATTTATTCATTTTTTTTGCTCACCTTTAATACGCTGAAAATGCCAAAACCAATCATTTTAAAAGATCTTGATTATTTGAAATGGGAAAACATTAAAAGAAGGTTTTTATAATTCGTGTTCCCAGAATTTTAGAGACAGTGTTTTTAAGATTTTTAATGAAAACACTTGTTTTTGGAACCGTGTGTAGTTTTTTTCTGAGCACATTTTTATCATTCTTTTTAAAATAAAATTGGTAAAAATACTCCTTCCATTTTATCAGTACAAACAGGCCATTGACCTAATTAATTTAGAAGGACTGTTTTCTGAAGTTTTGCTTATTTGTCTCATAGGAAATTTCAGCTGGCATACCAGGAGGATGGTGTATTGCCTCCAAAACCAAACTATGCTTAAAACTTGATGGAATGGATCAACCTGAAGCAATACCATAGAGGAGGGAAAGACTGTGTCCAGCAACCTTATCTTCCTTACCTCTTTCTTTTTTTAAGCATTCGTCCCAACAACCCCCCCCCCCCACACACACAGGTCCCCATCTACACACTTCTCCCCTCCACATATAAATAACACACACACACACACACACACACACACATGTCCTTATGACTTCACCAGTCATCTCACCTCTTACCCCTTGCATTATGTTAACCACTAACACAGTGCAATACAGTAAGCTCATCCCACGTGAAATGTTAAGTAATAATGCAATATCCCTTCCTGAAGTATTTATACTGTGATAAGAAGCTGGGAACACCATTGCCTTGCTTGGTTCCTTGCTCTAGCATCTATCTAACCCTTATGTTAGGACTAAACTTTGATCTAACCGACAGAAATAAAACCTTCCCGGGGGTTATCAGACTTTTTCTGTACCAACAAGATAGTAAATATTTTAGACTTTACAGGCCATACAATTTCTGGATTAACGACTCAACTCTGTCATGATAGCACAAAATCGGCCATAAAATACATGCGAATGAATGGGAATGGCTGTGTTCCAATAAAACCTTATTTACAAAAACGGACAATGGGCCAGATATAACCCACAGCCATAGTTTGCCAACAGCTTCTCTAGACTTTTGGTCATACAGCACCCAGTTAGATGTGTTCCTTCATACTGGAGTGGAAGGTTTCAATACCTTGCTTATCTAGAATGGGGTTCACTCAGGATTTGAGCCAGGCAGGCTGCCTTCTCCCTCTATATTAGAATTCTGATACTCTGATATATTGTGGGCCTCTGTTTCCAATCTGTTGTGAAACCACAGCCTTGGAGCTTTGGCATCATGTACATTTTAAGAAATTCAGTATCACTTGTAAGAAGTAAATTCCCTTTTCTTCAAAGATCAGGGCCAGTTATCTTTTATTCTAACAGCATTTTAACAAAATGCGTCACATCACATCAGGCCATTTCAATTCTCATGTCTTTCTGCATATTTACTAAATGAGAATAATTATCCATCTACCTTAAAAAGGACTTCTAACAAAACTAGAATGCAATGTCTATCTGAAGTATAATAATTTGATGAAAAATATCTTTCCATAGAAAGATTGTATTCAGTATCTATATTTATAAACCCAGTGCCAACCAAGGACTAGAGTGGCTCTAAAGTAGCTAAAATTCCAACTGGGATTTCCAAATCTAATTTTCCTTCTTATTCAGTGGATCTTTTTTTAATCTAATCGTTTCTTGAATTTTACAGTTGAAAGTAATTTGTGGCATGGCTTTTAAAAGTGTGTGTATATGCACACACATGTGCAATATTTTCTGTGGTTTGGAAATACAAGGGATTTTTGCTTTTCTAAAATTAAAATATAACAACTTAGCAGGACTGAAATATCCTTAATGCCCTCTTCAGATCATAAAACAAAACTACTGAGCAATAATTCTACCGAGGCACACTTGGAAACTATTGCTAATAAATGAACTCTTGGTTTTACTATTAATTTACTACAGCATGCATATCTTTTCACTTTGAATTTAAATCCTAAAACTGCTTGACTGTATTTTACAGATCTTTCATTGTTTTCCTCTTCAAAAGGGTGTCCATATGCACATTAAGTGACCATGGAATAGGAATGAATCCACCATTCATTCCTAAATGTATATAATTTCAGAGGATTCATGGGAGTATGAAAGAATTAGTGGTGATATTGGCAAACGAGAGAAGTGTTGTTTCAGCTTTAGGAATGAATTGCTTTTTTATGTTTATTGCTTTCTGTGTTTTTCATAAAAGAGATGCTCATAAAAAAGTGAAACGCTACAAAAGAGAAAAATATTTTTTAAAAATTGATGATAATTTCCAGAAATGATGGAAAGATGAGCTGATGGGTCTTTTATTCAATTTCTGGTTATGTGCATTGTCAACACCTCTCCTTCTCTCCATTAACACAGACTAATTGAGAATTACACTATCTCATATGTTACATTCAAAATATGTAATGGCTCCAACAAGCTTTTTACTCATAGTACTAGCTGGCATTTCTGAAGTTTTTAATATGTATCCGACACTAAAGTAACTAACAACGATTATCTCATTTAATGCTTGCAATCCTATCAAGAAGTAACTACTGTTATTTCTGGTGTAGGGATGTGGAATGTGAGACATGGGCTAAGTAGCTTGCCCAGGGCACATAGGTACTTAGTGGTGAACCTAGGCTTTGGACCCAGGCATTCTGACTCCAGAGACCATACACTTCACTGTGCATTGTTTTTTACCTATCCAAAGGAGTTCTGAAAAATTAGCCGAAATACTCTTATTCTTTTCTTTTTTAAAGATTTTATTTATTTATTTGACAGAGAGAGAGATCACAAATAGGCAGAGAGGCAGGCAGAGAGAGGTAGGGGGAAGCAGGCTCCCTGCTGAGCAGAGAGCAAGATGCAGGACTCAATCCCAGGACCCTGAGATCATGACCTGAGCCGAAGGCAGAGGCTCAACCCACTGAGCCACCCAGGCGCCCTGAAATACTCTTATTCTTGAGTGTCTTTAAAAGTTGACGATTTGGGGGGCACCTGGGTGGCTCAGTGGGTTAAAGCCTCTGCCTTCGGCTCAGGTCATGATCTCAGGGTCCTGGGATCGAGCCCCGAATCGGACTCTCTGCTCAGCAGGGAGCCTGCTTCCTCCTCTCTCTCTCTGCCTGCCTCTCTGCCTACTTGTTATCTCTGTCTGTCAAATAAAATAAATAAAATCTTTAAAAAAAAACACACAAAAAAAGTTGACGATTTGGGGTTCATGCAGCTACTTTATTCCTCTCAGTTGTTATCACACCACCAAATAGTAGTATCTATTAAGCATTAATTTTTTTCTGGTCCTTTTCTAGGGTGACAATTGTTCCTTTTTTTATATGTGTCTCCTAGGATTTGTCCTTGCTCAATTACAGATGACAGTAATATAATACCTACTTGAAATTCACAGCTTATGTTAGTAGATATCCTCTTAGAACTCAATCTGTGACCATTACTGTTGTGCTGCAGAGGTCCCCGACATGCGGCTCAAACCCCAGACACAGCAGATTAGACCAGAAGATGCTCAAATAATAGGTGAAATCATAGTCATGAGCCATTCTGACAAAAAAGCTCTGACCCAAAAGGTATAAAGGAAACTAAATGGACTAAATACATTTCATTTCATGCATCTGAATTAGAGACACAGGTTTATTTAGTTTAAAAACTGGGAAAGCAGGGCGCCTGGGTGGCTCAGTGGGTTAAGCCTCTGCTTTCAGCTCAGGTCATGATCTCAGGGTCCTGGGATGGAGCCCTCCATCAGGCTCTCTGCTCAGCTGGGGGCCTGCTTCCCCCTCTCCTTCTCTGCCTGCCTCTCTGCCCACTTGTGATCTCTCTCTCTGTCAAATAAATAAATAAATAAACAAAATCTTTAAAAAAAAAAATAGGAAAGCTACTGAATGAGCACCAGATACAGCTTCTTAACTAATACTTTCAAAACTTTTTTTTACTCTAGTACCCCTAAAATAATTTTGTCAGACCTTATATTCCACATTACATTTTTAGTTGAAATGTACAATTTTACCATAAATGTAAACAACTGAAAAACATTTTTTTTACATTTGTACATACTGAGATTTTAAAATAAAAATGATGTGTCCTTTAAATGAAGTAGAATCCTTAGACCTGAGCAAGGGGGACCCTGCATATCATGAAGGCACAACGAACATATAAATTCATTAAAAAACCTCTGTTGTTCAAGACCTGGCATTGAACACTCACACAGAATGATTGCTTTTGCACCTCTTATGGCCTAGCACTCCAGACAGAGACTGCCTCCCCATGGCATGAAGGCTTGTAGGGGGTGCTGTCACTGATATCTGAGTCAAGTCAGATACTGCTTTGGAGAGCAGGGTGGATTTGCTTAGACAAAGTGCTTAAGGAAGAGAAGACCAAATTAATTAATTCATCAAATCCCTATGCCAGATGGCATGAATACAACATATTCTTGCAATAACAAAGTGATATTTCCTATAGGGTCAAATGCCCATTTTCTTGCCTCTCTTGGATTTCTGATTAAAGTGGTATTCACAAGAGTTGCACATAGTAGCTGAGGATTATTTATCAATAATAAACAATTTAGGGGCGCCTGGGTGGCTCAGTGGCTTAAACCTCTGCCTTCGGCTCAGGTCATGATCTCAGGGTCCTGGGATCGAGCCCCACGTCAGGCTCTCTGCTCAGCGGGGAGCCTGCTTCCTCCTCTCTCTCTCTCTGCCTGCCTCTCTGCCTACTTGTGATCTCTGTCAAATAAATAAATAAAATCTTTAAAAAAAATAATAAACAATTTATATGACCTTTTATTTGCATATATGGATATCTAGACCATTTTTGTTTTGCACTGGCAACTAGATGGGAATCAAACAAAAGAAATACAAATAGTCTTTGTATAAAGGTATACAGACTGAAATTCATTTTTATTATTATAAGGTTTTACATGTCAAAGGCACTTTTTTGTGGACTGAATTTTATTACTATTATTATTATTAATATACAAATTATGAAAACATACTACAGTTTTGCTAAAATATTATATACACAAATGTATCTCTTAATGAAATAGCTAGGGAGGTTTTAATTAGTTCATGTATCCATGGATACATATAACTGATTGCTAGAAGGGGGTTTCAACGTCAATTCTATTCTACACATTCATTTTTTGAGATACACATTCTGAGAAGTCTTCTTTACATAAATCAGTGGAAGGAATGGAAGGAGACTTCAATACTCTATCAATAATATCCGCTCTCAGTTTTGTTGAAAAGAAAGGATTCTAATTGAGTAACTTCTTTCCACTGCCATTGCCCTGATCTAGGCACTATCCTTTCTTGTCCAGATTATTACAACAGGATCTAAACTGGTGCTGTCTGTGCTTCCAGTCCTGCGTCCTGTTGATCTATCCCACATTATTCTCATCTACACCACACTATACCACATTGTATTATAATAGCAACGGTGAATCTGTTAAAAGGAAGTCAAATCATTTTCACTTCCTGCTTAAAACCTCTCTGGCTCTCAATGTCATTCAGAATAAAAGCCAAAAAGCTCACCATGACCTCTGAAGGTGATCTGGTCCCTTTTTTCCTCTCTGACTTCATCTCTTAGGTCTTCTGTCACTCCTCCATGGACCTACATCACGTTCCCCCCCCCCGGCCCCCCGCATCTCCCCACCCATCTCTGAGAGCACTGGTCTTCTCTTGCCTGGAAAACCTCTCTCCTCAATATTGCCAGTTACCTTCCTTCTTATGAGAACCTACTCCTATGTGAAGTTCAGCTTTCAATACTTCCCTCTGTCCAGCACTGTTCCTCCCCCAATTCATTTCCCTACTTCATTTTTTTCTCTAACAGCGATCACGGTCTAACATGCTAGATATTTTACATTTAGACTTGTTTACAATTATTCTACCCACCAAAAGGTAAGTCTTACAAAGGCACAGGTTTTGGAAAGTGTCATTAAAGATGACCGCTCAGTGTCCGGAATATAGTACGTGCTCAGTACATGCTTTTTGAAAGAGTGCATTGGTTTTCTGTCCTGTGTAACTAATTGCCACAAATGGAGCAGCTTGAAACCACATGCATTTATCATCTCACAGGTTTTTTTTTTTTGTCAGGAGTCCAACCTGGCTTAACTAGGGTCTCTGCTCAGGGTCTCATAACACTGCTGTAATCTCATTAGATGGCAGCTGGGCCATATTATTCTCTGAACTCCATGATTCTCTTCCAAGGTGATTTTTGGCAGGATTCAGTTCCTTGCAACTTTAAAATTTGGCTACTGGCTGTCAGCCAGGGGCCACTCTCAGTTCCTTGTTTCGTATTGTTTGCACAAGCCCTCCCAGAAGAATCTCTCTCCCTCTGGTCTGTTGAGATAGTCTTACACACTATAATGTAATCTTAGGAGTGGCTATCCCATAACACCCACAGGTCTTACTCATTCTCCAGGAGGGAGGAATATACAGAATGTTGTATATCAGGGGTGGGAATCTTAGGGACCGTCCTGGAATTCTGTTAACAAAAATGACTGAATAAAAAATAAATAAAAAAAGAGGGGGTGCCTGGGTGGCTCAGTTGTTTAAGCCTCTGCCTTCAGCTCAGGTCATGATCTCAGGGTCCTGGGTTGGAACCCCACATCAGGCTCTCTGCTCAGCGGGGAGTCTGCTTCTCTCTCCTCCTCTAACTGCCTCTCGGCCTACCTGTGATCTCTCTCTCTCTCTCTCTCTGTGTCAAATAAATAAATGAAAATCTTTCAAAAAAAGAGTAAAGATAATCCTTACATAACAATGTCTTGATTTTAAGACACTGAAAGATATCATTCTTTTAAGTTTTCTTATTAATTAGGAAGGTTTTACATCCCACAAAAAGTTTCAGGGGGTGCCTAGGTGGCTCAGTTGCTTAAGCATCTGACTTCAGTTCAGGTCATGATCTCAGGGTCCTGGTATCAAGCCCCAGTTGGGTTTCATGTTCAGCGGGGGTCTACTTCTCCCTCTGCCCCTTACCCCACTCAGGCTCACTCTCTCTCTTTCAAATAGATAAATAAGTCTTTAAAAAAAAGAGGGGGGGGATGCCTGAATGGCTCAGTCGGTTGAGCATCTGCCTTCAGCGCTGGTCATGTCGGCAGGGTCCAGGAATTGAGTCCTGCATTGGGCTCCTTGCTCAGCAGGGAGCCTTCTTCTCCCTCTGCCCCGCTCCCCCTGCTTGGGCTCTCCCTCCCCCACCCCCGACAGATGAATAAATAAAATCTTAAAAAAAAAGAAAAAGTTTCAGTGTGGGTGGGAGTGAAGGAGGGGAAAGACGATTGTGAGAAATGGCAATTGAGAGAAAAAGCATTAACTTAACTTCTTAATATTACTCAGGCACATCTGTTTCGGTGAAGTGCATCCCTGGGAGAGTCTGGAAATTGAATTACCTTAAAACTATCTGTGTTCCTGTAAGTCTTCATATGCCCTCCAGACAGTATTCTGAGCTCTGAAGGCTACTGATACAGTCTGAGGACAGTCACTTATACCAAACACTGGCAGTCACCTGATATCATGACTTGGGCCCAGCCTTTCTTTGAGCTATGTCAGCAATATGTAGCTGCTGAAACAGAACAGCTTCCAAACCCCACACCTCCCATGCCACATTATCTGTCCCTTCAGATCCCTTGACCATTTCCTTGAAGACATCTCAAATAGTCTTCAAACTCTCATTTTATCAGTTAGCATACTTTCTTCATTTTTTTTGTTTAGTTTTTGTAAAAGATCCAACATTATCTTTTCATATATCGTATCAGCCATTAAAGACCAAAATATATGACAGAAACAAAGACCAAGAGTTAGAAACCACACACTGCAGAATCCATTCATCTCCGATGATGAGGGTTGCATGGTAGAGAAAGCTCATTGGCCAGAGGTGTAAAGGACCACTTTGCCATTGGCTGAAATTGAACTAGAAAGTATGAGTTTCCATTGGCGGAGAACAGGAGTGCAATCAAGTCATGGGGAAACATGAACATAAATGTGCTCAAAGGAACATGTAATCAACCTCTTGTGTTGGAACGTTTCCATCAGGATTTATGCACACACGTGTGTCTGTGTATCTGAGAATAGGCTGATATTAGTAGGTTTATGGCAAGTCAGGCTGCATGAGTGGTGTTAAGATAAGCATATGTGTAGGTGGAAGCACTGTCGAGTTGTAAGTGACAAGAGACATGAAGAAGGGACGCAGTGGGGACACAGAGCAAATGAAGCTGAGGGGCACTGCTAGAGCAGGAGGGGGAGATCCTAAAGAAGAGAACCTGGGGGCACCTGGGTGGCTCGGTGGGTTGGGCCTCTGCCTTCAGCTTGGGTCATGGTCTCAGGGTCCTGGGATCAAGCCCCGCATCAGGCTCTCTGCTAAGCAGGGAGCCTGCTCCCTACCCACCCTCACCCCACCGCCTGCCTCTTCGCTTGCTTGTGATCTCTGTCAAATAAATGAATGAATGAATGAATGAATGAATGAATAAATAAATAAATAAATAAATAAATAAATCTATCTTTAAAAAAAGAAGAGAACCTGAAGCTGAGGGAGCCTCACAATTACCTAGTCAATAAAATTAGTGTGGAACCTGAAAAATCTTCCAATTCCTAAACACGTGTGCCATCTCTGAGAGGTCTGGCTGTTCTATATTTTGGAAATATTTCCAGTTCCCTTATTCCTACATGAATCCTTAAAATAAATCTTCAGTTTTGAGTCTAACAGGGTCAATTTCTGTTCCTTCTGACAAGGATACTCCTTCAGAATTTTTTTTTTTAAATAGCCTAATATACTGTGTGCCAAAGAACATTAATTGGATTACTATGTATTTTAAATCATAAATGTCTTAATCTACTTCATAAAGATCTGATTTCATTTTCTGAAATTGTGTGTTTCTGTGTATGGAAAATGGGAAGGGATCGATGATTGCAGAGTAGACTCTGCATCAGAATGTTGAGGTCACCTCTCTACCAAAGGTCTTGTTTCGGTTTTCTTCTCATGTAAAGGTAGGAATGCTTTTGGTTCCACATAAAAGAAAACGGTGGTCTTAAGAAATAAAATTTATTTTCACCTAACAGGAAGTCTGGAGTTCAGTGGCTGCTGACTTGAGTTAGTGGTCCCACAACAGGAGGGCGGCAGTCATCTTGTCTGCAGGACTGCAAGAAGGCTTCCATAGCGCCAAACTACACATTCACATTCCTGGCAGAAAAGGTGGGGTTAGGGTACTGCCAAGGTGGGACTCCTATTTTTGTCAGAAAAAAAATATCCTTTCCCCAAATCCCCCCAGCAGATTTCCACTTAGGTCTTACTGGGCTCAAGAGAGCTCTAAGATGCAGCCACCCTCTAGTTACATAGGTTACTGCGATAGTAAGTATTTAACTTTTTCATCTCCTCTTCTGTTGGCAGGCAATAGAGGAGCATCGGACTTGGGCAAGCTAGCCAAAAGTTCCTGGCATCCCTCATCTTCCATGTATTTCTCACCTTCTTTCTTCTCCTCTATCTATTAGGTGTAAAGTCAACTGCTTCTAAAACCAAGGGATTGAGGGGCACCTGGGTGGCTCAGCCATGAAGCAGCTGCTTTCGGCTCAGGTTAGCCTGCCTCTCTCTCTCCCACTCTCCCTGCTTGTGTTCCCTCTCTGGCTATCTCTCAGTCAAATAAATAAAATCTTTTAAAAAAATAAAAATAAAAATAAAGCCAAGGGATTTAGATAATATTCCTTTTTTTTCTTCTAAAAGAGTAAAAAAAAAAAAAAGAAAGAAAGAAAGAACCAAAATTCTTCTTTTAAAATACTCTTTCCCAATAGTAAATGTTGCGATCACAAATGTGCGTTTTTCAATTAAAGGAGAAAATTTTATTCTCCTCTAATGATGAAACCAATATGGTTTAAAAAAAAAAACAAAGTCACTAATGAAAGTAGCTGGGTATCTCTCTGCAAAGTGCCCTTGGTGAGAAGCATACAATGGGAAAATGAGAAGTTCTAGCTGGTGTCTTATTGAGACATTTCACTTTTCTTTAGATTAAACTACATCATAGGCTATTGTACTTTTTAAAGCTCTACTTTTCAAGTCTCATAAAATGCTTTACTTTGACCTTGCCCTCATTCTTTGGTGTCTGCTTTTGAAACTTCATATTTTACTGTTTCCTCCTGAATGGGATTTCAGACACAATCCTAAATTTTAGTTGTCAGACTTTTTCCTTTTTCTTTTTTTCTGAAAAGACTATGGTTCTTACCCTCATCCATTAATCATTGGACAGAACTGAATGTTTTGGGGTTTTTTTTTTTTTTTCTTTTAGTCCTGTTTCTAAAGAAAGACCTTCTAGAATGTACCAGTTTTATAAATACATTTTCTAAAAAGCAGCAAAAAATAAAAACAAAAACTCTTAAACATGTAGTGCATTTTCTACTAGGAGAAAAGTGTAGCCTATTGACATTGTAATATATATATTCAGATAAGAACCAGGTGTATTCATTAAATTTATCATTATTATAGGATTAAAAGTCACAGAATACCCTCAGTAATTCAAGTCACTGTTATTGTATATCATAAGTATTGATAAGTAGGAGTAGAAAACAGAGCCTTCCAAATTCAGAACCTAGTAAAACTTTCAGAGTTTGGGTTTCATAAACACTGATGCCTAGGAAATATAAGTTTGTCTTTTTTTCTTTTCTTTTCTTTTCTTTTTTTAAGATTTTATCTATTTATCTGACAGAGAGAGAGATCACAAGCAGCCAGAGAAGCAGGCAGAGAGAGCGGGGGAAGCAGGCTCCCCGCTGAGCAGAGAGCCTGATGCAAGGCTCAATCCCAGGACCCTGGGATCATGACCTGAGCCGAAGGCAGAGGCTTAACCCACTGAGCCACCCAGGCGCCCCAAGTTTGTTTTTCTAAGAGAGGCTCTCCTAACTGCATTTGCTTGAGTTAAACATAAATTAATCAGAATTCTTGTATTGCATATCTCTTGTTAGTTTGGCATCTAAATGTATACCTATGGCATAACTGGGGTTCTATTGCCACTGTTGATATATCCAATCATGTGTTGACTCATTCAAGAAATACCTGCTGAGCACCATCAGAGGCGCCTGAAACTGTGCCAAGTACTGGGATCTTGGGTACATCAGTGAACCAGACAGTGGTCTCTGTCGCCATGGCACGTATGGACTCATGAAAACAACAACAGATAAAAGACAATGTATAAGTAAGCACACAAAGACAGACGTAATTGTAAATTATAATCCGTAAGCACGATGGAGAACAAGACCCTACCACTGACTGAATAATAAATCAAAGTCCTTTTGAGATGGGAGTGTTTAAGAAGAGATCTGACCAACAAGAAATAAAAAGTAATGTAAACATTGACGGGGGGCGGCGGGGTGGGGATATTATCTCTGGCAGATGGAAACAGGCACCAAAGGTTCCAGAAAAGTGAATGGGGTTGGTACCTTACAGAAATAGAGAGAAGGGATGCCTGAGTGGCTCATTTGGTTAAGTCTCCAACTCTTGGTTTCGGCTCAGGTCATGATCTCAGGGTAATGATTTCAGGGTCGTGGGGACAGAGCCCCACACTGGATTCCTTAGCGTGGACTCTGTTTAAGATTCTCTCTCCTTGGGGTGCCTGGGTGGCTCAGTGGGTTAAAGCCTCTGCCTTCGGCTCAGGTCATGATCTCAGAGTCCTGGGATCGAGCCCCACATCGGGCTCTCTGCTCAGCGGGGAGCCTGCTTCCTCCTCTCTCTGCCTGCCTCTCTGCCTACTTATAATCTCTGTCTGTCAAATAAATAAATAAAATCTTAAAAAAAAAATTAAAAAAAAAAAAGATTCTCTCTCCTTCTCCTTCTGCCCTTTCCCCCGGCAACCCCTGCTTTCTCTTTCTCCTTCTCTCTCAAATAAATAAATAAATCTTAAAAGAAAAAGGAGGAGGAGGAGGAGAAAGGCCGGTGTGTCTAGAGCATTTTGAGCAAAAAGAGTATGTATACATGACATGAAGTTAAAGAATGAGGCTGGGGGTCTGATCATGTAAATTCACATCAAGTCATTCTAAGAATTTGACATTTCTTCCCACAAGGAAGCTCTCAAAGGACTGTGGACAAAGTACACAATATGATCAGGTTTTATATTTTTTTAAAGGTTGTATGAAAAATGTCTTGGTGGGAAACAAGACAAATACAAAGAGGACTTTCTCAGAAGAACTTTGCAAATGTTACATATTCTTTCTTGTTTGGAATAAGGAAATCAGGTGAAATTACTGAAGCTATCTATGGGAACAGTGAGAGCTGCTTGGACTAGAACGGGAGCCATGATGGTGCAGAGAGGCGGACGGGTATTTCGGTCACAAAGACCAGAATTTACAGAAAGACTGGAAGTGAATATGAGGTATAACAAGAATGACAGCTTGAGAAGATCAGGAAAGAAAGATCTTTCCAGAAGCTCTGGAAAGAGAGATAAAGAATTTAGTTTCACAAAAGGGAATTAACACACGTGATCCATACAACCTCCTGCAGCTTATAAATCAAAATGGGAATAATGCAAAGATTAGCACAACCCCTTCACATGGGGGTGCACACATTTGTGAAGTACTGCATAATTGAAAATAAAACTCACACTCTCAAAAGGAAAACTATAAAGAAAAAAACAAACTAAAATAAATAGCATTACTAAAAAAGGCTAAAGGAGTAACATCAAGTATATTACTTTATACCTTAAACACAAATTAATTCAAGTCTCTTACAGTAACACAGGATGTCAAATTTGGTTTAAAAAAAAAAAACAAGTTATCTGTGATGTACAACAAACATACTTAATGTGATAAATAAAGTTAGAAAATACAGGAATGATCAAAGAGATGCTAAGAAATGCAAATAAAAAATCAGGAGCAACAAATATTAGTCAAGGCAAAATATAAGAATAAGAAACTAGGACGGAGACAGTATGTTAGGATACAAGGCATAATCATGAAGGAAATACAGTAGCTACCAGTCAGTGCATCCAACATGGCAACCACACTCGTATAAAAAATAACTATTAGTGGGGGCGCCTGGGTGGCTCAGTGGGTTAAGCCGCTGCCTTCGGCTCAGGTCATGATCTCAGGGTCCTGGGATCGAGGCCCACATCGGGCTCTCTGCTCGGCAGGGAGCCTGCTTCCCTCTCTCTCTCTCTGCCTGCCTCTCCGTCTGCTTGTGATCTCTCTCTGTCGAATAAATAAATAAAATTAAAAAAAAAAAAATAACTATTAGAAATACCTATCAAGGGGTGCCTGGGTGGCTCAGCGGGTTAAGCCTCTGCCTTCGGCTCAGGTCATGATCTCAGGGTCCTGGGATTGAGCCCCACATCGGGCTCTCTGCTCAGCAGGGAGCCTGCTTCCCTCTTCTCTCTGCCTGCCTCTCTGCCTACTTGTGATCTCTGTCAAATAAATAAATAAAATCTTAAAAAAAAATACCTATCAAGAGAATATGATAAAATACCTTCATGATGGAAGGTTTTAATATACTTCTTTCAGCATCTATCATATCTGGAAGATAAAAAAAGGGAATGCCAATTAGTAAATAATAATACTATCAAAAATGTTCAGATTATCTATGCTAAGATTCAGAGGTGGCCCCAAGGAGATACTGGGTAGGTAGGTCAGGGCTGAGAATAGCACCTTTGTGATGTTTCTTTGACACATGGAGCTTCCATCGACACCTATCCATTTACATGGTAGGTGATGATTCTTTTAATGTCTCAGACCTATACAAATTAGAGGCTGACATTTGTTTGACCAGGCCTTGCTTGTCTTAGTTCCATTACAATGGGATGAAACCTTTAGGACATTAAGATGAGAGATCATTTAGAAAGGGGTTTTTTGTTTTTTACTCCATTATTATTGAATCAAGAAAATCCTGAGCAATAAGCAGATATTACATGCACTCTTCACAGTCCTCTGGCAAAGGTGACATTTCTTCAAAGTCCAAGTACCCTGGACACCTAACCTCACCTAGTCTACCCGGTCCTTGGGCAAACAAATAAAAACTGCTTTGCTTACAGCCCATTGGGAGGCTTGCAGGCAATGGCCTAGCAATGACTTAATGCAGTAACATGTTCTAATTTGTTTTATTACCTTCCCTGGGGCAGGAACCAAGACCCCAAGTGACATCCAATTACAATTCTTAATTCACCTGAGGCATGTTTAGTGCTGACATCGAATCACAACATCCTTAACCTCACTTGGATGCCAAAAGACAAGATTTTCTTCTATTCTCTAAAATAAACTTCAAGTAGCAAATATACATAATTGGCTAGACAAAGAGGGATTTCTCATAGGAATTTGCAAGATGTATAATTTGTCTTCTCTCCTTGTTACAGTATGTATAATTTGTCTTGTGGGAAATGAAAGGTCACAGGGGTCTTTTTGCAACTTGGTTATTAGTCACAACTTATTAAAACCATATTCTTCCCAGGAGAGATGGGTAATGCCATAGCCCCATGATATCAGAGGCTCAGAAGGGACTCCCGTAACATGGAGTACTTTGGGTAGAATAAGATGAGGATACTGGTCATGGATGAAAGGGAAAGACTGATTAAAAATAATTCTAAGATGTTCTAAGAAAGCTCAGAATAAGGAGCACCTTTTGGAAGAGAAATTAATTCAATTTAAAACAAATGGAATGTTTTTCCCAAATGCGAATATCCATCAAATAGCTGGAAATATGGGAGATGTCCAGAAGACAGATAACAGGGAGAGTTATTTGGGTTTAATTCACACAGAAGCAAGGATGCTTACAGGGGTTGGCTTTTGTTTTTTGGGGTTTTTTGTTGTTCTTGTTGTTGGTTTTTTTTAAAGACTATTTTGGAAACAAAGAACTTGAGTGAGGGAAGGGCGAGAAGGAGAGAATCTTCAAGGAGACTCCTTGCTAAGTGTGGAGCCCAACTTGAGGCTGGATCCCAAGACCCATAAGATCATGACCTGAGCTGAAACCAAGAGTCAAGATGCTTAACCACTGAACCACCCAGGTCCCTCTAGAAAATGTATTTTCTAGTTTTTGAAATTATTTAACTGGCAATTTTTTTGTGTCTTAAAAAGAAAATTTTATATAAATTGTAATACTCTTAGTAAATACTTAAGCCATTTAAATAACCATTCCTGTTAGATGCTAGGTCATTCGGGTGGGCAAAAGAACCCTTAAAAAGAAAACAAATTTTAAACTTATTTTTTATAGTATCTACATTTAAAATAATGTGTACAAATACACACATACACACATTCAGGTAGAAATAATATAAAAGCCTTTGCAAATATTGCTTGGGTTAAAGAAAAGATAACACAGGGAATTTTATGTAAAAATGATGGTTTGTTTACCAACTATTCACTTCTACTTTTATTCCAAAAGTCTTGATCTCCCTGTCTGCCTCCATTCCTCCAGGCAGTATCTACATCCCTGCCCTCTGCCCAGGAACACTACAAGAGACCAGCGCCGCTGCGTGATGGCCTTCCACAACGGTAACCGAGGGCCAGAACTTCTCTCTGTCCTGCCAGCTCCAACCTTTCTACTTCTCTTTCCACTTTTCCAGGCTCAGAATTCCTACCTAGTCTCTGAAAGAAGAAAAACTGGTTCAGCAAGTTTGCAGACAAGCATTTTCTCCCTTTTAAGACTTGGTTCTTGCTTAGGACTGGGGGCATCATGGGGGAGAGGAATAGTGTTTGCACCAACGATGGAGAAAACGAGGAATATTCATATCCCTGTCAGATCACACTCATAGCAGGTTTTCTTTTTCTCTTACAATAAAAGATGCTAAAATGGGGTTTTTCCTCCCCCTGCTTAAAAGATCTTTAAAAGTAAGACATTTAAAAAATGTCTTACCCAAGGCAGATAGTGTTTGTTGAGTGAGTATGTAAGTGAATGAATGAGAAGTGAACGAACTTTTATTCTTAGGGGTGGAAGTGGGGGCTAAAGATGTTTGAACAGGGCTTTTTCAGTTTACAAGTTTTTCAATGTACATTTTGTCACTTCAATCTTGATAGAATTGCATAAAGTAATTTTATTTTTCTTTTTTAAGATTTTACTTATTTCACAGAGAGAGAGAGAGAGAGAGATCACAAGCAGGAAGAGCGGCAGAGGGAGAGGGAGAAAGAAGTGGCTCCCAACTGAGCAGGGAGCCTGACACAGGGCTCAATGTGGGACTCGATCCCAAAACCCCAGGATCACAACCCCAGTGGAATGCAGACACTCAACTGACTGAGCCACCCAGACGTCACAGTAAAAACAAAAACAAACAAACAAAAAACCACTAAGATAATTGTAAAGTCAAGACAGGATTCCAGGTGTCTGCCTCCAACTAGTGGCCATTTTCACTCTATTACTCTGTGTCTTTAGATGAATGAGAGAAATCTGAACACCGATGATCACTGCTAGAGAAGGAGGAAGTTTCTTCAAGAGGCCATGCAGAGTGAGCCAATAAAGGCAGTGAAAGCAGTAGAAGCAGAGGAAGCAGCCGCTCATTCAGCTAGACGCCAGCTTGTGCCCCCTTCCTCTTTTTGGTGTTTCCTGAGCTGCCTCAGGGGCTACGTGACCTGCAGCTGTATGACTCAGATGCCCACTGTCTTCACTGCCCTGTTCTGCTCTCCACTCCAAGCAGTAAGTGCTTTACTTTACTGATCACCTGTCCCTCTCTCCCCATAAAAATTCTTTGGAAGACCCATCTAAACCCCTCTTGTGGACCCGGCATGACTACAGCCACTCCCAACCCCACTTCAGAGTAACCATCATACCTGATCCCAGGTCTCCTAGGCCATGCCTTGGTTTTAATGCTTGTAATACTAACTGCCAATTATTAAGAACTTCCTATATGCTAAATAGAGTGCTGATCCCTTTAAGTGTTTAACTATTGACCCTCCAATATGCCTACAGCATTTATATTATAACTATTATTATTCTGTCAAGGGAATTAAGAGCAGAAAAATAGGATGACTTAGCCAAGGTCAGTAACTCGCTCATTTAGCCCAGGAGCTGCATGTCAACTTCAGGTCTGATGGATGGCAAAGCCCAGGTTCTTCTGGAGCATCAGGTAGGTACCTGGTGTTAGTACTCTATCTTCAGTAAGTCCTTCTTGACAGTCCTATCTAGAACAACTGGCCCTGGCCCTCCTTGTTCTTGTACCCTGCCCTGTTTTTCTTCATACCACTGATCACTGATGAACTGATTTATCATTTGTCTCCATGACTAGAATTTAAGCTCCCAGAGAGCAGGAGCTTGCCTTTTTAAAAATTTTTTTTCCCACTCCCTTCTCCAGTGTGTAAAGCAGTGTCTGGCAATAGTTGTATTTAGATCAATATTTTTTAAAAAGTATATGAATGCACAATTCTAGAACACTACTTCTAGAACACTATTTCAGTTCCTAAGTACAAGTCCCTTGATATTTTTCCCTGTGAGAATGAAGATGGAATTATATAGAAAATTTAAGAAAAGATGGCAGAAGCAGACAGCAGGAGGATTCACTAACGTTTTTGACATGATGCAAACATTTACATGTGGGGGTATTCCAGCCCTGTATTACTGACTGATCTCCTAATTAGCTTTCGATGCCACGACAAACATTCCCCAAATCTCGATGGCTCACAGTAGGAAGCATATATTTCCTACCCTTCCTACATGAAGTCTGTAGGTTGGTTACACCTCTGCTGGGCTTGACTTAGCTCTATGTATCTTCATATTCTTGGTCCCACGCTGAAGGACAGCCACCATCTGGGCCATGCTGTTCTCGTAACAGAAAGCAGATGCTCAAAGGGGGACATGGGCAATCGACAGAAGCACATTCAATATTATGTCTGTTCATATTCCATTAACCAAAGCTGGTAACATGATCAAGCCAATGTCAATGGGAAAAAACACTGCATACAAGCATTTAGGGTAAGATCAGGAAGAAATGAGTAATGCAATACAGTACATAGGTACTACATTGCTAGATCACTATATACAAGATCTTTTCCTTCACCAATCACACAAGTTTATAAACAACCCATCTTATACGTTTTATCAAGTTTTTCTTCCCTAAGTACACATCACTTGTTTCCACTGAATGTTCTCCAGATTTTGATTATTTTTCTTTCCCCAATTTTGTGCAAACTGTGACTTTTAGTATGAATTTCTAAGTTACTAACTCTCAAATTTGGTCTCATCGACAAATTTAATCTTATTCAGTCAAATATGACCAAAGTCCATGAAAACCAAGATGATTCGAAAGATCTTTTTTTTTGACACAGAAATCTCATGAGATGATTTTTCCATAACTAAATCAATAGAGCATTTGATTCTTTAGCTGTGAAATACCCAACCAGATTAGTCAGAGAAAATACAATCTTAGTTTTAAAGACTTCCTTAAGTATCATGACAATTTTGCTGTTCTTAGAACTTTATCAATATTTCATTATGATATTCTTCTCTGCAGGAGGATCTAAGAAAAATATTCTATTAATCATGGAGATATTAAAACTATCTGTCATTTGTAGCATGCATATGTAATAATGTAATCAGATAAAATTGATACCAGAGACAAATGGTCCACATTAAAAATGTCTGCTCGAAGTTCTGAAATAGCTCCTTTTATGATGATTTTTCAATAACTAAACCTCTCAATTTGCAAATGAAGATAAATGCTAAGATAATTTTTTTAAACCCTGAATTGTAAAACAGAATAAAGAGAGGCCTGAAGTGACTAACAGTGTAGCAGCTGAAAAAAATGTTTCCAAACTTTTCAAGACAAATAAATATTTTTAACCTACTGGCTATTTTCTTGGACATTTACTTTGAATCCTCCATAATTTTATTTAAAATGAAACTAATGGAATTTAAAATGAAACTAATGGAAGCATGAAACATGTGAACCTAAGCAAATATACATATATATAAAAATATATTTATATATAATATATTATATAATATTAAATGTAATATTATATAATATATTATATATACTTTAATATTAAATATAATATTAAAATATATTTAAATATATTTTCAAATATAATTAATAAATATATTTTAAAATATATTTATGTATGTGTGTGTATATATATACATATATATATATATATCAGTTTAAAATTGTATATTTGGGGTGCCTGGGTGGCTCAGTTGGTTAAGGGTCTGCCTTTGGCTTGGGTCACAATCTCTGGGTTCTGGGATGGAGCCCTGCACGGGCTCCCTGCTTAGTGGGGAGTCTGCTTCTCCCTCTGCCTGTTCCCTCACCCTCCCCTACCCCTGCTACTCATACTCTCTCTCAAATAAATATAAACACTTTAAAAAAAAATCCTCAGTCTCCGGAGATATTGGGTGTGCCCATGACCTTTAGAAAGACTGAAAATTGTCATTTTTTCCCCTCTGATTTGTCCAGGGCTGACTGTTGAAATTTAAGGCAGATAATGATCTATCTAATTACTAAAGAAACATAGGCAAGAGAAGCTTATATAACCTTTCTTTGGATTTAGATGTATGTCGCCAGCTTCTAGTATTATGAGCCTTTGATCACCAATCTCTCATGGGTATTTGAGTTCCCTTTCTGTTTCTTTTATGTTGCAATCAATGGAGAGAGACTAAACTTTCTTTCATACATATAAAGGCATTTATGTTAATCCATTAGCCATGATTGTGTCAAACTAATAGACAAAGGTACTGAATTTATGAAAATGCTTCGTCCATACTAATGTTTTTTCAATTAAGTTTCTGCATCTAAGAATTAATTTTATCAAAAAAAAAGAATTAATTTTATCATTGCGATACAAACATATTCCTTATTTTCAGAGTTCTGTTTTAAGCACAGATGACCGTCAAAGGAGGTAAATGCTTTGACTCTCATCCTATATTCTAAACAAAGAGGAAGCACTCACAGAAAAATAATTGGGGGGAAAAATGATGTTTTATCCTCTGTGTTCAGAACTAAATGGTACATTTCTAGTTTTTTATAACTTCATGTTGCTTCATTAGCAGTTTTTTAAAAGAGAAAATTACATTTAAGCCATCGGTCTTTGAGTACATTTACATTCTGACATGGAACTAGACTGCATATAAGGCAATTATCAGGGTAGGGCTGAGCATAGCATGATGTTTCTTACTCACTTTTATTTTTTTTTTAAAGCCAGACAAGACTGCAATTTAATCTAAAAGGGTAAAAACCAAACTGCAAGTACAAGTCATTCCCTATAGTGGTTCTAGTTTCTCCAACAATGGATGATAGGACCAATCGTTGTAGCAACAACAGGAAACTACACGAATGTCTCATCAGGGATGCGGTAGTGTGCATGTGGTACACACAGCAGTATCCTTGATGTGGAGCTTCAGCAATCAACCATGTGGACCTGGGATAGCAGCAGAACCTTTAGGGGGACATGGTAAGCAAAGCTGCTCCTTTGGAGTTAGCAAAACCATTAGCTATCACAACCATGAGTAGATGAAACAAAGGAGAAAAGCTGCATGGATCATTCAAGCCATTCCATGAAAAAAGAAGTAACAGCACATCCAAAATAATGGTTAAACAAAATAAGATTTTGGTAGCCTAGGATCTTACAAAATAAGATTCTATGAGGGTGTAATGGGATAAACTGTCTAAAGGAGTTGGGTAGAAAAATAATTATAAGTAGTAAGGGATAAAAAGAAGAGGCAATCCCATGTGTAGTAAAACTGGGAAGGGGGTAGTGGAGAAGAAAACATACCAAAACATGAACCCATTAAGGGTCTTCCATCACTGGAAAAGCTAAGATCAAGTGATGAAAAGCACGCATATGTCTCTAAAGCACTCTTCTTAATTGGCACCATACCAAGCACTATAGGGTACAAATACACTTGATCTTAGCCAAAAGGCCGAGAAGCAATATATAGGATACAAATAAATGACAGGTACTCTCACCTCTAGTCTTGCAGGTGATAGCAGCAGCTGGCTATAGGGCCCTGAGGAGCATATAGACAAGAACACATGGCAAACTAGGGCAGAATACAAAGAAGGAGTAAAAATAGAAAATAAAATCTTATCACAGTAAGGTCAGGAAACATGAACTTCAAAAGATAGGAAAGATAAAGTGTTCTGGAAATATATAGACCTTACGTATAAATAGTTGGGACCTTTCTTATTGTTATTAAATATAAACATTCTTTTAGTCCCTTTGATCCCTCTCTGATCAAAAGCATTATGGAGACACTGTATAGCCTACATACACACACACACACACACACACACACACACACACATATTAGAATGAAGAGATTTCTGGCAATTGGAGAAACTTTATATAGTAAACTTTCTAAAACAAAAGTAACATATTGAATCTGAAAAAAATATAGACCAGCAACATTTCATATGCCATAAAAATTAGGAAGAACAACAAAAAAAGAAATCACAAAAAAATTGTTAAGATCCATGAAGAGGACAGAATACTAGGTAAAAACTAACAAAGATTTATTTTGAAAATCCTATCAGTGTATGAATCTTCTATAAACATGTCTTTGATTTTTTTTTTAACAAACTTAATCATTTATTTTACCTTCAGCAAATATATTTTGTGGTCCCTTTAATACTAGATTGGTCACCACCAGACTGGTATGGTAAAATTGTTGTTCCTTATTATAGGATGATGGAACTAAACAACAGCTTCAGGTGTAATTATGGTATATTTCAATGGTATGACACACAATATATTTCAGACTCACGACCTCCTTTGAATGTACAGTAAGCATTTAGGTAGATAGATCCATACTTACGAGGAGGGGCAGAAATCTGAGCCAAGCCAGAACTCTGAACCACAGGAACCTGGAAGGCAGTCTCTAACCCTCATATAGGCTCACCCTCACATGTACTCTATTTACTTACAATGCAGACAAATCCTTCCTCTGAAAATATATGTTCATCTCTAAAAACTTATCCATTTTTCTCTTTACATACCTCTGCTTCAAATACTCTTTTAATAGGATTTTATTCATGGACACATCCCTGACAATGCTGAGGAAAAATCAATTCTGTTTCCCTTACTGCAAAAATTGAGTATTTATCATGATACCGTCATAAAAGATCTAAATTAAAGCCCTTTGTAACTAAGAATCTATACAAGCACTGTGGAAGTCTAAAGTCCGGCATAGTCAATTACTGAGAAGTTTGGGACTGCCAACTATTTTAGTCAAGATATCATCAGATTCTTGTTTCAATTTCATAATCTGTTAAAAGTTTTCTAAATATCATTCTTCTTTATTAAATGAATGAATGGATTTGGGTTATCAAGTGGGATCTGATATTTTATAAGTATTCCTTGTGACATTTCCTGTCACAATTGTGTTATGTTTTCAAGAACGAAGTGTTATTTACACTGAAAAACTAATTCAAATTTATAGGTGTTTCCCAACGTTTTTGGATAATAACTTTCAAATTGTCTTTAAAAAAAAAATCACATTTTATGCCCAAATATAAAAGGCAGTACTAGCCTAGAAAATAAAGAGACTGAGAAACATTTTAAAAATTTACTTTTCATAAATATAGGAGATGCATCTGTGAATCAGAATAACAATAATAAGCATAAGGACTTCCAAATTCAGAGAAGGCAAAATGGTGGAGAGTAAAAAGGGAAGGATGGATACCTCTGGCTGCAGAGCTCAGACCAACCTGGCAGAATTCCCAAGGTTGGGTATCATAAGTCAGTATCTTGATCTCAACTGAAACATCAGAATCTGTGGGCTAACTGGGGAAACTTCCATGAACTAATATGGCAACAAAATATCAGGGTAAGGCTGAGAAAAGAATTCCACTGACATGCTACATTTTTAGGAAGCATTCAGTCAGTGAAGCAGAGCAAAAGATAGTGACATAAATGTAGGCAGACCCACAGCTGTTCATTTCTGTTGGGTAGTGAAAAGAACAACACAACCACACTAGAAACTGTCCAGTCCTATACATGAACCTCCTATAAATAACTGGTTTAGGATGAGAACCTCACTCGAAGATAACGCAGGGTCAAAAACTAATCAGCATTGGTTCTCATCAAATGTAATATCACATAAAGGAAAAAGGAAACAGGAAGAGCAAATGGCAATGGACCCTCAGCAAAATAATCTTGCCACAGAGTAGATGACAAAAAAATATTGTCTTAAATTAAAATTTAAATGAAGCGGTTAGTTACATAAAGCAACTACTCAAGTAAAAGACACAAAAGATTACACAACATGAGACTATGTTACAAAGGAGTGAAACACAAGCCAGAAGAGCTTAGGAAAGAAGCAGACTAAAAAGTAAAACCATTACAGCAATGGAGGCTACTGTGGCATAATTACATAGGACATTACAGAATTACATAATTTTAAAGATACTATCCCAAAACTACAGCAAGGAACATGGAACATATACTGAGGACAGAAAGCAAAATGGAATGGAAATGAAGAGTTAAAACAAAAACAAAACAAATAAAACAAAACAAAGAGTCAAAGAGGACTACAGAAAAAAAAAAAAAAGAAAAAGAAAAAGATCGCTATGGACTCAAACATATACATAGATGGTTTCCCTAAAGGTGAGAATCAAAATAATGAAATATAACAATTACCAATAAAACACAAGAAAAGTTTCTAGAAAATAAAAGGAATAATGGTAAATCCAGAGGTAGAGCACAGCTTGTCTCAAGAAAAAATGGATATAGAATGACCAATTTTATCACAAAATAAAATCACTGGACTTTAAAGGTAATGAAAGAATCCTTTAAATGTACAAGTGTAAAGATTAAGATACTTATAAATGGTAAATCAGGCCAGTTTCCAAAAGCTCCACAGGAACCTTGAAGACAGTGGAGTATTGCCTACCATGTTCTTGAAGATAGAAAGTGTCTCAGTAATTATAGCACTACCCAAATTCTCATGTTAAGAATAAAAACAATGGGGACGCCTGGGTGGCTCAGTTCGTTAAGCAGCTGCCTTCGGGTCAGGCCATGATTCCAGCGTCCTGGGATTGGGTCCCACATCGGGCTCCTTGGGCCCGCTTCTCCCTCTGCCACTCTGTCTGCCTGTGCTCACTCTCTCTCTCTCTCTCTGACAAATAAATAAATAAAATCTAAAAAAAAAAGAATAAAAACAATGACTTTAAACATGCAAAAACTCAGGGTATATAGTGCCTATAAATTCTTTTCAAAGAAGCCATTCAAAAATAAATTTTAGCTACCCAAGAAATAAATGGAGACAAAATGGAAAAAAGAAAAACAAAACAAAGCAAAACAATAAGACACACACAAAATAACAACTAGTGATGAATGTTAATTCCCTTTAACTCTAGTACTAAGACTAAATACTTACAGAGATCATAGTTACAGACAAAATGTAAAAGTTATCAAACCTGACAGGATTCTTTCACTTCCTTGTTCTCTTTCCATATTACGTAGAAACATGTAGAAAATCCTTGAGTGCACAGGTGAGCACCAAAGATGAAGAACCAGGAAGATAACTTGAGATAGAATTATAAAGAGGTCATATTTTGTTTAGATTACCAGGAAAGGAAAGAAGGCTTATAGGGCTCAGGTAGAAGGCACTTACTGAAATCAGGCCTGTTTATTTGTTTATGTGCCCCCTATCCTCCTTTTCAGAAACTGAGCCTGATGACTGGTATACAGGGGGAGGCACCCCCACATGAAGGAGTTTGCTAGAGCATGACTTGGTTAGGCACCAGGCACACTCTCCTACCGGTTGGATCCAGGGCTACAGGGAAGAGAAAGTCCAGTTTACGAGGGCCCCAAAATTGTGTGGACCGCTAGTTTCATAAGATGCCCTTAATATAGTTAAATTCAACTGAATCTTTCATTAAACCCACCTGATTTTAAACATGAATTATTGGCCATCTCTAAAATGATATTTATAGAGAAGTCACGAGGATAAATATTTATTGATTCTAGACTAACTGGGGCATTTTCTTCATTTTCAAAATCAATTCACTTGGGGCACCTGGGTGGCTCAGTGGGTTAGAGCCTCTGCCTTCGGCTCAGGTCATGACCCCAGGGTCCTAGGATCAAGCCCCGCATCTGGCTCTCTGCTTAGCAGGGAGCCTGCTTCCCTTCCTTCTCTCTCTGCCTGCCTCTCTGCTTACTTGTGATCTCTGTCAAATAAATAAATAAAATCTTTAAAAAAAAATCAATTCACTCGCAGCACTTTTTTGTGAGGTGGGACCCATTATGAAGCACATTTTACAAACAAGGACTATATGAAGTTCACTGCACATAAAAGAGTGGTCTAAGTAATAGTCTCTAAAATAGAGAACCTCAATTAATGTTCCACCTCTGCTGTTTAATGCTATTTTGAAGAAATTGTTTGTACTGAGGTTTCAGTAGTTTTAATCATAAAATAATAAAGATGATGATAAGAATAATACTAACAGTGTTGTTTTGAAGATCAACTCACATAATGTACCTAAAATGCTTTAGCTATAAAGCATTATACCAATTTATCTTTATTATTATTATTTTATTATTGTAAACATTCTCCATTTGGTTATCTCATTTGTAATTAGCAACATTGTGCATGCTTTTGAATCTTTAAACTCAATAGGATTATACTATTTTTCAACAGAACTAAAAATCATCGGTTCCTTTCTACAGAGTTTATCTAAAATAACTGGTCTCTGAATGTTCCAAGGAAAGAGAGTCTAGATTAGCCTCTCAAGAGATCTTTATCTCAAAAACGTTAAGGACTACAGACAATGGAATGCACTGCCTAACCAGCTGTTGAAGGTGGTTTTTAAATCATAGGAGCTATGGATTTTAAAAGTATGTGCTAACAAATTCAGATTTATGTTATCTCTGTTATCTATTGGTCCCTTGAACTTTTTCTCTTTCCTAAAATAACTGCATGGATCTAAGAAGAATCCCAAGAACAAATGATTCAGACCAATTAATTAGAAACCATCTCTCATGGTTATAATCTGAGTACAAAATATTCCAGCAGTCGAGACAGAGCTTTTCAAATATTCTTCATGTTTACAACTTACAAGAGATTTATGAGTTTTCTCCTTTGGTTTTAATAGCAATTTATGTTTTTCTCTTTTATCCCAGAACACCCTTCTTTACGATAAAGTTGTATTCCAGATACATTTTGCATATTTCCTCTTTCAGTCCTTTTTTCCTGCTTATCTTTATTCTTTCTTAAGCTGGCATTAAGGAGGAAAGCATGCTTTTCCAAAGGGAAGCAACTTCAGTACATGAGGTTTCCAAAAGTACTACTAACGCAGAGTGGATTTAATAACTAGGAGAGATAATTGCAGCATTGCCTGTGAAGCCTACAAATATTTAACAATAACAAGCATTAGAGGGGTGAGACTCAAACTCCTTTACTCTGAGAAACTAAGCCTGTATGTCTAATTGGATACGAGCTTCACTTCATTATATCCCATCTCTGCAATTTCATGATTTAGATTATACAGCTTTGATCTATACTGTCTACCCCCTCCTACTCTGGTGTATCTTATATGGGCCTAAAATCCCCAGGCAAAAACTCTTTAAATGGCTCAGTGCCAGGACTTGTTTCCAAACCCTTGAATTCTTTTCCCAGTCTCATGCTTTGAATTTGGAAGTGAAATTCATTTGTTTTAGCTTGTTCATTTGTTTTCTTTGGCCTGGTGCAGCTTAAGTGCCATTAAGTGTTTCTATGATGTCTGAACTTGAGGGAAGAAGAGAAGTACAAGATATATTACAAGTGAAAAAGGAAGAGTAGTGTCACAGAATTCTAGAAAGCCATCACACACATGGTGTTAAATATTTTCCTCTCTACTTCTTACCATTTACCTTGAAATTCTTTTAAGACATATCCAATTCCACCTTCATTAACTGCATTTACTTATTTATAATTAAAAGAAAAATTTAAAATATCTGTTCAAGCAAAATTTTTATCTTCACTTAACATAAGGGAAAATTTCAAGGCTTTTCTTTCTTTTTTTTTTTTTTCACTATAGTCATTCTCTGAGTTACAGTTACAAAAACTCCTAATTTGATTACAGTGAGTCTTATTTTAAAATCAAATATAAAAGTTTCAGTAGATTAACTGAATTAATGCCTCCAATTCTTTACCTCTCCATTCACATTCCTTGCCATATGATTTTTCATGTCTTCTGTCCAAAAAAAAAAAAAAAAGGCATATTATTTCCCTACCCCTTGATTTTGAATTCAGCTATTTAATTTTGCTTTTCTCAGTAGGATGTTGGTTGTGTTGGTACATTCAGGGCTTGAAAAAAAAGAGCATGCAATTGTCTGCCATTGCTCCTGCCTTGCTACCAGCTCTGCACATAGCCAGGCTAGTCTGCTGGTGGTTGAAAGACACATAAAATAGAACCATATCTTCCCAGTCCTTCCAGCCAAGCCCAACCTACAGTCAGCATGAGTTCTTCCCTGGTGTGTGAGTGAGCCAGCCATAATCAGCAGAGTGACTTCATCACTTGACTGCAGGAGAAAAAGCAAGCCTGGCTACCAGCGATTGAACACTCTGGTGTGGGATAATTAAATGCTTGTTGCTTAATGCCTTTAAGGTTTGTGGTTGTTTGTTATGCAATATTTCCATAACAACAGATACCAGATATTTATGTATCTAGACATTATATATGCACATATGTAAACATATGTATACATTATAGTGTAAATGCTTAGAAATGTGTTGGAGAGTAAAAATATGTTTCTGAACAGTTATATACAATAGTTACATATATGTGAATAAATGTTATAATAGATTTAGAAACTTTAAGGTTACAGTCACAGAAACAGACCATTTTTCCTAAAGCCACTTTACCTAAAGCCCCTTTGCCTAAAAGTTTTCCAAATACCCAAACTCCCCTTAATATGTTTGTATGTTTGAAAGATTCACTTTTACTTTTTACATTTCTAGCAAAATTTAGTATTTTAATTATTTAGATCTTAGTATGTTTTCATCTAATTTTGTATACCTAATAAATAAATTAGATTTACAACACTTTTGGAAAGGTAAAAATATTTTGTTTATTTGTAGGTTTAATTTAATATTTTATTCACTCTTTAATATATTAACCTGACTTAGAAAAAAAAAAAACTTCCTTCAGTTAAAAAAAGGTTAGTAATCATTTCCTGCTAATAATACTAATAAGGCATTAAGTATAATCAATTATGGGATGTGCAATCTTGATACAGTCTGAATATATGTTGTCTTATGAACTGTGTTGTATTTCTTAACCCAGTGCTCCTCCATGGGAATAAATATATTGAAACATTTTAATAACATGTGACATAATATGAACCTGAAACATCTTTAATCTTTCCAAAGTGAAATATTTCAAATTAGCTAGATGTCCAAGGGTTCAAAAACAGATATAACAGGTAAAAACACAAACAATGATATAAAAAATCCCATCTTCACAAAAATGTTATGAATTTGACAACCTGTACTACACATATTTTTAAGTATGTCAGATGGATTGGAGGTGAAGTGGAACTTGTATCTCCCTATATCATCTTGCCACCATCCATATGGTCAAGGAAAAAACTCGGGAATTTTAAGTAATTATGGGTTTGGTACCATTTATGTTCTGTTAATGCCAAGAAATAAGTAAAATATGACACAAAACAATGAGAATAAAAATGGATTTTTTTTAAAAAGACTTATTTATTCTAGAGAGAAAAAGAGAGACTGCAAATGGTGGAGGGGGGTGGGAGATAAAGGGAGAGGGAGAGAGAATTTCCAGCAGACTCCCCGCTGAGTATAGAGCCAAACATGGGGCTCAATCTCAGTGAGATCCTGACCTGAACCAGAAGTAAGAGACTGATATCTAATCAATTAGACACCCAGGCACCCTTAAAATAAAATGGATCTTTAACTTAAAGCTAAGGTAATGAACTTTAACTCAAAGCTAAAGTAATTAAGGTAATTAATTAACACATGCACACACATACACATCACAGAATCAAAGCACATCCATCCATAGAAGAACAAAAATTTCCTATGTAAACTGGACAAGAAAATAAATAAATTTGGTTTTGTTTGCCAAAGTATATTTTATTTTAGATACTGAGAAGAAAGCTAACCAGTGTCCATATTCAGAGTCTTCCAATCTTTTTTCTTTCTTTCTTTCTGCCACTGTTTACAGGGCATTGTATTGTTTCCACAACGGAAAACTTTTTATAAACTGTAAAATGCCATATAAGTATAACCTTTTTCAACTTGCTTTGAATCTATAGATTATGCAACATAACCCTAAGTTATGTTGAGTTTTACTTATTCTAAAGGGGTGGGACTATTCTGAAAACAACAGAAGTGTCAATAAATGTTGGAAAAACAAGTAAAGTTAGGCCCATTTTATATGACAGTATGGTCTAAAACACTCATATCATCTGATTTAATATGCTCATGAAAGATACACTAAATGGCAAAAATGTCCAAGATTATAAAAAAATAAAGCTTAGAGAGGATGGTACAGAGAGGAAGGCATGGGGAACACCAGTAGTTATAGCATCAGTAAAGCTGGATGGGAAAGTGCACTTGAGCCAGGAGCCAGGAAGCTACCTGAGACCACCAATAAAGAGTTCTCAAGTTCCACTACAGTAAATCATGCATTGGTGCCAAGTTCTTGGGCTTTCCTCATAGGATCCCTTAGATAACTGCTGGAACGGAATTTGGTTATACTCCCACTGAAGCAGACAGTGCCCTCAAGTGGACACAGGTTTCAAAACACTCCTCCCTGACCACCCTACCTTGCTTGATGGTTCTGCAACTCACACAGCAAGTCTGCCCTGCACAAGTCACAACCACAAGCAAGCCAACCCTCAGCTCAGAGATCAGCCAGCTGAACGCCGCCCAACAATGAGCAGTCCTCGTCACCAGAAGGTTCCAGATAAAAATCACACATGCACAGTGCAATGACCAGGAGCCAGCAGGATGTATCAGCTCAGTTTTAAACACTGAGTGTGCCTTCTAGAAAGGCAACTAGTTCAGGAACTTTGGAAAGAAAAGTGAGGAGATGTTTAAGGATACAGACTTGCAACCAGTAGATGAGTAAGTCCTGGAGATCTATGCACAGCATAGTGATTATAACCAACAATACTGTATTATGAAGTTGCTAAGAGACTAGATCTTAATTGTTCTCACCACAAAAAAGAAATGATAATTATGTGACCTGATGGAGGTGTTAGCTAACATTAGATGGTAATGATATTGCAATATATAAATGTACGAAATCAACACTGCTGTACAGCTGAAACTTACAAAATGTTAAGAGAAAGAGGAAGACGAAAAAGCAGAGAATAATGATGAGAGAGAAGTAGGGAACTTTTTTTTTCCCCACCATGAGAGCAAGCAAAAAGGACATTCAAATGTATTTTGAACGAGTCTGTAATTACATACATTACTTCTCACCTTACTGATTGAGACTAATAACATTCTATAAGCCATGAGTAACAGAAAAATTATAAAATAAAAGATAATTCCGAGAGAGGAGTCAAGATGGCGGAGAAGTAGCAGGCTGAGACTACTTCAGGTAGCGGGAGATCAGCTAGATAGCTTATGTAAAAATTACAAACACCTACAAATCCAACGGGAGATCGAAGAGAAGAAGAACAGCAATTCTAGAAACAGAAAATCAACCACTTTCTGAAAGGTAGGACTGGCAGAGAAGTGAATCCAAAGCGATGGGAAGATAGACCGTGGCGGGAGAGGCCGGCTCCCCGCAGGGTCACATAAGGATCGGGGGTGTCTGAGTGTCACAGAGCTTACAGGTATTAGAACGGGGAAGCTGGCTACAGAGCCGTGGAGTGAGCTCTAAGCTTGGGGTTACCTTGAACCGGTCGCAGGCTCAGTCAGCTCGGAGCACGGCCGGAGGCGAGGGTGACTGGAGTAATTGGGCGCTGTTCTCTGAGGGTGCACTGAGGAGTGGGGCCCAGGGCTCTCGGCTCCTCCAGGCCAGAGACTGGGAGGCCGCCATCTTCATTCCCGTCCTCCGGAACTCTACGGAAAGTGCTCAGGAAACAAAAGCTCCCAAAAGCAAACCCAAGCGAATTACTCACCCCGGCCCCTGGTAAGGGTGGTGCAACTCCGCCGGGGACAAGGACACTTGAGAATCACTACAATAGGCCCCTCCCGCAAAAGATCAACAAGAAATCCAGCCAGGACCAAGTTCACCTACCAAGGAGTGCAGTTTCAATACCAAGGAGAACAGCGGACTTCCAGAGGAAGAGAAAGCAAAGCACGGAACTCATGGCTTTCTCCCCATGATTCTTTAGCCTTGTAGTTAATTTAATATTTTTTTCTTTTTCAATTTTTTTTCTCTTCTTCTGCTAAATTTTTTTTAACATTTACCCTGTTCTTTTTTTTTTAACTTTTTTAACTAGTTTATCTAATATATATATATATTTTTTTCTTTTTACATTTTTTCTTTATTGGTTTTCTTCCTTTAATTGTTTCATTTTTTTTTTCTTTCTGAAACTCTTTTTATCCCTTTTCTCCCCCCTCATGATTTGGGATCTCTTCTGATTTGATTAAAGCATATTTTCATGGGGTTGTTGCCACCCTTTTAGTACTTTACTTGCTCCTTCATATACTGTTATCTGGACAAAATGACAAGGCGGAAAAATTCACCACAAAAAAAAAAAAAAAAGAAGAAGAGGCAGTACCAAAGGCTAGGGACTTAATCAATACAGACATTGGTAATATGTCAGATCTAGAGTTCAGAATGACGATTCTCAAGGTTCTAGCTGGGCTCAAAAAAGGCATGGAAGATATTAGAGAAACTCTCTCGGGAGATATAAAAGCCCTTTCTGGAGAAATAAAAGAACTAAAATCTAACCAAGTTGAAATCAAAAAAGCTATTAATGAGGTACAATCAAAAATGGAAGCTCTCACTGCTAGGATAAATGAGGCAAAAGAAAGAATTAGCGATATAGAAGACCAAATGACAGAGAATAAAGAAGCTGAGCAAAAAGGGACAAACAGCTACTGGACCACGAGGGGAGAATTCGAGAGATAAGTGACACCATAAGACGAAACAACATTAGAATAATTGGGATTCCAGAAGAAGAGGAAACAGAGAGGGGAGCAGAAGGTATATTGGAGAGAATTATTGGAGAGAATTTCCCCAATATAGCAAAGGGAACAAGCATCAAAATCCAGGAGGTTCAGAGAATCCCCCTCAAAATCAATAAGAATAGGTCCACACCCCATCACCTAATAATAAAATTTACAAGTCTTAGTGACAAAGAGAAAATTCTGAAAGCAGCCCGGGAAAAGAAGTCTGTAACATACAATGGTAAGAATGTTAGATTGGCAGCAGACTTATCCACAGAGACCTGGCAGGCCAGAAAGAGCTGGCATGATATATTCAGAGCACTAAATGAGAAAAACATGCAGCCAAGAATACTATATCCAGCTAGGCTATCATTGAAAATAGAAAGAGAGATTAAAAGCTTCCAGGACAAACAAAAACTGAAAGAATTTGCAAACACCAAACCAGCTCTATAGAAAATATTGAAAGGGGTCCTCTAAGCAAAGAGAGACCCTAAAAGTAGTAGATCAGAAAGGAACAGAGACAATATACAATAACAGTCACCTTACAGGCAATACAATGGCACTAAATTCATATCTCTCAATACTTACCCTGAATGTTAATGGGCTAAATGCCCCAATCAAAAGACACAGGGTATCAGAATGGATAAAAAAACAAAACCCATCTATAGGTTGCCTACAAGAAACTAATTTTAAACTCAAAGACACCTCCAGATTTAAAGTGAGGGGGTGGAAAAGAATTTACCATGCTAATGGACATCAGAAGAAAGCAGGAGTGGCAATCCTTATATCAGATCAATTAGATTTTAAGCCAAAGACTATCATAAGAGATGAGGAAGGACACTATATCATACTCAAAGGATCTGTCCAACAAGAAGATCTAACAATTTTAAATATCTATGCCCCTAACGTGGGAGCAGCCAACTTTATACACCAATTAATAACAAAATCAAAGAAACACATCACAATAATACAATAATAGAAGGGGACTTTAACACTCCCCTCACTGAAATGGACAGATCATCCAGGCAAAAGATCAACAAGGAAATAAAGGCCTTAAATGACACATTGGACCAGATGGACATCACAGATATATTTAGAACATTTCATCCCAAAGCAACAGAATACACATTCTTCTCTAGTGCGCATGGAACATTCTCGAGAATAGATCACATTCTTGGTCCTAAATCAGGTCTCAACCGTTACCAAAAGATTGGGATCATTCCCTGCATCTTTTCAGACCACAATGCTGTGAAGCTAGAACTCAATCACAAGAGGAAATTTGGAAAGAACCCAAATACATGGAGACTAAACAGCATCCTTCTAAAGAATGAATGGGTCAACCAGGAAATTAAAGAAGAATTGAAAAAATTCATGGAAACAAATGATAATGAAAACACAATGGTTCAAAATCTTGGGACACAACAAAGGCAGTCCTGAGAGGAAAATATATAGCGGTACAAGCCTTTCTCAAGAAACAAGAAAGGTCTCAGGTACACAACCTAACCCTACACCTAAAGGAGCTGGAGAAAGAACAAGAAAGAAACCCTAAACTCAGCAGGAGAAGAGAAATCATAAAGATCAGAGCAGAAATCAATGAAATAGAAACAAAAAAAAACAATAGAACAAATCAACGAAACTAGGAGCTGGTTCTTTGAAAGAACTAATAAGATTGATAAACCCCTGGCCAGACTTATCAAAAAGAAAAGAGAGAGGACCCAAATAAATAAAATCATGAATGAAAGAGGAGAGATCACAACTAACACCAGAGAAATACAGACAATTATAAGAACATACTATGAGCAACTCTACGCCAACAACTTTGACAATCTGGAAGAAATGGATGCATTCCTAGAGACATATAAACTACCACAACTGAACCAGGAAGAAAGAGAAAGCTTGAACAGACCCATAACCAGTAAGGAGATGGAAACAGTCATCAAAAATCTCCAAACAAACAAAAGCCCAGGGCCAGATGGCTTCCTGGGGGAATTCTACCAAACATTTAAAGAAGAACTAATTCCTATTCTCCTGAAACTGTTCCAAAAAATAGAAATGGAAGGAAAACTTCCAAACTCGTTTTATGAGGCCAGCATCACCTTGATCCCAAAACCAGACAAGGATCCCATCAAAAAAGAGAACTACAGACCAATATCCTTGATGAACACAGATGCAAAAATTCTCACCAAAATACTAGCCAATAGGATTCAACAGTACATTAAAAGGATTATTCACCACGACCAAGTGGGATTTATTCCAGGGCTGCAAGGCTGGTTCAACATCCGCAAAAAAATCAATGTGATAAAACACCTTAATAAAAGAAAGAACAAGAACCATATGATACTCTCCATAGATGCTGAAAAAAGCATTTGACAAAGTACAGCATCCCTTCCTGATCAAAACTCTTCAAAGTGCAGGGATAGAGGGCATAAACCTCAATATTATCAAAGTCATCTATGAAAAACCCACCGCAAATATCATTCTCAATGGAGAAAAACTGAAAGCTTTTCCGCTAAGGTCAGGAACACGGCAGGGATGTCCGTTATCACCACTGCTATTCAACATAGTACTAGAAGTCCTAGCCTCAGCAATCAGACAACAAAAGGAAATTAAAGGCATCCAAATCAGCAAAGAAGAAGCCAAACTATCACTCTTCGCAGATGATATGATACTATATGTGGAAAACCCAAAAGACTCAACTCCAAAACTGCTAGAACTTGTACAGGAATTCAGTAAAGTGTCAGGATATAAAATCAATGCACAGAAATCAGTTGCATTTCTCTACACCAACAACAAGACAGAAGAAAGAGAAATTAAGGAGTCCATCCCATTTATAATTGCACCCAAAACTATAAGATACCTAGGAATAAACCTAACCAAAGAGACTAAGAATCTATACACAGAAAACTATAAAGTACTCATGAAAGAAATTGAGGAAGACACAAAGAAATGGAAAAATGTTCCATGCTCCTGGATTGGAAGAATAAATATTGTGAAAATGTCTATGCTACCTAAAGCAATCTACACATTTAATGCAATTCCTATCAAAGTACCATCCATTTTTTTTCAAAGAAATGGAACAAATAATCCTCAAATTTATATGGAACCAGAAAAGACCTCGAATAGCCAAAGGAATATTGAAAAAGAAAGCCAAAGTTGGTGGCATCACAATTCCGGACTTCAAGCTCTATTACAAAGCTGTCATCAAGAAGACAGCATGGTACTGGCACAAAAACAGACACATAGATCAATGGAACAGAATAGAGAGCCCAGAAATAGACCCTCAACTCTATGGTCAACTAATCTTTGACAAAGCAGAAAAGAATGTCCAATGTAAAAAGGACAGCCTCTTCAATAAATGGTGTTGGGAAAATTGGACAGCCACATGCAGAAAAATGAAATTGGATCATTTCCTTACACCACACACGAAAATAGACTCAAAATGGATCAAGGATCTCAATGTGAGAAAGGAATCCATCAAAATCCTTGAGGAGAACACAGGCAACAACCTCTTCGACCTCAGCCGCAGCAACATCTTCCTAGGAACATCGCCAAAAGCAAGGGAAGCAAGGGCAAAAATGAACTATTGGGATTTTATCAAGATCAAAAGCTTTTGCACTGCAAAGGAAACAGTTAACAAAACCAAAAGACAACTGACAGAATGGGAGAAGATATTTGCAAATGACATATCAGATAAAGGGTTAGTGTCCAAAATCTATAAAGAACTTAGCAAACTCAACACCCAAAGAACAAAGAATCCAATCAAGAAATGGGCAGAGGACATGAACAGACATTTCTGCAAAGAAGACATCCAGATGGCCAACAGACACATGAAAAAGTGCTCCACATCACTCGGCATCAGCGAAATACAAATCAAAACCACAATGAGATATCACCTCACACCAGTCAGAATGGCTAAAATTAACAAGTCAGGAAATGACAGATGCTGGCGAGGATGCGGAGAAAGGGGAACCCTCCTACACTGTTGGTGGGAATGCAAGCTGGTGCAACCACTCAGGAAAACAGCATGGAGGTTCCTCAAAATGTTGAAAATAGAACTACCCTATGACCCTGCAATTGCACTGCTGGGTATTTACCCTAAAGATACAAACGTAGTGATCTGAAGGGGCACGTGCACCCGAATGTTTATAGCAGCAATGTCTACAATAGCCAAACTATGGAAAGAACCTAGATGTCCATCAACAGACGAATGGATAAAGAAGATGTGGTATATATACACAATGGAATACTATGCAGCCATCAAAAGAAATGAAATCTTGCCATTTGCGACGACGTGGATGGAACTAGAGGGTATCATGCTTAGTGAAATAAGTCAATCGGAGAAAGACAACTATCATATGATCTCCCTGATATGAGGGAGAGGAGATGCAACATGGGGGGTTGAGGGGGTAGGAGAAGAGTAAATGAAACAAGATGGGATTGGGAGGGAGACAAACCATAAGTGACTCTTAATCTCACAAAACAAACTGAGGGTTGATGGGGGGAGGGGTTTGGGAGAGGGGGGGTGGGGTTATGGACATTGGGGAGGGTATGTACTATGGTGAGTGCTATGAAATGTGTAAACCTGGCGATTCACAGACCTGTACCCCTGGGGATAAAAATATATTATATGTTTTAAAAAAATAAAATTTAAAAATAAATAAATAAATAAATAAAAGATAATTCCAAAAATGAACCACTATGTAATGCTCAGTACATAAAATATATCACATAGTTTAAACAGTGGGACTTTCCTGTCCCCACTAAACAAATATTTCAAGAATATCCATTTGAGGGGGCACCTGGGTGGCTCAGTGAGTTAAAGCCCCTGCCTTTGGCTCAGGTCATGATCCCAGGGTCCTGGGACTGAGCCCTGCATCAGGCTCTCTGCTCAGAAGGGAGACTGCCTCTTTCTCTCTCTCTCTCTTTCTGCCTGCCTCTCTGCCTACTTATGATCTTTGTCAATAAATAAATAAAATATTAAAAAAAAAAGGAATTCCATTTGAAATGGAAACAAATCATTAGCCAGTGCAATGAAACTCCATGTTCCAGGCAGAAGCTGTGTAATCCTTGACTAAGCATGTCCAGATCTCTGAACTAGGACAGCAGCCATGGCTGGAAACTAGGTATATGCATTTAAAACCAATAAGACACTAAAACCCAGTCTTCTTTTCAGAATCTGTCTGTAGTATGGGGATCTTGTGGTTGCTCTAGTCACAAAATCCAATAAAACGTCCTCTTTCCTACAAGGGAAGTATTCTTTTTAAACTTGCCCTTCAAAAAGCCTATAAGCGGGGACGCCTGGGTGGCTCAGTTGGTTAAGCAGCTGCCTTCGGCTCAGGTCATGATCCCAGCGTCCTGGGATCAAGTCCCACATCGGGCTCCTTGCTAGGCAGGGAGCCTGCTTCTCCCTCTCCCTCTGCCTCTGCCTGCCATTCTGTCTGCCTGTGCTAGCTCGCTCTCCCTCTCTCTCTCTGACAAATAAATAAATAAAATCTTTAAAAAAAAAAAAAGCCTATAAGCGGCTGGGAACATAAATGATAAAGGGGTGGGACTGAGAAAGAAACTCAATGTCAAGCCACTGAGATTTTAGCTTTAATACACTAGCACAACAGCTTAAGTCACTAATAGAAGTGAAGACTTAAATATATGCTAAGGGATGATTTAGTTAGATCATCTCCTTTACTTTCAGCAAATTTTGACATAAAGGATGTCACAGAGAAGCCAGGAAGGCATTTATGAGGATATTCAGTCAAGGGGAAAGAAATGCTTATAGGCAGGACAAGGAAATCTTTAAAACCTTTACAGGTTTGTTCTGTGACAACCTTTCAATGATGTAGTTTATTAAAAAACTCTCTCTCTCTCTTTTTTTTAGATTTGATACCAAAGAAATTGGAGCAGAGAAACCTTGAAGATTTTAGCTGAAAGTCTTTAAAAAGTTTATAAAGACTTTATACCAGTTTACAAAATAATAGGGGATTTTTAACCTAAATATTATTGTTCAACTTGCAACCATTGAAAAGTGATTCATAATTCAGGAGTCCTTCTGAATACAAACAGCACATACTTAGGGTCACTTAAAGGTTTATCAGTTCCTGGCTCCCATGGTAGGAGAGCACACTTAAAATGTGAGTTAAAGGGGTGCCTGGGTGGCTCAGTGGGTTAAAGCCTCTGCCTTCGGCTCAGGTCATGATCCCAGGGTCCTGGGATCGAGCCCCACATTGGGCTCTCTGCTCAGCAGGGAGACTGCTTCATCCTCTCTCTCTGCCTGCTTCTCTGCCTACTTGTGATCTCTGTCTGTCCAATGAATAAATAAAATATTTGGAAAAAAAAAAAGAAAATGTGAGTTAAAATCCATACAGTTTTCAAACACTTAATCTTAATTTTGATTAGAATCATACAGACTGATAACACAACAGCTAAACCACACTTGTACATTCCACTGTCATTATCACCTCAAATTTCCACTTCTAAGAGTGAAACAGATTTAACTCTCTTTACCATTCTTATATTTACCTTCAAAATTCCTTATAACTGCTTATAGTTATTGTTCCCCATTTTCATTTTAGATATTATACATTGACATGCTACTAATAAGAATGAGGATTTAATTCCACTGAATTCTCATTGCTCCAAATAACATCCCCTTAAATACACTGCCCTCCCTGATCTTTTAAATATCATAATTTAGGTGAGAGCAGTATTCACTAATATAACTATGACAAAAATACAACTGAGCCATGCAGTGTACTATGAGACAATTTATCTTGTGTAGTATCTTTCTCTTCCCTGGAGGTTATAATCATCTTATTTTTTCTTTAGTTTCATTTTCTATACACTTTGCTCTAATTCATACCCAGCTCCCCTACACAACTGCAAAACTACAAAATTCCCAGTGATACATTTAAACATGTTTGTTTCTTTTTTTTTTTTTTCTCCCCCTGGCATATTCCACCTGGAGACCCCTATCCTCCTGAAATTATTAGGACTGTTTTCTACCTAGGTCTGCTGCATAGGGGTCAAAATGAAACCTCCCTTTACAATGAGTCTGTGTGTGTTCTCTGCCATTATGAACATGCTTGAAATGAATGATAATTGGAGGACTCAGCAAAGAAATAAAAATTCTCTTCAATGAAACAGAAGACATAAAGAAGTAAATAGAAATTTTAGAATGGGAAAATATAGTAACCAAAATAAAAATCTCAGTGGATGGACTGGGGAACAGAAAAAAAGGGGCAAAGGAAAGAATCAGGGAACTAGAAGTAGAACAACAGAAATTACTCAACTTAAAGAATTGAAATAAAAAGTTGACCAGAAAAAAAAAAAAAAAAAAAATATATATATATATATATATATATATATATATATATATATATGAACAGAGCCTGCCTCTGGGACCTAAGGGATGATAATAAAAGATCTCACACTCATATTACCAGATTTCCCAAAGAAGAGGAAAAAGAAGGAAGACCTGAAAAAGTAAGGAAGAAATAATGGCTTAACTTCTTAAATTTGGCAAGAGATATAAACCTACAGATTCAAGAAAATGAATGACCCTACAACAGAATAAATCCAAAGAAATCTGTGTCAAAACACATCCTAATTAAATACCTTAAAACTAAAGACAAAAAAACAAAAAACAAAACTGAAAGTGGAGAGAGAAAAATGATACGTTACCTATAAGATAAAAATAATTTTATTTTTTTTAAGCTTTTATTTATTTGCGAGCAATAGAGAGTACAAATGAGGGGAGGGGTAGAGAGAGAGGGAGAAGCAGACTCCCCACTCAGCAGGGAGCCTGACATGAGGTTAATCCCAAGGCCCTGAGATCATGACTTGAGCCACAGGCAGATACTTAACCAACTGAGCCATCCAGGAGTCCCGAGAAAAGTAATTTTAATGACTGTGAATTCTCATCAGAGACCATGCAGGCCAGAAGAATTGGCACCATATTTTTCCATACTAAAAGAAAAGAACTATCAACCCAGAATCCTTTGCTCCAGTGAAAATATCCTTCAGTAATAAGGAGGAAATCAAGAATGAAAGAAAACTAAGAGAATATGTTACTAGCAGAACAAAGCTAAAAGAATCCCTAAGGGAATTCAGAAATCAAAGAAATTGAAATAAGGAAAACAATACATAAAATCAATGAGATAAAAAGCTGGTCCTTTGCAAAGATCAATATAACTGACAAAGAAAAAGAAAGACTGGCAAAGAAAAAGAAGATAAAGGACACGAATGACCAATATCAAGAATGAAATAGAAAGTATCAGTATTTCTGATCAGAAATATCAGTAACAGTCCCTGCAGACGTCAAAAGGATGACAAAGGGATGTAAGACAACTTTACACACATAAATTTGACAACTTAGATCAAATGGGCCAATTCCTTGAAAAATCTAAACTGCCACAACTTCTCAATATGAAGTAGATAATTTGAATAGCCCTGTAGCTATTGAGAAAACAGAATTTGTAACTTAAACACATTTTGCAGAAATCTCAAAACTCATATGTTTCACTGGATAATTCTATTGAATGTTTATGTTTAAAGAATTGACATCAATTCTACACAAACTCTTCCAGAAGACAGAAGAGGACAGCATACTTTCCAATTCACTTTATGAATTTTACTATATAGCTATAGTAACTGAAATGCTGTGTGTTGACACTGAGATAGATACACAGATCACTGGACTAGAATAGAGAATCCAGGAATAGAATAAAAATGCCCAACTGATTTTTGACAAAGATGCAAAGGCAATTCAGTGGAGGAAAAAAAACATTTCACCAAAGCTTCTGGAACAATGAGCTATCCTGGGGCAAATAACTAACAAACAAACAAACAAAAGAAGCCCAACCTTTTTCTCACACCTTTATATAAAAAATAACTCAAAATGGGTCACAGACTTAACTACGAAAGGTAAAACTATAAAACTTTAAAGGAAAATCTTCCAGATCTATAGCTAAGTAAAGTATTCTTAGACTTAACACTAAGGAATCATCATAAAAGGAAACGTTGAGGGCGCCTGGGTGGCTCAGTGGGTTAAAGACTCCGCCTTTGGCTCAGGTCATGATCCTGAGGTCCTGGGATCAAGCCCCGCCTTGGGCTCTCTGCTCAGCAGGGAGCCTGCTTCCCCCCCTCTTTCTATCTACCTGCCTCTCTGCCTACCTGTGATCTCTGTCTGTCAAATAAATAAATAAATAAATAAATCTTTAAAAAAAAGGAGGAAAATTTGATAAATTGGACTTCATATATATAAAAATGAAAATTGCTCTTTGGTAATTTCTTTTTTTTAATTTTTTATTTTTTATTAACATATAATGTATTATTAGCCCCAGGGGTACAGGTCGGTGAATCATCAGGCTTACACACTTCACAGCACTCACCATAGCACATACCCTCCCCAATGTTCATAACCCAACCACCCTCTCCCTACCCTCCGCCCCCCGCCACCCTCAGTTTGTTTTGAGAGATTAAGAGTCTGTTATGGTTTGTCTCCCTCCCGCTCCCATCTTGTTTTTTTCCTTCCCTACTCCCCAAACCCCCCACTTTGCCTCTCAACTTCCTCATATCAGGGAGATCATATGATAGTTGTCTTTCTCTGATTGATTTATTTCTCTCAGCATAATACCCTCTAATTCCATCCATGTTGTTGTCACAAATGGCAAGATGGAGATACTGACTGGGAGAAAATATGTGCAATCTATATAAGAAAGAATTGTTGTCTCCATCATATAAAACAGCTCTCTAAACTCATGTAAAAATAGAAACTATCCAGTCAGAAATGGGCAAAGACATGAAGAGCCATTTTGCTAGAAGACATACGGCACATAAAAGATGTTCAACATTAGTAAGCCAGTGAGAGACAACCACACATGGAGAAACTGGATCACTCATGCATTGATGGTAGGAACGTAAAATGATACAATCATTCTGAGAACATTTTGATAGTTTCTGAAAAAAACTAAACTTGCAACTAACATGCAATCCATTAGCTGCATTCTTGGTTATTTATCATAGAGAAATTAAGAGTTATGTTCATATCAAAACCTATACACTAATATTTATAGCCCTAAAATGGAAACAATTCCTATATCCCTCAATGGATGATGAAACAACCTACCATAATCCATACCATGCAACATTGCTCAGCAATAAAAAGGAATGTCCATGCAACAGCCTGGATGAATCTCCAGAAAATTACTCCAAATGAAAAAAAAAAAAAAAAAAAAAACAATCCCATAAGTTTACATGGCATAGGCTTCCATTATTATAATGTTCTTGAAATAACAACATTCTAGAAACAGAGGACAGACTGAGGTATTCCAAAGATTAAGAAGAGGTTGTGGGTGGGAAGAAAGTGTGTATGGCTATAAAAGTGCAAATAAAGGAACTTTCTGAGATGTTTCATCATCAGATTATATTTGCGCATCCCAACTCTGGGTTTGTTGGTGAATTTTTTACTTAGCCAGTGAGCAATCACAACACAGTTTTATGCTTTACTTGTCATCCCACAGACTTTATATCACCCTATCTGACATAAAATTATATTATTTCCAAAAAATAGCCTATTAAACAAGAGAAAGATGCTAATATAAATGTAGTTAATTTTTAGTGTTGGGATATGCCAGGGAAAAACAAAGTGTTAATAAAAAAGAAAATCAGTTATACTTATGTTTTTAAAATTTGAGAGCTTCCTCAAGGTACTGGCATATATCCCTTGAGAATGTCAATGATTCAGGAATACATATACGAATTACCATTTTATTAGAGAAATTTAAGTAAGATGTGAAATAATTAAATAGCATAATATGTAGTATGAAGGTTTCCAGTAATGTAAAAACAGATTAAAATTCATAAGGATTCTTATATCTAAGGATGAACCAACAGACATTGAAATCACATGAACAAAGAGTCAATATTTTTAAAATACTACATCACTTGGGAAGATATTGTCTGAAATATTATTTCTGTGCAGTTTCTTAATATTTTCTCTTTTGTTCTAACTCCCACATGTAGTTTGAGGGTTATAGTTTCTAATACAGATCAAAGAAGTTTTCTTTCAGTTGGATACAATCATCACGACATCACATCTTTGCTATCATAGTCCTTCCTCCCCCAGTTCATAATGAAGTATTCTAACACTGATTCAGTTGGAGGAGGGAGTATTGATATATCAGTAAATAACAACAGCAAAAATACTCCATATATTTTCTGTCCTTCAAGTCCAGACATTAACAGTATGCTTTAAACCATCACACAAATGACATAGCAAAAACAATGCATATTATTATATTTTCTTCAATTTTTTAGTGTAGTTAGTATTACCTCCCTCCACAAACATCTATAGTTGCCAATTCCAGTGAGTTTGGCCATTATACATATGCAATTTGGAAAATAATTGTTCAAAGGAATTTTTTCTTCCACGAAATTTTACATAATTTTCATTGCAAACAATCTACTTTTATCATGTCACATGGAAACTTATAGTTTAGTAATTTTGCTTCACGTGAGTTTTTGTTTGATTTGGTTTTGTTCATTTTTTGTTTTATTTTTGTTTTTGTCAGAGAGAGAGCACACAATCAGGGGGAGCAACAGGCAAAGGGAGCAGCAGACTTCCCACTGAGCAGGGAGCCCAATGTAGGGCTTGATCCCAGGACCACAGGATCACGACCTGAATTGAAGGCAGACACTTAATCAACTGAGGCACCCAGGCATCCCATCGCATGAGTTTTTAATAGCTCACAATGATGTTGAAATAAATTATAAAATGTTTGTGACCATATCAACATGCAGTCTTACAGCCATATATAAAATTATGTAAAATTTATACTTAAATCTGACAGAACTTGGGCATGACTTGATCTATTCCCATTATCTGAGGACATATGAAGTTGGGAAAAGCATGAGAATAGTTTCTGGAACTTTCCAGTTCCCTCAGGAAATAATTAAATGATCTACTCAGGATTCCATAGGAAATTTCTCTGACCACAATCGACTTTTTATGTCTATAAGTGGTAATTCCTTTTTCTTCAAAGTTTCTTCAACTTTATATTTAAGCAGGAAAGGATTACAGTTTTTGAGGAAACTTAGACAAAGAAGGGGAAGTTTAATTATACAGAGTACAGCATTTATATTTTGCATTTATTACTTAAGTCTAAGAAAACTGAGCTGAAATTTTTCATCATTTGTTCTATGGAACAAATTTAAAGTATTTAAAGTTGTGATATATTCGTGCATCTTTCTCATATTCACCATATAGTAGAATGGAAAAACTACTGCATTTAGAATTTAAAATTTAAATTTAAATCTAAATTTAAAAAAAATTAGAATTTAAAAACAAATGCTAGGTTTCAGTTTTGATTCTAGGCAGTATCATTATACCCAGTCAAAAATGGAAAATCTTATTAGTTGCAAAGTGGGTCTTTCCTACCTAGCCCAGAGCCATAAATGTTTGTATAGTATTTCATATTGCTGTCATACCAGCATAACAGAAGATAACTTAATTTTCATTCTTTCTCTTTATATATGTTCAAGCTTTTAAAGCATATTGTACAAATTATCTCTAGTTTTACTTTTTTTTAAAACAATGTTAGTTTCAACATAATGGTGAAACATAGTAATGGTGTACAGCATAGTGATTTGACAATTATATACATAAAGAATTGCTCATCACAGTGTGTGTCCTTACCATCTGTCACTATACAAAGTTATTACCATATTATTAGCTATATTCCCTATGCTGTACTTTCATTCCCATGATTTATTTATTTTACAACTGGAAGTCTGTATCTCTTAATTCCCCCTTACTGTACCTAAAGAATGTATCAGTTCTTATAAAAACCACTTGACATTTTTCCCACTTTATATACTGGATTTATACTGTTAGGTGCATATAGGTTCACAGTTATTATATCAATCAAGTAATGTCTACACTTATACATAATGATGCCCTTAACTCTGAATTCTATTACTCCAATGGTAATACTGTTTCCCACATTATTTTTCTCCTTGTTAGTAACATTTTACACTCTTCTATTTCAAAAATTCCTATGCCATTAAGTTCTAAATGTAAATCTGTAAATGCTGAGTTTTATTTCTTTTTAGTCATGTGGAGAATATTTGCCTTTTAAGTAAGATTATTTTGCTTATATTGATAATGATTACTTTTCTTTCATCTTATTCTTTATCATATTAAGTACTTAATTTCATTGGAGTTCTTTGAACTTTTGATAACATTCTTATTTCAGTTTTTCTGTTACTGGTTTCAAAGTTATGCTTTCTGTCCTCTTTATTTGAATCAGAACTTCTGAATAGTGGTACTAATGACCTTTTGGGCTGGATAATTCTTTGTCATGAGGCGCTGTCCTGTGCACTGTAAGAAGCTTATTAGCAGCATGACTGATGTCTAGCCACTAGATGATAATAGCATGCCCCCTCCTTGAGTTATGACAACCAAAAAAGTCTCCAGTCATTGCCAAATGTCCCAGAGGTGGAAAACATACTCTCAGTTGAGAAACAATACTTTAAATATTGTCTATAAACTGTTACATGCACATACATTAAAACAAAGCTCAATATTAATATACATCATATTTTTTGTGCAGAGGCGATGGGAACTTTAAAATGTTATGTCTGAACTCCTTCCTTGCAGATTTCATTTCCTTGCTGGTAAAGTATTTCCTTCTGAAATAGCACTTTCTGTGAGTATAAAGTCTCTTACTGGGTGTGTATCTGAAAATATGTTTATTTTACCCTTACTTTCAAATGATAGTTGAGGTTGAGTTTGAGAGATGATATTATTTTTCCTCAGCAATTAGGATCTATGACTCTATTTGGGTGTGGCATGTATCATTGCCCATGAGAAGTCAACTGACAGTGCTCTGTATGCATTATTTTGTCATTATTTTTGATATTCTGTAGTTTGATGAGATGTTATTCTATATGTGGATTTGTTTTTAAATTATTCTACTTAGGATTTGGCAAGTATTTTTAATCTGAATATTCATGATTTCTTCAATTCTGGAAAATTTTCCAACATCCCCTCTTCAGATAATGCTTTAACCTTATTTTGTGGGCTCTGTCCTAGAACTACAGTAAAAATAAATTGGAAAATCCCATTCTTTCTATCTCAACTTTCACATTTCTAAAACTTTATCTGGTTTTGCTTCAGTCTCAGTGATTTCCTTATATTCGTATATCATTTCATCAGCCCTCTCTTTAGCACTGTCCAACATAACTGCTTAAACATGAGTTTCTAATGTTGATAACAACATTGTTTAATTCTAATTTACATTTCTTTCTTCATATCTGCCTCTTTTTCCTCATTGTATTTATTCTTGAATTTTGATTATTACTTTTTTTTAAGATTTTATTTATTTATTTGAGAGAGAGACAGCAAGAGAGAGCATGAGAGGGGAGAAGGTCAGAGGGAGAAGCAGACTCCCTGTGGAGCTGGGAGCCCGATGTAGGACTCATTCCCAGAACTCTGGATCATGACCAGAGCCAAAGGCAGTCACTCAACCCAATGAGCCATCCAGGCACTCTGATTGTTATTACTTTTATCTCTGAATATTTTAAACCTCTTTTATAATAACTCTTTTAGATTTGCCTAAAAAGATCGATGAGATATGAATTTTCTTGTTTTTGTAGTTTCCAGATCTGATTTTGGCTACTTATTTCCTTTGCATATGCTGAAGTTTGTACAAATGAGCTCACTGTCAGTGGAAGTTATTTGCCTATCGGAGGACTCAGTGACCTAAGTTGTGAAGATGTCCTTCCAGTTTCTAGGTAAATGTCTTGGCTCTGTACTTCCCTCAGTGCACTGGGTAAATGTGCAAATTCAGACATCACATCCCCAAGTTTATGTTTTCTATTTCCCTCAGGTTACATGTATTCTTCCAGTGACCCATGGAGACTAGATGCCCTCTGCTCTATCCCAAGACCAGTGGGCAATGTGAGACAACTCATGCAGTTTCTTTCTTCTCTTAATTTAGGAAGCTCAGCTCTCTCTCCCAGACACCAGGCTCATGGCCACCATAGGCATCTTGGTGAAGTTGTTAAAGCCCAGCCATTTAGATATATATTAAATCCAAATACTCCATGGGATATATTTCATATCACTCCCTGTTCAAGTTCCCTCATATTTTCTGGCACCAGAGATTTCTCTTCTTACTTTTAAGCTTGGCTTTAAATTTACATTTTATTGATTATATTTCACCAATATAATGTTAGTACATAATTTCTATGTTTAAGGTTTTTCCATATCAGCTGAGTTTTCTGTATGGACAAAAATTTGTTTGATTTTCTAACATATCAATTTTTCTCATTATTTGTTTCTATATCTAATTAAAAAACATTTTATTGTGCTCTACTTAGATCCTAACCTTTTCTTTCCTTATAAGTTTTCTGCTTCTGTTTCATAGAGACTGTTTCTCTTCATATCCTACTGAAAATATTTTTTTTAAAGATTTTATTTATTTATTTGACAGACAGAGATCACAAGTAGGCAGAGAGAGAGGAGGAAGCAGGCTCCCTGCTGAGCAGAGAGCCCAATGTGAGACTCGGTCCCAGGACCCTGGGATCATGACCTGAGCCAAAGGCAGAGGCTTTAACCCACTGAGCGACCCAGGTGCCCCCCACCCAACCTATTTTTAAATACTTTGTTTGTTCATAGAGCAAGTATTTTTCAGATGCCTGCCTTCATTTTTGTTTTAGGATGATGTTCTTTCTCCCTTCAACCACAGTAAATTTTTCATAAGTTCTGTACTAAGGTCTTTTTCTTTTTTACCTTCTAAGTTCACCCTTCACCCTGTGTGCCCTCATAGTGTGCACTGTGAAGCTAATACATATGGACTAATCAACAGACTGGAAAATCTCATGGCTTCCAGTTGAGTTCAGGCAATAGGAGCATCTGCAGGAGATTGGAGGACAGGAGCAAAATGGAACTATTTCCCCGCTGTCATTTCTTCTGAGTTGTTCAGACTTAGCAGAGCACCTGTGAGGGTCTCTCTCAGGTATTCCCTGGACTTGGCCCTTCAGATCTGGAGTAGAAATAGGTCCCTATGTTTGTCAACCCTGGGAATCTTCTCCATCCTTTCTTTTCTACACTCTGCCCACACCTTGGTAAAACATTCCCTTTATTAAATTATTTTCTTGTACTCAGTTTTGCATTTTGTTTTGTTTCGCTTTCTGTGTCCTAATTAATAAATGTTTCACTTCGTATTTTACATTTTACTATTATTTTTCTTCCTTCTTTATGGGGAGGTGATCTATCTAGAGCAGCCAAAGCAAATGTGGAGTTTCTTCAGCGATAGTCTTAAAAATGTGTTAAACAATTATGATTTTCATATTTATAGCTTGAATTTATTGCTTTCATATAGCAAAGCTTGGTTAGAATCAAATTTCTTCCATCTCATTGCCTATCTCTCCAATATTCTCTGCAATACTCAGTACCAGTTGTGACACACATATTTAGCTAGTCAAGTTGCTTTTTTTGTAGAAAGGAAATAAAATGCCACTTTCTGGCATACACAGATTTTGAAAAGACATGCATATGTATATTTGAAGAGGTACTTCATCTGACTGAGCCACTAAAACAAAGAGAGGGACCCAATACTAGAAAAGTTAGGCTCTAAAAAGACTTGCAGAAGCATTCTGCTTCCACTGGGGTCAAGTAGCTCTTATTAGACCAGACAAACTTAGATTGATAAAAACCATCAATTTTGGAAAAATAAAATAAAATAAACCCATGAGCTGATGGCTTTGGAAAGGGAACAAAAGCAGACAGAATTTAGAGGTGAGATGTTACTTGGAAGAAAGGAAAGGAACCTGGTGAGTTTCCTGTTTATAAAACATTTAGCCTGGGGGCAGGCCCCTGTCTGCACCTCTAGAGGTGGTTGAAACTGATCCACAGTTTTACTTACTTCAAAGAACCAAAAGACATGGTTCAGTGGGCAACTCCAGCCACTAGAATATGAGGAGGAAAAATGCTAGAAAAGGAGAAAGAAAACTAGGGAAAGGGAGTCACAGTTTCTGTGTATAACTTGAACCAAATCTCTGGCAACTCATCTAAGGCTGAAAGAACTCAACTGAGTTCTGACATGCTGCCCATAGCAGGGAAACAGTTTTGCACTTGGTCTTCAACAAAATTGTTTACAAAATAAACAAAACAACCCTTGTAGTTATTTTCTCATTGACCTTAGCAGTCCAGAGCAAAGCTTGTCTGTGCAAGAAGGGCTTCCTTCCATTGGGTTCTGTTTCTTCTTTTGGTCTCCCCTACTCAACTCCTCCCTAATTCCTCGACATGTTTTCTTGAACCTCCATTCATCTTTCTACCACCCAGATAGAATCTCTTGTCCCTTTTCCTAGGGATTGTCACTCAGTCATAATTTACAAGTAATGAAAACAAACTGAAAACAGCTCAACAACAACAAAAAAGAGGTGAATACTATATAAAGCAAAGAAATGCAAGACAAAAAAAGAGGTATATTTTATGCAGAACAGGGTGGGCCTAGTAGAAGAAAGTCATCATATCTAGAAAAACAAAGACATTTCTTTTTCTTAGGCTACATGACCTTTTGTCATTATTTCTCTCTATGTGTGGTCCAGCATTGGCAAGACTAAGGAGAGAACCCTGCCCTTGAGTCTACATAACTACTTGGCTTCCACTCTGATGTAAGTCATTCTCTGAGTCTGATATATGGGAAAAATAAAAAACCAAAATCAAGAGAAAGACCTGATGAAAGGCCTGGCTTTGAGAGTTCTGGTGAAGACAACTGGCCCCCATCAGCAGGGCCTGGAGAAATAAATGTGCATTAGTGTTGAAAGGAATTGGGTAGGTGGGTTGCATGACCCACACAGGATGCTTCTGGGACACAGAAAACTTTCTTCTAAGAAGAGGAGGACAAATTGTCTGTCAAAAATACTGCAACCTTTGAAATCAATAATCGGTGATATCGTAGTATAGCACTTATTTACAATAGAAAACTGTTTTCATGATGGGGACGCTGCTAGGATACTTGTTAAACCCAAAGTATTTCCTCTGCTATCCACAAAAGCAGAGTTGAAGAGATCAAGGTAATGGTCATTTTGATTGCCAAGGACCTTAGGTTATAGGTTTTTTTCATCCTCAAAATTCAAATAGCATGATTTGATACACTATCTTATTTTCTAATGATAGCTATAGAAAAGGCAAATACATTCTCTCTTTTTATTATTTTCCATCTAGAACTTCTGGATATTCTTTTGTTAGTTATCATATTTATAATCCTTTCTCTATTGAGAGGGGAGGGTTTTAAGACCCAGTAAAAGACTATATGGGAATATAATGAATATATCAAAATGTTAACAATGGTTATCTTTGGGAGTAAGAGTTGTGAGTGGTTTTATTTCATTAAAAAACATGCTTTAAGGGGCGCCTGGGTGGCTTGGTGGGTTGGGCCTCTGCCTTTGGCCCAGGTCATGATCCTGGGGTCCTGGGATCGAGCCCCACGTCTGGCTCTCTGTTCAGCGGGGAGCCTGCTTCCCTGCCTGCCTCTCTGCCTACTTGTGATTTCTGTCTGTCAAATAAATGAATAAAATCTTTAAAAAAAAACAAAACAAAACAAAAACATGCTTTAAATGTTCTCTAAATAATTGCATTCCTTTAATAATAGAAAATTAACATTATAAAATAATGAATTCTAAGTGAACAAGGGAAAATGTTTTGTAAATAAGAACTGTGGGTAGAAAGAGTGATTAAAGCTGTGCAAGCATCCAAAAATAGCTGAAAAAAGCACAGAAGTAAAAACCAGGCCAACTTAGAGAAAAGAGAATGCTAGAAAATGGTAAATAAATTTAGAGTTACAATAAAAGAGAAAAAAAAATTAAGAAATAAAGGTCATCATGAGAGACAATAAAAGAAAGCTGGAGGTAGAGGTTCACATTCACCTTTAGATACATGTGTTACAATGGCAAATAAAAACAGATTCTGCAACAGAGAGGCACAGAAAGCTTTCAGTTAAAAATTCTGAAAGACAAAATTTTGTTTGCGTTGGTAACCTGTATGTTCAAAAAAACCTCCACTGGCCTGACAGGGGATGAAGGGTGAGGAAGGGAAACAAGGTCCATGATGCAAATAATAAAACATGAGAAAATAAAGAAAATTTAGATCTGATTACTTAATCGGATCATTTGAATATTTATTTATCTTTTCTCTGCCATAAATCTGGCAGCAGGAAGAAGGGGAAATAACCTAACAGTAGAGCACCAATTTCTCAATGCTGGCCTAGAACCAGCCAGGGCTGCCATTGATCAAGATTTTTTTTTTAATTTAATTTTATTTGTGTGTGTGTGTGTGTGTGTGTGTGTTCCAAAATTCATTGTTTATGCACCACATCCAATGCTCCATGCAATACATGCCCTCCTTAATACCCACCACTAGGCTCACCCAACCCCCCACCCCTCTCCCCTCCAAAACCCTCAGTTCGTTTCTCAGAGTCCACAGTCTCTCATGGTTTGTCTCCCCCTCCGATTTCCCCCAATTCACTTCTCTCCATCTCCCAACGTCCTCCATGTTATTCCTTATGTTCCACAAGTAAGTGAAACCACATGATAATTGACTCTGTTTGACTTATTTCACTCAGCATAATCTCCTCCAGTCCCGTCCATGTTGATACAAAAGTTGGGTATTCATCCTTTCTGCTGGAGGCATAATACTCCATTGTATATATGGACCATATCTTCCTCATCTGTTCGTCTGTTGAAGGCCATCTTGGTTCTTTCCATAGCTCGGCAACTGTGGCTGTTGCTGCTATGAACATTTGGGTACAGATGGCCCTTCTTTTCACTACATCTGCATCTTCAGGGTAAATACCCAGTAGTGCAATTGTCAGGTCATAGGGTAGCTCTATTTTTAATTTCTTAAGGAATCTCCACATTGTTTTCCAAAGTGGCTGCACCAACTTGCATTCCCACCAACAGTGTAAGAGGGTTCCCCTTTCTCTACATCCTCTCCAACACTTGTTGTTTACTGTCTTGTTGATTTTGGCCATTCTAAGTGGTGTAAGGTGGTATATCTCAATGTGGTTTTGATTTGAATCTCCCTGATGGCTAATGATGATGAACATTTTTTCATGTGTCTGTTAGCCATTTGTATGTCTTCTTTGGAGAAGTATCTGTTCATGTCTTCTGCCCATTTTTGGACATGATTATCTGTTTTGTGTGTGTTGAGTTTGAGGAGTTCTTTATAGATCTTGGATATCAGCCCTTTGTCTGTAGTGTCATTTGTAAATATCTTCTCCCATTCTGTGGGTTGCCTCTTTGTTCTGTTGACTGTTTCCTTTGCTGTGCAGAAGCTTTTGATCTTGATGAAGTCCCCAAAGTTCATTTTTTCTTTTGTTTCCTTTGCCTTTGGAGACATGTCTTGAAAGAAGTTGCTGCGGCTGATGTCAAAGAGGTTACTACCTATGTTCTCCTCTAGAATTTTGATAGAATCCTGCTTCATGTTGAGGTCTTTTATCCATTTCAAGTTTATCTTTGTGTATGGTGCAATAGAATAGTCAAGTTTCATTCTTCTACACATAGCAGTCCAATTTTCCCAGCACCATTTATTGAAGAGCCTGTCTTTTTTCCACTGGATATTTTTTCCTGCTTTGTCAAAGATTATTTGACCATAGAGTTGAGAGTCCATATCTGGGCTCTCTACTCTGTTCATCTGGTCTATGTGTCTGTTTTTGTTCCAGTACCATGCTGTCTTGGTGATCACAGCTTTGTAGTAAAGCTTGAAATCAGGCAACGTGATGCCCCCAGTTTTGTTTTTCTTTTTCAACATTTCCTTAGCAATTCGGGGTCTCTTCTGGTTCCATACAAATTTTAGGATTGTTTGTTCCAGCTCTTTGAAAAATAATGGTGGAATTTTGATTGGGATGGCATTGAAAGTATAGATTGCTCTAGGCAGTATAGACATTTTAACAATGTTTATTCTTCCGATCCATGAGCATGGAATGCTCTTCCATCTTTTGGTGTCTTCCTCAATTTCTTTCAGGAGTGTTCTGTAGTTCCTCAAGTACAGATCCTTTACCTCTTTGGTTAAGTTTATTCCCAGGTATCTTACGGTTCTTGGTGCTATAGTAAATGGAATCAATTCTCTAATTTCCTGTTCTATATTTTCATTGTTAGTGTATAAGAAAGGAACTAAATTCTGTACATTGATTTTGTATCCTGCCACATTACTGAATTGCTGTATGAGTTCTAGTAGTTTGGGGTGGAGTCTTTTGGGTTTTCCATATAAAGTATTATGTCATCTCCAAAGAAAGAGAGTTGGACTTCTTCAATGCCAATCTAAATACCTTTTATTTCTTTTTGTTATCTGATTGCTGTTGCTAGGACTTCCAGTACTATGTTGAAAAACAATGATGAGAGTGGACATCCTTGTCATTTTCCTGATCTCAAAGTGAAGGCTGTCAGCTTTTCCCCATTGAGGATGTTATTTGCTGTGGGTTTTTCATAGATATATTTTTTTTTAAAGATTTTATTTATTTATTTGACAGACAGAGATTACAAGTAGGCAGAGAGGCAGGCAGAGAGGGAGAGAGAGGAGGAAGCAGGCTCCCTGCTGAGCAGAGGGCCCAATGTGGGGCTCAATCCCAGGACCCTGGGATCATAACCCAAGCCAAAGGCAGAGGCTTTAACCCACTGAGCCACCCAGACACCCCCATAGATAGTATTTATGAAGTAGAGGAATGTTCCCTCTCACCCTATACTTTGAAGGGTTTAAATCAGGAAACAGATGCTGTATCTTGTCAAATGCTTTTTCTGCATCAATTGAGAAGACCATATGGTTCTTCTCTCTTCTCTTACTGATTTGTTCTATCACACTGATTGATTTGCGAATGTTGAACCACCCTTGCATCCCATGGATAAATCCCACCTGGTCATGGTGGATTATCTTTTTAATGTACTGTTGGATCCTATTAGCTAGGATCTTGTTGAGAATCTTGGAAACCATATTTATCGGGGATATTGATCTGGAATTCTCCTTTTTGGTGGGGACTTTGCCTGGTTTGGGGATGAGGGTAATGCTGGCTTCACAGAAAGAGTCTGGAAATTTTCCTCCTGTTTCTATTTTTTGAAACAGCTTCAGGAGAATAGATATTATTTCTTCTTTGAATGTTTGATAAAATTCTCCAGGGAATCTGTCAGGTCCTGGACTCTTGTTTTTTGGGAGGTTTTTGATCACTGGTATCAAATTTTATTTCGATTTCTTGGTTTGCAGGTCATTTAAATTTGAATCTCAAAACTCAATGAAGTACAGCACTGAGGTTATAAGGTCTTCAGAGAAACTTTCTCCCTTAGCCTTATTGAGACAAAGTTCCCTATTATTTCCCTTTAATGGTGGTTAGATTTTTCCTCCCATCTTTCCTTTTCCTAAGGACATAGACTTTAAGGGAGACAGAGTCTCAGTTTTATTTGGAATCTGTTTTATTTTTCATTTTCCTCTTACCCTTTTTTTTTTTTTTTAAGATTTCTTGGGGTGCCTGGGTGGCTTAGTGGGTTGGGCCTCTGCCTTCAGCTCAGGTCATGGTCTCAAGGTGGTGGGATCGAGCCCCATGTCAGGCTCTCTGCTCAGCAGGGAGCCTGCTTCCCCCTCTCTCTGCCTGCCTCTCTGCCTACTTGTGATCTCTCTCTGTCAAATAAATAAAATCTTTTTTAAAAAATATTTCTTTATATATTTTAGGGGGAGAGAGACGAGGGAGAAGCAGAAGAGAATCTCATGCAGAATTCCCGAATGGAACATGGAGCAGACAGATCTCACAACCCTGAGATCATGACCTGAGCCAAAAATCAAGAGTCAGATGCTTAACTGAGCCACCCAGGTACCTCTGGAATCTGTTTCCTCACACTGGGTCTTGGATGGACCCTTTGCTTGTTTCCTGGTCTCATGTGGGCTTAAAGAGCTCAAACTCATTGCTGTAACTAATAAAACTTTCAAAGATACCTGTGACTTCAGCTCACTCTTTATCACTCTGGTTTTCACTTAACTCTTCATTTAGGCTTTTAGGGATTTCCCATTATATTCAAATGATTTCAGCTATATATTCATAAGGATATTCGCTATACTGTTCTCTCATATTTCTAGGTGTCTTTTTTTTAAATTTTGTATTTATTTTTATTATTGAGAGAGAGAGAGAGTGCAAGAGAGAGTGAGGGAGAGCACAAGCAGGGTGAAGAGCAGAGGAAGAAGCAGACTCCCCACTAAGCAGAGATCCCAACATGGGATTCGAATCTGGAACTCCAGGATCATGACCTGAGCTGAAGGCAGACACTTAACCAACTGAGCCACCCAGGTGTCCCAAAGATTTATTTACTTATTTGTGAGAGAGAGAGTGCAGGGGGAGTGGCAGAAAGAGAGGGAGAGGGAGTCCTGAAGCAGATTTCCTGCAGAATACAGAGCCCAACACAGGGTTCAAGATCGTGACCCAAGCTGAAATTAAGAGTCAGATGCTCAACTGACTGAACCACCCAGACACCCCTCTAGGTGTCTTACAGGAGAATTTTTTTTTTAATTTCATATAATCTACCCCACTGCTAGAAATGAAAAATAAGTTAGGGTGCTAAAAATGTTAATTGAAATGGTAAAATGGAAGACTACAAAGATGAAAACTCAGCAGCATACCAGGTAGAAGTCTTGTACAATGCATTTGAAAACTTTAAAAAAAAAAAAAAGGCATTTTGGGGGCACCTGGGTAGCTCAGTCAGTTAAGTATCTGCCTTTGGCTCAGGTCATGATCCCAACTGGGATCCCGCCATGTTGGGTTCCCTAATTAGTGGGGGGTCTGCTTTTCCCTCTCCCTTAGACCATCCCCTGGCTCATGCTTTCTCTCTTGCACACTCTCTCAAATAAATTTTAAAAATCTTTAAAAAGAATAAAAAAGCAGTTTTAGGTTTACAACAAAATTGAGAGGAAAGTACAGAGATTTCCCATTTACACCCTGCCAGCACATATGCATAGTTTCTGCCATTATCAACATTACCCACTGGAACAGTACTTTAAAAACAAAACAAAACAAAACAAAACAAGGATGAACCTATATTGACACATATAATCATCTAAAGTCTATATAGTTTACCTTAAAGTTCACTCTTGGATTTTGCACGTTGTATAGATTTGGGCAAATGTATAATGGCAAACATCCCTCATTATAATATCATCCAGAGTATTTTCACTGCCCTAAAAATCTTCCACACTCTGCCTATTCACTCCCTTCCATTCCCCCAGCACCCTGTCAATTGCTGATCTTTTTATTTTCTGCATGGTTTTGCCTTTTCCAGAATGGCAGATAGTTGGAATCATATAGAATGTACCCTTTTCAGATTGGCTTCTTTTACCTAGTAGTACGCATTTAAGTTTCCTCCATGTCTTTTCATGGCTTGATACCTCATTTCTTTTTAGCTGTGAATAATATCCCATTTTTAGGATGTACCAGAGTTTATTTATCCATTCACCTGTTTAAAGATATCTTAGTTGCTTTTACATTTTGGTAATTATGAATAAAGTTGCTATAAACATCTATGAACAGGTTTGGATGTGGACTTAATTTTTAAACTCTTTTGAGTAAATATAAAGAAGTGTTGATAACAGTATATTTAGTTTTGTAAGAAACTATGTCTTCCAACGTAGCTGTCCCATTTTGCATTCCTGCCAACAATGCATGAGAGTTTCTGTTGTTCCAATTCTCACCAGCATTTGGTATTCTGAGTGTTCCAGACATTGACCATTTTAATAGTTGTGCAGTGGCTGCAATGAATTTTTGGCCTAACAGTTTTACATGCTCAGTCATAAATTAAGATAGAGATTTTAAAAATTTAGAAATGTTATGTACATACCCAGTGAGTATGAGAGAAAGTGGTAGAAGAAACAGTTTCTCTTCATTGGAAAAAGAAGCTGAAGCAGGAACAACTCTTTTGGGGCAGGGGATTGGCAGTTGAATAGATAGTATTATTCTATTACCTGACAAAGCAAATACATAACTGTGACTTTCAGAGACAGCAAAGGGTAGACATCTTATTGGGCTTAAAACAACAGCTGATTTTTATCTCCTGTTAAGAGTAATTCAATAGGATATTCCAATTCTATAAACATTAAATGAAAAATAAAGGAAAATTCAACAAGTTATGGTATCAAAAACTATAAATGTATCCCAGTAAGATATGACTACCAGCAAAGGCTAGCTAAGAGAAAGTGAGGCACTCCTGATAGTTTAGTCCCTGAACACTAATAAAACTTATAAGGAATTTCACATTTTCATAAATATAATACCATGTCCATGTTTGTAGCTTTATTAATCATTCCATTGGCTAGGCAATTTTATGCCTTCAGTCACTAAAGAGTAACAGATCACTTAGTGAAAAATGTTTCCAAAGTGTTGAATGCATGAAGCAATTCTGAATCTAGATTATGTGACAGATGTTTGAGGAAAAGCATTATAACTGCATCACAAAATCGCAAAAAGGAAGCAATCTTGTCTTTTTAAAATGTAGCTCCTCTATGCCCACTTATTTGAAAACAGAGTTGCTTTCATGAAAAAAATAAACACCCTTGTGGTATTTGTTGCTTAGAGAAAATTTCTTGTAAGAATGAAGTGTTTAAAAAAAAAATGAAGTGTTAAGAGTCAAGAGTCAAAATCTTACAAGATTTTTCTCTTGACTTTATTCCGTCATGAGTTGATTAACAAGGCTTTTAAACTGTTGGCATATGGCATATGAATAAATTACTAAGTCTATTAAATAACCATCAATTAGTTAATGCATTATGAACCTGTAAGGGAGTTGAAGAGATTTTTGTGTTCAGGCTATTTATTTAGACAGATGAATATCTAAATCAAAATTATCCAACTAGTTGGTGGGATCAACTCATCAATTAAGTAGTTAATATGGGACAATGCAGCAGCATCAGAGATCACAGCCATCACCAATGGGTAGGAGGTTTGATTGGAAATTGCTATCATACATCTTTCTTTCTTTTATGAAGTTTTTGGGTAGCCATCAACTTTCTCTTTTGTTTCTGATTTGTGGTAAAATACCTTCCACACATAACTGGGGACATCAACTTTTGGCTATGATGCAGGAACTTACAGCAGATGAACACCTCACAGAGAAGAATCAGAAAATGAATATAATGCACACATACATATCCACAAACACAAACCTGTTTGGAGATGCTGTAGAGCTTCTGAAAAGCCAGAACTTAGCTCACAATCTTCAGAGACAAAAAGTTAACTGGTATGGGCCCACCACTTTGCATGTTGTGACACTCTTTGGGCAGGAACCATTTTTAAACTTGGTAGAGTGAGAGAATGAGAGCAAATGCTGAGGGGTTACAAATCCAGTAGAACTTTCAGTGATTCCACAGCGTTTAGGAAATGAAAATAGAAATATAGATCTGTAATGGTGGCCAGGATTTGAGGGTTTAAGATGAGAAGTGTTTACAGAGAAGTGTTCTGTAAGTGGCAAAAGAGAAGTGGGCTATTTTCCCTCTGGGTATTTGTCGATTTGTAAGCTACAAAGGGCAAGAGACCCAGATTTCAATAGTCTTCCTTCTGAGAAGAAGTGAGACAAAAATTGGAGTCAAGAATACGGGGTCTCAGCAAGGAAACTCTGGGAAGAGGGGTGGGTGTTTTCTATGTTAACAGATAGAGTTTAAGCCTTATAGTGACTGAAATACAACATGAAGGCACCGAGATTGAGTCTGTGTGGCAGAAAATGAGGAGAATCGTCTCTGAAAGTAGATATCATCATCCAGAACTCATGGAATTTTTCATGTATGATAAGTGTATTTCAAAAAAAAATTTCTTGGCATGCCAAGAAACATGTCCAAGAAAAAAGACAGACAATAGAATTATTCCTGTGGATAATGCAGAATACTGCCTTAGAAAAACTAAGACTTTAAATTTATGGTAATTAATATCTTCAAGAAAATAGAAGGTGAGATGGGCAATTTACCCAGAGATCTGAAAATTTAAAAGGAAATTGTAAAACTAAACTTATAATTTCAAATAAAACCTCAACAGATGTGTTGAATAGTGAATTGACACATTTGGAAAAAAAAAAGAGAGAGAGAGAGAGAGCTATGTCAAGTAAGACAAGAAAGACTGAGCACACACAGAAAGTTCAAAAAAAAAAAAAAAGAGAAATACATAAAGATCCTAAAAGACACATGGACACCATGAGAATGTCCTATGTTACCTAATTTTTATAACAGAATGAAAAAGAGTAAATAAAGCAGAAGTAATATTTGAAGACCAAATAATTCAGAATGTTTCAAAAGTAATGAAGCAAAAGACTCATGAAGAACTGTTACCCTAAGCATAGATAAATTGGAAAAAAGACAAAAAACTACACAACTGCATAATAATAAAACCTTAACAAACCAAAAAATGGAAAAACAAAAGGAAAGAAGGAAATTATGAAGGAAAGAAGGGAGGGAGGGAGGGAAGGAGGGAGGGGAAGGCTGAGACAAAAAGGTATCTTAACCTTCACAAGATCAATAATAAAACTAATGATTGCAGGGTTTGGACAGTTCTCCAGGGTGGCCAGCCTCCATGTAGTGGCTCTGCATTCCAGGCCCCTTCCAACTGCTAGTACCGCTACATCAATGCATGCTTCTACAATTACTACAAGAGGGAAAAAGAACCAGAGAAAATCATCACCAGCTCGTAAATGCTTCTGCCTGGAAATAATTGCATTCACATTTCATTGAACAAATCAAGTCACATCTTACTTCGAAGTATGTTTCCAAGGCGAGAATTTCTAAGAATCATGATCAATAATAATAATGTCCACTACCTAATGTTTCTGCTTATAAGGTCATTTAATTTGGCGCTAACATTAGTGATTAAATGCAAGGTTTTGTTCCCAAATAATCTCAGATATTAGTAAGGAAAGAGGAAAAAGTACTTTCAGCAATAAGACTTTGCCAGAATACACACTGGGGAAAAGTCTCCTCAACAACAGGTGTTGGGAAAGGAGGCAGCTCCATACAAAAGAATGAAACCAGACCACTTTCTTACACCACAGACAAAAATAAACTCAAAATGGATTAAAGACTTAAATATGAGATCTGAAACCATAAAATTACTAGAAGAAAACAAAGGTAATACTTTCTTTAAAATTGGCCATAGAAACATTTTTCTAGATATGTCTCCTCTGGCAAGGGAAACAAAAGCAAAATTAAACTAATGGGACTACACCAAAACAAAAAAGTTTTGCACAACAATGGAAACCATCAATAAAACAAAAAGAAAACTACTGAATGAGAGAAGATATTTATAAATGATATAGTCAATAAAGGGTTAATATATAAACTATATAAAGAACTTATACCAAGGTCCAGGGCCAAATGGCAGAGGAATAGCAGACTGAAATGACATCAGGTCCCAGGAATTCAGCTAGATAGGTATCAAACCATTCCGAACACCTACAAACTCAACAGGAGATAGAAGAGAAGAAGAGCAGCAATTCTAGCAACAGAAAATTGACCACTTTCTGAAAGGTAGGACTTGTGGAGAAGTGAACCCAAAGTGACAGGAAGATAGATCACGGGAGTAAGGGCCGGATTCTGTTAAGTGGTGGAGCTGTGTAGTACAAAATCAGAACTTCTGGAAGTCTACTCTAGAGGCTAAGTGGGGGTGGAGCCCTTGCAGGGACAGTGTGGTCTCAGGTCCTGCAGGATCACAGTAAGACCAGGGGTGTCTGAGTGCAACAGAGCTGCCAGGTATCAGAGTGGGGAAGCTGGCTACAGAGACAGAGCCAAGGAGTGAGCTCTTACCCCAGGGTTAACTTAAACCATGATCCAAGGCACAGCCAGGCTACTACTCTTCGAGCAGGGACCCCACAGGTGGCAGATCCAGAGAGACTCACCTTCCTCCTCTGGGAGGAGCAGCACAGCAGGAATCTGCTGGGTTTGGAGACTCCAGGCAGGGCCGATAGAAATACTCGGTCACAGTCTGGGTGAGCTCGGAGTGCAGCTGGAGACCAGGGAGACAGGAGTGATTGACTGCTTGTCTCTGGCAGCACACTGAGGAGTGGGACCCTGAGCTCTCCACTCCTCTGGGCCAGAGATTGGGAGGCTGTCATTTTCATTCCCATACTCCAGAGTTTTATGGAAAGCATTCAGGGAACAAAAGCTCCGAGAGCGAACCCGAGCAGATTACTTAGCCTGGCCCCTGGCAAAGGCAGTGCAATTCCACCTCAGGCAAGGACATTTAACACTCACTGCAACAGGCCTGTCCCCCAGAACATCAGCAAGAACATCCAGCCAAGACCAAGCTCACAGATCAAGGAGAAGAGCAGAACTCCACAGCTAAGGGAAAGCAACGCATAGAATTCATGGCTTTTTCCCCATGATCCTTTAGTCTTGCAAACTTAGTTTTTGTTTTTTTTTTTTTTTCTTATTCTATTTTTTTAACTTTTCCTCTTTCCTCCATTAACTTTTAACTGATTTATTTTAGCAATATCTTTCAAAAAAAATTCTTTTAAAGCTTCATTGTTATAGTCATATTGTATCCCTTCATTATATTTAACCTTATTATTTAAATACATACAGGGTATTTTTTTTTTCCTTTAGAATTTTGGGATACATTTTCTTCTAGTAAATCAAAATATACCCTAAATCTGGCACATGGCTTACTTCTAGTCTCCAGCATGAACACATTCTCTCCTCTTTCTTTTTTTCTTTTCTTTTTCCAACCAACTTATCTTATCAATTCCTTTTATAGAATTTTTTAAAAATTTTCATCTTTACAGTCATATTCCATCCCCTCACCATGTTTACCCTTATTTTTTAATGTATATAAGTATTTCTTTCTTTAAAATTTTGGGAGGTAGTTTTTTCTAAGAGACCAGATTACACCCAAAACAAGTGGGTGGCTCTGATCTATTCACCAGTATATATATTTTTTTATTTTCTTTATTTTTTATTTTTATTTCTTTTACCCCCCTTTTCTCCTCCCCCCAATTTTGGGTCTCTTCTGATTTGCTTAGTGTACATTTTCCTGGGGTCTTTGCCATACTTTTAGTATTTTATTCTCTCATTCATATATTCTCATCTGGATAAAATGACAAGGTGGAAAAACTCATCACAAAAAAAAGAAAAGAACAAGAGGCAGTGTTGATGGCTAGGGACCTTATCAATAAGGACATTGGTAATATATCAGAACTAGAGTTCAGAATGATGATTCTCAAGATGCTAGCTGAGTTCGAAAAAGGCATGGAAGATATCAGAGAAACCTTTCCTGAAGAAATAAAATCCCTTTCTGGAGAAATAAAAGAACTAAAATCAAATCAAGTTGAAATAAAAAAATCTATTAATGAGGTACAATTAAAAATGGAGGCTCTCACTGCTAGGATAAATAAGGGAGAAGAGAGAATTAGTGATATAGAAGACCAAAAGATGGAGAATAAAGCTGAGCAACAGAGAAACAAACAACTACTGAACCACAAGAGGAGAATTCGAGAGATAAGTGATACCATAAGATGAAAGAGTATTAGAATAACTGGGATACCAGAAGAGAAAGAAAGAGAGAGAAGGGCAGAAGGTATATTGGGACAAATTAAAATAGAGAATTTCCCTAATATGGCAAAGGGAACAAGCATCAAAATCCAAGAGGCCAGAGAAGCCCTGTCAAAATCAATAAAAATATGTCCACACCCCATCATCTCATAATAAAACTTACTAGTCTTAGTGACAAAGAGAAAATCCTGAAAGCAGCTTGCGAAAAGAAATCTGTAACATACAATGGTAGAAATATTAGATTGGCAGCAGACTCATCCACAGAACCCTGGCAGGGCAGAAAGAACTGACATGATATATTCAGAGCACTAAATGAGAAAAATATGCAGACAAGAATACTATATCCAGTTAGGCTATCATTGAAAATAGAAGGAGATATGAAAAAAAAGCATCCAGGACAAAGAAAAATTAAAAGAATTTGCAAACACCAAACCAGCCCTACAGAAAATATTGAAAGGGGTCTTCTAAGCAAAGAAGGAGCCTAAAAGTAGTAGACCAGAAAGGAACAGAGACAATATACAATTAACAGGAACCTTAGAGGCAATACAATGGCACTAAATTCGTATCTTTCAATAGTTACCCTGAATGTAGATGGGCTAAAGGCCCCAATCAAAAGACACAGGGTATCAAAAGGATTAAAAAAAAAAAACAAGACCCATCAATATGCTATCTACAAGAAACTCATTTTAGGCACAAAGACACCTCCAGACTCTAAGTGAGGGAGTGGAAAAAAATTTACCATGCTAATAGACAACAAAAGAAAGCTGGGGTGGCAATGCTTACATCAGATAAATTAGATTTTAAGCCAAAGACTATAATAAGAGATGAGGACGGACACTATATCATACTTAAATGGTCTGTCCAACAAGAAGAGCTAATAAATGTAAATATCTATGCCCCTAACATGGGAGCAGCCAACTATATAAACCAATTAATAACAAAATCAAAGAAACACATTGACAGTAATACAATAATAGTAGGGGACTTTAACACCTCCCGCACTTAAATGGATAGATCATCCAAGCAAAAGATCAACAAGGAAATAAAGGCCTTAAAAGACACACTGGACTAGATGGACATCACAGATTTATTCTGAACATTCCATCCCAAAGCAACAGGATACACATTCTTCTCTAGTGCACAGGAAACATTATCCAGAATAGATCACATTCTGGGTCACAAATCAGGTCTCAACTGGTACCAAAAGATTGGGATCATTCCCTGCGTATTTTCAGACCACAATGCTCTGAAGCTAGACCTCAATCACAAGAGGAAAGTTGGAAAGAACTCAAATACATGGAGGCTAAAGAGCATCCTACTAAAGAATGAATGGGTCAAGCAGGAAATTAAAAAAGAATTGAAAAAATTCAGGGAAACAAATGAAAATGAAAACACAACTGTTCAAAATCTGTGGGACACAGCAAAGGCGGTCCTGAGAGGAACGTATATAGCGATACAAGCCTTTCTCAAGAAACAAGAAAAGTCTCAAGTACACAACCTAACACTACACCTAAAGGAGCTGGAGAAAGAACAGCAAAGAACCCAGCAGGAGAAGAGAAATCATAAAGATCAGATCAGAAACCAATGAAATAGAAACCAAAAGAACAGTAGAACAAATCAACAAAACAAGGAGCTGGTTCTTTGAAAGAATTAATAAGATTGATAAATCCCTGGCCAGACTTATCAATAAGAGAAAAGAAGGACCCAAATAAATAAAATCACAAATGAAAGAGGAGAGATCACAATCAACACCAAAAAATACAAACAATTTTGACAACATATTGAGCAACTATTTGTCACCGAATTTGAAAATCTGGAAGAAATGGATGCATTCCCAGAGACATATAAACAACCAAAACTGAACCAGGAAGAAAGAGAAAACCTGAACATCCGTAACCAGTAAGGAGATTAAAACAGTCATCAAAAATCTCCCCAAAAACAAGAGCCCAAGGCCAGACGGCTCCCCAGGGGAATTCTACCAAACATTTAAAGAAGAATTAATACCTATTCTCCTGAAACTATTCCAAAAAATAGAAATGGAAGGAAAACTTCCAAAATCATTTTATGAAGCCAGCATTATCTTGATCCCAAAACCAGACAAATACTCCATCAAAAAGGAGAATTACAGACCAATATCCTTGATGAACACGATGCAAACATTCTCACCAAAATACTAGCCAATAGGATCCAACAGTATATTAAAAGGATTATTCACCACAACCAAGTGGGATTTATTCCTGGGCTACAAGGTTGGTTCAACATCTGCAAATCAATCAATGTGATACAATACATTAATAAAAGAAAGAACAAAACCATATGATACTCTCAATAGATGCTGAAAAAGCATTTGACAAAGGACAGCATCCATTCTTGATCAGAACTCTTCACAGTGTAGGGAAAGAGGATACATTCCTTAATATCATCAAAGCCATCTATGAAAATCCCACAATCAATATCATTCTCAATGGGGAAAAACTGGGAGCTCTTCCCCTAAGGTCAGGAGCACAGCAGGCTGTCCACTATCACCACTGCCATTCAACATAGTACTGGAAGTCCTAGCCTCAGCAATCAGACAACGAAAAGAAATAAAAGGCATCTGAATCAGCAAAGAAGAAGTCAAACTCTCACTCTTTGCAGATGATATGATACTTTCCTTGGAGAACCCAAAAGACTCCCCTCCAAAAGTCCCCTGCTAGAACTCATACAGGAATTCAGTAAAGTGTCAGGATATAAAATCAATGCCCAGAAATCAGTTGCATTTCTATATGCCAACAGCAGGACAGAAGAGTAATTAAGGAGTTAATCCCATTTACAATTGCACCCAAACCATAAGATACCTAGGAATAAACCTAACCAAAGAGGCAAAGAATCTGTACTCAGAAAACTATAAAGTACTCATGAAAGAAACTGAGGAAGACACAAAGAAATGGAAAAAACGTTTCATGCTCATGGATTGGAAGAACAAATGTTGTGAAAATGTCTATGCTACCTAAAGCAGTCGACACATTTAATGCAATCCCTATCAAAATACCATTAATTTTTTTCAAAGAAATGGAACAAATAATCCTAAAATTTATATGGAAGCAGAAAAGACCCTGAATAGCCAGAGGAATGTTGAAAAAGAAAGCCAAAGTTGGTGGCATCACAATTTCAGACTTCAAGCTCTATTACAAAGATGTCAACATCAAGACAGTGTAGTACTGGCACAAAAACAGACACATAGATCAATGGAACAGAATAGGGAGCCCAGAAATAGACCCTCAACTCTATGGTCAACTGATCTTCGACAAAGCAGGAAAGAATGTCCAATGGAAAAAAGACAGTCTCTTCAACAAACGGTGTTGGGAAAATTGGACAGACACATGCAGAAGAATGAAACTGGACCATTTCCTTATACCAGGCACAAAAAGAGACTCCAAATGGATGAAAGACCTCAATGTGAGACAAGAATCCATCAAAATCCTTGAGGAGAACACAGGCAGCAACCTCTTTGACCTCAGCCACAGCAACTTCTTCCTAGAAACATTGCCAAAGGCAAGGGAAGCAAGGGCAAAAATGAACTTTTGGGACTTCATCAAGATCAAAAGCTTTTGCACAGCAAAGGAAACAGTCAACAAAACCAAAAGACAACTGACAGAATGGGAGGAGGTATTCGCAAATGACATATCAGATAAAGGGCTAGTGCCCCAAATCTACAAAGAACTTATCAAACTCCACACCCAAAGATCAAATAATCCAATCAAGAAATGGGCAGAGGACATGAACAGACATTTCTGCAAAGAAGACATCCAGATGGCCAACAGACACATGAAAAGGTAACCCACATCACTTGGCATCAGGGAAATATATATCAAAACCACAATGAGATACCGCCTCACACCAGTCAGAATGGCTAAAATTAACAAGTCAGGAAATGACAGATGCTGGCGAGGGTGTGGAGAAAGGGGAACCCTCCTACACTGTTGATGGGAATGCAAGCTGGTGCAGCCACTCTGGAAAACAGCATGGCGGTTCCTCAGGAAGTTGAAAATAGAGCTACCCCATGACCCAGCAATCGCACAACTGGGTATTTACCCTAAAGATACAAATGTAGTGATCCAAAGAGGCACATCCACCCAATTGTTTATAGCAGAAATGTCCACAATAACCAAACTATGGAAAGAACCTACGTGTACATCATCAGATGAATGGATAAAGAAGATTTGGTACATATATACAATGGAATACTATGCAGCCATCAAAAGAAATGAAATCTTGCCATTTGCGATGATGCAGATGGAACTATAGGGTATTATGCTGAGCGAAATAAGTCAATCAGAGAAAGATAATTATGATATGATCTTCCTGATATGTGGAATTTGTGAGTCAGGGTGGGAGGTTTGGGAGGTAGGGAAGGAAAAAATGAAACAAGATGGGATCAGGAGGGAGACAAACCATTAGAGACTCTTAATCTCACAAAACAAACTGAGGGTTGCCTGGGAGGATATGTGCTATGGTGAGTGCTGTGAAGCATGTAAGCCTGATGATTCACAGACCTGTACCCCTGAGGCAAATAATATATTATATGTTAATAAAAACAATTTAAAAATAATCTAAGAAGAAGAACTTATACCAAAAAACCAGAATTACCCAATTAAAAAATGGGAAGAAGATTTGAATGACATTTTTCCAAAGAAGATATCCAGATGGCAACAGACACATGAAAAGATACTTGACATTACTCATCATCAAAGAAATGCAAACCAAAACCACAATGAGATATCACCTCACACCTGTCAGAATAGCTAAGCTATAAAACAGAAGAAACAACAGGTGTTGGTGAGGATATGGAGAAAAAGGAACTCTTATGTACTATTCATGGAAATGCAAATTGGTATAGCTACTGCACACACACACACACACACACACACACAAAATCTATGGAGGTTCCTCAAAAAATTAAAAACATAATTATCATATGATACAGTAATTCCACTCAGGTATTTACCCAAAGAAAACCAAAACATGAATTTGAAAAGATATATGCACCCATATGTTTATTGCAGCATTATTTATAATAGCCAAGATATGGAAGCCACCGAGTATCCATCCAAGGATGAATGAATAAAGAAGGATTACACACACACACACACACACACACACACACACACACAGGAATATTACTCAGCCATAAAAAAGAATGAAATCTTGCCATTTGCAACAACAGGGTAATAATGTTAAGTGAAATAAGTTAGCCAGAGAAAGTCAAATACCATATGATTTCATTAATATGTATAACGTAAGAATCAAAACAGATGAATAAAGAAATAAGAGATAAACAAACAAGCAAATAAAATGGACTCTTATATACAAAGAACTGGTGGTTACCTGAAAGGAGGTGGGTGAGGTGGGGTAGGTAATACAGGTGAAGGGGATGAAGAGTACAGTTGACTCAATGAGCACTGAGTAATGTATAGAATCGTTGAATTACTCTATTGTACACCTAAAACTAATATAACACTGGATGTTAGTTATACTTGAATTTTAAAAAGTAAATATCCATGATTTGTTCTTTCTCTGAGGAAGCACAGCATTTCCAAATATGTAAGGTAGAAATTGCCTTAAAATTATCTAATGCTTTTATCTGCAATCTGTGTATTGCAAATCCCCGGGAAGAGTGTCACATATTCATATTTCACCAAGAAATGTCCATAGTTTGAAGCAATAATACATCTTTAGTTCATTTATGCTAGTATTTTACAAAGTACGAGTTCTTTTTTTAAGATATTGCGTTCTTAGCTACTTCACGATACTACTGTCTTAACTAAGAGCTTTATCTGGAATTATATACTCCTAACTATTGTTAAGAAAAATTTCAAATGAAGCAAAAGAAGGAGGCATATCCTTGGTTATTATGCCAATGATTATCTAGTTATCTCATTATTAACTCTCTAGTACCTGGGAAGCATAACTTTACTGGACTTACTATTTATTACCAATTAGGACCCAGATGTCCTAATGTTAGGATGGAGATGTTAACAACACCCCAAAGTTAGATTTAATTGTGTAGAAAACTGATGAATAATGCAAATTATTTTTATTTGTGGTGGATGCTATGATGTCCAGCTCTCCCTTCAGAAACAAAAGTCTTATTCCCCCGGCTGCTGGGAAAACAGCCCTCAGTTGTCAGTCCTCTTAGAGAGTGGCCTGAAGAAAACCAGCTAGCCCCAAATCATGTCTCCTTCCAAAAGTAACCAATTTCCAGGGCACCTGGGTGGCTCAGTGGGTTAAAGCCTCTGCCTTCGGCTCAGGTCATGATCTCAGGGACCTGGGATCAAGCCCCACATTGGGCTCTCCGCTTGGTGGGGAGCCTGCTTCCCTTCCTCTCTCTCTGCCTGCCTCTCTGCCTACTTGTGATCTCTGTCTGTCAAATAAATAAATAAAATCTTTAAAAAAAAAAAAAGAGTAACCAATTTCCCACAACTGGTCAACTCAGGTATATAAAGGGATATAAGGTTGTTTCCCATGGTAGAGGGGAGGGAGTGGAGGAATGGGTAACTGGGTGATAGACATTAAGGAGGGCACATAATGTAGTGAGCACTGGGTATTATGTAAGACTGATGAATCATTGATCTCTACTTCTGTAATATATAATATTTTAATTAATTGAATTTAAATTTTTAAAATTTTTTAGAATATTAATAAATACATATGAAATGGAAAAAAAATAAAAATAAAGGGATGTAAGAATCCAAGTCCCACTCCCCTGCTCAAGCTGAGCCTTCCTTAAGATAGAATCACAACTCAACTTCTCTGTTTGATCTTCTCCTCTCTCCCATAGCAGCGGATCCCAAAAGCATTTTCTAGTAAGTACCCTACACATCAATTTTGGTATCATAGGCTGGTCCCTGAAGAAACGAACAGTGACTTTATTCAATAATGATGAAAGTGACTTCTGCCCAAGAGAAAAGATAACTCCAGAGATTATGTTTTTATTGTTCTCATGGAATTAGCCAGTTTTAAATCTGACTTAGCAATTTTCCCCAGTCTTCTTTTTTTTCACTGACTCTATATATGTCCATGAGTTTCTCACATCCTCTTTTGAACCAATATTGCCATCCTTTGGCATCTTACTAATAAATTAAATAACAGTTTGATAATGTTCACTATTTATTTGTATAAGCATGGGGGTTTCTAATGTTTTAAAATGTATACAGTCTACCATAAATCCTGTGGCCTTAGGCCAGTGTTTTGAAGTCCTAGATACCTCAGATTGTTCACCTGCCTCAAAGAGTTGATTTGTAAAGAGTTTATTGTAATCTAGTTTGTCATTGAGTTATTATGAAGTGCTTAGCACACATTAAGAACTTAGTATGTTGTGGCTGTCATTCATATTTTCTATGCAAGTTTTTGTTCCACTTATATCAATAGATTAATAATAAAAACACAAAAATTATCAAGTGAAAACCATGGGAAATATTTGATGATAAATCCAGATCCTCATTCTTACAAAAGCTGGAAACTAATGGTCATTTTAGAACAAGGTTTTCCATAATATAAAACTCCTTCCAAACCCTGTCTGAACATGCAGTGAAGGAAAGCTCAATAGCGCCAAAGAGATCACAGGTTTTGCATTTTAGAAAGCCAAAAACTGACTTTAATTTAATTTAATTTAATTTAACCTCCAAAAACTAATTGTAGCTTTCCATTGCATTACAGAAAAGGAGACAAGCTAATAATAATTGATCACATTACAAGCACATTTCTGTGCACATGTATCATAACACTCTCATATCAAACTTCTGAATTAAATACTGTTATTGCTCCAAACACATAGTTAACACTGACTTTAGAGAGAGGTTAGGCAACTTTCCTGAGATCGCACAGTTAGTTCAAGGCCAGGATCTGAACTCAGATATGTCTGATCTTAAAGGCTTTACTCTATTTGAGAGACAGTCTCTACGCCTGCTCTATACATTATAGTGATTTTCCTTCAAGTAAACCCTTTCTACTACTTCTCTCCATTCATTTCAAATCCCAATACCCCACACAGCAAAAAAGGCTTCTCAGTCCCTTTGGGTATCCTATGGCTCTGAAGGCCATAAACACATAGTTAAATATTTCTTCTACATTGTATACAGCCTTTCAATATTTGACGATAATTATGATACCTTCTTTGAGACTTTTCTTTTCTCTGTGCCAGTACCCTTCAATTATTTTAGTTGACTTCCTATGAAAAAACTGCCAAAACATATATGCACTATTCTGTTTGCCTTTAAGTTGGTGTGCTGGTAAATATATAGTGTCCCTTTTAAAATGCAGTACCCAAGACTGAGAACAACATGATGAAAAAGAGTTTGACAAGTATGAGGTTGAGTCCTGATTCTGGACTCTTAATCTGACTCTACGCCTCTGACAGGTAGCTCGAATTCTGTTACCTTTCTGGTAGAGAGGTCACCCTTAATAAATCATAGTGCCCTTCTAGTGAAATGCAATGGCTAAGATATTTTCATATGAGCATCTGTTTTAATGAAGGCTCTCTTCTACCTGTGCAATTGATTTCTTGTAAACTAAATGCAAGAGATTGTGTCATTTCCAATTAATGTTGCCTTGCCTGTTTTGTCCCATTACGTTAGCCTGTCAAGATATCTCTCAGCCGGGATTCTGTTTCCAAACATGTCACTTAAAGTCAAGCAATTCTGGGTAGTTAACCATCTTCATAAAAAGGTAGGGCAGCCGGGACTCTTACAGTCTTACTGGCTGCTACAGCTAGCCCTCCTTCACATGCTTCGGAAGTACAGATTCAGGGAAGCTTTCAATCCACTCAGCTTTACCATCACCCAGGCTGTATTCTTTGATCTTCTACAGTGCTAGTATAATAACTGCCATCCAGTGTAGGTTTAATAACTATATCTTGAATAAATTAATGAATTGCCCAAAGCATATAAAGAGGTATTTTGGTAAATGCCTTTCTGAAATTAATAAATCTAAATTAAATTTATTTTAGAAATTAAAATTCTAAAGCATATTGTTGCCCTGTCCAATTCAAAATTCTTGTCAGTAAGGGAAACGAGATTAATCTGATGAGAATTTACATTATTTCCAGAGAGCTCGGTGTCCTTTCTAAGAGCTCACAAACTGCCATCCAATAATCCACTGCAGCATCGTTTCCAAGGTTGTAGTGAAGCTTCTGTTCCATAGCTTGTGAAATCCAGTTCTTCACTGTTTCAAAAAGTGGTTCTTCTGTCCCTTCTTTCCTTGATTTTTCAAAACAGTTTTGTGATCCCCCACGAACTTCTTCCAGCCTTCATGAAAAAATTCACCTGTGCCTGACATTTGAAGTCGTGCAACACGGATGCTCGCTCAGTTTCTAGCTCCTTCTATATCTTGCACCTCGACCCTTCTTAATGACGTTTTTCCTATGATTTATGGTTTCTAAATTATTCCAACTAATAAAGAAAATGAAAGCCAGAGAAAAATTCTGCTTTCCTCAAGGAGTTCTGCTTTCTCTCAGGAATTTGTTAACATTTGCTACCTGGGTATTCTGTGAGTTTAATGTCTATAAGGTAGTCAGGGGAGGACAGAGCAGAGAATGGGTAGAGTGGATGACTTATGAAGTGAGCATTGTGGATTGGACAGAGCATGAAGACTCATTTAATCTAGAGTTTGACAGACAGTTTCATTTATTGTCATGTGAGAGAGAGCAGAAAGTAGAACACCCAGTGATTATGAGCTTATCAGGACACATCTCAGCAGCATGAGCTACTCCAGTTGGCCTCAGATCACCAGGAATAAGCCAGCTGAATCCACACATATAACCATGCTGTGTGCTCTCAGGATGTTAATATCCAGGAACCCATTCTATAGAGACTATCTAGCTCTAATGTTATCTCATTTCCTGAGGCGCCCAGAGCAGGCATAGTCCTAAGAGAGGGAAAGAGATGAATTAATGGACTTGCCATTACCCCAAACTCTCAATTTGGTTTGTTAAGACTTTTTTTTTTTTTTTTAAGATTTTATTTATTTATTTGACAGAGATCGCAAGTAGGCAGAGAGGCAGGCAGAGAGAGAGGAAGGGAAGCAGGCTCCCTGCTGAGCAGAGAGCCCGATGCGGGACTATCCCAGGACCCCGAGATCATGACCTGAGCCAAAGGCAGCGGCTTAACCCACTGAGCCACCCAGGCGCCCTTCTTAAGACTTTCTGATTGGTAGTGCCAATTCAGTGCCTCTGGCAATATGTAGAGGATACTGTGTATCATGCTGTTGTCCACTGATGGATCACAGCCAAATACTACTTATCCATGAGTTTTAGAATTTCCTCCATTCCCTTCTATCAGCATGCATACTGTCAAGCTGAAAAACAACTTGATTACCTTTTGTTCTCTCTCTTCCTGTGCTTATTAAAACTTGAAAAGATAGCTCATGTTTAGAAGTGTGCCAGCAATATGCCAACTGCCACAGATACATAAATTTGTATGTATGTAAATTATATAATGGCTTAATCTTTATAACAATGTGGTTAGAGATGCATGTTTATTTATTTATTTCCCTTTCAAAGGGGATGACAGTGAAATACCTGGGATAGGCAAATTGGTCAAGCTTTCAAAGCTAGTAAGTGACAGAGCTGAGCTTCAAACCAGGTCTACTGGATTTCCAACATGTTCTTTTCATTACCAAGATGCATTTCTTAAGAGAAGCAACAGCAAGGAGAACAAGTAGCAAGTTGGCTACAAATAAGAAATCGCTGTGATCAGATAAGAACATTTACCTAACCAAAAAAAAAAACCTGGCTCATCTACAAAGTAATGATCTTTAGGCTTTGAGAAATTCAGAATTAGTATGCGAGTAGAATATTTTATATGATTCTGTATGATTTTAAAGTAATGTTTATTTGTGGTTTTTAAAGCTTATAGAAAAATATACTTTATCATGGAATTTAATAAATACTTAAGTAGAAAGTAGTCTGAGTGTATTTATGGGGAATTAAGGTAACATAAGATCATGAAAACAACAGTGAGAAAAATCTATCACCTCTATAGTTTCTTGGAAAAAAGGATTATATAACTCTAACACTCAAACATATATTGTTTGCTCCTCGTTGTTTGTGTTATAGTCTTGATTCTCCAGCCATTCTGTAAGTTATTTTGAGGACCAGGTTTTAAGTTTGTTTTTTGGATGTGAGAGACCAAGTATGGAGCTGTCATATTTGTCACCCTATTAGGGATTAATGGATTTTATCTCTCTAGGGCACACAGTGCCAAAAACACTGGAGAAGTCATCCTAATTTAATGATTTCTTCGTATGTATGTTTCTGATCACAACATGATATTAGTTATTACAGCTCAACTTCAATCTTTTTTGCATGCTCTGTGATAACATAATCGGGCCCTGTAAATATTTCCCCTCTGTCACTCAGTAAGACATTAAGCCTTATCAGTTGAAGGTGCTAGAGGCAGATTTGACAGTTTGTCCTGTGCTGAGTTCCAAAAGGATGCACATTTCTCCAATATTTGGCTGGAGTGCACTCTTTCTACCTCTCAACTCAAGCTACAGTAGCATACCCAGGGGCCATAGACAGTGGGGGCCCCCAGCCTCAGTCTCTGTTCCCAGCCCCATGTATACATAGGCCCAGGACCCTTTAAAGCTAGTCTTCTAGCAAGCAGTTCCCTGGCCTTTATCCCATGCTCTAGGGTCCCCAGTCTAAGCCAGCAGTAGATCAGACTCCTACAGACAGTGGCCTCTCCAACTCCCAGTTTCAACATTATTTAATGGTCAGCTACTAATGCCACCACCTAGCAAGTTTTGAGGTTAAACAATTCCCCTGTGGAAAGCCTTCCCTGTCAACCCACAGGGAAGATTTTTGGCAAGTCCAACCAGTATGACACCACAGTGGCTTGCCTGTCATCCAGTGAGCCACCTCAAGCCCCCTCTGGACCTCAGCCCAGATCTCAGCCCAGGTGAGACAAGGGCCCTTCCTCAGACATAGCATGTCACCCTAGGGAGAGGAGCTGCTCTCCCTATCTGCTACCCCTATATCCCTTACAATTCTCTTCAACTCTCACAATCTAATTTTCTATTACTTCCATTGTACCATTAATAATTCTTTATATTAAATATTCCTTGTTCAAAACACACTGTGCTATCTCCTGATTTGATTCTGAGTAATACAGCATCTTAGTCAGAAAACCATTCTTGATTTGGGTCTTTCTTTACCAACTCAAAGACTGAGGGCAGGGGTAGGGGGGATTGTAAATCATTAATAGCAAAACTAATCTATATTGAGTACTTATTACACATGAGGCATGATGCTAGGCACCTGATGGATATATATTTCTTGACCCTCACAATATCCTAGAGGTATACATTATTAACTCCGTGTCAGATGAAGAAACTTGCTCAGTTCCCACAGACAAAAGTGTGACTCCAGTGTTTCTTGTTACAGGGCTCTGATTTTGAGAAAACACTGTAGAACCCTCCAAAATGCATGATACCTTAAATTAGAATATAAAGTGTTCTTTTTCAATGTGAAATATTGCTTGCCATATTATAATGTCCTAGGCTTTAAAGTATCCCAATTTTAATAAATGGATTATTTTATTAGTATGCTTGGGCTGCTATAACAAAATACCATAGACTGGGTGGGGTTTAAACAACAAAAATGTATTTCTTACAGTTCCAGGAACTGGAAAGTCCAAGATCAATGTGCCAACCAATTCAATCCTATAAGAACCCTCTTCCTGCCTTATATATGGCCACCTTTTCTCAGTGTTCTCAAATGGCAAAAAGAGAGCACTCTGCTCTCTCTTCTTCTTATAAGGACACTAATCCCATCATGGAGACTCTATCCTCATGGCCTCATCTAACACTAATTACCTCCCAAAGGTCCCACCTCCAAATATCGTATTGGGAGTTAAGGCTTCATCATATGAATTTTGAGGGGGACACAAACATTTAGTCTGTAACAGTTACTTAAGAATTAGATACTGATCTAACATTTTGATAATAGGCCCCATTTTTATATGAAGTGATTTCTAACATGTTAAGATTTAAAGAGTCAACTAATGGTCACCTAGGTCATTGCCTAAACTTCAACAGTCAAATAATTCCATAAAGAACTGAGAGTGAATAATTGTTTTCCAATATAACTGGAGTCAGTATTTCTAAATATGTTGTCCAACTACTCAGTTAGCAGTTATAAATCCTAATAGTCCTATTGCTAGTTGTATTAGGCCATGAAGAAAATCTTAAGTACCCAAACAAACATTTTTATGGTATATTATATCAAACTTAGTTTTCTATATCTGTAAAATGTCTCCATTGATTATTATCTTTTAATATTCAAGCTGATATTCCAATTACAGGAAATGACATCTTTTTCTAAGATTATCACTCAAAAGGAGTGATATAAAGAATATAACAACAGTAATTTAAAGAGACACATCCACCTTTATGTTTATAGCATTTTTATTTACTATAGCCAAATTATGGAAGCAGCCCAAGTGACCATCAACAGATGAATGAATAAAGAAGATGGGGTACATATATATAATGGAATATTATTCAGCCACAAAAAAGAATGAAATCTTACCATTTGCAACAACATGGGTAGATTTAGAACGTTAATGCTACGCAAAATAAGTCAGTCAGAAAAAGACAAATGCCACTCATATGTGGAATTTAAGAAGGAAAACAAATGAGCAAAAGGAAAAAAAAGAGAGAGAGAAGGAGGGAGCAAATCAAGAAATAGTCTTAACTACAGAGCACAAACTGACAGTTACCAGAGGGGACGTAGGTGAGGGGATGGGCGCAATGGGTGATGGGGATGAAGATGTGCACTTGTCGTCATGCACACATGTGACAAATATAAAAATTTCTTTTAAAAAAGAGTGGTAAATTAATCTGCTAGGAAAACTAGAAAAAGAGATTAAATGTAAAAAAGAAAAATTTATACTATGTCAGAAATTAATTACCTAAAATTTATTTCTGTAAAAATTAAATCATTTAGGGGCACCTGGGTGGCTCAGTGGGTTAAAGTCTCTGCCTTCGGCTCAGGTCATGATCCCAGGGTTCTGGGATCGAGTCCCGCATCGGGCTCTCTGCTCCGCGGGGAGCCTGCTTCCTCCTCTCTCTCTGCCTGCCTCTCTGCCTACTTGCAATCTCTGTCTGTCAAATAAATAAATAAAATGTTTTAAAAAAATTAAATCATTTAATAATAAATTCCATTCTATTCTAAATTCTAGCCAATTCAATATTTTATGTATGCATGTAAGTTATATATATACACAACTCTGTAATTTTCCCCTCAGTTCTATTTCATAACAGCTTCATAAACTTGGGCAGATTTTTTAAAATGAATAAATAAACCTCTTTAAACCTCAGCTTCCTTATCAATAAAATGAGTATAATAAAAATTATCTTCAGTTGTTGTGAGGAGAAATAATAATAGACATGCACACATATAAAGTCTCAAAAAAATTTAACTCCTTTGTCCCCTTTCTCAGAAGGATGAGCTCTGCTTGATCAAGAAAAGGAAGACATGGGATTTAAGAAACAAGAAATCCCAAAAAGAAGGGCCACAGAGGGAATCACATCCCATCTCCTGGTGATGGCAACAATAGCCCAGGAATAACAACCATGTTAGAGCAGGAAGATGGAGAGCTAATGGAGAGATATCACTAACAAAATCAAATCTGGCAGACTGCCTGTCATGTTTGATGATAGCAAGAAGCTATAAATAAGCAATTGATACATAGAGAAGTACATAAAAATTATAGCTACTAACTCCAGGATACTCAACAGCATACAACAAAAGAAAACAAAATAAAAACAGGCTATATGGTTCGGCCGTGGATAACATTTACAGTCAGGATACTGTCTAAATGCAGTAGTGAGCTCACCAAATAAACTGGGATGATAGAAGGAGGACTGTGAGAGTGCCCAGTCCTCACCTCCCAGAAATAGGAACCATGAGAGAAAGCTACAAAGTCATCAAGAAATAAAAATATAAGCATGTTTTTTGATAATGATGATAAACGCCAAAAGAAATAGCTAAAAGTCATTCTACAAACTGTACATCAGCAAGACAATTGCAGTCCCTCATCCTGTGCATTCCCATCCCTAATCTCTCTTTCCCAGAGGAAACCACTTTCACCGCTTTCTCTTTTCACTTTCACTTTTACCTTCACCTCATATTTACCACCATAAATAAATTTCTGTAAGAGACAGGGCCTTCCAGTCCATGGTAAGCAGTTAGTCCTTCTGTGTTGTTATCATGGTTACATGAAGCAAGTCATCTATGTAATGTTACAAACAGTGGGATGCGGGCACCTGGATGGTTAAGGCAGCTCAGGTCATGCCGTCAGCTGCCGTCAGCTCAGGTCATGATCCCAGGGTACTGGGATCGAGTCCCACATTGGGCTCCTTGCTCAGTAGGGAGCCTGCTTCTCCCTTTGCCTCTGACTCTCTCTCTCCCTGTCTCTCATGTATAAATAAATAAAATCTTAAAAAAAAAAACAAACCCGGATGCATCAGGAGACACACCACTAGAATGAAAAAAGATCCCAAAGTTCTATGCAAGGAACCCCGTGCACTGAGAGTCAACAACCGGACACCTGCTCTACTCTACCTTCGGATATGGCACGGACAATAAACTGAAGGAAAAGGAAAAGGGAAGAAAAATTTTAAGATCTGGACATTCTTTCAACTTAAAAAAGATCAATAATCCTGAATTGTCCTTTTAAAAGAAAAGATAGACCTTGGAAATACCTGCTGTATTTCAAAGAGGTCAGAAAATAATAGCTAACACAAAGTTAGGCAGGGGAAGACAGGTGTGGAACTCTGTCTATGTGGGTACACCTGTCTGTGTGGGGGGTGCCACTCACCAAGAGGTAAGTGAGAATGAGCTGGTTGTTATCAGAAGAGGTTACTGCTGTGCCAAGGCCGATTCTGGACCCAAAGCTACAGAGGAAAGATATATGCCATACCTTACAATAGAACTCCTCTCATGAACCTACTGCAGCCTTCCAGAATGGAGGCCCTCTGCAGCATGAAGGCGGAAAAAAATGACATCAAATCAAAGCTGGGAAATGACTTATTTTCTGCTCAAGAGTAGAAACACTGAATCTATGGGCTGCAAAGGCAAAAAGTGTTCTAGAGCCGAACAGGTATGACCATGCTGAATGTGCCTCTATTCACGGAACAGTTAGATGGAGACAAGGATGAAATCTAGAACCTTAGACTAAAAGTGCTCTGAAAAAGAACATTTCTTAACTCTAGTGAGCTTTAACAGTGTTTCAAAAAGAAAGAAAAAATTATAAGACGTGAAAAGACCTATTTCCAAGAATTTGATGATTAGGGACCAGAGCAGGGCAGGCCTTCAACAAATCTGGTTAGATTTTTCTACATTACCAGTAAAACTGTTCCAAAGCTTGAATGCATCCTTAATCCGTACCAGAGGAGTCTAGAGCATGTTCTGAGATCCCCTGGAGTCACTTGAGAGTACATAATAGACACCTTTGGAATACAAACAGGACTGTTTCAGTGAAGTATCTCACTGTAAAGCAGCTTAACCTCTTGCTCTTTCCCAGCCTTGCCCAGGCACATGGCGGCCCACAGAGAGAAAAGCAGTAGAGCTCCTCAGAGACTGAAGGAGGAGGCATTTTTTGCTCAAGAGTTCAGCTTTCAGGGAAGAGATTATGATTAACCCCTGGCTTCGTATGTCATTAAACTTGTCCAATTTTTGCAAAACAAAATATAAATCACACATGAAGTTGTCCTTTTTAGTTGCCGAACCCAATGCCATGTTGATTCTGTTAAAGACACAGGTGGGCCTTATTTTGGGGACCATATGGGTCAGTCACGGTCACTTTTCTGTTGGAAAGCTTGGTCTGGCCAAGGTCAGCCTTGGAAGACTAGGAGAAGCGACTCCCAACTGAGCAAGGAGCCCGAAGCGAGACTTGATCCCAGGATCCTGGGATCATGACCTGAGCCAAAGGCAGATGCTTAAGCAACTGAGCCACCCAGGCACCCTTGTTATTAACAACTTTAGGAGCTACTGCTTGATAGAAACTCCTTATATTAGAGGGAAACTAAGGAATTGAATGAGGACTGTGTCCTTCAGAACCCACTGCAATCCATAATAATAAAGGGGCAAGAGATGATTTAAACTTCTTCCCAGGTCTCTGTCAAGACAGAGGTCTAAGGAACTTACACTTAGAAGGTAGATGTGATCAGAGAAACAACAAACTGTGTTGGTATCTCAATATGAGTATTTTAAGCTGTTGAGACATTTTTTAATTCTATCACTAAGTTATAAAACACAATTTTGGGCTGCTTTGAGTAATTAGGAGGGTGTTTTTCCTGAAATTCCCCATGTGTCTATAGTGAAAACATCTGTCCAACATCTGCCAAGAGTAAGAATGCACACACTGAGGAAAATTGCTTTTGTTCATGAAAAACAAACCTTCAGTGACAGGGAAAAAAAAAAAAGCTTTTTTTTTTTTTTTTCTGTTGAAATTATGTTTTTGATTTCTGGCATTACAAAAGAAGTATTTAAAATGTAAATTGATTCACAGTGGTCCTGTTAACTGAGGCCAGCTGTGCAGATGAGGACTAGACATCATTTGTTCTCATAGTACTCTTGTTTCCCTTCCTTGGTTCCCTCCACAGGCACCCTCCCAGCAAAAAACACATTATACTATCTGCTTAGTATCATTAAGGTGCAAACAAATGAAACCAATTCACAATTTACAGATCCCTGGGGGGGGGGGGGGAGTGCTTCCAACATTTCATAGTAGAGATCAAACTTTTAATCTATTAAAATGAAAAAAATGTAGAAATCCTATGGCCTGGCAAAATTGTTTCTTGATTTCTACCCTCATCTGTCAACATCTCATCAGAGAAGTAGGACTACTAGGAAATTATGTATATTTATGTAGGAAATAAATACATATATTTGGGGCTTGACCTTATGCAATTGCAGGACCTTACTGCAAAGTCTTTGTGTAGCTGTGTCTGCCTCCGGTGCTGGAGCCTGAAATTCACAGGCCACAATCAGGAAGGAAAAATAGTAGTTCTGTGGGGGAAGGAAGAATGAACTGGAACCTCGGAGTCTGAACCTGAAGCCAAAAGGGTGGGTGGGAATCTGCATAAGTCTCTCATCCACCGAACCTCTCGCTTGGGTGATTAGAATTTCCTACCAGAGAAGCATGCACTTATCGTCATGGAGCTAAACCCAGGAGTAAAAAAAGCTGCATTAGGAGATCAGGCTGGAGCAGGCCTGGAGGTGGCCTTGCTTCCTGCACAGGCAATCACAGGAGCAAGTGGATAGGCTTCCAGGTGTGTGAGCCTCAAAATCATCCGGGCCGGTACCGACCGTCCAAAAATAAAAAAGCACAGGGCTCCCAATAACTTCCACTTTCCAAATCTCATGAAAAATGTCTCTTAGAGCCCATACTATGTAGGAACTGTGTAGGAAAAGGAAACCCAAAGAACACAGGTCCAGCTTGGCAAAGTTGAAAAAATGCAAATCTGTTGTACTGCCCTAAAGAAAATATGGCCAAGGAATCATGGGCAGAATATCCATGTTATAATGTATTTATTAAAAATAGGAATAATTTAAAGGACCCTTAACCCCTGAGCTATATCCATACAAGACATAATTCCAACAAATGAAGTTGAGAAACACACTAACATAGAAAGAGTTCTCAGCCATAGTACTGAACATAAAAATAAGAGTTGTATATACAGTATGGTAGCATATTTTTACAGCACTTAACACAAGATATTACTAAATAGTTCCAAATGAACACTTGTTCACTCAATCAACATATACTTATCACCTACTATGAATTAAATACTCTTCTAAACACAAATGGCATAGAAAGTTTAAAAAACCCTGCCATCAGGGAGCTTATATTTTAGTTGAGGAGACAATGAAAAGTAAATAAATAAGCAAAGCAAGTCATGCTTGCAGTAATAAATGCTACAGAGGCAAGAAAAAAGAAAAAAAGCTGGGAAATAGAAGAATGAACAGTGGGGAGGCCAGGAAAGGTCTCACTAAGAAGACGGTATGTAAGCAAAGATTTGAAGGCCGTGAGGCCTCAATCTGTGGATATCTGGGGGAAGAATGTTCTAGGCAGCAAAACTAGTATGTACAAAGCCCTGGGGCATGTATGTGTGGTATCTTAGAAGAACAGCAACGAGACTAGTGTAGAAATAAATAAAGAGGAGTGCAATCATAATCAGGTCAAACAGAACCTTTTAGGCTATACTACAGACTTGGGATTTTACTCAGAAATGCAAGCCTCTGGAGGGTTTCACGCAGGAAGTCTGCAGATGGAAACACATCCTTCAGGCTACCGTGTTAAGACAGGACTGCAGAGAGACCAGAGTGCAAATGGACACCAGTGAGACTTGGGTGGCTACTACAATAATGCAGGTGAGAGACTGTGTGGCTGGGCCCCAGATGGTGATGATGAAGCCACTGGGTTCAGAACACGTTTTCAAGGTGGAGCCTACAGGATTCTCTGACAAACCGTAAGAAAGAGGAGTCAAGGTCAACTCTAAGTAAAGCTTGTCAGCCTGAGCAATTGAAGTAGGAGAAGCCGCGAGAGTGGGAGATCGAGAGGAGATGGAGTGTTGGACTGGTTAAGTCTGACGCACCTGCTAAACATCCTAATAGAGATGTCAAGTGGCTTGTCTTTTCGAAGCCAGAATCTTGCATCCATATTAAAGACAGGCCTGGCTCCCGCAGGATTACCGTTGCTTCCACTGGATTACCGTTGCGGTTAACTGGTCTACATGTAACCCCCAGAAGTTAAAATACTTCTTCTTCTTCTTCTTTTATTAATTTTATTTTATTTTATTTTTTTTTTTATTTTATTTATTTGACAGAGACACAGCGAGAGAGGGAACACAGGCAGGGCATGCAGGAGAGGAAGAAGCAGGCTTCCTGCTGAGCAGGGAGCCTGATGCCGTACTCAATCCCAGGACCCCAGGATCATGACCTGAGCCCAAGGCAAGCGCTTAATGACTGAGCCACCCAGGTGCCGCGAGTAGTTCAAAATACTTCTAAGGCACCAACTTTGTACTTGGAAATAAGAAAATACAGCTGACCTTCATTTCTCAGTCAGCTTGCTTATACAACCCATATCAGAAAGCAAATTGGTCTTACACTGCCTACTTAACCATAAACACAAACACTGGGGGGAAATGAGATGGAATTTGTCGACTTAAACTAAATTAATAAAAAATAAAAGTAAAAAATAAAAAACCTCCTTGAAATAAATCTTCTTTTTTCTTTCTTGTTAAAGATAACCAGTGGGGTGCCTGGGTGGCTCAGTGGCTTAAAGCCTCTGCCTTTGGCTCAGGTCATGATCCCAGAGTCCTGGGATCGAGCCCCTCATCCTGTTCCCGCTCAGCAGGGAGCCTGCTTCCCTTCCTCTCCCTCTCTCTGCCTGCCTCTCTGCCTACTTGTGATCTCGGTCAAATAAGTAAATAAAATCTTAGAAAAAAAAAAGATAACCAGTTTTCTGGTTAAATTATTCAAACATTTAAATGTGCTGCTGTAGCTTATTTTTTTGTTTTGCGTTATTAGACTTACATGGGGAAGAATGTTCTAAAAGCCCTGTGCCATCATTCTCCTTTTGTTTTACAACAAACTTCCGGGTTTGTGAATATTAGTTTCTTGAGGTAAATTCACTGAAATTTACTATGGTGACTGAATGAGCTCTAAGGTTCTAGTTTCTAATTGGGTGAATCTAATTTCACAGAAACAGTACAAGGCTAAATTATCTTCCCTTGAGGCACTTAAAATACAGAGGTTTCAAATATGGATGAATGGTATGAACAGCGAAAACACTTTTTAAAAATCAGATACTTATGTTACTATTTTTTAAAGATTTATTCATTTATTTTAGTGGGGGATGGGGAGGAGCAGAGGGAGAGGGAGAAAAAAATCCAAGCAGACTTCCTACTGGCATGGAGCCCGCTCAATCGCACACAGGGCTTGATCCCAGGATCCCAAAGCCATGACCTGAGCTGAAATCAGGAGTAGGAAGCTTAACCTACTGAGCTACTATTTTTAATTTTGTACTATCATTGCTTTAAATTAATTCATAGGCAATTGTTCCCATTAATATGAAAGAGTCAGCTTGTCTTCTTTCCTTCTTCTTTGGTTCTCAGATATGAGGGACTGTGAGACTAAATAAATCATTGTATATTCTACATGCAATTCTCTTGCGACAGCCTTTCAAAAAAGAATTAGGAAGCTTGAATATTAAATGCCAACAATCCATGACTAGGATAAGGTCAGTTTCAAGGATAAAGACATTTTTGAATTGAGTAGTTGTAACACTTGCATAAAAACAATTTCAACAATAAGGCTTTGTTTATTGTGTATCTAATTTATGAAGAAAGTCATTGCCCTCCAATAATTTCACTTAAAAAGAGAGAAAATATATACATTCTGTGTCTGTCTTCCTCTCCCTTCCTCCCTCCTGCTGTCTCTCTCACACACAGATGCGCGCACCCACACACACACACACACACATACACACACACACACTTGCACACACATCACTGAACTGAATGTCAACAGCTTTTAAATTCAGATAAAACACACATTTTTCAGATAATACAAGCAAAGCCAGCCTGTTGATAATGTTCTGAAACCTTCCCTTGTGAAAACAATATCTATGTTTGTATTAGTATTGATTTTCCAAGTTTTAACTATAATCAATGTCACAAACCTTTGTGTGAATATGATTAACTCACACTAATTTTTGTATTTCAAATATTAAACCAACCTCACTAGACAACCCTTTTTGGGTCTGACAAAATTACACATATGTTTGGGAGTAATTAACTATTCTTTATCCACCAGTTTCTCTGCATGTATTAATAAAGCCCTAAAATATGAATAGTTCTAAAAGCACACAGAATTATCATTATTGTTGCAGAAACATGAACATTTACTGGATGTGGGAAGGTGTGATAATGCATTTAGTTATATAGCATTATGCCTCATATTTTTTAGGATGCACACTAGGGTGTGTATAATTCCTGGGTCTTTAAAAAAAAAACCCTATAGAAAGGCATCAATAATGGACATGTGCAAAATTTTGATAATAATGGGTGATGGTATATGGAAATTCATTAACTTTTCTCTCTTGTGCATGTTTGAAATTTTTCATAATAAAGCAAAATCAATCCACTGCCTTCTACCAATCAACAGTAGTTGATTTTTTAATAGTAATAATTTTTTATTATTAATAGTAATAAGAAATTTATTAATAGTAATAAGAAACTTCAAGTTGAAACATTATTCTTTAATAATGTGGTTCCTATATTGATGAATTCTAAAAATATCCTGATCTAGGCTGTGTATCTAGGCTGATTGTGTCCAAACAGAGGGTAGGGAGCAACATTTGGGGAAAGAATAATTTTTCTAGGTACTTTAGGCATCACAGCATTTAATCCACACAATGACTGGAATTTCTATATTGTTGATGCAAAAACTGAGACCTAGAAAAAGGTTAAATAACTTACCAAATTCACCCAAATAATAAGTGCTGAAATTGGGATGGTGACTCTAGATTTGAGAACTTCTAAATATTATTCCATCTTAACCAGACTTGTGGGTCTTTAGGGGAAATTTCTGAAGAAATTTCAACCACCACCATTAATGTTAATAAAAACACTAACACAGTTGTGATCTTGTGTCTTTGCTAGCAAAGGCCCTTAAGTGTTCCCTTATTAGCTAAGAGAGAACAACAATTCTGAGGAGGCTTAACCATGTGTGCTCTTAATAAATGGCTCCACCTAACTTCAATCCCCACAAGTCCTTCCATATACACTGTGATGGTTAATTTTATGTGTCGGTTTGACTGGCCCATAGGGTGTCCAGACGTTTGGTTAAACATTATTCTGGGTGTGTCTATGAGGGTTTTCTGGATGAGATTCACATTTGAATCAACAGACTGAGTGAAGCAGATTCATCTTCTCAACGTGGGTGGGCTGCATCCAATCCACTGAAGAACTAAGAAGAACAACAAGGCAGAATAAGAGAGAATTTGTTCTCTCTGCCTGATGTCTTCAAGTCAGGACATTGGTTTTCTCCCACTTTCAGACTTGGACTCAGACTTGAATTTACATCATTAGCTGTCCTGGTTTTCAGGCCTTTGGACTCAGAATCGAACTGTATCAATGGCTCTCCTAAGTATTAGCTTCCTGACTACAGCTCCTGGGACTTCTCAGCCTCCATAACTGCGTGAGCCAAATCCTTATAATAAATCTCAATCTCTAACTCTATCTTTCATATATGTATATTATAATCATTAACAAAATACTATAGAAATAACATACATTAGGGGCAGTATCTGGTAAGATCCCAGACAGAGACAAGGAATATATTACGGGAAATCGGAGGAAGGGCAATCCTAGTCATAAAGTGGCAAAGACCTCACTTAATTTTGTTCATGGTCTAGCGTTGTTTAGAAGGTAGAATCTGCAAGTGACGGAATTGCATATTTAGTTGAGGAGATTTCTAAACAAGTGTTTAAAGTGGGTTCCTCCTCATGGCTTGTACTAAAATGCAGGAAGAAAGAGATGCAATGAAGAAGGACTTATTCAACAAAAAGGAACTAAAACTTGAAGATCTGGAAAGCTCCCATCCTGCCCATTTTGCAAATAATGAGAAAGTGTGTTCAGAAGAGAACACCAAAGGCTGGATTTTCACTCAGTAAAGGGATTACAGGATTGTATGTGTAGGGACATTGCCAGATTAGACCCAAAGCTAGGGAGACAGAGACAACTTCTAACCATAGCTATAAAAGGGGGACCATCTAGAGCCACAGGGGCTGGACTATCTGGAGCATTAAGGGTGGGATCGTCACCCAGCAGAGCCACGGGGCAGGTCTGCCTCCCCAGTAAACCCAGAAGGTGAGGCACTGAACCAAAGGGAATTAATTCCGACTCTCAGGATTTGAGGGGGTTTACCTTGCTGGGTACTGGACTCCTTTGGGACCCATCATCCCCTTCTTCCCTCTGATTTCTCCCTTTTGTAATGGAAATGTTTATCCTACCCCTGTCCCACCACTGTACTTTGGAAGCACAAAACTTATCTGGTTTCACAGTGTGATACTGTGATTTATAATAAGAAATATACATGTGCCTCTCATCCCAGTTTTTGGCACAGAACTCCTAAAAGCCCAAGAAATGACAGTGATGACTGCAACAAAGGTGTCTCTTATTATGTTAATGACGTGGCTTTTGGACCGTGTCTCTGCAAGGGAGCTGGTTGCCAGGGGAACCAACCAAGAAGAGAGGATTAGAACTTTCAATCCCACCTCCTGATTTCCAGGAAAGGGAGAGGGACTGGAGGTTGTCTCAGGCACCAATGGCCAATGATTTAATCAATTATGCCTGTGTAATGAAGTCATAAAACCCAAAAGGACAGGGTTTGGAGAGAGACTGGTGAACGTGTGGAGACGTGGGAAGGTAGCATGCCCTGAGAGAGCACAGAAGTCCCACACCCCTTCCCTATATCTTGTCCTTGGTATCACTTCATCTGTTCTGGAGTCACATCCTTTTATCATGAAAGATGCTCTAGTAAGCAAAATGCTTTTCTGCGTTCTGTGGGCTGTTCCAGAAAATTAATCAAACCAAAGGAGGGGTCATGGGAACCACTGATTTACAGCCAGTTGGCCATAAATACAGGAAACAATCTGGGCTTACAAAGGGCATCTGAAGGGCAAGGGTGGGGGCAGCTCAGTCTTATAGGACTGAACCCCTAACCTGTGGGATCTGACGCTGTCTCTGTGTACCTAGTGTCGGAAGAGAGTTGAACTGTAGGACAAATACCCAGCTGGTGTCCAGAGAATTGCTTGGTAGTAATGTACACAAACACACCCGCATTGGAAGTTGGGTCTCAGAACACTTTTTACATGGGTTCACTGCTGGAGAGAAATTTTGCCTCAGGATGGGCCATGCTATGCCTTGAGTCTCACTCATGCCTGCTTTAGATGACATTTAAATGAGACTTTGAACCTTAGGCTTTAGAGTTGATTCTGGAATGAGTCAGAACTTTTGGGAACTCGGGAATGGAATGAATATATTTTGCATGCAAGAAGGACATGGATTTTGGAAGGCTAGAAGAAGAGTGCTGTGGACTAAATCAGCTGTATCCCTCCAGGATTCATATGTTGAAGCCCTACCTCTCAATATATAGTAGTTAAAGATGGAACTTTGGGGAGATAATTGGATTTCCACAATGTCATGAAGAAGGTACCTTCATGCTGGAGTGGGTGCCAGAGGTGCTGTGAGATCGAAAAGAAGGGGACACATGGGTGTGTGTGTCTCTCTCTCCACCACCAAATGAGCACAGGCATGAGGGCATCCTTCTGCAAGCCAGGAGGAAAGAATGCGCCAGAACCCAACAATGCTGGCACCCCGGGCTTGGACATCCAGCCTCCAGAACTGTGAGAAATAGACTTCTGTTGTCTGAGTCATTTTGTCTATGATATTCCTTGTGGCAGCCCAAGTAGACTAAAGCGCCCATCCACCTTCTGGCCATGGGCTCTGTTGTTTCTCTTGCATATGCCGTCCCTCTACCTAAAATGGCCTGATCCTCTGAAAAGCAACAACAACAACAACACTCATCTTTCAAAAGTCAGTTCAAATGTCATATTCTCTGCGAAGGTTTCTAAGCCTCCAGAGAAAATTAAATGGTCTTGCCACCATGATGCCCTCAGCTTGCATTACAGTCAATTCACACAGTGGGGTTTTTTTTTTCCCTCCTATTTTCTACAATTCTAATAAAGCTTTAAATCCTAGGGTCTGTGCAATAAACAGTGAGCAGGCGTTCATCTAGGCAAGTGGCAATGGAGGCCTGAACAACGACTGGGCGGAAGCAGCAGATAGAAGGAACCCATGCAAGGGAGGTTGAGGAAGTAACAAGCGGTAGGATTTGGCCACTGCCTCTGGAGGGTGTAATGTTATTATTCTAATTGTCATTCTCTCTTGCTGTCTATTTTCATGTTGTCATCCTCCTCTACTGGTATTTTCTTCCAGGGCTTTAAACATTAAAACAAGCAAATTAGGGGCACTTGGTAGCTCAGTGAGTTAAATGTCTGACTCTTATTTCAGCTCAGATCATGATCACAGGGTTGTGAGATGAAGCCCCATGTCAGGCTCAGTGCTGGGTGTGGAGCCTGCTTACGACTCTCTCTCTCTCCCTCTGCCCTCCCTTTCTCTGCCTCTTAAAACACACACACACAGAGCCATAGAGAAGCTCACCTTTTAATCCCATCCAAATATCCTAATACAGTAGCCTTTCTCTTCCTACTAATGCTCAACCCACTGCTGTCTGGCTACTGGCCCCACTACTCTATTAATACGCTTAAAAGTGACCTCCTAGAGGAGAAGGGAGTTGAGGGAAATTGGAAGGGGAGGTGAACCATGAGAGACTATGGACTCTGAAAAACGATCTGAGAATTTTGAAGGGGTGGGGGGTGGGAGGTTGGGGGCACCAGGTGGTGGGTATTGTAGAGGGCACGGATTGCATGGAGCACTGGGTGTGGTGCAAAAATAATGAATACTGTTATGCTGAAAAAATAAAAAATTAATTAAAAAAAATCTTAAAAAAAAGTGACCTCCTAATTGCCAAATATGAAGCATAAATTTAGTCTTTATTTTTCTAAATCTCTCTGTTTCATTGGGCACTGTTAAACCCAGTCTCCTTGAAAAATATCCTTTCCCTTGATTACTGGGTACACTGCAGGTTCTAGCCTTCCCCCCTACTATCATTCTGGCCTCCTTTCACTTTGACCACTTAATGGTTTCCCCGGCATTTAAGAGTTCTTTCCCTGGGCCCATTTCTCTCTCATTTTAGTCTCTTTACATACCTACCATCTTGGTTTTAATCACCATTTAATGATACCCCATCTGTTTCTAACTTTAAAAAATATATTTATTTATTTATTTGAGAAAGAGAGAGGGAGGGATGAAGAGAACACAAGCACGTGCACATGGGAGAGAGGGCAGAGGGAGAGACTCTCAAGCAGACTCCCAGTGGAGTGTGAAGCCCCATGCAGAGCTCTATCTCACAACCCATGAGGTCACGATATGAGCCAAAACCACAAGTCAGACAGCCAGGAGTCCGGGTTTCTCTAGCTTCTAGGTCATTTATCTAGGGACCTGCTATTTGAATGTCCTGCAGACAGCACAGTCTTGCCATGCCCCAAACTAATTAATATATTCCCCCAATACAAATGGGCTCTTATTCCTACATTATTTATCCCTATTGGTGGCCATGACATTCATACAAGACAGAAATCTGTGAATCATCCTTGGTGCCTTTCTTAACATTACTTCCCATATAAAGTCTGCCAGAACATGCTAATAATCAATCATTTCCTTGATTCCTCCCCTCCCTTCACCCCCATATCCAACTGATCTCAGAGCTTTTCTGATTTAAATTCCCAACTACTTCTCAAGTCCACTCCTTTCTCTCCTAACTCATAAAATCTTGTTAAAAGAGAGCCTCTCTGCTTATCTCTATTTCAGTCTGGACTTCTAACTCCCCTCCCTACCTCTGTCATTCTCCCTTCAAATAAATCCATCACACCGCCACCAGCACTGCTGGCCTAAAAACACATATCCAACCATGCCTAAAATTCTGCAATCACACCTCAAAGTGTAGGAAAAAAATCTAATTTTTAAGATAGCACATGATGCTCTCCATGATATGGTCTAGTGGTTTCCAAACTTTTAAAAATAAGAACCTACAGTAATAGAAACACTTATGACTCACGCGCATACATTTAGGTAACTGAAACCAAGCTTATCGTGACTATGTGTGACATCTATTCTATTCTATTTCATTTTTAATCATCAGCCCATATTGACTTGAAAAGCACAGGTCTTCTATCAGCCTACCTCTGAAGTCTCATTTCACTACTTCCTAACACATACAAGATACTCAGGTGACACTAGACTGAGTGAATGAGTGAACAAAGGAATAACTCAGCGATATAAACAGTTAAAGATGCTGAAATGTTACCATTTTGAAAAACCTGAGAAGTTGGAAAGCCATAATTAAGATTCGTCCGACTAAATAAGAGTGAAATTCAAAATCAAGCTGTGCATCAGTTATCCTTAGCCATGTGACAAGTCACCCCAAAACTTAGCAGCTAACAACAACCTGATTTACTATTTTTCATGAATCTGTGAGCTGGCAGAGTAGCTCCTCTGCTGGTTTCACATGGGCTCACTCCCACATTCAGCTGGTGACTCAGCAGAAAATAAAAGGGCCTGGATGGCTTCTCTCCCATGTCTGGTGTTTGGTGCTGACTCTTGGCTGCAGTGTGCCTCGGTTCTTGGCCCCACAGCCTTTCACCTTCCCAGAAGCGAGATGGGCTTCTTGCAATAAAAGTGTCTGGGGAGCATCCATGAGGACAAAGGCAGAAGGTCTTCGGAGGCCTGGGCTCTGAATTTCATACAAAGTCACTTCAAGCAAAACAAATCACAAGACCAGTGCAGATTCAAGGAGTGGAAAATACAGTCTATCCCAGACTCCTTAGTAATCAGCTTACAAATCCTCCTTTGCTATCAATCATCCCCTTCTATAATCAGGTATTCTCTTTTTCTCTTTGTCCTTTCCATTTTGACATCTATAATTTACGAATAAAGGGCAGGGAAGTTCTTAAATGTGAAGACATCAAGAAGCAGAAAGGTAAGGAGGTTTTTTTGGGTTTTGTTTGCTTTTGTTTTTTAATCAACCATCCGTTGAAATCTGGTTTAGCTAGGAATTTTTGATGTTGAGTTTTGACACCCTTAATTTGGGAGTACATAACTGAGTTCAGACACGCTAACCTTCTGCAAACAGTGTTTGGTTTGCTCTCTCCTAGGGAAAAGTAAGTCCTTAAACACTGAGGCAAAACTGTTTTGGAGGTATACACTGCTGGTTTCTCTTTCCTTAGTAGACTTCCCTCACTCAGACTGATCTGCCTGATGTCATAAGGATCATAAGACTCCTTGTCTTATAGACTATCTTCTGTTGGTCTCTGGTAAATGCACTAGCTACAGCCAAAGGAAGTGTGCACAGCCTGCTGGAGGCAGCTTCTCAAAATCTGCAAGTTTTGCCTATAGCTGTGATAAAAAGAAAAGATTTCACATAGATCTCTGAAAACCAGGGACAGGGCAAAAGCAAAATGTCTAGGCTTGCCCAGTACCTTCGAAGATCTGCATGTTATTTAACACTCCCTGTTTCAATCAAAGTCTGTCTCAGTTTCTGAAAATGTTACAGAACCATATCAGAGATGCCCAGTTGTAAAAACCTCGTCCAATATCGACTTTCCCTTTACATTAATTCAACTGCCAAGTCAACCGGTTGAAATGCTAAACTCTTAATAAAATACGTGTTCTTTTTTTTTAAGCAATGTATCAAAGAACAATTTAAGAATCTAATGCAATTTTGAATCAGACAGTCTTTATGAATTTAGCTTCCATTATTCAACAAATGTTTGTCATATTCATTTATAAAAGAGTGTATAGTGAGTATAAATTCTGTGCCAGGCACTATTTCAAGTGTAAAGGAACAGCAGTGTGCAAAACAATGTTCCTGTTTTCTTGGAGCTGACATCCTACAAGAAAGACATTGTGGAAGATATAAAGATCAGTTAGTCTCTTAGATTCTGGTCTCTAGGTGCTTCAGAGACTAGTTAGACAATGAGGAGTATTACAAGAAGAAACAAAATATTCTTTAAGACTCTAGAAGAAGCAGCAATTAGTTCTCAGAGACAGAACCAGAAAAAAAGTTTCAAGCCTTTAAACTGGACTTGAAGAACAGGTAAGACTCACACCTGCAAATGAAGTAGGAAGAGGATTCCAGGACAAGAGAAGAGCATGAGCAAAAATGCAGGGTTGAAGAATGGGGCTTGTGATTCCATGTGGCAAAGGGTTGGTTCCAAGGAGGAGAAGAATAGAAACAAAGTTTTAAAAGGTAAATTGTAGCCTAGGGCCAACCACAACCTTTGAGGCTATAACACTAGGGGGAAAAAAATCCTCACCTACCATGAAATAGATTATTAAAAACAATACAAAGATGAAAGTTCATTTACACTGTCCCTCATAAAATTCTGATCTCTCCCACGACAGCGTCTGCAACAAAGAATCTGATTCTATTCTGGATCCCCGACCACAGACATTTTTTTTTTAGTGTCACCCCTCCTTCTTTCCTTCTGCCCCCCCCCAATCTGGGCAAGCTGATAAGAAAGCCCCCCTGCTGCCTCCCTTGGAATCAGTGGGGAGGTTCAACCCATACAGGAACCCTCAACCCGGTCCCACCTCCTAACTGCCAAAAAGACCCCAACCCAGTCTCCTTTCCTTGCTCTCTCCTGTCATTTTGGACTTGCTTGGGAGGTCTAATAAATCTCGTACATTTTGAGTGGGTGTGGGGCATCATCAGTCTTGTTAATGAACCAATTCTGGATGAGTCCCATCCTGTATGGAGTGGCTGCAATAACTATTTTTGATACTATTTTTAAAAAGGTAATGTTTTTTGGAGGGGTGTGGGGGGACACCTGTGTGGCTTAGTCAGTTAAGCATCTGCCTTCACCCTCAGGTCATGATCCCAGGGTCCTTGGGATCGAGTCCCATTTTGGGCTCCTTGCTTAGTGGACAGCCTGATTCTCCCTCTGCCCGCTGCTCGCCTTGCTTGTGCTCTTTCTCACTGTCAAATAAATAAATAAATAAATGTAATGTTTTTAGGGGCACCTGGGTGGCTTAGTCAGTTCAAGCAGCTGACTTCATCTCAGGTCATGATCTCAGGGTCCTGGGATTCAGCCTTGAATCGGGCTCCGTACTCAGTGGGGATCTGCTTGTTCCTCTGACCTTCCCTCTGCCAGTCCTGTCTCTCTCAAATAAATAAAATCCTTAAAAAAACAAACAAAAAAAAAACAGGTAATGTTTTTAAACAATCTAAGACCTCTGCTCTGTTCTGTCCATTGTGAAGTGCAGGAATTTGAGGCCAGACTATACAGAGTTCTTAAACGCTAAGGCCACTGGAATTTTAAAACTGTTTCCTCTGTAAAGGATCCACATTTTTGCATGAAACATTGGATAATACATATAATCTAAATACAAAATAGACTCTTAGTAGCAAAATGTTCTCAATAGTTGTTGCAATGCCCACAGATGGTTTGATACAATGAAAGTAAACCTGGGTAGGGGGTGGGGAAGAGTAGAGATACACACTTCCCCTAAAATGAGTAATGATGAGAATTTGGGCAAATTTTCACTTTTTCAGTAACTGTTTATCAAGTATTTACATATGCAGTGCACTCCGCTTTTGTCCCTCTAGGATGTAGAAACAAAAAGGTTTGTTTTTTCCTATAGTTACTTTGCATGCAGACCTAAGACATGCATTCAAACAGGTGCACCTCAGGTGGTTAATTTGCCTAACCAAAGATGAAATGAATTGATCAGTGATGAAAATGAAGTAATTGTCACTTAGTCCATAATGAGTCACTTATATGCAAGCCATTCAAGGGGTATTGGGCTCTATTCTAGGATGCATTTCATGTACAAGTCATTCCTTGCAGAAAACAAACTGCATTGAAATTTCTAAAAGCTGGTAATTCTAGATGATGAATAGCATTTTTCTAAACTACCAAATAAAAGCTTTTATGAGGCTACTGACATGATTCTCATAATTGAATATATTTGACAGAGTATTTTATCTTTGATGGTATGTTACACCCTTATGAAAATTTTCTGGTTCTGTGGAATGAACCAGTATCACCTTCTAAAATATGAAATATTTAAAAATGCCTTTTCTAATAATGCAATCTAGAAAATGAAGTGTCTTCATTTATGAACATATTGTCAAAGGAGGGTTCTCAATTACTATTAGAAAGAAGGAACACAATTAGGCTGGACAAAGGAATAGGAAGAATGCAGGAATTAATCAAAATTTCAGATGTATTCACATATATGCACCTGGAGTAATTTGAGTATTTTCTCTCTGCAAATGCAAAGACATTAAATAATTACCAAGAATGAAAATTACCAAAAGATTATGCTAATCCCAATTCCAAATAAAACACAAGCATTTAAGGAGAAGCCTAAATAACATCACCAGAATCTATGGTGATACAAGAGTATTTATGACAGAACTGGAAGTTAAACTGCTTAACTTAGTCAACAACATTGATAAAAATGAATATTTTCAAATTACTTTTCTAGTTTCCATGAGAAGTGGAAAAAGTTGTCAAAACTGACTCAAGCCATTTGGTACATTGTAAACACTGAGCTGACAGAGGGAAAGCATGTGAGGAACTTGCCATTATCCTTTCTGCGGGGGAGAAAGGCCTTCCTCTGCCCTTTGGTCCTTCTGTCTGGATTCAGAATCAGACTGACATGAGACAGATTAGCTGGGGGAAAACCAAGTTTAATAGCATATGTAAGGGGAATCCACACAGATAGGAAATTCCAAAGTCAGTGAGGGAACATGAAGCTTATATGAGCTAAGGAGAGGAGGGTCAGAGGACATAATAGGGAGGAAGACTGTAGCAGGGAAGGGGAAAGATGTTTTGGAAAATCACAGGTTGCCCTATTATGTAGGCAAGGTTCTTAGGTAAAGGTGAGTCTGTTAATAGCTCTCTTCCTGGTAAAGGCTCTTCTCTCCAATGTAAATTTAGGCAGTTGAGGACCAAGAAGAGAGCTTTTCTTGCATCTGCCAGGTTTTGATTACTTTCAAATCAAAATAATGTTCAATGCCAAAGTGGCCCATCTTGGGGCCACATGCGCTTGACCCCTACACTTTCAATGGAATGATAATTCCAAACATGAAATAATTGCCACCCATTTCATGACAAATCTCTTTCTACTGTGGACACATTTGTCAAAAAGAAATAATAATCCTTTGACAAAAGCTTCCTAAGTGTGGAAGTGTCCGTGACAAATAGCTCTCAAAGGAAAAGAGAAAGTGTCTAAAAGAAGGAAGGATTTGCAGAAAATAAACTGACTTTCTAAAGGAACTAGGGTGCAGATGTGTAAATGCTTTCTTGTAGCTATAAATTATAATACAGAAGAAGCCACATTTCTTCCCAACATTTTAAAGCCAGCAGTCCCTTGCCAGTCTGCCAAGAATGATCTTCAACTTGTGTAAACCTGTGTAAAGACCCTCAAAGTCAAATATAGACAAAGAAAGAATGCTGACTCTGTGCTTTGGCCTTTAGGCAACAGTTAACTCACAACCTCAAGTTCATAAAACATTCTTTCAACCAATATGCTAAGTGTTCACTATGTATCAGGTTCTGTCCGTGACATTCCAAACACACCCAAAACACGAAATGAGGAAGCTCTCTGAACCAGCGTGCTTTCTCACTCAGATTTCGACAGCAGGCTTCTTAGTCTCTGCAGTGACTATTTCCATCTCCTCCAACTGCCAAGGCCCTCTTCATCTCGCTCAGGAAATCACCCCGCCTCCTATTCCGCAAAACAATTGGAAACCATGAAATACCAACTCCCTCAGCTTCCTGCAGCTAAATCGGCATCTGTACCCTCCTGATCCTCCCCCACCACACAGCCCATTACAAATCCCACCACTTTCAAACTTCCTAGAATCTTAGGCTATCAATATTCCCTCTTTATCTTGTGCACTAAATAACTCTCTCTTTCCACTGAAATCCTTTACCTTGAGTATTTGTTTATATAAATCAAAATCCCCTATTTAAAACACACACACACACACACACACACACCCCAAGGCCCACATCACCTTCTCTTGCCTCCCTTCTCCCCAAACCAACTTCTTTAAGGTGGTACAAAATTCTCTCTTCTCAGCTTCCTCATTTCACCAGTCTGCTCATTCTAATACACCCATCCATACACCCTCTCCACATCCCAAAAGTTATTTTTGGTAAGGCCATCAATTACTTTTATGCTACTAAGTCTAATTAACACTCTTCATTTGTCATCTTACTCAAAAATAGTCTTTATTTCTGTATTATGCCCTGTAAATATGTCCGCAGCCTTGAAATTCTTCCCTAGGCTTCTGTCATACCATGTCACCTCATCTAATTTACCTTCTCCAAACCTGCTTCCTTTCTCTACTTATTCTTCATATACTGAGGATCCTGGGAACCTAATACCAAACCTTTATCCTCCCCAAACTATTCTCTCTCCATCTGGTGAACATTACTCCCATATTTTCAAATGTTATCATTATTACAACAGCCCCAGAAATTACAGATCCTTCCTCACACACTGTCTCAACTGCAGAACTGTATTTTGCACAGCCAAATGGGTAGAGCCTTTTGGATGCTACACAGACTCTCAAAGTCATTGTGCCCAAACCAGAGCCATAATCTTTCCTATAAAACCTGCTCTTTATTTCGGGCACCTGGGTGGCAGAGTCTGTTAAACATCCCACTCTTGGTTTCAGCTCAGGTCATGATCTCAGATCATGGGATGGAGACCCAGGTAGGCTCCACGTTCAGGAGTCAGCTTGGGATTTTCTCTCTCCCTTTCCCTCTGCCCTTCATCCTCCCACCTCTGCTCATGCTCTCTCTCTCTCTCTCTCTCTAAAATGAATAAATAAATCTTTAAAAAAATAAAAAGAACTTTTTCCCACAATGGGCTAAGCTGGAGTTTGATTGGGTTTCACTCTCCCTCTTCTTCTGCCCCTACCCATTGGCTCACTCACTCTCTATCTCTCAAATAAATAAATAAATCTTAAAAAACAAACAAACAAACAAAATCTGCTCTTCATCCAGTATTCCCTTATTGCACTAAATGGCACCACTACCTACCAGATAATTGTGAAAATACATAGGTGTAGGCCCTGGCCTCTTTTTTATTTTTAATTTTTTAGAAATTATTTTTATTAACATATAATGTATTATTAGCCCCAGGGGTACAGGTCTGTGACTCATCAGGCTTACATATTTCACAGCACTCACCATAGCACATACCCTTCCCAATGTCCATAACCCAACCACCTCCTCATCCCCCCAGCAACCCTCAGTTGGTTTTGTGAGATTAAGAGTCTCGTGGTTTGTCTCCCTCCTGATCCCATCTTGTTTCATTTTTTTCCTGCCCTGCCTCTCAAATTCCTCATATCAAAGAGATCATATGATAATTGTCTTCCTCGGATTGACTTTTTTTGAATACCCTCTACTTCCATCCATGTCATTGAAAATGGCAAGAATTAATTTCTTTTGATGGCTGCATGGTATTCCATTGTATGTATATGTGTGTGTGTGTGTGTGTGTGTGTGTGCGTGTGATCTCTTCTTTATCCATTCATCTGTTGATGGACATGTAGGTTCTTTCCATAGTTTGGCTACTGTAGACATTGCTGCTATAAACATTCATGTGCACACGTCCCTTCGGATCACTACGTTTGTATCTTTAGGGTAAATACCCAGTAGTGTGATTGCTGGGTCATAGGGCAGCTCTATTTTCAACTTCCTGAGGAACTGCCATGCTGTTTTCCAGAGTGGCTGCACCAGCTTGCATTCCCATCAACAGTGTAGGAGGGTTCCCCTTTCTCCACATCCTCGCCAGCATCTGTCATTTCCTGACTTGTTAATTTTAGCCATTCTGACTGGTGTGAGGTGGTATCTCATTGTGGTTTTGATATATATTTCCCTGATGCCAAGTGATGTGGGTCACCTTTTCATGTGTCTGTTGGCCATCTGGATGTCTTCTTTGCAGAAATGTCTGTTCATGTCCTCTGCCCATTTCTTGATTGGATTATTTGATCTTTGGGTGTGGAGTTTGATAAGTTCTTTGTAGATTTGGGGTACTAGCCCTTTATCTGATATGTCATTTGCGAATACCTCCTCCCATTCTGTCAGTTGTCTTTTGGTTTTGTTGACTGTTTCCTTTGCTGTGCAAAAGCTTTTGATCTTGATGAAGTCCCAAAAGTTCATTTTTGCCCTTGCTTCCCTTGCCTTTGGCAATGTTTCTAGGAAGAAGTTGCTGTGGCTGAGGTCAAAGAGGTTGCTGCCTGTGTTCTCCTCAAGGATTTTGATGGATTCTTGTCTCACATTGAGGTCTTTCATCCATTTGGAGTCTCTTTTTGTGCCTGGTATAAGGAAATGGTCCAGTTTCATTCTTCTGCATGTGTCTGTCCAATTTTCCCAACACCGTTTGTTGAAGAGACTGTCTTTTTTCCATTGGACATTCTTTCCTGCTTTGTCGAAGATCAGTTGACCATAGAGTTGAGGGTCTATTTCTGGGCTCCCTATTCTGTTCCATTGATCTATGTGTCTGTTTTTGTGCCAGTACTACACTGTCTTGATGTTGACATCTTTGTAATAGAGCTTGAAGTCTGAAATTGTGATGCCACCAACTTTGGCTTTCTTTTTCAACATTCCTCTGGCTATTCAGGGTCTTTTCTGCTTCCATATAAATTTTAGGATTATTTGTTCCATTTCTTTGAAAAAAATTAATGGTATTTTGATAGGGATTGCATTAAATGTGTCGACTGCTTTAGGTAGCATAGACATTTTCACAACATTTGTTCTTCCAATCCATGAGCATGAAACGTTTTTCCATTTCTTTGTGTCTTCCTCAGTTTCTTTCATGAGTACTTTATAGTTTTCTGAGTACAGATTCTTTGCCTCTTTGGTTAGGTTTATTCCTAGGTATCTTATGGTTTGGGTGCAATTGTAAATGGGATTAACTCCTTAATTACTCTTCTGTCCTGCTGTTGGCATATAGAAATGCAACTGATTTCTGGGCATTGATTTTATATCCTGACACTTTACTGAATTCCTGTATGAGTTCTAGCAGGGGACTTTTGGAGGGGAGTCTTTTGGGTTCTCCAAGGAAAGTATCATATCATCTGCAAAGAGTGAGAGTTTGACTTCTTCTTTGCTGATTCAGATGCCTTTTATTTCTTTTCATTGTCTGATTGCTGAGGCTAGGACTTCCAGTACTATGTTGAATGGCAGTGGTGATAGTGGACAGCCTGCTGTGCTCCTGACCTTAGGGGAAGAGCTCCCAGTTTTTCCCCATTGAGAATGATATTGATTGTGGGATTTTCATAGATGGCTTTGATGATATTAAGGAATGTATCCTCTTTCCCTACACTGTGAAGAGTTCTGATCAAGAATGGATGCTGTCCTTTGTCAAATGCTTTTTCAGCATCTATTGAGAGTATCATATGGTTTTGTTCTTTCTTTTATTAATGTATTGTATCACATTGATTGATTTGCAGATGTTGAACCAACCTTGTAGCCCAGGAATAAATCCCACTTGGTTGTGGTGAATAATCCTTTTAATATACTGTTGGATCCTATTGGCTAGTATTTTGGTGAGAATGTTTGCATCGTGTTCATCAAGGATATTGGTCTGTAATTCTCCTTTTTAAATTTTATTTTATTTATTTATTTGAAAGAGAGAGAGAGAGATCACAAGTAGGCAGAGAGGCAGGCAGAGAGAGAGGGGAAAGCAGGCTCCCTGCTGAGCAGAGAGCCTGATGCAGGGCTGGATCCCATCACCCTGAAATCATCACCAGAGCTGAAGGCAGAGGCTTAACCCACTGAATCACCCAGGTGTCCCCAAATTTCTGTTGTTCTAAGCCACCCAGCTTGTAGTACTTTGCTATCAAAGCCCTAGGAAACTAATGTAAGTAATTTAAAAAATCAGAGACAGATGAATTGAGAGCCTGGACAAGTGGACAAACAGCAGAATCATCTCTGCTTGCTCTTCAGTGATCTTTCTTGCCTTTCTGTCCCATTAGACCTGAGACCCACTGCACTGGAGGCCCAGGCTCTCTGATAAATGAACCAGACACAGAGCCTTCCAGCTCCCACACCAGGCTCTCTAGGCAATGAGGACCTCCCAGACAGAGGAACAGTCCTGGCAGCTCCTTGGTGGATATCCAATCAGTGGATAAGGACAGACTGGTTCGGAAAAGGCCATTTGCAGTAGGATATTTTGGCCATTGTTTGCTCCTTTGCTGAAAAAGAAATGTGTTCTTAGGGCACCTGGGTGGCTCAGTGGGTTAAAGCCTCTGCCTTCGGCTCAGGTCATGATCCCAGGGTCCTGGGATCAAACCCGGCATTGGGCTCTCTGCTCGGCGGGGAGCCTGCTTCTCCCTCTCTCTCTGCCTGCCTCTCTGCCTACTTGTGATCTCTGTCTGTCAAATAAATAAATAAAATCTTTTAAAGATTTTTTTTTTTTTTTTAATTTGACAGAGAGATCACAAGCAGGCAGAGAGGCAGGCAGAGAGAGAGGAGGAAGCAGGCTCCCCGAGAGAGCAGAGAGCCCGATGCGGGGCTCGATCCCAGGACTCCGAGATCATGACCTGAGCCGAAGGCAGCGGCTTAACCCACTGAGCCACCCAGGCGCCCCAAATAAATAAAATCTTAAAAAAAAAAAATAAAGGGGCACCTGGGTGGTTCAGTGAGTTAAAGCCTCTGCCTTCGGCTCGAGTCATGATCTCAGGGTTCTGGGATCTAGCCCCACATGGGGCTCTCTGCTCAGCAGGGAGCCTGCTTCCCTTCCTCTCTCTCTGCCTGCCTCTCTGCCTACTTGTGATCTCTATCTGTCAAATAAGTAAATAAAATCTTTAAAAAAAAATTAATTGGGACGCCTGGGTGGCTCAGTTGGTTGAGCAGCTGCCTTCGGCTCGGGTCATGATCCCAGCGTCCTGGGATCGAGTCCCACATCGGGCTCCTTGCTTGGCGGCGAGCCTGCTTCTCCCTCTGCCTCTGCCTGCCACTCTGTCTGCCTGTGCTCACTCTCGCTTCTCTCTCTATGACAAATAAATAAATAGAATCTTAAAAAAAAAAATTAATTAATTAAAAATAAATTAAAAAAAAGAAATGTGTTCTTATAATGCTTTCCACACAGCTGATTATGGAATAACTAGTTTAATATTAAACAGCATTCTTTCTTTTCCTAAGTCAGTATGCCATGATGAGTCTGAAAATGCTTAAAAGGCCAACTCAGAGAATGGTGTGTTTTCACCTGTGCTTTTTAAAGCATGCAGGAGTAATACACATTTAGTCAATTGGTGGAAAGAAAGTATTTGTCCTGTCAGCTTTTGTATGCTCAGTGATTACAGAACTGCCAACATTATTATTCTTGCCAGTTCACACAACTGCCTGACAAGCTCTTATCCATTTGCATTTTTCAGTGATTTTCCAACAGTGTAATTGGGAAGGGAAGCTTTAAGATTACACAAAAATGGACAACTAAAGAAATCTATGGATGCTGTCTGTATTACTTTGAATTATTATAGCTGCTATCTTATTACGACCAACAGACCTGAATTCAAATACAACAGAGCCATTTGTTAAATATAAATAAAAATGTAGTATACGTATTTTGATAGGCTTGGCACAATAGCATTAAAAAAGGTGATCTTGTTATTTCCACCAAAAAAAAAAAAAAAGAGCATTGGAAATATTCATATGCCACCTCTTGAAATATCTTTAATAAAATTTTCATAGTATTTTTATTATTAAAAGAATAAAATATTAGTTATTTAGAGCTAAAATTCAGAGATTCTTTAGGTTGAAACTGTTATGAAAAACATATCTAATGATAATAATTGAGTGAACTTCTAAACTCTATAAGGATTCTGACAAAAAGATATTTGCATCCTTAAGAAGCTACTACATGGGATCCCAGGTGGCTCAGTTAGTTAAGCTGCTGCCTTCGGCTCAGGTCATGATTCCAGGGTCCTAGGATCCAGTATGGCATCAGGCTCCTTGCTCAGCGGGGAGCCTGCTTCTCTCTCTGCCTCTGCCTGCCACTCTGCCTGCTTGTGCTCTTTATCTCTCTCTCTGATAAATAAATAAATAAATAAATAAATAAATAAAATATTTTTTAAAAGAAGAAGAAACAACTACATGAACCACTTTCATCAATATTTTCTTCACAGGTCAAAATATATTGATATTCTCTTCAAAATACTAGGATTCTGAAAAACAGATGTAAAGGCACTTACTCATCATGAAAACATTATAGAAAATTGAAATCAATCCCTCCCAATTTATATAAAATTTGGTCTTACTTGCAATTCCATTATCAAGTCTATAAAAGTACTTGGATATTTGGATTGGATAACTGCGTTTGTGAAAAACAAGGGACTCCTAGGGGTTTACCACCTTGTAGGTGGCAAATGATCCCTCTTACCCAACTTTCCACTACAAAATTATCAGTGGGGTGGTTCTAAGGTTTTTAACCCTTGTGAGTCATTAATTTATTCAAACATATCTAAAAATCCATATGCATCAAGCATTGTCTGTATTTAGAAAAAATAAGTGGTCATATAAATAATTTTTCAAAAGTAGATAGAACCTGGTGTGATTAAAATAGAAATATTTTTTCAAAAGTTAAAAAAATTCACAATAGTTTTTAAATCTGTTTTCTCTGTCCCCAGATTAAAAGAGCAGTAACTGTCATGTCCCCGCACTAAATCATCTCAAAACTACCTACAATCAATAACAACTACCAATTATTGAATGCTGACTATGTTTCAGGAATTGTGTTAAGCACTCAATCATTATCTTATTCAATTCTCACAACAATGCTTTGTGGTATTAAATAAGTTACAAATTAGTGGCTCCAGCCAGAAAGGTTTTTCTCTCAGTCATACTTCCCAAAAAAAATGGGGCCAGAATTCTCCTCCTCTCCTGCCCTGTAGAATATCACACAGCCACTGGTGGTGTGCTGGAGCTGTCCATATGGGTCCAGGCCAATCATGAATATCCAGTGATTTTGCAAGCCAGTTGTTAAAATCTGGTCATTTGAACTTGGCCATGGTGGGAATATTCACACCATTGAAACTGATAAGCACTAACACCATTGAAACTGACAAGGGCTTCCTCCCTCACCTCAGAGAGTGAGTTTATCAGCACACCACTGAATACAGCAAAAGACTTCAAGTATTATTCCAATCTCACTTTAGTTCAAATGGTTCAAAGGTAATCTATCTCCTCAAGAGTCTTTTAAAATGAGGACTTGAAAGGGGTCACAGGAACATTTGAAAAGCAAAGAAGATCTACCTGTGGTATGAATTCTAATATCCCACTTCTCTTTCCTGGTATGCTGAGGGCTTTGAAAACACATAACTAGCTTTTCATAATGTCCACCATTTAACCTCAAAAGCCAACAGAGTAAGATCAACACCTTCTTTCCTAAGGCGTATAGTCTCCAAGTAAGCTCAGGCCATAAAACCCACCCTCATACATTATACTTTCAAAATTTTTACTGCTCTGTATTTTTCCCTGAAGTCAAAAAGATTTTTTGTCTCAATCATAACATATTTGATGATGGTCAGAGTCCAAAGTATGTAACACGGGTTGTTCAATTTCTCTGCCACATCTCATGGCTGCCATCTGCTCAGATCTTCATGAGAGGCAGAAACATTGAAAATGACCTGCTGACTAGGACCAATGTCACTGCAATATCAGCATTTTAAAACCTTCCCCGAAGGTCCTCCCTTAGTCAACTAAGGTCATTTTTTATAGATATGCTTATTGTTAAAAGGACATTATTTAACTATGGCTTCATGCTACTATAAATTTCTGAAAACTGTTTTGGTTTTTAAATGAGACACACCATGTGCTCACTCATCCAGATGAAGGGAGATGCTCATCACAGCTCAGTGGGCTGGATGAGTTTAGCAAGATGCATCCTGTCCATCAATATCCCCCCAATCTACTCTCTCTGGTGTTTTTTTTATGCACAAGCTATGTTTTGTTTCTCTTTTCATGATTAATGAGGAGTAGCTTTAGCACAAACAAAAACTGCAGAAAGCCACCCACTCATCAATGAGCAGTATTCTTCAGCAGCTTTGTCGTTAAATAATAACTTGCTTAATAGAGCAAAAGAAAGACATTTTGGATTTTGAAAGTATTTATTTAATGACAGTAGAGAAAAAAATAACTATTGTAAAATCCCTAGAATAAGAATGAAGAAGGGATCAATATATACTTGAAACATGTTTTAACAAATAATAAATAATAATGCTCTGATGGGCAAGACCCATCAGACGCCCAATATCAACCATGATGGAATTAACAGATCCAGGATTACCCCTCCTGCTGTACCAACAGCAAAAGGAGTGTGAAAAAAAATATATATATATACACACACACACACACACACACACATATGTATGTAAATTTCAGGTGATAAACAACTGAAATCACAGGACTTCAGTCCATGAAAGAAGGTAAACAAATGAGAGAAATCTCGCAATTGACCCAGATTGTTTCATAAGGGCCTTTTTAGAACCAAAGTGCTCAAGGCTGAAATAAGGCAGAGAAGTGTTTCCACTGAGATTAGCAGGTAGAGATCAGAGATGAGAGAGGTGAAGGCACCCAGAATTTGAAGGAAAAAAAGAGATCCATTTCAGAGAAAGTTCTCCAGAAATCAATGTAAGAGTCCCCTTAGATCTTTGGTTCAAAACTAAATTACAAACATATGTAGTGAGATTACATGAAACTAGCAAAAAAATTTTGGGAAGAGAACTACTTAGAGTTATATAACCAGAATAACCACCAGGAATGGCATAAGGCTGAGAGACATCTGAATTCTGACCAACTGAGTGGAGAGTCCTTCTTAAACACCTGGGGCTTCATTCAGAAAAGACCCCAAAAAGACAACTATGGAAGAGTGGGGCTAGTTCAGCAAAACCTGCTTTAAACTTGTGGTAACAAAGCTTGAAAAAACCTTAGTGGAAGCAAGCTGATCTCAAATATGTTAAAGATTTAACATAAAAGTCAATACACTTTAAAGAAGGAAACAAAATCCAGAATTCAAAATATCTAATATCCAATAAAAATGTTGTAGACATGCAACAAAGCAGAACAAACCCATAATTGGGAGAAAAATCAGTAAACAAAAACAGAACTAGAAATTACAAAGATGATTCAATTAATAGATTAGGACACTGAAAAACAGCATTGTAAGTATGTTTCATGTTCAAAGATATAAAATAAAACATGAGTATATGAGGAAACAGACACTTTCAATAAATAAATGGAAACATATAAAGGAACCTAATGGAAATTTTACAGCTAAAAAATATAATGAGATAAAAAAATTACTGCATGGGCTTAACCAAAGATCAGAGACAGTGGAAGAAAAAAACAGGGACTTTCAAGATCAGGCAAGAAACAACACAAACTGAAACACAGAAAAGGGAAAAAAAAGAGGTTAAAAAAACTGAACAGAGACTCAGTGAGCCTGAGACAATATCATACAGTCTAACAAATATGCAATTGGAGTCCCAGGAAAGAACAAGAGACTGGAAGGAGCACAAAAATATCTGAAGGAAATACCCAGGAATTTTCAAAATTTGATTTGAAATATAAACACAGATCCAATAAGCTCACAAACCAAAAGCAGAATAAACATAAAGGAAATCACACCAAGACACATCATAATCAAGTTGCTGACAATGAATAATAAAAAGAAAATCCTTAAAGCAACCAAGGGAGGAAAAGATCATACATAATAAGGGAAAAGAATAAAATGACCTTTGCCTTTTCATCAGAAACAAAGCCAGAAAACAAAGAAATGATATCTTTAAAGAGTTGGAGAAAAATGTCAATTTAGGATTCCACACCCAGAGAAAATCTTCATTTTTCACTTTCAAAATGAAAGTGAAATAGACATTGTCATACAATACAACCTGAGACAATTTCTTGCCAGTAACAAGAAATGTTCAAGTTCTTCAGATTGAAAGGAGTGATAGTAAACTCAGACCTTACATAACAATAGGAACATTAAAAATAGTAAACAATGGGTAAGTATAATTTATTTTCCTTATTTCTAATATATCTTTAAAATATAATTGAATCTTGAGAGTATAAATCATAATGAAATATCATGGAGTATATAAGAGAAGTAGAAGCAAACATGACAACAAAAGAACAGAGCATAGGAGAGAGTAAATGGAAATACTATGCTGCTATAAGGTATTAAAATTATACATGAAGATATATAATAATATTATTTGGAAGTAGATTATAGTAAGCTACAGATACTTAATGTAAGTCCTTGGTCACCATTTAAAAAATTCACACAGTTGTAGCTAAAGTCCAATGGAAGAGATAAAATAAAATACTAGCAAATAATAAATAAGGTTTAAAAAAGAAATAAAAGTGAAACAAAGATTGTACCAGACAAGAAGAAAACTAATAACAAGACAGTAAACAAGTACAAATATATCAATAATTGCATAAAAATTATTCACAAATTAAAATGTAGATATTGTCAAGCTGAATTAAAAACAATAAGATCCAGCTTATTTGAAATATAAAAAGAGGTAGTTGATAAAAGGTTGGAAGATACATATTATGTAAGCACTGACTGTAAGAAAACAGGAATAGCTTTATTAATATCAGAGACAGTAGACATTAGGATAAGGATTTTAGAATTAGAAAAGGATCTATCATATGATAACAAAGTTAACCCATTAAAAAAAAATCCTACCTGTGATTGCAAATAATTGTTAATCTTCAAATGAAGCAAAACTAACAGAATTGAATGGAGAAATTGACAAATCTACAATTATGCTTGAGGACTTCATGGCTCATCTCTCAGTAATTCATAATAGAATAGACAGAAAATTAATAAAGATGTAGAAGATTCAAACATCCTTATATACCAACATACATGGATGACCATATCAGTGAAACCAACAACATTCTTTTCAACTACACACTAACCAAATAAAGAACACTAACCAAAATAAATCATATATCAGGCCCCCAAATTTAATATATTTAAATGACTGGAATTATTCAAAGTATGTTTTCTTATCACAATAGTATTATATTAGGAATCAATGACAAAAAAATCTGAAAATCAAAATATTTGGAAATAAAGCAAAAACACTTTTACCACTCATGGGTCAAAGAATAAATCACAAAGGTGATTAGAAAATATTTCAAGTTAAATGATACCTAAAAAGATAATTGAGAAGATAAGATGAGAATTTGCAGAAATTAGCAGATAGAACTTTATGGTTTTAAAGTTGTAGTTAAAAAAAAAGAAAGGTGTAAATTATTCATCTAAGCATCCACTATAAGAAGTTAAGAGAGGGGGCGCCTGGGTGGCTCAGTGGGTTAAAGCCTCTGCCTTCGGCTCAGGTCATGATCCCAGGGTCCTAGGATCAAGCCCCGCATCTGGCTCTCTGCTCAGCAGGGAGCCTGCTTCCTCCTGTCTCTCTCTCTCTCTGCCTGCCTCTCTGCCTACTTGTGATCTGTCTGTCAAATAAATAAATAAAAAATCTTAAAAAAAAAAAAAAGAAGTTAAGAGAGCATGGTGATTCACAGGCCTGTGCCCCTGGGGCTAATAATACATTATATGTTTATAAAAAATAAAAAAAAAAACTATAAAAAAAAAAGTTAAGAGAGCAAAGTAAACCCACAGTAAGACAAGGAAAGAAAATAATAAAAATAAAGATAGAAATCAATGAAATAGAAAGCAGAAAAAAAAAAAAAAAGCTGAATGAAACCAAAAGTTGATTCTTTTTAGATCAATATATTGAAAACCTCCAGCTACAGTGATCAAACTTAAGGATAAAACACAAATGACCAGCATCAGAAGTGAGAGAGGCAATATAACTAGAGACCTTTCAAAATTTTAAATAAGAAATAAGAAATGATATGAATAGTGTTATGCCAATAAATTCAACAATGTAGACGAATTGGACAGAATCCTTAAAAACACAAATTAAGAAGGAACAGAATATCAGAATACCTCCATGTGTATTTAAAAAGAAATGACTTAGTAGTTTAATACCTTCCAGTAAAAAGAACTCCAGACACAAATGTCTGTACTGGGAAATCCTAATAAAAGTCTAAGGAAGGGGACACCTGGGTGGCTCAGTTGGTTGGGCCACTGCCTTCGGCTCAGGTGGTGATCCCAGGGTCCTGGGATTGAGTCCCGAGTCAGGATCCTTGTTCGGCAGGGAGCCTGCTTCTCTCACTGCCTCTGCCTGCCTCTCTGCCTGCTTGTGTGTTCTCTCTCTCTCTCTCTCTGGCAAATAAATAAAAAATCTTAAAAAAAAAGTCTAAGGAACAAATTATATCAATCTTACAAACTCTCTCAGAAAAGGGGAAGTAGAGAACAATCCCCAATGCATTTTTGAGTCCAGCATAACTGTGATATTACAATAAATAAATAAACCCATTGGGCAATATTTCTGTTAACATATATACAAAAATCCTTAACAAAATAATAAATTAAATCCAGAAAAATATAACAACATATCTGGGATGAAAGAATCCCAAGAATAACACACTGATTTAATATATTAAAAGATTAATCAATGCAATTCACCACATTAACAGAATAAAGTACCAAAAAATCATATAATCATGTCAACAAATACCCAAAAAAAAGCATTTTACAAATTCAACTCCCATTAATGATAAAAAATGCTCAGGAAATGAAGAATTAATGGAAACTTCCTCAATCTAATAAAGGGCATCTATGAAACCCTGCAGTAAACATCATACCTAGTGATAAAAGACATAACGCTTTCCCCAAAAGATTATGGGGAATGTTTACTCTCATCACTTTCATTCAACATTGTTATAGAGGTGTTAGCTAATGTATAAAGACAGGAAATGGAGGGACAGCCACAAGGATTGGAAAGAAAAAAGTAAACTATCTTTATTTGCAGATGACAAGATTGTGCAGACAATTCTAAGGAAGCCATAAAAAATGTACTAGAACTCATTAGTGAATTTACCAAAGCCATATGACACAAGGTCAACATTGAAAATAACTTTTATGCACACACATATATGCACTGGAAAGTGAAATTTAAAATTACACCATTTAACTGGAGATCCTATGGTGTCTTTTTTTGTGTTTTTTAAGTAATCTCTACACCCAACATGGGGCTTGAACTCATGACTAGCAAGATCAAGAAACACATCCCCTACCAACTGAGCAACCCAGGTGCTGAATGACATATCTAATAAAGGGTTAATATCCAAAATATGCAAAGAACTTGTAAAACTCAACACCTAAAAACCAAATAATCCAATTTTTAAAATGGGCAGAAGACATGAATGGACACTTTTCCAAAGAAGACATCCAGATGGCTAACAGACACCTGAAAAGATGCTCTAATCACTCATCATCAGGAAAACGCAAATCAAAACTACAATGAGTTATCACCTCACATCTGTCAGAATGGCTAAAATCAACAACATAAAAAACAGGTGTTGGCAAGGATGTAGAAAAAGGGGAACTCTCTTGCACTGCTGGTGGGAATGCAAACTGGTGCAGTCACTCTGGAAAACAGTATGGAGGTTCCTCAAAAAGTTAAAAATAGAACTATCCTACAATCCAGCAATCATACTCTTAGGTATTTACACAAAGAATACAAAAGTACTAATTCAAAGGGATACATGCACCCCATGTTTATAGAAGCATTATCTACAATATTAACCTCAGTCTCCAATTTGACCATGCCTCTAGATTTGTAGGAAGTTCCCTCTGCCCCTCCCCCACCACTTGCACACTCACTCTCCCTTAATTAAAAAAAAAAGTATGAGTATATAATGTTTGCACAGAACAGATAAGGAGGTTCTGGAATTCTCAGTGTTGGCAGGTAGAAGGATAAAATACACAACCAACTTGGAAATTGGACTGGCAGTTTTTCATAAAATCAAATATATATCTATTCAGTGACAAAGCTGCCTACTTCTACACATTTACCCAAAAGAAATAAATATACATATACATAAGAAATATTGTATTGGAATGTTCATAGCAGCCCAACTTCTAATAACCAAAAACTAGAAATAACAAAAACGCCCATCAACAGGTGAATGGATAAACAATTTGTGTTTTATTTATAAAATGGAATGTTATTTGGGAATGAAAAAGTACAGAACACACACTAATAGGGATAAACCTCAAAATCATTAAGGTGAGCAAAAGAAGCCAGACACAAAATAATACACACTGTGAGATACTACTTACATGAAATTATACTTATAAGAAGTTCTACTAATATGAATCAATTTATGATAAAAAAATCAGAATAGTGTACCATAGTGAATAAGATATTAATTGACTGGAAAGGGGCATAAAGAAATTCTGTGAGTTCTATGTAGAAAATGTTCTGTATCTTCATTGAGTAGGTATCTGTGTTTGCCATCACTCACCATACACCTAAGATCTTACACACTTAAGTATATAAATTATACTTTGATATCTAATTCTACTAGGATTTTTTGTGTAAAGAGCACATAGAAGGGTGCCTGGGTGACTCAGTCAGTTAAACAACTGACTCTTCATCTTGGCTCAGGTCTCCATCTCACTTTCATGAGCTCAAGCTCATTTAAAACAAAACAAAACACAGAAGGTATACAGACAAATAATTGGAATGACGTACATACTCTGATACCAAGTTTATGGTCAAATGAGGAACAAATATTTAAACAATTCACATTAATGCAACTCAAATTAGTGTTGTACATATTAAAAACAGAGTGTTTTTGCAGCATGGTCTAAGGAATTATTCATTCAACTCAGAGGATGAGACAAAAGCCATCTATTATTTTAAGGAAACATTACTGAGTCCCTATAATAGGTTATCTACTAGAAATACAAAAATACATAAGTAAAATGTACTTTGTTAGAAATAATAAATAACATGTATTAAGCATTTACGATGTGCAAACACTGGTCTCACTATAATATCATCTCAGTATAGCACTGTAGTTAAAAGTCAAGGAAATCTGGGTTCAAGTTCAGGCTCTGTCACTTGCTGGCAACATAACTTTGGGAAAAGTACTAAATTTCCATAAACTTCAAATTCTCGTGGGTAAAGTGATAATAATAATTAAAAAACCCATTTTGTTGTATGTTTGTGAGGATTAAGTGACACAGACAAAAGCAAAACATGGCCAAAGTCCTAAAGAATCCTCCAGGAGCAGCCTGAAACAAATAATTTCATTACAGTGTGTTCAATAATATGGCACTGGTGCTATGAGAATACAAAAGCTAAGCTACCTTATCACGGAAGTCTCTCTAAGAAAAATGCTCAGTAGACTCTTAAAGAGTAATAGTATTATTCAGAAGAACTGGGGAATACATAAAATCCAGGCAAAGGAAACATCATAAATACAATCCCAAAGGCAAAGAATTTTAAAAATCATAATTGCTGAAATGCAAACATGAGGCAGGTGAGGTAGGATAGATTCAGAGGGACCAAGTATTATAAAAGATTTTATACTGCATGTTCAGAAGCTTGAGCTTTATTCTGTAAGCTCTTAGGAACCATTGAAGGGTTTTAAGATAAAGCAATTCCGCATTTTAGAAACACACATGGCTCAATGCAGTTTTATTTGATAATGTTAGAGTGTCAGAGAGAGCAATGAGAGAGTTGTCACATGCTATCAAGCAAGCGATGATAAGGACTAAACTGGGGTAAATGCGGTGGGATGGAGATGGTGGGAAAGATGTAAGAAACTCTAAGTAAAATTGGCTAGGCAAGATGGGTGACAGGATACAACGGGCAAAGGAGACAGCACACGGGTGATGATAATGTGATAAGGGAGACAGAGGGTTTAGTTGGAGCATGTTGAATCTGAGATGCCTGCAGGAATCCCAGTGGGATATGGGGAGCATGGGTGAGTCTGCATGTGGAGCCCAGAGCAGGGTTAAGGAAGAGTGATGTGAATCAGAGAGCCATCAAATATGATGACGCAGATGCATTAAAACAGCCAAAATCACTTGAGAAGAAGACAGAAAATACAAACTGTTGTGAACCAAGGACATAATCCCAGGACGCTATTCAACAACATTGATAAATGAGGACACAAGACGAGAAGGAAGGCTGAGAGAAATAGGAAGCAAACAAAGAGACAGTAATATACAGGGGGGTGGGGGGAACAGGAAAAAAAAAGAGACTAAAATGCTGACCTTTGAGCAGAGAAATGGGAGAAGAGTGCACAGAGTAGACCAAATTCTGAAAATTCTACACTGCATTAAGGAAATCATCACACACAAAAAATCAATAGTGTGAAGTGAATTAAGAGGATGCAATCAGCTCAGGAAGGATCTTGAAGTCAGTGTGATAAAAGTTCAGATTTTATTCTTTAGTGTTGGGAAAAATTTTTCCAAGTTTACTGAAGTATAATTGATGAGTGAAAATCGTATGTTGAAACTGCATTGATACATATTATATATTGTATATGTATATTAAACCAACACGATGTTTATACAGATACATGGTGAAACTATTATAAATCTTTAGGAGAGAAGTTACATAGTCAGTTACTTATTTCAGAAATAAAACTCTAACCTTTGTCTGAAAGAAAGAGTGGCGACAAAAGAGATGCTGGGGGAGTATTTGGGAAGCAATTTCGAAGTACAGGATTTGAGGGTGAGAGCCTGTATTCAGAGGACAGGGAAGTGGAAATAACACCACATCCTTATCCCTGGGAGGGAAAGGGAATGGTGGGTATCACCAGTCACTCCAGCAGGAAATATCTTAGTAGGACCTGGTTTAGTGAGGTGAGAACTGAGACCATCTGTGTCCACATGATTTAGACACGTCTGTAAACCACCTATGTCAACATGATAGAGCTCTTTGTTCTAGAAAAACTTTTCCAGAGAAAGATAAGACTCTAAAGCAAAAAAATAATTCCACCAATTGTTTTAGGAAATTCCTACAGATAAATTTATTAAAGATAAGAGTCTGTTCACCTGAGCAAACAGTCCACTTCCCAACAAAAGTTTGCTTATCAAGACTTTCTCTGAATGATTTAGTGCAACTACAATTAGTTTCCATCTTTAGGGGCCAGCTTCAAGCCACGTAAGCCTAGATGCCATAATTCTGCAGAGCTGAGAAAAAGATAAACTTCTGAGAGACCGCTAACACTCTGTCAGGTTCACATTCTCCCTTATTACAACTAGTTAAAGGTAAGTTTTGCTTTATTAATAGACTCTATGGAGATAATGTGGGTCATTCAACAGAGGAACATGAGTGCAGCATGGGACATATTTGATTTGAAAGATCTGTGGGACATCAGCAGGCACTTGAAAATTTGCAGAGAGAGCTAAAGAGATGATAGAGAAAAAAAGAGATATTTCCTAAGGCTTAGAAAATGATCCCTTCTTATACTCTGTTATTGCTCCCAGCCTCTAATGTATTTCTGGGCTTGTTGTAAATCTCCAATGTATATATTGAAAGGTATTAATCTGAACTCAGGAAAATTAAGAGGAAATTGAAACATGTCTGACCCTCCAAAAGAAAAAGATGTTTAGCAATTAGCTAGTTAATAAGCATTAGCATATTTGTACATTTGTTGGATATAAGCTTAAATAGTGAGAGATTAGAAAAGAATGAGAAGGAAACCAGAAAATCTAATCAAGATCTAAAAGACAAAACTTCTTGAATTTGTTTCTGAAATGTGGGTATTGAATATTTTGCATCAGACATATATCTGGAAACATTCTATACTCCTATGTACCACGACCAAGTGCGGGATTTATTCCTGGGCTGCAAAGTTGGTTCAACATTCACAAATCAATCAATGTGATACCATACACTAATAAAAGAAAAAACAAGAACCATATGATACTCTCAATAGATGCTGAAAAATCATTTGACAAAGTACAGCATCCTTTCTTAATTAAAACTCTTCACAGTGTAGGAATAGAAGGTGCATACCTCAATATCACAAAAGCCACCTGTGAAAAAACCCACAGCGAATATCATTGCCAATGGGGACAACCTGAGAGCTTTTCCGCTAAGATCAGGAACATGGCATGCTGTCCACTATCACCACTGCTATTCAACATAGTACTAGAAGTCCTAGCCTCAGCAATCAGACAACAACAAGAAAAAATAAATAAAAGGCATCCAAATCAGCAAAGAAATCAAACTCTCACCCTTTGCAGATGATATACTTTCCATGGAAAACCCAAAAGACTCCACCCCAAAATTTCTAGAACTCATACAGGAATTCAGTAAAGTGTCAGGTTATGCATATGTCAGAGAAGATATATACCCAAGTGTGTACAATGGTTATTTTAGATGTAACAAAGGCAGAAGAAAGGTTGCAGGCAAATTTTTTTACTCTTTATTTTGATCTCAATTATTTATGTAATTTATTCTAGAGCAAATTAGTATTTACAGTACAATAAAACAAAGTTGAACAAAATTTGAAAATATCAGTGTTCACTGTCCAAGTTTCCATATGAAGTGCTAGAAAAGTTATAGCACAAAAACTCATCTTCCAAAGAAAACAGTGAAAGACATGCACTCACACCTTTGAGCAAGTTAGTTCCTTGTTCCATTACACCAGAATTTTTATTGCTATAGCTCTAAACCCAGATACTAATTATACTGATGAACTGAACCTACCGACTCTCCTCAAATGTCTTATCGTGCTGCTGCAAACCAGGAAATCATTTTTTTTTTAATTCCATTGTGATTTTATGAACACTTTGAAAATATTATCATTAAAGCAAAAAGAATCAATTGCTTGAATAAATCATGTTGTTAGGTCACTAAGAAGTGGATCCCTAATTGTTTTTGGAGACTGACAGAAAGAACGGATATGTTCTAAAGAATGAAAAAAAAAACTTTTTAAAAGTATCTGCAGAATCAGTGATCTTATTTGTGTTCTGGGTTTTATTCTGTTTGACATTTGTCAGAATCCAGAGAAAAATGTCAGCATATCAGATAAAGGGCTAGTGTCCAAAATCTATAAAGAACTTAGCAAACTCAACACCCAAAGAACAAATAATCCAATCAAGAAATGGGCAGAGGACATGAACAGACATTTCTGCAAAGAAGACATCCAGATGGCCAACAGACACATGAAAAAGTGCTCCATATCACTCGGCATCAGGGAAATACAAATCAAAACCACCATGAGATATCACCTCACACCAGTCAGAATGGCTAAAATTAACAAGTCAGGAAATGACAGATGCTGGCGAGGATGCGGAGAAAGGGGAACCCTCCTACACTGTTGGTGGGAATGCAAGCTGGTGCAACCACTCTGGAAAACAGCATGGAGGTTCCTCAAAATGTTGAAAATAGAACTACCCTATGACCCTGCAATTGCACTGCTGGGTATTTACCCTAAAGATACAAACATAGTGATCCGAAGGGGCACATGCACCCGAATGTTTATAGCAGCAATGTCTACAATAGCCAAACTATGGAAAGAACCTAGATGTCCATCTACAGACGAATGGATAAAGAAGATGTGGTATATATACACAATGGAATACTATGCAGCCATCAAAAGAAATGAAATCTTGCCATTTGCGACGACGTGGATGGAACTAGAGGGTATCATGCTTAGCGAAATAAGTCAATCGGAGAAAGACAACTATCATATGATCTCCCTGATATGAGGGAGAGGAGATGCAACATGGGGGGTTGAGGGGGTAGGAGAAGAGTAAATGAAACAAGATGGGATTGGGAGGGAGACAAACCATAAGTGACTCTTAATCTCACAAAACAAACTGAGGGTTGATGGGGGGAGGGGGTTGGGAGAGGGGGTGGGGTTATGGATATTGGGGAGGGTATGTGCTATGGTGAGTGTTGTGAAGTGTGTAAACCTGGCGATTCGCAGACCTGTACCCCTGGGGATAAAAATATATGTTTATAAAGCTGTAAAAAAAAAAAAAAAAAGAAAGAAAGAAAGGATGAATACCCAAGTTTTGTAGCAACATGGACGGGACAGGAAATCATTTTTATTGGGGGTCTTGGTGATCAACTAAGGACAAGATTTGAGTTAAACTTGAGAACTTCAGATTTACTATTTAATATATTTTTACCCTTCATTTTATACCCTTCATTACCCAAGGTAGGTCAGTAAAACAGAACTGTTTTTGGACCCGAGATTAATGTGCTCCCACTTCCCATTTGATGCTTGTCTGATGGGCACATCTATCCAAATGTTTATGTGAGAAACCAACATGAACAGCAATTACCAAGTATGAACTTGGACACACAATTAAAATTTGGACTTTTGCCCCTGACTATAAATATCTTCCTCAGCATTTCCTTTCCCTGCCCAGTCACTTTTTTTTAGCTCTTTTTCACACTAAAAATGTACCCTCTAACTAATAACAAAAATCTTTAATGAGCCTGACTAATTCCAAAGCATATCTACCATCTCTTAATCACTTTAAGAAGCAAACTAATATAGAAGCATTGGGGGTGGGTGGGGAGGACAAGTTCTAGTGACAGAATTTATTAGGCTAGTGTCCTGCAGTTGGAGAAGCTTTCCACCATTCACACACCTAATGATATGCAAGAACAAAATCACTATTCTGAAACAGTCGCATCAGATGGCTTACTGGTTTACCTATTTTTTGACTGACTTGACCATTAATGTCAAGTCAATAGAGGAAAATTGATGAATACATATAAAGGTTGTCATACTGTATACTGATTCTGTATTTCTTATGATGTATTTCTTTATCTATTTTCTGAATTTTTGTTTCAGGAACACAATTGTTTGTACTTATGAAAGCATTTGCTTAAAACCATAAGTACAATAGAAAAGTAATTAGCAGAAAATTAGAAATAGGTATTTATTCAGCACTGTAAACTTTCACTCTCTGTTTTATGTCAGTCTAGCTTGCCTTATGGCAAAATAATCCATAATTAAACTTCACTGCAATATAAATGTTAACAAAATGGACTGTCTTAGTCAATCAGTGTTTAGAAAAAAATTAATCAAATCCAATTCCTTTCTCTAATGAACTTCTTCATGCACTGCTAGCTCACACATCCAGCTCTAAGTGGGGCTGAGAAGGTAATTTGGAGAAGCCCATGGATGGCTGGAGTAGAGTTCTCACTTCATGCCGTAAAGACTTAGAGTTCAGAAGCATGTGAAAATGAGTTTGGGGAGAAATCCACAAACTCGATGACTTCGGAAAACGTTTATCCTCGAAGCACCTGATTTTAAGTGGGTTATAGCATGAGAGACTTGAATGCCAATTTAAAAAAAAAAAAAAAGGACTAAAAAAATATTTCAGGACATTCTGGAAGCTCCATGTAAACACTCCATATCCCAAATCCAGGCCCAGTCAGCCAATCCCTTCAACTGTCTACATGGGAAAGTATTCAGGAATAAGCTTTAGATTCTAAGCCTGGCTCTGCTACTTACAAAATACGGGATCTTGGGCAAGCATTTAACATCTCTGTGCCTCAGCCTCCTCATACCTAAGATGGGAGTAACAACCCCACAACAGGTTTCTTTGAAAAGATCAAACAAGTATTGAAACACTGACAGACAATATGCTTTCACAAACATACACAATGTTTCTAGAACAAAATTCATACGTTTTAATGACTGCTGGCATTCCAGAAATCATCACGGAATCCTCAGTTGTTGTCAGGGAACTACCGTAAGCCGCCTTGTGCTCATCTCCCAGGACCATTTTCCCCAAACTCTCCTTCCTCCCTGTTGCAGATTGCAAGCATTCAGCTTGTTTTACTCTCCTTTTCCGAAAGCCTTTCTCTGAAGCTGCACCAACCTGTTCATCCCGTGACTCTCTCCACCACCAAGGCTGTGTGTGAGGTGTAAAATAATCTCCCCTACTTCCTCCAAGGGCCCTAGGTATTCTTTTTTTCTTCTTCTTTACTGCTTAACAGTAAACTGAGGAAACAGACTGAGAATAACGAAGGGAAACCTGCAAAGGGTAAGACATCTCTCAAAATCCATTCAGTGAACCACTGATTAAAAGAGAATAGTTTGCATTTCTGAAACCAATATACCTAGAATTCAGTCTTTGGCCAACATCATTCACCCCCAAAATGTGCATACACACACACACACACAAAATATTACATCTTACATTTTCACAAACTTTTTTTTTAAGATTTTATTTATTCACTTTAGAGAGAGAGAGAGAGCATGCAAGCAGTGGGTGGGAGGACAGAGGGAGAGGGAGTAAGAATCTGAAGCCGGCTCTGCACTAAGTACACAGGCCAGTGTGGGGCTGGATCTCACAACTGCAGGATCAGGACCTGAGCAGAAACCAAGAGTCAGATGCTTAACTGACTGAGCCACCCAGGAGCCCCATATTTTCACAAACTTCTAAGTGAAAATTTGACATTTCCTTATTTATTACCACAATAGTAATAACAGTATTTGAGTCTTCATCACTTTATAATTACTGCAAATACTGTTTAATGCTCCTTGTTACTTATCAGTTAAGGCAGCAATAGACCCACTACAGGTCTTATTGCTTAATGTTTAAATAGAAAGCATATCCTGTATCACAAATTTAGTTTTTTGATGTCTGTAGTCCCATATAATTGGCTCCTTTGTAATGCTATGCATTTGCTCTATGCAGAGAAAGCATTCCATAGTTATGATTTCACTTAGATCCTACATTATTGTGCATACTTGGCTATACCACCCTGTTTCCTTCAACTTCGATATGGTATGTTGACATGTTAGCTGTATTTGAGAGCAAAACTGCCTACTACGTGTCACAATGATACGGAAGTTCTTCTTTAACAAGGGGTCCAAAGCTTGTCCAAACAAACAAATAAATAAACAAATAAATTCCTTAAAACCTCACCATCTTTGCCTAGGATACAATTCTTCTAAGGAAACAGAGAGGTATATGTAAATCCATGAAATAATCAACTACACTGAAATTGGTAATTGGGAGTCTAAGAGGCCGAGGACATAATATATTCCCAAACCACAAAGACACAGCCGCAGTTTGCTAGCTGAGCTGGCCACTCTTGGAGGTCTCCTGCTCTGTTATTGACAAGCAACACTGTGAACTGTGTTCTGCAGCCATCTGGGCAGGACTGGCCCAACCGCACGCTTAGGTGCTGCTTCCCAAGTCCTTGCAAATAGAGTGATTTCCCTTTGTTTTGAGCATGTAATGGCAACTGCATATTGTCAGCATGCTTTCCAGAAATAAATCTCTACGCTTTTTCAAAAATCAGAGCATCCCAAAGTGTTGATTTTCTATTACGTTGCAGAATTACCTCAAGGCATATTAATATTCTTTATGTCTAAACAGTGGCTGCTAAGTGGGCTTTAGGAGGAATTCACTCACAGTTACTGCAGCAACATGAAAACTTACTGTTCTTCTCTCAAAGAGCTTGCTAATATAAGATCAACATTATGTGCCATTTTGCAGAGTCCAAACAATGTTTACTCATACAGAACTTTTTACTGTGTATCTCAATGTACTCCTCTAACTACCAATCTAGCCAACTGTACATTTAATGCAAATCTAGAATGTTTCAAGAGAGCCAAGAACCATAGTTGTCTTTGTGAACAGTGAGAATTGCCTAAGATGGCCACAGTTTCAGACCGATGGCCAGGTCAAAAGCTAAGGGGAAAATAATCTGATTTTGCTAGGATAGTAATTACCTTCCACAGTGAGTAATATCCTTCAAACCCACAAGGATTTAAAATCAGCCACAGAATGTTGAGGATCATCAGAATTAAGGAAATCGTACTTTCGGATTATATAGTAAAGAACTAACCTTATACGAAGAGTCTGTCCTTGGCCTTCAGCTCCTGGGAAGAGATCTCTAGGCATCTGGCATATCCTGCCTGGTAGGAGTGTCTGTTTGCTGGGGGGCCTGTGGTCACCAGAGGGTCTAACAATATGTTTTATAGGGGGCCTTTGACCCATGCTTTATCAATTGTGTCCTCTAGAGTAACTAGAGACTAAAGGCACTGGCCTGATCTTCTGGGGGGACTAGAGACAAAAGACCAGCCACAAAGACAGTATATGATCGAGCCCCACTAAAAAATTCTGTATATCAGAGCTCACATAAGCTTCCCTGGTTGGCAATACTCTCTGGATTGGCACCCAATGTGTAAGGGTAGCCTGGAGACCCCGCGCTTGCAGTGGTATCCAAAATAAGGACTGTCTTATGAGGACTGTTCCCTCTAACTATACAGTTTGGCTAACTCTGGGTGGGGATTAAGAAATCACCTGTGCAAACTTGGAATTTCATGTACCTTTAATATTTGGTTGAATAGAATGACAGCTTATAAGTCCAACTTAAAAGGAGTAATTGAATCAACTTTTGACTTACAGTAACATCTTACTAAATGCATTAGTTACTGACTACTTAGAACATGAAGTTCATGGTCTCTTTAACTTTAATATATTAGTTTTATAAGAGCTACTTAAATACTAAGGAGGTTTTGTTTAAGTCAGATATTAAAGTATTTAAAAAGAAAAGGTTTAAAAATGCAGTTTAGGGATGCCTAGCTGGCTCAGTCAGTTGGGCATCCAACTTTCAGTTTTGGCTCAGGTCTTGATCTTGTGGGCCCTGAGATCAAACCCATGTCAGGTTGCATGCTCAGTGGGGAGTCTGCATGAGATTCTCTTCCTCCACCCCCCCCACCCTTGCATCCTCTCTCTCTCTCAAATAAGTAAATCTTAAAATATATATATATATATATATATATATATATATATATATATATATGTATATATGCACTTTAAATTATCTCAGGATGTTGAGAATACTGTCTATAAATGGGACCAAAAATTACTTAAATGCACCTTAAAACTGCAAAATATTTTAGAAGTACAGATAGAATAAAATTCTGAACTAAAATTAAAATCTCAAAAAGCTTCTAGGTTTCCAAATTTGCAAATTTCAGTAAATTGATTAATAATTTTAAAAAACCACATTAAGAACATTTTCTGTCCTTTCAGTCTAGTAATGGAGATTCTAGCACAATTTCTAGATTTAGAGAAAGTAAACTAGGAAAAGACTACATTATTATTGAATATCTTATAAAAGAGGGACAGATTTAACACAGAAAACATTCAGAAAGTTAAACATTCCTAATATCGGATGCATTGCTTTCCCAGTAAGGCTTTGCCTAGATTTGAGAAAACAATCTTTGGAGTCCTTCCACATAAAAGCAAGTCATTAAGTTTGAAAGCAACTTGGATTTTTAACTGGTAGAACTATTTCTTGGCATGAAATTCAGCACTATTGTTCTATTTGATTATACCTCACTTGTGAAGCCCAAGAAAGCTAGAAGGGCAAAAAGAATCAATTAAAATTCTTTTGGTTGTACCCAACTGGGTTTAGCAGCAGAGAGAATTTAGGGGCTCATGTTACTGAAATATCCAGTGAATTTGAGGGCTCAGACAATAGCATCAGGAGCCATCTCCCAGCAATGCTCTCCTGTGGGCTAGATTTTTCTACACATTATGAGGATAATATAGCTTCCTGAAGTCTGGGCCTGCAACCTTTCATGTTTAAAATCAGCAGAAAATAACATGCCTCTCTAAGGGGAGGCAGAATTACCCAGAAGCCATCTCACTGGATCATGTGCCTGTTCCTCCCTCAACTATTCACTGTGGTGATGTGCAGGTATAACTCTCACCCAATCTTGGAGTCGGAGGCAGTTGATCAAGAAATATGGCAGAAAGAGGCAATACCCCAGAGTAAATTCACTTCAGAGAAAGTTGAATGTATGCAGGATGCAAGTCACTTGTAACACAGAATGTTTATATATCCAACAATTCTACTTTCAAAATGTCTCTCTGGGGGCGCCTGGGTGGCTCAGTGGGTTAAAGCCTCTGCCTTCGGCTCAGGTTATGATCTCAGGGTCCTGGGATTGAGCCCCGCATCGGGATCTCTGCCCAGCAGGGAGCCTACTTCCTCCTCTCTCTCTCTCTGCCTGCCTCTCTGCCTACTTGTGATCTCTGTCAAATAAATATATAAAATCTTTAAAAAAAATGTCTCTCTGGTAGAATATTTTCTATTAACCATATAAGAAATCAAGGAGCTTAAGCAAGCATGGGGGAAAGCTTGTTTCTTTGTGTAACTAATAATGGTGAAGTCAATAGAGTCAAAGCAAAAATGATGTTAGTTTCTACTCTTATCCCCACCAGTTAGCTCTGTGACAGGACAAGTCACTTAGCCTCACTAGTTCACAGCTTCCATATATGTCACATGAAAATTATGAATACTGCCATACCCTAAGTGTTACAGTTGATATGAGAATTGAAAGAGAGGGGTACCTGGGTAGCTTACTGGGTCGGGTGTCAAACTCTTGGTTTTGACTAGAGTCATGATCTCTCAGGGCTGTGGGATCAAGCCAGGAGGTGGGCTCCGGGCTCAGTGCGGAGTCTGTTTGGGATTCTCTCCCTCCCCACCTGTCCATCCCCTCACTCATGTGTGTAATGTCAATCTCGCTTTCTCTAAAATAAATAAATAAAATCTTTTTAAAAAGACAGAATTGAAAGGGACCATTTTTAAAACAAGGCTTTAAAGACATTATTTCAAAACTGCTAAAAGTTCTATACAAATATAAAGCAGTAGAATAGCAGTAGTAATACCATTATATTACGTACTGTACCAATCAGAGTTGTGAGCTGCAAACTATAGAACACATTCTGACAGTTTAAGTAGAAAATGAACTAGATAAGGGAGGTCAGGCAGTTTACAGCCTTCTGAAGAATCAGGCTTAAAGGCTGTACAACCAGGAATAAATAGGACAACTGCTCTGGAAAACACTATGGCCTTTATCTGGACACAGGCACCATACTTCACTTTTCCATCATGCTAGAAGCTGACCATCCACCACTGCCACTTCTGAAATTGGGCATTGCCTTGCCTCACTCCACTCTACTTGTTATCAGAATGAAACTCCTATTGCATGGCCTTCTTCACACCATTCTCTATCAGTTAGAGACCTCACATGCTAACATGTGACTGGCAGAATCAAGGTCATATACCTGTACCTTAGGTGCAAGGGAGCCTGGAAAAGCAAGTTTCTGACTTTTATCTTGGAAAAGTGGGATGCATAATATAAAGTAAGGAATTCACCAAACCTAGGAAAGGTGTTTACCCAAAAAGCACAGAAAATATCTGCTATACTCACACCATTGTTTTTAGTCTTAAGACATTTGGTATCAATGTGCAAATACAGCTTAAAGAATTATAGTAATATTAGAACACATATGTTTTATCACTGTTGGTTTTCTTGCATTTATCCCTGTCAATCTACTTTTTAATCACTGACAATGAGTAGACCAAATTTAAAGATAAATCTTGCCTGTTTGTGTTGCTTAAGCCATTTTTTGCTCATAAAGAATCTCTAGTGTTTGTAAACATACTAATCAGCTTAAGTGTTTTCTAGAAACTCACACTCAGCTGCCAACTTACTGGTAGCAGTTACTCATCTAGATCCAAGACAGGGATCCAAGTTATATAGAGACCAAATATCAGAGGATTTTTTTTTCCCAGTAATCTACCAGAATGTCATTATGTATAAACCTTGCAGATACGTTTTGGAGTTTGAACATTCTGTACAAGTATTTTTGACTTGATTTATAATTCTTTCTCTTGCTATCTTCCCTCAGTATTTCAGGGGAATGGAGAGCAAGATTAAATTATTTAACTTTTTTGAACTTATTTGGGTGTGTATGGGTGGTGCAGTCACTTAAGTGCTGATTCTTGGTTTTGGCAAAGGTCCTGATCTCAGGGTCATGAGATTGAGCCCTGCGTTGAGCTCCATGCTCAGCGAGGAGTCTGCTTAAAACTTTCTCTCCTTCTCCCTCTGTCCGCCCCCCACCTCTCTCTCTCACATAAATAAATAAATCTTCAAAAAAGAAAAACTGTTTAATACTCCTCAACAAGAAGTCATTACGTTTCACTATAGAAGAGATAAATATGTTCAAGATTCCTGTTCCCATTTGCACTTTATGTATTCATTGGGATAGAGAAACCCAGAATTTAAAGATTTATAAGAACACAATTTGAGAGAGGAAAAGGAGGAGTAATTTCTATTTGTCATAGACTTGTATTTCAAGTATTGTTCAAACTCCAAAATGTATCTGCAAGGTTTACACATAATGACATTCTGGTAGATTCCTGGGGGGGAAAAAAAACCCTCTGATATTTTGGTCTCTATATAACTTGGATCCATGTCTTGGATCTAGATGAGTAACTGCTAGCAGTAAGTTGGCAGCTTAGTGTGAGTTTCTAGAAAACACTTAAGCTGATTGGTATGTTTATAAACTCTAGAGATTTCATACACTGCCCTCCTCCCTGCTAGAGACACACTCTCCCTCAAGTTCAGTCTATGCAAACTCTGTTTCCCGCTCAACTCCCCCCTCTCGGGGGCACCTGGGTGGCTCAGTCAGTTGAGCCTCTGCCTTCAGCTGAGGTCATGATCCCAGGGTCCTAGGATGGAGTACCGCCATCAGTGTCCCTGCTCATTGGGAAGCCTGCTTCTCTCTCTCTCTCCCTCTGTCTCTGCCCCAGTTTGTATGCGCTCGCTCTCTCTCGCTCGCTCAAATAAATGAAATCTTAAAAAAAAAAAAAAAAGTTTTACCTGAGTATTTCTTCACCCTATTGAGTGTCGGTGTAAGTTTTGTAACTCAACTTTGCATTGGATTTTACTTTTTGACCCTTATATTGGTAGAGTACGCTAACTTATATATGTAACCTAGGTGTTACATAAGAATCGTGAATTTTTGCACTTGAGTGTGTGTGTTTCTGTGTGTGTGCAAAAGGGAGGGGGGAGTTGAGAGGGAAACAGAGTTTGCATAGACTGAACTTGACGGAGTGTGTGTCTTTTGCAGGGAAGAGGGCAGTGTATGAAACTTGAACTTCAAATCTGCCAAGTGATTATTACTCCCATTTATTATTATTACTCCTATCTTGGCATTACTAAAGCCAAAACAGAACTCAGAGTAACACTTAAAGAAAAGTTGGCTTATTAATGATTTAAAAATTTTATATGGTACAATAAAATAAAAAGTGAAAATACTAACAATCTATTACTTTTTCAATAACATGATTTTATAATTATTTTTTAGTAGAATTTATAATACTTCTATATTTCCTGTTTTATAATTATTTTATTTTACTAATTAAATGACTACATTTAATGTTATTTCATGATCTATCTAAAAGAATGAAATATGCAAGAAGTCTGCCATCCAACATGCTCTTTTGAATTGGCAGACATTGAAGGAGAAGTGAAAGAACCAAAAATATAATTTGGGGGAGCTGGGCAGAAAAGGGTGAAAAAAGAGCACACACACAAAAAACAAAATCCTGGCTGTAAGATTGATCTAATATTTATGAATAAGTCAAGAAGAAGATGAATAGGGCCAAATGCAAGAACAAGAGTCACAGAAGAAGCACTTCAGATCATAGTAATCCCAAAGCATAGGAGAACCACAGCTGGAAGAGAAAGGAAAATATGGGGATGGAAAGTAGCAGTGGAGGATAGACTTGTAATTATCGCTAGGCAATTACTGATAGATTTCAATTAAATTTACTGAGCACTTATTAAGTACCAGGGATGTTTCTCATTTACTCTCAACAACAATGGAAAGATGGTATTATTCCCAGAAGAGGAAACTGGGAGGACAGCAAGGCAGAGACCACTATCTTGTTTTGGGGGGGTGGGGGGTGGGGTGGGGAGGAAAACATGAAGAGTGACAGTATCAAGCTTTGTTTCAGGTCTTTTAATTCCAAGCTCCAAACCTGCTCCATGATTCTTGGCCTGCTTTGACTCTAATACCCTGAACATTGATTCTTTACTGAGAGTATTTGAGAATTATTAGCTTGAATATGCATTTAGCAATACTCATCAATACTCATAACTTCCAATTACAAAACAAATAAATCACAGAGATGAAAAATACAGCATAGGGAATACAGTTAATAATACTGTAATAATTTTATATGGTAACTACACTTACCACGGTGAGCACTGAGGAATGCACAGAATTGTTGAATCAATGTGTTATGCACCGGAAATTAATGTAACATCGTACATTAATTATACTTCAAAAAAAATCAACAAATCAAACTTTAATATTTCAGCTTTAAAAGGAGAGTAGAAAAGTAACAGCAAGCAGAAAGTACAGCCCATATCCCATCAATCCTCCTTTTACTTATGATGCTTTCCACATTCAGACACAATACCATGAGTCACTAACGACAAAAAGTTAAATATAAAACCAGAGCCCACCTTTAAGCTAATGTCTAAAGCCAAAATAGGAATTATATGAGTTGGGTTACACAAAAATTGGTATACTCAAGGTCATTTCTACGAAGAGCTTTGCTGGGCCAAATGGATGTTTTCCCCTTAACATGAAACCATGATGTGTGAATAAGTTCATCTATTTTAGTTTAGTTAACCTATTAAGAAAAAGCTGAATACCAGTTCATTGGATGGGCCCAATGTTCATACTGAACATACAGTATTTTACAGTGTCAAGAATATATACCTGTGACTGGTTTAAAATAGCTGACTTGATGAATTTTATGTATTTCTCTTTCCTTCCAAAATTCAATAAAAATAAAAATAAACAGATGTCAGAAAACAGTAGAAATTACCCTGGTGGGCACAAATTTTGTGAATTTTCTGGAAGACAGTTGGAATCAGTAAGAGAGTCAGTGTTTAAAACACTTGCATGCACACGTGTGCGCACACACACACACGGACATACATGCACAACCTGAAACAGGCAGAGAAGACTACAACAAAGATAAAAGCCATGCATTCTGAAAGTCCCCAGAGGAATTCTAGAGAAGTTCTCTAGGAGTTCACAGGTTCACAGGAAGTCATCCATGAGCAAGGACTGTCCAAAGGCAAACAATGAATGTTATTAGAAGACTGCATATGCCATCCTATCTCACTCCCCATAATGCCACATACCTGCATCATTTATGCCTACCCCAAAAACAGGAGGGCCTTTCTGAGGGAGTGCTGGCTTGTGGTGAAATGGGGATATGCTCCTTGTGTGAGTACTTTGGAGAAGGTAATAGAGCTGAGCCCAAGATAATTTTAGTTCTCTGCAATGGAGAAAGAAAGGAAGGAATATCTTCTTCCAAAATATGGAATAAATACAAACATGAAATAAGTCCACTTACAGAACAAAATCCAACGAATGGAAAGCATAAGTTTGGCTGTCTTCCCAAGTTTCAGCTAAACTAACCTGAGAGCAGGACTTACTGCTCCTGAAATACAAGCTACCCAAAAAGTATTCGTGAGAAATTTCAGCTTTTATAAATTATTTCATGGGGATACCAAGAAAACATACATTACACATCATATAGGAATAATTTAACAACAATCACACTTTCATTTCTTTTCCCTCTTTTTCTGGCTAGAGGAATATCAAATTTTGTCTTCCTATTTATTACGTCCATGCCTCCAGGATTCTTGTTGATTCCAACGTGTTATTACTTTGTTTAAATAATTGTATAAATTCAGTATGTTTTAGTTCAAGCAACCAAAATACAAGGTGTTCCCAAGTTTGCATAACCCTATGATTAATTATATCTCTTCACCTACAAATCCTTTTAAATACTTATCCTATATATTATATAACTGAATCATTTCTCTCTAGATCACTATTAACCACAACTATTATACATTGCTTAAGTCTTCCCAATATTCATTTATTTCCCTCTAAAATTGCCTAACATCTGTCTCTCCTCTACAGTATTTCCAATTACCACACAATCTACTTTTTAAAAATATATTTAACTATGCATTCTGTATCTTATAAGACTCTTGTACAAAAAGAAATATACTATAAATTAGGCCCCCATATGACAAGAATAAAGTGAGGTGTTTTTTATATTTTGCTTTATGTTTTTAGTATTATTATTATTAAGTTTCTATGATTAGTCCATGTAAATTTTCTCTCCCTATGGTCCAACTGATGTGCACCCAGTCCCAAGATAACTTCCATCTCACTGGGCATGCAGTTGTACATTAAGAAAAAAGGTCTTGGAAGTACAGAAGTACAGAATTCCAAGAAAATACCCTATATGGCATCCACTGTAGTAAATAAATCAATAATACTGATATAGCTTAATCTAATTAGAACTTTTCAAAATGGCAGTTGGCAAAATTAATTTCCTTGAGAGGTCATATGGTATTTTCAATGGCCTGAAGTTCCAAACCAACCTCCATAATTCCATTATACTGATAAAAGTGTAAAACCTAATTTATTTGTCTTGGCTAATTAAATTCTACCTGTGACAATAAATACCCCCATTGCTTGTCTATAAATTAGAAATGTTAATTATATGAGAATATTCAGTGTTACTGCCATCCTTGGGAAGTCGATTACTATAGCCATGTTTTTAAAGGCTTGGACCAAAGTCACATTGAACTGACAAGTTCCAACTATTCTGCTGGAATGACAATGAATCCTATATGTCCAAACTCAGAGTAGTTACCCATCCACCTTCTATTCCTTAATTTGCACCTGATGTGTTAGATGTCGCTTACATATATTATACATCATTTTGAAAAACATTCAAAGTGAACCTCAGAAATACATGCCAAAAATGGTATACAAAAAATCATAAGTAGGAGAAAAGAAATTTAAATTGATATCAAGAGAAAGAGGAAAAAAAATAGAGTACATATAGGAAGTCCATGAAGACGTCTGGAGGGGAGAGGGGTCAGGGGCTGGGTGAGTCTGGTGGTGGGTATTAAGGAGGGCACGTATTGCATGGAGCACTGGGTACGGTGCATAAACAATGAATCTCGGAACTCTGAAAAAAATAAGTTAATTAATTTGGGGCGCCTGGGTGGCTCAGTGGGTTAAGCCTCTGCCTTCGGCTCAGGTCATGATCTCAGGATCCTGGGATCGAGCCCCGCATCAGGCTCTCTGCTCGGCAGGGAACCTGCTTTCCTCTCTCTCTGCCTACTTGCAATCTCTATCTCTCTGTCAAATAAATAAATAAATAAATAAATAAATAAATAAAATTAATTTAAAAATAAAAAATACAATAAATTTAAAAAATAAAAAAGGAAGGCCATGAAGACACATGCATCATTCACATATTTAACTATAAGCTTTCTATTTTAGAATGAGAAAGAGACCCTCTAAGCATTTCTAATAAACACTGTAGCTCATACTCAAAATCTATTCCTCTCCCTTCCTGATTAACACAACTTTCTTTTATTCAGGTAACTATGTGAATTAGGGGTAGATTCTGACAAATCTAAGCCAGTCATGCAATCTCATTCCCTCTGCTAACAGTTGCTTGAGGTAGGTAGCTAGCCTGGTTCTGGCCAAAAAGATGGTAGGGGGTAACTAGGAGGCCTCTGGGAGATGTTTCCTTAAAATCAGGAAGAATATACTGTGAGAGAGACTGGCATATTTTATTCTTCTAGATGTTACTGCCTAAGATTTGACTCCTGATGCTCTGCAACCACCTAACAACCATGACTGAGGTTGCCTGATAACAAGTTTGACACTAATGGTGGCAGAGCAGAGAAGAATGTGAAGTCATGCATGCCATGAAGGTCACTGAGCTGCTGAATTAATCATACTCTAACTCAAACCAATTCCTGACATCTTGTTAACTGAGATTACACATTTATTGATGCTTTGGTAATTGGAGATGGTGTTGCAGATAATGCTCATTGTCTAGGAGGGGGAAATATCCCTTCTTTGGGAGAAGCAAAATTTCTCTAGTAATTAACTGAAATTTTTCTTAAAAACATTTTTATACAGAACTTCATAGGGAAGGTGGTAAGCATTAGGATGGACAATATCCTGAAAAAATATTTTGTAGCAAGTGTAAAATTAGATTTTTATAAGAATTCTATGAGAATATAGCATCAAAAAGCCATTCCAGGAGAGCAAACCATCAGGACTATACAACCTAGACAATGCTATAGTTTTCTACTAGTCTGACTTTATTTTCAAATAAATTCTAACTTGTCTAGGGTTTTCCCAAAGACTGCATCAGAAGTTAAAATAGTTTAGTAATAATAGATGCCCTATCAAAAAAGAAGGAGAAGGAAGAGTAGCAGAGAAGGGAATGAATAAGGAGAAGGAGAATGTAGAATGGTCAGATACATTTAGGAAGGCTGGGATAACAATATTAAACAATTTCTCCAAGATCATCATGTTATGATATGATAACATGCATTAAGAATGTCCCAGATAGTAGGGCACCTGGGTGGCTCACTCAGTTAAGTGGCCAACTCCTGATTTTGGCTCAGGTCATGATCTTGGGGTCCTGGGATTGAGACCCACACCAGGCTCTATTCTCAGTGGAGAGTCTGCTTGAGATTCTCTTGCTCCCTCTCTCTCTGCCCCTACCCCTGTTCATATTTGCTCTCTCTTTCTCCAAATAAATAAATAAAATCATTAAAAAAAAAAAGACAGTGGGGTGCCTGGGTGACTAAGTCAGTTAAGCACCCAACTTTGATTCTAGCTCAGGTTATGATCTCAGGGTCATAAAAGAGGCTCTGCACTCAGCATGGAACTTACTTAAAATTCTCTCCCTCTCCCATCACTTGCAGAATGTCCCAGAGAAGCACACAGCATGTAGTATTTCCTTCATTTATCTGACCTCAAAGTCCCCTCTCTGTTCTTAAAGCATTTAGAGGGAATATTTTTCTATACAATAGTCTATATGTTCTTCTATATAGATCATGCAATAGGAAACTCTGAGCAATTAACATACTGAATATCTTCAAGATTGCCACAGACTTCATTGCTCACTGCATTAAGCATCTGACCAATATACAGCCCGCAGTTGCAGTCTCTGGTTTCCCATATGTGCCCTTACATGCTGAGGGAGGCTCCTGTAATTTAGACATTATTTAGGTGGATAGTACAATTGATACTCATTTTATGGAAAAGGAGGAGACTGGTAGAAACCCTGCTAGACAGTAAACATCCTATTTATACATGGTCTTAGACCTGGAGGACTGGCAGGAAAATAAATTAATCAACATTTATCATAACCCAAAGTCTTAACTCCAGCAACAAAGGATCACTCAAATTTTACTAAGACAATTTGGAGTTAATTTTCTTCCTGCAATAATATGAAAACTAATGCTACTTCCTCACCTGCTTTATTGGTACCTAGTGGGAACTCTTGAGAAAGAATATTGTAAACTAGAAAATATTTACTAAGAGAAACTTCTGGTAATCTTTAATTTGATCATTAGCTGGAAAAAATATCTCAATGACGTGCTAGAAAAGAGAAAAAAAATAATTATAAACTTTATTCTCACCAGCACCCCAGATTAATCTGAAAATAAGACAAAAATCTTATTCAAACAGAATGTTAATGTGATCTCCTTTGTTTAAAAAAAAAAAAAAAAAGGAAACAACAAGGCCAAAATGGAGTCACTCATGCTAGACCCCATGTCATCAAACCAAGACTTAATACCTAACCTAATTGTAATTTAACCATTTTGGAATTACCTGGTCAACACTAGTGAGGCAACTGCCTGATAAAGCTCAGCTTTCCCCAAAGGAAAGTGACCTTGCCTAAAACAATGCACTCGTCACTAAAAACATCCTTGCCGCTCCTCCTTCTGCCTATAAAATCTTCCATTTTATACAGCTCCTCAGAGCTCCTTTCTATTTGTTAGAATGGAATTCATGAATGAGTGACTAAAGGCAATTAGATCTTCAAATTTTCTTAGTTGAATTTCATTTTTTAGCACCTCTTTATCTCCTCTGCTTCACACCCCTGATGTGAGTTGATTTAAAAAAATGTAATTGTTGAATTGAGACTAGAGACGAAATCAAAATGTCAAAAATGTCAAAAACACTATGGACTTCATAGAGAGCTGTGATTCTTTACCTGCTTTCTTGGAAGTCTCTTCTTTTTTGAATTAATCCAAGAAAAAGCTAATCCCTCTATACAGTTCTCCACCCAATCCTCACCTTGGTTATAGATCAGAATTGTTCCATTCAGATGCACTGATAAGGCACATACCCATACCAGATGCCACGCTTGGTGCTAGAAGCACGGAGCTGGACAGGATGCCATCCCTGACTTCAAGAAAGTCATATAAATCTTACCACTTGTCTACCAGGGATCGAAGGACACTTAGCTGTCTACATTCATAGTGAAAATAAAAAGTGGAAAACACACATCAGTAATGATTAATCAGTGGCAATTGCGGAGTTGATTCTTTTAACTGGTGGGAAAGGTTTGTTTTAAGTCAAGAGGCTGATATTTAGAGATTGCCTCTATAGAGCACTAAGACAACTGGCCAATTTGATCATTTGAACCAAGAAATTCTTTATTCAATGATTTTTTTTTTTTAGATTTTATTTATTTATTTGTCAGAGAGAGAGAGAGAGAGCACAGGCAGACAGAGTGGCAGACAGAGGCAGAGGGAGAAGCAGGCTCCCCACAGAACAAGGAGCCCGATATGGGACTCGATCCCAGGACGCTGGGATCATGACCTGAGCCGAAGGCAGCTGCTTAACCAACTGAGCCACCCAGGTGTCCCATATTCAATGATTTTTTTATGCTCTTCATGATATTTACATTTGTCAATTGAAATATGTTCAATTTGACAAGTAAATACTGACTTTGTTCTATATTTAGACCACACGGTCTGGGAGTGGGCATGGAAGAATAGGGAGAAAGGTAGAGAGGAAGAATAAACACAACAAAGAAAAAGAAGTATCTGAGGCTCAAGAAACTTACAAAGGAGTGGGAGGGATTAACATGTAAATAGTTAACTGTAGAAGGTGCATCAAAGGGACAAGGAACAAAGTGGTAGGGAAATAATGAGAAACTGGGTGGAGGAGGGGCAACTGAGAAGGTTTTATGTGGTAAGTAGCGTTTTACCTAGGCATTGAAAGAAGAGTTTGATTTTATTACAGACTAAATAGGAGAAATTCATCCATCACCATGGACACTCTTCTAGCTTTAAGCTTTAATCTTACCCTCTTCTAGAGCTCTGCTTTGCCATCATTCTTGGCAGACATCACCCTTGTTCCACTGACTGGATCTTGAATTTATGACACATAAGTACTTATGAGATTATCAGAAAGGAAGTTGCTTTTAATACCAAATTTTCTAGGTTATAATGGGATTTGGGGAAAATGCACCTGTCACAGGGGTCATTTGGCACTAAATTTATATCAGTTCATAGATGCTTAGATCACAAATTCATTCTATATAACTTAAAAAATAGAATCTATACATCAAATGTTATAGCTAAAAGGTACACAAGGCAGCATATAACCCAAATCTCTTGAATTTAGAAATAAGAAAACAGAGGCATAAAAATGTTAAGGGAATTGCCAATGGTCACACTGAGATTTTTCATAGAATGGTGCTAGAAATTGGGACCACAACTGACTCAGCTTTCTCTCCATCACACTCACTTTCCCAGATTTGCCACTGGTTAAAGAATTCCAAATCACCAAGATGCCTGGTTGCAAGGGAAAAGTTTTATTTGGGTGCATTTGCTGACACTCTCCATCTAGAAATTATTATTGATGTGATAGCACAGGAGCTCATGTCTTTCACTGGCAGCTTTCCATACAAATCCAAAAACGGTTTTAACAGTACCCCTGTTGCCTTTTTTCAACCACAACTTATGTATATTTTCTTGTCAAAAGGAATATGCTTTATGCACAAATTAGCATCTGCCTTGTTCTTGCTGAATCTGTGTAATCAGTATAATGAGAGAAATGACTCATAATTTTTGCCTTATGTTTTTTTCAATTTGATAAATTAAAAAGCAATGCCAAATTGCAGTTATGAAGACACAGCTGAGAAGTATGTTTAACTGCCGCAGCCTTGTACAGTCTTTACAGGAAGAAAAACCACATCTGTTTCTTTTGTCAGCTTGTTTGAGGGATGATGACACTCAGGAAAGAAACACCAATCCAGGAATTCAAGAGATTTTATGAACCAAACCAAACCAAACAACAAAACCAATCAGCATGTCCTTGAAGAGAAATGATTTTTAGTTTTTCCAGCCTGTATTGTATTCTTTGGGGGGGTGGGGTGGGCCAATTATTCTAATTTCAAACTATTTAGCCCATTTTCTAATTAATTAATATTTTTTAAGATTTTATTTATTTGCCAGAGAGGGAGAGTACACACAAGCAGGCAGAGAGGCAGACAGAGGCAGCGAGCGAAGCAGGCTCCCTGCAGAGCAAGAAGCCCAATGCGGGACTCGATCCCAGAACCCTGGGATCATGACCTGAGCCGAAGGCAGGGGCTTAACCAACTGAGCCTCCCAGGGTCCCATTAATTAATATTCTTAAATATTAACAGTATCTCAAGGGTTTCTACAGAGAAGTGTAAGTTGCAATACTGTATCATCTGATTCCTATGTGTTTAGTGTTTATGATTCTCATTTAATTTTAGCATGCAATAAAAACCTTTATGTCCTGACATGTTAACATACAGTACTGAAGTGGAGAAAATTCACTGGCAGATGACTTTGTAGCTAAGCATAGAATTATAATATTATGTGATCATTTTTATTGTTCAGCGTGTATCTACAGTCCAGTGACAGAAGGTAGATAAACTTCTAAGAGGAAGTATAACCAGAAGCCAGGAAACACTAAGTCAACAGAGGGCTTTGAAAACATAAAAGCTAAACAAGTTGGGATGCTAAAGCAATAATATCTTCTAGGAGTTACATGAGCATTTCTAATTAATTCTTATACTTTAGTGCACTAATACATCATGAATTATTTTAAATTCTACATGTTCAAATGGGACTATAATTTGTTCTTCGAAGGAGTGAATGCTGTGATGTGACTGAAAAATAATTTATATAATCTTAGGCTGCAATACTGAGAGTATAATATCCTGAGGAAAGGAGATCAAAAGGACCCAAAGCTGATCAGGAAAGGCAAAGCTGTTCTACATAGAAGAGTGCCAGTTTATAAAGGTTAAAGGAGTAACACTAGAAATATTTCAACTGCCAATGTAATAACTGCTGGAGGCAAGGGTCATCAATGGATGCTAGAACTATGGGTATAAATTGCTGGAGAGTAGGATACTCACAGTCTTGAAGTATTAGCCCACATATTGTGGATTAATTACAAAGAAGACTGACTTTTATAATGGAGGGTCTGCAAATATCATCTTAACCAAATGATCAAATGTTTGCCACTAACAACGAGACCAACTGATATACCCACCTCCTAAGGTGATAGAGGAATAAGACACAACATTGACTATGTAGTATTCTGGTGAAAATGTTTTACCTGAATCTAATAATGAAAAATCACTCAGATCAATTCACATTATGGGACATTCTGAAAGACACCAGTTCCAGATTCTTAAATAATAATAATAATAATAATAATAAAATTTTAAAAATTTAGAAAAAGCAAACTGAGGGGAGTTTAAGAAGATCAAAGAGACATAACAACCAAATGCAAAGCCTGATACTTGACTGGATCCTGGGGCAGGGAAAAAAAGAAACACCTATAAAGAATAATTGGGGGATGAGGTGCCTGGGTGGTTCAGTGGGTTAAAGCCTCTGCCTTCGGCTCAGGTCATGCATGGATCAAGCCCAGCATTGGGCTCTCTGCTCAGTGGGGAGCCTGCTTCTGTCTCTCTGCCTACTTGTGATCTCTGTCTGTCATATAAATACATAAAATCTTAAAAAAAAAAAAAAAGAATAGTTGGGGGATAAATGGGAGTATTTTAATATTGACTGCATACTATCATAGTAACATTAAATTCTTGGATATATTGACGGTAGAGGGATTATGTAGGAGATTATCTTTGTTCTTGGGAAATACATGCTAATGTATTTAGGGGCAATGTGCTATAATGTCAGCAACTTAATATCACAATTTCAAGTAAAAATCAGTTTACCTAGAGGTGCCTGGGTGGCTCAGTGGGTTGAGCACCCGACTCTTGGTTTTGGCTCAGGTCATAACCTCAGGGTCCTGGGATCGAGGCCCAAGTCAGGTTCTGTGCTCAGCATGGAGTCTAATCCTTTTCCCTCCACTTCTCCCCCTGCCACCCCCCCCCACTCAAATAAATAAATAAATAAAATCTTTTTTAAAATCGGTTTAAAAATTCATGGAGCACTACACTGGGAACTAATGAAGTACTGTATGGTGACTAACATAACATTAAAAAAATGAAAAATCAGTTTATCTATATATGTAGAGAAATAAAGCAAATGCAGCAAAATATTAAAAATTTGTGAATATACAGGTGTTCAATATAATATTCCTTCAACTTTAGGATTAAGTTTTTCTAAACTGGGATAAAAAGAATACATCAGGAATACTGAGTTCAATTCTTTTTTTTCAAGATTTTATTTATTTAGTTGAGACAGACTGCGTACCTGTGAGTGCAAGGGGTGGGAGGGAGGAGGGGGAGGAAGAAGGACAGGCAGACAAAAGAGTGAGCATGAAACCCCACAAGGGGCTCCAACCCAGGACCCTGAGATCATGAGCTGAGCAGAAATCAAGGGTCAGATGATTTTTTTAAAAAGATTTTATTTATTTATTTGATAGAGAGAGACACAGTGAGAGAGGGAACACAAGCAGGGGGAATGGGAGAGGAAGAAGCAGGCTTCCTGCTGAGCAGGGAGCCTGATGCAGGGCTCAATCCCAGGGTCCTGGGATCATGACCTAAGCCCAAGGCAGATGCTTAAAGACTGAGCCACCCAGGTGCCCTACGGGTCAGATGATTTACCAAATGAGCCAACCAGGTGCCCCTGAGTTCAATTTTTGATATACTTTAAAGGAGACTAACATATTCCAGGGAAAACTGAGAGAATCAAATTTCAAGATAGTGAGGGGATCAGGAGACAATGTCATATTAAAATTGGGAGTGTTGGGGCACCTGGGTGGCTCAATGGGTTAAAGCCTGCCTTCGGCTCGGGTCATGATCCCAGGGTCCTGGGATCGAGCCCCGTATCAGGCTCTCTGCTCAGTGGGGAGCCTGCTTCCTCCTCTCTCTCTCTCTCTGCCTGCCTCTCCGCCTACTTGTGATCTCTCTCTCTCTCTCTGTCAAATAAATAAAAAAACAACTTAAAAAAAAATTGGGAGTGTTCACATGCAGGAGAGACAATATTCTGGATCCGAAAATCCAATCCTACAGAGAATGTAGTAGATTTCTTCTTTCTTCTGAAAGAATTCCTCGGACAAATGCTGGAATTTAACAAGCACCCTAAAGCTAAGAAGAGCAGAGACTGAATGGCGTTTTACCTGAGTGGATGAGGGGTCAATGAAGACGACCCCTCCATACCCCTTCAACTCTGAGTCCTCGGTCAAATCAGAAACTGGTCTCTCCCATCGTCTTCTGGAAGCACAGTGACATTCACCCCACAGAGATTTCAGAACATCAGACATACATCAGAAGCATTATTCAAACTTCTGGTTCATGTATGTATGTATGTATGTATGTGTGTGTGTATTTAGAGCAGCACACCCATTTTACACCAGACATTCTGTTTAGCACTAAGGTTCCAGAAACAATAGGAATGATGAGGTTCCTGCCCTCGTGGATTTTCAATCTAGCTTATAGTTCTGGGAAACAATGAGAACTAAGGAAATAAGTTTTTGTCATTTTATAGGAATGTTGTTTTATGTTTAAGAAAAACTATAACGGTTATCCTGAATAGCCGTATAATCTTTATGAACATAGTGGGAAACAATGTTTTGTCTTATTAACATCTAAGCACATTCCTAAGGAATATGCCCTAGTGAGCCACATTTAAGGAAACAACATTAACTATTTACCTTTAATTTATTATACCCATTTCTTAATATTTGGCATATCTTCTAAATTTATGTCCACATGAATTAATGTGGCTTCAATAAACCTTTTATAATTCTGCAATATAAACTTTGAGATAACTGAATGTTCTCTGCTTTTAGTAAGGTTGATAATTACTTTCTGCAATTACATGTTCAAAAACCAAGTACATGTTGAGTACTGGTAAACTTTATAAAAGGATAGGTGTTTTTAAAATGGCTTTGTTGGGGTGCCTGGGTGGCTCAGTGGGTTAAAGCCTCTGCCTTTGGCTCAGGTCATGATCTCAGGGTCCTGGAATCGAGCCCCACATTAGGCTCTCTGCTCAGCGGGGAGCCTGCTTCCTCCTCTTTCTCTCTCTGCCTACTTGTGATCTCTGTCTGTCAAATAAATAAATAAAATCTTAAAAAAAAAATAAAATAAAAATGGCTTTGTCAATCTCCTAGCTCTAAAAGGAGGGGTTTGGGCGGCTCTTGTTCACACTCTGCATAAAGCTGGAGTAGATCTGCTCTTCAGAGGGGTCTGTGCCAGAGGAGGTGGTCTGAAATAGAGTATGTTTTGAAGCAGTCTTGGATATCAACAGAGGGAGTTCTAAACTGTGTGCAGAGGAAAAAAGAAGGGAAAAATAGTGAAGAAGTCCTGAGCGTGTTAGAGCCAAATATTACAGTAAAACTGTAAACTGAAAATGATTCACATGGAATAAAATCAATATAAGTCATTCAGAGGTAAAGCGTTGAATGTCTCAGTACAGGCTTTTCTATGGATCTAATTAGTTAGACTCCTGGCTTAAAGAAACCAGAAAGTCCAAACTATCTTTTCCTGCCAGATGCAATTTCTGTACACTTCCAGAGAGGCCCAAATACATAATTATGAATTTAGCAAAATTTATCTTTGGCACTCCTATTTAGACCAGGGCATCCTGCATTTTCCTGCAAAATCAAACTAGTCTTTAAGTCCTAATGGCATCTCACGTTTGGGAGAGTAGGCCCCACTCCTCTGTCCTCAGCCTCATGAAATTGATGGCTTACTCACCCTTATTCGTTCGGTTCAACATGATAGAGACCCGAGAAAACACTGGCCAGGCTCTTAGTGTAAGTAGGTGGAACTATGATAATTTGTGCCCCCAAGCCTTTGTTTTGTTATTATTTATCAGTTTGAATGATTTCATAACTCAAAATCACATACAAAATAAAGTGATTCGTTATCAGACATAACAAGAAGATATCAGAATCAGTTCTGGTTGATGGTTCTGGGACTGGTTAATTTATGACCCTCTCAGAAACACAGCTTTTTTCCCCCTCTAATTTGTCTCCTGTGGTGGCAAATGTCTCTATTAGTTTCAGATTTCATATAATGACAGAGCAGCACACAAAAACCAGATGAGACCATCCTATCTTCACATGGGATGTCCCAGAATCTGCACAGCCAATATTCCCTCAAATCTACCTCATGTGGCAGAATTGAATGATGTGAACTTTCCTGCACCTACCATGACAAGAGCAATGGAACTGTTACTATTGAGTTATATTATGATACTCCAGATGTAACCCCCAAGGCTAGAGAGCACCCAAACCTGAAATGATGCATGAAGCCATCAGAAATACAAAGAACATCAAGATTCTGATAGCAAGGACAAATTGAAGAGGAGGTTCAGGAGCAATCAACAGGGTCAGGGACATATTCCCTCTGTTTGAAACTCTTTATCTTCCTTTACTTCATGAAGGAATCCCACTCGTCTTTCTTCTCCTTTGGGAACCTTTCTTAAACCCACAAGTTAGCTGCTCTCCTCTGTGCTCACATAGCCTCTCAGACATACACACACACTTCCTTATAGAACTGATAGAACTTATACAGTCCAAGCACAAGAAAGCCCAGTCTTGAGCTATTACATTCACTCCCTTGTTCCATCTAAAATTGCACTTGCTTCCAGATCCCTGTACATATACTAGTTCTCAATTCTATTGTTATGGAAGGTCTACCAAGTGCCTGGTTCTGATTACTTCCTGCTGGCGACCCACTTCTCTTTTGATGGCTATGGTCCTGAGTCACTCTGCCTCTACATCATGTTCATGACCAGAGGCCTTTCATTTAGCTCGTGCTCGGCTAGTCTTTTTGACTGTAGGGGCAAAATGAGACCACGTTCAGCCTAAAGATCTGTCCCTTCCTTAAAAAAAGATGACATCACTCTATACATCTTCCTCTATCAACTATCTCTTCAGCTAGCCTCTTCCCTCCTTTAATATGTCCATTGTCACACAGACCGCACAACAATCCAACTCTAGAATTTCTAGAACAACGGACTCTAGTAATTTGGTGGATTCTGAGTGTGAGTGATGAATAGGGACAAACAAGAGACCAATGGGAAAAACACAACTTAGAATTCTGGTATGAGATCCAAAAAAGTAGAGAGGAGGAGACAAGCAGGAATAACGCACATTTGCACATAATGAAATTCAACATGAATTAAGCAAGAAAATAAGAACTTTCCTCTCCATGCTTCTGGAAAGCCATTTCAACTGAGCTTTTCACTTACATGCAGTTGATTTAATATGCTATTCAATTAGGTATTGTTTAATGAAATAATTTAATAAATAATATATCAGTGGAATAAAAATCCAGTGGCTTTTAGCCAGGGGTAAAAGATACAACCTGTCATATTCTTCCTAATATTTCATCTGGAATTCAAGGCGGTAAGGTCTAACACGTTACTGAGAGAAAAGGTAAAGGCAGTGGCACCTAATAAAAGCTTACAGTGTACCAAGCCCTGTACTAAAATATTAATACATTACCTCATTTTTCCTCCTCATCATCATTTTTCCATCATCATCCTATCTGTTAACAACAATTACCCTAATGTTACAGATGCAGATACACAAACTGGGGGCCAAAATGTAAAATGTCTATGATGACAAGTTTCTTTTTTTTTTTTTTTAAGATTTTATTTTTATTTATTTGACAGACAGAGATCACAGGCAGGCAGAGAGGCAGGCAGAAAGAGGGAGGAAGCAGGCTCCCTGCCGAGCAGAGAGCCCGATGTGGGGCTCGATCCCAGGACTCTGAGACCATGACCTGAGCCGAAGGCAGAGGTTTTAACCCACGGAGCCACCCAGGCGCCCCTGATGACAAGTTTCTTAAGAAAAAAAGCTAGGCTTTGCACCCTGCTGTCTGATTCCAAGGCCATGCAACTCATCACAAGCTATAACGAAATGGAAGTTGGGCATCCAGAAAGCTGGCTTCCACTGAAAGCAAATCTCTACATTCAGATTGTAGCTCATCTGTGACACCGGCCACTTTCACAGCCTCAGGTGAACCTGAGGTGTTCTCTGTTTGTCATGAATTACCCTTTAAAGTCAACTTGTCAATCAGCGGAAACCATCCCACGTGAAGGATGTCTTTCCTCTCACTCAAGCATGTTGCCAAGCATGCGGTGGAATACACATGAAGCTGGAGGAGACTGAAGTATGTATCACATCCTTCAGGCTGTGGACTTTTAGATAAAATGTGCTTTCCGAGAGAGCTCTGTTTTTTTGTCACTTGTTTGTTCCTGCTGTAATCAGCGTGGCTGCCTTACAATGTAGCCTGCAAAACACGAGATACCGCTGTGTCCATCACTGTGGAAACAGACTGCTGAGAGCTAAGAACCTACTTTTAGCCCTGCAAAAGACTGCACTTCTGACAATTAACTGTCTTTCCCTTGGAGAGGTCTGATTTTCCCAAATTATTTAATTGAATTTTAAAATGTCAATTTTCAGGGTACCTGGGTGGCTCATTTGGTTAAGCATCTGCCTCGGCTCAGGTCATGATCACGGAGTCTTGGGATCAAGCCCTGCATAGGGCTCTCTGCTCAGCAGGAAGCCTACTTCTCATTCTTCCTCTGTCTCTCCCCCTGGCTTGTACTCTCTCTCTCACTCACTCTCTCCCTCAAATAAATAAATAATAATAAAAATCTTTAAAAATAAAATATCAATTTTCCAACATGTGCTAATTGGCACTGTTCTAAAAAGAGTTTTGAACAGTGGTGGTAGGCAAATGGTTCCCTCAGAACGTCCATGTCCTCACTCCTGGAAGCTATGAAACCTGCACCTTACATGGCAAAGGGGAAGTAGGGTTTCAGATGGAATTAAAGTTGCTAATCAGCTGATCTTAAAACAGGGAGATTACTCTGGGTTACCGAGATGGACTCAATGTAATCATAAAGGTCCATAAATGTGAAAGAGGGAGGCAGAAGAAAAAGTCAGAATGATATGTTAGTGACTAACTCGCTGTTGCTGGCTTTGAGGCTGGAGGAGGAAGGCCACCAGCCATGGAGTGTGAGTGGTCTCTACAAGTTAGAAACAGCAAGGAGATGGATTCTCTCTAGAGCTTCCAGGAGAAAGCAGTCCCTACCCTGTTGTAGCCCACAAGACCTCTGTCAGACTTCCCTAACCTACAGAACTGTCAGATGATACACTCATGTTGTTTTCAGCCACTGAGTCTGTGGTCATTTTACAGCAGCCATAGGAAAATAATACACTGCTCAAGGATTTTTTTTTTTAAGATAAATTGAGTGAATACTTGAAGACCTGTGACTTTATGAATTTAAAAAGTTACGTCTGTGCCAAGACAGCTCCACAGTGAGAAACAAGCACGTGTGTACCGAGGTGAGGGCAGTACAGTCCTGGGACTGACTAGCGCTTTGAATGCTGACTGAAGGTGTAACAGCATGGCTTTCTTGTTCACCTTAGCGATTTCCGTTACCTGGGGAAATGTCGACGATGAATATAGATTAGTTACATTTGAAGTATGGAAATAACGCATCTGGGTTCCAGGGGATTGTAAGCTTATGAAAGGGAAAAAAGAAATGATAGCAAACTACCAAAAGAAAAATAAAATTTTTAGTATTTTTGCAAATATTTATTCTACTTCTTATACCTATGTGATATGGAAAATAGCACCAGATTGATTTTTCCAGGTTCTTGGGAAGTATTTTATAATTCAAAATGTAAAGCTAAGGCAACCCATGCAGAATTTAGTGCATCCTAAAGTACTAAAATTATTTATGTTTTATGCTTTTGCTATTTTTTTCAGTTAACCAATAAAAATTTTTGAGTGCCTACTACATTTAAGATATTGATGTATATACCATAGAGTATAAACATATGTTTCTTCCATTTCGCAAGGAATTAATAATCTAGAATAAACACACACACATACATGCACTTCATAGGTAGAAGGTGGGAAGAGAGAGAAAAGACACAGATAAAGAGGAGGAAGAGGTTACCATATAATGAACAACTGTGTTTGTTATATATAGCTGGGTTTCAAAGATAATCTCTAATCCTCACTCTTCAGCTAAATACTATCCCTATTTTAAGATTAGGGAAATCAGACACAGAAAAGTAACAGTCAAGGCCAAATGCTTAGGCAACAACTCTGACAAACTGCTTATGGTAAGAAAAACTGGTTTTGATGGCCTCAGCTCTGTACCTGGTACTGTTCTCAGTGTCTAACATTCACATGACAACGTACAAAGCAGGTTATTATTCACACTTTCCAGCTAAGGAAACAGAAGCACAGAGAGGTTAAGTATCCTCCCCAAAGTCATGCACTTAGTGACAGGGTTATGACCAAACCCCAGGCATCTGGGCTCTGTAGTCCACTGCTTAACCACTATCCATACCAACTCTGTAGTAATTCTTTCCTAATGAACCTGAGGATTTCCCTATCAACCTGTTTTTTTTTAAGATTTTGTTTATTTATTTAATTGATAGAGAGACAGCGAGAGAGGGAACACAAGCAGGAGGAATGGGAGAGGGAGAAGCAGTCTTCCTGCCGAGGAGGGAGCCCAATCCTAGGACCCTGGGATTATGACCTGAACCGAAAGCAGAGGCTTAATGACTGAGCCACCCAGACACCCCCCCACCATCAACCTGTTTTAAACTGGAGCCTAATACACTGTCTGATAGGGAACTACAGAACTTGTCAGTTTTATGAATGTGAATTAATATAATGTTTTCTCTGGAGAGCATTCCAACAGAAACGAGTAAAGTAGTAAGAGTAATTACTAATTACTGTATTTATGACAAGCACCTGAGGCTCACTGTGACTCCTGCCATGACTTCAGTGAAAAGATCTCAAGGCTTAAGTCATTTATTCTACAATTCCTGAAGGTTAGAGAACCCTCTCATTAATTTTCTTGGTGTCGTGCAAGTATTACGTGAAAACTGTGGTTGCTTGCTTTATTCGTAACTTATTAAAACAAAGCACTTCTGCATGTACTTCTTTCTTCTTTCACTTAGTTCTTCATGTTTCTTTAGATTGTCCTCCAAACACATCTCTGCATTCTGAGAATTGGATAGTGGACTAAATGACAAAATATGTGAAAAAAAAATTGAAGTTAGAAATTCTCTGGGTATCTATTTCTCCACTTCAGACCAATATTATTTTCATCTGTTTGCATTTCCCAGCCTTGTTACACTGTCAGTGTTTTGGCAAAGCGATAATAGAATTTATCTGGAAGAACTGGATGAAAAGAGCACATCCTTCTTCATATGGCAATTTGTGATGAGCTGTTTTTCAGTAAGGTATGACGGTAAGGTAGCCCTGGCTTTTAGTAAGCATGGGCTCATATTCTGGTTTTGGCATGAGTTTATAATTATTTCCTGTCTTAGAAAGGGTAGGAATCCAAATATCTCAATTTAACCTGAAGTTTTGGACGAGACGCTGTGAGTTTTATCCTCAGCTTCTGATTTGCTGAAATAATAATATGGACATAATGAACTACAATTGGGCATGAATGAGAAAAGGTAAATAATCATAAGGACCCCCTATTGGCTAGGCTCGTGGTACCCATGTTGTAGTTTAATTCTCAAATAATCCCATTTTTTCAGTGAGGAAACAAACTCACAGAGACTGAGAAATTGCCCAAATTCATATTGGTAGTGATCAGAGTCCTATCTGTCTGGCTCCAAGTGAATCCTTTTTTTTTTTTAAGATTTTATTTATTTATTTGAGAGAGAGAGAAGGAGCAAGTGGAGGGGCAGAGGGAGAAGGAGAAGCAGACTTCCTGCTGAGCAGGGATACTGACATGGGGCTAGATCCTGAGACTCCAGGATCATACCTGAGCTGAAGGCAGAGGCTAAATCGACTCAGCTACCCAGGTGCTCCTGGGAGAATCCTTATTGTTACCATATATACCAGGTATTGTTGAACACTATTCAATGAAAGTACAACAAAAGCAGAATCGGATGTAGTATTTTAAACTACTGGGTTTACATCTAAATTAAAATTTAGACCTACTCACTTGTATGGCATTGGATTTATCTATCTCAGCCTCAGTTTCCTTACTTGTAAGGTAGAAACATTACCTATTTTTGCAGTTTTTAATCTAACACTTTAGAGATAATATATTTGAAATACACAACATAATACCTAAAATACAGCAGCTACAAATAGGTAGTTGCTAATACCATTAATTTGTAAGCTGCTTTTCTGTATCTCTCAAATCAGCAAGATAAAATAAAATAAAATAAAATCAGTAAGAAAAAAGTGTTTGCCCCCTTTACAAGTCTATCTGTGTGAGGAAGAGTTGTCGGTGAACTGCTAAATACATCAAGTTGTAGAGAAACACTTAACAGCTATCTTTATAGTAGCACGTGTGAAGTAATTTAAGGACACCACATTACAGAAGGAATCATGTAACCCATGCCCGGATGCAAGAGCTCATGCCAGGAACATGAAACAGTGGATAGCAAGAATAAACCACCAGGAGGGATAGTGTCTCTGGATTATATTGACTCAGGCACGTGGGCAGAAGTAAACCTGGAGATTGATGATTCCCAGAATCTACAATATGGTAGAGGTAAGGGTTGGATTTGGGGGGATCAAGGCTGACTCTCAGAAACACAGCCACCTACCATGGTAGCTCAGCACCATTTTATTAAGTTTCCCAAGATGAAAGGGCCCTATTCCAAAGACTTCCAGTTTATACCTCAACAAGTAGACTATGGGACTGCCTGTTTTGCTAAGTTCTAACAAACCTTAATTTTCTTCTGCTCAAAGAATTCGTTTCTAGATTTCTTACCAAGCTAATGTCAAACTGAAAGATAAAAGTGATGCATGAATTAAGAAATCAACTGGTCTGGGATCTCAAAGACTTAAGCAATCAGGCGAGCCAAAAATAAATAAATAAATAATGAAACAAATCTTAATAGCAAGCCCATCACTACAAAACAAAGTAAAGCCATAGCTGTTGGGGCTGCTATTTGTGCTTTAGAAGGCTTCTGACCATGAGAAACAAAAAAATTGGAATTCACTGTGACATTCCTACTTAGCCTTAACATAACCCTGAGGGGAATAGAGGCACCTTCTAAAATCTATCTGTTTCAAGGCCCCAACCCAAAGGTCCAGAGTAGAGGCCAAGGACCTGCATTTTTTAAAATATATTTAATTAATTTATTAATTTGACAGAGATCATAAGTAGGCAGAGAGGCAGGCAGAGAGAGAGGAGGGAGCAGGCTCCCCGCAGAGCAGAGAGCCTGACTCGGGACTCGATCCCAGGACCCTGGGATCATGACCTGAGCGGAAGGCAGAGGTCTCAACCCACTGAGCCACCCAGGCGCCCAACGACCTGCATTTTTAACAAGATTCCATGTAGTTCTGAGGCAACTAGTTTTCAGACCATAGTCTGAGACACATTGACCCCTGGCCTCAACTCTGGCTACACATTGAATCAATGAGCAAAACTGCTATGGAAGGGGGATGGGCTAGATGGATCATAGGTTCATTAAGGAGAACACTTGTTGGGATTAGCACTGAGTGTAACATGTCAGTGGTGAATAACTAAATTCTACTCCTGAGACCACTATTATACTATATGTTAACTAACTAGAATTTAAATAAAAACTTGCAAATAAAATCTCAGATGGCCAAGAGTACCAGTTGAGGGGCTTACAAGATGATGAGAAGAATGTGATAATTAAACACATTTTAAAACCTTATGAAATACTTCAGTAGCATTCAGGACCTTGCAGCGGATTCCACAGCACTTATGTTCAGTTATTACAAAGCTGTGGTAAACAGAAAATCTTAGATAACCAGATCTTATGACATTCTCTACTTTTTATTTTATTAAAACAAAAGAAGGAACAGAGTAAAATTCACAGACTACTTAAAAAGAATATGATAAATGCCAGGTTTTATAAGAAGTTCCTCATTAAAATATAAATGAATACTTTTATATTGCTTTTCTGATAGTCCCTGCACAATTAGGATGAAATTGTATAGTGCTGAGTATGTGTCCCTGAATTTGAAGCCAGAAAAGGGTTTTGAATTCAGGTAACAAGTATCTATGCTTCTTTCCTACTATTAGGATTAATGATTGTTCTCTTAATTATTTTAGCAACTGACTAGCAGGTTTAACTCTTCAAGGTTCAAATGTACTTCATTAATAGTTATCTCTTAGATAAATGATCCATGAAACATTGACAAGTAATTTTTATAAGTGATAAATCTTGGTTCCACCACTATCAGTTGCTCTAAAGGTTAATGGCAGGCTTGTCATTTCTCTCAGTTTCATTAGGCAGTTATTGTCAGAAAGGTATTTACCAGCACTGACATGTTTACAGAATCAATAGTGGTAATGAGGAGCTGCTTTCTTCTGGAAGTGAAGTAAAATATGGGTGTCATTTTGTTTGTCACAGGCTGGAATCAATGATCTGCATCTTCCTGAACTAGCCAGCTATGTCATCAGTCACTCATAGACAGGCAGAGAATTTGGTAACTGATAGCAAACTACCTAGATTAAGATGATGGACACGTAGGTAAGACTTCCAGCAGGTTCCTAGAAAATAATAAAGTCTTGTGGTCACAAGATAGAAAAAGGGTTAGTTTAAGTAGGGCACGATGAGTGGGGGAAAAAAATCAAGTTTTATCAAACACATGTCACCTCATCTTTATTTTCAAAAATAAATTTAAAAGATAAAGCATTTAAATATGTAGGACAGTGTCTGCATTAAAAGGATTTGGGATTGAAACTAGTTACTTCTATTTTTAATTGCTCTGTAAAGCTCCAAATGTTTTCTGGCGTGGCTTTGATTTGCACTAATTTAGGGCCCTCCAGTTCAGTTCAGTGACTTTAAGAACCTGACTCATTAAAAACCTGTAGCTTAAAGGAGTTGATAAACCGCAGCTGGGTAAGCATTTTACCTGCATATTTATGAGCTCAGTACAGATAAGCGTGTTTCCACATTAAGTAATATTAAATCAGTTTCCCATTTAAAAGCAAAACACAACAAAAAGTGTTGCATTTATAGGCAATTGTCTTGGTTGGTTTGGAACCCTACAGTATCTGAATTCTACCAGAATGCAGGATGGGGACTTCATTTTAGTCACAGCTTGATCCCCAGGATCCAGAACTGTGCCCACCTCAAAGGAGGCACTCAATAAATATTTGTCATAGGAGGAATATCTATCCCCAAATAAACAGATTCTAATACCAAGAATGTATTACATTTTAACAGCATGCTACAATTCGTCTCAAAAGGAGGGAAAATAAGAACATGTATTTGTAAAACAAGTGGGGAAGTAGGAAGACAGGTGTTACAAACTGAGTAAAAATTATGTGTAAAAAGTCCTAAGATCTCCAGGGGAATAAAAAGTTGGGTAGAAAAGGAAAAGTTGTCATTGTTTATAATATAGTTTAGCTGTTAATAGTCATTCATGATGTAAACAGCAGATTTTGGTCTAACAAAAATTACAATATGACAATTAGAAGAATGGTTAATAGGAAGGGTATCTGCTTATGGTATAGATTTCCTGGTATCTTCCCAGGAGTGGCATTTTGCCCTGGTACAAGCACTGATAGTGATTATCTTTCAAGATTTACTCTACTTACAGACATACCTCATTTTTTCAGTTATGGGGAGAAAATAAGTTGTTTATCAAAAACAGTGTAAGCTAATTTCAAATTTTTTTGAAAAATGATAGAAATTCATAACATATCAAACGATAGCATATAAACAGTAGCATAATCCAGTAATGCATTTGAAATTTTAATTACTGTATTTTTAATTTTTTCACTCAAAACTGATCAAAGATTCAACTTTTTAGTAGACATATGGGTATTTCAATTTAATATATGCAGTTAGATTCAAGCTTTATGTCAGTAAGAATGTGTCATAACTTGAGCTTTCATGGAAACATCTTAGTTTTGTCATTTGAACTGGTCAGGGATTTTAGATGGAGATGATATGAGTTAATTTCTATGACCAAAACAGGGCTAAAAGCAGAGGGAAGAGTTTCCCAAAGAACCTGAGGAAAGGGATTGGTCCTCTGGCCTGACCCAGGGAATTTCACTGGAGCCAGATGTCAGAAATGGAGATTGTCAAAAGTTTCTTGAGGATTGTGGAGGCTGGAGGGAAGCAAACTTTCTTGCTTGATACCCAGTGACAAAACATGGCCTGGAGAGGGAGCATTCTCCCAATTCTGCACTCACTGTTCCCATTCCACCAAATCTCCTACTGTCAGCACCTATGACCTTCCTGGCTGAGCCCTTCTCTGACTGCAGAAGCATTATCTGAAATGCTGGGGGGTTAGCTCCTCCCTCCCCAGAATAGCCCTCAATCAATTAGAGATGAGAGTTGGTAGTAAATTTTCCAGCTTCCTTATAGCTCAAGTGGGACAGCTGTGAGGTTTATGCTACAGGATTCCAGAGTCCCCCATGGAGACTGAGCCCCAGTAGCCCACAGTGGCAGTTGCTCCTCAGAGCATCCTCTGTTGGCTTCTTTCCTTCCTCTGTCTCACTTCACCCTCTTCCCTTCCTTGTCAATGCTTCCTAGAACCTCCCAAAACGCTACATACTCAATCCTAGTCTGTGGAACTTAAAGTCACCAGCTCTGATTCATGCTACCCTTAGCCACCAGAGGGATCCTCTTGAAACAAAAATCCAAATATGTCGATCCCTATGCAAAAGCCTTCCAGGGCTCTCTCATTACACACATGATCTGTCCCTCACCTACTCTTCTGCCTCTTCCCGCACTGTCACCTTCCTCATCAGTCATTACCCTTCAGCCACACTGGTTTCTCCACAATTTCTCAAATAGCATCATTTATTCCTTTGGGTGCATTATTAAAAAATCCCTGAGAAATCTCATCAATGTAACTACTGCAAGAACGTTGTTGAGTGTTGGGATTTCCAGGGCTAGAAAACAACATTCCTCTTTAAACCGAAGGCCAGACCAACTGCAAGAGAGGCTGAAGCAACTGATGGATAAAGATAAATACTTCAGCTTCCCATGGAGAAACCCAGCAGAGGAAGAGCTTGATTCTGTGGCAAAATAGGCTCCCTGACAACCCTCCTACGCTGTTGGTGGGAATGCAAGCTGGTGCAACCACTCTGGAAAACAGCATGGAGGTTCCTCAAGAAGTTGAAAATAGAGCTACCCTATGACCTAGCAATTGCACTACTGGGTATTTACCCTAAAGATAGAAATGTAGTGATCCAAAGGGGCACATGCACCCGAATGTTTATAGCAGCAATATCCACAACAGCCAAACTATGGAAAGAACCTAGATGTCCATCAACAGATGAATGGATAAAGAAGAGGTGGTATATATACACAATGGAATACTACACAGCCATGAAAAGAAATGAAATCTTGCCATTTGCAAAGACATGGATGGAACTAGAGGGTATTATGCTGAACAAAATAAGTCCGTCAGAGAAAAACAATTATCATATGATCTCCTTGATATGAGGAATTTGAGAGGCAGGGTGGGGGGGTTGGAGGGAAGAGAAGGAAAAAAAAAATGAAACAAGATGGGATCGGGAGGGAGACAAACCATAAGAGACTCTTAATCTCACAAAACAAAAACTGAGGGTTGCTGGCGGGGAAGGGGGAGGGAGAGGGTGGTTGGGTTATGGACACCAGGGAGGGTATGTGTTATGGTGATTGCTATGAAGTGTGTAAGACCGACAATTCACAGACCTGTACCCCTGGGGCAAATAATACATTATATATTAATAAAAAAGAAATGGGCTCCCTGAGGCTGAACCTAAGGTTGATGACAGAGATTTACCATTGAGTCACAGGCAAGGGCAGACAACTGTAGCCTATCCCCCATCTCTCTGAGGCTGAGCTGCACCCTGAAATTTGCTCTGGAGCTGCAAAGAATTTAGACTCCCAGAAGACAGAGTGGTTCCAATAATTATAAACAATGAAGGGGCTGAACTATGCAAACACTTTCTCCCAAACTCCTTAATCAGGTAGGTCATTCCTCCCTACTCAGAAGGGTTTGAGAGAGAAGTTTCTAGTATAGGTCTTCTGCTTTCTCTCTCCAGGAGTGGGGAGTGGATACTCCTTTTCCTCCATGGAAACACGGGAAATGGAGAAGAATCCCCTCCCCTTAAAAATGTAGGACCCTATTAACTATATTTACAGGATGTCTTCTTTGCAGAAATTCACTAGCAAAAATCTCTCTCAGACTTCATACTAAAAATAGGTATTTAACGGCTGGTTCATTCTTATTGCTTTTTTAGACAATGTAGTTTTTGGTTTTATTTTTCAAGTTAGCTGCTATAAATGCAGAGCTAAACGTGTGCCCACTTCTAATAAAGCAGACTGGACAATAGGGTAGGTATGCTGGCTACTAACTGTAGCCCAAGATCTTATTTTTCCTACCTGAAATGTCAGTTCCCCTGAAACTCATATGCATTTTTACCTCATTTTATTCTTATGGTAGTATATGTATCTTTATATGGGCCTCAAATTATTTCCTAAAAAAACCTTTATTATAAGAGATATTTTTAAAATTATCATCATGATTATCATTTTAGTGGATACATAATATTCATTTTAATAGGTTTCTAAGCCACTTCTATATTATTTATTTCTTAGACTATTTCCAGTTTTTCACTCTTACATATAAAACTGCAATCTTCTTTATGCAGATAGCTTTTTTTTTTCTTTACCATTATTTTCCTAAGAAGAATTCCTGTGTTCAAGAACTGGAGTCAGTGGATATGAACAGTTTTGTGGCTTTTATATATTGTCCACATTGCTGTCATAAAGTATCACAAATCATTGCTATGACCATGGATTATTTTACTAGTTTCAACAAAACCTTCCCAAGCTTGGATATAAATGTTAAAAATGTTTACTAGTTTAATAAGTGTAAAATAACACTTCTTTGTGGGCTAATGAGAGCCTTACTCCAAAATTTTGCTTATTAATTATACTTCCAGTTACATGAAATGAATATTCACATCACTGACTTTATTACCTAGTGTAAGCACTGAGTTCCTTTCCTTACACAGTGTGTTATAAAAAATTGGCTCATGTCATCACGGAGCACTGACAAGTCCTAGGATCTACAGTCAGTAAGCTGGGGGCCCAGGAGAGGCAAAAGTATAGTTTCAGTTCAAGATCAGTAGGCTCAAGATACAGGAAAAGCCAATGATTCACTTCAATACGGAGGCAGGAAAATACTGATGTCCCAGCTGGAAACCAGTCAGGTTGGAGGAATTCCATCTTACTTATGGGAGGGCCAGCCTTTTTGCCCTATTCAGGCTGGATGGGACCCACACACAAACTGCTTTACTCAGTCTACCATCTCAAATGTTAATCTCATCCTAAAACACCCTTACAAATACACAAAGAATAACGTTTGACTAAATGTCTTGGGAACCTCCTGGCCCAGTCAAATTGATATAAAGTTGATATTGATCTCTTGACTTTTATATTTGATAAAAAGAATTTTTAATAAAATCTATTAATTTTCCCTTCCAATATTCTTCTGTGTCCAAATGTATTAATATTTCATTCCTTACAAGAATTGACATTTAATCAATTTTGGTTTGGCAGGTTTCTAATCACACACACACACACACACATATACATAGCTATTTATATGTATACATATATACATGCACATTTAACCCTTTCTTAACAACTATAGCCTAAAATATGACTCCTCATTCTTGGAACAGAATCAAATATCATAGAATTAGTTAATTTCTCAGTTCTGATCAGAGAAGTGAGAAAGAACAAGGCAAGAGGTTAAGGGTAGGAATGTCCTTAAAGGCCTTTGTAGACAGCTAGTTCACCAGTTGCCACATCAAACCATTAGTGTTTAGGGATTTTATGTGCTTACAAATGAGAGAAGTGCTTTTCCTGTGACCTGTCAGCATTTTTTTTATTTCATGAGTGGGCTCCTGATCAACAGTTTTGAACGATAATTTATAACCAGGGATAGTTAATGTGGCCATGCCACTTGGCTTCAATTACTTGATCAAGATTAATAATTTTTTACTAGGTGATAAAAGAAATATTGACTTCATATATTTTATAGATGTATTTCTAAAGGGAAACAAAAGCTATTAGTGAGTTGGTAAATTTTTATGCTTGCTTAAAGGTCTTTAATAATAGAAAACATTACCAGTTTATTGAATCCAATATAGAATTAAGAGTTGTCCTTTAGCATTCCCTTAGGATTCACAATATGCTTGGAAGAGCAGAGCAGAACTAAAGAACTATCTATGAATTAAACTCTATGGCCCTTATAGCCCTAACTTTCTACTCTGTAAGATTTCATTATGTATGTACAATTCATTTGTTTTTTTTAAAGATTTTATTTATTTATCTGACAGAGAGAGACACAGCAAGAGAGGGAACACAAGCATGGGGAGTGGAAGAGGGAGAAGCAGGCTTCCCACAGAAGAGGAAGCCTGATGCAGGCTCGATCCCAGATCCTGGGATCATGACCTGAGCCGAAGGCAGATTCTTAATGACTGTGCCACCCAGGCACCCCTGTACAATTCATTTATTACGTGGAAGCTTACTTCCTGAATCTGGGACATAAATCTATGACACTAATAGCCGCATTGGTCTTTTGTGTCATGGAAATCTCACAGGAGAGTATTTACCTGATTTCTCTCGTTGATATTCGAGTATCACAGGGTTCTTCAATCTGTTATAAAATCTTGACTGAATACCTACAACTGTACTCAGAATGAGCACCAAATAGTTTGAGTACCCTGAAGTTAAGGATCACTCCTGGGCTGTTTTTTTTTTTTTAATTACAATTTTTATTCACCTCCAGTATTTGAGGGATAGTCAGGGAGGGAAATGATAATTTTCATATTTGAGGTAACTAAAATAGAAAAATAATAACCTAAGACAGATTATAAATATTGGAAATATTATTGGGTTCCTAAATTAAATAATAATCTAAAATCAACAAAATTTAAGAGGAATCTTTAACACCATGCTAATGGTTACAGGTGAAAATGAGGTTGTCAAGTTGACCACACATTACCAGGACAGTATATATTTGGAGTTTATTCATTTGTTCCAACTCTTGTTCACCCTGCTTAATACCACAGCCTGGCTTACTACCATAGTTTCATGGAGCAAAACAAAGCTACATGAAATCATGTGAATCAAAAAAAGTATATGAATCAAACCTATATCTATGGCCATGACCTAAAGGTAAACCTTGTAAACAACAGTATTCATTGGTGTGAATGACTAGGAAATAGAAAACAACAACTATTTGAAATGTGTTTCTAGAGTCTTATCTAAAGCAAACAGCTGAGAGCTATAAGTATTATTCTATACTAACCAAATACTTTTTCAATTTTTTATGTGTAACAGATAGGTTTTACATCAGGGATATGAAAGGTATTTAGGGAATACAGATAGCTATCATAATCTGAAGTACAAGTACATTTTCAACACTTATTCACTGATATGTATTGGTTTGCATTATCAATTATTTCAGGATATTTTGTACAAACTCAAGCCAAAACATAACCATACTGATTTTTACCAATGTTTTGCACCTTTCAATCAAAAAATCACTTCCAGTAAATCAGTTTGATGTGGTTTTTTTTCTTTTTTAAGTTCAATTATTGATATCATGAAATACCTTCCTAGTTTATCCAGGGTAATGGTGGGAATTAATAACATACTAACCCCAGAAATTTGGGGATATCAAAATAAGACTCCAAAAGTCTTATTTGCATGAAGACTCTTAGTCTTTTGGTTGGAATGGTAAAGAGCAACTTGGAACTAGAAATCAGCTTCCTGGTACCTCAAAACTAATATTCTCAAATAAATGCCTCAGGTTCTGATAAGGAGGAATCAAATGGGATTAGAGATCATACTAAATAGGCAGGAAATACTTCAGGGTAGATGACAATCAAGATATACTGGGTCAAAGTCAGAGCATCAATAAAGATATGTTTAGTGTTTTTTTCCTATGATAGTACCCCTGGGACATGTTACAAGTGCTTCAAGAGAATTGATTATAAGAACTGAAAAACAAAAATGGCAATATTCCAAATGAGGGTACCAAATAAAGACCTCTCTGCTCAAAGGTTTTTCTATTATTTTAGGTATGTTTAGTCTTCTGCATCAACGAGATCCAAAAATAATTTAGTGACGTCTAAAAAAAACAGAAATGTATTCCCCTTTAACAGTCCAAGGTGAGCACACCAGCCACTGAACAGCTCTACTGCATACGATCATTCAGGAACTCGGGTCCTGCTATCTTCTTTCTCTGGCAATACGTAGGGCAGTGGCTCTCAATGTGGTATATAGACTCCACGGAGATTAGGAGAACTTTACAGGGGATCTATGATGCAAATTACATATTATTTGCATAATAATAGCAATAATTTGTATGAATTAGTGATTACTTTATAATTAATAATCCATGTCAATTAATTAGTTGATAATAATTAATATTATTAGTGCTATTCATACTAATGCTAATAATAAGACGTTCCTTGCCTTTTGTTCAGTTCTTACATTAGCTCTAATGGTGTAATAAAAAGTAGTGGCAATAAACTGCACTAGTAATCATTGTATTCTTGACCACCATATACAGACAGTTAAAAAAAAAAAAAACTCACATCTACCTTAATTAAGAATTCCCCTGATAAAGCAGTAAATATTATTAATTTTACTCACTCAGTAAATTAGACCACTCAGTACCTGTTGTCTCTTTTTTTATATATTCTTGGTGACAAAATGGGAAGTACACATAAAGCACTTCTGTTGCATCCCAAATAAAATGACTGTCTCATTAAAAAAAAAAACAAAACTTGATTTGCAAGATAAACTACCCACTTTTTTCATGGAATGGCATTTCATTGAAAGAAGGGTTAACAAACCATGTTATCCATACTTGGATATCTGTCAACACTTTCTTGAAAATGAGCAAAGTCAGTCTATCATTTTAAGTAAAACAACTGACAGCATTTGTTGCCAATAATAAAATGTAAGTTTTAAGCAAAAATTAGAATTTTGGAAAATTCGTATCCACTATTGTAACTGTACTCATTTATCACTTTTTAAAAACTTTTCTGATGAAATTGGTAGTGCTATTAATAAATGTCATAATTTTTTATATTATCTAATGAAAAATGTCAACATCTAGAGAGCTACCTAATTCAGTGAAGCAATATTTTCCAAATGATTACATTACAAATCCATTTTATAACATCATGCAGGGACATGACATACACTAAATGTACAAGATAAGACTAATGAATTTTAACATAAAGTATGAAAAGTTCATTGACATGGTTTTGGATTCTACAATCTAACTTTTAACAAATTACCACTGTTGAGCTTTGGTGGAAATTAAAAAGAGAATATCCACAATTACCCTAAAAGATTATAAAGCATGGTTTTCTTTTCTAAATGCATTAATGTATTATTTGCAAGAGCCAGGACTGTCTTCACATACTTTAACTAAAATAACCTTCACAATGGATAGAGTTTATAAGCAGACATGAAAACACAGATTCTTCCTATCAAGTCAGACACTAGAGAAGCTTGCATCATATTAAAAACCAATGAGGTACTATATCTTAGCTAACCAAATTTAAATTTAAAAAAATGAAAAAAAAGGCTTGAAAACATTTTTAAAAAATAAAAAATATTTAAAGAGATAAAAGAAGCTTGCAAAAATATTTTAAAAAGTCATTCTTCTCAGAGCACCTGGTGCTCAGTCGGTTAAGCATCTGACTTTCTCTGACTCTTGATTTCTGCTCAGGTCACGATCTCAGGGTCGTGGAATCGCACCCCCCATGTTGGGCTGGCACTCAGCAGGGAGTCTGCTTGTCTCCATCTCCCTGTGCCTGTTCTCTCTCTCAAATAAATGACCTTTTTCAAAAAAGTTCACTCTTCTCAAGCTATTTTGAAAAATATGGTTCTTTTCATAAAAAGGTATATTTCATATTAAATTTTAATAGGTTTATCATTGTTATTTTAAAATGAACTATAAATAAATTTTACTCACTTTCAATTTCTAATATGGTAAATATCAGTAGCTATAGCCTACAGAAACAAAACTTCTAGAGTCCTTATTAATTTGTAAAATGTAAAGCGACTGTGAAACCTAAATGTTTGATAATTATTGCCTTAGGACATGTTCTCCTCTAATTGAAGCAGTGCCCATATTCAAGCTCATAGAAAGGAGAAAGAGCATGGAAAAGAGCTCATGCAAGGCCAGTCCTGGAACTGGCACATTTCCCCCAGGCTCACATTCCAACAGCGAGAGCTAGCCATCGAGGCACATGTGACTCCAAAGGGGCCCACAATGTAATCCTCAGCTGGGCAGCCATGTGCCAATTACAATTCTAAAAACTGTGGAAGAACTGGGGAATAGATTTTGGTGAGCAACTAGTAACCTCAACAGCATCACCTAAGTAAGAAAGCACTAGTAATCATTTACAAAAATGTGCAGTGGGATGGATTTGGCCTCTTGGCTGTACTTTACTAACCACTGCTAAAGGTAGACTGAGGTAAGTTAAAGATGTATACCATAAACTCTAAAGCAGCCAGTGAAATAACAAAACAAAGAGTTATAGCTAATGAACAAAGAAGAAGATAAATGGACTCATTAAAAATTAATTAATTAATCCTAAATGAGACAGAATAACAAATGTGGGACAAAGAAAAGATAGAAAAAGGAGAAAACATAGCAAAAGGACAGATGTAAACCTATCTATTGAAAACTAAATATTAATAATCACATAAATGTATATGATCTCAACACCGAAATCAAAAGGTAGAGATTATCAGACTGAATAAAATTATTTGCTGTTGGGATGCCTGGGTGGCTCAGTTGGTTGGACGACTGCCTTCGGCTCAGGTCATGATCCCGGAGTCCCGGGATCGAGTCCCACATCGGGCTCCCAGCTCCATGAGGAGTCTGCTTCTCCCTCTGACCTTCTCCTCGCTCATGCTCTCTCTCACTGTCTCTCTCTCAAATAAATAAATAAAATCTTTAAAAAAAATTATTTGCTGTTTATGAGGGGCACACTTTCAATATCAAGACTCAAATAGGTTAAAGTAAAGGGATAAAAAAGATATACCATGCTACCACTAATAAAAAGAAAGAGTGTCTATGTGAATATCAGAAAAGGAGATTCCAGAACAAAGAATATTATTTAGGTAAAGAAGGCCATTTCATAATGACACTAGAGTCAATTTATAAATAGTCACATGCAAAACTAAGAAATAGGACCCCTATCTCTACTTGTCACTCACAAAAAATAGCTCAAAACAGATTAGACTTAAATGTGAGACCTAAAATCATAAAACTTCTAAAAGAAAAGATAGGGAAAAACTCCCTGACATTGGTCTTGGCAATAATATTTTTTGCTATAACACCAAAAGTATAAGCAACAAAAGCAATTATAAACAAATGGGGAATCCTGCCTCATAGAATACTTTCTCCCCTACAATTTCCTGGAAGATTTTGTGGAGAATTAGTATTATTCTTCCTTTGCATTTTTGGCAAAAGTCACCAATGAAGACATACAGGCAACTACTGTAAGAAAGTTTCCAAATGACATATTCAATGTCTTTAATGGATATAAGGCTATTCAGGTTACCTGCTTCCTCTTCTTTTTTAATCAAAACATAAATGGCAAATAAAATTGTATATATTTAAAGTATACAATATGATGAGTTGATATATATACACACTTGCAATTTAGTAAGAGAGTAGGTCTTAAGCATTTCTACCAAATTAAATAAATAAATAAGAGGTAAGTACCTGCGGTGATTGAGGTATTAATTAACTTGATTGTAGTAATCATTTTACAATGTATAAAAGAAAAGAATACTATTGGGACCCCTCGGTGGCTCAGTTGGTTAACCATCTGCCTTCAGCTCAGGCCATGATCTCAGGGTCCTGGGATGGAAATACCCATTAATTCTCCATCAGGCTTCCTGCTTAGTGGGAGTCTGCTTCTTCCTCTCTCTCTATCCCTTCCCCCTCAACTTCTTCTCTTTTCTCTCTCTCTTTTCTCAAATAAATAAAATCTTTTTTTAAAAAAGGAAAGAATACTACAGATCAATATTCCTCATGAATATTAATACAAAATACTAAATGACATTTTAACAGACCTTATCCAACAATATATTTTAAAAATAACACACTGTAACCAAGTGAGATATAAGGTTAATTCACTATTCAAAAATCAACAATGCAATTTACCATATTACCAAACTAAAAAATAAACCATATGATCATATCAATAGATGAATAAAAAAGCTTCAAAAGAAAAAAATTCAGTATCACTTAAAAACCCTGGGGAAACTAGTAATAAAAAAGAAGTTCCTCACTGAAAAAGGAAAGTATGAAAAACATACAGCTAACATCATAGTTAATGGGGAAAGACCAAATGCCCCTAACATCAGGAACAAGACAAGATTGTCTACTCTTATTTCTTCTATTGAACATTATACTGGAGGTTCGGGCCATTGAATAAGGTTTTTTAAAAAAGTAAATAAAAGACATCCACACTGGAAAGGAAAAGGGAAAATTGTCATTATTCATAGAAAATCCAATGAATTCTAGGGCAAAACTACTAGAACTAGTAAGTGATGTTAGCAAGGTTGCAGGATAAAAGATCAGCACATTAAAATTAATTTTATTTATACAAATTAACAAAGAACAAGAAGAAATTAAAATTTTATAAAATCTCATTTATAATAGAAACAAAGAATAGGAACAACTTAAAAATGTATCTGACTAGGGGTGCCTGGGTGGTTCAGTGAGTTAAGCCTCTGCCTTCAGCTCAAGTTATGATCTCAGGGTCCTGGGATCGAGCCCCTCATTGGGCTCTCTGCTCAGCAGGGAGCCTGCTTCCCCCCTCACTCTGCCTGCCTCTCTGCCTTCTTGTGATCTCTCTCTCTGTCAAATAAATAAATAAAATCTTTTTAAAAAATTATCTGACTAAAGATGTGTAAGACCTGTACACCAAAAACTGCAAAACACTGCTGGGAGAAATTAAAGAAAACAAAAATAGAGATACCTTGCTTGTAGTAGAAAAATTCAGTTTTAAGACGTCAATTCTCCCTGAGTCAACCTATTTGAAAGCAATCCTCGTCGAAATCCCAGCACACATTTTTTGTAGCAATAGAAAAACTTCTTGTAAAACTTATATGGAAATGTAAAGAATCTAGAATAGTCTAAAACAACTGAAAAAGAACAGTTGGGGGTTAACACTACTTGATTCCAAGGCTTATTGTGAAGGTACAGTAATCAAGACAATATGGTACTAGAATCAAAAGAAACAGAACAGAACAAATTTCAGAAGTAGATCTGTACTCATTGGACAACAGTTTTTAACAAAGTACAAAGACAATTCAGTTGAGAAAAAGAAATCGACTTTATAATAGATTTTATAAATAGACTTTATTAACTGTTACTAGAATAATTATATATTCATATACAAAACCTGAACTTCCCTCCACCCCTTACACCATATATAAAAATTAAGCTAAAATGCTATATAGACTACAGGGTAAACTTAAAAGCATGAAACTTCCAGAAGAAAATCTTTGTTATCTAAAGTTAGGCAAAAATTTCTTAAATATGACTTTAAAATCAAGACTCTATTGGAGAAAAATTAGTAAGTGGACTTCAGCAAAATTAAAACTTCTGTTTTTCTAAATAAATCATTAGGAGAATTAAAGGACAGGACATATACTGGGAGAAAAAAATTGTAAAGTATATATCTGCACAAAAGACTTGAATCAGTAATAAAAAATTCCCAAAAATCATAATAAACAATTCAATAATGAAAATGTGTAAATTTGAACAGACACTTCACCAAAGATGTATGAATAGTAAATAAACACATGAAAAGACGTTCAGCATCATTAGCTGATGGCGGGGAAAGCATATTGAAACCAAAATGAGATACCACTATACATCTAAAAGAATATCTGCACTTTAAAATAATTATTAGTAAGGATAGAAAGAAATTGGAGCTCTCATACACTGCTAGTAGGAATGCAAATGGTACAACTATTTTGGAAAATAGTTCATCCATTTGCTGAGAAAGTTAAACATACACCCTACTATGCGATCTTGCCATTTCACTCCTTGGTATCTACCCAAGAGAAAAGAAGGAAATGTTCATATAAAGACTTGAACAGCGATGTTCAGAGCAGCTTTTCGTGTAATGACCAAAAACTGGAAAATAGTCCAAATGGCCATAAACGGGTAATGACTATGCACATTTTGCCATACCCATACATGGAATAAAAGGGAACAAAGTATTGATACATGCCATAACATGGATGAATTTCCTACGAATGCCATGTGAGAGAAGTCAGACTAAAAAACACATCCACAAGGAAAAAGAGTAAGCACTGCATGGTTCCATTTAAGTATGCACACTCATTTACAGTAACAGAAAGCAGACCAGTGATTGCCTGAGCATAAGGACAGAGGTGTCGTAGGCAGACACAAGAGGGAAAAATTACAACAGGGCCCAAGGAAACTTTGGGGGATGATGGATATGTTCACTCTTTTGATTGCGGTGATTATGTCATGGTTGCAGACATAGGTCAAAAAAATAACTAAACCAGGGGCCCCTGGGTGGCTCAGTTGTTAAGCGGCTGCCTTCAGCTCAGGTCATGATCCCACTCCCCTGCTTGTGTTCCCTTTCTCGCTGTGTCTCTCTCTGTCAAATAAATAAATGATACTTTAAAAAAAAAAACTGTACACTTTAAATCTGTGCTGTATATTCTATTTGTATTTTAATTACACCTTGATAAAGCTTTTTTTTTTAAATCCACAGAAAAAGTTCACAGCAGGGGTGCATTTTCCCATCACTGCCAATCTATTCCGCCAGTGCATCTGCATTTCAGCTTTCATTTTCTTCTCACTTTTCCCATTGATTTATTTCAAAAGATGGTTAAAGTCCAAACCCATTAAAAAGTTTTTATTACCCACTCATAGTCATAGAATATGTTCCCAAGAAAATAAATATTCAGCAAGTTTGCCTTACTGTCTCTGTCTTTGCCTTGCTGAGGTTAGTCTGGCTGGGTCTGTATGCTTAAGGTCAAATCACATGGACATAAAAGATATAATCAGCTTTTTTGGCTTTTGTTACTAAAATAGCCCATCAAATATGACACCTAGAATATGAAACATTTGGTTTGAACAAGGCAAGAGAAACCAACCAAACTGAACAATTTTGTCTAATTTTAAGGTCACATCTATAAAATTAAAATCATATTAAGCGTTATTTTATGGGAATAAATGGGACCATTTTCTTTTTCCATTAACTTTATGATGATAAGGATTCTCTAACTTATAGAAACTCCCTCTAGCAACTAATACATTATTGAGTTCTCAGGAATAATAATAAAATTGTAAAGCGATACTAATTATGGTATACGTTTTATAGTCTTTTATAATTTACAACATGCTTTCATAAGTTTTATCACGTTAGAAATGAGTGATGGCTCTATAACGTGCTTTGAGCTTTGTGGCAGAGGGGAGCATCACTTGAAACACAATTCATTTCTCTATCGGCCACTCGTATCAACCGTTGCCATCATGCAAGTCTTTTATTCCAAAGTCTTTGTAAATAAGACCTAATTGAATAGAAAGTGCCAGTCAAAACATGCAACATAGCTTATGGCAACATTAGAAAACAAAATCATCAAATTCCTTTCCTCTCAAATAAACTTTTTATTTTAGAATAGTTTCAGATTTACAGAAAAGTTACAAAGATAATATGGAGAATTACCACCTCCCTACCTCACACCTACTTTTTCCCATTATTAGTGTATTAGTGTCATACATTAGTCCCAACTAATAAACCACTACGAATACATTCACTAGACAGTGTTTGCCAGGTTTCTTTACTGTTTACTGGATATTTTATATATTAAGTTATAATTCCATATTATGTCATTACTTTGTTGCTCAGACTGTTGCAGCTTTGGCTACTGGGGGTTCTTTCGGTTTGGCTCTTGTGGCCCCTTGACATACTATCCCCACACCATGGTTCTGGATTTCTGAACACTCTTTTTCTTTCTGGGATTACAAGATACTCTGGGCTTTTCTTACATGTTCATTACCCCCACCCTAGAATCAGCCATTTCTTCCAAAGAGCCCGGATTCCTATTGGAAAATGGTGTTAGGGAACAAAAATCGTTTCTTATGATACAAAATTTTTGTCATATGTTGCCAGTGGTATTTCCAAATATGGAGTGGAATGAATGCAATAGTTGTCTCACCATGCTCTAGAGGCCTTAACACAAACTGAAATAAGGAATGACTTTTCTGGGGAGATACAGGATACAGGCTTCTAATTTATGAAATGAAAGTCATAGGGATAAAAAGTACAACATAGGGAATATACCCAATGCAGCTGTGATAAGGCTATATGGCAATGGACTGTGGCTATACTTATGGTGAACAGAGCATGGTGAACAGAGCATAATGAACAGACTTGTTGAATCACTATGTTGTATACCTAAAACTAATGTAATAATGTGTGCCAACTACACTTTAATTAAAAAAAAAAAAGACCAACATAAAAAAAAAAGGAATAAATTTTCTGGAATTCAATGAAGGCTTTATATCATAATCCATACTGTGGTCTCTCATAATCATTTCTCTTTATCCTTTGAAGTCCTTGAGTGGTTTATAATCAAATCAAGTTGAATAACAAAATACTTTTCTATAAATTACCTAAGTTACTTTTAAGTTTAAACTTCTAAGCTCTGTTTTTCATTCGGCTGTGTAACTAGAAGTTCTGTTACCCATGGCGGCCCCCCCACTTTTATTACCCATCCTCCTGATGCTCTGATATCTGAGATTGGTTTTAATCATGGAGTTTAAATATGAAAACATAGATTAAAAAGACTAAATGCAATCTCAATAATAAATACACTTTACCTTTAAGTTCTTTTAAAAATACACTGCTTCTCACATACAAAAAGAAAAAAAAAAGACAAAAAGTTCTGCACAGATACAAATTGTCCCAAGGGCCTCTTATTACATACATTTAAGTGTGAATTATAGTAAAACTCCAAAGGGTAATGTTTCCATCAAGTGTAGGTAGAAAATTCTGAACATTTATCTTGAGAACAATGTTCTAAAATAGGTAGGTATAATCTGAAGTTATAAAACTGTCTTTAGGGCTCCTGGATAGCTGAGTTGGCTAAGCAACTGCCTTTGGCTCAGGTCATAATCTTGGAGTCCCGGGATCGAGTCCCACATCATGCTCCATGCTCAGCGGGGAGTCTGCTTCTCCCTCTGACCTCTCTCCTCTCCTGTTCTCTCTCTATAATAAATAAATAAAATCTTCCAAAAATAAATAAATAAAACTGTCTTTAACAGGGGTGCCTGGGTAGCTCAGTCAGTTGAACATCTGACTCTTGATTTCAGCTCAGGTCATGATCTTAGGGTTTTAAAACTGAGCCCCAAGTCAGGCTTAGCGCTCAGCAGAGTCTGCTTAAAATTCTTTCTCCCTCTCCTCCCCACACACAGGCACAAAAGTGCCCCTCCCCACCACACAGGCACACTTTCTCTCTTTCTCTAAAATAAGTAAATAAATCTTAAAAAAAAAAAAAAGCTCTCCTTAACAAAAAAAGTATTTTTAAACATCACTATAAAATTGTGTGTATATATATGTATGTATGTGTATATATATATATATATCTTTTTTAAATCACCAAAAGTTAAATCTTGATCTACCTTGAAGTTAGATGACCATAACTTCAAAAGATATGCTTCATTGTGGACAAGGTACTTAGAACTATAATCTGTAGGAGCTAAAAGGGACCTATGAATTCACATAGGGCCATTTTACAAAAGAGGATATCAATCATCAGACCACAGGAAATATGTCATTTTTAGCTTGGGTATAGAAGATTTGTGGAATGACTATGAAATCAATACCAAAAAATTTTGATGCATGGGTGATTAAGATAGCCAACTAATCCAATTAGCAAATAAAATTGTATTAAAGTAGTATTCCATTTTTCCTCAAAATATATGCCATTAAAAAATTATGAAGTCCTAGGGCACCTGGGTGGCTCAGTTGGTTAAACAACTGCCTTCGGCTCAGGTCATGATCCTGGAGTCCTGGGATTGAGTCCTGCATCAGGCTCCCAGCTCCACAGGGAGTGTGCTTCTCCCTCTGACCTTCCCTCTCATGCTCCCTCTCACTGTCTTTCTCTCAAATAAATAAATAAATAAATTTTTAAAAAATTATGAAGTCCTGGGTCTGCTTATCTGTTACACACCAAAACAATTTCTCAATCAAACATCACTATCAATTCTTTGAAATCTTATTATTTTTGCTCTACCAACATAATACATAGACTTTAAAAAAAAACAAACACTGGAATACAAGCTTCTGGACCTAAATTACAGATTATTTTCTGTCAATAACTCCCATGTGCCCTTGGGCAAATGACTTAACAGCTCTTCCTTGGATTCCTTCTCTGCAAAGCAAAAGGGTGAATCTAAAGAGCTCTGAGATCACTTCCAGCTTCTTAACATCCTATGATTCCATTACTTTTATCTCTACTTTTAAGAAATCACTTCATATTGTATGAATATGCTTATAGGCATATATATGAATAGCTTGTCATCCCTTTTTATCTTTTTCACCCTGGAATTCTACTATTTCTATAAAGAGAGTAGCTATCATTTAAAGAAGGCTATCATCTAAAGTAAAACACTTAGATTCTAGAATATGTGATTTTGTAATCATGCCCTTCGCTTGTTTTCACATTCACGTTACACAGCTGAAACGCAGCCAGCAGCAATGCCAGGACTAGAAGAGGAATTTAAAGGAATTAAGAAAATGTGCAATTAGATTGCATGTCTGAAGCTATCAAAGTACGTTAAATCTCAAGAAAACTGTTGTGTTTTTTTCCTTGGTGGTTTTTGTTTTTTTTTTTCCATGTTGCCTTGTTGCCATATGGTCTGTATCTGGCACTTAGTGATAGCAGGCAGCCTATTTCTTATCATCATCATTGGGAACAGCAGGATGTAAATGGCATGACCTAAACCAGCTGGGCACGAAGGTGTTAACTCCCTTGGTACTTAACTGGAATATACACCATATGCATGTGTGTAATAGGCTTATGCTTTTTATGTCCCAACCTTGAGTCTTTTTCTTCTTTTTAGAAGATGTTATAATTTAGTTTTGAGCTTTTGTAATGATACCATTTTTTTTCAATTGAGACTTGTTATTTTCCTTTTCAATAATCACCCTCTTATCTGAGTTCATCACTAGGAGAGAAAAACTGCTCCATAGTATCTTGAGTAACATTTGGATAAGCTACCAGTCATCAACTGAAATTAACCTGAACATGGCTCCGATGAGATGAAGAACATTCAGGCATGCCAGCTGGAAGGCATTTACAGTCTCATTTTTCCAGCTTCCTCAGAAAATCTTTCCAGTGCACATCTGTGACAGTTGCATAATGATTAGAGTGATGTGAGCTTTGTGTGGCATGAGGGCACTCACAGCCATTTAAACCACCCAGAAGTGTCAGAAACGCACCCAAAAACTAAGAGCAAGAAGCTTTTCAATTCGCCCACTGCAGCTCTGCCCTCTGGTTTATGACTGATTTAAAGGCTTCTGTCAACTTTCAAAAGGCAGCTCAGAGGATGCAAAACCTCTTAAGTGTAGTGTTTGTTCTCTAGGATTCCCTCATTATGATTATCAGTAACCTTCAAACTGGAAGGACCCTGCAGATCACTTGGTCCAACCCTGTAATTGTATAACTGAAGAGATGGGGCTCCAGAAAGACAGAAGAGATTACCCAAACCTATAAGCCCACTTTGTGACAAGCAAGGACAAAGCCCAGTGCTCCTTCCTCCAAGGATGGTGCTGTTTCTACTATAACAGGGTACTTCCCTTGTTCTTGCAAAATTATAAAAATGAATTATGTTGATAAATTCACATATCAAGACTTTCAGGAATCGTTATTATAAACCAAATGTGATATGTAAACTTGGTCTTATAGGCAACTGATAAATTACTGAACACTACATCTGAAACTAATGATGCACTGTATGTTGGCTAATTGAATTTAAACTAAAAAATTTTTTAAAAATAAAAAAATACAGGAGTGTAAATATACTTTTAGAAAACAAGAAAATTACCCTTGATTACTGTGAAATCTGCATTTATCCTGTAGTAGACAGGCTTTATAGTACAGCTTCAACTAGATTATTGTAATCAATGATCCAAAATTTTTAACATCTTGTAAAGAAAATAAGAAAATTACTTGATAGCTTCAGTTATGCCACTATTCTAGAGCTCTTATAAATGTACCTTCTGTTTAGAAAAAAGAGGAATCTAGCATCACCTGTTAAAATCAGATTGCAAAGATTTCAAAGAGTCTCAAAAATATGTGTTCTTCCCCCTGCTTCTAGGAATTCCTATATTTAATATATTCCATATATATAAGAATCTACTAGGGCTTTTTCTAAAAAGGGTTTTTGTGGGGGGATCTTTTTTTAAGATGTATTTATTTATTTGAGAAAGGGAGAATAAGTAAGGGACAGAGAGGGAGAGAAAATCTCAAGCAGACTCCATGCAAAGTGCAGAATTTAGGGGGAAATCCTTAAAACCTAGTAAAGGTTTACAATGTGGTAGAATCAGATCTGAATGCAAATCTCGCATTTGTCATTTTCTGGCTATGTAATTTGAGGGAAAGCTCTCTAAGTTTTAATCGCCTCCCTCCAGTGAATGAGAAAATGTAAATATATTTATAAATATAAATATAAATATATTCCAGCTCATGGAATTATGAGGATTAACTGATAACCCCCAGCTTAGAATCTAGTATATAAAAGGTACCCCCCCAAAAAATAGTAATTTCCTGTTCACTTCTCAAGAATCTTTCCTTTTTTTATTTTATTTTTTTAAAGCTTTTTTTTTTTATTTCTTAAAGATTTTATTTATTTATTTGACAGACAGAGATCACAAGTAGGCAGAGAAGCAGGCAGAGAGAGAGAGAGGAGGAAGCAGACTCCCCGCCGAGCAGAGAGCCCGATGCAGGGCTCGATCCCAGGACCCCGAGACCACGACCCGAGCTGAAGGTAGAGGCTTAACCCACTGAGCCACCCAGGCACCCCTCTTTCCTTTTTTTAAAAGACCAGTTACTTTAAAATACTTTTTTGAAAAAGACCAGTTATTTAAAAATACATCTTAGTATTTACTAAGCATATAATAATCAAAATACCAGAACATATACCTTGGGAAAGCAAAAGAAACACTACATGTGGTGCTGTTCTGAGAGTGAGGAGAACAAAACATGGACGCTCGTGAACAAAACAATCCATACTGGGTAGCATGTTTAAGGTCAAATGCATACAATGAAGAATTGACACATACTGTTGCATCATTGAACCTTGAAAATTCTGCTAAGTTAAAGAAGCCAAACACAGAAAGCCACACAGGGTACGATTTTATTTTATGAAATGTCCAGAATAGACAAATCCATAGAGACAGAAAGTAGATTCATGGCTGCCCGGGACAAGTGGGAGGGGAGAATGGGAAGTGACTCCTAATGGGTACAGAGTTTCCTTGGGGTTGATAAAAATGTTCTGCAATTAGATTATAGTGATTGGTATACAACCTTATTAAAATACTAAAAACCACTGAACTGTACACTTTAAAATGGTGAATCTTATATCTCAAGATAAAAAATGGAATATCAATATGCAAACCAAATAAAAACTCATTTATTCTCATTGAAGACTGTAAGGGAGGCATAAAGCCCCAGACTACCTAACAACTCAACCGCTCCACTCTTGGTGGTATGTTCAGTGGTCCATTTTGGATCCCTGTCACTCCCCAGAGAGTAAGTTTAGAAAGCACTCCCATCAATCCTGAGGGCATTTCAAGTGTCCAATATGTCACTTATGAGGCTGTTCAAAACCCAGAAGTAAAATCTTCATTCAGCCATAATTACTAATTGTTGGTTAGATAATATGGTCTCCCCATCTAGAAGAAAAGATCAGGTGTTTTTAGATCCTTTGAAAACTGATTTCTCAAAAAAAGTAATTGAGAAAAAAAATAAATCAGAAGATGGTCAGTGAAATTCTCCTAAAAGACCTTGATCGTTAATGTCTACACTGTCCACCATCCATTATTTTATTTTTAGATTAAGATTGCCTAATGGATTTTTATGTGCTTGTACTGAAATAAACCTATAAACATGCATATGTCCTTGGTAAAATAAAATGGGATATATTTTTGAGGAAAGGCTGGGGGGATAAGGGAGGAAGACAAGGCGGCAACTATAAGTTTAGCTTGTCTATTACACTCCAAGAAGAACAAAGAACAAAACAATATATACCTACCACCAAAACACTTTCCTTATCCAAATAAAAATCATTTTTTACCTTCATAATTTATTTTATTTTTTTTAAAGATTTTACTTATTTGACAGACAGAGGTCACAAGTAGGCAGAGAGGCAGGCAGAGAGAGAGGAGGAAGCAGGCTCCCTGCTGAGCAGAGAGCCCGATGCAAGGTTCAATTCCAGGACCCTGGGATCATGACCCGAGCCTAAGGCAGAGGCCCAACCCACTGAGCCACCCAGGTGCCCCTTACCTTCATAATCTAATTATAGTGTGGGATGTTTCACAGATGAATGAGTGCTTTCAGTCAAAAAGATAGAATTTTATCTTGGCGTTTACAAGTAGAATCAAAAACGTAGGCATTAAATGTGGCAAGAGAAACTACAGGCATGAATCATATTTAAGTATATATGATTATAAAGATACTAATTCCCAAAATATAGTAAGAGATTTTACATTGTTTTTCTTTGTTTTTCATATTTTTGACTGTCGAAATAACATTTTTTAAAGATTTATTTATTGATTTTCGGGAAGGGCAGAGGGAGAAAGAGAGTCTCAAGCAGACTCTGAGCTGAGCACAGAGCCCAACATGGGACTCAGTCCCACAACTCTGAGATCACAACCTGAGCTGAAACCAACAGTCGGAGCCTCAACGAACTGCACCACCCAGGCGCTCACAAAAGACCAACTTTTGCTTCTATTGTATGTATGCGTGTGCATGTGTATGTATCACACTGAGTTGGCTGTTCCAGTGCCATTCGCATTTACATGCACCCTTGCAAAGCTCTTACAGATTTATCCACTCAGAATTTTTCCTTATTATACTGGTGATATTTCAGCCTTACTTCTGGAACCATGGTACACTTCCCATTTGGGAGTCCTAAAAAGACTTACTCTATATATCAGTCAGTGTGGAAGATGTAAGTGAGTAATTTTAACACTTACTTATGCTTAGTACAAGGTACCATGCTGAGCACTTTTCATTCGTTATCTCCATTGATGCTCACAGCCCTGTGAGATAAATTTTACTATCAGCACCATTTTACAGATAAAGAAACTGTAAAACACTTAAGTAACTTGTTCAAGGTCACATGGTAATTATCAGAGCCCAAATTCAAATCCAAGTTTAATCTGACTACAAAGTGAGTGATACCAAAACCCTTTGTTATACATAGTCTATTCCAGAAATATGATGAAATTATTTTGCACACATTTTCTCCTAAAGCAGAAAAGTCAGGCATAATGGAATATTTAAAAGTATTGATGACAATAGTTTTGGCCTTTTTAATATCAGGATGGATAAGACTCAAACACATGATAAGACTCAAACACAGACACCAATTAAAAATTGGTCAAAAGTAAAAACATGTATGTAAGAAAATATACACATTGGTAAAGTGAGTGGGCAAAGAAAAGAGAAATCAAGGATAGCCATCAAGATGCAAGTTGATAAGACCCATTAGCAGTTTCCCATATAAGTGGTTCTTATTTCAGGGAAAAAAAAGTGTTTTCAAAGTGACTTGGAAAATTGCATTGTCAGGGAACGGAATAGTATGTTTGGGCCTATCAACCCTTATTTCCCATGGGGGAAATAAGAGAAGCATTAATTTGCCACTCCTTGAGAGTTTGCTAGTGATGGTAAGAAAAAGGATTTGTCCAGCTTGCTTTTCTTTTTCTTTTTAAGATTTTATTTATTTATTTGAGTGATAGAGAGCACAAGCGGGGGGGGGGGGGTGACACGCATAAGGGCAGAGGGACACTTTCCCCACTGAGCCAGGAACCCAGCTCCATCCCAGGACTCTGAGAACATGAACTAAGCCAAAGTCAGATGCTTAACCAAATGAGCCATCCAGGTGCCCCCAGCCTGCTTTAAGATAAGGATGGTCTATGAGGAAGCCAAGGAGAGCTGCTAGAAATATGGCCCAAACAGACAGCCATTTTCTCTAGCAACCACTAGAAAGATCAGCTTGATTACCAGCAAGATCCAGTCCTACAATGAAGACATCTGTATATATTCTAATATGGTCGTGACAAGCCTGACAGGTCAATATGAGTGAGTAATTCCAGTGATTTAACATTTCTATAAATTGTTAAGAAGTGAATACCAAGCATCAATACGGTAAAGTAAGAAATGAAGAGGACCTGCCTCCACAAGAGGAATTTCTGCCACTATGAGAATTGAGTCCAAGTCTTCAGCTCTCTGGACTTCATTTTCATCAATAAAGTAAGGATCATTCAGAATGCCCTTGTCAAACAACTACAAAGTAGTTGCGTTCTATATTTCTATAGTTCTGTAATTAGCATTGTTAGGATATTAAAGAAGAATGAGACAGAGCCCATACTTCTCCCAGAATTTAGGATAATCTATGTTCTTACTCCAGGAAGTGAAAAGGAAGTAAAAAGATTGGCTACAGAGAGAGTTAGCACTTCATTGTTTTTAATGGAAATGTCAGATCTCATCAGCTATGCCCAGCTCAGTGAAGAAATCTTTATGTATTCCTCTCACCTTTGTGAAAAACATAAGGACTCCATCCGGTGGTTATACTGCCTCAAGAAAACACATGACAACATTTGAGGAATTCAGGATTACAGTTTCATGAACTAACCTAAATATCATTCCCATCTTTGCATTTTTAATGGTTACTAAGAAGGGCCTCCAGACTCAGACTACTTGCGTTCATATTCGAGCTCTGCCGCTTACTAACTGTTCATCTTGGGCAAGGATGACTTGATTTTCTCATCTTTAAAATGAATATCATAAACACATTGTTGTGAGAATTAAATAATACATGGAAAACAGTTAAGAAGCATGACTGATAGATGTGTTAGCCATTATTATTAAAATTAATCTCTCCATGAACACAGGAAGCAGCGTCTTTCACCTCAGCCACAGCAACTTCCTCCTAGAAACATAGCCAAAGGCAAGGGAAGCAAGGGTAAAAATGAACTATTGGGTCTTCATCAAGATCAAAAGCTCTTGCACAGCAAAGGAAACAGTGAACAAAACCAAAAGACAACTGACAGAATGGGAAAAGATATTTGCAAATGACCTATCAGATAAAGGGCTAATATCCAAAATCTATAAAAAACTTATCAAACTCAACACCCAAAGAACAAATAATCCAATCAAAAAATGGGCAGAGGACATTTCTGCAAAGAAGACATAAAGATGACCAACAGACACAGGAAAAAGTGCTCAACATCACTTAGCACCAGGGAAATACAAATCAAAACCACAATGAGATACCACCTCACACCAGTCAGAATGGCTAAAATTAACCAGTCAGGAAATGACAGATGTTGGTCAGGATGAAGAGAAAGGGGAACCCTCCTACATTGTTGGTGGAAGTGCAAGCTGGTACAGCCACTCTGGGAAACAGTATGGAGGTTCCTCAAAAAGTTGAACGTAGAGCATTGTTATACACAACTAAGTGTTTTATCATATAATTATCATAAATATATTTGTAGGCTTGCAAGTGTCTTTAGGCAAAGGCAAATGGCATACAGACTTAAACCAAGTATCAGTGTGCTCCTCTCTACAAACATAACAGTCCTCTCCTTCAACACTTAGTAGTAATAACTTCCAAAACAATGATAAAAATCACATCTAAAACACTTGATAAAAGCAATAACATTAATCTAAAATATATATTCTTAAGAGCAGAGGGAGGAAGTAGTGTTAATCAAGGAAGAAAAAGAAGCAAGGTTATTATTTGGCTTTTTGTTTTTGTTTTTGTTTTTATTTTTGTTTGAAGCACTGAATTCCACTTAACTTAGTTTTATCTCCTCATTGAATGTGTCCAGAGAGCAGAAAGGAGTTCTGTAATTATATTTTATGGTTCCTAAGCTCTGACATGTCACTTCCTTTTAATATATTACCATTCAGAAACTCAACTCTCCACTTCTAAAGGAGAAATCTGTCTTCTAATTAATGTCCTGAAGATGTGTATACTTGCTATCTATTAATTTCAAAGAACTATCTCCAATTCATAATTAGTTGAATACATAAAGGATATTAATTTTGTCGCCATTATAAATCACTTCACATTTCATTCCTTTCTTTTCTAAGTTTTTAGAATAGAACTTATGTCATGCTTAAAAGTTTAATTGCTGTGTACAGCTCCCATGCTAACCTGGCAACCATGAGTCCTGACGAAATGTCACAATATTTCCAGTAAGATCCTCCACCAAAGGGATTGCAGCTAAAATCAAAATTTGTAATCTTCCATGTCAGAACCCCAGGACTTCACAATCTCCATTAGCATACAAAAATCTCTGTAAAAGCACCTTTAACTTTTTACAGGTTTAACTTAGGTTAGCTCACTGGCTTCAGACTCAACCACAGAAGTTTTTCTTGAGGCACCTACGTAACCCTTTATTGAACTTGTATCCTGTAGAACCTATCTTGGGAAATAATAATGAGAAACACAGAGGAGCCTTTCACATACCTAGCAAAGCTCACCTATAAAGAACAAAGCATAAATCTGGAAGTACAAGCAGCCCTCTGAAGTGAACCGCAAGAAAAATCACTAGCACAAAGCAAACACACTGGAGTCTATTTGTGAGCGTCCCTCAGTTCTTCCCCCACACAACTGTTTTTAAGTTAAGGCTACAACTCAGGAGTGGAGGCCCACTGCTGGTGAGAGGCTAGGTCTCCAGGGGGTGGTGTACAGCGAGGAGAGCGAACAGCAGCATGCTGACAATCACCGTGAGACTCGGTGGGGGGGAATTATAGTCCTCCACACACCAGGAGACTTGGAGCTGTATCATTGTACTACAGGGCAAAAGAATTTGTATTAATAATGATAACACTGGGGCACCTGGGTGGCTCAGTCATTTAGTGTCTGCCTTCGGCTCAGGTCATGATTCCAGGGTCCTGGGATCATACCTTGCATCGGGCTTCCTGCTCCATGGGAAGCCTGCTTCTCCCTCTCCCACTCTCCTGGCTTGTGTTCCCTCTCTCGCTGTCTCTCTCTGTCAAATAAATAAGTAAAACCCTTTAAAAATAAAATATAAATTAGAAAATAATAATAACACTGATTTTTTTCAGAGGAAGTTGCATTCAATATATCACCCTCAAGTAGCTAAAGTAATGTGAAATACCTCTCAGAAAGATTTCTATGAAAAAATCAAAATTTAAAAGTTTGGGTATTAATAAAATTCAGCTTTATGGGACAACTTAATCACAAGTGACAGGGGAAAATTCCTAAAAATTATTATGGTGATTATCTTATCCTGAGAAAATGAACTGCCGGAATCATACTAAATATGTTTAGATTTGGATCCTGAATATAATGACTTAGAGAAAACTGTGCACCTGTCCACAGATTCTAACCATAAACATGCTTTAGCTTCTAGAGTTATTAAACTAATCTGCACAAAACAAGATGGTTTATCTAGTAAGAAGTGCTTGCCCCTCCCCTCACTTCCAGTAAGCTAGAAGTTACGCTTGCCAGATTCAACGTACAAAAGTACATGATGCCCAATCAAACTTGAATTTCTCTGAAATTCTGAATGTAAGTGTCATGTGTTTTTAATCTGGTAACTCTACTCTAGATATAAAATATATTGTGGATAAAAATATTTTTAAAAATTATAGGTAAGTGAGTCTTAAAGTTCACAGGACACGTTGGGGGAAATGGACAATTAAGTAGTTAAATATTTTAACACAGAAATGGGGAAAATTGAGTCTAAAATTCCTAAACCCTGGTCACTGGCTAAGGCTAGGGGAAAAAAAGATAAAGAGCACGGGGGACGCCTGGGTGGCTCAGTTGGTTAAGCAGCTGCCTTCAGCTCAGGTCATGATCCCAGCGTCCTGGGATCGAGTCCCACATCGCGGGCTCCTTGCTTGGCGGGGAGCCTGCTTCTCCCTCTGCCTCTGCCTGCCATTCTGTCTGCCTGTGCTTGCTCTCTCTCCCTCTCTCTCTGACCAAAAAAAAAAAAACAAAAAAACAAACAACAAAAAAAAAAAAAAAAAAGAAAAGAAAAAGAGCACGGATCTTTGCCAAAGACCCAGCAATAGTCAAGCTGTAGCTCTAGAGAAATTACTATCACAATTTCAATTTCCATTCACAACTAACTTGGAAGAGAATATTCAGTTAGGAAAATCACTAGGGGCACAGGTGGGGGTAAGGTGCTATCTCCCTCATTGTAATAAACGTGCTTCTGCTTTGAGAACCTGGATGTGTGACTGCTTGGTTTATTTGTACCAGTGTGTGGTAAGGTGGAAACAGCTAATGTTCCTGTGAGTCTAGATTGAGTCTAGGATTTAGGCTGAGTCAAATACCCTGGAAAAACCAAAGCCAAAGCATCTGAAATCCAAGTGAAAACAAATGACCACAATGTGTCCTTGTGACACCCTGGACACCAAGACTCATGCTTAAGACCAGGCACTTGAGTGGAATAGTGTTCCTGGGCAAATTACTTTACCTCTTGTGCCTCGGCATCCTCATCTGTGAAATGGGTATAATGGCACTTACCTCATAAAGTTGTCATGAACATAAAACAGCTCCTGTCCATAAGAGGCCTACAGTAAATGCTACTCAAGATTTTCCTCATATTTTCTTACTGTCTTATTCTCTGTTCATCTTAGAGCTTTCCCAGAAGAGGAGATAGATTGTCCAAAGCCAAAGCAACTTTCTTAAAGCAACAAAATCATTTGCCATACTGGCCTCACTGAAATGTTTTTTATTCTCATGGCCCGAAGTATTTGGAAGCATCAGAAGAATGCTCACAAGGGTTTAGATTTTTGAACATTTTAAAAACCTCAGGAATGTATCTAATTCAGTGTCCTGACTAAACGGAGACTGGGTCTCTTCTTTAAATGGTGCTGGTTTGAAAACTGGCCCCTGTACTCACAGAGGGCGAGGAGAGACTGAAGAGGCCGGCCACTCCAGATTGGTAGGTGGTAGTTTGAATAAACAAGGAAGCTGATATGCCAGGCTTGTCCTGGAAGGCAGCAAGACAAGCAGACCTCTGCACCTGTCTGCCAGAATCTGAAGTTTACACGGAGGCCTTAACTGGGTTCAGTCAGATGGTCTGATCAGGTGATACCATGCAGATGTCTTGACAACACAGAACTCTGTCAAAACTGTGTCCTTGAATTGGCTCCTACTGTACATTCCAGAATGTACATTCCAAGAACAAGGGGTGGGGAGGGATGAGGCACTTCCAGTTGCCTGGGTTTAGCTCTAGGTTCAACTGGCAGTCACATCCTCTCTATGGCCTCCTCCCACAAGTCAGCAGCCCCACGGCCCAGAAGGACTTGCTGCTTTAGTTAAGTCAGAATCAGAAGAATTGTTTGATTAAAGGTTTTGATTTGGATGGCCCTGAACTCTCAGGTCTCTGCAAGCCACGTATGAATCAGAGGTGGCTGACTTCGGATTGTCCGTGGACACCACCTCCCAGAGAGGAATGCCTCTGCTCCCTGCCCTCCCATTCACCCCTCCTCCACGAAAGAGGCAGCTGATGGCGTGGGTGAGTGTCAGGAAGAGGGCAGCTGCCTTTTTATGTTGTTGCTTAATACTGGGTATTTAAGAAAGACCCTTGTAAAGTACCTATTCCTCCTTAATACTTAGTTAACAGCCATTTGGGCTAAAGAAATAGTAAGTACAGTAGCCCTCCTTTACCTATGGTTTTGATTTCTGTGGTTTCAGTTCTCTGCCATCGATCATGATCCAGAGCATAGGATCCTCCTTTTGACAAGTCGACAGAAGGTCAGTAGTAGCCTAAAGCCATGTCACACTGCCTGTATCATTTATCCTACTGCATCTCACCATGTGGGCGTTTTATTATCTCACCTCATCACAAGATAAGGGTGAAGACAGCACAGTAAGATATTTGGAGAGAGAGAGAGAGAGCACATTTACTTCACTTTTGTTACAGTATAGGGCTATAATTGTTCTATTTTATTATCGGCTATTGTTCCTCCCTTACTGTGCCACTTTATCACAGGTATGTATGCTTGGGAAAAAGTATAGTATACTTGGGGTTCAGCACAATGCACAGTTTCAGGCATCCACTGGAGGTCCTGGGACATATCCTCAGTAGGCAAGGGGGGGGCTACTGTATTGCAACCTTTATTCATTTCCTATTCCTGAAAAGCCTTTCATTAAACACTGCCTGACAGTTTTTGAAAACTAATTAGGGATAGCTAAATGAGTTAATGGAGATTCTACTATCCCTTTTTTCTTCCCCTTCCATTGTCTCATTATTCTGTAGTCATAGCTCCAAAATTGAGACTTCAGCATTGGAGCACCTCTTTGAGGCAGAAGGTCAAGCCCTCACCCAGGCTATTTCCAGCACTCCATTATTCATTTGGATTGGCAGTTCTCTTAATTAACACCTTGTCTTATTTACTGCAAAGGTTCAGAGTTGGAAGCTAATACCAAGAACACACTGTCTTCAACGTGAATTTGCCACATTCAAATAGAAATGATTTTATCTAAGACAGCACCCCAATAATGTCTCAAAAGCGCACTGAAAAGTTCTATTTTCTGATTATTAATTATGGATCATCCGTACTGTACGAAGCAGAACAATTTATAATTTTTCATTGCTAGTAACTGACATACACATTCTTTGTCGTTAAAATGAGGGGCTACAAAGTTAAGGCAGCTATTAACATTGTACAGAAAAAAGAGCTACCTAAATATTAAATATTTGTGAAAGTAGAAAGAGACTGCACATTTAACGTAGTCTTCCAGTACAAAAGATACAACTGAGTAATTGTAATATTTATTTATAATGCTTTCCTTGGGCTATTAATAAGATAAAATCTGAAAGGCACATTATTTGAAAGAGGTACAAATAGAGCCAAGGGAGGAAACAATTGGAGAAGCATTTTCTTTACTATTGGTTTCTGCTCAAGGAATATTCACACCTTAATACACTCTTTAAATCTACAGTATTCAGAACATGCTGCATGTCTCACAGGCATTAAGATATTAATGGCTGTCTGATCCTCCTAATAAGCATGACTGATTGGTGGAGGTCAGAGCAGCATCAGGAGTCTGGCAAGGTGACTTGCAGACTGACATTTTATTGTTTTGTTTATCACTTGTTAATTATAGCTAACTATCATGTCAGAGCGATCTGTTTCAAGAAAGTGGAATTATGATTAGTGTACATTGCCTCTACACAGGATTTTTGTCTTCTTTTGTGTTCTTATTTGCCCATCTCTAACAAAACAGATTTTTCAGAATGCAGTGACAAGAATGCAGCATTTGGGGACATTTTAAAATTTCACAGTAAAAATATTTCTGGTTTGCAAAAAATATATTGGTAACATTGAGTCAACTACAGTATTGTAGAATCATTATACTGTACACCTGACACTACTGTAACACTGTCAATTATACTACAATTAAACAAAACCATATAAATGGCTTTGTACACATTTACAGTTTTTTATTTAAAGGATTTAATAAAATTAAATTTGAGGGAAAAAATTTATGGAAGTTTTATAGAATGACCTTTGCTTGGTTACATTCACTAGCATAGAAATTTTCTTGTAAGAAATTCAAAGCACACTGTGTTTACAAACCTTGAAATAGATGAGAATGTCATCTCCATCCTTACTCAGAAGCAAGGAAAAGTCTTTTATGATTAAGTCATTTTACTGATTCATGATTTTACTGAATCGAAAATTGATTTCTACTCGACATAGTTGTCAAGAATCCTCCTTAATTGGAAAAAAGGGACCAAATCAACTATATTTGACTTCACTGATAAGAAGAGTAAAAATACCCAGAACAATGTAATGATTGAAAAATTAGCCTGAATTTTAAGTTAGTTCTCGTGAATTACTGGTAATTTTTTATAGGATGACAGGTATTTCTGATTCCTTGTATGAGAATGAATATATAGACAGACAATAGCCAGACGACATATTAAACAGAACTCTGACCCACTACCTGCGGTCCACCACAGTCTCCACATCAATGAGACCAAGAAGTCGACTCGATCAGTAACTGAAAGCTTCCCTAATTTTTGTCCCTATTTCCTAATTGGGACCAAAGGGAAAAAAACAAATATGCACTTCCAACGAATCTCATAGGATGTCCTACTACTAGTTAGTTGGCCTCCAGCTTCCCCACGCCAATAGCCTCCATTCAGGGGATGCTTGAATCTTTCCCTTTTCCCCCGCTATACAGATTCCCCACTCTTCTGTCTGCTTTTGAATTTCTGCCAAAACACAAATGATGGTAGCTGACTCTCTGCCATATAGCACACTCTGAATAAAGAGCACTTACCTATTCTCATTTGAGTAGTAGGCTACATTTTCCTAAGCCATATTATTTAAATTTGTGACTCTTTTTATCAATATATTTTAATATGATTCCTTGGATAGCCTCCATAAGTCAACAGAATCTTCCCCCCACCAAAAAAAACAGAATCCATTTTTATCTATAATTTGCCAAATACAAAAGTGATTTTTCACCCAAAAGTAGCTAAAACAATTATTTTTTTAAAATATTCCTTGTTTACTGGCCATGATGTATTCAACATTCTAAAATACAGCCAGAGTTTTATTGCTTACATCTAAAATAGGATTAAAAATAATCTCTCCAGGGAAGTTTTTCAAAGAAAGAATCATAAGTGAAAAAACATAACCTGAACAATGAAGTTTTCATGAATTTCATAGCTTTCTTAACCATGAAGAAGGAAGAGAGATGGATGTTAAGTCTAGACTCAAACCATATAGAAATGCATAAATTAAAAATAGTTCCGGGGAAATCTTTAATGAGAGATGGATCTAACTTATATGCACAACAGCTTTGGGGTTTGTTTAGTAATTACTATCATGTTCAGCAATTACTAGAGAAAAGCCACAATTACATGACACATCTACACACATAATGAACCTAAAATTAAAGGACATAAAAGTAACATTAAGGAAAAAGAAACCTACCAGGGCCATAAAGGTCAAAGTTGAAGCTATCTATCAGCCTCAGAAGCTCTATATTTTTACTTGGTTCCATATTTAAATTACCCACAAAGTATGTCAGCACAGAATAGAACTCAGGAATATATCTAGCTCTTGTCTAATCCATTCCTGCTGTGAATATCTCTTAGATCTCCTGGGAATACCAGTGCTCTCTTAAAAACATATTACAAACTAGGCTTTATTGGCATCAAGAATACCATATGTTCCCCTGTTGATTTCTAATTTAATTGTTACAAAATTATCTTTAACATATTTTAGTTTAATATATGTTATTTGCTTTGTAGAAAACCAATTGCTTTAAAATATATTCAATACTATAATCAATAATTACTCTAAGTGCTATCAACAAATCTCAAGTTAGTAAACTTATTTCTTTCCTTAGAAAGACCCAAAAATGCACAGCCAATTTCATCTGCTCAGGGGAAACATTTATATGAAGCATCAATATTAATTCCCTGAAAATTCATAGTACAATTATACTATGGACCATTTAGTCCACCGTTTAATGGGACTCTAGTGAAGGTCATTTTGGATCTTTCAGAAGGTTAAGAGAAGAACAAATCTCTGTTAATTTAATTCCATCCCATTTTTTAATGTGCTGCCATCCTCATACCCCTTTCCAGTGTGTTCTTTCTACCTCCTAAAAGGTTTTACTTGAAGAAGATGAAAACAATGAGTCTGTAGAGTATTGTAGTTACAAGTCCCAGACATGTTTGATTTTTTGTTTCCTAATCTTATTTCAAATAAGCAAAATAAAACATTTTACATAAAATTCATTTAGCTTTTCTTAGTTAAATTCTGATAAGTATAAGTCCAATGGTAAGTGTAGCTAAAAGCAAAGAAAAACCTCTTGCATCACAATGAATTCTTGGAAGACCAGGTGTTAAGAGATAATTTGCATTATCTGCTTTGTACCCTTTCACTAAAAGCTTGTGGAAATGGTTTTTCTACTTAAGGGAGTTGGCCACAGAAAAGAAAAGACATGGGATACAAGTAAAAGGAGATTCAACAAAAGAAAAGACGCAAATAAAATCCTCAGAATGATGATAAAGAAGACACTAGGATGACATCTATCACATGCGTGTAAGAACACCCTAAGAGGCCCACTGAGAAACTTTGGAGAAAAGAGAAGATTGATGGAATATCTGAGGCAACTAACCAGCCCAAGGTATGATTTTGACCAGAGGTCAATAAACTCCAGCCTGTGGGTCAAATTTACAATAGCAGAGTTGAGTAGCTATGACAGAGACCACAAGATCTAAAGGACTAAAAGCCTAAAAGATGTATAGGTCTTTATGTAAAAAGTTTGCCAAAAGGGTTGGAGGTTAAATTAGCAGTAAGTGCATTAAGAAACAAAGAAATGGAAGATAAGGAACAATAACTGACTCCAGTGAAAACAAATAGCTGTGTAGAAAGGGAAGAAATAGCAGCTGTGGATTGCGTTTTATAATTATAATAATATAAATGCTGAATATTCAACTATGCACAATTACAATGTTTGGGGAGGGTGGTGAGGGCTCAGGGAGAAAGCAGCTCAATCCTTGCCTTATGTAAGGGAAATGCAACAGATATTAGTTAAAACTAAAAAATCAAGAGTAACAATTAAAAGCATATTGCTTAGACACAAGACACACAAAGAGAGTCAGCTAAAGAAAACAAAAGTAGTTTCATCTGGGCAAGAGGAAAAATATTAGGAGTCAACACTGCTGTTTTGGCAACAAACTTTATACAATTCTTTGACTCTTAAATTATGTGCATATATAATTTTCAAAAACCAAAATAATTTGGGCCTGGTATAACATAAAAACTACTCATAAAACAACAGTCATTTTCAGAAAGTGTTCAGCCCCGTACAATGAGCTGCCCTATGCGCATTCAATTCTCCCATTAATCCTCAGTAAGGACAATTATCCCAAATGGCAATTCACATGATCTTTGCATCCTAATGAAAAACGTTTGTTGTTATATAATAATGATTAAGTGTCACTGATTCCTTGGGACTTTTGATATGATAGGTATTCTGAGAATTATTTTTCCAAGAAGTCTCAGATACACTGATAGTTATTTATTTGTAATGACACTATAAGCTCACGTTTCTGTTTAACTTCTCTGCCCACAAAAGGAAAAAAAAAAAGAAAAAGGAAAAAAAAAAAAGAGAAAAGACATATCCTAAAACTACTGAAATTAAAGACAAGTAAGAGTTCTTTGATGCTAGGTAACAAGAAATGTTAAAATACTATATAAAAACAATTATAGACCAAGAAAGTACTTGCTGGAGCTGTTTTCATTCTTTTCTGACATTTAACAAATTCACACAATATTCTACACAACTAGACTAAATGCCAAGCTATAACCAAAGCTTTCTTGTTTCCTAAAAAAAAAAAAAAAAAAAAAAAAACTTTGCAATTTAGAATACTTTTTCCAATAATCACTTCAGCTATTTATCTTATACTTAATGCTTTTAATTTTTACTTTGATAAGTAAACAATATGTATACTATTAAGGCTGCCTTCAAAGAAAAGGAAAGACATTTTTATGTATGACCATGGATATTGAACAAAATTGAGCTTCTCTTTTGTTTGTGCATGTATAATTCAAAATGCCACTGTTTTTCATGTTCCCTAATTCTTCTAGCAATAATCTGTCCTTTTCATATTACATCTAAGACTTGATTCATCAACTATGAGATCATTACTATTTGGGTGCTGGCATTCTAGAATGTAAGAGTGATAGAATACAATGAGTCTTGTGTTGAGAAACTTTTACAAGCACCAAGGAATGCATATAATATGAAAGAAGAGATGAGTTCATGCATAAAATGTATTAGTGTGAACTGAGGTATTGAAAATTGGTATGCCTTGATGTCAAATAAAGATCTTTATCTCCCTTGACTCTTTGAGTGTAAGGACTGCAAGACTGACTGATGTGGTTACAGTCATCTGAAGTTTAATTTTTCTAGCTTTTAATACCTTTTGTCCAAAGTGACTACTATAATCAAAAGAAAACAGAGAAGAATCAGCTAATGCTTTTTAAAGATATATTTAGTATTGTTTTCAGTGAATTTTTAAACTGTGCCTACATAATATCAGAACATCAAGATGAAAATTGGATTCAGTCAACCAGAAATTTCTTACTATATCACGCCAAAAATACAAATGGAAGATAACAAAATATAAATCCTACAGCTTCACAGAAAACTTTTGTTTTATTTCTTGTTGTCCCTACACTTTCTGCTTCACTAAGTTCCCAGTTAATACCACTCCACTGAATCTTTTTACTTTGTACCGTCTCTTTCTTTGGGGATTCAAAGTTTCTGCGTGAGAGACTACATTCCCATTTATTTATCCTTGAGAAGTTTGACAAAATTCTTGCTCTGCCTTTGTTTCTTGTTTTCACTCTATCATTCTATTTCCCCAGATTGGTTTCACTGCTCAAGTATCTCCTCACATCTCCCCTGCCATCTTCCTAATCACAGGCCACACCATTTTCCTCCCCTAACCATTGAAAGAAAAGGAAAACCACCTAAGACAATGTAGTAATTCAAACCAGCCAACCCCATTCTTTCAAGCAAGAAATGTTTCATGATTTGAAAAGTTAGTCACCTAACTTGCATCTGATTTTGGAATTCTTACAACTTCAGCTATTTCAATGGACTCATTCAATGTTGAGCTTTAGTCTCAAGATTTCCTTTTCTTAGAAGGTTGTCTCTGTTCTCTTCCTCTTAGCTCCTTTACTTAGCTTTTAATCCATTGCCTTTTGTTTGTTTGTTTGTTTGTTTGTCTCATCAATCAATCTCCAACTTCTGTGTGTTCCTTGGTGCCTAATTGCTCACCAAAGTCCTATGTTCATTAAACTGAATTATTTCTTCAACAAATTTTGATTGATTTCCCTCTTTGAATGCAGGGAGGACTTTTTTTTTTTTTTTTTTAATCACACAAAGATAGCTCCAAAGATCTCATGGTCCAGTAACAATAAGGCTTACATACATAAGAGTGAAATATTAAAAAGGTTATATGAACAAACAATAAGAGAATATAAGTTCTGAGATATAAGTTCTGAGATAAAAGGTATTACTGGGATGAGAGGAAGCTTGGGACAGAGAAGGAGAATATTTTCCACGGGAAAAGTGAGGGATAGGAATTGAAAACCCAAGATATGTGCAGGCTGGGGATGGAAAGGTACACAGAGGAAAGGGGCTAAGAGAGGGGATATTCTAGGCATGGGAAACAAAATGAGTCTTATCAGGCACAGAAATCTGATATGAAATATTTATACTTGATTAGGGCCCAGTTTACAGGAAAGTAAGAGTAGTAAAAACAAGAGTAGCCACTCCCATTTCATTCCAGTTCTCTTGGTTTAAAAGAGTTCATAAGATAACTACCCTATATATAAGAATCATAGACTTGGCGCGCCTGGGTGGCTCAGTGGGTTAAGCCGCTGCCTTCGGCTCAGGTCATGATCCCAGGTCCTGGGTTCAAGCCCCACATCGGGCTGTCTGCTCAGTGGGGAGCCTGCTTCCTCCTCTCTCTCTGCCTGCCTCTCTGCCTACTTGTGATTTCTCTCTGTCAAATAAAAAAAAAAAAATTGTATTTAGTTGACCTTAAAAAATTTAAAAAAAAAAAAAAAAGAATCACAGACTTGTGTGGGGAAAAAAACTATTAAGAACTAATATTTGGCTAGCCCTTTAGGAAGTGTTTGTAATCCACATGATAGTAATAAAAAAAAGTGATTCAATAGCAATGCCAACTTCTATAATTTCCGGGAGATGTTCTATGATGCTACCCAAGCAAGAGCCAGGACTCTTCAAATGAGGGATCTATTTTCAGATTTTCAGTTGACTCCACATATGAAGAGATTCTTCATGCTTAAAGGCCTTCCTAGCCTCTTCTATCAATTTACTTAAGTAGAACATTTCCATGAAGTAGTGATGTTGGTAAAATATGTCTAAGTAGTAAGTGAAAGGGTCAAGTGTGGGGACAAGCATTCTACCAAAAAAACATAGAATGCATAAAGGCTTAGTCATGGGTGGGAGAATGGGAGAAGCAAGGGGCAATGCATCTCTAGATAGAACAAGAGATCTCAACAGGGCCTTGACCAGGTTAAAGCATTTGATCAATACCTGAAGATCTATTAGAAGCCAGAGGAGAGTTTCAAGCAGGAGAATGACATAATCAGAGATGGGTTTTTTTTGTTTCTTTGTTTGATTGTTGGGTTGTTTTCTTTCTTAAGATTTTATGTATTTATTTGAAAGAGAGCAGAAGCAGGGGGAGTGGGAGGGAGGAGAGGAAGAAGTAGACTCTCTGCTGAGCAGAGAGCCCAATGCAGGGCTCCATCCCAGGACCCTGGGATTATGACCTGAGCCAAAGGCAGACACTTAACCCACTGAGCCACCAAAGTGCCTCCAGAGGTGGGGTTTTTTAAGACAACGCTGGCTTCACTGGAGTGCAGAGCAGATCATATCAGTTTGGAGCCCATAACAGTATTTAGCAGAGACAGTGATTCTTAGACTCAGAAGTTGATACAATAAGGGTAATGAGAATTTATCCAGAATAACTAATAAATAATGCATGTTTCTAGTTTTTAGAATTGGAGACGTGCCAGAATCATTCACAGAGTCATGGAATAATTAAAGAACATCAGGTTTGGAGGGGAAAATAAGTTTATTCTTGAATATGATAAGGTTCAAGTATCCTTAGGACATCAGAATGAGTTGGATATATAGTAGAGAAAATAAGGAGAGTAACTGAGCAATGGGCATGAATGGAACACCTAGGGAGAGAGTGTGAAATGGTATGAGCAAGGAGCACAGGATCAAGCCTTCAGGACTCTCACATTTCACACTGGATTAAGAAGATAACAGGAAAGTATGATATCACAAAATCCATCAAAAAGAGTGCTTTGGTCAGTGGTAGAAAATATCCCCTGAAGGCATAATGGTTGACATAGGGTACCATCCATATCTCCCTTTCAGGAAGGAGGTACATCTTTGTGAACAGATTTGTTAATACTAAAGAACAAAGGACTGACATGCTTGCCTTAATAAAGAACAACTTAGAAAAGCCATCCTAGCTCCAGAGTTTCCATTGAATCAGCTGAGACTTCTGGTAAAATACCATTACCTTCCAACCTCCTCCTCTTTCCAATTCTTTTTCCCTCATCCCCTTACATGTTTTGCTGGTCATGAAAGCATACCCCAATAAACTTCTTCCATTCAAAATCGTTTTTTTAAATAATTTTTATTTTATTATTTAAGTATAAAAGGTAGAATTTTTTTTACATTTTTTTCTTCCATTCAAAATCTTATCTCAGAGTTTCTTTCCAATCTAACCTAAAACACTTAGTGCTAAGAGTAGTCCTAAAAATTGGGTTTTAAAATAAGAACTGTCAATGAAGATCCTCAATGAAGACATGGTGGTTGGTGAAACATTAGACAATTCATAGCACGCTACAGCTTTGCAACTATTAAAATGGTTAGGTATGGTGAACCGGGATTGGATAATATGGAAGAGAATGCACTGTTGAATGCATTAACTCAGGTGTTTGAGAAATTAGTCATTATAAGGACTATAGATTTGGATAGCTATTGCTGGGGGCTATCAATACACTGAACAATACACTGAACAATGAAACAACAAAAGGCTGAGGAAGAAAGGCTTAAATCACTAACTTAAGGCAAAATGTGAATGCCTTAGGTAACATGTAAAGAGACTCCCATCCCTTGCAGCTAGAGAGCTGAATGAGCTGATGATCAGACCTAGGACTTAATTACATACAGAAACTGCAGAGAAAATTGATTTCTCTAACCCCTCAAGTACGTTATACTAAGGTCAGGGACATTTTTGGAAAAGGGTGTGGACCTGAGACTTGGAATGAGGACATTTGGGTACATAAACTAGAAAATCTGCAATCCCCAAAGTCCTTGAACTCTGTGGACCTGCAGAATTGGATCAGTTGTCTCTGTTTAAGGTTATCAATGCCTCCTTTCTTGAAGACGATGCAACATTTCTGCCTTGAAAGATGTATCAGTCAGAGTTCATAGGCAAGTCCAAAATCCATTGGGCAGGCCATCAGGAAGGAAAAGCTGGAACTATCAGGCTGTGGCTGAAGCTTCAATACACAGGTGGAATTTCTTTTTCTGAGAAGTCTCAGTGGCTCTCCTGGGCTTTCAACTTACAGAAACAGGCACACACATGTAGAATCTTCCTTACTTAAAGTAAACAAATTATAGAATCTAATCACAACTCTAAAACACCTCCAACAGTAAGAACTTGATTAGAGTTTTCTTGAAAAACTGGGAACTATAGCCCAGCTAAGGTGACACACAAAACTGACCGCAACACAAGACAGTATGTATGCCCCTCAGGATTTAGCCCCACCTCTCCACCTTCAAGCCGCTAACCAGTGCTAGTTTATGACATATTTTGTAAGGAAAGTTCTGTAAAGGATGAAAGGAATTATACACCAACAAAGCTCTAGGACCTAACCAACATGAAGTAGCAAGGGTAAGGGGAGCATATACGGGATCCTGGGGGTGTTAGATCAAGCTGGAGGTGAGAGAATGGAACATAAACTTGGAGAAAGGGGTTTTTCAATATTGGAATCAGCCATCCCCTGTGATACAGAATTTAACACACTGGCAAATGCCCCAGGAGATAGTGCTAAAACAATGAGGTAGAGATGCCAGCACTGTCACAGCAACCAGTGGAGAAGGGAACAAGAGGCTCAGAAAAGTGGTCATGATAGAATGTTTCTATTATTAAATCCAGAAAACCCATCAGCTGACTGCGACCCAAGCCCAGAGGACACCCAATTTAACAAAGCAATAATGAGAGAATAATGGGCATGATTGTGAGAGGAAGAAGCTCAGTAATGACCATCTTGTGGAACCCAGGGCTGAAAGTACAAGATGCTGTTATAAAAAATGATGGTAGGACCCCAAAATAACAGAAGCTAATTGTCAGAGCTTGACGATCAAAACCAGGCAAAATTATTGGAATAAATGAAAAGGTAGAGAATAATCCAGGGGGTCTTGACCCACAGAGACTTCCAGGGATATTTAATGGAATGTGATGTTCTAGGGGAAAGACAAATGGAAAGCCAGCAAAAATGTTGCTTAAATTATATTGCCCTAAGAAATCAAATGTGCTAACTGGGGGAGTTGAGGACCAACAAGGTCCTGTAAGAGTGGGTTAGCATAAGTACAGCCATCTTAGCTTGGGCAGCCATCTCAGGCCCAAGGGCTGAACTTTCCCCTACTTTAGTTCCAGGGACCCCCCTCCCTGCTTTAGTTCCAGGGAACCCCCTCCCTGCTTTAGTCCCAGGGACACCCTCCCTGCTTTAGTTCCAAGAAAGTACCCCACCCTGCAACACCCCAGCTGCAGCTAATCAGCTTAAACCACCAGGACAGCTAGGTGGTTGCGGCACAGGGACCAGATGTTGAAGAGAGCTTATCTTACTAAACCACCAGGGGGGCGCAAGCCAAAAGTATGTATGGTCCCTGAAGTGATGGAAAATTACTGAGTTGGATGTTTTAAAAAAAAAATTGCTATATAAACCCTTGGCTTTGAGTGCTCGGAGTCCTTGTTGAAACCCGCTGCGCTGGGCGGATACTTGGACACCAGCTAGCTGGAAATAAACCTCGCTGTGTGACTTGCATTATCGTGAGTGTCCTCTGTCCATTTGAGGGGTAGTCGACTCCGTACCCTAACAGTCCTAATTCAGACCTAAGCCAGTTTTCAGACCTAAGCCAGAAGCCTGACTGAAAAAGTGGGTGGGTTCTCACAAGAAAGGAGACTTTAAACACTACAGCAAGCATATAAAATAAGAATTCTTCCTAATTCTTTCTCACAGGACCTAAGGCCATTTATTTAGGTACCCACACGTCAGGGAAGGTAAGAGCCAGATCTTTCAAGAATTCTGCTAAGACCTAAATTGATACTGATATCTAGGGACTTGAAGTATTATCTTGAACCCAAATTAGAATGAATGTACACAGGAGCTACCAGTAAATGAAGTCTGGGCCTAAGTAGAGATTAGAGTAAGTCTACTCTGTCCATGATCATTTCTCCAGTATTTAAATGTATAATCAAAATGGACATACTTGGTAATTGGCAAAAATTTACACTCATTTCTTGACATGTAGGATAAGAGCTCTAAGAGTTGCAAAGAACATGTGGAAATCCCTATAACTGATACCCTCTCCCAGGACAAGAACATTAATCAAAAATAATGTCACAGTAGATAATGACAGAGATAATATCACCACTTAAGAATTAAAAGATGGGGGGTGACTGGGAGGCTCAGTGGGTTAAAGCCTCTGCCTTCAGCTCAGGTCATGATCCCAGGGTCTTGGGGTTGAGCCCCACATCGGGCTCTCTGCTCAATGGGGAGCCTGCTTCCTCCTCTCTCTCTCTCTGTCTGCTTCTCTGCCTACTTGTGATCTTTGTCTATTAAATAAATAAATAAAATCTTCAAAAAAAAAAAAAAGAGAGAATTAAAAGATGGTATTTCTCATCTAGCCTAGTTATTTGAGGATCTATCTCTCAACTCTAATCCTACCCAGTTGTATGCCTTGTGATATTGGGGTTGGTCCTTTGCAAACCACATTTTGAGTTTGCCATCTGACTCTACTCTACCTGTTAGGGAAGCTAGAAGAGTGTGCAAAGCTGTTTGCTTCTGGTGAGCTTTCTCTATCACATGTTAATACCCACAAGGAAGCCACAGAAGTAACACTAAACAACCAGGTAGATGGTATATCTCAGCCAATTGATGTTAGCCAGCTTCTGTCGGTAACCACTCCAGTGCTGGCTCAATGGCTCACGAATGAAGTAGCCATGGTAGTAGGGGTAGAGACTGCACATGGTCCAACAGTATGGGTTTTGCCTCATCAAGGACAATCTAGCTTACCCTACTGCTGAACGTTCAACCCACCCACAACAGAAATCAACAGTGAGCCACATACCCTAACATGATGGGAAGGTACTTTGGTCTCCATCTACTCTGAAAGGAACATAAATTTCCTTGACTGGATCTGAGGAGCATAATGGATATAGGTCTATACAGACTCCCCTTTCTAGGAGAGATATTCATTCCTCCCAGATAACTAATGGGTTTGTTAGTTATTGGGGCCTTAAAGCTGTATCATTCTTCAGGAAGTTCCAAAAGGAACCTCCTCCTTCAAGATTTCTCCATTCTCCTTTAAAGAGTGGTCAATTAAAGACTGGTAAACAAAGAACCTACTCCCTCACCTCAATTCAGAACAGCTCTGAAGGATCATCTCAGTTCTAGAGCTCTCAGCAGATGTGGTAAGGCTTCTGGTGCAAATACATCAGGTATGCAATCTTTCCCTCTACCCAACCTTGCCTCCCCCATTCCTTTACAGTAATTCCTGAAAGCACTCTCTAATAAACCCCATATACAAAACTGTCTCTAAAAGTCTATGTCCAGGGGCGCCTGGGTGGCTCAGTGGGTTAAAGCCTCTGCCTTCAGCTCAGGTCATGATCTCAGGGTCCTGGGATCGAGCCCCGCATTGGGCTCTCTGCTCAGCAAGGAGCCTGCTTCCTCCTCTCTCTCCCTGCCTCTCTGCCTGCTTGTGATCTCTGTCTGTCAAATAAATAAATAAAATCTTTAAAAAAAAAAAAGGCTATGTCCAGTAAACCCAGCCTAAGATACAAGATTCTTCCTAATAGCCACATCTGTCTGCATAATGGGTGCAGATGCTAGATGGGAAAGCACTGAAGAATGGGTGGGAGAGGAATAAGTGGATTCAAATTTGCCTTTGAAAAAGGAAAAAATTAGGGGCACCTGGGTGGCTCAGTGGTTAAAGCCTCTACCTTCGGCTCAGGTCATGATCTCAGGGTCCTGGGATCGAGTCCCGCATCGGGCTCTCTGCTCAGCAGGGAGCCTGCCTCCTCCTCCTGTCTTTCTCTGCCTGCCTCTCTACCTACTTATGATCTGTCTGTCAAAAAAACAAAAAAAAGAAAAGAAAGAAAGAAAGAAAAAGGAAAAAATTAGAGCCATAGCTAGAGGATACATCTCCTTAAGGTCCTTGTTGGCAAAATGAGGATTAATAATAGTACTCTGCCTCAAAGAATTTTTCTCCTTTCAACATGGATTAGGAGGATAATATACATATACACATACATATATGTATGTATATAAAATATTGCCAAATATAAAAAATACATGTTTTTATTGACTACCATTTTACCAATTAGGAAACTAGGACAGCGAAAACTTATGACTTGTCCAAAGCTATAGATATATTAATGGGCAGAACCAGGACACACACTCTGGCAAATCTGACTACAGTATCTGTACAGAGACCATCAATCTCTATTCTTCTTCAGAAGATGAGAAGGATTGACCCAGTAGTGTCTTACAAGAGCCTTGTGTGCACATCTCTTTCCACCCATCATTCCATGGTATCATACTGGTAGGATGAAATCAGCCGGAGTAGAAATATTTAGAACACAGGTATCAACACATATTAGGAAACAGAATTTTTTTTTTCCAGAGAGCTGACTGTTAAACATTTATCAGAACACTGGTGGATTTGCCTCAAAAGGAGGGATACCTCCTCAACTATAATGGAAAGGAATAAAGAAAACATGTATGGTTCAGCAGTAGGAAACCAAAGTGATTTCTATTTCTCTGCGAGGAAGGTGGCACGGTCATCTATGAAGAAGACGGAGTGCCAGGTGTTTGTGGGGAAGATAGTTACCACTTAGCATAATTTCTCTAATAATAAGGATTCATTAGATGATAGATACTATTATCATATGTATTCTTAACCATTCATAGACTGACCATGATTAGTAGACAGAATATAATTCTTATTACAAGGTATGAATTTAGGTATTCTCAGTAATCCTTTTCTTTTGCAAGCCCAGAATTTAAAAACTCCTTCAAATAGTGTTATTAAATACTAACTATAAAGACTGATTATTAGATTTAAGGTTTTCAGGTCTAAAATGGGCATCATAAACATAAAAACAATTCCTTTGGGATTTTATCAAGGCCTGTTTTCGTTCAGGTGCACTGCAAGTTACTCTTTTTCATATTTTATCTCAATGATTCTGGGGAATGTGTGCGTGTGTGTGCGTGTGTGCATGTGTGTGTGCATGTGTGGTGATTTTTTTTTTTTTGCCTTGTATCTCTTTCCTTTTAATAATTAACTGTAAGATCCTTAAAATGAAGGAGAGCCTCTGCATTTTACAGTGTGGTAGAAAAGGAAATGGATAAGAAAACAAGAGATGAAAAGACTATGACTCCTCCCTGACAAGCATACATGCAGGGAAGAGAAACCCCAGGGCAGATTTAAGAAGGAACTAAGATAAAATGTAATCCCTGAGATCCGTAGGACATTGGAAAGAACAAAGAGATGCCATAAACTGACTGAGAAGTGATCTGGGGGCTCAGCAGGCAGTAGCTAGGAATGGAACCTTCTGAGGGCTGAGATGGTATGTCACCTACATAAGCACCTGTTACAGATCCTGAGCTTTCACATCCACTAGCGTCTATGCCTTTCTCTTTGGACAGTAAGGCCAGATAGATCAGATGACTTGGGGAAGAGAGTAAAAAGAAAAGGAACATTTGCAAATCTAGTATGTCATCTATCATCACTTCAAAAAAGACTTCTGTGCTTAAAAGTTATATGTTAGACACATTTGGGTGAAGAATAATTTTGACTTCAGTGTGCCATCTCCACTAGTTTGAAAGAGAGCTGCAATTTTTGAGAAAGGAAAATCTCTGTGTGGCTCTTAATCCTGTATCATTATTGATGCATTCTTTAGCCTTGTAAGCTAAGATCTTGTTTTTTCATGAAATAATGGCTGAGCATTAGCTTCCTAATTTTAATTCAGAGTAGAGCTTAATACCAAGGAGAAAAAATAAGCTTTGTCATCATAAGACTAAATTATCCCTAAGGTCTCCTCCAGCTACAAGTATAGGACATTTCTGAGTGCTTAAAATTCTTCTTTCAGACAGTTCTTTTAAGGAAGAAGAGAGTTCAGGCTTTAATGATTATAATAGCTCTTTTTATGGTTTGTTAAATAATTAATCGGATTCACAAACAGGACATATTCTGGAGAGTCAGCTTCTATCCCCACAGTATTAGTGCTACATTTTATAACTGTTCACAATACCAAGTTTACAAACATTTGCTGGTGTAATGATGCAGTAAAAGCCAGGGCATAGATCTGATGGAAAGAAATGTCAAGTATGTAAGTGAACTCAAGAGAGGAGAGAACTAAAAGAAAATACTCCTAACAGACCAACGGTACAAATTTATATAGACAACTGACGGGTCATGTCAGGAGTACTACTGAACATTTCATCCTGTAACACTTTCCATTCACTTTTTATGCAACTACTTTTCAATATAATTGTCTTCACTCATTCAGTAAGGATTTACCAGTCCCCTTCTTTGTGTCAGTCACAAGTATGCTGAGCTCCGTGACTGTAGCACACAAATGGGAGCAATGGTCAGATAAAGAGATACCTACAATGCAACGCAAAAGCACAGTGTTCCATTTCAGTGCATTTCAGTTCCAATCACAATGGCACGAAGTCAAAACCCCAGCCTTGGTATGTCCCATAATCTCATCTGGAAATGGGAATAAGACACATACTAGCCCATGACATTTTGCTCAAATGCATAACTTCTACACCTTCAATAATAATAGCAAAAGGCAGTGTGTAACTTGATGCTTAATGTTTCCAAGAATACAAGCAAAAAAGCATGGGCGAAGTATTATTAACTTGGGCTGATACCCTAGTGCAGTCCAGAAGAGTACAAGGGTCATGAGCAGAAAGAATGCTGGTCAAGGGTACATAGGCAAACACTAGAGGCACCAAAATGTGTATGGCTTGTTTACAGGACCAGCTGATTTGTTGTGCTGCCTCCCTTTCTCCCTTCTCCCCAACCCTCCATTGTGTTTTCTTGCCATTATTATATGACCTTAACTGATCTTATTGAGGGAGTCAGTAGGATAAACTTGCATTCCTTGGCCTTGCTCGAGATTGGTTCCAGCTAATTGCCCATGTGATTTCTCTGATGAAGTCCCCAGAAAAAGCTCACTTAGGACTGAATCATCCAGCCTCCTAGTCCTGGCTTCATGCTGTCGAAGATGTAACATTTTTCAGATAACTTGAGTCAGTCAGTTGGTTCATAAAACATACTCACAGCCTGTTAATACTCTAAAAAGTTCAAAACAATGTACTTTTCTTTAACCTCATTTCCATAGCACCTACAAACCTCTTGCCTGAAGTCCCAGCTCTCTCTCCTACCTCACTCCCGTTACCTCTTTACACGCGCCTCTGCAGCTCTACCTATTCTTATGTCTTCCTTCCTAATGCTGACATACCACAGGTATTCCTGCCTCGCCATGTTTGTTCAAGAAGGAAGCATGACTGAGCAAACCTTCCAGATTCTTCCATGCCAAGCTGAAGCCCACCTCATCAGGGAAATCCACCCCGGTGGTCCGTAGACCTCTTACTGTCTTCCATAGCTTACTATTTAGGGAGAATAGGCGCCATCTAGTTTATATGTCCTTGGGAAGGTTGTCCCCCACTTTCTCATATGGAAAATAGAGACAATTTCACTTGCTTTATGGTGTCATCGTAAGTATTAAACGAGAGAAATGAAGTAGAGTGTGAGGAGCAGGGCCCGCCACGTACTAAGTGCATGTTAACTATTTTATGAGTAGAAATAACGATGACAACAGCCATAATTAATTATTTACTCCCTGCCAAATGCTGTTCTCTGCCTAACCTTGCAAAGCAGATACTATTTTGAACAGTTAACTGGTAAGAAAAATAAGTCCTGAATGTTTAGGAAATTTACCAAAGGCCACACACTGAGTAAGAGATAGAGCTAAGACTGACTCTAAGGTAGTTCAGTCTAATTCCAAAGCTAGTACTTTTTATTTGTTTTTAATTTCAGCATATATCCCTCAGTGGTTAAAATAAAAGAGAAAGGAAATGGCATTTATAGAATACTTTGCTTGGTCCTAACTTGGTCCCAATTTTTTCCAATCAATTGGGTGCTTATATGTATAATCCAGATGGCAGCTGAGGTCACTCCACCCTTTGAGAAATAAATAAAAATTGCCAGAACTCTCTATCCCACATCTTGTAGAAAGAACAGTATAGTCCCAAGGCAGTATTTTCTTCTGCACAGTTCTGGTTTGGAGTTCCAGTGTCATGTCTTGACTCCCATTTGTGTGTTTTGCTGAAACTTTCAATGCATTCTTGTCTTTCCATCCTCACTTACAGTTTATGCTCCATATCCACCCTCACATGGGACTCCTTGGCTTTCCCCTAAAACATGTACTTAAAAATACTGTACCTCAGACCAAAGAGGTAGAGGATGTTTAAATCACAGCAAAACAAACAACTGAACCGTGAACACTCCATTTCCTTGGTTTCAAAACACCTTTAGCCTTCCCACCACTGGGAATCTCTCACTTTTCCATTTTATCCCAGGCCATGTGGCTTGACTCGTTTTCTTTCCCTCAAAACCTATTAATATCTCTTTTTCCCTGGAGGATTCTTTAAAATTTCTGTCCATTGATGCCTAGGAGATTTAGAGACATAGATTTATTATCTCACTGATACAAATGTTGCCATGACTTACTGCCACTCCAAAAGGGGAGAAGTTGCTACAGTCCATTTAGATTTCATAGTTTTCCTATTGAATACCACTATTACGTAGCCATCTAAGTGTACTAACAATTCGTACTTTCACCTGTCAATGTTATATAATCCCCATTTCAATCTTAAACTCTTTTAGAAAAGGAGTCTGGTCAGAGTCCTTACAGAAGTCATACTCCTACAGTAAACAGAGTAAAGCTTTGCAGATTATAGATGACAATAAGGTGTAGCATTGGTTAATAGATAATACCAAAATATGTTATAGAATCATAGAAATAGGATTATTTCTCCCCTGGAGCTCCTCATAGATCAGAAATTTCATCAAACCTGGAAGTGACCACAATGCACTATTAAGAAGAGAATTTTTAAAAAGAAAAAAGAAGGCAGATGGTAGAGAAAAGGACAAGAGTGAAGAGGAACAGGGGAAGAAAAGGAATGACGTGGAGATGGCAGCTCAAACCTAGTGGTTTTCTATCCAACACTCACCACGCTCTTTCTTTTCAACAAAGGTCTAGGTTTGTACAGTGAGGCATCTCATAGGAATCTGGGGATAAGACAGTTGTTGTAATTTCATGGCCCTTGCCAATTAACTATTTAGGCAGCCACATGTGATGCCACTCTAGCCAGCAAACTACAGACAACTACACCAGGGGTGAATCTTGGAAAGTTTCATCACTCTTAAAAAAAAAAAAAAAAAAAGATGGGGCACCTGGGTGGTTCAGTGGGTTAAGCAGCTGCCTTCAGCTCAGGTCATGATCTCAGGGTCCTGGGATCCCGCATCAGGCTCTCTGCTCGGCAGGGAGCCTGCTTCCTTCTCTCTCTCTCTGCCTGCCTCTCTGTCTACTTGTGATCTCTCTCTGTCAAATAAATAAATAAAATCTTTAAAAAAAAAAAAAAGACAAATGCAAAGAAGTGTTTAGTTCCTCTGCCAGGTGTTGTTATATTTATACAATATAACTGGACTGGGATAGCTACCTATTCCACGACCAGTAGGGGCCCAACTTGAGGACATTAGAGTGAAAGATGAAAAGAAAATAGGTTAATTCCATCACCAAACAACCAAATTAATCAACCTTTAAACTACTCCTAACCTGATTATTTGAAACAAAAATCCTTATTCAAGGCAGTTGTATCAAGGTTTCTATTACTAAAGTAATGTTAACCGAGACATAGGAGTCTTGAGCAAGGCAAAGTTACCTTCATATCTGTGTTTTAATGCAGTGAAGCTGACTGAGTTATCTAGAATTCATCTGTTGTAGGAGGTAAGAAGACAAGTTAAGAAACATATCCATTTATTAAAGTTAAGTCAATGAGGGTGAACATGAGGTTTCAGTGGGGGTGGAAAGAAGGAAATGACTGCAAGTGGCACTGAATAAAATCCATGGGGCCTTGACCACTGACTAAACACAGGAAAGGCAGAAAGAGGAGACAAGAATAAGCTAGAATTTCTGAGAATGGGGTGCTCAAATAATGAGGTCAAAAGAGAAATACGTTCAGGGTCAAAACGAGATTTGTTTCAGACGTAGATAAGGCATGGCATTTGAGTGAGAAAATTCACCTGGCAGCTGGACATGCCAAATTGCAGATTCCAAGAGAAGTCAGAACTGATGATGATGTTCATACAGTGATAACAGCTGGAGACAAAGGAGTGGAGCATGGCTAAACATATGAAGAGACCAGGGGATGAGGACAGGAAGAAACGGATATAAGAAGAGGTAGAAGATTTGCAAAACATATATTTAAGATGGGGAAAGGACGAAGATAAAACATTAGTTAAAGATTCAGAAAAGGGGGGAAACTAGGATACAAAAGTATAATGATGATGAGGGAAGAGAGATTTTTGTGCAGAAGAGGAAGGATAAAAGGACAAATGCTCCTGGGAGGTAAAGGAAATCAACATTGTAAAGATGGCAGTAGATTCCAGGATTAGGGGGCCATCAGTTCACTAGTGAGGGTAGTTTAAGTGAAGTGCTAAGAGGTGAAAAGTAAATTCCAGGGAACTGAGAAACAAGGGGTACAGAAATTGAAAAGAAACTTCTATTTTAAGAGGTTTGAATTTTAAAAGGGGAAAGATAGAAGAATCAAAGTAGATGAGAAGTTTGATTTTTTTTTAGTTTTCTTTTTTATTATTATGTTCAGTTAGCCACTGTATATAGTACATAATTACTTTTTGATGTAGCATTCAATGATTCATTAGTTAAATATAACACCCAGTGTACATCACATCATGTGCCCTCCTCAATACCCATCACCCTGTTAGCCCCTCCCTTTGCCCTCCTCCCCTCTGAAACCCCCAGATTGTTTATTGGGGGTCCATAGTCTCTCATGGTTCATCTCCCTCTCTTATTTCTCCCCCTTTGCATTTCCCTCCCTTCCCCTATGGTCCTCCATGCTACAGCTTATGTTCCACATATGAATGAAATCATATGATAATTGTCTCTCTCTGCTTGGCTTACTTCACTTAGCATAATTGCCTCCAATTTTATCCATGTCGATGCAAATGGTGGGTATTCATCCTTTCTGATGACTGAATAGCATTCCATTGTGTATATGTACCACATCTTCTTTATCCATTCATCTGTTGAAGGGCATCGTGGCTCCTTCCACAGTTTGGCTATTATGGACATTGTTTCTGTGAACATTGGGGTGCACGTGCCCCTTCTTTTCACTACATCTGTATCTTTGGATAAACACCTAATAGTGCAATTTCTGAGTCACAGGATAGCTCTATTATTAACATCTTGAGGAACCTCCATGCTGTTTTCCAGAGTGGTTGTACCAGCTTGCATTCCCACCAACAGTATAAGAGGGTTCCCCTTTCTCCACATCCTAGCCAACACTTGTTTCCTGTTTTGTTAAATTTTGCCATTCTAACTGGTGTAAGGCGATATCTGATTGTGGTTTCGATTTGCATTTCCTTCATGATGAGTGGTGTTCAGCATCTTTTCATGTGTCTGTCAGCCCGAAATATGTCTTCTTTGGAGAAATGTCTGGTCATTTCTTCTGCCTATTTTTAATTGGATTATTTGGTTTTTTGGATATTGAGTTGTACCAGTTCTTTATGTATTTTGGATACTAACCCTTTACTGGATGTGTCATTTGCAAATATCTTCTCCCATTCAGGAGGCTGCCTTTTAGTTTTGTTGAGGGTAAAATGCTAAGCAAAATAAATCAGTCAGAGAAAGACAAATACCATATAATTTCACTCATAGAGAGAATTTAAGAAATAAAACAAATAAGCAAAGGGGAAAAAAAAGAGAGAAACCAAAAAACAGACTATTAACTATAGAGAACAAACTGATGGTTACCAGAAGGGAGGTGAGTAGGGGGATCAGTAATATAGGTAAATGGGATTAAGGAGGGCATTTATCCTGATGAGCACTGGGTGATACATGGAATTGTTTGATCACTATATTATACGCCTGAAACTAATGTAACAGTGTATGTTAACTATATTGGAAGCAACATTAAAAAAAAAATTAAGTTGTCTTAGCTAGCACAGCATTCTGAGTTGTGGTTACTACACCCTCCCTCTCTGACACTTATATTCTATTATAGAGGTTACCAAAATGTCTAGCCCCCACTTTTAACTGATAACATCCGAAAAAAGTGTGCTGAGGCTTGATCCAACACAACAAAACAAAGAAAAGCATGCTGAATGTGAACAAGAAAGTTCTGCAACAATTCCAGAAGCCATGAAGGAAATGGTCAAGTTAACAGAAGGTAATGAGCAGCAGACAAGACAGCACTGGAACAGGCCACTGACCTATAAGAAGGGTTTCACAAAGTTCATTGCAGCCTAAGGGGACTGAGCACCAATTACATGAATTGTAGCTGGAAGAAAATGTGGCTGAAGGCCAGTTATGACTTTAAGGAATCTGAAGGAAACAGAAAATATTCTGCCAAAGGACAATTCTAGAAACAACTTTCAAAGAGACTATACCATGCACACTCCATGTAGCACAGACTCAGTTATATCTCCATTTCCAAAAATGTATATTCTAAACTAACAGATGTATGTGTGGGACAGAACAAGAGCCCAGAGGAAGAAATGGGTACAAGCAAAAGAATTAGCATGGAAAGGATAGACTATGCCTCCTAATTTCCCATATCTATAAAATTTATAACAATGCAGAGAAGTTTTGAAATGAAGAGGTAAACTGATATAGGGGAAGTTGAGAGCACCTATCAGACTTGGGGTAGAAGGAAGTTGAGGCAGATACTGGAAAGAACAGAAAAGTTTGGAGCAGCATTTGAGGAATTCAGTAAGATTTCTGCTTAAAAATAGTGAAAAAAAAAATAGTGAAATTCCCATCCTAAATCCCCTCCAAAATGACAATAAGGATTTAAAAAGGCAATAACCTATAAGAGTAAAGCTAAGTAGATGATAAAGAGGAGACTGGAGGTTTTAGAAAAAATTTGAAAGTTAGTAAGCAGATGGGTGGATGGTAACTGACTTAGAAATCTTGAGAAAACTGAGGCATAAGCTTGTAGTGGTCAAAATGAAAGGTACCATATTGTTTCATTATAGAAAATCTCCAGAATATGAAATACCAGGTACTTCAGAGGCATGAGATGCGAGGTGAGGCTAAAAAGGGAAGATTTGCTTAACGTCTTCTTTTTTTTTTTTTTTTAAGAAGTTAGCCACTTAGGTCCCCTCCACCACACCGTGCAGCAAAGTGATCCTCCTTTTCAATCTAGCAGGGGGTTCCCAGGATTAATGGCAATGAAAGAAACTTCCAGCTGCCTCAGAGGCAACATAACTCTGGTCAGCAATGCCCTTCCCAGGCCAACTTTATAGTGTGGCTCTGGAAGACGTTCCTAAAAATTCCTTAGAATTTTTAGAATTCTAAAATTCTGTAATTCTAGAATCCTTAGATTCTAGGGATTCCTTAGAATTCTAGAATCCTTAGATTCTAGAATTCTAAGGAATCCCTAGAATCTAAGGATTCTAGAATTGGAATATGGATATTTAGAATATAGAATATAGATAGTTAGAAACTATCTATTGAATCTGTGAACTATCTGATATCCCTTAATAAATTCCTTTCTGGTTAAATTAGCTCAAGTGTGAGGATCTGCTAAAGCTTACCCTGTACCTATCTTATGATCCAGCAACTTCACTCTTAAGTATATACACAAGAGATATGAATATATATACATATACACATATATACATACATGTATATACATATATATCAAAAGACTTGTTAAAAATATTTATAACAGCTCTGTTCATAAGTAAAAACCAAAATGTCCATCAAAAATAGATTGGATAAATTCTAATATATTCATATAGTGGAATGCCACATCCCCTGCCCCCAAAAAAGGGAAAACTACTGTCACATATAACAATATGGAAGAATCTCACTAACATTGCTAAGCAAAAGATACCGGAAACAGAATACTTACCATATGATTCCATGTATATGGAGTTTAAGAATAGGCAAAACTAAAGCTAATCTTTGGTGATAGACGTCAGAATAGTGGTTACCTAACCAAAGAGGCATATAAGGGAAAGGGGCACAAGAAGAGGCTTCTGGGTGCCTGAAAATATTCCATGTCTTCACAGGGGTGCTGAATCCAGAGTGTATACATATGTAGCATTTAACTGAGCTATATTTATATTACACTTCAATTTAAAAAGAAAAACAGGAAGAGAGGCAGGGAGGGGGAAGGGAGGGAGAAGGAAGGGAGGGAAAAAGGAAGGGAGGAAAGAAAAAAAACAGGGAAGGAGAGGAGGACAGTAGGCAAACGCTACAGTGAATTCCGTTGCTGGCAACCAGAAATCCCTGACTAAAACAAGAGTAAATAAGAAATAAATAAGGGCATCTGGGTGGCTCAGTGGGTTAAAGCCTCTGCCTTCCGCTCAGGTCATGATCCCAGGGTCCTGGGATCGAGCCCCAAATCGGGCTTTCTGCTCAGCGGGGAGCCTGCTTCCTCCTCTCTCTCTGCCTGCTTCATTGCCTACTTGTGATTTCTCTGTCAAATAAATAAATAAAATCTAAAAAAAAAAAAAAGAAAGAAAGAACAGTCTAATGTATGATTAGATGGTAAGAATTTATAATGGGCTTAAATCTATACTTTCTCCAGCAACATCTATCAGATCAGGAGTAAAATCAGGAGGAGGACTAGAATTCCATGCCTACAGTATGTATCATTAAGAGGGTGTTTTTTATGGGCCTTCACGTTTTAACCATATAATCACTGTGAGGAAAATATCACACTATCTTCAAATTTAAGAGTACGTTATAGGTTCGGAAAAGTTAAGCCATTTTGCTGAGAGTAAAGAGCTAGTTAGTGATAGAGTTGAAATCTGATTCAAGTCTACTTGACTTCAGGAAACATTCAAGCTCTCCATGACACTTAGCTGGGTAAAGTAGGAGGTCCTGGGCTTGGGGACTGGAAAACCACTATGGCGGGAGATCAAAAGAGCATAGCAGTCTAAGAGCAAACTCTCTACTGGATCCAGTCTGGGTAGAAGTGAAAATGTCATCAGGAGATAAATTAGAAAATAAAGGAGCAAAAGCCATACCCATGACAAAGACCAGATGCAATATGAGAGGGGAGAAGTTAAGGTGAACATTTAGAATCCTGAAGATGGAAAAAGCAAGAGTAATGAATATGTTTACATGGTGGGGAACAGTTGCACATATGAACACTCAAAATACATGGAATTTTACAAGCTTTTAAAACCAGATGTTGGAAATATAGCACAGGCCTTCCCTTAGTCACAGTTCATTGGCAATAAATCAAGAGGACTGTCCCGGATATACAGAATATCTCACAGTTTCATGGCAATAAGGAATAGGCCTGGTCCAGTGAACCTGTGGTTCTTATATAAGAAAACAGTGAAAAATGTGAAGGCTGGCTTACTAATGGTGCGGACAGGAAGGTCTGTCTTTCAGTTCCTTTATACTTGAATTTGTAAAAGCAAAGACCTATTTGATTTGTGTTTTGTTTTGCTTTAGTTCTTGCATAATGGACACCTCCTACAACTGTTGTGTGTGGGAAATGCCTGGTAATTGTCCTTGGTTTGGCAAATCCTGGCCTCTTCATTCTGTTTAACTATAAGTGGAGATAAAGCCAAAATTCTAGAATCTAAAAAAAAAAAAAACTTATTCTACATTTTCCTCTCTCAGTTCCTTCCTCTATTTCTCTCTTGCTACTTTCCTTTTTATATACATATAAATATGATGGAGAAAAGTAAAAGGGAAGATGGGAAATTCCCTTGCAATGAAGGTAACTGTGTCAGGAAAGGGACATGTTGCCTACTTGCTCCTGTTAGTTAGTCTTAATTTTAGGTTTCTGTCTTTCTAAGTCAGAATCAAAATCAACACATACGCAATTGGTTTCATTTTAGGTTTAGTCAAAGTACCAATAAGCAGTCCTTTCATATACTGTCTTGGTGGAGAAGCAGGTTGGCATTTCCCAACATCTTATAATTTCTCCCTAGAAGGTGTGATGCATGATCTCAAGCCTGTAAATAATTAATAGGCCAAGACTTTGAGCCTAAAGGCTATGTCTGAAAACCAGGTTATCTGATGAGAATCCATCAAAATTCCTGGAGTAAAAGTGCTATATTTTTCTCTATTTAAATGCATTTTCTTTTCTCTGTGTACTTCAATATCTTCCAGAACAAAAAGTGTTGTTCCATACCACAGCTCTACCTTTACACACTTAGTGTGTTTATATTTGTTTCCATGGTCATTACAGTAAAATTTTGGTTTTTCTTAATCCTAATTGCCTTCAAGAAAGAAATTGGGAAGATAATGATTAAGAAATGAAGCAAATGTATTTTGCTTTCACTCTTGTGTTTTAAGCAAAGCACAGAAAAACACCCTTGGAAGTGGAGTCCACATACTTAATTAACTGGATCCTCCATGACTTCATAAGTAGAGATCTTTGAGAATGATTCATATTTTCAGGCAAAGAACTCTTGCCAGAAATCCAATATTTTGAAGCCATCTCCATCAACCAGAAATATCCATGGATACAGAAATTACTAAACTTCTGCCTGTTATTATAAACAAGCAAATAAAAAGAGACCACTTTCATCAGATCATCTAGATTTCTGACACTTAACATGTACTTGTAGATATAAATCAAAATGAATGATCAAATATGTTAGTCTTTTTTGCAAATGCTCAAGTACTACTTTCTAAAACTACGTAAGATTTACATCATCAAGTAGGCACTTAAACCTCAGAGAGGCTTTAATTAATGATGGGTATTGATGAATATAAGAGAGAACATTTAGCTCTTTAACTTTTTGATACAACTGACCAGCAAATTTCTCCAAGTAGTCATTTCAGTAATATAAAATTCAATACCGAGTTGCCCCCACCCTTGAAAACTGATGAAGCAATTGCAAGGATCTGCCTGTCCTGATCGAAGTCATAGATGATGGAGGCAGGAAAAACTCGGGAGCAAATTGGCCATCTTTGAGCTGGCAGTTACACCAATTACACGAGGCAACCTGGGGTCACTCACAGTGCCTGAGTTAGTTCCACACCTGAATTCAGGGTTTATTTCCAGGGGCTGTGGAAAGGGAACTAGGAGTAGTGCTGGGAGTCCCCAGGAGTGCTAATGCAGAGAGAAATGCCTGGGCCAACCTAGTTGGATGTAGCTCAGCAGCAGAGGCTCTGTTCTGCGAAGATGCCCCCTTAGCTGCCCAAATCCACTGCTTTTTGGGTCCCTCTGCACTCAGTCCCGTGGAAGGAGTCTCCTGGGAGCCACTACAAAGACTAAATGTGAAAGATCAAATCAGTCTAATTCATATCAAAACTTCAGATCTTTCAGAGAGCGATCTCTAACTTGGCTAAAAGAAGTTTCTGGTCTATTTAAATATTAACACTTATTCAGATTCCTTAAGGGCAGAAACTATCTCATTCATTTTGTATTCTCAGTACCCAGCACAAAATCAGTGCTTCATCATCATCATTCGTTGATAGAGCAGTTACAAAGGCATTTTACTGTATTCCTAAATATGATATTCTACCCAATGCTGCTTTCCCATTTTTTACCAGATATTAATGCATATGTAGCCTAGCAAAAATATACTATCTGGTTCTGATAGACTCAAAAACCTTATTTATAAAATTCCCTCTATTTGACCTATGTCATATGTAAAAGTGGCAATTCCATGTAATTCAACTTCAGAACTTAATTTAGTTTTATAGCATTTCTGTTTTTCAAGACATGTTCCTTCTAGAGAAGGAAAGAATTCTCCTCTACCCTCCTCAGGTCTCCAGCTGAGCCTAAGAATTAGACTGACATAAAACAGATTAACAGGAACAAAGCATACAAATTCCATTAAATTTTTATATGTACGTGGGGACTTTCACAGGAGAATGAGACCCAAAGAAGTAACCAGAGCAGGAGGCTTTTATACCTTTTCGACAAATAAACCATAAATTTGTGAACACTTGACAACACAAAGGCGTTTGGCCTGGGGTAGTAAATGATGAAGTAACTGGGAAGATACGAGCTTAACAAGGTTGGTTTGTACAGATTTCTTGGCCCCAAATTTCCCCATCTCCACTGATAAGAATGTCTTCCTTCCCGACCAGTGTAGGGAAGAAACCTTTCACTGGAGAATTTTACCTCTTACTTTCAGGAAGAAAATGGGCAATCAGAGTGTCTTTTTTGCACCTACTGTTTCTTAAATGCCTTTAATTCAAAATAATCACCATGTAAAGGTGGCACATATTAAGTTTCCTTCACCGTGTATATGTATAGTGCCTAGTTTTCACTATGAGGTAGGTTAAAAGAAATATGCCCATTTTATGAGGAACCCCAGAGAGGTGAGTTCCCTTCTCATGTTTACCAACATTGCTGACAAGGGCAAGGTTAAAATCAGCAATCTTGCCTCACTTAGCTCATTCCGCCTTCCAACACTCTTAGAAGGAATAAACTATTTTTTTCTCCTTTCGTATGTGATTCTCTTTTAAAGATCATTAAATTCTGTGTGTTCATCAAGTTGGAAAGGACACTTGTCATTTTAAGACCTGATGGACCAAGATGCCATCTCAACACTGAAAATGCATATTTTCATACAGTGCACTAGGGCATGAAGTATTATAACCAAATAATCATTCAAGACTTTTAAGAGGATAAAAGTTCCAAATCCCAACAAACCCCCTAATTTCCCCCACTAAAAGTTGGAATCATTTTACAAGTGGTGACCAAGACACGTGTTTTGTGATTAGCCAGCCACATAGTTGTTAGGTTTTAGAAATGACATTATAAAAAATTTTCCATACCAATCCTCTGGGAAAATTTCAACTGTCCAATTTTATTTCTTGCCCAGAGGTGAATTCAGTTAATTTACATAAAATATTCCTCTAAGCCACAAACCACTTAAACTTCTTTTTCCCAGAAGTAATCTTCCTCTTACTATTTCCTATTTTTAAAAGAATTATGTTCATATGGAACAATTAATCTCAATGGCATCTGTTTTTTTTTTTTCAGCAAGAAATTTAGTTCTTAAATAAGGATAACAATTATTCTCAGCTAAAAATCTGATTAAAGCTCATAGCAAAAAACATAGTCTGGCATAGGAAAAAAAAACTAAATAAAATCTTATTGGAAAAAAATTCAGATAAACCTAAAACTAATGAACATTTCTTTGCATTTTACTTAAATTCTAAGCTAGTTTTGTCCCTCAAAGATTTAAGTTAGTAATTACTTGAACTAAATTTTCCCAAACATTGAGTTCAGATTTTATGTCAAAATCTATCAAATTCTAACTTGTCTAAGGTTTTTCAAATTGATTGCCCTATGGATATTCAAAATCAAATTTTTATATTGTATTTTTCGCAACAAACTTGAAATAGAGAATAGGAATGGGATGGATGAGGAATGGACCTATCTTATCCCTATTCTCTTCAGGGTCTTCCTACACTTAGACCCTACTCACCACCTCCTTTAAGAACACATATAAAACCTCCCTATAAAATCCCTTAAAATAACAGATCATGGGGCGCCTGGGTGGCTCAGTGGGTTAAGCCGCTGCCTTCGGCTCAGGTCATGATCCCAGGTCCTGGGTTCGAGCCCCACATCGGGCTTTCTGCTCAGCAGGGAGCCTGCTTCCTCCTCTCTCTCTGCCTGCCTCTCTGCTTACTTGTAATTTCTCTCTGTCAAATAAATAAATAAAATCTTAAAAAAAAAAAAAAAACAGATCATGTGTATGTAGGTGTGTATGTTGGTTTCATTCATCAATAAATATTTACTGAATATTATAAATATGTAGGCCTATTTTAAGCAATGGAGATACACGAATAAAAAAGAAAGACAAGGTTCCTGCTCCCATAGAGCTTATATTCTAGTAGAAGACAGATAAGCAAGAGGAAAAAAATAAGCAAGATGATCTTAGAGACTATAGTCAAGTCATTTAATTTATAAGGAACAATCATTTTACATACTCAGAAAAAATCTAACCCATAAATTATTTTATACGTGATGAAATTATTTACATTTTTTAGAATTTTTAATTGAAGTAGAGTTGACATATAATATCATATTAACTCCAGATATACAACATAGTGATTCAGCAATGATATACATTATGTTTGCCATGATAAGTGTAGTCACCATCTGTCACCATACAAAGTTATTATAATATTATTAACAATATTCCCCATGATGAAATTTTCATCCCTGTGACATATTTATAACTGAAGTCTGTACCTCTTAATCCCCTTCACCTATTTTGCCTCTGCCCCATCTCCCTCTCCTCTGGTGACCACAAGTTTGTTCTCTACATGTAATGAAATTTTTATGAATACTAAATTTAAAAATTAATAAGGCTGACCTGTTACAGTGCAGATACTTAAACTTATCTTTTACATTTTTTAGTTTCCCTTTTGTATTTTGGGGCCATTCATTGCTTTTTCCAGTCACAGACATTTTTGTAGGCTGAAAGAGAGCCTAGAGCCTGGACACTGTGTTCATAGATCCCAGTGGATAAGGAGACTGTCCTTGTAGGCTATGTAAAGGTCTGTGTTGCATGCTGAGGGTGGGTAATGGGAAGATCTGCTGAACAGCAGGGGAGTCCACGTCCTGCTGCCCCACACATAAGGACGCACACTCCCATTAGCTACAGAAGCTCAATCCAGGGGCTATCTCTAACTCAGGGGCTTAGCAAAAAATTCTGAGTGGTTGGTGATTAGCAAGCTGAAGAGAAGCACATGAATGGAAACTGTGGAATGGGGTCTATCCCCACTTTGAAAATTACTGTACTATACATTTGTAGTGACTTTCGTTGAAGTTCTTTTTTGCTTGCATGTTAATCAGCGATAAAAGCTTAAATAGTTGGGGCACCTGGGTGGCTCAGCTAGTTAAGTGTCTGTCTTTGGCTCAGGTCATGATCCCAGGGTCCTGCGATCGAGCCCCTCATTGGGCTCCTTGCTCAGCCGGGAGCCTGCTTCTCCCTCTCCCTCTGCTGCTCCCCTTGCTTATGCTCTCTTTCCCTCTGACAAATAAATAGTCTTTTTCTTTAAAAAGGGGGGGGGGGTGTTAAATAGTAGCACCCTGAACTGTTGCCTCAGAAAGGGAGGTACAGTAAATGATGCTGCACAGGAAATGTCATGGCTGCCCTAGCACCATCAAGGAGAGAACTTATTTTTAATTGTTCCATTAATCAGGAAGTTATGTTTCTCACACAAGGTAGTTTTAACTCATTACTTATCAAGCTACCACTCAGAAAGCAAAGAGGGCACACCCCCAGGTAGAAACACAGAAAGTTGAAAAGGCCACAGGTTAGTTCAGGAAGACACCTCAGCTTTCTTATTCTATAAATCAGATGTGTGAGTCACACCCTAGCTGTGAGACCCTAGACAAGTTGGTCAATATCTCTGAGCCTCATTTGCCTATCTATAAAATGGGATAATTATCACACATAATTCATGGGGTTGTGATCAGTAAGCGAAGTGACAAAGTGACACAATAAATGTTGACTGTTTTCAGAGAGAGCAATAGCACCATGCAGAAAATGAAATCTTTGAGGGACTAAAGAACAAGTAGGCGCCTGGTGTTTTGCAGGTATATTATTTAGAAATTTTCATATAAAGGGGTGCCCGGGTGGTTCAGCTGGTTAGGACTCTGCCTCCAGCTCATGTCGTGATCCCAGGGTCCTGGGATCGAGCCCAGCATCGTCAGGCCTTCTGCTCAGTGGCAAGGCTGCCTCTCCCTCTGCCTCTGCCCGTCCTTACTACGTGTGCATGCACACTCTCTCTCTCTCAAATAAATAAAATATTATAAAAAAATAAATTTTCATATCAGGGTCACCTGAGTGGCTCAGTCATTAAGCGTCTGCCTCCAGCTCAGGTCATGATCCCAGAGTCCTGGGATCGAGCCCCACATCAGGCTCCCTGCTCCACAGGAAGCCGGCTTCTCCCTCCCCCACTCTCCCTGCTTACGTTCCCCCTCTTGCTGTATCTCTCTCTGTCAAATAAGTAAACAAAATCTTTAAAAATAAATAAATAAATAATTTGAAAAAGAAATTCTCATATCAAAACTCATATCTAATTTTTTTTTCAGCATAACAGTATTCATTATTTTTGCACCACACCCAGTGCTCCATGCAATCCGTGCCCTCTACAATACCCACCACCTGGTGCCCCCAACCTCCCACCCCCCACCCCTTCAAAATTCTCAGATCGTTTTTCAGAGTCCATAGTCTCTCATGGTTCACCTCCCCTTCCAATTTCCCTCAACTCCCTTCTCCTCTCCATCTCCCCTTGTCCTCCATGCTATTCGTTATGCTCCACAAATAAGTGAAACCATATGATAATTGACTCTCTCTGCTTGACTTATTTCACTCAGCATAATCTCTTCCAGTCCCGTCCATGTTGCTACAAAACTTGGGGATTCATCCTTTCTTTCTTTTTTTTTTTTTTTTTACAGCTTTATAAACATATATTTTTATCCCCAGGGGTACAGGTCTGCGAATCGCCAGGTTTACACACTTCACAACACTCACCATAGCACATACCCTCCCCGATATCCATAACCCCAAAAACTCATATCTAAATCAAAATTTAGAGGAAATTTTGAGCAATAATATAGGATCTGATAATTTTATTCATAATTAGTAGTTAGAATTTATTTTTTAAAAGCAAGCCTCCAAATATCCTATCCCATTTCAGCACAGTTTGAATAACACTTATGTCAGCAACTCAAAAATGGCTTAAGTTTGAGAAAAGCAGGAAAAAGTGGAGTGCGGTTTCTTTTAGATCAATTCTTTATAGAGGAAAAACTGAAAATGGTTATTCAAACCATCAAGGTGTCAGAAACCCAATATTAGATGTTAAGTAATAGAACTGTAACCTGTACGGAGTTCTCATTCATTCTAGTGAACCCTTATGATGTATTCTTAAAGTTTTGATTGAAAGATTCCCTCAGATTACTGACACTGATGAAAACTTGGCCTGAATAAAGCCTTCCTGGTGCCCAGATGGCCCGGGCATCACCGAGGATAGGTTTCTTTCTTTTTTTTTTTTTAAGATTTTATTTATTGGGATGCCTGGGTGGCTCAGTTGGTTAAGCAGCTGCCTTCGGCTCAGGTCATGATCCCAGCGTCCTGGGATCGAGTCCCACATCGGGCTCCTTGCTCATCAGGGAGCCTGCTTCTCCCTCTGCCTCTGCCTGCCATTCTGTCTGCCTGTGCTTGCTCTCTCTCCCTCTCTCTCTCTGACAAATAAATAAATAAAATCTTTTAAAAAAAAAAGATTTTATTTATTTCCAGGGTAGTCTTCTAGTGGACTCTATTGCAATCTCGTTATTCTTCTATATTTGGTCCTGTTCCATGTGTTTCTTTTATGATAAAGAAACGTATATCTAGTAAAAGACCAACATTAAACATCAGCCTAGCAGAGCGTTGATAGAATGCTGGACTCATGATGGTTTCAGCAGACTTGACTGACCTTCCCTGATTGACTCCAGGATAGGAAAGCAAACCTGACCAAGTCAGCACTGGATTTTCTTGTGGACCCAGTCAGGCTAGAACACAACTTCCAGCTACATGGGAAAATCATGACTCTTGGGAAAGAGACTGCAAAAGCAGCATTTACTCAACCAACCTGAAAATGGGTGCATGCTTTTAGAAAGGTTCTGAAAAGCTATCTAGAAATTCATGTACATTTCTGTATGGTTAGCTGCTACATGGGTATTTTAAGAAGCAGTCTGGGAAGTCACAGCAGGAACCTGGCTTTTGTGTTTCAAAAGTGCCAGCTTTCTTGAAGCTCAAACAGAAATAAAGGGGAAACAGCATCATTACCTGGTAGGTTTTTCAGTGTGACTCCAGCAGGAGTTCTCACCTTTCTAGCTCCAACACGCTTGCCTCCCCAGCCTTGTGAAAAAGAATGCTGTCTTGGCAGAACCTGAACCAAAAATAATGAAACGTGGTTTCAACATTTTCATGCCATTTTTACCAGGAAATGCTTTCATAGGGAGCATACTGGTCTCCTTAGAACATGTGTAACTCTTCTTTTGAGAACAGAACATTTCTTTATTCGGTGGCCTCAAGAGCCCTTTTACCTTCAGCAGGATGGAGGGAGGAAAGAAATGGAACTCCAGTGGAAAGGTAACTATACATCTCTGTCACACACTTTCTTGCTGAGCTACATAATGGTTTATAAGCTCTCAGCTGAGACTTACAAAAGTGTTCCCAATTGCTGGTTCAAGGTCTGTAGCCAGCTTAGAAATTGTTGAAATGTACAAAATAAATGAGGAGAAAAAAAACAGCAGGGAAGGAAATTCTAGGTCATGCTTTTAAGAGCTGCCTGACAAAAAAAAAAAAAAAAGAGGATGGGAACAATTTTAATTTTAATGTTCAGTTTTTTGAGGGTCACAATATGTGCATCTCTGGGACAAATGACTCGATGATCGAAGAGGGTTTAATTCTACATCTTACAAAATGCAAATCCACTGAATGATATGGAATCCTGCCAAATACCAATAATCCTCAATTGTGTGGCTCAGTTAAACCTCTGTTGCCCTCTCTCTTGTAACAGCAGTTAAAAAAAGAAAAAGAATTTTGAGTTGAGGTCAAAGACAGGAGACAAAGTGATGGCACAGCAAGAATAGTATATTAAATTTTCAAGACAGTCCTAAAATACCTGAAAGGAACCTGAGGAAAAAATACTGCAGTGCCCTTTGGAAACGATATGCTCATGGTGTCAGGTGAGGATACTCTGCTGTGCTAGGATATGGGATCATGGTTAGCATTTATCGTATGCACTATGGTTTTTCTGTTAAGGGATGCAGAGCCTAAGGTTTGCCCAAACTGAAACATTCCTATCACACTGCATCTCTTCTCCCAACTCTAATCACCCAACTTTGATTAATTTCTATTCACCTCTCTGATCTCGGTTCAAACTTCACTTCCTTAGAGAAGCCTTCCCCAACTTTGCCTCAACGGAGTTGAGGGTCCCTATAATGCACTCTATCTCCAGAGAATACACTTCACAGTTGATTTTGTATTATGAATATGGGATTGATGGCTGTCTCCCACCATCTCCTTAGAGTTCAACCTAGTGCCTGCCTTGGTAGCAGGTCTTCAACAGACATTGGCTAATGACTAAGTTTAGTGACAGATAGACAAGTAAACTGAAGAAACAATAGAACGGAGGTGCTGAGGTAAATCGATCTCCTACCTAGAGAGATAAGTCAACAGTCTTGACTCTGTTTCTAGACACAAACAGACCACCCTATGCTAACTTTTTTATATAGGAAATTCAGTAACATTATTTTCTCTCCCCACACTATAGAATTTCTGAGGCATGTTACCACTTTTCTGCCCATCTTAACATTTAGCACAGTGCCCACCGTTAAAACACATCCATTCTATATGAAGAAATTTAAGTCTTACCTGCCATGTGGTGTAATCATTCTGTACTTGGGATTGGTGGATCTCAAAGAGAGAGACTTCAGAGAAAGGAGGCTGCTAAGGCAGATGTGGGACCTCCACATTTTCTTTTGTGGTATATGCCACGACCGGCTATCACACAGCTCCTTGGTCATTCGACACCCTGGAGACACAGCACAGGACCTCTTCCTAAATGTGCATTAGCCCGGTTTTTTAATTGTGCATTTTTTTCAATGACCTGTGGTAATGGATTCATGCAAAAACTAGTCATCTCTAAGAACTTAAAGTTAGATGCTCAAAGCAGACTGTAAAACATAATTCTTCCTACCCTCACCCTTCTCCTTTCTGGTCATTACATAGCTGTAGAAGAGAGTACAACATTGAGGCAACTTCAGGGATGATTGTGGGGAGGAGTCTAACATCATGGAATCCCAGGGATGCTAGTAAAAACAAACATGACTGAAGCCATAAGTCAACAGCGATAATTCTGTAATGATCTAGCTCTCGAAATGGGAGATACTGGTATATCACTTATAATGGACGTCTGATTCAATGCTCATTTAAGTGAACCACTTAGTCCTTACTTTGCTTTTGGGTCTCTGCAAGAAAATTTTTTGTAAAATCCAGGGCATACCATCATGATTCTCAACTTTTCAGACATATACAGCCTTATTTTACGTGTGACCGTACAATTTGCATTTATTATATACTACCTTCCCTTTTGCTCTTTTTTCCCCTACAGACAGAAACAGTCCTATGTGTTCCAAAGCCCTGTCTAAACAATTCATAGTAATGACGGTCTAAAATACTTTCAGAAAAAATATAAATAAATAAATAACTTTCAGAACTTCCTTATTCAAAAGGCAATTCACTCTCTATATTCTAAAATCACCATTAGACATAGAATTATCTTGACTTATTTGGAAAAAATATTTATAATACTTACTTGCTCATTTATTCATGTATCTAATAATTTTTACGGTAGAAATATACATTTTCTTCTAGGAGTCAGTAGCCCCAAGTTTGAATTCTATTCTAGATGGTTCTATGACCTTTGAAATATAACTTAAGAGCTCAGTAACTAAGTTACTGTAGAACTAAGGGTTTAGACTAATGCACTGTAAAGTTCCTGACCAGATTTGATATTTAAGATTAAGTAATTATAATAATTGTTGACAGAGATGGGGGCCAGGTATTCTGCTTAGTATCTAATATATTTTATCTCACTCAGTATCTCCAACAGTCCTATAACATAGGTACTATTATTATTGACATTTTACAAATGAAAAAAGGAGACACAGGGAGGTTATATAACTTTCCTAAGATCATTCAACAGAAATCAGTGGGGCTGGAATGGAAATCCAGCTCTGACAAACTATTCTGCACAAATCAGAGGTCAGGGAGTGAAGATAAAATTAACTCAAATATTAAAGTCAGTCACTTCAGATAATCTCAGCGGTATCTCTGGTTATGAATATTATGGATTATTATGAATTATTCAATTACAGGGAAACAAGGAAGAGTATTTTATGTCTCCAGCTCTGTATGACCCCTAAGCTATATTTGACCAACACAACTCCCACAGACTCCACTCACCACAAGCCACCACATAAAAGTATGCACAGACTCATGTATGTACATGGACACACACAGTTCTGGTTCAAGGATATTTACCTACTCTAAGTCTAGCTTACATTATATAACGGTTTTTTGTAAAGCAACCCTTACATAATAAGATTGATGTGTTTGAAATATGGATTTTTCATTTAATTTCCACAGAAATACCTACAGATATAGCCACACACATACAGTCATTGGCCTGAAACTATTTAAAACATTTTCTTATTACCAAATTTTTTTTTTCTCTTCAAATTATTTTTGCTTAAGGCAGCAACAGACAAAAATCAAAAAGACTGAGAAATTATGATGACACAGAAGGAATCCAGAAATAGGAGTCAGAGGACTTAGATTTGACTTTCAAGCCATGTGACCTGAGCAAGTCCTCTTGATGCTTCATGCCTCAGTTTTACCATTTGTAGCATGGGGACAATGACAGTATTTACCTCAACAGGTAGCTGGGGTCTTAATGAATTAAAAAATATTTTAAGAAAACATATGTGAAGTTGCTTAGAGTGTAGATCTTAGTTCTCATCATAATAAAAAAAATAATAAAAGTGTAGGTTATAGGTTAAGTTTGGGTTAAGAGAATATACTTAATTTTGTTATTTAATCTTGAACTCATTTAAAGAAATTGTTGCTGTAGCTTATCATTTAAAACACACAATATTACTATAGAGGTTAGAAATGTTTTTACCACTTTTTTCTTCTAGTATAATTAACATACAATGTTATATTAGTTTCAAGCGTACAGCATAATGATTCAACAATCCTACTTTTTTAAAAGTGATTTCAGGGGCGCCTGGGTGGCTCAGTGGGTTAAGCCGCTGCCTTCGGCTCAGGTCATGATCCCAGGTCCTGGGTTTGAGCCCCACGTCGGGCTTTCTGCTCAGCAGGGAGCCTGCTTCCTCCTCTCTCTCTGCCTGCCTCTCTGCTTACTTGTGATTTCTCTCTGTCAAATAAATAAATAAAATCTTTTAAAAAAAAAAGTGATTTCAGTGGGGCCAACAAAAGTTTCAGGGTAAGAACAATGTATTTTCTTCTAGACCTGACTATCTGGAAAAGAGAAGGTCTTTCTAAAAGTATGTATTCAGTTTCAGTATTAGAAATGCCTTCCAAGCACTTTCACCCAGAAGCAAGTTAGACAGTGTTTTGCTCAAACATAATTTTTCTTTTTATGCAAATCCTTTTAGAGAAGTTGAATGTGATGCCTTTATATGTTTAAAAAGAGAAAGGACATTCATTTAATTAAAAACAAAAAACTAAACAGGATACTGATCTAAAATGTGAATGATCCTTCTTTTTACTCCTGACTCATCAATTTTGAAAGAAGTTTCCATAGACTGTTAGAAGTGTTAAAAATTTAACATGTTCTAATATTCTTTAGTAAGTTATTTCTTCGCAAATGTTATAATGTGGACAAAAAATGTGCATAAATTCCCAGTCACTAGGTTAAACAGTTACCTTAGCTATTAGAGTACATATACTTATTATTTCCGGTAGCAATTCTTCAGTTAAGCTAATAACATATTCTCACTTTATTTAAGTAATTTCAAATTTCATTAAAGAAAAATAAAAAATATTCAGAATTTTAGCAGAATGATAAATGTAGTTGTCCCTTAGTCAAATATATGAGTAATTAACAGAGAATTATATACCCAAATATTACTTAGAAATGGATGGAAGAAACGATACACACACCTCTATAAATAAATAGGTATAAATATATAAGTTAAATCAAGCATACAGAAACAAATTTTTTAAAAAACTGAGTATTTGTCAAATCTCTCCAGGAAAATACTTTCTAAATTTAAAAGTCATACAAAAATCTCATAAAATAAATGTTGAGGGATTTCACTTTCAAAAACAATGTGCTGGGTAATTTGAACCAGCCCTCCTACTGAGAACAACTAGAAAAGCTGAATAGGTTACAAAACATATACTTGAAAGCTAGGAAAGGCTAAAATATAGTGAATAATTAGCTGCTCAACATTGTGGAATTCAGAGAGATGAATCTGTCATTTAAGGACACTTTTGCCCTTTCTAATGCAGCAGGAAGACTGATTAAGTTGAAAGTCTCATAAAGTTAGGGATCAAACATTGAAGTACAATAGCCAAGGATGAAGGTCCTGATTAAACATCAACCTTTAAGTAGGAATCCGGGCTGTACCCTAATAGTCATGGAGAACCAGAGGTAAAGAAGAGTTAGCAGGGAATACAGCCCAGCTTTGCATCATTCAAATAACTCTGAAAATTTATTCCTTGAAATTGAATTGAAAAATATCTGAAATTGCTACTGAACGGAGGTGAGAAGAATCAGATAACTTTTTTTCTCTATAAAGATAATTTCCTAGGACTTAAACTATTTCTATAAACAAGTTTTCAAATACCACAGCAAGGGGCACCTGGGTGGCTCAGTGGGTTAAAGCCTCTGCCTTTGGCTCGGGTCATGATCCCAGGGTCCTGGGATCAAGCCCCGCATTGGGCTCTCTGCTCAGCAGGGTGCCTTCTCCACCCCCCGCTCCGCCTGCCTCTCTGCCTACTTGTGATCTCTGTCAAATAAATAAATAAATAAAATCTAAAAAAAAAAAAAAAAACCACATCAAGTGACCATCAGTTGGGATACACCATGGATGAAGAGATATAGGATGAGAGAAAACACCATGAATGACAAACAGTAAAAACGACAGTGGAAGGAAATCCACAGAGGCTCCATATATAAGAAGGATAAGCCATAGACTTTAAAATAACTGTTCTTACTATGTTTGAGGGCATAAGAAAAACTATGGCAAGAATTAAAAACTATTAAAAAATTAAATAGCTGATGTGAAAAAGAAGAAAAAGGGAACTGCATAACCAAAAATTTTAACAGAAATTAAGAACTCAGTGTTTGGCTTCAACAAACTGAGCCGAAGAAACAATTAGTGAACTGGAAGATAGCTTTAAAAAAAAAAAAAAAAAAAAAAAAAACCTATGATAAAGCAAATAATGGAAAACCAAGAAAAGCACTTGTGAGACATAAAGGATATAGTGAAAACATTACCTACAATAATCAGAATTTCAAAAGGAAAGTTAAAAAAAAAAAAAAAAGAATGGATCAGGTACTATATTTAGAGATAATTCCTAAGAATTTTTCAAGACTAATGAAACTGTTTAACTCACAGATTAAAGACCAATGGACTCCAAGGTGGATAAATTAAAAAATTCACATCTATGGTAGGCAAAATTCTGAGATGGCTTCCAAGACTCCTACCCCTTGGTGTATATACCCTGTATAATTCCCTCATACCCTAGCATATATAGCCTGTATAATCCCCTGCCATGATGAGACCTGTGAATATGATGGAATAATCCCCTGATTATAGGTTACAGAACATGGCAATGTTGACCAGATAGCTACTACCTGTAGTTATGCTAAATTATATGACTCACTAGTAACAGAATGGAGAAAGATTTTCCTGCTGGTTTTGAATAAGTAAGCTGACATGTCAGATGGCCACATGGATAGGACCTGATGGCCTCTAGAACTGAGAGCAGTCCCAGCTAGTAGCCTGACAAAAAATAGGGACCTCACTCTTTCTACTGCAAGTAATTGAACGCTGCCAACAATCTAAATGGCCTTGGGAGAGGATCCTGAGACTCAGATGAGATTGCAGCCCTGACTGAACCTTTCACTGCAATCTTGTGAGCCCTTAAGCAGAAGACCCAGTTAAATATGCCAAAATCATGGTTGTGACTGTGTTGTTGTAGGGTTCTAAGTAAAACTTTTCCTTTTCATTATTTTCTAACTTTTCTTCAATATTTTGTATTCATTTTAGTATTTTAATTTCATTTATTTCATACTTGACTTTTCTGAAGATATTACAAATGGAATTTTTCTGAGTCAGGTTGGCATGAATTGGAAGTTTTCTTGAAAACATACTTGCACCCTTTCTGATCTTTATTTTAAATATTCATTTCTAAATCTAATTGGAATCACTGATCTAATACCTTATCCATAGCTCATTTCACTTCAAATACAAAATACCTTTGGTTTTCTCCCCACAATCCACCACACTATTAAATGAGTACTTATTTCCTAACTCATTAAGTGACATATTGCTAGAAATATTACTCCAAATAGGAAATGGAAAATAAAACTCCTTTGACCTTGTTTTGACTTTCATAAAGAAAAATGACAAATTTGAACATGCGTGTACCACATGACAATAATTTATTTCCTGGATAAGTGAAGTGCTCTTTGAAGATTAATGGTTCATTCATGTAATAAAATTTACCAAATTTTTCTTTCATGGCTCCTGGATTTTGTTCACCGTTTAGAAAGTTTTGCCATGTGAAGATCATTTTTCTTTAATTCCTACATATCTTCTTATATTATTTTTATGGTTTCAACTTATTTCCACATTTAAATTTGATCCACATGAAATTTGGTGGTAAAAATTAGTAAAGATCCACCTTTATTTTTCCAATTTTCCTGACACAATTTATCAAATAATCCATCATTTTCTTAAAATGTATGTTTTATTATATTTTCACACATTTTCATGATATTTTCATATATTTCCATTTCTATATCTTGGTTCAGTTTTATTTCATCAATCTTTATACCTATGTTTATTCTTATACCAACCATCTTATTTACTGCAGCATAGTGCACTAGTTAAGAGCATCAGATTCTGGAGCCTGATTATTTGGGTTTGAAGCCTGGTTCTTCTGCTTACAAGCTGTGAGACCTTAAGCAAATTACTTGACCTCTCTGTGCCTTGGTTTTCTTTTCTGTAAAATGCAATAATAATATAGCACGTTCCTAATAGGTTATAAGAATTGCTACAGGATAGGGGCACCTGGGTAGCTCAGATGATTAAGCGTCTGCCTTTGGCTCAGCTCATGATCCTAGGGGCCTGGGATTGAGCCCCACATTGGGCTCTCTGCTCAGCCGGGAGCCTGCTTCTCCCTCTTCTACCCCTCTCTTCCCACACTTGTTCCCTCTGGGTCTCTTTGTAAAATAAATAAAATCTTTAAAAAAAAATTACTACAGGATAACATTTAATATATATAAAGAACTTATAACCATGTATAGCACACAATAAATACTACCAAATGTTTATTAAATAAACACCATTAACATCTATAATGGTGTGCTGTTTTGTTATGTATTATTTTCCAAATTTTCTGCATATTCTTCTATGTTTATTTTCCATGTGAACTTTAAATGTCAAAGATTAATGTTTCATCTTTATTGAGTTCATATTAAACTTATAATTTATATAGTATTGGTATTTTTACAATAATATCTTTCTCTCCAAGAACAAGGTATGTATCACTACATTTGGTCAAGTTGCCCTGGGGGGTCTTAGAAGCAATTTAAAATTTTCACAAAGATTTTACAAAATTCTGCAAGGTTTATTCATAGATTTTATATCTCTGGTCATTACTATAAATGTAATCTTTCCATTATGTTTTGGAAACATAACCATTGCTTTTTGCATATTAATATGGTAATCGGCTACTTTAAGGAGTTCTTGTCTATTGCTTTTATTATTTTATCAGCTAATTAATTGGGGTTTCTCTATATATGGTTGTTAGGACTGAATTTTATCCCCACAAAACACATATATTGAAGTCCTAACCATGAATGTGATGATATATGGACATCAACCTTTGAGAAATAATTAGGTTTAGATGAAGTCATGGGGGTAGTGTCTTTATGTCCTGGAAGGTCCCAGGCACCCCAAGAAGTATGAGAATATTATCTTGTCAAGACCTTTCAACCTGGGGTGCCTGGATGGCTCAGTGGGTTAAGCCTCTGCCTTCAGCTAAGGTCATGATCTCAGGGTCCTGGGATTGAGCCCCGCATTGGGCTCTCTCCTCAGCAGGGAGCCTGCTTTCCCTCTCTCTCTCTCTGCCTGCTGCTCTGCCTACTTGTGATCTCTATGTGTCAAATGTATAAATAAAATCTTAAAAAAAAAAAAAAAAACTCTCAACCTATGGTATTTTGTTGTGGTAACCTGAGCAGACAAATAGTCGAATCATTTAAAAATAATTGTCATTTGCCTCTTTCCTTCAATTTCCATACCTCATTTTTTTTTTTACTTAATTGCATTAGCAAGAACATCCAGAAAAATATTAAATATTAGTGATGACAGAACAGCTCTGGGGCACCTGGGTGGCTCAGTGGGTTAAGCCTCTGACTCTGGCTCAGGTCCCGATCTCAGGGTCCTGGGATCGAGCCCTGCATCAGGCTCTCTGCTCAGCGGGGAGCCTGCTTCCCCCCCTCTCTCTGCCTGCCTCTCTGCCTACTTGTGAGCTCTCTCTCTCTGTCAAATAAATAAATAAAATCTTAAAAAAAAAAAAAGAACAGCTCTAATACTTCACTACTAAACATAATAATTAAGGCTTCATTTTCAGCTTTGCATAATGTCACTAATAATGATAATAGCTAATAATTATTGAATACTTAGTGTATTCTGTGCCCTTCATATATACTGATTGAATTAATCCTCACATTAACGCTATGAGGAGATCCTATTGTCTCCATTTTGCAGATAAAGGAACTGAGGCACAGAGAAGTACAAAATGTCCGATACCCTCCTCCCAAAACAAGACTTGCACTAACTACAACATTATAGTTTTTGTTTTATGTATCTGTTTCCTCACTATTCTATACTTGTGGAGGGTTGACTTTCTTAAGACAAAGCCTGAATACATTACACATTCAGTAAATGTTTGCTTAGTGAAGGAATGAAGGAGTTGGTTTCTGAGAAAACAATGGATTCTGCTTTGGGGATATGACAAATGTGACTTGCCTGCAGAAAGTCTGGGCAATATCCTATAGACAGTTGAATGAACATCATGAGCTGGGAAAACATCTTGGCTCAAGCTAAGGTTTGCAGTCTCAAATTCTATTTTAATTATGGGGCACCTGGGTGGTTCAGTGGGTTAAAGCCTCTGCCTTCAGCTCAGGTCATGATCCCAGGGTCGTGGGATTGAGCCCCGCATCGGGCTCTCTGCTCAGTGGGGAGCCTGCTTCCTCCTATCTCTCTCTCTCTGCCTGCCTCTCCGCCTACTTGTGATCTCTCTCTCTGTCAAATATATAAATAAAATCTTTAAAAATTTTTCTATTTTAATTATGATTTTGCTCATACTACCTAATATTAATTTTACATCTTATTATTAAAGATATTGAAATGCTAGTCAGTAGAGAATTCCATTTAATAGGAGCTTTGAAGTCATGAGAGTGGTTGAGAACACACAAAGAGGACATGTAAAGTGAGCAAAAAAATGCGAGGAATGGGCACATCATGTTATTTCTCCCCAGTACTGAGGATATGGCTAAACAATGTGCCTAGGAAACAGGGAGGATAATTTCATGCCAACACATTTTCTTAACAGATTTTTCTCAAGAAAAATGTATATATTTTTAAACTATTCTAGGCTGAACAAGAATAAATTGTCTGGAAAAGAATTTTTTCTCAGCTCCACAGGTACACTCTATTACCTTATTCTTCCCTTCAGTGATCCTTATTGTTTTTCCCACTGTTGGTTTTACTTAATCTACAGCAAATGCATTTACCTATCGCTTTATTTCCTACTGCATTATCTAAATTTCCCCCCAGTGTCTTTAGTATTCCTTCTGACGTAGATAACCAATTCATATCTTAAAACCACTGACTCATCAGAATAACGTAAAGCATGAAAAACAAATTTGGCATTCAGTGGAGTTGCAGGCTCACTGACGGAACCAGTTGTTTTTGTTTTTGTTTTAAAGATTTTATTTATTTATTTGACAGACAGATCACAAGTAGGCAGAGAGGCAGGCAGAGAGGGGGGCGGGGAAGCAGGTTCCCCACCTAGCAGAGACCCTGATGTCAGGCCCGATCCCAGGACCCTGGGATCATGACCTGAGCCAAAGACAGAGGCTTTAACCCGCAGAGCCACCTAGGTGGCCCTTGATAGAACCAATTTTAATGAGAGCTACCAATGCAAGGTACAAGCCAGATGCCAGGGCCTAGGAAGTCTAGGTGAGTCAAGATCAAAGGAAACCCAGGCACAATGACAGAGTAAGTTTGCAGAAGCCAGACTTCAGTGACCTGTGTCAATTTCTGCATCTCCCTATCAATACTAAATGCCACAACCATGGCCTCCCTGGAATTCCCAGAAAACATGTTTGTTCAGAACTGAGTTTAACCACAGAATAGGGTTAAGAGAATTCTACTGTCAAATCTAAAATGTAAATAAACGAATGAATGAATGAATGAATGAATAACAGACTACCTTCTATATCTATACCCATAATGCCATTTTGTCTGTTGAGTGATTTTTGTTGCTGCTGTTTGGAGTGGGGTGTGCTTTAAGAAATTTTTGCTGATAAAAACAGAAATGCCAATCAAGACTAGGTTAAGCAATAGAAAATTTTTTTCTGTTACATAAAGGGAAGTCTAGAAATTGATTCAGCAGCCTGGGATGTTAACAAGAATACAAGCTCTTGGGCTCGTGGGAGGCTCAGTCGGTTAAACGCCTGCCTTCTGCTCAGGGCAAGATCCCAGGGTCCTGGGAGCCCCGCCTCCAGCCCACCACTCAGCTGGGAGTCTGCTTCTCCCTTTCCCTCTCCCCCTCCCCCCTACTCGTACTCTCTTTCTTCTTTCATAAATAAATGAAACTTTAAAAAATAAAAAGAATACAAGCTCTTTCCATTTTTTTACTATGCTGAGCTTGTTTTTCCCTACTCTCCAAGGCCAGTCTACCTCAAGGCTGTGGCTGCTAGCCAGCAGGAACTAGAACAGTAAGTTCCCTTAATCACGTTACAACAGGAGGTGAAGAAAACATCTCCCCCAGTTGGAGACCGTACGATGCTCATTCTGTCAAATTGGGCAAACCTAATAAGACACAATAAAAGCTACTGGGCATATTCTATGTACTCATCCTCACTCATACTAATCAAGATCCAGCCCAAGGGTTTCAGATGGGAAAGATTTATGAAAAAAGAGAGTTTTATTTGAAAAAAGGGGAGAGGGGAAATTGAAACTAATGGGTCCTTTACATCCAATCAGAAAATCTGAGGTAGCAATTATAGGCACAAATTTTGCTGTGATTTTCCAACCTAGTATATTCTGTAAGTTTATTGCTATATAAAATCTTTTTATTATATCTTAAAATACCTTAGTTTGTTTGAATATACTTTACAAAACTACAGATTTTCATTTAAGATAGAGTGGAATATGATTCCATTACATTTTAGAGTCATTTTTTGACCAGAAAAAAAGTACAACTAATTTTCCAAGGGGAAAATGTATAAACTAACAGAGATCCAGCAAGCAAATAATACGAGATACACATATGCTTCTGCATTACAAAAAGTAGAGAGATAGAAACTCTTTAGAATAGTTGTTACTTTCAGGGGTGCCTGGGTGGCTCAGTTGGTTGAGTAGATGACTTCAGCGCAGGTCATGATCTCAGGGCTTTGGGCTGGAGCTCTGAGTGGAGCCTAGCATACTGCTTGCCCCTCTTCCCCTCCCTCACTCACACACAAGCAAGCACTCTCTCTCCCTCTCTCTCTCCCAAATAAATAAATAAGTAAGCTCTTTAAAAGTAATTAGTGACTGCTTTCTGAGTCAACCAGTGGCATAATTTATTTATTTCAATATTTCTTGTAGCACCTATAACCATTATTGGTGGTTTTCAAAATGATGTTAGTGCAGAAACATCTTTTGCAAATGAAAGCTTGCAAGAAATGCCAGTGTATAAAACAAGCAAAATTGGAATTGCTCTGACTGAAGCAGCAGTTCTACCTACTTTGTCTCCTTTCACCATCGTGGATATCAGCAGGGGTGGGGCTGACAGTGCTATGAAGCAGCTCAAAAACAACTGACCTATATTATTGCCAAATATCATGGAAGGAAAAAAATCTAGAGGGCTCTTGGAATTAAAATGACATGGCAATAATGCTAATTTTTCTCTGAAGATTCAGATTTACATCCTCCTTACATTAATTTTACATTTATTATTAAAGGTGCAAAAATGCTACACAAGACAGAATTCCATTTAATTATCAAGGGCATGCTATATTGTGAACAAATATAGTAAAAATGTCCATGTTAGAGTATATGATAACGAAACTTCATGTTGAAAAATAATGATTCTTGGGCGCCTGGGTGGCTCAGTGGGTTAAGCCTCTGCCTTCCAGTTCAGATCATGGTCTCAGGGTCCTGGGATCGAGGCCCGCATCGGGCTCTCTGCTCAGCAGGGAGCCTGCTCCCCTCTCTCTCTCTTTCTGCCTGCCTCTCTGCCTACTTGTGCCTACTAATGATTCTTTTGCGAATGCATCGTTATATATATCGCTCTTGTATGTGAGGTTTTTTCTTACCACTTCATCTTATCAATTATGTACTGCAGATCAATTTCCTTCTAGTTTAATTATGATTTTGCTCACACACTTGCTATTACCAAATCAATACAGGAAAATAAAATGCATTATAAGTAAACATGCCATTATGTGGCGGCACTGTAAAAAATTCCAAATAAGACATTTGTTGGAATCACCATAACTTTTCTTCAACATGATAAAGAGTTTAGTTTACCCCTATATTTAAGTATTGTGTATGTAGGAATTGAGATGGCTTTTGAGATTTGTCATGATTTAAGGAGAGCAGGTCAAGACTTATCCCTACACACACACACACACACACACACACACTCTCTCTCTCTCTCTCTCTCTCACATGCACCAATCCTAATGACCAGTCACTGGGTCTAGGTGCCTTCAGGGAGAAGGGTGGTACCTAACCTTGAGTAAGATAGCTATTTCTGGTGAGGATATTCCTAGGGAGGGTTCAGCTGTGAGTCAGCAGCAGCAAACCTTCTCCACAGCTGGTGAAATGAATGTCTTGATCCTGAAGGGAGAATGGTGATGTACCACCAAATCAACTCTGACTCCAGCTCTTTCTTCTGAAAATTGATCATTGAAGAGAAAAATTAAAAATCCTAAAAAAGACCACAGGCAGTAATTTTTCTGACATCAACCATAGCAACATTTTTCTAAATATGCCTCTTGAGAAGGGCGCCTGGGTGGCTCAGTGGGTTAAGCCTCTGCCTTCAGCTCAGGTCATGACCCCAGGGTCCTGGGATCAAGCCCCAAATCAGGCTCTCTGCTCGGCAGGGAGCCTGCACCCTTTCTCTCTGCCTGCCTCTCTGCCTACTTGTGATCTCCTTCTCTTCGTGTCAAATAAATAAATACAATCTTTTTTTCAAAAATTAAATAAATATGCCTCGTGAGGCAAGGGAAACAAAAGCAAAAATAAACTATTGGGACTACATCAAAATAAAAAGCTTCTGTACAGCAAAGGAAATAATCAACAAAACTAAACAAAACTAAAAGGTAACCTACAGAATGGGAAAGGATATTTGCAAACAGTATAAAACACCATTATTCTGTTTGTGAAAAAGAGATTATATCTGAGACTTCTAGCTCCAAGATGAGGCTGTTTAAAATTCTAGCCCAATCTGCTTTTTTAACTGAAACTCCCATTAAAATATGCAGGGGGAATTTCACTCTCATAACCAACTTACTACAAGGTTGAATCCTCTAACTATATATTTATACTAATTTCTACAAATCTAGAGACTTGGTCAAATTGGAGCTAAGGTTAATATATGTTTGAACACTCAGAATTTTTAGATAGGGTGTCATAGTATTGACTAGAAATATCACTGATATCAAATTTGAGGAGACAGGGTGAAAGATGGAGAAGATTGGGTGTGATTGGAGTCAAGTGTTTGGGCAGAGGAAAGTGTCAGAATCCTGATATCACCAGCCTTTAAATGAAATAGGTTCTTTCATTATGAAGTTGTTCACCATAATGGAGATAACTCAGAATCCTGATATTCTCCTTTACAAACCAAGGATGCATAAGTAAGCCTTACCACCTCTCTTTCTTTCTGTCTATATTTCAGTGCAGCTCATACTATTGAACAAACACTAGTTGTGTCACATGAAGCATGCACCCTTTTCTCCAGCTCTGGATTTTTGTGTTTCTATCTTAATTATACATTTGTGATGTTCTCATTGTCATAATAAATGAGATTTTATAGGACAGTCCTTAACCATTTGGGGGTTACAGACTCCTTGGAGTATCTATATCACTCAGGGTTCTATTTGTAAGCAATGAAAGCCAATTCCGCCATGTTTAAGTGGAATATTGACTCACTGAAGGAATATTGATGGTTTCTAGAATGGAGGTTTCAATATGAGAGGTAAGCAAAGCTATGAGTTCCAAGACAGATAAAGGAAAATGTAAAGGAAAAATATCCAATACGAAATCTCTAATGAATGTAGATTCTTCCCAGAAAAAAATATACACATACAATGTTTTTATTCATTTCTGAAGGTTCTTGAATCTTTAAGACCCACCTGTTTGACTGCTAGAGGAAAAAAAATGGGACATGTTGGTGGTGGCTGTCATCATTGTTTGAGAAAATGAATCCTGCTACACAATATAAAGCCTACAGAGAATTAGTTCTAATTTTCTAAATAAAATATTCAAACTTATTTATATATCAAGTTGCATTCTAGATGAGGAGTGTGGGTATAGCTGCATGTTTACAATGAACTTATATGAATTACCTCTTCCCTTATGAGTGTTATGTCCATAAAATTCCTCAATTATCATCATGCTAATGAAAAGAAATTTTTATTATTATCAATGTAACCATAATATTAATCAGGGCCCCCTGTCCTGTCAGCTTTGAGTCCTTACCTATGAGCTGCATCATATATATATATATGTGTGTGTGTGTGTGTGTGTGTGTGTGTGTATATTTTTATATATATATATACATGTATATATATACATGTATATATATATAAAATCCAGCTCTCAAAACTAACTTCAAATGAATTTCAATTTTTTTTAGTTGAATCTCTAAATAAATAATAGGGAGAATTTAATTCACAATCCATGACAGTATCTGTTAAAACTTCCTCTCCTATTCTTCCTTCCGTCGGATTCTCATATACCCTAGTTTCTCAGGAGCAGTGCTTTCCAATAAAGTAGCCACTAGCCATATATAGCTATTTAAATTTAAATTAATTAAAATGCAATGAAATCTAGCATTCTGCAGTCACACTAGCCATATTCAAATATTCAATAGTCCCAGACATGTTAGAAACAGAATAATTCCATAACTGCAGAAAGTTCTATTGGAAAATACTGCTTGAGGGCCTCTCACCTGAACAAAGCACCAGCCTCTTCCTGATACCCACCCAAGTAGCCATCTGCACCCCCAAACTTCCTCAGCAATTTTGAAATGAAATGGCAGGCACTTTCTTTCAAACTTTTTTTTTCCTTTCTTCCACTTTAGTTCACAACATTTACATGTTAAGATGCAATCACATCAATATAACAATTACTATCATTTATTAAATGTTTTCTGATGCACTCATCACTTCTAAGAATCCAGTAACCCTTCAGAAGTAAAAGTACTTCAATTTCATTTAAAGAATAAAAATTAGGCTTGGAGAACCAGAGCTAGATACATTATTTCCTCCCTGTAAGACCCATGTTCTCTCCTCTCTACCATATTGTAGTTCTCTGAAGATATAAAAATGGACATTCCCATAGCAACACAAGCAGACAAGGGTAAAATTCCCAAAGATCTCCCTTAAATAGGTTAAATGAAAAGCCTCTGACACAAATATATTTTTGGATAAACTCTTTGAGGATAGAAAAACCTCCTTGATCATGTCCCAGCACGGTCTGGACATAGACATTTTAAAAATTCACAATTCGTTATAAAAATGACTAAAAAATGCTTTCCATTTTGGACTCCCACAACGCTTTCCAACTCTTCCAGTTTGGTCTTAAAAATAAGTACAAAATGTATAATCAAATAAGCAGATGGAAAAATGCCAGTTTTATCCTCATTACTGACAGTCTATGCAAAACCATCTGATTTTAATCTTCCCACTTGATTTACCTCATGTTTTAAAAATTCATCCAGCCAGTGAGGAATAAATGCAAAACAAGTATAGTGTTATGTTCTAAGGCTTGCCAGAAATTCAAATGTAAGCATTACCAGTTTGCTATAAAAATCAAGGTAAGGAATGTTTTAACTCCACAAGCAAAAGCAGAAAGGCACTTATTTCCCCTCAAAAATCATGTTAAGATGGGGCGCCTGGGTGGCTCAGTGGGTTAAGCCGCTGCCTTCGGCTCAGGCCCTGATCTCAGGGTCCTGGGATCGAGTCCCGCATCGGGCTCTCTGCTCAGCAGGGAGCCTGCTTCCCTCTCTCTCTCTCTCTCTCTGCCTGCCTCTCTGCCTACTTGTGATCTCTGTCTGTCAAAGAAATAAATAAAATCTTTAAAAAAAAAAATCATGTTAAGAAAAAAACACTTTCCTCTTCTGGAATTTACGGAGAATATAGTTTAGAAAATAAAACAGAAGAGAAAAGGGGGAAGATGGACCTTGCTAATCTCCCCGTTCTCCTTTTCCCTGTTCTTCAGCACATTTCCCTTTTGCCAATAGTAAAATTCATTCTTTAGAGTACATATTGGACCAAATTCTTGCCCAGAATATTGGTATTTATCTCTTACTGGCTTAGGAAGTGGATGTGTATCTCCAGACAGAATTTAACACATTCTTTAATCAAGGTATACAACACTATCGCATGCAAGGTGAATTGGGGGGATTATATTCACTAGTGTCTGGGAGCTCCTTACAAGCACAATATGTGATTTTAAACATTAATAAGAATTGCTTATTAATAAGGATAATATGATTTCCAAATACACTATCTTGTTGAGTAAAGAAAGTGTTGATTAGATTTTACTGAGTTTTGATAGATTATATATTGAGTTTATCCTACAAATTATCACAGAGCTAACATAAGAAAGACTTCCAACAGTGGGAAGAGACCACCACAGCTACTTTCAGGGTGTACCTAAGTCTCAGCTCAGCTGTGGTTGCATCTGTAACCCTGTTTTTTCCAAGCCTATTCTATATTTTTTTTAACCTAACTACAAACCTGAAATATTTTCCAACTCTAATGCCCTGGTTCTGCACTTGGCAAAACACTAAATCCTCAGGATTTTTTAACAAGATTTCTTATTAGTTTACAAACTAAGAAATGGTTCAATACTACTCTAGAATTAGCATTAATAGGATGTCAACAAATCAAAAGTCTTTGCACTCAACTTACCTCCATTCCCTTTCCAAGTCCAACTCCATATCATGTCATCCCTGACATCCATGTTCAAAGTAGCCTCTCCTTCCCTTCTATCTGCCACTATCACATACATCAAGTCTAATAAAATCATGAAGAAAATGAGTTTATTCCACGCTAATAGCATAGGAATTGACTAGAAGTCTAGAGATTCATTACCCAGCAAAGTCAAACAAAGCAACCAACTCAGCCAAAGGGGTCAAAAACTTCATCAGCAATTTCAATTCTTAAGTCACACTCTGGAAGACAGTGAAGTGGGCATCCCCTGTTTACCAAGATCATGCCTCAGCTAAAGAAATGCAGAGCACCTTGATTTATAGACACCCCCCTCAAACTGCAAGGAAATGGTAATTCCAAAACCAGAATCAAGCACTGTCCTGAAAAAGGGGGAATGCATAATAGGCAAATGTCCACTGCACCATTCATTTGACAACGCATCAGGCTCTGCCTACAAATATCCTCTGGTTTTCATTCTCAAATGTTATTTACATTCCTTTTTATTACATAACATTTGATGAATTTCTTATATTTCATCTCTCCTACTAAATTGTTAGCACCTCAAAGGCAAAAATAACATGTGTTTGAACCACCTACTACCTTGTACAAAACAAGTGGTCAATAATAGCTTATTAATTTAATACAAGAAGTTATAATTTCTTAAAGGTTGGCTTTACATCACAGTAAATCACTTTTGAGGTTTTTCAATAATTTATTTTGGAATCTTCTTAAAAAGTAAGGTTCTTAATATCTGCAGCTGTTTTTTCTTTCAAAAATATTTGGTATTTCCTTGGCAAGAGAAGCTGCTGGAATAGTTGCTGAGTATGAGAAGAACATGTCAACAAATGAGAAGCTTAGCATTCACACAGGGTTTATTTAAATCTTAAATATTTACTTCACACTCTAAAGACATCAGTCATTGCCAAGCAGGGAAACTGTGTCCAACATACTACAGGATCTGGGCTCCAAGAGTCAAATAATCTCTGACCACTTTCGCTTCTCCACAGAAAAACTGCCAATAAGACAGAATTATAACCATCTATAATGAACAAAAGTCTCTATATAAGTGGTTATCAAACAGAAACCCAGAGGCATATTCCCTACAGCTGCCCTGTATAGACAAAGTGGCCTATGATGGAAATGTGATGCTTCCCTTTCCATTAACTGGCTATTTCACCCTGGGTAGTATTCTCTCCCTTTCATCTTGAGCTTCCTCTCCTATAAGACAAACATGCTAGATTAGGACATCTCACCCGACTCTACTGTTCTCTGTATCTGTTTCTAGGCCTTTCATCTTCAAATGAGCCCCAAATCATACTTTACATTTAATAATAATAACAATGACTAACATTTATTGAGTTCACACTATGAACTAGCCTGAAAGTTCTACATAGTTGTTACTGTCATTTACCACAATCTTCACAGGTAACTATTATACCCATTTTATATATGAAAAAACTAAGGTTGCAACTAAGTAGTAACTAACCTAAGTTCACAAAATGAAGAAGTTTTAGGGTCAGGATTCATATCCAGTTTCATCTCCCTGCAGAGCTGCAGCTATTAGTACACCTACAGCCTTGTTAATATCCTCTGTCACCATACATTAAGCCATATTAAGTAGACTCGATAGTATCAACTTAAGTAACTATCTACAGGCATAGTTTCAGTGCACTAGCATAGATCAGTGAAATATCCACAAGTATTTTAATACTAGAACATGAATCTTTTTTTTTTTTACCATAGTAGTACATTATCATTTCTCCATCGTAACTCCTTCACTCAACAACACTACATTCAAATGTCCACACTGTGAAAGACAAGTAGGTGAGAAACTATCACAAAGACCATTGTCATGCATAGAATGTCTATTTCCATGGGTTGTATCCATATGAAGTGAGGCAGGAGAGTTCAATCTCAATTACTTGAAAGTAGTAGCTGTGAACATAATCTCAACATAATAAAGGCCTTATATGAAAAACCCACAACCAATATCATACTCAATGGTGAAAAACTGAGAGCTTTTACCATAAGGTCAGGAACAACACAAGAATGCCCAATCTCACCACATTATTCAACATGATACTGGGACTACTAGCCACAGCAGTCAGACAATGAAAAGAAATAAAAGGTATTCAAATTAGTAAGGAGGAACTAAAACTCTCACTATTTGCAGAGGGCATGATACTATATCTAGAAAACCCTAAAGATTTTACTAAATAAATAAATAAAACTACTGGGACTTATAAATGAATTCAGTAAAGACGGGATACAAAATCAATGTACAGATCTGTTGCATTCCTATACACTATGAAGCAGCAGAATGTGAAATTAAGAAAACAATCCCATTTATAATTCCACCAAAAACAATAAATATCTAGGAATAAACATAACCAAAGAGGTGAAAGACCTGTATTCTGAAAACTATAAAACACTGAAGAAAGAAATTCAAGACAGCGCAAAGAAATGGAAAGACATTCCATGCTTAAGGGTTGGAAAAACAAATTATATTAAAATGCCTATACTACCCGAAGCAGTCTACACATTTAATGTAATCCCTATCAAAATACCAACAGCATTTTTCACAGAACTAGAAAAACAATCCTAAAATTTGTATGGGAACAAAAAAGACCCCAAATACCCAAAGCGCTCTTGAAGAAGAAAAATGAAACTGGAGGTACCACAATTCCAGATTTCAAATTACATTACAAAGTGGTAGTAATTAAAACAGTATAGTGTTGGCATAAAAATAGACACACAGATCAAAAGAACCCAGAAATAAACTATAATTGATCTTCAGCAAAGAAGGAATTTGTATACAATGGGAAAAAGAGAGTCTCTTCAACAAATGGTGTTGGGAAAACTGGATAGCCACACGCACAACAATGAAACTGAAGCATTCTCTTTCACCATATACAAAAATTAACTCAAAAGGAATTAAAGACCTAAATATGAGACCTGAAACCATAAAAATCCTTGGAGAGAGTACAGGCAGTAATCTCTGACATCAGCCACAGCAATATTTTTCTAGATACATCTCCAAGGCAAGGAAAATAAAAGCAAAAATAAGCTATTGGGGATGCCTGGGTGGTTCAGTGGGTTAAGCCTCTGACTTTGGCTCATGTCATGATCTCAGGGTCCTGGGATCCAGACCCGCATCAGGCTCTCTGCTCAGCAGGGAGCCTGCTTCCCCCTTCTCTCTGCCTGCCTCTCTGCCTGCTTGTGATCTCTCTCTCTCTCTCTCCCTCTCTGTCAAATAAATAAATCTAAAAATAAAAAAATAAGCTATTGGGGCTTCATCAAAATAAAAAGCTTCTGCATAGCAAAGGAAACAATCAACAGAGCTAAAACACAACCTACCCAATGGGAGAGATATTTGCAAACAACACAGCTGATAAAGGGTTACTATTCAAAATATATAAAGCACTGATAGAATTCAATACCTCCAAAAACCAAATAATCCAATTAAAAAATATACAGAGATATGAACAGACATTTCTCCAAAGAAGACATACAGATGGCCAACAGACACATGAAAAGATGTTCAACATCAATCATCATCAGGGAAATGCAAATCAAAACCTCAATGATATGTCACCTCACACCCATCAGAATGGCTAAAATCAAAAACATAAGAAACAAGTGTTGGCCAAGATGTGGAGAAAAAGGTATCCTTATGCACTGTTAGTGGGAATGCAAACCAGTATAGTCATTGTGGAAAACAGTATGGAAGATCCTCAAAAAATTAAAAATGGAACTACCCTACAATCTAGGAATTGCACTACTGGGTATTTACCCAAAAAATATAAAAACACTAATTCAAAGGAATGTATGCACTCCTATGTTTATTGCAGAATTATTCACAATAGCCAAGATATGAAAGCAGCCCAAGTATCCATCAACCAATAAACAGATACCAAAGATGTGTACACACACACACACACACACACATCAAATACACATATAATAGTATATTATTCCACCATAAAAAAATGAAATTTGCCATTTGCAATAATATGGATAGAACTACAGAGTATAATACTAAGTGAAATAAATCAGTCCATGAAAGACAAATACCATATGATCTCACTCATATGTGGAATTTAAGAAATAAAACAAATGAGCAAAGGGAAAAGAGAGAGAGAAGGAAACCAAGAAACAAACTTTATAAAGAACAAACAGTTGGTTACTAGAGGTTAGCTGGGTTGGGGGGATGGGGAAAATAGAGATGGAGATTAAAGAGTACACTTATCATGATGAAAAAATAAAATTATTTTTTAAAAGTACTGGTTAGTTTTTATAAGCGATGTCTCTATCTGTGTTTGATTGTTTTTTAGGTTGAAGCAGGAGCCTTGCCTCAAACAAAATTGCACAAAAATTACTGTCACTCTCATTTTCTCAATACTGCCCATAGTTCCCTCATTCAGTAATGCTTCTCTCTTTTCATGCTTTATACTTCTGTCCTTTCTCTTTTTTAAAACCTATTCTTGAAAACCAGTGGGACACATAAATGTCTCAAGGTATTCAAGAATGAAAACAATTAAAAGATATGAGGGTTGAGGCCATCTGGCTGTTAAAATGGGTTAATTAAGAATATAGACTAGCTATGTCAACATAAATTAGTTGTTTCTTCCAGGAAACTTTGCCTGGGAAAGATAAAGCAGTAAACCAATTGGGGGATGGGGGAAAAAGAAAAAAATCTTTGCTGTTTGCTTCAGGAAATTCCCACTGATCAATTGTCAGAGACAAGAATCTGCTCACCCTGCCAAACACTTGGTCATCATACCAAGTTTACTTATCAGGGCTTATTTTAAGATCCTCAGTCACTAAGTCCATTAATCACAAACTATAGAATCACAGACTTTGCCCAATTCAAATCAATTCCTCATCTTGAAAGACCTACCTCAAGCCATTTGAGCTCTAACATGAAAGCCTAAAATTATACCACTTCTGACTTCATCCTTCTGAGACACTTTTAGGACTGGTGAGATCGTGAACTACCTTGCAGCGAGTTCTAACAAATTTAGCTTTGCTTTATTAATAGTTCAACTGGTGATTTGGGGAGGAATCCAACAGCACTATATATAAGGTGATATAACCCATGTTTCTCTAGGTCACAGAAATCTGGCAATAAAACTTTCAAGAAATAATATTTCTCTGACAAATAGTTAGTGGCTAAGACAGGAACCAAATATGCCCATCTAATCTGAATTGAGGGACTTCAAGTTCTCCAAAACTATGCAACTGTTTCTAGAAGATACCATGTGTGCCTCAACTTTAATTTTGAACAAGTTTTCTCAGTATCTACTCACTCCTGAGACTTCTGCTGCATTAAAAGTTAAGTGAAGGAAATGGCACTGTAAGGGAGCCCAGCTTCTCCCTTGGCTGTAGAAACTACTGGCATCCCCTAAAGTCACTAGCCTTACTGCCCACCATTTAGATCACCACTGTTTTAGCCTTCTGTAGCTGTTCCTGTGTTGAAAGCTGACCCAAATCAGTGCTGCACATATCACTGCTTCCAGAGCTGAAGTTAGAGAGTATTCACAGTGAGAGATGCTTCAAAAACTACAAGGTTACACTATGTAAGCCATTACCTGCTCCGCATATGTATATAATCAATGGGAGGCCACACATCCTCATTATTGTTGAGCATTTGGACCATCAGGGAAACAAGCAGGATGCAAAGTACAAAACGATATTTTACTCATTGATTCCATCTTTCATGCATACAATAAGCATTTGAGTGTCTTGTAACAAAAAGGAATTCATGAAGGGTCTTAAAGTGTTGGTATCCATCCAGTAGTTTTGGCATCCATTCACCACTCACTCCATATTTACTGAGCACCTTCTAGGTGTCACAGGCAGTGCAGCACTGAGGATTAAATGGACAAAAACAAAAACCAAACAAACAAACAAACAAAAACAGAGAGTCCTCACCAAGCCTAAAGGTGGAATGGGAAAATAGATAATGAAAAACTAAAAAATAGAATGAGGGGCGCCTGGGTGGCTCAGTGGGTTGGGCCTCTGCCTTCGGCTCGGGTTGTGGTCTCGGGGTCCTGGAATTGAGTCCCGCGTCAGGCTCTCTGCTTGGCGGGGAGCCTGCTTCTTCCTCTCTCTCTGCCTGCCTCTCTGCCTACTTGTGATCTCTCTCTGTCAAATAAATAAATGAAATCTTTAAAACAATAAAATAAAATATAGATGACGACTTCAAGGTAGGAGTAGACGGTAATGCAAGAGCAGAAGAAAAGGACCTCACGACTAAAGATGCATACAGACTAAAAGTGAAGGGATGGAAAAACAGTCATCATAAAGATAAAATTTACAAAAAAAAAAAAAAAAGCCAGGATAGCAATACTTATATCAGACAAAATAAACTTTAAAACTAAGACTATAACAAGGCACAGAGAAGGGCATTACATAATGATAAAGGGATCAACCCAACAAAAGGATATAACAATTTTTTTTAAGATTTTTATTTATTTATTAGAGAGAGACACAGCAAGAGAGGGAACACAAGCAGGGGGAGTGAGAAAGGGAAAAGCAGGCTTCCCACCAAGCAGGAGCCCGATGTGGGGCTCGATCCCAGGACCCTGGGATAATGCCCTGAGCCAAAGGCAGACACTTAATGCTTGAGCCACCCAGGTGCCCCAACATTTTAAATGTCTATGCAGCCAACACTGGAGCATCTGAATACATAAAGCAAATATTAACAAGCATAAAGAAAGAAATTGATGCTAATAAAATAATATTAGGGGACTTTTAGCATTCCACTTACATCAGTGGATAGATCATTCAGACAGAAAATCTATAAAGAAACAATATCTTTGAATGACATATTGCACCAGATGAACATAACAGTGTATAGAAAATATTCTATCCAAAAATTAAAGAATACATATTCTTCTCAACCACACATAGAACGTTCTCCACAACAGATCACAGATAAGGCCATAAAACAACCCTCAATAAATTTAAGAAAGTTGAAATCATATCATGCATCTTAGTGGTCATAATAGTATGAAATTAGAAATAAATCACAAGGAAAAAAACTGGAAAAAAAAAACAGAAACACATGGAGACTAAACAACATGATACCAACCAATGGGTCAATAAAGCAATCAAAGAAGAGCTCAAAAAATAAATGGAGACAAATAAAAACAAAAACACTATAATACAAAATCTCTGGGACAGTGAAAGCAGTTTTAAAAGGGAAGTATATAGCAATATACCTAAGAAACTGGAAAACTGCCTCAAGAAACAAGAAAAAAACATCAAATAAACATTCTTACCTTATACTTAAAGGAACTGGAAAAAGAAGAACAAAAATCCCAAGGGGTGTAGAAGAAAGGCAATAATAAAGATCAGAGCAGAAACAAGTAACTTAAAGACTTAAAAAAAAGAGAGAGAGAAAGTAAAATCAGTGAAACCAAGAGCTGATTCTTTGAGAATATAAACAAAATTGATAAACACTTAACCAGACTCATCAAGAAAAAGAGAAAGGATCCAAATAAAATCAAAAACAAGAAAAGAAACAACAACTGACACCACAGAAATACAAAGAATTAAAAAACAATACTAAGAAAAATTATATGCCAACAAACTGAACAACCTAGAAGAAAAACAAAACTGAACTGGAAATATATAGAAAATCTGAATAGATGGATTACAAGTAACAAAATTGAATTAATAACCAAAAACTACCAAAAAATAAAAACCCTAAATCAGATGGTTTCACGAGTGAATTCTACCAGACATCTAAAGAAGATTTACTACCTGTAATCCTCAGACTATTCCAAACAATAGAAGAGGTAGAAAAGCCTTCAAATATATCCTATGAGCCCAGCATTACCCTGATAACAAAACTAGTCAAAGATACCACAATAAAAGAGAACTACAGGCCAATATCCCTGATGAACATAAATGCAAAAATTGTCAACAAAATATTAACAAACCACATAGAAGAACATATTAAAAAGACTGTTCACCACGATCAGGTGGATTTATTCCTGGTATGCAAGGGTAGTTCAAGATGTACAAATCAATGAATGTCATACACCATATCAACAAAACAAAGGATCTAAATAGGATTATCCTAATCAACGCAGACAGAGTATTTGACAAGACTTAATAATTCATGATAAAAACTCTCAATAAAATGGGGCTAGAGAGAGCATACTGCAACATAGTCAAAGCTGTATATGGAAAACCCACAGCTAACATCATACTGAATGGTGAAAAAATGAGCTTTACCCTCTAAGGCCAGGAGCGAGGCAAGGATGACCATTCTCGCCACTTTTCCTCAACATAGTACTGGAAGTCCTAGTCACAGCAATCAGACAAGAAAAAGAAAGAAGAGGCATCCATGTCAATGAAGAAGAGATTAAACTGTCACTTTGCAAACAATATGATATTATACACAGAAAATTTTAAAGATTCTACCCAAAAACTGCTAGAAGTAATAAATGAATTCAGTAAAGTGACAGGATACAAAATTAATACCCAGAAATCAGTAGTGAAAAAATAATACCATTTAGAACTGTACCAAAAAGAATAAAATACTTAGGAGTAAACTTAACCAAAGAGGTGAAAAACTTCTACTCTGAAAACCACAAAACACCGATGAAAGTACCTGAAGGTGACACAAACAAATGGAAAGATTGGAAGAAATATTATCAAAATGCCCATATTATCCAAGCAATCTACAGATTCAATGCAGTCCCTATCAAAATACCAGTAGCATATTTCACAGAGATAGAACAAATAATACTATATATGGAACCACAGAAAACTGTGAATAGTCAAAGTAATCCTAAGAAAGAAGAACAAAGTTGGTGGTATCACAATTCCAGATTTCAAGATACACTACACAAAGCTGTAGTAATCAAATCAGTATGGAACTGGCACAAAAAAAAGACACATAGATCAGCCCAGACACCACAGAAATAAACCCACATTTGTGTGATCAATTAATTTATAATAAAGGAGGGAAGAATATACACTGGGAGAAGGATAGTCTTTTTAAATAAATGATGCTGAGAAAAGTGGACAGCTACATGTAAACGAATGAAATTAGACTACTTTCTAGCACCATACACAAAAATAAACTCAAAATGCATTAAGAGCCTAAATCCTAGAAGACAATATAGGCAGTAATTTCTCTGACATTAGCCATAGCAGTATTTTCTAGATACAACATCTAAGGCAAGGGGGAGAAAAAGCAAAAATAAACTATTGGGACCACATCAAAATAAAAAGTCTCTCTATAGCAAAGGAAACCATCAAAAAAACAAAAAGACAACCTACTGAAGGGGAAAAGATATTTGTAAATGATATAGTTGATAAGGGATTACTACTCAAAATAGAAGTACCTGGATAGCTTAGTCAATTAAGTGTCTGATTCTTAATTTCATCTCAGGTTGTGATCTCAGGGTTCTGAGATCAAGCCCCACGTGGGCTCTGTGCTCAGCAGGGAGTCTGCTTGAGATTCTGTCTCTCCCTATTCCCTGTCCTCCTGCCCCTCCCCCTACTCACGTTTCCTCACTCTCACTCTCTCTCACTCTTTCAATAAATAAAATATTTTTTAAATATATCCAAAATACACAAAGCACATACACAACTGAATATCAAAAAACTCCCAAACAATCCAATTAAACATTGGGCAAAGGACCTGAATAGAGATTTTTCCAAAGAAGATGTACAGATGGCCAATAGACACATGAAAAGATGCTCAACATCACTCATCATCAGGGAAATGCAATTCAAAACCACAATGAAATATCACCTCACACTTGTTAGAGTCACTAAATTCAGGACGATAAGAAATGACAAGTACAAATGAGGGTATGAAGAAAAAGGAAGCCTCATGTACTGCCGGTGGGAATGTATATTGGTACAGCCACAGTGGGAAATAGTATAGAAGTTCCTCAAAAAATTAAAAACAGAAATACCATACAATCCAATAATTCCACTATTGGGTATTTACCCAAGGACAATGAAAACACTAACTCAAAAAGTTAATATGCATTCCTACTGCAGTATTACTTACAATAGCCAAGATATAGCAGCAAACTAAAGGTCCATCAATAGAGAAATGGAAAAGGAAAACATGGTGTACACACACACCTCCACACCCCACACACATCCACATACAATGGAATATTAGACATCCATAAAAAGGTAAGATTGTGCCATTTGAGAAAACATGGATGGACATAGATGGTATTATGATAAGTGAATTAAGTCAGATGGAGAAAGATGAACACCATATGACTCCACTCATAAATGAAATCTTAAAAAAGGAATAAAGAAACAGCAGAATTATAACTATAAATACAGGGAAAAAATTGATAGCTCCAGAAGAGAGGAGTATGAGGGTTGGGCAAAAGAGGAGAAAGGGGGGGCACCTGGGTGGCTCAGTGGGTTAAAGCCTCTGCCTTCGGCTCAGGTCACGATCCCGGGCTCCTGGGATCGAGCCCCGCATCGGGCTCTCTGCTCAGCAGGGAGTCTGCTTCCTCCTCTCTCTTTCTGCCTTCCTCTCTACCTACTTTTGATATATCTCTGTCAAATAAATAAATAAAATCTTTAAAAAAAAAGAAGTCTTACATAAATAGACAAAGGATTGGCAAACAATCATAGATACATACAGTTGTAATTTACTCAACTTTTCATCTAGCAAGGGTTAACACTTTTTCCCCAAATTGCAAGTCAGTTATCAAATAAGAGATAGGCTAATGGAGAATAATACGGGTTTTATAACAAGAAAATGCTAGCAAGAGGCAATTAAATTCTCGGTACCTAAATCTATTTTCCTTTGTATCTTTAACAATTTAGAAACCTCGATCAATTCTAAATAGTGTTTTGCAGTCCACTGAGAACAAGTTTTCTCAAACTTTAACATGCATTAGAATGATTTTGTTAATCAGGCTTGTTATTGCTGGTGACCAAGCCCAAAATTAGATTCAGTAGGTCTTGGGTGGGCCCCAAGAATTTGCATTCCTAACAAATTCTAGGTAACATAAATACTACTGGTTTAGGGACCACACTTTAAAAACTATTATAGGTAGGGAGCTGGGTGGCTCAGTTGGTTAGGCAACTGCTTTTGGCTCAGGTCATGATCCTGGAGTCACGGGATCGAGTCCCGCATCAGGCTCCCTGCTCAGCAGGGAGTCGCTTCTCCTGCTGACCTCTCTCCTCTCATGCTCTCTCTCCCTCATTCTCTCTCTGTCTCTCTCAAATAACTAAATAAAATCTTTAAAATAATAATAATAATAATAATAAATTTTTAAAAAGTAAAAACCATGACAGGTCAATAAGACTTTCCTGAGCCAGTCTGTGACCAGTTTGATCATTTCAACTGGGATCTCTAGGACTCCCATCTGAAGTTGGTAGAATTAAATACCTGAACACGGAATCACTAAAAGGTATAAAAATAGTTCAAATTATTTTTAAAACTTCCTTTAACTTAATTCTGACATTTTTCACAATATAGTCTGTCAGCCATCCCTTTCTTTTTAATTTTTGATTAAAGGAGCATTTACATGTACATGATTGGATAAATGTTCATTGCTAAACAAAGCATTATGTGTATTCTGTTTCCTTTTTTATATAACTTTTTATTTTCCCTTAAATTAGTAATTGCCTCATTTTTAATTTGCTTAGTTTGCTATGACTTATCGCCATATGTGATAGATCTTTCAAATACTTAATGATAATATTTTCCAAATGATGAAATCCATTGGATAATCAAAGAGTACAAGTTTTTTTTTTCCCTAGAGACCCCACTCCATCTTCCTGTTCCAGTCTGACAGATAGTTTCCCAGGCTTGCTGCACAATCATTATCCTAGAAGTCCCTTTACCATTTTCCTGTGTTGGATCCACTATTTCCTAATCCCATACTTCTTATTTTTTTATTTATTTTACTTTCTTACACTGTTGAAACATATACTCTAGTTGTACGAAAAGAAAGGAGATAGGTGAGGTAAATTTTGTGTTGTTGCATACCTCGGGATTTCTGCATTTTAGATTAGCTGGGTACCGTTATTTTCGACTAATTTTTTTCACTTTAATTTTGAAGGCTGTGCTTTATTGCTTTCTATCTTCCATTGTTGCTAGTGAGAATTCAGATGCTATTATAATGTTCTTCTTCCTTTTTATGTGACTTTTGACTTTTCTCTCTTGAACTCTTAGAATCTTCTCTTTCATCAGGTATTCTGAACTTTCACACTAATGTGTCTTTTCTCATGGGTCTCTTTTCATGGGCTGGGCCCTGAGTGGACTATTTCTGTTGAGGGACTCACACCTTTCAACTCTGAGACATTTTCTTATACTGTTTACTTGACAATTTCCTCTAAGTGTCCAAGGAACTCCTATCAAGTAGATTTTAGAGGTCTTGTATGAATCCTTTCAATTTCTTGCAAATTCTTTCCAATTTCCCAACTCTTCATTTTGATCTTTTGTTTTGTTTTTTAAGTTGCCTTTTTCAGGGCACCTGGGGGTCTCAGTCAGTTAAACATCTGCCCTTGGCTCAGGGGTGATCCTGGGGGCCTGGGATAGACCTGCCCTGTACCAGGCTCCCTGCTCAGCGGGGAAGCCTGCTTCTCCCTCTCCCTCTGCTTGCTGCTTCCCTGCTTGTGCACGCATGCTCTCTCTCTCTCTCTCTTCCTGTCAAATGAATAAATAAAATCTTTTAAAATAAAAAAAAATAAAGTTGCTTTTTTCAACTTTATCTTTAAACCTTTCTATCAAATTTGTTTTTGTTCTTTTTTTATTAACATAATTCTATCAAATTTTTAAAATTAGATGTTCTTATATTTTACATGCAATTTTATTTTAATTAATTTAATTATTCTAATCAAATATTTGTTATATATTGAGTTTCTAGGAGTTCCTTCTTAATTTCTTTCAGAATATTCTTTAATCTTTGTCATCATAAGTATAGTTTCTTGGATTTTCTCTGCTGCTTTCCTGTATTATTTCTTTATCCAGCTTTTTTTTCATAATTTGATTTCTCTCTTTCATTTGGAAGCTATTTCTCTATGTCAGCAGATCTAAATATTAACCAACATCAGAATCATCTGAAAGCTTATTAAAACACAGATTGCAAGGTCCCATCCCCAGAGTTTCTGATTCAGTAGGTCTGGGGTGGGTTCAAAGAATTTGCACTTCAAATGAGTACCCAAGGGCTACTGATAGTACTTATCCAGAAATCAAACTTTTGTTCAAGGTGACTGGGGTTCTATACCTTGAAGAGTAAAGATGTCTATAAAGATGAATGACCTGATCTAGGCATTCCTTCTAGACTCTTCCTCAGAACCCCTGAGGCTATGATTTTAACCAAACCCCAAAATTCAGTGCTTTGTAGACTGGGCTCAGAATTGACTCTGGATGGTTGACCTAAAATTTTTAACATATTTCACATCTTGGTACAAAATTGCTGTGCAGATAAAACACACAAATACATAACAATATCACACTACTGTAATTCCAAAATTTGTGCTTGTAAAATACAGTTTTCATAGAAAAGAACAGAGAATAAATTAACAAGAAGTTTCCAGGAAAAGTTTAGGATTTAGGATGTCGCTCTGACTTTAGCTACTGTAAAATAAAAGAATGAGTAAATTGAGTAATACATCCTGATTATTCTTTACTAGCTATTGAAGTCTTCCCTGTAAATGGAAGTGTGAAAATTGAGTTGCAGCTTCTAAACAATCTGGAAATGATGTACAACTATCAGGAAAAGGGCACGAAATATATACTTTAGGAGTATCTCTCTCATAAAAGATATCATTTATAGTTTTCTCTTTTCATTGACTCCAATTCTCTAGCAAATCCTGACTGCTCCAAGGTCAAAAATAAGACAAACAGCTCCGTCTAGTGGCAGATTTGATCATTGCAGCCAAAGTCAAGAACAGTACTCAAGTCAGACTCTTTAAAAATCTGTCTAAAACTTGGCAAGCAATCTTGACAGGAGGTGGCTCTTTTATCCCTGCTCAAAAGACACAATGGATAAATACTTAAAGCCATCAGTCAAGTCATCTCCGTTTGGGATTCTCTCAGTAGTTAAGAGGAACAGGTGCAAAACCCAGCTCAGTAATTTAATTTAAAAGGAAAATACTTCTATTTGTGAAATTGTGCTTTTTAGATAACTTTGTCCAAAACATAAGTTCACACCTTAACCTGCTCTTATCATCACTCTCCTCCCCCCTCCTTTCTCCTTTAATGGAAATCTGGAATTGAACTATAATTCAAAACCTTGTCATCCTTCATATGGCAAATCTGAACTACCCCGTGGCAGCTGAAGTGTCCTGACTTTGACAACTGTTTCCACAAAGCCCTCCAGAATGTGAATAGTACATCGCATGGAAAGAAGGAAGAACAGCAGCTATTTGCTCCTGGTTCCATCATAAAGCATTCAGAAAATGATTTTTTTTTTTAAGCACTGGTATATCAGGGCAAAACTTAACCACTTTCCATACCTTTCTACTTTGAAAAATAATGTGAAGAATCTTATAATTTTTTTAAAAAGGAATAAATAAAGTCATAAATTAAAAAAAAAAAAGTAAGGGGTGCTTGGGTGGCTCAGTGGGTTAAGCCTCTGCCTTCAGCTCAGGTCATGGTCTCAGGGTGATGGGATCAAGCCCTGCATCAGGCTCTCTGCTCAGCAGGGAGTCTGCTTGCCTCTCTCTCTTTGCCTGCTGCTCTGCCTACTTGTGATCTCTCTCTCTCTCTGTCAAATAAATAAATAAAATCTTAAAAAAAAAAGAGTAAGAAAATCAAGTTTAAAAAAAAAACAGGAGATGAGGAATCCAACTTTGGACTAAGACTGGGGTCCATCATATTTCTGGGTATGAGATGGAGAGGATATTTGGTGAAATGAATTAAAATGTATTAAACACAGAGAATGAAAACTTGGTAGCTTTTTAATACATAATAGTTACAATATATTAAGCTCATGGTTGTACCCCCAAAGGAAAATGATCAACGGTTAAAATACCGCATGTTTTCTAAAGACAATATTCAAGAGCATAATTAATATTGAAGAAGTCGATTAGAAAATTGTAGTTTAACATATATTCAAGAAAGATTCCAGGGTTAAGAGAATACTTTCTAAAGATAAATGTAACAAAATGCATATTATTAAGACAAACAAAGAAACTTACAATACCAAAACACCATGAAGAAGGTAAAAATTACCCATAATACAAGATTTACAGATGAGCACTATCAACATTTAGTGTAAATCTTTTACAATTTTATTCTTGTAGGAAAAGAAGCTACTTGCATTCTGAAGAGAGCAATTATTCTTTTGAATGCATTAATATGTATGGGGGGAACACTCATGGTAAACATAAAAAAGAAAAAGCTATCTGATCCAATAGGAAAAGTAGATAGGTCTTTTTTTATTTTTTTAAGTATAATTTAAAAGATTTTTTTGAAGTTTTTATTTAAATTCCAGTTAGATAACATACAATGCAATATTATTTTCAGGTGCACAATACGGTGATTCAACACTTTCATATGACACCCAGTACTCAAGTGCTCTCCTTAACCCCCTTTACCAATTTAACCATCCAGCACCCATCTCCCTTCTAAAGCAAATTATTTTTTAAATGTATCAAAAGGATGAACTTGTGTAAACAGTGCACACTGTGAAGTCAAAAAAGGTAAATTTAAAGATCCCCAAAATGGCAGTGATACACATGTTTTAGATTTTGACATACTCAGGCTGGAAGGAGAAGATATATATATTCTATCAAACTTCCCCTCAGTGGCAATAAGTTACAAAATGATGACCATATCATTTAAGCAAAAAAGCATGAAATCTAAGAATCCTGCCCATGATTTAGTGTTATAATTGAATAAAACCCATCACAAGGCTACTATGACACATACGTAACGACGGCATAATCACTGTAGCATTACACAGCAATCTGGCATAAATGGCAAAGTATTACATAAATGACTGAAATTAGCATGACATTCACACAAACAAATGAAACATTTCTGGAGTTGGCTGGAGAGAGGGATGACAAGACAGACTGAAAAAGTGCTTTAAGACCCTGCCAAAGAAGACCAGGCAGCTGAGTCTCCCTCATTCTCTGGTGGAAGCACAGGATTGAGGGAGGGAAAGCAATAAGGTGGGGTGGGTCTTACCAAGGAATCGGGGAAGTACAGCTTCTGGCTGCTAGCTACTTTCTCTTGGTTTTCCTCATCTGAGGGTTCCTAGAAAACTCAAGACAATGTGAACTTCCTTGCCACATCAATGGTAGCACCCTCCAACCTCCAGACTTCTGGACTTAAAAACAGAAGAGTCGGGGCACCGGGTGGCTCAGTCGGTTAGGTGGCTGCCTTCGACTCAGGTCATGATCCCAGGGTCCTGGGATTGAGCCCCATATTGGGCTCCCTGCTCAGTGGGGAGCCTGCTTCTCTCTCAGCCTGCCATTCCCCCTGCTTGTGTTCTCTCGCTCTTTCTCTCTCTCTCTCTCACAAATAAATTAAATCTTAAAAAAAAAAAAAGCTCTCAAAGCTAATTTCTGCACTTACTGCTACTGTCACCCTCATCATCACCACCAAGCAGAGCCCCTATTTAGTCTGAAATGCCAGCCACTTCTCCCAGTTATTAATAAACAGCCTTGGGATGGTTAACAAGTTTACTGCTGGGCATTCATGCTTACAGCAGGAGCACTGGGTGTTTGGGTTGTTGGTAAAGGGAATTACAAGAGGGAAAAATAAAGACAGCACAGAAATGAGAGGGAGAAAGAAAAGACAAATTTTCACCTTCCTCAAAAATTTTACCAGAATTATTTCTGCCTATTAAGGCATCAGAAAATAATAAAAGGAACATAATCTTTTTTTTTAATTTTATGTATTTATTTGAGAGAGCAAGAGAGCACGGGAGCACAAGAAGGGGTAGGGTCAGAGGCAGAGGGAGAAGCAGACGCCCCATTGAGCAGGGAGCCCAACGTGGGACTCTATCCCTGGACCTTGGGATCATGACCTGAACCCAAGGCAGACGTTTAACCAACTGAGCCACCTAGGCACCCAAAAAGAACTTAGAATTTGAAGTTAGACTTTAAAAAGTTGAGATCATGCTTGTACAACAGCAGAGTGAACTTGGAAAAATTACTTAACTTCTCTGAGCCTTGATCTCTTTATCTGAAAAAAATAAATAAGAAAAGTATACCTACCTGATTCACAGAAAAGTTCAAAAGATTAGTTAGCATACATCATGCTTCTCACAGGGTTTCGCCAAAGAGCTTACCTTAGTCTGGCCTGCTATATCAGAATACCATAGACTGGATGGGTTAAAAAATAAACGTTTATTTCTCCTGGTTCTGGAGAATAGAAAGTCCAAGATCAGGGTGCTGGCATATTCGGTGTCTGGTGAGAACCCAAAAAGAACATTTGCAGATGTCTTCACATGGGAGAAGCAAAAAGGGAAAAAGCAAACTCTCTCATGTCTCTTCTTATGAGGACACTAATCTCATTCATGGGATTCAGGACTCCAACTTCATGACCTAATTATCTCCCAACAACCCTACCTCCTAACACCATCACATTGAGGATTAGTCTTCAACATAGGAAATCTGAGGGGATATAAATTCAGACTGAATAATCCACAGAACCCAACAGCAGTTGAGAGTGCTTTCATGCCTGTGGAGATCATGGGGGCAGAGCATGATCCTGAGGGACCAACCTGGCTGCAAAATTATTTGAGATTTCATACTTTAATTTCACTTTTTATACACACTTTATATTCTACTCTTTATGCATGTTGTTAATATAAAAATAAATGTTTTAAATATTTACATCAAAGAAAATGCATACTATAATGTTTAACTTCTGATGCAGCATAGCGCTGGCCCACACTCCAGTTTGGGAAGTCCAAGTTCATGTAAAAGCAAAAACAGAGTGCATCTAGGACACAACAAATATTCCTCCCCTGTCTTCCCCTCTCCTCTTGTCTCAGAAGCCAAAAGCAACTATCTTCAACCTTCAACAGGTTTCTCTCTCCCTCTTCCTGCCTAAAACGCAGAGATGAGAGGAGAAAATGAACCAGCTACTGGGTAGTTTTCAATAGGGAGTGATTTTGACCACTGGGGGCCATTTGGCAATGTCTGGAGACATTTCTCACTGTCACACCTGGGGAAAGGAGTACAAGAAGATGAGATCTAATGGTAGAGTTCAGGGTTGCTGTTAAACTTCCTGCAATGCCCAAGACAGCTCCCACAACAAAGAACTAGTCGGCCTAAAATGTCCCTAGTGCTGAGGTTGAGAAATGCTGAGCTAACCAGCCCCAGTGTAACCATCACCACCAGAGACCCAGGCTAACTGAGCTATGTGGGAGTGTTTTATGTTTTGCCAGGCTGTAGACACTCCCATGCTTCAGGGGACCTAAATTTAAACGTGAGCTGTTGAAAACTGGTTCAGAGTCTTTACTAGATTCTGATTTTGTTTAGATATGAAAGGCTCATGTATCCAAGAAATTTAAAATAGAACTTTACCAAATAGTCCGAAGTATAACTTTCTTCATCATATATTTCATATTCCCCTGCAGAGTACAGAAAATCCTATAAGCTAATCCATTTATGTTCTAAGGACACCTGGTATTCTAACCTTAAGCTTTCTGCAAAAAGTGTGAAAGATCAAAACAGTGTTTGATACCAAGTCTTGATTCAGAAACACATATGCATCCGTAGACTCTTCAGAAAATTTTGAAAAATGCTCATTGCACTGGGTGTTGTACACAAACAATGAATCATGGAACACTACATCAAAAATAATGAAGTACTGTATGGTGATTAACATAACACAACTAATTAATTAGTTAATTAATTTTAAAAATGCCCATCACCCTCAGACACGAAGTGGGATGTGATATTTTATGATATGGTTGTTGAAGAATGAACTTCTGCGTGTATCTGCCATCTCCATTCCCCTAATTTCTCGATTTGGCACTTGAGATCAGCTCATTGACATAATCCCCATGCTGTGAGGTGTTCAGAAGCAGCAATCAGGCCTGAGCTGAGAAGCATTTCAAAAATGATTATACTCTCAAGGAGAAAGAAATGTGAAAACTAATGAATGAGACAAGTCTTAATGGAAATTATATAACTACACATTTACCTGATAAGAATGACAAAATGTGTATCCAGCTACACAAATTATATCTGTACACACTAAGGAATGCCGCAACCCAGGCTTCATATGTGTCTGAGTACAGATTTCCTTTAAAGCCTGATCAATTTGTTTGTATTGCCTCCTTCTCATCTCTAGGCACAGCAAACATTCAACCTGATGGTCAGCAGGTGGAAAACAAGGGGAAAGAAGCCTTTGGAATTCAATGTAAGTCAAACATAGACAGAAAAGTTGAGAGTCAACAAATGAAATAAATACCTGTGTTTTCCATAGAAGAAATTTGCTGTAATAGAAATTAATTTTTTTCCTCTTACTATAAGAATTCCTAGTTTCACTTTACAGAATTTAGAAACAAGAACTACCTTTAGATTTGGGCAAGAGGGCACCCTGTCCTTATCCCCATGCTGTAAAGACATACATTTTTCCTCTCCTCTGGTCTTCCCTGTTCTGAGGAGTAAGGAATCATCTGCCCAAAGACCATGCTCTGGGTATACAGGACCTGCGTTCCTTTTCCAAAGACCTCAAACACACTTCCATGAGCTACAAAACTCTTTCCTCGAGATCTGTTCTTTCTTCCCAAGGAGGACCTAGGCCTAAGAAGGGAGCAAAGGGTGCTATCACAGAAGGGGTAGAAAATGGAGCTTAGGCATATGAGCCAGAGAGTCCACAGTCTTAGCAGGTCAGGCCCTTATGGCCCAGGACAGAGTGAGGGATGGAAGGGCTGGGTGGTTGGGTGAGCAGAGTACAGGCCAAAGCCCTGGGGAAATGGGTCAGCTTTCCAAATACTGACACAGGCTGGCTGACACCAAGTCCAAGAATTTGAAATGTGAAGTGGCCTTCAAAGTCTTTGGGAACTTGTATTTGTCAAGGTAGTGAATAGAACATTTTATTTGACAGTTTAGTAGCTTGATTTGTAAGTTTTAAAATATTTATGTGTGCGGGATATGGGCTTCCGTTTGATCTCTTGCCCCAGGCCCCAGGTGTTTTCACCCCACTCCCCACCCCATCCTACCTCCCGTTCTAGCCTCTGTCTTGTTTGGTTCAGTGAACATGGCTTTGGTCTTAATGCTACTACATCTCACCTATTTCCCCGGCCTCTTAGAGTTTAGATGATGGCATGTAGTTTAATGTGCTGGCATTTTTCATCTACAGTCTGCTCCTTGGAAATCTGCTGAGCAGTTCCTTGTCTCCAGGCAGCTTCTCCAACTAGCTTTGAACTCATTTTTTTTTTTAAAGATTTTATTTATTTATTTGACAGAGAGAGAGAGAGAGAAATCACAAGTAGGCAGAGAGGCAGGCAGAGAGAGGGGGAAGCAGGCTCACTGCTGAGCAGAGAGCCCGATGCGGGGCTCAATCCCAGGACCCTGAGATCATGACCTGAGCTGAAGGCAGAGGCTTAATCCACTGAGCCACCCAGGCGCCCCTGAACTCATATTTTTGAAGCTGCTGTGTTTTGACCCTTTCTTTCCTCTCCTCACCCTCCTCTGTCCCAGGGCCCACACGCGTGCTTGCCTGTTCCTCCCTGACAACTCTTTTTACAGTGTCTAACTCGCTCCAGGCCCTTCGTGTTCCTTTCTGGCTTCATCGATTGTGACTCCCTGCCAATTTCTTGCAATCTTTGTCTGCTCCTCTGCTCAGCATACTTTCTGGCTGCTTCTCCCTTCTCATTCTTTAGCAATTTCAATAGCTTTTCCAGAGAGCACTTCCCTCCGCCCTCTGCTTCATGTGTCTTTATAGGAAATAGGGAATTAATCATTCTACTCCCATTTTGGGCACTCTCCTTCCTTCTACCCCCCAGATACTGAATCCCCACCCCAATGAAAGGGAAAAATTATAATAATAAAACTTGCTTTTAGTCCAAGACCAACCGGTTCACACTGGCTTTGAAAGTAGGGTACTGGGGCACGAGGGTAGCTCAGACAGTTAAGCCTCTGCCTTTGGCTCAGGTCATGATCCCAGCGTCCTGGGATCACGCCCCATGTCAGGCTCCTTGCTCAGTGGGGAGCCTGCTTCTCCCTCTGCCCCTCCCCCTGCTTGTGTTGTCCCTCTCTGAAAAATATTTTTTTTAAATCTTTTAAAAATAAATAAATAAAGTAGGGTATTGCCATATTCACCTATGATTTTCTAGTCATTGCTCCATTTTCTTTTTTTTTTCTTTTTTTTTTTTTAAAGATTTTATTTATTTATTTGACAGAGAGAGATCACAAGTAGATGGAGAGGCAGGCAGAGAGAGAGAGGGAAGCAGGCTCCCTGCTGAGCAGAGAGCCCAATGCGGGACTCGATCCCAGGACCCCAAGATCATGACCTGAGCCGAAGGCAGCGGCTTAACCCACTGAGCCACCCAGGCGCCCCTCATTGCTCCATTTTTATCTCCTTTCCACTTCCTATTTTTTTTCCCTTTAATGAAAGTTGCCAAACAGCTTTCCAACTGGAAACGTACCAAAATTAAGATCAGTTTTTGCTTCAGACTACTTTACATACCTAAACATGAATTACTACGATGGCTGAAGGGCTCCCCTATATTCATGCTTATGCATTCTACTTCACATGGAAAACTGTTCTTTTTCAAGGCTGCCAAAATGACATGGGACTTTTTGTAAATGTATCTTGGAATTTCAAGACGAGCTGTGGTGGAAAGAACCTCAGAGTTTATCCAGCCCCAATCCCTTATTTACACATAGATTTGGAACAGAGAATTTGACAGAGAAGTGGTTTGACAAATAATAAATCATAGCTATTATTTATAGTTTATGTGCTAAAGACTTCAGTCAATACTAAAAGCAAATCTGTTCTAGAGTAAATATACTATTTTTTGGTGAAACTTTAGAAAGAGTCCAATTAAAGTCAGGAACAAAACAATGACAGCTGTTATCATTGTTACCCTGACATTGCTCCACAGGGATAACTAACCCAATAAAACCGGGGGAAAAAAAGTTTTCAATGTATAAAAAAAGAACACTTAGAAAATAGTCTTAAGATCCATAAGGTGAAAGACTGACAGATTTAAACCACATGAAAAAAAGTAAAACTTTTGTATTTTAGAAAAAGGACAACATAAGCAAAATTAGACAACAAGTGAGAAACAGAGGGATATACTTTGAATCCATGTTGAAACAAAAAAAAATTAATATCAACAATATACAAATCAGTTAAAAAGAATGAAACTCCCAAAAGAAAAACAAGAAAAAACATAAGTAGCTAATATATAGAAGAGGATATTGAAATGACCAATAAATATAAAAGACAGGCTCGACTTCAGTTCTTTTTGAGATTTCATCAATATTTATCTATTTCCACTCTCATTCCCATGAGGTGGTTTTTGTTTGTTTGTTTTGTAGTAATGCTACCTTGAAGGTGCTGGGTTAATACGGTAACATTCTGAGTCTGATCCCACTTCTGATCACGAACTAACAATACTGGAATCTGTCCCAGTGGTGGATACAGGAAGTCTCCACACTACCAAGCAACTCAATTCTGACTCTATCTACCTGGAGCTAGCATCAGATCCCACAGGTTAAGGGCTCAGTCCTACAAGACTGCCTTCCCCTACACACATTTCAGAAACCAGTCTCAAGTCCAGGCTGTCCCCTGTGCTTCTGACCAACTGGCTAGAGGGGAGGTTCCAAGGACCCCCTCTATGGGTTTGATTAATTTTCCAGAGAGGGTCACAGAACTCACAGAAATATTTTGTTTGGTAGATCACCAGTTTGTTATAAAAGGACATAACTCAGGAACAGTTAGGAAGAAAAGATACAAAGCACAAGGTATGCAGAAAGGTTGCAAAGCTTCCATGCCCTCTCCAGGTACACCATTCTCCCCACATCTCCACCTGTGCACCGACCTGGAAGCTCCCTGAATCCCTATCTCCAATTAGAGTCACATTCGGGGTTGTACTCAGGGTTTGGGACTTCGACATATAAATTTTAGGGGTTTGACGCAATCTCAGTCCATAACAATACCAAAAATAAGCAGTGTCATATCTTAACTATAATACAAAAGGAAAATACAAGGAAAGAAATTTATGATGAAATCGTGTGTTTCAAAATGTAAATTCTTGAGCATCACTGTAACAGAAGATACAATGAAACAGTAAGATGCTTGCATCCATTTGTAATGAAAACATTTAGATTTAAGAAAAGTAAAATAATCAGAAGCCAATTCTACCAAGTAGATGGAGGAAAAAAAGAACAGTGGCATAAGTAGCACTGGAGTAAAACCTATTAAGATAAGTTATAATGGACCAAAATTTTTTTCGTACATGGTAAGGCAGAGAGGAAAATAGCACCTTGGATGAAGCAGGGATAAATGCCAAGATTAATTACATACTGTAAAAGTGGAAAAAATGAGTAACATACTCTCACAAATGAGCTAGTATTTATAAGTATAGTGTTAAAATAATCATTTTGTTATGACATGGCATGAAACGGCACAAAAACCTCTTCTGAAATATCTCCATATGTTGAAGTGTACATTTAATCTCAGAATTTAGAAATGGACAGAATTTACAATTTTCTAGACTACCTAGAAGTCATAACCTTTGAAAGGTAATGGAGAATAGACTGTGGTTTTAAAAAAGGAACTTCATGGGGCACCTGGGTGGCTCAGTGGGTTAAGGCCTCTGCCTTCGGCTCAGGTCATGATCCCAGGGTCCTGGGATTGAGCCCCACATGGGGCTCTCTGCTCAGCGGGGAGCCTGCTTTCCCCTCTCTCTCTGCCTGCCTCTCTGCCTACTTGTGATCTCTGTCAAATAAATAAATAAATTTAAAAAATAAATAAATAAATAAATAAATAAATAATTTTAAAAAATAAAATAAAAAAGGAACTTCATGCAAAAGACTTAAGAGAATCACTAACCTGGGCCTCTGGCAAGAGTATCAAAGTAACATTGAAAAGCAATGGGCAGTGGGGTTCTGGGATCGAGCCCCGCATCGGGCTCTCTGCTCCGTGGGGAGCCTGCTTCCCCCTCTCTCTCTCTGCCTGCCTCTCTGCCTACTTGTGATCTCTGTCAAATAAATGAGTAAAATCTTTAAAAAAAAAAAAAAAACTTTTAGAAATTTTTAAAAGAAGAAAAGCAATGGGTAGTCCAAAATAATATCTAATTCTGTTATGTAATTTTCAAAATATATATTTATCATTTTAAACACACATAAAAATAAAAGTATATGGAATGCTATGAAATTCTTTAATGAAACAGCTCACTGGTAAAATGTAATGAGGTCCTCATGTTTCATGTGATTCCATCAGTTAAATGATATTTAGTTCTGAGTCTGCTCAACACAATTTCTTATTTTCTCTATTACACATGACAGTCAGACATGACAAAATAGTCCAGATTTCTGATTTTGGAGATTTATGAAGCATAAGCACTATTACTGTCAATAGGTTGATTTTCTGAAACAGTGAATAATCCTTGATTAAGTAACAAACAAAATAAACTATGTTTCTGTGAATTAACATAACAGTTTTATCTTGGAAAATTCAGTGTGTAGTAAAATTTTGTGGAAAAAAAAAACTTAGTAGTAACTAACATAAAATATGTTCTTCACTTATATAATTTTAAATAAGTGTTTCACTCACATGACTGGAATATTAGAAAATAGTTCAGGACATAGTATAGTCCTTCGGTGTACAAGACTGTTCTGCATATTCCAGGATATTAACCATAGTTGGCTACCTCCTACTATCAGAAGGTCTCCCTCATCTGTGACCATCAAAAATACTACCATCAATTTCCAAAATATCCTCTAGGCGGCGGTATAGCTCTGTTGAGAACCCTGCTCCATCTCTACTTGGATACCGTTTTCTAAATATCTGTAATTTATCCTTCTTTCCCCTATTATTCCTGGCACAAACCATTCTTTATCTTTTTTCCTGGAATCCGTCAGAATGAAACTCCTGTCTCAAGCCTCAATGCCCTCTAATTCACTACACACTCATTCCAGACTTAATTTTCTAAAATATAAATCTGGATTTCTGGTCAGGATGGTCTGTGATTTCACAGGGAAAACCAATCTTCCACCACCCACCTCCACCCCAAAATAGCAAAGACATAATACAAGAAAATATACAAACATATAGTCATCCTCACAAACAAATAGCTCCATAGGGAGAGAAAAAATAGAACAAATATGTAAGGATGTAAGCAGCGGCTGTGAGACCCAAAACAGGCAGAAAATTTTACCTCTGCTGTGGTAGATGGGCTTTAAATCTTCAGTAACTGTGGAAAACAGAGCAAACAGACCTACTGCATCAATACAGATTGTCCCACCAAAGTCAGTGTTACTCTCCTGCAGAGGCTGTTGGGGAGTCATTGCCTAAGTACTCAAGAAGGAGTAATAAGACCTGGACCAAATTTCTGAAGTTGATTTGTGATATCTGTTCACACAAAAGTCCTGACCCACCAACATAAGACTACTGGAGGATCTTGCTGAGACCAGTGGAACCAACTGTAAATCTACCAGATACCAAGAAGCAGGAAAATAGCAGGAAAGGGGGTAAGGTGAGAGGGAGACACAACAAAGAGGAACTTGCAAACTAAAATTCTAGAGCACATAAAATTCTAGAGCACAAACTAAAATTCTAGATAATAGTAAACAAAATACTTTAAAATCATCCAATAAATGGGAAGATTTTAAGTAAATGCAAAATTTAATTAAATCAATTTTAAATAAATGCAAAAATAGAAAAGTCTTCTGGAAAAATTAAGTCCTCAAAAAATTTTAAAGGAAAAACATCCCCCTGAAAAAAAGCTAAAATAAAAACTATGCAACAAAAGAAGATGCTATATATTGAGGACAACAGAGATTTTTGAAAAAGCAGGAGGGAGTAAGAAAAGGAGGAGAGAATATGAATGAGAGAAACAACACTTAGAAATCCTAAGACTTAAAATTTTAGTTGTTATTATTAATTACATAAATCTTTAATAATGGATTACATAAATCCTAGCCAAAGACACTGTTAAAAAAATGGAAGACAGTATAGGAAAAATGAACCAGAAGTTGTACAAAGATATGAAGAGCTTTTTTTTTTTTTTTTAATTTAAATTCAATTTAGTTAACATATAGTGTATCATTAGTTTCAGGGGTAGAATTTAGTGATTTCTCAGTTGCATACAACACTTCGTGTTCATTATATCAAGTGCCCTCCTTACTATCCACTACCCATTTAGCCCATCCCCCACCAGCTCCCCTCCAGCAATCCTCAGTTTGTTTCCAATAATTAAGAGTCTCTTATGGGGCGCCTGGGTGGCTCAGTGGGTTAAGCCACTGCCTTCAGCTCGGGTCATGATCTCAGGGTCCTGGGATCGAGTCCCGCATCGGGCTCTTTGCTCAGCAGAGAGCCTGCTTCCCTTCCTCTCTCTCTGCCTGCCTCTCCGCCTACTTGTGATCTCTGTCTGTCAAATAAATAAATAAAATCTTAAAAAAAAAAAGAGTCTCTTATGGTTTGCATCCCTCTGTTTTTATCTTATTTTATTTTTCCTTCCTTTCCCCTATGTTCATCTGCTTTGTTTCTTAAATTTCACATGTGTGAAATCATACGGCACTTGTTTTTCTCTGACTGACTTATTTCACTTAGCTTAATACCCTCTAGTTCCATCCATATTATTGTAAATGGCAAGATTTCATTCTTTTTGATGGCTGAGTAATGTTCCTGTGTCGGGGGTGTGTGTGTGTGTGTGTGTGTGTGTGTGTGTGTGTGTGTGTGTGTGCGCGCGCGCGCGCGCACATGTGGCTTCTTCTTTATCCATGCACCTGTTGATGAACATCTGGGCTCTCAATAATTTGGTTATTGTTGACAATGCTGCTATAAACATCCAGGTGCATGTGGCCCTTTGAATCGCTATTTTTGTATCCTTTGGATAAATTCCTCCAAGTGCAAATGCTGGGTCATGGGGTAGTTCTATTTTTAACTTTCTGAGGGACCGCCACACTGTTTTCCAGAGTGGCTATACCAGCTCCCCTTCCCACCAACAGTATGAGAGGGTTGTCCTTTCTCAGCAACCTTGCCAATATCCATTGTTTCCTTAGTTGTTCATTTTAGCCATTCTGATTGGTGTGAGGTAGTATCTCATTGTTGTTTTGATTTGTATTTCCCCAATGCTGAGTGATGTTGAGCATTTTTTCATGTGTCTGTGGGCCATCTGTATGTCTTCTTTGAAGAAATGTCTGTTCATGTCTTCTGCCCATTTCTTGCCTGGATTTTTGTATTTTGGGTGTTGAGTTTAATAAGTCCTTTATAGATTTATAAATAATTGAGAATGAGTAAGAAGCAACAACTGAAAATATAATGCTGATAATTTTCTGAATTGCAAAAAAATGTAACTCTTACATATAATGTACACAATAATTCTTGAGTAGCACAGCATAAATAAAAGTAAATCCACACCTGAGCACAGCTGGTATAAAGACAAATAGAGCAGTAAAACAGATAAAGAGTGCCCTCAAACAGTTCCATTCCTACATGGGCAAATAGTATGTGCCCATTGGGAGTGGTACAAATCAGCCAATTATTTTCAGTCTTGATGGTTTAGCAACAGTTCTGTGAAAAGAGGAACTCCCCCTCCATATTTTAATACATGTGTATTCAGAGATTTTTGGAGATGAAAAGAAGTGAAAATAAATAGCACTCTTACTTTCCTATAGCTTCCCTTTAATACTCATTATGAGATACTTTTAAATACTTTATGAAATCGCCATTCTAAAAATCAAAAAAATTTTCACATCACTAAAACCCTTTGATTTATCTGAGGAAATGTCTCCTATTTATCTAAATGATGATCAAATAAAGGGTATGATGCCTGGACACAACTAAGGGACTAGCAGAAGAATATCTTAACTCTATGTAAAAAAGATAAAACCCAATGTACGTTTCATTAAAGGTTATTATACTTTCTAAAAAAGAAAGATAATCTACATGGAGAAAATTTAAGTCCCAATTAAAATAATTAGAGCATTAAATGATTCTAACTAATGAATAATTATTTTAATTATACATCTACTCTAACTAATGAAGCAGTAATCCTAAAAGCTAAAACAAATAATAAATTTCCTTAAATGGGACAAGAATTAAACTAACAGTGAGTATAGAAACATCATTACTATACTAGATAAGAGCAATATAAAAAAAGAGAAAGTTCTAGACCAACTATACTCATGAATCAAGATGCAAAAATCATTTTAAAATGTAGCAAACAAGTGAATTCAGCAGTGCTTTTTTTTTTTTTTTTAAATCATGAACAGGGTCACCTGGGTGGCTCAGTGGGTTAAAGCCTCTGCCTTCAGCTTGGGTCATGATCCCGGGGTCCTGGGATCAAGCCCTGCATTGAGCTCTCTGCTCAGCGGGGATCCTGCTTCCCCCTACCCCGCCTGCCTCTCTGCCTACTTGTGATCTCTGTCAAATAAATAAAATCCTTTAAAAAAATAAAAAATTTTAAAATTTTAAAAAATTTTAAAAATCATGAACAAATAGAATTTACCCAAGGAATGCAAAGACAGTTTATCTTCAAGAAGCCTATTAAATTTAATACACCATATTAACAAAACAAGGTACATAGAACAAAGAATAAAACACAAGTAATATATACACCTCGCAATAGTTGCTCATATACAGCAACTCAATACCAAAATGCATTTGGTAAACATAATGCTCACTCTGTTATTAAGACAAAACAAAACAAGTAAACAAAACCATTGGAAAAACAAGAATGGACTGAACTTTACTAACCTGATGTATTAGAGTACAGTCAGAAATATAGTCCCATTTAAGGAATTTAAAGAACTAGTTACAACGATGTGGGAAGAGCTGAAAGCCAAAAAGGTGACAGAAATTCATGAAGTTGTAAATTATTACATAGCTAGAGGAGGAACAAAAGGAAGAAGTGTGTGCATCCAAGACCTAAGGCCAGCAAGCAGCTGTATCTACATGGAAACTATCTAGTATAAACTATATAAACTAGCCCCCACAAAACAAGGGATTGTCTAGTAGGCAGTGATAACATGGAGTAGATGGAGCTATGGTACACGAAGAGATAAGGAGAAACTCCCCAACTTCTCTCTTCCTTTCACTCTAGTCTCCTTCCAGTATATTCTATTGCCCCAAAATATCCAAAATAGTTAGGAATATCTGGGAGATGCAGTTTACAGGAAAGCAGCAGAGATCTGAAAACAAAGACACAAACGACCAACATACCAGATGCGTATCAACAACCTAAACAAACTTTAAAGACCTTCCCTTAATGTCAGAAACAAGACAAGAAAACACTCATCAACACTTCTATTCAACATCGTATTGACCCTAGAAAAAGAATTGAGAAGGTAATAATAGGAAAGTAGTATGCAAAACAGTTATCTGCTGACAATATGATTGTCTATACAGACAATCCAAGAGAGGGGCACTTGGGTGGCTCAGTAGGTTAAGCATCTGCCTTCGCTCAGGTCATGATCCCAGTTCCCTGCGATCAGGCCCCACATTGGGCTCCCTGCTCAGTGGAGAGTCTGCTTCTCCCTCTGCCTCCCCCAGCTTGTGCTTGTGCTCTCTCTTTCTCTCAAATAAATAAAATATTAAAAAAAAAAAAAAAGAAAAGAAAAGAAAAATCTAAGAGGAGTAGCTGGTTGGCTCTGTCAGTTGAACTTACTTTGTTATTAAGACAAAACAAAACAAGCAAACAAAACCATTAGAAAAACAAGAATGGGCTGGAACTTTACTAACCTGATGTATTAGGGTACAGTCAGAAACATAGCAAGAAAATCTAAAAGGTATCAAAAGGGTGCCTGGGTGGCTCAGTTGGTTAAGTCTCTGCTTTTGGTTTGGGTCGTGATCTCAGGGTCCCCATGATCAAGCCCTGTGTCGGGCTCTCTGCTGGGCGGAGAGCCTGCTTCCCCCTCTGTCTCTGCCTGCCTCTCTGCCTACTTGTGATTTCTGTCAAATAAGCAAATGAAATGAAATATAAAACTGACAAAATTTGTGCAAGATCTTTATGAAGAAAGTTGAAAGATATTATTAAAGATCTGAATAAAAGAATAGCAATACTATATTTACGGGTACCAAGGATTAAGACCTAAAAAGTATTAAATATTCCCAAAGTAACATTTAAATGTAATGCAATTCCAATCTAAATCCCAACAGGGTTTTATTTAATATGCTGATCCCGAAACCACATGAAAAATCAAAGGAGGAGGAATAAAAAAGAAAAAAAATTTTTTTTTTAAGATTATTTATTTATTTATTTATTTGACAGAGAGATCACAAGTAGGCAGAGAGGCAGGCAGAGAGAGAGGAGGAAGCAGGCTCGTTGCTGAGCAGAGAGCCCGATGCGGGGCTCAATCCCAGGACCCTGAGATCATGACCTGAGCCGAAGGCAGCGGCTTAACCCACTGAGCCACCCAGGCGCCCCTAAAAAAGAAAATTTTAAAGAATAAGGAGTAAAGAGCTAATATTAAGATATACATTTTTTAGGGACACCTGGGTGGCTCAGCCGGTTAAGCATCTGCCTTCAGCTCAGTTCATGATCCCAAGGTTCTGGGATCAAGTCTCCCAACAGGCTCCTTGCCCAGTGGGGAGCCTGCTTCTCCCTCTGCCTGTTGTCCCCCCGCTTGTGCTCTCTGATAAATAAATATATAAAATCTTAAAAAAAAGATAAATAGTTTTTATCCTATCCTTCAAGTTAGAAGAGCATTAACACAGGGAAAAGCTAAGAGACCAGGAACAGAATATAGTTTAGAAACAGATACAGAAATATATGGACTTGATATATGATAGAGGTGGCATTGCAAATAATTCAAAAAATGGGACTAAAACAATTGCTTATCCAAAGGGAAAAAAATGAAACCATATGCCCACGTTACACCATATATAAAAATGAACCCAAAAGGATTAAAAACCAAAATATTAAAAGTAAAATTTCTAAACATTTGAAAGAAACTACAGAATATTTATATGACCATATTATAAGAAAATATTCCTTAAATAACACATATTTTTCACAAATCAAGAGTACCTGGTTGACTCAGTTGGTTAAGCATCTACTTTCAGCTCAGGTTATGATCCCAGGGTCCTGGGATTGGAACGCCCACATCGGGCTAGCTGCTCAGTGGGGAGTCTGCTTCTCCTTCTCCCTCCCCCACAGGCACGCAGGTTCCCTCTCTCTCTTAAATAAATAAAATCTTCAATAAATAAATAAATTGCACAAGTCATAAAGTTATGAATAAATTTGACATTAAGAAAACTTTAACACAGCAAAACTTAAAAATTAAAAAATTAAAAATTTTTTATAAATTAAAAAATTAAAAACTAGAAGATATCTGCAATACATATAGCTAAAAAAAAGACTGGTTTCCAGAATAAATACAAGAATTCCTAAAAATTAAAAAATAACAATAATCAAGCCTAAAAATTGGTAAAAAATTAGAACAGATACTAGTCACAGAGTAGGAAATCTAAATGGCCAACAAACATGTGAAAAGATAACCAAACGGACAGAGAATGCAAATTAAACAACTATAGAAATAATCTGTTATAGTCTTAGAGAATGCAAATTAAAACAGTAAGCTTAAACAAAGCTTGCTAATCATCCATCAAATTAACAAAAAATTTAACAATGTACCAATAACAAGGTTTGGCAAGTATGTTGAGAACCAGTAAGAGGACCGTAAAAGTGGTACAAACACCATGAGAAGAAATCTGGCGATAAAGTTAGTGCACATTTGTCTTGTATTAGTTAGCTATCATATTATAAGGCTGTATAACAAACCACCCCAATAGCCAGTGGTATAAAGCAGTAATTATCCTCATGCTCTCAGCTCAATGAGAGACTAGATGAATGTTACAGTACATTCATAGAACAGCCTAGTACATGACAGTTTAAATGAACTAAAGCTACATGTATCAATATAAATAAATGTCTATCCCACAATGTGGACCAAAAGAAGCAAGTTACAAAAGAAGAGCATTTAATATAATACCACTTATATTTGATGAAATTTTAAATTCAAACCAAATATGGCAAAAGTGTTTTCATGGCCCCGTGTGTTTATTACAACAGTCTGTCAGAAAAGTAGATTAGCTGACACGGAAATATCACTTTGAGGGAAGTTATTTTGAGAAAGCTCATGGATTTCCAATGGTTTCAAATTCCACATGTAGTCCCTCTAGACCGTTAATCTGCAACATATTTTATGTCATTCCTTTAGGCATCTGTGCTAGAACCTGCAGGAAGCCAACAGTCTTTTTGCTTTCATAAAGACCTAAGTACTAGTTTGAGGTCATGCTGGGAAAACTGAGAGTCAATAAATTGCAGCCCCACTATACTTATGTCATAGCCTCCAGATGATTGCACTGGTCTCTAGCGCCATTTACAGTCCAACTGTACAGCAGACACATGAGAAAACACCGCAGACCTAAAAATACCCACACTGTTATGTGTTTTCTTATGACACAGTCACCACACTTGAAGAGCTGACCATATTGCAAAGAGGAGACTGCTTGGTTTGAGACAAGAGCTGGGTGTTCCCCGTGCTACCAGGCTGTTACCAGATGGGAAGCGATGCTTGACTTCAGCAAAAAAATCTGTCTGGAGTAGGCAGAACCCTCACCACAGACTGACATTCAAGGGCATAGCTCAAAGCCCTAGTAAGGGAAACAAGAAAAAGCCAGGACGCAGGAAAAGAAAAAAAATTGAATACCAGACAGTCTTTAAGGCGAAACAGGGGACCCAGGTTTCAAGGCACTCGGGCACCAATCAGCCATATCACAGCCCTTGACAGAGGGCCCACTGTGTCAGGCTCTGTGCTGGAAGCTAGGCACAAAGGCCAGCTCTCATTTCCACCTGGGCCTAAGAATTCCCATACTTGTATATGCACGTAACATTATTGAAAGTCTACAGGTTACTGGTAAGAGAGACTATAACTGGTGAATGAAAGGTAAGAACTGGGGACTAAAGAATCAAGTATTTTACCTTTGCAATTTTCGTACAACTTGAGTTTATTATGATGAGCTTGTTTTAATAATCTATAGTCATATCATTTCTTAAAAATAAAGTAATAGAATGACTATTCCATAATCAGCTTTACAGATGTGTAAATTGAGGCTCAGAGACATTAAGTGACTTATACAAATTCATGTGTCGAAATAGCACTAGTGCCAGGGACCAAATTTAGGCCTCCCATGTTTCAGTAAGTGTTTTTGTTCTGTTTTATGCTACACTTTCTGATCAGGATATATATTTACACATACTTACTCAACTGGACATAGCCAGAATTCTAAGAAACTTTAACTGTCTTAAGTTTTGAAAGTTAGTGGAAGAAACAACTTGGTTGATAAGTCTGATAAACAGCTTTTAATGCATATTTTCATAATGTTCTCTTAGACAGCCAAAAATCTGCCTTGGTTTTATTAATCATACTGCTATCTAAATTCTATAAATACTCCAAAATAATGGGAACAGCATGGAGCTAATATTACAAGAACATGGTATTTAAGATTTGATAGGCAGCTTTGATTTTATAAGAAAAACATAAAGCAGCAACATCAAAGTCTAGTTCACTAAAAAATTTTTCCAAGTTTCTTCAAAAATTATCTCTTAAAATGACACAAACAAGCCTAGCTTACCAAGTCTTGATTCCAGCTTGGATTTTGTACCATTATTTTCCTGACTTATTCTTCCTGAGCCACATCAACCTTCACAGTTTCCCAATGTACTTTCCAGTCTACTACCTCTGCTGATTTCAGTCAATAACTGTTGCATTCAAGAAACCTTGCCCACATTAGGCTCTTGGTAATAGCTATTGATTTGAGATTCTTATTTCTGCCTTAGCTTTACATTTTCAGTCTTAATTCATCTACTCTTTTATCATCTATCTCATCTTATTTCTTGATTAGCACATTTAGCCAGATGAGATTATAATTTTGATAATCTATATTTAACACCCACAAAAATACCATCACATTTTTCTTTTACTCAATATTGGTCAAAATTAAATAGGGATATTAGAAATGACTAGAATGTATAAACTGTTTGTTCCAGGGCCAGGCAATCAGAAAACTCTCAGCAGAGAGCAGGAGATGAACCAGGAGAGCATGGCAGGAGGCAACAAGTGGGAAATCTGGAAAGGAGATAAATTTCAGTATTAGAGTTTGGTAGCCCGAAATAGAATGGGCAGAAATCAAGAAAGATAGGATGTCAGAGAGATCCACCAGCTATTACACCAAAGATATGAGAATACAATATAACAAATGATGATTGTCAATGCTGGCTGCCTACTCAATACCCATTTGTACCAGTTTCTTTACAATAAAAGAAGTGGGGTAGGGTTGGGAGAGAAGAGAAGAGAAAAGCAAAGGGAGAGAAGGGGAAAGAAGAAAAGAGTGAGAAGGGGAAAAAAGAGAGAAGAAAAAAGAAAGGAAGTAAAGAAATAAGTGTAATTTCAATGTCAATGTATCCAGCTAAATGCTTTTATTGTCCAACCCACCTTCTAGCTAGGAACACACTGGCATCTTTCTATCAGTGGAAAATTCCATTAAAGGCTCCAAACCCATGATTCACTTCGGCTGATAAAATTATCTTTGCCAATTCTCAAGGCAAGAGTCCTTGAATATATTTGCTTGCTTACCCTAACACTTCTGTCCTACCTGTGATAGTTCACTAGTTCCAAAATGAGGAAAATAAACCAGCGATGTCAAGCCTAGAGAACAGCACCTCCCACCCCCACTCCACCCTGCCTACAGATGCCTAAGTGAGCTCAGCAAAACTCAGCAGAATCACCCAAAGGAGCCCAGCAGTCCCGGTTTGCTAAACCCCACAGCATGATATATAAGTGTATGTATTCATTGCTGTATGCCATCAAGCTTCTGTAGTTATTTGTTATGCACCAAAACCAATACACTAATCAGGGAGACATATGTTAATACCTGAAGGCAGGGGAAGGAGAGGCACTGAGAAAGCTTTTGCTTTCCTAAAACATCAATACCTTATTTACTTTCCTCCCTGCCTTAAGCTTAAAATGAATATAGGAAAGTGTGGCAGCCATCTTGCGACCAAGTGAATAAACATGCACAAGGTGCCCAAACAAAAGGACAGAAAAGACCTAAACGTCTAACGGCATCGTTAAGCAACATGCCAGTCCCAGATTGTCTCACTGTGGACTTCTTGTTAGGTGAGGCATGCAAGATGTATGGAAAACTCCTCTAATTTTTAAGCCATTATATTCAGAATTTCTGTTATACATAGTCAAAATTATTCTTCATCCTAGAACTGAAGACTGACCCAGTTTCTAGAATTGGACATCTGGGAAGGCAAACGATGAGAGTCCAGCTAGTGGAAATAAAGACCTGACAGGATGGAGTAAGAAGCAGGACTGACCAGACCATTGCTACTGTCCAGCAGAATTTATCACTCCCACTTTAAAATAATGGGATTAAAGCCAAGAAAGAAAGGAGTTGAGTGAAAATGCTTAGAATCCTGCAGAGATCCAAACAAATAGAAGCAATGACATTTTTTTTAAGATTTTTTATTTATTTATTCGACAGACGGAGATCACGAGTAGGCAGAGAGGCAGGCAGAGAGAGAGAGGGGGAAGCAGGCTCCCCGCTGAGCAGAGAGCCCGACGCGGGGCTCGATCCCAGGACCCTGAGATCATGACCTGAGCCGAAGGCAGAGGCTTAACCCACTGAGCCACCCAGGCGCCCCAGAAGCAATGACATTTTGACGTTTAATTTGACCCACTGGCCACAGGTTTAAGTCCCTAGACTATTTGGGGGCGTAAAACTTTTCCATTTTCTTTTTCAAAAACATTTCATTACTCTTTCTTTTCTAGTAGTCTTCCTTTTCCTTTTTTTTTTTTTCTTTGATATCTATACACCTTTGAATTGGCAAAAATATCCACTTCTGCCTTGAAATATATTTTTTATCCAGCGGGATTTAATTTTTTTGGAGGGGGGGGCATTTAATTTTTTAAGTAAAACCGTAATAGCACAACTTGTTTCTATGTTAAGTTGTAAAAAGGACATACTAACTTACGATAACCAAAGAAAAGACACATTCTTTTGAAAACCAGCTAAAATTTCACATAATCTTTGTACAATTTATAGCACAAATGAGTAATGAGTATCTTGAAAGCAATCTTAAGAAATCATCAATGTGGTGTGAATGTGTGAAAATACAAGTCAAATATGGATAAATATCTGAGAAATGCCACAATATAAGGAAAGCCTTGCCTTTCCCCTTTGCAAATATACTTTCCTGGAACTGGCTTGCCTTGGGCTAATGGACAAATAGTTCCAACTTTCAAATGCAATACTGGCTTTTCAAATGCCAGGTGATTTAATAATTCCCTTCCAAACATGGTTAATATACAAAAAACATGGAGTTGTCCTCCATGTCTTTTTGTTGGTGATAGTCAAACCTAAAATTTGGGATTTCATTAACACAAAAAATTAAATTTATTAAATATTCTCTATGTGTTAGCATTTAAGCACCGATCAGTTATATCAAAATAAGTACCTGAGGGGGGAAAAAAAAAACCAACAACTTGACAAAGTCCAGCTGAATTCTTACTGCCTTGGGACACTGAGGCCTTTGAGGATAGTAACATGATAAATATAGGACACCTTCAGTGGATATAGAATTGAATTTAATTTTTATACAGTTAAATGAATTTATCAATTAGGATTCTTTGACTGCAAGCAAAGGAAAAGTAACTCTTGCTAAACTGAAGGGTGAAAAAAGAAATATACTGAAAGCCTATAGGGATAGTTCAGATTGAAGGAAAAGCTGAAGAACAAGGCTTTAGGAAAGGCAGGAACCGCGGAGGCTCCAGGGATCTCAGCAGCAACCATTACTAGGCTGTTTCTTAACAGCATCAGTTCTGGAAATAAATCAATCTCAACTGGTTTTTGTCTAGGAAGAGAGTATCTGATGCCTAGAGGAAGACTAAAACACTAGCTAAAGGGTATGAGGGAGAACCCCAAGGGAAATTTAATAATTGTTGTGAAAGGAACAGGTCATACATGTTGGGGAAAGTCAAGAAATAGTCACCATAATGATGAAATTACAAAGTCCTAGGTTCCATTTCCCTGTGAGAATAAGGCACCAATAAGGGGAATTAAATATTACAAAGAGACTCAGGGTCGGAACAGAGCTTGCATTCTATCAACAGATTCATCTACCTTACATCTCCTAATATAATATGGATAGGAAGCAAAAGAGATAAGAGAATTTCCACTTTCTAAATTAGCATAAACCATCTATAGAGAGCAAAGGGTAAAAAATTAGGTTTCTGCAATTGTTCTTCCTTAAAAAGTAAACTACTACTTTTTTAAAAATTTTGTCCTTTGCATACAAATGGTCATATAACTCACATTGGAAATGGTTAATATTAATATTACATCTATATCGTCAGACTTTTTCTGAACCTTTATTTTTCATGAGTGTAAGTTAAAATGCAAAGTGGTTACATTTTATAAAAGCAAAGTTATTTCATTTCATTAAAAAAATGGGAGGGGATTAAATGCAAAGATGAACACAATCATAATCAATTAATATTTGCTTAATGTCCTTCTGGATACAGGGGCACCTGGGTGGCTCAGGGGGTTAACCCTGCCTTCAGCTTGGGTCATGATCCCCGGGTCCTGGGATCAAGCACCGCATTGGGCTCTCTGCTCAGCAGGGAGCCTGCTTCCCTTCCTCTCTCTCTCTGCCTGCCTCTCTGCCTACCTGTGATCTCTGTCAAATAAATAAATAAAATCTTTAAAAAAAAAATCCTTCTGAATACAAATCAGTATTCCATATAATAATATAACACAAGTACAATCATGTATTAAATGGCAAGTCAATTAATCATGTTAAAAGTGCTGATTTAAATGCCAAAAGAATTAACATGACCTTTTATTATCAAGAACTATTGGCATGTTGAAAAGAAAAGATTTAGAAATTCATTTTTGTGCATACTTCAAGACCCTCAATAACCATCTGAGCTTATTTCTTTCAATGACAGTCTTCTCCTCAAATGTAATATTATAAAAAAGAGCTAAAAGTTTCTATGGAGCAAGATTTAAGCATTCCTCTATGTGAAAGAATCATACTAACACTCAAAAGCTCTTTTGAAATATGTACCTATCTTCATATACGTGAAGTGTACATCTCAGCTACAGCAGAATATGAAATCCTGATATGTATGGACAAATTTCCAAGCAGAGGGAGAGAGTCCACCAGAAACATATGTTTCAGGAGATTCTGAAAGCTAACTCATCCTAAAGGCAGCAAAATAAAGTAAAAATGAGTGGGACTGTGATAGGCGTGATTCTTTTTTTTTTTTTTACATTTTTATTAATTTATTTGATAGAAGACGCAGTGAGAGAGGGAACACACAGCAGGAGGAGTGGGAGAGGGAGAAGCAGGCTTCCTGCTGAGCAGGGAGCCCGATGCAGGACTCGATTCCAGGATCCTGGGATCATGACCTGAGCCAAAGGCAGATGCTAAATGACTGAGCCACCCTGGAGCTCCAATACTCATGATTCTAAGATGGCTCCAGAGGATGGCTGGCCCTAATCTTCACACCTATAAATGTGATGAGCTAGCACATCTGCTGTTATGTTATCTTATGTGGCAAAGGAATTTTGCAATTACTAGCCAGCTGACTTTGAGTTAATCAAAAATGAGGTGATCTACATGGGCCCTATACACTCCTATAAACCTTTAAAGTTAGAAGAGTTCGTCTGTGTTGGGGTCCGTTATCAAATGAACGAGACTGAGACAAAGTGAAAGTTATGCAAAGCTTTATTCTATGCCAAGCATTAGAAGTTAAACTGACCAGCCAGGGCCGCCTCCGAAGAGAGCGACCCCCTCCTGATCTCACAGGCTGGTTTTATAGGGCATAACCGCAGACCCAAGGTACGTGACTTCTATTGTTAAGGCGTTTACTCCCGGGATCGATACCCGGAACCATACCAGGAACTACCGGAGCATTTATTCCCGGAATGAAGTCCGTGGATGTAAACAATAATATGGCTACCTAGGCAATATGGAGTTGCTCTGGCTAAGCAGGCCCTAATAGTTAAACAGGTTTTAACATTAAATTGGCCCTAACAGTCTGCTGATGGTAAAAGAGAAAGAGAGATTCAAAGCACAAGAAGGGTTTTAAGCAATACTGATAGCTATGAAGATGGAAAGGACCATGTTTGAGGTCCAGAGAGAAGCCCCAGGAGGAAGAATGGCCCTGAGCTGACAGCCACCAAGCCAATATGGACCCCAGTGCTACAGTTACAAGCTACTAAGTTCTGCCAACAACCTGGATGATCTGGAAGCAGATTCCTCCTTACAGCTTCTGGGTAAGAGCCCAGATTGGCTGATACCTTATAAACAGAGCACTTAAACTCACAGGGTAAAAGGGAATCTTAAGTACAAAGATAAGCTTTTTTTTCTTTTTTTAAATCAACTATTGAAGTGAGGCATCCAAAAAAAAAAAAAGTAGAAGAAATAGTATCTATGCAGTGAAGTTAATAAAAAAAAGAAAAAATTTACATGAAGTATAACATTCTGAAATGAATATGAGATGATACCATTTCCATGAGAAAATAATATTCATTATAAAAACATAATTATTCCAAAATAACAAAAATATACATATTTTAATGATATTTCTATTTTAGGGATACATAATTATGCACGATAGGAAAAGCAAATAAGAAGTTAAGATAAATGAGGGTTGCTGGGGGGTGGGGGAGTAGGGAGAGGGTGGCTGGGTTATGGACACTGGGGAGCGTATGTGCTATGGTGAGTGCTGTGAAGTATGTAAGCCTGATGATTCACAGACCTGTACTCCTGGGGCAAATAATACATTACATTTTAATAAAAAAGAAGAAGTTATGCTAATAGAATTAATAATTGAGATTTTAGTAGACTAGAAAATAAAATCAAATAATTAAGTAAAAACTCTGTAATATTCTGCTAAAAAATGCAGTAAAAATCCCTTTTAAACTGGAAATATCAGTAGGTACATATTTTTTAGCTCTGTGTAATTATGGACATGGAAGCAATGATAAACCAATAGCAATGAGTACTCCTAATAACAGATTGTCTCTAAACTGGACCTTTTCCCACCAAAAGAAATCAAGGTTACTTGAATTATGCCCAGTATAAACCTGGGCAGAAAACACACTACTTAAGCCTGGGACATTCTGCTGTGCTAGAAAGTAAGGCAGCTATCAGGGATGACTCATGCCATTTTAAAAAGACACAAAGCCCAGGGTGTCTGGGTAGCTCAGTGGGTTAGACCTCTGCCTTCAGCTCAGGTCATGGTCTCAGGGTCCTGGGATCGAGCCCCTCATCCAGCTCTCTGCTCAGCGAGGGAGCCTGCTTTTCCCCCTCTCTCTCTTCATGTCTCTCTGCTTACTTGTGATCTCTTCATCAAATAAATAAATAAAATCTAAAAAAAAAAAAAAGACACAAAGCTGGTTCTGAATACCATTGGCTAAAGAATAGAAATCTGAATATCAAAGATGAATCATGAGGGGTACTTGAGTGGCTAGGCCTTCAGCTCAGGTCTTGGGATCCAGCCCAGCATGAGGTTCTCAGCTCAGGGCTGAAAGGTGCCTGGGGAATACTGGAGGTAGAGTTATTTACTAATCTCAGAGCATGTCCTGGAGTGACAGAAAACACTGGGGAACTCCTCCAAAAACAAAGGAATTGACAACCACCATTTCTCCCCCCCACTCCCCAGCTTTAGTGTGGCAACCTGCAGGACTCCTTCCTAACTACCTAGCACTGTCACCTCTACCACCCTGCACCCATCCCCCAGCACCAAGCTGCCCTCCCACCCCCGTCCATGCTATTTCCTCCAATCCACCCCTTGGAGAGCCTACCTCAGTCCAGGAACTGCAGAGTCCCTCCCACAGAAGACGAGTGTCATGAAGAGCTTCCCAACCCACTGCATTGCCCCCTGCACTGTGCTTCCAGGGACCCACCCCTCCAGATGGCCTGCCTCAGTCCTGGCACTGTAGAGCATCTCCAGCATAGGACCAATGGCATCCAAAGCCTACTAGTACCCCAGCCCCACCAAACAGCCCCACCACTGTGCTTTGGCAGATCCATCCTCTCCACCAGTCTCTGGCAGTGTGCATGTAGCCCCTACAGTGGCCAGCACCACTCTAAACAAACTCCTACCCCAGAAAGAGGGAAAGATAACCATACACACCAGTGAGGCAGAGGCCCTAGCAGTGGACTGGGGACAGACACCTGGTCTGACTGCAGACTCCACCCACCCCAGTGGAAGCTTCTCAGGGAACAACACAGAGAAAGTGCCTGCAGTTTGGCACTACTACATCTCTGGCAAATGAGTGGTCTGACTCAACTCAAGCCCAAGACATCCCCAGACTGGCCCACTAACACCATAGGGACCTAACCCTGTCCACACCAGGTAAAGAGACCTACTGCAGATGATTGGACTAAAGGAAAATGCAACCTAGCCACAACACCAGAGTACACACATCACACATAAGAGTCATTCCTGAAGTGCCAGGTTCTAGTGAACAGGGCACATGGCACAACAGGAGAGTACTGGATCTTTTTTTTATATCTTTCAAATGCAGGAGATACAGCTGTCTTTCCCAACACACAGATACAGACACAGAGAGACAAAATGAAAAGACAGAGGACTGTGTCCCAAAAGAATGAAGAGGAAAAAAATAACCAGGAAGATCCTTAAGTGAAATAGTGATATAAGTAATATAACTGACAGAGAATTTAAAGTAATGATCATAATTATATTCATTGAACTTTACAAAAGAGTGAAGGACATCTGTGAGACGCTAAACAATGAAATGAAAGAGAACAAATTAGAGATAAAGAATTCAATAACTGAAATTAAAATGCAATAGATGGAATAAATAATAGACCAGATGAAGCAGAAGAATGAATCAACCACCTGGAGAACAGAGTATTGGAAAAGTAATCAAGCTGACCTGGTGAGAGAAAAAAAAAAAAAGATATATACAGAATGAGAATAGATTTAGGGAACTCAGCAACACCATCAAGCATAATAACATTTACATTATAGGTATCCCAGAGGGAGAAGAAAAGTGGAAGAAAATTTATCTGAAGCAATAATAGCTGAAAACTCCCCAAATCTGGGGAAGGAAACAGGAATCCATAATTCAGGAAGCACAGAGAGCCCCCCAAAAAAACAATACCAGGAAGTCCACACCAAGACATGTAGTAATTAAGATGTAAAAACTAGTGATAAAGAGAGAATTTTAAAAGCAGCAAGAGAAAAGAAAGCAGTACATACAAGGGAAAACCCATAAGGCCATGAGCTGACTTTTCAGCAGAAATGTTTCAGACCAGAAGAGAATAGCATAATATATTCAAAGAGCTAAAAGGAAAAAAATCTGCAACCAAGAAAACTCTATCCAGCAAGGCTACCACTAAGAATAGAAAGAGAGATAAAGAGTTTTCCATGCGAGGGGTAAAAAAAAAAAAGTTAAAGGAACTCATGACCACTACACCAGTCCTATAGGAAATGTTAAAGGGGAATTTCTGAATGGAAAGAAAAGACCATAAGCAGAAGTAAGGAAAGTAGGGAGCCAAAAGCAGTAAAAATAAGTATTTCTGTAAAAATCAATCAAAGGATTCACAAAACAAAAAGATGTAAAGTATGACACTATATCCCTAAAATATTAAAGAAAGAAAAGTAAAAAATGGCTCAAAATTAAGTGACCATCAACTTAACATAGACTGCTATATACTGAAGATATTATACATAAACCAAATGTTAGCCACAATTCAAAAACCAATAATAGATAGGCAAAAAATAAAGAGAAAAAGCCCAAGTATATCACTAAAGAAAGCCAATTTGTGTTGAGAGAAGAGAGCAAGAAAGAAATGGAAGAAGACTACAAAAACAACCATAAAATAAGTAACAAAATGGCAATAAATATAGACTTATCAATAATTACTTTGAATGTAAATGGACTAAATGCTCCAATCAAAAGACATAGGATGATGGAATGTATTTTAAAAAATAAATAAATAAAAGACCCATCTATACGCTGCCTACAAGAAACTCATTTTAGACCTAACAACATGCAGATTGTAAGTGAAAGGATGAAGAAGAATTTATCATATAAATGGTTGTGAAAAGGAAGTTGGGATAGAGTAATTCTACCAGAGAAAATAGACTTTGAAACAAACACTGTAATAAGAGATAAAGAATGACACTATAGAATAATAAAGGACAATCCAACAAGAGGATATAACAATTATAAATATTTATGCACCCAAATGGGAGACCCAAATATATAAAACAGTTAATAACAAACATAAGGGAAATCATCAATAGCAATATAATAGTAGGGGAATTTTAACATGCCACTTGCATCAAAGGGCAGATCATCCAGATAGAAAATCAACAAAACAGTGGCTATGAATAACAAACTGAACCAGATGGATTAGCAGACATATTTGGAATATTCCATCCTATCTTTTCAAATTCACATGGAATATTCTTCAAACTAGATCACATATTGGACCACAAAACAAGTCTCAACAAATCAAAAAAAAAAAATCAAAGTCATATCATACATCTTTTCTAACCACAACACTATGAAACCAGAAATTAACCACAAGAAAAAAATCTTGAAAGAACACAAATACATGGAGGTTAAGTAATATGCTACTGAACCATGAATCGGTCAACTAAGAAATGAAAGGAAATTAAAGATTACATGGAAACAAATGAAAACACAACAAAATCCTTTTGGACTGTTGGGATGCAGAAAAAAATTATTCTAAAAAGGAAATCTATAGTAATAAAAGCCTACCTCAAAAAGCAAAAAAATCTCAAATAAATAACTTAAATACCTAAAGGGCTAAAAAAAGAAAAAGCAGCAAAAGGAAGAAAATTATAAAGATTAGAGCAGAAATAAATGATATTGATACTTTAAAAAAAAGTCATAAATACAGATCAATGAAACCAGAAGCTTGTTCTTTGAAAAGATCAACAAAATTGATAAACCTCTAGCAGGACTCATCAAAAAAAAAAAAAGAAAAGAAAGAAAGAAAGAAAAGGAAAAGAAAAAAAGACTGAGAGAGAGAGGACCCAAATACATAAAATCACTAATGCAAAAGGAGAAGTACAACCAACACCACAGAAATACAAGCAATTGCAACAGTATTATGAAAACCTACATGCCAATAAATTGGACAACCTGGAAGAAATGGATACAATTCCTAGAAACATATAACCTATCAAAACTAAATCAGGAAGAAACAGAAAATTTAAACAGAACAATTACCAGCAATGAAACTGAATCAGTAATTTTAAAAAAAAAAAAAATTTTTTTTTTCAAACAGACCAAAGTCCTGGATCAGGGTGCCTAGGTGGCTCAGTGGGTTAAGCAACTTTCTTTGGCTCAGGTCATATTCTCAGGTCCTGGGATCAAGTCCTGCATCAGGCTCCCTGCTCATCAGGGAGTCTGCTTCTCCCCCTGCCCCTCCCCCTGCTCGTGCTCTCTCTCCCTCTCTCTCTCTCAAATAAATAAATAAAATCTTTTTTTAAAAAAATAAGGTAAATAAAATGGTAATATAGACTACCTAAAGCAATCTTCACATTTAATGTGATCCCTATCAAATTACCAACATTTTTCACAGAACTAGAATAAACAATCCTAAAAATTTTATGGGGAAAAAAAAAGACCTTGAATATCAAAAATAATCTTGGAAAAGAAAAGTAAAACTGGAGTTATCACAATTCAAGTTACCTTAATTAAAATAGTATATAGTACTGGCATAAAGATACATAGATCAATAGAATAGAACAGAAAACCCAGAAATAAACCCACATTTATATGGTTGATTATTTTTTTACAAAACAGAAAAGAATATACAATGGGAAAAAGAGAGTCTCCTCAAAAGTGTTGGGAAAACTGGGCAGCAACATGCAAAAGAATGAAACTGGACCATTTTCTTTTACCACACACAAAAATAAATTCAAAATGGATTAAAGACCTGAATATGAGACTTGAAACCATAAACATCCCTGAAGAGAGTACAGGCAATAATCTCTCTGACATCAGTGACAGTTAGATTTTTCTAGATATGTCTTCAGAGGAAAGGAAATAAAAGCAAAAATAAACCACTGGGACTGAATCAAAGATAAAAAGTTTCTGCACAGCAAAGGAAACAATCAACAAAACTAAAAGGCAACCTACTGATTGGGATAAAATGTTTGCAAATGACATATCCAATAAAGGGTTATTACCCAAAATATATAAAAAACTGATACAACTCAACACCCAAAAAACAAATAATCCAATTAAAAATGGACAAAGACATGAACAGACATTTCTCCAGGGAAGACATACAGATGGCCAACAGACAGATGAAGAGTTGCTCAACAACACTTATCATTAGGGAGATGCAAGTCAAAACCACTATGAACTATCACCACACACTGTCAGAATAGTTAAAATCAAAAACATAGGAAACAAGTGTTGGTGAGGATGTGAAGGAAAAAAAGAACCCTTTTACACTGTTGGTGGGAATGGAAAGTACATATACCACTATAGAAGGAAATTCCTCAAAAAATTAAAAATGGAACTATCCTACAATCTAGTAATCGCACTACTGGGTATTTACCCAAAGAATACAAAAACACTAATTGGAAAGGATATTTGTACCCCTATGTTTATTGCAGCATCATTTACAATAGCCAGATTATGAAGCAATGTCCATTGTGTCCATTGACGGATGGATAAAGAAGATGTGGTGTGTGTATGCATATATATGTATGTATATACATACATATATATACCATGTATATAATGATGTAAATATAGTATATATAATGTTAGAATAGTATGTAGCCACAAGAAAGAATGAAATCTTTCCATTTGTAACAACATGGATGGAGCTAGAGAATACAATGCAAAGTAAAATAAGTCAGACAGAAAGACAAATACAGTATGATTTCAATCATCTGGAACTTAAGAAACAAAACAAATAAGGAGAAAAGAGAGAGAAAGAGAGACAAAACAAAAAAATAGGCTCTTACTACAGAGAACAAACTGATGGTTACCAGAGGGGAGATAGGTGGAGCGATGAATGAAATATGTGAAAAGAAATAAGAATACACTTACAATGATAAGCACTGAGTAATATACAGTATTGCTGAGTCACTGGTTTATACACCCTACACTAATATAACACTGTAAGTTAACTACACTGGAATTAACATTGAACACTTAATAAAATTTTTAAAAATAGAGATTTAAAAGACAAATCAACCAAATGCTATATGTAGACTCATTTGAACATACTCATATAGATACTCAGAGAAAACTGGCCCTGAACTAGGTGTTTGGTATTATGAATCATTGGTAATTCTCTTAAGAGTGATAATGGTACTGTAGTTAAATGGAAAGAAAAGTCCTAATCTATTAGAAATACTTAAGTACTTACTGGGACAGCTGGGTGACCCAGTTGTTTAAGCATCAAACTCTTGATTTCGGCTCAGGTCATGATCTTAGGGTCATGAGATCAAGCCCCAAGCAGGTTCCATGCTGGGCATAGAACCTGCTTAAGATTCCCTGTCTCCCGGGGCACCTGGGTGGCTCCGTTGGTTAAGCGTCTGCCTTTGGCTCTGGTTGTGATCCCTGGGTCCTGCGATTGCCCCACACTAGGCTCCTTGCTCCTCCGGGAGCATGTTTCTCCTTCTCCCTTTGCCTGTCCCTCCCCCTGCCTGTGCTTGCTCTCCCTGTCTGTCAAATAAGCAAATAACAATCTTTAAAAAAAAAAAAAAAAAAGGTTCCCTTTCCTGCTGCCCCCTCCCCATGCTTGTGCTCTCTCTCTCTCTCTTTCTAAAAATAAAGAGAAGAAAATAAATATTTAAGTACTTACTGATAAAATAATATGATGTCTTGAATTTACTTAAAATACTTCAGAAAAAATACATATTTTATATATATATACATATGGAATATTCAAAGGATTAGATCAAAGTGGAAAATGTGGATAGTTATTGAGATTAATAATGGATATGGAAGGCTTCATTATATGCATGCAAAAACATTCACATGCAAAAACATACATACACACACACAATTTTACTATTTTATTTAGAATGCAGCACAAAAGGGCCATAAAGAAAAAAGACTAAAGCTCAAAAATCTCACTGGAAATGCAAATGGGAGGACCAAGAGGAAAAAGGTTTGCAATTTTTGTGTTAATACAGAATTTTTAAAAGGCAGGAATTTTTAAGTCCATGGTATAATAAATGAAAAAGATCCATTCTCTAGACACATAAACATGAAATTTCAGAACATCAAAAAATTCTAAAAAACCTTCAGAGAGGAAAAAGGATATCTTATTAAGGAGTAAGAACTAGAATGACCCATAACTTCTCATTGGTAAAAATGAATACACAGCAATGTAAAAATATCTTCAATAATTTATAAGAGAAATACTTTATTTCAGCTTTTTGAGATATAATTGTCAAAATTTTAAGATATTTAAATTGTACAAAATGATGATTTGATAATCATATAATTATGAAATGATTCCTCTATCTAGTTATTAACACATCTATAATCTCACATATTTACCCTACCCCCCTTGTTTATGTTAGAGAACATTTAGGTTCTACTTTCTCAGCAGATTTCAATTACAGAATACAGCATTATCAACTACAATTGCCATGTTATACATTTAGGTCTTCATCCTTATTCACCTTATAACTGAAACGATGTACTTTTTTACCAAGCTCTCCTTAAGAAGAGGAATTTAAAAAAAAGAGAAATAATTTTGATTCTAGAATTTCATATCATTTACATGAAAAGGCAAAATAAAGATAGTTTCTGTTATTTAAAATGTAATTCTCAAAAACCTTGAAAGATTAACTAGGGAATTTAAGAAAAAAAATTGATAATGAAACAAAAGCAGAAATAGTAATTGTTAAGTACTGTTTACAAGGAGTATTACTAATAAAAAACATGTAACTAAACATGTAACTAAAAACATGTAACTATATAAAATATTTTTAAAAATCAATAAAATTTTCAAAATTTAGGAAAATTTAGGGAGCCCCTAAAAAATGTAACTTATTTTTTTAAAAATGTAGAACTTCCAAACTATGCATGGCAATGAAAATTAGAATAACTGATCAACCTAAAAATAGGTAGAAAAGGAAACATCAAGGAATAAAAAGCATGGTAAGTAGAGTATAAAACATGATGTGGCAAAAATAAATACAAACTTCACAGTAATCAAAAAAAAGTGAGTAGTTTAAATTTTTCATCTAAAAAAAGAAATTCTTGGGGCACCTGGGTGGCTCAGTGGGTTAAAGCCTCTGCCTTCGGCTCAGGTCATGATCCCAGGGTTCTGGGATTGAGCCCCACATCGGGCTCTCTGCTCAGCAGGGAGCCTGCTTCCTCCTCTCTCTCTGCCTGTTTCTCTGTGATCTCCATCTGTCAAATAAGTAAATAAAATCTTTTAAAAAACAAAGAAAGAAAGAAAGAAAAAGAAAGAAAGAAAGAAATTAATTCTCAGATATTATTGTTTTATTTATTTATTTATTTATTTAAGATTTTATTTATTCATCAGAGAGAGAGAGAGAACACAAGCAGGGCGAGTGGCAGGCAGAGCAGGCAGAGGGAGAAGCAGGCTCCTCACCAAGCAAGGAGCCTGATTTGGGACTCAATCCCAGGACCCTGCGATCATGACCTGACCTGAATACAACTGCTTAACCAACTGAGCTATCCAGGAGTCCCTATAAGTCAGTTTTAAATCTAGTTTATATGATTTATAAAAGACCCATTTAAGCAAGATGACACAAAAGGTTTGAGATAGTAGATGAAAAAAGTCTGTAACAGGTAAACATTACAAAGGAAACCTGCTATATTAGTACATAGTAGCAAAAGAGATTTTAAGGCATTAAATAGGACATTGATATTTCAGACTTCTTAAAGGAAATAATTCACCAAGAAGTAAAAACAGTCAAGTATGTCTTCAAAATAAAAAAATCGATAGAGAAAATGACAAGACCATAATCATATGAGGAAACCTTAATATGGGCTCTGTCAAATAGAAAATATGCATTCTGGGGCGCCTGGGTGGCTCAGTGGGTTAAGCTGCTGCCTTCAGCTCAGGTCATGATCTCAGGGTCCTGGGATCGAGTCCCACATCGGGCTCTCTGCTCAGCAGGAAGCCTGCTTCCCTCTCTCTCTCTCTCTCTGCCTGTCTCTCTGTCTACTTGTGATCTCTCTCTGTCAAATAAATAAATAAAATCTTAAAAAAAAAAAAGAAAATATGCATTCTGTTAAAAAATGAATGGAACATTTACAAAATGTAATTATACACTACATAATTTTATTTCAAATCCTGTAAAATGAAATTTAAAAACCCTTTACTAAAGATAAGAAGACAAATTATCATATAATTACAGGTGGCTGTATCAATCATGAGTGAAAATTTTATTACCATAATAATCATATTTTTTCTCCTATAACTACGATCTGGTTTATTAAAAATAAAATTATACAAGACCATGATGAAGGTCTAGTTACTGTTGCTCAAGGCAGTCTGTGTGAAAAACAAATAATGTTGAATGAACAGAAGAATGTCCTAAGTCTTACAAGTTTTCTTAATAAGTAGTCTTGTGATAGAATCTTGGACTGCACTGGTCTGCATATCAATCTATAAGTCTCTAAAATAAAAAACTTTTAACATGGGAACTCTGCGTCAGAAGAGAGGAATCTCCGTATTACATTTTGAAGGTTGTTTAGGGAGAATAGATGCCAATGTCAGCTAATTCACACAGTGTTGTTGCACCTAACTGTCAGGGCAGCAAATGTGCTCAGCTCTTAGTACTACGACCAATATTGACTCTTTACTTTCCTTGTGTGTGAAGTGCATTAGTACAATAAAGGCCCTTATAACTGGAACAATATAAGCAACAGTATTTGGAACAGAGTGCCTTGAGGCTAATTCTATACTGGCAAAATAGCACTACAATTATCATGCTTTGCCAAGAAACATCGCCTCACATTAAACGGGAACTGAGTCTAAGTTTGGGTTCCTTTTTGAGGCAAGAAGAATCTTCTAAGAAATTTCCCTGAAAAAAAGACAGTTGCTCAGTTGTAAATGAAGCCCTTGTTTAAGATAATAAACCAGTTATTCATTTTCACTGAACATGTTTTCAGTCAGAGAGAAAATCTAGAACTGTATGTTCTAATACCAATTTATAAATTTTCTATGAGACATTCATCTTTTGTTCAGTCTTCATCTTTTTTTCCAAAGAATATATTTGATTCACAATTTATCAGAGAATCTTAATGGTCAGTTGAATATTAATCATTGATTTTTTTTACCCCTACCATACAAATTCTGTGTGTATGTACATGTGTGTGTATCTGTGTAGTACACGTACAGGTAATAGTATATTGGTTAATGTTTAAGAACTGGCCCATCTTGGAGGGAGAAAGGGAAAAGAAGTCTCTGTTTGTAATCTTTGCTGGTTTCCATGGTATAAATACTCTCTCCATGATCAATGTCAAGCTACACCGATTCCTGAAAATGTAACAATCGACTCTCACAAGCCAGAGCAAGCCAGTTCCAACACACTAGGGGGGCGGAAATGCTTTTGAACCATCAAAACAATTGTTGACAGTATCTGTATCTTGCTATTCACAGTGTGTAGTTTAGGGTATATGACTTTTGGTAAATGTTATCTTTGATGCTGTACTCAATTATATTTTTACTTACACAAAAATTCTGCAGCACAAATATCATCCCTTTAAACTACCAGAGAGATGGTTGAATATACTAGCACAAGAAAAAAATTAATGTTTAGTAGTAGGTAACACTGCAGAATAAAAGCAGATTTTAAAGAAATATTTGAAGTGCTCTTTAAAGCACAACCTAAAGACAATAAATAGGTCTTTGTACTGATTTGTTTCATATTTTAAAATGTGAGGTAGATAATAACCTTCCTGCTCTCTTCAGCCCTGAGAAGAGATTTTCAAGCTATATTTCAGAAATGCAACATTAAAGTCATGCTGAGAGCTTTTCCTTTTAAAGCAGACAACAGCTTTTATAGATATGAGAAGTCATTCAGCTGCATTCCTGACTCTTGGCCTATGTGACTCTGAAAAGCTTTGTATGATTTTCACATAGGAGAAATGATCTTACTGACATTTTCTCCCAACCTCGAAATGGGCTCCTTTTAATTGGAAAACTAGAGAGCATGAAATCTCATTTTTCCCCCCAAGTTATTATATTGCCTAATTGTTATTCAAATTTTTGAAATAAGACATCACTTTCCAAACATCAGTAAATTTGCTCTATTTAATTTTATCTATTATACCAAAACACACACACACACACACACACACACACACACACACACACACTTTAGAATTCTTTCTATTCACATGAACTCTCCAAAGAAATGGCAGTACTTAAACAATTTTAAGAATGAAAGGAATTCACATGATGCTTCAAACATTAATCAGCACTGCCAGTTCAACGGACACAGCCATGGAAATTCTGTCCTTAGGATAATATTCCCCCCATGAAAAGAACAAAACAAGCTAGGGGGTAATAACCACAGTAAATGATAACTAAAACTAAACACTTCTACATATTAATTCACTTAATGGTTTTTAGACTTTATTTTATGAAGTTAATTAATTAAGGTTATGTTTCACCAGTAAGAATATGCCACAGTACTGGTAATATTAACTATCCAAATGAAATAAAACTGCTTATAGGTAATAGGTATTAAGCTTTTGCTACCAGTAGGCCCTTTTATTCCATTTGTTTGTCATCATGTTCTAACACCTTTCATGTCCATCTATAAAAAGAGTTATTTTCGGGGCGCCTGGGTGGCTCAGTGGGTTAAAGCCTCTGCCTTCGGCTCAGGTCATGATCTCAGGGTCCTGGGATCGAGCCCCGCATCGGGCTCTCTGCTCAGCAGGGAGCCTGCTTCCTCCTGTCTCTCTGCCTGCCTTTCTGCCTACTTGTGATCTCTGTCTGTCAAATAAATAAATAAAATCTTTAAAAAAAAAAAAAAAAAAAAAAAAAAAAAAAAAAAAAAAGAGTTATTTTCATGAAAGTGATTTTTTTCAAATACCCATAACCATAATTTCAAGTAATTAATGCCTGAGGATCTATTTTGCACTTTTAATCAATTCATCAAATGTTTAAAGCTTCTACCATGTGTCAAATGCTAAGTCTGGGAGAAATCTTAGGCTACAGCATCAAAAATACTTGGGTTAGGTGTCATGAAACATTGTTTATATCCCTTTTTTGTGATGTATGACCTGGAAGTGAGTTTTTGGTACAATACCACACCAAATAGTAATTCCCAATTATAATACTGTGTTCTCTCAGTAGTAAAATACGTGAGTCGATTACTCAATTAATTATTAATTACTTGATATATTAACTATAAATATGTAAAGATGTACAATGAAGTTGCAAATGAACCATAAGGAATTTTATCAAAGGGCTCTAATTTGCTTAAATATGTTTAACTTAATATCAATGACATCATTAATATCATTAAAATATCAATGACCAAACAAATGATCAGCACTGGTTTTTTTTCCTTATCTGAGCTTAATCATTTTTAGTGTATTTTATTTCTACCACAGTCAAAATGTTATCCATAAATAAATAATAATAGAAATAATATTTAAGAATGTACATAGCAAGATGATTTACACCAGCTGTTTTCAGACTAGGATATAGTAGCTCTGAGGCAATACCTTCCAATGAAGTATAAGGACAAAAAACAGTTTTACAGAAATCTATTTAAAATGGGTCTCCAAAAAATAAATATATAAATAAATAATATAATAAAATGGGTCGCCAACACCAAAAAAAAAAAAAAAAAAAAAAGAGTAATCTGATTAAAAATGGGCAAAGGACCTGAATACACATTTTTCCAAAGATAGACAGGTGGCCAACAGACACAAGAAAAAATGTTCAACATCACTAATCATTAGGGAAATGCAAATCAAAACCATAATGAGTTACCATCTTATACCTGTCAGAATGGCTAAAATCAAAGACAAGAAATAACAAGTGCTGGCAAGGATGTGGAGAAAAAGGAACTCTCATGCACTTTTGGAGGGAATGTAAATTGGTAAAGCCACTGTGGAAAACACTATGAAGATTCCTCAAAAAATTAAAAATATAAATACCATATGAGCCAATAATTCCACTATTGGGTATTTACCATGACCACCCCCCAAAAAAATACTAATTTGAAAAGATAAATGCACCTCTATGTTTACTGCAGCATTATTTACAATTAGAAGATTTGGAAACATCCCAAGGGTCCACGGATAGATGATTGGATAAAGAAGTTGTTACACACACATACACACACACACACACACACACACACACACAATGGAATAATAATCAGCCATAAAAAAGGATAATATCTTCACAGACCTGTACCCCTGGGGATAAAAATATATTATATGTTTATAAAAAATAAAAAATTAAAAAAAAAGGATAATATCTTGCCATTTGCAGTAACATGGATGGACCTACAGAATATTATGCTAAATGAAATAAGTCAGACAGAGAAAGACCAACACCATATGGTTTCAGTCATATGTGGAATCTAAAAAACAAAACAAATGAATAAAGAAACAAAAAGTAGAATCAGATCTATAAATACAGAGAACAAACTGATGGCTGCCAGAGGGGAGAGGGGTAGGGGGATGGACAAAATGGGTAAAGGGGAGTGGGAGATATAGAGTTCAAGTTAGGGAATCAATAAGTGACAGAAATAAAAAGTACAATGTAGGGAATATAGTCAATGGTATTATAATAGCATTGTTGGTGACAGATGATGGCTACACTTGTGAGCCCAGCACAACATATGGAGCTGTTGAATCACTATGTTGTACACCTGAAACTAATATAACATTGTGTCAACTACACTCAAAAAAATTAAATTAAAAGGTTTTCTTTAATAATTGTCCCCCTCTGCTTCACCATAACATTGCCTTCGGGATGTAATAACCTCTGGAGCACCAAAGACATTATTTGAAATATTGGTATAGATGTTGAGAAAGCTAAGAAGTGGATACAAAATCATTTTCTTTCTTTTTTTTTTTTTTTTGGCAATCAATGAGTATTCAATTCTTTGCCTTGAAAAAATTTAAGAAACTAAATCAACTGCCAAATGATAAGGGATTAAAAATATTTTTGATAAGAGATTGTATGAGTCAGAGTCCTCCAGAGAAACAGATCAATGGAATCAAACTGAGTGACACTGCCATAACAAAATTTCCATTCCTATTTAAATAGACATAATCTTTCCATCTGTAAATATAAAAATTAGAACAGAATTAATATTCAATCCTGTCTCATTCTACCAGTAAGTAATACCCACCCATGTCTACATAAAGTCATTTGTAAAAACTTCCATCCATCTCCCTAAGAAATGTATTTCCTTAATTATTATTTGTCAAAATTTAATATATTTGCATTTAGTTTGATTATATAATGATAGCTGTAATAAAAACTCACTTCAAAAAATTTTCATAGATCCTTAGGGACACAAATCTTTTAAAAAAATATTTCCAAATAGCATACATACTTTTATTAAAAGGTAATCTACTATGGTGAGTGCTGTGAAGTGTGTAAGCCTGATGATTCACAGACCTGTACCCTTGGGGCATATAATACATTATATGTTAATAAAAAATTTTTAAAGGTCATCTAATAATTAATAAAAGATGCTGAAGCATAAATATAATTTAGGATAAAATTCTGTTGAGGGATAGAATAGAAATGTAAGTACAAAGCAAAATAAAAATGAAGTTGCTGGTTTGAAAAATTCATTCACAAATTTTTGGGGGGAGGGGCAGAGGGAGAAGGAGAGAGACTCTTCAGCAGGCTCCACACCCAGCACAGAGCCTGATGTGGGTCAATCACACAACCCTGGGATCATGATCTAAGCTGAAATCAAGAGTCAGGCACTTTACTGAGCCACTTGGGTGCCCCTATTCACCAATTTTTAAATGGATTATAGTTAATAACACACTGTTGTAGCTTTTAGGTAATACTGAGTGCTTTTTAAAGAGGTCAGTATTTACATTATCCTGAAATTATACCCTTTGTGACTATTTATAATTATGATAAGAAATTTTAAAAGTACACTTAGATGGCAAAAGAATAGGTAGTTTTTCCAACACTCTTTCAGCAGATATTTGAGAGAAAAACTATTAGAAGACTAGTGTCATGTCTTGAGAACACAAAAGGCATTTCTGTCTAAAAATAACGGTATTATTGTTACATCCGGCAGACAACTTGCTCTTTTTGTGCCTCAATTTCTTTAAAATGAGAGATTTGTACTAGATTACTTTTCTAGTACCTTCAAGTTCTAAAAAAATCCTTTGATAAGTGGCATAACAAAGAAAGGCAAAGTGAAATTTTAATTTCAATATTTTCAGTCACAACCACATCCTGTATGTTTGAATTAGTGGTAACAACTGTATGTTAAGGAAGCATTCTGTGGTATTAATATTTATTTATATATTCAGCTTACAAAAGCACCACACCTTACATCAGTTCCTTGCTTTAAAGAAGCACATATTAAGGCAGTGAAATGGATATATATCTATATATGTATATTTTCTCAATAGTTTTAGGTATTTATATGGAAGGATATATGTAATTTATAACTGGATAACATTAATGTAGGTATGTAGGGTTTCTGGAAAAACAGGGAAGTACTTGAAGGAGAGTTACGCCTGTACTATATTAATCTATTAATGGTAGCAAAGTACATAGGCAGGGATTTATTTGAGATAAGAGAAGTGCTAAAGAAAAAAAGTAGAGTTAAACTTGGGAGGTAGCATTGTGAAATCCTTTGGAAGAAACAACCTTAATATGAGAATAAAATTAAAGGGAAAGTTCTTTTTTTTTCCTCTCTCTCTCTTTTAAGATTTTATTTATTTATTTGACAGAGAGAGACAGCAAGAGAAGGGAACACAAGCAGGGGGAGTGAGAAAAGGAATTCCCGCTAAGCAGGGAGCCCAATGGAGGGCTCAATCCCAGGATCCTGAGATCATGACCTGAGCCAAAGGCACACCCAACAACAGAGTCACCCATGCGCCCTAACGGGAAAGTTCTTTAAGAAATGAACAGGAAAAAAGGGGAAATATTAAGAGGAGGCCATGTGGATGAGAACAATCTCGGAAATCCTGCCTAAGATCTAGGTGTAGCCATTCGTCCCTGCTGGTCCGTCTGGCGGGCCATCTTACCACTCGAGAACTTGGGCTCCTCGCTTACAGAGGGAGAAATGACGAACTCTCCTACCTCTCTCACAGGTATATTGTGAGGGCCAAATGAACCCACAAAAGCAAAAATGCTCAGGCTCGGAAGGCACTGTGTTGTGACAGTAACTGGGAAGAAGACCCTGGGGCACATCAGTGCTGCAGTGTGTCAGGTCCCACAGCCTGCTGATGGTTCAAGAGACACTTAAGGAAGAACGAGAAAGAGAAAGTGGCGTTGCTTCTACAGGTGATGATACAGTGGTGGGATTAACACTCTGCCTCCTGAAGACCATGATGTAAATGAGATGCTGTGTATGCCATCCTTTGTGTTTCTGTTAACTGACTTAATCGTGGTATGGACAAATAAAGGTTTTACTTATATGTAAATAAATAAATAAATAAATAAAAAGGAACTGTACTAAATCAAGGAAACTTCAGGTTCTCAACTCTACATAATACATTGCTAAAATAGGACTGAACCCTAGAGATCATCTAAGGTTCCAGTAATTCAGTTCCATTATTATAAATGAAAAAACTGAGTCCAAAAAAGGTAGTAAGAGGGTTTCTTGATCTACTCTAGTATCTTTGACTACCTTATGTAGAGATGTCTTGACAAAGCCATTTGGCATATCATCTTTTTTTTTTTTTTTTAAGATTTTATTTATTTGACAGAGAGAGAGAGATCACAAGCAGGCAGAGAGGCAGGCAGAGAGAGGGGAGGAAGCAGGCTCCCCGCAGAGCAGAGAGCCCGATGCGGGGCTCGATCCCAGGACCCTGAGATCATGACCTGAGCCGAAGGCAGCGGCCCAACCACCGAGCCACCCAGGCGCCCCCATTTGGCATATCATCTTGCTCTTTGGACAGTAAAGTAGAAGCAAATATACAATATAATATTAAATATATGAAAAATATGAACATTATGATGGTACCTCATTAAGAAATTATATTTATTCAGTATTTTCAAGATTATCCTTTTTCCTAAGAATAAATTTAGACTTTTATTCTGGGTTTTCAGAATTTAACAGCCATTAACATGAATTTATTTGATAATCCGACATATAAACTCTTGAACCATATAAAATAGCTACTAAATAATCACTCACCTTAGATTCCAAATGCCCTGAGAGCCAGTGTGTTACTGTGAAAGGAGAATTTGAGTGTTTTATCTGAGGTAAAGTGTCAATATAATAATTACTAGGTTTTTATTAAGCAAAAACATGGACACAAAATAACCAAAACAGTATCATATTTTTCTATGGCAATTTATATCAGGATAATACTATTTTCAAAAGGATTTCCTTTTCCTTTTTTTTTCAGAATTTTCTATAACGTGGTATTATTGCTTTTACAACGGAATTCTCTTTTCAGAAGTGCTCAGAGAATATACACTGCTCTAGGTTCACTTCATCTTGGCCAAAAGGCCGAGAAGCGATACACTGCTCTAGGTTCACAACATCTTTGGAGCTTAGATAAAAGCCCAATATTGGGCAGAAGAAGACAGATTTTTAGAGTTTAAAACAGAGCTGCACTAAGGGATATAAGGCATGGTAAGAAATAAATCAATACTAAATGCATTTATGTTTTCAGTCTTCATCATTTTTACTGCCATTATTTCATGCCATCAATTGAAGAAGAGATAAGTCTAACTCTGTTGGGTTATAATGCATAAGCGTTAGCCCCAGAGTAGCATCTGTCAAGATTCTCAGTCCAAACTTGCAAAAAGAGACTTAAGTGGAATTCTATTGCTTAGTTAAAACCTATGTAAAGACAGTAAAGGGGATCTATTTCTAAGCACTCAGCAAAACATCACATCTCCCTCTCCTCTCCAGTTCTCTCACATTCTGTACCCACAAGTGCCTTTCATTTGCCAGAACCCAGGGAAGGGGAAATCAAAACAACAACAAACAAAAAGAAAAAAGAAATATTTTGTCTTCAATTTCTAGTCTGCAACTATGTGTCTGTCTGACCCCAGTCTATGGAAAGCAAAGACTCAAACTCTTTTGCTGGATTCCCCGCCTTCTCATGGTAGTAATGGATGTTAAGTGGGATAGAACAGTGAAAGTGGGTTGGGAATTAACAAGATTCTTGAACAGTTTTTGGCTCAGCTGAGCCCATTCATGTTTACCTTTAGAAAAGACAAACACTAAATGTCTGCTCACCAAATCAAAACAAACGCATTTTACTCATCATTTTTGCAACAAAAATCAAAAGTTGCAGCGAACACTCACTTCCTAAAAAGTGGCACTAATAAAAAAATCCTATAGTCTCTGAAGCTCTATAAAGTGTGCACCTTGGGAGAAGTGTGTGTTGATGTGCACATGCAATGTGTCAGAATCACCTACTATAGGAACATAGATACAGCGCATGCAGAAGCCTATGGAGATGATGATGCCCTTGGAAAAATCCAGCAGCACCAGCCATTGGCTCTTCCTCACCTTTGCTTGGCCAATCTGTCTTTCAGCTTCTGCAACTCTGATGCCTCTTGCTCATGATCAATCACTTTTATTTCATAAAATGGCCTCTTAGAGTATCTTTCATCTAGGCATACAGTCCCCTTGATCACACCCGTATCTTTAAAGCAACAGCACTTGCTGAGTGGTTCTCAGCCTCCTGGATGACACCACTGCCTGACCCCTGCCCCTGCTGCTCGGGAGCAAAGAGCAAACCAACTTACATTGATTTTTTAAAATTTCACAATAACAAATAAATATTAAAATATTTTTTAAATATTAAAATATTTTTAAAGCAATTTTTATCTTCCACATAAGTGATCTATGTATATAAAACCCATGACTTATTTTTATTTATTTTTTTTAAGATTTTATTTATTTATTTGACAGAAGTGCCCACAAGTAGGCAGAGAGGCAGGCAAAGAGAGGGAGGTGGAAGTAGGCTTCCTGCTGAGCAGAGAGCCCGATGCGGGGCTCGATCCCAGGATCCTGGGACCATGACCCGAGCTGAAGGCAGAGGCTTTAACCCACTGAGCCACCCAGGCGCCCCCCCACCCACCGCCATGACTTATTTTTAAAGGAATGAAGAGAATATATGAAAGAGGAGGTAGTTCTGGAGAGAACGATACTGGAGAGGCATTCTGCAAATTGGTCCCCTGACCAAAATAGAGTCCTTTGGTCCACCGAACGCCATTGGGGATACTTTCAGGTTAGTATACTTACCTTCCCTCAAAGTACACACAATCTTGGAGTATTATATTTAAATCAGATGACTGTTCTACTAAAATGTGCTTAAGAAGAGTTTCAGAAAAAAATGGACTTTATTTGAAAGGTCTGAAGAATCTGAGTAGGGAAGAAATAGTCAGTAGTGGACCAAGGAGGCCTTCCATGAGAAAGATGAGATTAAAAACTATGGTCAGGGGGCGCCTGGGTGGCTCAGTGGGTTAAGCCCCTGCCTTCGGCTCAGGTCATGATCTCAGGGTCCTGGGATCGAGCCCCGCATCGGGCTCTCTGCTCAGCAGGGAGCCTGCTTCCTCCTCTCTCTCTACCTGCCTCTCTGCCTGCTTGTGATCTCTCTCTGTCAAATAAATAAATAAAATCTTTAAAAAAAAAAAAAAAAAAAAACTATGGTCAGGAACCTAGGAGGTACTGTAGAGAGGTCCTGAAGATGTTGAAAAGTAGCATAGATAGGGAGGTATGATACAAAAGATATTTTGTAAGCATTATAGCTTTGCCTAGGGTCAGAGTTTTGCCCGGGGTAAAAGGAGAAAATGCCTGAGTATCACCCTCAGATCCTCTCCGTGGACTAGCCCTCCTTTCTGCCTGGTATCTATTCAGTTATTCATTTATGCAATATTTATTAATAGCCCTGTTTATACAGCACAAGAAAAGTTAACTGGGGTGTTTTTGGACTGGTCGATCAGCTAACCATCTTTTCATAGACACACTTCGTGGGGAAATGCACACCAAGTACCTAAAAATATGAACTCAACTTGTTTTAAAAAATATAGGGAAAACTGAGCTCTAAGGAGCGCTCGGCTCCCTTGGGCCGGAGGCGGGAGCCGACGGACTTTCAGGTTGGCAAAAGAGAGGCTGATGGAGCGAAGGAGGTTGCAGTAGGGCGGCTGGTGGTGTAGGGGACCACCCTGCAGGCTCGCACACGTCGGGAGTGGGGAAAGATCCACCCTGTCAAACGCTGCTGGGGGACGCCAGTTTGGTGACGCTAGAGGCATCATGGACAGATCTAAAGAGAACTGCATTGCGGGGTCTCTTAAGGCCACTGAATAACACCCAAAAGAAGGAGCAGCCATCATCATCAGCCCCTGGAAGTAATTCTGAAAAGGAACTGGCAACAAAACAGAAAAGTGAAGAATCGAAAAAAAGGCAATGGGCTTTGGACGATTTTGAAATTGGTCGTCCCCTGGGTAAAGGAAAGTTTGGTAATGTTTACTTGGCAAGAGAAAAACAAAGCAAGTTTATCCTGGCTCTTAAAGTATTATTTAAGGCTCAACTGGAGAAAGCAGGAGTTGAGCATCAGCTGAGAAGAGAAGTAGAGATACAGTCCCACCTCAGGCATCCAAACATCCTCAAACTGTATGGCTATTTCCATGATGCCACCAGAGTTTACCTAATTCTAGAATATGCACCTCTCGGAGCTGTCTACAGAGAACTTCAGAAACTGTCGAAGTTTGATGAGCAGAGAACTGCTACTTATATCACAGAGTTGGCAGATGCCCCGTCTTACTGTCACTCAAAAAGAGTCATTCATAGAGACATTAAGCCAGAGAACCTACTCCTTGGATCGGCTGGAGAGCTTAAGATCGCAGACTTCGGGTGGTCGGTACACGCCCCATCCTCCAGGAGAACCACCCTCTGTGGCACCCTGGATTACTTGCCCCCAGAGATGATTGAAGGCCGAATGCATGATGAGAAGGTATATCTCTGGAGCCTTGGGGTTCTTTGCTATGAATTTCTCGTTGGGAAGCCACCTTTAGAGGCAAGCACATACCAAGAGACCTACAAAAGAATATCACGGGTTGAATACACATTCCCTGACTTTGTGCTGGAAGGAGCCAGGGACCTCATTTCAAGACTGTTGAAACATAATCCCAGCCAAAGGCCGACTCTCAAAGAAGTACTAGAACACCCCTGGATCATAGCGAATTCATCAAAACCATCAAGTAGCCAAAAAAGCAAAGAATCAACTAGCAAACAATCTTAAGAATGGTGCACGGTGAGGATTCTGAGAGGCAGGGCTGCCATCTGGTGTCACAACAGGCCTCCCCGTGCCCGAGGGCACTGCCGACAAAGGCCTGCTGAGCAGGCGCTGCCTCAGTCTCCCCACCCAAGAGTGCACTCCAGCGAACACTGCTCTGGAGTGAAAGGAGCCACAGGAATTGACAATGTCACTAGTTTCACAACCCGGAAGCGAGGTTCACCTGGAGCCTCCCCACAGCCTGGCTGGAGCGAGGCCTCCCTGTGGAGCGGGGACCGGCTCGGGGTCTGACTGCGGGGAGAGGGGCCACATCACCGTGACTCCATCAGTGACACAGGCGTGCAATAACCTTCTGAGCCCCTTCGCGTGTGTGTAACTTATTGGGTGGCCAAGCCTGGGAAAGCCGTCAGGATGAACATGTGATTCTTTCTTTTAATGTTAAAATAAAGATTTTTTGTCGAAAAAAAAAAAAATTAAAAAAAATAGGGAAAAAACTTAAGACTCTTTATAGAGAACATGAAGAGAAAAAGCATTATAAGGAGCTAAGTAGAATGCATAATGTGATTGTCCTATTCAAACAACATCATCAATTAGTCATTTATACAATAATACAAATTAGTTAAATCTGATTGTTTTCCTCCTGATTATTAGCTGACACCACTGCCAGGAAAGGGAATTTGTCTTTGGGGATAAAATGTAGGTAAAGACAACACTATTTTGTAACATGTATCACTTTTGGGGGTCTTATTGGCCATGATACAGAAAGGCAGGAAAAAAAAAAAAGTTGGAGCCATATAAGTCATAAGGGTCTGCTGAAGACCCAGTAGGAATTCGATCATATTTTATTTATTTATTTTATTTGAGAGAGAGAGAGAGAGAGAATGAGCCTGACGAGGGGCAGAGGGCAAGGGAGAAGTAGGCTCCCTACTGAGCAGGAAGTCTGATGTGGGGCTCTATCCCAGTACCCTGAGATCATGACCTGAGTGGAAGGCAAACGCTTAACCGACTGAGCCACCCAGGTGCCCCATCGATCATGTTTTAGACAAATAATCTATATGTGAGTAACTCAGGAGTTAAATGTTAAGTGCTGAGATGATCCCTCTCATTTATATTTATTAGGAACTATTCTATACAAGAAGGGAAAGAACATTTAAGGGAAAGGAGGATTGCCAGTTGGCAAGTTTGAGGGAAAAGGTGCAACAGAATGTTGTGGAAAAGAACAGGTATGGGATGTCCTGCCTGATGCATTAACACAGACAGGGCAAAAGGAGCAGACAGAGGTGAGAGGGTTTTTAAAGGGTTGTATTTCTTAAGTAATTCAGTGCAGGTATTAAGGCCTTAAAGGATCTTGTTCTTAAAGGGAATAAGAAACTGAGTTGTAAAATGACTTAACAAAACACATCTCACACCTTTGAACTAGGCCTTCTATTTTAGACAAGTTGTATACTGCTCGGTTTGTTTCCATTTATAGACAGAAGAACACACTGAATTAGGTCATTAACAAGACACACCCAATGTAGTGCCTCCTCGTTACATAAAACCATGAAAATTCTTTCTAGTAAAAGTAACCCTGTCCTTCGACATTTTGGTTGCTGGACGTTGTACTGGATTAGATTGCAAAGATTACATAATCTCTCTGAGGGCTGCAGGCCTTTCATCCTCTCAGCTGGCATAAAAACAGATCAGCACTGTCAAACAGCACTGCAAGAAATATGTGGGTATTTCTATCACTTCATTTATACCACAAATCCTTGGCTTTTAAAACATGAAGTTGATTTATCCTTCCTCTGAGTAATGCTCCATCATGATCCAAGACTGAGGAAAGTAGGTTCTAATTTCAAGAGTTTTTAATCCTTTGAAAGAAGAATTCTTCAACAGGATCAGGATTGTAGACTATCAGACTTCAATAGATCTTAGAGCTTGTCTGGTCAAAGTCCCACTTTCTATAGATAAAGCCACTGAAGACCAGAAAATTACTTGTCCAAGATCACATAGTTAGCTAATAGAAAAGGAGAGATCACATCCTGGCCTTTTGAGTCTCCGGTCTGCATACATGTAAACTAAAACTAAAATTAACTTAAGCTAAGGTGTCATGTGTCTCAAATCTGGCTAATGCAATGAAATCACCAGAAGAATTTTTTTTTTCCCCTCTTAGGGAAATTCTCAGACCCTACCATAGACAATCCAATCAAAATCCGTGGGTAGAAAGACATGGCTTCTAATTTTTGATAGTTTGTTTGAATTTTCCCAGACAAATTCAATGTTTGAAAACTACCAGTCTCGAGAAAGAGCCAATCATCTTTGGCTAGAATGACCACATACCCACCTTTCCCCAAAATGTTCTTGGTGTGCAACTGTTGTTCCAGATCTAGATATTATCAGAAGCTACTTTCATTTGTAAAAGTGTCCGAGAGAGGTGCCTGTGTGGCTCAGTCAGTTAAGCCTGCCTTTGGCTCAGGTCATGATATCAGGGTCCTGGGATAGAGCCCCACGTCAGGGTCCCAACACAGCAGGGAACCTCCTTCTCCCTCTCCCTCTGCTCTTTCCCCTGCTCATCCTCTCTCTCATATAAAAAATAAAATCTTAAAAAAAAAGTGTCCCAGAATGTATGACAAGCTAACCTTATCTTTAATTCACCTGACTCGTAAGCACTGAAATAATATCTCCAACAGCAAATGCAAAATTCCCCCCCAAAGTACTAAAAGCTAGAGCTAGAAAACATGGGGCTACCCCAGAAGAATAAACCTGTTCAGCCACTCTGGAATGTACCCCTTAAAAAAGAGACATATCCATCTCCATAATGGTTTTTGGCTCCCTAAGCTAATGGTGACAGTGTGGCCAAGTTATGAAAGACTTTGGGAAGGCTGTTTTTCTGGGATCTTCCTAAACTTAATACTATAAGAGTTCCCTGTATCTCTACTCAAGATATGGCAATTTATTAATGTCAGATACAGGAGGAGCTAATAGCATCCTGACAGAAAACCAACTTATTAAAAAAATACTTAGGCCTGCAACATATCCAAAAAAACTCTTATGTAATTCAAGGGATTACTAAATTGTTGCATTTTTTTAAAAAATCCTCATTTCAGTTTGTTGCTGCTTATTTTAGCCTGGACATTTTCAGTTACAGTAAGAGAAACCCAATTCAACTAGCTTAAGTAAAAAAAAAGAAAAAAAATTATTGACTTAAATACCTGGGGAAGGAAGGAGTGGCTCCAGCAGGCATAAATAAATCTGGGACAAGGTCATCAAGATCCTTTCTCAGATGTTTCAACTCTGCTTCCACCTAAAGAGACAGGAGCCTCATTTTCTCCTATTGTTTGCAGATTCCATCAACATTATAAGCAGGATAGTTGCCAGTGGTCTAAACTTCATATCCTTCAAGCAAGGGGACCATAGAAACAAGAGACAATTTTCTACCCTTGTCCCAACAGAACTATACCAAGGAGTCTGAATGGTTGTCTGAAGTCATTAAGTTACTTTCTGAACAAATCTATTACCCAAGGAAATGGGTGCTCCAATTAAACAAGACTGTGCCTCATTCTTATCCACTAATATCACAGTGAATAAAGAAAGGGTTCATTATATAAAATTGGGAAGGGCACAAGAGAAAACTACTATTTAACTAAAAACTATAATAATCCTCATAAACCCTCAAAAGTAGAAGTTTCAATTCAATAGATCAGTAGAGAAAATCCTACAACAGCTTTGGGAAAAGACCCATACGTTTTAAAATTAAAATAAGAGGGTATGCTGAGTGAAAAATATAAGCCTTATTCTTCTAAATGTCTAATTCCAAATTCTACATGCAGCAAGAATGACCTTTCTTCACAAAAGCACCTGCATCTCTATTGGGAAGTTGCTATTAGAAACGCAGTTACATACCAATGAAAGAGAGTGACTGAAATATCTCCTTTATTCTAATAGGACACTGAGTGCGGTTGGAGAAGCACAAAATTACACAGGAAGTCTAGAAAAGAATGAAATCCAGACCCAGGATGTCCTAACCCTTCGCTGACCCCTAAAAACAAAATCTTTGCAATCAACACTTTAATGCTTTATATTCAAGTATCAGGTGGTAGCAAGAATTTGTAGATTATTGAAATGAAGACTGAAGAAAACAGGTAAACAGAAAATAGTCATGAGATTAGGTAGTTAGTTTTCTCTCTGATCAATTTTAGAATGTATTTCTTAGCTCGATGTCTCCAAGTTGGGACCACATTCAAATGTGAAAAGAAATAAATATTGATTGAACACAGATGGTGAGCATGTTAATACTGCAAGTCCAAGAGAATAAAAGTATGATCCCATGAGCTCCTCTCCAATGTAATCTCTATTTATTATCAGATGTTCTAATGTACTCAATTCTGCTGCAGGAATACACTTTCTGCACTTCGAAAACATGAAATAGTAAGTGTGAGTCCATAATTAATTCACAGAGAAGAAAATTAAAGCATGGAGAAGTTGGGCTTTTTCTGGAAATCCTAGTAAATTATTACAGAGGTTAGAAACTGGATGCTGAAAAAGATGCACTAGTCAGTGTAATCACAATGGTCAGAGAGGAAAATGTTTTCCATATTCAGCTACTAACTTCTCAATGTTATGCTTCAGGGAGCTAAACTGTTATTCTTCAGACCAAGGTTTCTCCGAGTTTGAGATATTAGTGTAAAATGCACATGACTGGGTATTACTTCACCCTTGGTGACTCAGAATCTATGAAGAAAGGGAGTGACTAGGAACTTTTATTTAATTAAGCGTCCTCAGGTAATTTTTCAGAAGCTAAACTTTTAAAACTTCTGCTTTACTCTTTATTAATTACTACTGCAATATTCACCAGCTGCTATAGATTACTGCTTTTCCCCTTTATACTAGAATCTTAATAAAAACAATACATAATCAGTCTTGACTTGTATTTTTTAAGTAAATTAGAAAAGCATTCCTTAAACAGAGTTGAACTTATGATCAGCCTAAGGAACGTGGTCGAAGTTCCCCTATCACCCCTTCAACAAATATTTATTGAGTATTTATTATGTGACAAGCTCTACTTTCTGTGTTGAGGGTAGAAAAATGAGCACAATAGAAAAATTCTTGCTTCCAAGGACCTTACATTTTAGGTGAAAGAGAGCCATCTATTAAGACTTTTTTTTTTTTTTTTTTTTTTTTTTGGGCGCCTGGGTGGCTCAGTGGGTTAAGCCGCTGCCTTCGGCTCAGGTCATGATCTCGGGGTCCTGGGATCGAGTCCCGCATCGGGCTCTCTGCTCGGCAGGGAGCCTGCTTCCCTTCCTCTCTCTCTGCCTGCCTCTCTGCCTACTTGTGATCTCTGTCTGTCAAATAAATAAATAAAATCTTTAAAAAAAAACTTTTTTTTTAAATGAAATATACGGTTTAGATAATGATACTTGCTAAGAAAAGAGATGAAACAGACTACAGCAAAAGGCAGTATACCAAATGAGAGGGAAACCATGTTCAAAAATTTAACAACTGACTCCCCAAGTGAAACAATGAAAGCTTGAAGAGTAAAGTATCTTTAACTCACTGAGAGAAAATACAACGGCCAATGTAGAATTGTATACACAGCTCTTTAAAAACAAATTTAAATAAATGCATTTTCAGATAATAAAAAACTGAGAGTATTCAAAGTTAATTCAAGATCAACTTCCAATAATGGTGGAAGAAAGAGTAGTCCCATAAACCTGCAGCAGGTAAGAATGATAAAATATGGGGAAACATTTTTAATAAAAATATTTAAATTCACTAAGAATTATCTAAACATACAAATAAACTCAAAAACCTATATTGGATGGGCGCCTGGGTGGCTTAGTGGTTTTAGCCTCTGCCTCCGGCTCAGGTCATGATCTCAGTGTCCTGGGATTGAGCCCCACATTGGGCTCTCTGCTCATTGGGGAGCCTGCTCCCCTTCCCCCCACCACCTGCCTCTCTGCCTGCTTGTGATCTCTGTCTGTCAAATAAATAAATAAAATCTTAAAAAGAAAAAAAAAACCTATATTGGAAAGGCTAAGAATTTTCAATACACAGCATGAAAACAAGAGAGCCAAATTCAGAACCTAAATGCCCTAAATTCGGACAGATAGCTAAACTATGTATTATGGGACACTACAGAAAAGCAGGTAGGAAGCAGACAGAAATCTATTCTTGAAAAAAAGGAATAATGCAGAGCTGGGTAAGTGAATTTGATACTGTCCTTAAAGGAGTACATTCCAGGGCACCTGGGTGGCTCAGTTGGTTAAGCAACTGCCTTGGGCTCAGGTCATGATCCCAGGTCCTGCTGTGGGGAGCCTGCTTCTCCCTCTCCCTCTGCCTGCTACTCCCCCGCTTATGTGCTCTCTCTCTGTCAAATTAACAAATAAAATCTTAAAAAAAAAAAGTATGTTCTAAACTGGGGGAAAATCCAGTAGCAGAAAATCTGAAGGTCAGAAAACAAAGTCCAAAGTAAACAAACCAGGAAGTAATTACCTATATCCTTAGAAGCCTCCCTTGCTTTTTTGCCTTGTTTTTATGTCCTGCTTTTTAAACCCGTTCCTCTGTGAGTTTCCCCTATACCTAAAAAAATTTAGCAGTGAGCCAAGTACTTAAGCATGTATGAGGCTCACTACAGTGAGGCTTATCTTGTCTACAAATACGTTCAAAGAATTGAAAAAAAAATATGGTATCAATGAATAAACAGATACTCAATCTCACCCAAAAATAAATATTATTTTTAAACGATAATTCTAAATCTGAAGAATATAAATATTAAAGTTATAAAATCCCTGAGCACTACAATAGACTGGAGATGGCAGAAAAACAAGGAAAATCTAAGACAGCTATTGAAATTACTCTACCTGAAAAAAAAAGAAAAAACAAGACAGAAGAAAAGTAAACAGAACCAAAAGAACTTGTGGAACAATAAAAAACAGACTAACACATGAGTAGCTGGAATCATAGGAAAAGAGAAATAGGCAGAAAAAAAAATATTTGAAGAAGTAATGGTTGAAAACTTTGAAAATTTGATGAAAAGCTTTAATTTACATATCTAAGAAACTCAACAAGAAAAAACAAAGAAATCCACTCCCAGATAAATCACAGTCAAATTGCTGAAAGTCAAAGATAAAGAAGAAATCCTGAAAGCAATCATAGAAAATCAACCCCTTAAACAGGATAATAACAGTAGTAAGATTAAGAGCTGACTTCTCAGAAACCATGAAAACCAAAAGACAATGGGATGACCTATTCAAAGGGCTGAAGAAAAATGCTATTAACCAAGAATTTTAAGTTTAGTGAAGTTTTTCTTTAAAACTGCAGGTTAAAAACAATACAAATATCTCAATCATTCAAAAAAAAAAAAAAGAAAGAAAGAAACCCTTTGATAAACATCACTACCCAATAACAATTTTTTAAAAAATCTTGGCAAAGTAAAAATAGAAGATGATGTCTTTCACCACATACAGAAAACACTGTACGTAACGGGAAGGAGGCCATGTTAAGAACTCAGTACTCTGTCATACGCCAAAATGGTTCTTTCTCCCTCCCCCTGCTGGAAACATGAGGAGATTTTTCTCTGACATTTACTGTGAAAACCTGTGTGAGTTCCCAGAGATAAAACCACAACTATGATGGAGTCCCAACTATGACGGAGTCCCCTGGAGTTTTTGACTCTCAGATTTGTCCACACCTAGCCACCGTCAATTCACCAATTATAGTTCAGGTTTTCCTTCCACATCCCTGGTTCCTACAGAGATTTCTGCTCTGGTATGCTGTGATTCTCTGTATCCCTTTGTCTCTCCAATCTGGGGGAGAGTTGTATGCCTTGTGGCTTTCCTTTTCTTACAGATCTAAGAAGAGCTGTCAATTTTTCAGTTTGTTCAGCTTTTTACCTGTTGATAGGACAGAGCGGTGACCTCTAAGATCTTTACATGTGGAATTGAAAGTATAGTTTCTTTTTGAAATTGAGAACAAGACAAAGATATCTGCCATCACTGCTTCTATTTAACATTATCTGAGTTGATCCAAAGTTAAATAAGGAAAGAGAAATGAATAAAAAAATAAAATTGATAAATTAAAGAACTCCTGTTGACTAAAAACAAAACAAAACAAAAAAAAAAAACAACCACCATTAAAAACTGAAAATGCAAGTCATAGAATGATAGAAAACGCATAATTGTAACCAAGGACTCAGATCCAGAATACATTGATTCTGCAAATCAATATGAAAGAGATGACCACAGTAGAAAAAATGAACAGGAGACAAACAAAAATTTAAAAATAAATAAATAAACAAAAAGTAAATTAGATTAAAAGTTTTAAAAAGGACATCTAAGTGTCCAGTAAATAGAAGAAAGTTCTCAATCTCATTAGTAATCAGAGAAAGGGAAATTTAAAAACACAGTAAGTTCTCACTACATATTTATCAGAATGGCTAGAATAAAAGCAATGGAAATCCTTACACTCCATCAATGTGAATATAAATCAATCAACAATCTGAAAAATCATTTGACATTATCAAAGTTGAGTATACATATATCTTGTCACTTAGAAATTCCACTTTTAGATAGGCTTCCTACATGTACTTCAAGAGACATGTGCCAAATGTTCATAGAAACATTATTCATAATGGAAACATTATTCATAAACATTCACTCAAGAACATAATAACTCAATAACTTGAGTTATTGAAGTAACTCGTATCCATAAACAGTAAATGGATGAATAAGTTGTATTATATTCATTCAGTTGAATACCAAGAAACAACGAAAATGAAGAACTGACTAACAATTAGGACTGGATGAACTAAAATTCCAAAGACAAAAGAGTCCTTCCTAGGTGACATGTCGATCATGGTCATTAGCTATTTTCTGCTCTGGGGATTTTGCCAAATCCTGGTAGAAGCTGAGAGCAAAGTCTGATTCAAGCAGAGAGTCTCTACTTGCAAAGATGCTGAGAGAGAAGCCAGGAAAGGTCCGACGGTCTTAAGGAGCTCCTGCAACAGATGAAAAACTATAGGAGCCCAATTTTTAGCACTTGATATATTTTTAAGATATATCCAATTTGAATGTGTTCTTGTATTTCTACACTATGTTTTTCACTTTGCTGGATTCCGTTTGCTGGAGTTTGTTCAGGAGTTTTTGAACATGTATTCTTGAATGAGACTGTCCTATAATTTTCTTTCATTATAACATCCTAGTCTGGTTTTAGTTTCAGTTTACTAGGCTCATAAAATGAGTTGAGGAGTGTTCACTCTTTCCATATTCTCTAGAAAAGTTTTAAATTGCATTTAAATTACATTATAAAAGGGTTTTAAATTACATTGTAATTGACTCCTCCATGAAAACTTAATAGAATTCACTAGTAAAAGTGTTATGTCTAGTATTTTCTTTGTGGGGGTATTTTTAACTATTCCTTCAATATTTGAATAGTTATATACTAAGGTCTTATTATAATTACTGAGTTTTGCTGAGTTATATTTTGTTTTCTCGAAAATTATTTATTTTGCCTGTAACTTTTTTATTCACTGGCATAGATTTGTTCACAGAAATCTCTTTACATTTTAAATATGTAATTCTTGGGTGGCTCAGTCGGTTGGGCATCTGCCTTCGGCTTGGGTCATGATCCTGGGGTCCTGGATCCTGGGGTCCTGCATTGGGCTCCCTGCTCAGTAGGGAGCCTGCTTCTCCCTCTCCCTCTACCCCCTTCCCCACTTGTGTTCTCTCTCTCGCTCTATCTCAAATAAATAAATAAATATTTAAAATATATATATATATATATATATGTGTGTGTGTGTGTGTGTGTGTGTGTGTGTCATTCTTCCAATGGTATCCATTTTTCTTTGATTTGCCTTTTTATTATGAACATTTTCAAACATACACAAAAGCAAAAATATTGGTATAATCTAAAATAAGTCACCTTATAGCCATTTCTATACTTTCATTTTGAACTTTTTGTGTCTTTTGGCTTTTGAGAGTACCCTTGGAGACAGCATGTATTAGACTTTTTCTTTTTTAAACTTGACCTGACAATCTCTGCCTTAATACGGAAAATTTAATCTCCACTTTTGTAAGTTTAATTTTTAATTCTATTTTTTACAGTTTTGAAAAGTTTATATGCTATTTCTATTCATTTGTTAACCTTAAGATTTTAACATGAAAATTTATGTTACATCTAAATTTTTTTCAGTATTTAAATCCTTCTCCCAAACACAAATATTTTACATTTAACTCCTATCACATTCCTCCCATCTTACATGTTAATTTTGCTGAATATTTATGTTCTATCTTAACTACCCAAATCAACTATTAATATTTATACCATAGAGTTGTGTTTTCTAGATTTACCCATGTATTTCCCAAGTTCCTTGCCCATCTGTCCTTCTTGCATTTCAGAATTCCTTCAAGGACAATTACTTTCTTCTTCAAAAACATCATATATATCAGCTTTAATGAGCTCTAATTCACAGAGAGGATTAGTTTCCTAGGGCTGCTATAACAAATTACCATAAATTTAGTGACTTAAAACAACAGAAATTTATTATCTCACAGCTGCAAAGGCCAGAAGTCTGAAGACAGAGTTGGTAGGGCCACACTCTCTTCAAAGGCAGAAGAGGAGAATCCTTGCTCATTTATTCCAGCTTCTGATGGCTTCCAGGATTCCTTGGCTTGTGGTTACGTAACTCATTGTCTGCCTCATGGTCTTCTCTCTGTGTCTCTGCTGTCTTCTCCTCTTTTTATTAAGACATCAGTCATTGAATGTGGGACTCCTCTTAAATCCAGAATGATTTCAGCTTGAATTCTTTAATTACATCTACAAAGGTCCTATTCCCAAATAGCTTCTGAAGAGCCAGGTAGACATGAATTTGGGGGAGGCACTATACAATTCTCTACACACACCATACGATTTACCCATTTGTACACAGTATAAGACAATGGTTTTTAGAAAATAGTTGTACAATCACCACAATCGACTTTAGAACATTTCCATCAACCCCCAGCCAAAAGGAATACTGTACTCCCAAGCACATAATATAAATCTTCCTTTAATACCTAATGGTTACAATTGTTTTGTTTGTTTTTGAATTTTTTCTTATGTCTGAAAGTGTCTTTACTTTATATTCATTCTTTAAAATTTACCAAAGATTAAAATTCTAGATGAACATTTATTTTCTCTCAAGTTTAAATAAATTATTCCATCATTTTTTGAATCCTTTACTATTGTTGAGAAGACCACTATTAGAATAATTGTCATTTCTTTGTGCGATCTGTGGTTCTGTTTTGAAAATCTTCTCCTTATTTTTAGACTTCTGTAGTTCCACCGTATCCAAGTATGATTGGAATTTGTTGTAATTATTAAATCTGTAAATTTGTATAATTCATCACCTCTAAAAGATTATCAACCATTCATCTTTTTATATAGTGATTCTTTCTCATTCTTTATACTCTGCCCTTCAGGAGACTTACATCAGAGGGAAAAATTAACTTCCAGTTAGTTCAAAAGACTGCTGTGTCTGCTGTGTTCTGGTCCCTTTTTTAGTAGAAAGCCTTTCAGGGACAGCATTATAACCAATGGCCAACTCACAGATATGTAAGGTTAGTCAGCGGAGAAGCTGCAGGGAAACATGAAGTTCTCACTATGAAGTCATTTCCATACCCTCCATACCCATCTGAGGAAAAACACAAAGTCCATGCCTCACCAAGAATGGTGAGTATATTAAGAATCATTTCATATTAAGGACTATGTTGCTAATCCATAAGCGAAGAGAAGTACATTAATTATAAAAGAAGAGCAGAAATAATTGCCTGGTTCATAGATAAATATTTGAACTTGGAAACTGATCTCTATTATTTCTATAAATGTTCCAGAGTAAAGGTGCTACAGAAATCTAATCAGTCATACTTGCAGTTTTCAAAGAAAACACATAATATCAACTGAGCAATGATTGTAGCCAATATCCTAGTATATAATTCCAGTTAATTACAGTTTGTGACAATACTTTTCTTTCAGTGAGCAAAACTTAGGCTCCGAGTAAGACATTATCTTATTCATTATGCCAGAAATGAATTCCTAAAATAGATGATGAAAATAAACTACTACAAATCCAACTGTCTAAATGGAAGTTATGTCTTTGTCATAAAACTTACTCAGGATATTTGGAAACTATAATTTGAAAAACAGAAATCAAATATGTCCGAGGGCAACTGCACGTTTATCAGAATATTTCCATATACATACTTTAATGGGCTCTCCCACATGGTAAAATATACTTCTATATGTTTGGCAGAAGTTACTGCTGCATGGACGTGAGTTTTTTCTTCTGTATTTTCCCTTCCCCCTGTCCAAGAAGGTAGACAGGGTCTTTTTTAATATTCTTCCCTCAGTGTGGTGGCCACTGCCAGGCCTCCCCACAGAAAGTCCTTAAACAGACTTAAATGAGAAATTCAGATAAGGAGAGAAAAGTCCCCATGCTGGCAAAGCAGCAATTTCAAGACCTGGAACCCAGGGTTGTTTTTTTTTTTCCTCTGGCTCACGTGGCTTCCTGGAGAAGCTGAAAGATGGCCTTTTATGGTAATAGATTATTTCAGGGTGCTGATGTGGCTGGAAATATAAAGGGTAGTGAGCCTACCTCCCACCTGGTGGACATTTCCCTTTTCCCATTTCTCTTCTCAGGGATTGCCAAGACCCCAGAGACTGGGTGCATGACTATTAGATACAAGGGAGGCAACGAAGAGTACACCTATACACTTCTATCTCTGTATTTATGTGTTTATACTCTGCTTTTATTCTGCTTCAGGAGTAAACAGAGTCCGTATTATACTCCTTACCTATCCTTAAACCTGACCAGACTCCATGGGGATATTTGCAGAAGCAAAAACTACTGGAAGGCAATATTTTGTGAAAGTCTACACTTGTCAGATATGTTATGCTAGTCTGGAGTCCCTTTGAAGTATGAGTCTGCGTCTGTGTTGGGGGGTGGGGCATGGATTTGGGAGGGGTAGCCTGGAAGGAGAGAGAGTCAAGAAGATCTATGTCCTGCTCCCTAGGGCAAGTGACAAGCCTATAGATGAGTTCTGTCCAACATATGGTATGGAAGAAAAGGACTGCTGAATTTCAAGGGTCCATGGGTGCTTGGGTCATGAAGGTATCAGCAGCAGCAACCACAGATTAGAGAATCAAGACCCTGCCTTTGTTTCTAAGCCCTGAATGAGCCTCTAGATTTCTGGGTAATCCTGGGGAGGGGAGAGAATTGCCATCAGGATGGATACCACATTCCTCAGCAACTTCTCAGAATGGAGAAACCAGGTTAGGGTCTAAGTTGATTTAAAGGAAATAAAGTGATGCATTATTTCTGACTATGTGACTTAATATTAATACCTACTATATATGGTATATATTTATAACTTATCTTTCAAACTGACAAAATTTCAAAAATACCATCTATCATTTTGTTATAAAATACATAAGCACATCCACCCAAAGGCATATACACACATGGACACACTCGCGTGCACAGTCCCCTTATTCTTCTTCTCTTTCATACGTGTGTGTGTATGTGTGTATTACTTTTATATATTTCTCACTTTCCACAGTATCAGATTTAGTGTAATTGTGATTCTCCTGTCTACCTTTTTCTCTTTGTTTGGAATCCAATCCTTACAAACTCTTTGCAGATGCATTTTATCCACCCTTCATCCCCCCTTTATCTCCACCTCCTTCAGCTACCAGCACCACTGAACCACTGAACCACTGGCTCCAATGGCTTTCTCTCTGGCTTAGGCACAGTGAGAATTGCTCTGTCTTTAAAAAGTTAATTAATTTTTTAAAGATTTTATTTATTTCCTTGAGAGAGAAAGTGAGTGGGTGGGAGGGGCGGGGGGGGCGGAAATCTGAAGCAGACTTGGCACTGGGTGTGGAGCCCCATGCAGGGCTCGATCCCACGACCTGAGATCATGATCTGAGCTGAAACCAAGAGTTGGACGCTTAACTGACTGAACCACTTAATTAATTAAAAAAAAAAATTGTTCCTGCATCATTTCCTTTTCTTTTGAAGTGTTACATTTTTTTTTCTTCCCTGCTCTAAAACTCTAAATACTTAACCTGCGGAGGGCGCCTGGGTGGCTCAGTGGGTTAAGCCGCTGCCTTCGGCTCGGGTCATGATCTCAGAGTCCTGGGATCGAGCCCCGCATCGGGCTCTCTGCTTGGCGGGGAGCCTGCTTCCTCCTCTCTCTCTGCCTGCCTCTCTGCCTGCTTGTGATCTCTCTGTCAAATAAATAAATAAAATCTTTAAAAATAATAATAATAAAAATTAAAAAATAAATAAATAAATACTTAACCTGTGGATGGAATAGACTCTGACTTCTTTTGTAAGAACCTTAGTAGAGAAATGAAAAGAATAAAAAAGTATAGTTCATTATAAAAGCAAATAGAGGGATGAGATATTTTCAACATAAGACAGACACAGAAGTGATTCTCCTCAGAAGGAAAAAAGTCAGAAGAGTAGGAGGCCCTGAATAATTGAGAAAGAAATGGAAAAAGAACCAATTGCTACATGAGGCAAGAGAGAGTGGCATGAGGGCACCTGGGTGGCTCAGTGGGTTAAGCATCTACCTTCAGCTGAGGTCATGATCCCAGGATCCTGGGATTAAGCCTGGCATGGGGCTCCCTGCTCAGCAGGGAGTCTGCTTCTCCCTCTTCCTCTGCCCCTCCCCCCACTGGCATTCTCTCCTTGCTCTATTCTCTCTCCCTCTCTCTAAAATAAATAAATCTTAAAAAAGAGAGAGAGTGGCATCAAGTGGCATCAAAAAAGAAGAGGTTTTCAGGGACATCTTATAATTAGAATAAAGAAGGGAGACAATTAATAAAACCATATTTAGCATTTTCATAACAGTCCTCTTTCCTCAGAGGTTACCACAGTCCCTACTTTTAAAAAAAGACACTGGAGGGGCGCCTGGGTGGCTCAGTGGGTTGGGCCGCTGCCTTCGGCTCAGGTCATGATCTCAGGGTCCTGGGATCGAGTCCCACATCGGGCTCTCTGCTCAGCAGGAAGCCTGCTTCCCTCTCTCTCTGCCTGCCTCTCCGTCTGCTTGTGATCTCTCTCTGTCAAATAAATTAAAAAAAAAAAAAAAAAGGACACTGGAATATGCCTTCCTCCACTCCAAGAGTCAATACTTGACAGGTAAGTAATTTTTTGAGCCACAGTAAAAGAGTATTTAACCCTCAATTTTTCCTGCCCTAAAATGATATCTATCTTGCTCCTCTGGCCTTGCCATAGTTATTTTATTCAAACTGGTATCCCACTTTCCTTGGCAGTGGTGATTTTTTTAAGTAGGCCCTAGCATCTTCTATATTTAGAACTTCCTTCTCAAAGATAAAGAACAATGTTCACACTTGGTTGATGAAGTGAATTGCCTTATAAATCCTCTAGCATACTGTAATTTCCAAACTCCTGAAACCAGAGGGGAAAAATATGAATCTGGACTGTGACCCATTTGTGCTTGCTTCCCTGTGCTCTGACAGACTACTTCTCAGCTGAGTCTGTGGAAGATTCAAGATGATCTCAAAGTCTCTGATACATTTTTTTGTCAAAACATTGGATCTATGTACCCACCCCTTGAATGTGGGAAGATTCTGTGATTGCTCTGACTAAATAAAATATGGTAGGAATACTGCTGTGGCCACTTGTGGGACCAGGTCCTAAGAGACTAACAACTTCTATTTCTTCTCTCTTAGAAGACTCACATATGGCATCCTGAGCACATTATGTGAAAAAACTGATTGCCTTGATGAAGAGACCAAACAGAAAGACTTGAGGGCACAATAAAAGACTCAACTGGGTATCACCTTCCAGTCATTACTAAGGCCCCAGGCATGTTACTAGAGCCTCTGGGCCAGACCACTAACCCCCTGTATAACACTGAATAACCCCAGTGAACACCATGTGGAGCAGAAGAATCACCCAGCCAGAGCTTGCCTAAATCCCCAAACCGCAAAGACATGAATATACAAAAATTATTATTGTCTGAAGCCACAGAATTTGGGGGTAATTTGTTACGTGGTAATAAATAAACACGGTCTATGTCGGCACACCCAAAGGAATACTACTCATGCATAAATAGATGACCCTCATTTGTTCCTCAGTATATCCACATTTTACAGATAGGAGAAAAAACAGAGGTACTACTGTTGTAGTCAGTAGAGTGTGTGGTTAGGATTGTGGACTCTGGAATCAGACTATCTGGTGTCAAAGTCACTTGACTTTGGTCTGGTGACAAAGTCACTTGTCACTTAGCAGTTGTGTACAATTCTGAAGCAAACTGTGCCTTAGTGAGTGTCCAAATAAGCTTGTTACAATGAATTACAGAACATTAAAAGTAGAAGTGATCTTGGGATCATCTAGTCCAGTGTCTTCCAAACCATGTTGTTGGGAACCCCTCAAGAGGAAGATGGAAGGATGGAAGGTAAGTATTGACCAAAGTAACTATCCAATCCATGTTAGGTTTCCAGACAGAATTTGCTTAAAAAACAAAAATAAAACAAACAAAAAACAAAAAACAAAAAACCTGCTGCTAAAATAAAATACTAAAACACACACATATATTCTATACAAACTCCCAAACCCCCAGATTCAAAGAGAAGTTTTCAATTTGTCAGAATCTCCAAATGGCAGCAAAAATGTTATTTGCTTAGTTATAATAACATCTTCCAGGGCTTATCTACTTTTTTTTTCCTGTATTTTAACAAACGTATGTTTGTAGCCCATAATGTTTAGAATGAGGTCATTTTCATTAAGCTGAAAGTATATCTTAAGTCTCATACTTGATATTTTTTCAAGCATGGCTGAACATCTTTCCACAATGACTTATGTTAAATTTGCTTGTAAGCTTTATGCATAGGCATTATGTACATAGGTGAGGATAGTAGAATATGTCGACTATTATGAATAATAATAATATTTTTATTTGTTTTAACGTGCTAATGTGCCCTGTCATTTCATCCCGACTTTCCATGATGTCATATGGTCTTGTGAGTGCCACACAGGATGTGGCAAAGGTCGGGATTTGCAATGCAAGGCCCAGACAGGGAAGTCTGATAGATCAGAGGAGGACTGATAGAATTTGGAGTAGGCAAGTCGTACAACCCAGTGAGTCTCAGCTACTACAGTGCAGTCAGGAAGCAGACACCTGGGCAGAGTCCAGAGTCCAGGTCATGGGGTAAACAACAATAGAACTGTTAACCAGGATCGTAATTTCTGATCCAAATCATAGACTATGTTGTTTCCATTCTGTATAGGTGGCCTTGGTCCTATAGGATTTCACCATCAGAAAAAGCTCTGACAGCATAAAAAGGTGATTTTATCCCCAAGTATAAAATTTCTAAGAAACTGAAGAATTTGGAATTAAAATCTTTCAGTTTTGAATTTTAATCCAGCTCTAAATTTCACTTCTGTACTCTTAATTGTTAAAACTCCTTTGTATATACCTAAATTTTGGCATCTGCATCACCCACATGAAACTGGTTTTAAAACAGTTAAACTCCTGAGCTTCTCTGCATCCAGGAAGAATGTTTAACAGACTAAGACTGGAATTACAATGGCATTATGCTTCTTGCCCAATGGGGATCTTTTCCAGCTCAGACTCATACTGCAAAATTCTTTTCCCTCACAAAATAAGTAAAATAAATCTCATACTGCAATATGCAGGTAGAACATAAAGGCAATAGAGAATATTCAAAAAGAAGCCAAAAGTTGCAATCCAACAAATGAAAAAATAAGCCATTTTCAGAAAAATAAGCAGAATTACCAGAAGGCATTTAGCAGAAATCCCTGGATAGAAGCCACCCTCTTTAAAAATAGTTAATAGGACTTCTATACTTAAAGTAAACTTAAAGTAATAATACTTAAAAAAAAAAAAAAAAACACTTTCTCTACTCAGTAATTAAGGCACAGACTCAAGAATATAACTTCCCTAGCACAGTCAGGCACATACAAGAGATGTGTGTCAGAACAACAAAGACAACTCAAGAAAACAAAACAAGATCAAGGATAAATGTATGACTTCATTTGTTAAAATTTTCAGCAGTAACTTTTTAAAAAATAGGAATATTATTTTCAGCATTAGTTCATTATTCATGTTTTATCATTAACTCAACAGAACACTTAGAGAGTCCTCATTCCAAAATACAGGTTTGGTCATTTTCAAATGCTGCTTTCTGCTGCTAGAAGTTCCAAGTCAAGAACCATGTAATCATTGGTATAGATACTGATTAGGACTAAATGTTCCCACTTCTTTATTTTGGTTGAGACACTGCTGCCCAGAGAGCCGGATAAGGTAAGCAAGAAGTCAGTCACCTAATCATATATGTTGGCCACCATGGTGGGCAATGGAGAACACAACACATTTCAGGTAATTCTGGTATGTGTACAAATCTCTTCCATTACACACCATACACTGGAACTACAGCAACTAAACTAACTCCAGTCTCCTCTAAATGCTGATCTTGAGTTTATGAATATACTTCTTGACCTGATTAAGGATTTCTGTGTTGTGTTTTTTTAACTCTCCTTTAAGTCCATATTCACCTCCAGCTACTTTCCTATGACTATTCTCCTTTATGCAAAATGTTGGTAAACTGCTAGATTGGAGTAGACTGAAGAATATATGGGAGATGCAGAGAGGGTACACACAAGACATTTTCCATGTAGGGGAGCATTAAAGCCAGTCCGCCATGGTTATAATCTTCTCTGGAGGCCACACAACATGTGGCCTTAAGACTCACCAGTGCTGGGGCACCTGGGTGGCTCAGTGAGTTGGGCCTCTGCCTTCAGCTCAGGTCATGATCTCGGGGTCCTGGGATCGAGCCCCGCATTGGGCTCTCTGCTCGGCGGGGAGCCTGTTTCCCCCTCTCTCTCTGCCTGCCTCTCTGCCTACTTGTGAGATCTCTCTCTCTCTCTCTCTCTGTCTAATAAATAAATAAATAAATCTTTAAAAAAAAAAACTCACCAATGCTTCAATATTTACTCTCTTTGCCTTTCATATACTCTTCAACACACTCTATTATAAAAACTGCAGACATTAGAAGAATGAAGCTACCATAAAACTACAGCATAAAGGAAGGGAGCCAGGGAAATGTATCTGACCTCTTTCTCTTCTCGTTGGCTGAGTCTACCATCAAGCCAGGGGCAAGGGAGTCTGGGTTATACACCTCCTAGAAATGAAATTCCCATGGCACAGAGTGGCATGCAGAAAGGCAGAAAGACAAATGGAGAAATCCAGTAAGCTATTCTCTCTTGGTTTTGTCTTCATATGTCTGACCACCCTACTCAATTTCATGATTTCATTTTCTTCTGTCTGACCATTAGATGTTTGAATAGCACAGTCTTCACTCCTAGGCCCCCTTGTCTAATTTACTTCACACTGTCTCCTCAGGAAAGCTCAGCCACACTTACAGATGCATTTACCACCAGGGATCCATATAGGTAGTATTCCTTTCCAGATCACTCCCTGGAAACTAAGACTTCAATTTTCAAATGCCTTCTGGACATCTCCAGTTAAATGTCTCAAACTCAAAATGTCCACAACTGCCTTCATAATCTTCTCCTTTACATGACCCTCTTCCAGTTCTCCCTTTCTGTGAGTGACTGCACTAATGAGAAAGTTCTACAACCCCAGAATCCTCTCCTTCACGTTCCACATGCAATATATTACTAAGCCCAATGGATTTGCCTTGCAAAGTCTCTCAAGTCTATCCATTACTGTTTATATCCACCATCACTAAGGCCCAGATATCTTCATCCACACGAAGACCACTATCACCCATCTCACTTCTGCCTATACTCTAATCCACTTTCAATACAGTATAACCTAGTGATCTTTTAAAATATTCATAACTGTGGTCCTTCCACTGTCATGCTTTAATTTTTTTAAGTAATCTCTATCCCGATCATGGGGCTCAAACTCAAGACCCCAAGATCAAGAGTCACATGCTCCACCAACTGATCCAGCCAGGTGCCCTTCCACTGTCAGGCTGTAAAGGCTTCATTCATTTCTCTTAGCCTACTGAGGAGAATCTTAATCATGATCTACAAGGTTTCATTTAGATCCTCTCCCACCCTGTTCCTTCTCATTCTCCATGCTCTTGTCTACGTTCCTGGGCAATGCTGACCTTCCTCTTGCCAGAGGGGCTTTGTGCATGCCCCCCTCCCTATGAAATCCTCTGCTTACCCCCACTTCACTCCTTTGGCAACACAACTCCAACTCATCTCAGACAAGCTTGAATTTTTCTGGGAGAAAGCCTTGCTGCTGATCCTCCCCACTCCCCAACCTGGTATCTTCTACCACAGCACCCTGTACCTTTTCTCCATAGAACTTGGCTCATTCTTAAATGATTGGGAGTGATTATCCCTTACCCTCAGTAGACTGTAAGATCTGTGTGAACAAGATTGTGTCTCCTTTTGCTTACCACTGTATTCACAGCACCATGCCCAGTATATAGGACAAAACTGTCTTAGTTTGAACTGCTGTAACAGGAAATTATGGACTGAGTAGTTTATAAACAACAAATATTTAGTTCTTATAGTTCTTGAGGAAAGATTCTATATCTAAGGAGAGCCCTCTTCCCATTTCATAGACTTTTTACTGTGTCCACAAACAGTAGAAGGTGCTAAGGAGCTCTCTAGGGTTTCTTTATAAGGACACTAATCCCATTTATGAGGGTTCTGCCCTCATGACCTAATCCTAAAAAAGGCCCACCCCCAAATACCACCACACTGGGAATTAGGTTTCAACACATGAATTTTAGGGTGATATAAACATTGAGTCTGGAGCGATGACTAACAAATAAAATTGGTTAAATGAAGATATGGATAGACAACTGGATAGATGAATAAATAAATGAATGAATGCTAATCCTGCAGCTGGGAAGCACTACGATTCCAGCTGGGAGGTCTTGGGTGGAGGCTAATAGTACAAGTCTGAGACATGAAATAGAATGTGGAAACCGGATTTTTAATGATTTCAAGATCTGTGTAAATTAGAAAGTCTATTTAGCAATCCCTTGGGTGGGCCCTGCCTCAAGGCATTCTGGGATCTCAGCACTGGAGGCCAGGAGACAAGGGGAGGTACCCAGAACCTGAGAGAATCTCCTCCCTTCAGCACACATTAACGTAGGGCCTGCTGGGAGGTGAGGAGCTCAGGAACACAGTTCAGCCTTCTTGGATTAACGCTCGGGTGCTCAGAGTTGACAGAGAGGTGAACACGGAGCTCAGTTTCTGTTACAAAGAGCTGTCCTGCAGGGGTTTGCCATACCTGTCAGTCAGTGGCAAAGACTTTCCAATCAGATAACACACATGAGAGTCTGGCAAGTTGAAAACTGGTCAGACTGGCTGTCTGGTCAAACCGGCTGTCTTTACATGGCCGAGTGCTCTCGTTTCAAGGAAACCATTTTGTCTATCTTGATGCTCCCTGCATCGATGCCAGCACTCCTTTTTTCCACTTCCAAAAAAACTTCCAGTTTTTTAGCTGTCATGTAAACCCGGCCTCTGTAATTCAAAATAATCACCAAAATTATTTTTGGAAAAAAATACACTGTTCATTGTTTAACGCAAAGGGAATGAAAATACTTAAGAAACCTGTTTTGGAACTAGCACATCTTTAGTGTCTGAATATAACATGCTACCATGGTGAGAAACAAAAATCCACAACTAACAACTGTAATACATAAGGCTGAATTGTTACCCTGAGGAGTTACCAAGGATGTATAGAATTTGAAATTTTTAAGTACCAGGACAACTGGTCTTCTTCAACATCAGATAAATGGTACCTTATCCAGCTTCAGAAAATATCATGTCTCAGACTCCCTGGCAGGCTGGGTTTTGTTTGTTTGGTGTTTGTTTAACTTGTAAAGCATTTCTCCATTTTTTAATATATGCAGTATTCCCACTTTGATACAGTCTTTTCAATTATTTGTAGAGCCTGACTGGACACACACAGCATGCATACAAAGAATGAAGGAAAGAAAGAACAGACCCAGGAAATGCCTTCCCGTAGAGGCATGCTAATGCCAAGGCTCAGACTTGACTTTACAGTTTTCCAAACTTGTCTCTGTTTCCAATAGCAACTGTGAAATACAACCAGCAGAGTGTTTCACATTTAGATTGCTTTTGTCAGTAGGTTGCATAATTAGACTGAATGTGCTTAATCTTTCTTAGAGCTAAAACATGGAAAGATTTCATTTGGTGAAAGAAAGAAAAAAAAAGCAGTGGAAAGTATTTGAAACCAAAGCATTTGTGGATTTCTAACATTAATATATAGTGTCCTTTCCTGGTCTGGTGGCAGATGTTGCACACTGGAACTCTACATCTAAATGTAGAATTTTACAGAAAAATTTGTTGTGGTTACTTCTTACAATCAGAGCCAGAATGAAGAAGAATTGCATCATATCTCTTATTATTGGGTTAGGGAGAGAAAACAAAATTATCCCTCTCAACAAACCTTTTTTGAGAACCTATGATGCCAAGGCATTGGGTTTGGCCTGCCGGGGAAGATACAAACGAAGTCCTGCCTCTGTGAGTTCACAGCCAATTAAGGAGAACTGCGCTGTTAAAAATGATAAATAATATAACAGTGACTATTTTGCATGTCTTAAAATTGTCAAAGTCCTCTGTGCTGATGTGATCAAAGACTTCTTAGGAGAAAATGTCAGTTGAGCTGAGCCTTAAATGAGCAAATGCATGGAACCAAGACTCACATAACGCCATACAATCCCTTCCCCAGTCTAAAATTCCACTGAAACAATGATCAAAGTACACATTTTGAAAATAGCAAGCAGCTTTAAACTTTCATGTTTATCTCCAAGGACTGCCAGACAAGCTCTCTCCCCCCCCATTCATTCATTCTTTTCCCCCCCTCCAAATAAATTTACATACCAGAATTGGCCCTACCAGAACTCTGGAAATCACCTAAACTAATACAGATATTCCCATCCTTCAAGACGAGTAGAGAGCCTGGGTTTGGTTTGGTTTGGTTTTTAATTTCACAATTACACAGACATATTTGCAACCTTAGGTAAGGCTTAGATTAGGCTCAAAAATGTGTTTTAAAAGCTTTACTGGTCAAACTTTCATCCATCTCCACTATCCCAACACCTCAAACATTTCCTCTTCCACTACTTCAAATGTAGTGACCTCCTACCAGATCCATTTCTGCCAAGAAACTGAGGCCCTTACTCTCTTCAGATTTGTGTTTCCTACATACATAGCCGTTCCTACACACACACACACACACATACACACACATATGCAGCATGCACAGAGGCATCATGGGAGGAAGAAATAAATTCTGTCCTTTTATATCTCCTCATTGTCATGAAACTATCTCCTGAAAGCCCAAAGAAAAATGCATTTTGAAGAGGGAGTATGTGTTAACTGCATAATCTTAGGATAAGCTCACTTATAAAACCAACTCCTGATGACTGGCTCGGAAATACATACATAACACATGCAGTTGATATATATACAGCCATATAGACAGGAGGGGGGCAGAGGGGAGGCTAGATAGTTGCCCAGTCTCTCTTTGACTACCTAGAATGGAGAAGTCAGTGCATTGCGAAATAAGTCTTTTTGCAAAGGCTACTTTATTCAACTAGCTGTCATTCAATAAATAACAAAATCCATTGTGAGATCATACTTTTCATTTTAAAGCAAATAGTGTATACAGTCTTGGTTTTTATATCATTTTTATTTATTTATAGTATTTTTTTTACTTTTACCACTTCACTTCTTTAGTACAAATATATCGGACATTTTAGAAGCTACAACTAAGCAAAAAGAATAAGAAATCTCGGGGTGCCTGGGTGGCTCAGTGGATTAAGCCTCTGCCTTTGGCTCAGGTCATGATCCCAGGGTCCTGGAATCGAGCGCCACATTGGTCTCTCTGCTTGGCGGGGAGCCTGCTTCTCCCCCTGTCTCTCTGCCTGCCTCTCTGCCTCCTTGTGATCTCTGTCAAATAAATAAATAAAATCCTTAAAAGAAAAAAAAGAGAATAAGAAATCTCCTACAATCCAGCCATCTCTTTCCGTTGTAAAATAGTCTGTGAACGCCTTTTTATCTTCAATTACAATTCCCCTGAGTCTTAAAGACATATCCTATTTATCTTTTTAGCCTTCACATTCATTGCACGTAGCTGGGAGTTTGTAAATAAAGCACAAATTTCAACCTGACTGGAGGGAAGGTATAGAGAATCACACAGGAAGCTCTTCCCAAATCACACAGACTGCTACAGGTCCTTCATCCACCATACCACTCTTTCCTGGGAGATTCTAGAACAGTGATCTGCGACCTTAAGTGCACACTAGAATCACCAGGTCAAACCCTAGAGTAGGGTTTCTCAACTTTGGCCATGCCGCCATTTCTCCCTGGGTAAGTTGGGGAGCTGTGCTGTGTGTTGTTTAACAGCATCACCAGAAGCACCCCTCTCCCCAGCTGCGAGAATCAGAATGTCTCCAGACATTTTGTCCCTGAGGAACAAAATCTCCCCAACTCCATTTTGAGCCAGGGCTCTAAACCACTTAAATGAGATTCTCTGGGGATGAGACCTGGGAGCGTCAAGATTTTCAAAGCCCTCTGGGATATTCTAATGTACATCCATGGAGGCTCTAATACAATGGGACCACATCTGCCATTCCATCTTGTTCACTGCTCTACAAGCAGGGCCAATGCCTGGTAATGGCAGTTTTTTTAAAAAGTAACATTAATCAAGTGGTGATTAATTAAAATAGTACATGACTAATTAATAGTACTTAATTAACATAACAGAAAAAATCTCAATAGAGAAGGAAAAATAATTTAAAATATCTCCGAACATAATCCTGATGACATTATCAACATGGACTACTGGACTGGTACAGCTGAGAATCACTAGGTTGGACTATACAATGTTAGAACTAGAAGGGCCTTATAGATCATTTAGTCATTGCTGTCAGGCTGTGCTCTGCCAACCTCTTTAAGTTCCTTGATGCGTCTTCAAGGGCAGCTCAGGAGGATAAGGGAAACGCTAAGCAAGAGGGGCCACCCTCTTGGCATGGATACCCATGGCATCCCTGCAACACAGAAGTTCTTTTATTCATTTATCCAGCAACTATTTGCTGGACACATAAATTTTGCCAAATATATGGCAGTGGTACAGACACAAGAATGAGAATAATAATTAACCTTCCTGCAACTTATAATTATATATCTTACTTGTTGGAGTTCCACAAAGAATTTCTTTGAAAAAGGGTTCTGCTTCAATACACAGATAGGTAAAGAACATGGTAAAAGCCTAATTGCTCATTTTGTAGATAAAGACATTAAGGTCAAGTGAATTACACAATTAACTTAATCAAAAATTATCAGAACAGACTAAAACTTACCTTCCCTAACAGAAAACCCAATGATCTATCCATATAGATAGATATACTACTTCTACATTCTAGACGTAGTGATTCCACGCAAGAGCTGAGATTCCACGCAAGAACAGATCTCCCAGCACTTCTAGTCACCTCATGGAGCTGTTTTGTAAAAACTGAATTACCTGAGGGACCTGACTGTCTCAGCTAGTTAAGCATCTAACTTCAGCTCAGGTCATGATCTCAGGGTCCTGGGGTGAAGCCCCCTGTTGGGCTCTGTGCTCAATGGGGAGTCTGCTTCTTCCTCTGCCCACCCACCACCCACACCTTCTCATGCTCTCTCTCAATTAAATAAAAAATAATAATAAAATAAAATCTTTTTTAAAAATGGAATTACCTGAAGCTCAATGTATTTGTCAGGGTGACTTTAGTTGCAAGTAACTAAAATTCCAACTCAAACTGGATTAAACAATACAGGGTATGTATCGGCTCATGTAATTGAAAAGTCCAGAGCAGGTCTTGTCTCAGAAGAAGCTTAATCCAGTGATTAAAACAACGTGACTGGAATGTAGTTGCTGCCTCTCATTCTTCAGCAATATTTCCTTTGTGGTTGTTCCATTCCCAGCAGGCACTCCCCTTGAAGTTTCAAGAAGGTCCCAGGCTACATGTTTTTAGCAGAAAAGAGAAAGTCTGCTTTCCTCAACTGGTATCCCAGAACATTGGATTTGGGGTCTGATTGGCCTCACTCACCAGTACCCTACTGAGCTCATAGGCTGACTGGTTTATGGTGACCTAGAGCCACTAAAACCAGCACAGGTATAGGATATTTGAAATATTTTTAGAAGAAAGGGAGGAATGAGTGGAAGGAAGCAACCAACAAATAAACACACTTCACTGGCTATTCCAAGATACTGTATGTGAATCAAACTGTGTAGCCCAGTAAGCAAATGAGAATACTAATGAGAGATAAACTTTTAGTTTAACAAACATTCAAATGAGGATGTACAAATATTAATGGTGGTAAGGATTCAGGTTATGTCTATCTTTATTACCATATTCTATATTGTTTGAATTATTTATAAAGTAATATTTAAATAATTAGAATGAAATACATGACAATGCATGACTGACTCCAGTCCACCCAAATGCACTTTGGTTATGCAGTCAGTGGCAAATAAGTTGGCTTATTTACAGCATTGCTTCAGAAGTAAAGTAAACTTGATCTATTTGCTCCTGAGTACTGAAAGCCACAACCAAAATATGTTATTTTTTTGCTTTGAAGTACAATTGATAGGGTCACCTGGCTGGCTCCATTGGAAAAGCATATGACTGTTGGTCTTGGGCTCCTAAATTCAAGTCCAACATTGGGTATAGAGACTACTAAAAATAAATAAATAAACTCTACAAAAAGGTACTACTGAGTTACTCCTATACATGGTATAGATATTTAGTTTTTGCTTTTAATTAAAATATTCATATTTCAGATTATATTTTTATAATGTGTTGACCTGATATAAAAGTAATTTGCTTTCATAAGGCTAAAATTTAGCCTACATTGATTCCACTGACAGCATCTGCCATGTCTTCTTACTTCTGAAATTATATCTGAAATTGTATAAATTGGTAGAAATTATTTTATATGTGTGTACAATAATAAGCAAGTTTTGTTTTTGTTTTTGTTTTTGTTTTTAAGATTTTGTTTCTTCTTTTGAGAGAGAGAGATGGACAGGGAAATGCAGACTTCCCACTCAGCAGGGAGCCCAGCACTGGGCTTGAAGGCGGACACTTAACTAAGCCACCCAGGCACCCTAATTGATTTTTAAATTTTATTTACTCCATTTTATTTCTTAGACAATTAAGAGAAACGTTTCCTAAGCCAGTGTTTTGAGTTTGCAGGAAAATCAGTATCTTTGGTTCTTCATAAATATTGAGAATACTTAAAATAACGGAAATTATGAACAAGATAACCCATCCTTATTTTCTCTTGCTTCCTATCCAACCACTTTTTTTATGGATTTATTTGTCTGGCATTGTCAGATAATAACAAAAGAAGTGCGTTTTATGATCCTCCTGCCTGATGAATGGGTGAATGATACAGGAGTATCTAGGGAGGGCTAGCACAGTTTAGTGGAAGAATGTACCCAGGAATGTTCACTATTTAGTACACTCTATGACAAAGATATAATAATAACAGTTAACATTGCAAACATAATGTACTCTGCAAGTCTTAACACATTGAAATCCTCAGGACAACCTTATGAAGTATTATATATTTCATGAATAATTACATAACACAAGGAGAGTAAGTAATTTTTTCCTCAAGATTATTCCAAACATCAGCCCTTATTCCTATCTATCCAGTATGATTCTCTCAGATTACAGGAAATTGGTTCTCAATTCCTCCTGACCAGATACATGAATTTGTTTTACTATTGATAATCGTGTAACCAGCTATTTGATGAGGATGTGGAGCAACCGGAATTCCCATATACTGCAGGTAGGAATGTAAACTGATACAACTACTTTAGGAAAAACAATTTAATCTAGTAAATTACTTGTCGTGTTGTAAGTAACTGCTAGATGGCCTTCACTGTCTTGGTTTTCACTTGTTTGATTTGTGGATAATATCTGGCTCTGAACGACAATTTGAAGCTATCAGATTCACTCCTGCCGACATTCCAGAAAATTGGGTTTTGAATCCTCCTCTATTTTCATAGTTAACATTCACTCTCTTGATCCAACTTCTTCCCAGTGCTCCCTGATTTCATCTCAAAACTAATTTCCTGTTTACTTCCCTAAGCGCCTCCAGACCTGATGCTCAGCTCCAGTGCAACTTCCCTTTCCTGCTTAACTATTACCTGTGCTTCCATTGTTCCTGGTAAACATTCCTCCTATCCCCCTACCTTGACACAACCCATATGTGGGCAAGGTTTACCTGAAATAAATGTGCCCCTGTCAGTGGGACTGAAATATCAGGTTGTCAATCCCGTGGTTTCAGATTTGCCTTCTCAAAATTCAATTCCAGGAAAGACAGATGAGTTTCACAGTAGTTTCTTGGTATTCTGCAGTAACAAGAATCATCTGCCATGCTCTACATGAGAGCTGGATATGCAGCATGTTATTTTGGGTCTAGCACAATCCCTGGACACACGAATTACTCAAAAGTTTGTAAAACTACATTAAACATCATACTCTCTCATCAGAATCTGACATAAAGTCAATTTCTTATGCTTTCTCAAAAACAATTTGCTGTTTCTACAGGATGTGCACGCACGCCCGCGTGTGTGTGTATGTGTGTGTGTATATATACACACACACAAATTAGTTCGAAGCTATTTTTCAATTTGAACAAGTATCATGAAAGTGTCAAACAGAAAATTAAGCAGTAAATAAACAGGGTTTTATAGGCTCATACTGAGAGAAGTATAGGAATTTTCTATTTAATGAAAGAAAAAATAAAAAGGCCTCATAATGTAGGTAACAATATCCTCAAGCTATTTACTTTTAAACTTGTTCCCAATAGTCAGTTAAAGCAAAAAGAAGAGGAAAAATAAGGAGTGTTTATCTAAAGATGTCACTGTGAAGTATTACATCATAATTTTAAGATGATAAATACATAGTAAAACTCTTTGAAATTTTTAAAACATCTTTAGACACACAAAAACCAAGGACACATTGCTGATACAAATCCCTTCTTGATGGACTCAGGCAACCAACCCTCAGTGCTTTGACGTCCTACTTAAAACTTGTATATAAACCCACCTTTCTATGTGCTAGACCCAGAATCTCCTAAAGGGATTTGCTCTTCTGTAGACCACAACACTCACGTCATTTTCCTCTATTCTTTTTCTCTATCTCTAGACCAGAGGTAAGATTATTTTCTCCCCAGTTGTTACTTTTCCATTAGTATAGATGACATACAAATGATGTACAGATGACGTACAAATCGTTCATTTCAGGATTCTCAGCCTCCTAGAATCTAACGCTTGCCAACTATTCAGCACGTTGTAGAATAAAATATATAGAGAAACATGTATAATATTTATAAAATATATTGGTTAATACTATTTTGGTTGTGAGAGAAATTAATTCAATGTAGCAGATGCAAAGAAAAAAAACCAAGTAGGGCAGGGAGTAGAGTGGAAAACTGATTTCCTCAGTGGACTGGGTAGGTCAGGAGTATTTTCCTGACAGAGGCAGGTCAGCCTTATACAATTACTTCATCTAAAAAAATTCAGTCTTGCCTGTAATGTTTCTCTCCACTCCTTAGTTTTGCTTCTCTCTGCTGTACTGGCTTCATTCTCTCCTATTGTAGACGGCCTCCTCCTTGCAGTAAGGGAAGAAGCATGGCTACAGACAACTCTAGGTTTATATAATTCAGCCAATGAACCCAGAGGAAAGAGAGATCTTCTGTTCCTCTCAGTGTCCTAGAATATAAAATTCTAGGGCAGTAAGATGAAATCCAGCAGCCAGTGACTGGCACACCAGATACGTGTGGAGTGGAGGAGCTTTAGTTTACCAAATGGAAGGGGAGATGCCATGATCCAAAGTGGGTAAGAAATATTGGCCAGATAAAAACAGATATCCTGATTATCAGTGTGTCAAATGCTCTTGGTGTCCACCCCATATCCTCTTGGCATGCCTCTGTGTTCCCCTGTAGCTATGACAGATGGTTTCCGGCACACTGCCAGCCCCCCAAATCAAATTCCTGGCTCTCCCTCATTCTTCTGCGCAAGGGCTTTCTCCACACTGTGGTAGCTTGCACCACTGCAGATAGGCACAAAAGAAAGAAGTACTGGCAAGTTAACCTCTCAGCATGCAGTCAAGCCTTTACCTAGTGGAGAATGGGGTATGGAAGATAAAGTCCTTTGCTTTCCCATTGTCCCAGGAAACAATTCTGAGTCATGTTCCACAGGGTTTCTCAGAATATCCCCACTGAGACAGAACTCCTGCTGTCTACAATGATACCTGGCTTATGAACACACCTTTTCTTGGTTCTTCTCCTCTCCCTGGCTCACTTTCCTACTCTCTTGCTTGACTGCCTAAGTTCACATCCCAAATACACCAAGTCTTTCCAAGACCTTACGTCAAAGTCAGCTTTCAGGGAATCCATAGGTAGACAACCAGGTTATCTACTCAGTTTGCCAAACAATAACTGTACTAGATCCTAGGAATATAAGACTAAATTAGATAAGGATTGTCTTTCTGGGAGAGGATAGCAAAGAAATTTATCCTCTAACTACAACTGTCAACGTATTATTCTCATGTGCATTCTTGGTGCCAATTAAAATAAAGAAAATGATTGGGACGCCTGGGTGGCTCAGTTGGTTGGGCAGCTGCCTTCAGCTCAGGTCATGATCCCAGCGTCCTGGGATCGAGTCCCACATCGGGCTCCTTGCTCATCAGGGAGCCTGCTTCTCCCTCTGCCTCTGCCTGCCATTCTGTCTGCTTGTGCTTGCTCTCTCTCCCTCTCTCTCTCTGACAAATAAATAAATAAAGTCTTTAAAAAAAAATAAAAAAAATAAAGAAAATGATTACATAGCTTTGTCTCATTTATTGGTATAGACATTGGCTATAAAGGAAATTTATTTTTAAGTATTCAATTAATTAATATATTTATATGCATTTATGTTTTCCTTTGCCCTACCCATTATAAAATTAAAGTTCAGGTCCTACTCAAAAATTTTGTCCCCAATTCCAAGAAAAAATCAAATTTAAAAGTGCTATAAATGGACTCAGCCCCAGGCTATTTCTTAGCCCATCTTCATCCTATCATCAAACTTGTTGCCATCTGTAGGTTCAACTTTCATTTTTAATTTTGGAATCAATCCTAATCTTCAATAAAAGACATTTAAATAGTTTTTGCCCAGTACTTTGGGATTCAACAGCTGGTCACCTCTAACTTCAAGTCACCCAAATCATAAGAAGACTTTGGTCTTCTTCCTGAAAATTGGTGCCCACCATGAATCATCTCCTAACAATTGGGTTTCTTTACTCCCGGTCAGCATCTAATGTATCAGATATCAACCACAAGTGAAAGAACCCAGGTAACTGCAACAATAAAGGATTGCCTTGGTCCAAGCAACTAAAAGGTACTAGGGCAATGCAGTCTTCAGACATCAAACGATTCAAGGTTTACCGTATGCTGAGGGTTTTTAATTCATTTCCCTGCCAATTTCCAGCTCTGCCCATCTGCTTCTATCAACTTTTCCTTCAATACGGCTCCCCTCATGATACTAGAACTGGCAGCAACAGTGCCACAGAGAGTAGAGCAGATCTGCATTCTAGCATTCTTAGTAGAATTTCATTATGATTGATACAGTTCATGTCATGGATAATATGCCTCTTGGCTTAAACTATTCAAGGTTCACCCCAGGACCAGGGTGTGGTCAATTCCATGCTTACCATCTGGCTGGTTTCCCAAAGGAACACTGTGGTAGGAAAAAAGAAAATGGAAGCTGGGCCCTGTGTTGATGACACTAGAATACCACTGAATAACCTTTCATGTTCCTTCCAAATGAGACAGGATTTAGAATAGGTTTAAATAATTTGCACATGGCTCATCTGTTTAAGTTCACACTCCTAAAGTGTTTGAGAGCAGCTTGTTCTTTTTTCATCTTAAGCATCTCATCTGTAGACTCCTTTCTAATAGTAAGCTGCTTGAAAAAATCCTTTCACCCTCTTTTAAATGGCTCAAAAACAAATTTTACCCTATGTCACAGCTGGTTTATTACAAACTGCTAAGTAGCCAAAGCCAAAATTACTAACATTTTATTGTACCAGAAACTAATTCTGTAAGTGGCTAAAGCAAGTAAGCTGGTTTACCAGTCCCAAAGATGGTTTCTCCCCTTCAAGGAAAGTATTCCTTTCTAAAATGTTACTCTCTTAGTTCTTTTACCAAAAGAAAGAAAAATAAACAGAATTTAAAATAATATAGTAACTGACTTAAAACAATGTGATCCTTCCTCTGCCCTGTGCATATTAGTGACTGATAAAATGGTAACTAAACAAATTTAGCATGTTTTTGATCACCCATTTATTCAGGTTTCATTTTAATGGAGTATATCAGTATCTAGAACAAAATGTTGTCTTTTTCATAAAGAACAAAAAAGAAAACAGAATTTCAGATTTCAAAAAGAACTTGAAAATTTTCCAATGCAACCATCCATCTAAACTACTTTCAAGGGTATTTCCAGAGTATTTAATTATTTCACTGCTGAAGTATGCATATAAAAGTTCTTTATTATCTCCAGAGGACAAAAATCTGTGTTTCTTACTAAAGAAAAGGCAATTTTGCCACCATATTTTCCAAATCTGAGAAGCACATAAGAAAATGTGTCAATCCCCTTTAACATTGGCTGAATAAGTACTCTTATTATTTTGAAATAATTTTTCCTGTCAGATGATGTGGTTATTTTCTAAGGAAATAAAATATTTCACTGTTTGACAATCTTTTTCTGGTTGCCCATTTTTACTACTAAGTGGAAATATTGGTGCATTTATTGTTTTTCATAGCATGAAGCTGAATAAGGTATAGAATTACTATATGTTTCTGTAAATTTCAGTATTTATTTTAACTACTTTAAACGACAGAGAAAAAAAATGATAGAGCAAATATTGAAAAGAAACAAAACATATGTCTGACCTTCTTAGGTTTGGTTTGGTTTGGTTTGGTTTTAATTACTGCTTAGCTTAGAGCTGGGTCACCTTCTCCAAGGCTTTTTGGATATAGGTTACCTCCTGAATTAGTTACCTTACTTCTGCTCTCTCATGGTATCTTGGACACATCTCCATCATTGAATTTATCACACTGTATTATAATTAGATGCTCATGTGTCTGTCTCCCATCTAGATTGTAAGGGAAGGATCATTTTACTGATATCTGAGCCTGTAGGGCACTATTAATACTGAGTATATAGATATAAATAAGATATGGTTTCTGTATTCTGGGAAATCACAGCTTTATAATCTGGCCTCTGTGCCCTCCCAGTCCTCAAAAGATGGTAAATAAACAACCATGGCTTTCGAGAGGCCTTTAGATATGTTTTCTTTGACTCACATAATAGAAAAATTTGAACCAACTTTAAAATGTGAGTGATTTCATACAAATCTCAGGATTTCAGTTACTCTTCAAATATCAGAAAACTGGGCAGGATTTGGCCTGACATCTCATATGGCATTTTCAACTCCTGCTGATCAATACTTATTCTTTTACAGGGCATACAGTCTCCTGTTTCCCTCAATCCCTACTGCTCCCTATTATTCCCTGATGTCCAGACTGAGAATCAGTTGCCATTAATACTTGCACTGATACTCTTTTGGGTGCAGAAATATTTTTCTATACCAATGTGGTTCGTTTTTGCTATTGTTGTTGTTATTGTTGTCATTTTAACAACAACAACAACAAAAAAACAAAGACAGAGCTAGAGGACTACCTGATTTTTAAAAATATACCAATCTTCTTTATTTACCTGCTCACCTGAAATATTTCAATAGCCTTTTGATTAATCCATTCAATACATTCAAATGTGTGCTCCTGGATCTAACCGGTCTTCCCATCTCCACTTTCTCCCTCATTCTAACCCATCATATGTTCTCTTAGCATGCTATTACTCCCTTCTACAATCTTAATAGTAGTGGTAGAAGTAGTAACAACAACAATAATTAATATCTACTAATGCTAATGATAACTAGCTGTCCTGCCTTGTTCTATGTACTTTACTTACATTCACATTTAATTCTTACGTCAACCATGATAGGTCGGTAATATTATTACCACCTCTGCATGGACTCTGGCCAGTTCCACACAGACACTACTCAATAGTGGCTGACTTTGTGCCTGTACCATGCACCTCTCCTCTGCCCGAGGCTTCCTTGTGGTTACTGACACTGTGGACTCCCTAAGCAACCTGTGGTGCAACTCAGAGGAGTGTAGCATCAATGCCCCATCAGGCCTATCTTTGAGATTTAGGAAATAGGAGTCAGTGGATAAATTCCTCCCCTTGGAATTTAGAAAAATCATTGTTACTGAATATTAAGTGGCATCCAGCTCAATACCACATCCTCATTGTACCCTTCTCCTCTCCTATCTCTCTCTCTTTCCTCTCTCATGCCTGCCCCCTAGGGCTGCATTAATAAATAGTAATACTGTTGCATCTTCCCCAGGCTCTGCTTTCTCAGAAACCTAGACTGAGAGATACTTTCATACGTCCTCTTTCCTTTTTTAAAAAAACTTAAGTTTATGATAATTGTCTTTCCCTGATTGACTTATTTCACTTAGCAAAATAGCCTCTAGTTATCACAAGATCTCATATCAATATCAGTTATCAGATGATCTCACTGATATGTGGAATTTTAAGACACAAGACAGAGGATCACAAGGGAAGAGAGGAAAAAATGAAACAAGATGAAACCAGAGAGGGAGACAAACCATACAAGACTCTTAATCATAGGAAACAAAGGAGGGGGTTTGGACGGACAGGGTAACTGCCTGATAGACATTGGGGAGAATATATGTTGTACTGAGCAGTGGGTATTATACAAGACTGATGAATCACACACTGTACCCCTGAAACGAATAATACATTATATGTTAATTAATTCACCCTAAATTCTAAATAAATAAACTTAAATTTATATTGTCTTCAAAATCCACCTCATCATTGTGTTCCCCCTCCCCCCTCCCCACCCTCTCTCTTTCTCATCTTGGCTCTAATCAGCACATCAGTATCAACTTAATTTTCTCTCTGGTCCAGCTTCCTCCACATGGAGAGGGCCATGGTGTGTGAGAATTCCCGACAGAAATTTCCCACAGCTCCTACACACCCAGTGTGATTGCTTCTGTTCCTTAAAATTCCTTTTGAGAATTCTCAAAAGAGATGGCCAGATGACTTGACTTAAGATGGGACATTAGAAAGAGAGAGAAGGAAGGTCACAGAGCACTGGTATCAAGAGGAAACTTCATGGGGCAGGACTGCACTATAAACAACGTCTGTAAGGCTCAGCCCCAATGTTACTACCCCCACGAGCCTCCTCTGATCCTGAAAGGCACCACGTGGTCGTTGTTTGTTTTTTTTTTTTTTTTTAAGATTATTTATTTATTTGACAGAGAGATCGCAAGTAGGCAGGGAGGCAGGGGGAGAGAGAGAGGAGGAAGCAGGCTCCCCGTTGAGCAGAGAGCCCGACGCGGGGCTCGATCCTAAGACCCTGGGACCATGACCCGAGCCGAAGGCAGAGTCTTTAACCCACTGAGCCACCCAGGCGCCCCTACTACGTGGTTATTTAAAAAGCCCCACAGAAGTATGCCGGAGGTCCCCCTCGGATCTGTCTCGAGCTTCAACAGTATTCCGGTGGAACAGACCCAGGGACGCCCCTTTTTGCAGCCTCCCACCACCCTCCAACCTCTCTTCCAGTCGCCGCCTTTGGAACCATCTTCTCAGCCATCCTCCTCCTCGAGGACCAGCCAACGCCTCCTCTGAGCTGAGCTCCTCACTGCCATGAAGCACCGCTTCCCAGATTCCCCCACAGCGGCGGCGCGCAGGTGAGTCCCGACAACCGCCTGGTCAACACGCGACTGCGGCCTCCACACCTACCTCTCCCTGGGCCGCTGTTTCTCTGCGAAGACGAAGCTCACAGTGGCCGGGCAGCGGGGGCGGCGGAGGCCCCCTTCTTCCCGCAGTGGGCTGAGGACCTGCGGGACGGCTGAGGGTCCCCGGAAGACGAAGATGCGGCACCAGCGCGGGGCTGTGCCCTCTTCCAGGACGCGCAGAAGTCCTCCCAGGGTCGTGGGGCCGAACCCTGGATGCCAAGGAGCCGCCGTTGCTCTGGAGAAGAGCCTGCAGCAGGCCCTTCCGGAGCTGCACGCCCTGGGGTCCACCCGCGCACACGCCAGCTCTGTGACTTCCTGGAGAGCCGCTTCCTGGAGGAGGAGGCGCAACTCCAAGGAGATGGCAATCGCCGGACTACATGCGCAGGCTGCCCCCCGGGCGGGCTGGACCAGTGTCTCCTCAGTGTCTCTTCACACCTTCATGCACCCCCAAGAGCCTCTGCAGTTCAGCAGTCTTTGAGGGGCCCTTTAGCATCCCCCCCTTGGTGCCCACGCTTCTGCCCGAACCTCTCCTGCAGCCACTCTAACCACCCTGGAGGCCTCTGGACCCCGCCCACCCAAACCCTGAGCCAAATGGAAACAATAAAGCTTCTTGCAGCAAAAGGAGAGAGGGCGAGCCCCACAAGCCGCACATGTCCAGCTCAAAGTGACAGCTCTGAGTTCTCCACCTGCAAACACTTCTGAGCCTCAGTTCCATCACATGTGAGGTAGGTATAATAATGCCCTTCTTTGTGAGACAAATGATTTTTTTAAACACCCAGCATGCAGTAAGTATTCAGTAAATGCCCTGAGCCAAAAATCTCCCTTTAGTAAATGTACACAACATAATAAATCTCTATCACTCTGTGTCTTTGTCACCATTTTCTATTGTATCTCCCTTATTTGATCAAATATTCCCTAAGACCAAAGAATGTCTTATTCCTCTTCTTAACTGTGTTAGCCCTGGTATACTCCAGCACATTCCAGTCAAAGAATAAACATTTGTTAAAAGAGTAACTTCAACTGTGCTCAATAAATGATCTGGTTTTTATTTGTGGATTTTTACCACTTTTTTGAAAATGATTAGTTCTTCCACAGATTCAGGCAGCTAAGCCTTTTCCCAACTGTTTTATGAGGAAAAACTTTTCCTTCCTCTCTCAAAAATGTACCAAATTCCTTTTGTGTAGCAAGGACTGTTGGAAGTACTAAGAATTGAAAAATGAATAAAACCATCTCTGCCCTCGAGGAGTTGAATATTAACTTGTTGATGTAGTTATTTAACTTTCAGATGTATATTTCTATATAGTTAATTCCATATGTTCCTCATATGCCGAAAAAAATAAACATCCTTAAATTTGGCTTCTTCCCTATTCCATGTTGCCTTTGAATCCATGCCTATGATGCAAGTGGAAACTGTTCATGTGTATTTGATTACATGAAAATAGCTTATGTATTTCCTTCTATTAATTAGAGTGACTCTAAAATTTATAAACTATTTCCTTCTCCATCCCATTTGCCATATTTTCACAATATTAGTTATGCATCTTTGATTTAATGTAGCACAAAAATATTTGAGATGTATAAATATGGGGCTTTAGTCACATTAATTTTCTAAGTTTTATATAAGAATCTTGTTTCTCAAAATTTTTTAAAGTTTTGTTTATATGAACAATTTAAAGAACTCCTATTCTAAGTAAAAATGAAAAAGTTTACCTTTTCTCTCAAACTAAATGAAACAGATTATTCTGTTACAGCCTATTTAACTCTTTAAGGCTTAAACCATGTTTTCTTTGACTACTTCAGTGAAGCTACTGAAATTTAGCCAGTTTTGTGTAGTTGAAGGCACTGGATAAAATAAAGAATCACACCCACTCAGAACACCCAAAACCAAATGAACAGAACCATTCCAGACATCTGGTCTGGACATCACTGACCTCCCTTGGGCCTCAGTCAACTGCAGAGTTTCCCACGTAGAAACACGTACCTGTAGAGCTGGAAGAAGCAATTGAGATCAAGAAATCCAGGCCCTGGGGCACCTGGGTGGCTCAGTTGGTTAAAACCTCAGCCTTTGGCTCAGGTCATGATCTCAGGGTCCTGGGATCGAGCCCCGTATCGGGCTCTCTGCTTGGCGGGGATCCTGCTTCCGCCTCTCTCTCTGCCTGTCTCTCTGCCTACTTGTGATCTCTCTCTGTCAAATAAATAAATAAAATCTTAAAAAAAAAAAAAAAAGAAAGAAAAAGAAATCCAGGCCTTTTGCTTTGCAAGTGAGGATAAAACTCTGGTGAGATAAATGTTGACACAAATTGAGTGACTTGCCCAACTGTACATATAAATTACTGAAGGAACCTGGTAGAAGGACCACATGTCTGTTTTAGGAGGACTAACTAACCTCTAAGGGCCAGCTCTCTTTGATTCCCTATTACTCCTTCCCCAGTGTAAAATACTGAAGTGAAAAAAAAATGTCTTGGGGACTTAGTTCCACTCTTCCTTGAGTGTTTTCATGCAGCCCCACATTCAAGCAGGCCTGCTTTTCCAGGTGCACAAAAAATTCACATTCTTTCTTTTCAACCATCAGAACACCTTTCTTTTCCAGCCTTCCTAACCATATTGGTCAAACCAATCCATCCTTCACTGTACATAACTGATTTAATCCTTTCTGGAGAGCTTGCTTATTGAGAGGGTTTTGTTAGCCCCAAAGAACAACTCTAATGATAGCACCAGAACAAGTTTAGGGGCATGGCTTGGCAACAGCTTTAAAACTTCTGTAAAATGAATTTAGGTGGTGGCTGCTCCAGAATTTTTATATAAGAGGCACTCGGAGGAGTCGTTCTTGTTGGAAGCGGGTATTGTGGGGCTTTTGGTGAACCTGCATTTGCCTAGCAAACCCACTGTTTTTACATGGATTTTCCAGGAAATTTATTTATTGTGGCTTTGGGGACAATGATGGAAATCAGGCCAAGCCACCCCTTGAATACATCAACTGATTATAGCACTTTTCCAAACGGGTAGTATTTGGTCATAGGAGATGACCTAAAATCTTGTCTCACTTTCTTGCAAATTCCTGCCTTCCCCATGCTGGTCACAGTTGTCTTAACCTTTCCTGAAGTAAAAAAAACTGCAGAAGCCATGAGTACTGCCCTAAAAATGTTCTATGTACATTTTTTTTTTTTTAAGATTTTATTTATTTATTTGTCAGAGAGAGAGAGGGAGAGAGAGCGAGCACAGGCAGACAGAGTGGCAGGCAGAGGGAGAGGGAGAAGCAGGCTCCCTGCCGAGCAAGGAGCCCGATGTGGGACTCGATCCCAGGACGCTGGGATCATGACCTGAGCTGAAGGCAGCTGCTTAACCAACTGAGCCACCCAGGCGTCCCTCTATGTACTTTTAAAAGCAGGTTTTTTTTTTCTTTTAAGATTTTATTTATTTATCTGACAGAGAGAGATCACAAGTAGACAGAGAGGCAGGCAGAGAGAGAGAGAGAGGGAAGCAAGCTCCCTGCTGAGCAGAGAGCCCGATGCGGGACTCGATCCCAGGACCCTGAGATCATGACCTGAGCCGAAGGCAGCTGCTTAACCAACTGAGCCACCCAGGCGTCCCTCTATGTACTTTTAAAAGCAGTTTTAACAGAAGTAGTGAATAGGGCCAGTTTATGAAGAACTGGCTCAACCGTTTTCCCTTTTACAAATTGATTAGAAAAACAGCAATTAATATCATAACTTACACATATTTTGCACACTGTGAAAGAAGGGAGTGAAAGATACTGCTTAATGTATCAGACTGGAGATCTGATGCCAGCTCAGGGTTCTGCCCAATTTCATCCTGACATATGGCCTATCGTATCAGGTAAATAAGAGAAGATATTGTGGGGCAGTCGATCAATCCATACTTTGGAGTAGGAGATTATCCACCTCAAAACAGCCAAACAGACAAAAAACATTTGTCAGTTGCTGTCACCAGGCCTCAGATTCCTGGAGGAAATTATAAATTCCTTGAAGTCTGCACTGAATCTTAATCATATCATCTTTTTCTCTCTGCCTCCCACCCAAATCCAAGCAAGCATTTAATAAATGATTCCTAAGCGGAAAAATAAAATAGAATTCTGAACTTAGTTTATTATCAACTTTTCCAAAAACATATAGCAGATAAGCTGCTTCCCTAAGCCGTATTTCACTTGGCCCAGGTATTATAAAAGACTATACTTCCCATTTAAATATATGATCCATTTGCCTCTTATTATTACATAATTTTTAGATAGTTTTCTGTACTATTTTTTCACAAAAAGAATAAAAAATGATAGAAAAAAGGAAAATTTTGATAAAGAAGGAAAGTGCTTACATGTATGTTTTAGGAAAAATAGGCCACTTGTGGTTTTACTTTTAAGCCTTTTCATAGGTCATAAGTTCCTTAAGACATATGTACATTTTTCTGTATTTTATTAAAATGCATTATACATTTTAGATATCCAGCAATTTAAAATAGTACAATTTAAAATAATAAGCCCTCCGTGAGCTTCATTGCCCAGTAGCACTCTGAATAGTTTTGTACAAACAACTCGTCCATAGTTGTAAACTTGATTTGATGGGGATACAGCAGTATTTCACCTCCCCAACCTCTAGTGCAGAACGTAATTTTGTACTCATAGCTTTTTTTCTAGAAAAAAAGGGCTAGTACTTGTCTACTTTTACTATGCTACCCTTCCCCCACCTCAAGATGTCACTCTGGCTTCTATTTCCCCCTTAATTCTTAAATCTTTTTCAAAAAATTTCTCATCCCATCTCTTAATCCCATCTCATTACCACTAGGACTACACTGCATCCTTCCTGCTGGTTTAACAGAGAGTTAAAATGGCTGAGGATTTTCTACCTACCAGAGTAGGAAGTATATTGATCATCTTCACCACCCGCCTTAAGGCCATGATCACTGATAATCATTCTCCTGTGCACCTAGAAACAAGTAGGCTTTTCCCAAAATTCACTGAACTTCTCATTGCAGAACTTAATGACTAGAAGCCTTCGCTCTAGGGTCAGGCCGTTGGGTTCAAATCCCAAATGACCTTGGGCAAATCAGTGTCTTTAGGCTTTTGTTTCTCACTTGTCACATGGGGATAATGCCAAAAATAATTTTGAGGCCAAGGGTTGTTTTGAAGATTAAATGAGATCATGTACATAAAGCATTTAGAATATTGTACACAAAATAAGCTACTAAACCTATGTATTATTGTGACAAACTCTGTATGAGAATTACAGATTAACAAGATTTACAAATGGAAGAAACTGGAAAATCATACAGTCCAGGGCTAAAAATATCCAAATGCCAACAGAGTCTGGACAGGCGATCTGATTGATATGATTGAAGCAAACGTACATGATGGGAGGGTTGGGGAGGCAAGATCTGGGTGATCTTGCTGGAGGGACGGCTGCTACTCAGGGTAAAGTACATTGCTGTCATATGAGATCAGGAGACTAGTCTTACCAGTGCTTCTAGTTTTTCAAGAAAAGCCAGTAATACAGATTTTTATTTGTATTGTAATCCCATTGTTCAGACTTTAACAATTAATTCAACTTTTTAGAAAATTCTTTATTGTTTCTTTTTTAAAAAAATACAATAAAAAATGGTAGCTTCTAATTTAGAACCTCTAATCCAATCTAATTACATGTCATTTGAAAAATGGAAAAAAAACAGGATTAAGAAGAAAAATGTCACACACTTAGTTGTGTGTCAAAGGTACCCACAACTAATTGAATAGCAAAACTCTAACAAAGCTCCAGAAGACTCTGACATCCTTCCCCATGATGCTTTACCTTTCTTATACCTACTTCTAATCTGTCACTAAACAATTTCCAGTCCATTTTCATGGCCATCAATGCTTTCTGGGCCCCTCAAAATCTCCTCACTAAAGTGTCTCCTAATCTGATACACACTGCCTGTTTGCTAAAATCACACTGACCTTCTTACTATTTGATCACAACCCTGCCCTAAGTCCTTCAAAAGTCTTTGTCACCCACTACATCAGAGCCAAGTGCACTGGCCTGTAATTCACTCATCCAGCCTCAGACTGACTGCCTTTTGCTAGCCTGCTTCCTGGTTCCTCCGTGAACAAGCTGTGTTGCCTTGGGTGGGTTAGTCACTTTACATCAGGATTTCTCTAACTAAGCTAATGATAATGACTAACTAACTAATCAAAAATGATAGCACTAGCCTCACAACGTTGTTGTAGATATTAAATGAGTTAGCCCCCCTAAAGTACTTCGCGTAGAGCAAGCCCTCTAAAATGCTGATTATTGATGCATGTACCTTCGTTATCTCTGCTACCAGATTCTAAGTGTCTCCAGAGCAGAATCTATGTCTAATTGGCTCTTCCCACCCAAATATGAAGCAGAATCTATGTCTAATGTGTTCTTCCCACCCAAATAGTAAGCGCATACTATGTACTCATTAAATATTTTTTCACAGATGGAATGAATATAGAAGTAAATGAAGAATCTGTACAATCAGATAAACATGTCTGTGTACCAGAAACAAAACAGAAATGAAAAAGCAGTGGGTGTATTTAAGGTCCGCCAGACTCCAGGGACAGAAGCAGGCAATGACTGTGGGAAGTTTGTCTTCTGCCAGGTAATGGTGACTTTAAAAGTTTCACGTAAGTGATGAGCCAGGCTCTCTGCTTGAATGAGGGCCATGGATGGGGCCCCTTTGCTTGTAAAAGAAGGCTTAAGAAAGTTGTCCTGCTGCCTGATTACAGCTTAGCTGGACCAGGGAGATGAGAGAATAGAGGCACAGCCTTATGGCTGGGAACTGAACCAAGCCACTGGCTCTTTCTGTGGCTGGACCTTTGGTGTTTGTCAGAGCACTAAGGAGGAGGAGTCCTACATCACCATCACAAAACTGAGCTCTGGATCTTGGGCACTGGGAAGTCACTGGAGGTTTGAAACAGAAGCATGCCATCATCTGATCCATATCTAAAGATTTTTTCATTGTCTTTTGTTTTCAGAAGTTTAATTATGATGTGTCTTGGAGTATATTTCTTTGCTTTTATCGTATTTATGTTTGATTCACCTTCTTGAGTCATTTTGACATCGTTCACCAACTGTGGAAAGTTTTCAGCCATTATTTCTTTAGATACTTTTCAGTCTCTCTCTCTTTCTCTCTCTCTTTCTCTCTCTCTCTCCTCTCATTTTGGGACTCCAATAATATAAATATTAGCTCTTTTGTTATTATCCCACAGGTCTCTGAGACTCTGTTCATTGTGGGTTTTTTTTTTTCAGTCTATCTTCTTTCTGATGTTCAAATTGGGTAAGTTCTATTAGCTGTCCTCAATTTCACTGATTTTATCCTCTGCCAATTTACTACTGAGCCCATCTATAGAGTTTTTCTGACTTATTATATTTTCCCATCAATAATTTCCATCTGGTTCTTTTTTTAGGACTTTTTTTGCTGATATTTTCCATTTTTCATTTGTTTCAAGAGAATTTGGGATTGTTTATTAAGACATTTTTATGATGGCTGCTTTAAAATCTGTGTCAGATCATTCCAACACCTAATTCATCTTGGTATATGCATCTGTTAATTTTCTTTGCTCATTCAAGTTGTGATTTGTTGGTATGACAAGTGATTTTCATTTTTAATTATATCCTGGATATTTTGGGTATTATGGTATGAGACTCATGATCCTATTTAATCCTCTTTTTTAACCAGCAGTCACCCTGTTGAGATGTAGTGTAACGACAGAGTGGTTATGCATGCTTAGCTTTCTCTTGGGCCCTGCCAACAGCACCCCAGCAAAGGTGGAACACCCACTTACACTGCCTTGTTGCAGATGGGGAGGTGGAAATTTAGCTCCCCCATCAGCCTCATTGATGTCTTCCCACATAAAGCAAGGTACCAATGAGTTTTGTCTCATTGCATCTAAGTGGGAATGTAAGTTTAACTCCTTTTATTTATTTTTTTAAAAGAGTTTATTTATTTATTTGACAGATAGAGATCACGAGTAGGTAGAGAGGCAGGCAGAGAGGGGGAGGGGGAGGAAGGAGACTCCCCACTGAGCAGAGAGCCTGATTCGGGGCTCGATCCCAGGACCCTGGGACCATGACCTGAGCCAAAGACAGAGGCTTTAACCCACTGAGCCACCCAGGCGCCCCAGTTTAACTCTGGTTAGGCCCTGCTGATAGCAGGGAGAGGAAAAGCAGAGGACTGAGTCACACTGCTTTGAGCTGCAGCATCTGGGCAGAAGCTTGGTCCCCCACTAAGCCTTGCTGATACTCATGGGTGGGGGATAATGAAGTCCTGACTCATTCAGTCTCTTGCCCAAGGGGCGTGGAAGTGCAGCTTGCCACTGGACCTCCCCGATACTACCTTGGCAGGAGAATTGGAGCCATGCCTGCTTCTGGTGAAAAGATCAGCTCCTCGTTGAGTCTTGCCAATGCAATCCAGACAGGGGAATCAGAGCTCAATTGCTTCTGCTGAGTGGGAGATAGAAGATCATATCCCCACTCATTTTCACCAACTTTACCCCTGCAGAAGAATCAGAGCACCCCCACCTGTTTTGGGGGGCAGGGGTGATGGCAGGGACAAAGGAAGGATGGAAGATCAGCTTCCTGTTGGGCTCCACTGAAACTACAGGAAGACAGGCAGTTTTTCTGTTGGTGTTTGACTAGAATAGGGCAGGTATTACCAGAAAGATTTTCTATTGTGAGGCTTTCCTTTTCCTGATCCTTTGGTTATGGGAACAGGTTTTTCTTGGAGCTTTTTTGTCTATGCCCATTGACAGTTCCAGGTTGGAGGCAACAACCTGTCTGGAACATATGAGAGGCAAGAAAGAAACTCGGGGAACTCGTCACTATGTCTTCCTCAAGTCCTGACATCCCTAGACCATCGGCCTTCCTCTTTCCACCTTTTGGAGTCTTCTATGCTTGTTTGGTTTGTTATCTCCAGGGCTTTTTTAACTTGTAAAAGGGAGGACTTGGAAAGAATGGGCCTCTCTTATTTTGAACATGGTCCATGTTTTTAAACAATTAGCATAACAAGCAAACAAAGTAAGGGGACATTTTTGAGACAAATTTGAACATGGAGTGAGGATTAGATGATATTGAGAAGTGACTTTTAATTTGGTTTTATTTGGCTTGTTGTGATAATGCATTATGGCTATAGAAGGAAATATTCTTTATTTCTTCAGATGTTTTCTGAAATATTTAGGGTTGAAATTATACAATATCAGGAATTTCCCATTAAAAATACATTCACAAAAATAGAGAAGGGAGTGAAGGAGGAAGGAATGAAAGAAGGAGGAAAGTAATGAGGGGGGATGGAAAAAAGGAAAGAAAGATTAAGCAAGTAAGCAAGTGTGGCAAGATGCTGGTAATTGTTGAACCTGTCTGATGAGTATATGGGGGTCATTATTCTATTTTTTCTACCCTTTGATGTATGACTAAAATCATCTATAATGAAAAGCTGTTTATGTAAAGAAGCACCCTGGCTGTATTGTGGAGAATAGGTTAGAAGGGGCAATATAAAATAAGAATTGGAGATAGAATCTAGGGGCCAACACAATCAACGAGGAGAGAGATAATGGAGATTTTGACTAGGATGATGATAAGTAAATGAAAAAGGAAGACGGCAGAAACAGTAAGCAGAAGACAGGAGAATTTGTGGTGATGATTTGGGAAAAAAATATTTAAAAGAAGATTAAGTATGACTGCCTGGTTTGGGTTAGGCTACCTGCCTATGACAGAAGAGATGGAAGAAGGTGAGTTTGGAGTGGAAGTAGATAAGTGGGAGGATTAAAAATTGGTTTTGAATCAGTAAAACAGCAAGTGGAGGTTTATAAGTAGCATGTGATATAAAATCTGAATCGGAGAAGGGAGGTCTAGTTTGAAAAACTCAATAGAAAAAACTCAGTAGAAACCTAGTGTTGGATATTGGGAAAGAGATGGTCTATGAAACCAGGGTTGAGAGACTGGAAGGTGAAGAGGCTCAGGGACTTTGGACAGAGCTCTAGGGAACCGAGGTATCAGTCTATAGGTGGGGACAGAGGAGAGTTTTCTTAAAAGTGGCCAAACAACAGGAATGGCTAGCACCCAAGAGCTTGGTTTCTAAATACTATTCATTCATTCATTTCTTAAGTTAATAAGTAGGGTGACCCCTTAATTCAATAGGACCAGTGTCCTTAGAAGAGAAGAGATACAGACATGCTGGAAAAACACCATGTGAGGACAGAAGCAGAAGTTAGAGTTAGGCAGCTGAGAGCTGAGGAACACCAAGGATTGCTAGCAATTACCTGAAGCTGGGAAGAGGCATGCTTTAGAGCCTTCAGATAAAGCACAGCCCTGCCAACACCTTAGCATCCAGAACTGCAAGACAATACATTTCTGCAGTTTTAAGCCAGCCTGCTTGTGGTAATTTGTTACTGCAGTCCCAGGAAAAAAATACACCATTCATTTACTCAAACACATTTAAAGAAAACAGAGAAAAGCACTTTCCCTTCTTCCTTCCTTTCCTGAAATTTCAGCCCTAAAGCTCTAGGGACCATTAGTGATCCCCTTAACAACTACAGGGTATAGGAACCCAGCTGGTATGAGGAGGGCATCCCTGCACGGGGGGAGAGGGGGAGTTTGGAACAGGTGTCCAAGTCTGATCAAGGTGAGCAGTGCTTGCCCTCGAGGGGACCAGCTGTAAATGGGCAATCAGAGCATCACTGGGGGAAGAAGGTATCCATACATGGTGTCAGTCCCCCATGGGGTATCAGATCTGGGGTAAAGAAAGCAGACATGGAGGACCAGGCAGATACAGAGCGTCAGAGCCTGAATGGGATGGCAGGGGAAATGTAAATTGGCAACTTTCAGGTAAATTGATTAAGTAAATATATTGAGGAAGACAAGGACTAAGTTTCTCGCTCTCAGAGAGGGGAATTACAACAAAGAAAAAAGAGAAATCAAACTGTGACAGACTGGAATTGGAGGTATTAGTATGAAATCATAGTTTTGGATAAATAGGAAAATAAATATGGGTGTGTGTGTGTGTGTGTATGTGTGTGTGTGTGTGTTACATGTACATACATCTAGTCCTTAGCTCAGTTTTCTGGGAGGGCAACAAGAATGCCTAGTGCTCAGATGGGTTTCTGAATACCATTCTCTACTAAAAAGATCCAAGAATTCCTTGGAAAATGATTGATTCCAGGGCTGGTTTTTAGGGTAAGTGTGAGATGACCAATATTAACACACACACAAAACAAAAACTCAACAGAAACATGTCAAAAGGACACAGAAGTCAATTATGAGGTGCTTCCATTGGCCAAATTAGGGAAACTTTGAACAAAAAAAAAATGGTATTAAAGGACCACCGAATAAAATGAGTTCAGTTGAATTAAATCTAAGCCATGAATCTAAAGACATACATAAATGAGTAAGTTGGAAGTTCGATGAAAAATGGAATATTCGCATAATCTGAAAGAACTCCCAACATAGTACTTATAAATTACAAGAGTGACAAGAGTAACTTTTCAGCGGAGAAACATGGCATGCATTCCTTTAATTAAGTAATGAAAAATGACCATCATTGATAATAAGGCAAACTGAAATCATAGGTCACCTGACAGGATGCAGTGAGAATACAGCATCTCCTCTGTGATGTTCCCACCAGTGATTTGTAACCTACATCTAATTCTAAGGAACCATCAGGAACTGAGGGACATTCTACCAAATAACTGGATGGCTAATCATCAAAAGTCATCAAAGTCATCAAAATGAAAAAAGGTGGAAAAACTGTTTCAGAATGAAAGAGACCAAAGAGGGGCGCCTGGGTGGCTCAATTGTTAAGCGGCTGCCTTGGGCTCAGGTCATGATCCCAGGGTCCTAGGATTGAGCCCTGCTGCATCTGGGCTCCCTGTTCAGCAGGAAGCCTGCTTCTCCCTCTCCCACTCCCCTGCTTGTGTTCCCTCTCTCACTGTGTCTCTCGCTGTCAAATAAATAAATGAAATCTTTAAAAAAAGAAAAAGAAAGAAAGAGACCAAAGAGAAAGAAGTAAATGTAACACATGATCCTGAAATGGATCCTTTTGCTATACAGGACTTGATTGGGACAATCGGCAAAAACTAAATGAGCTCTAAGGTTTGGTTTAGTAATATATCAATGTTAATTTTTTTTATGGCATTGGGGTTATGTAGGAGAATGTCTTTATTTGTAGGGAATACACATTAAAATATTCAGTGAAGAGCGGGCATTATATCAGCAACTTTTCCTTAAGTGGTCCAGGAAAACAAAACAAAACAAAACAAAACCTAATTACTACTTTTCTCTAAGTTTATGACTGTTCCCAAAACACTGTTTTAAACCTTCTGTATTTAAGACATATTTTGAGATACGGTGCAAAATACCAAGTTCTAGAAGATACAAGGAATTTACAACCGAGCAAAGAAGTTGAGACACCTGCATATATATTCCTGGTAAAATTATATTGAGCCAAGAGTATTATGACTGAAAATTCCTCCACCCTGACAGAGTGCTTGCCAAATCATGTATCACAACATGTACTGAGGAAGGTTAATACCCCTTTTAAAAAATGGTTGCCCTAACTTGATCCAACTTATTTGCAATATTATATCTGTGAGGAATTCTTTATGCTTAAATCCAATCCTCTGGTAACTGACTAGTGTGGGACTGAAGAGAGCACTTTCACTAATGACCCAAATTTATAAAGGAAGTTGTAAGTGAAGAAAAATGGAGCTCCAGAGACAAAAATAAAGAACTTTTTGTTTTATATTCACTATACCTCTTTTCTAGTAACATTAATCTCCAGAGTTGCAATCATCCCCCACAGAAATCTAATTTCTAAAATAGAAGAGGCTACCAGAGTAAATTTGTCACAGTGTTTTCTCAATCTCCTAATAAAGCAACAGGACCCCGTGATCACTAGAGGGCACAGCTGGGTTGTTCTCAGGCATGTGTAAAGGAAGGAATTTCTTCAATTTCATATCTAAGACGAACTTATGCTATCACTTCACCTTTGAAACACAGTAGATCAGTGAGTTCATTTCCAAGTAGGTGGCTTGTCTAATACAGATGATTTAGTGACAGAGGAAAAAAATGCTTTGAGCAAATTAAAACACTCTCTCATTTCTGGATTTTAATGTCATTTAAGTTTTTTTCTGGTTCTCATATCTGTTACTTTGTAGCATTTAAAACAGAACAATATGTCTACTCTCCTGTGATTTCTATTTCATTGTGAAAGCAGCTTTGCTTTCTGTAACTTCGGTCGACACTGCAGACACCATCTTCTTGCTGACATCTTTCCAATTGTTTTACCTTTCAACTTTGTACTGGGAATTCATCTTGAAGAAGATTTTTAAAGACTTCCTCAGGGGTGTCTGGGTGGCTCAGTGGGTTAAGCCTTTGCCTCCGGCTCAGGTCATGATCTCTAGGGCCTGGGATCAAGTACTGACTATCAGGCTCTCTGCTCAGCTGGGAGCCTGCTTCCCTCCCTCCCTCTCTGCCTACCTCTCTGCCTAGTTGTGATCTCCCTCTCTGTGTCAAATAAATTAAAAAAACAAACAAACAACAACAACAAACAGAACAAAAAACCTTAAAAAAAAAAAGACTTCCTCAGTAACTCAGAGGGATCACTTCTTTACCATTCTCACTACTGAGTAACAGTTTTTAAATCTTACTCTCTACTACTCTATGGAAGCCTCTATTTTCAATTAGATTCTCCTGTTATGTTAATCAAGCAATTGGGAACAAGAGTTTCTCCATAGCTACTTAGTACCAGGATTAGCAGGCTATGCTGTGTGGTGTGTGGAGAGCCAACTGAGGACAGGCTCACTGTTAGTGCTACGTACACCCCTCCTACATCCCACATCCCCACCACCCCACACAGCTTTTCCTGCTCCATCCCAAACATAACCCAGCCAAAAACACTTGCTAAGCATCTGAGCGAGGGAAGGAAAGATAGAAAAAAGTAATCATGGACCCAGACCTTACAATCTAGCTAGAAAGACAAAGCACAAAGCTAGGGAAAACATCAATAATACAAGACTATCTAATATTGTTTTAGTTCTAAATGTTCCAGAAGTGCATCGACTTATAATATTCTGATGCACTGTCACTTCATGTGCTAAGATAGATCTCAGCACTTAGTATTCAGCTCTACAACACTGAGGGGTCCGAAGACCTGGATTAGAATGGGAACTTTGCCATTTATTGTGGGGCTTGAGGCACTCTTTATTTCTCAGCACTTCAGATTCTTCATCTGTAAAATGGGAAAAGTAGGAGGAAACCTAGAGTTAATACAAGCATTTCATTTTCTGGAACAACATGCAGCATGTGTCTCCCTACGAAGGACAATTTTATCATCATCATGTGTGAAAATGTAGGTTCAGAATTTCTCATTTGAGAACCAATAGCATGTATTGAACCAATAGCAGGTACAGCATGGAGCACCAGAAAAAGATAACACACAGCCACCGCCCTCAAGGGGCTTACTGCCTGATGTTAATATTAACTTTAGCATTAGAAACATGTAACAAGTATGTTTATATTATAAGTACAGATATATACATACGTATATATTTATGCATATGAAAGTATAAATAAATTAAAATACACATGGAGGAGACTGCCTCCAGAGTTTTGGGCAATAGGGGTGCATGATAGGCAAAGTTGAGGCACCATTGACAGGTCCATTAACAACTAATTACTGTCATGAGTTAAAAAATTCTGCAGAGGTGGTGTGAATTAAGTGTATTAAGAGCTCAGAGATGCATGAAGTCTCAAAAGTCTTAAGTGTGACTGGGAATTCACCAGCCAGAACAATACGGGGAGGAAATTTCAGGCAGAGGCGATACTTGTGGACTGTGAGTAAGCAAAGCTGTGTTGGAACGTGGACTCCATCACTTTCCAGCTATGTGAACTTTGTTTCCTCAGTGTGGATATGGGGATAGTGCGGCCTACCCCAGGGCTGCCTGAGGATCCATTGTTTTTTCATTAAGTGAAATAATCCTCATGAGTTTGATGCAGTTCCCTCACTCGATGTCTCCTCCTTCTCTCAGGAGGGTACTCCTGACTAGACTTGTCCGCACATGCCAGGCAGGTGAAGGACAAAAGGGTTACTGGGGTTCTGGATTTTTTGTTATTGCAGGTCAACCATTTGTCTGTGGTTTGTGCCTGCATTTTAGCCCTTATGACTCTCACTCTGTGTGGGTTTCTGGGACCTGCTGTCTTTCCTCCTGAACTTCTGACCCTCTGTCTGGCTTTGAACTGGAACTCACTATAGTGGACATTTCTTATTTTGTGTCCACCCACATGTTTTCTCCCTACTACTGGCAGCAGCACTCTGCATCCTTCAGCAACACACCTATTTCTCTTTTAGTTTGTATGGTTCTGGGGATTCTAGTAAGTCGCAACAACTCATCCACCTGGCTAGAGCAGTTGGGTTCAACGTGGAACACAATATGAGTCAAAGAGAGCCAGGCTTTCATTGGAACTTGGCAGGAGAGATTTTCTCTTCCATATGTGGAGCCCAGTTGCCAGGGGCCACTATTGAAGAAATACCTGCTTGAGAATGAAGTCAGTGTAATAAAGTATAACCAAAAGATAGAAAGAAAAGAACAGTTTTTTGAACACCTGAATCCAAAAGTACCTGAAGCCGATAGATCTACTATTGAATCTTTTCCTGTGTGAGCCAATATATTCTCCCTTCCTTTAGCCTGGTTTTGATTTTGTGTCACCTGTCGCTGAAAGAGTTCTACTATCTCTGAAATTTGTCAGCCAATCCAGTCTTCTGACTCACTTCTTTTAATATTGGCTTCCTCCCTAGACTAAGTTTCCAGCTTCACTGTCATCATTGATAGTTGAGCTTATTACGAACTACAGAATAAACCCCACCGCTTTCTTAGATCTGTTGTATTTATTGTATTTGTAATTTGTAATTTTATTGTAATTGTAGCAATTTGCCTTGTGTTTGTGGACTACTTCCAAACTTTGAAGCATATGGTAAGCTCCAAATAAGCTTCATCTCCCACTTCCCTCCTGCTTTTAAAGGGCACTGCCTTTAACCAGCTCCTCTCACAGTCTCGATGCTACTACCAATAATAATAATGACAATAATAACAACAGCAAGAAGAATTAACTGCCACTTATTGAGCATCTATTAAGTACCAGGCATGATACTATTGGTGGGTTATGTTTGGTGGGCTATAGCCATCATTAAAAAAAATAAAATGGAATAGAATAAAGTAGATCAGAAATGAATGGAATGGAATTGTCCAGAAAATAAGTATTCAGGATGCATACAATTTGTAAGAATAAATGTTCATTTGCAAATTTTTCTCTCTATTATATTGTGTCTGTGTGTGCATGTGAGTACTGATTTGCAATATTTTAAAACATACATTTTTAACGTGGGTTGTGATGAGAAAAATAACTTTTCGAAAGTCGCATGGTTAGTAACAGAGCCAGCTCTGAATCCAGACATGTGGCTCTCCACTGACTGTCTCAAGCATATGGCATGTATAGATAAGGAAATGGAGTTCAGAGAAGTTAAGTAATGTGAGAAAAATGATAACACCTCCCATATAGAATGGTAAGGATTAAATCAGATAATACAACTGGCTGGTATATAGTAGAGCAAAATAAAAGTTAGCTAACATTAAGCCATTTTGGAAGTAGTTTTTTCATGTAACATTATATTATGAACAGATTTCCATTTCTTTAAATACTCTTTTACAACAGCATTGTAGATGTCTGCACTGCATTCCTTTGTTTGTATCTGTAATGATGTCTTTGCTTTCCCCGTCTTATATCTTCAGACATTTAGGTTGTTTCCGTGTTCTTGCTATTTATAACAGCTGTTAATAGCTTAAAGCACAATTTCCACATATAAATATTTCCTTAGGACAAATCTTGAGAGGAGGAATGGTTAAGTCAAAGGGCATACACATTGCGAACTTCAGAAAGTTTAAACCAATTTGCACTTTCTCCTAGCAAATTGCTCTAATCTGGCATCAGTAAAAATGGGGTATTATTTATCAGGAGCTTTCCAATAACTTAAAAACCCATTTGTGGGACACGTTACTGCTGCCATGGTAACACCAGCCAAGCTGGTTTTGTGCAGAGCTCATCAAAGCATCCCCATGCCTGTCTCCAGCTCCCATCCCCCTCGTGTCATACAGCCTTATGTCTCTCCTCAGAGTACTCTGTTTCTTCACATTAATAACGATTCCCCAGGGCGCCTGGGTGGCTCAGTGGGTTAAACCCTCTGCCTTCGGCTCGGGTCGTGATCCCATGGTCCTGGGATCAAGCCCCGAGTTGGGCTCTCTGCCCAGCAGGGAGCCTGCTTCCTCCTCTCTCTCTCTACCTGCCTCTCTGCCTACTTGTGATCTATGTCTAATAAATAAATAAAATCTTTAAAAAAAATTTAAAAATAAAAAATAAATAACTATTCCCTTCCTGACCATCACTGGGTACACTCACCTGGACCTCAACCTGTCTCCTAAATGCACAGGAGCTGAGCAGGATCCTATTTTATTTCCCAAACATAATCATACTTGGGTACAACAATATTGGTTGCATAATTACTTCGGTGAACTCTTATAACTATTACTTGTAAATAACAAATAATAATACTCTTGCCCATCCCTGTTCCTTTTTTTTTTTTTAAAGATTTTATTTATTTATTTGACAGAGAGAGATCACAAGTAGGCAGAGAGGCAGGCAGAGAGAGAGGAAGGGAAGCAAAGCAGGCTCCCTGCTGAGCAGAGAGCCCTATGTGGGACTCGATCCCAGGACCCCGAGATCATGACCTGAGCCAAAGGCAGCGGCTCAACCCACTGAGCCACCCAGGCGCCCCCCTTTTTTAAAGATTTTATTTATTTATTTGAGAGAGAGAGAGAGAGCATGAGAAGGGGGAGGGTCCCAGGGAGAAGCAGACTCCCTGCAGGACTTGATCCTGGGACTCCAGAATCTTGATCTGAGCCAAAGGCAGTCACTTAACCAACTGAGCCACCCAGGCATGCCCTATTCTTCTTTCAAAAGCATCCTACTTCTTTCCCACTTGTTTCTTTTAAGGTACACCTCCCCAACTCTGTGTCCTAGTGAGGGCTTTTACCACAGTAACTCATCCTTCCTGCCGGCAGGGGTGGAAACAAGATCCCATCTGGACCTGGATAATAGTAGTAGTTTTGTTTTCTGGACCGTAGGTCCCAGGGGCAGACACAGGACACAAAGAGGGCCGATGACAGCCTCTCTCAAAGACTGCCATACAAAGTTGAAGAGAAGGTACTTCTCTCACTGTGGTTACAAAATTATGATTGGGTAAGCCTGGTGCTGCTGGCAGCCATCTTCCCAAGTGGCACAGAGGAATCTGTCGGGTCCAGAAGAGAAAGAGATCAGCACACTAAGAGACCAAGAGACCTGAGGCCCTGCATCCAGCAGGGCCCAAGGTCAGGGGCCTTCTGGGTTTAAAAGAAAAATGTTTTGGCTAAGGCATGTTTGATTAATTTTTGTTTGTTTGCTTGTTTTTGCTCCTAGTAATTAAAAGAGCCTTGATTGACATAGTTGTAAAATGAGTGGGGTTAACCTGTATCTTGAGTTCAGAGAAGGGAGGCATACAGCAATAAAATACGGTAATTGTAGACATTAGGTAGAGTAATAAAAGTATATAAATAAGAAGAGTTACAAGAGAATGGTCAATGCAAAATACCTCAAAGAAAGTTATTTATAAAGGTAATAACATAATGAATTTAAATAGAAGAGTGTAGAGTGAGGAGACTGGTTATGGTCTCCAATTTACCTTTACACAACTACACATCCTGACCAAATCACATCTGTCAGGGTTTCATTTTCTTGTCTGAAAATATGTGGACTGAACTGGTTGAGCTCTAAGCGCTTCCACTGTAAAATCTGTAAACCTCGTCCTGGAAAGTCACTGTTATTTGGTCCCTGTGTCTAGGAGATGCTGTGTGCTGATTGGCCCCGGCCTGGGTTACTGTCTATTGATGTGGGCAAAGAGGATACTATGCTGGAGGGGGACAGTGGGGACTGGCCCACCCAAACCACCTGGTTTTTATGCATTAGGGGAGGGGCAAGATAGATAGAGGATACGATCACTATGACCATGCAGTGCCTTTAAGAGGCATCTCTGTTGCTTCCCTGAAAAACCACTGTGATGGACAATGAAGCTGTTGAGGATTTCATGAAATTATTCTGGGCTGTGAGTAAACTTCAATTTACCACCACCCTTTCTGAATGTCTGGCCTCCTCTGGAACAACTCTTAGGGCAAAGGTTACAAACTGGTTGGCCACAGATGGGTTTTGTTAGGACCACACAATATCTGTCCACATAGTATTTTTAAAATTTAGAATTAATTGCCAACATTTTTAAAAAATTGGGAGATTTGCATAAGAAATCTGGATTTCTGGCTTCTCTTGAATCAGAAGCTCTCTTTGGCAGTGCTGAGCCCACATTCCCACGTGGCAACAATAGACTGGGGCTGAGTAGCAGCTGTTCCTTTTAGACAAGGCAAGCATTTTCCAGGTTTCCACAGATTGCTGTGGACTATTTTGTACAGGTAGGTTACTTTTGGCCTCTGTAGACTTGTTAATCTGTTATCATTGTGCCAAAGCTGGTTATGAAATTGCCCACCCACTATGCTGGTGCTCTCAATATGGTAATAATCGAGCTTACCCCGGTACTGACCCTGGACTCCATATGGCAAAACTGCTCTAAATTGTGGCTGAGAAATAACTGGTTCGTCAAGAACAAATTCCCAGAATCTCCATCTGTAGAGTCAACCGAAAACCCAGTCTAGCACAGAAAAAATGGAAAATTCCACCTTCCCCTTTTATTATGATATTTAATAAGACAAACTTTTTTTTTAATTGGCAAATTCTAATCTGAGACTAAGTATGAGTAGAAAAAAATCAATAATCAAATAAAGAGACCAAAAGTTCAAAGGAAATGGATTATTCTGAAGAATCATAACAAATATTCATTAGGAAGCAAATTTACTCTAAGAATCCAAAATTTAGGGCACCTGGGTGGCTCAGTGGGTTAAGCCTCTGCCTTCAGCTCAGGTCATGATCCCAGGGTCCTGGGATCGAGCCCCACATCAGCTCTCTGCTCAGCAGGGAGCCTGCTTCCCCCTCTCTCTCTGCCTGCCTCTTTGCCAACTTGTGATCTCTGTCAAATAAATAAATTAAATCTTTAAAAAAAAAGAATAAAAAAAATTTTTTTTAAGATTATTTATTTATTTATTTATTTGACAGACAGAGATCACAAGCAGGCAGAGAGGCAGGCAGAAAGAGAGAGAGAGGAAAGCAGGCTCCCCGCTGAACAGAGAGCGCGACGTGGGGCTCGATCCCAGGACCATGAGATCATGACCTGAGCCGAAGGCAGAGGCTTAACCCACTGAGCCACCAAGGTGCCCCAAGAATCCAAAATTTAAAAGAAAATCTAATTCATAATCTCTGTAAGGGTCAAAAAGACATTGTCTCTCTAAGTACATTATGAAATAAGGAAAAGTTTTAACAGATGGAAAATCATTTTCTGTATTGTTTTTAAAGTCAGGTTTATTAAGGTATAATTTACACAGTAAAATTCAGCTTTTTAAAATGTACAGTCTTCATGAATTTTGACAGCTACATAAGGACCACAATCAAGTTATTGGAAATTTACATCACCCCAAAGAGTTCCTTACAGCAACTTGGTAGTCTACTTCCTCCCCCCACACTGATGCCTCTAGCAACAACTGATCTTTCTTCTGTCTCTATAGGTTTGCCTGTTCCACAGTATAAAGCCTTTTTGTTTTTGGCTTCTTTCACTGAATATAATGATTTTGAGATTCATCCATGTTGTTACATGTATAAGTAGTTTGTTCTACCTCATTGTGTGAATGCACTACAATTTGTTTATTCATTCATTGGTTGATGGAAATTTGGATTGTTTCTAGTTTGTAGCTATTATGAGCAAAGGTATTATAAATGTTCATATAAAGGTCTTTGCAGGAACATGTGTTTTCATTCCTCTTCATTAAATACTTAGGAGTGATATTGCTAGGTCATACACCAAGTGTGTACTTAACTTTATGAGAAACTGCCAAACTGATTTCCATCAGCAATTTATGAGGGTTTCAGTTGCCTGCAACCTTGCCAGCACTTGGTATTGTCATTCTTTTTAATTTTAGCCATTCCAGTAAGTGTGTAGTAGTAGCTTGCCATGGTTTTAACTTGCATTTCCCTAATAGCTAATGGTGTAGAACATCTTTTTATGTGTATTTGTCAACTGTATATTTTTTTCTGGTTAAGCGTCTGTTCATATCTTTTGCTCATGTTTTTACTGAGTGTCTTTACACATTAGTAATTTACATATGCTAGATACAAGTCCTTTATCAGACATGTGTTTTGCAAATATGTATGGATGCAATCTGATGGCAGAAAAAGCTTCTATATATTCAAAAACAGGCATCCGATTTTAAAATACCGTGTCAGTAATGAAAAAATCTATTAGATATTGCAAAAAACATAGTGATTTAGAAGGTTAAGAAACTCTCATTTTTTTTTTTTAAAGATTTTATTTATTTATTTGTCAGGGACAGAGGGAGAGAGAGCGAGCGAGCACAGGCAGACAGAGAGGCAGGCAGAGGCAAAGGGAGAAGCAGGTTCCCTGCCCAGCAAGGAGCCCGATGTGGGACTCGATCCCAGGATGCTGGGATCATGACCTGAGCCGAAGGCAGCCGCTTAACCAACTGAGCCACCCAGGCGTCCCAAGAAACTCTCATTTTACTATGAAAAATTTCAAGCAAGAAAAAAAGGAAAATAATAGTATTTATTCTCATGTATCATCATCCAACTTTAGTAATTGTTGACATTTTTTGCTAATCTTGTCATCTCTTGCATATACTTTTTTTGGCTAACATATTTTAAAGCTTATTCTAAGTAATATTAATGATAAGATATTGATGCTAATAAACAACTAGCATGCAAAAATTTTTTTAAAAATTTAAGGCCATCATTAGATAAGTATTTATTGATTATCTGCTATGTGCCAAGTTTCTAGGCAAATATATATACTATGACAAAAATTGGATATGCTCTTCTAATCTACATTAATGAGTGTCTATGTGTCAAACAACATAGCATAAAAACATACAAGGGGCGCCTGGGTGGTTTAGTCAGTTAAACGTGTGACTCTAGATTTTGATTCAGGTCCCCATCTTGGATTCCTAGGATTGATACCCGTGTTTGGCTCCCTACTTAGCAAGGAGTGCGCTTCTCTCCCTCTCAGAGCCTCTGCCCCTGTCTCCCTCCTCACTTGTGTGCACAGGCAGTCTCTCTGTCAAATAAGTAAGTAAATCTTTAAAAAATATATACAAAATAAAATTTATGAGAAATCGGAGTGACAAACTGAAAAATCAGAGACCTTAATCTCTCAGTTTTGTACAGACCAAGTTAACAAATATACATTATATAATTTTAAAGCTTAATTAGTATGTGTATTGAATTTTTTAACATATAGACATCTATTCTTTTCATAAACCCATGGAGCATTTACAAAATGTTTTAAAACAAACCTTAATAAATCTCAAATGGTATAACTAGTAAAGGCACATTTTTATTACAATGCAATAAGTCAATATTTGTACAGCAGGAAAACAAATAATAAATAAAATCCACCTATTAACTAAAAATAGAATGTATGTGACTACTGAGTCACAGAAAATGAAAGCATCAATAACATTCTAATTAGAAAACAGCAGTAACATGTAGACATGACAACCCCAAATTTAAAGAGAATCCCATACATCTGCACTCAGAACAAAACAGCTATCTTTAAATTCTTTTATTGTTCAGTGAGAATTAATGACACAGTGTGAGCTGGTTAGGGATTGATTGCCTCATCTCAAGATTTATCCTTTTTGACTGTTCTGTGAAAATGGAACTGAGCCCTTTAAATATCCTTTGCTAGCTGGCATTGCAATCCTATTGTTGGAGAACTATATAGACATCGCAGAAAGAAAGGATTTGCTTCCTGCTTTTTTTTTTTTTTAAGATTTTATTTATTTGTCAGAGAGAGGGATCACAAGTAGGCAGAGAGGCAGGCAGAGAGAAAGGGAGAAGCAGGCTCCCCGCCAAGCAGAGATCCCGATGTGGGGCTCGATCCAGGACCTTGAGATCATGACCTGAGCTGGAGGCAGAGGCTTAATCCACTGAGCCAGCCAGGCGCCCCTGCTTCCTGCTTCTGACGTCCTTGTTATTAGGCAGGCTCCTATGGTGTAGTGGGTGGTTTTCTTAGCGCCAGACTCCTGCAGCACCTACAGCTTCTTGAGGGCTCAGCTTCTGTGGTGCCTAGAGGCTAACAGCACCTAGATCCAATTTAGTATTGTGACAACAACAGCAGCCAGAGGTCAGCAGCTCCCTGCTCCATCCCTCATCCCTCATGCACTCTTCCTTCTAAGCTTTGTGCCTACAGGATTTTCTGCCTCCTGCAGGGCTGTTAGCTTCTCCAGCACTAGGTTCCTGCATTACTCTCAGCTTCTCCAATGCTCAGCTCCTGCAATGAACAATTGACATCGGCACCCCATTGCCAGAAGCTTGCCCTAGCACCTCCCCTGGGTAGTTTTGTAGCAAGTTGCCTCCAGTAAGGTACCTCCTTATGAAAAGATTTGACACACTAGAGGGCAGATTTTCAGCAAGATTCACCAGCACAGTAAGGCAATGACTTCTCTGCCCTCCAGGGAGCCAGGGTAGCACCCTTTCCAAGCAGATCTGGATCTCAGCACCACTACCACTCTGGCTGTCAGTGTCCCAGAAGAAAACATGAGTAATCATGTTTTATGTTTTTTATAATCATAGAATGGGACAGGCCTTTCCAACTTTGACATAAAAGAAAATACTGAAACATTTTATTTAGATTTTTTATAGCAAGGGACACAGAGTCAAAAGGCAACAAACTGGCAAAACATATAATCAGCAAAGGGCTATTTTTCTAGATAGGCCAGGAGCTCAGATTCAATAAGAAAAGGATCAACCACCCAACATAAAAATCATGAAATATGTATATATGTGTGTGTATACACATACACATTAGAGTTTAAGCCAGGAAATCTTTTTTTGCTTATTCAAATTCTATTTATCATGCCCTCAAGAAAGCTCTCCAGTCTTCCAAAAGAACGTCCCTCCCTATTCTCAATATTAACCCATCCCATTCATCTGGAAATACTAAGAACTTCTTTGAACAAATAATATATGCATACAAAACAGTTAACATTACCCAAAGCGAAACCAACATTTTCTTAAAGTGAGGTCAAAGGGTTACGTGCATCAGAATCACCTGGACATTTTATAAACCGCAATTTCATGGGTCCTGCTGCAGAAGGCAGAATGAGAGTCTCCAGAGGGCCCAGGTGGCCCAGGCAGGTGCTGACCTTGGATGTGTTGAAAATTCTTCTCACGTGACTCCTACGTTCACTTGGCTTTGAGAACCTTGCCCCTGTGAATCAATAATAAAATATCCAGGGGCACCTGGGTGGCTCAGTGGGTTAAAGCCTCTACCTTCGGCTCAGGTCAGGGTCCTGGAATGGAGCCCAGCATCGGGCTCCCTGCTCAGCGGGGAGCCTGCTTCCTCCTCCCTCTCTCTCTGCCTGCCTCCCTGCCTACTTGTAATCTGTCTGTCAAACAAATAAATAAAATTAAAAATAAAATAAAATAAAATATCCACCTTTGTTTTGTAGAGTTCAGAGTATTTTTCATCAAGTACTTTTTAATTCCACACCCAATCCGGGTGACTGTCAGACATTAACCCCACTTAAAAATAAGGAAGAAAAAAAAAGAAATAAAATTCAGGGAGATGGAGGGACTTGCTTCAAGACTCCTAGAAAATGGTGGCGCTCCGATTTGATTATCTTTTCACAAGGGCAAACTCCAGCTCCACCCCACTTACATAAACTCCATAAAATTCACGTTTCTTCGTGTTTATACAGCAAACTCGTGGTGGTTCAAAACAAGCTGATAATCACAGGAAGAAATAGCAGAAGCAGAGATGAAAGCACCTGGGGAACTCATGGCTCTATGATGTGGGAACTGAGGGCCAGAAAGGGTGCGTAATCAGAAGGCAGGGCCAGGAACACACCACTAAACAGGAGACAGCAGTAGGAGTTAGAGGCACTTTGAGAAGATGATAGCCAACTTCTAAAGAAAGGGAGCTCAGGGATGCCTGGGTGGCTCAGTAGGTTAAGCCTCTGCCTTTAGCCCAGGTCATGATCTCAGGGTCCTGGGATCAAGCCCTGCATCGGGCTCTCTCTGCTCAGCGGGGAGCCCGCTTCCCCCTCTCTCTGCCTGCCTCTCTGCATACTTGTGATCTCTGTCTGTCAAATAAATGAACAAAATCTTAACAAAAAAAAAAAAGAAGATTCTTCTTTCTTTCTGAAAGAAAGGGAGCTCAACCTGAGTTGAGCTCAAGTTCAGATGAGGTTCAAGAACAGCTGGGCAGAAGACACTCAGCAGCAGAAGCGATAGCAGTCCTAAGAACAGCAACAAGGACCCCAGGCTAGAGACTGGGAGCCAGTCATGTCACCCAGAACCTCTGCCTTGATGGATTCCTTAGTCTGAGGGACCACAGGTTTCTGTGCCCCCTTTCTAGATGCTTGAGATGCCTGAGAATCCTCCCCCCACCCCATAGCAGAACCAGCTCTCTTGATCCGCAGCTGGGCCTAAGAGCCCCAGTACACAGACCCCAGTAGAGGTTCTGGTAACCTCAGCCCAAGACTTGCTTTCTGATCTCTGATACCTACTTTATGCCATTGTCTAAATGTTTCCCTGGCTTCGCAGTCTACCTTTCACCCACAAACCCCTTTAGTGACTCTGTAGGTCCCTCTTCCCCCAACCCCTGTGACCCAACCCCTGTGACCCTGCAGAACTCCGGTGAAGCAGGCTGTCTAGGTGGGAATATCCCAGTGCTGGGATAGTTCTGAATTGCTAGAAGAGTCCATCTGCTGAAATGAGCTGAGGATCCCCTAAGGAAATCCTAACAAAACTCTATGGCAGCTATCTGTTGGTGGGTTTTATTCTGAAGATGCTGTTTTTTCATTTTCATCACTGTAGAATTCTGTAGTGGGGCTATACGACATTTTTAAGTCCATTCCTCTGTTGGTAGATAACTGGGTATTTTCCAGGTTGGGCATGTTACAAATACTGCTGCTATGTTAACGCATTTCTCTTCGATACTGAGGAGTGGAATTGCTATGTATCATAGCTTTAAAAGATAATGCGAAGGAGGGATTTTTACTGGATTGACCAGTTTTCTCACTCACAGACAATATATGAGAGTTCTTGTTGCTCAGGATCCTTACCAACATTTGGTACTGTGACACCTCAACATTTTTTCCAATTTGGTGACTGTGTAGTTTTCTTTTTTTTTTTAAAGATTTATTTATTTATTTATTTGACAGACAGAGATCACAAGTAGGCAGAGAGGCAGACAGAGAGATGGGGGGGAAGCAGGCTCCCCGCTGAGCAGAGAGCCCGATGCAGGGCTGGATCCCAGGACCCTGAGATCATGACCTGAGCCGAAGGCAGAGGCTTAACCCACTGAGCCACCCAGGCACCCCTGTGTAGTTTTCATTTTCATTTCTCTCATGACTAAATGAGAGAGTGCTTTTCATAGGATTTTGATCATTAGGAGTTACCCTTATATAAAATGTGTGTTCAGTGGCACCTGGGTGGCTCAGTCATTAAGCATCTGCCTTTAGCTCAGACCATGGTCCCAGGGTCCTGGGAACAAGCCCTGAATTTGGCTCCCAGTTCAGTGGGGAATTTGCTTTTCCCTCTCCCACTCCTCCTGCTTGTATTGCCTCTCTTGATGTCTCTTTCTGTCAAATAAATAAATAAAGTCAAATAAATTCTGTCAAATAAATAAATAAATAAAGTCTTTAAAAAAAAATAAAATGTGTGTTAAGTATTTTGCCAGATTTCCTAATTGATTGGCCTGAGTTCTTTACATAGCATAGATACTAGTCCTTTGCCAGTTATGCAAGTCACAGATATCTTCTTGCATTCTATTGTGTTGTTTTCACTCTTTATGGTACCATTTAACTAATTAGTTTTTACAAATGTATTTATAATGAAACTTTTACTCTTTAAGAAATAAACTTTTTTTCTTTTAAGAGACTGAAGTAAGCAATTATTGGGAGGAAAGAGATTAAAGAAGATTATACATCCTGTATTGTGTTTTTCTGTAATGTTTGAATTTTTCTAGTGGTCATGTACACCTTCATTCAACTGAGCACATAACATGTGCCAAGAACTAATTTAGGTCCTAGAAATCCATTACTGAACAAAAGAGACAAAGATCCTTGACCTAATGGAACTTACAAGATAAATTTACAGGGTAAATTTTTTATTAAAAAAAAATATAAACCCTTTATTTCGTTTCTCTCAGACTTTCATTTTGAGCTTTTAAAGGACTATACATAAAAACATGACACAGAACTCAGAGTAAACATTTAAAAATATAAGCAAAACCTTTTGTCAAGGGTTGCCATTGATTTGTCATTGATTTCAGCAGCTAATTTTTTAAATTTATTTTCAGCGTAAATTCATTGTTTTTGCACCACACCCAGTGCTCCATGCAATCCGTGCCCTCTCCAATACCCACCACCTGGTTCCCCCAACCTCCCACCCCCCCGCCCCTTCAAAACCCTCAGATTGTTTTTCAGAGTCCATAGTCTCTCATGGTTCACCTCCCCTTCCAATTTCCCCCAATTCCCTTCTCCTCTCTAACTCCCTTTGTCCTCCATGCTATTTGTTATGCTCCACAAATAAGTGAAACCATATGATAATTGACTCTCTCTGCTTGACTTGTTTCACTCAGCATAATCTCTTCCAGTCCCGTCCATGTTGCTACAAAAGTTGGGTATTCATCCTTTCTGATGGAGGCATAATGCTCCATAGTGTATATGGACCACATCTTCCTTATCCACTCGTCCGTTGAAGGGCATCTTGGTTCTTTCCACAGTTTGGCGACCGTGGCCATGGCTGCTATAAACATTGGGGTACAGATGGCCCTTCTTTTCACTACATCTGTATCTTTGGGGTAAATACCCAGTAGTGCAATTGCAGGGTCATAGGGAATCTCTATTTTTAATTTCTTAAGGAATCTCCACACTGTTCTCCAAAGTGGCTCAGCACCTAATTTTCCAGAAATCATGCTGAAATGCCAGAAACCAGTCCTCTCTAATAGATACAAATTATGCAACATAATATAAAGAAATTTATTTTCAAACACCTTATTGTAATGAGCCATTTTATTTTATTATTTTTTTTAGAGGGAGAGGGAGAGAGAGAATCTCAGACAGTTTCCATGCTGGGCCCCAGCATGGAGCCTGATGCAGGGCTTAATCTCAGGACCCTGAGATTGGTTGTCAGCTGAAATCAAGAGTAGGATACTTAACTGACTGACACCCAGGGGCCCATAATGAAACATTTTAAATCAGAGATACAAGTAACTTAAATGTAAGTCAGATTCTGGACTGAATTTGTCATAGTCATTTAAATTTTTATTTAATTATTTTTTTTATTTTATTATTTATTTAAATATAATGACTAGTAATACATAGCAAAATAAACCAATGAGTACATAAGATATGGGAGCAAATACACCTTACTCCATTCCCAACCCACCCACTCCAAACCTCTTCAACACTCCCTCTCCCCTGTACCCCTGCACTCCCTCCTCCATAGTTAGCAGCCTCTTGTTTGTCCTTCTGGAGATGTTCAATTGTGTGCAAACACATAGGGATTACGTATGCATTCTGTGTTTTGTACTTCTGGGGTAGGTTGGTCTGGAGCTGCAGATTTCAGGGGTGGGTATGAAGAGCAATGATCCAGATTAAAGAAAATGTAACAGAACTGGGCCAGGTGAATTTGGAAGGCAGGGTTAGGACTAAACCTCTGCAGTCCCAGACTGGCTCTCCATGCTATTCCAAGTGGCCTGAAATTGAATGCTACCTGGAAGTGGAAGTGCCCACTGTGGGATCCCCAGGTTGCACCCCTCCCACTTCAGCCCAAGCTTCAGAGTGCATATTTACTTAGAAGGCTTTACTTCCTCTCCTTCCTCCTCTAAGAAACAAAATGAATGCGAACTGGTGTGGCCAGAGGGGACGGTGTAGGTGAAATAGATAAAGGGGATTAAGAGGTACAAACGTCCCGTTATAAAATAAATAAATCACAGAAATGAAAAGTACAGCATAGGGAATACAGTCAATAATATTGTAATAGCGTTCCCTGGTGACAGAGGATAACTACACTTAACATGGTAAGGATTGCATTGTGTCTATGCTTGTTGAATCACTATGTTGTACACTTGAAACTAATGTAATATTGTATGCCAACTATATTTTAATTAAAATATAAAATAACATCAGGCGCTTAGGTGGCTCAGTATGCCTTTGGCTCAGGTCATGATCCCAGGGTCTTCCCAGGGTCTTGGGATCAAGCGGAGCCCAGCATCGGGCTCCCTGCTTAGTGGGAAGCCTGCTACTCCCTCTCCCACTCCCCCTGCTTGTGTTTCCTCTCGCTGTCACTCTCTGTCAAATAAATAAATAAATCTTTAAAAAATTTAAAAAATTAAAATACATGCTGATCTGCCACTTCTGTTTCCTCCCAGATTTCTAGACAGTTCCCTCTCATCACATACCAGTACACTCTGTTGTACATACATGTCTGTTCCTGCACTACCAACCCCTTCTTTTGTCTGTCCTCCCCTCCTTTTCAGTTTTCCTGGTGCAACCTTAGGGTGATTCTCTTGTTCCTTTCTGTCAGGTTCTGCTCTGCCCACACCTATGCTTCAGGCTTCTTTGGAGGCCCACTAGCCAGTGACCTGGGTAAGAGGTTTTAGATCCAGAAAGTTGGCAGCCTTGAGGGATCAAGTCACTATATCTGATGTATATTTTATAGATACTTCTCTGCTTTGCACTACAAAAGTCTCCCCCAAATTGGGTTACCAGATTTAACAAATAAATATACAGGATGCCCAGTTAAATTTGAACTTCAGATAATTAACAAATAATTTTTGAGTATCAGTCTGCCTGACGTGATCTTTAATCTGTATTTAATCTGCCAACCCTATTCCAAAACCCAGTTGAGCAGTTAAATTAAACAGTCTTTCTAATTTGCATGTCTTTGCCCTGAAAACAAAGTTCTAATCCTCCCTTCAATGACTGTGGCCTATACACAGCAAAACACCCCACCAATTTTAAAATTGGGCATTTTGAGTAGTCTCCAGCCAGCGCAGGAAGCATTTCAAAGTGGTTGCTAGGTGGCAGATCTCAATTCTCGAAAGCATTTTTCAAATTCTATTAGTCCTGTTTGGTGAGAGGAGCTTGGTAATGAGCCCAAATGTGTTTGGTTTACCATTTTTCTTCCAATTTAAAATCTATGGCAAAACCGAGTTTAAATAACACTTTTAAAAAGCTTTGCCTTTTGAACCAAATGCCAGAATGTCTAGGTAAACACAGAATTCAGTAATCATGGGCTTAATTTATTTCAGCTATTTCTTCCTGCTGAATTTTTGAGATAGGTAAGACTGGATTTCTTCCAAACAAATCTGGGCAGAAGAAAACTTGAAAGTATCAGCTAGTTTTAAGTGTCCCCACATGATTCCTGATACAGTTTTACCTGAAAAATGGAGTGTACCCAACAGATTTTTTTTTTTTAATCTCAAGTTCTTTCGCAAATACCAAGTTCTTCACACAAAAGGAACACTGTGGCCCATGCAGATATCTCTTTGTTTAAATTACTTACAAAACTTTAAGAAATAAGAGTTGTGATTCTACATTCTGTTTTGATGATCTAGAGAAAGAGCAGGGTCCAGGAAAGGACAGAAAAGGGAAACAGACACTGAGAATTTATCACCAAAGGAAATTAGTGATAGTGATGATGGCACCTGTAATCCAATTTCCCCAAAAAGGAACAGAGCTCTGCTTAGAGAACGTTCTCCATATTTCACCATTAAGATTGTACAAAAGAACAGACTCCAAATTACACATAATAGAATTCAACCGTACCTACATCGTTGTTCAATAAAGCGTTCTCTTTTACTACTCTGCCTATTCCAGACATTAAAGAATGGGAACAAAGCAAGGAATTACGGAAATTTAGAGCTAGAAAGAAACTTTTTTTGTTATTGGTGCTCAGGTTTTGCAAAAAAAAGATTTAAAGATTTATCAACAGAAAATTTGCTTATCAATTACATAATATTAGATGGAACCATATGAAGTCACTGGTATATGACTGCTTTTGACTTACAAAAATGACAATTCTCTTTGATTCTACCTAAGGCTATGCAGACATTAAGAAATACATGGTAGTTCTAGAAGTACTGGAATGATGTGGTATGGAATGGTATCTAAGGTAAATTATAAGGCACAGAATGCTGTGTCCCAGGATATTTGTGTGTATGTGTCTACTGTATGTGGGGGTATATATATGCTTACATCCCACCATAAATCTGGAAATTTATAAAATACAACAAACCTTTCACAGTGGATACCTCTGGAAGGCCAAGTAGGAAACTTTTTACTTTGTTCAATTTTTACCCCATAAACATATTCAAATTTTAAAGATGATGGGAAAAAGGCCAAACCACCAAGGAAGGTACTGTATAAAGAAGGGAAGAGTCTGTTCAGGCCAGGCAGTGACCCCAGACTAGAACCCATTGAAAGTGGCTGCCCAATCGCTTATCTCATTCCTACACTTCAAAGAACAAAACAAAAGCTGCTGGAGCCTCACCAGTTCTGAGAATCACTCTCCACACTGACCTTGTGGTTTAACTGGGATTTTAATCTCTCTAGTTCAATGAAGACCCTCACTGGAGGGTCAATATATTACGTCTGAATCGTTCTCATTGTAATCATGGATTAGCTGATTGGATGCTGCCTTCGAGGACTAGGAGCAGGAAAGAAGCTCTTTCTTTCTGGAGCACATCTTCCTACCATTTCCTTGGGCCCTGTCAAGAAGAGTCCTCAGAGCCATTTTCACCAAGTTCTAAACGAGTTGAAACCTTTTTCTCATTATGATCTTTGTTTGTTTGTTTAACTCTAGAGTTAGAATAACAGAATTTTATTCTAATTAGTTGCTGTTCAAGATAAGGGACAATTTATTTAGGAGTTAGTTTTCATACAATTATCTGCCCAGGCCCCCCTACAATCCCCACTCCACCTCCATGTCATCCTTCCCCCCCAACAGTCAGATTGACCACATCCAAATCATTCTGTCTGTACCAGTGTTTTCCAAACTGTACTGAGGAGGAAGAACAACTTCAATTTATACTTGAAGGACTGGGAGCTTAGAGATTAAGTGACTTGTACTCATTCCAACAGTAAGAAAGTGGCAGGCACAAGCTGAGACCCAGCTTTCTGACTTCCAGTCAGGTGTCCCCAGTCTCAAATAAAACTGCTTGTTTTTCCTTTTCCCTCACCTGATTGTCCTTTCTTCCCTTCCCTTTTACTGTCAAAATTGCCTGAACTTGCAGTTAAGGGCCTGTGGTCTTTCCTGATAGGCTGTTAGCAGACTCTGGCTGGGGCTTTCTTCACTACTCTTATCTATAGCCAGCCCAGGGCCTGGCATTAACCGGGAGCCAAATAAATATTAGTTCATGACCAGGACTACTGATTTGACTTCCGTTGCTAAAACCCTCCCTTTCTAAGGCTTTTGTGTTTTCCTAACCAGATGGTGTCTTGACGGCGTGCTGACCACACCGACTCCATCTTGGGCCCTCCTTCTTGTCGGTGAGTGCGCAATGACCTCCCTCGGGGCTCCGTGCTCCCGGCTCCGAGGAGATTAATGTGTGCCCTACCAGAATGCAGGAAAGCTTGTTCTGATCTTCCCTAAAGAGGCCCACTAAAGGTACGGTTTTAGGTGAGTAGCAGACGTGATTGGTGCACAGAAGCCCTCCACTTTAGCTAATTGGTAGAGAGCCGCTGGTGCACAGATGGTGCCCCTTGACGTAACTACGCTTTGACCTCACCACCATGCTCCTCGCTCTGTAAAACCTGTGCATGAAAGTCTGAATGGGGGTGGAGAATGCGGGCGTAGCGCCATGGATTTCCCATCTGTTTGGTCCTTCTATCAGTAAGTTACCCTGAATACCCTGCACATGGTATGGAGAGGCTTGCTTCGTTTTTCCATCTCAAACTTGGTTTCTCTGGAGAATAATTTGCTGATCCTGCCCCACCTTCTCACAGCCCTCTTCCTCTGCCTCCTCTTTTTCTGGACATTGTCCTCAATTGATCAATCTGTCCATTACTGAAGAACTATATAGGAGATAGAGAACCAGTCTGACATTGGGGTGCTTACATTTTGTGTGTGAAAATGTGGATATAAATGAATAATGGAGTCACAAACAGTATAAAAATGGAGTAATAGTTGTGAGCCAGATTGGAGCTAGTCCACTGGGACTTAGCCTCTCTGTGCTGTAGTTGCCTCATTTATAAAATGGAGATAGTGGCAGTTTCTAATTCATAAGGTTAGTGTGAGGATTAAGTTATTTAATACATTTGAAGCCCTTCTGTGAGTACCTCGTATATACTAAGTGCTCAAAAAATGTTTTTAAAAACACATAAGGTAATATATGTCATCATTATAAGTGCTGTAGAAAGTCTCCTTTTAAGAACTTTTTATCCAGGGGTGCCTGGGTGGCTCATTGGTTTAAGCGTCTGCCTTGGGCTGGGGTCCTGGGATCCAGCCCTGCATCGGGCTCTCTGCCTGGCGGGGAGCCTGGTTCCCTCTCTCTCTCTGCCTGCCTCTCTGCCTGCTTGTGATCTCTCTCTCTGTTAGAGAAATAAAATCTCAAAAACAAAAACAAACCTCTTTTTCCAGTGAGAATTCATCAGTTCTCAAAACTTCCTTTTCACATATCCTTTCCAAACTTTCCTTTGTCATTTTGACTTTATCTTCTCATTGGACCAGCCACTAAGCCAGGCCAGGTTGTTTTAAGGTCCGAGAAAGAGACAATTGGGGAGCGCCAGATAACAGCCAGCCCCAAACGGCAGGCATGTGAGTGAGGCTGTCGGTGTCCTTCTGATCCAGCCCATCCCATGGCTGGTGGGAGAGCCCAGGGAAATCAGTACAAAACCCAAGCACCAGCCCACAGGATGGTGAAAAGCCATAAATAATAACAGTTGCATTTTTTTTTTTTAAATGGAACTGGATTCTTGTTTGTTTTAAATATTTTATTTATTTGAAAGAGAGAGACACAGCAAGAGAGGGAACACAAGCAGGGCGAGTGGGAGAAGGAGAAGCAGGGTTCCTGCCGAGCAGGGAGCCAGATGTGGGGCTCCATCCCAGGACCCTGGGATCATGACCCCAGCCAAAGGCAGATGCTTAATGATTGAACAACCCAGGTGCCCTTAACAGTTGCTTTTTAAGGCACTAGGTGGTAAGGTGGTGTGTTTCAAAACAATGCATAATAGAAATTTTGCTGTCCAGGGGTGACTGGGTGGCTCAGGTGGTCCAGAGGTAAACATGCTAACATTTTAAGTATGCCAAATCCAGATAAGCAGTCTATACACGTAGGTATTTGCATTTTTAAAAACACAAAGTAGGACATTCTGTATGATGTGTTTTTTTTTAAAAGATTTTATTTATTTATTTGACAGAGAGAGATCACAAGCAGGCAGAGAGGCAGGCAGAGAGAGAGGAGGAAGCAGGCTCCCCGCCGAGCAGAGAGCCGGACGCGGGGCTCGATCCCAGGACCCCGAGATCATGACCCGAGCCGAAGGCAGCGGCTTAACCCACTGAGCCACCCAGGCGCCCCTGTATGATGTGTTTAAAGGCTATTTTTCCCTAAATATTTTGAATTTTTTAATGAATAATTCTATATCTGTACTATTCATTTTTGGGGGGGGTTGCATTGTACGTCATGATTTATTAATGAATTTCCTATCGATGAACACTTGGTGTGGTTCTAATTTTTTGGCATAGTAAGAAATGTTTTGATGAACATCCTTGAGCATACTTCTTTGCACACCTCGAGGATTATCTCCTCAGGATTATATCCTACATAATGGAATTAATATATCAAACATGTGTCTGTTTACAGGATTTTGAGTATGTATCATCTGATTGCTTTCCAGAGAAGTTGTACCAATTTACATTCTTACTGTAAATGAGTCAGAACTCTCTCTTGCCTGCACTTTTACCAACAGTGGGTTTAAAAAAAAAGATCTTTGTTGACCTAATGGATGAAGACCTATGATCTCATTACTATTTTAATTGTATTTTTACTGTTGAGACTGAATATATATATATATATATATATTTTAAGATTTTATTTATTTATTTGAAAGAGAGACACAGCAAGAAAGGGAACACAAGCAGGGGGAGTAAGAGAGGGAGAAGCATGATAGAGAAGGAGAAGCAGGCTTCAAGCTGAGCAGGGAGCCCAATGCAGGGCTCTATCCCAGCACCCTGGGATCATGACCTGAGCCGAAGGCAGATGCCAAATGACTGAGCCACCCCGGCAACCCAAGGCTGAATATATTTTCATGTGTGGTGGGCATTTGTGTCTTCTCTAAAAGCTGCATTCTCCACTCTGGTCATTTTTCTGTTGTTACCTTTTTCTTATTGATTTGTGAATGTTACGGATATTAATACTTTGCCTATTCTGTGTGTGTGTGTGTGTGTGTGTGTGTGTGTGTGTATAGATAGAGATATATAGCTCAATATTTTTCTCTAATTTATCTCTAAGATTTCCCTCAGAGTTTATGGGCTTAGGTGGATTTCTTTTAAATCCACAAACCAATCTGTTTATTTTTATTTTCTGAGACGGGTGTTGACAGATTTATTGTTGTTGTTGTTATTTTTAAAATATTTTATTTTATTTTATTTATTTTTTTAAAGATTTCATTTATTTCACACAGAGAGAAAGATCACAAGTAGGCAGAGAGGCAGGCAGAGAGGCAGGCAGAGAGAGAGGGGGAAGCAGGCTCCCTGTTGAGCAGAGAGCCTGATGTGGGGCTGGATCCCAGGACCCCAAGATCATGACCTGAGCTGAAGGCAGAGGCTTAACCCACTGAACAACCCAGGTGCTCCATCAGATTTATTGTTTTAAACAATAGTGAAGTTTACATCCTTTCAGAGAGTGTCAGATACCATCCAGTACCCAGGTCCCTCAGTTTAGGCCGCATACTACATTCTGTTCTCACCATATATATCCACATGAATCTCCTGCTACTTCCAACTACAAACTCTCAGTTCTTGTGAATTTAGTTTCTGGTATGTGGTGCTTGTGGGCTCTGAAGTCTGAGTCTGACAGACCTGAGTTAGGATTCTGACTCAGCCACTCACCAACAGTATAAGAGCATTTTGAACCTTGGCACTTCATATTTAAGTGGAGACAGGATTAATGAGAGTTTGAATTATATGTAATGAATGCAATGTTTGACATACAGTTGGCACTAAATAAATGTTTTCCAGTCATCCCCCCATGTTTTTGCTCATGCTGAGACATGTTTCTGGGGTGTGCTTCTCTTGACCTCCACCTCCCAATATTTTACCTATTCTTCTGGCCTAGTTCTACCCAGCCTTCTTTACAAAGGTGTATAGAGAACAGAGAGCCTAGCATGCATCTTATTCAGGTTGGGTTCTTATAGTATCATTTCAATATTTTAAATCTTGTTTCCTAACAAATGACAATTAAAAATAGCCTAATTATTATGTGGGTCATATCATTAGGGATTAATGCAAATTGGTTTAGTAAATAGAGCAATAATTGGTCTCTCAGCCTCTGGTATCTTATACCATTGAATATTTTAATATCATTGGGGCAAAGGAGTGAAAGTGGTCAAAAGGGGCAAACCTGGGAGTTATAAGTAAATTCTTGGGATCTAAAGCATAGCATGGTGATTATAGTAAATACTTTATTGTATATTTGAAAGTTGTAAAGAGCAAATTGAGAAAGTTCTCATCACACACATAAATTATAACTGAGGTAATACGTGTTAACTAACTTGTAATCATTTTGAAATATATACATATATCAAATCATTATGCTGCACACCTTAAACTAGTACAATGTAGGTCAATAGAACTGGAAACATTTTTAAAAATTAAAAAAAATACATATATATCATTGGAATATATAATTCCTCATTAACTCAATATATACATCTCCCCAATTCTAAGAAGTATTTTAGCCCCACATTTTAATGTATCTGAAACTGGGATATGTCTTTCTTAAGAAAGAGACCTTGGCCAAATGGCAGTCATGATATTGTTGGCATTGGCTCTGTATTTGTGAAAATGGTCATAACTGTTCTAATTGTCATCATTTCACTGAGTTTTATGCAATTTAATACTATACACATCAAAGTCATATGATAATAGATGCTACTGAAGGCAGAAGAAATTGCCAAGTGTGTTAATTAGGTGAAAAAAATTCTAAAGCAACAAGAGTCTGATATAAGCATCTGATGTATTATACAGGACTGTAGTTAAGGCATGGAATTTAATCTGTCAGAAACTTCTTTGTGGCCATTAACAGAGAAGCTGCAGAGTTTATGGTGGCATAGGATTCAGCTGAAAAAGAAAACTATGCTTTTGATCAAATAGGATAGCACCAGCATCAAACTTGCTGAATGATTGTCAGTGGCTAGGAAGCAAATTCCAGAGATCAGACTAAGGTATTTTAAGAAATGCTGTCCTGGGGCACCTGGGTGGCTCAGTGGGTTAAGCCGCTGCCTTCGGCTCAGGTCATGATCTCAGGGTCCTGGGATCAAGTCCCGCATCGGGCTCTCTGCTCAGCAGGGTGCCTGCTTCCCTCTCTCTCTCTCTCTCTCTGCCTGCCTCTCCGTCTATTTGTGATCTCTCTCTGTCAAATAAATAAATAAAATCTTTAAAAAAAAAAAAGAAATGCTGTCCTATCAATGATATTGTGCAGAAAAACAAACATACGGATTCTTTGTGTGAAAAGGGATTCAGAAGAGTTAGATTTAGTGTACAGAATTTTTAGAAATTCTTTACTCAGTTTATTTTGCTTATATTTCCCTTTGCCCTATATGTACATTACTGTAAAAAAAATCTATGTCTAAGTCTAAAAGCACTCTTTAAATAAGTAGAAAACAAAAATCCTATATGACAACATGTGTCATAGTTTGATTGGCAACTCTTTCTTAGTGGCACATACGATTGATGATGGCTTCAATTTGGATATGATAAAGTGAATGGAGACTAAACTATGCAGTATGTCTGTGAATTTCCAGACTTCCCCTAGTGAAGGAAGGAGTTTGGTGTCTTGCTGTTCTTGTTTTGGTGGATATGATGTAGTTGCCTAGGAATGAGGTAGGAAGATCCTGTGATTTCCTTGACAGTCTTCTACTACACTTGTTTGCAGACCCAACATAGGTTGGAGAGATTATCACCATTTATAACGTTTTAACATAAGTCACAGATTGCATTCTGAATCAGGTAACACTTCATTTATCATTAGTTAAGCATTTTTAAATTATACTTTTCCAGTATAAAAGTATTATGTTAGTATGGAAAACATTCTGTGTTAATAAGTGGGTATGTATGAGTATGTAATTAGCTGCATTTCTTCTTTAAATTTCTTAAAATTTTTAAAATTTAATTTTTTTAAACGATTTTATTTGACAGGAGACAGCGAGAGAGGAAATAGAAGCAGGGAGAGTGGGAGAGGGAGAAGCAGTCTTCCTGCTGTGTAGGGAGCCTAATGCTGGGCTTGATTCCAAGACCCTGGGATCATGACCTCAGCCAAAGGCAGATGCTTAATGACGGAGCCACACAGGTACCCCTAAATTTCTTAAAATGTTTAAAAAAAATTCTGGGGGAGGGGGGCACCTGGGTAGCTCAGTGGGTTAAAACCTCTGCCTTCAGCTCAGATCATGATCCCGGAGTCCTGGGATCGAGCCCCGAATAGGGCTCTCTGCTCAGCGGGGAGCCTGCTTCCCTTTCTCTCTCTGCCTGCCTCTCTGCCTACTTGTGATCTCTGTCAAATAAATAAATAAAATCTTAAAAAAAATTCTTGGGGCGCCTGGGTGGCTCAGTGGGTTAAGCTTCTGCCTTCTGCTGGAGTCATGATCTCAGGGTCCTGGGATAGAGCCCCACATAGGGCTCTCTGCTTAGCAGGGAGCATGCTTCTCCCCCCACCCCCACCCCCACCTCTCTGCCTACTTGTGATCTCTATCGAATAAATAAATAAAATACTTTTAAAAAAATTTAAAAAATTCTTGATGCCATTTCTCCTTTACAGAAGTGTCTCTGATCAAAGTAATATATACTTAACGTACAGCATTTGATAATACAGAAAAGTATAAAACATAAAAATCCTCATGCTTCATCTCACAACCCAGAGCTTGCCTCTCACTATTTTGACAATTACATTCAATGAATGTAGGGCAAAAATGAGTAGCTTAAGTTGCACACAGTGGATGTGCACTGTATCTCTGCTGAATGAATGCATGAATGCTGAATGAGAACTTGGAGAACAGCCCACAAGTCTTGCTGATAGAATTAATTACATAGATCATACGGTCATTTGTCCTCTCAAGTTTGCCTTATTCTTCTCACATAACAGGAACTTGGCCAGGATGCAACCAACTTTCTACTATTTGGCAATGGAGCACTCCGGAAAGATGGTAACTGTCCTTACTTCATTCCTTTCACAAATTCGTTCAGTAAATACTAAGTGCCCACTGCGGGCCTGGAATACAGAGGGGCAATAAATCAACATGGCTTCTGCCCTCTTGATGCTTACAGTCCAAAGAAGACAAAACAGATAGTAAACATAAACACAAAAATAAATGTGTATATATATAAATTGTCATTAAATGTAGAAAAGAAAGAGAACAGGTGGCTGGGGGAATATAAACAGGGCTGTGGTCTGATTCAGGAGAGGTCAGGGAAATCTCTGATGGAGTAACACCTCAGAAGGTAAAGGAGAACAAAAGGGCAGGTTCTGGGGAGGTCGAAATTGAAGTGGCTGTGGCCTAAGAATAATGAAGGAAAAAATGTTGGGAGAAAAGACTGTTGCAGAGGTAGGCAGATCCTGCAAGGCCTTTTAAGTTATAGAGTTTGAATTTTATTTAATGTGTGTGTGTATATATATATATATATATATATATACATATATATATGTGTGTATAAATTTATATATATATATATGTATATATATATATTTGTAATTTAATTTACACTTATCTTTTACATGGTAAAATCCAGGATTCGAAACAAAATGTTCTGGACACCTGCGTGATTCAGTTGGTTGGGCCTTGATTTCCTCAGAGGTCACGATCTCAAGGTCTGTGAGATTCAGTCCCAGAGCGGCTGGCGCTGGGGGTGGAGTTCCCTTAAGATTTTCTTTCTCTCGGGGCGCCTGGGTGGCTCAGTGGGTTAAAGCCTCTGTCTTTGGCTGAGGTCATGGTCCCAGTGTCCTGGGATCGAGCCCCACATCGGGCTCTCTGCTCATCAGGGAACCTGCCTCCTCCTCTCTCTCTCTGCCTGCCTCTCTGCCTACTTGTGATCTCTGTCAAATAAGTAAATTAAAAAAAAAAAAAAGATTTTCTTTCTCTCCCTCTGCCTCTCCCCCTTTCTAAAAACAACAATGATGACAAAAACAAAAACATACAAAGCATAAAAGATCCAAGACCTTTTGAAAGAAAATTCCCGCTCCCACCAGTTTCCTAGGTACCCAGTCCCACCGTGCCCACCCCCCCCCCCCCCAGCTGCCTGCACACAACCCTCCGGAAATACTCGAAGCACAAGCAAGGGTATTTAACAGTCTCTATTTTAAAGTATTTTAAGCTGGGGAGCAAGGGGATCAGATTTGTGTTTTAAGACCACCCCAGCGCTGAGAGGGCACTGACTCCCAGCGTTTAGAGCTACGCGTCCTATCTCACGCATTTCACAAAACCTCCTCGCCCCGGACTACCCCCACAACCTCCTCAGCACCCCCCCCAACCCTGCCCCCAGGGCTTTCTAAATTGCAGTCGGCGTGGCTCCCACGCTCTTTCTCACGCTGTGCTCCTGGCAAGCACTTAGTGCGCCCACAGCTCCCGGCACTGAACCCTGAAGTTCCGCACCCAGCCCACGTGTGCGCCAGTGTTTCAAAGCGAGAAGGCAGAAGATGGAAGGTACGCCAAGGCGGGAAAACAGGCTCTGAGCTCCCAGCGACCGAGGCCGGTGGGAGGGTGGCTAAGGCTGGGGCGGGGCTAAGGCTGGGGGCTGGACCAAGCTTGAGGGCGGAGCCGACGGCTCGGGTAGGCTGCTGTGCTCTCCGGAGCTCCCCGGCTGCTGAGATTCCGTCGGAGACCCGGGCCACCCAAGGGCCCGGTGGGCGCTCGCCGGTTCTGGGCTCTGTAAAGCCCCGAAGGTGAATCCGCCTAGGAGCCGGGCGGCTCGACCAAGAGGGGGCCAACGACCTGGCTGGGCAGCTGGATGGCGGCGGAGGGGAGCGTCGTGCGGCGGAAAGTTTCTCCAAAAAGCTGAACTCGTTGCAAAGTTTCCTGTGCATCAGCTTGCACCCTGCGTACTGGTGGCGGGCTTTTTCCGTGCGGGTGGTCTTTGGGCGCTGGAGAGACGCGGAGGTAATTGGATTATTCCGCCTGGTCACAGCCCAGATTTCTCTCACGGACCGCGCATTGCGGTGAGCGCAGATTTTGCCCTAGCAGGGGTGGGTAGTCGACACGCAGTTGTGTCGCGCACAGCAGTCGGGTGACCGCCAGGCTTGGAGCGCGTCTGCAAGGCGTGCCTGCTTGTCCCGAGGCAAAGTTCCATGATTTCTTTCCTCTTTAGGCAACTGGGTGCTGTTCCTTCCCGGGCTGACCTCGGAGTCTCCGCTATGGACAGCGAGAGTGAAGTGGATTTTTCTAGCAACAGCTTAACCCCTTTGTGGCGGAGGCGGTCAACTCCTCAGCCTCAGTTGCTGGGCCGGAGCAAGCCGAGGCCCCAATCCTACCAGAGCCCCAGCGGGTTGCTGATCACGGATTTCCCCGTGGAGGACCGAGGGACGCTCCCCGCCATGCAGGCTCCCACCCAGGTACCCACCGCTTCGGAGGGCAGGACGGTCCAGGGGAACCCGCTGCTTCTGTGTGCCCATACGAGGGTGGTGATCTCCCCGGAATATAGATCTGTCTCTCCTCGGCTGCGACGGCCCAAGTCTCCCCAGGCTCCCAAAACAGTGTCAGGGGTCCCCTCGAAATCCCCAGCGAATGGCACTGTGACCTCGCCCCTACCGCAGCCTGTGCGCCCCCAGCGGACTACCAAGTCGCCCCCCTGCTGCAGCTGGGAGGTAGACCTGACCGCATCGACTACGAGCCCCCTGCCTTCGCCCGCTGCAAATGGGCTTTTCCCTAAAATCGACTCCCCAGGCTCTGGTTCGCGATCTGGCCAGGCAACTAAGGACCCTGAGCCAGAACCCACGAAACTAACTCCTGCGCCCCAGAAAAGTTCTTTGGAACACAAACTCCCCCTCCAAAGGCTGCCCTCACAGGAGAACGAGCTTCCAGAGAATCCTTCAGTGGTTTTGAGCACAAACAGCCCCGCCGCCCTCAAAGTGGGGAAGCAGCAAATCATTCCGAAGAGCCTGGCCTCGGAAATTAAAGTAAGTAAGTCCAACAGTCAGAATGTGGAGCCCCACAGGAGACTCCTCAAGGTGCGCAGCATGGTGGAGGGCCTCGGAGCGTCTCTGGGCCCCTCAGAGGATGAGGGAGACGTGGAGAACGACGTGGACAGCCCAGGGTCTCTGCGGCGAGGCTTGCGATCCACATCCTATCGCAGGGCGGTGGTCAGTGGCTTTGATTTTGATAGTCCTACCACTTCAAAGAAGAAGAACAGAATGTCCCAGCCTGTTCTGAAAGCGGTGATGGAAGACAAGGAGAAGTTCTCCAGTCTGGGAAGGATAAAGGTAAGAGTGGGCAGGAGTGTCGCTCGCGAAGCCAGGCGTTCACCAAGCCGAAAGCGAAGGTGTTGGGGGTGGGGAGGAGGGGCACGGAGGAAACTAGAAGTTATTGTTCTCTTTTAATTCTCTTGTTGATCAGACCTGTACACATCTGTTTCTTGGCCATGCTGTTTCTGGCAGTCACAGCCAGGTTAATGCAACTTTGTGGGAGGAAGTAAAAGCCTTATCACGGTTTTAACTTTTTAATCTCAGGCAAAATGTGGAGGCCTACCTAATGTGAAAAAGAAATGCAGCGAATTAGGTATGGGCTGAATCCTGAACACTTTTAATACAGGAAACTGAACAGAGAGGGTGGATGGAGAGCAGGCATGGTACTTTTGACTGTAGTTCAACTGTCTGGAGCTGGTCTAGAGGTGTCAGGGGTTGCTGATTCATCACGGGTGATACAGGAAACTCATTTCTTTTGAGCATGTTGATTATTTTAGTTACTGGAAGTAATTGATTTACGTTAATTAATTAGAATGACTTTTTGAGTGGTGATAACATACTAAATACCATTCAGGTAAAATGTGAACTTAAAAAATGATTGTCAGAATTACAGAAGATACAAATAGTTTGTCATCTTTGTTGTTGCTTCTTTCTGTCACCACGGTCTGTGGTTGTATTTTATTCCCATGTTGTGCCCATTTATTCTTGAACTTGAGTGCATCTAACTAGTTAGTAGCTCAGAACTTAAGGTTCGAGTGAACTGTGTGTATTGCTCCCTGATAAAGGCCTGGGAGTTGCATGTGTTAAAATATTGCCAAACTTGACCTAAAGAGATAGAGGAAAACTAAAGAATGATATTTTGGAGTGTGCATGTGCTGCTTTCTCTGCGAAGAAGGCAGTTCTCAGCAGAAATTCATTTTGGCAGCCACAACTTTTCTTGATTAATCAGAGAACTGGAACCAGTTATATGAATGTCAATATGTAATATACAAGGAAGGCTATTTTATTTTTGATGTCATGGCCTTAAAGAAATTACATAACATTTTAGGTGTGTCCCCCCCACCCCATCTCTACAAGTATAGCAAAGTTCAATTTAACAGTGATGGTGAATCTTGAGTAGTGAAATGAGCTGAACTACTCGTCATCTCAGGGTTCTCAAGCTCTTTTGCTGGGGGTGGGGGACATTGTACATTTTATTTCACCATTTTATTGGATTATGGTAGTCAGATAAGTGAACTACTCGAGGGATCATCTGCTGTCTGCTTTTGGAAATCTAATGAATGTAACAACAAGAAGTAATACTTTTTCTTAAAATAGCTGTATTTTCTATTTGGCTCATTCATACATAGTTTGCTTTGCTTTTTCCTTTTTTGCTTTTCTTGTTTCTTAGAAAAAAATGCTGAAAGGACAAGGAACATTTGATGGGGAAGGTAAGCATTTGATTTTCCAGACTTTTATTGCTGATTCAATGTGGAATATCAATTATAAGTTGAAATCCAGCTGCAGTAACAAAAACATTTAAGATGAGAAAAATGTCCAACTTCTTCCCAAATTATACAGTGCAAAGCTCTGCACTGAGCTTAATTTTCATTCAGTAATACCAGCAGTGAATGGAATTAATAACATTTTTTGTAAGTTGATGACTTTGTCAGCCAATGTCCTGGATTTTTAATTCTTATCTACTCTGGCTCTAGCTTCACCTCCCTCGAAAAAATGGAGACAGAGTAAGAGCTAGTCCAGCTTTTTAGTTAAAGATCCTGAGTTTGGGGCACCTGGGTGGCTTAGTTGGTTAAGTGACTGCTTTCAGCTCAAGGCATGATCCTAGAGTCCTAGGATTGAGTCCTGCATTGGGGTCCCGGCTCTATGGGGAGTCTGCTTCTCTCTCTGACCTTCTCCCTTCTCATGTTCTCTCTCACTCTTTCAAATAAATAAACAATATCTTGAAAAAAAAAATCCTGAGTTTGACATTTAGATCTTAAGTCTTACTTCCTTTGACTTAATATTCTTTTCCCCATATTTCCACATTTTAGTGTTACTTCTGACTTCCTGTTTGCTTATCAAGTTTCAATTTTGGGGAAATCTAACTCTCCTGGCTGCTAGAAATATATTCCTAACAATCTGTAATCCGTGTAGAAAAGCTGCTTTGGCCAGGTGTTCAAATCCTAATCAGATTAGCAGACTTTGGTAAACAGATGGGTCAAGTGTCCACCAACTGGAAGGGCACAAAGTGAGTGAGGAGCCCCACCTGCAGCCTTGCAGGTCTGGGGAGCATGGTGAAGGTGAAGGTAGTTCCTTGCTGTCATATTTTGAAATGTTAAGATTTTTTTCTAACCTTTGAAGAGTCATAAAGAAGAGTATACCTCTCTGCCAGTAAATCTAATGTAAAATCACCCAGAGTTATAAAATACATAATCTTAGGTGATTATAAACTATTTCCCTATACATTTCTTCTAAAAATCAGCTCCCTTAGAGGATTGCAACATGACCAGTTTAAAAAAAAAAGTTTTCATTGCACGAATCTTAGGAAACTGCTCTGTATGGAGAAGAAACCCAGATACAGTATTTTAGCTGGTTTAGACAAATTCATCTCCCTGGTTTTATAGTTGAGGAAACTGGGAGCTCAGAGAGGTTTAGTGCCTTGCCCACTGTCACACTGCGGTAGTAGGACAGATAACTGGTTTTTAGTCCAGTTGGATTCCTCTTGTACCACTTTGTGATCATCAAGTGAACAGAGCGTCTACCTAATATGTATTTAGAGATGTTTTGCATCTTCTTGAATATGACATTAATTTTGGGACCTCTGTCTCAAAGGGTTAGATTTTGTTGCGCTTTTTTTTTTTTTTTAAGATTTTATTTACGTATTTGACAGACAGAGATCACAAGTAGGCAGAGAGGCAGGCAGAGAGGAGGGCTGAGCAGAGAGTCCGATGCGGGGCTCGATCCCAGGACCCTGAGATCACGACCTGAGCCGAAGGCAGAGGTTTTAACCCACTGAGCCACCCAGGCGCCCCGCACTTTTTTTTTTTTTTTTTTTAAGTCAGAGGACACAACTTTTTTATAGTTCTGTGTTGTTTTCCTTTTATATGGAGCTTTTCTATGCGTTCACTTGTGTCTTCTCAAATATGATGACCTGGAAATTGCTCTTACATACATGTACATGAGGAATACAGAATTCTTACAGATAATGGCTAACAAGACTGTAAGTCAGGATGAGGTGCAGGAGAGTGGTAAGAACCTGTCATGGTGTAGTCAGGGACCTTGGTTCCTCTCCTACTGCTTCTGTTCATCAGTTGAGTGACTCTGAGCAAGCATCGTAACCTCACCAAGCCTTAGCTCCATCATGTATGAGAACTCTTACTGCCTTTGTTATGATGTTATGCTGAGAAAAAATGAGGAATCTTATCAACTGTATGCATATGTTTTGTGTCAGCCTCTAAGTTCTTTAAAGAGCACTAGAGACATGTGGTAACCCAGTCTTTACCCTCACCATCAGTTTCACATGTGTAAGACAATCCGAGAACAGGAAAATCTTGCATTGAGTCCAGTATTATTTTAGTCACGGTGCCTACAGAACATGTAGCAGTTGCTGGAGCGGGGGCAGACGTTTGCCAGCTCTGGTAGATGGGAAGGGCAGGGCAAGCTCAGTGTGTCCCAAACCAAATTCAGTCTTTCCCTCTGCCCGCTGAATCTTTTCGGGTGTTGTCATCTCCTCCTGTGCTGTTGTTGGGCCCCAAGGACCTAGGAAACATCCTGATCACCTCCCTTTCTCTGCCCCGCATCTCCAGCCCATCCCCAGGAACCCAGGTGATCATTCTCCCATAGCATCCTAATTAGTCTCCTACACAGTCAGTATTTTCTCCAACAATAGAATCCAGTTTTTCCTTTCAGTGGATTCACACTGCCATCAGGATAAAACGCAGTCTTTGCAGTGTGAAAGAATTCAGTCGTTTTGGATGTGGGATAAAAATCTAGTTCTTTAACATTGCCTGCAAACCTCTGCATGATTTAGACTGTCTGGCTCATCTCCCTAAACTCACCTTGTACCTTTGCCCACTAGACACCCATGCTCTACACGTGGACTTTTCCTTTTTTCTTTTAAGGTATTACGTTTCTTCTTGCCTCAGGGCTTTTTTTATATGCTTTCTCCTTACCTCTGTGACTTCTCATCTGTCATCTTAGATTTTTTCCTTAGTAACACTGTCTGACCCCCAGACTGGGTCATGCCCTGCTGAGAGACTCTTGTTCTCAGAGCACCTGTATATAAATTATTCAGCTTGTAGGTATGTTTATGTACAAGATTATTGTGTCCTCAACCCAACAGTGACTTGCCTTCTTACTTGGAGTGAAAACCAGAGTCCTTTAGTGGCATGGAAGCAAGGGCCTGCATGATCTGCCTCCTATTCATCCTCAGCCCCCCTTCTTAAGCTTTCTCCCTTTCCTTCCCCCATTTCAGCCGTACAGCCTTCCGTGCTGGTCTTTGTACATGTAGATGTACAAAACAGACTCCTGTTCCGGGACCTTTATACTTGCTCTTCCCTCTGATGTTCTGTTCTTTCGCTGGCTGTAAGGTGGCTTGCTTTCTCACCTTTTTTAGGTCATTGCTTAAATGTCATCTTGGTGAGGCCTCCCTAAACCACCCTATTTAAAAAATACATACCCCCTTTGTAACACTCCCTTCCTTTCCGTGTTTTATTTTTCTCCATGACACTTACCTGCATCTGACATACCCGAAGAGTTACTTATTTATTGTCATTCTCTGCTCACTTTGATGTCCACTCTATGAAGATCGAGATTTTCATCTTTTTTGTTCATCGTTGTATCCCTATTGCTCAGCAGTTGTTGGCATCTAGTAGGCCTTTTCCAGATATCAGTTGAATGAACAAATGACTGAGTGATTTGGACTATTTTCTCTTCCTATTTTTAGCTCGTGAAGGCATAGGAAGTGTCTTTTATTTTTCATTTACTCCCAGCTCTTGGCACATTGTAGATATATAATACATGTTTGTTAAATACGTAAATGAATGGTGATGGACTTTGAAGGAAAAGAAGGAAATGAATTCAGTTTACCCCCCCCCCCCAAAAACCCCAGTGATTTAATAGGCCTGGCTATCCTCCAAGAGGGGTGGACAGAGATGTGGAAACTTTGCTTCCGTGGGTATTTTATGCATGGATCCTTCCCCTTCCTGTTCATGAATTTGGGACAGAGCTGTGCGAGTGAGAAAATCACTTTTTTGGTAATTTTTCTTCCGTGGCAAAATCCATTTGCTTCTTTGTTGTTTATTAAACTAGAGACCAAACACTTTATAAATCTGGATGTTTGTTTAGAACAAGTAGCATAATGATGGGGGCCATTAGTGACGTGTAGGGTTTGTGTTTCTTGCAGAAAATGCTGTCCTGTATCAGAACTACAAAGAAAAGGCTCTTGACATTGACTCCGATGAAGAGTCGGAGCCCAAAGAACAGAAGTCAGATGAAAAGATTGTGATTCACCACAAGCCGCTGAGGTCCACGTGGAGCCAGCTGTCTGCGGTAAGTGTTTACCTTTTTCTTCCCGCTCTGTGGCCCTGAAAAAACAAGTTGTGGAAATTAGGTTTGGGTTTGGTTTTGATTTTTTCTGCCAATGATCCTGTAACCTGAAAGAGAAAGGCTCTTCTTTCTAGATTGTGAGATGTTTCTTGAAACCCTCCAGACACTAGCGAGAATGTTGATTTTGATACTTCTGATCAAGAAAATTAGGTTTTGAGAAAATAAGGTATCTTGACAATGATACCCTCTACTCTGGAAGCTTTTCCTGCTTGGTGTCTCTTCTTTCTCTCTCTCTTTTTTTTTTTTTTTAAACATAGTGTGTGTATGCAGAGGTGACTTAATCTATCCTGAACTTTATCATAATTATGACTATATATATAAATATATGTGTATGTATCTATGCACAGTAGGGAGTTTATGACAGTTCTTCCTTGGAAACTTCATTTGATTTAGACACTTTTATATGTTCCTGCAGCTGATTAATGAGTGGCAGTCTGTTTCCTTTCCCTCTGTGCATCTTTTGTGTGAGTGTGTCTGACACTTATGTTGTATTGATGAGTAATTTCTCCTCTCTGCATCAAACATCTTTTGTTTATAGCTATAATTTCTCTTCCTCCTGGCTTAACAAATGTCACAGTGTGCTGCTTAGTTTACTTGATATGAGTTTGAGCTCAGTATCTGTGGGCCTCCGATGCATTACCAAGTAGAAAGGAATTCCCATGGCTGGCTTGGGTGATGGGAGCATTGCATTGAAAACAAGCCAGTACACCACTGTGAGTCCCTTAGGCAACACGGGAGCAGAAGCTATTCCCTCTTAAGCTGAAATGGGCATTGTTCAGAGTCTGGAATCTCATGTGTTCAGGGGGACACGCTGACCTAAGAAAAGGAGTTGTGTACGTTGGAGCTCATAAACAGGCCATGGGAATGGATGTATGGTGATGATGGGAATGACTTCAGTCACGTTCTTCCTTCTTTCTTCTAGTCTGTTTTGGAATTCAGAATTCTAGAAACCGAGCCCTTTCTCTCTGTCTCCCTCCCAACCTCTAATTCTGCTCTAAGGAGAAATTATTTCCAGTGCCTCCAAGGTGCGGCACCCTTAATATGTGCCATGGGCTAAAATGCCTACAAGGGCAGGGCAAGCAGCATTAAGGGGAGGCTGGTGAGTGTGGAGGTTGAGGCCTGTGGGGATTATGGTGAACAGCCCTGATATAACCTCAGTCGCCGCCACTTAGCTCACACCAGCCCAGTGTTGCTGGTGTTCCTTCTGACATTTAGGAAATCTTCCTTCTGACATTTAGGAAAGAGAATGCAGCAATCCAGAGTTTTATGAGTATTATCCCAATTCAAGTGTTAGAGAAATGATATGTAAGGCCAACAAAGTATCTATGGGCCAGTCTTGTCTCCCTTGCTGACAGTTTGGAACTTCTAGGATATTTCCGTGATTTTTGCCTGTGCTCAGGTGATAATACCTACTCACAGAACTGACATTTGGTAACCTTATACCCTAATTCAATGATTTCATGATATTCTATCCCAAAGTGCACATGTGGAGAAACTGGTGACAAGGCCCATGGAGGCCATGTTGGCTCTAAATGTCTGTCATTCCATTCTGGTGTGGACCATTTGGTAGAGGACCCTTGAAAAGAAAGCTGTGGATTTCTTGAGTTCTTCCTCCATGGTAATAGCTGCATTTGTTAGCCCAGGCCTGAATCTTGCCACTGTTCTCTGAATGCTGAACAGTGATGTGTACTGATATGTCACACTCTGATCCTACCTATTCTGAGTGTTGAAAAGCAAGCTGCCATACTTAGGCCTCCTAAAGTTTGGCTTTCAGCTAGATTAACAAATGCACATTAAAATAATACAACACATCCTTCCGCACAACTGCCAATATGGACATGCATTTCATTTGGCCAAGGATACGTCTACCCATGTGCCTTTTGTTAACAAGGTTTCTATCAAAAGACTGGTGACAAAATGTAAAACTATAAAGTGGGTTCTAACTTCAGTGTGTGTTATCTTGGGTTTTAGTGCTCCTAGGAGGCTTGTGTGTATTTACTGTGTTGCTTGGCAATTACATTTAATCAAAGCAACGTTGGACTTTGCCACCTCCCATTCTTAGACTCCAGCCCATGTTTTCTTTGTGCATTTTGTGTCTCCTTTTCACATTTAAAATATTTTACCTTTTTTTTCAATTATAAAGTATTTCAAACATGCAGAAAAACTTAAAAATGAGTATGTGTAAGAGATTTCTGGGTACCTGCCACCCACATTGAAGAAATGCTAACATTTTAACATATTTACTGAGGATCTCTCTTTTTTTGGGCAGATCCAGTTCACCACCCTCCTCTCCAGTACTTTTCTCCTTTCTGCCATCCCCAAATAATCACTGTCCTGAAGTTCTCTTCTGTACTTCCCACATGGGTTTTCTCTCCACTAAAAAATTACAGACATGGGGGCGCCTGGGTGGCTCAGTGGGTTAAAGCCTCTGCCTTCGGCTCAGGTCCTGATTCCAGAGTCCTGGGATCAAGCCCCACATCGGGCTTTCCACTCGGCGGGGAGCCTGCTTCCTCTTCTCTCTCTGCCTGCTGCTCTGCCTACTTGTGATCTCTATCTGTCAAATAAATAAATAAATAAATAAAATCTTTAAAAAAAAAACTACAGACAGCTCTGGCTTTTAGGAAAGTGGATATTTCAATGAAAAAGTGGTCATTTCTTTTTCAGAAGCCTTGCAGTTGTTGGGTCCAAGTTGCCATTAGGATCCTAAAGAAAGGAAGCTTTTGTGAATTATGAGCATTGTCAGGATGTCTCCGTAGGGATTAGCACCTCCATTTCTCTGTCTGACCTCATGCCCCAATCCTTCCTTGTAGATGGGCCACAGGGGTTAGTGTGGGTCTCAGAAACATCTGCTCTTCCCATGCTTACCTTTAATGTGCCAGATTGACACAGTAGCCCCCATCTCATCATGCATTAATCACTTTAATACAAAATTCTTTTTTGAGTATGGCCTTGATCCCAGAAAGAGAGTAGGGTGGGTGGTTTTCTGTGTGTGAGGGTTTGCATGAGCACATATGTGCATTAGCTGTTGTTGGTTGTTTTATTGTCTTAAAATCTCTTTGTTGCAAACACCTGCCTGCCTCTTGGGATGATGAAACTTTGCTTATCAGTTGATAAGAAGAATTCAGTATGCAAAAGGCTCTTGAGGGGTGCAGCAGTTGTTGCATAGGTCTTCATGCCTTCAGTCTGTAGTATAATGTTTTAGTGTGCTTGTCTCTATGTCTCCTTTGGTTCCGTTGGACAATCACACAGGTGACAGGTGCCCCCCCCACTCCCCCTTAACATTAAACCTTAGTAGGACAGGTTTGTTTTTTTATTTTATTTTTTATTAAAAAATTTTTTTCTTTTAAATTTATTTGAGAGAGAGTAAGAGAGAGCATGAGAGGGGAGAAGATCGGAGGGAGAAGCAGGCTCCCCATGGAGCTGGGAGCCCAATGCGGGACTCAGTCCTCTGGGATCATGACCTGAGCAGAAGGCAGTCGCTTAACCAACTGAGCCATCCAGGTGCCCTAGCAGGACAGGTTTAACTGTAGTGTTGTGATTATCTAACAATAAGGGAGAATTAGAACTGTGTAAGAAACATTTAATTGTTCCTCAATAGAAGGGAAAATCTAGCTGCCCAGACTTCTTGAGTCAGATTAAAGTAAGCAAATGCGGATGTACTTAGCAATGGCGCCTCTGCCAATGGGTTCTCCGTGCAGCGGTGGCTATTCTGCTGTAGTCAGAAATACAACCTGGGCTCCTTAGTCTCATAAGAGGGTGACAGGTTTACTTTTCATTCCCTTGATCATAGAAGGAGGTAGAACTCTTCGAGTATATACAAAGTAGGTAGGTAGGTGTAGGATGTCTTCATTCCAGGAATTATAACTTTGTGCTACTTTTCAGGCCTGGGAGAACACTGATATATGAGAAATAATTTAAAATCATTATGGTTCGTGGATTTGAGGCTTTGAAATTGGAAAGTCATTTCTGATTTCTAGAGATCTGTGCCCAGAGACCCAGAACCTGTCAAACACAGGTCAGGTGCCCAGTGACTCACCTAAAATGGCAGCATGAGGATGAACCCAGTAGTTCTCGGACCTCTGGGAAGAGCTTGTGGGTTTGAAGAAAAACATCGATATTATTAGTTGGGGATAGAACACCAAATCCTTGGTACAGTGACTGCCAGGTAACCCTTTGAGTCCTGGATACAAAGAGAGCTTTAGGATTTCCCTACAGTTCATCCTTTAATGGGATTCTGGAAGCATTTGCAGTATTACAGAAAATAAAGGATAAATCTTGACTGGAGTCTTTCTGTTTTTCCTCCTAACCACGCCTCCCTGCCCTGAGCTCACATACTGTGCATGTCCTGAGAAATGATGGTTGTGAAACCAGTGTTTGTTTTTTCAAGATCAGTGACAGCACTGAAGCCACACTCACCAGCCGTGCCCTGACCCCATTTATTTGCCATGGGGTGTGTTTGTGTAATTTCCATCACCTTGACATGCCAGGTACCTTTGAAAAGGGTGTTTAGGCTCTAGAGGCAAAAACAAGCACGGAGGCAAACTTCCCGCTGGAATTCAGCACCTAATATAGTCATCTTCTGCTCTCCTCTTCCTTTGCACTTGCTGATGGTGGGGTTTATCAGTCATCTTCAGTAATTTTGATCTCTTCAGTTTGTTCAGAAATGTTAAACTCTCTAGTTAGGAACCAGTTTTTCCATTTTCCTCAGAGTATTCCTTCAGCTGTGCAGAGTGGAGCTAATGGTTTAACGGGAGGTCTGATGTCAGGACCTCAGTCTCTGAGTCCTGGCTCTGCTCTTCAAGCTCACATCGTTTGCCTCTGGATGACTTTCTGAACTGCCAGGTGAGGAAGGATGATTTGAAAAATGGTGATTTTGTATAATTCCATCCAGTTGACTATATAACAGACACCTTGGTGATTTAGCAATTTGATCTGATGGGACTTACCCTTCCAGAATTTACACCATGTTTATTGTGAAAGGTCTGTTTTCTACTAAAAACTAGAGCTCAACGGATGTAATAAACCTGAATATCGGGGCGCCTGGGTGGCTCAGTGGGTTAAAGCCTCTGCCTTCGGCTCAGGTCATGATCCCAAGGTCCTGGGATCGAGTCCTGCATCTGGCTCTCTGCTCAGCATGGAGCCTGCTTCCTCCTCTCTCTGCCTGCCTCTCTGCCTACTTGTGATCTCTGTCTGTCAGATAAATAAATAAAATCTTAAAAAAAAAACCAAAAACCTGAATACCATCCTGTTTGCAGAAAATGTTTTATGCATTTAGAGGTCATAGAGAAATGCATTATTTTTCCTTAAATTTTCATACTTGTCTGAATTAATTTTCAGTTGTTCAGTGACTTGCTCCTTAAAATAATCTCTTCAGTCATATAATTTTCCATTCATATTTTGCAACATTGCAGTCTCATAAAATTATTTTTTACCGTAGATGATTAATGCCTTTTACCATATCTATCTTTTCTGTTTAAAAAATTAAAAAAAAATGCTAATTTTTCATGCCTGGCTTGGTTTTAGCACTCAGTGGAAATTGTCAGAGCTTTAGATATGTACTTGTCCACACTTTTAAATTGGACAGTAGTTCTCGTGGAATGTTTGTATCTTTATAAACAGAAATAGAGATCCATGTGCCTATGCCTGAGAGGTACTCAGAGATTCTGTTCTAGTCAAGAGGGCTGGAGCTGGGGGCCCACTTAGCTGTCAGTGCAATTAGATGATGCTGTTCTTTTAATGTTTTTGAAAATTAATTTTGATTTATATAAGCAACATGTAATACGTTCTCCATGTAAAAAATAAATGAACATTTCAGGTAAGACTAAAATCTCTTTCATCATGTCTGCACTCCCAATCTCTTTCCCCTTTTCTATAGGAATGCTATGCTCAATTTGGTAACATTCTCAAAATCCACGTATATGCATTGAAGGGAAATATAAAGATTACATGTGTTTACTTAAATATATACTCTGCGGCTTTTACAGTTTGCTTTTTTTCTGAACCATGTGTCTTATATAAATCCTTTCATGTCTATACATGATGATCTTCAGTACTCTTTCTAGCTTCGCCATTATTTTGTAGGATGGATATCAGTTTTGCTTCTTTCCCTTTGAAAGGTTATACACGCTTTGAGAATAAAAAACTTTGAGGCATGGTTCTTCAGAAAATGCACACACAAGTATATAAATATTTGTTTATAATTTTTTTCTGTTTCTTTATTTCAGTTTGAGGTTTTTAAAGATTTTATTCACTTATTGGACAGAGAGAGAGGGAGAAAAAGAGGGGAGGAGCAGAGGGAGAGGGACAAGCAGAGTCCTTGCTGAGTGCAGAGCCTGATGCCCATGATCTCCATGTCATGATCTCCCATGACCCTGAGATCCTGACCTGAGCTGAAATTAAGAGCTGGACGCTCAACTGACTGAGCCACCCGGGTGCCCTTGGAGCTCTCTATGTATTAAGTATAGTTCCCATGTTGTTCATATCACATTTAGAAGTTTTCCTTTTTCTGAATTGTAGCAGATTTGGAACTTGAGCTGTGTAACCCTTTCTGAAGAATATATTTATTCTTCAGAATATGAAAAAACTTTTCCAGCTGGAGCTGAGTAATGAAAGGGCAATTGAATAGTAGATATGGCAATGTTTATGTTCTTAATTCTCCCAAGAGAACAATAGGGTGTGAAATGTGGGTATGTGTGCGCCATGCCCCTAGGGAGGCAGAATGCAAGAGACAGGTGCTCCAACCAAGTGGGAGGAGATGAGCACAGGGATATTAAATTTTGATTGGCATAACTACAAAAAGGCATTTCAGTCAGAAACCTAGACTTGGGACCCAATACAAAAAGGGTCTTATTATTTCATTGAGCACAAAACCAACAAGAGAGGTTGACGAAGGATTCCTTCATTCATCTAGAGTTAATGGAGAGCCAGCTCTGTGCTAGATGCTCAGAGATAGAGCAAGACAGACTCCACCTTAGTTCACTTCCTTACAGACACCCTTCATGGTGACACAGATATCAAATAATCCACAAATCAATGAACATACAGAATTAAAACTGTATGAATGCCACGAAGGACGTGTTTGTCCTGCTCTGAGATCCTACGGGGGAGGGCACCTGTCTGGGCAAGGTGCTGTCAACCAATAGATGGTGGCAAAGGAAGAGACATGAGCCGCCATCAGTGGCGTGTCAAGACAGGCATCTGGGTGAAGTTGGTGTGGGGCCCAGGGACCTAACTGAGGAGTCCCAGGCAGGGAAACTGTCCTGTATGTAGACCCTCAGGGATAATGGTGGGTGAGAGGAGTGAAAACAAAATTACTGCAGCTGGAGCTTCTTGCTCTGGTTGGCGGCATTTACTTCCTCACTCCTCCCATCTCTAAATGTTCCAGGCTCCCTAGGCTCCATCTCTGGGGCTCTTACCTGTGCTCGGTTGGTGATCTCCTCCAATCATTTTTTTTTTTTTTAAGATTATATTTATTTACTTGACACAAAGAGAGTGAGATCACAAGCAGGCAGAGAGGCAGGCAGAGAGAGAGGAGGAAACAGGCTCCCCGCCGAGCAGAGAGCCCGACGCAGGGCTCGATCACAGGCTCCCGAGATCACGACCTGAGCCAAAGGCAGAGGCCTTAACCCACTGAGCTACCTAGGTGCCCTGGTGTTCTCCTCCAATCTTGTGAATTTAAATACATCATATACTCTGATGACTTCTAAGTTTCTATGTCTAGACCAGACATTTCCCTGAGTTTTCAGACAAGGGTATCCAGATTGTTTTCTGATATAATGGGCCTCTCAAAGTTAATCTGTCCAAAAGTTTACTTCTGCTGATTCTCTTCTCTCCTGCCCAGACCTGCTTTTCCCACAATATATATATATTTTTCCTAAGCAAATAACAGCTCCATCTTCCTAGTTGCCAAGGTGAAAAAACCTTGGAATCATTCCTCAGTCTTCTTTTTCTCCCATAACCTCTTCCAATTTGGTACAAAGCTGGTTTGCTGCCTTCACCTTCAAAAGTGGATTATCCCCACTGCTTTCCAGCTCAACTCCTATATCTCCTGGGATCCCTTTACATCTCCTCTCTATGTAGCAACATGGAATTATATTGTTTATTTGTAATGCTGTTAAAATATGCTGAGATACTGTCTCTTTGTTTGGCTCCCTCAGGTGTTCTCGAGTCCACTTAGAGTAAAGGCCAAGTCTTACAGTGGCCTGGGAGGCTGTGTGATCTGGCCCGATTCCCTTCCTGGACTGATCTCCTGATTCCTCCTCCATATTGCCCAATGCTCAGTCACACCGATGTTCCTAGAATATAAGGTGTACTCTGCCCCAGGGCCTTTGCATTTGTGGTCTGCCCAGTGTATAGTAGCTCTTCCTCCAGAGAGCCACATGGTTTTCTCCCTCACCTTCTCCCTAGCAACCCTTTAATAATTTTTATCCTCTTCATGACATTAACTCTGTCACATACTGTGTGATTTACTTTTTTGGTTAATTGTTCAACTACTCTGCTGAAATAAAAACTGCATAAAGGCAGAGGTTTTTGTCCATTGTGTTTCCTCCTATTTCCCTAGGACATGAAACAGTGCTTGACTTATAGTAAGCTTGCAGTAACTATTGGGTGAGTTTATGAATGAATGTATAAATAAATGAATACATGTAGACATTTAATCCCAGAAGTGAAAGTAGTAGAAAGTTACTCAGCAGTGAAAGCAGTGAGGAAGTTTCCTACTCAGGGACCATTTGGAGGCTGTTTTTTATTTTTATTAAAAAAAAAATTCTTGATCATTGGTTGGCTACATCCTGGATTTAATACATGTCTTTGATACATTGGGGAATTTGGCATCTTCATAGTTTAAAACTGTGTTAGCCCATGGTAGGTATTGGCTGTTGTGAAATCAAATTCAGTAGTAACCTAATTTTTCACTTGGTATTTCTTCTGGGGAGGTCAATGTGAGGCATTCAAGAATGATAGCCTTCTATAGGAATACAGTGCAATTAGGTCAAAGGAAGGAAGGCTGATTACTTTGAGCAGTTCTGAATGACTGTGCAAAAAAAGTCTAGAGTACTGAGCTTAGGATTGTGGAAATCATCTATCAGATTCTTGTTTTTACCCTCTCCATCTTAAGATGTGCCCGTGTGGCATCTCCAGTCCTTTAGTCCAGTGATGGGACTGTTCCTTAAGGCCACATCCACAGAGTGATTTGTCTCCATGATGATTTGAGAAGTCGTCACTATAAAAACTATTATTAAATCTTTAAATGCTGGACTTAACATTTAAAATTTCGTTTCTCAAATTTTTTTTTATTTATCCAGAATGCTGATAGCCTGTTGATTTTCTCCTTTAGTCTGTGCTCTAATGTCTTATGATTATTACTGCATTCATTATCTGAATATCTATTATTTGAAGAGGTAAAGACTACAGAGCCAATGGATAGCTTCTACAGAAGAAGTAGTATTGCCAGTGAAAGTAAATGTCAGATTATTTTCCCTTTTGGGGTAAGAGATAAACACAGCCACCCATTCAACTGAAATAACACAAAAATGGAGTGGTTCCCATTTTGAAGCAGCAGGAAATTCTGCTTCAGGTAGTGAGATGCAAAGGAGTAGGATTGTTGTTCGCTCAGCTGAGCAAGAGGGATCCCCTATATCCTCATGGGTTCAAGGTCTCGCTAGGAGCAGGCAGTGCAGGGGCTGACTTGCGGGATAGCTGTAGCTCAGGGACCTGCCTTTGGATCATTATGCTTTTAATTTTTTGACATGCAGTTAAATTGTTGGCCACATATTTGCAGAGGACCTACTGTGCACCAGGGGTTGTACTAGGTGATTTCAGTACAATTTATATGGCCCTTAGGACAATAGCAGGATACCTTGTCTACCTTGTATCAAGGCAGCTGAGACTACACCGTGTTAAATATGGTTTCTCTCCAACTATTTTTGTTAGGGTTTTGAGATTACCTAGAATGGAGCCGTGGGCTCTGGAAAAGCAGGAATGATATTTCTCTCTGGTACCTGGCCGATAATGTGTTTTAGCAAGTGTCTGCCTGGTGGCTCTCTTCTTGCCATGAATTCATTTTCCTTTTTGCTATGTCTGTCTTTTCTCCCGAGAGCTTCTGCATACTCTGTTTCTGAGTTCTTGTAACTTAGACTTAACGGTTACCTTGTGTGGTCCTACTCACCTCATGTTTTCCTGTCAGCTTCCATATGTAAGTACCCAGTTCAATTTCTTGAGAGAATCCTGTCAGATCAGAGCAGCTCAGCACTTTCCCCCCATTTAATAGGCCACTTAACCAATCTTTGTTGTTTGGCCAGGTGCCTAACTAGCTCTATTCCAGTCAGCTTTGGCCTCCATTATTCAATATAGTGAGAGATGTGGCCCCCTTGGTTAGTTTGTTTTGTGGAGGCCTGAGTAGAACAGTGTTCCTTGTAGGGATCTGTGAGACTGTTTAGCACGACTGACCTATCTAGTGTGAATTTGCACCTGGTGGCTGGGGCGCCTGGGAGGCTCAGTCGGGTAAGCATCTGCCTTCAGCTTAGGTCATGATGTCAGGGTCCTGGGATTGCCTGGCATTGGGCTCTCTGCTCAGTGGGGAGCCTGGTTTTCCCTCTCCCTCTGCTGCTCCCCTTGCTAATGCTCTCTCTATATTTCAAATAAATAAGTAAAATCATTAAGAAAAATTTATACATGGTGGAGTTGATGTTGCAAACACTGTGTATATCAGAGGCTTAGCAAATGAGAAACACATTTTACCTTGCAGTCTTTTGTGTGTGTGTGTGTGTGTGTATGTGTATTTCAAACAAATGTTAGAAGTTACCCTTAATACTTGCATTACACTATGATATTTCTGTCTTTTCTGTTTTGTTTTATTTCAATAGGTGTTGACCAGAAATTCATGGACTGTATTGTGTCATTCACTTGTAGTTTAGAAAACGCTGATGTCTGATTAGAAAATTCATTGGTATTACACTGTGTCGCGGTGGGTGTGGCAAACAAAGCAAGCCTAAATCCCAGTACCTGCCCTGTAGGAACTTAGAAGCTGGTTCAGAAGACAATAGAAATGAAACAGCTAAATGGTGTTTCTGAAAGAATGTAGGGTACAGTGCCAAAATGAATGACATAGATAGAAATCACAAAGAGCCGTAAAGATCAGGGAAGCTTTCTCTAGGGAGGGTGACTAAAACTAGGTGGGCAGAAGAGTAGGAAATAAAAGCAATGAAAGTATGAAATATGGCTTGAGTGAAGTTTGATGTCTAGGTCAATGGAAGAACAACAGTAGTTAAGTCTTGCCGGTGTCTCAGATCTCCTCCATACGATAAGATAATCCCTGTCTGATGAAAACATTGCATGCTTTGTACATCTAATGTTAAATATCTATTCGCTTTGGGGGCTCAGTCCTTTAAGTGTCTGTCTTTGCCTCAGGTCATGATCCCAGGGTCCTAGGATCCTGGGATCCATTGGGCTCCCTGCTCTATTGGGAGCCTGCGTCTCCCTATCTGACATCTCTGCTTGTGTTCCCTCTCTCACTGTCTCTCTCTGCCAAATAAGTAAATATTAAAAAAATATATATATATCAGTTTGCTTTCTTACCCAATTTTCCAGGACAGGTTTTCCTCAGGTTAGGTCTTTATTGCGAATCTAGGAAATTAACTTTGTTGTCAGTGTTTTAAGTAACTGACTGGTTTGGAGTTGATCATTCCTCTCCATCTGCCACTTGACAAAAACCACAAATAAAAATGGAATAGCATCGAGATGCCTGCATCACGTTCACAAACAGGAGCTCCTCTCCTGGAAGGGGGGCACCTCAGCCCTGTTCTGCCCTCATCAGACGTTGTTGACTTAGGCCTTCACTAAGTCAGGGGTGCTGTGCTCAGTTACCCCAGCTCTAGCCCAGTCCCCGTTGCCATCACACTTGCACACCTGCCTGGCCTCACCTCATTTTCATCACTGCCTCAGAAGCCACTGTGTGGTTTGGGCTTGACTGAAATCTTGCTTTCTTATTGCCTCTCTTTCCCTGCTTTACTTCCTTTTTCTGCTGGTGGTCACCTGCCATGTCTCTAGCTTTCCTTGTGGACAACAAGAAAGAAATGTAGGTATTATTGCCATGTTTAAACAATTCCATGTGTTTGCCCTGCTTGCTTTATTTCTTTCTTGAGAAAGGACTTTGAAACCTATTTTAGTTTTTATTAAAAATGAGGCTTTGATTACAAAGCCAAGACATGTTTACTTAAGCAAAAATAGTTACCAATAAACATAAAGAAGAAAATAAAAATTAGTTGAAATTTCTTCCTCTCCCCATCACTGTTGACATTTTGGAATAGAGCTTTTCAGACAAGGGTGTGTGTGTGTGTGTGTGTGTATAGAGATTTTTTTTTAAAAATGTGTGTACATATGGAGGTTTTTTAAAGCAAAAATTCAATAATATAATATTGTCTTATTACACATATTTTCCCCTTAGCAGTGTTGTAAATATCCTTTCATGCCATTAAACCTGCTGTTTTATAACACATCTTTTTTTTTTCTTACCCATGTTGTGAAGTGACTGTTCATGTCATTAAACTTTCTTCATAAGAACTTTTTAAAACCCGTATTGTATTTCATCAAATAAGTGGGTGTTTGGTTCTTTTACTCAACTCCCTATTCAGTTTTCAATTTAAAATCCAAAATTTAAAGGTGATTAAATTCTTTAAAACAATCTTTTTGAATTACAGAAGTAAAACAGATAGGTTGTCCTTACTACAACATTAAACACACCAGTTAAGACTGAAATCTGCTTTGATTTTACCACCATTCCCAATCTCTTCCCCTGTGAACCACTATCAACACTGCGCCTCAGTATTTTATTAAGTGTTCCACTTTTTAAAACTGCTCATCTTTTATTAAATACTTGTAGAGAACTGTCCATCTCTTCTAAAGCTGGTTTCCTTTTCATCCTTTTCACTCCATGTCATTAGCTTTTCATGCCTTTCCTAACTTCATTTTCTTCTCTTTAATTGTTGATAGATAAAGGAAAGCTGCTTCTCTTGCTTATCTGGAGGTGGAGAGGATGAGTACGTTGGAGTCTGGGCTCAGTAGCCCCACAGGGGAATGAGGCCGGTGGTAAGAGCCACAAGTGAAAGAGAGAAATGTGCTCAGCAGGAGTAATGTCAGGACTAATGAACGGGTAAATCCCAGGGCACCCCACGGACAGCTTAGCTTTCACAGTAGCAGAAGCTGGGGACCCAGTGGGAGATGAAGTGTCTGGGGCATTCAGGAGGAGGGCCACAGTTCAGGGGAAGAAGAGCTGCAGATTGCAACTGCAACTCCTCGGAATTCACAAGGGTTAAAAGGCAGTCCTGACGGCGTGGTTAAGAGCTCACAGCCTCTGCGGGGGGAGCAGGCAGGCCTGGGTTGGAGCCCCAGTTTTACTACTTAGTAGGGCTAATGATTTAACTCTTCGGTGACTATGTGTTTTATCTGTAGAACAGGGATAGTGCCAACTTCCTTGCGGGGTTGCTAAAAGGTTCTGCTGCATGATAAGCATTTGAAGCAGGGGTAGTTTGAGAAATAAATAAAGACTGGGAGGATCTCTGTGTCAGGAATTGGCTAATATGGAGAGCTAGCTCTAGCCATAGAGAGGGCTGATTGCAATGAAGTAATGCATGCTTATCTCCTAAATTGTACAAAGGACAACAGTTTATTCTTGTACTTTTAATTACCTGTCTGCTTGTGGTTTGTACTCTCAGCCTCCTATCTGTATTGAAATAATTTGGGTTCATTCAGGAATCCTGGCTCTGTCTGTAGAAGGTGATGCAGGGCATAGGGGAGCAAAAGCCTCAAGCCCCAGCCTGCCCTATCTGTGTTTGCCATTCTTTTAGCAGACCTGAAGTTACCTCCAGGAGGCTAAGAGGGCTGGCTGCTTCTTAAGATCCAAGAACTTTGGCGAGAATTGCAGAATTATTATTACTATAGATCAAAGAGGGGATCAGTTTTTAGAATAAACAAATTAGGGGATCCCTGGCACGGTAGTTGAGATATTTTTTTTTTAAAGATTTTATTTATTTATTTGACAGAGAGAGATCACAAGTAGACGGAGAGGCAGGCAGAGAGAGAGAGAGAGAGAGGGAAGCAGGCACCCCGCTGAGCAGAGAGCCCGACTCGGGACTTGATCCCAGGACCCTGAGATCATGACCTGAGCCGAAGGCAGAGGCTTTAACCCACTGAGCCACCCAGGCACCCAGTTGAGATATTTTTAAAATGATTTTATTAAATGGGCCATTGTCTTCTACCTCTCCATTTTTTTTTTAAAGAGTATTTTATCTATTTACCCACCCCTTCCTGAAAGTACGATACTGTCCTCCTCTTGATCTCATTTATCTGATCTTTGGTTACATAGATCTCTGATCCTTTAGACTCCTGTCCCAAGGCAGCTCATAGCTTAGGTGGAGTGATGTCTCAGGGTCTCCTGCCATGGTTGAGTGGGCCCAGAGAGAGCCTACAGGCCTGGTTACAAGGACACTGTTTCTAGATTCTGGCAGATTTTTCATTTTAGGGACTTCAGACATACTCTCAGAGAGTGGCTATTCCCATGTTATTTGCAGTGAAAGGACTCTAGCTCATTTGTAATTCAGGGGCTATGTGGGTTGTATTAAGTCTCTAGAAAGGACCTTGGAGTGATTGTGTCCCATGGTATAATTTTGCTTGGCAATTCATTCCCTTACCACTTTTGAACTCTTGAGAACAAAAGCCTGGGAATAGGGAATCACCAGAAAGCATTATAGCCAGCTGATTTCAGCAAGTGGGTAAACTTCAGCAAGTTTAAAGGTCTTAGCTCACATTGAGTATTCTGTGTACATTAGTGATTTATGGAGCCAGAGTGATCTTGGATTATAAATATCTGATCTAATTTTTAACTAGCTATGTTTTGGAGCCTTTTGGGATGGTCAGTCTTTTGGGACCCTCCCATTCTGGTTTCCCTGGCTGGTGGGGAAACATGGAAGGGGTGTGCCACCCACCTGATCTAGAAATGATATCCGCTCACAGAGGGCCTGAGAATATACCCCACTGAAAATGGTCATCTGATCGACCCAGAGACTGGTGTCATTAATGTTGGCTCCCTCCACAGATACTGGACTGGCTCTATTCCACAGATAGAGCCTCAGGTTCTGTAGAAATGTCAGTACTGTTTGGGCCTAGAGAACAGGCTTATAACCTATTCCAGTGAGTGAAGTCAAAGGCGAAGGAATAACTGTGCAAAGTTTATGGATGTCCTGACACAATTCTCTGCAAGGTGAAAAATCCCATAGCTGAGCTGAATGCAGGAATGGAATTCACTGTCAAAAGCCTGCCTGTTCCCTCACGGGTAGTCCTCTAAGAAGCTCAGACTTGCAGTGTATCAAGAAGCAGCCAGGCGTGAATTGTGGATGGAGTAGTAGCTAATAATTAACTTCTGGCTTTATATGTTTAAGGAGTTTACCCTTTTATCAATTTCAAAAATTTTAGCTCTAACCAGACAATATCATTTCCATACAGGCGTGAATTGTGGATGGAGTAGTAGCTAATAATTAACTTCTGGCTTTATATGTTTAAGGAGTTTACCCTTTTATCAATTTCAAAAATTTTAGCTCTAACCAGACAATATCATTTCCATAGATGAAGTATCTTATACTGTTCTTTATTAATTTTAGCCAGTTGTCAATCTCCCTCCTGTTTGGTTATGCAAAATATATCCATTACAAAGATCATGAGTGAACAGTTTCAGTACTGATTACAGCAGTACATATATAAGTGTGTGTGTATATATATAATCTATAATTACGAATGTAAAACTATTATAGCATTAGTGAGTTCTCTGCATTCCCTGTTTTGATAAGCCACATATGTGTTTATATTTTTAACTTACGTTAAAACTATTTAGATGTGGGCTCAGTTCTGTTGTTGCACTTGAATTAATTTTTACCCACTTAAAATGTTGAAGATAGCAACATGCATCATACTTTCTCTTTAGAGTCTAGAATCTGCCATGGTAGGATTTGAGCACTTTTGTGAATTGGTTAGATCATACAGAATCAAGAACCCCAAATTGAATCCAGTTCTTAGTGCTTCATTAAACTACTTCTGCAGTTCTACTCGCTGCTGACATTGTTAAATAAAAAATTTGAATCCGTGAGGAATAAGAAAGCTTGAGTGAAGTCCAAAGAGACCTCTAGAGGTCTGCTGCTCTGGCCGTCCACGTGTTCCCAGTTGACCAGAGCTGCCAATATGAAATAGAGGTTATTAAAATATAGAAGGAGCCGGAACAAGTTTAGTTTTTTTCATTTAAGGTAGTAAATAGGAATCAGGTGTTAGAAGCTTCTGTACTATTTCTTTTTTCTTTTCCACACGTGGAAACAAGAGGAACACTTGATGAAGCATGATAAACTTGATAATTTTTCAGATTCTCGTAGCAAACATGTGCCAACTGCAAAAAGCAGGTCAACTTTAAAATTATAGGTGTCGGGGCACCTGGGTGGCTCAGTGGGTTAAAGCCTCTGCCTTCGGCTCAGGTCATGGTCTCAGGGTCCTGGGATCGAGCCCCGCATCGGGCTCTCTGCTCAGCAGGCAGCCTGTTTCCTCCTCTCTCTCTGCCTGCCTCTCTGCCTACTTGTGATCTCTCTCTCTCTGTCAAATAAATAAATAAATAATCTTAAAAAAAAATAAAATTATAGGTGTAAAACATACGCTTTCACGCATTTTTTCCCCCTTGGGGAGGAAAAAAAAGCCTGAGCCTTCCAGTGAGTTAACTTTACTGATAAGGTTTGCTGTTTTTGAATTAGAAAATTTCTAGAGGTATTTACTTTTTTTTTTTTGAGAGTGAGTGAGCCTGGGAACAGGGATGGGGGTGGGGGGAGGGGGGAGGGGCAGAGAGAATCTTCAGCAGGCTTCAGGTTTAGCACACAGCCCAACACGGGGCTGGATCTCAGGATCCTGAGATCATACCGAAATCAAGAGCTTAACCAATTAAGCCACCCAGGTACCCTTAGAGGTATTTACTATTAAAAACTTGGCACATAGTTTCCTTTTTTTTCCCTTCCCTTTCCACCCCCCATCCCTCCTTTCCTTCCTTGTTTTTTTCTGCTTGATATTTTGCTCCACTGTGTTCCTTCTACCCTAATATTCTGTTCTCTGCCTTTTCACCAGCCTCCTTGGGGGCCCTCCATTGTATCCTTCTACACCTCTCTTTCTCTGGTTTCCTTTCTCTAAACTGCTCAGTCTCTAAAAGCATCTGGCCTGTTCATGACCTTCTCCATCCAGGCACCTGCTTTCAGGTACTACTTAATTTCGAGTTGAATGTGGACAGAAGTCTCAGGTGGTTGTAATGACTCCTCTTGGTTCAGGAGGGAGAAGCTGTCCAGCCTGCCCTGTACAGGGGACAGAAGGGCCGGGAGAGAAGGACGGGCGCTGGAGCCGTGGCCTGGCAGCCGGCCAGCAGGGGCTGGTCTGTCCTAACTCTCCACAGCCAACGTGCCGTCTCCTCCATTGTGCTGCACGTCAGTGTTCTTAGTTATGATCCAAGAACGCTCCTTTCTTTTTCTTTTCTGTCTCTGTATTTTGTATGGGTTGCTGGTTTCCTATGGATGACTTTTTGGTGAAAGGAGTATTTTATCATTGTTTGTATTAGTATTAATGAAATATGATAATTCTGGGAGTTAGCTCTTTGTCTTTTTCAGAACTACCTTTTTCCCCCCTCAAAAGAGAAATTATTTTGTCTGGGGATTTTTTTTTTTTCCTTCTTCTTCTTAATGGGATAAAGTACTCTTAATCCCTCAGTAAACTTGCTGTCACCTGTGTAGGTCTGTAAGTCCACATGGTCCCTTGTCTTTCTCTTAAGATTTCTGGGTCTGAACTCATTGGTAATTCTGGATGACAAGGCCAGTGCAAGGAAATTCTTGCTGGTGATCTCACCTGCAGAGATCGTGGGCATGGCGCCTGGGTATCAATCTGCCAGGACTGTGTGTCAGAAAGGAAATCTGTGAAATTCCTGTTCAGGGTTAACCAAATGGGAGTAGTGCTGAACAGTTTCATTCTTCTGGCTGGTCCCCTCCCTTATTAAAATGGATGAAGAGGCCTTTTTAGCCATGAACTCTTGCTGACAGGCTCACCCCGGGTCAGGATGGTGGGTAAGACTAAGAACATTCCACAATATGGGTGGATGAAAAAGAACATATGGAGACTTGATACAGGCCTGGCATTAGAAGGAGTTTTAGTAATGATTGCCCAACCCTAGAAATGGAGTGCCTCTCACAGAGAACAGGGCTCCCTCAGCCACCTGGGGCACGTGAGTGGTGCAGTTGGCTGGAGTTCCGACTCCTGCTTTCAGCTCAGGTCATAGTCTCAGGGTCATGAGATCAGGCCCTGCATGGGGCTCTGCGCTCAGTGGGGAGTCTGCTTAGGACTCTGTCTCCTTCTCCCTCTGTCTCTGCCCCCCCACTCTCTTTTTCTCTAAAGTAAATAAACCTTAGAGAGAGAGTGTGTATGGGCTCTGGAGTTAGATAGGCAGAGATGCAAATCCTGCCCTCACCACCTGTTAGCTGTGTGATCTTAGATGTTAAGCCTCACTTATTATCCCCACCTGAATTGGAGTAAGGATAGTATTGACTTTCGTGAGTTTTTAGTAGGATTCAATGGGAAAGGGGATGTAAAAATGCTTACCACACATTTAGGCACACAGTAAATGTTCCATAAATGATCGCTGATTTTACCACCGATTTAGGACTCTTTCTATACTACTGTACTACTTTCTGTTCTTTTCCGAAAGTTAGGATAGAGACCATACCATATGTTCTCATTTCCATGACAGCACAATGTAGGGTCCTATGCTCCCACGGTCTTCAAACTAAGGTTTACACCACAGGGGATTCATGAAGACCGTGCAAAGTGGACAGGGATCATTTTAAGGATACATTTTTTCAATCTTTATGTTCCGGGTATCTTCCTTTCCAAAACTGAGACTGCGTGTGCTCAGTGTTACCCCAGCGTTTTTTCCAGTCTCCTCTCACATTTGTCCTTTTTACAATTTTACTGAAGAAAGATGTTCCTCTTACCCATTTCAAATCTTAGTGTGGTGCTTTGTTCCAAGGTGCTAGTCCACTGGGGTACAAGATATGGGGGGTCAATTAAAAATATTGGTTTCCGTGAAGCCTCTTAACGAAGCCACCACAAATCCTCACCTTACTAAGAGTGTCATTCTCCATAAAATTTACTTTTAGAGACTGATGCATTAAAATCGGAAGTTACTGTGTTATTTTGGTCACAGTTTATTAATGATATTCATGGTGATCATATAATCCAGAAGAGTCTCTTTTATACTTAGCTCAGTGGTCACAGGAAATTTTAGAAAATTGAGTTGAAAAATGTATTTTGCATCAGGGTATGCTAGGGTGATTAATAAGATACCCTAACAGATAGAATTACATTAGGAAATTTTGGAGGAAAATTTTGACATAGAAATTTGATTTCTAAGGAGAAAGAAGAGGAATTTCCAGCTGTTATGGGAAGCATATTTATTTTTAAATGGAGGATGGTGGATATCAGATCGCTGTGCTTTTTTTTTTTTTTTTTAAGATTTTTATTTATTTATTTTGAGAGTGAGAGAGAGCACAAGAAGGGAGGTCAGAGGGAGAAGCATACTCCCCATGGAGCTGGGAGCCTGATGTGGGACTCGATCCCGGGACCATGACCTGAGCTGAAGGCAGACGCTCAACCAACTGAGCCACCCAGGCGTCCAGATCGCTGTGCTTTTTATAACTGTTTAAAGACCTGAGTTATATTTTATTGTTACTAGTTTCTCACAAAGGGGGAGGACTCTCCCCTTTCATGCTGTTCTGTTAAGCACAGAGCCTCCACTCTGGTTTAGAAGCCGAATCATGTGCAGCACCTGGGTGTCTTAGTCGATTAATCATCTGCCTCTGACTTGGGTCATGATGCCAGGGTCCTGGAATCGAGTACCACGTCAGGCTCCCTGCTCAGTGGGGAGTCTGCTCCTTATCGCCCTCTGCCCCTCCCCCAGCTTGTGTGTGTGTGCATGCGCTCTCTCTCTCTCTCACAAATGAATAAAATCTTTAAAAAAAAAAAGTTGAATAATGGTAGGCACTGCAGTAATCAAATAAAAATGTGTGGTAATTTAGGTAGAGCTTGCAGTGGTTCAGCCAGTGGTACAACTGTGTTACTCCAAGTATGGTACTGGTATTCTTGGTTCTTGTGGGTATTGCTGTTTCTCCAAAGACTATCAGGTTAACATCCTTCTTTGCCAAATTAATCAGTTAGTTTTGAGAGAGAGAGAGCATGTGAGGCAGTGTGGGAGGCAGAGGGAAAGGGAGAGAGAGAATCTCAAGCAGACTCCTGGCTGAGTGCAGAGTCTGATACAGGGCTCAGGACCCTGAGATCATGACCTGAGCGGAAATCAAGAGTCCTTCTGGCATTCAATGGACTGAACCACCCAGGCGTTCTCTTCTTTGTCAAGTGTCACTGTGCTGAAAAGAATGCTGAAACTGGGGCAAAGGGGTCTTTTTTTCCTGTTTGCTTGTGTTGCTATGGCGAGCACAGGTATTCCGTGGAGTCTGGGTGAAAAATTGTATTATAGTTGCTTTTTCAATGTGTGATCCAGGGCAGTAAACTCTCAGGAGGGGTGGCTTCACTTTCTTTATTGTTAGATTTCTTCATTTATGATTTGGGAAATTAATTTGATAAGCATTTTAGGAATATCTAGACCTAAGACTAGGAAAGGTTAGCACAACCTGATGGGATAGTGTTCTAGACATTTTGCAGTTCTTTTGTATTGATGCTAATTTATTATTGTGATTAATTATTATTTGAGGGGCCCCCAAATTAATATGTGCTGAATTCACACATTTTGCATAATTTCCTATAATTCATTTCTCAAAGGGCATGGAATTATGCGTTACATAATAAGTTGTTGAAGTAAATGAGCTCAACTTTATTTTGCTTTTTCCTCTAGGTGAAAAGAAATGGATTATCACAGACAGTTAGCCAAGAGGAAAGAAAGAGGCAGGAGGTATGTTTTCTACTGAGCGGATACTTTTAAAGCTCCAAAGAGTGAGTGCTTTCACCTACTGTGTGCACTGGTTCAGTGTTTTCTTTTGAAAACGTATTCATTTTGTTCTTTTTGCGTTAAGAGGTATGTGTTCATTGTCAAATAAAACTACATCTAAGAACCAGGAAAGAAAACTTAAAACACCTTAATGTCATTTTAGCTTAAACAACAAAGCCCCTAGTCGAAGTATTGAAACTGGAAGAAGTATGTTGAAAAATGAAAGAGATATTAGATCCCAGATTGAAACAGGATATTAGTGGGAAAACTGATAAAATCTGAGTATAGTATGTACGTTTGTCTACAGATAAAATGTGATGTACCATGGTTATGTCATGTGCCCTGGTTAGGGGAAGCTGGATGAAGAAATAGGAGCTCTGTTCCCTCTTTGCAAGATTTCAATAAATCTAAAATTATACCAGAATAAAGGTTTACTTAATAAAAAATAAAACAGATAGTAATAGGATTATACAACTTGAAGTTTAAATAAATGCTATTTAGGGAAATTACTCATTTTAATAAGGTAGTGAAATTCTAAAAACACTTTTCTCCTGTTTGCATATTACTACATTTATGTGTATACATGCCTGTAAATTGCACAAAGGACATGCACTATATTTTTATTTTATTGGCATGAAATAAAAAAAATAAAGAGAACTTATACTGTCATTTTTTGTTTAAGTTTAAAAAAACAGAATAGTATATAATATTGGTGTACCCATCACTGAGAATTAACAAATGTATTACATTTATAATTTTTTCCTCATATTTTTTAAAGAAAACAAGACTTTCAGTAAAGTAGAAGTCCTATGTTCTCCTTGGTGCTATTTCCTTCCTTAACTCCCCAGAGGCAACTATAATTATGAATTGATGTGTACCTATCCAATCTGTGTGGGTTTTTTTGTTGTTGTTGTTGTTTTTTAAGATTTTATTTATTTATTTGAGGGAGAGAGAGAGAAAATGCACAAGTGGCAGGGAGGGGCAGGGGAGAAGCAGACTCCCTGCTGAGCAGGGAGCCTGATGCAGGGCTCAATCCAAGGTCCCTGAGATCATGACCTGAGCCAAAGGCAGACATTTAATCGACTGAGCCACCCAGGTACCCCCGAATCTATGTTTTTAAATTATGTATTACATATATTTATGTACATATTTTTGTGTGATATGTGAGTGTTAAAATGTAGATGAGTGATGATTCTGAACATATTTTTTCTTTACTTTTGCCACTCAGCCCAGTTTTGGGATTTGTCTATGTTAATGTATATTAATCCAGATCATTCATTCAACCCACCATATAGTATTCCACTGTATAAATACCACCTTAAAAAAAATGTTTTGTCCAAATTTTAGACAGTAGGTGGTATGTTTTTTTCTTCATTGTTAACACTGCAGCATAAATAATGTTTGTGGACAAATTCAAGAGCTACTCCAGGGTCCTAATCCCTGTATTCTTTTAGATCTTTTCTGTTTGAACATACTTATTTCCTTTACATTTTGAAAATATTCAGATTTGTGATATTAAAAAAACTAATGACAGCAGCAAATCTAACTTCACGGTTCCTTTCAATTCCTGTATAGCTGTTTTTAGAAAGTTTGACCCAATTTGCTTTTAAGTAGTTGATGGTTCTATTGTAGGATGCGCTAACAGTTATTAAAGTAAGTCTATTATGTTAAACTACTACTTAATCATCTTTTCATGTGATCTGTTCTATGTAGTTCATGCAGTCTTTTTGTTTAAATCTTAGTGTTTTGCATTTGATTACAAAAGCCTTTGCTTTTGAAAATATTTTGTCATTCAGGGTGTCGTATCTATCAACAATGTGACATCCACTGTTTTTGGTCAGGAAGTGACTGTTTTCTTCAGTTTGCACTACATTTCCCAGGGATAATTGTGTTTATTGGATAGAATTGTACAAGATACAGGTCAAGTGAGACTCTTCATGTTCTTACCATTTACTCATTAGATGATTATGTCATTTAAGTCCCTGGAACATGACTGAAGCTAGACTAGCACATTTAAGTAAGACTTCCTTTAAAGCTTATAGATGCTGAAATGGAGATGAACATTGAGACTGGCACCATTAACCTGACTTACAAAATATGGACCACTTACCAGCAGCTGGGGGGTCCACTTGGCTGTGCCTACTTGCCTCCACCCAGCTTCAGCCATAGCACTGGGACTTAAGGGAAGAATCTCCTGTGCCTTCTGGGCCAAGGGCTTGAGGGGGGAGGAGCCCTGGAGGCCAAGGTGAAGATCACAGTGTTACCAGGAAGAGATCTAGGAAGGATGTGTCTCTCTGGCCTGTGTGGGTATTGACCATGCCTACCTGAGGAGGAATCCCTGTGTTGCCATTCTTGGAGGATCTGAAGTTGAATCTGTTAGGGAGCTAGGTGAATTCCTTACACAGGTCGTTGGTGCCTACATATGTGGGTTGGCTTTTTATCTTTTTTTTTTTTTTTAAGATTTTATTCATTTATTTGACAGACAGAGATCACAAGTAGGCAGAGAGGCAGGCAGAGAGAGAGGCAGGGAAGCAGGCCCCCCGCTGAGTAGAGAGCCTGATGCGGGGCTCGATCCCAGGACACTGGGATCATGACCTGAGCTGAAGGCAGAGGCTTTAATCCACTGAGCTACCCGGGTGCCCCAGGCTTTTTAACATTAATGAACACTTATCAGGTAAACGACTGTGTGCCTGACACCACGCATTTCTGCATTTCTTCACTCCTTGAGATAGTGACCGGAGCAGAGCAGGTGTCTTGTTAAATGAACAGAATCACTTTCAGTTGTATGAGTTTAATGTAAAAGAATTCCCGTGCCTGATAACCTTTTGAGGATAGATACAGTCAGGCTCTTCTGCTACACCCAGACTCTTTGCTGTAATTGACTGCAAATTTGTTGGATTAAAATATGGGTTAGAGAAGGGGGGCCCGCTTAGGAGGAGAGCGAAGAAATGTATTTGTGAAAATGTTCTCGGGATCCCAAGTGATGTCTATAAATCCTTCGTGTCCCAGAGCAACATACTTTGAAAACAGACCTGGAAGAGATGACTCCAAAGGTTAATTAATGTCACACTGAGGTTTTATGATGTGCCCTAGCTTTCCTTCCATAGATTCTACTTGACAAAGCATGACTTCAGGATGCAATCTCAGGTCACCTAAATGCTTTCGCTTTTTCATTTTTACACTGTGGGCAGTGACTCTATTTCTTGAGGTTTATGTGCCTTAGATAAAAAAGACAGTAGTTTGGTGAGGCATTTTTCCTCATGCTTATCTTTTTATGCTTTTCAAGATATGTTATTTTTATAGGAGAATTATGAAAGCTACATTTAGTTCTTCAATCACAGTATTAATGTATTAATAATACATTTCTTTTTCCTTCATACCAGGCTATCTTTGAAGTCATATCCTCTGAACATTCCTATTTACTCAGCTTGGAGATTTTGATACGAATGTTTAAAAATTCTAAAGAACTGAGTGATACAATGACCAAAACAGAGAGTCATCATCTTTTCTCCAACATTACGGATGTCTGTGAGGCAAGCAAAAAGTAAGTTCATCTTAGTTGGCCTTTGGTCATGCTGAGACATTCCTTACTAACAAAGATCTATGTTATCTCAAAGGGAAGACCCTTAGAAATATAAGGTCTCTCATTGATTTGGTTGGCTTTTATCTTGATCCCTTGAAATAAAGTTCAAGATATGTTTCGGGTTGTTGATGTATAGACGGATGGCAAGTGTGTAATGAATTGTCACCACAGACAGTTACATCTGAGGTCTCTCACTCCTTCTGTATCCCTGCCTCTTCTCCTCACACTTGTCCTCTTCTTCCTTTTAAATTATTTGGGTTTTAGAGGGGAAGGAGTCGGGGGGATGAGTGAGCCTGGTGGTGGGTTTTAAGGAGGGCACGTATTGCATGGAGCACTGGAAACAATGAATCTTGGAACACTACATCAAAAACTAATTATGTACTGTATGGTGACTAACATAACACAATAAAAGAAAAGTAAAAAAAACAATAAAAATACATGGATAATAGAACAACCTTTGGTTGTGAGGGAAAATAACTCATGGTAGTACCATTCAAATACAAAAATTATTTTTGTTTACATTTTTGTATTTTTTGTTCATCTATGTAAATATTATTTTGAAAATGTAGTCACAGTGACCACCGTGGTTACCTTAGGTTTTCCCTATCTAGCATTCCATAAGCACCATTTGAGGTGAATTTTCCTTATCAGTTTTAATAAGCATAGGAATCTTAGTTTATATACCAGTAGTGAGCTCTTATATTCTTCTGAGTGAACCGCAGAGCCGATACGGGAGCCCTATGCCATCAGTGTGATCCATTGAGCCATCCTAAGTTGCTATTTTGGTAGATCAAAGTGGTCGAATATTGGCAATTTTATATCATTGGGTCAAAGTTACCTTTACCATATAATCAGTGAAGCTTAAGCTTCAAGGTTTCTCACTTGCAAAGGTACCTCTTAAATATCTGCTTTTGTGCCTCATTTCTTTCTTGGTGGGCCTGCATATTGTATAAGCCCTAGGGCTACGACAATTGGATCTGTCCCAGGGGTGAGTATCTGGAAATATTTTGCAAATTTGGACCTTGCTTATTTGTCACATGAGAGCAGAGCCAAGCAGCCAGGAATGATAACATGTTCCTGCCTGCTGGCTCCATCACTGTGTGCAGGTAGACCTTCCTTTAGAACTTACAAGATGGGACATTCATGGCAAACAGGTTAACATGTCAGTTGGGGCTACTTCAGAGAGCTGGGGTTTGTGGTCAGATCAACCAGATCTTCAAATTTCCATGATAGTGGCACAAGGTCAGAAGCTAGCTGCCACTACAGGAGGAGATCCTGGCAATCTTGATATTGACATGGATACTTAAAAATACAGGGTCAGAGGACCCACTGGGCCTTCGGGAACACTGGTGGCACATACCACCACTTGGGATTCCTTGTTTAGAAGCTGGATTGTTCCTTGTGTTCAGCCTACTGGTCCTTTTGGTATCAGTCTTTCTAGTTTCAGTAAGAGAAATGAAAATCTCTTTTCTCCCTCCGTGAAGAGGTCAGAGCAAGAGGCTTCAATGATATGTCCCTATTTGAAATGTATTCCTATTTCAGAAGGAGTCTCTTTCGTTTTTTGTTTTTTTTTTTTAAAGATTTTTATTTATTTATTTGACAGACAGAGATCACAAGTAGGCAGAGAGGCAGGCAGAGAGAGAGAGGAGGAAGCAGGCTCCCTGCTGAGCAGAGAGCCCGATGCGGGGCTCGATCTCAGGACCCTGAGATCATGACCTGAGCTGAAGGCAGAGGATTAACCCGCTGAGCCACCCAGGTGCCCCAGAAGGAGTCTCTTTCATTTTAACTCGTGCTTTGGTTGATCTACAGAAACGAAGCTCTGTATTAGATACACAGCTATCAAGAATTTTTACTGTTTTGATAACTATAAAATGTAAGTCATGATTTTAATAAGAATATGTTTTCAAAAAACCACAGTGGCGTGTTTTTACGCCGCTACGAAATTGTGCTGTGAATTGTGTGGGCATCAGTCGGCTTCCTGCAGTATACAAATGACTCCAGAGAAGGCCTTTCATTAACTGTAACCACAGTTCTTGAACAGAGGCTGCCTTGGGTCCTTAAGGCTTTGGGACCTGACAGCACGGCTTGTCCATCAGTGTGGTTCACGGGTGCCTGGCCTTGAACAGTCGCTTCTTCTTTTGGTAGTTGGTTGATCTTGAGCAGGTTGCTAAACCTCACCCCCTGAAGTATTTACCAAATAGGGATTGAAAAATCTATGCCTGGTTAACCCTGAAATAACTTATTTAAATTATAGATTAAAATTTTATCTTAATTTCAATCTTTTACAAAATTTAAATTGTTTATGACTTTATTAAAAAGTTTTCATTTCTTTTTTTTTTTTAAAGATTTTATTTATTTATTTGACAGACAGAGATCACAAGTAGGCAGGAAGGCAGGTAGAGAGAGAGGGGGAAGCAGGCTCTCTGCTCCTGCTCCTCCCTCCCATTCTCTCTTTCTCTCTCTCTCTGAAATAAATAAAAAAATGTTTGGAAAAAAAAAACTGCTTTTTAAGTAAAAACAAGGTAAAAATACAAAAGATGTTTCTTTTTTTATCTTTAAATGGATTTCAAGAATTTTGAGTTTTGTTTTAAAAATAAAAAATAAACAAAAATGTCCAGAATACCGTTTTACTATATAAGCCAGTACAGAAATGAAAACTTTTTAGGAGTGCCTGGGTGGCTCAGTGGGTTAAGCCTCTGCCTTTGGCTCAGGTCATGATCTTAGGGTCCTGGGATCGAGCCCCTAATCAGGCTCTCTGCTCAGCAGGGAGTCTGCTTCCCCCTCTCTCTCTGCCTGCCTCTCTGCCTACTTGTAATCTCCATCTGTCAAATAAATAAATAAAATCTTAAAAAAGAAAGATTAAAAAAAAAAGAGTCAGATGCTTAACTGACTGAGCTACCCAGTGTTTTAATTTGGATAGCTGCCTTATGTGATACTTGATCTCTGTTATAATATATTTCAACTAAGAATGTTCAGCTTCTACATGAGAATCTGATGTCTGTATCATAGAAACAGATTCTAAAAGTTTATTTGATTTAGTTTCAGACACTCATTTTAGACACAGTATTTTAAAAATTCAGAATGCTCAGATTTGCAAAGCTCATCGCATGATATAATGCCTCCTTGCTGAACTTCGAGCATTTGGTCTCTAGAAGACTCTCAAGTGATAACTACTTAATGTGCTACCTCAAAAAAGAATTTCCAGTCGGAAGAAAATGCCACATAAAATGTTGAATAAAGCAAACAATGGGTGTTTAAATTAGTGATTATGGGGGCGCCTGGGTGGCTCAGTGGGTTAAAGCCTCTGCCTTCGGCTCAGGTCATGATCCCAGAGTCCTGGGATTGAGCCCTGCTTCCGGCTCTCTGCTCAGCAGGGAGCCTGCTTCCTTCTCTCTCTCTGCCTGACTCTCTGCCTACTTGTGACCTCTCTCTCTCTCTCTGTCAAATAAAAAAAAAAAAAAAATCTTTAAATTAGTGGTTATGGAGGCGTTGGCATGGCATTGTTCAAGGTGGCCTAGTGAAGACTATGTTCATTGTTGTACTTTCCCCTAAGGAAAAATTGTAGTCAGAGGGGATGGGATATTTAGAATAGAGTGAGGTCAGAAAACGCTCGATATTCAGCTTTGTGGATTCAACAGTGTGACATCTGGTCCCCTTTATAGTGGCTCTGGGTCTTCACTGCTTGCTGATGAATAACACTGAGAAGCCTTTCTGTGTAAGAAGACATTATATGAAAGCAGGCAGATCATACTGAAACCGTATGAAAGTGTACGAGATCATTCTAATGCTGGGTGTGAGTGCTTATCAGTGGTGTGTCCCTACTAAATTCTTTTCTTTATAAAGAATTGCTCACTTTAGTCAACACTTGTGGAACCTCTGATTCTGCAAGACCCCTGGGTTCTAGAGCATTTCTGATGGCATCCACACAGTGAATGTTGGTCCTCAGGGATGGGTGCTGGTTGGTGGAACATCCTCAGCGTGTGTGCATAGGAATCCTCCAGCCCATATGGGTCACTGAAATGCATGGGTATGGGTCGCTCTGGAGATTGTGGGCTTAAGGAGCCCAGTGAGAATTGAAGGAGAGGGTTAGAACAGATGACGCAGGCCTTTGTGTGCTCTGCTGAGGTGTTTTTATGGTTTCCTGAAGGTTGTGTGGAAACCTTGAGTGATCCAGTAGGAGATGGCTGTGGTGGTCCAGGAGATGACAGCATGGTGTTTGCATTAGAGAGGAGGTGAAGGGGCGCCTCGGTGGCTCAGTTGGTTAAGCGACTGCCTTCAGCTCAGGTCATGATCCTGGAGTCCTGGGATCAAGTCCCGCATTGGGCTCCCTTCTCAGTGGGGAGTCTGCTTCTCCCTCCGACCCTTACCCCTCTCATGCTCTCTCTCTGTCTCTCTCTCATTCTCTCTCTGTCTCTCTCAAATAAATAAAACCTTAAAAAAAAAAAGAAAAAAGAAAGAGAGAGGCGATGAAGATGCTGACAGATTTGATGTGACAGCAATGTAGCCAGACACGAAGGGAAACTGGGGGAGGATCTAAGAGCGAGGACTTGAGTATTTGGAACATGGAGTCTTGAGGACTTGGTGAGAAAGAGTTTTGTTTCCCTCCCTGGTGTCTGCTAAAGAACTTTGCAACATGCTTTTCTTTTTCCCATTGCAAAGTTAAAACAGCGTATTTCTTTAGGAAGGAATTTTATTTTATTTTTTTAAACTCCTTTTTTTTTTTTAAAGATTTTATTTATTTATTTGGTAGACAGAGATCACAAGTAAGCAGAGAGGCAGGCAGAGAGAGGGGAAGGGAAGCAGGCTCCCTGCTGATCAGAGAGCCCGATGCGGGGCTCGATCCCAGGACCCTGGGATCATGACCTGAGCCGAAGGCAGAGGCTTTAACCCACTGAGCCACCCATGCGCCCCTAGGAAGGAATTTTAAAGCTAAAACTCTGCTGTCTTCAATTTCTGCAGAGTAAAATAAAAATATCCATCAATGTGCTTTTGTGTCCTAAGGAACTGAATTTGTTCCCAACCTGTAATGAGCAGCTGATGCCAAACTTTTCAGTTTCTGCCTTGCATGGAAGAGTAAATTATAAAAATAATAAATGTATAAAATAATACCCAGCACTTGTTCCCACAGAAGATTCTTTTTCCTGATTTTAATCAGATTATATTGAAATTAAAGTATCATGTGACACTAAATACCGTTCTAATGCATATGCTTTCATATTATTCTGTGAGATTACTTTGTATTTCAAAAACTTTGTATTTCAAAAACTTTGTATTTCAAATAATGCTACAGCATATCTGCATTGTAAAGTATGTTTCCTACTTGGTAATTAAAAATTCTAAGCTTTAATGAGTTAACAGGAAACTTTGGATAGAATTTTGTTTTCCCGACTAATTTTTAAGGCTAAAATTTAAAAGAAAAACATTAAATTTAACTAGGCCAGAGAATATGGAACTCTTCATGTTGTAGAACCTTAAGTATTGGCTGTTGACACTGTTTTTTATTAACAGATACTCTTGTCTTACTCAGTAGACAATAGAAGTTTTTTTTTTTTTTTTTAAGATTTTATTTATTTATTTGACAGAGATCACAAGTAGGCAGGGAGGCAGGTGGGGAGGGGACGGGGGAAGCAGGCTCCCCCGGACCCTGGGATTATGACCCGAGCCAAAAGGCAGAGGCTTTAACCCACTGAGCCACCCAGGTGCCCCAGTAGGTAACAGAAGTTTACCACAGACTCTTTGGTAAATAAAGCAACTGCCCTCTTTCTCTTCATGTAACAAAAAAGTTTCCTTTTTAAAACGAAACTTCGGCTGGTAGTTGAAAGACAGTGACCCTCAGAAGCCACTTTTTATGACATGCTTTGACTTTTTCTTTGTCCTGAGATAAATAAATGAAGAAATCGTTTTGAAATTCATGAATATTTTAGTCCACATTGTTCAGCATTTATCAATAACTGGTATCTGGGGTAATAGTAAAAGAAATAAGCAGTTTTTATTTAAGTATCCTTTCAAGTGAGGGAAGAAAGACAATAGCTGTCTGAATAATAGTCCCTGTCCTTTCAGGTAAGACTGTGGAAAAGCAATGGGTCTGAAGTCTTTATAAAAAGTCTTTGTAACTGATGCCACCCGTTTAAGAAGACTGCTGAGACACATGCTCTTCAGTTTATTCCCTTTTGAAATCCCACAAAAACGATAGGATAGTCAATGCATAAACCCCCAAGGATTAAACAACAACAACAATGACAACCACAAGAAAAGAGACAAGAGCAGCCGTGTTTTGGTTCCTGAAAACAGATGGACTCTTAGCAACTATTTCAGGCAACCTGGGAAGGCTAACTCTAAGCAGGTACTGAGGAAAGCCAAGAAAGAACCAGATTTAAACCCTAGAACCTCTGGAAGGTGCAGGAAGTGATGACGTTGGAGTAAAAGTATGACTAAAAAAATTTTTGTGAAATCCGGTGTGAGAAGTGGAACCCAGACCCCCCCCGCCCCCGCCCTTCAGCACTACACAGCTGGATGGTACCCTGCTTCACCCAGCAGCAGGGAGAAATAAAAGGACTCCGGACCAAGAAAGCCAGGCCCAAGTGAGGGGGGGACTGTAGCATAGGAAATGAGGTGAGAGCTGACACCTTGAGGCCCCACTCTCCTTTTGGGATACTGGTCACCAGGTGTATGGATAGACTTCACTCTGTTTTTGTCAGATGGCAATTGGCATTAGTTTGAGTTAAGTAATATTTTAGAATTTTTATGAACACTATTTTTGTTTTTTTATTTTTAAAAATTTTTATTGTGTTTAAATACATTATTACTACAATTACCATTATTAAGATTCGTAGGAAGCCTCAAGTTGAAGATTACAGCACAAATATGTAAAGCCTCAAGCTTTGAAGAATATATCTTTTTAGCACTGTGGTAGGCAAATACTTACTCTGTCTCAATCTTAGTTCTTCCTCTCTCTAATGGGGACCATAGCTTATCTAGCCTCTTAGGGTTGGTATGAGAATTAAAGGAGATAATACTTAGCACCACAGTAGGTAAGCTCTCAAGGGGCAGTGATTTTGTTGATAATATCACTGTGCTTTTGATCCTCTTGCCTGGCACTCTGAAATGTGTCTGGATTTTTTATGTAATGACTTTTGAATGATGTCGCCTCTATATTTGCCTTTGCTGGCATTGTTCCAGGACTAGGTTAAAGGACAGGTCTTGTTTTACAGTATCTAGCACAGTGGTTTGCATGGGTTTGTTTTTAAAGGTTGTTGTGGCGTGTCTTAACGGCATTCTAACAACCACCTTCGTTTTGACGTTGAATGAAGTCCAGATAAATGGATTCTTCCCTCACCATAAAGTGTGAGCTGTTTGCTTCCTCTCAGCCTGGGGTTTGCCTTGCAAGCAGTCGATTCCTTGAACCAGTACTTCCAAACAGGCCCTGACATGCTCCAGCTGCCAATGAGGCCGTTCTCCTGGTTAGTTTTTGCAGACGTTTGGGGCTACTACATGCTTTTTTCCTTCTTGCTTTGCTTTTGCAAGTTCCAAGAGTCTGTGGATTCTGAGTTGTCACATGGAGATTTAAACTTGGACAATGCTCCTGCTTGGGACAGATGAAAGTGTTACCAAGCTTAGTCATTAGCTGTTATCAATCTTAAAGGAGGGGGTAGAGCTTTGGAAAAAGAAACAATGGCTGGGGTTTAGTTGCAGTATTTCATCTGCATCACATTTACAGCTGGAGATTTTGAAACATGACATGGACTTTTGACTCTGCCAGTTGTGAGTTAAACAAGCAGGACCACACAGTTTTTCTGGCCGATGGAAAAGATTTTAATGTAAACGTTGTGATCTAGCCAAGTTAAAGCTAGCACTTGATTTGAGCATGAGGAGGATGGTTGATGAATTACATTTCAAAAGCAAGCTCCGTTAAGCTTGCTGATTGCTCGTTTATTGTGAGATGTTGTCTTTAAATGCTCTGTGTTAATTATTAGCACCTGGGCATCAGTTCTGTATTTTTCCAGGGCTTTTCTTATTTCAGCTGATTTAATCCCTTATAGTGTCCTGGGGAGTGCTGTCATTTCTCTGCTTCACGTAAGGGGATTGAGACCCAAATCACGTGAATTGGCTTAAGGTCATTCACGTTTTTAAATGGAATTGAAACCAGTGACTTTATTTATTTATTTATTTTTTAGATTCTACAGTATACATTCCCCAAGACCACTGTTTCAGAACTACACATACATGTTAAGTGCAGTTGAGGTTTCAGTCTAAAGAACTAAATTTCAGTTTAGGCCTCTGCTAGGGATTCCCTATCTGGAAAATAATTAGGATTTGCTCTTTTTGGTGTCTACCACTAGACATAGAATGTGTTTAGACTCTTATCTCATATTTGAATGTCTTTGACCTCTGAGAATGTAGAGACCTTAAAAGCAAAGAGCATCTGGTTTTCTGACACTGCTCAGTGCATGGCCCATCATAGCTGTCATCTTGTCCTTTCCCTGTGGTCATCGTTCCAGTAAAGATATTGTCCAGTGTCTTGACCAGAGTCTCTGAATGTGGCTCTGTGGTTGACGTGTTGACAGTATGAGTTAATTGATTATGAAAGTGTCCTATAACTTATATCTTATCAGAAGCCCTAACATGCAACTATACAATTAAAATTAAAAAGACATCCAAATTGTTTATGTTAAAGTCCCAAACTGCTTTCACTATGATTTGGGGAAGAAAATGAAATGCATGTTTGGAAAGTGCTTTCAGATTTAAAAAAAAAAAAAAGAACTAAATAAATTCAGATTATTTGCTGCTGCTTTGTGAAAAGTCTAATGTTTTCAAAGTAAACTTTCATAGAAAATGAGTTTGCAAGTCCTTCTTAGGACTTAAATGAAAGAATTCTTTGTTCCTTAGGTGGTAATGTAAATACTGAGCAACCTTGCAGGAAAATATTTTAATTTTTAAAATGTCAACTTTGTGTAAAAGCTGTGAAAATATGATTTTATTAAAAAATCTGAAATCACTTTCTATATACTAAGTAGACAGGTGAATACTGTCTTAAATATTAATTCAGTATATTATTACCATATTCTTAGCCTATTTTTAAAGGATGTGGATTAAATCATACAACCCTTGCGACTTTAGATTTTATAAGCATGTTTATAGAAAAATTTCTTGAGGAAAATGTGTATCATGAATGGTATTTGTCAAAGGACCTAACTGATACTTTATCTATACAGTGTTTTCTTTGGATTTCAAAAAGGTTTCGGGAAATGATTTGAGTTTAGAAAAAAATTTGGTGGAAAGGTTCCATAGAAATGTCAAGATTGGCTAAGATTGACCTTGTCACTTGTGGGGGTTGCAAACAAAGGTCCCTTTGTAGCAAGAAAACTGTCTCTGTATCGGGAGTTCATTGGAATTTCTTTTCTAGCATAGAAAAGTGATATGAACGAGCAGAACAGGGCACAATAGCAGTGTTTGTGTTTATCTGCTGGAGTTGTCCCGTCCTGGAGCTCCTACTTCTGATTCTCTAGCATCTTGTGTATAGTCGATGGACAATGCTTCGTTATACGTATTTCTGTATATGTTTGTGCAATATATAGTTGTGCCATTTCTGTATATATTTGCGTATGTATGTAGACAGCTTTGAAAAATCTGCTAAGAAGAAGATATTCTCCAGGACATCTTCCACTCTCATAAGTTGAAATTTTACTTGAGGTCTATTCTATTGAAAAGAGAGCGGAAATGATTAAGCCACGAAATTATTTGCTAGGATTTCAGTAAGTAATGTGAAGTGAAAGATCCTTAAGAAAACTGTTTTTTAGAAGTCTCTAGTACAGATTTAGCGGCCTTTCTCTAATTTTTGGAGCATCTGGTAGGGCCATTTGAGAATTCATGTTTTGCAGGTTTTAAACCATACTAAATATCAATGAAGAGTTTGGTTTGCTTTGTGTCTGTGCCATCTGTAGGGATCACTGTATTAAAATGCCTTCGGTTGGACCCTTGCCCATCCCTTAATTTTTCTTTTTCAGTCTTTCTAGCCAATATCCAGTTTACTAACACAAAACTATTTTTGTTATCCGAATATAGTTTGATTAAGTTAGAACATCAGAATATCAGTTACTAATAAATCCAGAGATCAGGATGTCATTTTATTAACATTTCTGGGTGGTAGACACTAGGTGGTTCTGCTTTTTTGCTTATTAAGTATCCTTTTCAACTGAGAAAAACTGTTAAAACTGTGTTTAAACTGAAAATACTCTTCCCTTGCATATTTTTGAATAAAACATATTCCTTTGGACTCTTTCAAGACCCCTATGTTTGGAAGCTCAGAGGTTCAAACTGGAGAAATTTTGGCTTGCCTTTGTCCGTTTTATTGCAGACCTTCTTGGCGTGAACTGATTCCTAATTTTGAAGACCAGTTCTTATTGATCACACTTCTCTCTCCTGAGACTGGAGTAAGGAATGCTAATCTCATCTGTAGGCAGATCACTTCATCCTTCCACATATCAGCTGTTAAGTGAGTTTTCCATCAGCATGGAGCTCATGTTTATCAGACTAACTAAGGAATCTAAAACTGGGGCCCTGAGGTCCTTGTCTGCTTGGGAGTCTGTTATCACCAACTCACACTTGGAGAATTACTTATTCCTACCAGTGCTTTTGCTAGACGGTATATTCTTCTCGTGGTATGAATTTAGGAAAGTTGGTCTCACGAGGGTGGGCTTTGCAAACATTCCCTTAGGCTCAGGAGTCTGACTTCCATTAGGGCCTGGATGTGGTAAAAGACTGTTGGGGATGGTATGAAAAAATGTAGCTGTACACATTGCCAGTATTTTGTTTTTTAATGTGGGAAAGATTGACTAGAAGAAGTAAAGATGTGAATAACCTGCTAATAAGATAATATGTGAAAATGGTTTTCTGAGCATCAACATCCAAGCTATGAAAAACAGATGGGGCAGAGGGCCTTCTAAGCATAACTGCTTTCCTTTCCTCTGCAAACTGTTGAACACCATTTTTGATGAAAACGTGGCATAACATTTTGATTATCTTAGTGGATGTATTTCTTCTAACAAGCCTGGAATTCAGTTGTAGGCAAAGTGTGCCGAGGTAAAAGTTTAATTTGTCTAGAACTGCTTAGATCCATTTGAAATAACTGCTTTTCCCCTGTGAACTGTGTATGCCCTTGATAAGGGCTGGCTAGATGTGGATCCATCTGGAGGAGGCTACTCTGTTATAATCCAAGAAAGAGTAGCTGAGAGCCCCCCCGCCCCAATAATATGTATATATGGTGAAAAATTTAAATTCTGCCAATGGGTTTGTTGTAGCTTCCAGAAATGTTCTTTGCACATACAAGTATGATTTTTTTTTTTAATAGGATGGTAGCTTACTACACATGTCATTATGCACCAGTACCCATTTTCTTTTCTTTTAGTTTGTCAAACAGCCAGAGTCTTAACTGAAAAATAGGACTAGGTATTTTCTTTTTTCTTCCTATACTGCCCAAATAAGCCAGGGCTTCCTCTCTTTTTCTTCTACTTTAAATGAATGGTTCCATATGAGTTAATGGAATTTATTTTCTTGGGGAAATAGTCATTTCTGTGAATTTGAGATTTTTAAGCATTACATCTTCCTCTTTAATAAAATTTTTTATCAAAATATTGCTAGGATGAGATCTTTTTTCCCCCAGCATAATTTATAGAGCACCTACTCTGTACCAGATTTTGGGCTAGGCATTGGAAATGTAACAATAGATAGGACAGGCATAATTCCTGTCCTGGTCATCTGATGGGGTAAATACACATGGAACAGGCACCTGAGAAACAGAAACCTGAGAACCCCTCAAAGCAGGACTCAGGATGGCCCATGAACCAGCAAAGTGACTTTTCTAACCGTTAGTTACTCTTCCTTCCTCTTGCTCCCTTATCAATCTCCTAAGATTAATAGTCTTTAATAGATGTTTTAATTCACATATAATTCAATTTTGTCTTTAACTATATGTAGAAATACCATACTAGTCATATGTTGTTAATTATTTAATATTTGCAAGTAACTTCATTAAATGGGCAACTGATATATATAGAATGGGGCTTAGGAAACCAACATTTCTGTAATGTTATAAATTGATCGTTTAACTACAGTATGAAGATTTTATTTAAAGAAAAAAGAGAGCCTGGGTTGTCTCTGTCACAGTTCAAAATACTAAATATGCTTCTAGTTTGAATATATCATTCTTCAATTTCCTTACTTCTGAGTGATTTATAAATCTGGGGGATTTGGATACTGTCGGTTTATCTAGCTTAAGGAAAAGTCATCTGATTTATGCTTTATTAGAAACCCCTTTTATATCATGTTCTTAGATAATGTTCAGTTTTGTTAAGATTTCTGTAATTCTTTTTTTTTTTTTAAAGATTTTATTTATTTATTTGACAGAGATCACAAGCAGGCAGAGCAGCAGGCAGAGATAGAGCGGGAAGCAGAGAGCCTGATGAGGGCTTGATCCCAGGACCCCGAGACCACAACCCGAGCCAAAGGCAGAGGCCCAACCCACTGAGCCACCTGTTTTTTTAAACGTCCAGATGATTTATTTGAAGTAGGAAATAGACATTGTAAAACCTACCAATCATGTTTGATAATTAGCTTGACTAAGATCTAGGCTCACTTGCTATTAATCTGTGCCTCGTAGTAAATGCTGTGGTACCAGTGAGTTTGAGTAACACTTTTACTTTGTTTTGCGATTAATAAACCATTTCCCTGGACTTTTGGGCTTGAGGGTAAGCTTAGAGGCCATCTATCCCAGTCTGTAACTTAGAGTTTCCCAGGCCTCAGAGCTGATAAGAATCAGAGCTAAGTCTAGAACCCAGATTCTACCCTTGCTTGACTCATTGTTTTATAGGAGAGGCTGTTTCATTGTGTTTTTAATAAGTCATATATGCACATGACTTAAAAGTGCAAGCATTGTCAATGGTATGGACTTATGTACAGAGATGTCCTCCATGACCTCCTATCCCCATTGATTCTCTTACCCCCAACCCTCTTTTGCTGTGAAGGATGTCTTGTTTCTCCTGCCAGCATTTCTGCAAGCAAGTATATAGGCAAATATGAGTGGTTTCTTGCTGTCCCTCTTTTCCTAAGAGGTAGCATATTGACAAGATATACTGTCCTGCATCCTTTTTTCTCTCTTTGGGGTTTAGATTTAGGCTCTCTGAGAAGAGTCGGTGTGCCTACCAATCCCTCTGCATTTGCAGTTAGAACCAGGTTCCTATATTTAGCCTGACTCCATAGCATATGAGAAATTTGGGGGCTTAGCTCTGTAAAGAACATGTAGTGAAAAATTATTAGAAATGGAAAATAAAACTCAAGATGAAAAGTTACTAAAATTACTATTATGTGACCCAAGGAAGAGAAGGTTTGGTGAGTATGTATAAAGTACCTGAGTACTTTACAGATAAGAAGAGAAGGCTTAGCAGGAGGTAAGTTACTGCAGTCACCCAACCATTGGGTGTCTGGCTGGGGATTTGCACTCAGATTTGCCCATCAGTATCAGAATCTCTGTACTCTTGGCTGCTGTGGGAGCTTGGTATCTTTGTGAGTGACATGTTCAGTTGATACTCATTATTTGTGGATTCCATATTGGCAGATTGGCCTGCTACTCACTAAAATGTATTTGTAACCTAGAATTAATACTTGCTGTGCTTTTGCAGTCATTCAGACATGCAGTCTATTTAATGTCACATTTTTTTTGCATTTTTGTGGGCCTTTTGCTTGACGTTCTTGCTGTTTAAAATGTCATCCCCCTCCCCCCAAGATAAAGTGTGCAATTGCTATCTGGAGTTTCTACGTTCAAGAAGGCTGTCCTGTGCCTTATGGAGAAAATGCATGTGGTAGATAAGCTTTGTCAGGCATGAGTTGTGGTGCTATTGGCCACAAGTTCAATGCTAGGGAATTAATAATATTAAATGAAACATCTTTAAACAAAGACATACACAAAACAAGGTTATGTATTGATCAAATGATGAAAATGCAGTGACCAGAGGCTTAGAGGAAGCTAAGCCTGTATTTCCACGAGGAACAATGTTTTAGTATTTGCAAACTCAATGTTCACAGTAACTTTGCAGAACATAACTACCATGAATAATGAGAATCGACAATACACATAAACCTAAGTGGCCAGCTCCTTGCCAGCTCTAGTTGGGCTTATCTTTTCTTACCCTACCCTAAGTACATCAGGAGTAATTTCAATTGGATGTAAAAGAAAGGAAATTACATAGTAAAGAAATAATTCAGAACTACCAAGAACTGTGATTAAGATTTAATTGCTTGTTCTAAAACACTGTGAAGAGTGATACTTCTAGAATGTCGCTAAAGTCATCCTACAGTATGGCATGGTGACTAACCATGAGTGTCAACGGTTGGCCCAGGTTCTAGTTCCTGTTCTACCTCTGTGTGTGTGTCCTGTGTGACCTTGTGCAAGCTTTTTAACATCATCGTGCCTCAGGGTCCACATACATAAAATGGAGATAACAGTACCTGGTTCCTTGGGTTGTTGTGGAAATTAAATTAGTCAGTACATGAAAGGCAGAATAGTCACTGGTATTCAGTGAGTGGTCTTTAAATTATTGGGATAATTGGGCCTTCTCATCTGCCCAGGATAATTTCAGTTGTTCAGGAGTACTTATTAATTGCCCCATTTCACTCTCAAAAGGTTTCTCAATTTGGAGGATAAATTAGGCATCGATGCTAGCCAGCTGTGAGGGTGATTCTTCATTATCAGATAACCCCTAATCAGTGACTACTTCTATAAATACAAGCTGGGATGATTATTTTCTTTTTTCCTCCTCAAGAGCTAGGGTGAAAACTTCCGTCTCCTAGTTTTGGAGGGCTGCTAGGGGAGAAGAATTGGAAGAGGAACATGGTGAGTATTCAGGTGTGGGCAGGAAGGTGTGTGACTTTTAGTCATTTTGCTTCCTGCTCTCTGAAAAAGAGTAGCCTGGAGTCTACTAGTTCTGGTTAGAGAGTGAGGTCTTTCCCATGGGGCAGCTCTTTCTCCAGTAGCCAGGAAGGACTTGGGGGAAACACGATCTGTCGAGGGATCTAAGAGATCATGGTGGGTTAAGAAGCTTGCATAAAACTCATCTTAACTTTTAACCATGTGAGAAGAGTCAGGGTGCCTGTGGACTCCATTGATGGAAGTATGAACCAGGGGCTGATGTCAGTGCTCCTGAAGGTTAATGCCAAGGACCCTCCTTCCTCTGGAGATCTTTAGAAAGAGCATTATAAACCCTTCTAGCTAGGATGCTGTAAATATACCCTGAAACAAAGGAATAGAGATCGAGTGATAAGCTTTCAGGCGTCCCTCTTCACTTAGCTCATTCACTACTGTTGTTTTAATGTACTTTATTTTTTAGAATAATTTTAGGTTACAGCAAAATTGAGTGGAAAGTACAGAGATTTCCCAGATACTCCCTGACCTCCCACAAACCCAGCCTCCCTCACCATCAATACCTTCCTCTAGAGTGGTACCCTTTTGACTCTTCAGCCTTTCCTTGACCCATCATTTCACTAAAAATCTTAGTTTATTTTTATTTTTTTTAAAAGATTTTATTTATTTATTTGACAGGTGGAGACAAAAATCACAGGTAGGCAGAGAGGCAGGCAGAGAGAGAGAGGAGGAAGCAGGCTCCCCACTGAGCAGAGAGCCTGATGCAGGGCTCGATCCCAGGACCCCGGGATCATGACCTGAGCCGAAGGCAGAGGCTTTAACACACCGAGCCACCCAGGCGCCCCTGAAAATCTTAGTTTACATTAGGGTTCATTCTTGGTGTTGCACAATCTATGGGTTTTGACAAATGTTTAAGGACACACATCCACCATTATAGTATCATACAGGTTAGTTTCACTGGCCCACAAATCCCCTGTGTTCTATCTGTTCATCCCTTCCTCTCTCTCTCCAAGCCCCTGGAAACCACCGATCTTTTTGCTGTCTCCATAATTTTGCCTTTCACTGTAGTGTTGAGTTTTTAAGTGGTTATTTGTCCCACATGCCCTGTACCTTTTGAAGTGGCTGTAATGCCTGGAGAGGCACTGGTGAATAGACAGTTAGGTATGTAATTCTGGATTTGGCACGTTGATGCTTGGAAACATATTTGGGGGTGGTTGGCATTTAGAAGAAATTTCAGACAAGGGTGGCTGGGTGAGGTTAGTGGGGAAATGATGGAGGTAGAGAGGTGAATGCTGAGCACCAAGCCCTGGGACCTTCCAACGCTAAGAGACTGGGAAGATGGGAGAGGGGCCAGCAAAGGAGTCTGAGAAGGAGCAGCTGGTGGGGATAGGAGACCCAGGGGAATGGTATACTCCAGAAGCCAAGTGGCACCTAGCTTGTTTTTTTTTTTTTTTCTTTCTTTCTATATTTATAAAGGAAACAAATCAACATACCTTAAGAATGACTTCAATCTTGTGGTATCCTTTTGGGGATCCATATTTTGTACTGTGTCTGTGAGTTGCCAAGTTCTATACCAGAAGCACTGGCTGTAGGGTTACCTCACCGTGTGAGCCGTGAGTGAAGGCTGCACCTTCAGAACCCATTAGTCTCAGCATGGCTTTTCAGAGGATTATCAGAGTAATTGGCATTCCTGCCAAGTGGAGAAAGGAGGGATTGAGCCCTTCATTCAAAATGGCAAGATGCCCTTTAAGTTTCTCTGGGACAGTCGGACATAGGTGTTTCTTCCTTGTTTTATTTGTTTTCTGAATGCAAAGACAGGTCTTTAAAGACAGGCCAGCCTAAGATCCGGACACAGAGAACAGAGATCTTCCAAGTGGGAACGTTTTCATCCCCAAACTGCCTTTTTTACAGAATGAACCATCCAGTGTTTTTTGTTTGTTTGGTCATTTGTTAGTGATTTGATTTACATGACAATATTAGCTTTATAGAAGCATCTGTTGCAGAAATAAGGTACCTGTTTTTATAACTTCACATGTTGTTGTGTTAGGGATAGGCTCTGTTTTACTAATATTGACTTTGAAGTAAAGTGCTCATAAGGATCATAATTTAGCCCTTGTTTATACCGATTTTCACATACACAGTAGCCAAAATCAACATTTGAGAAAAATGGTTAAGGCTTTACGACACCGTTTACTTACCCTCAGAATGTCATGTGTTCAGCCAGGTGGTATTAATACCTAAATATGCCAGCGCAAGAGAATTTATTACTGAAGTTTCCGTGGATTCCTTTTCCCTCCTTGCCCAGCCCCTCTAAAAATTCATTATGGTCCTGCCTTGGACTTTTGCCAGCATGCTATAAATAATTGGATTTAGCTTCTCATCTGCTTTCTTCTGGTTCACATTATGAATATAAGTTGACAAGACTTTTCTACTGATTCTTGCTCAACAAGATTGCATTAAGGTTATGAAGAGATGGCTGAGTATAATTTTTCTTCCTTTCTTCCTTCTGTAATTGAAGTGTAAAAGTCCCCGATTAATTAGAGTTCTTACGGAACTGTTTTTTTTTCTGTTACTGCAATTTGCAAACTCCAAAGCCTTGATAATGCGGGACAAACATTTAATAACCATATATTTGTTAAAATTTGATGCTAATTGCAGGAATTAATTCTTCCTTACAGTTTAAATAATATTTTAAGGGTTGATAAAAGCTTGATTTCTTTCTTTTATGTTACTAGGAGAAACTTTTCAGCTATAGGGAACAATCCATAGATGTATAAAATGTTTAAGATTTTATTTGAGAGAGAGAGAGAGAGAGAGAGAGAGGGTGGGAGACAATGAGTGGGGGAGGGGCAGAGGGCGAATCAGGGAGCTCAAAAGGGAGCCTCACATGGGCTCTGTCATAGGATGCCTCTTGATCTGAGAATGCTGGGATCATGACCTGAGCTGAAGGCAGATGTTTAACTGACTGAGCCTCCCAGGTGTCCCCTATAGAACTATTTCTGATGAACAGTATATTGCTTTTCTTAGGAACTGAAAGAAAACCAGAGTTTGCAGAGGTTTTTATATTTTTCTACATATGTGGCCCTTGCAGTTTCCTGACAATAAGTCCCTAAAAACTCAGCTTCTAATCACCCATAAATTTGAGGCTCTAGGAATGGTAATTTCAGAAACCTTTTTGACCTGGATGGAAATTAGCATCTTCTCAAGTATCCTCTGGATGCTTTGTCATTGGGTGATGATAACACTAACCACCGGTTATTCCGTCCCATGTGCCAGGTGCTGCTGCGCTGAGTCCTTTCTCTATTTTGTGTTAAGTGATCCTTGGGACACTCTGTGTGGCAGATAGTATTATATCCTTTTTAGCAGGTGATAGAGAGGTTAAGTAAATTGCCAGAGTGGTAAGTACTCAGGTACTAAGTGATAAGCCAGAAATCAGACCAAAATCTGACGCTGGAGCCCTCTCAACAGGGGGAAAATTCAACTCCCTGCCTTGGCAGCCAGATGGCATGGCTGAATACAGCAGGGTAGGTATGAGATGGTTCTCGGTGGTGATGGAGTCACTGTTGACAGACACTGGGACTACTGTGGGAATTTGAGCTCAGTGTTGTGATCTGCTATTTCGAGGAGAGTGCGAAATCTGGATGTGTAGGTACAGTCTCTTGATTTTTAAATATTGGGAGCTAATTCTGTTTTTTTTTAAATACACATGTGTAGGACAGTTTCAACCCATCGGCCACCCGTCTGAGAGCTCTGATGCACATTTTGTTGATTTAAATTAGCCTGATAAAATCACTTGGCCTTGTGCCCATGCACAAAGTCACACTCTTGGAGTTCCCCAGAGACCTTCTTCATAAATTTAGCAGCATTGGAGGACAGAGGAAAGGGAAATATGTTTCAGTGTATTAGGGTACATGCTGTCACCAGGACTTAGGGAGATTAAGCATAAAGAATTTCAAGTTCGTTTCGGTCTAGTAGTATATAATTTGAGGCATTAAGGAAATACACTTGTATAATTTTCAATAGCCATGCTTATTGTTATTTTTCAGACTGTTACAATTCGATGGGCACTTGAAATAATACAACTTTGTCAAATTTTTGATAATAGAACGATCGGGTAGACTTGCCTTTTTTATGGTATTAACTTAGAAGTAAACACAGTGTCCATTGCCTTTCTTTTTAAAGAATAGGGAAATGTGTATACAGACACACACACACATAGTTGACTCTTGTGGACCTTGTATAAGCCGAGGGAGAAAAGGTAATGGGACCTGTTGTGTTGAATCACTGGAGGTCCAAGATGTAGTGTAGATACCCATGGCATGCAAGTCATGACCTACTGGTGAAGGGTCTCCTACCTAAAGTGCTCTCAGCCTCTACTTTTTCAAGAATTGAATTTTACTACCATTATCAAAGAGGAGAGGGTAAAGTTCCGGTTCTGAAAATCTAAGAAACTGTGATGACATCCCTTTCACCTTGTTTTAAAGGTCACTAGAAAAGGTGATGGTTAGATTTTTTGACCCCTGTCCTTGCACCTGCAGCTACACTTAAACCATTTGAGTCTGACTTGGCTCAGCACATAGAGCTTGGGGTAGGGAAACTGGATCCTAAGGTTATGTTGCCTGTTGGAGAGGGAGGACAAGCATTCATTCATATGTCTATTAACTTTCCCAGGCAATAAAATAATTCCCTCTTTTTCTTTTATCTTCAAGCTGACCTTAAACAAGAACAGAAATACTTAAGGAATTAATATACAGAGACCTGAACATTTATAAAAGAAAAGCCTTCATGAAATTATGTTTTTCAAAAGTCTTGAGTTCATTTAAAGTTCCTAGGGATAGGGGTGCCTGGGTGGCTGAATGGTTAAACCTCTGCCTTGGGCTCAGGTCATGATCTCAGGGTCCTGGGATCGAGCCTGGCATCGGGCTCTCTGTCAGCAGGAAGCCTGCTTCCCCCTTCCCCTCTGCCTGCCTCTCTTGCCTACTTGTGATCTCTCTCTCTCTCTCTCTGTCAAATAAATAAATAATCTTTAAAAAAATAAAATTTCTAGAGATAACAGTAAATTCGGCATTGGTTATTTAACATATTGCCGATTGATAATAATAATAAAACCTCCATATGATTTTTTTGTTTCAGAGACCACTTCTCATGGAACAATGTTCTATAGCCAAAAGATGGTTTTTTAGTTTGCCAAAAATAATTTTTTTCTACCATATGTTTTGTTTAGTTTTGTTTTAGAAAGAAACCAGTGGATAATTATTTTGCATAGCTATGATGAGTTCTAAGGAAGGCCCCTAGAAAAGGTACAACAGCTTAATGGAAAGATTAAGACCACTTGGAAACTGTGAAGCACCGTGAAGAACTTAACTAGAAGGTCTAGTTAAGCTCTCAGGTGTGATAGCAGATGATAATTCTGTAGTTGAAATTGACGTTGGCTTCGTTAGCACAGGTGCCAAGGCATCTTCATTTTCTGATGCATTACAGAAACTAGAGAAGCTGCTGACAACTTGTGTGGTGGGTCGCTTGCTGCAGCAGGACCTGGGTCCTGATGTCCTGCTCTCCAGTTCTCCAGTAGCACACCCCATCCCTCCCATGGGGGTAGCCACTTGTATTCCTTTGGAGTAGAGATTATCACCCTACAAAGGGATCACAGTGCAGCTTTCCCTTGAGTAGACTACAAAGAGGCAGTTTCTTTAGTTTTTTTCTCAAATTTCTACAACTAGCTGAGAGCCGTCTCTGCTTCTATGGCAGGAAGGAAGGATGGAGAGTACGGTTGGGTGCTCCTCTTTGATGGACGAGGGACCAAATGCAAGTATATGCGTATATTGGCTGAAGTCCAGATTAAGTTTTATGCACGAGTTTCCACTACAGCTATTAAGATGTCAATAAAAAAGAAAGAAGGCTAGAGGATGACAGACTCCCTACAAACTGTAAGAGGTTAGCTTGCTCCGGTCCAGCCATTGGGTATGCTGGCGAATGACCTAGTTGTGGTGATCTTGTGCAAGCATTGTGCAAGCAATGCATTGTGCAAGCAATGCAAGAAGATTTTGCAGGACCTTGTCCTTCCATAGTATGTAGGTGGGTGCAGGCATGTAGGCTGGCTTTGTAGAGTGGCTCAGAGAGCTGTTTGGGAAGGAACCAAGAAGAGGTATGCATCCATGGGCCGTTCTTAGAGGGAGTTGTGTGGTTAGAAGCCAACAGTTAGAAATCTGGTTTGGACAGCTGGGTCCCATCAGTGGTTTAGAAGGAGATGATGGGACCAGAGTTTTTAGAAGGAATTTTGGTAGGTTCTTAAAAGTGGATTGAAGCAGGGGAAAAAAGAGGGGAGGGGAGGTATGGAGGTATCATGAAGAGGAAAATACCATTGCAGAAGTTTGTTTTGGGGCCAGCGTTGTGGTAGGGAAATAAGAGGAGGGGGTGCATCCATAAAAGAGAACACAAACACTGGTGAAATGTGACTGCGCACAGTTTATAAATTACTGCCTGGCAGCAGCATATGTAGATTTAAGACGTGCACATACTATAGACATTTCTCTAAAGGAATAGACAATGTGCCTTGTAATCCTCAATTTAGCATTATTAAAGAGAGTAAGCATCTTGGTTGTGATCAAATGCTAGGTAAAATTTTTGGAACATTTGGACTCTCTGGACGAAACGCCATCACTGGACCTCTCTGAAAGTCTTATGGGAGGGTGTAAAAGCAAACTTTTCTTTGTTTTTTATAAATGAAACCATTATCCCCTCTCACTGGGCAGTCTTGTCTGGTGAGGGAGCAGAAGGCTAACAGTTGTTACTTGGGTCAAAGTCCTGTGCAAGTGGGGCACGACTGCTTTGGTGTGGACATACTGTGGATATACTGTGTCCAACTGCCTGGTGTGCCTGGGGAGATTTTGGCTAGGTTCCCTTCTCAGTGACCCTACAGAGATGCTTAACATTCCCACATCTCTCAGCCCTTTGGATCTGTGGAGTGGTTTCAGATTTGTGTTCCATGAGGTCTGGAATTCCTTAAAGGCACGTTAGGCTTGGCCAGTTTGGGTGTCAGGGAAACCAAACAACTGGACTCTGGGTGTCCAGACCTGCCTCAACCAGGACAGCTCACTTATGTTGTTTAAATCCCTGAATTTTCAGAAGAGTCACTTAAAAAGAGACCAAACACATACAAAATCACTCTCTGGGAAAGTAGGAAAAGACAGTGCTTTAGACATAAATGAAATTAATGGACATCACCTTTTACCCCTTCTGTCCATTTCTCAGCTGTTGCCCCTTTGATTAAAGAGCTTTATTGAGAGAACAATTCACATACTGTACAAATGATCTGTTTGAGTTGTGTAATTTGGCGGTTTTTAGTACATTCACAGGTTGAACAAAGATCACCACAATCCATCCTGCAACACTTTCATCACCTCAGAAAGAAAGGCTGTATTCGCTAGCTCCCACCTCTCATTTTACCCTAGACTTCCGCATCTCTAGACAAGCGTTGATCACTTTGTTTCTATGGATCTGACTCTTCTGGACACTCCCTGTTAAAAGAATCATATAATATGTGGTCTTTTGTGACAGCTTCTCTCACCTAATGTAATGTGTAATCTTTCTGTGTCAGCTGTTTTCATTATACAAAGCCAGTGGTTCCTAAACTCCTTAGCATCATGGACTCCTTTAAAAGTCTACCATTCACAAACCCTGGCGTCCACCACCATAGTCCCTAGGCACGGACTGCGAGTTCCCATCTTTGCTCATACCATTCATTCCCTCACTTGCCCATCTCCCTCCTCTTTTCTGGCAGTTACCTAATACAAGGCTCTTACCTTTTTTGAAGTGTCTTTGGGGGGACTTAAAAGAGAAAGTGTTTTGTTCTGTTTTTTATCAGTGTTGTTAGTACTTGCTTGTACAGTTCTCCAGTAGGCCCTGAAGGAGTAGAGCAGGGAGAGCTCACCTCCCTAGGAGCTAGGGGATTTTTGTTGGAATTACCCTGGGCTGTGTGTTCTGTGGGTCTAAAGTAGAGCCTGGCACATAATAGGTGTTCAGTGAATAGTTAATGAATGAGTAGGAGAGGGAGCTGGGTCTCGCACCTTCTATTTTCTGGAAGTGATGAAGCTCTGAAGTCAGGCCCATGAGTAATAGAGGGGCCTTTGAACAGATACTGGATATTAGATATTGGAGAAGGAACAGAGATTAGACCCTCTCTTCCATCTCTAAAGCCAACTGCATCATGTTTTCTTTTCTCTCAGACTTCTGCTTCCATCCTTACCTCTTCTTTCTGATCCTAATCTTCCTATCTTCTGCTTAGAGGGACCCTTATCATTGCACTGGGCCTGGATAAGCCAGGATGACTTCCCATTTCAAGAGCCTTAATCACATCTGCAAAGTCATTTTAGCATGTAAAGGGACATGGACATCTTCGGGGACCATGATTCAGCCTGCCACAGGGCGCCCTACACAGAAACACAGTGCCTTTTGTGTTTTTGTCAAATATGCCTGTGCCTTGCCTAGCTTAAAGCCTCTTAATTCTGACATGATTTCTGATAGTGTAAAGTAAGTTTCTTAGTAGAAAGTGGTTAGTTTGCCCTCGTTCGTTGCTTTCCCCTTTATAACTCACGGAAGAGGTACCAAAGCGTAGTAGGACCTCAAAAGGACCGATTAGATCCTCCTCTAATTTTGTCATTGCTAAGTACCTATTAATTTTTTTTAAGTTATTGAGAACGTGCATATCTGTGATTTTGAGCCTTTTTGGTGGATGGCAGGATTAGATTATTCCTGCCCACCCACCCAGACTTAATTGATGGAAATATAGGAGCTGTGCTTACTGTCCTTGAACAGAGTGGACTGGAAAAGCAAGACCGCTTACTGGCATTATTTAAAAGATCTGTGAGTTCTAGGCATTCCTATTGGAGGGAAAGGCATTTGTTGCACTTTAAATGATAATTAATGTTAATGAACGTGTACCATGTGCCAGACCATGTTGTAACCACTTAACATGTTTTAATTCATTCAGTCATCATGAGAACCCGCATGAGGTCATACCATTATTATTCCCATTTTACAAATGAGGAAATAGGACTTGCTGATGTTGGGCAAGTTGCCTAAGGTTACACCACTAATAAAAGAGAGAATCGGCATTTGAACCTCGGCCATTTGGCTCCTGAGCCTGCACACGTGTTCCAGAGGTGCATTGTGATGGTACACACTTAGCCTTGTTACAATATGTGTGAAATTGACTTTATCTGGAAGTGTACTCACTTACAGCTATTACTGTCTAATAGAGTTTACTTGTGAGATAAGAGATCATAGTTCCCCAATACTGGGAAAAAGCAGGAACCCAGGTCTTTGGTATTGAGATGGTGATTTGGAGGCTAATGATCTCACCATCCATCTTTTTGTTCCTTCAGGCTCCCCTCCGTTTGCCCCCTCCCTTTACCCTCCCCCCTTTCCCCCACCCCGGAATGTTTCCCTCTTTGCTGTGTTGCTGGTGGTCTTTCTGGGGCTGATTACTGTGTGTGGCAGGACTGAAGATTGACCCGATCTTCTCCATTCAGTTGTTGTTTTGTTTTAGTAAATGAAGAAACAGATTTATCATGATCTAAAATCCACTTACAGCCAGGATGACAATTTGTTTATCCCATAGATCCTGTTCTTTGGATATTTTGCTAACCAGTGCTAATACCATCTAAAAGGAAAGCATTTTAAAAGTCCTTGATGAAAGTTGGAGAGGGCTGTGGGAAGGGGGTGGGGGTGGGGACTGGAGCCAGCTGCTGCATAAACTGGAACAGGTTTGAAAAATGTCAGAAAGGATATGAAATTCTATTTCCCTTGCATAGACAAGCAGCATATTTCTTTTTCTAAATTGTGCCTTAATTGTTTTTCTTTTTGATGAAATTGATGGGAGCCATAGGAAGTATCTCTTACTTGAGGAGGACAACTTTTGGGGGCATGGTTAATAAAGAAAAACAGAGATGCAGAGATGTGGGGTTTACTTTAAATGTTCTTTGCGGATTGAATTCTGATTGAAATACTGTGGGCACCACCTAAAAGGATCTGGAAATAGTGCCTGAAGAGAAATGTGTTCTTTTGTATGCTGGTTTTATTCCAGAATGACCAACCCACAATAGGAAAGGAGGCTTCAGCACGAAGACTGTTTTGTTTTACTTGACTTTGTTCCAGTATTCTATAAATTTATTCTCGGTGCTATTTCCCAGCAGCCACCAGAAATCCACGTTTTCCCGGTTTGTTTATAATTGATAATTTATATTCCTAACTGCATCCACAAAAGGCCCAAGGCAACTTACAGTAAATGACATGTTTGAGTGGGAAATGAGTGTGGCCGTTTAAGTGGGAAATAGAAGACCGGGTAGTGACCCATGTGCTCAGGTACCTCTCCTGCTGGCGTTACTAGGAGCGAGGGTTAAACACAGTAATATTCTTCCAGGTGGCCACGGTAAAAGGGTCACAGAATTGGTTATGTAACTGTCATCTAATAAAAGGAAACAGTTCCTCAGAAGTCATAAATCTTAACTAGGTTTTGAGTTTTCAAAGGATTTTTGCCAGGCCTTGGATTAGAGGAATTACCCCTGAAGTTACAAGCCCAGGATCTCAGATGCTGTGTAAAGAGCGTAAACACGCATGCGCCATGCGATATTTGCCGACCTGCAAAGCTGTTCGGAGCCACCTCGCCCCAACCCACCCATGCCACGAGCACCCAGGTAGTTTAATGTAGTTATTAAAGCACACCTGGTGGGTACTTGCTTCATATTGTCACAGGCTGTTGCTCTCCTTGGAAGGTGGCACTTTAACAAAGGGGGAAGAGGGAAGGGCAGGCATCTAGTATTGATTCATTTGGCACATTTATTGAGTGCTTATTCTTTGCTAGGTTCCTGCAGATTCAGTGGTGAACCAGGCATACTTGATCTCCGTCCGCATGGCCATATATAAAATTGGGGGGTGATTTTCCATTGTGTGGAAATTAACAGTTGTGTTCAAATAAAACAAAAATTAAAAACTGTAAAGCGGTCCATAATAAGTCAGGGCATCACAGGCCCATTCATACAGCAGCATTCCTCTCTTCTAAGGATCTTTGGATAAGGGCACTGGCTGATGCTTTCTGTCCTTCATTAGCATGTGACCCTCATTCTGGGAGAATTACAATAGGGATGGATGCACGTGAGTAGCACCGAAACAAGAGGATCTAGCATGCAGTCAGTCACCATGGGAACAAGCCCCTTTTCCTCCAATATATTTTTGTGAAGCAGATTCAGATGGTAACTACTTTAAATTCTCATTTTTAAGTGAAAATAGTCTAATGACATTAAAAATGCAGGAACTTTTAAAATACTGTTTTCCTATCTTGGTGTGGTCCTGTTTCTTTTCCTTTGAGTATGTACATTACCAGTGAGAGGAAGAACTAATTAAAGGGGGAGCCTTAGGGGACATAGAGGGGCATTGGGGGCACTTAGCTCCCTAGTCTCTCTTTGCCTTTCTCTTTCCTGGTCCCCAGCTCCACCCTCCTTTTTTTGGGATTTGCTAGGTACCTTGAGCTGAAGTTACCCAGGGGAGCAGGATTTAAACCCAAGCAAGCTCTGTGTTGTGTGGTATCTAGGGTAAGAAAACCCTTAGTTTCTTTCACCCCAGTCTCTTCTGTCCTATGCCTAGGCCGATCTTAGATGTTTTCATAGGATGATAAGCATCTCTTGACAAAAACCATCCTGGAGATTTTAAGGATCCAGCAGGAGGTATCAGAATGGGAGTTAGGGCTCCCAGAACATTTTTGTTTAGGATTTTTTTCATCTCACATTCCCAACCACTCTTAATTTCAACCCTTATCCTTTACCCATTCAGAGAGAAAATTTCAGAAGGAAAAGCTAAGTAGAACAGGGCAAGATACATCGTCTGCTGAGGAAGAAACAGCCTGAGACCTTGACCAGATCAGGATGTAGGGCAGTCTGACTGAGAAACAACAGCCTCCGTTTTTGCCAAATTAACACGTTTCCATCATTGCCTGTCTGGGGAAGCATTCATAGGTGAACTTCATCTTATTCATCGATTTTGACTGATCCCAAATGTCTACTTGGAGTGCAGACTCTGCCTCTGGGGAGAGGGTCACAGTTGGTCGGTGATGCCTGCCGTGCGTCTGTGGTCGTACTCTTGACCTGCACTGCTATCCCCAGTCCAGTGCAGTCGTAAAAGAAATCAATGCCGATCTTTTAGTGTCCACACAACCACCAATGCAAAGCCCCAAACAAGCCCCAGGTCTCACTTATCTACAGCAGAATATAAATTCATTTTTGGTAGAGTACAGAATGTTCTGTTGGTGCTCTGTTAGGAAAGTGTTTCCAGCAACAAATAGTTTCCTGCTACTTATCTGGAATATTTCTTTGTTTAGTGGAGATATTTTATTATATAACATCAACTTAGACATGTGAAACCTGCCTGGTATGTTACATGTCTCCAGCCCAAGTGAATATGACCCTCTCTGGTGGGAGACTGCAGCTGTTTCGATTGACAGCTTATTCAAGTGAGGTTGGAGTCCAAGAATGATTTGAGTTTGCTTTCGGCAGATGGATATTAATGAAGGAAAAGTACCTTGAAAGGATGCCATTCCAGGAAGGGCACAGGACAACGGTGATTATAACCAGATCCCTACTTTCTGGGCTTCTCCAGCTAGAGTGCAGAGTGCTTCTTAGACCAACTAGAATCCTCCCTAAATTGGGGGGGGGGGGTGGTCCAGCAGGTTTTTTAGAGTGTGGCTGGCACTGAACAGACTTGGACTGGACGCGGTCTCATTTTGGTGACCCTACTTGACAGGACTGTAAAAGGCTTTTGTGTCTTCATCAGCTGGTGACCCTCACTGTACCTGGCATCGTTCTAGGAATCCAATCATTGGTTAAAAAAAAAAAATACTCGTTCACTTGATTTATCAGTGATTAAAGCAAAGTAGAGACTGACCAGTTTGTGGGTGTTACATGTTTGGTAAAAGACCCGTAAAACAAAATTACTTGAACATGTTTCATCTTTAATTTTCTATTTCAAACACAAATTTGATTTATCACATCACATATTTGATTAATATGTTTCAGGTACTATGGCCAGTTTTTGGTCATACAATGGTTAGGGTCAGTACTTGAACAAAGAACACATGGTCCCTGTCCTCTAGACCTTGCTAAGAGAGACAAATATAAACACAATCATAATATAATTAGTTACGATGATAGTAGGGATACCAAAGGAGAAGTAGGGATTTATAAAGACGTGGAATGACCCAGCCCAGAGGGCCAGGGAAAGCTTCTTGAAGGAGATGGAATTTAATCCGAGACTTGAAAGATTGAGCCAGGGTTTGGTAGGGAAAGTGGAGGGCAGCTGGGCACAGCGGAGCAAGAAATGAATGACTCTGAGTTTTGCAGGGCACCTGTAAACCAGTGTTTGCTTCTAGTGTACCAGGCAGGACCAGAACACATCACTAGCCTTGGCTTTCCTGGTGGTCTCCCCTGGGGGCGCCCACAGCTCTTCCGCTGTCCTGTGGATCTGGCCACAGCATAAATCCACAGGGGTGGGGGGAGTTCTGACTATGCTGATGTGTACGATTTATGTGCTGAGATGATTTGACAGCTGGTCTTCTTGGAAAATACTACGGTGCTTTCTCAGCTCCAGCTGTAAGTCTTTTTGCTGGCTGTCTAGACCGAAGGATGGGCAGTGCTCATGGGCAAGTTCAGTGGGCATCTGTGCGCAGAAGCAGTAGGGGTGGTTTGAGCACAGGCGCTGGACTCAGGAAAGCCATGACTCTGGTTCAGATGGAGGCTCAGATGTTTTGAGTTTTGACTTAAGCTCTCTTAGCTTTGGTTTTTTCATCTCTAAAATGGGTCTAATAGTCATCTCAGGAAGTAGGCTTGAAGATTAAATTTAAAATGAGGCAGTATATGGGAAGCATATTGCACTGGGCTTGGTGATTGTACGTATCGATTGTTTGCTCCTTGATGTCTACCGCAGCCTGTCACCTTAAGCTAGACACATGGGAGGAGATTTCGCTGGTTGACTGATTGAATCACATTTGTTGTCTGTTTAATTCCTCTATAGATTGGTAGATTTACCCTACAGTCCTCAAGAGCTATCAGGAATACTCCTGTTTGACATGCCAGTCACAGTGCCAATGAACTTAATTCTTAATTCTTAATGATGGCTGTTAGTAAGGTATTGGGTACATGTATAGCTCAAATTTGTGTCTTTTCTACCCATTACAGAAGGGGAAACTAACAAAAGGACATGTGCCGATTATATCAGAAACAGCTGCCTCATTGGTGACTTTGTTTTTACCCCACAATGCAGTTCTGCATTTAAGACCATCACTTGCTAAAGCAGCCACAAAAAGCCTTGAGAATATGCAAAGAAGTTTTAGAAGAAAGTCTAGGAAGTCTTAGAGGAAAAAGAATACAGGCTATGATTAAGCTTTTCTACCATAGACTTGCTTTAAGTCCTCTAGAAGTTCCAACTCCTGAGAGGCAACCATGGTGTCCTTGGGGGTCTGACCATTCTCTGCACAACTGGGGAGCTACATGGGCAGCTCGCAATCATCTGAAACATGGGCATGATAGTGCTTGCCCTTGAGTCAACAGTCAAAAAGGGCTAACTTGGGTTTCTGATTAGGAAGCACTGTTTCCAGGAAGCCTCTTCTGGTACCTTAGAGGTTTCTCAAAATCTAGACTTTAATGATGAGAATAGAATTTTGGGGAGAAAAAAAGAGCGAAATATTGTATAACATTGTTTATAAAACATGATCATCTTGGTAATGCTACAGAAATGAAATAATGAAGGTATTGTCCCAGAAAAAAAAAAAAAAAAACCAAAAGAAAACAAACATTCACAGCACTGAAATATATTTCCATTAAAATGTTGTCCTTCAAGTAAGCCAAATTACTTCACGAACTCATTTAAATTTCATTGAGGGAACCAGAATGCTGTCACTTTGGCTTCAGGTTTGATTTGGATCTCCAGCATCTTTGGTTATTGAAATAATATCTCGTTCTTCAGTAATAACTTTTTTGGTCTTTTTGTAGCTCAGCTCACTTAGTAAAATATGCAAATTTGCCAAAATAACCAATAGATAATTTCACATAGGAAGCTTTAAATTATGTCTTAATTGTGCTAATGTCAAAATAAAAGATGGGTGGCTTGGTTTATATTATACTGAAGTAAGTAGCATAAACATATATTTCATTAGTGCTTTGTTTTTAATCTTGTACTTTGGCAAGGCTTTTACTGTGATAAATGAATTTTCCTTTTCATTGGGAAAAGCCAACTTACTGTTGTTTTTGGTTATGTAGTTGCATTCCTTCAGACTATAATAGTTAGTTAAAGACAAGAAACAGTAAGGGATATTTGCCTCTGAGACATTCATTTCTTAGATTTACATGGTAATGACCTTATGAATGGTTTCTTATTTTTTCAGTTTTCTTTGAACATTTTCCTGAAAGACACGTGGAGTTAAAATAATGAACAAATATTTTGCATTTATATGAAAACCAGCTAAAAGTGAACTAATCCTGACCACGTACTACCTAGATAGAACTCCTGTGGCTCTGAATTCTCACAGACATGTATTTTCTAGCTGTCCTTTTGATGTGTCCAAGGCAAAATTAAACTGTTCCTTCTCACGTTCCCTCACTCCTCCTAAATCCCTGTCTTTGTGATCAATGGCCCACCTTGCTGCTCAGTTGGAAATCTTGAATAGAAACCCCAGCATCTTCTTGACTTCCCATCTGATGATTTTTTTGTTGTTGTTGTTTTTGTGAACTTTTCCTCCAAATTGTTACCCTACTCTGTGTCTTCCCCCCCACCCCCCCACTGCCAGGCTTGATGTGCACATTAGCCGTTTCTTGGCCTACTTGTGGTCTGTCTTCTCCCCACTTGGACTCCATCCCTTCTCTGCCCCCAGAATTCTCTGATCAGATGATTGATTGTCTTCATCACCTCTAGTGGTTCCTATTGTCCACAGATGAAGACAAGCTCCTCAGCATACAGTCAAGCCTTTGCAGTCTGGCCCTGATCTACTTTTCAATCCTTATTCTCTGCCTTTGGTACTCCTGTGGTCAACACCTCAGCCTCACTGAATGCCAGTTTCCCGATTCGTTTCCCCTGCCCCTTTGTTCCCCCTAAAGCCATCCTCACACTTTTCCTCGCTCTCAGTCACCAGCCCTCTGGACTTTTCACTGGATGCCTCTGTTACAGGTCTTGTATTGTAATTAACGGGTGCCGTGCTTCCCATGGGCTACTCATCTATGCGTGCTGGGAAGGAAAGGATCATTTTCTTTTCTTTTTTTTTTTTTTTTTAAAGATTTTATTTATTTATTTGACAGAGATCACAAGTAGGAAGAGAGGCAGGTAGAGAGAGGGCGGGGGGAAGCAGGCTCCCCTCCAAGCAGAGAGCCCGATGTGGGGCTCGATCCCAGGACCCTGGGATCATGACCTGAGCCGAAGGCAGAGGCTTTAACCCACTGAGCCACCTAGGCACCCTGAAAGGATCATTTTCTATTCAACTTTCACTTAATGCAATAATCTCTTCTTGGCTTATAGCTCAGCTTCTTCTGTACTGATTCTTGGTATCATACTATCACTTCTGGATATATACTATTTTTGGCAGAGTCAGTGAGGTTAAAGTTCCACCTCCAGGTATATGGCCCCAAAGACTTGGAAACAAGGACTCAGACGGATGCTTGTGTGCAAATGTTCGTAACAGAATCATTTATTCACAATGGCCAAAGGGTAGAAACAGCCTAAGTGTCCATCAGCTGATGAATGGATAAGTTTAATATGATATACATACACAATAGAATATTATTCAGCCATAAAGGGAATAAAGTTCTGTTATATATGTCAGCATTTATTAACCTAGAAAACATTACCCACTAAGTGTAATAAGCCAGACAAAAGGCACAAATATCTTATGATTCCACGTATATAAGATATCTTGAGTAGGCAAATTCATAGAGATAGAAAGTAGATTAGAAGTAGTCAGAAGGCACCTGGGTGGCTTAGTCGGTTAAGTATCTGACAATTGATTTCAGCTCAGGCCATGATCTCAGGGTTCTGAGATTGAGCCCCATGTTGGGCTCCATACTGTGTGTGGAACCTGCTTGGGATTCTCAACCCCCTTCCCCCTCAGCCCCCCCCCCCCCCAAAGAAGTGATTAGTGGCTGAGGAGAACGGAAATGGAGCATTATTAGGTAAAGGGTATAGCATTTCTGTTGGAGGTGATGAAAATATTTTGGGAATAGTGGTGAAAGTTGTACAACATTATGAATATAATTAATGCTGTTGAATTAAAAATGGTTAAAATGGCAAATTTAATGTTACATATATTTTACCCCAATTAAAAACATACATAGTTCATGTAATTTAAAAAAAGATACTGACATCACCACCCTTAGGCACATATGTTCCAACATGTGGTTGTATGCAAACATGTTGTCTTTCTTTTTTTTTTTTTTTCTAAATTATTTTTATTAACATATAATGTATTATGTGCCCCAGGGGTACAGGTCTGTGAATCATCAGTCTTACACATTTCACAGCACTCACCATAGCACATACCCTCCCCAGTGTCTATAACCCCACCACCCTCTCCCAACCCCCCTCCCCCCAGCAACCCTCAGTTTGTTTTGTGAGATTAAGAGTCTCTTATGGTTTGTCTCCCTCCAGATCCCATCTTGTTTCATTTTTTCCTTCCCTACCCCCCAAACCCCCTCACTATATCTTCTATGTTTATCGGCCTTACCTTCACAATATAACACGGATTTCTTGGAAGTCAGGAACCCGTCTTTACAGAAAATATCTTTTAAGAAATGGCTTTTAAATATCCTTTAACAAACAGAGGTTTGGAGTAGGTTGTTTTTGCAATTGCTGAAACTTTAGGAGAGCATTTGATATTTTACGTGAATGTTAATATACTCAGCCTTGACAAAGTGATATGAAGCTGTTTTGGAACATAATTTGGTATTTCTGACCGACTATTTAGGAATTGTGCATATTAACCCTGATACCTTTGGAAGGAAAGCCAAATAACCCAGCCAAGTGTGCTTTAAGTTTTTTCTTTTGCTGTTTTCAACAAAGGGCTTGGATAATTAGGCTGATTACAACCTATGGATGGGAGTCCTACGTACTATTTTCCCTAAATCCTCCTTAAAGGAAAAAAAAAATTTTCTATACTTTGTCCAAACATAAATAATTTTACTCTTCTAGGAGTTAAGGTGTATTTCTTCATCTTTTAAGATCCTACGGAAATGCTAAAAAATAAAATTGGTAATGATGACAAACTAATAGTTTATACTGCAGTGTGTTTAATGTACATGTAAATATGTGAAATCGAAACCTCTTCAAATCTAGACTGTTTTATTGCTGAGTGCCAGGATATTTTTTGAAAATAACCGAGATGTAGATGTGAGAAGATGTTAGCTCATATTTACTGTTACTCATCTTGTGTAAATTTCGGTTGTCTCATTCACTGTCAGCCTTGAGGTTTGTATTTGGAATCCACCCAGCAAACTAGTCAGGAGTGATGATGTGATGAATGCTAAAAAGGTTATTGAAAACTCAATTCCTCATGGGGCGCCTGGGTGGCTTCCTCAGTTAAGCCTCTGCCTTCAATTTAGGGCATGATGGGGGTGGGGTGCTGGGATTGAACCCTGCATGGGCTCCCTGCTCAGTGGGGAGTGTGCTTCTCCCCCTGCCCCTCTTCCTCCCCATGTGCTCTCTTTCTCTTGCTCTCAGATAAATAAAATAAAATAAAATAAGAAAACTAAATTTCTCTTGTATGACTATTCCAGAGGTCAAAATTAGAAAACACTGTTAGTTTCACCTTCATTATACTTTTTTTGGAAGGTGCTTTGGCCACACGGTGAAAGTGCTTTCTAACAGATTTTCATATTCCTCCAAACATGGACAGTAAATGTGATCTAGGCAGTTTCATCTCAATTTTTACTGTGTATTTGAATTACCTGAAGATCTTGATAAAATGCAGGTTCGGACTGGGGGGATGGACATGGGTGGTGAGATTCTGCATTTCTAGTAAGCTCTTAGATGCCTGGTCTGTGGACTGCAATTTTGAGCAGCAATGCTCTGGGTGGAAACTTATTTCAAATATCTGATTTTGATGTGCTGTTAAAATTGGCTGCCCTCCAGGGCTGCTAGATAAAATACAGAGTGCTTGCTCAAGACGTCCCATTTACTATTTTACACATACGTGTACTACAAAATAATTCATTTATCTGAAATTTAATTTTCACTGGACTGGACACCAGATAGATAGATATAAACATACCCCAAATCTGGCAATTCTAAAATGTGATCTTAATAATTTCTGAATACAGTTAAATGTCAGCATATTATTAGATTTAAAATAATATGATTATTTTCAGAGAAAGGATGCAGAATTAGTTTTATTTCAGACTTTTTTTTTTCTTTTTTTGAGAGAGAAAGAGAGAGAGAGATCATGATTAAGCAGGAGAGGGGAAGTGGGAGAGGGAGAGAGAGAATCTTGAGCAGGCTCCATACTCAGTAGCATAGAGCCAGACACAGGACTCTATCTCAAGACTGTGAGATCATGACCTGAACCGAAATCAACAGTTGGACACTTAATTGCCTGAGCCACTCAGTTGCCCCTCTGACTTGTTTTTTCAGTACTTATTTAGATATTTTGCTCAGAGGCTTTTCAGTACAATCAAATATGGTAACATGACTGTACCCCCTCCAGTATCTAGGAAATTCTTGGAAAAAGAGTGAAATCTGTACATTCTAAAATATATCTGAAAGCACAGAAGTACCTATTATCAGTATTTTCAGTTGAACACTTGAAATAATAAGATGTTAATATGATAGATTTGAATTTAGACAATCTTTATAGTTTTTTCTTGTTATCTCTTCGAGTTGGTATTGTGTACTCCTGGTACTTTCAAATCCTGTATATAATGGTCTTTCATTTTCTTCAAGTGTATGTAAGAAAATGTAAATGCTTTTCTTTGTTTTTGCAGATTCTTTACAGAGTTGGAAGCAAGACATCAGAGTAATATCTTCATAGATGACATAAGTGACATTGTGGAAAAGCACACAGCCTCCACATTTGACCCATATGTGAAATACTGCACAAACGAAGTCTACCAACAACGCACACTACAGAAATTGTTGTAAGAGATGTTATTGAATGTTACGGTGAATAGCCTAACCTCGTTTTAATTAGGTCACATTGATTGAAATTAATTGATCTCTTACATCGTATTTAGAAATGCCTTCTGATGAGCTGTTTCCCAGTACTGCTTTCAGGGTGAGGGTGTTTGAATAGAAAAATCTGGTCTGTGGACAACTTTCTCTCTAAAGCAATTATGAAATTATGGCTTCTGTTACCGTTTTCCTTGTTGTTGTTTTAAATTGCTGTAAGACACAGAGTGACCATTATTCTAATCTTCCATTTTCCAAGCCATTAACTGGCCATTGAGTAGTTTGCCTGAGGCCAAGAGAGTATTTGAGTTGAACTAGTGCCTAGGATCCAGATTCTCTGCTCTTCTAATCTTCCTCCATTCAGGAGACAACACCATTAATTTTTTTTTAATAGGAATTGCTGATTTTCCCCTTCTGGGGACTTAGAAGTGAAGAGAGAAGGGAAGGTCTGAAGGAAAGCAAAAGAGACAAATGTTCTTAAAGACTTTAATTTGTGCAACAAAAAAGAATGATGCTTTAAAAATCCTTCCTCACCTTTTCCCCTTTGTCCTATTTAGGTTACTGAGAGTTTTGATATGATGTATATGTGTTTAGCCTTAAAAGTCAGTGATTGTCCTTAATGTCTTGTTTTATTTCTGAAGACTCTGCTTATCTCACATAGCTCTCTGTTTTCTAGGACAGTGTGAATTGCCATAAACTCAGTTTGGGGGCTGAAGGCTATTATCAATCACCCCCCCTCCCCATGGGTTGTGACATTTACGACCACAGCGTGGAGCTCTGGTCAGCTGCTACGCAATGTGTGAGCCCCTGTGGAGGGATTGGGGTTGGTGCAGAGAGAAACAGTGCACTGAAGTTTCCAAGTCCTTGGGAAGGGCTGATTGTGCCCCTTCTTCTCTCTCCACAACCTCATGAAACTCTTGTGTGGGCAGGGGGGAAAACCAACAGCTGGCAACCCCAAATGAGGTTTTTAAGTGCAAAACCAGTGTTGTTGGCACTGTTGACATTTGGTCTGGATAAGCCTTTGCTGTGGGTGCTGTCCTGTGCTTTGTAGCAGGTTTGATAGCATCTCTGGCCTCTGTGCACAAGATGCCCCTCACTCCAGTTGTGACAACCAAAGATGTTTCTAGATGTTGCCAGATGTTCTTAACAGCATAATCTCACCCCTTGCTTTTCTTAATCCCACACCTGTTCAGGAATCGCTGGTAACTGTAGAAGATGCAAATTACATATTTGAAAACAAAGCCTTGAGTTAGAGCTAAATTTCATTTTGTTTTCACCTTATTTTTCCGTATTTAGGAATGGTGACTAGGTACTCCTGTAACTTGATACCATTGCCTCTTCATTTGTTTACTTCCCACTTCTGTAAATTTCTAGCTCATACGTTTCTCATTGTTCATATTGATATCTTTAATGCCTATCTTATATCCAGTCGTTACTATAAAAGGTAGACAGGCCATCTGTCTCTATCATCGTTTGTTGATTTATATATTAAAAGATCCAATATATGAATTTATCAGAACATTTTATACAGGCATACCTAGTTTCGTTGTGCTTCACTTACCTCACCTTTAACAGAAGGTTGGTGGCAACTCTGCGTCGAACAAGTCTGTCGGCGCCATTTTTCCAACAACGTTTACTCACTTGGTGTCCCTGTCACATTTTAGTACTTCTCACAATATTTCAGACATTTTCATTATTATCATAGTTGTTACAGTGATCTGTGGTCAATGATTATGACTCACTGAGAGCTCAGGTGATGTTAGCATTTTTTAGTCACAAAGTGTGTTTTAATTAAGGTATGTGCATTGTTTTTAAGACATAATGCTCTTGCACATTTCAAAGACTGCATGACTTTTATACACACTGGGAAACCAAAAAATTCCCTTGACTTGCTTTATTGCAATATTTGCTTTATCGTAGTGGTCTGGAACCAAATCCACCATATCTTTGAGGTAGGCCTGGGATATGTTTTTACTTCTTAACTTGAGGAGGAAGTATTTTGAGTTTCTTCTTTCTTTGTTTCTTTTCAGAGCCACTAACCCATCTTTTAAGGAAGTACTGTCACGAATTGAGTCCCACGAAGACTGCAGGAACTTACCCATGATCTCCTTCCTCATTCTCCCCATGCAGAGGGTGACTCGCCTGCCCCTGCTGATGGACGTAAGACATGATCTAATGGCTCTTCCTTTGTGGGTAGCTGTGCTGCTATCAATCTGGTTAAGAAAATTATTCTTATTTCACTTAAATCAATGTACTATAGCTCTTCTTCAAATTCCTCCAACTAAATTTAAGTGTTGGAAAGTCTCACTGTGTCTAGTATCTTTGGAAATTACCTTCAACTTAGGCTTGTGTGGGCGCTCTGAAGATTTCAGATTACATCACTCACTTAACATTTTTTGAAATGGGAAAAATAATCGGCTTATTGAAGACAAGGGGCTTGGATTCCGTTTCCAGCTGAGCCATTAGGCATGTGAGCTTGGGCAAGTCACTTAACATCTTCACTTTTCTCAGATTAATCACCAAGATCCCATCCCTGGAGGGTTCCCAGAGGCTGTGGTGCTTCTGCTGCACGTGGGGATGAGACACTCTTCAGCACTAGAAAGGGTTGCTCAGTTGTTGAGCCTCTGCCTTCAGCTCAGGTCATGATCTTGGGGTCCTGGGATTGAGCCCCGCATCTGGCTCCCTGCTTGGCAGGAAGCCTGCTTCTCCCTCTCCAACCCCCACCCCCCCCCGCCCGCCGCTTATGTTCGCTCTCTTGCTGTGTTTCTGTCAAATGAATAAATAAAAATCTTAAAAAAAAGAAAAAAAAAAGAAGACATGCACTTGCCCTCATTTTCTATTGTACAAAGGAGGGTGAGGAAAGGCCAGTGTCCTTATTTTAGGAAACATTCATGAAGAAAACAAGGATTTGATTTTGAATGGTGGCAAGACATGCCTGGGGGCGTCGAGTAGAGACTGTCTGGTCTGAAATGCAGCTGGGAGGACAGCCCACAGCAGCAAAGATTGAGAGAAGAACCAGGTGGCCCGGCACAGCTCCCATCCGGCTGGTGGGCCAAATTGTGTCTTTTTGATCAAGTTAAAATATTTTGCCGTAGTTTTGCTTTAAAATTGGATCGTGATGTAAATGTCAGTTTTAATGTATTTGATTTTTGCATGTCAAAACACAGGATAAAAATACAGCAAAGAATTATGATTGAGTAAGGTTACAAGATAAATTCCATTTTCCATATTCCGTTATAAATTCACAAAGATTTCCTTAAAGCACTGACATTTTGCAGTGAGTAAAAGCATGTGATCCCAGTCACTTTGTTGGCTCTGCTGGCTGGTTGGGGGTGGGGGGCTGGTTGTTCCAGGATTCCCAACACCCCGCTGCTCTCCAGCTTCATCTCAGTTTACTACCTTCTATGTTTCCTTTGTGATTTTGGAACTTCTCTCCTTGTTAATATTGGGAAACTTGCAGAATTTTGAAAACTTAGTTCTCTGATTTTTTTTAAAATTTTATTTATTTGACAGACAGAGATCACAAGTAGGCAGAGAGGCAGGCAGGGAGAGAGGAGGAAGCAGGCTTCCCGCCGAGCAGAGAGCCTGATGTGGGGCTCGATCCCAGGACCCTGAGATCATGACCTGAGCCGAAGGCAGAGGCTTTAACCCACTGAGCCACCCAAGTGCCCCTGATTTTATTTTATTTTTTTTTTAAATCACATTTCTCATGTTTAAGGATAGAATGCAGCCAGGTTATCAAAACCAATTTTGCCTTAAAAAAGGTTTATTTGGGTGCCTGGGTGGCCCAGTGGGTTAAGCAGCTGCCTTCGGCTCAGGTCATGATCTCAGGGTCTTGGGATCGAGTCCCGCATCAGGCTCTCTGCTCAGCAGGGAGCCTGCTTCCCTCTCTCTCTCTCTCTGCCTGCCTCTCCGTCTACTTGTAATCTCTCTCTGTCAAATAAATAATCTTAAAAAAAAAAAAAAGGTTTATTTGTAGGTTCCCTCCACACTTGTTCCCTGACTTTCCCACTCTGCATCTTTGTTCACGTTGTCGTTGGCTATCCCTTCTCAGCTTTGTGACTAAAACAAACATGTCTTTCAGGCACTAGTTCTAATGATCCTTCTTTCACGAAGCCTTCCTCAGTGCCCTTCTGAGCAGATTGTCTTTTTCCCCATCTGAACACTCACAGCACCTTGAGAGAAGGGACTCTGATAAGGTAAACTTGGTGTGTGAGAAACCATTTGGCTTTTGGAGAAAGACGGATCTGGGCACAAATTCTGGCTCTCCCACTCACAGTATGATCGCTGGCAAACTGCCTAATTTCATCTGAAGCATAAGTGTAATAAGTTCTTGAGGGATTGGCATGGAAATGAACGAAGTAGTAAATGTTAAGCCTGACAATAATAGACAATCAGTGTTTCTTAACTAAATTCATGTATGTAGTGTTCAGACTTGTCCTGAGTCATGTAAATATGGTGAATTTTTCGAAGATACATTTGAGGAGCAGCTACTGTACTTTCTTCTATAAGATTTTATCAGCGGTAAAAAGTCACTAAAAAGTTTATTTTATGAGATTTCTAACACTTTCATAAAAATATGAAACTTTGATCTAGAGAAATACTATTTCAAATTTTGCTATTTTTTAAAAATGAGAAATGGGTACATTTCTTGCAATGTTATGAATGTTTAGGGTTCTTTTTCTTCCGATAATGTATTTTAGCCGTATTTCTTTAGATTCTGTTTTTGCTGTGATCTCTCAGCCTTCTGTATTTTCTCTGTTTAATTTTGAGAAAATTGCCTGAATAGATTGGGACTCATAGAATCTAACATACTGTATTGTACCATGTTGGAGGTTAATGCTGTGAATGGCCAGTGGGCTCAAAAGTTTTTGGGTCAGAGACACTTCTGAGATTGTGAATAAAGCTAGAGTCATTCTCCCTAGAAAATTCGGTATACACAAAATTTTACGTAAAATTGAAGTGTGCAAAGACAGCTTAGGACTCAGGATGCCAGCTTTTAGGGACATAAACCAGTATTTTTCATACTGCTTCTATGCACATTAGTGGGTTGTGAAATTGATTTTTGAACCATAAACAGTATTTATTTAAAAAGTGGAACAGAGGGATACCTGGGTGGCTCAGTCCATTGAGCATCTGCCTTCAGCTCATTGGGGAGCCTGCTTCTCCCTTTCCTCCCTGGTCCTGCTCTCTCAATATCTCTGCTGCTATCTGTGTCTCTTTCTCTCAGTAAATAAATATAATATTTTAAAAAGTGAAATAGAATAGAATGTATGGAAAGTGATATATACACAGTTCATAATGTGATTAAATATTATTTTATAAAAGACCTTTTTTCATTTTTATGTTCATGTGTCCTGGTTGCTAATGTAAATGGATCTCTTATAGTGGATCATAGTAAAAAATGTGAGAACCATTGACAAAAGTCCACAGATGGGACACTCTGCTTCTCACATAGTATTATGTAACAATCCTGAAACCTGACTTCCAGATTTGTATGTCTGGTACTAATGTACATTTAAGGTACCAGTTCCGAACTTACCTTCCATCTCTGTTTGATTCCTATTGCTGTAATCAGTTTCCCCAAATGTGAGAATCTGGCCACCTGGGCAGAATCTAAATGTACTTAAAGCATCATCTCTTCAATTTTGCTTCATTTGGAGAGTTAGTTAAACGTGTTGAGATGAACATTTTTAACAATTGAAATGATTCCATTGGCTTTGAATGGATATGGTTTCAAAAATTATTTGTATTCCCATTTACCTTGAATTAACCCTCTTTGAAGTCAATTTTAGCATTATAAAAATTGCAGTATAGCTATATCAAGAGAAAGAGAAGATCCAGCGGCCTGTTTTTCTTGATCTTTTTATTCAGTGATATTATCTACAAACATAGTTACTTTGAGTAACTTGCCCATAGTCAAATAGCTAGTAAGGGACAGAACTTGGATTTGAAACCTGGTTCCTCCACCTCTGAAGTCCATTCTCTTATTTAATCATTCCCTGGATTTACTTAGATCCTGTGCATTTAAAGACTGTTTCCTAGTTTTGTCATCAGATTTTAATGTAATCTTTATAGTCTTCCATAATGTAGTGTTCAGCATTGTTAAGTTTGCTATGAATAAGAGGATGTGGCTGGACCTTGATTTTATTTTACTTAATAAAATAAATTGATTTTTTTTTCTTTTCTTTTGCTTCACTGCAGACTATCTGTCAGAAAACACCGAAGGACTCTCCAAAGTATGAGGTCTGCAAAAGAGCCCTAAAGGAAGTGAGCAAGGTAACTGTTGAAAGCTACCTCGTCCCTCAGTAAACCCTTCAGTTTCTCAGAAGAGCACATATCTGGGTTTGATGCTGAGCATTGGGAGTTCTCAAAGCCATTCACATGGCATTCTTTAGGGAGCTGAGAAACAAAATAATGTTTGCTGTTCTCAAATGAAGTGAGTATTTTTATTGTTTTACATGGTGTTGCTGTAAGGGCCAATATAGATCTCATTTTCTTTTGGTGTCTGGATAGTCGTTTATTCATTCTTTCATTCATTAAACAGTTGTTTACTGAGTATCAACTACTGTGCCAGGCATGATGCCAGCCCCTGAAAATACAGTGATGTAGACTAGACGTAAGACAGTTGTGGTTAATGTCCTCATGCAACGTGCTGTATAAAGACGAAATCAGGTATTAAGTAAGAATTACAATAAAGAATGGGGAGTAACACGGTAGAGAAGGACACAGTGATGTTTTAGCTGAAACCTAAAGCAAGCTGAGTTCTGAACAAGGGCTTGGTGGGGAAAACAGTGTCTTGGGTATGTGTAGAAACCCAAAGGCAAGAAAAATATTTGGGGCATTTGAAGAACTGACATGTTCTTCATGTGGCTATAGAGCCCAGTCTAGGAAAGAATACTGGGAGGCCAATGTTAGGGAAGTGTGGACCTTGTCTTACGACGATGCAGAAGGTATAAATTCATGTGTTATAGTGGTGGCAGTGGGGGTGAGACCAGTTGTGAGGCTTTTGTATTGATTAGGCTAGAGGTGACAGTGGCCTTTATGGATGTATAGTAGGATGTAGAGAAGCGATGTATAATATTGGGAAGGTGCGCACAGAGATTGATTGGGTAAGTGTATTTAAGATCATGGAATATCAAGGAGTCAAGGAGTATGGTTGCTGGCTTGGGCAGCTAGATGGATGCTCTTATTTACCTTCACAATAGAAATATAGGGAGAAGTTGATGGGTTCCATTTTGGATATGTGACAATAAAAGTTCTTATAGAGTATTCAAGTTGGCTGAATAAACAGGCCAGGAGCTCATTGGAGAGACTGGAATTGGAGACGTGGATTTGGGAATCATGGGCGTGTGATGATTTCTGAAGCCGGGAGAGTAGATGAGATTACCCAGAAAGAGTGTATAAAGTAAGAAGAGTAGTGAGTCTGAGACACAACCATGAAGACCACCACCATCATTCATCTTGTTTAGGGAAAATGTACCCAAGAGAAGACTTAAAAAACGAAACATACCAGAGAAGGAGGAAGACCATAATGGCCTGGCGAATGGCAGATGATTTGGTGGAAGGATAGTGAGCCCAGTTGAGTGCTCCTGAAAGATAAAGTGAATAATGAGTGAAGTGTTTATGGGTTTATCATCAGGCGAGTTGTGTCCTGGCGCTGGTGGGCATGGAAGCTGGATTGCCGGGTGTTAAGGAATGAGTGGGAGATGTGGAGATGCTGCTGGCCAGCAAATGTAGCTGCTGTTTCAACACTGGGGCTGTGCATGGAGAGAGAGCTGCAGCTAAAAGGGAAGTGTGGGAATGTCTTTTTGTTTGTCCAAAGATTAGAGAAAACGTGGGTACATTTCAATGCCAATAGAAATGTTGAGCTGAGACCAAGCAGTAGGTGTAGCAGTCAATGAAGATACTGTGTGAGCTAGGCAGAGGGGGACAGAGACAATGGTAGCACCAGAAGTTTCCCAAACCACTTGTAGCTACCACACCACATTCATGTCTGGCACTTTTTTTTTTTTTTTAAAGATTTTATTTATTTATTTGACAGAGAGAGAGATCACAAGTAGGCATAGAGACAGGCAGAGAGAGAGGGGGGAAGCAGGCTTCCAGCCGAACAGAGAGCCCGATCCCAGGACCCTGAGATCATGACATGAGCTGAAGGCAGAGACTTAACCCACTGAGCCACCCAGGTTCCCCAAGTCTGGTACATTTTTGCGCCAGTTTCTGTGAGGTAGTTTTTCTTTCTTTCTCTCTTTCTTTCTTTCAAGACTTATTTATTTTAGACTGAAAGTGAGTTGGAGGGATGGCGGGAGAGGGAGAGAGAATGCTCCTGCAGACTCCTTGCTGAGCATGGAGCCCAACGTGGGGACTCAATCCCAAGACCCTGAGATCACGACACGAGCCGAAATCAAGAGTCGGCTGCTTGACCGAGTGAGCCACCCAGTGCCCCTGTACTGTTACTTTTGATCAACTCTGAGGTGACTCTGTTTTACGTATTCTCATCCTTGCCAATAGTACCTACAAAATCATGGGTTTGGTGAGTTAGTTATTATTCTAATATACATTTTTAAAAAGATTTTATTTATTTATTTATTTATTTGTCAGAGAGAGAGAGAGAGAGAGAGAGAGAGAGCGAGCGCACAAGCAGGCAGAGAGGCAGGCAGAGGCAGAGGGAGAAGCAGGCTCCCTGCCCAGCAAGGAGCCCGATGTGGGATTGGATCCCAGGACCCTGAGATCATGACCTGAGCCAAAGGCAGCGGCTTAACCCACTGAGCCACCCAGGCATCCCCTAATATACATCTTTATATTAAAAGTAAGTTTATCTGTGTCTTAGTTCATTCAGGCTGCTGTAACAAAATACCATAGACCGGGTGGCTTATAAGCGACAGAAATTTATTTCTCCTAGTCCTGGTGGTTGAAGAGTCCAAGGTCAAGGTCGGGTGAGGGGTCCTTTGGTGGGCGGCAGATTTTTTCTTAGAGCCTTATGGTAAAGGGGCTGAGGGCTTGGTAGAGCCTCTTTTATAACATTAACCATATCATTAGGGCTCTATCCTCATGCCTTTTTTTTTTTTTTTAAAGATTTTATTTATTTATATGACAGAGAGAGACACAGCGAGAGAGGGAACACAAGCAGGGGGAGTGGAAGAGAGAGAAGCAGGCTCCCTGCTAAGCAGGGAGCCCGATGTGGGGCTTGATCCCAGGACCCTGGGATCATGACCTGAGCTGAAGGCAGACACTTAACAACTGAGCCACCCAGGTGCCCCTACCCTCATGACTTTTAAAGCACCTCCCAAAGAACCCACTTCCGAATACCATCATCTTTGGGGTTTAGGATTTCACTATATGAATTGGAGGGATACAAAAATGAAACCATAACAATCTGTCAACTGCTAAAATTCACCTCTTGCCCCATCAGTGGTGTGCACATCCCACTTCGGGAAACACTAAGTGAAGAAACAGCCTGACAAATGTGAGGTGACCTTAGGTCCCACCACCAGTGGGTCTCTCCTCCAGGACCCCGCATCCTGTGCTGCCTTCCTGGAGGCGGTAGGTGGAGGGTCTTTAGGAGACGCTACTAATGAACTTCTAGCATTGAACTTGGAAGAAATTTTGTCAGATTTTACTTGGTTGTTACTGAGAAGCTGAAAAAGAATTCACACAGACGAGGAAAGAGGAAGGCTGTAGTAATTGTTGAATTGAGCTAGGAATGATATTTAGTGTTTTTCAAGAATTTCACACTGCAGTTAAACCACTACATTCCTTCAGGCATCTCTTGTTCACTGGATTTGACACTGGTAGTTGTAGGAAATGTGGGCAAAAATGTAATGCATCAGTGAATTGCCTTAATCTGATACTATAAGCATATAAAAGGCTCTCTGTGAAGAAATGCCCTTCTAGTGACTTGTTTTCTCTGCATTTCTTTCTCTCTCTTGAGCACAAGTTATGAACATCAGAATTATTTCTCGAGTCTCTTAGTGGTGTATGGTAACTAAAACCACTAATACAGCCAACTTAGGAATTAACTTCTTTTTCATTTGTCAAGGTTTCTGATGGGGTTTAAAGATTCTGGGAGAACAGTATCAGTACCTTCAACAAAAAGAGTGTATAAATAGAGCATTTGTTGTTCAAAATTAAAATGCAGAATTTCACTTGTTTGCTTTAGCTGAAAAGAAAAGAAAGTAGGAGTGTCTCTAGATAGTTACTCATTCTTGGAAAAAATGAGTAATATCTTTTCTGGTAATTAAAATGCTAATGAAATTTATTTGCATAGTATGAATAATATGTCACTGAAATTCTTCATACACATTGCTGAAGTGAATGTAAGTACTTACTGAATTTGGGGCCTTGGAAAGACTTACTGGCCTCATCGAACAACTCAAAAACAAGAAAGATGTTTCTGTTAAATAAAAATGTGTTTACTTCCCGATTTTCTGTTCACATGCTGGGGTGGAGCTACGGGGTGGGCGATTGCCAGGGAATCTCAAGTTCATCTGGTGCAGAGTGGCGTCTGAGGTTCAAGGAGTGGGAGGTTGGAGGGTGGGTGCCAGGGAAGTCTTTTCCTGCCCTCTTGCATTTACTCTCCTGAAGGGACTAACTGCTTTCATTCTCTCCTCATAAAAATGCTACTTCTGTTTGGAGATCTGTTAAGTTATAAGCTTTTCTCCCGGTAGTGAAATAGCCAATTCTCTTTAATCTTCTTCTGTAGCTTACTGGTTCCACCATTTGCAGAAAGGTAGGCATACATATTTGTTCCCCTGGAAAGATCCCTAAGCTATATCGTTACGCGAGGAACATTAAGTTGCAGAGCAATACAGATGGTGTAATGACATCTAGATAATCAAGTGTGTTGATGCTCGTAGCTATGTTACCGGTGTATAGTTACCAGTGTATAGAAATAGTCCCAGAATCATACACATTGAACTTTGAACTGTGTGGAAGGGAAAGATTCACAAGGTTTCTGTTTTCACTCTAAGTACTGCTTTAAGCTTTACAAAGGTATACTCTGAAAATAAACTAGTAACTGTACATTATAGAAAACTTGGAAAATTTAGGTAAGAGAAAATAAAATATATTGGTACTTTTGTCAAAAGTAATGACTGTTGGGTCACTTGGGTGACTTATTTGGTTAAGCATCTGCCTTTAGTTCAGGTCATGATCCCACGGTCCTGGGATAGAGCCTGACATTGGCCTCCCTGCTCAGCAGGGAGTCTGCTTCTCCCTCTCCACACCTTACCCCCTCCCTCCACCACAGCCCCATGCTCTCTCTTGCTATCTCTCTCTCAAATAAATAAATAAAATCTTTTTTTTTTTTTTAAGATTTTTTATTTATTTATTTGACAGAGAGAGATCTCAAGTAGACGGAGAGGCAGGCAGAGAGAGAGAGAGAGGGAAGCAGGCTTCTTGCTGATCAGAGAGCCCGATGTGGGACTCGATCCCAGGACCCTGAGATCATGACCTGAGCCGAAGGCAGCGGCCTAACCCACTGAGCCACCCAGGCGCCCAATAAATAAAATCTTAAAGAAAAAAAAGAGTAATGACTGTTGTCATTCTACTACGTATACTTCCAATGGGATGTCTAATCCAATACCAATATATGGTATAAACGTACCCAGAAAAATTGATTCTTATGGTACCCCTTTCACTTACTATTCTACTAGTACTGCCTGGAACATTGTCTTACATAAATGTGCTCATCTCATTATTTCTAAAGACCAGTTTCTAGAAGTGGGGTTATTGGGACAAAATTTAGGTATTTTTAAAGGCCCCCAAGTGCCTTCAAGAAAGGTTGCTCCCAAGTCCATGGCCACCAAAAGATATGTAAATGTCTTTCTGCACACTTCCCAGCATCAAATATTCATTTAATCTTTGTGAATGTGGGGTGCCTGGGTGGCTCAGTGGGTTAAAGCCTCTCTGCCTTTGGCTCGGGTCATGATCTCAGAGTCCTGGGATTGAGCCCCGGGTTGGGCTCTCTGCTTAGCAGGGAGCCTGCTTCCCCTCCTCCTTGTGATCTCTGTCTTTCAAATAAATAAACTCTTGAAAAAAAAAATCTTTGTGAATGCAATAGATTGAAAATATTTTAAATTTATATTTCTTTGTTAGAAGGTTTGAGCTTTTTTTTTTTTAAATAAATTTGGCTTAAAAAAAAAGTTAGAGAGTTGAATTTAATAAAGCTTTGACAGCTGCCGAAGGAAGGCATTATTTTAATATGCTGAGCCTGATTTTAATAAAAACACCGGAGCACACATTTGCAAACGAGTTCTTCTCCCTTTGAAATGGTCATTAAAATGGGCTCCACTGATGAGGCCATTGCTTAAGACATTTGGGGAATTTTCTTGTTTTTAATATGCTCTTTGAAACCTTGTCTTCTGTTGTGGTGGCTGACTCCATGGACTTTTGCTGATGAAATTGATATTTGGAAGTTTAGGATGTGAGATGATAACCCAAATTTAGTAATGCCATTTTCCCTTCTCATTTTAAAATAGGATAATTATAAAGGAACTGCTCCTCCACCCTGCCCCCACCCCCCTTTTTTTTAAGTGACTTACAAACTGTCTCTGAAGGCTGTTTAAAAACATTTGCTGCGTGTTCCTTGTGTTTTTAGGTGCTGGGCTGTGGGCACGAGGCTGACATATATGGAAATTTCACAATCTCTGCTCTCCATTCTCTTTTGGAGAGAAACTGTCCCAGATAAGTCCTGAGAGACAGGTAGGGGGTTATAAATCTAGATAAGAAGAAGTCGGTTGGACAGAGTGGATTGAAGGGCGTGTGGGCAGAGGGAATCACACATGCAAAAGGGCAAAGGCAAGATGGAATGTGGTGCTTTGACCAGAAATTTTGTAGGGCTGAGGTCCAGGATAAGAGCAGTTGCCAGATCATGGTGTTGCTAAGACCTAATTCTGAAAGCTCAGGGGAGCCTACTAGGGATTTTATAGCCCAGGCGTTTCATGATCAGATTTGAATTTACAAGCATTGATAGTGTTATCATCAGGATGTGTAAGGGTAGGGTAGGAGCAATGGATGGCAGAGAATAAGTAGGCCAATAATCCAGGGAAGGGGGGGTTTGGGCCCGAGTTCTGGGCACAAGGCAAAGGGAGGGAAATGTTAGAGAGGACAAAGGAGAAGGAGGCGACTGAGAGCAGTGAGTGCCAGGGTTTCGGACTGGGAAGGTGGATGATGCTGGAAGTAGTCACTGACCTAGAGGACACGGGGCCACAGGGAGGGGGTGATGAAGGGGGTGTGTAGGTTTGGTCATTCTCATTTTAGAGTTCGAGCTGCCTGTGGGCCATATAGGTAGTTGGTAGTTGGTGGTAGAACCCAGGGGACAGACCAAGTCCAGGAACATAGTTATGGGAGCTGTGAACATACTCCTCAAGAGAATTTGTGAAAATGTCTGGAGCCACGGCCACCTGGTTAGATTTCCTTTCAGCATACTTAATCCTTTCAGCATACTGCAGTTTCAGATTGCCCCTAACCCTAGGCCGGGTGTTTTCGGCCCTTGTTTGTGACCAGGTGTAGCCATCCGTCCCTGCATCGGTGGACTCTAGGTTCAGACTGAAAGATAAGCTGTAACTGAAGATAGGGGTACCCCCCAAATCTAGAAATCTATTAAGCAATCGGAAATCATTTAAGCGTCCATCAGTAGGGAATTGAACAAACACATTGGGGAAAGCCTGTGATTGTAGCATAAATTGCATCCTCTCTCTCCCCTGCTGAAAGCCTGCAAGTAACGCTTCTCTTTGCACTCAGAATGCAGTCCAGATGCGTTAAGAACTTGTGTGCTTTGACCCTGGCCTCTGTCCCTTCTTCGTGTGCCATCTTCCTTGTGTCAGGCTCTTTTCCTTTCTCAGGCACAGAATCACTTTACCATGATCAGCCCTTTGCTCGTGGTGTTCACTGTGCCCAGACCAATGCCAGGACCAGGTCTGGAAGGGTCTCAAGCCCAGAGCTTCTGTCTCCATGTGGGGTTCACCAGTCTCCCAGCACACAGATGTGTTCTTGTGCACCAACTTGGAAGCTCTCTGAAATTCACAGTCTGGGAATTTTTATGGAGGTTTCATTCTGTAGGCATGATTGATTCCATCATTGACGATTAGTGGTCAAGCCAATCACCAGCCTTCTCCCGTCCCCAGTAGTCTGGTTGGGGAGGGTCTGGCGGGACTGAAAGTTACAACCCTCTCTGTAATCACTTGGTTGGCTCCCCTGACAACCAGCCTTATCCTTAGGGGGTTTCTACAAGCTACCTCACTAAGGTAAATTCAGATGTGGTTGAAAGGGGCTTGTTAGGAATAGGAAGACACTCATTATGGCCTTGGAGCTTTTGGGAACTGGGAACAGAACTACTTATTATAACTAAAGATGCCCCCCTGGCTCTTAAATAGGAAGTTACAAGGGCTGAAGGGACTGTGTGCTGGGAACTAAAAACTAAGACCAAATAAATTTTTTATTATAAATCACAGGCCCCCACCAAAGGTCTTGGAATACATTCAGTTCCTAGGTAGTTCAGTAATTCTAGTTAAACTGAATTTCCCTTAGCTTGGCCATCCTTGAAAAATCATTGATCCTTGGGTTCCACCCAGAGCCTTCCCTCTTTTGGCACCCTGTGTATTGGTCACATGCTTTGCAGGTAGGACTCTGCTTAAAATTTGCCTTTGCAATTGGTAGTCTGCCCCAGCCTCGGGGATTTGGAAGTGGGGAGAGAGGAAAAGCTTGCCCTGAGGCTGGCTGAGGTTTCCCTGGGGAAGGAGAGGAGGAAGGACAAAGGAAAGGAGCAGAAGGTCAGAGACCAGACTGTGGGAGAGCCCTCAGAGCACATGTGTCCCGGAGACTTTTCAGGTTTTTTCCCCTCTGTCTTCACATCTTAATGACACCATCTATAACTGGGTACAATGTCTTCACTGTGTAAGACTGTGAGTTCTTTAACTGTCAGAAGTGAGTCTCTGGAGCTTTCCAAGTGCCACGAGAGATCTGCATTTGAAATTGAGATCCTGCGAGAGATCTGCATTTGAAATTGAGGTTTCTCTCCTTGACCTCTTAACCGCCCTTCTTCTTCTTTGTTCTCAGTTGGTTCGACTGTGCAATGAAGGAGCTCGGAAGATGGAAAGGACTGAAATGATGTACACAATTAACTCCCAGTTGGAATTTAAAATTAAGGTATTCTTGTGTTTCTTCATAAACAGATTTATTGCTGCTCTTGCTTAAATCTTATGTAAATAGAGACAGATAGTTGAGGGCAACAAAGTGCATAGGAATTTGCTTTTCAAAGAAGGGCCATAAATTGACTAGAGAGGGACCGGACTGGCTGAGGGCATTGCAGAAGCTCCAGGCAGCTCTGTTCCTGCTTATGGTCACCAGATAAAGTTGCCTTTCTCCAGGCCACAAGGTTAGGTTTATCTAACTAGCACATTCCCTCACCCTGTCTCCCTAAATTTAGGGAAAAGGGTAGTAAAAAAAAAAAAAAAGAAAAAAGAATTTTAGAATGGAAAGGTGATTTCATGACTATTCTCAAAGTGTCCTGCAAAACAAACAAAATCCATAAATTGTAGCACGTGTTCTCCTCAATTAGGTAAAGAACTCCTCTTCCAGTCTGGAAAAAAAGAAATTAGTGGAGAACAAAGAAAATTAGTGGAGTGTTCTTTTCAAATTTGTTTTTCTTCCATAATTCTTTTTTGGGTATGTGCTGCCTCTCACTGCTTGTCGATACTGTTTAGGAGTGGATGACAGGATGTGTAAAGAAGAAAATGACCGTTAATGGCAAATCTGCGTCATAGTCCTTTGTTGGCTCACAACTGAGTTCTACATGGATGTGGGCTCACACGATTGTGATTCGGTTGTATTTTGTAACTTGTAACTTTAATTAAGCAACTTAAAGTGACTAGTCGTATTTTTTCATAGTAAAAGTGCTCCTAAACTGTGTGGTAGATATCTGTGAAAGGGATCAGCATTTCATGGTCTTGTGTGGAGAGGAGATTCTCTGCCTTGCTGTTACGGTTGGAGGACCACTGGTTCAGTAGAGCTGTATGCTTTTATTTTATAAATGAGGAAAATAAAGTCCAGGGAATATTTAATTGTTAAAGGGGTCACTGGGCTAGTGGTGGTGGAATCAGGTGGAGGGGCCTGTGTCTTGACTTGAAGATCAGTGTAAACTCTCACCAGAACGTCCTGACTACAACGGTTGAGAGGCAGGAACATGACACATAATTCTTAGAATGGAAGATGATGTGTACTTGTGAAAAACAAATGCACATATGCAATTTGTCATAATGGCCTTCTACAGAAATTTATAGCCATTTCCAAACTCATCTTTCCTCCATCCCTCAAAGAGAAACTTGTCCTTCTCGGTAATTTGTTTCTAAGTATTTAGAAAATATACCTAGACATCAAAAGTTTTATCTCCTCCTTTTTGAACATTATAAATTCCTAACCATTTTGATTTTTAAAGATGATAAATCCCTTCCCTGATCATTTTTCTTTTTTTTTTTTCCTTCACTGAAAATCTGTTGGCTTTAGATATCTTTAAGCTCTGTTTCTCTAGAGCCCCAAATTAATTTGTAATTGAAAAATGGTTACCCCAAGGATCCTTTTTATTTTTATTTGTATTTAAAAATAAATGATTAACATCAACTGAGTTCATGAATTTTGGGTTTTTTTGTTTTCTTTTGGTTCAATGATTAAAATATTTACAAGCCTAAAGGAAGATATTCTATGTTTAGATTTACAATAAGACCCTTAATTCAGACTACTTAAGAATACGTAAAATCTGAGGATCTTATTTCCATAGCACTTTATGATCAACAGTGGACATTTTTATTCAGTTCATTTTAAAGACGAGAAGCTATAGCTGTGTGAAGAAGTCAAATTATTTGTCCAAGCACACGTGTTGCTTCAACAAATTCTGTGAGCACTTTCTCTGTGGAAGGCAGCCAGAAAACCAAAACCTGATCCCTGACCTCAGGAAACTTAACAGTCTACTAGAAGACCCCTGAAGTACACAGGACTCTGCAATGTCTTGCTGCTGTCACTGTGGATGGAAGACAGTTGAGAACCTCTCTCCTTTCTTTAAAAAAATTTGTTTTAGAATTCAGTGATTCATCACTTACATACAACACCCAGTGCTCATCATAACAAGTGCCCTCCTTAATGCCCATCCCCCCCTCCCCTCCCCTCCAGCAATCCTCAGTTTGTTCTCTGTAGTTAAGAGTGAATTTTATGGTTTGATTCCTCCCCCACTTTTTTTTTTGAGAATACTCTCAATGGGAAGGATGGTCAGCCCTACCCATGAGGCATACAGGGCCACGTGGGGAGCTAGTCTCAGTCAGGCAAGGCTTCATACCAGAGGTACCTTTGAGCTGAATCTTGAAAGGTGAGTTAGGAAGGGTCTTCTAGAAGTAAAAAGGAGGAACAAATGCACAGGGCATGGCTTCAGCTGCTGTAGCCCAGCAGTTGTATGCATCCAGTGTGGGTAGGCATGGGGTGCAGGGGGAGAAGGCAGAGCCAAGCAGTAAACAGCAGCTCATGTTGGGGGGACTTATGTGCCAAGAGGAACAGCTGAGCAAGGTCATTTGGGAGCCACTGAAAAGTTCTAAGCAGGGAAGTGACACTTCTGCAACATGGGAAAGGCCTTTTGAACTTATTCCAAATCCAGAAGTCATTAAAAAAAAATTGGTAAGTTCATATATATAAAAAAATTTTAAAAATTTCTCTATAGAAGAGAAAAATAAGACTTAAACAAGCAGAGAGAGAAATAACAAACTGGAAAAATATTTGCAACTCACATATAGACAAGAAGTGTCTTCAGTGTATAAGCTCAGAGAGATAAGAAAAAGTTAAGGAAAAAAAAAAACATTAGGAAATTGCAAATTAGAAAATAACTCCAGCAGCTACTAGCTCTGTGAGTTTGGGTATTACTTCATGTCTCAGTTTTCTGAACCTTAAAATGGGACTGATGATAGTTACTTCCCTTAGGGAGTTATTGTGAGGATTAAATTCATTGCATAAAGGACTTGGAACAGATCTGATTGACAGTAAGCAAGAGGTAAATATTCAGATTCTTTGTCAGAATAGTTTCATAGTATGGACTCTGGGAAACAAGTGGGGGATTTTAGAAGGGAGGGGAATTCGGGGCGATGGGTGAGCCCAGTGATGGGTATTAAGGAGGGCACGTATTGCATGGAGCACTGGGTGTTATATGCAAACCATGAATCATGGAACACTACATCAAAAACTAATGATGTACTGCATGGTGACTAACTTAACATTAAAAAAAAAAAAAGAATAGCTTCATAGGTCTGGTAGGCATGTTGCAGACGGATGAAGAGTGAATAAGATGTGAAACTGTTTAAACAGATTAGACTTTCCATCCAAGAACCCTGGCAGGAGGAAGGAAATGAGGGCTCTGGAGAAAAAGTTGGTTACCAATTAAGATCAGACACCAGTTTGTACCTCAGATCCAAGTGTTTTTTCCTCTAGACCCCAGCTTTCTCTAAAAGTTGCCTTCACAGAGTTGGGGAGGATTATTTTTTTGTCTTGTAATGGAAAGTTTGGCCTTATGAATAAGCACATGGGGAAGTTGAGGATGCCAGGCTAGACCATGAACCATAAATTAAGTGTAATGGAGTGGGGTGGCGTATTGGTGGGTGGATAGGTTTCCTGGTCATTATTTGGGGACTTTGCTTATAACTAGAAGTCCAAGATATAGTGGACAAATGCAGAAGTCTGAGGTATTAAAAAGTCTGTGCATTACAGAAGACAGTTTGGTGGCTTCTCACAAAGTTAAAGTAGGATTACCATATGACCCAGCAATTCCACTGCTAGGTAAATACTCAGGAGAATTGAAGACAGTCATTCAAATGAAAGGTTTTATGTGAATGTTCATGGCAGCATTATTCACAATAGCCAAAAAAGTGGAATTGACCCCAATGTCCGTCAAGAAAATAGGTGAACTGATGAATAAAATGTGCTACATTCATAAAGTGAAGTAGTGTTTAGCCATAAAAAAGAATTAAAGTTCTGATACATGCCAACATTGAAGGTCCTGTATTCAATAATTCTGTTGATATGGACTATCTGGAATAGGCAAATTTATGGGGTTTGAAGGTAGATTACTGGCTGCCAGGGCCTGGGTAGGAGAGAGAGGGCAGAATGGAGAGTGACTACTACATATAGGGGTTTATTTATTTATTTATTTATTTATTTAAATTCAATTAGCCTACTTATAGTACATCACTAGTTTCAGATGTAGAGTTCAGTAATTCCTCAGCTAGTGCTCATCACATCACTTGCCCTTCTTAATTCCCATCACCCTGTTACCCCATCCCTCCACCAGTAACCCTCAGTTTGTTTCCTATAGTTAAAATTCTCTCTTGGTTTTTCTCCCTCTCCGATTACTTACCATTCAAGTAATGAGAATGTTCTGGAATTAGGTGGTGATGATTATTGCATTGCACTGTGAATGTGCTAAAAGTTACCGAATTACATGTACACTTTAAAATGCTTAAATGGAGGTGCCTGGATGGCTCAGTGGGTTAAACCTCTGCCTTTTGGCTCAGGTCATGATCTCAGGTTCCTGGGATCGAGCCCTGCATCGGGCTCTCTGCTCAGTGGGGAGCCTGTTTCTCCTTCTCTCTCTGCCTGCTGCTCTGCCTACTCGTGAGAGCTCTCACTCTCTCTCTCTCTCTCTGTCAAATAAATAAATAAATAAATAAATCTTTAAAATGCTTAAATGATTAATTTTATCTTGACTAAAAAGTTATTCTTCAGCAACTCTTCTTTGTCTTGCTGGCCTATAAAATTGTTAAATTTTACGCAGAAGCTAGTTTTCTAAAATGCTGCTTAAAACCAAAAAGAATAAAAAGTCTTTTCTCCATAGAAATTATTTCAGGACTCTTAAGGAAGTATTTTTGTTCATGTATTTCTTTTCTAGTGTTGGTTCTAGTCAGAGTTTCTTAACTAGGGGAATTCATTTATTCTACCGTGGATTGTCTGGATTCTTTTCTTTGGTCATTTTAGTAGTTTTTTCTTTAAATAAAACAAAAACAGAAATGAAATGAGTTTAATCTCCTAATAATAAATTTGGAAACAAACAACACTTATAATGCCAGGTTTTTGCTTTCAAAAAAGCATTGACATCTTGAAAACTGCTGCTGATTTTAGATCTTAATTTTTGCCTCATGGAATGTTAGGAATCCATAAAAATCAATCTATTTTAAAAACTATATAGAATAAAAGATATACTTCCCCCTTTTCCTGAACCAAGAACTGCTCTAGGGTGGTGTATACACTGGACCTTAGCCGAAGAACGCCCTCAGTGTATCCCGTAGGCTTACATGCACTAGCAAGATAGCTCTGTGTTCTCCACAACTGCAGCCCTTTCATGGGACCAAACCCGACACGTGATCCCTTGTGGTGACCTCTGGGGTGGGATGGTAGGGTCCTACCGAGTTGTCTAAGCATCTCTCTGTTATCGCCTTTTAAGTCTCAGCCATCCCAGTTGGATAATTGTTTGATTTGAGATTTGGGGGCTGGAAACTCCATGAACTCCCTTAATAGCTAGCTTTGAAAGTTTGAGGTCAACCATAATCTTTCATCTTCCTTTTTAAACCTTCAGGAAAGTAGTCTATAACTGATGAGCAACCTCCTTATAAAAGTCCCTTTATAAAATTAAAAAATACATTTATGAACATATGTGTGTGTGTGTGAGTGTGTGTGTGTGTTTGTGTATGAAATCCTTTCTTAGCTTTCTTATTTCTTCTCTATACCCTCAGTTTCTTCTAGCTATTTTTAAATCACTGTTCCCTGAAAAGGATGGCCTTTGGTACTATTAGAGCTATGTTTTATGTGTCCAAGACCTTTTGCTTATTCTCTGGGTACAGATTTTAAAATCAGATTTTTGAAAAAAAAATAAAATAAAATCAGATTTTTGGCAATAAGCATTTCTGATAACTTAAAAAAAAAGAACTCAAGGATAAGGATTATTCTGTAGTTTTGAGAGTTTTTCAGTTGGAAACTGGGCACTGAATAAAGAAAAAGTGGTATGTAATTCCTTGGATACAGCCTTTTCTATGAGATTAAGATGGATTATTTTGGAAGAACATCCTTTGCATAATGAGAAAGTGGTCTGATGCTGTCAGGGATGAATTTCCATGAGGAAAACTACTATAAACTTAAGAGCAGGTGTTCTCCAGACTATGACTAAGTAAATATCAGTAGACAAAACATAGTTTGTAGGGTTTTTCCTGTTGAATAAAATCCTTTTAATTGATAAAATGAATGTAGACTTTTTTTATTTCTTGTAACTATAGTTATCAGGTTCTGTTCTGTGATATTTAAAATAGCAGCAGTTTGGTACTGATAGATTTCCTTTTGAGGCTTTTCCATTTTAAGTGACTCCCTGTCCATCTTTTGAGAGTTACAGAAGGGTAATAATTTTGGGCTGACCTAAGAATATTTTCTCATTGAGTTTTAGTTGTCATATAAGCAAGTTAATAGTTTTTTCTATTAGGAAATAATTGTTCTTTCATTTTCTCTTGGAGAATATACTGTACTTCTCTAATTATATTTCAGTGTTATATACTTATAAAGTAATGATGTATATACCATGATAGGTATTGTTTGTTTAGATGGGAGTTTAACTTCCCCTTCAATAATCTTTTTTTTTTTTTTTTAAGATTTTATTTATTTATTTGACAGACAGAGATCACAAGTAGGCAGAGAGGCAGGCAGAGAAAGAGAGGGAAGCAGGCTATCTGCCAAGCAGAGAGCCTGATGCGGGGCTCGATCCCAGGACCCTGGGATCATGACCTGAGCCTAAAGCAGAGGCTTTAACCCACTGAGCCACCCAGGCGCCCCCCGCTTCAATAATCTTAAAAGGACTTTCATTTGGCTTCATACACTGAGTTTTTCTCCTTCTGTAGCCTTTTCCTTTAGTCTCCTCTTCCCGGTGGTTGGTCAAAAGAGGTGAGTTGACAGCCTACGTAGAAGATACCGTGCTTTTCTCAAGAAGGACATCTAAACAGCAAGTCTACTTCTTTCTCTTTAATGACGTGCTCATTATCACCAAGAAGAAAAGGTAAGCCATTTTGTGATGTTGCTGGCCGTACATCTGGTTTTAAAGCTCTGTAATTCAAATGTCCTTTAGGGTTGATTATCCTTTAAAAGCTTGTGATGTTAGACTTACAGTTTCCATGTGTGGAAGTAGCATCCATGTTTCACTTTCTTTAAATTTCATACCCAGTTGAGACTCATATCATTCTAGCCATCCTCTGTCTAGCTTTTCCAGTGCGCAAGTCACTCTTCTGAGCGTTTTACACATTCTATCATTGGATTCTCATGACATTCCTGGGGAGGTAGCGCTCATATTATTCACCATCAGCATTTTTCACACTTCTTCTGCCATAGAATTTTTGTAGAAAACACATCAAAGTTGCTCCAGTTGAGAACAAGCTGGGACACAATTCGAGTGTTTGTAACTTAATTTGAAACCCACTGCTCTTAATGGCTACTGGTCTAGGAATTCTCCCTGTGACTGGCAGAATGAGAGGGGTACGCCAGTACTTCCTTCTGAAGGGGATAAAGTCAGTCAGCTGGGAGAGCGTTTCACACACAGACACAGACACACACACACACACACGCATACCCCCCTCAGCTCTGTCTTTTTTAAGATTTTATTTATTCATTTGAGACAGAGAGAGCACAAGTGGGAGGGAGCTGCAGGCAGAGGCAGAGGGAGAAGCAGACTCCCCACGGAGAAGGGAGCCTGATGGAGGACTCGATGCCAGGACCCCGAGATCATGACCTGAGCCAAAGGCAGATGCTTAACCATCTGAGCCATCCAGAGGCTCCAACTCTGTCTTTCTTTAGGGAACATTCTTCATCAAGTGTACTCAGTGTCTTGAGGGATTGCAAAGTATTTTTTTACTGGTCCTTTGTAAATACTCCATCTTTTCTAGAATATGAACTTCGAGAAACAACATAAATCTGTGGTATTTTTCCACATAGGAAGGCAATGATGGTGGACTGAACTGCTGGCATAAAATAGGTGTAAGTGTAGTTCATGGGGTACAGTTTAGATAGACAAGGGGAAGAGAAACCTGGTAACAGTCCTCTATGAATGTATAAAATAAATGTGCAGGTTTATCATGAGATAGTTTAAATTCTGCTTCTGAGTTGCTGATATTTCAGCTTGAAAATTCAAGCTAAATTGAAACAGAGTATGAGCTTTTCTTTTTGCTTCTTTTAATTCGCCTGCATTATGAATTATTTCAGCTGCTTGGCGTCCAGCTGAAATGAAAATTATGTACAATCTATCCTGAAAAGCTGTACTACGACTATGATAAATACTTAAAGATGCTACTTACTGTTTTTCATACTTAGGAAAATAGTGTTGCCATAACTTCAAGAAGAAATTATTTCTCTTACCTGGGACAGTTTCAGTAGTCCCGATAGCTAAGTAAATTTGATAAATAAAAATTGGGGAGGGATTATAATTTTGTATTTTTATGTTTATTTGGTTTCCTATGAGATAGCATTTTTTTTGGCTTTCATTGAGATGTTTTGTTTTTAGGAGAAAATAATTATAAATGACTCTTCAAATGTCATTACTCTGGACTTTTAACATCTTCCAGCTGTTAAAATATTTGTTCTGTCTCAGTGGACCAAAAGCTGGAACTAAACTTTTCATTTTCTTGATAAAATATATGTTGACAGGACAAAGCTGATCTTAAATATAAATGTAGCTTTGATTATGATTTCTTCAGTGAGTTCATGAAAACATTAAGGGTATTTAAGCCAATATAGCACAACTTTTATTCTCAAACTGGCATAAAACTACCCAGTAAATAGACTTTTTGAACTTGAGAATTAAGGTATATGCTCTTCTACTCAGCCATGTGCTTTGCCCTCCATGGCGGATTTTGTCATTATAGTTGGTGTTGCCTTCACAGCTCTCCCACATTTATTCGCTCAGGTATATTTGAACTTGTATTATTAGTAAGTGAAAGGAAAAAATATATACATATGGCTCCAACGAAGAGGGCACCTTGGTACCTATCTTTGCCTTTACCAAACTGGGATTTCTTTTTTGCCCTTCCCTGTGAGCTCCTCATATTTCTAGGAGAATAGCACTGAAGGCTCAAGTTGTTTATAACCTGAATTCACGGTGATGGTGACAAGCAGACCACAGAGACTTGATAAACAGGCTCGGTTAAAAATGTACAGTATGCGCAGCCGTATTTACCCTGTAGCTTCAAGGAGGCAACTGCGAATGCTTTGCATGCCGGAGGCAGCAGCGAAGGAGATACGACAGCTTTGAAGACGGCAATAATTTAGGCATGGCTGCGAGGTACAGATAAAGGATAATTACCTGTGCCAACTCTGGAGGGCCGAGCCAGCCAGCCACTGCCTAATTGTAATTCCAGGGTTCAGCCAAGAGGCTTAGCTGCTGGGTCTTCTGGGGGTTTCAGCTTCAGGGAGGCTCTTGGCTACTGGGGGAGACCACCTGGGAGAGCGGTTCCTCTTCTTCCTCTGACCCAGTCTGGCAGCTGGTTTACTCTGAGCACGCTGCATAGATGGCTGTTGGTGCAGCCGCCTCGGCTCTGTGACCTGTGTGTCAGTGCCAGGCTTGCAGAGCTGGTAGTGACTGCAGGGCTGTCCTCCAGGGCAGGTTTTTTTTTTTTTTTTTTTTTTTGAGGAGGGCCAATCCTGATTTTATTAATGTAATTAACTAAATTTTTTAATATATCATATATATGATATATATATATATATTATAACCATGAAGCCATATATATATATATTTTTTTAAATTAATTTTATTTTTTATAAACATGTAATATGTTTTTATCCCCAGGGGTACAGGTCTGTGAATCACCAGGTTTACAGACTTCACAGCACTCACCATAGCACATACCCTCCCCAGTGTCCATAATCCCACCCCCCTCCCAAACTCCCTCCCCCCATCAACCCTCAGTTTGTTTTGTGAGATTAAGAGTCACTTATGGTTTGTCTCCCTCCCAATTCCATCTTGTTTCATTTACTCTTCTCCTACCCCCTTAACCCCCATGTTGCATCTCCTATCCCTCATATCAGGGAGATCATATGATAGTTGTCTTTCTCCAATTGACTTATTTCGCTAAGCATGATACCCTCTAGTTCCATCCACGTCGTCGCAAATGGCAAGATTTCATTTCTTTTGATGGCTGCATAGTATTCCATTGTGTATATATACCACATCTTCTTTATCCATTCGTCTGTAGATGGACATCTATGTTCTTTCCATAGTTTGGCTATTGTAGACATTGCTGCTATAAACATTTGGGTGCACGTGCCCCTTCGGATCACTACGTTTGTATCTTTAGGGTAAATACCCAGCAGTGCAATTGCTGGGTCATAGGGTAGTTCTATTTTCAACATTTTGAGGAACCTCCATGCTGTTTTCCAGAGTGGTTACACCAGCTTGCATTCCCACCAACAGTGTAGGAGGGTTCCCCTTTCTCCGCATCCTCGCCAGCATCTGTCATTTCCTGACTTGTTAATTTTAGCCATTCTGACTGGTGTGAGGTGATATCTCATTGTGGTTTTGATTTGTATTTCCCTGATGCCGAGTGATGTGGAGCACTTTTTCATGTGTCTGTTGGCCATCTGGATGTCTTCTTTGCAGAAATGTCTGTTCATGTCTTCTGCCCATTTCGTGATTGGATTCTTTGTTCTTTGGGTGTTGAGTTTGCTAAGTTCTTTATAGATTTTGGACACTAGCCCTTTATCTGATATGTCATTTGCAAATATCTTCTTCCATTCTGTCAGTTGTCTTTTGGTTTTGTTAACTGTTTCCTTTGCTGTGCAAAAGCTTTTGATGTTGATAAAATCCCAATAGTTCATTTTTGCAGGGCAGGTTTTTTTTAGACGACTAGAGGAAGTTTCAAGTCTCCATTAGCCCTGGGCTGGTTATGGGGTCACTGTATTAATAGTCTCTTCGACCACATTTCTGAAGGATACGTGACCTGTTAGGCTCTTCTGGATGAAAAAGTGAATTCTTTGTAGTTGAAGCTCTGACTGCAGGTTATGTAGGTACTTCTAGAGCAGAGTTCTCACCTCCATGCTTTTTTTTGTTTTTTAAAGATTTATTTATTTGGGGCACCTGGGTGGCTCAGTGGGTTAAGCCTCTGCCTTCGGTCCAGGTCATGATCTCAGGATCCTGGGATCGAGCCCTGCACTGGGCTCTCTGCTCAGCAGGGAGCCTGCTTCCCTTCTTCTTTCTCTGCCTGCCTCTCTGTCTACTTGTGATCTCTCTCTATCAAATAAATACATAAAATCTTAAAAAAAAAGATTTTATTTATTTGAGAGAGAAAGCACGAGCCAGGGTGTGGGGGTGGGGTGGGGAGAAGCAGACTCGCTGTGAAGCAGGGAGCCAGATTTGGGGCTCGATCCCAGGACCCTGGAATCATGACTTGAGCCAAAGGCAGATGCTTAGCAAACTGAGCCACCCAGGTGCCCCCCCACCTCAGCACTCTTGACTCCTGACAGTTCTTTGTTGTGGGGGCTGCTCTGTGCTTTGTAGGATGTTTTAGCAGCATCCCTGGTCTCTACCCACTACTTGCCAGTAGCCTCTCTTCTCAGTTGGGACAACCAAAAATGTCCCATACATTGTTGTATATCCCTGGGTGAGGGGGTGTAAATTGCCACCATTGGAGAACCGCTGAACCGCGGTGATGTCAGACGGTCAACGAGTACTGCCTTCATGATAGGAGGGTGTGCAAATGTGTCCGACCTGACACAGCATCAACAGTAATACTGTAATAGCGGAACAGACTGCCACGTTATACTCCTAGAGTATTGAATAATAACCTATTTATTATTATCCATTACAGTGCACAGACCATCCCCATGTCCAGCCTCAGGGACCAAGTACTTTTATGTCCACATTTGAAATGTGAAAACTGAATCCAAGACCTAAATAGGTTCAGACTCTCAAAAGCCTTATTTTGTGAGGTAATTCACTGCCTTATTCTCCTTTGGTGCCTTCTCTCTGGCTTGAATCCCCTCCTCCCAATTTCTTCTGAAGTAAAAGCAGTTCCCTCTCTGTTAGTTCTTTTCAGCTGCTATAGCAGAGTCTCACAGACTGGAAAGCTCAAGACATTAGGAATGGACTGTGTCCCAGTTCTGGAGGCAGGGGTCCAAAATAAAAATATTTGCAGGGCCATGCTCCCTCCGAAGTCTCTGTGGAGAATCCTGCCTCACTTCTTCCAGCTCCTTGTGGCTCCTGGGACTCCTTGGCGTGGAGTAGCATAACTCCACTCTCTGCCTGTCTTCATATGGCCTTCTCTCTGTGTCTCAGTGTGTCTTGAAATCTCTCTCTCCTTATAAGGACACCAGTTATTGGATTTAGGGCCTGCTCTACTCCAGGATGATCTCACCATAACTTGATTACATCTGCAGAGGCCATATTTCTAAATAAGGTCCCTTGTACAGGTACCAGGGGTTAGGACTTAAGCAGACTTTTGGAGGACACAGTTCAACTCCCTACACTCCCCCAGCCCATCACCACTATTAGATTATGATCACATAATGAATAAATTGTGCTTAAGAATGATGTCTGAAGCCAGCAGTAGAACACACCTTTTTTTTTTTTTTTTAATTTTAACATTGACCGATGCCATTTTACATAATTTTGGAATGTCGTCTTGGTCATGTGACTTGAACACCTCTGTTTGGGACTCATAGGTTACTTTTATCTACATCTTCTCCTTCAGACCTGTTCCTTCTCCAGGGTCTCTCCTCCTTTGTTAAAGCCACTCCCTGCCTCCAGTTGCTCCACAATAAACCTAGAAAATGACTTTGGCTCCGTGTCCTCATCGCACTCCCCTGTCCAGCCAATCACTTAACTCTTAAGCAGCCCGTGTAATGGCTTCTCTCCTCTCCCATTGCCGGTGCCCTTGTGGAGAAACCTTGAATTCACCTATGAGACATCTAACTGGAATGCCACCATCCCCCCATCCACTTGACATTCTACGGAGGAATGTAAAAGTATGCTTTTTAAAGGACACATCTACTCGGTCCATCTCTTGCAAATGGCCCTTCTGTGGTCCTCCCTTGTTCTTAGACATACTGAACTACCTTTCTAGCCACCAGGACCCGGCACAACTTTCTTTGCCTGACTTCTCTCCCTCCTCACTGATCTACTCCACCCAAGCCTTTTCTAGGCAAAGTCCTTTTTATTCTTGAGGTCTTGAGGTCTAGATGAATTGTCATGCCACTGGGAGTTCTTATCCAGTCCTTGGTAGTGGATTCATTTTTGTTGCTTTATGGTCCCATAAAACCTGTACTTTCTCTGCAATAACATTTGTGTTATTATGTGTTCACGTCTGTCTTGCTGACCTTTTTATACTTAGTGGGTAGCCCAGTGACCAGGCCCATAATGATCATTTATAAATGTCTGTTAAATTTGAACTAATTGTGGAAATATAAACAGTTGGAGTGAATGCATTACTCCAAGGGCAGGCCCCCCTCATTCTACTCCCAAATTAAAATTCCTTTGAATTCTTCTTTATTTTTATCTTTATTTTATTTTCTAAAAGGATTTTATTTATTTATTTGACAGAGATCACAAGTAGGCAGAGAGGCAGGGGAAAGCAGGCTCCCTGCTGAGCAGAGAGCCCGATGTGGGGCTTGATCCCAGGACCCTGAGATCATGACCTGAGCTGAAGGCAGAGGCTTAACCCACTGAGCCACCCAGGCACCCCTGAATTGTCCTTTATTTTTAAAGGATATGATTTTTGTATTCTGCTCCCTTAGATATTAATTTTTGATTAATTTTGGCAAAAACAAATCTGGACCTCTCTTTATCTTGTGGCTTATCATACCTCTGGGATTTTACCTATAAACTTATCCATAAATGCCATATAACCTCAATTTCAAAAACATTTAGGACTCTGTTTGCAAAAGTGTGCTCTACAGAGGAAGTATTTTTAGTACTGCTTTTCTTTTGGCCTATCATATCAACTAATGTTTTGAGCTGAAAGGAAAAGTGTTATCATACTAAAGGGTTTAAAGTAATAAAACTGGTGAATCATCACACACACACACACACACACACACACACAAGAAGTTAGGTGAGCTTGGGAAACCCTCCATCTCCATTTCTCTTTGGGAGATTCACTGTTGGATCACTTAGGAAAGCTTTTGGCTGTATGCAACAATTCTCAAATAACAGTGGTTCAGATCCTCTAGACAGTTCCTTCTCTCTGCAACATGTGACGAAGTGGGGCAGTCTGGGCCCTGTGGTCACAAGTAACTCAGCCCTTGTCAGTTCTTCAGCTGTACTGTGCTCTCTCCACTTTTTGCCCCTAGGCAGATAGCTTCACAGTTGTAGATGGCTTCTGCAGGTCCAAGCCTCATGATTTCGTTCAAAGACGTAGGAGGGAGGCAAGACTTAGAAATAGAGGCTGACCAGGGGGGCTCTTTACTCAAGAGGCGTTCTTTCTTTCTTTCTTTTTTTTTTTTTTTTAAATCAGCAGAGGAAAACCTTTCCCAGACAGTCCCCTAAAGACTTCTTATGTCTCATAGTTCAGTCATGGGTCCCAAGACTTATCATTAGAGGGGAGGCTGGGAATGCGGGCATAGGACAAAGGGGAACGGGAGAGCCATGATTGTTTCAGTTTAGCTTGGATGCATCCCTTAGGTCTGGACATAGTGGGACGTGGTAAATGAGAAGCAGGGGAGGCTGACAGCTGATTAGATCAGACAGTTCCAGCCGCAACCTGGAAATCGTCTTTTCCATGGGACACTAATTAACATACAAGGAGTTTGGGAAGCCTGAAGAATGCTGTAAAAGAACTCAGGCTTGCCTTTAGGATAACCACGGGGAAGGGAGTATGGCCTTCAAGTCAAAGAAGCCGGAAGTGATTGGAGATCTAGAACCCACTTCTGTTTGGCTGGTGCTGCTTATCCGGCTGTGGTTCACGTGAGTGTCTTGTTGGTAGTGCCTTTTTGTTCCCATGGGCTGAGATGTGTCCTTCAGCACGTTCTGAGCACCCGGATTCATGGGCCTGATGGTGGGGGAGGGGCATTGGGCATCGTACTGAGAGAATGCAGAAGTCCAGTCTAGTCTTGTCTGTAACAGTAAATGTATCGCATTCTGATTTGTTTTTCCATTCTTCTCCTGAATTCCCCACCCACAAACAATGTGACCATGGTGTTTTCAGGTATTCCCTGCAGTTAGAGGAGTAGTGATAGTAAGAGTGATCATGATGATAAGAACCTGTATTATGGAGCATGAACAGTGTACCAGTAGCAGTGCTCCAAGTGCATAGGGAACATACCACTGAGTTGGCAGAACAACCTAGGGTTAGTTAGTACTGTTTCCATTTTTATGGCCGAGGACCCTGAGGCAGAGAGAGGGAGCGGCTCTCAGCAAAGCCAGGATTCTAATCTGAGTTTCTGACTCCACAGTCCCCTCTCAGAACAATTTTTTTTTTTTTTTTAATTTGACAGAGAGATCACAAGCAGGCAGAGAGGCAGGCAGAGAGAGAGGAGGAAGCAGGCTCCCCGAGAGAGCAGAGAGCCCGATGCGGGGCTCGATCCCAGGACTCCGAGATCATGACCTGAGCCGAAGGTAGCGGCTTAACCCACTGAGCCACCCAGGCGCCCACTCAGAACAATTTCTTGATGCTCATTCTTTTTAAAGATTTTAGTTGTTTGTCAGAGAGAGAGAGAGGGAACACAAGCAGGGGGAGCAGCAGGCAGAGAGAGAGGGAGAAGCAGGCTTCTCGCTGAGCACGGAGCCCGATGTGGGACTCGGTTCCAGGACCCTGGGATCATTCATGACCTGAACCAAAGACAGATGCTTAACTAACTGAGCCACCCAGGTGTCCCTATGCTTGTTCTTTTTTAACTTCATTTTTCTAGACTGTTTTCACCTTTCTGCCGTCCTGTAACACCATTGGGAAAAATAACCTAGACTCTTGGTACATTTCTTTGTTTGTTTTGATAAACACCCTTACTGATCTAGGAGAAAATTAGAACCAGTACCAAATTGTACTTGTGAGCTTTTCTCTGCCTTTAGATAATCGAGCGTCAAAGTGTAGGGAAGAGTTTCCTTTTCATGACATTTCCTTCCTGAAGACATTTAAGGCCGTGGATTTGTATTTCCTGATTCCTTGTTACATAAATCTTCTATATATTGACATAACTTGGACTCTAAGACACATGACAAATCCTCATGGTTTTAAAAAAGGATTGTCTATAAAAATTACTACTAGATCATTATCGTAAGTTCAGGGACTTAAGTTAGAACCCGAGTTTCCCCAAGGAGTTTGAATGCCCAGTGGCTTACAGCTGCACAAACTCCCTGGAAAGGGTCATAGCCTGCCTTGACCCCATTTTGAGTTTTTCTATTTTGAAGGCTTTCCTATCATAGACAGCTGAAGTCACCTGACATTGTCTCTCTTCCTCCACAGGGTAAACTTCTTCCTCGGAAATTAATTTTAAGAGAATCTTGAAAAGGCCATAAGATTCTCTTATTCAAAGCACTTGTATTCCCGGAACATAAACCTTGGTTATTTCTGACCACTTGTGGTACCGGGTTCTAAATTCAGGATGGTGAGATAGACTAGGAGAGGCATGGGAGCCCTGTTTCTTTTCTTTTTATCCTCTTTTTCTCTGGCTGCCCCACATACCCTTGATTCCTCTAATGTCATGAGTACTTTGGGTATCAGTTCCTCTAGCCCATAGGAAGAATTGACATTGCTATTCAATGCTAAAAGCTGTGGTGACCAAGAAGCACAAAATCCATGTCTGGGGTCGGGGAGACCTGGGCTCAAATCCTGGCCATATGATCTTGGGCAAGTTACTGTTAATCTTTTAGAGTCTCAGTATCCTCATCTGTAAAATGGGTTTAACAGTTCATCTTCTTCGTGGAATTTCTGTGAGAATTAAATAAGATAATGCATGTAAAGCTCTTAAGACAGGGGTGCCTGGGTGGCGCAGTCATTAAATGTCTGCCTTCGACTCAGGTCATAAACCCAGGGTCCTAGAATTGAGCCCCACATCAGGCTCCCTGCTCAGCGGGAAGCCTGCTTCTCCCTCTCCCACTCTGTGTTCCCTTTCACTGTCTCTCTCTGTCGAATAAATAAATAAAAGCTTTACAAAGAAAAAAAAAAGCTCTTAAGACAATGGACAGTCCTTGCTTAGTGGCTGAAACATGCTGAGTATCATTATTATTCCTAGTATCCCCTCTCTCTCTCTCTCAAGAGCTTGGCACAAATCAAGTTACTGCCCTTCTGCTTCTAGATTATTTTATAGTTTCAAAAAATGGTTTGATACCTTTAGCCAGTGTTACACGTATGAAGGTTATGGTGCACTCTGTGGTCAGACCTGATTTATGGCCCCTGATATGTGATCTTAGGACCAAATATGTTTAACCCAATGCCTCTCCCTCTCCATCCATATCAGATGACAAGTGAGTGAGCAATAACCATTGACCTATTTTTATTCTTTTTTTTTTTTTTTAAAGATTTTATTTATTTACTTGACAGAGAGAGAGAGAGAGAGACAGATCATAAGTAGGCAGAGAGGCAGGCAGAGAGAGAGAGGAAGGGAAGCAGGCTCCCCGCCAAGCAGAGAGCCCGATGCGGGGCTCGATCTCAGGACCCTGAGATCCTGACCTGAGCCAAAGGCAGAGGCTTTAACCCACTGAGCCACCCAGGTGCCTCTATTTTTATTCTTTTATAAATTGATGTGAATCGCTTGTACACTTTTGTAGTAGTGGTTCTCTTGCAACATCCCTTACGACTGATTAGAGATAGGATAACTTTGTGGGTGAAGAAAGTGAATTCAGTGTGTATTTTTTCCTTTCATTCATAGAAGTCAGTGGAAGGAAACTTGAATGTGAGGTTTACTTAATCATTTGTAGTCACCCTGTTACCAACTTAAGAAGCTGCCTACCTGTCCTTCAGAGCTTGTTTCTGGTTCTGGTTATGCCAGCGAGAAAGCTTGAGTAAGGTGCTAACAACCTCTCAGCCCTGCCTATCTCTCCTTTTTGAGGACCACAGGTTCAGGGCATCCTGTGGGCGCGCAGGGTCCTGGAGTGTGGAATCTGGAGATCCGTGGTGAGGGAAAGGAGGCCTCTAGTCCTGTGATGGGTAACTAGCCATATTTTGGGGGGACGGTGATTCACATCAGATCCTTATCTTACCAACAAACACGGTCCTTGTAACTATTTATTATATGATGACAATGAAATAGGAAGCCTGCAGCATGTTTGTTAGTCTTCAGAATTATTTTTGAGGAACTGAGCAAGTAAGTCTGTTTGAAATCAGCTTCTGGATACATATTGTCCCTTGTTTTGCTGGGAGTGCTGCCACACCATGAATTTCTTGACCCAGGTTTTTAGCTCAAATCATGCTTAGTCTCCTTGCCCGTTTGCAAAGTGCCTGTAATTATCAAGCCTTTAACACAATGTCAGGCAATTAAAATGCATGATCTGTCAGGAAAATTAAAAATAATAGCTAACATTTACTGGTTGTGAGCCAGACATGATTGTAAGAGCTTTATGTGCAATAAGACAATAAATATATTATCTCTCTTAATCCTTAAAACAATCTAAGGAGATTGGTATATTGTTCCCATTTTACAGATGAGAAAATACAGAGAGGGTCAGTAACTTGAAGATCACAGTGAGTAAGTGATAGAATTGGGATTCTTACCAGACGTTCTAAACCAAGTCTCAACTCCTACCTATTATACTGTACTTCATTACTTGAAACTTGTACAGCACTTCAATCAAAACTTGTTTGTATCATTCTAGTGCTTGCTTCGGCAGCATATATACTAAAATTGGAACGATACAGAGAAGATTAGCATGGCCCCTGCGCAAGGATGACATGCAAATTCATGATGTGTTCCATATTAAAAAACAAAAACAAAAACAACTTGTTTGTATTATTCTAAAACCGAGCTTTAAAACTGAAATCAACATCTGTCTTCACTCAAAATAAATTTCAGTATAGACCAATAGTCTTTGTCCCAGAAATATTAACTAGGGTAATCTTTATTCTGGTTAATAAGCACAAGATCAAATATGGGGATTTAGAAATCGTGTTTTCAGAAGGGGAAGAGAAACAAATTAAGATCTGCCCAGGAAGAATTCTTATGCGTGTCTTGAAGGAAAGTAGGAAGAATCTCCTTTGATCTTACAAAAACCTCCTCAGGTCGTGTGAATTAGCACACTGGGAGAATGGTGGAGCCATTATAAATCCCTGAGTGAAAAGCAGGGGACTAGGAGAGGATCTTGGAGAGTGACCCGAAAGGAGGATGACTTAGAAATGTCACAGAGACATTAGAAGAGGCTGTCACAGGTGCTCGACATAATCAAATTTTGTAGATGTTAAGGAGAATAGTGCTGAAATTCAGGTCATTGGATTTGGTGGGGTGCTGGGCCATGATGGCCTTGGGGAGCAATTCCTTCAGTGTGTAGGGACAGAGTCTGAGAAAACAAAAAATGCAGGCAACTGCTAGCTCAGAAGACATTTATCTTGGCACCGGCCAAGTAAGTGTTTTTCAGAGCAGGGAACCTGAGAGTATGTTAAATGAATACACATCACTATTTTGATATATGCAGAAAAACATGTTGGTTTGGACAATTCTTGATAGCATCTTTTCTTCGAAATTTAACTCTTATGAGAAGAAGAATTGCAGGTGCTGGTTGGGTTTCCACCTGTCAGATTTTAGCTATAAAAGACAATTCCAGAACGACACCATGGTCAAATGTGAGACGACTCACGGTTAGGGCTGGGGAGCAGTGGGTTGTGGGAAAGCGAGCCTTCACAATCCAACCCTTCCCGCCACATCCCCTACCACATCTTTCCTTTCCAATGTCTGGCTCCATCTTGGTCAACTTAGCCTAATTCCTGTTCCTGGTCATTCTTCTTATGTACTTAAAGTAAAATGTTTGCTGAAAAGGTTTAAGATGGAAACTTTCCTGAAGGCATTTGCATGTTTAAAAGCACCTCCCCCAGGCACAAGGCAGGCCCTGATGGGTCAGTGCCCAGGACTGGGTCTGTGCTCTGTCGCTTCCTTGTGACTTTTAATGTGCCCTGAGCTTGGGTCCAAGGAAATATCCTGGTTACTGAATGAGATGGGGATCCAAACTTTTTTAATTTTCAGATGTTTCAGTATTATTTGGTGACTAACCTGTTAATTCCCCATAGATCTGAAATGTCACCTATACTATGTCCTAAATTCCCAAATGTGTTTGGGTCAATTTGTGAACCCACTGTTCTGTTTCACTAATCCATCTGTCAACTACTGGCCCAGGCCCAGTCTTTGAATTACTGTAGTTTTACAGTATGCTTTCGATGTGTCCTAAGGCTGGATCACTCTCATTCTTTTTCATAATCCTTCTGACTGGGCTTACATGTTTATTTTTTGTATGGTTTAGAATCAGCTTCACTATTCCCCCTCTTCACCGAGAAATGCTGTGTGTACTTCTTTGGGATTTTGCTAAAATTATATTTTGATTTAGGAAGAATTGATACCTCTATAATATCAAACTTTCCTATCCATTCAGGCCTTCTTCTGAAGGAAGTATCTGGAGGCTGTTTTCATATAGCAGAAACCTGTTAGGTTTAATCCCAAACATTTTATGGGTCTTGTGGCTATTATAAATAAGATAGATAACTTCTTCTATTACATTTTCTAACAGACTGTCATTCATACACAGGAAACCTTTTTTTTTTTTCCTTAACCCAACCACTTTGTTGAATTCACTCTCATTTTGCAGTATCTTTTTAGGCAATGATGTCATCTGCCAATAATCAGTTGTCTGTAGGGCAAAAAAAATTCCATCATGCAATAGTCACTTCAACTGTACCCTCACACATTCATTTTTGTTATTTATTATTAATATATAATATATAATTATTCATTAGTATTTATTTTATTACTTGTTATTAATTTATTAATATATCAAGCATTGATTATTAAGTTTTTGTTTACAAGCTGGGCTTAGAAAGTATTTCAGATGTACAGAAAATTATCAAACACTGACGTACCTATCATCTATATTGAAGCGATACTTTTTGCCATATTGTTGTCAGAGCACTCCTCTCTAAACAAAAAAACCTGAGGTAGTATTACAGACGCATTTACAGTGTCTCCATCCCATCTCCGTCCTCCTCCTCCTCCCCAGAGCAAGTCCCACACTGAGGTTGGTGTCTGGCATCCTACGCTCGCTAACGCATGTGGATATATGTGCTTGTGGTGTTTTAAAAATGAGGGCACGTCGTCCACTGTTGTCACGTGCTGTCCTGATTGAAAAGTAATGGATATCGGCCCATTATGAAAAATTCCACCCTTTAGGGAAATTGGTGGGTGAGAAAGTTCACAGCGATCCATAGTGATCTTTTTACGAAGGCCAGTATTCACAGTAAGGTATATGGTGTTCTAACGCACGCGGCGAGGTAGCGTAGAGTAGGACCACACGCTGTCTGGGGTGCCTAACCAAAGAATGCCTTCCTGAGGGAGAAGAGTTGAGGTATGTGTTTACCGCCACATCCTGTTGTCTACAGATCGTTCTCTATCTCGGTTCAAAGAAAAAGACAAGAATCTCAGCAGAGGTTACTAGAGCTTTAGGTAGGTTTCAACAGGGAATCGCTTCGTTGTTTACACCACAGAGCTAGAGACTTCTATAGATTTGATTGCTGCACCTGATAGGGGCTGCTGCCCTCACAGAGCAGACGGCCTCCACGCGCAGCTGGTGAACTTGCAGCTCCTATCAGACAATCGGAGGAAGTCCACGTATAAACTTCTCCATGCAAGGAAAGGTGGTTTTTCCATTTGCCTTTTTCTGAGCAATTTAACTTCCTAATTACATGGTCCAAATTGTTTCGGAGACTATGTAAACCATATGTTTGTTAAATGATAGAGACAAACACGGGGAAGTCTGATTAGCATCAACTTCCCTCCGGAAAGGGGTGTCTTTCCCAGCCCCGCTGAGGCTGTGTTATCCTGGACGTGGGGGAGGAAGCCGAGTGGGGCAGTAGTTTCGAAGCCGCTGCCTCTGCCTGTGGATTCGCCTCTCTTCCTCCTGCTGAGGCACATATTTTAACCCAGAGTTATCCTTTTGGTAGCAGCGTGAGCAAGTAAGGTGCTGACGGACATGAGCAGAATGAATTTCATCCAGCATTTAGCAGATTCTGAGAGGAGAAAATATGGTTATTTTGAACTTTCAGGAGGTTGAGTGTGTGAGCCTGGATGTGTGGGAGAAGATGGACGTGCTAGCGAGATGGAGTCGCTTTTTAGTTTTTGTCCTGTTGGGTTTGAACACTAGAAGGTGAGCATAAATAATCAATTTATTTCACTACTGTTAAATGAAGTATAGGGTTTATTTTCTAATATAAGTCTATTAAAAAAGAAGTAAAGAAGTTGTAAGTGTTATTTATTGTGTAATAAACAAGTTTACATGTCTAGAAGAAATAGTGATATTGGATAATTGCTGTTGAATCCGTTAAAAAAAAAAAAAACCACCACCACAAAGACGTGTTTCCTGTGTCCTGTTTGGATGCAAAAGTCTGAACAGTGGGGCAGGTTCCCTGTTCGGTCATAATCAATGATACAGATGTGCAGATGCACAGAAGCAGGTTCCTCACAGAGTTGTAAAGTGGCCACAGTTCATCTTCCCAGGACAACAGGCAGAAATGGGGTCACACAGTCACCTCAGTTCTTTTTTTTTTAAATATTTTATTTATTTATTTGACAGACAGAGATCACAAGCAGGCAGAGAGGCAGGCAGAGAGAGAGGGGGAAGCAGGCTCCCTGCTGAGCAGAGAGCCCGATGCGGGGCTCGATCCCAGGACCCTGAGATCGTGACCTGAGCCGAAGGCAGCGGCCTAACCCACTGAGCCACCCAGGCGCCCCGTCACCTCAGTTCTTAATGCTGTTGTGATTGTCATTGCTTAAGAGAACAATAAAAAAAAAAAAAAAAAAAAAAAAAAACACTCTTCATTTTTCTACTTTTTCTGGTCTTAATTGCCTCCAGAAGAAAGATTCAGAGCATTAATGAAACACACTAGTGGATATTGTTTGTATTTATATAAACACTAGGGAAAAGAGGAACTCAGAAAATCGAAAGGAGAAGAAAGACTGAACTAGTTTATTCATGCCTGTTTACATGGCCTTCCTGCGGCCTCTTGGTCTTGGATTCTAGTGGGACTCCCGCATAGGTGGAACTTGAGTCATTTTGAATGATGGTTCCTTTGCCTTTTATTTCTTTGGAAATAGGAAGAATACCTGTGCAGTGTCATTGTTTAGGGCACTACCTGAATACCCATGCACACGCATTAGGAAGCTTGGATTTCTCTGAGCAAACAAAATTATTTTTAACTGGAAAGGGGTGTCTTTGCCTAACCAACCATCTTGTTTACCGTGAGTTGGACCAGAAGATTAAGAGGAACAGACAGAGCACGGTAACAATGAAGCCCTCATTCATCTCATCCTTTCATTTGTTTTTGATGTTGTTGAGATTTTATTTTAGTTTTTTTTGCTTTTATGTTTTGTGGTTTGGTGTTTATCCTGAGTCCTGAGCTGTTAAGTCGATGTTTGAGATATCTAGACATTATAAACTTTCCCTGAACTGCCAAAAATTGACTGCTTTGTTTCTGGTAAAATGGCCTGTTAAAAATAGAACCTGGAGAACCTAGGTGGCTCAGTTGGTTAAGCGGCCAACTCCTGATTTCAGCTCAGGTTGTGATCTCAGGGTCGTGGGATCAAGTCCACGTCAGACTCTGAACTCAGTGGGGAGCCTGTCTGAGAGTTTCCCCTCTGCCCCTTGCCATGCTCATGCTTGCTCTCTCACTCTAGAATATATATATATGTATATAAATATATATATATATATATATATATATATATATATTTATATAACCTTATTTGTTTGTAAAGTGTAGTATCCTGCTTTCTCTTTTTGTAAAAATCATATGAACTTTGTTAAACCTTATTCTGATGTGAGAACTATTTTTATATATCCTGACTATGGCTGTCTTGGTCTGTAGGCAGTTTCAGGAGAGCTTTGGAAAGGATCTTGCCATGGGAACTCTCAGTTAATACAGATGATTACCCTAGCAACCAGTTAGACTTGATCAGAAGGTAGTATTTTGCTTTTATAGATAACTGCTTGCTGTCTTTTTGAGGGGGGTATCCATCAAACTACATTTTGGTAAAGATGTTTAAAGTTGTCTAGGGAGAGTTATAAAGAAAGGGTTGACAGACAGATGTCCACCACTGAATGAGAGAAATTCTAAGAAATCTTGAGCAAAGTGGCCTATCCTGAAATTCCTAGTGTAGTTGATTAGGCGCAAGGGGTTTCCTTTTCTCTTAGTTCTTCTGAGTTCATGCATTTGCAATTATTTTTAATTAAGGTAAATAGTTTTGTTCCCAGAATATATTAGGATACATTACATAATCATCCATTTATTCAGCAGTTATTTCTAGAGCTCTCCCGTGTTTAGCTGCAAGGGTACACATGCAGGCAGAGTAGAGGGAGAGTTGGATCTATTCAGGGTTGGGATTTGCCAAGGAGGTGAGTGTGTTTGCACGGAGTGATTATAACCACATACTGTAACTACAAGAGGCCCAAGCTGGGTAATTTAATAAGTATAAATGAGAGGGCGTGAAGGGTTTAAGGACAGGGGAAATGTGGTAGAGTAAGAGGGCTAAAAAATGACTGGGATTGAGGATTAGAAGAAAGAAGGGAATTGGAGAGACGATGGTTGAAGACGGTGATTGACACTGGGATTACAGAGACGTTGCGGTTGATGGCAATGGCAAGGTCTGAGGTATGGCAATGGTGGGGTAGCTGAAGGAGAGAGGAAAAGATGGTTGGCGAAGAGGAAAGGAAGTCAAGGAACTGAGAAGCCAGAGTAATGGAAGGCTCCCCTCCATGGAAACTCAAGAAAGTCGTGTTGGGGAGACATCATAGCCAGCAACTAAACTCAAAAGGGGCGATGACTCATAAGGAGTCTGTCCCTGACTTTGATTATGAGGCAGAGCCAGACAGCATGAGCTTCTAAGCTAAAGACTTTTTGGGAAGAGGAAGTGATCATTTTCTGGCAGCAGCACCAAGAAGCAAGCTGGCAGAGAACCTTCAGGAGAGGCCACATTTTCCAGGGACAGCCAAATTTCTCTTAAGGCCAGAAAGGGAGGGTTCAAGGACAAGGCTGAGGATTTGTTAAGATCTTGCTGGATTCCTTTCATGAGGTCCATTTCCCGAGGACCCAGTAGAAGGGGTTCAGAAACCAGCTGAGGAGCTCAGGGAAGGTAGGGCCAGACCAGGCGTGTTCACAGTGCTATGGGAATGAGAGTCCAGGGGAGTGAGGACTACTGGGGATCTTGGGCAAAAGCGGGGATAGAGAAATCAGTGCTGATAGTTTCTGAAGCAGGTGGTGAGGCTATGTGTGTTGGGAGGACAGACAGCTCAGGCAGACCTCTGACACTCCTTCTGCCCTGTGCCTGGTAGTTTGGAGGCTGGGAGTGAGCCCTTGTTACCCAGAGAGTGGGTAGGTTTGGGAGTCCCTCTTTATTCTGTAGACAGAGGGAAGACTGGGGAAGCATACCTGTCTGAGCATTACCACTCTGTGTGTCTGTCTCTCTTGTGACAACAGTTCCAGCATAATGTAAGATGAAAGCGAGAACGTTTATAATTATTATTTTTTATTGTGTTATGTTAGTTACTGTGCAGTACCTCATTAGTTTTTGATGTAATGTTCCAAGATTCATTGTTTACATATAACACCCAGTGTTCCTTCCTTAATACCCACGACCAGGCTCTCCTAACCCCCCGCCCCCCTCCCCTCTAAAACCCTCAGTTTGTTTCTCAGAGTCCACAGTCTCTCATGCTTCATCTCCCACTCCGATTTCCCCCAACTCACTTCTCCTCTTCATCTCCCCATGTCTTCTGTGTTATTCCTTATGCTCCACAAGTAAGTGAAACCATATGATAATTGACTCTCTCTGCTTGACTTATTTCACTCAGCATAATCTCTTCCAGTCCCGTCCATGTTGCTACAAAAGTTGGGTATTCATCCTTTCTGATGGATGCACAATACTCCATTGTATATATGGATCACATCTTCTTTATCCATTCGTCCATTGAAGGGCATGTTTACTATTGCTTTTTAAACCTGAGATAGAATTTAGCATAATACAGAGAAATAGTAATTTACAGGCTTAATTTGGGAAGTGTATATTGATTCATAATCATTGTGTATATATATATAATTCAGATTCCAGCTCACATTTTAAAATAAATCATTCTATCCTTATCCTTCCTTCCCCCTGCCCAACACCTTCTCCCCAAAGGCCACATGAAAACTGACCATGTCACAGTCCTATCCGCTGAATTGTTGACATGTTCTTTTCCCTTTTCCTCACAGTGAAGAAAGTTACAACGTCAATGATTATTCCTTAAGAGATCAGCTACTGGTGGAATCTTGTGACAACGAAGAGCTGAATTCCTCTCCTGGGAAGAACAGTTCCACAATGCTTTATTCAAGACAGAGCTCTGCCAACCACCTCTTCACTCTGACCATCCTTAGTAACCATGCCAGTGAGAAAGTGGAGATGCTGCTCGGGGCTGAGACGCAGTAAGTGTGTGCGGGGACAGGGTTGCAGCGTGTCTGCTCCCTGTCTTCCCTGCTTCCACGCCCTGGTCTAAGACTCCCTAAAAACAGTCAAGAGTAGCTACTCTATATTTTTTGCTGAGTACCTGTTAGGCACCAAGCACTGGGTCTGGGGGCTTCATCAAGCTCATGTTTTCACTGTGATCCCCTCAACGTCAATGAACATGATTATTTCATTGAGCAATGGACATGATTATTTTTACCTTCATGAATCCTAATGGATGCATTGTGCTTTAGGTGTGCTTTTATATTTAGAGAGTGGTTTAAAAATCCCTTTATTTTAATCATTGATAAAGATAGAACCCATGAGCCTTGGGTTAGGTGACATCTGGTAGTTTGAGTCTCGGCCATAAGTTTTCCTAGATAAGGGACCTGAGGCCATTTTGCAGTCAGTTACCATCAACCAGACAGCAAATACCCCATGATTTCTAGCCAAAGAGATACTCCGTTTGGGAAAACATTAGTGAATCCACTTTCCCATCAGAGTAGATGCAGAGGCTAAATTAAATAAACAGTCCTGTTTGTGGCTGCTGGTGCACCGGTGGCTGAGGGGTTAGCCAGCCTCACACCGGACGAAGGCAAGAGGGCTTCATCTCTGAGTCCACTCCTTGTGATGTGGTCCATCTAGAGGTCGTCGACCTGTTTATTTGTTTGGAAACTGGAAACATCCTCTTGAAACAGTCATCATAGGCAGGTGTTCTATTAGGCGGAGCGGTAGAGGAAGAGGCGGGGAAGTCCCTCACTCTTTGTCCTCAGGGATCCTCCACATCCCTCCCACTCGAGTGGGCTTGGGTTCCCACGTGGTGCGATTAAAGTGCACCGACAGCTGGTGAATAACAACCCTAAGACTGTAACAAAAGCTTAGTGAAAATAAACCCAGGATGGTATCTCTCCTTCTTAGAGTATTTTAACAGTGGTTCTCAGATCGTTAAAGAGAGACATCTGAGAAAGATTAAAATTATCAAGCATCCAACTAAAACGTTTTAAATGATCATTTAAAGTAACTTCTCAAAGGCTAAGGAAGACCAAGAGGGACAGGTTGTTGTAAAATCTATTTAAGGTTTGAAAATGGCCCAAGTAGAGTATTCCAAATGAACTTGAGAGTTAGCACAGGGAATAAGAAAAGAAGTTTCTTCCTTTGTGTTGTTTATAAAACAAAGAAATGCCTTTTTCTAAGGTCCTAGAGCTCTTCCCTGAAATTGCTAGAGCACAGCCACATTCCAGGCGTGTTTGCTCTTCTGGGGGAGTGTGGTGCTAGCTGGTCTATACAGGTGACCAGCAGGAGACATATCCAAGACCCGGGCTCAGGAAGGCATTTCCTAACTCAGAAAGTGATTAAACCCCTCACGAGTGAAGAAAGATCTAGCCTTCCTCTGTTTGGGGAAGCTTCTCTTAAAAAGAGAATTTTGTATGTCTGGGCTTTGGATCTTATAGGACGTTTTTTTTGTTTGTTTGTTTTGTTTTTTTCTTCAGTAGTAGGCTCCAAGCCCAGCGTGGAGTCCAATGTAGGGCTTAAACTCAGGACCCTGAGACCAAAACCTGAGCGGAGATCAAGAGTCGGACGCTGAACTGACTGAGCCACCCAGGCGCCCCCTTATATGACTTTGAGGATGAAAAAGTCTTAAAGGCTTTGGAGATGAGTGATAGTCTAGACATTATCTAGAGACATCTCAGAAACAGATTTTCACTTGTCAGTTTTCGTTTGTAATGGTGAAAGTGTTACTGGTTTTGCTTTGTGTTTTCCTTTTCTCTCTGTTTATAAGGGTTCTTCTTTATTCAGGTCCTGCAACATTTCAGCAGAGCTTTTCCTGTCTCTTTCCGAATTCATGTGACCTCCACCACTTGTTTTGAGATTATTCCAGAAGAGTAGGAAGTAAACTGACATGTCCAGTTCTTTGTGTACGAAGGCTAGATCCTCTCCTGGGACGTTCTGTAGCATTTGTTCAACCCCCTTGCCATTTGATCTTGCCATGGGCTGAATGGATATTCATTTCCTTAATCAGAAATGTTCTCAGAATATTGATTCGTGTCACCCATAAATGGTATGAGCCATGGGTCTGACTTAGATCTGTAATTCTTTAATGAATGGTGAAAGAACATTCTGGAAGGACTAGAGAGGCAGAAATCTCCTTGCACACAGGAGTGACTGCCCCATTGCCTTCCCATCCAACACCAGCTCAGTTTTGGTTAAAAAGTAAATAAATGGACCCTTTGAAGCACCTAAGGCATAAAATAGCATTGGTCTTGAAGGAAAATCTATTACAGCCAAGATGTACTTTCCTTAGATAAAACAACTGACTGCTAGGAAATTGTTATATGCCATGTTTGGAGAAGTGTAGGTCAGCCGTGGGCTTACCTGGCTTTGGGCAATCAGAGTTTTGGTCTATATAGACTGTTCTATTTGCTTCTGAGATTTGCAAATTGTATACGTGGATATGTGTGTTTTAAGTTTCTTCTCTTTTATGTTATATGTGGTTAATATGGTCTGTTAGCAAACTGGGTTGGAAAACAAGGTTTTCACCCCATTCTAGCCTTTTAATAATTGTAGAACATGAGACTCACGTAGGTCCTTTGACTACTTATTCTTTGGTTTGAAAAAGGAGGAGGTTCATACCTAAATATTTACCTTGGAAAAACTGTTGTTAGTAGGAGGGACATCGCTGTTTGACACAAGCACAGTTCAGTCTTTATAGGATGGTGAAATTGTAGAACGGACGAGGAGTCTGGACTACATAAAGCATGTAGGAGAGCTCCCAAAAAGAAAATGGGGTGAGCACTTACAGAGCACCTGGGATGTGCCAGATGGAGCCACCCCTGGAACATGAGGAAGGTGAACGCCCATAGATGTTTCTAGAGAAGCGATGAACTTGGGAGCCGAGGTAAGGCGACATCCGTCTTGGTTTCCCCAGGATCAATATTATGTGTGTTGTGCTGGCAGAATTAAGAATAGCACCTTCTTTGACTCTCAGAAGTGTCTTACTTAGGTAGTAAAATCGGTGGTGACCCTAATGATTAGTCTGTGCTCCATTTCCCTCCTTTCCTCTCCCAGATGTAAAATGAGACGAAGGTGACGTGATTTGCTTAAAGTCACACAGGAAGTGAGTTGTTGCCAAAGCTGGGACCAGGCCCTGACCCTCCTGAATCTAGTGTTCTTTCTGGTTACAAGTTTTAATTATCTTACTAAGCCTCCATTCAGTAGACTGCTCAGCCCTCCCTTGCCATTTGGCCCTGTTGGACATCTGGAAAGGGAAACTCCAGGAAGCCAGTTGCTATGAAATGGGAAAAACTACTAAAACGTGGATTGTTTCCTTCGGTTCATAGACTCTAAAAAGGAAAAATATTTGTGGAAACCCAGCTGGCAATTTAGGGCCTCCCATTGTTTGAAATATTTAGTAATAAAATCCAGAATAGATGGTACAGGAAGACGTCTCTGAGGTGACATTTGGACCAAACCCTGAGTGATGAGGAGTCAACACATGGGAAAGTGAAGGGCCGGAATGATCCAGGCGAAGGCAATGGCAGGTGCACAACTTCTAGGGAAATGGGTCTGATGTTGTCAAAAGTGGCTTGAACAGGGTGAAGGAGGCAAGGTCAGAATAAAGGAGGCAGAGAGTGGTGGTCAAGAGGCCATCAGAGGCCAGAGCATTGGAACTCCCGTGTGGTGTGTGGGCCATCAGTCCTCACACCATCTCCGCCTGGGCACAAGGGAAGGGGTTAAGAACTTATAGCATTTTGACATGTTGGCAGCCTCAAGGCATGTGATTAACAGTAACTCACTTTTGTTGTGTTTCGAAGAACACTTGGTCCACAATGGATGGGGTGGGGTGGTGAGGACTGGTTCTTCACCACACACATTTTGAGAAGCATCATCTAGAGTTTTGTAAGCTATAGCAGAGTTCCCCGGGGAGGACTGGAACAAAGGCAGACGTTTCAGCACAGAGAGCAAATAGGGTCCTGTTACGGCACCTGGGTGGCTCAGTCAGTTAAACATTTGCCTTTGGCTCAGGTCATGATCCCAAGGTCCTGGGATTGAGCCCTCCATCGGGCTCCTTGCTCAGTGGAGAGCCTGCTTCTCCCCTGCTGGCCCTTCTCCCTGCTTATGCACCTCTCTGTCTCTCTCTCTCCCTTCCTGTGTGTCAAATACATAAATAAAATCTTAAAAAACAAAACAAAACAGCGTCCTATTGCAGTAGTCAAGGGGAGTCCTGGATGTGGCCTGGGCTGGGGTCTGAGAGAGGAGATAGAAACATGGTATTGTAGGGGTGTTGGATGAGTTGGGGTGGCCATGCAGTAAAGAGAGGAATCGATGGTGCCTTGGATTTTAGACTTGAGGAGCTAACACAGTATGCTCAATTGCTCCTTCACGGTCTTCGGTGTCCCTTCTCTCCTGCTCTGTCGAGGCTGTTCCGTGGAGAGTAGAGCAGCGGCTGCTGGTGACCCCAGTCGGCCGTCTTCCTTTCTCTCCCTTTCATCTCATTTCATTCTGTTGACTGATCCGCTCTCTCATCCGGACTCCCTTTTTGACATTTTCTTAATCTGTTATCTGTGCTCTCTTAGCTTTCCTTCCATTTCTTTCTTTCTTTTTTTTTTTTTTTTAAATACTTTATTTATTTGGGAGAGAGAGTGCACAAGCAGGGGGAGCTTTCTTTCTATTTCTAGCCCTTCCTCTTTGCTTTCCCATCATAAATGCAGCCTGCCTGGACCAGTCAGCTACCCAGCGCTTTCCCCAAATGCACATTTCTGTAACTGGAACCATTGGCACCATTTCACATTTATCCAGTCTGGATGGAGACTTGGTGTCATTTGTGACGCTCCAGGTCTGCACAAATCCGTCATCTGCCAATTCTTCCTGTACAAAAAAGTCCATTGCATCTCTCCTCGTTTCTATGCCACTACCTCCTTCTGGGGACAACCCATGTATCACTTATCTTGTTTTTTTAAAGATTTAGTTATAGGAGAGAGCGAGTGAGCAAGAGTGAGCAGGTGAGCAACGAGCGGGGGTGGGTAGAAGAGAGGGAAAGAGAGAATCTCTAGCAGACTCCCTGAGGATCGGGGAGCCTGACACGAGGCTCCATCCCACAGCCCTGATATCATGACCTGAGCTGAAATCAAGAGTCGGATACTGAATCAACTGAGCCGCCCAGATGCCCCAGTCTCCCTTACCTTTTGAGCCTCCCTGTAATGGCCCCTAACCATCCGCCCGCTCTCCAGTTAGTTGTGCATGTTTTTATGACTCATCCCTACACTCAGCTGTGTCTTTTTCTCACTTTGTACATAGCAGGTTCTCAGTACATATTTTTGGAATTGCTAGACAAGGTGGAATTATGGCCTCTTGGAGGGAAATCATGCTTCCCTGTCACTGTCTGTCTGGATGGTCACTGTCCCTTTTGTGCTGCCGGAGCAAGTTTTCTCTAAATTCCACTTGTTTTTCCACATTTGCTACGAAGGCTGTGGTTAACATTTCTGTAGGACGTACATTTAAGCCACGTATACTGGGTTCTCTCTGTCTGCCCATGAAGGATCTTAAATCACGTTGTTCACAAGACAGCAGTCTGTGAAAAGTATAAAAGCATATCCTTTACAAAAGGACAACGGACGAATGTTTTACCGCTGTCATTCTTATCCCTCTGGGTCTTTCTAGAGGAATGTGGGAGTTGGACAGCCCCCTTTGTCTGCCTTCATGAAGACGATGCAGGGACAGCTGCAGCTGGCACGGCTGAGGGGCAGCAACTAAGTGGCGTCCCCGGCTTCCTGGGTTAATGGTGGAATTTGTGCGGCATTTGGGCCCAGTGTGTGCGATGATGAGACATCCAGGCGTGTTCAGGGATGAACGCACATTTTCTTTACCCTTTATGTTTAACTATAGGATATAATCACCTCAAACCATAATCAAAATTGAGATCGCTTGCAAAATTTCTCTCTCACCGGAAGAACTAGAAGCCTCGCGGATGTGGTGGGTCCTGTCAACCATCCAGACAGCCAGTTCCCGGGCCTCCTGATAAAGGGGCATTGTTTGCTTGGAGTCTGTTGTGGCCTTCCTGCCTCTGTTAATGATTTAATTAACAACAGGAAGTAAATGGGATGGAAAAAAATTATAAAGTATGTCTGACATACTCTTACCCTTCATCCTCTAACAAAAATCCACAAGATAGGATAATTTATCTGGGAAAAATGAGTTTATTAACAGGCGGTAGTATCCTCCCCTCAATGCATCTGGAATCCTCATCCAAGCCTGATCTCTTCCATCGTACAGTGCCCCTCAGATCACTTGGTCCTTTGTGACACTCATCGCCAACCCCGAGGAAACAGGAGGGCAGGCGACGGTGTGGGTCTTTTATCATGGAGCAAAAAGGGAATGGACCCACTTTCGGTTATTCCAGGGTTCCAGGCCCGACTTTTGTCTCATCAGCTGTTTGATATGACACACAAGAAATAGTGGCTTTAATTATGTAACACGTCATAAAATCTAAATTTTAGAACTCTTGTTGTGGACATCGGGAATTATTTTGCTTTGGTTCAATTTTTTAAATTTGGTGAGTTGAGCGTGTGTTCGGCTTTGTTAAATTCTGTTGTACAGCGTCACGAAGACCCTTTGACCCTTTGGGCTTTCTTTCATGGAGCCGTTCATTGAACTCATCTGGTTGAACTGAATGTGTGAGAGAATGAACAAAAACCACCACCATCTTCACAATCCCACCCTTCACAGAGGCGTGAAGGACTTTTGCCCAAAGGCCATGGGTACAGGAGTTTGAAAAGGAAGTGTAGGCAAATTTGTAGACTGTGGGAAGGAACACAGAAAGTACTTGGCTGGCTACCACTGGAAGATGCTGCAAGGGAGGGTAGAGAGCCGCCACCTGGGGCACCCGGGTGGCTCAGTTAAGTGTCTGCCTTCAGTCTGGGTCATGATCCCAGGGTCCTGGGAACATGTTCTGTCTTGGGCTCCCTGCTCAGTGACAAGTGTGCTTTTCCCTTTGCCCTCTCCCTCCGCCATCCCTCTCCACTGTGATTGCTTTTGCTCTCTCTCAAATAAATAAATAAAATCTTAAAAAAAAAAAAAAAAAACCTGCCATCGGTTGGCTGCTGGTTAAAGCTCACTTCGGTGAGGTCCTCCATGGACACGCCCCACGCTCTTCAGTCCCCAGTCTGTGGCCCTGTGTCTTTGTTTCAGAGCCTAGTCTCCGTGCTCTTGGTACACATCTGTTTTCTAGCAGATGTCTGGTAGCCTGTGAGAAGTCCAGCTTTCTGTCTTTGACTTTTTTTTTTTTTAAGATTTTATTTATTTATTTGACAGAGAAAGAGAGAGAACAGGTAGGCCAGAGAGGCAGGCAGAGGGAGAGGGGGAAGCAGGCTCCCTGCTGAGCAGAGAGCCTGATACGGGGCTCGATCCCAGGACCCTGAGATCATGACCTGAGTCGAAGGCAGAGGCTTAACCCACTGAGCCACCCAGGCGCCTCTTGTCTTTGACTTTTGCGCAGTGAGGTTTAAGCCTACTGTGTGACCGCAGTTGGCTCCTGCGGAGGGAGCCGGGGGTGCCTGATGGTATGCCATGTGTGGAGAACTTGGGTCTTAGGAGAAGGCTCACGTGCAGATACTTATGTCTGATGTCTCTTCTCACTCGGTCTTCTCTCTTTCTGCGGGTGTCAAGTGCCTTAAGCAGAATGTTCTACCACACACAGCCCGTCGCACACTGTGTTGGATTCTGTGTGTTTGTTTTCTTTCCTCTCTGCTCCTTCATGCTGGGGGCTGCTGAGAGCAAGAGACCCTGTTTTATTCCCCTTGCAAGCCCGTCCTAACACAGGGCTCGTGCGAGGCCAGAGGTGCTCGGTGGTTGGTGGTCCACGGAAGTGGTGGCCGGGCATCTCGGAGGTGATGTGCCCACGTCCACACGAATGCAGTGCTCCTCATTCTCTCACTTCATTTGGGCAAAGGGAAAAGTCTATGGGCAAAGGGAAAAGTCTATGAACAAAGGGTGGGGCGGGCTGTGAATTCACACAGATTGTTTCCTCCTGTCCCCTGAGAAAAAAGCATCTTCGATCGAGCCCCACACTTCGTAACTCAGTTTAATAATGGGTATGTCTGTGCCCCGGGTTCTCTTGTTCTTAGAATTCCCTCCTCTGTTGAGGGAGTCTCCTCCCTGCTTCAGGGATGCAGTGCTTTCTGCTTCTTAGTGGGAAGGAGCTCCTTGGCAGGGCTCTCGGAGGCCCCGGGGGGGGGGAAGTTGTGCGGTTTTGACGCCATGTGGGGGGGCCGGGGGGGTGGGGGACCGGCTCTATTGAAGCCATTTCAAGAAGCGGCTCCTTTCAGCGAGGGCAACAAGGAGTGTCTTGTTCTGTCCTCTCGAGGTTCTGTGAGGGGCCGCGGTGTCAAAGGGAGGCCATTAGCATCCAGGCAGCATGCCACGGGAGTGAGAGGTTTCATCTGGACTTCTGGAAACTGGCTGCATGGTCAGGCCATCCCTGAAACGGGCCACCGGATGCCAGAAGCGGGTTGTGCCCAGGGCGGGACTCAAAGGGCTGCAGACGGGAGTCAGGGCCACGCAGAGGTGGGAGGCCAAGAGGAGGCCGCCGCCTCCGTGGTCGGCTGTGGCGCACAGGGATGCACATGGTCACCTTTCGTTTCTCTTGGTGAATGGGTCTTCCATCTGGCAAGTAGGACTTCGTTTTCAGTTGCCTTTGTGCTTTGGAAGTTCCGCATGAGCCTGAGTATAAAAATAGATCTTTTCCGACGAAGAGATGGTATCAAAGATGGAAGTGCTTGCTTGGGATCATTTTATTTTTATTAGTTTTTTAAGATTTTATTTATTTATTTGACAGAGAGAGATCACAAGTAGGCAGAGAGGCAGGCAGAGAGAGAGGAAGGGAAGCAGGCTCCCTGCCGAGCAGAGAGTCTAATTCGGGACTCGATCCCAGGACCCTGGGACCACGACCCGAGCTGAAAGCAGAGGCTTAACCCATTGAGCCACCCAGGCGCCCTGTGCGTGGGATCATTTGAAAGGAGGTTGTGCTTTATAAAGTAATTGTTCTTCATAAAACCGCCCTGAAGCCCTTTGTGGCCTGTAGCAGGGTTTCAAAGAGCAAGCGGTACCATCAGTGTCTCTATAAACTGCGCACGTCACTTACTCCTTGATGCACCGGTGTGACTGGGCCCCAGCCTCAGTTTCTTACAGGAGTCCGCCTTTCAGCACACTGCAGTTCCCACCCTCCCTGACTTCCTTCAGTGTTTTGTGAGCACCAGCTAGGGAGCACTGCCTTTTAGGCCCCGGACTCCCTGGCTTATATGCTGACTCTACCTCTTAGCCTTGTCTCCCGGAGCAAGTGCTTCTTAACCTTCCAGACCAGCTTCGTCCTTGGAACAACACAATGGAAATAATGATGTTGCTATTTAATTTCCACGATTGTTGCAAAGATGAAATTCGATGGGACTTGCAAAATACAAAACAGTACTGTCGCTGGCACATAAGTGCTCCATAACGATTTAGAACGAGACCCAGTTCCTGCCCTTCTGAAGTTGATGGCCTAGAGGAGAAACAGATGAGTGAGGCCGTGGGGGGTGGTGCGTGATGGCTGACTGATTCCTTAGGTTAACAGCTGTTTTCAGGACTCGTTATGTACTGGGCAGTGTTCTGGAGATGAGGCAGTGGACTGAGCAGACAAGATGCCTGCATTCACGAGGCTTACAGCTGGCTGGCAGTGGGATAGGGCTGTGCAGGGGAGAAACTGGGAGCAGGACTGACAGACTGGTTGAGGATGGAGGTTTGGGCTTCTACATCTGAGGAGGCCACCTGGAGGAGGTGAGGCTTGCGTTTTCAGAACTGAGTGGACGTGCTGAACAAACTGGACGTGCTGTAGGATTCCATTTTCATAAAGCATAAGACAGGTGCAGCTAGTCTGTGGCGGTGGTTCCCTCTGTGGGCGGTTATTGATGGGGAAGGGACAGGTGTCGGGTGCACCTATGAAACCACCCAGGGATCTGTATACACTGAAGATTAGTGCAGGGTTTTATGTATGTTCTTTGTTGATGAGGAGTGAGCTGAATGGGTAGAAACAGGGGGAAGGTCCTACTTGAGAGCACGAAGGGCAGGGAGGAAAGGGTGTGTGTGGGACAGCGTGTGCCTCAGGCCAGCAAGCAGTCTGTCCCGCCCAGATGGAAAGATACCTGAGGGGCGGGGAAGGTGGTGTAACAGCAAGAAGCACCTTTAGGTACAGGCTGTTGTAGAAGAAAAAAAATTTTTTTCAAGCCCTGGGCATAAAGGCATCCCTTGCTAAGAAGGCTGAGTGCAGAGTCAAAACTCACCTTGGTTTGGATCACCTGCCTCAGGACCTCCATGCAGCCTTCTCATCCTTTCAGTGGCCTTTTGGGGGATAATGTGAAATAATGAATGTCAAGTGCTTCATCCGCCATGTAGTATGGGTTTATTTTATTTTAATTTTTTTAAGGTTTTGAGAGAGAGCACAGAATGAGGGGAGAGCAGAGGGAGAGGAAGAAGCAGAGTCCCCACTGAGCAGGGAGTCTGATGTAGACTTGATCCCAGGACCCTGGGATCATGACCTGAGCCGCATGTGCCCCTATAGTATGGGTTTGATCAGTGCTCCTGCTGCTGTTGCTTCTTTTTTTCTTTAAAGATTTTATTTATTTATTTATTTTGACAGAGAGAGACACAGCGAGAGAGGGAACACAAGCAGGGGGAGTGGGAGAGGGACAAGCAGGCTTCCCACTGAACAGGGAGCCCTGATGCGGGGCTCGATCCCAGAACCCTGGTATCATGACCTGAGCCAAAGGCAGGGGCTTAATGGCTGAGCCACCCAGGCGTCCCTAATCCATGCTTAAGAGACTTTAAAGTCTGTGTGTGTGCGCGTGTGCATGCCTAATTTAATTAATTGCAATCTTGATACTTCCCAAATCAAAAACTGGGGATAACTATATTATGGAATAATGCTTATCTGAGACTTCTGATCCTTCAGTTAAATAATTATTTTGTTTCATGTAATTATAGCTTATTAATATTTAAAAAGTCTCAGTTGTATTTTTCCTTAAATTTTTTTTTTTTTTTTTGGCTCTGTTCATTAAGTCCTTTTAAGCATTTGGGAACAGTCTAAGAAAGTTCAAAGAATTTCTGTTTATTTCAGTAAGGCTCAAGTTTGGCAATCTCAGCCATAAGAGGAACTTTAAATATGTCTAGATTCACCTTTCTTGAAGTACTTTGAGTGTAGGGGGAGGAAGAGAGAATGGAGAGCAACTGACTGACTGGAATTTTTTTAAATGAAATTTATTGTTTAGAAATGTTGAGTCAGACGGAGTAGTCTAAATATCTTTATGTGATTATGTGTTGGTGTAATCCTCTCTTTATTAAATCTTAAACTGTCCTGTGAGAAATTCCACTTAATAAGTAGCCAGGTTCATTCAGAATCTTTTTAACGGCAATGACTAGCGTTCAGCCTAGATTCCCCAGATTATGTTTCTTAAGTAACTCACACCCCCTGTTCTAAAGGCCAGCCCTATAACTCTCCAGGGAATCTCCCGTTTTCTGGAACGGCTTTGCTTTCTTTGTCCCAGCACCTTGAGTCTCTCAGTTGTATATACCTTCTCTGTTTAGGAGTGAGCGAGCCCGCTGGATAACCGCCCTGGGACACAGCAGCGGGAAGCAGCCTCTGGACCGAACCTGTAAGTACCTGGAGGGCAGCCAGCTCTGGAACATGGAGGGGCTGTGCCCCCTGCTGGACGCTGGGTTGTTAATGGTTGACCACCACAATCCCTGCTCTGTGGTTCTTGTCCGAGCAGTAGTTCCTGTGGCCCTGCATCACAGAATCCTGTGATCCCTGCTTTGGAAGCCAGCGGATCTGAATTCAAATCCAAGGTGCAGTTCTTTGTCGTGTCAACGTGGCAAATCATTGCAAAACTTTCCTGAGCTTGTTTAATCTCCTGCGAGTCAGCTGCATTATTATATACAATACGGGGTTATCGTCAGGATTAAGTTAAAGAGCCTATGTCGAAAGCCCTGCTTGTCCTGTAAAGCTCTTAGATTTTCAGCTCTTGTTAATGGACAAGAGTCTAATGTTTAAGCCTTCTCCATACGACAGTCTGAAGCTAAGCTGAAAGAAAATTATTTTACCATCCCTTTTGGCCTTATTTATTAAAGTGATACTATTAAGAAAATGCATTTCTTTCTTCTAGGGCAGTAGGAACGGATGCAGGAAAGGGCGGTGTCCTGTGCTTAATAGCGACTTAACTTTGATGTTAGGCATCTCTGGGTATTTCTAGCTGGAAGGTCAAATCAAAAGAACTAGAGCAGCAAAACTGGTTATCTTGGAGTGCTCAAAAACCATAGCTTTAAGCTTAGAGCCAAAACTAAAGTGATTGGTTTGAAAGTTGTCTAGAATAAAGTTTTCTATTATTAATAAATAACAAATTAAGAACTCAAGTCAGTCAGTCCCAAGTCACTGAAGTTATAATGTTTGCTTATGATTTAGCATTTTGGGGGAATTCTAAAATATCCAACTTTTGCTTGGAGCTCCTTTTGTTTCTGAACATCTTTGGCAGCTTTCCTGTGCCCCGTGGATGGGAGCCGGGGGAATGGATGTACTGCAGATGCTGGTGTCAGTTGCATGGCCTTGGCATGTTAATCTGTCTGGCCTCAGTTTCCCCTTATGCACAATGGGTGTTATCTGCTCTGTTGTATGTAGCTTGTCCTGGCTCTATTTGAGGGAATTTGTGCATCACAAAAGGCCTCTCACGATCCAGAGCTTCTAAAGTTCTAAGGCTCTTAGCCAAGTAAGACAGTTCCTGGAACAGAGTTTCTGTTTGGTAGACGCTTAACTTGTTTCTGCCAGTGCCGGCCTTGAATTGCACAGAAAGACTGAGTAAACGTACAGTATCGATTTGTACCTGTCTGGTTCTCCTCTGCTCAGCGTGTCCCCCCCTTTCCCTTGCAGCACTGACCCAGGTGGAAATCATTAGATCGTTCACTGCCAAGCAGCCAGATGAACTCTCCCTGCAGGTGGCAGATGTGGCTCTCATCTATCAGCGGGTCAGCGACGGTGAGTGGAGGTTCTTATGGGCACACCCCACGCAGCTCTTGGGGTGCCAAAGAAGAGAGGAATCTGGTTTTGTTTCTAACGCTCACATTCCATATCCCTTTGGTTTTCTCAATGCACCTGCCTTTCCTCTCTCAACACTATTGCTTTTCATGTTTTCGAATAGGAATGCAGTCACATGGTGTATGATTGAAAAGCAACCTTGAATGGTCGTCCTTCCTTCCTAGCCCCCAGTGACTTAAGTGCTCATCTCCAGAGGTTCTTCCTTCCTCACTTAAAAAAAAAAAAAAAAAAGGTTCCTGCTGCCCCCATCTATGCGTAGCGTCCCCTTCCTCAGCTCAGCCCAACTCCTGGGCTCTTATGCTCCCTTCGGGGCCCCTGGTGGTGTCCCACATCCGGTAAGTCATTCATTCCTTCTTGAGGCACTTCCCTCTGTTGCCTTCTCTGCTCGCCTTCTGTCCTCAGTCACGCACCACCCAGGGTAAGCTGTAGCCGCTGAAGTTCACTCACGTCCTCCCCGAGCCAAGCAGGGTTCTGGTTCCCCCACAGCCCCGTGGCTTCATGGGGACTCTGCTCTCATTTGCAGGCTGGTATGAGGGGGAACGGCTGCGAGATGGAGAGAGGGGCTGGTTTCCTATGGAATGTGCCAAGGAGATAACCTGTCAGGCTACAATTGACAAGAACGTGGAGAGAATGGGACGCTTGCTAGGACTGGAAACCAACGTGTAGCCTCCTCGACGGCCTTCCACGAGCACGAGATTTGCACTACATCCCGGCTGGCTGGTTGGTTCTGGGCCGGCTTTGTTGTTCATTTTAACGCAGCCTGTTTCATTAGAAGAATGGAAACACTTGCCTTTACGCTTGCCAGGTGGTTCTGCTCTCTCGGGAGAACAGCTACCAGATACAGTGAGTTTGCAAGTCTCAGTGTGAGCACACTGTCCACGTGCAGCCTTCTCGAGGCCTGCAGATAGAGGGGAGTCTGCTGCAGGGGCCAGGAGGCTGAAGCTCCAGCCGGGCTCACCCTTTTCTGGCCTGGAAAATGGATATTGGAGGCTGTGCCCTGGTTTTCTTTTTCCTCTTTCACCAAGAATGTTACTGTCCCTCCTTTTAACCTCTCCTTTGTATGGTTCTCCCGGTCTTAGCAAGGGTCTGTGTGTTTAAGGATTGCCCAGTTTTGTAAATATTTTTTTCTGCCTCTTTTATTTTAGATCTGATTCTAATGCTAAGAGCATTTCACAAGGAACTTGTAGAGCTCAAAAGGTGAGCTGTTGAGTTTTTCTAAACCTCTTCCCGGGAAAAGGGAAACTGACACTTGAATTTTGGCCACCTCTTTCCTCATTGGGAGAGAAGCTTACTTTAGAGATTTTCTTTTTAAATCGGTCTTACCCAGTATTGGTCTCCGATAAGTAGAGCCTAACGAAACCCTACTCAGGCTACTCAAATAAGAATTTAGATGGTTCGCATGAGTGAAAAAATGCTGAATGTAGGAGAGGGTCCTACTTTTTTTTTTTTTTTGAATGTTCCCAAATGAGCTGATAAACTGACATGAGGCTGCTTTGCCTTTAATAATTTTGCCATTTATAATCTCTTTAATAAAGATTTTGACTGTTCCTACTCCTGTTTCTAAACAGGAAATTGGCCAAAACACAATCTCAAGGTAAAATTAGACCCTACCAAGGAATCAAGATGCCAACACGGCATCTAACTGAAACATTACATTTTGGTCTTAACGGGAATCCATTTTATATGCACTAAAGGTCTTGCTTGCTGGATTTGGAGGATCTCTCCACCATGGGTGTCTGCAGAACTTTATTTCTTCCCCCTCCCGCTGGTGCAAGGAGAGAGGATTTTAATAGTTCGTTTCATAGAGAGGGAATGAGGGTTTGGAAGATGGAGGGGGCAAGGTGGTTTTTACTGGCAGGTAGGTTCTTCTCCATTCCATTTTCTTCTACAGAGCGATAAACCCTGGCAAAGGGTGCATTATTCAAGAACTCAGATCTGTGACACATTCCACCCATTGCCCGCCAACCAGGTACCCAAATCATGAGCGAAGTGGGTAAAGCAGAAGCTCAGGGTGGGAGCTATGTATGCTTGCCTCACACACCCTGTCCTGCCAGCTCAGCTGTGAGCCACTCCAGTGCACCTGGGGCCTTCTCGTCCCTGGATCGGTCTCCTTGACTTAATGCAGACATTTCTGGGTGTCAGAGACAGGCAATCCCCTGAGGGCCTTGAGGTCTGGGCCAGTCAATGAAGAGCAGTGGACACAGCAGATTTCTCCAGGTTGGTATAACAAGGAGTCGATCTCTTCTTTCGTGTCACAGACCTTTTAGAGGAGAGGTTAAGAAATTGTACTCTAATCTCATGTGATGTTTGCATTTAAGAAGGCAAATGTTTTGCCTGCAAAGGGATCATTTTATTTTTGCTAATATCCATTTGAAGCTAAAAACAACTGTAGGAATCCTGTGAATTAATTTATAAGTAGAGATGTTAAACAGTCTTGGAAATACAGGTGTTTTATAAATCAAAGCCTCATCCAGCAAGCAGGTGAGTACTGTTAGTGGGTTGTGTTGTTACACAGCAGGTGTGTAACACACCCAGTTTCATTTCCACCATGAACTGTCATTTTCATAGGACAGTACTGTTTTCCAGCCTAGTTCAGTTTCTACGAATAACTTCTCAGAACTGTACAATGTCTTCATTCAGTGACCTGGGGAGAACAAAAACACTCATTTTTGTCCCAACAAATCGATACTGCTTGTATACTTTTGGTGCAGTGAATTTATAAAGATTTTGTATATACTTGTTCTTTTGTATTTGTGTGCTTTAATTCACTATAGCATGTATTCATTTATATAATTTGCTAAATGTTTGGTCAACTCAGGAGTTCTACTCAGAAGGTTATCTACAGCTAACATAAAAGGGCACTGATCTTGTCAGGTACATGTTGCCATCAGCTGCCTTAGAAGGCTGGAGCATTTTTAAGAGCTGGGCCCTGATGTTTCTTCTAGTTTCCACAAAACTGCACAACAGAGTAACTTAAGTAGTCGGTGGTTCCCTTAATGCTAGCTCTTACTCATTTTGGCATCCTAGTATCTGAACCTTTGTGCTGGTGAAATCTCACCACCTTGTGAATCTTGGTGGAAGGCAAAGAAAAGACTGACTCCTGTGTTAGTTTTCTTTTACTGCATAACAATGACCACAAACTTAATGGCTGAAACCAACATCCATTTATTATCTCACAGTTCCATGGTAAGAAGGCCAACATGGCATGGCAGGTTCTCTGCTTAAGAGTTTCGGTCTCATAAGGCTGACACTGACACCAAAGTGCTAGCTGGCTGCTTGCTCAGCCAGAACTTGCTATTACCTTCTTTCATGCTCACACCTGTTGTTGGCAGAATTCAGTTCCGTGTGGTTGTGGGACCAAGGTCCCTGCTTCGTTGTTGGCTGCCAGGAATGTGGGAAGCTCCCAGCTTCTTGAACCTGTTCATATTCCTCACCATGGGTTCCTTCATCTTCAAGGCACCCGTGGCATGTTGAATCTTCCTCATTCTCACACTTGGAATCTGACTTCATCTTATACTACCAGCTAGAGAAAACTCTGCTTTTAAGGAACTCATGTAATTACATTAGGCCTACAGGATAATCACCCTTACGATTAATTCAAAATCCACTGATTTGTGATCTTAGTTACACAAAATTCCTTTACTGTGCAATGTAACATAATCACAGGTGTGACACAGGGCCAGGCGGGTGGCACGGCGATAATGGGGATCATCTTTTAAGTTCTGCCCTTAATACTACTGTAAACCTTAAAACGCTAGATACTTAGTTTCCTTTTATCTTGTATTTATGAAAATACAGCCATGAGGTTGGAAACCCCAATCAAAGCCTTCTTTGTTGGAGTTCTACTCAAGTTAGTGATGGAAAAGGAAGGAGATGTACCTTCTCTGGAACTAGCAAGATACATTCCCCTTTGCCGCTACACTCTCCCTGGGCTTTAGAAAGCAGCAGAGACGGAGCTGCCTGAGGGGACATGAGTGCAAAATACTGCAGGGCAGAGCTCAGTGCCTAAGGTGCTCACTCTTGTGGACTGAATCTCCAAAGGGCTTACTTTGGAGTGAGGATATGAACTTGGAGGACCTCAAACTTTGCTCTCTGAGCTTCTCGCACACTAAGGACCAGACAAAAGTTAGTTAAACCTTATTGTGAAGGAAGCTAGCATTATCTTAGTTCTCTTATTTCCAAAAACAAATTCTCAAGAGGTTCGGCAAATTAGCAAACACTTCGAGACATAGCCATCCGTGATACAGAAGAAACAGATACTTACAGGGACTAGATATTGAAATCATTAGATATATCAAACAATTATTACTACCATTTTTAGAGAGAGAAAGCCAAACTTTAAAATGCAATATAGGGGGCACCTGGGTGGCTCAGTGGGTTAAAGCCTCTGCCTTCGGCTCAGGTCATGATCCCAGGGTCCTGGGATGGAGCCCCGCATCGGGCTCTCTGCTCAGCGGGGAGCCTGCTTCCTGCTCTCTCTCTCTCTCTGCCTGCCTCTCCGCCTACTGTGATCTCTGTCAAATAAATAAAATCTTTAACAAAAAAAAAAAATAATAAAATAAAATAAAATAAAATGCAATATAGTACAGGGCGCCTGGGTGGCTCAGTGGGTTAAAGCCTTTGCCTTCAGCTGAGGTCATGATCTCTGGGTCCTGGGATTGAGCCCCACTTCAGGCTCCCTGCTTAGCAGGGAGCCTGCTCCCCACCCCCACTGCCTGCCTCTCCATTTGCTTGTGATCTCTGTCAAATAAAGTCTTAAAAAAAATAAAATGCAATATAGTATTAACAACTCTAAGCAACAGAGGAAAACAAACCAAAAACCGAAACAACACCAGGAATTCTAGAACTAGGCTGAACAGATAAGATAGCTGGTGAACTGGAAGAGAGGCTGGAAGAGCCCACAGGGAAGCGTGTAGAACAGAGACAGAATGCAATGATTCAGTTGGAGTTCCACAGGAGAGAGGAGAGAGGAGCATTGGCAAGGGGACCTTTGTAACCTGTTCTGACTGGTTGCCGGATGCAGGCTGTCCCCGGGGAGAGGAAATGGCCTTGGGTAAAGTGGCTCTTTCCAGCTGAGGACAGTTCCTGCAGAGGGCTGACAAGTGAAGGCCATCATGTGACAGCACTTGTAGCAGCTAAGGGAATCGTCCTTCAATCCTGAGGGGGGATCTGGGCAGAACATCACAATATTCAATACATAGAGCTCTTGTCAATATTTGACAAAATAGTCTTGAAGATAAAAGATATGACCAGGGATAGAGAGAGCTTTAGATAATGATGGAAGGTTTATTGAACCAGCAAGACATAACGATTCCATATATTCCTCCCAAGAATATGGTCTCAATAGATATAGATATATATATCTATATGTAGATATAGATATAAATAAAAAATAGATATAAAACAAAATTTGGGAGAAATAGAAGAAATCCAAAATCATAGCATATGACAAACTCTTATTTGCTACATAAAAGTATAATAGATAAAAATCAAAGTGTGGAAGATCTGAACAATTTAACTTAATAGGCATATACAGGAAATTGCAACAATTTAAACATGTATGTTCAAGAACACACAATATTAAAACATTTGACCATTTCCTGGGTCATAAATTTTAAATTTATGATTTAAATATGGTCAGATTTTAAAGGACTGAAATTACACAGATTTCTAGGACTATATTTAGGTTAGAAATCAGTAACAAAAATAACCACTTACTTGAAAGCTTAGACCTAAATGTAAAAATATAAAGCTACAGAACTCCTAGAAGGTAACACAAAATCTAGGTGACCTTGGGTTTGGTTATGACTTTTTTGACAACACCGAAAGCAATGTATATGAAAGAAAAAGAAAATGATAAATTGAACTTTGTTAAAATTAAAAAGAATGAAAAGATAATCCACAGAGCCAGGAGGAAATCTTGCAAAACAAATAAAGGTTGGCATCCAAAATATAAAAGGACTCAACTCTCAACTATTCGAGAACAATTCAGCTAGGGGCGTCTGGCTAGCTCAGTGGGTGGAGCATGAGATTCTTGGTCTTGGGGTTCTGGGTTTGAGCCCCAGGTTGGGTGTAACTCAATTAAAAAATGGGTTCTTTGAAAAGATGAATACAGCTGATACACCTTTTAGCAAAACTAAATAAAAAGACTAATTACCAGTGTCAACAATGAAAGAGAGGTGGGGCGCCTCAGTGACTCAGTTGGTTAAGCGGCTGCCTTCGGGCTCAGGTCATGATCCCAGGGTCCTAGGATTGAGTCCAGCATCGGGCTCCCTGCTCAGCGGGAGAGCCTGCTTTTCTCTCTCCCTCTGCCTACTGTTTCCCCTACTTATATGCTGTCTCTGTCAAATAAATTAAAAAAAAAAAAAAGAAGAATGAAAGAGAGTCTATCATTAGATTCCTTAGACATTAAAAGGATAAGGAGATATTTAAGTAACTCGAGACTCCTAAATTCAACAACTTCGATAAAATGGGCCAATTCAAGGAAAACCACAAACTATCAAAGCTCTAAATAATTCCATAACTAATAGATTGAATTTGTCTAAAAACTTTTGAAAAAGAAATGTCCAGGTGCAAACGGTTTCACAGAATTCTTCCAAACATTCAAGGAATTAACACCAATTCTATACACCTCATCTAGAACTTGAAGAGGACTAATAACTTCCCAACTCATTTTATGAGGCCAGAATTACCCCACAAAAAGGAAACTATATATTAGTTTATATCATTATAGAAATAAAAACAAATTAAAACCACAATGATCTATGAACTCACTGAAGGCCAATATAAAAAACACCAAATTAACAACTAAAAGTATGAAGTCCTGGAAAGGATCTGAAACACACAGAAGCCCTCCTCTATTGCTGGCAGGAATGTAAAATAGCACACCCAGTGTGCTGGAAATCAGTTTGGCAGTCTCTTATAAAGTTAAACACGCTTACCACCTGATATAATGATCTTAATTGTGGGTATCTTCCCAAAAGAAATGAAAAGCTTTATCTACACACAGACTCATATACACACGTTCATAGCAGCTTTATTAAAAAAAAAAAAAAAATAACTCAGGTCCATCAATTAGTCAATGAATAAACAAACTATGGTATAACCATACAAGGCAATACAACTAAATGATACAAAAGCAACTAATTACCAATACATGCAACAACATGAATACCTCAGAAGTGTTAAGTAAAAGAAAATAGAGACAAAAGACTAAATGTGATTTTCCATTTATTGGGAATTCTAGAAAAGGCAAAACAAATGACAAAAAGCAGATCTATGGTTGCCAATGGGTAGAAGTAGAAGCAGGGGATTGGTTGCAAAGGGGAACAAGGGAAATTCAGGTGATGGGAATATTCTAGATCAAGACTGTGATGGTAGCAATTACAGGACTTTATACATTTGACAAAATTTACTGAGTTATACACTTAAATTGGCAAATTTTATTATATATAAAATAATACCTTGAAGCTTAAAAAAAGCATGGAAATACATCAAAATATAACAGTGGTTAGCATGCTTTTCTTTGTTCAATTCTCAAATATTCTACAATGAGGGTATATTGTTTAAAAACCAGAATAAAAATGTCATTTAAAAATAATTAGCATATTATATGATTATACCACATGATCCTGACAATTACTTAAAAAATACAAACTCAGCGAAGAGTGGAAAGAAATCTACAATTTACTTTGGGTAAGGGGGATACTAAAATTCCTTCTAAAGCTTTTCAATAATCTCTACCTTTCAGGGTGGACTTTGTTTCACAACTACATTAAGAACAGAAAATTACTTGTTGTAATAGGTATAAATGTATCTAGAGCTTTTGCTCAGGTTAATGAATGAGGAAGCAATACATGTACTCACTTTTCAAAGACACTTTCTAAAAGATTATTCAGTGGCTTCTTTTTCCCTCTTAGTTTCTGCTTCAGGGATTTTTTTTTAAGAGTTAGTCTAGGTATCACTAAGACTGGCGAGGCAAATGATTTTTCTTTTTAATGTCTTACTCCTTAAAACTGCTAAAAAACATAGTTCTTAGGCCTGGAATAAATTTTCCACTCAGTAATACACTACTCTGTAAACAAAAGAAACAACACAAATAGCACCTCCAATCAAGATTTCCATCCTGATCAGCTGTACAGGAGACAGAAATTGGGGGTGACAGTGACTGCTTTAACCTCTTTCAATAGCTCATCTACTTAAACAATCCTTCAGGAACAATTTCCTCATTCTTATGGAGATTAAATACTGGTTTGGGAACATGGAACAAATGAACTAATAATCCTCCCTCCTTTTTATTAACAGATTCTTTAAATGCTATCTTCCAAGACCAGTTTGGCCTACTGTGAATTTAAACTGGAGAGTAAAGGCAAGAAAACACAGACACAAAGATAAACACCCTTACAAACAGACCCTAATGGTCATCTTAAGTTTAGGAACAAGACCACAATACCATATGACTCAATATAAGAATTCAGTTAAGAGATCACTTTTGGGAGAGTAGCCTAAAGAATGGACTTAGGACACACAGTACATTCAAAACCTTTAGAAGGCAACAGCCTGACATACATTCACAGAAATGGGAGCAGTACCTGAACCAGTGGTGCTAAACACATCATCACAGCACTATCAATAAATCCCAAACATTGTTTGATACTCTTCCTTTGGTTTCTCTGCATTTACTGGAAGGCACAAGAAAATGTGTATTTTTAAGGATGCAGCAGATGTTCTTCCTACATTTCTTTTGCAGTATGTTCAGGACTATTACTCTTACACCTTTTGTCATACATGTGGGTCAAACTTAGATCACAAAAGAAATGGAAGAAACAGGACTCAGCAAACACTGATGCAGACTATGTATTTCAGTTAATATGCTTTCTGCCAAGTTAAACGAAATACACTACCCGGAAGTGGCTAATAAAGGAGGGTTTATCAAAATAAGTCCACGTGCAAGGCAGGTATCAAATTGGATAATTCAGCAGCTCACCAGCATTATCATGGACTCTGGTGAATTACATCTTCCCACTGAACCAACGTCATTATCCTCTGCAATGCTAAAATGGCTACAGTAGTGCCAGATTCAGACAAGACAATGCCCAAAGGAGAAAACTTCTCCTCCAAGTCTACTAGTGAAGAAAATCTTTCTCAGATGTCCCCTTGCAGATCTTGTCAGTTGCAACTGACAACACAGGTTCATACGCTGATGACTCATGTTACTTGTAAGAAGAGTAAGACCATATACGATTGGCTTAGAACAATCTGATCTACCCTTGGGGAAGAGTCCAATATCCCTGGGCACCAGGCTACACAGAGGGGAAACCCTTGAACAATCAAGCAAATGGGGAGGGCCAAATGGCTGTTGGGATAGCAACCAACAATATTTGTCAGTCCGCTGAAAACACTAGCCTATCACTCACTAGCCCTAAAAATCACACGAGCTTCCATTGTCTGAGAGGGTAAAACAGGACTGAGAACATGGAAATGAGTGTAACATAACAGATTGTTATAAAAAAATAAAATTCAGGGACAAATAAAAACTAAGATTTAGTGAGTACATTCTGTGTGTCAGAAACTAGGCTATGCACTTTAAATGTATCAAGATATTTAATCCTCACAATTGTTACCTGTATTTTATAAATAAAAAACAGAGAAGCCAATAAGTACCTTGCCCAAGGGAGCTGGTAAGTCACAGCTGAAGTCTGAACTTAAGTGACCAAGTCTAGATTCACTTTCTCAATTGCTACATTATGCTAATGTAAAAGGGGTACAAATATATTCCAAAAAGATTTAAAAAAACCAAGTAAGCCAAATGACAGAGATGTAGAAACCAAGCCAAAATTTAGCTGAGATTTATACACTGTACATTTTATTAAATACCGGGTTTATTACAACAAATTAATTCTGAGAGAAGTTTCCTTTAAAAATGTGGTTGTGTTCAAATTCTTGACACTGCTTCTTGCCATTCTTTTTCCTGGTTTCCATACTCAGTCACTACAGACAGAAAGATTAACTTCTCATAACAGAACAAAGGAATTTCTCAAGTGGTACAACTCAATATATAGCAGAATAGTCCTCCCAAAGTGTGGCCATGACCACAACAGAATATATGATCAGAGAACATATTGCTTTTTATGGTACATTTATAATAGCTACAGATAACATTGTTAAATCATGCACATTACGTCTTTACTACCCACTAAAGGTTTCTACTTTACATAAGGAAATTATTCATGTCCCATGGTTTGGCATCTAGCCAAAAATTAAACTATGATGGAAAATGGCTATCAAATTTTCAGACCACCACAGAAAAGTTGTCAGCTGTAATATCCATCCTGGAATCGTGGCGGTAAGTTCCTGGGACTTGCTTTTTCCTGTGTTTTGATCAAGTCTATGATAGCTGACAGTACAGCACAGTCTCTGGATTTAGTATCTTTCCAATCTACAGGATGAGGACTTTCGATCTTCTCTTGCAGAAGGATATCTAGCTCCTTTCTTAATTCCTAAGGTTGGAAAAATCACATATGTTCAACAAGGGCAGATATACTATTAAACTATGTAATACATAAAAGTGACTTTAGCTGTTACAAGCAAATTTCATAAGCTATTATATAAAAAACAAATATTTAGTGAACTACTAACTAAAGTATGGTTATGAGTACCCAACTGAAGTACAGTAAAGTTAAAAAATTCAAACTTCAATCACTGAGCCATTTAGGATGGCTGATTCTTAAGTACCTGAAAAAACAATCTGGAGAAACTATGCATAAATTTCTCAACACTGTTTGCTCTGCTGAAATAGAGCAAGAAATGTTTAATATAACATACATAACAGTTGGTACAAAAACCAAAGACCACGTGCTAACTCCCATGTAGATCCAGATAACCATGTAAAGTCAGTCACCTTAACAAGATGGGCAATTCTTGCTGGAGACTGAAAGACAATCCATTCATCTACAGCAATAGTTTCCTGATCATTATCCTTCTGGATGGAAATATCACCTCCAAAGAATAAGAGACAATATGGGGAAACTTCTGTACAGTCATATAAGTAAATCTGTAATAAGAATTAAAACAAATTAATATATTCACTAGTCTAAAAGGATTTCCACATTAATTCGCTACCACCAGTATTGATCTATTAATGTTTTCCTCCTAAATTAGGTATTATCCTGCTAGTGTCAACTACAGAAACTAATTTTAAAGATACACCATTTTAATTTATTTATTTTTTAAAAAGATTTTATTTATCTGGGAGAGATGGAGTGAGCAAAAGCAGTGGCAGAGGAAAAGGGAAAAGCAGACTCCTTGCTGAACAGAGATCCTGGGATCATGACCTTAAGCTGTAGGCAGACACCTAACCGACTGAGCCACCTAGGCGCACTGAAGATACACCCATTTTCAACTGGCCAGTCTTCATTAATTCAGAGAACACAGGAGTTTTTATATTTTTGTTTCGATTCAAACAATAGCACTATACTTTAAACAAAATATTTTCTGAGTGACAAAATGAAAGCACTAATGTATCTGAAATTATTATTTTTAAAAATTATTTATTTATTTGACAGAGAGAGACACAGTGAGAGAGGGAACACAAGCAGGTGTGGGAGTGGGACAGGGAGAAGCAGGCTTCCTGCTGAGCAGAGCACTCGATGTGGGGCTCAATCCTAGGACCCTGGGATCATGACCTGAGCTGAAGGCAGAGGCTTAACTGACTGAGCCACCCAGGTGCCCTGAAATTATTTTTATCTACACATAAGCAGAATTTCACTCAATGTTCTGACCAGTACTTATATCTATATTGATATGTCCACAAAATTCTCTGTATGGTGTAAACTCCTGTATACCTTAAAATGCCAGTACTTCTTGAAAGCGGGCTCTGAAGGAAAACTACGTGAATCAATTAACTGTCCAAAGTAATTAAAATATAAAGATCCATCATGACAGACACGTTGCACATTAAAAGTATAGATTTGCTTAAAGAACTTGTAATTCATGTCAGAAAAAAATATTTCAGAATTTTATGTTTAACTGTGGAAAGTACATAAGAGTAAAAATACATCAAGACTGATGTTCAGCTCCATAATTATTTTAAATATTCACTTACACTACTTGTTCTCATCTTCAGATGATAGATAAGCCAGTTGTAGTGAAATTCTGTTTGCTCCACATTAACAGATTTAGGATGAATAGCAACTAGTCCATCAGTTTTTGTGTAAACTTTGACCCTTTAAAAAAGTTAAAATGCAGTTTGTCAACAAAAACAATAATAATAATTCTGGGAGATTCCAAACCAATCCCAGAATCCAAAAAGAAAAAAATCTGAGGCCAGATTATTTTTGTAATATAAATTTACGAATCTATATTTGAGAACAAAACAATTTATCTCAACTGGAAAGAGCTTTTAGTTAACATAATTCAGCAGGGACATGTTTGATAGTTTATCTTTAAATAGTCAATGGTAATTACTTGTATTAAATGACAGCATAAAAGCTGGTAATCCTCCCTATTTGTTTTTAAGAGCATCAAGAATCACGGTCATGAATCATTACTCAGAATAAAATCAGAAATTATTTGTCCTCACCACAGTCTATTTAACCAATCCCACCCTAAAGCCCTACATCACTACAGCAGTGGGGGCTGGTGAACTCTTTGCACAGGAACACAGAGTTAATATTTTAGGTCTGTGGGCGCTATGAGTTCTGTCACAGCCTCACAACTCTGCTGACGTAGCAGGAAAGGACATGGACAACATATAAACAAATAGGTGTGGCTGTGTTCCAGTAAGAATTTACAGAAAGGACATTTTGGCTAAGCATGCTGAAATTTGCTGAACCCTGGACTAGACCAAAATAGAACACTGATACAAACAGAGCTACATTTTTTCCATAAATTCTTCCTCGGATGGCAGAGAGATACGTATTATGTATTTCAGAGTCTCTCTGTGAAGCTTCCTGTAAAGTCAGGAAGAGATAGGAAAAGAAATCTGACAAAGTATTGGTATCGAAAAAGTACCTGGATCACTTAAAATGAGGATAATCCAGCCACAATGATTAAAACTCATGTAACCCATAATTTTGTATGTTCAATACGGTTTCTCAACCTCTGCATTTTTGACATAGTAGACTGAGTAATCTTTGTTGTGGGTGCTGTCCTGGATATTAAAGGTTTAATAGATCCCTGGCCTCTTATCCACTTGATGCTAATAGTACTGCCCCAGGTCTAACCACCACAAATGTCTCCAGACACAGCCAAATAAAATGTCTCTTGGCAAGCAGAGTCATCCCCACTGAGAAACACTGCCCTAAAACAACGTCTGCACATCGTCTACCTGAAATCTAGTACTCTGTCGTCTTTATAGTCACAGGGTATCTAAATTTTTTCATTTAATGTCAGAATTATTTTGTTACTACAGTTTTATAAGCCTATGAGCTTAAATGTCATTATATTATTAAATAATCTCCTCACTAGTATGGACATCTATGTTCTTTACAATATAGCTTTTAAAACACACGTTGAATTAATTCCCTAGGACATGGTGCTCAAGTTAATACATTTACCTATGAATCCACTGAGCCACTATTTTCATGTCTTGACAACTGACTCTAATCTGGTGTGCCTTCTAAAAGGGTGGTTACTAATTCACATACTACTAGTCATTTGAGACTTTTAGTTTCTCCATTTCCTCACTAGAATGAACTCATTTGGTATGCAGAAAATGTGCCTCACAATCTGCAATTACTACTGAAGCTGATTATTTGTAAATATATATATTTAAAAGTTATACCTTATTTTTCAAGAGATAGATCATCACAATTTTCATCAAAGAGGTAAATCACAAAATTATGTGTCTTAGAAGAAGAAATCCTAAAAAAATCGTCTCTAAGTAGTATCCATCCACCATTGATTTTTAATAACTGGCTTAGTTTCCTAATATCTACTCTAGTATTGTATTTTATTAACATGCTTTGTGAATAATAGCTGATGCCAGATATGTGCTGTGAGGGAAAGCGATGCACATGTCAAACGACTGCCTTCATTAAGTGAGCAAAAGGAAAGAAGAATATGGTCCAAATATAAATAAGAATAAGTTTTACAATATAAACTGCATTAAGAGGATTTCAAAAGCTTAAGGAGAGAATTAAGTAATTCATAATAATCTTCAATGCTTACATTTTCCTTTTTTTACCCAAATTTAGTCGGATTTTAGCAACTTTGGGATATAAACCAGCACAGATGACAGCTTTAATTATCTTCTCATTATCTATTGGGAGTAGGAAGACAGAGGGGAAAAAAAAGTAAAATACAGATATAACAAACAATGGCAGCAAGCTGATTTTTACACTGTATTTTCTGCTTTACCTGAATTTATATTAGATTTTGGATCTTTAGGATTTCTACTGCTTACAAATCCCGCTCCAAGAAGATGCTCAGCAAACTGTCCTTTCATGTTATGCAGCATCTAGGGAGCAATGGTAACAAACAGAACTAGAATACCTTTCACAAGGGCTTACAGGAGCTGTAAAGTATGTACTCATCGATACTGTAAGTTTTCCATGCTTTATAAAACACTGGCAAAAATGTGATGTTTTTAGAGCAGAGGTTGCAAAAACCTGTTTTTGTTAATGAAGTTTTTTTTTTTTGGAACAGTCACGCTCCCTCATCTATTATCTATGGCCACTTTTACACTTATAAAGGCAGAAGTGAGAGACCATTTGGCCTATAAGCCTAAAATGTTTAGTGTCTGATTATTTTTTTACAGAAAAGGTTTGCCTGCTACAGGGAATAACCACTAACGTTTAAGTACTGCTCCATTTTGCAAAAAAGAGTCACTAATATAATTTTGAAAGTTATTCTCCATCCTATATTTTGAAAAAAAATTCAGAAAATTAAATAAAATAACCAACATCCACATTTCTACTACTGAGAATTAACTGCTGTTACATACTGGCAAGAAGACTTTAAGGTCTGTTTTTGTTTTGTTTTGTTTTGTTTTGAAGAATCATAATTTGAATACAAAAGATGCATGGCTCACTATAAAGCACACAAGTAATACAGAAAAATACAAATGAAGAAATTTCCCTAAAGTGGTACTGTCAAAGTAACCATTAACTTAGGTAAGTAATACTGTAGACACTTATCCATGTACTGACAGAAGAACTGGACAGAAAGGCTATACTAACAATGGGATAACAGTATAAAAACTGTTTTAACAAAAGTATTAAAATTAATTTTAGTTCAATTTTTTGGGGTTGCTGAGTAATTTTATTTCAATTTAAGAAGAAAGTTAAATAGAAATGTAAGCTGATGAATCCTACATTTTCACAACCATGAGATAATGAAGGATCCCTACAAACTTAAAATAAGACATTATGATGGGGCGCCTGGGTGGCTCAGGAGATTAAGCCTCTGCCTTCGGGTCAGGTCATGATCCCAGGGTCCTGGATCGAGCCCCACATCAGGTTCTCTGCTTGGCAGGGAGTGTGCTTCTCCGTCTGCCTGCTGCTCTGCCTGTCTTCTCTCTCTCTCTCACTCTTGACCTATCTCAAATAAATGAATAAAAGCCTTTAGAAAAAAATTAGATTTTATGAAACAAAGTTGGTCTTACTTAATTGTATGCCCCTTTTATGAACTGTGAGACTTAAGCTTCCCTTATTTTTCTTACACTGACTCTCTAGACCATCTCCTGGTTTTTTATTATCATTACTTTATATTGTTCAAGATAATAACCTTTATATTCTATTTTGTACCTATAATTCCAATACTGTTTTGCAATCGTTCTGTATGTAAACAATATCACTGCACATGACTCACTGAATTAGCGTGTACTCTCCATTCCTGAGACTCTTTTTGATTTATCTCTTAATAGACAGCATTTTACTGTCAGTGAGTTTTTCAAGAACAGTTCATGGATGTAGTATTTCAAGTGCTTTCTTGAATACCTGTCCTGTCTTTATAGTTGAATTAATATGCTGACTGGATATAATATTCTTTACACTTAGATTCAGCATTGTTCATACCTGTAGTTCATGCTATTTTTTTTTTTTTTTTCTATTTCAGGGAAATGCTCTTGCACATATCTCTGAATAGATATTCATAATTACACTTGAATTTCCTATGGAGAGACATCTATTGTCTTCATGATGGATCAGTCCTGTCTTGTCTACAAGCTTTATACTTACTGCTTTAAATTTTTCCTTTTGCAGCTAAACCTAAAAACTGATCATCCAGAGCCTTTCTTTAAAGGGACTTCCACTTTGTTCCTTGTGATTCTTTTGGTCATGATGTCTTCTTAGGTCTTATCTTTGTTTTACTGGATCCATATTCTTAAACTGTTCCTTACTATGAAGGAGTTGTAAGGTATGTCCCATCTTTTCCCCCTTTGATTGTCGTTAACTTTCAGAATTTTCTGATTCTTCATTTTGTTAATGTTTGAGCAGTTTTGATTAGATTTGCCAGACATGCTAGATTCTTGATTCTTTTTCTTTTTTCTTGTTTTTAAGATTTTATTTATTTACTTGGGGGTGGGGGTCGGGGAGACAAGCCAGAAGAGAGGCAGAGAGAGAGGGAGAAGCAGTTCTCGGCTGAGCAGGGAAACTGATGTGGGGCTCGATCCCAGGAAACAGGAATCATGACCCGAGCCAAAGGCAGGCACTTAACCAACTGAGCCACCCAGGCATCCTTAGATTCTCGATTCTTTTATCCCTTTGTAGATTTGTTAAATATCCAGTACCAGGACTCATGCTACAGAGCTAGAATGTACGTGAATAAGGCAAAGTGAGGAATTCCTCTTCTTACACTTCTCCAATTCACTGTAGAGTCTTAAGTCTGATGTCTATTTGTCCTATTTACTATCTGCTGTTTCACAAATGCTTCCTGTCGAGTGTTTTCGCCTAACACGAAACAGTTAAACTACCCAAAAGTTAAGGTACAGATATTTAGTATGTTAAAAGAAAGACAGTATTTGATCTTTTTAAAATAAATTCTTTTCAGGCTGAATCATCAAAACAGCAATTAGAGGGTAGGGGCAGACCAGGAGCCAAGCTTTACCACATTTTCCTGCTATACTTTGGATCTGGTTCCTTTTCTTAGCTATTAGCTTTATACCTTGTTTTGTTGCAGCTGATTTATTTAATAAAGATTCCTTTATATTGTATAATAATTTAACTTCCTATGGCAAACTTACACAATTAACATTCTGCTATAGATATAAGACAAAATGGGTACATATATACTCTAACATATCTGGGAATCATTTCAAAATATTCATCATTACCTGCAATGTGTTTGAAGACAAAAAATATTCCCAGCAGTAGTCTTTTTCATATCTGAAACCACGTCGCCTAGCTTCTTCCCAGCCCTATGGGGCAAAGAAATAAAGAAAACTATATTGTTCCTCAAAGCAAAGATACTTACTGGTTTGTTTTTATCTTGGTAATAATTTAATCTTCTGATATTTCATTTTCTTTGTTAAAAAATTCAAAGAATTTTGAAATTTATAAAAAAACAAAAAACCATGAGCTCCCCATGATTCTAGTTGAGTGATAGCCACCAATGAATTTCTAGACCTTTCTTCATATAAACAAGTCCTACAGTAATATACTGTGTATTTTATATAAAATGTCAACATATATAGTATGTAATAAAAAGAACACTCTGTTGGACAATTTTCTAAAGCTACTGTATATTTTTCGCTTTGCAAATATAGATATGTTTTTTAGAGAAGGGAAGCTGGGGAAAAAGAAAAGTTATTACTAGATGAACTCAAAGGAAAAAATATATGAACTTTCCCATAACATAAAGTACAAAACTGGATCTAGTACTACAGTAAAAAGATGTCATCTCTAAAAAACAAAATTACATTTAAATTTTGCAAAGATGGGTGATAAATCTTTTCCTCAAATAAGCATGACTTGTGGGAAGAGAAACAGTCTCTCTAAATAATGTACATGATTATGATACTCTATCAAAATGTTAAATCCAAATACAGTTTATTAATAAACAGAATGAGACCATCTTTCATGAAAGTAACAAAAAGATACAAATGAACAGTATCAAATAACATCAAATAGATTTCTGAGATAAACCGTTCACTTGTTCTCAAAACACAAATACAGACTTTTTTCCCAACAGGGTAAATTCTTTTTTTTTTTTTTTTAATTTATTTATCTGACAGAGAGAGAGATCACAAGCAGGCAGAGAGGCAGAAGCAGGCTCCCTGCTGAGCAGAGAGCCCGATGCGGGGCTTGATCCCAGGATCCTGAGATCATGACCTGAGCTGAAGGCAGCGGCCCAACCCACTGAGCCACCCAGGCGCCCCCAACAGGGTAAATTTAATGAACTATTAGAAAACTGAAAAATCATGTTCAATTTTTTTGAATGTTCACCTAATTTTCAATACTTAGCAGTTTAATCCTGATACTTATACAGATTTTAAAAAGTGAGTATGTGCCTCTTCTATTAGCAGCTTTTCACTTGAATGAACTGTCACAATCTAGGACAAGTCATTTCTTTCTTTTTTTTTTTTTTTTTTTACCTCAAATGCATTTACAACTGTCAGGTGGTCACTTTTAGTATCTTTTGCCAATTCTTTTCTTCTTGCATCTGCAGTCTTTTCTTTGCCCTTCAGAAAGGAGGGAGAAAAAAAAATGAAGGCAACTATACAGAAAGGCATTCTAATAAAAAGTTATGAAAAATGATGTAAGCAACAACTATTCTGAGTCTATAAAAATGTCTAGCCTTTTATTTGTATCTTTCTTACCAATGGAATGACGAAGGGATCTTTGAAGCTGAGACTAGCAGCAATGGTAAGTACTGGATCTAAACAACAGAACAGAGCTCCAAAAAGAATCATCTTCCCGATGTGTGGCTCAACTGGTAATCGTGCTAAGTGGACTCCAAGGGGTGTCAATTCTTCTTGTTTATCCAAAGCGTTCTGTAAAGCAAGGATTTATGTTTAAAAGACATACTGTAAAGCATCACATTCAAAGCTATTTTAGTTTCTTTTAAAAGAAACAAACAGCAGGACAGTCCTCACTCTCTTAGGCCCAAATGCCCTAATATTGTTCAATATTTTTTTCTTCATCGAAACATAGTTCTGAGGTCAAAAAAGGTTAGAAACTCAGATTAAAAAAAAAAAAAATCCACAACCCATTTTACTCTAAATGTTAGAAGACAAATAAGAGAAATGCCACATTAGCAAATCTTCAATAAAATAATCACCCACTAGACTTGTGGGAAAAAAAAACAAAAAAAGAGACAACTATTATATATTTGGAATATGTAATGCAGAGCCTTGATTCTAGTAGTTTAAGAGACATCAGAGAGGAAGGCAAGAAATAATGAGCATATCCAGAACACTGAAAAATGGGGGTGGACTACTGCTCTGATTACCTAGGTAATTTGGTCCAATCATCCCACTGAACATAGCTAGAAAAGCTGGTTGAAGACACTGAGGAGTTAAAAAAGAAGTACAAGAATTATAAATCTAGAATTTGGGGAAAAAAGGAAGTTCAGGGAGGTGAGCCCAGCAATGGGGCTTCTTTTTCCTGGCAGAAGCAACATAAATCCTCTCTGGAGAAAGTTATCACCATCCCAAGCTTCAAATTTATATCTACAAAGAATTCTGTAAATACAGTATCAAGTATTCAATTAAAATAACTAGGTATACAAGAAAATATCAACAAAAAATAATAAGATAAAATTATAACATATGTGTATCCCATTAGAAACAGACTTCTACTAAACATATATGGCAGAAATAACCTTAATCTTAAAAAATTTCTTTCAGAGAATACAAACACAAAAAATATATAATGCTCCCAAACTTGTTTTTTGTACCTGGCATAATCTTGGTACCAAACCTGACAGGGACATTTGGAGAAAGGAACACTACTGAATAATCTTATGCATGAGAAACCAAAGCAAAGTCAGATTTGTTTCAGGAATGAAAGCTGGTTTAACGTTTGAAAAATCAATGTAACCCAATACATCACAAATTAAGCAAGAAAATCATCTCATAATCTTATCAGAGGCAGAAAAGGGATTTGACAAAATCAATTATCCACGAAAGATAAAAATCTTTTAGTAAACTAAGAATAGAAACTTCCTCAATTTGAGTTTACACACACACACAAAAAATCAATAAACATGCTCTAACAAATTGTTGACAGCTTTCCCTCTAAGAATAGGAACTTAAGAATGCACACTATCATACCACTTCTGCTCAACACTGTGCTAGGGATCCTAGATAACTGGAAAGGGATATATAAAACTGTATTTACAGGGGTGCCTGGGTGGCTTAGTCAGTTAAGCATCAACTATTAATCTCAGTTCAGATCTTAATCTCAGGGTCAAGAGTTTGGGCCCTGCATTGGGCTCCATGCTGGGAATGGAGCCTACTTAAAAACAAACTGTACTTACAGATGTATCTGTATGTGCAAGAAGAAATCTACATATAATTACCAGAATAAGTGGGTTTTTGTGACTGAATACAAGATCAACATTCAAAAACCAATTTCAGGGGCACCTGGGTGGCTCAGCTGGTTAACCTTAATCAAGGCTCTGATTTCGGCCTAGGTCATGAGCTCAAGCCCAGTGTGGGGCTTGAGCTCATGACCTTTCCCCCGTGTGTGCACGCATACTCTCTTTCAAATAAATAAGTAAATAAATCTTTAAAAACAAAACAAAAACCAGTTTCATTTCTGTATATCAGAGTCATAAGAAAATGAAAAATTTGTTATGGTAGAATCTAAAAATACTACTGAGAAATGAATCTTAAAAAACTCATAAAACCCCTACACAGAAAACACCAAAATACCAAGGGAGATTAAATACCTAAACAAATGGGATAAATCATGTTCCTATTTGGTAAGACTCAGTATTGTTAATTAGGGCAGCATGGCCTGGTTCAACAAACACATACGAGAGCACTAAAGCAGAACAGAGTCTACAAATCCACAGACACTCCATCAAAGATAAAAGCTATAGAACAAAGAGGAAAGGATGAATTTTTCCATAAACAGCATTTCGTCAAGTGATCCAGATTCTGTAAAAGTTTTGAATCCTACCTTACCAACGCACACACAAATCAACTACAGATGGATTAAATATTTAAATGTGGAAGACCAAACAATCAAGTTAACTCTATCTCTGGGATACAGGCTTACTACAGGACAAAAATTACTAACATAAAAAAAGACTGATATATGTGATACGTTACTACATTGAAATTAGAAATTTATTTATTGAAGCAGTATTAAAAAAGTAAAAAAGCAAAAACATAAGCACACGCAATACACAGCTGACAAAAGCTCAGACCAAGAGACACAAGTATAAAATGAATTCCTTACACCGTAACAGAAAAGCAGGCATCAATAGTTTCAGAAGAGGCTATCCAAATGGGCAACAAACCTACAAAAAGCTGTCGGCATCTTCATTGTGATAATGCAAATTAGGAAATGATAATGCAAACCAGAACTACCACAAATCAGAACTACTGCAAACCTATCCGCACCCTCAGAATACAAGATTCCCAAGGGCTGGTGCAACTTCAGAGCAATGAGAACTCTCACTATCACTGGCACTGGCAGAATGTAAAGTGGTTTGACAACTTTGGAAAACTGTTAGTTATCTACCCAAGTTGATACATATATTTATATATATATAAATACACACCTTGAGAGCCAGTGAATTCTCTCCTAAGTATATGCCCATGAAAATACATAAATATGTGTACCAAGAAAGTGAATACTGAAGATTACTCACACCAGCATTATATGTAGTAGCCTCAAACTGGAAATAAGCAAAAGGTCTTTCAGTAGTCATACAATAAAATACAGTAAAGAACTGAAATTGAATTAATTTCAGTTAAAAGCAATTATGCAGATGGATTTCACAATATTAAGTTAAAGAATCCAGAACCCCCCCCTTCAAAAAAATCCCTTATATCCTGTATGAGTTCATGTAAAGTTCACAAAATAGACCAAATTAAACTAAGCTCTTCAAAGAAATGTACACTTATATGGTAAAGTGATTACCATTAAGGTCATGATAGAGGTTATCTTTGGGACTAAGGGACAGTGGAGTGATTGGGAAAGGGTAGCAGGGGGCCTTTTAGGATACTGGGTATTTCTTACTTCTTTAAAATGTAAGCTTCCCACCAGCAGAAAGAAGGAAATAAAGATCAGAACAGAAATAAATGATATAGAAACTAAAAAACCACAACAGAACAGATCAATGAAACCAGGAGCTGGTTCTTTGAAAAAATTAGTAAAACTGATAAACCTCTAGCCAGGCTTATCAAAAAGAAAAAAGACCCAAATAAAATCACAAATGGGAGAAGAGAAGTAACAACCACTATTACAGAAATACAAACTATTGCAACAGGGTGCTATGAATTGGACAACCAGGAAAAAATGGTTAAATTCCTAGAAATACATCAACTATTACCAAAACTGAAACAGAAAGAAACAGAAAACTCAGACCAATAATCAGCAAAGAAACTGAATCAATAATAATAATAATAATAATAATAAAAAAATCTCCCAATAAACCACGGTCCAGGACCAGATGGTTTCACAGGCAAAGTCTACCAAACATTTAAAGAGTTGATACCTACCCTCAAACTATTCCAAGAAACAGAAAAGGAAGGAAAAATACCAAATTCATTCAGCATTACTCTGATACCAGAGCCAGATAAAGACTCCACTAAAAAAGAACTACAGGACAATATTCCTGGGAAACATGGATGCAAAAATTCTCAATTAAAATACTAGCAAACCAAATTCAACAATACTTTAAAAGAATCATTCACCATGATCAAGGAGGATTTACTCCTGGGTTGCCAGGGTGGTTTAATACTTGCAAATCAATCAACATGATACACCACATTAAAAAAAGAAAGAATATTAAAACCATATGATCGTTTCAACAGATACAGAAAAAATACTTGACAAAATACAACTGTTTATGACAAAAATCTTCAACAAAGTAGGGTTAGAGAGAACATACCTCAACATAATAAAGCCCATATACAAAAATTTCACAGCTAATATCCTAAAAGGGGAAAAACAGAGCTTTTTCTCTACCTTCAGGAACCAATCAGGGATCTCCTCTCTCACCACCTAGCCTCAGCCATCGGACAATAACAAGAAATAAAAGGCATCCAGGGGTGGCTGGGTGGCTCAGAGGGTTAAAGCCTCTGCCTTCAGCTTGGGTCATGATCCCAGGGTCCTGGGATCGAGCCCCACATCGGGCTCTCTGCTCTGCGGGGAGCCTGCTTCCTCCTCTCTCTCTCTCTCTCTCTCTCTCTCTTTGCCTGCCTCTCTGCCTACTTGTGATCTCTGTCTGTCAAATAAATAAATAAAATCTTTAAAAAAAAAGAAAAAGCATCCAAATTGGCAAGGAAGAAGCCAAACTTTCACTCTTTGCAGATGACATGATACTCTATACAGAAAACCCAAGACTCTAAAAAAAAACCTGCTAAAACTGATAAATTCAGTAAGGGTGCAGGATACAAAATTAATATATAGAAGCCTGTTGCATTTCTATACACAAATAATGAAGCAGCAGAAAGAGAAATTAAGGAATCAATCACGTTTACAACTCTATCAAATCTAGGAATAAATCTAACGAAAGAGGCGAAAGATCTGTACTCTGAAAACTATGAAACACTGATGGAAGAAATTGAAGAGGATGCAAAGAAATGGAAAAGCATTCCATTCTCATGGATTAGAAGAATATTGTTTATAACTACCCAAGGCAATCTACACCTTTAATGCAATCCCTATCAAAATACCACCAGCATTTTTCAAGAGCTAGAACAACCAACCCTAAAAATCTGTAGGGAACCACAAAAGACCCAAAGCAATCTTGAAAAAGAAAAGCAGAGCTGGAGGCATCACAATTCCGGACTTCAAGCTATGAAACAAAGCTGTGGTGATCAAGACAGCATGGTACTGGCATAAAAATAGGCACACTGATCAGTGGAACAGAAGAGAATCCAAAAATGAACTGACAACTGTATGGTCAACTAATCTTCAACAAAGCAGGAAAGACCATCCAATAGGAAAAAGATGGTCTCTTCAACAAACTGTACTGGGAAAATTGTGCAGCAACATGCAAAAGAATTAAATTGGACCACTTTCTTACACCATACACAAAGATAAATTCAAAAGAGATTAAAGACCTAAATGTGAGACAGGAAATCATAAAAATCCCAGAAAAGAACACAGGTAGTAACCCCTTGGACATCGGCCACAGCAGTTTTTTATAAAATATGCTTCTTGAGGGAAACAAAAGCAAAAATAAACTATGCAGCCATCAAAAAACCTGATATCTTCCCATTTGCAATGACATGGATGGAACTAGAGGGTATTATGCTAAGGAAAATAAGTTAATCGGAGAAAGACAATTATCAAATGCTCTCACTGACATGAGGAATTTGAGAAACAAGACAGAGGATCATAGGGGAAGGGAGGGAAAAATGAAACAAGATGAAACAAGAGAGGGAGACAAACTGTAAAAGACTCAATTTCAAGAAACAAACAGAGGGTTGATGGTGGGAAGAGGGGTGGGACGGATCGGGTGGCTGGGTGATGGACACTAGGGAGGGCATGTGCTATGGTGAGTGCTGTGAAATGTGTAAGCCTGAGGATTCACAGACCTGTACCCCTGAAAAAATTAATACATTATATGTCAATAAAACAAATAGAACTACTGGAACTTAATAAAAATAAAAAGCTTCTACAAAGCAAGGAAAACAATCAACAAAACTAAAAGGCAACCTTTGGAGTGGGAGAAGATATCTGCAAATTACATATCTGATAAAGGGTTAGTATCCAAAATACATAAAGAACTTATGAAACTCAACACCCAAAAAACAAATAATTCAATTAAAAAATGGACAGAACACATGAATAGACATTTTCTCCCAATAAGACATCTAGATGGCCAAGAAACACATGCAAAGATGCTCAACATCACTCATCATCAGGCAAATAAATACAAATCAAAACTACAATGATCTATCACTTCACACCTGTCAGAATGGTTAAAATAATCAATAACGCAAGAAACAAAAGGGGCTGATGAAGATATGGTGAAGGGAGAACCATCATGCACTGCTGGTGGGAATGCAAAATGGTGCAGCCACTCTGGAAAACAGTATGGAGTTGCCTCAAGAAGTTAAAAACAGGACTACCCTATCATCCAGCCACTACACTACTACTTACTTACCCAAAGAATACAAGAATACTAATTCAAAGGGATAGGATACATGCACCACCCCCAATATTTGTAGCACTATCTAAAATAGCCGAATTACAAAAGCAGCTCAAGTGCCCACTGATTGATAAATGGATGAAGAAGATATGGTACATATATATTGAATGGAATATTACTCAGCCATAAAAAAGAACGAAATCTTGTCATTTGCAATGACATGGATGGAGCCAGAGTATTGTGCTAAGTGAAATAAGTCAGACAGAAAAGACAAGTATCATATGATTTCACTCATATGTGGAATTTAAGAAACAGACCAAAGGGCATACAGAAAGTAATAGAGGCAAACCAAGAAACAGACTCTTAACTATAGAGAACAGATGGTTACTGAATTGGGGCGGTGGGTGGGAGGGATGTTAAACAGGTGATGGTGATTAAGGAGTGCACTAGTGATAAGCACCAGGTGTTGTATGGAAGTGCTGAATCACGATACTGTACATGTGAAGCTAATATTACACTGTATATTAACTGGAATTTAAATAAACTTAAAAACAAAATGCAGGCTTCAGACTCTTAATGTTAGCAAGGATTTGTTGGCCTCTCCATGATTCTGTTGTCTGCAAACAGCTAAGACAGGCTCTTCAATTTAGCTCAGAGAGAGGAAGTCATCTACTCAGGCTTCAGAGTCCAGCTATCTTCTGGTTGTCCATAAATAGCTAAACTGATTTTCTAATTGCCACCTAGCTCTATTCCATTAGATAAAAAAGCAGCAAAGCCCTATTCTATTAGATAAAAGCCTGGAGCGGAAGACAGACAAGTCAGTGGCAAAACTGCACTTGCTACTCTCCTAAAATACAAGTAACCTCACTATATCTAATACAAATTCCAACAAGATAAATTACAATGCTTTTTTATTTAAACCACTTATCTCAGAAGTTACTGCAATGTTCTGATATGGCCCAAATTCTCAAAATTAACTGTCTAGATGGCTTAAGTAAAACTCAAATATGTCAAGTACATCTTCAGCTACCTCTAACACAGTACTAGTCAACAAAACTTGTAGCAGTGACTGACATGTTCTATCTCTGTGTGGTCCAATGTGATACCCACCAGCCACATGGGCCTACTGGGCATCTGAAATGTACAAGTAAGACTAAAGATACTGAATTTGTAATTTACTTCAAAATTTAAATTGTCATATGTGGCCAGTGGCTACCTTACTGGACAACACAGCTTGAACCACTTTCTCTCTACTCTGAGCATTACCTTATAGCACCCTTTTCTTCACTCGGGGTAACTCACAGCCAGTCCTGTGACTCTTCTCAATATGAACTTGTACAGGGATGGCTAGTAGTCACTTGCCTAAGAAACTGAACTAGTTTCTCAAACCCTGACTTCATAAAAAAAAAAAAAAAAAAACCCCAAAAAACAAAACAAAACAAACAACTAAAAACAAAACTAAACTCCAAGAATAAAATGATAGGCAGGGGGGCGCCTGGGTGGCTCAGTGGGTTAAGCTGCTGCCTTCGGCTCAGGTCATGATCTCAGGGTCCTGGGATCAAGTCCCGCATCGGGTTCTCTGCTTGGCAGAGATCCTGCTTCCCTCTCTCTCTCTCTCTGCCTGCCTCTCCATCTACTTGTGATCTCTCTCTGTCAAGTGAATAAATAAATAAAATCTTAAAAAAAAAAAAAAAAAGATAGGCAGGGAATATGAGGCACCTGTTGATATTCTTTCAAAAATATAAGAGCTGCCTTTAAGATGTCGAACCATACTGTCATTAAATTTTTTGACAAAAGCTCTAAAAACATTAGGATAATCAGAAGAGTCAATAAACCAACCAAATTCATTTGAAGAATACAAATGAAGACAAATACCAGTAAATTGAAAGATTTCAAGATTTTATGTAATTTTAAAACAAGCCTATAATGAAAAAAAATGTGGAAAGGGCCCAGAATGATAAAACTAACACAAAACTATGATTTTAAATCTTTCTAATTTGCATTTCATATACTAAGCTGAATAGCCAAAGAGTAAATCAAATCTGGCACTATGTAATCACTGGTCTACCTTGCGGTAATGAGAGTAAATTTTTTAAAATCAGGTGGCTTGGGGTGCCTGGATGGCTCAGTGGGTTAAAGCCTCTGCCTTCGGCTCAGGTCATGATCCCAGGGTCCTGGGATCAAGCCCCGCATTGGGCTCTCTGCTCAGCAGGGAGCCTGCTTCCCTCTCTCTCTCTCTCTCTGCCTGCCTCCCTGCCTGCTTGTGATCTCTGCCTGTCAAATAAATAAATAAAATCTTAAAAAAAAAAAAAATCAGGTGGCTTATGTGCACTAACATTATAAATCTAAGTTAGAATTTTTAAAAAATAAAATTTACCAGTTCCATCAGGTGTTTTATGGAGAGTGACACTGCTTCGTCTGAAGGTGGATCCATTAACCTACTCAGAAAATAAGCAATTCCACCTAGCCTTAAAATCTGGGGGAAGACAAACATAATTAAACATATATATACTGACATTAACAGTTTAGTCCTACCTGTCAATCACCTGAATAAAGCATCAAATCCATACATGATTTTCAAGTTACTACTTCCTATTCCTCACCAACTCTATATTGATGGGAAAAGTAGCTGGTTAAAATCTCAACAACTAAGCTGATTACCAATTATTTTCAAAATAAGAAACTTAATTGCATCAAAATATGTAGAAGATGGTGAAAAATGGGGAGAAGTTTATCATGAGGAATAACACCGTAAGATGAAGTAATAGTACACAAAGCTAACATTTACTGAACACTTACTATATGCCAGGCACTGTTCTAAGAATTTTATAAAACCTTAATTTAAAAAACTTGCCAACTAGGGGCGCCTGTGTGGCTCAGTGGGTTAAGCCGCTGCCTTCGGCTCAGGTCATGATCCCAGGTCCTGGGTTCGAGCCCCGCATCGGGCTTTCTGCTCAGCAGGGAGCCTGCTTCCTCCTCTCTCTCTGCCTGCCTGCCTCTCTGCCTACTTGTGATTTCTCTCTGTCAAATAAATAAATAAAATCTTTAAAAAAAAAAAAACTTGCCAACTAACAGAACTAGCTTGTCAGGCAGAGGAGCTGGGATTCAAACAGAGGCAGTATGACTCTAGAGTGTACATGATAAAACGTGGTTAATAAACTTTTAAAGGAAGTTTAAAAACAGTTTACTAACACAAAAGAGACAAATGCATAGTAATAATTCTTCTTCACAGATAATATGCTACTTTCTTCTATAATAATGTTGAAAATTACAACCTTACCCCCCATTTACTTTTTTAATTTTCCCAGCTAACTTACCTTTATTTGTAAACAAAGTTCTTCCAAAGGAGTTCTCAAGATTTCCGGTAGCTGATAGTCATCCAGAAGGCTTGCTCTAAGACCATTATACAGATGATAGCAATGACCAGGTTGAACTCTAAAAAATAAATAAAAAAGAGTATTACTAATAACTTTTTAGAACTCCAGAGAAAACAGGAAGCAAAGTAACCAGTATCAATTTCATGTAAGGTACAGCATAACAAAGTTACTTAACATCTCATTTTTATTATCACATATTCTTTCTCATCTGTTTTTATAAAACCCTAGATCCACTATCCCTATGTACTAGTTTTAAGAAATAGATTTCCTCGGGCGCCTGGGTAGCTCAGTGGGTTAAGCCGCTGCCTTCGGCTCAGGTCATGATCTCAGGGTCCTGGGATCGAGTCCCACATCGGGCTCTCTGCTCGGCAGGGAGCCTGCTTCCCTCTCTCTCTCTCTCTCTCTCTGCCTGCCTCTCTGTCTACTTGTGATCTCTCTCTGTCAAATAAATAAATAAAATCTTTAAAAAAAAAAATAAATAAATAAATAAAATAAAACATTAAAAAAAAAAAAAAAGAAATAGATTTCCTCCCCAAACAGTAATGTGGTTCCCTATTTTTAACTTACAAATTCCTATACTTAGGAATTACAAATTCCTATAACTTACAGATTGCTATACTTAGTAACAGTAACAGCAGTCTAATGGGGTTTTTACTTCTATAGGCCCTGTGATCATATTATGTAACAAATCCTCGCATTACATTAATCCATCTACAGCATTTAAAAAACTTTTAACTATGTGCTATTTAGTGAACTTTCAGAGGGATGCTGGAAATTTTTTAATTGTTAAGTTTTTCACTAGTGATGTGAATGTTGGACAATGTTAAGGACAGATGTGTAGAGGTGCAAGGTATTCACACATCTTCAAGCAGAACAAATATTTCTATGGGATCTTGCTGCTCAAGAAGGGGGACGTCCTTTTCCTACAGGAATAAAAATAAATTCCAAAAAACTTAGCTATTTCTGTCACAAGTCTACAAAGACTCATCACCTATTAATAAATCATGTGCACAGAAACTAAGAGTGCCCCCACTGATGACCCCATAATATAGTTTGCCCTGGTCTTCAAAATAATTATTGATCAGGCTTTGCTAAAGGAATCTACATCTATAGATTCTACAAGGAACTACTGTCCATTTGAATTAAAACAATGTAAATCTATAGTTAACTTCTACCAAGCTAGAGGAAATAAAAAATTATATGAAATGTAATACTTCATTTACTTCATTTTTGTAATTGTTTTAATTTCTGCTAATGTTTACTATTCACATATAAAAGTATACCAAACAGTGAATACTTCTTGAATCAGTATCCAGTGGTGGTAAGTCTGCATGAAAAAACCTTAGTCTTGATGGATCCTGAAATCAAGTTATCCCCAACAGCTGATCAGAAAAGTACAATTCTTAGAGTAAGTCAGGACATTGCCTCAAGAGCACCAACCTTATAATCTAATAAACTGTCTCCAAGTTATAATGGGATAATCTGCAAAGATTATAGCAAATAAGTCAGAACTTTTCTATGCTCAAATGTAAAAGCACTAATAATCTATAAAGTTTTCTTCCAAATAAAACGATCTATAAATTTTTTTTTTCAATTCTCCTTTTCCTACTTAAGTCCAGATCTGAAAATTAATGGAAATCCTTTTGTTCTACCTGTAAGAGGCAAAAGAGAAAACTCTCTTCCTATAATTCCAGACACAATTCTACCACTCAGATGAATAAGGGTGTAAAAATACTGTGAAGTATGCATCAAAACAAACAGTTTTAAGTGCAATTATTTTTGTTAAAGGCAAATTATTTTTCCTACTGTTAAAACAGATGTTTTTATTTCTTATGCTACCAGGACATCAACAGGGAAAAGGTATGTTATCTGTGTTTTCACTGGTAAATAATAATGAAAAACCAGTATAGCTGCAAAGGACAGGATTAGGAGCCCAGATTGGAACCAGACTGTCCGGGTTCAAATCATGAATCTGCTGCCTACACAGCTGTGTGACTTTTCTTTTCTTTTTTTTTTTTTTTTTAAAGACTTTATTTGACAGAGAGAGATCACAAGTAGGCAGAGAGGGAGGCAGAGAGCAGGGGAAGCAGGCACCCCGCTGAGCAAAGAGCCCGATGCGGGGCTCGATCCCAGGACTCTGGGATCATGACCTGAGCTGAAGGCAGAGGCTTTAACCCACTGAGCCACCCATGTGCCCCACTTTTCATTTTTTTATACCTTCATTTCCAAACTCTTTAAATGGGGACAATATCCTACCTCATTACACTGTAGCAAGGATTAAGCAAGTTAATACATACAAAATACTTAGGAGATACCATGACATCCAAATATTATTACTAGTTATCATGATTATTAGTAATATGTGCTTTTAAAAAAATAAAAACAAAATTATATGTAACAGAGTAAGAATAAAAATTTTAATTAACTATGTTGAAGAATTAAGAGTAGAAAAATCATGAAATAGAAAACTTGACAGATATTTTTCCAAAGAAACTATGTTTCAGACAAAGATTCCATCTTACCTTCCAGCTCGACCTTTCCTTTGTTTGGCATTAGCTTTACTAACCCACTCAGCAGACATTGTACTGATGTTGTTTTGTGTGTCAAAGTGTGTTTCTTTTATTTTTCCTCCATCTATCACATAAACGACATCATCTATGGTAATGCTATTTGGAAAATAGATGTATAAAATATTAAAAATACATCAAAAGCACATAATTTTGAACAGGGCCTACAGATGAGGATTTTAAAGAATTTTTTATTGGTCAAACTACTGTTAGCAGTTTGGGATTCTCACCACTATTCCCACATTTACCAACAGGACAGGGATCGAGCACCTAAATGTATAAGCAACATCAGGAGCTGCAGTGGCAGCCAATTCTATAGATCACATAAGGAATTTATTTGCCCTTGGTCAAACTTCACAGCTTACTTGATGACTTTTGTACCCAGCTTGGTGGTTCTAAGTGCCATAGTTTAATATCAGCTTCCACAGAAAAATGTTTTAATAACTGCATGGACATACTAATACCTCCAAGGGAATACAACAAATTTTAAAGGCTATTCACAATGGATTATCAAACAACATGACTCCCAAACAGAAAAAGGCAAAACCAAGATTGACCTCAACTCCCAGGTTTCTTTAAGAAAGCTTTAAAACAAAACAAAACAAAACAAAAACATTAAAAAGGCGGTTTGTAAAGAAGGCTAAACCATTACAGGATTAAAAAACAAAACCAAAAACTTATGCTCAATGCCATGATTATATTAAAACAACTTTATGTACAATAATTATGAAGCATCTTTTGGAGAGAAAGAGTCTAAGGTATGTGAATAATTTATTGGGCTCAAAAATAATACAATCATCAGTAGCTGATATTTACCTAGTCTCTGCAATATTGGTAGCAATTACTATTTTCCGAACACCAGGAGGGGTTCTTTTAAATACCTGTAAGAATAAATAAATCAAAACCTCAAAAGTAATTAATTTCTAATATAGCATTCTTTCAGTCAGAAAAAGTATTTCAGATACTGTACATTTTTAGCATTCTGTGTTCATTTACATATGCATCTAATATGTGTAGATACATTTTATAGATATACATCATTTCAATACTATAAAATTCCTTTTTGGTAAAACAAACTAAACCTCCCAGATTTTGGAACCTTATCACAAACAAGATTTCAAATGCAATACGATTATTTGAATTTAAAGAATTCTTTATCAACAAAAGCTGAGAAGTATAAATGTCTTTTTGTGGTCAAACTTCTGGGACAGAGTTTAGTTTAGCAATAGGAATTACGAATTATCAAAACTGTATGGGTAAAGGCACCAACCAACCAGGCAAATGCCAAGCTCAACAGAATGGATGTCTGGCTGTAAACTGTATATAAGCTTCTGAAATCAGACTGAACTAAAAAAATAAATCTTCAAATGCTGAATCCTACAAACAGCACCCTTCACAAAGCCAGCCAAGCAGAAGATATACAGTCAAGTACCACTTGGCTATAATGCAAGGAAATGCATAAATCTGTCTCATTTATAAAAATGATAATCAAGAGAAAATGTTTTCCAATCTAGTCATGTAATCTCTAGCAAAGGAATACATAATTTGCTATTACGGAGTCTGAGAGGAAGCACTTCCACATTGGACACTGTTCTGTCTGGTCTTTGGAATTAAGAGTCTTCTCTCTTTACTCCTATCTTCCTTTAGGTATGCACGTACTATCCAATTAAACTGGCTAAGCCTTAGACTATGGTATCAGCAGGAAAGATATTAAAAGTGCCTCAATAAAAAAAGGTTATTATTATTATTTTTCTTTTTTTGAGAGAGACAGAGGGAGAAAGAGCATGCGAGCACATGTGCGAGCACGCATGCACACAACAGAAAGGAGCGAGAATATCAAGCAGGCTCTACGCTCAGTGCAGAGCCCAATGCTCAAGGCAGAACCCGCTTTGGGGCATGATCTCACAACACCAAGATCATGACCTGAATCCAGATCGAGTCAGGCACCTAACTGACTTGAGCAACCCAGCTGCCCCTGTCTTGATATATTCTTAGAAAAGAAGTGGAAAAACTAGAAGGGAAGACAGATTTTCTTCTGATCAATCTCATTCTACCTGGGCCTACAGACACTGCAGTCCTGAAAACTATCTTACCTTTGAGAACACAGTTGTATTCTAACTAGGGATAACCCTGATGTGAAAGAAGGAACACATTCAAAACCATAATGATATATTATTGATAAAGTAGGAAATCTCATGCCTACAAATATACTAATTCTATTAAATAAAAAATTTCAAACATCAAGCTTTAGTATGTCACAGGTAAAAGAAACCCAAAGAAGTTATTAGTGAAATCAATCTTTAAACTTTTCCCTGATCTTGACAAAACTAGTATTTGTTAATTTCCCTCAGTTATTCAAGTTTTTGTGCAATTATCCCCTGAAGACTCATCTACAAATGTTCTCAAAGAAGTACTTTTTATATACGGATTACTAGAAAATTTGCCTTCAAAAAATAAGAGAAAATAAAACATACAATAAACAGCCCTTAAAGCTTGCCTCAATTTCAAAGACAGAGAGTGAATAAATTTAAGAATATACCTGTGTCTGGTTAACTGTAGGCATCAGTGAATGTAGGGGTATAATAAGAAACCTGTCTGAAAATTTAAAAAGAAAATTAAACTTTAAGATAAACAGCTGCAGAAAAGCTCCAGCAGACAGACACAGAACAATGAGTTGAGATGCTAAGCCATGTAACTCTTATTTATATTCTTATGTATAGGCAGAGCAAATTTTTCTTTTTATTTTCTTTCCTTGGTGCTCCAACAAGTTCTTGCTCACATTTTACTGTCAATTTATTTCACACTGATAAGCATATTCCCCAAATTCCTAAAAAATGCTTAAGCTTAGAAGCAATCTTTTCAAATTATGCTAGAAAAACATCACTAACGCCATTCCCATCACCTAATTGAAGACCGGAAAATTTTGCTTTAATATGAATATAAGTTTGTAGACTTTGGGTGATCCTCACTATTTTAATTAATAGAGAATATGGCTTTTTTACAGAACATTACTTAGGAAATATCCTAATTTCCATGTCCATTTTTATGCTAAAAAATAACAGAAACAGCACTGACTAAATATAATGCATTCCAAAGGCGACCCACATTTTTAAACACAATTTCATTAGAAATGTAAGAAATCATATTCCTAAAGTTTCGAAATGAAACAACTCAGTCCATTCGTGGATATTAGCCAATAGGGAGAAAGTCTGGTGTAGTATCAGTGATGGAACTGAGGGCGTGTTATGGAAGCAAGGGTAGATTTCATGTTTAGCTACGGTTACAAAAAAACGCAACCCCACTAGAAGTTTCTCTAGAAGTGTCCAAATGACTCAAGATAGCTGTATTTCCCCCCGAAAAAAACCCACAATTGTTATTTAAAGGAGATATGATGTCCCCAGACTCTTTAGGCCCCTCTGAATAAGGGTTACAAATCTTCAAAAGTAGTAAAAAGTGGTTAAGCAACTGACACTGTTAAAAAGGATGCTCTGAATTATTTACTCTCAAACAATATGAAATACACATCAACTCAATCAATACTCAAGCCAAAAATATTTCTCAAATTGGATAAAGCCTTAAGATATAACTTCCAGTTTATAAAAAGTACAGGTAAGAAAGGATCAAATGAAATGACACTAGAAGGATTCAGATTCAGACAAATCTAGGAAGTCTAGGTGGACCTAGTATTTTCCACAAGACATTACCATGGGGAAAGTGAAGAGGGTACGGAAGTGATTATCTAGATTAAGACTTATCGGGTTTAAGTTTTTCTGTAGTGTGAATGAGCTAGCTATAAAAAACACTTCACAAGGAAAATCTGACTACAGATTGGATTATTAGATATGTTTAAGAGTTAGGTATGATAATGGCATTGTGGTTATAGAGAAAATTGTCTTTATTTTTAGAGATGCACATATTTTTTGGGATAACGTGATAGCTGCAATTTACTTTAAAAAGGAAAAAATTAGATCACAAAAATAACTGCTGCCTCTAGAGAAATCAATGGAGTATGATGTGCATTATGATTCTCTAAGCTTTCTGTAGGTTTAAATGTTTCATTACAAGTCAAAAAATCAGCAGCCAGGTGAAACACTGAAAATAAAAATAATTCTGTTGAAGACTGTAACTGGGATAAAGACAATTTAGACTGCTGATATTGCACAACTATAGTAGTCAGTGGGAACAGAGTCCACACTTAGGAAGTAAGAAAGCTGGTAAACATTCGGTCAATTGGGTTTCAAGATTTACCTTTCAATCAGTATGGAGTTAGAACAATTTTTTGACCCTTCTACAATGGCTAAGAGTATAGCTGATTATTAAGCCTAAATTTTAAAACTATAACTTGAGAAAAAAACATTCTTGTTAAACTTTGGAAAGAAAAGAATTGAGCTAGTAATCAAAGTATAAATTAATACCTCCTTCTTTGAGAATAAATTAGAAAACTAATAAAAATTACAGTAATCGATAATATCGTACCCTTTCCACACTTCCTCAGAAATTATAGTATTACATTTTGATATATCTTCCCTGTATTTTTCTTGGTAAATACATTCACTCATGTTTTTTTAAATTAAAAGTAGATCATACAGTAGCAATTATTTTGGGGGTAAGAGAGGGCCAACATTAGAAGGTTCAGCCAAAAAAAAATTCCAGTTGTTTAAAAAAAAAAAAATTCAATTGCACTGTTTAATCATGACTACAGTTTTTCTATAGAGAAAGGTTATCACTGACCAGGAAAAGAAAAATCGGTATTTCATTACAGAGAAGTCATGGTATAAAATAAAAACATTTCAAATAAAAACATTTTCCAGCTAGAGAATAGCAAATAACTTTTAATTATAGATAATGTCTGGAAGGCATTACTATAGTAGGATTTAACAAAGAATAAAAAATACAGTTTTACTATTTCAGCCAATACAATTAGACCAAAATATTTTTAGTGCCTTAGAAAAATGTGTCAACACACTTCAAAAGATTAGAGTCAGAACTATCAAATACCAAACAGAATTTGCTTCGTATTCTACCGATTTGATGTTAGTAATTATTCCTGAAAATGCTCTAGCCGAATTTTATGGGAGAAAAATGGCCTCAAGTATTTCTCTAAAACCTAAGAGATTTTGTTTCTCAAACATGCTATTAAAGCATCAGAATCACCTGAGGAATTTTTAAGAACTAGAGATGTTCAAGTCACATTCTTAGATTTGAGGATCCGAATTTCAAAGAAGCACCACTAGTGACTGACTCTGTTGTACAGTCTGAGCTGAGAAACTCCAGAATAAGAGATAAAATTTCAACCTACTTTTCTGCCTAACTAAGTGCAGCAAAGGAAAAAACACCTCGAGCTCTAATATCTTAACTTTAAGGGCTCAATATTATTAGGCAAATTTAGGAAAAGGGGCAAAATTATTCTTATAATACCAAATTAAGAACTTTACCATATACCTAACATCTTCATCTTGTGACCTAGAACTTTATTTTTAAAAGAGAGAGAGAGAGATCTAAGTTTTTAAAAAATCGAGGCTGGGCTTAAGACCACCAAGTTCCTATAGTAAGGTAGCCTTTGAAGCAATACTTCTAGAAATAAAAGAAAACAACCATGTTACATATGACTTAAGTACTATTCTTGGAGTTGCAATAAAATACATTTCTATAATACCTGATTTAAACATCACTTGTGACATCAAGAGATCATGTAAAGTGCTGATATTGTCCCAGCCTGGTAGAAAGACCAATATTGCACCATCCTGTATGGTGGGGAAATAATGATTACAAAAAAATCATGTAACAAAACACAATAAAAGTAAACTTCTGTACATATTTAAGTCTTCATTAAAATTTTATTAGCTTAAGAAATTTAGTTACTGATTATAACTGAAGAATACAAGGTCACTTTTTAAAAACAGGGTTTACAATCCAGATATTTCATTTGTCTATTCTTTCTTTTAAATAGATCAAAAGTCTAAATCTTGGTTATTTTGAGATTCCTATTTCTGGTGTCAAAGCCGTTTCTTCCATATGCTATTTTTAAAAAGCATTTAAGAAAATTATTCTTCTTTCCTCAGGGTCTTGTTATATTAATACAATTAAAATCATATCACCAAAAAACAATAAACTAACCTCTTCTTCTAAAACAATGTGTCGAATGAGGGCAGCAATCAAATTCAGATCAACTTTATCATCATCCATCATTTCCAGAACATCTACGGTACTTGCAGAATACCTATCAAAGTTAAACAGAAAATCGAACACTTGATAAAGTTTCTTAAGGTTCAACTTACTACAAAATCCTAAAAATTAACTCAATTGGCAAATGTGGAAAAACAATCAATATATAGAAAAGAATTACTGGAATAACAGTTATGAACAAGTTCAAGAAGAGAATCTCTGCTTTTTTTAGTCATTCAGACCCTGTGCTGTAAAAAATTAAAACAAAACATAACACAGACAAAAAAACCCAAAAAACCCACTTACCTTTTTCGCAGTTCCCTTACATAATCTGGCCAGCGTTCTTTATAGATTGCTTCTTTTTCTTCTTTTTCCTGTCTATTTACATGCCCTTGCATGAAACCCCTCTTAAACTGAGACCTGTGTTCTTTTTGTTCTGGAACATACCTAAAATAAAAACATTAAGTAGCTTCACTTTTGGGAAACTCTTCTGGTTTTAGCAAATATCTATGACTTTTTACATTTGGATTTTAAAGAACATTTTCATTATGCTTTCTAGTGAAAGCTAATTAAATGTTTATTTATAACTATTCATTAATTTATAAAATCTGACATTTTAGATGTCTACCAAAGTATATAAAACCAAAGTATATAAAACCATCTGCCAAAGTATATAAAAACCTCTAGATGATCATTATCAGCAGTCAAAATAAAAAAAAGTTAACACTAGAGTCACTTTTACCTTTTAAGTTTACTCTACAAAGTTAACATTAACCTAAGTCCAAAATAATAGTAAATGTCTAGTGGAAAACTCAGATTTTGAATACAGGATTTCCAAACCTGAGTGCACATAAGAATCCCACAGAGAGCTTATAAAATATAGAATCCTGGGGCACCTGGCTGGCTCAGGGGGTTAAGCCTCTGCCTTTGGCTTAGTTCATGATTTCAGGGTCCTGGGATTGAGGCCCGAATTGGCTCTCTATTCAGTGGGGAGCCTGCTTCCCTCCCCTTTCTCTGACTGCCTCTTTGCCTACTTGTGATCTCTGTCAAATAAATAAAATCTTTTAAATAAATAAATAAATAAAAATATAGAGTCCTGAATTCTATCCCTTGTAATTTGGATTCAGTGGGTCTGGCTGGGGTTTGCTAATCTAGGAATTTTAATTAGTGCCCCAGGAAATTCAGATAATTTATCTTCATTCTGCTCCATCCTATAGTCAGAGCTAAATGGTAGAGCCAGAATCAGTACTTTTACGTGTCAGTCCAGTATTATGCCATGACTCCATCATGCCATTGTGACTTCTAAAAAAACAGAGGTGCATCTTCCTAAGAATGCCACTTAATTTAAGTGGGTTTGGAGAGGCATCGGGTGGGAAAAGACAAAAAAAAAAAAAAAAAGAAAAAAAAGAAAGAAAGAAAAAAGAAAAGAAAAAGGAAAAAAGAAAAAAAAAGAAACTAACTGCATTTGAACTTCAAAGCCCCTCCGAGTTTGCCTAGGAAGAGAGCACCTAGATCCCAAAGGGGGATTTGGAGCATGGGCTTTAGAATTAGACAGAACTGGACTGATGTCCTTGTTCTGCCACTGACTACCTGTGTGACCTTGGACAAGGTATATGCCTCTACCCTTTGGTTTGCTTATTTGAGAAATTAAAACTCTTATAATTACACTGGCACGAGAACAAAAATCCAATAAAATAAAGCACAGTGCCTGACACATAGTAGGCACTCAGAAAGTATTAATCCCCTTCCCTATATTCAGTACCTGTGACCCAGGATTCCCCTAAATCTTCGATACATATAGAGGCATCAACTTGAGGTAGGGCAACCTGAGACAGAGATTAGTCCTAGTCAGCAGGATGGACCCACAGTTGCCTCCTTTCCCATAGTTCCAAAAAACAGAGGTAACCTTCAACCCCCCAGAGCCCAAGTGGCCAGTGACAATCCTTTGTATCATCTCACCCTGCTTCCTTCCCTCTTACATCCCTATAGTGCAGCTCTTCTTTTGGGAAGGGAGAGCAAGGGCTTCTCTTGAAAACTTCTGTCCAAGGACTACACTCCTTCAATTCCCCACTTAGGACTGACTAGGGAATGACAAGTGCACAGACACCATCTCTTTTCTTCAACAGACCCTTCCTTCAGCTACAGTTCTCTGAACATTCCCTGCCTTCCAGGGAGCTTAAGAACGCAATTCATCATTTAATAACTTCAGAGAACTGTGTCCTGAAACTTCACTCTCACTGCTGGCAAGCTGTCACCTGTTATTCTATTAGAAAACAATTGGTAAATGTGCCACAGTAGGAAGTGAGACAAATGGTGGAATCAAAGGAATGCATCAATAAAGCTTACTGATGACAAAACCAGAGCATGAAAGACCAAGATACTCTCTCATACTTTTAGTATGTTCTACCCTCTCTGACATATACACTTCCCTCTTTCCTACTCCAAGTTTCACTGCTTTCCTGACTTGCCCAGTCTATCCCTGCTATATAATCTCATTTCCAGTATATTCTTTACTTCTGCTGGAAGTAAAGGTCAATCATACTTTGTATGACAGCTTCTGTGTCTGTCCACATACACGCTCTGAAGATACGTACCAAGTCTTCCCTTGTTTATGCTCAGACCCTAGTGCACATAAACTTTATGCAAGACATAAAGTTTAATAAGAATCTGATAAATAAATGTGCACACAAAATTCAGCTTTCCTCCATGTAGAATATGCTGTAGGATCTTGGTTTTCACCTTCCCACTACCACTACTACTTCCTGGTTTTTACACATAACAAGCAAGCTGTGACCTTGAAAAATCTCAAGTGTTTCTACATCTGTCTATATATTTATTCCCATGTTTACTATAGGCCGGGCACTATACTGTGCAGTAGTTACAGAGACGAACAGGACAAAATTCTTGACCTCCCAAATTCTGCAGTCTACTGCAAGAAGCAAATATAAATATACACTACATGGCAATATGTTAAATATTATAAGAGAGATGATAAAAGTGATATAGGAGTCCAGATGAGGAGGAATAAGACAAGGCTTAACATGCAGTGAAGCTGGGATTTATAATTACGTAACTGAGTTTATAAAGGAAGGAGAAAGTGGCACATATAAGTCTAAGAGGAGAACACAGCATGTAATAAAACACAAAGTGCTTGAATGAAAGGGCACTGGCTGGCATATTAGGGAATGGTGCATTTAGCATGCATAGGCCATGAGATACATAAAGCTAGAAAAAGATGGGGCCGGATTGTAAAGAACCTTGCAATGACTAGCTAAGGAACTGGAACCCGATCTTACGGGCTGTGTTTTCCCAACCCTTCTCTCATCAAGAAAGTAAAATATAATTTGGTATAGTCCCCTGGAGAAGGCTGCTGGTAGCTAATGGCCTGGGTATTGAAGGGATCAATAATTTGGGCATACTAGCTGAGGTATTCTGCTATAGGCCATGACAAAACACAGAAGTCCTTAAACAAGTTTTTCTCTAAATTTATCAATCTACCTATATATGCTGTAACTGACAACTATATTAATTTAGGGAAATGATTTAGGAAAATAAAGCATAGTCCTAGTCTTTTTTCTAAATTAATGTAGTATCAACTTTGTGGAAGATAAAAAGCAGTTCTAGGTTTTATTACTACTCTCAAGTCATGATAAAGTCATTGTGAATGAGTGTTGTTAGTTTTATGATTACAGCACATAGTTTTCTAAATATAAAATGGTTTCCCACAATAAACAGAATTATTAAGAACTTTTTTTAAAACTGAAGGTCCTTAAACAAGTTTTGAAAGAGAAATCTCAAGAGGCATGACTAGGGGAAGAATGGGCACTTAACCAGATTTTGTAGAAAACTATATATGTGACAGTGAAGACAAAAGTGCCAAAAGAAGAACTGTAAGTACAGAAGAGATAATAAAGACCTTAAGTAGAAGAAATAAAAACAAGAAGGCATGTTCAAGGAGAATGCTCTCAGGTTTGTGTTGTGGGGCAGGCGGGAGTACAGAATGATTTGGACTAAGTTAGTTACTAAAGCATGTAAAGCAGGTAACATATTCTGGTACTTAACTGCTTGATATTAGCTCTTTTGATTTACAACTTAAACAACAAGGGGTGGAGAAACATGCCAATAACCACTGAAAGACCCATTTCGTTTTAACTTTGGGTATAAGATAACATTTTTAGTTGGAAAAATGTGAGGTTCAGGGTATCTAAGGTACTAGAATGCTGTTGAGTACAGAGTCAGATTCCAAATTTAATATTCATGAAGAGCTTCAGTTCTGAGAGCTAAGAAAATGTGTAACTATGGTCATGGAAACAGGATTGCACAGTGAAACCATAAAAGACTGAGAAAAGGATAATTAAGAACCCTCAGAGGAAATCCTATTTAAAAGGTAGGCAAAGGAAGCCAGCAAACAAGAATGAAAACCAGGTAGGAGAACCAGAAGAGACGTTTAAGCCCTAAGAACAAAGATTCCCAAATGCTGCTGCCCAGGGATCTTTAAAAAATTCTGATGCCTGGCTACCAGCCCAGACTTTGTAATGTAATTTTGGTAGGGCGTGAAAATGGGGCAGGGCAACCCAGTTTCGGAATCACCGATATATAAAAAAAAAAAAATGTCTTAGAAGGAAGTGGCTATAAAAGAGTTTCTGAGACTAAAGTTCGACAGAACAAAAGGTGACACTTTAATATTTTTACATCTCTTTTTATTTCCTAATATTTACTTACCTTATTTTTTCAATTATATCTTCCAAAAGATACTCCACAACCGGGAAAGTAAAACCAGGTATGTGTATCATTGGACAGTTACCTATTATGGCAGACAAAAGATAAATCTGTACTCAAATGTTCAAAAAAAAAAAATAAAAATCAACAGACAATAAAGAGGCCAATAACTCTCTTTCTTTCTTAAGTTCAGAAATGGTCCTGGCACTTTCACAGTTCTACCCTATTTTTTCATACTGAGTTTAATGAACTAGCAGTCTATTCTTCACTACCATTTTACTGCTACCAAACTGAACACACACCTCACAGTTCTACAAAGTAACCCAAAACACAAATAGAGCACTTTAAGTTGGACTCAAAAGTCATTACTTGAGGTGTATTTCCTCCCCATCATTAGCCAAGATGGTACCATCAGAACCCAAATTTTATTGACATCAACTTAAGAATCACAACTCCTATGGCCCCCAGAATTAGGAAAAAAGAGAAAAAGTAGTCAAAACAAGACATAACAAAATACTGAAGTGTTACCTACTATTCTAGAATCACCAGTTAAAATAATTGTCTCCCAGTACTGTTACTTAATGTTACTTAGTATTTCATACCAAGCAAAACAAGCAGGACGCACTATCGACAAAGACCAACACTGCATCACAGATCAAAATATCTGAAGTGGTATCACAGCTCTTCCTCTCCCAAGTCTGAGCAAGTTACTCAATGTTAGTTCTGAATAGCTCATTGCACACACAAAAAATAAGACATAATACAATCAACTAATTTCATGGGTCTCTGAAGGTCAACCAAGCTGAATATAAGAATATTTAATTAGAGCTCTATTCCATTTTAATCCCACCCACTATTTTCCTCTCCTTCCCTCATGACTGTAAGGCAAAAGAGGCATAATATTAAAAAAATGTATTCTACAGCTAGTTAAATTTAGTTTCAAATCCTCTCAACCGTCTCTTAATTATGCAACCATTGTAAAACACACTGGGAAAGACACCTATAAAAATGGGATTAATAGCACTTACCTCACAAGGTGTTATGAAGATTAATGAAGAAAAAATGCCAAATAGAGCACATCTGGCATACTAAAGGTGTTCCATAAGTGGTCACTACTATAATTACCAGTAAACTGCCACCCTAGCCTGTGATAGTACATAAATGCCACAGAACAATCACAAAAAAGTGTTCAAAAAATTATTCAAACCTTTGATTTGACTTCACGGATGCCACCTTAAATTATTATCTGATGGTAGCACCAAAAATCTACATGTCTTCGCTCTAACACAGACGATGCTGCCTTTTAAAAATAGGCTCACTTCTCTAATCTGTTGTAACTAGAAAGATAGTCTCAGCTATTTAAGACAACTTACAGTATTCTCCTGAATACTTAAAATAATTGCCAAACCCTCATTTTAACTACTTTGTACCTAGCAATGTATTTTTTTTAAACTCTCAATTCAGTGGCTTTGTGGTAACTTTCTAAAGCAATAATCTTAAAATTTACTTACCGAAATATTCTGAAAATTTCTCAGCATTTAAAGTCGCACTCATCAATATCACTTTCAGGTCAGGTCGAAAACTGAGAAGATCTTTAATAACCGTCATTAAAACATCTGACTGTAGATTTCTCTCATGGATTTCATCAAGCACAATATGACTAACGCTGGACAAATGCCTAAGCAAAAGTGTGAAGTATGTAACAGTACAAAATTTAAAAACTGAACCATTCTACCTTCACAATTAGTAAAATCCAATTTAATAATTACATCTTTGATAATGTTTAACAAAATGTCTGTCTTGAAGTGAAACATACTCACGAGTCTGACTGGAGCCACTGCAGGATGATTCCTGTTGTGCAGTATAAGATAGAACCCTGTTTCCTTGGCAACCGACTGTGAATGAAAGATAGGAGTTAACAGTTTTTGGTTTTCTTTACTAACAAATTAGCACCACAAAAGTTTAAAAGAAAATCTTCAATTTAAAACTGCCTACTGTTTTAATGAAAATCTTCACAGTTAAGTTTTTGGTCCTAAGAACGCCTACTGTAACAGACTAATGTGTAATACTACATTCAAGTTCACTATACATTATTTTCACTGTCATGATACAACATTAATGATATCTTTTTAAAGGCATAACCATTAACATAACTTACATACCAGTAACCAGGCTTAACCAGTAACATAACTTAATACACAGGGGCCTAAACTTCTGTTCAGTGACTGGAAAGTCAGTTCACTTAAAAAGATAAATGGAATCCTGAGCTCCAGAAAAGGGCTATAGAAATATAGAGGAGTGAAGAAGGGGTTAAAGATACCAGAATCAATAGTCAGTCGGGATGGTGGTAGCAAAAGATACGAGACACCAACTCCTTTCGTGTGCAGTGATGGCCTACTGATATACATCCAGGAAAAAGTTATTTTTCCTGGATTTCATAATGTAATTTCATAATGTAAAAGCGATTTCATAATGTAAAAGCATTTAAAGTCATTTCTTTAGCTGTTTCATAATGTAAAGCATATTTTAAAAGGCATATTTAAAACTCCTGTTTGGATTTAAAAAGTTGCCAGCTTCCTATACTGTAGTTACTTTAAATGTTAATTTTAATCATAATCAGCATAACAACAGGGAACATTTTTCTCCTTAATCTCTAACTTCACAGTTTCACTAAAATCTACCTGACACAACAGGTGAATGTTCTTTACCTCTGGAGACGAATCTGGTATCCAGTACTGTTACCATTGCCACAAGATTCTGCCCTTTCTGCAGCCACTCTCTCTGCGACCTTTTAGCAAAATAAAAGACATTTACAAAGAAAATATAATTTCCTTTAGGAAGAACATCTGGAATATCCACAAAATCTGGGATTGTTGAAAAAATGTTCGTCAGTTTTTCTGGAGTTAAAAAAATAGAGACAGATACTAGAATCCCAGGGATCTAAAACTGTGTGTTGTTCTTTAAAAGCTCCAGACTACTTGCTTCTTAAATCCACTTTTCACCTCCTATTATAAAGCCCTCCAAGGCCAAATTCTCTCTCATCATTATTTTCAAAGTGCCTTTCTACAGCATCATTCTATCTTTCTTTTTGACTTTTTTGACTAAGAGTTAAAATCAGTGAGGCGCCTGGGCCACTCAGTCTTTAAACATCTGCCTTTGGCTCAGGTCAGGATCCCACGGTCATGGGATCAAGTCCTGGAGCCGGCTCCCTGCTCAACATGGGGAGCCTGCTTTTCCCTCTCCTGCTTTCCTTGCTTGTGTTCCCTCTCTCCATCAAATAAATAAATAAATCTTTTTTTTTTTTTTTTTAAAGATTTTATTTATTTATTTGAGAGAGAGAGAGACAGTGAGAGAGAGCATGAGCGAGGAGAAGGTCAGAGAGAGAAGCAGACTCTCGTGGAGCTGGGAGCCCGATGCGGGACTCGATCCTAGCACTCCTTGGATCATGACCTGAGCCAAAGGCAGTCGTCCAACCAACTGAGCCACCCAGGCGTCCCTAAATAAATAAATCTTAAAAAACAAAACAAAACACCCACATTAAAACCATAGTTAAGCTTATAAAACTTGTGTATAATTTGAGGGTAAATACATGTTGATACTTTTCTTTCTCCAGTTTTTTGTTTCTTCTTAGTAGAGACTGCTGTTGCTTAATTCCTGGTTCTTGGTTGTGTCCTAAAAGTTATGGCGGCCAAAGATGAACTTGGAATTGATGAAATGTTATTATAATCCAATAATAATCCATAATACTGATTTATGTAACTAAAAAGTAACAACAGTCACCTTGTGACAGAACACTGATTCATGAGATTAGAAACAGAAAATGGCATAATTAAGAAACAATACTTCAGAAGTAGAACTTTCCAGCCAGTACATCCTGTATTCACAGACTTAAGACCATTATTTCACTTTTTATTACTTACTAAATTGCCCATTCGAGTATTAACAGATCTTGGAAAAATAAATTAAAAGTAACCTAATTAGCATATCTTCCTACTGTCAATATATATGGTAATGCTGTATTAATGAAAATGATAATATTAACTTACTTAAATCTAGCTTTATAATTGTATTATAACAAAAGTGGTTTTTCACTGTTCTGTGATTTTATGTATTTCCTAGGAATATGACTGTACCAAAGATTGTTACTGTACTTCTTTAAACAGTATTTCTTAGAAATCAGCTTAAAATGCATACTGTATTTCCTCCAAAATACTGCCTTAATTGGTAATGCACCTCCTAACCAGATTCTGTATTAAATGACTTAGCGATAATAGACTATCATGTAACTAAACACAACCATAAATTCTTATAATCAAAATTTACATATAAAATTACATTAACACTGAAATAAACTTACTATACACATCAAATGCTGTCAGAAACCCAAACATCTTTAAAGAACATATAACCCATACATTTAACTAGGTCATCTAACTGAACAAACAAACAAAACTGCTGTTTGCCCTAAACATGTACTTACAACTATTAATAGGATAAATCTAAAACAATGCCCTTTTTTTAAAATGATAATTCCCTCTTATTGAACAACTGCATTAAAAACTTAAAAATGCAGTTAAAATACTGCAAGGCTTCCAGTGTACTTACTGAAAAAACAGAACCAAAAAATAATACTGAATCAATGAAGGAGTAAAATTTAAAGCATCTATATGGATGGACACTTTTCGCAGTTTATAACCCTATAAAAATCCTATAAAACCCTATAAAAATAAAAATTTTTATTTATAAATAAAAATTTATAACCCTATAAAAATCAGCTTTTTCTTCTTCTAGTTTTATACTAAAATTTGCCTGCATTTATACTTAAACTTGAACACCTATTATCAGTAAGAGGTCATTTGAGCTTTTGGTGTTTACTACCAAATATCTGCTGTCATAGGAACATATCCTAAACCTAATTAAGAAGTCACTACAAACGTTCAAAATCCATTTATTTCGAGCAAGACTAGGAGAATGGAAAATAAAAAGTGGGGAATTTTAAAAAGTGAGACATTACTTACTGAAATGGCACTAATTCTTCTTGGCTGTGTACAAACTATCCTGCATGCAGATCCTTTCCCTCTTTCAATGTAGTTATCCAAAATGAACTGAGTAACTTGAGTAGTTTTTCCACATCCAGTTTCACCACTTATTACTGTTACTTGATGGTTATCAATCATATTTACCAATTCCTATTTCAAAATGGAAAATAAGTGAAGGATATCATATGGTAACTAAGTCCAAAAAATTAATAATCACAATTCTATCAAACTGAAGGTAACTGCTTTTAACAAATATATTAGGGGCACCCAGATGGCTCAGTGGGTTAAAGCTGCTGCCTTTGGCTCAGGTCATGATCCCAGGGTCCTGGAATCAAGCCCCACACTGGGCTCTCTGCTCAGCAGGGAGCCTGCTTCCACCTCTCTCTCTCTCTCTCTCTCTCTCTGCCTGCCTCTCTGCCTAACTTGTGTCTCTGCCTGTCAAATAAATAAAATCTTTAAAATATATATATTAATGCTTTTGTTAAAGTTTTGTTAAATGCAATGCTGGCAGTTTGGGTATTGGATCCACCTGTTTTTCAAAAGAAAAACAGCACCAAATTATAAAAAGAAGAAAGCAAGGCACTGTTAAGAAAAACACACCACCACCACCAGCACCACCAAATTAAAAAAAAAAAAAAAAAAAGAAGAAAACACACCAACAAGAACAAGAGACAACAGGTAAGTTTTATGCATAAGAATGAACACTGATTAAAAAGAATGCTGATTTGTAAGGCTACTGAGTACAAGACAAATCCCAATACCTAAATAACACTAAGGACATTAAAGTTATATTACAACCCATACAATATGGCTCTACCTTCAGAAAAAGTTTTGTACACTGTCTTAAAGAACAAGAAAGAGTGTAATTTATCTTAAGATTATTTCCTTTCAGTTAATTACAATAAAGTTTTTAAATACCTAAATCAAATTGGTAAACTTCAATTACCTGGAAAACCTCACATTTGGTAAAGATCTTTTTTCTTAAAAATTACAAACACTAATATTTTAATAGTAATATTCACTGTATTAATAAAACCATCCTACTACTTCAAAGAGGTATTAGAGGTGACTTTTATCTACAAAAGTTTAATCAAAAATCCCAATTTAAAAAATTTGTCCATCTACTCTAACACAATATATGTATCAGAACAAGTTCCAAGACTGAACACTGAAATTATAGCTTGTAAATACAGAGAAGCAATATGGGACTTATTCACTCAACAAGTATTAACTGGGGGTTGAGAGAGTGAGTATCAGGCACTGTACCAAGTCAAGTAATACATAGTGAACACTGTCCTCAAGAACTTAAAATGGCCTAGGAAGGAAAGACACACTATGGCAGGTCGTAGTTAAGGGCTATGAAAACCAGTATCAAAACAAAGCAAAGCTGAGAGAACAGAGCAGGATGGGGAACTATATTATTCTCAGGTGACTGTGTAATAAAGCATAATAAATTAAATCACTATTTTCAGTAGTGCCTCAATATTAATTAAAACATTTGTTCTCAAAGTAAGAGCAAGGATATTTATCCAAAGTAACATATATAAAAATTCTGTTTTTGGAGTTCTAAAGATTTCAGTTATAGACAGAAATGAGAAAACTTAAGGAAAACTGTTTCATGATCATTTTTTTTTCTTTTGGGCCTTCAAAAATTCAAGATTAAAATGAACTTTCAATAATACCCTTTAAGGGGGCACCTGTGGCTCAGTCATCAGGCATCATCTACCTTCGGCTTGGGTTGTGCCCCAGGATTCTAGGTTCGAGCCCCACATCGGGCTCCCTGTTGGGTGGGAAGCCTGCTTCTCCCTCTCCCACTCCCCATGCTTGTGTTCCCTTTCTCACTGTGTCTCTCTCTGTCAAATAAATAAAATCTTAAAAAAAAAATACCCTTTAGGGGAAGGTCCATTTACATTTTTTCTTGATATATAGATTTTAAAAAATTATATTTAAGTATTTTGCAAATCAAATTAAATACTGTACATTCATTTTACCTTTTGCATTCCATATGAAGGCAGCTTTTCCCTGAAATGCTGAAAATTAAAAAAAAAAACTATTTTTAATTTTCACAAAAGAAATGTAATCAAATTATAATCATGGTAATCAGAATATATCATAAATATACTAGAATTCCAAAATATTTTTATTACCTTACAGCTTATGTCAAGTACCAAGACCTAAAAAAGAATTTTTATAAAAAGGACTAAGGTACTTAGCAATCCTTTATTTTTGAAACACTGAAAAAGAAAATTCTATTACAGTCAACAGAAGGGAGATACTTTCTTAAAGTGGCAGTAAAATAAAATCTCATCTGTCACCGAACAGAATTCTTATAATCCCCAAGTTACTCTTACCATTTTTTATTTTACATATTCATTTTACATTTGTTTTCCATATCACAGTCATTTTCCCACCCATCAATCCACGATTTAATAATCCACTAGGCACTGGAGCAGATTATTGCTGGGTACTGGCTTTTGAGAATAAAAGAAAATTTAAAATAAGTAATATCTGAAACAGGAAAATCTGGTACTGCCATTTAAGAACTGTGATCTTAAGTCAAACTTGGATCCTGAATCCCTCAAAAGTTTTATCTCATAAGGTTGCTACGAAATCCGCCATGAAAAACCTTTATTAAAAAAAAAACCAAGTAGGGGGACCTGGGTGGCTCAGTGGGTTAAAGCCTCTGCCTTCGGCTCAGGTCATGATCCCAGGGTCCTGGGATGGAGCCCCGCATCGGACTCTCTGCTTGGCCAGGAGCCTGCTTCCCTTCCTCTCTCTGCCTGTCTCTCTGCCTACTTGTGATCTCTGTCTGTCAAATAAATAAATAAAATTAAAAAAAAAAAAAAAAAAGCAAGTAGCAGTTTCTGACACATAAAAGCTACTTAACAAATTTTTGGGTGAATTACAACTGGAATACTAGAGAGGAAATGATTAATTTCTGTATCTTTATTTGATAATGTTTTTCTAATTTTGAAAACTTCTATGGAATCTTAAACCTACACTACACAAAAATGACATACACTTAGGAGTGCTCTGGTTTACAATAACCTACATACATGAAAAAAACTTCAGTGGTATTAAAAAAATAAACCACAGCTTTAAACAAACTCCCTTTATTGTAAAGGGAAAAAAAAATACATAAAACTAGAACTGTCCTATTGCCATCATATTTTTTCCAAATTTTTATTTCTTGAAACACCCTTATTTTTTACCTACTTGTCAAAATAGGAGACTAAAAAAATCCCCCACTATTTTCTATTGAGCTACAATTGACATTTAACATTGTATTACTTTCAAGTGTACCAACATAAAGATTCAACATCTTTGTATGCTGTGAAATGATTACCACAATAAGTCTAGTTAATATCCATCACCACATATTTACCATTTTTTCCCTCTTCAGATGAGAACTTTTAAGATCTAAGCAACTTTCAAATATACAGTGCAGCATTATTAACTATAGTTATCATGCTTGACATGGTCAATCAGGTAATTCTTATCAGTACCATAAAAAGGGTCAATACAATGACTTAAATGAATTCTAGCAATCTGAAATAACAAGTTGCCACAATTTTCTCAGTAATTTTTTAATTTTATTTAAATTATTTAAAACATTTACTGATTTCTAAAAGTACTTCATGTACTCAAATGTAACCATCTCAATATATAAGTATATATAAGCTAACACATTAAACTTGAAACTAGCAGTAATCACTTTTGCTTTTTAAATATGTAATGCTGATGAAGACAGTTAAAACCCAGTATTCTTTCTCAAGATAGACAAACCGAATTTCTAATTTCCTAATTTTGGGCTGTAACCCGGAGATAACAGAGAATGAGATCACACGCTGTCTGAGGGCAGGAAATGTCTTAATTTCCAGAAAACAGAGCACAATGACAGGCATTTAGCAAGTGGTAAATTAATGTTTATTATATGAATGATACCAAAAAAACCATGGCATATTACCAAAAAGGATTAAAAAGTTGAGCTCTTAAACACATCTGAATTTTAAACCTGATTCTTTTACTAGTTGTGCAACTGTAGATAGGCCATTTAACATAAGATTCTTTTTCCTCCTCTTACACAGAGCTTTTGGGAGGTTTAAATGATGTAGCACATGTGAAGTGTCTGCAAGTGTCAAGCCAATAAGAAGATCAACTATTATTATGTTGGGCTCATTTCTTCTCCTAACTTGCTTTGAATTAGATCACTCATCTTCAGAATCTGAGTTCTGTCCTCCATACAAAGCAGACAGTAGCTAACTCTCCTTCTTAAGCCTATAAAAGAAGCTCTTCTCTTAACCACAACATTCTGAAATAATTCAACTTGAAATCTCCTGCCTTCGAATCTTTTTTTTACTAAATGGGCATCAAAGGGCTACAGCATTCTAGCCCTGGACAACCTCACCTCACCTGTTCTAATCAGGATATCCAACTTGATCATCAGCGACAGTCAACAGATCCTTTCTTTCCCATGGAAGATGTGATATTCTGGCTTTCTCACCAAGGGCAGTAGATATGTGCATATTAAAAGTATGGCCCTCAAAATTCCGTCAGTATTTTCTCTTAAAATACATGTGAACATTTTATTACATCTATCTCTAGAATATCCACAAAGCATAAATCTTATGTTTTAATAGGAAGGGATCTTAAAATATCTTGCCTAGCATGGAAAGAACATACTGAAAAACTCAGGAGAATTCCTGCTCTTGTCATAGTCCTATCCTCAAATGTTAAGCATAAGCACATCATAACTTCGGGGATTTAATTTCATCATCTGTCAAAGGAAGGAGTTGGATAAAATGGTCTAGAAACCTTATAATTCTAACCACCTTGTTTCTTATGATATCTCACTAAACTGGCTTAGAAAAGTTAAACTAATTCCTTCTCCTCACTATATAAGGTCCTGTAGATGAGACAGGCTACCTTAGTTTATACTGTACCGAAACTACATTTCCACTGCTCTTCTCTAGTATACAAGAAAGAATTCCCACAGGGGATGGTCTACTGAAATACCACTGATCTATACCATGCAGTACCTCTAAACATAAATCTATTTTTATCCAATGGGAGAAGAAATGACAAATAAAAACTTTTTCCACATCTTGCTTTTCCATTACCTGCATTTCGATATACCGGAGGTCACTTTTTTTCTTTTGTAAATCTTCCAACAGTTGTTGGTCTAAAGTTACATCTGGTTCATTTTCTTGCAAGAGATATTCAGAATCTCGGTCAATATATTTGTCCCTGATTCTAAATGTTCTCTTTTCTTGACTTATCAATTTCTTTTCCTGGTTTTCAAGTTTCTTCTCTGAGTTGGGTTTGTTCTCAGTAGGAGATTCAGTACCATATCTATTTTGACAAAATAAAAAAATGATAAAAGGCTAAATGAAGAGCCACTCAAACCCTGAAAACAAAATAATATGCTATTTATTTCAAAATCACCAGCTTCTATTTTTTCTTAGATCAATAAAGAAAATGGATTCTTATAATGAATTCAAGATTTCCCTCCCTGTAAATAGGTATTACCATATTAAGTTATTCCTTGTGACAGTTAAAAAAAAAATGAAGTTCACACAATAGCCATCCCTCCACCATTGCAAAAACTTACAGTGTTTTTTTCAGATTTTCTGAACATTATTTCACAACTTCATCTTCCTCCTGCCACCCCTTCTGAGTGCTATAAATGGGATGCTATATTACACAGTTCCAGAAAAACCTCTACTAATTTTTCCTCCAAATGAGAAAAACTCCTGTGATCATCATAAAACAGCAAGAATTTAACTTTTTCCAGATCTCTCTCACAGGATAATTTTGGAAATACAAGATGAGTAGGAAAACAGTAAATAGTAACTTAATAAATCTCATATCCAAATAGACTATTCTTACCATTTAGCTTTTTGTGTAATGATTATGCTGTTCAATCTCTCACCAAATAAGCTCAGTCTACATAAGAAAAAAAAAAACTTACTTCAAAGTTAAATTACACTTATTGAAGAGCCTAAAGATGTCATTTTTATTATCATTCCTTCCCTAGCCAATGCTATTAAGAAATGTTACTATGACGGGGCGCCTGGGTGGCTCAGTGGGTTAAAGCCTCTGCCTTTGGCTCAGGTCATGAACTCAGGGTCCTGGGATCGAGCCCTGCATTGGGCTCTCTGCTCAGCAGGGAGCCTGCTCCCCCGCCTCTCTGCCTGCTTCTCTGCCTACTTGTGATCTCTGTCTGTCAAATAAATAAATAAAATCTTAAAAAAAAAAAAAAATGTTACTATGTCCACTCTGTCAAATAACATGTTTTGTTTTACCCGTGATCTTCAGGAGCAAACCAGGAGATCTGTGCTTCTGAGTCTTTACCATTCTTTGCCTGGACTGAATGCAGCAGCTGCACAATCTGTTCTTCTCGCCGTTCATCCATGTGTACTACAGCTCTCTATTTTGTGCAAAGCAAAAAGTATCCTGATCAACGTTAGAAAACACATGCAAAATTACTTAGTAACAAAAAAGTAAATGTCCAACAAATGTATATAAAATTTAAATTACCCAACACTTGCCCTCTAGTCCAATTTCACTTCATAAACCTAATGTTAAGATCTTTGCATATATCCTTCTAAACTTTTTCTGCCACATATCTATAAAATTACCTCTAATATGACTGGCAAAAAAAGTACATTTATTTCCCTTACTAAAACTTTGGTTCCTTTATCTTCTAACCTCTCACATACTGATTATTATCAGTTTTCCCCTATTTTAAATTTTCAGAGATACAATTAAAGTTTTTAAAACACAAATGTATTTTGCAGGGGGGGAGCTGAGTTGAAAACTGGAATTATTTTGGTTGCAATGAGCATTTTAAAGTTCTTACACTAAAAGGATAAATATTTGAGGGAAGCACTATAGAGAACAGTGAGTCAGAGCCATTATTTATACAGAAGAAAAGGCTAATAATGCTAAATCCATACACAAAAAAGGATGAATATATGGAGAAGAAGGCTGAGCTGAGACGAATAAAACTGATCAACACTCATGCAGGTAATGCCTGATGCAGGTGGCTATGATGCAGTTGCTTCAAAGAATGAGAATAAAACAAACCAAAAAAACACCAGAGAAGATAGAAGATAGAAGTTACACTGTAGACAGTAAGAACAAGAATTTCTAAAACTGCTCTTTTATCGTTGCACATTATAATTAGTTGAATTTAAACCCAGTAGTTAAGACAGGAGAGATTTTTCTTTAAGTATGCAAACAGGAAAGATAATCAAGGTATTAAATGGAAAAAAAAAAAGCTGCAGAAAATATATGCAGCAGGATCTTATTTCCATTATTATTAAAATAGGTTATTGACTTTACATTCTACATTTTTGCAGTATTTCTTCCAGATATATTTCTGACACATGGCAGAGCTACGGTGAAGTTTGCCAAATGGATGAATGACTGAATTTATCTTTTACAATGAGCATGTGTGATTTCTGTGTTAAAACCATTTTTCTCTTTAAAGAAATACACAGAAAGAATACTCTTCGGGGAATTCCAGAAGACTTCTTCAACTTACTAAAGAGTTTACAGACGTAGTAAACAGGGCCGTCTGTACTCCAATGTTCATAGCAGCAATGGCCACAGTCGCTAAACTGTGGAAAGCGCCAAAATGCTCTTCAACAGACGAATGGATAAAGAAGATACAGTCCATATATACAATGGAGTATTATGCCTCCATCAGAAAGGATTAATACCCAACTTTGTATCAACATGAACAGGACTGGAGGAGATTATGCTGTGTGAAATTTGTCAAGCAGAGAAAGCCAATTATCATATGGTTTCACTTACTTGTGGAGCGTAAGGAATAACACAGAGGGCATTGGGTGAAGGAGAGAAGTGAGCTCGAGGGAAGTTGGAAGGGGAGACGAACCATGAAAGACGGTGGACTCTGAGAAATAAACTGAGGGTTTTGGGGTGGGGGTGGGGGTTGGGAGGGCCTGGTGGCAGGTTTTAAGAAGGGCATGTATTGCATGGAGCACTGGGTGTGGTGCATAAACAGTGAATCTTGGAACACTGAAAAAATAAAATTAAATTAAAAAAAAAAAGTTTACAAAAAGCATCATTATCATACAATTGAAAGTCCAATCTAGTAAAACTCTGGCTGATAAGAAAGGTTTACAAAATTACAGGTTGCAACAAAATCTGTTTATAGACAGGTACTAAAGCCCTCTCATTTTTTTTAACCTTACAGCATAAAATCTTTTTAAATGGTTTCTGTATCAGACTAACGTATCTCTTCTTCATAACATAGGATACACTCCACAAGGGCTAGGAGCTTGTACCTGGTTTCTCCTAGATTCTGCCCCATGCATTTTTTTTTTTTAAACCTCTGATGATTTTAATCTGTAATCATCTGTTGTAAAAACAAAAAACAAAAAAATAAACAAAAACAATAACAACAACAACAAAAACCATTACTGTCAGTACACCAGAACCTAAGAGTGGCTCTGGGGACTTCCAACATAGAGGATCATTATTAGAACATTTTCGTCCTATATTTTAAATTCTGTAATGCCTTCAGCACTTGTTAACATTTATTGCTCTGTGTACATTGTACATTGCATCTGTGTAGACCAGATGGCTATCAAGTTAAGCTTTTTCTTGGCAGTCAGAATCTACAGTAACACTTTGATTACAGACTATACTGGAAGGAAGCCTCAGGACATAAAGTCATTATCAAGCAAAGTCACCTTAAGGCCCAAAGGCACTGTTTCTTCCATTCACTTTCAAAATGAGAAAGGTAAGATCAAGCATTTTTTAATCTGAGGAACAATTTCTTTCCAACTGAAATTCATGCTATATCAATACTTCAACCAACCAAAACCTTACATGTTGAAGTTCTTACCTCTATTAGCAGAATAAAAGTTCTCCCTACCTTGCTATACGAAATTTAGGTATTCACAAAAAGGGAGGATGATTTAAAAATGAAACAGCCCCTGAAAACACAATTTATACTTTCTGGAAGTTATTTTTAACGAGGTTCTTCCCACAGTGTGGTTCCAGAGGCTCTGGGCAGCTGAGAATTTAGGAGTACCAAAATTCCAAACCTGGATCTAGCCTGTCACCCCCCTCACCCCACTGGAGGCACATGAACAAGAATATAGCCACCCCACTACCATCTGGCATTTACCTCCACTGCTCCACAGAAAGGGCTCTCATTAAGGTTACCAATGACCTTGTTGCTAAATCCAATAGACATTCTGAGCTCTTATGGAACCTCTCTGTAACATTTGCCACTCTTGACTACTTTTCCTTTTTTATATACTCTTTGCTCCTTCAACACTGCTCCTGGATTCCAAAACAACACCCATCTTACTTTCCTCTTCGCTGGCTGTTACTTCCTAGGTAAGAATCTAAGAAATTTCTCTTACTCCACCCCTTAAATTTTCCTGTTCCAGTGATGCACAAGCTAGAAACACTGATACCATTTGGGTGTCTGTAAGGAAAACAGAATCTCTGGCTCCACCCCAGTACCACATTTTAACAAGGTACCAGTTGATTCCTCAGCACATTCAAGTTTGAAAACAATGGCCTACAGAATTTAGGCTTGCACCCACTTCTCATCTTCTCTGGTCACTTCCTACTATCCACAGGACTACAAACTGCCAGTCTAGATTTCTTTAGGCATTAGAATCAGATGGCCTTCTACCTCCCCGAAATCCTCGTGCTTTTTTCCCCCATGGATTTTATTTATTTTAGAGCAAGAGAGCATGCACATGTGTGCACACGGTTGGGGGGACTCAGACTGAGCTCATGACCTGAGCCAAAATCAAGTCTGACGCTACGAGGCACTACCTAGGCACTGCCAAATCCTCACTTTTTGAATTATAACAGAATCAAACTCCATCCTTAAGCTGAGTTCATCAGCTTCCTCCATCAAGCCTGTTCCTTATATAATCATCAACACATGATTTATTAATACTTGCTTTCCCCTTGCCTCCAGATAAAAGCAGTTTGAATCTACTTCTTAAATCACTTTTTAAATCACAATTTTTTAAAAAAATATTTATTTATTTGACAGAGAGAGATCACAAGTAGGCAGAGAGGCAGGCAGAGAGAGAAGGGGAAGCAGGCTCCCTGCTCCCTCCCTCCCGAATCCAAGCCCGATTCAGGGCTTGATCCCAGGACCCTGAGATCATGACCTGGGCAGAAGGCAGAGACTTAACCCCCTGAGCCACCCAGGCACCCCTCTTAAGTCACTTTAATCTGTCCCTTTTGCTCCATCTCCACTCCCAATGTCCTAATTCAAGCTATCATTTCTCACTTTAGTTACTGCAAAGGCTACAAAACTGGTTCCCTGTCCCAGGATTGCCTCTTTTCAACTCAATTTCTATATTGCTGCCAGAATGAACTTAAGCACAAATTCAATCATTTAATTTTTTGCTTCAAATGATTTAATGGCTTACAGGAGTTCTTAGGGAAAGTCAATAAATTTCAAGGCTTGCCTTATTTTTCTAGCCCTAGGCTTTTCAAATTGCTGCTTATAAAATTGAAGGATCATGACCAGTATTAATAAAAAAGAGAAAGCAATAAAGGTACCAACAACACACCCAGAGCAATATACAGATAAATTAAGTATTATTTTATGATACTTTTTGTTCAATTATACATAGGTGTGTACTGGGTGCAAATTAACATATATTCCTTTATGTGGGAAGTGGTCAACAAGTTTGAAAGCCACTGCTCTACCTTCATCTCATCACACTAAACACCCTATGCCCTATTCTTTCAGTTCCTTGAGTCCTCCTAACCTCTAAATTGTGGCACCTGCTGCTACCTCTGCCTGAAAATCCCTTTCCAAATCCCCCAAATCCAAACACATACACATTTTGCTATCCTTCAGCTTTCAGCTTATGGGTTACTTCCTCTGGAAAACCTGGAATCTTCTTAGTTTGAGTTTGGTGACAGCCCATATTCTCATTATAATACTGTAACATTGTACTCTATCCCTCTTGTAACCCCTAACATATCACAATTTCTGTAAGATAGTGACTACCGTCTATTAACATAGTGCTTAACTTAGTGTCTCAGATATTTTAGATACTCAACTAAAAAAAAAAAGTTGAAAGAAAAAGAGCACATTGTTAGAATGCAATAACTTGGTAAACAGGAATTACGTGAAAAGTAATTAAAGCTAAGGGAGATGACTGGGAAGCAATCACAAATGGCTGAACGTGGTCCAAAAAAAAAAAAAAAAGGATAAACCAATCATTGAAAATGGTCATATTTAGATTGAGAAGATGGAGATGAATTTCAGAGAGAATGGTATGGGACCTGTAATAAAAAACAAAAACAGAAGTGTATTTACAAAAGCTGTAATTACATCGTATTGGGGACATGGGCTCAGTACACTGAAGGAAACTTGGTATACTGAAACTATGTTACCAAGATTTCCTGTAAAATATGTTAGGATGCAATGTAAATGTATTCAACTCAGACAGAAGTGATCTGGCTTCCAATCCCAAGTTGTGAGCTAGAGAATGAGATGACTTAATTTTTGCTTTTGAAAGCACCATGAGTGGTTCTATAAAGGACAGACTTAGTGGAAAGCAGGAGTGGAAGCTAGAAGACTTGTTAGGAGGCCAAGAACACTGAACAAGATAGTGGCGTGATTTGTGGGGTAACTGCTGTGGAGACAAGTGGTTGGATATGGAATATATTAAGAAAGCAGAGCAGACAGATGTGCTGAAATGAAAGAAATATCAAAGATAAATTCTGTTTTTGCCTTGAAACATTTACCAAAATAAAGTTTGGGGAGAGGACAGAAATCCAGAGTTCCCTTCACAAGGATCCATCACGCAACTAGCTTCAGATGGAAATAATAATGAACAATTTTTCCTGATTAAACTTTTCACCTGTTTAGATCTTATTTTCCCAACATCATTATTTCTTCAGATCCCCATGGCAACATGCATAACACCTTGTGGGAAACAGGGGCTAAATAAAATAAAGAGTAACTTTCTAGTTACCCCATACATCCTTTTATAGCAATCAGCCTGTATTATTCTTCCAATTTTAAGATGACTTAGATAGGCTTCCCTCCATTTAAAAAAGTTTGTTCAATGAACAACTTTGGGCTGATGTGTGTGTGTGTATTAAAAGAGAAGAATGTGGGGCACCTGGGTGGCTCAGTGGGTTAAAGCCTCTGCCTTCGGCTCAGGTCATGGTCCCAGGGTCCTGGGATCGGGCCCCACATCGGGCTCTGTGCTCTGCAGGGAGCCTGCTTCCTCCTCTCTCTCTGTCTGCCTCTCTGCCTACTTGTGATCTCTGTCTGTCGAATAAATAAATAAAATCTTTAAAAAAAAAATAAAATAAAAGAGAAGAATGTGATAAGGTGTGAAGATAAATGAATAACGCCAAAAAAACACTTCGATGAAAAGACAAAGAACAAATAAAGAAATAAAATGATTTAGAAACAAAAGCCTAAATAAAGGTTTAATTACACACATTCTTTAATATGAAGGATTTTTTTAAAAGATTTTATTTATTTATTTGATAGAGATCACAAGTAGGCAGAGTGGCAGGCAAAGAGAGAGAGGGGGAAGCAGGCTCCCCACTGAGCAGAGAGCCCAGTGCGGGGCTCTATCCCAGGACTCCGGGACCATGACCTGAGCTGAAGGCAGAGGCTTTAACCCACTGAGCCATCCAGGTGTCCCTGAAGGATGTTTTTAAAGAAGTTACTAGGGTGCCTGGGTGGCTCAGTTGGTTAAGCAACTGCCTTCAGCTCAGGTCATGATCCAGGAGTCCCAGGATCTAGTCCCTCACCGGGCTCCCTGCTTAGCAGGGACTCTCTTCTCTCCTCTTGCCCTCTCTCTCTCTCTCAAATAAATAAGATCTTAAAAAAAAAAAAAAGTTACTAAAAAGATGCCTCAGACTTACAGTAAGAAAACTTCTGTTTAACAAAAACAAAACGCAATTTAAAAAAAATGAAGTTCGCACCAAATGAACTTTGATGCGTCCCTTATTACAGATCTTCAAGATATAAATCAAATGGGCAATCACAACCTGAAGAGACTAAATCAAATCATTTTTCTGAAATTTCTTCTGTTTCCAGGATCCTAAGTTTCATTCTCAAAAGGAGCTGCCAATCAACAGAACTCTCCCCAGCCCAACATAAAAAAACACAAAACAGCAAACCATAAACCTGTAAGTTTATGATTATTTTAATACTAAAAATGAAAGCTAGACTATTCTTCTGAACGACCTATATTCAGAAGAGTGCTTGACAGCTTTTATTCTGCGCAAAACCTGTATTTACAAAGAAGGCCGCTGTTTTCGAGCTCTTCAGGCAAGAGTGGCCATAATTTTTCTAACAGAAAGGGTGACCAAGGATACTATGACACGGACATCCTAATAAAGTTAACTTCGGAAAGGACCTGAACTTACTGTTTTGTTCACCGTTCTCACATCCTTAAAGAAAAATACACATTCACGTTGCATAAATCTAAATGCTGAGCATGGCTAACGAAAAACGACAAAATATCCGCTAACGCAAGTTTTAGCAGAATACCTTTGCACACTTTTCACTTCACAAAGCACATGCACCAGCTAAGAAACAAACAAAAAGCAAGGAAAAGGTTAGGGGCGGCGAAGGGGGAAAAAGTGCCCCGTCTCATCCCTCTCCGCTATCAAGTCTCAGATTTACCTCCTGCCTCTCCGCCTCCTTGTTCTTCTGTCCCTGTTTCTTTGCATACCACAAGCCGATTTCGCGGCCTTTCAGGTGCCCAGGATGTCGGCCTCGGCCGCCTCGACCACCACCTCCTCCTCCGCCGCCGCCGCCGCCTCCGGAGCCTCGGTTCCCTCCATGGCCTCCTCCATGGCCCGCCCCATAACTTCCTCCATAGCCCCCGCCGGAGTTGCGTGGCCCACCATCCCGGCCCCAGTTTTGATGGTAATCATAGCTCATTGTCCCAGCGGACTACAACTCGTGAGAACCCGCAACCGCTAGAAATGGCGCCCGGGCCCGGAAGCGGGTGCACATCCACTTCCGTTTTGCTTCCGGCGCCCAGCGCGAGAGGGAGGGCCGTTTGAGCGTCACAGCAGCTGCTTCCGGTGACGTCGCAGGCGGCGCCGTCGGTGGTCCGGAAAGTGGCTCAGGTGAAGTCCTCTTTGACGTGTCTTCTGTTGTCTACCTTTGTACCTGTGGACGGAAAGCGAGCAAAGCCTCGCAGGTTTCCTTTACCTACACCCAACATGTGAGGCAATGGGTTTTGGTTTTTACTTTCTTATTACCCGTAGTGAAATCCGAAGTTTGCTTCCAATTAGGGTCTGGAAAATAGACATCTATTGACACAATAAAAGAACCTGAGGATGGAGGCGTTTTTTCCTAAAAGCCTCAAAAGAAATGAGTTCATCATTTTTTTTTTTTTTTTTGGTAGCTGCGTCTTGAAAATAGCTTCACACCTGTTTCAAATAAGTACAAACTGTCCCTTCCTCTCTCTTTTTTTTTTAAAGATTTTATTTATTTATTTGACAGACGGAGATCACAAGTAGGCAGAGAGGCAGGCAGAGAGAGAGGAGGAAGCAGGCTCCCCGCTGAGCAGAGAGCCCGATGTGGGGCTCGATCCCAGGACCCTGGGATCATGACCTGAGCCGAAGGCAGAGGCTTTAACCCACTGAGCCACCCAGGCGCCCCTCCCTTCCTCTCTTAAAGGATTATCATTTATTGCCTTTATCCAACAGCGTAACAAGGAGCATGGCTGGCAAAAATAAAAAAATGCTCTTAGGCGGGGCACCTGGGTGGCTCAGTGAGTTAAAGCCTCTGCCTTTGGCTCAGGTCATGATCCTGGGGTCCTGGGATCGAGCCCCAGCATCCTCTCTCTGCTCAGCAGGGAGCCTGCTTCCTCCTCTCTCTCTGCCTACTCTCTCTGTCAAATAAATAAAATCTTTTTTTAAAAAAGAGGTCTTAGGCAATTTAAACAAAGGCAGTTGAAGAATCATATATGTTTATGTGAAGCCATTTATTGTTAAATGACCAGGCCACTTAGTGTTTAGCAAAGCTGTTTTTGAATAAATCAAATGACTGGGCCAAAAAGGCCTGGATGTCACCAGAGGACCTCCAGTTCATTTACATATTTTAACTGATTTAAAGGTGCTGGCCTCAGCTTTCATTTGCTTACAGTCTTGGAAAGGCAAAAGAAATTACTGTGCGATGAGGTTCAGACTACACCTCTGGGGCATAAAAATTATTTTGAGCAAAGGCATTTGAGTTTCTGAAATATTTCAGCTGCCTAAAAGCAGAACCCCCCAAAGGAGTTCAAAAGAACTCAATTGTCATAAATCCCTTCCCCTGGGAGAGAAACTGACAAAATTGAGTCATTACTGGAGACTAGAAATCAGCATCACTCCTAAGCAGGAATTGTCACAAGACTATTATATATTCCGTTTGTTCTCATAAGAGCCCATTTTTTCCTTCCTAGAAGTTGCTTTCCCATGAGTATCTTTTGCCTCCTCCCCTTCCCCTATTAAGATAGTATATAAGCCCTAAGTTCTAAACTTTTCCTTGAATTACATTTTTATATGTAGTCCCACCCATTGTGATTAAATCTGTCTCTTCTCTTGCTAATCTGTCTTTCATTCTTTTAATTTTCAGGCCCCCAGGATAAACCTAAGAGAGTAGAGGAAAAGATTTTCTTTCCCAGCAGGCATTAGATGTTACAGCAAAAATAATTTATTTAGAATCAGGTAAGTCCTTCTAAAGAATGAGAGGTTAAGCAGTGACTTTTGAGATAAGTAGACTTTAGCCAGACTAATGGGGAGTAGAGAAATTGTTACAGGTGGAGGAAACAATGTTTGTGAAGAGAGATGATAAAATGTTGGAGAGTGAGCCACTTGTGTGGCTCAGTTGGTTAAGCATCTGTTTTCAGTTCAGGTCATGATCTCAGGATCCTAGGATCTAATCCCATATTGGGCTCCCTACTCAGCAGAGAGTCTGCTTCTCCCTCTTCTTCTGTCTGTCCCCCCGTTTGTGTTCTCTCTCTCTCACTCTTGCTCTCTCTCTCAAATAAATAAAATCTTTAAAATATATATATTGAGAGTGAGAAACGTCTACCCTTAAACTTTAAGATTGTTGGAGAAGACCAAAGAAGTAGAAAGGAGCGTAATCATGGAGGACCTTATATGCCACATAGAGAACAATATTAAACTTTAAGGAGAGTGGTTATTTTTGGCTGCTTTGAAGAAAAAGGAATGGCGGAGGCAAGAATGTATAAGCAGAGGCTAGTTAAAAGGCTATGATTTAGGGGAGGCAAGATGGAATATGAAAAGGACTAGAATTAAGAGATATTGGGAGATTAAAAAAAAAGAGATATTGGGATATTTAAAAAATCTCAGATTTGATGATTCACTGGATGTGGACAATTAGAGGAAAGGGTCAGATAACTCTTGAGATTAAGATTTGAATGACTACCGGGCGCCTGGGTGGCTCAGTGGGTTAAGCCGCTGCCTTCGGCTCAGGTCATGATCTCAGGGTCCTGGGATCGAGTCCCGCATCGGGTTCTCTGCTCGGCAGAGATCCTGCTTCCCTCTCTCTCTCTCTCTGCCTGCCTCTCCATCTACTTGTGATCTCTCTCTGTCAAATAAATAAATAAAATCTTTAAAAAAAAAAAAAAAGATTTGAATGACTACCAAATAAAGAGATACCATATCCTGAGATGAAAAATACAGGATGAGGAGGTTTTGTTTTTTGTTTTTGAATGGGGGAACGGTTGAGTTAATGCATTTAAATAATACATGTGGAGGTGCCTGGGTGGCTCAGCTAAGTGTCTTCCTTCAGCTCAGGTCATGATCCCAGAATCCTGGGATCAAGCCCCACGTCGGGCTCCCTGCTCAGTGGGGAGTCTGCTCCTCCCTCTGCCCCTTACCCAGCTTCTCTTCTCTTCTCTCTCTCTCTCTCTCTCGTGCGTTCACTCTCTCTAATAAATAAATAAAATCTTTAAAAATTTTTATATAATACATGGTGGAATTTGAGGAACCCATGAAACATACAAATTGAGATGTCTAGAAAGTGGTTGGTTACATGAGTTAAAAACACAGAGCAGACTGAGATACATTTTGGTAGTCCTTGGCAAATATGATTAAGACTAAGGAATGAATAGTTCCAATAAATGTATTGGAATTTATTGGACTACCTGCAGTGACAAGTATGTGAATTTTCAGTGGGTGAGATTGGGTAGGCATACTGGGGATCGTTGGGGCAAAATATGAAGGAAATAGTGTGGATTGTTGTTAGCTAAGAGAGTTTATGAACTGAATGGGTCTCCTCAAAATTTATATGTTGAAGACCTAACCCCCAGGGTAGGTGCATTTGGAGATGGGGCCTCTAAGGAAACAATTAAATGAGGTCATGAAGTTGGGGCTTTAATCTTTTTTTTTTAAGATTTTATTTATTTATTTGACAGGGACAGATCACAAGTAGGCAGAGAGGCAGGCAGAGAGAGAGAGAGAGGGAAGCAGGCTCCCCGCTGAGCAGAGTGCCCGATGCGGGACTCGATCCCAGGACCCTGAGATCATGACCTGAGCCGAAGGCAGCGGCTCAACCCACTGAGCCACCCAGGCGCCCCGGGGCTTTAATCTTAAGTATTAGTGTCCTTATAAGAAAAGATACCAGAGAGCTCATTCTCTTTCCTAAGAAGAAAGGCCATGCGTTGTCAAAGACGTCACCAAGCTAGGAATGGTGCTCTCACCAGGAAACAAATCTGTCAGCACCTTGATCTTGGACTTCCCAGCCTCCAGAACTTTAAAAAATAAATTTCTGTTGTTTAAGCTGGAATAATACCATAAATGAATGGTACTTATTTATTAATAAATAGCATTTATTTATTAAGCCAATAAAGTGGTTTAATAGCGCTGAAACCAGTGGCGTTTTACTGAGACAGCCTGAACAGACTAATAGGGTAATAAGACTAATAGGGAGTAAGTGGGGAAGAAAACTAGCATTTATTTGTTGCCTAGCATGTTGGCTAGGCAGTTCACATTTGTGGTCAGCAGACTAATGACCCCCATAGATCCACATCCTATCCCTAGAACTGTCACTATGTTAAATTGCATGGCCAAGGGAAATTAAGGTTGCTAATCAGCTGACCTAAAAGTGGGGAGGTTATCCTAGATTATCTAGATGAGCTCTATATAATTAAAAGTGTTCTTCAAAGTAGAAGAAAGAGACAGAAGAGAATTTCATAGTAATGTGATATGAGGACTCAAGCAACTGCTACTAGCTTTGAAGATGGAGGAAGAGGGCCACAAGCAATGGAATGTAGGCAACATCTAGAGCTGGAGAAGGAAATGTAGTCTCCCTTAGAGCCTCCAGAAAGGAACACACCCTACCTACCCCTATATTTAGCCTACTGAGGACCCTTACTAAGCGTCTAAACTATAGAATCATAGGGTACTACAATTGTGTTAATTAAGACTGAGTTTCTGGTAATTTGTTATGGCAGCAATGGAAAAGTAATATAATATTCCATATTTCACATAATACTTATGACAACCCCAGAGAGAGGTAGTGTTATCTCTCTTTCCTGCTAAATTCTATTATTTCTTTTCACCTCATGTTTGTTAATCCTAAGCAGAATCTTAGTTATCAATTTAAAATTATTAATTTATCCTGATTCTTTTTTAAGATTTTTAAAAAATATATTTTATAAGATATTATTTATTTATTTGACACAGAGAGAGAGAGAGAGATCACAAGTAGGAAGAGAGGCAGGCAGAGGGGGATGCAGACTCCCTGTTGAGCAGAGAGCCTGATGCGGGGCTCGATCCCAGGACCCTGAGAACCTAGGACCCTGAGATCATGACCTGAGCCAAAGGCAGAGGTTTAACCCACTGAGCCACCCAGATGCCCCTTTTCCTGACTTCTTTAGCATGAAGTAATATGGTATTGCTTGAGGCTATTGCTTTAGGCAGACACTTTAGAGCAAATGTCACTGTAGTAAAAATCTGCCCAAAAGGAAGGTTTTTAAGGAAAGACCACAAAGGTATTAATGAAAAGAAAAGTAGCAGTTGATACTTTGGGTTTTGTTTTGTTTTCCTTCTTTGCTTGAAATCTGCAAGAATTCTTAGGTTACCTAATGCCCAAAAACAAAAGGAGTGACTGCCTCGTTAGAGTTGCCATTGTTACTCTTGCTGATGCTCTGCTTTATCCTGTGCTCTGGGCAGGCTAGAAAGATGTCTTTCTTAAATGTGCTCTCCACTGATCATGAGCTTTGATATTTTTACAAACTTCTTGTGTTGTATCACAGACACATCTGCCGCTATTCATAGAACAACTAGAAGTAGGAAAAAGGATGCTAATACTGCAAGTGATATTTACTGAGCGCTTATTATATGTCAGGTACTATGAATAGGCATATTTTTTCCCTATTTTATTATGGTTAGGGTAAGAAAGTCAAGGGATGGAAGGACTAAAAAGAATGAGAACTCCCCAAGGCAACGATCCCACTGTCATTGATATATTTCATGAGGAATAATGTAGTCTTATGAAAGTTAGAAAAAACTAAGTGTCTGCAGCAGTATTTATTCCTCCTTGCTTTAAAAACTTCCATTTTCAGTCCCTGAAACCTCATTTATCTATTTATCAGAGACACTTTTGTAATACTAAATCAACATATTTTTAGTCCTCGCCCCTATAAGTCATGTTCCCCAGTAGACATTTCACAATTATAACTCCAGAGAGGGGAGAGTGTGAAGTCTGCCTTAAGGAAGATGATATAAAGGAATGAAAACCCCTGATACCTAGGAAGTAAAAAAAAAAAAGAAGGAAGTTTTGGGGCACTTGGGTGGCTCAGTGGGTTAAAGCCTCTGCTTCAGCTCAGGTCATGATCCCAGGGTTCTGAGATCGAGCCCCACGTTAGGCTCTTTTCTCGGCGGGGAGCCTGCTTCCTCCTCTCTCTCTCTGCCTGCCTCTCTGCCTACTTGTGATCTCTGTCTGTCAAATAAATAAATAAAAATCTAAAAAAAAAAAAAGTTAAAAAGAAGGAAGTCTTACATTATAAGAGAATATGGGTGAAGGTGGAAGGGAGGGAAAGATGTGTTTAAATTTTGACCTCCCTCCTTCATCTCAGCTTTCAACATATTTCCTGCTTACCACTTTGAAAGCACACCATATTTTGAATATTTTTTAAATCTCTGGTTATAGTTTTTAGTATATCCAGTGTGCTAAAGAGAAAAGTTAATTATTGAATCCCTGCATTCCCCTGGAATTCTGGGAGATTTTACTTTTTCTTTTCTTTTTTTTTTTTTCTTAAGATTTTATTTGTCTCAGAGAGAGCAAGCGAGCTAGCGCACAAACAGGCAGAGGCAGAGAGAGAAGCAGGCTTCCTGCCAAGCAAGGAGCCCGATGCGGGACTCGATCCCAGGGCCCTGGGATCATGACCTGAGCTGAAAGCAGCAGCTTAACCCTCTGAGCCACCCAGGCATCCTGAGATTTTACTTTTTCATTATCTCAAATTGATCTGTCCTCCTTTATGCCTATTTTGTCAGCTCCTATCACCAGTTTCCTTGCTTCTCTGACTTTTACGGAATCTTTTAGATGAGTCAGGATTTTGTCCTTGTCTTCATTCTAAAATTGGTAAACACTCCCTGGGGCTAATAATACATTATATGTTTATAAGAAAACAAAAAAATTATTAAATAAAATTGGTAAACACTGAAGTGTCTTGATCTAAGAACACCAAACCTCTGTTCTACCTAGATCCATCAAGGGTATTCTTCTTGAACAAAGAAGAGAATCATATCTTTATCATAGTACGGTTTTCATAGAAACCGTAGGGTTTCAGAGAAGTTGCAGATTCTTAACCTTCATTTAGTATTTAAAAATTTTATAAATAATGGTATGACTAAAAGTTTTTACAGATAATCTTATCTGCTTGCGCTCTCCTCATCCCTAATCTTTCTAACATCCACTCAAGAATAACAGAGCTCTGGAGAGTTCAAGTGTAGGTCAAACAGTGGTAGAGTTAGAATCAGAATCAGAGGTTGAAACTAAGCCTTCTGATTCCTAGCCCAAGGCTCTTCCACTGTACAGCCAAGATAGTTACACACTTGAAAGGTTATAGATTGTGGATATGTCAGTTACAGTCTCTATAGAAAATAGATGGGTGTCTGCCTTCAGCTCAGGTCATGATCCCAGTGTCCTGGGATTGAGTTTGGCATCACACTGGGCTCCCTGCTCAGTGGGGAGCCTGCTTCTCCCCCTCCAGCCTGCTTCTCTCTCTCCAGCTCCCGCATACTTGTGTTCTCTCTCTTGTTATCTCTGTCAAATAAATAAGTAAAATCTTTGAAAAATGTATATTAAAAAAAAGAAAACAGGGGCACCTGGGTGGCTCAGTGGGTTAAGCCTCTGCCTTCGGCTCGGGTCATGATCTCAGGGTCCTGGGATAGAGCCCGCATCAGGCTCTTTGCTCAGCGGGGAGCCTGCTTTTCCCCTCCCCCTCTGCCTACCTCTCTTTCTCTCTTTCTCTCTCTGTCAAATAAATAAATAAAATATTAAAAAAAAAAAAAAGAAAACAGGTAACAATCTTAAAACAAGGTAATTCAGAGAACATTTGATATATACATGTTAAAAGTTTGTAAGTACAAAAGATCTTTTAAAGGAACTATAAAAGATTTCATTAAGCTGGAATTAGTAGCAACAGAGATATTATTATTTCTAGGCCCAAGGTGAATGAAGAAAGGGAATGAGTACCGGCATCCTGAAAGAAAATGGCAGAGTCAGCTTTCTGTAAGAAGCAGTGACTGCTGATAAAAGGTAAGATCCAGTCCAAGGTGAAGAGGAATAAATTTCCTGATCTCACTTTCTTCCTTGTCTCTGATCTCTTGCTGGAAGTCCCCATTGTCCAAACCCAGAGAGCATTTGCTTCTGTCTGTTTACATGGTTGGTGCAAGTCAATCTCTTGGTGCAAGAGAGTAGGATGGAGAAGAGTAGAGAAATTTGCAGGAGAAAAGTTAACATAACCAGTGCTCTGGTTCAGAGCATACTCTGATGCTTTTAGTTATAGTGAACTGTAAATATTTCAATAAAAGGCAAAGATCAATCAGAGAATTTTTCTGTCCCTTTATTATTTTTCAAAAGCAGATATTATCTGTTTTCAGCGTCCTCTTTGAATTTAATTGTCCAAGCATTCAGTGGCTCCAGAGGTACTGCTTTCTTTGTGATTTGGTACTTTACAGTTAGCAGTAGGAGTGGGGTGTCCTCACCTTTAAGCTAAGCTTCTGAAGGCATGACATACTTGTCCCCCTTTTATTACCTTCTTTCAGGGTAAGTCTTGATGACATCCAAGCATAATTTTCTTATTTCACGCAAAATACAGAAAGAGAATATTTTTAAATTCTCTAATAGAAATATGAAAAGCAAATGAAGAACTTTTAGCAGGAAATGTATAAGCATTACCTAGTTTCCTTTTACTTACTATAGGCATCCTGTGTTTTGGGGGGAAAAACATACAGATTAGGTATAACTTGCTTTACAACTATAGAGTGATTGTGTAGTTTATTGTCCAATTCTGTAAAAGTTAAAGAGAATGCTATTAATTTTTATGCCAGGAAAACAATTGTAAATTGGGACCAGCCCAGGCAAACCAGACATTTTGTCATCGTTAACTATGAATTATTGTCACTGTCTGCTAATTCCATCTGTTTCTTATGAAAGGAAAAAGAAGAAAAAAAATGGATGCCAGGATCCATGTTAAAGGTCTTCTTGAGCATCTTGCATAACATACTTTCCCTTGAAAACTACATAATCTCATTAAATTAGTGGATTTTTCTCTGTCTACTGTAAACAGATAATCTGGGATTTCAGAGAAAAAATATTATGAATGAGTCCTGAGAAAAAAAAATTTAACAATGAATTTTCATCTAAATAATGAAAATACAAAGTCTTAAGGCTTCTATGAAGCAAGTAGCTATGTATCTTTACTCCTGTAACCAGGTGACCATGGATTTGTCCAAACCCTAGTATTTTTTGATCCTCACATTTTAAAGCTTCTGGGAATTGTATTACTGCTGAGTGGCAGAAATAAAATTTGCTTCAGAGATTTTTTTTTTCTTTTTTTCTGGACAAGTTACTCAGTGAGACTATGTGTATGTGAAGGTAAAGATTTTCCTCTAATAAAGTGTTTCAAGATGAAATGAATCCAGGAATCTAAACTGTTCTACATAATATTGCAAAATATCATCATTGTAGTCATTTTGTATTGGGATTTTGACTGTCCAATGCCAAGTCCCTGCTTATTCTAAAAAAAACCCACAAAACATGTGTTTTTGTATATGTGAATGTTTGCACATGTGTTCTTTATGTATTTTGAAGTTGAGATCTCAAGACTGTAGGAAAGACATACAAATATGATTTTCTTTGTATTGTAACTAAAGAAGAGATCATATAAACAAATTGACCTAGGTTTGGAGCCGTATAGTCTGGTCTAGACTCAAGGCCAAATAACTCAAACTTGGGAAAATGTACCATTCTTGGATTATGATATGCAGTATCTCTGTATCTCATGATACCAGGGAGGGGGCACTATTTATGTTCTATTATAGTATGGTATATTATTGTCTAGTTAGGGTCATAGCATGTGGCAAAGACCGGCTGCTAGCTGTTCACCAAGTTTAGGTGTCTTCTTCCTGTGCACAGATAAATATATACATCTGTCTCTTTTGAAGTTGAGGATGACTGTATACTGAGATGTCTCCAATATAGCAGAAGCTGCAGTGGCTGAGCCTCTGTTCTTCCAGGCCACCCCGAAACAGTCCTTGCAGGATCCTCCTTGTCCTTTCTCCTCCTGCCAACTTAATACAAATGAACATAATGATCATAAAAATTGAAAAGGTGGAACTGCAGGATAGAAAGAGCCTAGACTCCTAAACCATGTCTTAGAGGAGAAAGCCTCAACTGGTTAGGAACATTCATTTAACTGCTGCTGCTTTTCTTCAACTTTGTCCTCCAAATCTTGCACAAATACCTCTCTCTGGCAGATGCTAAACCTGAAACTCACCGGCAAGAAAGAATGGAAAATATACTTTTCAGGCTTCTAGTCTCCGTGATATATGGAAAACACTAGAAACGATGGGATTTTCCAAGGTGTTAACAGAAAATAGATTGCCATAGGTAATTTTTTCCCTCAATTTACAGGCTCCATAAAAAAACATTTAAGAAGTGAGTAATTTATTTAGTAACCAAGGAAATTCTTCCTATTTATTGAATTAGAATACAATACCATCACCATCTCCACTGCTATCACCCTAATCCTAGCAAATATCACCTCTAACTCAGACTACTAAAATAGCCTCCTGTTTCTTCTGTAATCATATTGTACTTTCATAGTCATTTCCCTTGACAATAATAGACAGTGATTTTATATTCAAACGTGTCATTCCTTTGCTTAGAACCCTCAATGACTTCCTTTAAATAAAATTTAAAATTAGATTCACAGTCCACACCTGGTCTTCAAGGCACTAATGATATGTCTCTCCCTGCCCTTATCTGTCTTTATTTCCAATTGCTTTTTCTCTTTCTCACTTATCTGCATTTGCATTGACCTCCTCAATGGTTTCACAAAATACAAAAGGCATACTCCCAGTTCTGGGAATATGATGTTCCCTTTGCTAGAACTGTGATTTCCCTAGATATATAGTGTGTTTTATAACTTTATTTGATTGATAAAATATTACCTTATCACTGAAGTCTTTCCTAACCAAAATATTTGAAAAATTACTCTTTCCATCATTGTCCTCTTATTTTCATTTTTTTCTTATCATTTTTATTATCTCTGGTACCCACTTTCTGTCAATACATTTAACATTACTTGAGATACATACATTTATACATGTATGGTATATAAATGTATAGTGTGGACCTTAACCCATCCAAAAAGAGGTCTCTCCCCTCTTGGGGAGGTTGCCTTTAAGCGCCTGAAACATGTCGCTTTATAAGAGTGACTTTGGGGGCGCCTGGGTGGCTTAGTGGGTTAAAGCCTCTGCCTTCGGCTCAGGTCGTGATCCCAGGGTCCTGGGATCGAGCCCCGCATCGGGCTCTCTGCTCGGCAGGGAGCCTGCTTCCCTTCCTCTCTCTGCCTGCCTCTCTGCCTACTTGTGATCTCTGTCAAATAAATAAATGTTTAAAAAAAAAAAAAAAGAGTGACCCTGTCTGGGGCCATGGATCAGCCAAATAGTAACAGTGTGATTTAAGGTAGAAGCTTTGTGCCATTCCTTATCAACTTGACTTCTTTAGGAGCTGGAAATCAGTCATGTGAGCAGTGACCATGCTTACCCCTACTCCTAGCCTGATGGAGTCCCAACAAAGAACTTGAACACCAAGATTCAAATGAGCTTTCCTTCCTGGCAGTAATCCTTGTATGTTGTCTTACATTGATGTCTGGGAAAGTAATGCTGTCCTTGACTCCATGGAGAGCAGACAACAGAAGGTCCACATTCAGACTTTTTCTGGATTCTGTTGTATATTCTTCTTCTCTTAGCTGATTTTAGACTATATCGTGTAATGTACTATAACTGTGAGAAAACAGATTTCTTGTGAGTTCTGTGGATCCTTCTAGGAAATTATGGAAACTGATAGTGGTTGTGGGGATATCCTAAACTTGCACCTGGTATCAGGAGTGAGGGAAGTCTTGTGTGAACTGTATTCTCTAAATTTGCAGTTGGCTCAAATTCATTTCGTGTGTGTGTGGGGGCGGTGTGCATTTTGTTTTTGTTCATAGTCATAATCTTAAGTACCTAGTACAATTTCTAGCATATAGTAGGTATTCATTAAATGTTATAGTGAATAAATTAATGAAAGTAGCTGAATAGAATAAGTAAGAAACCTAGACAAAATCTAATGAAATTCAATACTAAAGAACCATGTTGAGAAAAGCTTCCAAATAATGTATATCCAAATGGTTTTTATTATATTCAAAATAATGCTTTGGTCTTCAAAATGGTTGCCTCTGCCAGTCACAACTCTTTGAGATTATACATGTGTTTATATTAACTGGGAGTCTTAGATATGTCTTTTCAGTTTGTAGAAGTCACCACCAGATGGTGATATTTTTATTAGATAATAAGTAATTTTAGTCTTCAGATTCATCAGTTTATGGAGAAAAGAAATCAGCTATATGCAATATAGTACTTACTACTAATAAAATATAACAGGGTAAGCTATTTAAAAAGTACAATATATCTACGAGGGTATTTCTTACAGAAACACATTTTTACATTTTTACTTTAAAGAGTAAGTAGACTTTATACTGATGTAGCTTACCTATCCTTACTCTTTCTAAACAAGGATTGGGAGGAACCATTCATGCATATACATAGCTCCTATAGATTTTTCTTTAACTTCAACTACAATTGTCTTGGACAACAACAATGGCAATGTGGGGCCCCATCACAGGACCCTGACCTGAGCTGAAGGCAGATGTTCAAGTGACTGAGCCATCCCTAATACACCAGAACTTTAAAGTATATCCAGTGTATAGTTAATTCAATAGCCAAGGGCAATTAAATGGGAATATCCTAGTTTGGGGTTTTTTGTTTTGTTTTGTTTTTTGTTTTTCCAGTTCTCCCAGCATAGGCCCAAGTCCAATGAAAAGAAAATAGTACACAGGAGGGAAGGAGTATTACTGTCTTCCCGTCCAGTTCTTGTGCTCTTTAAATCTTGACTTCCATCATCTTCTCCTCTGTATTAAAGAGCTATGCCAGTTATAAAGGATTTATTTCTATTTAAATCTTTATTATTTTCTTCAGTTTTATTATGATTCTGTTTCTGATTTCCTTGCTGCCAAAAATCATACTGTAAGGGAACAAAATCGCCTTTCTCTTTCATAAAATTATACATCTAAATTTAATATATCAAAGCTTATCTTTTACAAAGCATTATTAGAATATTCAACTTCTGTTTTTATAACAGGCATTCAGTGCCATTAATTTATAATATTTGATTGATCTGGTCATTTGTCATTATGTTAAAATAGCCCTCCATTAAGGGGCGCCTGGGTGGCTCAGTTGGATAAGCAGCTGGCTCTTGATTTCGGCTCAGGTCATGATCTTAGGTTCCTAGGATTGAGCCCAGTTCACCGCAGAGTTGGGCTCTGGGCTCAGTAGGGAGTCTCTTTCAGGATTCTCTCTCTCTCCCTCTCCCTCTCTCCCACGCTCTCTCTCTAAAATTAATAAATCTTTTAAAGAAATAAAATAGCCCTCAATTTTAGGGATATAAAAAGGCATTTTAAATAAAATATATTTGGGATAACATATTTGATTTTGAATTTATACATTAGACATTATTTGAGGCTTGCTTTACAAACTCTACTAATGCCAGTACCTTTGCTTCCCAAGTTTAGAAGAGGAGATATTGAGAGAGTAAAAGAGACATAAAGTCCACTGAAATAATTACTTTGAAAATGAGTTCTTGATGGCAAAAAAAAAATAGTCTTCTGAAGTTGAAACAATCTGAAAGTCCATATGAAGTAATTTAGAATTCTGATTCAGTATAATAAAATATAAACCCGAATTAATCATTTAAAAATATAATTCACTCAGTCTGTAAATAGTAAATAAGATATGTGAGTGAGGTGTGGCAGTGCACAAAGTCAAATACATGTAAAATGTCAACTCAATAACTTTGGAAAATAAACATTTAAGTAATACATTTAATGTATGTTTAAAGAAAGATCAGAATAAAGCATTTTGAAGTAAAATCACTTCATAATTTTTGACATATACATTACTAATAGTCTGATAAGGTGATTCTTGCATTTTTCCAATGTAACACATTTTAAAATTAGTGCCAAAATGTATACCGTACACTCATGTAACAAAATATATTGAATTTGCTTGAGATATACATGCCTTTGAGGAAAAAAACTGAAAAGCACCTAAAATTAGAATAATATTTGTATGAAAATTTTCTATACTTCAAGAATGGCTTAAAAAGTTTGCCAAATCTGCAGCTTTAGAAACACACTTTTATTTTTTTACTTAGTGGATTTCCTCAGCTTTACCCAGAACTTTGTTAATCTAATTGAGCATACCTAACAAAACTTAATCTGGCAGAGCTTTTCCCCAATATCCATTCAAATAAAACAATTCTAGAAATGATAATGTGCACATTTATAACCTTTTCCAATAATGTTTGAGTTATGGACTACTAATTCCACTTGTAACATACAACATTTTGTTTCAAGGGAATCTTGACAAAATGGAAAGATGAAAGGAAAATACTTACATTTAAGAGAGAAAGGAAGAAAACATTTAGTAAGCAATTTGTACTTTATGAAGGAAACTACTATTTACAGACTATGGGCATGCATGTTTCAAAGTTGGAAGCTAGCTAGTTTGCCATTTTACATGAAAATATATTTCTTAAACATGGGTATAAAGCTAAAGCAGTAACTGTAATAAGCTTGATTTGCTAGGCACGTGTAGACAATTCTCTTTAAATACAACACAGAGTTTTGCTACATTTTTCCATTCCCAAAATATCTTCTTACCCCTTGCAATAAAGGCCAACCTTATATGTTGAAACATGAGCATGTGAACAATATATTCATTGAATTTATGCAATTTTCTGTTTACTCTGAGGATGACAAGCAGACAAAAACATTAGTAAATGAGGCTGATATTTGATCTAGAAAACAGCTTTAGGAATCAGATAAGAAACAAATTTTTAATTACCACAGTGTGTGATCTACAGGTAATACATCAAAAGCACTTAAGTGTTTATACTAGTTCCAGCTGCTTACCCTAAAAACAGTTAACTACTAAATCTGTAATGCTTATATAAACCAACAAGTAATAAAGGAAATCAAATAGCCTCGGAACAAAAGTGTTAGGTCAGCAGTTTGAACTTGCAGACCCGTTCTTGCCTTTTTTAGACCAAATGATCACTAGTTACCCTTGCTTTCTTCCTCTCTTTTTCTGTAAGCTTTATTTAACAACTGGATTTCCTCCTGGTAGCCATCCTTCTCTTGATGCTGCCTTTTACTGTTCTGCCTATGTGCTTCAACAGTGTCCGGAATGGAGATGTTGATATCAGCATCGGGATTACTCGTGGGTAAAAAGAGAGAGTATGAGGCTGTTTCCCCTAAATCACAAGAAACAAATCTGTTTTCTTTCCGTGAGTAGCGTAGGGATGGAGATCTGACCTGTGTAGAGGACTGGCTGATGTTGCTAATGATTGACACAGTGTCCAAGGCTTCCTCATTATCACAAATTTCAAGAACTTCCAAGTGTATTTTCACACTGGTGTCCGCAAATGTGGAGGGAGAATCTTCTGAGTTTGGTTCATGGCCAACACTTTTGGATCGATAGACTTCTATTTTCTTAGAGGCTGGGGTTATTTTTTGTCCTTCTGCACTTACCTCATAGGTAGAAAGAGAGAGGGTTTTCCCCGTAGGTGCTTGAAGAGACACAGTCCCCTGGAATGCACACAAGGGAATGGCAAGGGCACCAGCAGAACGCTGGGGACAAAAACAAAATTGTTACTACTGAAAACTAGTTTCTGGAATTAGGACATTTAGAAATTTATTTTATTCATCAATATGATAGAGTTTTTTCTATTTCAGACCCATTTCCCTAGAAACCTTTATCAGTGATATATAAATTCTACCATCAAAACACTATAGCTCAGTTTCTCCTAGGTCAAATATAATATCTAAATGAGGACAGTCAGGAACGTTTCTTTGAAGATAAAGGACATATTCCTGTAGCTTATGGCAAAATTTGTGTGTTGTTGGGGGGCAGCAGTCAGTGCTTCCAAAGGCAGAATATGGATATAAAATTGAATGCGTATATATAATCTGAAATTGCTTTTATAGTTTTGTTACATTAAAAAGTTTGCATAGGTTGAAAGAAATGCAGACTGTGTTATCAAAATGCGCTTTTTTTCCTGTTTAGTATGTCACAGAGAATGATAATTGTGAAACTGTGATTCAAATTAAGTATAAAGTATTATTCAGCTGTTAGGTTTGAGCATTCAGAAGAGGAACCAAATGTCCCCAAAACAGTGCTACACTGTGCTCACTTTTCCACAGAGAAATCACAGTCATTAAAGTAAATCTAATTATAGAGAACTCTCCCACATCTCTGCAAAAACTTTCTTGAAGGTTAGAAACTTTTATATTTTATTTAAAACTTTGTATGTTAAGATTTTTAAAAATCTGTACTTGCCACTGATAAGTGTTTAAGAAATGAAAGAAAACAGACTCTTACAATAGCCTGTGTTTTATATTATTGATTCATATCTTCATACTTCCAGTTGACTTGTTTTCTTTTTTGATTACATGTGAGTCTCAGAAGGTACCAAGCTTCTTGAGCAGTGCTCTCAAAGCTAGATCCCCAGACTAACATCATCAGCATTACCTTGTAACTTGTAAGAAATGCAGATTTTTTTGAGCCCTATCCAGGCCTACTGAATTAGAAACTTTGGGGGTGGGTTCTAGCAGTCTATTTTAAACAAGTGATTCTGTTACATTGTAAGGTTTGCAATCCCTAATTAAAGAAATGTTGTAGTCCAGGAAGGAAGATGGTTAACACTTTTCATACATGCCCCGATAATCTAAAAAGCTGATTTACCAACTGGATTGCCTTAAATGTGTCTTTATAGAGGAATTGGCACGAGGGTTCATGGTATTTTGCCAATTTCGGATGATCAACCTTTCTGTTTGCCTGTAACTATGCCAGCTTTAGCACTGAAATTCTTGCATCTCAGGAAACTTCCCAGTTCCAGAAAAAAGCAGGATAGTTGGTCACCCTATTTGCCTTGAGCATTTTGTATCTGGGCCTAAGTGTGGCTTTAGGAAGCCCAGGACTACAATTTGGATTCTCTTCTACTAAGAGAAAATTTTAAGGGAGGATTTATCATGAGATTCATTTGGGTGCCTTCATGCCTAATTCTTTGATTTTTAGGGACAGTGAAAAATATAGTTCAGGGTGTACAAGACATGTTACTAGTCTTTTTTAGTTATTCTCTATGGAGAAGTCTTGAATCCTCTTTATCCATAAAGGGTCCTAAGAACCTAAGTTTAGGGCCTTGTACCCTAAAGGGCTGAAAACTTTGAAAACTTACACTGTAAATTTCAGTTTACCCTTCTGCTGAGACAAAGAACTTCACCAACTTCATATGTGCGACTGAAGCAGAAAAGACAGGAGCAATACTTAGGTTCATTACTGTACCAAAGCATTGTTTGAGTGGTAACAGCTTTTCAGCAAAGGGGAAATGGCCTTCATTTAATTTTTTATTTATGCTTTCATTAAACATTTGCTGAGTATTGCAGTAGTCCTTCCTATCAAAAGTTTCACTTTTCACAATTTCAGTTACCCATAGTCAACTGCGATCTGAAAGCTGACGATCCTTCTGCCCTATGATCAGAAGATCAGTAGTAGCCTAACACTGTGTCATAGTGCTTATGTCATTCACCTCACTTCATCTCATCATGTTAAGTATTTTATCATCTCACATCATCACAAGAAGAAGGGAATGAATATAGTATAATAAGATGTTTTGAGAGAGACATAACACATTCACAAACCTTATATACTGTTATAATTGTTCCATTTCATTATTAGTTATTTCTGTTCATCTCTTACTATGCCTAATTTATGAATTAAACTTTATCATAGGTATGTCTGTATAGAAAAAAAACGATAGTATGTATTGGGTTTGGTACTAACAGTAGTTTCAGACATCCATTGCGAGTCTTGGAATGTATTCCCCATGGATAAGGAGTAAGTACTGTTTGTGCAAGATTCTGAATTTGCATTGGGTATACAGATGAATATACTATTTCTTCATTCAAAGACCCCACAGATATAGTTGGGTGACAAAAGCATGTGAGAAAGAAAAAAAAAATGAGTTCCAACTATTTTAGTAGAGATAGGAACCAAGCTCTGTGGAGTCCAGGAATGACAACTTTTGGTAAAGAGATTTCATACAGGTTGGCATTTGAAATTGATCTTAAGAAAAGATTTGCAGTTTTAAAAGCTTTGCTTTGTGAATGATAAGTCATGAGTGGAAGAGCCAAATTAAAGACTTTCCATCTTGAGAGAAAATTTTATCAAAGGCAGAAATTTCAGTTTTTTAAAATAAAAATGGACTGAGATATTACTTAGAAAATTTGTCATTTAATAATGTGAATTATAAAAATAACGTCCTTCATTCTGAGAGCTAGTAATATGAAAGCTGGACTTCCTTAAATCATACTTTACTGCAGGAAGAAAAAACAACCCCAACTCGGTGCTTAAAAAATTATTTTCTCTTTGACATGGTATACTGTGTAAACAAAGTCCTATGGAATATACTAGTTTAAAAAAGAAAATTGAATGAGAAAGCTGAGTTATCAGTGTGCTCAGCAGTACTGGCATGTCTATTTTAAAAGAACCTTCACTAGAGCATCAGTAGTATGACCATGTCTTTATCTGTACCAACTTACATCACTGATGAAAAGTTAATATAAGGGCGCCTGGGTGGCTCAGTGGGTTAAGCCACTGCCTTCGGCTTGGGTCATGATCTCAGGGTCCTGGGATCGAGTCCCGCTTTGGGCTCTCTGCTCAGCAGGGAGCCTGCTTCCCTTCTCTCTCTCTCTCTGCCTGCCTCTCCGTCTACTTGTGATCTCTCTCTGTCAAATAAATAAATAAAAAACCTTAAAAAATTTTGAAAAAAAAAGTTAATATAAAAGCAAATGTGATTTTTTTTGCATCTGATTTTATACATCCACATAATGCAGATTTCAATAGCTCTCATGCTAACTTAAATGAACAAAAAAGCTTTACTGAGTTATCAAATGACATCTCATTAAAACTGGCATTTGAGAATTGCATAGCACCAGAATTTAGCTAAGTATGAAGTCTGTTATTCTGAAATTGTACACAAAGTCTTGAGTTATCAAAATTAAACTGTGAGGGACACATGGGCGGCTTAGTTGGTTAAATGTCAGACTCAGTTTTGGCTCAGGTCATGATCTCATGGGTTGTGAGATCAAGCCCCAGAGCCCCATGTTGGGGTCCATGCTCTGCAGGGTGTTAAAGAGTCCCTCCCTCTGCTCCTCCCCCACTTGCATGCACCTGGGTCTGGGCTCTCTCTCTCAAATAAATAAACCTTTTTTTTAAAAAAATTACACTGCATAACATTCTTATTCAAAGGGATAGTCTCCATTTGACAGTCACAGAAGTAAAAACACAGAGACAGATTATATAGAAGCAGATCTGATGCTGGCGAGGATGCTGAGAAAGAAAGAAAGAAAACCTACACTGTTGGTGGGAATGCAAGCTGGTGCAACCACTCTGGAAAACAGCATGGAGGTTCCTCAAAATGTTGAAAATAGAACTACCCTATGACCCAGCAATTGCACTACTGGGTATTTACCCTAAAGATACAAACATAGTGGTCCGAAGGGCCACGTGCACCGGAATGTTTATAGCAGCAATGTCTGCAAAAGCCAAACTATGGAAAGAACCTAGATGTCCATCAACAGATGAATGGATAAAGAAGATGTGATATATATGTACAAAATGGAGTACTATGCAGCCATCAGAAGAAATGAAATCCTGCCATTTGCTACGACATGGATGGAACTAGAGGGTATTATGCTTAGCAAAATAAGTCAATTGGAGAAAGACAACTATCATATGATCTCCCTGCTATGCAGAAGTGGTGATGCAATGTGGGGGGTTTGGAGGGTAGGAAAAGAATAAATGAAACAAGATGGGATCGGGAGGGAGACAAACCATAAGAGACTCAATCTCACAAAACAATTGAGGGTTTCTGGGGGGCGGGGAGGGGCGTAGGGAGAAGGTGGTGGGATTATGGACATTGGGGAGGGTATGTGCTATGGTGAGTGCTGTGAAGTGTGTAAACCTGGTGATTCACAGACCTGTACCCCTGGAACTAATTATACATTATATGTTTATAAAAAAATAAAAAATAAATTATTAAAAAAAAAAAGAAGCAGGTCTGAGCATACATCTTTGCACTATTAATCCAAAATTGACATGTTAATTTCAGCAAAATGGTACTGTCACTTTAAGCCAATTTAGCAGTTTTAATGTTACTGGTTATGAAAATATTTAATGTATAAATTTGTTTTGGTTTTAGATTTGTGTAAGAACTATAAATGTAAGGAGTTTTACAAAATATTGATTATTTTAAAGCAAAAACATAAGAATTTGATTTGACAGTAAGATTCATAGATTTTTTTTTTCTTTCAGAGAGATCTATTGTTTAAGTTAAAGGAACATTCCTCCAGATGAGGGAAAATGAGAGCTTGAATGAAGGGAGAAGTAAAGGGATAAAGATTTAGGGAGATATCTAAGAATTTGTGTAAAATCAACAGAATTTCCACCTCTTTTAGGAATGATATGGAGGGCAGACTAAAATGGGGAGAGATGGGAAGCAAGAGAACAGACTAACTAAACCTCTAGTATTAGAACTGGGTTAGCTGGTAGGTCTATAGCAACGGAATGAAGAGGTTGTCATATCTTGGGTTCACAGAATACACAAATACCAAGCTCATAAACAATTGCATTTCCATGTGACTCATACTACAATATATCCAGGCTGGAGAATTATAAGAATATGGAATAAGTGTACTTACCCTAGGTGGAATGAGAGAAAAGGAGACCTGGGCAGGGCTCAATTTTTATAGATGAAAAGAAGTACTTGATATCAGTGCAGTTATTTAGCATTGTTCTAGAGGTCCTAGCTAGATAACAGTCAAGAAATACTGAGCAGGAAAAATAAAATTATCATAATTTTCGGGGCACCTGGGTGGCTCAGTGGATTATGCCTCTGCCTTCAGCTCGGGTCATGATCTCAGGGTCCTGGGATGGAGCCCCAAAATTGGGATCTCTGCTCAGCAGGGAGCCTGCTTCCCCACTCTGTCTGTCAAATAAAAAAAGTTATCATAATTTTCATGTGAAAATATTGTATGCTTTGAAATTCTAGAGAAGGGACTCTAAAAAAGAACTAATTTGGGAGTTTTGTAAGGTAGCTAAATTGTAGGTAAATGTTAAAACACCAATAGCAGTTACCAGTTAAAAAATATATTTTAAAAAGATCCCATTCCATTCGTCTGTAGATGGACATCTAGGTTCTTTCCATATGTGGTATATATACACAATGGAATATTATGCAGCCATCAAAAGAAATGAAATCTTGCCATTTGCGACGACGTGGATGGAACTAGAGGGTATCATGCTTAGCGAAATAAGTCAATCGGAGAAAGACAACTATCATATGATCTCCCTGATATGAGGGAGAGGAGATGCAACATGGGGGGTCGAGGGGGTAGGAGAAGAGTAAATGAAACAAGATGGGATTGGGAGGGAGACAAACCATAAGTGACTCTTAATCTCACAAAACAAACTGAGGGTTGATGGGGGAGGGGGTTGGGAGAGGGGGTGGGGTTATGGATATCGGGGAGGGTATGTGCTATGGTGAGTGTTGTGAAGTGTGTAAACCTGGCGATTCGCAGACCTGTACCCCTGGGGATAAAAATATATGTTTATAAAGCTGTAAAAAAAAAAAAAAGAAAGGATGAATCCCCAAGTTTTGTAGCAACATGGACGGGACTGGAAGAGATTATGCTGAGTGAAATAAGTCAAGCAGAGAGAGTCAATTATCATATGGTTTCACTTATTTGTGGAGCATAACAAATAGCATGGAGGACAAGGGGAGATGGAGAGGAGAAGGGAGTTGAGGGAAATTGGAAGGGGAGGTGAACCATGAGAGACTATGGACTCTGAAAAACGATCTGAGAATTTTGAAGGGGTGGGGGGTGGGAGGTTGGGGGCACCAGGTGGTGGGTATTGTAGAGGGCACGGATTGCATGGAGCACTGGGTGTGGTGCAAAAACAATGAATACTGTTATGCTGAAAAAAATAAAAAAATTAAAAAAAAAAAAGATCCCATTCCAAATAGTAACAAAATTATAGAAATGTGTGAGAAAATATGAAAAAAAACTATAATTAGAGAAATCCTGAATTAATAGGAGACAAAAGAAACAATATTTCCACATGGAAAAATTCTATCATAAATATGAGAATTTATTTTATTGTATTGATTTAATACAATTTAAATAAAAAACTTAATAGAATACCAAGGAAATTTTACTTTAGAACATGAAAAGTTCCTCCTAAGATTTATCTGCAGATTTATAACCAAGAGTAAATGTATAACCAAGAAATTTTGGAAGTAAACTAATAAGGTAGATTTACAAACATGATATGAAGCTACAGTAATTAATACAGATTGTTAATTGCAAGATATAATAAGTTAAGCAGTCAAGAAACAAAATATAGTCTATCACAAAGATGGCATTTCAAAATAAGAAAGGAATCAAATGGCTTTCCATTACAAAACTCAACTGGATTCCTTTTCATGTTATAAGCAAAAATAATTTCTTGAGTCTTAATAATGCTTTTAAAATGCTGTGTGAAGGAGACCTTTACAAATCTGCAATGAAAAGCGGAAGTGACAAAAGAGGGACAGATTTGATTGCAGAAAAACTGAAAATATCTATGTAAAAATGTATGCTGAAAGCAAAGATAAAAAACAAATGGGATCCCAGGAGAAAATATTTGCAGCATACATAGGCAAAGTTTAATAGTTACATAGAGAGTTTCTCCATATCAGTGAGATAAACATCCCAGGAGAAAAAAAGAAGTGGGCAAAGCAATTAAAGGAAGAACTACAAGTGGAGAATAAACATACAAAAACATACTCGATTTCACCAATAATCAAAAAAATATAAGTAGAAACAATGGTTCATTTTTAGCATCTCAGATTACCCTCCACACACACAAAAAAAGTGAGAGAAATGAATAAAATGATAGATGCCATCTTTAGAGTACATCTTGATTGTATTTGATTATAAAATAAAACTACATATACTTACCAGCAATCCTATTTCTGTAAGTCAGTTCTACTACCAAATATCAACACACATATTATTTGTTTATTTCAGAATTGTTGTAAGTCCCCAAATAGAGATAACCTAAATGTACTCGAAACCTTTCTTGAAAGAATGAAGTAAAGCTATAAATTCTGCCTGGGTAAAATAATTTCAATACATTTTGAGTGATAATAGCAAGTTGCAAAACAATATGTAAAGTATGAACCAATTTTCTTGTAGAAAAACATCTACCAGAAAATAACTCAGCAAATTATACATGTGTAGGAATAAAAGATATATAGACACACAGCACACGTATGTATTCTAGGCACAGAAAAGATTTGAAAGGCTACATTCCAAACAATTATTTCCACTGAAAGTAGATGGGGGGAGGACTTTATCTTTAATGGTTTATATATCTAAATTGTTCGATGATGTTGATGATTTTGTTTATGGAAGTTTATTAGGTAATAGAGAAGGCAGAGAGTGCAAAATATTATTAGAAGGGCATCCAGGGTGTGGAGTAGGGTACTGAGTGTGTGTTGCCTATGATGATTGCTCAAAGTTCAGTTTGGTAGTCAGTTTGGAGTTTGTGCTGCATTTGGGGTTTGTGCTGTTTTTAGGTTAGAAGTGAGGAGACAAGGTGTGTGCAGGGTACTGTCTCAAAATTTTGCCCTAATAGTCTGATTGTTTAGAATAAGAGTCCCAATTGGGATACAGGTTATTTTCTGTTTGAATTTTTTAAAGGGTAGCAAACAGCACTTTTGACAAGAAAAATAAATATTTTAAATTTTCAGAAAGGGAAAGGATCATCTTGTCCTAAGCAGACAAAATAAAGTGACCAGGGTCAGTAATGAGTTACTAATTTTGCTCCTCACTAATTTTGCTGCAAAAACTATTATAAACATTTGGGTCCAGCAATCTGTCAATGTATACATTAAGTTCCAATAAAGAATCCCACTTCAGAAAAAAATACTATGTAATTTGAGTTACAAACCTATTCAATATAGTCCACAGATTTGAAAGCCGTTCAAAAAGTTGAATCATTTCAAAATGAGACTAAAAGTAAAAGGCACTAAATCTTAAATGAAAACTAATATTAATTGTGAGGAGATAAAACATAAAAACCCTGTTATTATTGATTTAATTTGTCTTCATCTTTGTACTGGGTTGACTAGCGTGTCCCCTCCAAAACTTATGTCCACTTGTATCTTGTGAGTATGATGTTATTTGGAAATAGGGTCTTTTCACACATAAACTAAAATGAGGTCATAGTGGATATGGGTGGGCCCTAATCCAGTGACCAGTGTCCTTTTTTTTTTTTTAATTTTATTTATTTATTTGACAGAGAGAGAAATATCACCAGTCGGTGGGGTGTGGGGGAGGGAGCAGGCCTTCTGCTGAGCAGAAGCCCAATGTGGGGCTCAATCCCAGGTCCCTGAGATCATGACCTGAGCTGAAGGCAGAGGCTTAACCCACTGAGCCACCCAGGCGCCCCAACCAGTGTCCTTTTAAGAAAAGAGAAATTTGGACACAAACTCACATAGAGGGAAGATAGCTATGTGAAGGAGGAGACAGCACTTAGAGTTATTCTATTGTAAACCAAGAAAGGATGGCTGCACTGACACCTTGACTTTGAACTTCTAGCCTCCAGAAATATGAGACATAGATTTCTGTTGTTTAAACTATCTTAAGTTTGCAGTAATTTGTTACAGCAGCCCTAGGAAATTAATACAGTTTTGTGCAAACACATAATGAAACATTTGCAAAGTTCTGCAACTGCCAGTTTTCTTCTGGAGACCACAACTGCATGGCATTTTTGTCTAGTCCACATAGAATGTAATCTCCTCCAGGGAAAGGAACATTTCCTTGTGGGTCTTTATTTTCTCTACCGTCTATACCAGTGCCTGACACATGGTAGGCCCTCAAAAAATACTTGTTGAATGAATAAATATGTGCATGAATAAATGAATCTGCAACATTGACCTTGTAGATTTTTTTTAGATTCTGTATTTTAACTTCCTAAAGCAGAAAAAATAAGATCATCTTTCAAAAGTATTGCTGTTTAAAATTTATTTTTTTATATTTTAACAGCCCTATATAATAAATGATAATTACAAATACATCAGAAGGTGATATTAGAACATACCCTTTTTATAAAAACAAAATAGAATATTATGGGACCCAATTGTGTGTGAACATTTACTTCATGATAAAAAAAATGATAAGATTCAGAGAACATAAAACTAGTCATTTCATAGTTTCTGCTTTCTTCCCATTTAAAACTCTATGAATTAGCATATGCTGTCAGGAATAATGATAATCCATTATTGCTGTACTCCTGAGCGTAGGTGGCTGGGAGCTTTTTTATTTGGAAATGAAAAGCAGTCTGTAAACCTCGCAAATGCTTCAGAAGGAGAGAGCATGCCCTGTAAACACGTTAGCACAAGTAATCCGCTCTGATAATTGATTCAGACTTAACTGACCTTGGGCATATTGAACTTTTTATTTCCTCACTATAAGCCTCTAGGTGAATTCAGGGTGAAATTATAACATAAGAGTTGCTCCAAATTTCTCTCCTAACAAGGTGAGGTATTGTGTTATCTGAATCACTCAACTTAAGAAAGACATATTATAACACGTAAAATCATAGCACTTACCAGAAACTACAAAGTTCTGATTTCTCATTTTATAAAGGGATAACTGACACCCAGAGAGGTGAAGCCACTTTCCCAGGGTTATGCAAGTAAGAGTAGTAGGACAGGTATCTTCATGCCCAGTTAAGTGCTCTTTTCCAATGTACCATTTTGTCACTTTAAAATAAATCTGCTTTAGTCAAGAATAGATCAAAGGTTTTTTGCCCTGGAAGCCAGAATTCTATCACTAACTCATGAATAATCTAAGTGACTGACAATTTTAATCTAAATTAAAATCATATAGATGGTCTTTAGGTTATTTAGGTGACTTTTAGGCTTCTTAAAGTACAGACTCGAGAAATTAAGTCAAACAGACCATCTAAGATGGTTAGGGGAAAAGAGATAAAGACACTAAAAATAAACGAACAAAAATAGCAGGGAGAATGAGAACTTTATGAGAAAAACAATAAACTGGTTTTAATAATATTTTTGGAACATTACTTAAAACTATGACTGCAATATTTTCATATATTCAACATCTAAAATATTCCTTGTGTCATCTTGCCACCTTTATTTAAATGTTTAGTACACTAGAATAAGGAGGACACATGAATTACTCAATTAAAAGAGAATAAGGGCAGGAAAATGAGGGCCTTTATAAAGGGCACCATGTATCATAGAAAGTGCTAGGTGTTTTAACACATATCCCATTTAATCCTCACAGATCTTCAAACTGTAAATTAAGCTTTTTTTAAATGATGAAAAGTTTCACAACTGAGTAACAAATTTAAGATTGATATTCATCATAAATAATTACTGATTCTGCTAGACACAAGCCATATGTCAGACTTCTTACTAAGTACTTTATATATATTTTCTTACTTGATTTTCATATCAACCTTATAAAATAGAGACAGTTGGGGCAGCTGGGTGGCTCAGTGGGTTAAGCCTCTGCTCAGCAGGGAGCCTGCTCCCCTTCCCCCCCGCCTGCCTTTCTGCCTACTTGTGATCTCTCGCTCTCTGTCAAATAAATAAATAAAATCTTAAAAAAAAAAATAAAGGGGCGCCTGGGTGGCTCAGTCATTAAGCGTCTGCCTTCGGCTCAGGTCATGATCCCAGGGTCCTGGGATCAAGCTCCGCATCGGGCTCTCTGTTCAGTGGGGAGCCTACTTCACCTCTCTGACTCCCCCTGCTTGTGTTCTCTCTCTCACTGTCTCTCTCTCTGTCAAATAAATAAATAATCTTAAAAAAAAACTCTAAAAAAATTAAAAAAAAATAAAATAGAGACAGTCATTATCCCAATTTTATAGATAACATAATTGAGTCATGAGGATTTAAGTAGGTAATGCAATAGTCCAATCCAAATCCAGGATTATCTGTCGCAAACCCCCTGCTCTTAGCCATTCTCCTACTTCAAGGCATAATGTTTGTGATAAAGTATGAATAATATACCTCATTCTCCTAATCCAGCTAGAACCCACTATGTCCTGTGGAAACAAAGGAGAAGTGGGATTAATTATTCACACTAGGAAGTGAAAGGAGTATGTATGTATGTGAGTATGTATGTATGTATTTATTTTTAAATATTATTTATTTATTCGACAGAGAGAGACACAGTGAGAGAGGGAACATAAGCAGGGGGAGTAGGAGAAGGAGAAGCGGGCTTCCCAGTGGGCAGGGAGCCTGATGCAGGGCTTGATCCCAGGACCCTGGGATCATGACCTGAGCCAAAGGCAGACACTCGACCAACTGAGCCACCCAGGCACCCCTGAAAGGAATATTTAAAGAAGATACTTGAGAAAATATTTTCTAAATAGGGTTTTATTTTTTTTTTCTAAATAGGGTTTTAGAAGATGATTTCAGTAGGCAGAAAGTAAGGAAAATGTATTCCAGGATGAGGGAATAGTAAGAGCAAAGGAAAATGGAATTTGGAGGGAATGACATCGTACAAGTAAATGAGACTAGAAATAGAGGTTGGGCCGAGGGCCAAGAACCCTGTACACCAGTATAATGAGTTTTGATTATATTCCATGGGCAAGAGGTAAATGTGATTTTTGTTTTCACATTTATGGAAAGGAAAGAAATTAAGATATATGGAAGTCCTCAATGTGTAGGCAGTACACTTGGCACTTTACATGTGAAATCTAATTTAATACAGTAATCTATAAGGGAGGTAAAATTATTTCCCTTTTATAGTAAGCAAATTGAGGTCTGGAAAACTTAACCAACTTGCTTAGGTTATAAACAAAGTTAAGTTTTGAACTGTGATTTAAACTCAGCTCAGATTCCACATGTTTTTTACTATCCCATTTAAAGTCTAAGAAGATAGTGGGGAGCCCTGTGAAAGATGGATTGGAGGAAGCGGACCATGGTGTCAGGGAGACCCGTTAGCAGGTTTTTACAATCATTGTGTGCAAAAGGAAAGAGAATCTGAGTTTCAGTACTGATAGTAGAAATGGCAAATGTGGGATGGACTCTGAGGTAGTTGCAGAGGCAAAATTTGAGAGCGGGGAGGGTCATGGCAAAATATTGCTGTTGAATCACATACACCTGCCATAGAACTCAGTTCAGTCACTATTGCTATAATCCTTACCTCTAAGCCTCGGTTTCTCATTTCTAAAATATAAAGAATAAGTGAGTTAATGGATGTAAAATGATTAGCTGAGTGTTTCACACAAATGCTCCATAAGTATTAGCGGTTAGGTATGATTAGGAGGTAAGTAAGAGAGAGAAATCCATGATGTCTTTGAGATTTCCAGTGTTAGTATCTAGTATCAGTAATTGACATAAAGAGCTTAGGAGAATGTACATAATGTAATTCTACTTTTGCAGTCTTCATCTCCTAATCAGGCAGCATATTCCTCTGCAGTATTTTACCCTAATGGCCTAAATATGCTAAATAAAAGCCAGAGATTAGCAGAAGAGGTTAAAAACATGACAACTAGGGGCGCCTGGGTGGCTCAGTGGGTTAAGCCTCTGCCTTCGGCTCGGGACATGATCTCAGGGTCCTGGGATCGAGCCCCACATCTGCCTCTCTGCTCAGCAGGGAGCCTGCTTCCCCCTCTCTCTCCATCTGTCTTTCTGCCTACTTGTGATCTCTCTCTCTCTCTCCCTGTCAAATAAATAAAATCTTAAAAAAAAAAAAACCATGACAACTACATACTGTCTACAAGAAAGTCACTCCAAATATAATGCTATAGGCAGGCTGAAAGTTAAAAGATGAAAAAGATATAGCATGCAAATATCAATCAAAGGGAATCAGAACTGGCACATTATTATCAGATAAAATAGACTTCCAAGAAAGAATATTACAAGAGACAGGGAGGATTATTTTAGTAATAGATCAGTCTACCAAGAGGAAGGTGTGTATACACCAAACAACAAAGTTGAAAAATCCATAAAGCAAACTGATAAAACTGAAAGGAGAGATAGTCAAGTTCACAATTACAGCTAGGGACATCTCTACCCTTCTTTTAATAATTAATAGAACAGCTAAACAGAAATTCAGCAAGGATATAGAAAAATACCATCAACTAACATGATCTAATCAACATTTATAGAAAATTTTATAGAAAGAAATGCTTTTATTTGTAGAAAACTATACAACAAGAGCAGAATACAGATTATTTCCATGGAACATATACCACGATGGATCATATCTGGGACATAAAATAAATCTCAATAAATTTAAAAGAATGAAAATTATACAGAATATATCCTCTAGCCACAGTGGATTCAAGGTAGAAATAAATAACAGAGAGATAACAGGAAAATCTCCAAGCCCAGAAAGTAAAGACACTTTAAAATAATCCATGAGTCAGAAAGAAAGTCTTAAAAGAAATTAAAAAAGCACATTGAATGAAAATTAAAATACAACCTATCAGAATTTGTGAGATACATCTAAAGCAATGCTGAAAGGGAAATTTAAGGCACTAAATGCATACATTAGAAAAGAGGAATGATCTCAAGTCAATAATGTAAGTTCCTACTTCAATAATCTAGAAAAAAAGAGCAAAATAAAATTCAAGCAAGAATAAGGGAAGAAATCCTCAGGATGAGAGCAGAAATCAGTGAAATTGAAAACAAAGCAATAGAGAAAAATCAGTGAAGCAAAGAACTGTGCGTTTTTTTTTTAACAGATTAATAAAATTGGCAAACCTTTAGCAAGAGTGAAAAAAAGAAGGCGCAAATTACCAATATTGGGAATGAAATTGGACATCACCACAGTCTGTGTTGAAGATAAAGGATTACTACAAACAACTGTGCACATTTAAATTTGACAGCTTAGAAGAAAAAATGGACCAATTCCTTATAAAACACAAACTCTAACAATATATCAGATATGAAATAGATCATTTGAATAGCCCTATAACTATTAGATATTTGAACTCATAATTTTAAAACTCTCAAAAAGAAATCACCAGGCCCAGATGGTTTCACTGGAAAAATCTGCCCAACATTTAAAGGAGAATTGATATAAATTCTACACAATCTCTTCCTGAAAATAAAAGAAGGAACACTTCTCAATTCACTTTACAAAGGTTAGTAAAACTAGACAGACAGTATGAACAAAAACAAAACAAAGACAAAACCAAAAAACTACAGATCTATATTACTTGTTAATTAAGATGCAAATATCCTTAACAAATATTATCAACTGGAATTCAGCAGTCAATTGGAAGAGCTGTATTCCATGCTTCAGTCGGGTTTATTCCAGAACTGCAAGGCTAATTTCAATATTCAGAAATAAGCTGATGTGATCCACCATATTAATAGGCTAAAGAAGAAAAATCACATGATTATATCAATTGATATAGAAAAAGGACTTGACAAAATTCAACATCCACTCATGATAAAAGTAACAATAGAGAGTAAATTTCTCACTTTGATAAAGAACATCTATAAAAACCTTCCAACTAACATATTTAATGGTGAGAGTCTGCTTTCCCTAAAGATCAAGAACAAAGGTAGATGTCAGTTCTTATCACTCCTATTCAACATATTGCTGGAACTTCTAACCAGTGCAATAGTCAAGAAAAGGAAATCAAGGGTAGATCAGAAAGGAAGAACTAAAACTGCAGATGACATGATTGGTCTATTTAGATATTTTCAAAGAATACAAAAATCCCTAGAACTAACAAATGAACTAATCATAATTACCTGCAAGTTAAACACTGTATTTCTCTATAGTAGCAATGAACATATGGACATCAAAATAAAAGATACAGTATCATTTACAATTGCTCAGAAAAGTGAAATACTTGGGTATAAGTCTAATAAGACCTGTATAGGACGTATAAGCTAGAATCTACCTGAAGGAAATGGAGAGACATATTATGTACATGGACTAGAGGACTCAACATAGTAAAGATGTCCGTTCTTTCTACATTGAAATGTAATACCTTTAAAATCCCATCAAGATTTTTTTTTTTTGCAGATATAGACATGATTATTTAAAAATCTGTATGAAAGGGCTAATGAACTAGAATGGTAAACTTATTTTGGAAAAATGAATGTAGTGGGAGTATTCAGTCTACCTAACTTCAGTAAAGCTATGATAATCAAGACTATGCTGTTGGTGGAGAGATAAATAATAGAACCCAGAATAGAAGACCCACACAAATATGCCCAACTGCTTTTAGACAAATGTGCAAAAACAATTCAATAGAGGAAAGATAGCCTTTTCATCAAATGGTGTTGGAGCAATTGGATATTCATAGGCAAACAAAAACCCTAGAACTAAGTTTTATATTTTATTCAAAAATTACCTCAAAATGGATCACAGTCTTCAATGTAAAACTGTAAAAGTTTTATTAAGAACATAGGAAAAAAATCCTTGAGATCTAAGGCTAAGCAAAGAGTTCTTAGACTTGATACCAAAAGTATGATCTGTAAGAGGAGAATTGATAAAATAAATTCCATCAAAGTTAAAAATTTGTGTGCAAATTCAGATTCAGATTCAGTAGGTATTTGGTGGTCTGAGATTCTGCATTTAATGAAAGCTCTCAGATGATGCTGAGGCTGCTGGTCCGTGGATTACGCTTTTTGAGGAGCAAAGGACATACAATCTGTAAGGCTTCTTACAATAAAACAAGACAAAATCAGAGACCGAGACAAACCATAAGAGACTGTTAGTCATAGGAAACAAATTGAGGGTTGCTGGAGGGGAGAAGGATGGGAGGGATGGGGTAACTGGATGATTGACATTAAGGAGGGCATATGATGTGAGGAGTACTGAGTATTATATAAGACTGATGAATCACTGACCTCTGCCTCTGAAACCAATAATACATTATATGTTAATTAATTGAATTTGAATAAAAATAAATTAAAAATATATATCTATGGCTCCTTATAATTCTAAAACTACATGATTTCATGAGTAAATAGATTTTATCATGTTGGCAATTTACAGAAGTAGAGGAGAGAATTCAATTTCAGTTAAAGGAATGACAGAAACCCCCCAAAAGCCAACTTTATAGATGAACAGAATGAAAAACAAAGTTTTATCTTTTTCAAGATCTTTAATATATTCTAGTGCCTTATTCGAATGGCACTTATTTCAATTGGCAAAACATTCTGATGAAAAATGATTAAGTTTCAGTATCAGTCTTCATTTTACATTAATCTTATGGACATAATGTAAGGTTCTGAAATGAATGTATCATTGTTTTTTATTTATGGAAATTGGTATTCTCATATTTTCAGTTCATACTTCTTGGCTTTATCTGAGCCCATGAGCACAACCATCACAGCCTACAAGAAATCCTGTGAGAATTTTGAATTTAAATATGTTGTTGCTCTTGGGATTAGTGGATAGGTTTTTCTATTCTCTGGTCTAATAAAAACTAAAACCTCTTATCTCTCATGATGGCATTTAAACTCAGATGTGATATGTCCAAATTTATTTCCATGTATTTCCAATTCTTTTGGCTTTTCTAACAAAAAGAATGAACTGTAGCTTGAAAGGAAGCACACATTGAGTCTAATTAGAAAAAAAAATGAAATTTTATCAGGAATAAATGAATCCTAAGAAATAGAAGTTTTTCTTATCTTAATATGCATTTGTTCAAATGGATGTGGTGCCAATTAGAAATATCCTACTAAAAATGGTTGCATGAAAAATTTGTTTTACATTTCATTGACCAGAATTAAGTCAGGAAAGAGAAACCTGTTTTCATTTTTAAGACAGTTTCAAAGGATAAATACAGCGTTTTTTGTAAGATTACTATACTCTAGAAAGGGTGTTAGAATCCATGTTGATGGTATTCATAAAACTATAGAAGACAAAAATATTTTTATCAGACAGCATAATATAGTAAAAATCAAACAAACAAAAAACAAATATGTGTAGATAAGATTAGAGGTATCCTGGGACAGGGAGTGGTGATAGACTATGGGTAAATAGGCATGTGAGATCTAACTGATGTGATGAAAATATTCTAAAACGATTTATGGTGATTGCACAACTTTGTAAGTTTACTAGAGATCTTTCGATTGTATACTGAAATGGAAGAATGATATGATATGTAAAATATCCCTCAATAAATGTGTTTTTTTAAAAGAGCATCTGACTGATCAGGACACCCTAAAGTACAGCACTTGTTCTGCCACTTAATAAATAGCTGTGTGACTCTAGACAAATAGTGTACTCACTATAGGCTTTTAGTTCATTATCTATATAAAGGGGTAGTTGGGCAGATGAACACCAAAGTATCTCTTGTCTCTTTACATTTCAATATTCTGTGACTCTGTTTTAGCAGTTAGCCTCAAAGAAAGCACTTTTGTTCCTTGAAAATTATGGAAGTAGAGATGCTCTTCTGAAAGAAATTAAGATCACAAAATTTACTTTAAAAACTTGCCAGAAGAAATTATAGACCAGACCCTTTAAAAGACCCTCTTTTTAAAAAAAATCAAGCACCATTGCTGATGGAACATGTTCTTTGCTTTCAGAATATATGACATTTAAGCCACAATGCACTCTGTACAATAAAAATGTCTGTTATAGGAAGATAAAATAACAAGAAAGAAAATGAAGAAGTTTATATACCAATGTCTAGAAAGAAACCTGTAAGGAGGGTTTAACAATGCTTATATAATTCTGATTTAAATCTCCAATCATGGGAAACATTTGTTGAACACTAGACAGAGGTAAAAGACCACATAGAATTTTGCATGTGTGAGTGTGTGTGTTTATATATATGTAAATATATGGGTTTGTGTATGTGTGCATTACATGTGTATGTATAATAACTTATAGTTTGATGATAAAATAATACATTAGAGCTTATTTTTGCAATTGAAATGATATCTAAAGAGTATGCACCAAACAGTCCCTAAGTTACAGCAAATTAACCTAAAGGATGACTTCCATATGACTATAATTTTAAGAATTCTAATCCTTTTGAAAAAAGAATCATTCAACTCTATATAGCCTATATGAATATTATGAGTTATCTAAATTAAAAGGATTTTCTTCTAGTTTTTGCAACTTTTTTTTGCAAAATAGGGGCAAAATTCTGTAGAAAGTTTTTATATATCTTAGGTGGAAGACCATTTGGTAAGGCTAATATTTATACCTTTAAAAAAAGACAATACATGCCATTAGACCCTGGTGGTTTGTGCTCTGCGACTGTAGTAAGCTGAGAATTACTTTTTCAAAAATCCCCTTCCTTATATGCTTCCAGGTTAGAATTGGCCAAGATAGGAACTTGCTCAGTATTTGGAAGGTAGAAACAAGGCAGTGGATATAACCATCTGGAGCTCTTTTCACAGGCAGATACACACCCTGCTCCACATCTAGCTTTTCTTCCTGACTACTGGCACTGTTGACCAATAGTGGCCACATATTCACCCCCCAGGTGCTTGGCTGTGGACTCACTGAAGTCGTGGTTTGTTTATAGGCAGCAGTTTTTCATAGACTTCTACACAGATTCCCCCTTCCTGTTCCTACATTGGTGGCTAGACATACTTGGCTTCTCAAACTATGACTGATTGGTAACTCACATCTCTGACTCTCCAACTTCTCTTCCAGACCTTTACTTCCCCACCTTTTCCCACAACTCTAAATAAGTCTCTTACTCCATAGCACTCATAGTGGTTCTGCTCCCCTGACTAAATCCCAGTTGAGGCAAAGTCTATTCAGTGGAAGAGAAGTCTCAAGCTTGATAGCAAAACAACAACAACAACAACAAAAAAAAACAACAGTGGTTTTTAATTCATTATAAAACCCAAATGTACTTATGGATAAAGGTAGTAGAATGCATGTAGTCCAATCACGGAATCTCATCTAATAATAAAATCTTCGTATCATAGAGGAGCCACAGATTCAAGCAGCAAACAAATAAAAGATTCAGCCTCATGGGTAAGCTTCTGAAGATAGTGATCACAAACAGAAATAAATGATGACACACTTCTATAAGCAGCTGTACAGGAAGAAAAGGACTTGAAAATACCCTGAGAATTCTAGCTATAGATTCCATTTTGCCAAGAGGTGGTTTGAAGCAGAAGTTCTCAAAATGAGGGATTCTATATAGTCAAAATATTTTTCATTGTAATACTAATACTAAAGCTTTGACATTTTCACTGTTTTGACATGTTCACTGATGTTGCAAAAGCAATATGGGTAAAACTGGTGGCACTTTAACATGAATCAAGGCAGTGACATCAAATTTTACTAGACATTGTATGTTTTCTCATTGTATATGTATGTATACAAACAAACACACAGTCCAGTTTTATTTAATGTTCTTGGTGGAGGTTAGTATTATTATCATCCTGACTTTATAGATGAGTTGACTGAAGTATTCAGTACCTTTATCTTTTTAAAAATATTGATTTATGTTAGAGGGTGAGAGCTCATGCCTATGCAAGTGGGAGAGGGGCAGAGGGAGCGGGAGAGAGGGGATCTCAAGCAGTTTCCATACATAGTGGAGCTCATCTTGGGGTTTGATCTCATGACCGTGAGATCATGACCTGAGCCAAAATCAGGAGTCGGATGCTCAACCAACTGAGTCACCCAGATGCCCCTCAGTACTTTTTTTAAGGTCAAACAGTTACTAAATAGTAGATGTGAGATTCTAATCTGGCCAGTGTGGCTCTTAAAAAAATTATATAATCCATTCATTCACTATATTTTTTATTGAGTAACTGATATGAGCCAGACACTATTCCAGGGACTGGGGATATAAAATGACCAACCTTCCTTCCATCCTTCCTCCCATCCATGTATCCATCCATTATACTTCTCTCCATGTATATGCCTAGAGAGCTGTGATTCTTTCTGGGTAGTATGATTATAAGTTAATTGCCTCTCTCTTCTTTTCTGTACTTGCTTGAATTTGAAAAATAGTGAGCATGTTATTTTTATAAAAACAATAAAGTCATTATTCTTAAGACAAAACCTAATGCAACTCATTGCTCTTTTGGAGAAATACAAAGTAAAATCTCAAACCTTAAACTCAAAGGAGTATAAAAAGACTGCTCTATTCTTTCTTCTCACCCTCAAATTTTCTTTCTCCTCACTACTTACAAAGCAATAGAACATGACATGTGGAAATTGTTTTCTAAGACTGATTTAGAAGGCAAGGTCTCCAAAATCTTCCCATCCCACACAGCAAATACTAAAGCAATTCTTTTTAAAAACATTATTACAAAGGTTCTTTAGAAAAGATCAACTAAAAACCTTAGTGATATCATTGGATCTCCAAAAAGGAGAATGTTAATGATGCATTTATGCATGGAACATCACCCATATGCACACTCTGGAAATTAACCCCTGTCTTCAGAGGAGGTAAGTCCAGTGCAAGTAAAAATAGCATATTTGGCTAGTCTTTCTTGTTTCTGGGGAGAGGGTAATATACATATATAAGACAATATCAGGAATAGGTAAAAGTCCTTGTCCTAATAAGATTGACATGTTTGTAACATGCAAGATAGTGTTTTTTAATTGATGGAATTACTAAGATGTTTACATTTAATTTTTTCCTGGATTTTCATTTTAATTTTTTTTAAAGACTTTATGTGAGAAAGGGAGAGAGAGCGAGCACAAGAAAACACAAGCAGGGGGAGCAGCAGAGACAGAGGGAGAAGCAGGCTCCCTGCTGAGCAGAGAGCCCGATGAGGGACTCGATCCCTGGACCCTGGGATCATGAACTGAGCTGAGGGCAGACACCCAACTAACTGAGCCACCGGGGGCCCCTGGTTTTAATTCACGTTAGTTATTTGTGTAGTGGATGGGACAACCACATGCACAAATAGATGTTTTAACCTCACAGGATGAAAACTGGTGATGCTCCAGTCTTTTTTTTTTTTTTTTTTTTAATTTGGGGCAGTGAATAGTGTTTTACTTCCTCTTCCCTATCAGTCTGTCAGTAATTACGAACGTTTCAGAACAAGTTGGCTGTCCTAATGTGGCAGTTCTAGGAATCTGCAATAGGCCATCCAGGTTCTTAGATCCAATGATTCTTTATATTATAAAAATATTTGAAGAAAATTAAATCCATGGATTGAGACTATTTGCACTTCAATGAATCAGTCCTGCAACCTAGCTTGCTCAGTTCTTTGAACCAGCTGTTCTCAAATGCCACTCAGAGATTGGTGCTGAACTGATCACATAAGAATCACCAGAAGAACTTGTTAAAATACAGATTTTTGGCCTCTCCGTGGGAGATTCTAATTCAGTAAGTTTAGAACTGGAACCAAGAATTTATATTTGTAAAGGATTCTCCAGATGATGGTTTTATATAACCAGATTTGGGAACCATTGACTTAGGAAGATACTAGAAGCTGTGGTGTCACACAGAATAAATAATTTCCTGGTTAATTTACAGACATTAAGAAAAGGACATTAAGGGGGTTCCTAGGTGGCTCAGTTGGTTAAGTGGCTGCCTTTGGCTCAGATCGTGATCCCAGGGTTCTGGAATTGAGTCCCACATTGGACTCCTTGCTCAGGAGAGAGCTTACCTTGCTTGTGCGCTCGCTCTCTCTCTCTCTCTCTGACAAATAAAATTTAAAAAACAGAAAAGGACATTAAGAAATATCTTGCTACATGCATATATTCTCCAATTTCCCAATTATAACTAAAAAATCAAATGGGAATTTGTACTAAGTGGAATACCTAAAGACCACTTAAAAATATTAAAATAGGAGACAGGAAGACACAAATTTATCGTGAAGCTAAAAATTCCAGAGCCACTCACAAGCATGCGCTAATTCAAGTGCTGATTATTGTTGGAAGCTGTAGTCTTCTGGAGGGGTGAGTAAGTCAAGCTACCATCAGAAGGCATTTCTGGGTAAGTGTATCTGGGAAGTGGCCTAAAGAGATCTCAGAAGAAAGACAGATACCTCAATTTCCAAGGCACTAGTACATTTATTGTAATTTCTTTTCTTGTTCTAAATATAAATTCCTTTTCATACCTAATTTATATTCATAATTTGTATACTTAAAAAAAGATGTGTCCTCCAAAAAATACAATATTCAAGTTCCACATAACCTGTATGATTGCTTGTCTCAGGGGTCAGTCAGTATTAAGAAATCACAGCAGGAATACAGCCTTATTTAGAGACATTCCACTGGAGAAGCATTGACATGAGACCACTTAATAATACACAGTACTAGAGAATCTTTGAAGAATCCTCTAAGAGGGACTTGAATAGAGAGTGCAAAGGTCTGATGGGGGCAAAAAAGCATGGCATCATTAAGGAAGTAAAATTATTAATACCTGGAAGACTGGAGCAAAGATTTCAAGGGGAGGTTGAGAGGAAATGAAGCCACAGGATCCAACCACTTAGGCCACATTAAGGATTTTCAACCCTGATTTGAATGAAAAAGGAGCCACCAAAGTGTTCTAAACAGGTTCTGATATGATGAAAATTACATTTTTGCAAATTTATTCTAAACTATAGTGAAGTAAGGTAGATTGGAAGTGTTCAAACCCAGAGGCAGGAGGACTAGTAAAGAGGCCATTGAGAGAGAATGGTGATTTAAATTGGGAAAGACAGTGGCTATGGTGAGACATGGGAATAGCAAGACATATTTAGAACATAGGATTTGGTGACTCATTTGATATGAGTTGTGACAGAAAAAAGGAGTCAGGAATGTTGACCAAGTATCTGAGTGATGGTGTTATTTCCAGAGAGAGGGAACACAAAGGAGAAGCAGGTTTAGAGGAATGGGATAGGGGGATCGGGAGAAGATCAGGAGTTTAATGTTAAGAAAGATAAAATTGAGATGCCTATGGTGTGTCCAACTAGAGAAATTCAGCAGGAGTTTGGATATTGGGGCATAGGCTCAGGAAAGATTTGACCTGGAATATATATTTGAGTATATGTTTGGGTATATATTGGAGATGCAATTGAATCAGGAGAGTGTGTGAAATGAGAAGAGGATCCTGAGGAACACGAACATTTAAGGAATGGACAGAGATAGGGGAGATCATAGGGGGTCCAGGGAGTAAGCCAAAGTGGTAGGAGAATAATCAGAAATGTAAAATGTAATGGAAACCAAGGAAAGAGTAGAAGAGAGGTACAACAGTGTCACATGTTACTGACATGTCAGGCAGGCTAAGGACTGAAAAATTTGTTGATGCCTGGAGAGGTAGGGAATTACAAGGTGGAGAATCAAGCCATCACAAATGGGTCAATGCAAAGATGAACATATATGCTCTCTCCTCTCAGGGCCCAATACAAGGATAGTGGTGGATGAAAGCCACAGTGAAAAGCCCCTGGAAAATTTTAAAAGAAATCCATGAGCTTTCAACACTGATTGCCAAATGCTTTGATCAAATAGCTGGGTTTTAGCTGACAGTTTTAGTTTGAAAAAGCCTTTCTTGCCATGAATGTCTTTTTGTCATAAGTGGTAATCAGATTTTTGTTGTTGTTGTTGCTGTTCAAGGAAATATGATTACTGTATGTTTTAGGAATAGATATGATGAGAACAAGAGATAAAGTTCATCCTGCCTTCTACCTTCTTGTATTCCAAAGGCCTAAAGAGAATATACATAGCTTGGTTCCACAATTCCATATTCTTTCCTGCTTCCCTCGGGACTCCTTTTTTCAGGCATTGACTTTAACTCTTCTGTGCCAGTATGACATGTGGGCTTTAAGTAACAATAATATGCCATGAAAAGAGGTAGATGTCTATTCATTGCTGCATTCTCAGTGCCTAAGACAATGCCTGGCACTTGGCCCTAAACAAATATTTATCAAATGAATGAATGAAAAGGGAAGAAGCAGTTTTAATATTTATGTTTAATAGAGGAGTGGAGGGGGGGGACCTGCTACAGAAAATCTCCTAATTAGAGTTTTTACCTGATCAGTTTTAAAAAATTATGCTTCCCCCTGCAAAAAACAGTATGAGCTCTTTGAGAGCTTCACCACATATCTAAAGTGGCTCACACAAGTCTTGACGTTCTCCAGGAATCCTCAGATGGCAAGTGTTTGGGGCAAGGACTACAGGCCTTCACAATACTCAGAAATAGAAGAGTTGCTTTGACTCAAACCAGATCTGGTCAAATACCAAAGGAGAAGAACACAGACATGTCAAATTTGTTTGAATTAGTGTATATACCTCCGGGGCATGATTTAATAAGTGAAACTATTCTTGGTAAATCTTAGGAAGTAGGAAAAGATTGAAAAGCGGCTGACTGTTGGTCTGGTCTCTTGCTTTTGTGATTCCATCATTGGGGATGCAGGTTTTAGTCATCACACTCTTGGAATGGGCTGAGCAAACTTACTGGCACTTCCAACAACCCGCCCATCCTTTCTAACGGAATGTTCTTGCAGAGCCACTTAATAGCCTTGTTCTCTCTGGCTAGCCTTCCAAGTCTACGTGTTGTGATACAGTCTAAAGATAAATAGTTAGAACTAGCTGCAGAGCAGCTTCTGATAGAGGTTTGTTTCTAGAAATTCCAATATCCTGTGCTCCTTAGGAAATATTCAATATGAAATTTTAATCCAAATGTTCACCCAAGAGTCCCTTTTTAATATTGCTTTCTTCCTTTCCTTTTCCTAGTAAGGGCACACTATCTGTGTTAATATGCAATTTTACTTGTGTTAAGTAGGAAACATTACCTCAAAAAACCTTAAATGTTTTGAGAACATTTGTCTTCAATAGTTCCATGCCAAAATATGACATTGTGTAAATATTGTATTTTTTTCAAATGACTTTCATCTTTTTCAAAGTTTTTTTTCTCCCCATTGAACTCTATTTAATGCCATCATCAAAGCGCATCCCAGGACATCTTTGTCAGTATTAAATCTGTATAAATTCCTGTACAAAATACCTTTAGGCTATTTTGTCAACTTGAAACTAGGACATTATTTTCACCAGAGGACTAGATGTGCCAGAATGTTAATTTTTAAAATGCTGAACAGATCTTAATCTGAAAGTTAATATGAATCAAATTATATTTGCTCATGTAGTGGCAGGCAGTCCAAACAAAAATTGTAAAAGATGAGTTATGAATTTTGTATATATTCATATCTCTGATTATGGAAAGTGTAAAAACTTTTCTTTTTTTTATTGTTTACTCCTTAATTCAACCTTTAGTTGCTAGAAGAGGCTTTGCTCACAAAACCCATAATGGTATTTTCATTGTTTATAAAGAAGTTATGTAGTTAAAGCTTCAATTTTCTTAGAGACTCATTTCTTCTGTCACAAAGTTTCTAAAAGTGCTTTGATAGTAGCTTTGTGCTTTTATAAATCAATTCTTTCTCCTCAAATTGCTCCTCCTTATATATGTTATACAGGTCAGGATGAAGCCATGTGTATAGAGATTAGTTACTGGGATAAAAATGCAAAGCTCTATCAGGAAGTAAAACTAACAGTGTTTAAGTATGTGTATGTCTATGTGTGTATGTATGTGTTCATTGAGATTGTTTGTATGTGTTTTTAATAACTTTTCCCAATTACTAACACCAAACAAATGTTCCACATATTTCATGGTTTGTCTTAGGAAAGCTGGAAGGAAAGAGCAGTATATTGAACAGGGCATTCCTGTTTTAAGGAACTATATCTAAAAATGCACGAGGCAACAAGGCTATTGTAATAAAAAATGGAAGATAATATGCAAAACTCTCTTGCAGTGCTTCAGAGAAGCTGTTCTGCTCAATGATTAAAAGGTTGGGCTTAGGGGCGCCTGCGTGGCTCAATGGGTTAAGCCTCTGCCTTCGGCTCAGGTCATGATCTCAGGGTCCTGGGATCGAGCCCCGCGTCGGGCTCTCTGCTCAGCGGGGAACCTGCTTCCTCCTCTCTCTCTGCCTGCCTCTCTGCCTACTTGTGATTTCTCTCTGTCAGATAAATAAATAAAATCTTAAAAAAAAAAAAAAAGGTTGGCCTTACAGCATCTCTTCCTGATCAAAACTCTTCAAAGTGTAGGGATAGAGGGCACATACCTCAATATTATCAAAGCCATCTATGAAAAACCCACGGCAAATATCATTCTCAATGGAGAAAAACTGAAAGCTTTTCCCCTAAGGTCAGGAACATGACAGGGATGTCCGTTATCACCACTGCTATTCAACATAGTACTAGAAGTCCTAGCCTCAGCAATCAGACAACAAAAGGAAATTAAAGGCATCCGAATCAGCAAAGAAGAAGTCAAACTATCACTCTTTGCAGATGATATGATACTATATGTGGAAAACCCAAAAGACTCCACTCCAAAACTGCTAGAACTTGTACAGGAATTCAGTAAAGTGTCAGGATATAAAATCAATGCACAGAAATCAGTTGCATTTCTCTACACCAACAACAAGACAGAAGAAAGAGAAATTAAGGAGTCAATCCCTTTTACAATTGCACCCAAAACTATAAGATACCTAGGAATAAACCTAACCAAAGAGACTAAGAATCTATACACAGAAAACTATAAAGTACTCATGAAAGAAATTGAGGAAGACACAAAGAAATGGAAAAATGTTCCATGCTCCTGGATTGGAAGAATATTGTGAAAATGTCTATGCTACCTAAAGCAATCTACACATTTAATGCAATTCCTATCAAAGTACCATCCATTTTTTTCAAAGAAATGGAACAAATAATCCTAAAATTTATATGGAACCAGAAAAGACCTCGAATAGCCAAAGGACTATTGAAAAAGAAAGCCAAAGTTGGTGGCATCACAATTCCGGACTTCAAGCTCTATTACAAAGCTGTCATCATCAAGACAGCATGGTACTGGCACAAAAACAGACACATAGATCAATGGAACAGAATAGAGAGCCCAGAAATGGACCCTCAACTCTATGGTCAACTCATCTTCGACAAAGCAGGAAAGAATGTCCAATGGAAAAAAGACAGCCTCTTCAATAAATGGTGTTGGGAAAATTGGACAGCCACATGCAGAAAAATGAAATTGGATCATTTCCTTACACCACACACGAAAATAAACTCAAAATGGATCAAGGATCTCAATGTGAGAAAGGAATCCATCAAAATCCTTGAGGAGAACACAGGCAGCAACCTCTTCGACCTCAGCCGCAGCAACATCTTCCTAGGAACTTCGCCAAAGGCAAGGGAAGCAAGGGCAAAAATGAACTATTGGGATTTTATCAAGATCAAAAGCTTTTGCACAGCAAAGGAAACAGTTAACAAAACCAAAAGACAACTGACAGAATGGGAGAAGATATTTGCAAATGACATATCAGATAAAGGGCTAGTGTCCAAAATCTATAAAGAACTTAGCAAACTCAACACCCAAAGAACAAAGAATCCAATCAAGAAATGGGCAGAGGACATGAACAGACATTTCTGCAAAGAAGACATCCAGATGGCCAACAGACACATGAAAAGTGCTCCACATCACTCGGCATCAGGGAAATACAAATCAAAACCACAATGAGATATCACCTCACACCAGTCAGAATGGCTAAAATTAACAAGTCAGGAAATGACAGATGCTGGCGAGGATGCGGAGAAAGGGGAACCCTCCTACACTGTTGGTGGGAATGCAAGCTGGTGTAACCACTCTGGAAAACAGCATGGAGGTTCCTCAAAATGTTGAAAATAGAACTACCCTATGACCCAGCAATTGCACTGCTGGGTATTTACCCTAAAGATACAAACGTAGTGATCCGAAGGGGCACGTGCACCTGAATGTTTATAGCAGCAATGTCTACAATAGCCAAACTATGGAAAGAACCTAGATGTCCATCTACAGACGAATGGATAAAGAAGATGTGGTATATATACACAATGGAATACTATGCAGCCATCCAAAGAAATGAAATCTTGCCATTTGCGACAACATGGATGGAACTAGAGGGTATCATGCTTAGCGAAATAAGTCAATCGGAGAAAGACAACTATCATATGATCTCCCTGATATGAGGGAGAGGAGATGCAACATGGGGGGTTAAGGGGGTAGGAGAAGAGTAATGAAACAAGATGGAATTGGGAGGGAGACAAACCATAAGTTACTCTTAATCTCACAAAACAAACTGAGGGTTGATGGGGGGAGGGAGGTTGGGGGGGTGGGATTATGGACATTGGGGAGGGTATGTGCTACTGTGAAGTGTGTAAACCTGGCGTCACAGACCTGTACCCCTGGGGATAAAAATATATGTTTATAAAAAATAAAATTTAAAAAAATTTAAAAAAAAAGATAAACATGAAACAATTAGTAGCTTTATTCTGTATTGGGAATAATAAGCAATAAACAGAAATATGAAAAAAAAAAAAAAGGTTGGGCTTACAGGGGCGCCTGGGTGGCTCAGTGGGTTAAAGCCATCTGCCTTCGGCTCAGGTCATGATCCCAGGGTCCTGGGATGAGCCCCGAATCAGGCTCTCTGCTCAGCAGGGAGCCTGCTTCCCTCTCTCTCTCTGCCTGCTTCTCTGCCTGCTTGTGATCTCTGTCTGTCAAATAAATAAATAAAATCTTAAAAAAAAAAAAAGGTTGGGCTTAGAAATCATAACTTGGCTCTACCACCTTAGACATAGGGGACCTTGGACAATTTCTCCTTGCCTCAGTTTCCTTTAACATAATATAAGGATAACAAAATGCCTGTTTTATAGGGCTTTTTGAGAATTACATGAAATAAAGCAAGAAATAAACAGATAAGTATTTAGAAGAATGTATGTTTCAAGAAACATTATTGTAAGCTCTAAACATTGATAGTCCAAATTAAAAAAAAAAAGACATCGAAGATAACAGTCAGTAAAATACATAAGGTAGATAAGGGTAGTAAATTGTGACAGGTATTTTCAAAGTAAAAAGATCTGGGTTGCCTGGGTGGCTCAGTCAGTTAAGCGTCTGCCTTCTGCTCAGGTCATGATCCCAGGGTCCTGGGATTGAGCCCCAGAGACTCTCTGCTCAGTGGGGAGCTGCTTCTGCCTGCCATTCCCCCTGCTTGTGCTCCCTCTCTCTCTCTAGTGCTCTCTCCTTTGAAAAAAAAAAGTAAAAAAGATGTGAATTGGCAATGGAACATATGCTTTATAAAGCATTTCTGTAGGCCAGTATGAGCAGTATGCTTTGGGCTGGAATATGTTCATGCTGTGCTCTGCAATTGTTTTTCTTATTTTTACAGCTTTATTAAGGTATAATGTACATACTGCTTAACTCACTCACTGTAAACATACAGCGCAATGATTTCTAGTCAATTTATATTGTTGCACAACCATCGCCACAATCCAGTTTTAGAACATTTCCAACTATTCCCCTGGAAAAAATATCCTCATGTCCATTTATAGTTAGTTAATCCCTGTTCCAGCTTCTAGCTCCTGGAAACCATTACTCTGCTTTGTGTTGCTATAGATTTAAATCTTATGGACATTCCATGTGGAATTTTACAATATGTAGTCTTTTGAGTCTGGCTTCTTTTCCTTTGTGTAGTGTTTCTGAAGTTTTTCCATGTGGTATGTATTGATAGTTCACTCCTTTTTATTGCTGAATAGAATCCCACTGTATGGGTATACCACGTCTTTCATCTGTTCTCTGCTCAGTGGACATTTGGATTGCTTGTAGCTTTTGGCTATTATGAATAGTGCTGCTGTAAACATTCATGCACATGGCTTCGTATGAACATGTGTTTTCATCTCTTGGGTGTAATCCTAGCAGCAGAATTGCTGTGCTGTATAAGTTCATGTTTAACTTTTTTGGAGACCACCAAATCTTTTTCCAAAATGTGCATAAAATTTTACATTCCCACTAGCAGTGTATGAATGTGGAGGTTTCTTTATATCCTTGTCAACACTTATTACTGTGTATCTTTTTGACTGTAGTTATTCTAGTGGGTGTGTTGTGATATCTAGTTATGGTTTTGACTTGTATTTCTCAAATGATGTTGAGGATCTTTTCATGGGCTTATTAACCATTCTTTTTTTTTTTTTTAAAGATTTTATTTATTTATTTGTCAGAGAGAGAGAGGGAGAGAGAGCGAGCACAGGCAGACAGAATGGCAGGCAGAGGCAGAGGGAGAAGCAGGCTCCCTGACGAGCAAGGAGCCCGATGTGGGACTCGATCCCAGGACGCTGGGATCATGACCTGAGCCGAAGGCAGCTGCTTAACCAACTGAGCCACCCAGGTGTCCCTTATTAACCATTCTGTATCTTCTTTATAAAAATTGGGTTGTTTTTTCTTCTCATAATTGTAAGTATTCTTTACATATTATGGATTCAAATCCTTTATCAGATGTATGATTTGCAAATATTTTTTCCCAGTCTGTGGCCTATCTATTAATTTTCTTAATGGTATCTTTTGAAGCATGAAAGTTATTTACTTACCTACTTTTATAAATTAAAGTTATTTATTTATTTACTTTGATGTTCAATTTTATCAATCTATCCCTTTATGAATTCTGTTTTGGTGTCATAGCTAAGAACTCTTTGATTAACTCAAGGTCATAAATATTTATATCTTGTGTTTTCTACAAGTTTTGTGGCTTTAATTCTTATATTTATACCTTTGATCTATTTTGAGTTAACTTTTATGTATGATCTCAAGTAAGGTGTAGTTTATTTTTTGCATATGGATATCTAATTATGAGCACCATTTTTGGAATAGTCTATATCCTTTACCTGTTGATTTGTTTGACCTTCTCATCAAAAATTAGTTGCCCATTAATGTAATTTTCCCCCTAGACTCTTAATTCTGTTTCATTTATCTGTACTTCTGTCATTATGTCAGTACCAAGTTATCTTGAATACTGTGTCTTTATGGGAAGTTTTGAAATCAGAACGTGCAAGACCTCCAACTTGTTCTCCCTTTTGTGCTGCTATTTATAGCACTGTTTACATTTAAAAAGTACAAGATTTAAACACAAAATCAATCCTGGTGTGTGTGTGTGTTTTATGTTTACTACCACAATTTACTACCCCCATCTACCAACAACAAAATCAACAATAACAACAAAATGGCAAAAAAAAAAAAAAAAAAATTCTTCAACCCTCTAACGTTTTTTAGAAAATAAAGATTAGGGTGCCTGGGTGGCTCAGTCATTAAGTGTCTGCCTTTGGCTCAGGTCATGATCCCAGGGTCCTGGGATCGAGCCCCACACTGGGCTCCCTCCTCTGCTGGGAAGTCTGCATTTCCCTCTCTCACTCCCCCTACTTATGTTCTCTTTCTCACTGTCTCTCTCTATCCAAATAAATAAATAAAATCTTAAAAAAAAAAAAGCAAAGAAATAAAGATTAGGCACAAGTGGTAAGTGAATATAAATGTTTTTGTTTGGGTATATAGTTTATATTAGTTAGTTCTTTTTTTAAAAAAGAAAAGATTCTATTTATTTATTTGAGAGAGAGAGAACAAGTGGTGGGGAGGGGCAGAGGGGGAGAGAGAGAAACAGAGACAGAGAGAGAGTCAGACTCTCTGCTGAGCAGGAAGCCCAATGCAGGGCTAGATTCCAGGACCCGAAGATCATGACCTGAGCCCAATGCAGACCCTTAACCTTAACCACTTAACCGAGTGAGCCACCCAGGTGTCCCTATTTAGGTTTTGTTTTTTTTTTTTTTTTTTTTTACTAAGACCTCTGATAAAGTATATGTTTTATTATTGGTGAAACGTGTAATCATCAGTGGTGTGTAGTTCCTAGGAAATTGAACTTTTATTCAAGCAGTCTACTTCCAGAGAGTTAACTGCATGCATTTAATTGTACTGCAGAAACCCAAGTAATTAATTGCTAAATTATTGTTTGGTGGGAAGATTTTTCTACTATTTGAACTAATGCCCATTTCCCCCCAAACCCCTCTGTTGTCACAGTCATTTAATGTAAATACAGAACGAAACAAAATTAAATTAAGTAAATAGGAAGGTTGTCCTTTTTTCAAGCTTTTATACTCTTCATTCTTATATTTATGTGATTACATTAAATTATTTATGTGATTTATAGAAGTAAAACAACATTAATTAATATTGATATTAATAAAACCATATATTAAAAAGGTATTTGTACCTCTGTGTTTTTGGAGCATTATTTAGATTGGCCAAAATATGGAAACAACCCAATTGATCATCCACAGATGAAAAGATAAAGTAGATACACACACACACACACATACACACACACGCACAAACACACACAACAGAATATTACTTAGCCATAAAAATGAGTGAAATCTTCCCATTTGCAACAACATGGATGGACCTAGGTAGTGTAATGCTAAGTGAAATAAGTCAGAGAAAGACAGATACCATATGATTTCACTCATGTGTGGAATTTAAGAAACAAATGAACAAACCAAGAAAAGATAAATGAGAAAATATACTCTTAAACACAGAGAACAAACTGGTGGTTGCAGAGGGGATGGTGAGTGGGAGGATGGATGAGACATAAAGTAGATTGATGAGCATTGAGAAATATATAGAATTGTTTAATAGTGTTGTACTCCTAAAACTAATGTAACATTATATATTAATAAAAACAAAAACAATGTTATTTCATCTAAGGCTCCATTAAAATTCCCTTTTACATGAAAAAAAATTAAGAGATTATTATGATACATTCTTTGTCATAATTATTGTGCTCTCCTCTATTCTCACCCCAGTATGTATATACAATATGCCATGTTCAGTTTACTGGTAAGAGATCAAATATGAAAACACAGTGCTTCTCTCACAATATGGAAATATTAAGGTACAAATAATCAGTTAACTCATAAATGAAGTGATTTTGTTATCTAGATGACTATCTTCATCATTATTAGGTTTGTTCAAAGAACCAAGACAAATCTATTTGCTGAATCTTCTTGAGGCACTTTGTGATTCTCTTTGAACTTTAATTTAACAAAAATGTTGAAATAATAGCTCATTAAAGATTAAAAGTAGAAATAAACATTTATACTGATGAGAATCCTACTATGGCTGAGAAAAATAGAGGTCACTTTCATCATGTTCTCCAGCAAATAGGCTCTTTTATTCTGCAAATATCCTTTTAATGCCTCCCCAGATCAATTTCTCTTTTAACAACCTTCTTTTAGAAATTAACATGTTTTGGGGGCACCTGGGTGGTTCAGTCATTAAGCGTCTGCCTTTAGCTAAGGTCATGATCCCAGAGTCCTGCGATCAAGTCTTGCATTGCACTCCTGCTCAGTGGGAAGCCTGCTTCTCCCTCTCCTACTCCCCCTGCTTGTGTTCCCTCTCTCGCTGTGTCTCTGTCAAATAAATAAATAAAATTGTAAAAAAAAAAATTAACATGTTTCAAATTTAATATTCCTAATAGTTAACATAAATTCATTATTTCAAGCTCAAATTTGCTGTGCCTAAGTAAATTAAGTCCAAGCTGCCAATATCCAAGTCTATAATTGACGGGTTAAATTATTCATATAGAGTTTTATTTTTTAAGTCCATTAGCTTAACCACCTGCTATTAGACTGTATGTCCAAATAAGTCTCAAGCAAACCGAAATCCAACATCTGAGCTAGGTCAATATCAGATACAGGATTTTAAAGTAGGAACATTAAAGCCAATGACTAAGCTCTGGAGCAGGAAAATTTGGAAGAAAATTCCTACAGTTGTATTTTTGAGGTCCAGCAGATACTATGCCCTAAACCAGTAGTTTTCAAGTCTAGGTATTCACCAGAATCTCTTCAGGGAGACTTTTAAAGTATAAATAGCAGGATTCCACACTCAGAAATTTTTATTTAATTAGTCTAGTTGGGGACTGAGCATCATTAGGGGATTCATTTTTTTTTTTTTAAGATTTTATTTATTTATTTGTCAGAGAGAGAGAATGAGCGAGCACAGCCAGAGCAGCAGGCAGAGGCAGAGGGAGAAGCAGGCTCCCCACCGAGCAAGGAGCCCGATATGGGACTCCATCCCAGGACACTGGGATCATGACCCAAGCCAAAGGCAGCCACTCAACCAACTGAGCCACCCAGGTGTCCCTAGGTGATTCTAATGTATAGTCAAGTTTAAGGACCATTGCTCTAAATAAAACCTTTAAAAGGCAGCTGAGTGTGATATCATGACTGATATAAGTGAGATTTTTTTTATTGGGTTAATATATATTCAGTACAACATGGAAGCCATTGGGAGAAGGTTAGTGCAGAATCAAGGTGCAGTTACTGGACTTTGATACCTGTGGCTATTTATGTGAGTTTATCTGTTTCATTCACACTGCCATGACCTAACAGAAAATAATCTGAAAAATTGATGTGTTCATGTTGCTCATCACGTACTTGCTTTTCAGATGACTTTCAGATCAGGAGTCACTATATCATTTAGACTTGAGAAACTGAGCTTTTCCAGCTAGCATTATTCTTGAGTGCCAACAAAATAAGGTTTTACTATTTAAATTGCCATATTTTCAAGTTCATTCAGTTCTGTTGGATTCCAAATACTTAGGGTTTAGTTTTTCTTATAACCCATTATTATTTTGAAATGCCCCTTACCATACCAGAAATGTCTACTACTTTAAGATATTGAATATAAAGTTGTTATATTTGGCGGTGGTGGGAGTAGGGAGCTGCAAAATAAAACAGACTTTAAGATATATGGTGTGGAACTAACCTAACAACTTAGTAAGATCTAACTGGAGAAATAAAGGGGATAATTTGAAGTCCATTTACGTAAAAGCAGTGAAGTCATATGTTAAATCATAGCATTGAAAATTGACTTTGATGATATGTACTGTTTTTTTTTGTAAGAGAATGACCATTTTTATTTATTTTTTAAAGTTTTTATTTGAATTCCAGTTAGTTATACTTTTTTAAAAAGATGTGATTACTTCTTAGCATAAACTTCTTAAGAGTATGCATTTGTCTTTACTAGAGAGTAAGGGGAAATATTCTCAACCTAAATGAATCAAATTGATGTTAAAATTGCCAATTTTGCTGCCCAACTACTTCTATTCTACTGTAAACAATAAGAAATCTTCCAATGAAAGTTATTCTGCTAAAAGCTAGTAAGATTTTTTCTACATAAGGAGATAATATATTTCCCTGCAGGTTTTCAAGGTTTCTTATAACTATGGTATTATGAGATAAGGAAACATTTAAAAACTGGGTATTAGAAAAGGAAGACAGGCTTCTGGCCCCTTTATACTTTGAGATTTGTCAATAAGGCTGATCTAGAGTAGGAATAGTTGAGTCTCTACTATATAGCTTCATTTGGGTAAGAGATGATAACAATGGCATTTCAGTCATGAGTATGACCCAGCTACTTCAATAAGTGACATTCTCCGGGCAATACTAGGGGCCATATGTAGCAGAGCTTAGCCAGGAGTGGGTGGTGTAGAAAATACTCTGAAATCCAGGAAGGCTGATCATTGGAATAGGAGGTCTGTCTATGGAAACACCAACATAGCACCAGGACGCTCCATATCCCTTTACCAAAATCATTTTGCAGAAAGCCAATTAAAAGATCAGTTTGTCAAAAGTAGCAATTACCAAGTGCTGATCCTGAGAAATAGTACTCTTGAATATATTCAATTAAGAAATTTTATTCTAGCTGTATTTAAAATAACATTTAATTCATTAAATGCTGAGGGTCATATGGTTCTTTAAGTTTTCTTATGAGTATATTCTTGAAGAATATTTTTGTAAGTAGAATTTAATGTATTCAAGAAGAATATATTCTTGATCATATTTAAGTAAGACATATTCTTGAACATACTCTCAATAAAATATCTCCAAATTCATTTACTGCATTCAAAAAGAATGTAACTTAAATTATTGATATATTGATAAATTTATTGATTTTAGTGAATTAGTCATTCAGAAAGTAACTCCTTCAGGGAATTGGCTTTTGGCAATTTGCTCTGTCTTCTGTGTGAGCTGGAATTGGGAGATAGGATGAGGGCTGAAATGGGGGTGTCAAGATCTGGAAAAAGTAGAAAATGGCTCTAGTTTAGAATGTAGTGAGGGCATCTCAGGACTCAGTGCCCAGGCCCTGTGTCTGGGGCCAGCCTGCAGGAAAAGGGATACTATAATAAGCCTGGATGAATGGAGGCATTTATAGCCTACTAAAACCCAAATTGCTCCGAAAATAAATAGCAAGGCTGGATTTGCTGAAGATGAAATGAGTTGACCCAGCTGTGAGAGAACTGGGGAAGGTGGAAGCTCAGAAAACAGGCTTGGGGCTGAGAAATTCCACTGAGCTGGCCACATTTAAACCATTTCAGACTGCACACTATCATTTCTGCTTCCTCTAACTCATGGGTTATCCCAAGATAGGCGACAATGCAAGTAGGATTTGGCTGAAGCTGCAAGCACCTCCCCTTCTATACAGATTTCTTTCCTTGAAAGGAAGCAGTATTTGCAGTTACTTTGTTTCAGTATTCATACTCAGTGAATATGGGGCACAGTACTGGGCACACCGAAGTAGGTTCAAAGAAATGCTTGTTTATATAATATGTGGACTCTTGAAAACTCTTGTCCAATCATTTGAGGCTTTACCATGGTAAAGTTCTGATTTATGCCTTGTATGGCAAATTCCCCAGAACTCAGAATCCCATATTCCATAGGCAGATGCTTGAGAAACAGAGATAGTACAGTCAGATTTTGGCCTTTGAGGAGGAAATAAAGTTAAATTGCAAGATACTTAATTGAAAACATGTCCTCTGCACTCAGAGTGCTAAAATTTCAAAGGAAGCTTAGAAATTCTTTTTTTTTAAGTTTTCTTTTTTTTAATTTATTTGACAGACAGATATTATAAGTAGGCAGAGAGGCAGGCAGAGAGAGAGAGGGAAGCAGGCTCCCTGCTGAGCAGACAGCCCCATATGTGGCTCAGTCCCAGGACCAAGAGATCATGACCTGAGCCGAAGGCAGAGGCTTAACCCACTGAGCCATCCAGGCACCCCAGAAATTCTTGAAGATTAAAAAGCTCCAGGCACTTCCCTAAAGCCTCAGGTGTGTTATTTCTAGTAAACTAAACTTGAAAGAAGTAAAGTTATAAATAACTCTTACTAGTAAAGCAAAGGCATAGCCATTTTCTTATGTAGAAACTTTTTCAGGCTCTAATTATAGGAACACCTCAAACATTAAAAAAAAAAAAAAAAAAGAACTATTCAAACCAAAATCTGTTTGCCTTATCAATACTGCCTCAAGGTGCATAGCTTTATAGTAGATATAAACAACTTCAATAAGAAATACCAACCCAGGGGGTGCCTCTATGGCGCTCAGTGGGTTAAGCATCTGCCTTGGGTCCTGGAATGGAGTCCCACCTTTTCTGCTTCTCCCTCTCCCTCAGCCCCTCTATCTCCTTATGCCCTCTTTCCTTTCCCTCTGACTCTCCCCATCCACTCGTGCTGTCTCTCGCTTTCTTTCTCTCTCTCAAATAAATAAATAAAATATTTTTAAAAAGAAAAAAAAAAGAAAGAAAGAAATAACAACTGAGGCAATTACATAGTTGCCGTGGAAGTCCAAAAGTTGGGCTTACAAACGGGGAATAAGGAAAACCTGAGTACTCTGGAGAGAAAACCTTTTTAAAGTGAAATCTGGGGACTGTGCAATATATGAAAGAATTATAGATCACAGCATTTTAGGGCTGGAAAAGACCTGAGGTTACCTAGTTCCAAGCTTGAGTTCTTCCTCAAATTTCTCATTCTTCAAGTGAGAAAACAAAGGCAAAGAACCTGCCCAATGTCATAGAACCAGAGCTAGAGTCCAAATTCTGCCCAGCAACAAGAAACATATCCAAGGTTCTGGGCTTATGTGCCTTTATGTATGATTACTCTGTGCCATGTAGGATCCACGATTGGAACTCAATCATCAGAATGATGACTCTTTTTGGCAACAGAATAACTATGGAAAAGTTTTTAGTTCTTCTCATAAGCAGGAAAGGGTGATATATGAGCCATTATTGACTCTTTTTCACCTTCTCTCCTACCAACTTCTTCTATGAACCTCCCCATATGGGCATATAAATAGACTACAGTTTTGAATGCATGTTACTTGTTTTGTGAGTGTGGTCGTGTGCATGCTTGTGTTTTGAGAAATACTATTTCTTTTTTTCAATATAAAGATTTTAATTTATTTATTTGACAGAGAGATAGATAGAGAGCACAAGTAGGCAGAGAGAGAGGGCGAGCCTAACGTGGGACCCAATCCCTGGGACCATGACCTGATCCGAAGGCAACCACCTAACTGACCGAGCCACCCGGGTGCCAGAGAAATACTATTTCTTAAGGGATATGAGCATGTAGTACATATCTGAGCTATGGGTTATATATGGGTCATTCCCTGTCTGGGGACTTGGTGTTTAGATGTTGTTAGGTTGAGAAGTTATTTGCTGGAAACAAACTTGTAGTATGTCTGCTATATAATGGGGAAAGAATGATGAATTTGAAGGTTATTTCACTTGGTTTTTGTACCCTAACCTTGGGGACCCTTTGGAGATGGAAAATCCAGAGTAGGCATCCACATTTTTATAATGGTGCTGAGTACTAGGAAGCTTAAAACTCAGAAGAGGAACTCTTACATAGGCAGGAAGTTATTTGTGAATATTTCAATGAACGAAACAGTGTCCTCTTTGTGAATTACTGCCTGGTCTTCTCACAGAGAGGGGGTTAGTGAGTAGGCAAGAAGGGAGATAAAAGTGAGTCCTAGAGTCTGACACTCTGGGTAGAGTCTTGACTAGGCTCTTTATAGCTGTGTGATTTGGGGGGAACTCCTGTTTTGTCTGTCTGTTTACCATAAAGTCTATACATAGATTCTCCCTGTAGGAACTGGTTGAGAGACAGGCATAAATCTGAAGACCTCCAGTGCATATCCAAGGCAATAACTGTCACAAACTTCTGTAACTTTCTAACCCTGGTGCAGATAAGCAGAATGACTAATGACTCATAACAAATACTAGTTGAATGAATTCATGAATACATGCATATTTAATTAACAACAAATACCTAATGTTTCATACTTTTAGCTTGTTTCATAATACCTTGTGAAGTGAGTATTTTTATCTCCCCTTTTAGTTGAGGGTATTGAGGGTCACAAAAAGGTTGAACAATAGTTATGGATCAGAACTAGAAAGTGCCAGCTTTGAAGCACATGACTCTAACTCCAGAGATCCACAGTTCAACCCACACAATTACAAAGAGCTAGATGTCATTTCTGAAGACCCAAGAATACCGGTTCATCTTTGTTTGTAAAAGTATACGCTCAGCATGACAAATTCCCACCCAAATGATTCACATCTGACCTCATCTACTCTACTGTGGGAGAAGGATGGTGCTGTCTCATGGTGCAACTCCATGATCATAGGAAAGTGCTATTTGTATAGATGTTTTAAGATGTTAGAGTTCTGGTGGGGCCTGTACTCACCTCTCTGACTACCTAAGAAGCCTTTTGTAATGTACACCAATTCCTTAAAACAATGTGCATCATTCCTCAGGAGAGAACACTTCTCACTCTTTGATGCCCACTGGGGCTTGCCTCAGAGAGACTGTGCATTCTATCTGGGCAAGATATCCCTGTGAAAGATGTTGCTGAAGAAAATATAGGACTAGGGACAAAAAAGAAACATGGCCACTGCCAACTTAATCCTCATGGAGCTGACACTAAGATTTGGTTATTTAAAAAAGCATTAATTTATAGTTTTTCTTGTAAGGGGCATTTCTTTATATATATATATATATATTTTTTTTTTTAAGAATTTTATTTATTTATTTGACAGACAGATCACAAGTAGGCAGAGAGGCAGGCAGAGAGAGAAGAGGAAGCAGGCTCCCTGGTGAGCAGAGAGCCCGATGCGGGGCTCGATCCCAGGACCCTGGGATCATGACCCGAGCTGAGCGGAAGGCAGAGGCTTTAACCCAGTGAGCCACCCAGGTGCCACGCAAAGGCATTTCTAATTAATAAAGTTGGATATGTCTGAATAAGAGACTCAGTATTTTTAAAATGTTAAAATAATCTATGTATTTCCTTCCTAATCATCTGGGATCAATTCAACTTTTCTCTTTCAGAAGGAGTTGAAGTGTATTTTTCTCTTTGTTCCTTTTTCTCCTGGAAATATCCAGGAGAATCTCAGGATTATGCTAACCGCATGTTAAATTTTAAAATGTGTAACTAAATAAATATATAAACAAGACTTATCACTGCAATTTTTGAACGAAAATTTTATACCAAAATGTAATGTTGAAAGTTCCTGGACTTTTCAAGCCTTTGTGTATTGTAATGTGTTCTCTTCATCCCACCCCTTTTTGGAGGGTGGACTGTTACTCCTTTCACGGCTCATAATGAAAGTTGTGATGATTTCTGCTCTCCCTTTAGCAGAATTACCTGTGTCTGTAGCACTTTTTCACAAACTGCTGTCATCAATTTTCTTGAAATATTGTCATTATCTGTACCCTTCCGCCCTTCCTGGTCTCTGAATAACTTGAGAGCAAGTTATCTTATTGCCTTTGAATCTTTTATTAGTACCTAAGCCCTGGGCTCAATGAATAGTTATTGAGTGAATGATATAGGCACAGTCAGGTACCCTTACACTCTCCCCACACTACCTAAGGTCAAGATGCAGTGACTCAAACCTGACTGGATGCAAGCATAGGTCAGATCTCATGTCTCCTTTAATTTTGGTAGAGTAGGAATCAGTGAGCCTAAATTATTTTCCTAGTTCAGTCATTTGCCATCTCTGGACATCTTGTTAAATTTCAAAAAGCTGTACCTTCTCCTGCCTCATGGGAATGGTAGAAAATAAATAAGACCACATCTAAAGAACCAGGGTTTCTTATTAGAGAGTACATTATTATGATCACATCAAGCAAGCTCTCCAGAGTGCTGAAAAATCTATCCTGAGAAGAAAAAAACAACCTGGAAACATTTTCATTCTACCAGTGATGTCTTCTATTATTAAACAGTACACATCCTGTGAACCCCTATTGTATGATTCTAGAAGAATGAAGCAAAGGATAAGATAAATGTGGAAAAAAATAAGCCTAAGTATTATTTTACCACTGGTTTGTTGTAACTTGCTTCAACGTGTATGGAAGTATTTAAAATAAAGAAATAATTTTTTGCCCACTTTGAGTTGGAGGAAAGGATGCTGATATGTGAACTGTACACAGTTTCTAATAAAGTGCATTAAAAAATACCAGTGTTTTTTCAGATGGTTTTGAAAAATCATGCTTCAGTTAATAAATTATTTGGAAAATACCAATGATTCTCTGTTACCTTACATTGAAAACACATTTACATTTAGTTTTTCTCATCTATGAAAATGAACTGTGGCACAACATAATTGTGAATTGCTGTGTAAAGAGCAATGTTCCAAAATATATGTATTCTTCTGAATTGTAATTTGTGGGGCAAGAACCAATTTGGAACCCAATTTTCCTTTCGTTTTTCCTGAGTGTATCAGGAGAATTCAAACAACTTCTTTCTGTCTCTGTCTCTCCCTAGTTTTCCACCACACCTCAAGCTTTTATTTCTCAATTTTCTGGGTTTCTAAGTACTTGGGTCTGCAACAATGCTTTTACCTGAGGACTCACTTAGGGATGACTTTCTGTTACCTTGGAAGTGATATTCAGAAAACATAGCCATGGCCCCTTTCCCCAGAAAGGCCTCTAGGAATATCTGGGAGAGAGTGGTTCAGCTCCAGATCATGTATTCTTTTATTCATCATTATGGAGCACTAAGTTCACAGCAGGCACCATACAGGACTCTGGGAGACACAAAGATTCAATTGTAAAGATGGCAAATACATAATTACAAAAACGTATACTTAAAGACAGGGTAGAAAGAGAGAAATGCATTTAAAAAGGCACAGAGGAGGGTGCCTGGGTGGCTCAGTGGGTTAAGCCTCTGCCTTGGGCTCAGGTCATGATCTCAGGGTCCTGGGATGGAGACCCGCTTCGGGCTCTTTGCTTAGCAGGGAGCCTGCTTCCCCCTCTCTCTCTGCCTGCCTCTCTGCCTACTTATGATCTCTGTCAAATAAATAAATAAGATCTTAAAAAATAAAAGGCACAGAAGAAAAAAAATCACTTATAGTAGGGGTAGAGTGCATCCAACCAAACTTACTAAAGTCACCTGGGAAATGGTCCAGATCATTTTTGGAAATGCCCTTATCTCCTATGAGTCTTCCCTTCTCTCAGGGGAAACAGTGGGTCTGCTGGGATCATCATATAGGAAAGCAAATGTTTTGTAGATGTTTTAGGCAGACTAAAGCCTCCTGGGTTTGGTTGGCACTAATCTTGAATTGGTAGTGGGTAGGATGGAATTTGAGCCCTGAGTGTCTCTGATTTCTTCTTTATAATAACCTGATTTGGGCAGTAATGGATGCAAAGGAAATAATGCACTTCAGCTATTTAAAGAAGCTTTAGAACATAGATGCTGTAGAGCAGCTCCATCCAACAACTTCCTGCAATGATGGAAATGTTCTATGATTTCACACTCCAATGAAGTAGCCACTAAACACATGCCACTAGTCATATTTCAAGCCACTTGAAATGTGGTCAGTGATACTGAGGAAAGAAACTGAGGAAATAATTTTTAAATTTTATTTAATTTTAATTCAAATTTAAGTCTAGGGGCACCCAAGTGGCTCGGTCATTAAGCGTCTGCTTTCGGCTCAGATCATGTTCCCAGGGTTCTGGGATCGAACCCTGCATTGGGCTCCCTGCTCAGTGGGAAGCCTGCTTCTCCCTCTCCCACTCCTCCTGCTTGTGTTCCCTCTCTCGCTGTGTCTCTCTTTGTCAAATGAATAAATGAAATCTTTAAAAATAAAATAAAATAAAATAAATTTAAGTCTAGACATATGTGGGTAGTGGCTGCATTACTGGCCAGTGCCTCTTTACAGCACTGAAGACCTGATCCCAGAAAACCGAGATGGAGCAGCCAATTGAGAATAACTGAATTAACAAGTATGAGTTATTTTAAAATACAATGGGGAGAAAGTTTTGGATACTATAAAACTTAGCCCAAATCTAAGTGTTTTAAACGTTCCAATTATATAGATATGCAGAAATTCATTGACTGGCATTAGCCAGTCAGTTGTCAGAGGCCTCATGATAATTGTTTTCTAACTAGCATTACAACTCCCCAATGATTAGTTTCTGTCTACCAGTTATCACTCAAGCTGAGTCCTCCCTTCTTGCTTTGTAAGAAGAGTAATTGCTTTCTTATAGACCACAAGTCTGAAATATATTGTCTTAGATCCAGCAAGTCTGTAATTCTTGTATATGCAAAACTATAGTGAGGAAGAAATTTTTTAAATTGGAATGTTTTAGAAGGAAAAGTGAGTGCAGGGATACTCACCTGATAGGAAGCTAAAATAGGCCTGGAGATATGACCTAAAAAAGCAAGTAAATAATACCCTTAAGAGGTATTTTTATTCTTTGGATGTGAACAGAAAGGTAAGGAGGTAGATTTGGGAAAATATCTTTTAAATCAGATTGTTCAATAATTTCTAGACCAAGACTAAAACCATCAAAGCCTAAAAAAATCATATACTCTGTCAAAAGGTGATGTTTTCTTTCTTTTTTTTTTAAGATTTTATTTATTTATTTGACAGAGATCACAAGTAGGCAGAGAGGCAAGCAGAGAGAGAGAGACAGAGAGAGGAGGAAGCAGGCTCCCTGCTAAGCAGAGAGCCCGATGTGATGTGGGACTTGATCCAAGGACCCTGAGATCATGACCTGAGCCAAAGGCAGAGGCTTAACCCACTGAGCCACCCAGGCACCCCAAAAGGTGATATTTTCTAAACCTTAATGTGTACAGCCAAAAAACCCAGATGTGGAAAATTAGAAAATCCTGTAAAAGTAATTTCTTAATAGGAAAACACAGCTAGAGGATTCAGAATATTTATTTAATATTTGAAAGTGGTACGTTTCTTGACTGTTTATACTTTCCCTGATGCCTTAGGCTCAGGTAGGGAATTATAAATGTGCTGATGTGTGTCTAGTTTTGAACCTAAATCTAAGTAGTACTGAAGTTGTTAGTATTTTATAAGGGTCTCACTGGAACACTTCATTCCAAGCAAGTTTTGTTTGTTTGTTTGTTTGTTTTTTTAAATGTTTTATGTTGCCCAGATGAGCTTCAACTTATAAATTAAATTAAATTAAATTAATTAAAATTTTCCTTCATATTAACCTCCATTTCTTATTTGGGAATCTTTGTTTAGTATGGGATCAATATAACTATTGCCATTTTATAAGTGAGACACAGGGATAAAGTCAAGCAATTAATTAATTGTCAAGGAATAATAGGAATCACATTACTGGTTTCTATATTTAGGAATTTATATTTTCAAGATATAGTTAAAGAAACAGTATTCTTAATTATATATACTCTACTATATGCACACTACTATATGTCTAATGCACACACAATATATATATGTATATATACACATTATATATAATATATAAATATATATGTATACTATATATATGTATATTTGTGTGTGTGTGTGACTTTTAACTTAATTGTAATGAGAGGCTTTAAAGTTTCTATCTATAATGGGTTGATGTTATTATTCTTTTGCTTGAAAGGCTCCCTAAACCTAAAACTTGTTGCAACTCAGTATAAGAACTATCCATCTAAATTGAACATTATGTAATTTGACAAGATGTCATATTCAGATGGTTTAAAAATCTAAATTATGTCTGAAGGTGGATAAAATACGATTCTATAAACATAATTTCAAAGAAAGCTTAACACTAATAAAATATTTTTAGGAATATAAATATTAAGATCAGATTTTTATTATATATGTAAGGACTTTGTAGGGGATAGAGATTCTTTCTCTCTTCTCTTTGTCTTTTTAACCCTTTAAGTCTTTATCAGTCATTTCCAACAGTCTGTGGTAGGGAAGGAGACAGGTTTAAAAAAAGAGAGAGAGGGAGAGAGAGAATGATTTGTTTAGTCAGTTCCTTCTTATTTCAAAGAATATAATTTTTTAAAAAGATTTTCATTTATTTATTTGACAGAGAGATCGGGTGCACTCACAAGCAGGGGAAGCAGCTGGCAGAAGGAGAGAGAGAAGCAGGCTCCCAGCAGAGCAGGGAGACTGACATGGGGCTTGATCCCAGGACCCTGGGATCATGACCTGAGCCAAAGGCAGATGCTTAACTGATTAAGCCATCCAGGCACCCCTCAAAGAATACAATTTTTAAAAAGATCATTAAACATCGAACCAGAAGATACAGCCTTGAGTTTTAAGCTTACAATACTAGCCACATAACGTGGGTGTTTGCATATTTCCCAGTGTTTTGTTGTCTATTGAGAATGGTTGGGGGGAGGGAAGTGTTTCTACTTTAGACCTTGCATATGAAATGGATGCAAATTCAATCCCTACTGTTTGGGAAAAATTGGGAGTCAAGCCAAGCTAAGAAGATCAAATGCCTAAATCAATTCTCGGTTGAGGTGCCTGGTAAAGGACAGACTCATAAATGGTAAAATGGAGAAAGAATGATAGAGTGAAACATAGCAAAAAAAAAGAAAAAAAAAAGGCAGGGAAGGAAGAATGCAGAACAGCTTGGACACTATGGCTCACGTGATCAGACACTAGTTGTTGCACATGTTTTATGTTGAATGAAGTGTGGCAGTGGTATACTGAAACTGGCTTATACTGAGCCATAAAAATTTCAGCAATCTTGAGAGCCAATATAAAAAGTATATTATATAAACTTAAACTAAATTATATTAGAAAGATAGTGAATACCCCAAATTCACCTTTTCCCGCTTTATTACATTTTGTTATTATATATGCTCTTGAAATTATTTGCACTTATTATATGTATATATTGGAAATACTAAATAATGTGCTGCTGCACATTTCTTCCTAACTGCATTCAGTGATGTTACACTGGTAGCTTGAATACACAAATATTGTTTTTGTTAATTTTACAAAAACCTATGTCCATATGAACACATTGCTAAAGCCCCTCCCAACCTTGGAAGAGATTAGGTTCTAGGGTAGCACTGTCCAATAGAACTGCATTGATGGAAATGTTTTATATTTTTGTTGTCCAATACAGTAGTAGCCACTAGTCATATATGGGTATTAAGCTCTGGAACTGTGAGTAGTGCAACTGAGGAACTGAATTTTAAATAAAAAATAAATTAATTTTTAATGTTTTATTATTTTATTATTTATTTTATTATTTTATTATTATTTTAAAAGATTTATTTATTTATCTTAGGGATAGAAAAGGGGCAGTGGGAGAGGGAGAGAGACAATCCCAAGCAGATTCCCTGCTGAGTGTGGAGCCCTGTGCAGGGCTCTATCTCACGACCCATGAGATCATTACCTGAGCTAAAATATAAATAGGACACCTGACTGATTGAGCCACGCAGGTGCCCCTAATTAATTTACATTTAAATAGATCTATGTGAGAAGTGGCAACTATATTGAATAGTGCAATTCTAAGGTGTGTGCCCAAGAGTGGAATTGCTAGGGTGTGAGGCATGTATATATTTAACTTTTGTAGATGTTCCCAGACTGTTTCTCATCAACTCTTGGCATTGTTAGATGGTTTAGTTTTGGCTATTCTTGTGGGTGTGCAGTGGTGTCTCATTGCTATTTTAATTGAGATTTCCAGATTGTTAATGATGTGGTATATCTTTATATATGTGTATGGTTATTTTTATTTCCTCTTATTTGAAGTATGACTTTAAATCTCTGGTCATATACTATATTGGTTGTCTGTCATTTTCATATTCATTTAATGTTGTTCTTTTTAAAATATATATTCTAAATGCAAGTCCTTTGTTGATGATATATTTTGCAAATATCTACACATAGTTTTTAAAAACACTATCCAAATCTTGCTGTAGACCAATTAAATCAGAATTTCTGTTGGTGGGACATTTTTAAAGGTTCCCTAGGTGATACTAATCTGCCTGTGTGAGGAGAATGGATAGAAGTTAGTGTAAGAAATGACTGCTAACTATGAAAATTATCTCTCTGAAGCAGTTATGATATGCATATGTGGACTAGCTCTAGAGTCAGATAGCCTGAGTTTGCTCCTAGGCTCTGATAGACATTTCTGTGCTTCAGTTTTTCCATCTGTAAAATTGGATAATAATATCTACCAGATAGTTTTTGTGAATACTAAATGAGCAATTATATGTAAAGTGCTTAGAACTGTATGTGGTACATAGTTCTGAGCAAGTGCCCAGTAAGTATTAGTTATCATCATATTATCATCATTATCATTATCATCATGAAAATATTAAATTACCTGCTTTGCAAAGTAGTGAGAGCCAATATCTTCTTTAATGAGAAAGCATCAGAAACCTTTCACCAAGATCAAGAATAAAGCAAGGATGCCCTGTCTCTTCCACTATTCAAAATTGTTCTGGAGATATTAGCCAAGGCAACCAGACAAGAGAAATTAAAAATAGGTGTAAGAATTGATTAAAAAAAAAACAAAAAACTATCTCTATTTGATGATGATATGATAGTATACCTAGAAAACCCTAGATAATCAATAATTTTATTTAAACAATAAAATAATTTGGTAGTGTAGCAGAAGTAAAAGTAACAGGCAGAAATCAATATCCTTAATATACACAAGCAATAATCAGTTAGAGAACATAATGGTAGAAGAACCTCATTTACAATGAAAACAAAGAAGATTGAGTATTTTGGAATAAACTTAATGAAAAGTTATAAAACTTGTAGGAAGAAAGCTTTAAAATCTTCCAGGAGAAACATAACAAGAGTAGACTAGAAGAAATGGAAAGACATCCCATATTCTTGGAGAGGACAACAAAACATTATTAGAATGTCAGTTCTCTCTGAACTAATTTATGAATTTAACACACCTTGATAAAGCTTTTTTGTGGCATTGGACAAGTTGAAATTGAATTAGATAGGAAGCAGAAGTTCAAGAATAGCATGAAAAATACTGAAAAAGAAAAAAATACTGGGGATGGGGGGGGAGAAACCAACCCTACCAGACATTAAAACTCGCTATAATAGCCTCTCCAATTAAAACAGTGAGATAATAGATGAATAGGTAGTGGAACAGAATAGAAGGCACAGAAATAGACCCAATTAGGTTTGGAAATGTAGTATAAGATAAAAATGATATCTCAAAATACTGTGAGTAATGATGGCATTTTAAAGAAATTAAACTTTTTGGGGCACCTGGGTGGTTCAGTGGGTTAAAGCCTCTGTCTTCGGCTCAGGTCATGATCCCAGGGTCCTGGAACTGAGCCCCGCATCAGGCTCTCTGCTCAGCGGGGAGCCTGCTTCCCCCTCTCTCTCTGCCTGCCTCTCTGCCTACTTGTGATTTCTGTCAATTAAATAAATGAAAACTTTTTAATAAATAATGAGTAACTATTTAGAAAAAAGAACAGTGTGGAGATTCCTCAAGAAATTAAAAATAGAGCTTCCCTATGACCTTGCAATTGCACTACTGGGTATTTATCCCAAAGATACAGATGTGGTGAAAAGAAGGGCCATCTGTACCCCAATGTTTATAGCAGCAATGGCCACGGTCGCCAAACTGTGGAAAGAACCAAGATGCCCTTCAATGGACGAATGGATAAGGAAGATGTGGTCCATATACACTATGGAGTATTATGCCTCCATCAGAAAGGATGAATACCCAACTTTTGTAGCAACATGGACGGGACTGGAAGAGATTATGCTGAGTGAAATAAGTCAAGCAGAGAGAGTCAATTATCATATGGTTTCACTTATTTGTGGAGCATAACAAATAGCATGGAGGACAAGGGGAGTTAGAGAGGAGAAGGGAGTTGAGGGAGATTGGAAGGGGAGGTGAACCATGAGAGACTATGGACTCTGAAAAACAATCTGAGGGTTTTGAAGGGGCGTGGGGTGGAGGTTGGGGGACCCAGGTGGTGGGTATTGGAGAGGGCACGGATTGCATGGAGCACTGGGTGTGGTGCAAAAACAATGAATACTGTTATGCTGAAAATAAATTTAAAAAATAAAAAAAAAGAAAGAAAAAAGACAAATATATTCATAACTTATGGCAAATATAAAAATAAATTCCAAATGTATCTGGGATCCAAATGTAAAAATTGAAACCATACATCTACTAGAAGAAAATATGGGTGAATTCCATTTTGAACTGGTTTTCTAACTATGACTCAAAATCCAGAGACAATTAAATAAAAGACTGATAATTTTTTACTGTAAACAAATTTTAAAAGTATGCATTCTAAAAAAGAAACAAAACAACACCATAAACAGAAGATAACTGAGAAACTGGGAAAATATCTTTGCAATATACATCACAGACAAAGGACTAATATACCTAATATATAAAGAATTCTTAAAAATTGAAGGATGGGGCACCTGGGTGGCTCAGTTGGTTAAGCAACTGCCTTCGGCTCAGGTCATGATCCCAGGGTCCTGGGATCCAGCCCCACATTGGGCTCCCTGCTCAGTGGGGAGCCTGCTTCTCCCTCTCCCTCTGCCTGCCCCTCTGCCTACTTGTGCTTGCTCTCTCTCTCTCTCTGTCAAATAAATAAATAAAATCTTAGAAAAAAAAATCAAAGGATAAAGGGACAAAAACCTGATAGAAAAATAAGGAAAAGATAAGAACAATTTATAAAAAATAAAAAGACAAAAAGGGGCTCTTAAACATATGAAAACTATGCAGACTCATTTATAATTACATAACTATAACTTAAAACAATTCTGAGATTGTCTCTCAGGCTGACAAAAGTTTAAAAACACATAATATAGTTACTGAGGTTGTGAGGAAAGGAGTCCTCTGTTACATATTGCTAATGGGAGTGCCAATTGGTATGACCCTTCTGGGAGCGATTTGGCAATTCCTAACAAAACTACACTTATTTTAGATAAAAAATCCTAATTTTGAGAATTTATTTTGAAGATACACCTCCAGCAACATGCAAATACATATGCATGATGTTTACTGCAGTATTTTTTTATTGTAAAATATTAGAAACATCATAAGGCCCATATAAGAGAGTGATTGAACTAACTATGGCATATCCACACTATGGATAATTATGTGGCTATAAAAATGAAATATCTCTATGAACTGATAGGGAGTGACTTCTATGATATGCTAGGTTTGTTTTGTTTTTTGTTTTTTGTTTTGCTTTGTTTGCTTTTTAAAAGATTTTTATTTATTTGTCAGAGAGAGAGAGAGGGCATGCACATAAGCAGGAGGAACAGCAGACAGAGGGAGAAGTCTCCCCCTTGAGCAAGGAGTCCGATGTGGGTCTCAATCCTAGGATCCTGGGATCATGACCAGAGCCTGCTTAGCCAACTGAGCCACCCAGGCATCCCTATGATGTACTGTTTAATGGAAAAAGTGAAGTGCAAAAGAGTATATGCAAGGAAGAAGGAGATATAAGAAGGTATGCATATATCTGCTCATCTTGCAAAAAAAAAAAAAATACAGGTTCGTTAAACCAAAAACTATGAGATTTATTATGCACAGAGGATAGGTAGGTACAGGATGGAAAGAATGGAAAAATGGGAAGGGAAGAAGGAATGAGGGAGGAAAGCATATATCTTATGTGGTTTTGACTCTTAGAATCATGGTAATGTTTCATATACCCAAACATAAATAATCAAAATCAAAAAGAAAGTGGGAGGAACTCAAAATGTAATATAAAATGAAGGGAATGAAAATGAAAATAACCTAAGTAAGTGGGAAAGATCATATTTTGACTATAAACTATAAGGTTAAAGATGAAGAGAACTATACACAATTATTATACTTCAGTTACTACTTTTTTTTCTCACAGGAATGTAGGTTCACTATTCTAAATCTACTTTATATGTATACCGGGATTGAGCAAATAAGTAAATATATTTGTGGAGAGTGAGAGCCAGTTGTCTCACTGCCAGAAAAAGAAGTAACAAATAAGAAAAGGGAAAGGCATGAATGAATCCATTGGTATTTGATTGGACTTAGAGGTATTAGTGCAAACCCATGGTATTAAATTATTTATACAGAGGAACTGTTATAGAAATATAGATGTGTACATGATTATACATGCATCTGTATCCTAGATCTGTCCAATGATAAGGTCTAAAAGCAATACACCCCAGTAGCAATGAGCATACCTAGCACCCAATGTTGGTTTCTAAATACCATTTTCCTATAAAAGAAACCAGAACTCCTTGGGAAAATGGTTGATTCTAAGTATGGGTCAGGAATAATACAAGATGAGGCTGGAATATCTTGTGCTGCTAGAAAGTAAGGACATGCTAAAAAAGATAGGGCTAGCCACTGGATGGATATGGGAATCATCCTGAAAGAGCTTCGGTGGCCAAATTTACGACAACTGGAGTAACAAAATAAGAATAATAATGTGACTTATAAATTACAGATTAAAACAAGATCTTTGAGCCCATACTGATATAAATAAATAAGCAAGTGGAAGAGAAGAGATGGCTTTTTCTTACAGGTGAATTCCAATAATAAATAGAAAAGAAATGATAGAAATAGAAAATTACCTTCATATAATCATTTCAAGCAAGATTCATCAATTAAAGCTGAAATTAGTGAGGAAAAGTATGACATGAAACAGAATATTTGCATAGTTTCATAGTGTTTTACCATAAGATACTTATAAATTACAAGGGGAAAAATAGTAACCTTACATGGAGAAATCTGGAACACATCAACTTTACAAAATCACCATCATAGGGCATTATCAACATCATGTACCTCTTGATCTTATGAGCTGGGAAGGGCAAATATCACTTCTGTGTTATTCTTGCCAAAAATGTGTTGAATCAATAGAAAGCATAACACAATTGAAGGATATTCCAGAAACAAAACAAACTAGCCAGTTCAAAAGTTGCCTAAGCCATAGAAGACATGACTGAAGAACTGCTATAGATTGGAAGAGACTGAGGAGTAATACCAACAGATGCAACATGGGATCTGGGTTTAGATTCTGGACCAAAAAGAGGACATAAGTAGGACAACTGGCAAAATTGAAATAAGGTCTATAAATCATTTGTTAATTTCCTGATAATTACATTATTGTCATATAACATGTTAACATTTGTGGAAGCTGAATGAAGTCTATATTAGAACTCTCTGTACCATTTTTGAAACTGTTTTGTAAGTCTAAAATTAGTTCACAATAAAAAGTTTGAAAAGTGTAGTGAATTTCCAGGCATTTGAGTTCAAGCAAGGGATAATCACTCAATAGGAGGTCATAGAAGAGATTCAAGCCTATATATGGGAAGTTCCACTACATAGCCTCCTAAGGTCTCCTTAAACCAGGAGGTGTTTTTGAGAATGTTAACAAAATTCTTAGCTTAAAGGGTGAATTATAAAATTCCACACAAATTTTGATCTGGTGGTAATCCCCTTGAATTTGTAGAAAGTCAAAAATTAAACAGCTCAGTTTTACTTCATTTCAGCAAATGATATATGCTGTGAGGTTATGAAATATTTGAAGTAGTTTGCAATGAAACCCCCTACCTTCAACTATCAAGACTTTAAGTACTTGAGAACGAATTTACATTCACGGATGAGTTTTCAGCTATACTCCAAACAGCCATTCTAAACTGTACCAGATAAGCTCAAAAAGTGCTTGAACAATTTAAAGCAGATGGGAATTATACTGTTATACAAAGACAAGCAGATTCCAAGAGAATATATGCAATTTGATCCTGTTTTTGTCAAAAATAAGAATACATGCATGGGAAAGAGCCTGAAGTTTTATATGATAAGCGTAAATAGTGGTTAACTTTTGGTAGTTGAATTGGGTGTTCTCTCTTTGCTTAATAGCAATTCCTAAATTTTCTACAATAATTATATTATTTTATAATCACAAGACAATAAAAGATATAAGTGTTTATTAAAAAAGTGGGGCGCCTGGGTGGCTCAGTGGGTTAAAGGCACTGCCTTCAGCTCAGGTCATGATTCCAGGGTCCTGGTATCGAGTCCCGCATTGGGCTCCCTGCTTGGCGGGGAGCCTGCTTTCCCCCCTCTCTTTCTGCCTGCCTTTCTGCCCACTTGTGATCTCAGTCTGTCAAATAAATAAATAAAATCTTAAAAAAAAAAGCAGCGTAACAGTGAGTAATGAACTGACTGCTGTAACACATGGATGTAGCTAAATATAAGATAGTATACTCTGACAGTCATTTGTGTTAGAATGACTGCCCTCAGGCTACAAATAGAAGGTAGTAAGTGAATTTTTCCCCCATGATCACTTCAGTTAAAAATGTCAAAAGGAGAACAGGTTTAAGCATTTGCAGTTATTAAGTTAACAATGTCACAGAAAACCACTAATATTTTATGCCTGATTTAACTTTTAATAGTCTATTTTTTTTTTTTAATGAAAAGAAAAGAGGCACTGTTTTTAGGTCAGATAAGAGATATGTGTACAGGTATCCCCCTCACTCATCCAGGTATCACTTTCTGTGGTTTCAGTTACCCACAGTCAGTCATGGTCCAGAAGCAGGTAATCCTCCAGAGAGATTATCAGAAAGTCAGTAGTAGCCTAATGCTGCATCACACTGCCAAATCACTCACCTCACTTCCTCTCATCGTGTAACATTTTATCATCTCACATCATCACAAGCAGAGGGAGTACAGTACAGTAAGATATTTTAAATTTGAGAGAGTGACAACTTTCACGTAACTTTTGTTACAGTATATTATTGTAGTTGTAGTTATTATTAATCTTTTACTGTGCCTAATTTATAAATTAGACTGTATCTAAATATGTTTGTATGGGGAAAAAATGGTATATGTAGGGTTTTCTGTGCTAGCTGCAGTTTCAGGCATCCACTAGGGATCTTGGAATATATCCCCCACAGATAAGGGAAGACTACTATATTGGAGTATTTTCTTCTAGTTTTATTTTACTTTATGAGGCATATATTAAATGGAAGGAATTAACTTTGCCCTGACCTTTAAACTAGCATTTATCTCCCAGGGATGAGATGCTAATGCAGTACTTCTTAAATTTTAATGTGCATTTGAACCAGCTAGGGATTTTGACTCTATAGGTCTGGGATGGGACTTGTTATTTTCATCAGAGACAGCTAGGGGTTAGTCAGAAATGCAGAATCCTGGAGCCCACCTCAGAATTACTCAGTCACAATCTACCTTTTAACAAGCTCTCCATTTGACTTATTTGTACAGTAAAATTTGGGAAGCTCTAACTTAAAGAACCCAAATAATCTAGTTTGACTTGGTTTCTGGAGTATTTTTAATGAAAATTATTTAAAGAAATAATACTTAAAAGTTATAGAAGCCAATGCTGCTGTTTCACTCTGTTAGCAAACCCAACTTTGCTTTGTAAAACTATTTTTAGATAGTTAAAATATTTTCCTTAAAATGAGAATAAAATTTCTTTGATGCTCAGGTGACTTTAAAGTTAGTTCTTGTTTGTTTATTCATCCTTACGCTAAGTGGTTTGTGTAGCTGATTGAAATGTAATCACTTCCCCCTGGTTTGGTCTCTCCTTTGAGGATTGTTTCAGACTCTGTTTTTCTATATTCTACTGGCACAATGGAGGATCTTTCAATTTTCAGATGCTTTGATGGGATTAGAAAAGGATTAAGAGGCATGGTTACAGCATATCTTTGTTTCTGATTTATCATATTAAATGAGTTTCTAGAGCTTTAAGACAACACATTAAAAGAAAAGAAAATGGAATTCATTGATGGGCTTTGCATTAGAAGAGAAATTAGAGTGGTCACCCACAAGCCACCAAATTATTTTATAAGTCCAATTTTCTTTATTCATAGATGACAAAATTTTTAGGTTCTGGAAAATCATTATTTCACTTGAGGAACAGTCACACCACAGCTACCAAATTAAAACTTTGTAACTGAAGAGCTCTGACATTTCTATTTTTTATGAATATTTTAACAGTGAACTTCTTAGGATCCTACCTACTAGGGATCCAAAAAGAAGTAATTGTGTGGTTAAGTTTAACACTAAATTTCAGTCTTACAAGCATTTGCAACTCCGATAAATTTTACTGGATCACATTTAAACCTACTGAAGCCATTCTTTTATCATCTTCTTTACACCTTAACCTTGATCTGATGTTTTCACTTCTTCTAGGATTTCCAACAAATACACTGAGAATTTTTCTACTAACATAAACTCTAAACAACATGTATTGTCAAAATAAGGCTCCCTGAATATATTTTAAATCAAGCCTGCTTTTTTTAATCCTAAGAACAAAGAATACACACTATATATTGTAGAGCAATTAAATATGAACTGATAGATGGAGCCTAAATATTTGAAAGTACAACTGTAACAATCAGAAGAGATAGTATTTTTATAAACTTACTACAGTGTCCACTGCAGTTTAATGTATCACTTTAAGATACGTAAGTTAACATTGGTTTCAGAGTGAAAAACGTATTTGGGAGAAAAGGATGAAATGAAAGTGCTTTCTAAGTCACCATCTACTCCCATGAAATATCTGGTGATGAAGAATAGGTTGCGGGTTAAAACCTATTGGTCATGGAGAAGTTTTCATAATCTTTTCCACCCTAAATGTATTTGGATTACGTGTTAACTTTCAAGTCAGAGGCAGTCTTGCTAAAGGCAGCTCATATCAATAACATCAGCCTATAATTTAAGGATTTCGTACTACTGTTTGAAAATTTATAATAGTATTTCATTTAATTTCAGTTAGTCTCTGAAAATATAAATTTATCTTTCCTGCATGTTCTCTATTTTATCACTAATCATTTTTTTTTCACAACCACCATTTTAGGTCAATTTCCCAAACTACTTGTTCTTCACAGATATTAAAATATTAATACTTATGCAAATCCTTGTAGTTGAAAGGTATTGATTGGATTTGGTCTGGATTGATCAAAACTTTGTGCCTTCTATATATCATTTCTTTCTTAATTTCTAGAGGCTTATGGGTAGCTTGTGTTTCATTGTGCTCATAGTACAGTATATTATGTATAAAGTGTCTGATCTTCTCATAAGTTTCTAGGATAGTTAATCAAACTCCAAACTATAATCAAGACTTTCAAACCAGGACTATAAGTAGTGATATTTTAGATGATAATTTCCAATGTTTTGACAAAATACATTAAAAAAATGAAGTTATTTAAAGTAATTTTGAGTGGGGGAAAAAGCAAGTCCCAGAAGATTAGGTACAGTGTGACACCATCTTTAGAAAGTTCAAAATAAGCAAAACTAAATAATATATTGTGTTAGAAATGTACTCACTTGTGATAAAACAATAAAACAAAAAGTATGAGCAAGATTAAGATAGCCGTAATTCCTAAGGGGTAAGCATGGGGATAGGACAGACAAGATAGCTGCAAATTATTGGGATGCACACACACATACACACACACACACACACACAAAACATTTTGTCATGAATATTACTAAACAATTTTTAAGTGCAAGAAAACCAGGAGGTTTAGATTATTCAGGAACAAATTGATGATGAAACTCTAGGGATTGTCCTCTAAACTGGTGCACCATTTTGGACGGAACTTGATCCTAGGACCCTAGGAACATGACCTGAGCCAAAGGCAGATAGTTAACTGACTGAGCCACCCAAGCACCCCTATCCAACTTACTTTTTAAATGGTGATATTAGAATAAGACTAGTAGCTTTAATTATCACGGAGAATAAAGGAAGTCTCAGAGGATTCTGCCCATATTCATATTTGGTGTTATGTGGCCATATTTTGATCAATGAATGCATTATTCCTTGCACATTTCTGGAATTGTGTTTTTGTTTTGACAGTGGGCTTTTATTTCCACTGAATCTTGTTAAAAAAAAAAAAAAGCCTCCTCTCCCTAGTAATCAGTAGTGTGGGAAGCAAGGGCAATTTTAATTACCAGATATGAGAGTTGGAGTAAAGAACAATCTCATACCAATATTACACTACAGTTTTAATAAAATAAGAAGTATCCCTCATTATTCTAGGCAGGCTGGAACCTAGGAGAAAACGGGATGAAATTAAGGTGCAAATTCTTTCAGTTTTATAAAACATAAAGCCATTCTTCTGTCCTCAAAGGGATAGAACATTTAGCAGAGCTTGCAGAGGCTCCCTTGGGTCTATTCTGGAATAGAAACACCGCCCCCCCTCCCTGAGTACTAGAGGGACTAGTTCTAGCAAGACTAATAGGCAAGCTGTCTGGTATAGTTGCAGCCGGACTACCTTCCTCACCACAAGCTGTATAAATATTTGCCTTTAGGTAAAAAAGAAAACCTCCCTTGTGCACTTGTGGAATAATACTTTTTGGGTGGGAGAGGGAAGAATAAAACTACTTAATTTGAAACAAGTTCTGAGAGTCTAGTCTGAATTTAGATTACTTAAGGTTAAATTAGAAAGCTCTAGCCTTCTCGAAGAACCTGTTTAGCTCTGCCAATCCCAAAACATACAGATTTTGAATGAAATGTATAATTAAAAAAATTTTAAAGTCCCTCAAAAGAACACCTTGAAATAAAATTTAATATTATGGAAATAAAGCAAGTGAAATTGACCTTGGACTGATTGAATGAAATAAACAGCTGATCATTTTTTTTCATTTCTATTATACTTGGTCTCACTTTTAATTTCACAGAAAGAACAACCTTTACTGTACCTGACGAGGGGTTCTTTCTGATTTACTCCTACACCATTCCCAGTCTGAAAGGTCTGGTTTCTGACTCTCCTCATGAGAAAGTCTTCTTTCTGGCCCTTCCAAAAAGGTGGTTTCTTCATAGTTAATAGAATCTCCTGTTTTTTCAGAAAACTGTGGATTAACGCCCTTTTCACTGTGGCAATCCTGCTTAACCTCTGTAATATCAGTATTCGTGCATTTGTTGATCCCTTTCAGTATGGAACTGTCCTGAGAGGGTGCGGTGCTGATTTCCACTTTTATGGCATTAAAGATATTATGAGTATCTCTCTGAGAGTCTTTTGTCATTTTGCATTCAGAATTCATGAGATTGTGACAGGATGCAGAATTTTCATCATCATCATAGTAATCTTCACGTGCTATTTTATAAATCCCATAACTCCGTTGGAATGATAGATTGAATTCAAAGCCTCTTCTCTTGGCTAAGTAAAAGCAAAAACAAATTTCCATGGTTAGGAAAATAGATATAAACAACAATTGGATATACATTGTGAATAAAAATAGGAAAATGCAAAATGATTAAGAATTTAAAAGCTGCCTTCATTTCCTGTCAATTATGCAAAAACAATTATACCTTATCAATTCAAGTTGTCTTATCACTCTGGACCTAACTTTTCTCACTTGTACAATGAGCTTAAAATACATACAATTCCAAGAACCCTGCAATCTTTAAAGCAGTCTGATAAACAAAAATTTAACCATAAATTTGAAAATTCTCACACATATTCATTTTAGTTTTAGCTTTTTCAATCTACCAATTTTCTGTGCATTTCTTTATTTGGGTATAAAAGATATTGTTTATAAATTTTATTTTGCTAGAAATTATTAAGAAGTTTGTATTATATAAGTTATTCAGCTGATAATATCACCAATAGATATGACTGTATTAAATATTTTGATGTACACCACTCCTGACATTTCTAGGTTTATAAATGCATACATTAAAAATTAGAAAGTATTGCAATACAGTTTTTAAACTTTTTTTTAAAATAACATATTCATTTTGATAAAATAAATTTGGAATGAATTGTAAAAAAATTGTGAATATATTTATACTTCTATGATCTAAACACTTTACAGTATGTCTCTAAACCTGACTAATTACAAGATGAATTCAGCAGGAATGCATAAAACTTTTTATGATTTAAGCCAAGCAAAATGTAATGCTACTATAATACTAATGTAGTACTACTAGGTGGTAGATATGGTACAAAGTCTTAGTAGAATTACAAGTGAGAATGAAAGAAAATGATACAGTTCTTATGTGTGAATGTCATTAAATACTGGATCATTTGTGTATTAAGAATGAAGTTAGGGGCGCCTGGGTGGCTCAGTGGGTTGGGCCACTGCCTTCGGCTCAGGTCATGATCTCAGGGTCCTGGGATCGAGTCCCGCATCGGGCTCTCTGCTCGGCGGGGGGCCTGCTTCCCTCTCTCTCTCTCTCTGCCTGCCTCTCTGTCTGCTTGTGATCTCTCTCTGTCAAATAAATAAATAAAATCTTAAAAAAAAAAAAAAGAATGAAGTTACAGCAAGGTGATAGACAAAATGCAATTTAATGTTTTGGTTTTCTTCTTTCAAAACATGGCTCATTTCAAAGTATTTTTCTCCTTGGACAGCTGTGTGTCATATACCAGACATTTAGTATCTATGGTGGAAAAATTTGTGAAAAGTTATAAAATTTCTATGGTAACAACAGATAGAATTTGATTCATTTTACAATATACCCTAGTGCCATTCACATACTGATTCTATTACTGAAATTTTCCCAGAACTGAAGATTTACAAAGCAATTCTGCTGACTGAAAATAGAATTTATAGATATCATTCATTATTTGAGCCAAAAGTTTCATTGTTTGAGCCAAAAAACAAACAAGAATTTCTGTCCAAAGAAAATGGAAAAGTAAAAACATATGTTAATATTTATACACTCTTAGGTAAAGTTCTATTTGCTTTTTCTAGTAATGTGGTCCAGTAAAATTAAATTGGGGTTTTTAACTTCAACAGTGTGAAAGCTGAAGGAACTAAAAGGATGTTTTAATTATTGATGGATTTCCTTTTTCTCTGAAAAAAGATACAAAGTGGCAAATTGTCAATTCAAGGACAGTAAGCAAACAAAAACTCATAAAATTTTATCATATAAGACAATAAAATTGATGTCTGTGACTATCTTATTAGCTGTGTATTATAATTATGAAATATGTAAAGCAAAAGTCAGTAATGTTTTTGAAGGAATGTGTCAACTGTCAATGCAGAATCTGCCTCCATGTCATGAAGTGCAAGAGGTAGGCTGAGGTAGCCTCTGAGAAGGAAGTGCAATTATGCTGGACACCAAGGAGAACTGGAGAACTCCAGGGCTCAGTTATGCACATCGGTCATGTGCAGCAACCCTAACACAGCAGCAACCCTAATAATAAAGGGCTTATTGATTCTATTTTACAGTTGAGAAAACTGAGGCTGATAGAGGAAACCAATACTTAAGATTACTTAACTGGTAAAGAGATTTGAATTTAAAAGTTAACTCATTCCAGAATTCAAGTTACTAACCTGTATGTGAAATTGCTTTACTGATAATTAGACCCATGAGAGAACTAAAAGTAAATTCTGACTGAGGTAACTAATGGAGATAATAGGTTATAACAATATAACAATTGACAATGTTTGACTAATAACTTACCAGAAACCTAAAGACCGTCAGAATACAGTCAGGTTCTTTTGAAGTCTATCACTATACTTACAAAAAAAAAAATAAATGTAATGTATTTGTTCTGAAAAGTTAAACCCTGGACAAAACATGAATCAACTCTAGTCTTTTGTTTTTAACCACATCTCGTAATTGCAATTTTAAACATAAGTAAATTATACCAGTTTATAAAAATAAATAGTTCTTCAGAGCAATATGTCACTTAGCAGATATTTTGATTTTATTTAAAATAAAAACAGTATCTGATTTTATAGAAAATATTTAATTGTTTAAAAAGAAAATGTCATCTTATGCAAACAAAGTGAGTGTGAAAGCCATATCCATCCCATATGTCTTCCACCTGAGACCTCTGTGTTAAAATCATTTTTTGAACACTTTTGTTTTGAGACCCTAGTAATACAGGTTAATGTTGGAAACAGGGGAGAATTATTAATCTGCAAATTATTTCCCATTACTAACATGCATTTTTAGGTTGCAGGTCTCCCCATTTCCATTCACTAAGGCTGAGATGTAGAATTATACTTACATCTGCAAAATGAACCTATGGCAAATATGAGTTAGGAAGCTTCCTTGTTTTTGGAGTTCCCTGACAAAGAATGTAAAAGGGGGATTCTTGGTTTGTTAAGGAGAAAAATCCTTAATGAGAACTGAAGCCATATTCCCAAAGAATCAAGGCACTTGGTCAGGCACTTGCCTACTTGAGGATGACCATTTTGGGGATTTTGAAGTCCTGTTCTCGTGTTGTCCTAGTAATAGGGAAATATATGATGGGTTCTCAGACAGTGAAAATACATCATTCTTGTTCTCAGAATTTCCCTACGGCAGAATCTGGGATCATAAAAGTGAATGGAGCCATTTAGCCATGACTCTTTTTATAAACCTACATATTTCAGGGAATTTCTTGCCTGAAATTTTAAATACAAATAAGAGTGATGATGATTTTAGAGGAAAAATATTATTTTGATCTTGAAAGCCATTATTTTAATTTCAAACATGAGATATTAATGTAATTATTGATTCTGCCAGCCTGCTGTAGGCCCTTCTATCTTGTGCAGTGTAGGTAGAATACTTCCTAGACCATTTGCAGCGATAGGTCTGTTGCATTGCTTTGTTTTCTGCTCCAATATAGGTGTCCTTTACTTCTTAAAAATGACTGTCCTACATTACTTCAGTAAAACTTTTTATTTTCTCTGACATTGGTCTTTCATTGCCTCTCTCTCAATCTTAAATACTATAAAACAATTCTGGCTCACTAATTCAGTGGCAAAATGTTAACATTTGATAGAATGTTAGAACTTGCAGGCTTGTAAATGATTTTTATATATGTTCTATGTGGCTCAAAAGGATTTATTATTAATTTTCTGTGTCACTGTTGCTTTAGACATTAATCTCTAGAAGCAGATAATTGTTATATAATTTCCATGGTCATTTTACTTTAAAGACATAGATGAATTTGGCCTCTATTAACAATAAAAGTTTATGGCATCCTTTAAACTAAGGAAATCTCCTGGTCATTTGAAAAATATCTAGCCATATTAAATTTTAAGTGTCTGACCAGTTCATGATTAATTGATGTTTATAAAATAACCCTGTTGTAGAATTGATTGCAGAATATATACTTTCATATTCTCCAGTTTCTGTACCTCTGAAATAGTCTGAGAGAAACTGTTTTTGTTTACCTTTTTTCCTCTGTTAAAGAGTAATATACTTGCTTATTCTGAGCAAAGGACAATTGATGAAACAGTTAATTCAGCATACACTAATGCATTTTTAGATATTAAATGGTAGAACATCCTGTCTTTTGTCTGGAATGACAAACTAATATCCTTTTTCTTCCTGGCAGAATCAAAATACAAAGGTCATTCTTCAACTTTTCCTGTCTCGGTATGGGAACAGTCACACTGTAGAGAGTGATAATTGACCCCACTCCCATTCTAGGTATACACTTTAGAATATAGTTTTTTGTTTTTATTGGTGGCTGTTTAATGTAACTAGGATGGCTATATTCAAACATGAACATAGATGGACAAATTCTGCCACCTTTCCCCTTCCTGCAACTGAGAGTTTTTTGTGTTTTCTGAAAGTAGAGGCATACACTTAAAATGTGTTTTCCTTTTTTGTTTTAAAGATTTTATTTTTAGGTAATCTCAAACACCATGTGGGGTTCAAATTCAAGACCCTGAGATCAACAGTCACATGCTTTACCAACTGAGCCAGCCAGGCACCCCTTAAAATTTGTTTTTGAACTGTTTTCAGGCACTCTACTTTGAAAATGTTCCAAAGCCCTGGAAGAATACAAAAAGGACAATAATAAAAATTCTGTCCCATTAAATAATAATGGGCTATAATGTAATGTGTTTTTGACTCTTCTAAGTGTTCATCTCTTTTCAGATGCAGGCTTCTTATATGTAGACTTGGGAAGGGAATTTATGTTATACTCTGGGCTAAGAACTAAGGCAGATATCTAAGCATCTAAGGGCCCTTTTGGCTTCATGCTGTGTTGAATAAACTGTCTATTCCTTTCTTCCCTAAAATAATTATTCAATGTACAGGCACTTCACAGAGTTGTTTTAAACCTGCCTCCTTTAAAACTTAACCCAACATTATAATTTCTTCCCTTTATTTACCATTTGAATTTGTCCTTGGATTCAACATTCTCTACTCGGACAACTTCTCAATAGACCACTTTTCTGTGTTTGACTATATGCTTATTGCCCCCAACCTCTGCACCGTCAAGAACTTACGTTTTTCCCCATCAGATGCCACTGTATATGCGTTCTGCTTACAGTTGATAATGCAGCCACAGGGCAAGTGGGTCCAGCGCTTGGACAAGACAAACACTGGGGTTACAGTGGTGGCCAGCAGGGTTAGTAGGAAGCTGAGTGTCTCGAAGGGAGGACTCTGAAACCCCACCACGTGCTGAACCATCATGTGGATCTGCAAAAGCAAAGAGCTTCAGACCTATCCCAGGATAAATTTTTCCACATTGTCAAGCCTTTCCCCCAAGCATGCTGCCTCATCCTCCTTCTCCAGACTCCCTGCCTGCCTGAGAGCCAAAAACTCTGTTTGGTGCTGGACCACTGGGATCCCTTGGGATGAGGTCTGATGATTTAGACCACAGGGTGATTTCCACTCCTGGGTGCCTGGTCTGTGCCCCCTGCCATGTCAGGTCTCTTTCAGGAAGAACAATTACAATGCTGGGGATACAGGAATACAGGCAGGCAAACTGGAAGTCTGTACCTGGTACTCCAGATGGCCTTTGTCACATCTCTGGACAGCTGCTTCACCACCTCCCCCCTTGTCACAGCAGGGCGCCGCCTTCCCAAGTCAAAACTGGTCTCCCTCCTCCCTCCTGAAAGCTTGAACAAAAAGCCTGTTTCCCCTCCACTCTTATCTTTCTTCTTCTGATCATGTCTCTCCAATCACTCTCCCTGCTGAGGATGGGCGGTGTCCTTATTCGGCAGAAATGGAGTGGAGAGAAAGGGATGACAGACGATTGGGGGGCAGGAGGAAGCCCCCTTACTACCTCCTTTCTTTTCTGAATATTCCCAGATACTGCTACAAGAGATGAGAACACCCTTTGGCCATGATAGATCTAGGAAAACTGTCTCCTGCGCCCAAAAGCGCTCCCTGCCCCCCCCTCCCCAATTTTGAAACGAGAAGCACTTAGGAGCAAAGGCTTCGCAGCCAACCAGCTTTACCCGTGAGCTGCCTTGCTCCAAGTGCGTCTCTAAAACCGAGCGAGACACAGTTGGAAGAGGACTTAACTGCGCGTTTCTTGGGGACTCTCCCAACCAGGGACGCTAGTCCCAACACACGCATTCACACTGTCTGGTACACACACCCGCACGCTTGAGCAACTGCACTTTTACCATCATGGGCAGCCAAAGGATGACTTTTGTCAGCGCTAGGATCAAAGAGAAGCGCTTCTGCGCTACGCTCACAGTGAAGCTTCTGGTGCCATAGAGAGTCCCCCGGTTCTCACGCCTGCAGGCTCCAACCACGGCGACAGCTTCGTGTCTCGGCCCCTGCCCGGGCCGTGCCCTCGCTGATGAACCCGGTCCAAACACGGTGTCGGAGCTCGGAGAGCGTCCCCCAGAACACCGAAGCGCAGGGCCGGGAGCATCATCTGGGGACAAGGAAAGCACTTTTCCCCCGCTTGGAGGGGTCCCAGGAGTGGAAGCTCCGCGGGAAATTTCCTGGTAGTTGGCGTGGAGTCTCGGCGGCTCCTCTGAACATAATAACTGGTAAGTGAGAGGGACCGAGAGGCCGGCGAGGAGTCCCAGGGCCGAAGTGTACACAACGAAGAGGAGCAGCACGTAGGAGCTGGAGCAGTCCGCCAGACAGCCCCACGGCGTGCGCACGAAGGCGCCCCAGCCGCAGAGCGGGAGCGCGGAGAGCAGGAGACTGGCTGCCCACACGGTCAGCACCACGCCGAGCACCTGGCCGGATTTTCTGGAGGCTGCCTGGCTCCCCACAGCCCTGTGCATCGAGTAAAAGTTGTAGGAGACTAGAAGAGTCGCCTTCAAGTTGCTTGAGAGCCCCTGGCATAGATACAGTAAGGCAGAGGTGGTACACAGAGACTGAAAGTAATCGGGGTCCTCGTTTGGCCACTGCAAGAACATGAAGATGGTCACCGACAGGACGCTCATGAGATCATCCCCAGACCAGGAAGCCACAAGCATGGACACAACGGTTCTGTTCTGCATTTTCAGCAGGGAAACTAGTGAATAAATGCTGCCTGCCAGGGCTGCAAGAGTCATTAAGCATGTCAGGCAAAAAAGATAGATATTCGAAGTTCTTGGCGGATTTAAAAGGTTCGTCGAATTATTTTCCTTCCACAGGCTAGAGTCATTTGTTGATAAGTTACTGGAAAATCCAGACATTGTCTTTGGTTAATATTTAATTTCCCTTTCAATGAGTCTGTAAATATTCTCAAAATAAAGCATGATTGTTAGTTGCAAATGAGATCTCATTCTCTCCCACCAAGTTTCCCTCTGGATGTTCCCACGTCAGTCCAGCAGAAAATGATCAGGCATGTCTCCTTTAGATCTGACTCAACCCATATTTAAAAATTGGGTTCCATTTACAGCATCAATAAGAAACTTTTCAACATTCCAGTTAAAAACAAACCAAAACTTCCTCCTGAAACCATTAAGTTTCTGGCATAAAAGCAAAAAGCTCCTCAGGTAGATTGAAAAACAATGATGTCTGGCTCCTTTTATGTCCTTCTTATAGAGCAAAGCAGCTTGTAGCTTGAGGTAATCAAACTCTATTCACTTTTTAAGAGCAGTAAAGCGATGCATTTGGTTCCAGAGCTGGATTCAAAGGCAGAGAGATTATCGGGTAGTTTTCAGCTTTGCGGGTTCAGAGAGAGAGAGAGAGACACAGGCAAAAAGGAAAGAGAGACACAGAAAGAGAGAAAGAGAGAGAGAGAGACTGAGCACAGCTCCCCGTCTAACCGCTGTGTTCTTCAATCAGCCTGTGATCCTCGGAGCTGCAGGAAGGAGGAGTCAACTCCAAGCAGGAGAGAAGCAGGAACAAAAGGGAGGGGAGTTTCAGTGTATGAGGAAAATGATGTACATTCTTCTCAGCCTGCCTCATGCAAAGCAAGAAACAATTTCCTTGCTAAGCCTTCCTTTGTGGTTTTGACATATAAAACTAGCCCAGATACTTGCTCAGACTTGATGTGAATGACAAATATCATCTTTGAGAGGTCTAAGCTACTCGACTAAGAGATTGCTTTTATTCTTATCTAGACCTCTCTGATTCATAATGCTTTAGAGGAAGAATAGTCTCAGTGCCAGTTTTAAAAGAATAGGATGTACCAGATTTGTTTTTTAAATATATATTGTACTTACTAAGTATGTCATAATGGTCTTCATTACACTAAACAAAATTTTGCAGGACTCTTTAAGCAGAGCCATACCAGCTTTAGGCACATAACTATTTCCTACCAGTGTCGTCCAGTAAGCAAGCTGCCTTTGGAATAAATAATGTTTTCCAGTTGTTAAAGTCAGATGACATTATGTAGGGTCTAAAAGGGAGATTATCCTACAAAAACATTTTTAACCAGAGTATTTGGGGTGCTGCGCATACAATAACTGAATCTCTGAACTTATTAAAAATTGTCAGTTTTGCAAGATGAGATACTTAGTAAAGAAATAACAGACAACCGTAGTTTTGTTACCAGAGTCAGGTATTTGAGCCTGATAACTGAAACGAGGCCACATCCAAAAATCAAAGGCACAGGCAAGGCTTAATTGGGGCTATGGCTTCAGCAGAAGGATGACACACCGCCAACGGAGAATAATTAATTATATCTCCCCAGTGTAGGAGAGGCCCTGCTCAGAGAAAATTCCCTCTCAAGTTCCCACCCGACCAATATACTAATGAGGGAAAGGAAACAAAAACAAAAACAAAAACAAAAATAAAAAAGCAAAAGCTAAGGGCCTCTTCCTGATTGGGTGGAGGGGACTCATCCTGATTGGTTGATATTGGCAGGAAGCAGCTCCTCGGTGCTTTTAGGAGCTCGGTCTTCAGTTTTAAAGCCAGCTTGTATATGGAGCCGCATCCCAGTTTTGCTCCGTAAAAGAAACAGCCTAACAGTAACAGCCAACAGAAAGCCCGCGAAGTGCATAATGTTTTTCATTTGGGGCTTGTTCCCATGGTCGCTAACTGTCTGATTTCTGGTCAGACATTTCCCAGGATGCTTTAGGGTAGCATTCCTCCTCAGCTCAGCCTCATGAGCAGAGGGTGCCTTTTCCCATACAGTGCTGGGGTCCAAAGGAAACAGGAAGGTAAAGAAGGAAGTTAATAAGGTAATCTAAGTGAATGGAATGGGTAATAGAACTCTGATCATTACTTTCATTTTACAGGTAACCGAAGCTACGTTTTAAACCTGACTCTGCTCGTGTGGAAAGTGATTGTATTAGTCAGTCATTGCCAGCCAGACCCATCAGTAAACACAGTAGGCACTTTGCTTATCTTGCCATGTTTTATTTCCCCTTTGCTCAACAAATGGAAACCCAACCCACCTGTTCGAGCTAGCTCAACACTCCAGTTCTCCCTACGGATAGTAATAGACCTTGCAGTGGAATGTGGTTTAGAAGAGTCTGGAGATAAATTCATGTTAAAATAAAGTTGCTTCAGAAAGCACAAAATGATAAACAGGACTTTATTTTTGAAATTATTCTCGAAGTTCTGTGGTATGCTCTTCTGTGTCTTTTCTGAGACCTTTTCTTTCCTCCTATAAGCAAAAATAATTCTTTTCAATATGGTATTTAATCCTGGATTTTCAGTTGAATTGGACAATAAATATGATACTCTTAAAATACAATGAATGGAAATTGATAATAGCTGTTAAAATACCATTTGAAGCCTGGAGATATTTTCCTCTATTATTACCATCAGTTTGGGGTTTTCCATTCAGTATAAATTTGGAAAAGAGACACCTAACCACTTTGTTGCCCTGGTCTCTAGGGTATAACAGGAGAGGCAAGAATATTAGCACATTTCCAAAGGTTGGTGGTGGAATTGCAGCCAGTAGGGAGTTAGGAAGGATTTCTGAATGTGAACTTCAGACCCTGTTATTGCTGGCTATGTAATCTCAGGCAAAAATTATTATACTTTCTCTTCTGTGTCTGTGTCTGTTTCCACATCTATAAAATAAGGGGGCTTGATGGGAGTATTTTTAGGCCCCTTCAAGTTGTAAAATTAGATACAGTTTCAAAATCAGATTAACTCTATCTTAATTTTCTTTTCTGCCTACTTCACAATAGTCAATATTGTCATAAAATGAAAGGGGGAAGCCTGTAAAACCTGGTGCTTAGATTTGCCGTGCTTTGTCTGCCCTACTATGATGGGAGGGAGGCCCTTACCAGTGTGAAGATGGTATAATCTTCAAGTAGCCTGGGATGTTGGGCCAACTGAAGGATCATGGCTGCCCTGGAGATCTGAGTGAGCGAATATAACCTTTGTATGAGTGAGAAGTAAGTTATTGTGTGTCAGTTGATTTGGGGAGCTGATTTTTACTGAGTGGTAACCTAGCTCATCCTAATATGGTTAGGTATACTGTTACCCCCCTATAGTAAGTGGTGGAACCAGATTTAAAAATCATAATCTGGCTCTGCATTCTGAATCACAACAGACATACATTTTCTAATTTTCCCCTCTTAGCACCTCATGCTTGGGGACACGTCCAATGGATGTTGATTATCATAGAGTTGTTCCTCAGAAGGAACGTTTGAAATGTTTCATTTTTCAAAATGTTAATTTATAAACAAACTTTTACCAAGCTTTATATTTTATAATACATATATATTATACATGCATATGTTATGCACCTATACATATAATACATATATATTATATATATGAGTTTCTTGGAAGTTGTAAGCCCTCCCCTTAGCCATAATCTCATTTTCTTTACAATATTCTCTTGAGCTTAAAAAAAAATTTCAAAGTCACTCAATACTTTCAAATAACCAGTATAAGTTTTGGTAGACCAGGAAGAAAGAGTTCTAAGAGGTTCCTTTGTACCTTAAAAAAATTTGCTCAGTTCCTGTGAGTGAGACTCCTTCCTCTGTCTCACTTACAATAAAGCCTTATATACTTAAATTACTTAGTAATGTAATTAATTTCTACTTCTAAATTACTTAATAATATAAATTTATATTGATTTACATAGAAATTATGATTATGCAAGATTAGCTGAAGTGAAGACTTACTTATTGTAGTCCCATTGCTGTTTTGGTTACTTTAAAACATATATAAACTAAATATAAAAAACATATAACATATGTTATATAAACTAAATATAGCATTACAATCTATAAAACAACCTCCGGAGAGATACATGGCAATAATTTCATTGGCTTTTTTGTTTATGAAGTCCTTGATGTAATTATACCTCTGCAAAGCACTGAAGACAATTCATTTATCTAAATGTCCACATTATTTATATCTGAAAATCCTGAAAGAGTTGAAAACAACATAACAAATTCTCATTGAATATGGCAGAGTAACATCCTTCATTCTATGGGGCTTTAGCAATAAACAAGTAACCACAGGACCAAATAGAAACATTTCATTTTGTTTCATGATAATTTTTAAAAGTATCATAAATAAAGTTAATGATGAAGGTATATTTATGTTTCTAGAAATATAATGTTATGCAGACAAAACATTTTAGAGGACTGGCCCAGCTTTAAGATCTTACTGACTTATCAAAATGTAAACAAAAGATCTCATAATGTATCCAATATATCTGCATATACATATATAATATTAAATAAAACCTAAATTTTATAAATATAATATATAAATTTATAATATATATTACTGTATGTATATGTATATAATTCTATTAAAAATGCATATTCTGCTTTAGCTGATGGTTTTCCAGAAAAGTAAGTAGCAATTTGGCATCATAGGAGAACCCAGATGCTGTGATTTATTTTCTTCTTTTTCAATGTCTCATCAGAAGCCTGCCATATTTAATATTATCTAAGAATTGTAAGTAAGGGCATAATTTAATGTGGCTTTAAGTTAGAGACTAACTTCATGAATCTAATCTTTAGAAACCTGCTCAATACACTGTCAACCCAGAAATGTCCCTTGATATTTGTGAGGGTTGTTTCAAAGGTCTCTCAAATGGAAAATTGCATGATTTTTTAAAACCTCTTCCCTGGATTAAAAAAAATTTGATAGTATGTATGTATGTATATTTGTTAATTTGTGTTAGTATATGAGTGATGAATGTTACTATATGTAATATGTTAATGTAGATTAGCTACACAAAGAAACAAGGTTTGTTGTTAAGGGTTGATGCTTACTCAGTGTTTACTCATTTTGGATGAGGACCTTGACTATGATAGTTATGTAAGGTCCAATAGCCATATAATAAAGATAATACCTGGAGGAGAGTTTTTATGTAAAACTGTGTGAAGTTGTCAAATGAATTGAGAATAACAACCCATTCTGTAGAATAAAAGTATAAATGCTGGGACATCTGGGTGCCTTGGTTGGTTAAACACTGGACTCTTGATTTTGGCTCAGGTCATAATCTCATGGGTTGTGAGAAGGAGTGGGGACGTTTGGGATCCTGTCCCAGCCCTGCCTTGGGCTCTGCACTCAGTGAGGAGTTTCTTGAAATTCCTTTCTTCTGCCCTTCCCCCACTCATTCACACTCAGTCTCTCTCTAATAAATAGATGAATCTTTAAAAATATATACAAATAACATTTGTCTACCCTAAACATAATGGCAACTATAAACTTCCACTCGTTCAACATCTATTTGATATCTAAAGGTCAGAGATGGGGCATCTGGGTGGCTCAATCGTTAAGCATCTGTCTTTGGCTCAGGTCGTGATCTCAGGATCCTGGGATCAAGCCCCACATTGGGCTCCCTGCTTGGCGGGGAGTCTGCTTCTCCTTCTGTGCTTGCGCGCTCTCTCTCTCTCTCTCTCTCTCAAATAAATAAATAAAATCTTTAAAAAAAATAAATTTCAGACAGTGTGCATTATGCCTTCTGCCCTTGTGAAGCTTATGATCCAGTCATTTTTCATACTATTTTCTTCCTTAAATTCCCCTCTGATTAACCTTTCAGTCCAAGAGATTCAATACAATTAATATTTAATGCTTAGGATTATAAGGTCCTCTGGTACAACAAATTGAATAAGCATTAAATTGGTAATGCAGGAGATAATACAGGGGGACTTTTGTACCTTATTTTCCCAAGGTCCATTTGAACTACAAGGTTTCAAGGAAATTATTTCAACATTTAATATCTCCAGGATAAAATAATGTCCTGAACTAAGTACTATCATTTAAGTGATATACAAAGGAATCTGATATTAATTTTTTATTTCTTTCACTAGGGACTTGATGAAAACTCATAAAAGTAACTATGAGGTTAGTTCTTGGTTCTGGTCTAGTTCAGATTTCTTTTCATCTTGAATTAGTCAATGTTATACTGATCCTCAATTATTATGTGACCACCCCTAACTCTCCCCACCACCATTATTCCTGTTTCACACCAATGTGTACTGGGACTTTGCTTCCCTAAGTAAAGCCTTTTTTAGTATTTTCAGATGAATTTTTCAGTCTCTACATCTATAAATGCTCAAGGTTTACTTTAAATACCTAAACTTCACTGGCCATGTTCTCAAAGACGGTTGATCTTTCTAGCCCTTTGTGAAAGGAATACCGCTCGTTTCCCTAGGGAATGGCTCTTATGAGCCTCAGTGTTGTGGCTTTACTTTCTCACCTGAACATTCTGCCCTATAGGAGTGTCATTGTCTTGCCTTGAGATGTTAACTGTGGCATGGAAATGGGTAATATGTTTTATCTCATATCTTTGGGCAGGAAGAGTATTTTCCTTTTTGAGCTTGTTGTAGGTTACTTCATAAGTAAAAAAATGACCTTAAAAGATTTCTTGGTTTATTTTAGTGGTTGGCAAACTATGGTCTGTCTTTATAAGTAAAGTTTTAAGGGAACATAGCAACACCCATTCATTGAAGTCTTTTAATGGTTACTTTTAAGCTACAACAACAAAGTTGAACCCTAAGTAGTTGTGTCAGACCTTATGCAATCCACAAAGCCAAAAATATGTATTATCTGACCCTTTACAGAAAATAATTTGTTGATTCATGGTTTACCTAGAAGAGGAGCATTTTGATGCAAAGTAATCTCAAATTGGTAAAATGTTTGGGTCATTGTGAGAGCACATCCATATCTTATGTATTCTAAGATATATAATATTATATTACATAATGAATTATACATTGTATTTATATGTAAATTATATGTAATTAGTAATAATATCAATAATAAGGGCTAACATTTATTTAATTCTTATAATCTTATAAGACATTCTTCAAATTTATATACATGTATTAATTAATTTCACAATTCTCTGATGTATTAGTTTTAGCCCTATTTTCCAGACAATGGAAATGAGGCATTGAGAATAAATAACCCACCTAAAATCACACTGCTGGTAAGCAAAGGGGTTAGGTTTTGAACCCAGGAAATCCAGAGACAGAACCCTGACTTATAGAGGCAGGACTGTATGTGCTTTATTTTCCTGCCCTATTCTCTAGATTTCCTGTCTGTGCAAACATCCTGGGAGCTTCAATAAATCAGAGGGATTGCTGGGGAAGAGAATGTCCTGAGGCAACACAGTTTTCTGAGGTCCTAACTCAGTAATAGAATGATGCAGATGGCTGCCTGTCGTTTCTTTTCATTTAGTATCCTCAAGCTCCAAGGGTTTTAAAGAAATTATCTCAGTAGCTCTTTCTTCCCTAAGGAGTAGTGAAGTTTTATCCAAACTCTACAGCTGAGAAGTTAGAGCACGCAAGCAAAATCATGTATTCAAGATGATACTATAATTTGGTGACTACGGTAAAATTTGACCTTCCTTCTTTTTCTTTTGTTATTTATTCACAAGGACAGAGCTATGTTTTGGATGTATTTGAAATGGAAAGTTTATTTATTTATGAAGAACATATAAAATCTTGAATGAAAGAGAGACATGGTATGGGTTTAGAAATAATAGTCCTAAAGAGGTGAAAAGTGATACTGATTCTCTGGTCACTGTGGTAGAGAAGCTGGAATCCAAAAACCTGGATGTGATTTCTAACTCTCATCAGGCTTGCTTTGAATCCTTCACCAAGCCACTTAATCTTGTCTGTGGCTCAGCTCCTCTATCTTCATAGACATGATAATAGCAGTTTCATGTGCACACATATATGGAATCTATACACATATGTAATCATACTTACTAAATCTTTTGTTTTTTTCATGGATCAAACCACCTTGGAGATCACGTCATATCAGCATTTCATTCTTATTACATAACTGTTTTGTATTTGATTATATGAGATATAATTAATTGGTTCCTTATTGAAGAGCATGTGGATTCTTTTTCTGATTGTTTTGCTCTAAAAGTAATATTGAATGAACATCCTTGTACATATATCAAAGCATCTTTTTATAGGTACATATATTAGGTAAATTCCTAACATTGGAATTTCTAGGCCAAAGTCACTTTAAATTTTGACAGATTTGACTATGTTCCTCCCAAGAAGTTACACCAATAAAGGTAGCATAAGCCCAAATATTATTAAGGCTGCCTGTTTTTCTCACATTCTCACCAGTACTGAGCATTATGAAAATTTTTATTTTTTTCGTCCATCTGCTAGGTTAAAAAATATGGATTTACAAGTGCCTGTTGTGTGTGAAGGAAATAAAAAGATTATATGTTCAGATATTTGTTCTGAATTTGTCAATTACATTTTGATCTTGTAGATGATTAGTTCTTATATTTTAAAAAGATTATTTTATTTAGGCTAATGAGCTTGGGAGAGCATTCATTAATGAGAAACAACTCAAAGAAAAAGAAGATGGCCTGGGTTGTATAGCGGCAAGTAAACAAAGGAACTACTGAGAAAGGTGGAGGTGGTCTTCTCTAGAAGAATGCCAGAACATGGTGGCCCTTTGTATTTAGCCATTTCCAGAACATAAAGGGTGGGAATCTCTCAACCATTACTATTTTCTTGGAGCAAAGGGCTCAAATGAAGTTCAACATTGTCGTGAACTCCCCTTTTTTTTTTCAAAATAAATTGAACAAAAACTTGTAGATTTTACTCTACTTGCAAGCTAGTAAGTTAGCTTGCTACAGTTTTGTGACAAAATACAGGGGATTCCTGGATCAGAAATAACTTTATTACAGCAAGAGCAGTAGAATATCAGTATTTTCTTGTGTCAGCCTCCCAAGCCCAACTTTCCACAGAGTAACACATAGAAGGCCAAATGACTACCTGTACATACAATAGAGATCGTGTTACAGGGGAGAAATGCTGAACTAGCTTAGGAAATACAAATAGTTTATCATGGTCAGTAAGTATGCCTGCCCTTTACTCTGGAGGGAGACACTATTTTTTCTTCCAAGGCTGTAAGCAAACCTGCCTCTTACTTTGGATACAAACGTCATTGAAAAGAGAATATAGAAAGGCAGTCAGTTCTCTGCTTATAAGACATGCGGAAACATGAGATATGCATGGTTAATTGTTTCCCAATAAGAACAGAACAAGTATACCCACTATTACCATTACTGTTGAACATACTTCTGGGGGTCCTAACCAATGTTATGAGGAAAGGAATACAAACAAGAGTTTGGAAGAGATGGAAGTTAAGAAAGAAAATTAGTATTATGTGCAAATGATACAGTCATAAACCTAGGAAACAAAAGAACTTACTGACGAATTATCACAACTAAAAAGGAAATTCATCTGTTGGGCAAAAGATCAATTTTTAAAAATCAATAGCAGCACTTACCAACTACAAAATGTAATAAAATACTTATTTTCATAATTTCAGCCCTTGAAGCACTAAAAATCATGAAATATCTGAAGAATTAATTTAACAATAAAACTCAAATCCTTCTTAGGAAAAACTTCAAAACTTTAACAGACGTCTGAAAAAGATGATTTAAATAAATGGAGATATATTCCATGATTCTGGCAAAAGTGACAGAGTATTAGAACAATAAAAATTCTTTCTAAATTTATCTGTACAATGCATTTCCAGTCACAATTCTAGGGAATTAAGGAAAAAAAAAACCCAAACTCAATAAACAACTTAAAATTTATTGGGAAGAGTAGAGGTCCGTAAATAGCCCAGTCAGTGTTATAAAAGAGAGATAACATATACATTGAAGTCATTACTCTAAAGGTTGTGTGATGTTAGTATAGGAACACATGAACTACCAATGCAGGAAAACAGGGAGTTCAGAGATGGGTCTGTGCATATCTGACAACATATATGACAAACAGGTCCCCATGAAGGATGACCTACAGAGTAGATGATGGCTTACTTTGTGGAGAAAAATAAAAAATGGATCCTAACAATGTACCACATTTAAAGGTGATTTGGAATAAATGAAAGGGTTAAATGTAAAAGACAAACTATTAAGATCGTTTGTAATCCAGAGCAATGAAGGTCTTACTAATTAAAATTGAACACATACAAATCAAAAGGGGAAAAGTTCGATGAAGCTTTTTACATTAAAATTAAGAATTAAATGTTTTTGCTAAAGAAAAACAGAAACAAATATCATGGATAAGATTTGTAGAGAAATTATAAAGGAAAGAATATTTTATAATTGCTAAAACCAAAGAAAACAAAAGATTATTAATATCTATTAGAAGTAGTAGCTTTATGTGTAACTGGCTAATTTCATGTAGCATAATGTCCTTAAGATTCATTGATAATGTCACATATTGGTGAATTTTCTTCTTTTTTGAGGCTGAATTAATATCCCCTTATATGTATAGATCACATTTTTTAAAAAAGATTTTATTTACCTATGTGAGAGAGAGAGAAAGAGAGAGCAGGAGTGGTGGGGTAGGGGGTGGGAGAGAGGCAGAGGGAGAAGCAGACACCTTCCTGAGCCAGGAGCCAGTTGCAGAGCTCATCCCAGGACCCAGACATCTTGACCTAATCCAAAGTCAGACGCTTAACTGACTGAACCATCCAGGTGCCCTAGATCATGTTTTGTTTATTCATCTACAAAGGCACATTTAGGTTGTTTCTACATCTTGGCTGTCGTGAATGTCGCTTCAATGAATATGGAAGTGCAGATATCTCTTCGAAATGGCTAACAGTACTGTACTGTAAAAGACACATTGCATCCCTAAGGAGTACGGGAAATGGGATTGGGGTATAGAAATAAAAGACAAAAAGAAAAAGAATTTATTTCATTTGGGTTTTCAAATATATTTTCATGAGTCGAGCAAATCATTCTCCAATGATTTTTATGATTTTCACATATCTTGGCTATTTGTCTCCTAAATTTCATTTTTAATATTTTTTTGTTTTGGCACTTTACTTTCTTGATTAGATTGTAGTAGGTAATCTATTTTATTGCTTTATTTAAACCACCAGCTTCTGAATTTATTTACTAACTCATTGTCTTCTTTTAATCAGTAAATTTTAAAAAATCACTTTATTTTTATTTTTTAACTTCTTGAATTGAATAGTTAGTTAATGCTATTTGTTTTTGCTTAGCAATGTGAATGCTTACATTATACATTTGTGGGGCACCTGGGTGGCTCAGTGGGTTAAGCCTCTGCCTTCAGCTCAGGTCATGATCTCAGGGTCCTAGGATCAAGCCCTACATTGGGCTCTCTGCTCAGCAGGGAGCCTACTTTCCCCGCCCCCACCCCCCGCCTGCCTCTCTGCCTACTTGTGATCTCTCTCTGTCAAACAATAAATAAAATCTTAAAAAAAATTTTTTTAAATGAAAGTTTTACATTTGTAAAGTTATTTTTTAAAATCTATACTTTGTTATAGCTAAATCTCATAGGTTCTGATTTGGAGTGAGAACAGAAGTATTAGTCTGTATGTACTGAAACCAGATGGTATTTTCCAATTGTGAATATTTTGCTGTCTATGGAAGAGTAATTCTGGAGTAAAGTAGCATCTTCTCTTTTGAGCTCAATAAAAGTCTTGTTTCTTCATTTCCAAACCTCCTGGATATGTTTATTTCATTGAATGACCACCAAATTAAACTCTTATTCTAATTTCAATGAAGAGTCCTACTAATCACATAGGATTTATCTGCTGCTTGAAAATGAATGCTTTCTGTTTTGGGTTTGATTGTTTTCTTGGGCTTTGCCCTGGCTGTGGTGAATACTAGAGTCTTCTTCAATGCCTCCTCATAGAATGGGTAGCAGATTTAGATAGAATGAGCAACACAGGAAAGGAGATGAAGGAAAATGTAGGGATTCATATTACTTTCATCATCACCATTTTGAAAATTATATGATATTTGGGCTGTTTTTCATTTAGATCCAAAATTATATGAAGGAGTTTTCATTTTTAATTTCCAGAAGGGAGGATATTAAAAATATTTTCTACATACTTCTAGTATGAGAGAAAATGACCCACATTATTTATTAATTTTGGAATGAATTTAAGTTTTCTTCATTGTATAATATTTAGTTCATTTTTATGAAAGACTCATGGGCACTTAAAAAGAAGATGTATTCTCTGTTTTAAGATATAGCACTTCATAGACTTTTGTATAACTCTGTTCTGGACTATAGTATTAAAAGATAAATTGAGGCATAATAAAATATATTAAAGTTTTAAAAGTTTTATTGTAGCAAAACTTGGTTTGAGTTGGGCAGCCCCAAACCAAAGTGGTTAGGAGTGCTTCACTGAGAGGAGCTAGAGTAGTTACTTACATGGAAAAGGTGTGGACACAAAGAAAGGAAATGATCCATTGACTGTAGCTTAAAGCCTGATTGGCTCTTCATAATTGGTTGCCCTTAGGTTTCCATTTCCAAGCCTGGAGGCATTTACAGGTTTAGATTTTGGTTTGCTTATGTAGACTGTGAGGGCTTTAGAGCCACCTCCATCTAATGGCCTCCTTATTTAATTAATTTAACAATGGAAACATGTGTTTGCCTTGTCCTCTTCCCACCACCTTCAGTAAAATATTTACTGATTTGGACACCTTCACTAAAGATGGAGGCTTATTCTCTATTTTTCATTCTCCTTTTTCAGGGGAGGGGTGGTTAGTTTCATAGAGGTATGTTGAGTAGAAAAAACTTTTCACTATTATCTTTGATTAGAAAGTCTCCCAATAAATACTTTAAAGTAAAATTTGAAAATAATAATGATAATGAAGACCAAGTTAAATATGTAGAACTCAAGAATTCATTTGCTTCGAGAGAAAGCAGAGAGCCTATGTTGCACTCATGTTCGATAGTAAAAATTCCTTAGAATACTTCATAGGACTCCTCCAATTCTCTCTTTGTACTAAAATTTTATTGTCTTAAAGATTCTGATTCCTAGAATCTCCTTAGAGGACTGTTAGAGTGAAGTTGATGTCTTATTTATTTATTTTTATAGAGTTTGGTTATAATGGGATTTGACCAATTTAAAAAACCAACATTTTCATTTAAAAATACTTATAATGTAAATATTATAATCAAGTTTCTTAAATAAAGCCAATGAATGCTCTCAGTTGGTAAGAGAACTGATGCATCTTAAGTATAAAAATGGATTTTAGTGACACCTGAGTGTCTCATGCCTTCCAATCAGGTCATGATCCCCAGGACCTGGGATTAAGTCCCAGATCAGGATCCTTGCTCAGCAAGTCTCCTTGCTGAGCAGGGAGCTTGCCAGCTGCTCCCCCTGCTTGTGCACTTTCTCCCCCACCCCCCCCACAAATAAATAAAATCTTAAAAATAAATAAAAATGGATTTTCATATATATTGGTAATGGATAAACAGTTATCTAAATAATAATTATGAGAGAGAAAAAAAACCCTGCATGAAGATTTTCTCTTCTTTCAAAATCACCTTCTAGGAAGACTTTAGATTGTATTGTGTCACACACAGAACAAGCACTGAGTATTTGTTTTATTGAGTTGAACTGAACTGCTTTTGTAAACAAATAAACAATGGTGAAGAATCAAGATGAAGTTAGACTCATAGCACCCTATCATTTTAGGGCAGGTTCTCAACCTCTGAAAAAAATTTGGGTGTCCTGAATATGACTTAAAGTTAAAGTTAAGAGGAGCCTTTAAAATATTCCAAATAAGAGGCTCTTAAAGAAATTGGGTACAGAAAAGTTTGAGAAAGAAGCATTTTTAGGGTTTTGATGGTAAAAGTGATAATATCTTGCATTTATTGAGTGGATATTACATGCTGGGGTCTCTTCCAAATGCTTTACATTAGCCATAACTGCACATTTTATGGGGTTTTCATATGGAAGTGAGATTAGATTTATTCTTTAATTCTCCATCTGAAGAAATTAGGACCACACTATGGAAATTTGAGAGAGGCAGATTTAAAGTGAATATATGCTTTTTAAAAGGAACCCACCAGAACTCTTTGCAATTGAAATGAAGATCTCCCAAAGTAGTGAGATTCCCTGTCATGGGAAGTGTCCAAAGGGCACACAGGTTCTCTTGCTGGCCTGGGACATTTTAGAGATAATTCACAATTCCAGTTGAAGGTTAGACTGAGTGACATAGAAAGCCTATTCCAATTCTGAAAATCTGTGATTCCAGGATCCATTTCTTCCGATCTCTTTAAGGCAAGTAATGCATTTTTAGAAATAAAAATACAAGCTTTTTATATTAAATGTTGAAATTAGAGCAAATTTAAACTTCTCTTAGATTTTGGGACACAGTAAAATAGTAAATTGCAGGCTAGTTAGTATTTGATGAATAAAACCAGTAAAACACACTTGTCTCTAAAACATAGTCCTAGAAGAGAGTTTTACTCTACTTTTAACATAGCCAATAACCAATATACAACTCCTGTTAGTTTATTGAAAAGACAGCAAGCATGCTATGAGACTATAAAATATTCTTTTTATAGTTCTACTTATCAACAATTAAATACATGCAATATATAAATCTAGCTCTTTAGATTTTCTCTCTCGCTTTCCCTCCCTCCTCTCAGTCTCTTTCTGTCTCTCTCTTCTTGTTTCTCATGTTATTCTTCCAAACACAGAATTTCCTTTTGGGAACTTGTAGAAACAGAAATGGCATAAAGGCAAAATATGATTAGAATTTTTGGTTTTCTCAGAAGGATTACAGAAATGGACTCATCTTTTATTACACTCTAGCATCCTTAAATGATGATGTGTCTTAGTACTTTTCTCTACATTACTTTTAGTATTTTTTACTTGTAAAGTGATTTACAGTTTACTAAGCAATTTCACCTACATTGTGATCATCTTTACTCCCACTACAGTATAGCTGATTTAACAAATATTTACCAGCGATCATTATCTTTTGCCTTTTGCATGTGTACACTTTTCACTTTACTTTTCAAACTTTTCAGTGTGTACAAGAAATTACTATGGCATATAATTTCTCTCATGGATTTTTTTCTTTTTCTGGTCAAGAACAATCTCTTTTTCTTTCCTTTTTTTTTTTTTTTTTAGATTTTATTTATTTATTATTTGAGAGAGAGACAGTGAGAGAGAGCATGAGCGAGGAGAAGGTGAGAGGGAGAAGCAGACTCCCGTGGAGTTGGGAGCCTGATGTGGGACCCGATCCCAGGACTCCGGGATCATGACCTGAGCTGAAGGTAGTCGCTTAACTGAATGAGCCACCCAGGCGCCCCAAGAACAATATCTTTTTCGGGAAGCTTTTGATTCTCTGCATGTTAGTCACCATCCTGAATTTCACTTTCAGAGAACATTTTAAATAAAGAACAATGTTTCTGTGATTACAAATCAATTTCAACAAAATTTGTAGAGTTTGAGATGCTGTGTGTTCAGCTAGATTTACACAATAGCTCAATGTCTCACTCTTACACAAAAGACTTGTCATGCACAAATTGGGCAAAACTATTGATAAATTAATACATGGCATGAACCTTTTGGATGCTTAGAAGTACTCAACATGATGAATGTTGCGTTGGGAATGACATGCCCAGCTCTGTGTCAAAGAAAGAACTGACTTTCAGTTGCTGGGAACTGCTTTCATGTTTGGAGTGGTTATCTGAAGTTGATGTTGACAGGAACATGATATTTTATGGGGCTTTAGAGATCTTGATAACATGGAAAATATTCCTTGTGAAGTTAGCAGAATAAAGAATGGGTTTCTTCCTTAACTCTGTGGTTCTAAGGCTCTGCATTTTATGGCCCCAGTAGTAGCTGGGTTGTGAGTAATTTTGAAGGAGACTCTGGAGGTTTGTCTGTACTTTGGAGGTATGGCTTGAGTGCTTTAGAATTTAATGAAGTGTTTCTCTGAAGCTATCGAGATCCCTAGTATGGTGAACTTTTTTGGCAACCAAGATTTCATTTAAGAATAATCAGAGATAGCACATTGGGGACATAATAGGTTTTGTGGTAAAAATCTCAAATAACTGATGTCTTTCTGCAAAGAGTTTGATTGATTGCCTAGAGGCACTGAGACTTTGTAATCCAAGTAAACAGATAAATCAATTTCTACCATTTAAACCTGAGTTTGACACAAATCCCTAGATGTGCTATGTGCAATTAGCATCTAAGCATAAAAGTCATAGAATTATGACTCATTCTTCTTACCTATCCAGAGTTAGTGGTTGAATTGTTTTTCTGTAAGTCTAGAGAGCAACTATAACCCAGATGATGGGTGCAGCCTTTTAAGTTTTACCAATAAATTGTTCAAGAACTAAATTGATATCATGATATTTTCAAGCTAGTTTTTATAAAGACTCTTTAGAGACTGTTAGGATTTTCATAGCATTTTGCTATTACAGAGTTGTGGTGGGTGACTCAAAGTTAAAAATAAATTTGGTCTAGTGCATTAGCTCTATTTCTTGGAAATTATATTAAACTGGGTGTCAGTCCATATCATTATAAATAAAAGCCTAAAACACAGAATGAATGGATTTTAAGAGTAGACAGTATTATTATACCCAGAAAAGAGGTGTAGGATCTCTGCAGTAGCCTCATGAATTAAAAAGAAAGTATTTTATTTTTCCTTGGAAGAGCTTAAATTCTCAATCTGCTGTTACAATGAAAGAACTATAGAGCTGCAGAGGACCTTTAGGATCATTAGTCAATGCCTTATTTTGGAGAGTTGGAAACTGAGGCTCAGAGAGGCAAGTGACTCATTCAAGGTAGAAGCTAGCTAATGGTAGAGCTGGCCCTGATTCTAAGTCCATCAAGAATTAAATAATGCTTTAATTTCTTTGAGAGCATTTTTAAGATTATGAAATCTCCTAGTTCTTCTGCTAGGCTGGTGGAAACTACTTCAGAAATGACTTTCTGGTGCTCTAAGTCTTTTTTTTTTCTTCCACTCCTAGTGTCTGTCCAACTTCATTTCCCTTCGTCTACTCCTCCAAACATCTCTAATAGATTTTCCTGCAGGCCCAGACCCACTTGATTTTCTGGCTAGATCTGAATGAGTTAAGATGTGTAATGTAGTCAGTTCTATTAATCTTCTGCCTCCAGCTAGGGACACTTTGGCTTAAACCGCCATCTCAGAACTGCTTATTGTTCTTAGAAGATATCATTTGACATCTTATTTTCTATTTGGAGTAAAAATCAATGAATGGAATGGATAATCTATCATTGGTTTACTTATTCAACAATATTTATTGAGCAATTATTGTGGGCCAGACATTGTGCTAGGAAGTGGGGATACAGAAATGAATAATCCATGATGCATGCCTTCAGGGACTTGGCAGTCTAGTTACAGGGGTTATAATGTTGTATGTGTCTCCTGGAGGCCCAGGTGAGACTCAACTGATACAAATTACCTCTTTCCTACCAGGGAGCCCTTGAATGCATCATGGTTCACACCAAATATTCTGTACCAATTTTTAAAATTTTATTTAACAAATACACAGCACCATGTGCCAGGCACTATTTCAATAACTTTACAATTGGTAATTCATTCAATCTTCAGTTAATCCTAAGAGGTAGGTTCTATGGTTATTCCCACTTAAAGATGAGGAAACAGGCACAGAAAAGTAAATTGCCTAAAGCCACAAAGCTAGTAAATGGTGAAATTAGGATTTGAACCCAGGTAGTCTGTGTGCTTAACCACCATATTAAGGGTGTAGATTAAAAGAAGAGGGAGCACCGATGAATTCCATTTTTTGTAATAAAAAAGGGAGGAGAACAGAAGGACCTGAGAGCTTCTGGAAATAAGTTTAAGAAAAGATTCAGAAAATGAAAAGGATGCTATGAGAACTTTTGAAGATTTGATGTGCTGGTCTGTTTGCCTACAGTACACTGTAGAAAAGCTAGTTAGGTAAAGTTCTGGTGTACTTATTTTGAGATCCAACAGAAAACAGTTAGCCTGGGAAAATGGCATCAGATTTTCGTTTAAACTTTCCCCCTTTCCCTGGTGAGTATCAGCACTATCCACTCAGCCTCCCCAAGCACAACCAAGAGTCTAACATTATTGGGACTCATTGAAGTCACCTGTGGGAAACTTTTAAAAAATCCTGATATGTGGGCCAGTCTGGCCCAATTAAACCAAAATCTCTGGGGTGGGAATTTTCTTTTTCTAAGTTTCCCAGGCAATTCCAATGTGCAGCTATGTTTGGGAACCAATAGCTTCAAGTGCTTTTCAAACTTTAGCATGCATTGGAATCCCCTAGAAGGCTTATTAAACATGGATTGCTGGGCCCCATATCCAGAGCTTCTCCTTTAGAAGGTCTGAAGTGAGGTCAGAGAATTTACGTTTCTACAAAGATCCTAGGAGATGCTTATGCTTCCATTCCAGGTACCCTTCTTTAAGAACAACTGGCCTAACCACTTCTCTTACTCCATAACTCCCTTTCTGATCACTCACAAAGTCTTTTAAATTCTACCTTCTAAATAACCCAGCTTTCCTCTCCATTCATTTGTCTCTGGCCTAATTCTCCCCTCTTAAAATAGCTTTCTTCCTGGGTTCCTGTTTTCAATCTTACCCATTCAAATTAATTTCCTCATTGCTGCCAGAATAATCTTTCTAAAAGTATGTGTATTATGTGACCATGACTCCACAGGTTTGAATTGTTTGAAACGTGAAATCCAATGACTCTTTTATAGCCCACTGTATTTCTATCAGTTATTCCATATTCTAGCCAACTTTCTTGGTTCTTTCCTGACCTCCAGGAAAAACTTAGCACCTCTTTTCCATCTTGTACAGTATTGTATCTGTACTTCTGTCATAGTATTCATATGTCATACAGTGATTATTTAGACAGAAGTCTTCCCTTCTTCACTGGGTAATAAGTGGGGACAGTATTGTGTGTTATTCATCATTGTATATCAAGGATTTTTAAATTATGTTATGTTAGTCTCACCATACAGTACATCATTAGGTTTTTGTTTTTTGTTTAGTTTGAAGCACTTTTATTTTTAAAAATTATTTTTATTAACATTTAATATATTATTTGCCCTACAGGTAAGGTCTGTGAATCATCAGGCTTACACATTTCACAGCACTCACCATAGCCCAAACACTTCCCAGTGTCCATAACCCAACCACCCTATCCCTAAACCCCAGCCCCCAGCAACCCTCAGTTTGTTTTGTGAGATTAAGAGTCTCTTATGGTTTGTCTCCTTCCTGATCCCATCTTGTTTCATTTTTTTCCTTCCCTACCCCAAACAACCCCCTACCCTGCCTCTCAAATTCCTCATATCAGAGAGATCATATGATAATTGTCTTTCTCTGATTGACTTATTTCGCTAAGCTATAATACCCTCTAGTTCCATCCATGTTGTTGCAAATGGCAAGATTTCACCTCTTTTGAGGGCTGCATAGTATTCCATTGTATATATATACCATCTCTTCTTTATCTATTCATCTGTTAATGGACATCTAGGTTCTTTCCATAGTTTGGCTATTGTGGACATTGCTGCTATAAACATTCAGGTGCACATGCCCCTTCAGATCACTGCATTTGTATCTTTAGGGTAAATACCCAGTAGTGCAATTGCTGGGTCATAGGGTAGCTCTGTTTTCAACTTTCTGAGGAACCGCCACACTGTTTTCCAGAGTGGCTGCACCAGCCTGCATTCCCATCAACCCTTTTTCTGCATCCTTTCCAACATCTGTCATTTCCTGACTTATTAATTTTGATTTTAGCCATTCTGACTGGTGTGAGGTGGTATCTCATCGTGGGTTTTGATTTGTATTTCCCTGATGCCTAATGATGTTGAGCATTTTTTCATGTGTCTGTTGGCCATCTGGAGGTATTCTTTGCAGAAATGTCTGTTCATGTCCTCTGCCCATTTCTTGATTGGAGTATGTGTTCTTTGGGTGTTGAGTTTGATAAGTTCTTTACAGATTTTGGGTACTAGACCTTTATCTGATATGTCATTTGTGAATATCTTCTCCCATTCTGTCAGTTGCCTTTGGTTTTGTTGACTGTTTACTTTGGTGTGCAAAAGCTTTTGATCTTGATGAAGTCCCAATAGTTCATTTTTGCCCTTGTTTCCCTTGCCTTTGTTGATGTTTCTAGGAAGAATTTGCTGTAGCTGAGGTCGAAGAGGTTGCTGCCTGTGTTCTCCCCAAGTATTTTGATGGATTCCTGTCTCACATTGAGTCTTTCATCCATTTTTAGTCTATTTTGTGTGTAATGTAAGGAAATGGTCCAGTTTCATTTTTCTGAATGTGGCTGTTCAATTTTCCCAACTCCATTTGTTGAAGAGACTGTCTTTTCCATCGGACATTCTTTCCTGCTTTGTTGAAGATGAGTTGACCATGGAGTTGCGGGTCTATTTCTGGACTCTCTATTCGGTTCCATTGATCTATGTGTCTATTTTTGTGCCAGTACTATACTGTCTTAATGATTACAGCTTTGTAATAGAGCTTGAAGTCTGGAATTGTGATGCCACCAACTTTGGCTTTCTTTTTCAACATTCTTCTGAGTATTTGGGGTCTTTTTTGGTTCCGTATAAATTTTAGGATTCCTTGTTCCATTTCTTTGAAAAAAATTGATGGTATTTTGATAGGGATTGCATTAAATGTGTAGATTGCTTTAGGTAGCATAGACATTTTCACAGTATTTGTTCTTCCAATCCAAATCCATCATTTGGTCTTCTATATCACTAATTCTCTCTTCTGCCTCATTTATCCTGGTAGTAAGAGACTCCATTTTTGATTGCACCTCATTAATAGCTTTTTTGATTTCAACTTGGTTAGATTTTAGTTCTTTTATTTCTCCAGAAAGAGAATTTATTTCTCCAGAAAGGGATTCTCTAATATCTTCCATGCTTTTTTTGAGCCCAGCTAGCACCTTGAGAATCATCATTCTGAACTCTAGTTCTTACATATTACCAATGTCTATATTGGTTAGTTCCCTAGCCGTCAGTACTGCCTCTTGTTCTTTCTTTCTTTCTTTTTTTTTTTGTGGTGAGTTTTTCTGCCTTGTCACTTTCTCCAGATAAGAAGAGATGAATGAGAGAGTAAAATACTAAAAGTGTGGCCAAGATCCCAGAAAAATATATGCTAACCAAATCAGAAGAGACCAGAAACCAGGGGAGAAGTAAGGGGGAAAAATAACAAATAAAAATATACATGTGTATTAGACTGGTGAATAGAACAAAGCCATTCACTTGATTTTGGGTGTATTCAGGTCTCTTAGAAGAAACTACCTCCCGGGGTACCTGGGTGGCTCAGTCGGTTGAGCATCTGCCTTTGGCTCAGGTCATGATCCTGGCGTCCAGGGATCGAGTCCCACATCGGGCTCCCTGCTCAGCAGGGAGTCTGTCTCTCCCTCTGACCCTTATGCCTCTCATGCTCTCTCCCTTTCTTTCTCTCTCTCTCTCCCCCCAATAAATAAATAAATAAATATTAAAAAAAGAAGAAGAAACTACCTCCCAAAATTTTAAAGAAAGAAAAACTTATATATATATATATATATATATATATATATACACAAAAATAAAGGTAAACACAATGAAGGGATGGAATATGACTGTAAAGATGAAAATTAAAAAGATTTTTAAAAAGGAATTGATAAGTTGGTTAGAAAAAAAAAGAGAATGTGAACAGGCTAGAGACTAGTACAAAGCCATGTGCTCGATTTAGGGTATATTTTGATGTATTAGAAGAAATTGTATCCCAAAATTTTAAAGAAAAAAACCCTATATATATACAAAAAATAAGGTTAAATACAATGAAGGGATAAAATATGACTATAACAATGAAAATTTTAAAAGATTTTTTAAAAAAGGCATTGATAAGATAAAATCATTAAAAAACTTTAATATGGGGGGGGCGCCTGGGTGGCTCAGTAGGTTAAAGCCTCTGCCTTCAGCTCGGGTCATTGTCCCAGGGTCCTGGGATCGAGCCCCCCATCGGGCTCTCTGCTCAGCAGGGACCCTGCTTCCTCCTCTCTCTCTGCCTGCCTCTCTGCCTCCTTGTGATTTCTGTCTGTCAAATAAATAAATAAATCTTTTTAAAAAAACTTTAAAATAGGAAAGAGGAAAAATTAAAAACTAGAATAAGAAAAAAATAAAATTGCAAAAAATTTAACTTTGAAAGACTAAAGGATCATGGGAAAAAAGCCATGAATTCTATGTGTTGCTTTCCCCTAGCTCTGGAGTTCCGCAGTTCTCATTGATCAGTAAACTTGGTCTTGGCTGGATGTTCTTGCTGTTCTGGGGGAGGGGCCTGTTGCAGTGATTCTCAAATGTCTTTGCCCCAGGTGCAATTGTACCGCCTTTGCCAGGGGCCAGGTTAAGCAATCTGCTTCAGTTCGTTCTTGGTGGCTTTTGTTTCCTGAATGCTTTCTGTACAGCTTTGGAGGACGGGAATGAAAATGGCAGCCTCCCAGTCTCCAGCCAGTAGGAGCCAGAGTTCGGGGCCCCACTCCTCAGTGTGCCCTCATAGAAAGGCAGTAAATCCCTTCTGTCTGCCTGGTCTCTGGCCGCACTCCGTGCTCACCCAGCCTGTGACCGAGTGTTTCTATCTCTGGTGCACGGCCCCGTTTGCAGTCTTCAAACCCAGTAGGTTCCTGCCACACATTCCTGCACCATTCTTCCTATTAGAGGAAGGAGGAGGTCTCTCCGGATCTGCCACTTGTGGGGTCCCTGCCGGAAGAGCAGTGGCCAGACTGTGCTTCTGATCATGCTTTAAGGTAATGCTGAGCTGAGAGCGCACTTCTCAGCTCTGTCTCTGCAGTTTGCTTCCCCTCTCTTATACCTGGCAGTTATGCCACACTGAGATACCCCCAGGCTTTCTGTAACCCCGGGGGGTCCTGAGACCACACTGTCCCTGCTGGGGCTCCAGCCCCTGCTAAGCCTCTGGAGTGATGTCCCTCAGTGGAGCAGACTTCTAAAAGTTCTGATTTTGTGCTCTGCTGCTCTCTCACTTGCTGGGATCTGGACCCTCCCGCCACAGTCTATCTTCCTGCACATCCTACCTTGGCAAAGTGATCGATTTTTTGTTCCTAGAATTGCTGCTCTTCTTCTCTTCTATCACCTGTTGAGTTTGTAGGTGTTCAGAATGGTTTCATAACTAGCTGAACTCCTGGGACCTGATGATATTTCAGTCTCTTATTCCTCTGCTATCTTGCTTCCCTTCTCTTTTTCTTTCTTTTTAACATATTTTTTTGATCAGGATCAAAATAAGATTTATGCATTTAGGTTACTTGCTATGTCTCTTAAATAACTCTTAATCCTTAAATTCTCCTTCCATCTTTTTTTTTTTGTCCTTGAAGTCTATTTGTTGAAGAAATGCATCTTTTGTTTTGTAGATCTTCATAGTCTAGAATTTGTTTATCAGATTGTTTCATATGCTGTCAAATAACAAGATTTTCTGTCCTCTGTGAATTGGTAGTTAGATTTAGAGTTTTGGTTAAGATTCAGTTTCACCTTTTTTTTTTTTTTTAAATACTACATAACTAATGTGTATTTCCACAAGGAGATGCATAGTATCTGGATGTCTCTTTTTTTGTGATGCCATTAGCCATTGATACTCACTTCTCAGATTCATTAATTCATTAGAGGTTACAAAAATCTGTCAGTTCATCTTTATTTATTAGTTGTGATAATTATAAAAGAAACTCCCTCACCAACTATTGTATTATCCTGGGGTATAGTATGTTTTAAAACAGCAGAAAAAATTCTGGATTCTTTCCCTTTGTTTACCAATTTTCAAAATAATGAATTAATATCCTAAGATCCTCAAAAGATGACCAGTTGTTATTATGTTTGAAATATTATTATGAACTCATGGATATAAAATATTTAATTTTTTCTATCAGTTATAATTTTCTTTTATTGTTACTTAAATTTTCCCATTGTTGTCTAGTGAGAGCCTCTTAAAGTTGGCCCTTGAATCCTTTTCACACAATTCTAGTAGTCTTTCATGGTTTCCTAGCATATTGGTATATGGATAAGAAGTAATATTCTAGGCTTATCTTATGTTTTCTGCTCCAGATATAGTAATGAATAATATTACTATTTTTTTAATAAAGGAAAGTTTTAATGTCAACTTGAATTGACTAATGAAAGTCACTTAATAGATGATCCTGCCATACAAATTCTCTAAGAATATTTGGTGAAGATAGAACTGAAGGTCCCTTTTAAACCAACCAACATTTGGGAAGTGAGTTTTTTTTTTTTTTTTTAAGATTTTATTTATTTATTTGACAGACAGAGATCACAAGTAGGCAGAGAGGCAGGCAGAGAGGAGAGGGGGTAGCAGGCTTCCTGCCTTGCAGAGAGCCCAATGTGGGGCTCAATCCCATGACCCTGGGATCATGACCTGAGGCGAAGGCAGAGGCCTTAACCCACTGAGACACCCAGAGGCCCCTGGAAGTGAGCTTTTGAGGGAGTGATGGTTGTTCCTATTTGTATTGTTTGGACTGATTTGACACTTTTAATGGCTTCATTCATGTGGACAGATAAGACCACAGATAATTGGGGAAAAAAGGTCAATTTTTACCTATTGGGTCTATTTATCTTATCTGTCCTTTTTATATATTTAGCCCTGTCTACAGACCTAGTACCCTGAAACCTCTTTTGTTTTTTTTCTCCCATTTCTCTGCTTTGGTCCTTTGGGATTGATTATCTCTGGGGGTATTTTATTTGGCTCTTGAGCTTCCCTCCTCCCTGGAAGCTTGCCTCCACCTCTGCCTAGGCTCCTTGCCACATAGGATGTGCATGGCCCCACCTCATTCCTCATTTAAGCTGGCTTCTCAGAACCCCAGCCTAGGTAGACATCAGTTCTCTCTTATTCTTATGGAGGAATTTGAATATTTGTCAACATTATAATATGACAATAGATAGTACACCTGGAAAGATGATATTATATGACTTTGCCGGTTTTTTTGTTTGTTTGTTTGTTTGTTTTTATTTTTGTTTTTGTTTTGTTTTGTTTTTTAGAAAAGAAAGATACTACCTTGGACCAAAAGTCTGTATTTTTTTTTTTAAGATTTTATTTATTTATTTGACAGAGAGAAATCACAAGTAAGCAGAGAGGTAGGCAGAGAGAGAGGAGGAAGCAGGCTCCCTGCTGAGCAGAGAGCCCGATGCGGGGCTCAATCCCAGGACCTGGGATCATGACCCGAGCTGAAAGCAGCGGCTTAACCCACTGAACCACCCAGGCGCCCCTGTATTTTTTTTTTTAAAGAAAAAAAAATATATATATATTTAAGATTTTATTTATTTATTTGAGAGAGAGAGAAAGTGAGTGGGAGGGAGAGGGTGAGAGGATTTGAAACAGACTCTGCATTGAGTGCAGAGCCCAGCACCAGGCTCCATTCCACAACTTTGAGATCATGACCTGAGCCAAACCAAGAGTCGGATGCTTGACCAACTGAGCCACCCAGGCACTCCAAGAATAATTTTTACTACAGAAAAAAAGAAGGAAATCTCCCAAACTGAAAACTTTTGACTTACTTATCTGTTTTAAAGGAGAGGTGCTATATCTGATTCTGCTACTGAGACTTTGAATTGTATTCCAGTGTTTGTGTACTTTACAAAAGGAAGTACAGAAAACTTATCCTTGCCTTATATCAAGTAAAAGGAAAACATCTGTGGAAACCTTTCCTAAGTATGTTATTCTTCATTCATTATGCACTTCATGTTTCCTCAGTAAGCTTGGTTGCCTAAAAACATTAAGAATCCACATGATAATGATACAGTCATATAAGACATCTCAAAGTTGTGATTAATTCTCTGATAGAACATATAAGCAATGAGGTGAATTTACAAAGAAATGGTAGCAGAATCTGAGAAGAGATGTTAAGAAAAGAAGTGATATTGTATCTAGGAAGATTCACAAATCATGCATTTGCCCGTTTTAACACTTCAAATCCTAAAGGTAGATTCGACAACAATAACAATATCAATCATGTAGTGATTGTTTATTATCTGTCAGTCACTATTAATACCTTATTCATTTACTGCATTTAACTTTCACAGTGGCCCAGAAGGTAGGGAATCTCCCATTATGCAGATAAGAATGTTGTCTTACTCAGCTAGTTAGTGATGGAGCAGAAATTGAAAATTATAGTTGCCTGAACAGAAGGTTCACAGTCTTTCCATTAACACTACACTATTTTGAAATTGCCTTAAGAGGGTAGAAATGTACTTATATTCATGCACTAACCCCATCTCCTATTCTTTTTTTACTTTATATTGCAATAAAATAAAATCTAATTTCTGACATTTATGTCATATTTGCTGGATATTAATATAATATGACTAAATAAAATTAGAGTATATACTAATAAATATAGTATATTGATATAATATATACTAATATGCCATAGTGTATTAATATGATGACTAATAAAATTAGTATAACTTCAAAATAAGTAATTTCATTTATGTTGTCCATTATGTGTGTTCTAGCAGTCAGAGGAAACATCAATTTTAATATTATCTTTACTTTGCTTAAAGCATTGTTAACCAAATTTATACATTCACATTTATCCCATGAAAGTTTTCAGACTACAATGAATAATGTATTCTTTAAATATAATATAGTAAACGATAAAATAGGGCATAATTATATAGAGCGCATTATGGTATTTAATATCAAGATGTGTCATAATGTCAAATAGCAAAAGGGAATGAAACCATATATATGATGCAAAATCATTTATCTTTTATGAATCTGGTGAAACAAGTACTAATAAGATACTCTTAAAATACCTTTGGAGGGGACGCCTGGGTGGCTCAGTTGGTTAAGCAGCTGCCTTCGGCTCAGGTCATGATCCCAGCGTCCTGGGATCGAGTCCCACATCGGGCTCCTTGCTTGGCGGGGAGCCTGCTTCTCCCTCTGCCTCTGCCTGCCACTCTGTCTGCCTGTGCTCGCTCTCTCTCCCTCTCTGACAAATAAATAAAAAAAAAATCTTAAAAAAAAAAAAAACCTTTGGAGAAGATAATGTAGTATCTTTGCTGCCCCACCAATGAAAATATATTGACACAGAAAAAAGAAGTTGTGATAAACTTGAAAAATTAAAAGCTAGAAATCTTAAATTTGAGTCATTGCGAAAATTTTGGTTGGGGATCACCACTTACTACTTCCTTTTTTTGGTTGGGGATCACCACTTACTACTTCTTTTTTTTTTTTTTTTTAAGATTTTATTTATTTATTTGACAGACAGAGATCACAAGTAGGCAGAGAGGCAGGGAGAGAGAGAGAGAGGAGGAAGAAGACTCCCTGCAGAGCAGAGAGCCTGATATGGGGCTTGATCCCAGGACTCTGGGATCACAACCTGAGCTGAAGGCAGAGGCTTTAACCCACTGAGCCACCTAGGTGCCCCCACCTGCTACTTCTTTAATTTAGATCACCAACATATTTTCTAATAGTCAAACTAAGTCAGTTTTGCATGATGCTAGACTATCCTAATATTGTTGAATAAAATAATTTTTCTGGAAAATTTTTTATTAAATCTGATTTAAGAAGACACAGTTGATTAATTCTTGTACTAAAGTATTAAAGTACTAAACATTTTTTAAAATGTTCTGCTTTTCTGGAAGCATTTGTTATTTATTATAATCAAAAGGTTTAATTGAAAGCCATTGTTTTGATGATTTATTATGAAGTTTTGCTACACCAGTGATAGATTAAGTTCAGATGTTAAAAGCACCTTTGATTCTCTAAAGAATGTGCATAGTAATGGTCTTTTAAATAGCAATAATCAAAAAGTTTTTATTTTAAAATGGTTCATTTGATCAGTGGAATTCTTTTTTCCTGGGTATGATTCTTCTAAAATGTGGCTGAAACAAAGCAACACAAGCAAAAACTAAAGGAAAAACACCATTACCAGCTGTTTTGAACTGAATGTTTATGTCTCCACAAAATATGTATATTGAAATACTACCCCAAGTATGATAGTATTAGGAGGGAGGGCCTTTGGGAAGTGATAAGGTCATGAGGTTAGAGGCTCAATCAATGGAATTAGTGCCCTTGTAAAACAGTCCTCAATGAGCTCTTCACTGTTTCTGCTCTGTGAGGATACAAAGTGAAGTTGGCTGTTTACTTCCTCAGAAAGGGATGTCACCAGAATCTGACTAATGGCATTATGATCTTAAACTTCCACCCTTCAGAACTGTGAGATAGTAAGTTTCTCTTGTTGATAAGCCACCTAGTTCCTGTTATTTTTTATAGCAGCCCAAGCTAAGATACCTACTACATTAGTTTCCTAAAGCTGTGATAACAAATTGCCACAAACTGAGTAGTTTAAAACAACAAAAATTTATTCTTACAGTTCTGGAGGCTAGAAATATGAAATCAAAATGTAGGCCGGGCTGTGCTCTCTACTAAAGGTTCTAGGAGAGAATCCTTCCTCGTCTCTTCCAGATGCTTGTGTCCCTAAACATCCCTTGGCTTGTCACTGCATCACTCCAATTTCTGTCTCTGTCTTCCCATGGCTGCCTTTACACCTTGTGTCTCTCTCCTCTGTGTTTCTTTTAAGAATGGTTGTCATTTAATTTGAGGCCTACTAGATAATCCAGAATGTTCTCATTTTGAGATTCTTAAGTACATCTACAAAGATGCTTTTTCCAAATAAGGTGATATTCACAAGTCCGAATGATGAGGATGTAGACCTTTGGGAGCCATCATCACCACTGTAATAACTTTGCCCAAACTTTATGTTTATAGTTCAAAAACAGACTTTGGGATCTGTAAACTGGAATTAAGTGTTGGCTCTACCACCCACTAGCTGTATGATATTTGGCAAGTTACTAGTTTACTGCATACATTTGGAAACTAAGGTTAAAAATAGTGATCATAGGGGTGTTTGGATAGCTCAGTAGGTTAAGCATCTGACTTTTGATTTTGGCTCAGATCATGACCTCAGGGTTGTGAGAAAGAGCCTTGTGTTGGGCCCCATGCTCAGCAGGAAGTCTGCTTCTTTCCTTCTTTCTTTCCCTCCTTCACTCCCTCCACTCTCTCTAAAATAAATAAGTCTTTTAAAAAAGTTATCTTAGAGGATTGATGGATGTAAGAATTAATGAAAAAGGGATTGACCTTTATCTTCTTGTTTATTGAGTGGATTTCTTTTGACCATCCACATTTTACTTGGTCACTCTTATTTGACCCCTCTGTGTCATTTGACATTATTGACCACGTCTCATTTTTTTTTATTTTTAAGATTGTATTTAGAGAGAATGAGAGAGAGAGAGCATGAGGAGGGGGAGGGTCAGAGGGAGACGCAGGCTCCCTGCTGAGTAGGGAGCCTAGTGCCGGTCTCCATTCTGCGACTCCGGGATCATGACCTGAACCATAGGCAGCTGCTTAACCAATTGAACCACCCAGGCACTGCCCACTAAAAAAAAAGTTTGTATTTATTTATTTGACACAGAGAGACACATCGAGAGAGGGAACGCAAGCAGGGGGAGTGGGAGAGGAAGAAGCAAGCTTCCAGCTGAGCAGAGAGCCCAATGCAGGGCTTGATCCCAGAACCATGGGCTCATGACCTGAGCCAAAGACAGATGTTCAATGACTGAGCCACCCAGGTGCCCCGACCTCTTTCCATTTCTTGAATATATTTACTTTGTTAACCTCTGAGATATCATGCTTTCCTGATTGTTCTCTACCCCCCTGACTACTCTTTTTCTTTCTTGTGCTCTTATCATCCAGCTTAAATATTGATTTCCTAAGGTTCCTAGTACAGGCTTACTCTTTAATTATGCTATAAACTTTCTCCGAGTGACTTAATCTGTTCCCAGGTTTTCAATTAATGCCTGCTCCCTGATGATGCTGAAGTCTGCCTCTCTAGGTCAGATATACCCCCTTCAGCTAGAAACCTGTATGTGAGTGCCTCCTTGGCTTCTATGCTTAGACATCCCACCTCTAAGTCTTCGTATTTCACATTCAAAGCTAAGCCATAATTCTTTCATCTGGAAGGAATGGTCATCTGGAAATCTGTTTTCCTTGTAGGCATACGTATCGTTACTCTCCGGTCATATTGGCAACCAGTATTTCCCCAAATGTGTCATACTCTTTTGCCCCTTCTTGTCTTTATCATATCTTTGTCTTGCTTAGAATGCTCTTTCCCAATTATGTCAACACCTACCTATTTTTCAAGACTTATGTCAAGCATCATTTCATTCCTTAAGATGACTGTTTACTCTTTACATTGTAACCTCATGGAATTTTATACCTGTCTCCATCACATTAAACGGAAGTTTTTCTCCCCCATTAGACTATGAGCTCCCTGAAAAATAGGTGTCAATGCCTCTTTCATCTTTGTATCTTACTTTTTAAAATAGTGTCTAACAGGGGCGCCTGGGTGGCTCAGTGGGTTAAAGCCTCTGCCTTCGGCTCAGGTCATGATCTCAAGGTCCTGGGATCGAGCCCCACATTGGGCTCTCTGCTCCAGCAGGCAGCCTCCTTCCCCTCTCTCTCTGCCTGCCTCTCTGCCTACTTGTGATCTCTCTCTCTGTCAAATAAATAAATAAAATCTTTGAAAAAAATAGTGTCTATCATACAGTACTCATAAATATTCATAAACATCTTACAATTATTATTTTTGTTTAGTTTATTCTTAAAAAGCACTTAATGATACCAAAATTGTTAACATTTACAGAGAACTACTATGTCAGGCATCAGCTTTCTAAGAGGACTTTTAATGTTTCTGGCCTGCTGGCATCCATGTCCTTGTGTAATCCCCCCATTAACTATGGGTTGGACTTCTTAACATGCTTTAATGAATAGAATACAACAAATGTGTTTGGCTCTCACTTCTGAGATTAGGTTACAAAGAGAATGTAACTCCCATTGTGTTCATACTCTGTTGCTTCTCTCTGAGGAAGCAAGGTGCCATATTGTGAGCTGTTCTGTGGAAAGCCTCATGTGACAGGGAACTATGGGTAGCCTCCAGCCAACAGGCAGAATGAACTAAGTTCTTCAGTTCCACAATCTGAGAGGAAGTGAATCTTGTCAACCACCACACAAGTGAACTTGATAGGTGATTCTTCCCCAGTCAAGCCTTTACTCCAGTGCTGGCCAACACTGTGATTGCAGCCTTTGAATAGAAGCTGAGCTAAAGGATCTTCATAACTTTATATATGGATTCCTCACCTGGAAACTGTGAGATGACAAATAGTTGTTGTTTTAAGCTACTAAGTTTGGGTGTATTTTGCTATATAACAATATGTAATTCAAACCCATTGTTTCAAGCAATTCACATTAATTAATTAATCCTTACAACACTATGCATTGGACACCATTTTAAACCCCATTTACAGATGAAGAAAACTGTACAGTTTGGGTCTGGGGACAGTTTAGCTGCTCTCTGTTCATGTCTCAGAAGGGTATCATTAAGGTTTTGTCCAGGCTCCAATTCTAATTCTGGGTAATGAGAAGGTGCATATAAAATGCTTAACCTGATGACTGGGACATAATTAAGCTTTTAAATTAACATCAATATCATTATAATCATTACCATTTCTTCTGACTTCATTCTCATTTTACTCTAGATTCTTGTAGATCTATTTGATATAAGATTTCTTCTTGATGTCAGTAAGAATGCAGATATATTTGGGATATGAAGAAGAATAATCAAATAGTGAGTTTTATTTACTAACTGTGTGACCTCGAGTAAATCACTTGGCTTTCTCATCTATAAAATGGAGAAAGCAATATGTATTACATAGTTTCTTGGATAATGTATGTAAGAGAACAAATGTCAGTGATATAATTTATACTCAATAAATTAGTTTATTCATTTTGAAAGCTCAGAATATTCCAAGAACCTTGTACACATACTTATAATAAAATCTTTATTAAATAATTCATTTTCCTATTATATCCAGAGTTTATGGAAATAAAACAGTTTGTAAAAGATGTATTATACAATTAAGGAGAGTGATTTGAAAGGAATAAGACAATGAGCTGTTTTAAAGTAGGGCTTTTTTTTTTTTTAATTCCAAGCAAGTTCTGTAAATCTGAATAGGTACACAGAATTTTGTAGTTTCTATGTTTCTTAAGGATAACTTAAGTAAACTTTTGTATACTGCTAAAAAAGATCACTTTCTGGGGTTCCTGGCTGGCTCAAGTTGGTTAAGCCTCAGACTCTTGATTTTGGCTCCGATCATGATTTCAGGATTGTGAGATTTGAACCTGTGTCAGGCTCTGTGTTGGGCATGGAGCTGCCGTGATTCTCTCTCTTTTTCTCTGCCCACCCCACACCCCATCTAAAAAAATTAATTAAAAATAATCACTTTCTCAAGCAGAGAGAGTCAATTATCATATGGTTTCACTTATTTGTGGAGCATAACAAATAGCATGGAGGACAAGGGGAGATGGAGAGGGGAGTTGAGGGAAATTGGAAGGGGAGGTGAACCATGAGAGACTATGGACTCTGAAAAACGATCTGGGAATTTTGAAGGGGTGGGGGGTGGGTAGTTGGGGCACCAGGTGGTGGGTATTGTGGAGGGCACAGATTGCATGGAGCACTGGGTGTGGTGCAAAAATAATGAATACTGTTATGCTGAAAAAATAAAAAAAATTAAAAAAAAAAAATCACTTTCTCTAATAAATATTTTCTCAACCATTTTCCCTGTAGATTTATATAGGAAATAAAACATTTTCATTTTGTTCAAAATTAGCTTCTTTAGTTAATATTTGCCATGTCTTTATCAGTTAGTTGCTGTATTTTCAGTACATTCATTTTTATTTTTCATTGAGGTTTGTCATATTCCAGTCTTAAACATTCACATAGAAACTGTGGGCTAAAATGCTGAAATGTTCTGTAAATCATTGCATGCTAATTAAATTCAATATTATTAGACTCTTTTAGCTTCTTTTTTCTAGGAAGATATCTAAAGATAATTGATGGAAATGTTATATTTAGAGAAACATTTAGGCCTATCTGCATTATAAACACAAAAATAAACCAACTTGTAAGTTTCAGAACTAAGGGTGATTTTGTGAGGAAAATGCTCACTGATATTTGGAAAGTTTATAAATTTAGCTAAAAGCATTTTATTTCAGTAAAAAATGGGAATGTCTCAAAAAGTCTTTTGTACTGTTGATGATGTTCTTTAACATTGAACAAATGATCATTTAAGAAGACAGGATTCTATAGGCTGTTGAGTACACAGCATGGTAGGGGGCCATTCTATGTGTTGGCTAAAAGCAGAGGGTCAGATTGGTTCTGTGTGAACCTGCCACTTGGTACCTCAGTTTCCTCATCTAAATGGGGAGTACATTGTCACTTAAAAGGGTTCTGTGAGAAAACAATGATATCATCTGTATGGAGTGTAGAGGTTTAGTATATTATAAGTGCTCAAAGTTAATTTTTATTCCATTACTATAATTTATGATATCATCTTCATAGAAAGTTTCTGAAATGCTAAACCATTGCTTTTCTAATGCCTCCCTAATGGCATTTCTTTGAAGAAAACCTGATAATATTTAGTCATTAAATTGAACTGTGGCTGCCAGATCTCAATTCTGATGGGATTTCTCCATGTGCCAGTCCTCATTCTAGATGAGCATGAGGAAGGTCTTAGTTGGCCAGAAAAGGGATTATAAAGCTGTTTTCTTTTAAAAGTTAATGAATCTGGGGCACCTGGGTGGCTCAGTGGTTAAAGCCTCTGCCTTCAGCTCAGGTCATGATCTCAGGGTCCTGGGATCGAGTCCCGCATCGAGCTCTCTGCTCAGCAGGGAGCCTGCCTCCTCCTCCTCTCTCTCTCTGCCTGCCTCTCTGCCTACTCATGATCTGTCTGTCAAATAAAAAAAAATATTTAAAACTTAATGAATCAAAATCTTCCCAAGATGATTCATGAAAAGTTTTAAAACTTTCATTATATAGAGGAAACTATGGGGTTAAATAGAGTGACATTTATCCTCTCCTCCATCTTCTACTTTATAGAACTAGATGAACTATATTCAACTTAGACCAAATTCCTATTGTTCCAAAATGCTATGTGTTTGTAACAGCTTCTCTTCCACAAGAAAGGTTTCTGGCACCCCATAAAGTCTTGTAGTTATATTACATACCTCTGGGAATCACTCCTGGCTCTGTCTTCCACTTTCCCTTAGTCATATGTTTGCTCTGCTGTATGGTTCCAGAACTCTTCTTCTGTAACTATCCAGAATTTTTTTTACTGGACAGGAGAGTTGTTCTGATTCTGGTTTTACCTTTAGATAATCTCTCTTTGAGTTTTTCATCTTGGTTTCTATGTTCTACAGCCCATGGAGCAGCATTATTCTACTTCATCCCTAGTCCTGGCCTCTAGAACCTTGGTTCTGGTAAATTATCTTAGCAGGTAATCTTATATGTCCAGAGATAAGGAGTTAGCAAGTGCCCTAAGTCTTGAGTATTCCAGTATAGAGGCTTCCTGAAGAAAAACTAAAAGTTTATGTTTGTTTTTAAGTAGAGAGGCCCAAGGTTTTTTTTTTTTTTTTTAAAGATTTTATTTATTTATTTGACAGAGAGAGATCACAACTAGGCAGAGAGGCAGGCAGAGAGAGGGAGGGGGAAGCAGGCTCCCCGGCAAGGAGAGAGCCCGATGCAGGGCTTGATCCCAGGACCCTGAGATCATGACCCAAGCCGAAGGCAGAGGTCTAACCCACTGAGCCACCCAGTTGCCCTGAGAGACCCAAGGTTTTATGAATGAGGTCTTCTGGGTCAACTTAGCCCCCAACACCTCTTTACCAACCATGAGAAAATGAGATGATGCTGAAATTCTGGATACCTCTGGTTGATGGTAATAAGATTATAACAATTTCCATAAATGCCTCAAGTGAATACAACCACACTCTAAGACCTTGATTTGGAATTACACAGTTCTCTTGATATGATGAAACAAAATTTTGATATCCATCAAAATGGATATTTCTGAAGATCAGAAATTTCTGATTTCTGAAGATTAGACTTTTGAGAGTTAAAGAAATATCCAAAGATGATGCCCTTGTTCAGAGGTGATTTCCCCTGCCAAAACTTCTGATGAATTTCTTCTGAATCATACAGTTCCCCTGACCCAGCCTTCTTGCATCTAAGAGTACTCATGGCTTACAGGTATACTTTTTAGAGAATTTTCCAGCCCAGTGATAGCTGATTTCCCCAATCCTACATGGTCTACCTCATTTCTCTGCATATGCCTTTTGCCTGCAGTGTTTCTTGTTATCCCCACCTTGCTCGTTCACTCATCTTTCTTCATTTCTGATGATACGTCTTCTGAGAAGCTTTCTCAAGGCTGAGCTAGATGTTTGCCTGTGCTTGCTGTTGAATCCAGTATTCCCTTTCATCAGAACACTCATTTTAAAAAAAATTTAATTTCAAGTTAGTTAACATATAGTGTAATATTGGTTTCAGGAGTAGAATTTAGTGATTCATCACTTCCATATAACACCCATTGCTCATCCCAGCAAGTGCCATCTTTATCCACCCATTTAGCCCATCTCCCTCTTCCCTCCCCTCCAGCAACCCTCAGTTTGTTCTCTTAACTATAGAGTCTCTTATGTTTTGCTTCCCTCTCTGTTTTTATATTTGATTTTCTCTTCCCTCCATGTTCATCTGTTTTGTTTCTTAAATTCCAAATGTGAGCGGAATTATATATTTATCTTTCTGACTTATTTTGCTTAGCATAATATACTCTAGTTCCATCCATGTTGTTGCAGATGGCAAGATTTCATTCTTTTTGATGGCTGCTGAGTAATATTCCACTGTATGTATGTATATACATATATACCACATCTTCTTTACCATTCATCAGTTAATAGATATTTGGGTTCTTTCCATAATTTGGCTATTGTTGATAATGCTGCTATAAACATTGGCGTGGATGTGACCCTCCAATTCAGCACTTTTGTGTCCTTTGGATAAATACCTAGTAGTACAGTTGCCAGGTCATAGGGTAGTTTTATTTTCAACTTTTTGAGGGACCTCCATACTGTTTTCCAGAGTGGCTGCACCAGTTTACAGTTGCCACCAATGGTAGAGCACTCATTTTTTTTTTTAAATTTAATTTCTCTTCAGTGTAACAGAATTCATTGTTTATGCACCACACCCAGTGCTCCATGTAATACGTGCCCTCCATAATACCCACCACCAGGCTCCCCCACCTTCCCAACCCCCGCCGCCTTCAAAACCCTCAGATTGTTTTTCAGAGTGCATAGTCTCTCATGGTTCATCTCCCCTTCCAATTTCCCTCAACTCCCTTCTCCTCTCTATCTCCCCATGTCCTCCGTGTTATTTGTTATGCTCATTTTTATCTGCAAATCCTGCCTGTTTGTCTGTCTCTCTCGCTGGAAGGCAGGGATTGTGTTTCATACTGCATAATATGTAATAGATACCCAATAAATATTTAGTGAATAAATAAAGTAGAAATAAGTGTAGCACATTTGGGATAGAGTAAAGGGAGAGGTTTAATGAAGGATTTATTAAGGAGAGTATTGGGAAATAAGGTTGAACAGAATAGGATGAAGCCAAATAATAATGACCTTGAAGCTAGGCACGAGAACTTGCTTTTCTTATTTCGGATCAGCAATTCTTCAAATGACTTCTAAAAAATTCTGGGACTATGAGAGACTCTTTGATAACTGATCTTCATAGTCAGACAAATTTCAGAAACTCTGCACAATATATCCTTTTATAGATTCATAATTCACAGATTTTACAGTAAAGGAACCAGTTTAATTTTGTTTAATCCAGGATAATTCTAACTTTCTTGACTGGAAACTTTTTCATTGTTAAAATAGCAAGTACATTTTGAGGACTTGAACTCTGTGCTGTTCACTTTGAGAGATGTTGATTTGGTTACACAGGACCTGAAAGACTATAACTGAAGTGATATTCTATGAAGACACTCCTGGCAGATACAGAGTGGATGCGTTGGAGAGAAAGGTAATGAGGTACAAAGATGTGCTCTGAATCATGCCTAACAAGGAGGATCAACATTTTTTGGACTACTTCTTGCAATGGATAGCTTTTTAATACAAACTGGAGGAAGTTTTACTTTGATAAAACTACTTGTTTTTCCATGTTTTCTTGATTAGCAGTAATTCTCAGTTTAGAGTAATCTGATACATAATAGTTATATAGGGAATCCAAAGTCTGTGAATATTAGATGAACAATTAGACTCCTATCTTTAATTTTAGAAGTATACCATCTGAAAATATATTGAGCATGATATTTGAAAATCAAACTAACATTGTTTAACAATGTTTGTCCTGCATTTTCCAATTTCGCAGACATCCTGTGGAGTATTATACGTTCATATGTCTGACATGTTGGTAAATGGGAAGTGAGGGGGTCATGTAGGGACAATAGCTATAGGTGAAAAGCTATTAGAAATTTTCCATAGTTTTTTTTTAATGGCAAGTTTTGAATTGAACTTCAATACCTATCCTGAGTCTATCTGACGTACTAGAATATTGGTTAAAAAAAAAAAAATCTAAGAGTGTTGTGTTTCCCAAACATGTTCCACTAGAAATTCATGAAGTGTTACAATGCGTGCGCGCCCACACACACACACACACACACACACACACACACACACTCACACATACATACTCACACACATTTGGAAAATGCCGGCTAAACAGAATTGTTTGCTGCAGGAATTCTTTGGGCCTCCATTTGATAAGGTGCATAATAAATCTTCAAGAAGAGATTTTAATATGCAGGGTTTCTACAGATCATTTGACCATGGGATCTTTTTAATAAGAAATACCATTGGGGCGCCTGGGTGGCTCAGTTGGTTAAGCGTCTGCCTTCAACTCAGATCATGATCCTGGAGTCCTGGGATTGAGTCCTGCATCTGGGCTCCCTGCTCAGTGGGGGGTCTGCTTCTCCCTCTGACCTTCCCCCCTCATGCTTGCTCTCTCTCAGATAAATAAATAAAATAGTAAAAATAAATAAAAATTAAAAATAAATAAATAAAATAGTAAAAAAATACCATTGGGTGTCTGAGTGGCTCAGTCAGTTAAGTGTCTGCCTTTAGCTTAGGTTATGATCCCAGGGTCTTGGGATCGATTCTGGCATTGGGCTCCCCGATCAGCAGGAGCCTGCTTCTCCCTCTCCCTCTGCCTGCCACTCCCTCTGCTTGTGCTCTCTCTTTCAAATAAATAAAATTAAAAAAAAATACCATTTACCTTCACGAGTATTTTTAGAATACCAATACTGCACTAGTATATAAACATGCCATAGATGCTTAATAGAATTACTATACAATTACAATAGAGGACAGCTTCAGTACCAGGTTCCCCTGCATGGTATCTGGCTCTATGGCCCAAAGCTGTGTGATCCTGGGCAAGTTACTTAATCTTTGGCTAGTCATTTTCTTCCTATATAAAACTGATACAATAATTCTATAAATCCCTATGTTATAGAATTGTTGTTAGGATTAAATAAGATAAAGTAAGCAGAGTGCTTAGCTTGGTACCTTGTATACTGCAACTGCTGGCACGTACTGTCTCTTACTGTAATACTGTTACTATCACAACTTGCATCTACTATTTCACTTTAGCACTACCAGTGTTTGTCATTACCTCTCTAGAGTTTTCTTGCCATGTGCTGCAACTTTCAAACAGCCTATTGTTATGTACTGATACAGAGCACTGTGGTAAAATCAGCTTTAATGTTAAATGAGATAACATTTTATACTATAATTTCAAAATACTATGTTTCAGTAAATTTGAAATATTTCTCACTTAATTGTGGTGCACAGTAGCTGAACTTACAATTGTAGTCCTCTGAAATCCATGAAACAGAGAAAGAATTTCTCTTCTCACAAAAAGATGACAAGAATATTTCTTAAATTTATTTCCTGAAATTTATCATTGTAAAATAACAAAGAGAACTATACATTTCTAGAATAGCTAGAAAAAAAATCTTGTTATTTATACTGTTGATGTCAGAATGCCAGAGAACAAAAGAATCCTCAGAAAAATAGTCTTCCTGTGATATATACCTCAAGGAATTGAAGAAAATCTTACCATTGTACAGATCTTAATACTAATATCAATAGTAGAGTATAAAAGTTTATATTTTTCAAAACTTTTTAACTTTAATGATCTCCTCTGGTCAAATATATTCTTGCCCTGGTAACCCTAGATTTGGAAACTGTACATGGATTTATTCTGAAAATCCATGCATGTAAGGAAGGTCAAAATGTAGCAGAAATTTGTGTAGATTATAGCTTTGTTTTTTTTAAAAATCCTAGGGTTGCCTGGGTGGCTCAGTGGGTTAAACCGCTGCCTTTGGCTCAGGTCATGATCTCAGGGTCCTGGGATCGAGTCCCGCATCAGGCTCTCTGCTCAGCAGGGAGCCTGCTTCCCTCTCTCTCTCTCTCTCTCTCTCTCTCTGCCTGCCTCTCTGCCTACTTGTGATCTCTGTCTGTCAAATAAATAAATAAAATCTTTAAAAAAAAATCTTATTAAATCCTTCAGCATCCAGTGCACAATATTTAAGTATCTATTGTTTAAATTAGAAGGAAATGCAAATTAAAGCAGTTTTTTTTTTTTTTTTTAAGGATTTATTCATTTGAGAGAGCGTGAGAGAGCACGCATGGAGGGAGAAGGAGAGGGAGAAGCAGTCTCCCTGCTGAGCAGGGACCCTGATGCGGGGCTCCATCCCAGGACCCTGGGATCATAACCTGAGCTGAAGGCAGATGCTTAACTGACTGAGCCACTCAGGGATCCCCAAATTAAGGCAGTTTAAGAGAGCACTATTACCCCTCAAACCTAGATGACCAAAATTAAAACTCTTAAGTGAAAGATAAAGAGCGATTAAAAAATATAGCTAAAAAATTACAGGTGAATTACTTATCTTTTATCTTGTACAAATGACTAAAACCTAAGTGTAATTTTGTTCTTGTTTTCTGTCCTTTATGTGACATTGGTGTTATTCAACTTGAGAATATTCATTTTCTTTGGAATCACAGTAACAACAAACTGGGTCAGGAAGGAATGCCTGCCAAGGCCTGTCTACCGACCCGTCCTTGGCAAGCCCTTAGACCTCTCTGAATCCTAGTTTCTCATCTGCAAAATAGGCCAAATAATATTAACTGTACATTGTGTACAGTATTATTGTGAGGATAAAAAAATCAAATTAGTGTAGGTGAAACAGAAGTAAAAGCCACAGATCAAAATATAAATGTTAAGGATTATTGTGGATCATAAACCATTCGAATGTTGTTCTTGGCTCCCAGATCTTTGCAAGGCTGGCTCTTCATCTGCTAGAGTTTAACTTAAATGTCATCTCTTCAGAAAGGGCTACCCTGACAGTTTATCCAAAGTAGAAATCCACAACCTCTACAGGTCACTCTTTGCCCGGCTTCCCTTTTCATACCACTTGTGATTAGCTGAAATCTGCCTGCTTATGGTTTATGTGTTATTTTCTGCTTCCCTATCCTGTAGTGTGCGCTCCATGTGGCTGGGAATGCTGTCTGTTGTTTTCATTGCTGACCCCCTAATGGTACAACAGAGGAATGTGCTATTTAGAATCACTCCTGTCTCTAGATACATCTGGTCAAATGGATTTAGGTCTTAGAGATGTGTCAAGCTGAACATTTTCACAGAACTTTCTGTGTGCTTGGCAACAAAAGGTTTCAGAAAGTACCACAGGCATCCTCCCAGCCTGAAGATGAACCATCCCAAAGGGAATTGTTTTTTCTGTGGAGTCATTTTCACCTCAGAAAAGGTCACTTTATTCAAAATGCTGCGCAGAATTCATCTATCTCCAGACCACTATAAGAGACTTATTTTTTGGTTCTCCCTTTTAGACTCCTTTGTTGGTATTACTCTCTCCAGAGCCAGCCAGGAATTATGATCGTAAAGCTGCTAAGTCATTCTGGCCTTCCCAGATGGTGCAACCGTACTTCACATATTGGTTAACATGGTAGGTGGTTTATTCCTATCAAATAAAGAACCCCAAAGTTTGTGTGACTGGAGAAATATAATACCCATGCCTTACAAAACTAGTGAATGAACCCCAAATCTTTACAATCCCTTATAAACTCTTAAACCGTCTAGTCTCCTGTTAGTCTCTCTGGCTTTGTCTGCCGCACCTCTCATCACTCCTTTAACTCCAGCCATGCTTGGCCTCCTTGCTGTTCCTACAAGCCTCTAAAATCTCCCCTCCCCCAAATATCCACAAGGCTTACTCCCATATAGCCCTCAGGTGTTGTTCAAATGTCACCTTAGAGATGCCCTCCTGTCCACCCTTTTTAAAATCACAAAACCTGCTCTCCATTCCTTATCACCTTCCCTGCTGCTTCGTTTTTTCCATACTTACCTCATCTGTTTGGTTTATTATCTGTTTATTTTGTTTCTTCTCCTCATAGTCTAAGTTCTATAAGGCAGGAATTTTTGTATGTTCACTGCTGTGTACTGTCTAGCGCATGGCAAGCAATCGATAAATATTTACTGAATTAATTAATGAATGAAAGAAGAAAATATGCAGAAGAGAGCATAATTTGAATAACTAAAGCTCAAACAATTCATTAAAATTAATTATATACAGTCCTCCAACACTTGAAGCTGGGTGTTAATTAGATTGCTGCAAGGAACAAAAACTGCACGGTCACTCCAGGACACAAGATTTTATTTTAAAGGTTTTAGGGAAATTAAGAAAGTAAGGAAATGGAACGTCATTGAGACCAGCATTTAGGGTATAGTCGCTGACCTAGTGCTATGGTTCTTGAACTTTATGGTTCATCAGAATCATCTGGGGTGCTTATTAAAAACACAGTTTGCTGGGCGCCTGGGTGGCTCAGTGGGTTAAGCCTCTGCCTTCGGCTCAGGTCATGATCTCAGGGTCCTGGAATCGAGGCCTGCATCAGGCTCTCTGCTCAGCGGGGAGCCTGCTTTCCCCTCTCTCTCTATGCCTGCCTCTCTGCATGCTTGTGATCTCTCTCTCTCTCTGTTTCAAATAAATAAATAAAATCTTTAAAAAAAAAAAAACAAAAACAAAAACATAATTTGCTGGACCCCATTGAGTAATGAGAATTTGCACTTCTAACCAGTTCTCAAGTGATTCTAATGCTGCTAGACTAGGTGTACACTTTAAGCACCCCGGTCTCGTAACATAAAAGTCACTGTGTTGACTGCAGGGCAGTCTAGAACTAGTGACTTGGTTCCTTCATCTTTGCTTCCATATTCTTATTTCATTTTATTCTGATACCAGTTCTTATTTGGATCTTAAGTCCTTGGCTTATGCAAGAGAATCTAGTGCCTCCACACTTCTGCTTTTTCTGTTTCCTTTCGCATTTATACCTGTCAGCTGTGTCTGTTTCTCTCACTTAAATTCCCCCCGAGATATTCCAGTCACTATTCAGTAGAGAGTAACCCACTGGGATCAGCTCTCATAATAAATACCTCACAGTCCGCTTTGGTCCTGCAAAGATCCTGGACTAGCAAGGCTATGTGGAATAAGCCATAATCACCTATGTGTGACACATCTTGTCTAACTTTGTTCAGAAGAGGTCTGTGAGAATGAAGACATGAGGGTTTTCAGAAGAGTGCTCTGTACATGATAGGCAGCTAGCATGGAGTAACTACTTCAAAGTGATTAAGGATATTTTGAAAGAGTGCAGAAAAGAATGCCTTATTTTAATGCCAAGTAAACCATAAATTTGCCTAGTTATACTGGACAAATTTTTTGCTTCTCTCTGGACCTCAATTTCTCTAGGGATAAAGTAAGAGAATTTGATGTGATAGCTGCAAGATCCTTTCCAGATACAGTGTGCTGATTTGATTAATCTTAATTTGCTAGTGTATGTACATAGATGCATGACTAGATCATTCTCAGTCTCCGGGGTGTTAGGACCCAATCTACTTTGGTTGAACTTTATATTCACTTTGCTTCAGTTTTTGAGTTTTTTTTTTGTTGTTGTTGATGTTTTGTTTTGTTTTTAGAGACTAGATATAGAATCAACTTGTCTGCTAGGCATTTCTGCCACTTACGAGTCATTTGATAAATTTGTCTTGGTAAATTTCTCTGTCTGAGCCCCAATTTCCTCATCCATATAATTTGGATTATAATAGCTTCCTTATAGTGTTGTGGGATTAAATGAGTGCTTATGTGCAAAAATACTTATAATAGTTGGGGATGGAGGCACCTAGGTGGTTCAGTCAGTTAAGCAACTGACTTTTGATTTTGGCTCATGATCTCGGCTCAGGTCATGATCTCAGGGTCCTGAGGTTGAGCCCTGCCTCGAGCTCTATGATCAGTGGGGAGTCCGCTTGGGGTTCTCTTTCCTTTCTCTGCTCCTCTCCCACCCCTTGCTCTCTCTCTCTAAAATAAATAAATAAATCTTTTAAGAAAGTAATTGGGGATGAAATGGTTTAATACATGTTCAAGTATTTAGTAAAGTATCTGGCACACAGAAGAGACTATATTAAGTGTAAGAGCTCTTATACTTATTTTCATATACAGTGGTCCCCACTTACCTGTGGTTTTGTTTTCTGCAGTTGCAGTTACCAGCAGTCAACAATGATCTGGAAGCAGATGTTCCTCCTGATAAATCCGATCATCAGAAGGTCAGTAGCAACCTAATGCTCCGTCACACTGCCGGCATCATTCACTTCTCTTTATCTCATCACATAGGCATTTTATAGCTTACATCATTGCAAGAAGGGTGAGTGCAGAACAGTTAAGGTATTTTGAGAGAGAGAGACCCTAGTCACATAACTTTAATTATAGTATATTGTTGTAATTGTGCTATTTTTTTCAGTAGTTATTGCTGTTTATCTCTCATTATACCTAATTTATAAATCAAGCTTTACCACAGGTATGTGTGCATAGGAAAAAAATATAGTATATATAGGGCTTGGTACTATCTGCAGTTTCAGATGTCTGCTGGGGTCTTGGAATATATTCTCCACAGATAAAAGGGGACTACTGTATTTTCATCTGTATTTAATATTTTGTCTGTTTTAATACTTATGACTACACTGTACATAGGATTTTTCCTTAAAATTTTGCTTCAAATATGAAGTTATCAGAAATTTCTATAGTAAAATGCTGTTGTAGTGAGAAAATTTCCAAGTGTTTTTTAAATACTTATATTCTTTTTAAAAAAATTAGATTAGCCAACATATAGTACATCATTAGTTTTTTTTTTTTTTTAAAGATTTTATTTATTTATTTGACAGAGAGAGATCACAAGCAGGCAGAGAGGCAGGCAGAGAGACAGGAGGAAGCAGGCTCCCTGCTGAGCAGAGAGCCCGATGCGGGGCTCGATCCCAGGACTCTGAGATCATGACCTGAGCCGAAGGCAGCGGCTTAACCCACTGAGCCACCCAGGCGCCCCCATCATTAGTTTTTGATGTAGTGTTCATTAGTTGCAATTAACAGCCAGTGCTCATCACATCATGTGACCTCCTTAATGCTATATTCTTAAAAAAATTTTTTTTAATATATTGAGAAAGCCCATGCGTGCACTTGTAGGAGCTGGAAGGGTAGAAGGAGGGGGAGAGGGTGTGGAAGAGAGGGAATCTTAAGCAGGCTCCAAGCCCAGCATGGGCTCTGGACTTTATTTCATGACCCCGAGATCATGACCTGAGCTGAAAGAGTTGGATGCTTAACCAACTGTGTCTCTTAGGCACCTCAGTACCTGTATTCTTTTAAAAAGATATTTCTGGAAGCAAAGAGACATATAAAGACATACTGTTCTGTAAAAGACAAAACGGTGAAACATATCAATAATCATCACCAAAGGCTAGGGAGCAGAGGAAGAGATTAACCACAAAGTGGCACAAGAGAAATTTGAGGGTGATAACCATAGTCTCTATCTTGGCTGTAGTCTTGGTTACATGACTGAATATGTTTGTCAAAACTCATATACAAAGGAAAGAATCAATTTTACTGTATTTATGTTGTAGCTAAATAAACCAGACATTTATTTTAAAAAATGCTTCTTTTGATCTGGGAGATTTTGTAGAACCTGCAGCTGTGTATAATTCTGATCCCGCAAATTGATTTCCTCAATTTGAATTCATTTTTATTTCCAGTGTTTGAAATGTAACATAAAACGTCAGTAGAAGCACTACCAGAGCTGCCACCATCTTTGCAGTACCAGCAGCCCTTCCCCACATTTGGTTAGATAGTCTGTGGCACTTTCTTATCAAAGAATTCCAGCTTCCCTTGCACCACTGTCTTAAATGCCATCCCTGCTCCACCTGTCTGCTCCTACACATTTCTCCTCTGGAGCTTTAGGCTTCCCCTCACCCAGAAAATGGGAACAAAGGTGCCTATTTGATATTTGTTGATGCTATTTTGAGTGATACTATTTTGTACAGGTCATTTTCTAAATTGTAGCTGCTAGTATTCTGAAAAAAAAATTCTTTTATATCTTATATTCATTAACTTAGACAAATTTTATATTTTTTAGATATTTTTTGTTGCCCATTTAAAAAATCATATTAAAGAAGCTCCTGCTTGCTATTTTTAAATTATTAAAACAGATGTCAGATTTTATGAAACTTTTTTCCTGCATCGAGATCACATTTTTTTCTATTCACTTTGTTAATGTGGTGAATTATGCTATTTTTAAGTGTTAAAACAGCCCTGATTATTATCACCTTAATTATTATATTTTATTTATTTTGTGTTTATTGAATATGATTAGCTAATATCTTATTTAGGATTTTTGTGTGTATGTGCATGGGCGGGGTTGGACAATCTTCCTTAAATTCTTGGAAAAATTCACCAGGGAAGCCACCTTGGCCTGGAGTTTTCTTTAGGAGGTTTTTAATTATGGATTAGTTTCCTTCATAATCACAAGACTATTCACATTTTTATATCTTCTTTGTTCATATTGGTAAGCGTTCATTACATTTGTGTCCATACCACTTAAATTTTCAATATTTTATCAGTGTAAAGTTGCTAATAACATGCTCATATATATTTTCAATGTTTGTAGGATCTATAGTGATGTTCCTTGGGTGATACGTGTTGTCTCTAGTTTTTCCTGATTATTCTTCCAAGAGTTTTACACAACGGGTTACTCTTTTCAAAGAATCAGTTGTGGCTTTATGTGTATATTTGTTTATTTCATTAATTTCTGCTCTTCCATTCTTCTACTTTCTTTGAGTTTATTTTGTTTTTCTTTTTCTCACTTCTTGAGATGTGTACTTGATTCATTAATTTTCAACCCTTTGTTTCTGATTTTGCATTTAAATTTAAAGGTTATAAATATCCTTTAACATTTCTTTATCTACATCACAAAAATTTTGATATTTCATTTTTTGTTATAATTTTATAATAATTTAGATTTAAAACTTTTCTAATTTTTACTACAATTCATTATTTGACGCATGAGTTATTTAGTATTTTTTAATTTCCAAATATAGAGATATTTGCAAGTTGTCTTTTTATTATTGATTTCCATGGTTTAGCTTCACTAAGGTCAGATTTTAATCACTTGAAATTGCTTTTTACCCAATATATGCTCATTTTTTTGTATAAGTGAAATAGTTGGCTTTGTCTGGGATTTAAAATCTGGTATCCACTGATTTCCAAGAAGCCAACAGATTAAAAATTCAGGAAATTTGTGAGCTTAATTAGGCAAAAAAACCTACATCTTTATTTTTATTGATCTCTAACTGAAATTTAATATTTCCTTCAATATTGAATCAGCAAGTCAGAATTGACTACCAATATAGATATTTTCAAATCACAAAACAACCGTTGGAAATACCTTAAATATTTTTCTCCTCACCTATATTAAGATATGGTAGTTATTAGACTACCTGCTAGGTCATCTTGTATAATGCATTAATAAGAAAACACATGTGTTATTGTACCATAGGTTTTTATTTTAACATTTTAATATTTTAATTTTAATATAATTGGTTTCCTTTGTATTCCTAAACATTGTGTCTTATGCATTTAATAACATTCCTCTGAAAAGAATCCAAGGTTTCACCAGACTGCTGAAGGGTCTCATGGCACATACATGTGCACACACACACAGGTACCCACACACACAAGGTTAAGAATACTATTGCAACAGGACAGAAGGCAGAGTGTATGGATACAGAAGCAGGGAGTTGAGCTTATTTGGCACTGGAGAGGATTTTGTGCTATTGCTTCTAATTTCCTGCGTGATATAGATGTCAAGGTCATCAAGATAGAGTGGGAAAGGAGGGAGGAGATAATGGAAATTTGAGTATAGAAAAGAAGGTGTGAATTAGTTTTCCAAGAGAAGAAGGAAGTTAATTTACTAGGAGAATGCAGTTAGATTGCAGGGCGGTGCTGAATGCCCACTTGTATTTTCAGACTTCAAGGGAGACCACAATTGTGTGTCTTTAACCTGCTCTGTTCAACTGCACAGAACAGAACAGTATCCAACTCTTTACTCACTCCCAGCACTGCAGAGGGAAGCAAGAGTTGAATTAAACAGAATTAAGATTTTCCAAAAGAGAAGGATGAAGGGAGAGAGGAGCAAGGAAAATGAATGACCCATAGGAAAGAATGATACCGGAGATGGATTCCTGATACCCAGCTGGATAAAGAGAGAAATGATAACATAAAGGAGTTTATGGTCAGTTGTAAAGTCAGTGGATAGGAGGTTTCTTCAAGGTAGATGAATTTGTAGAGTGAAGGATGCTGCAGTAAACTAAAGAGAGAGGAGGTAGATTCAAGAGAGAGAATAAAAAAAAAAAGGTTCTTAAATACACTAACAGAAATTATAGTTTAAAGGAGTGAGAAGCAAGTGAATATTTTAGAGGTTTGTAAGCTTACAACTGAAATTTTGACATGAAATCATTGCCCTCTTTTCCTGACTGTCTGCTTCCACAGTTTCAATGCCTAACCCTCCACGCATCATCTTCTCTGTCTCTGATTTTCCTGAATAGAGGAAATTGGTTTCCCTCTCAGTATTCCTGAGACTGACGCTGTTATGGAGTAGCAATTTGCAAATTAGTAAGACAATGGCCTAGTGTTAGTATTTACTTTGTGTTTGCTCTGTACTCTGTACTATTAGGCAGTTTTTGTGAGTCTTTCACACAAAATCCTATGACATGTAGTTGAATAAACTAAAGCTTGAAGAAGGAAATTAACAGGATTAATGTAAAACAGGTATACCTAATGGAGCTAGAATTTTAAAAAAGTGTTTGACTATAAACTGTTGATTTTTTCCATGCTATTACCTTGTTCAGGACCCTTGTTTTACCACCATTTGTAGGAGATGTTTATACTCAAGCCTAACTTTGGTCATTAGTGATGCTTCCCTGGAGAGATCCATTCATGCTCTTAAATGACATTGGAACATAAATCTTACTTAATTTTGCCATAGTTTATTAAGTTAGTTGAACCTTAATTTTTTTCTTTTTTTCTCTTCTTGTCTATTTTCCTCAAGCCAACAATCTGTTTTGAGACTGTATAAATAAAATGTGCCCCCAAGTCCTTCTGCTTAAGAGTATTCAAAATTTATGTGTCTTCCTTCTTCTCTCTTACATTATATTATTCTCAGTGTTATAATTTCTGTAAATTGTGATTCAAGTTGTTCCTATACAATGTCAGAATGACCAATTTGTTATGTAATTCATGGAGGGAAAATCAAATTATCTGTTAAATAATATGTATATCTAGCATACTATAGAGTGACTAAATTTTCATACTGTAATTGGGTTAGTTTTGTGCTGTCTAGATTTAACCCATGTATTATGAAGATAAAACACTTTAATATAAGACTCCTGGTTCAACTGAACATATTCATTCCTCTATGTACCCACCCTACACTAACTCCAAAGTATTGAAAGGATGTGGTATAAGAAGTAGCATTGTTTCTAAAATTTCTCTTAGCTATGGGATGTCCTTAGGAATCATTAGATTTTTTTTGAAGATACTATTTATTTATTAATTTATTTACTTGAGAAAGAGAGAGAGAGAGAGGAGGGGCAGAGGGAGAAGGAGAAAAACTCAAAGCAGACCCCATGCTGAGTTTGGAGCCTGATGTGGGGCTTAATCTCACGACCCTGAGATCATGACCTGAGCTGAAATCAAGGGTCAGTTGCTTAACTGACTGAGACAGACAGGTGCCAACTTCAGGAGATTAAAAAAAAAAAAAAGTGATGAGGGAGTCAGCTTCAGTCTTCTGATCTACCAGCTGAGCTATTGAAGGGACTGAAGAAATCAGAGAGGGAGATAAACCATGAGAGGCTCTTGACTATAGTAACAAAACTGAGGGTTGCTGGAGGGGAGGTGGGGGTGGGGTGGGGTAACTGGGTGATAGGCATTAAGGAGGACACGTGATGTGTTGAGCACTGGGTGTTACACGCCACTGATGAATTATGGAACTCTACATGTGAAACTAAAGATGTACTATATGTTGGTTAGTTGAACTTAAATTAAAAAATTTGTGATTGGGACCCACTCCTATATATTTTAACTTAGTGGTTCCTAGGTGGAGGTGCATTACCTTTGTGGCAGTAGGGAAAGACACCCTCCCCTTCCCTCCAAGGATGCTGTTGCTTAGAGGCATGATTTATCTATCAGAAGACATACTAGGGTAAGCAGTCCCAAACCAGGGTGTGGGGCTTGGCAAGTAGAACACAGGATGGATTTTAGCGTTCTTTACCTCTTTGGTCAGACATTTGTGCAGGGCCGTAATAAGCAGCCCTGGGTCTTAGCATCTTGAAAATGTTCTTTCTCTGTCATTGTTAGGGATGCCATTGTATTAAATGCTCTCCTTAAGTGAATATTGGCTGTAGGCCTCTGCCTCTCTGACTACGATGTCCATTTGTATTGGGAAAACTAGACCTTCTGAATTATTTTTCCACTAAATATATTCTAATGCTCTATAGAATTATCTCTTTTCCATCACCTGTGTTTATGATGCCAAGTCATAAAACAAATTAAATATATTATCTACATATACCATTTATGTGTTCCTAAGTTCCAGGTTTACCTAAAGTTTTCAATAGTGAGTAAAATTAATAGCTTTAATTTTAAAACTAATAATTACAAATTTAGTAAATTTGTTGTCTATTCTGAACTGACCGCTATTTACTGAGTTCTGCTAGGATGATACTCTGTGGTACCTACAAATATAAGGGTATGAAAAAAATTCTTGCCTGGCAAAATTAAGACTTAGGACTAGAAAGGCCTGTGATTATAAAGTTAAACTTCAATTTTTTTTTTATTTTTGGAATTTGCCAAGCTGTTTCTAAAGGGATGGTATAAATTTGTCAAATCTCAGAAACAAATAATGCCAGAAAGAGCAAAATAGAATTGATCAGGGAGGCATTATCTAGGACATAGGATAAAAATGGCTTTGAATTCTTAAGGAAAAAAACTCAAGGACTCTTACTTTTTAGAGACTTTGACTATTCTGAAGTTACTCTATCCATGACAAAGGTAATGATTTTGAAAAGTAAATGCAACAGCTCAGAATAGCTCTCCTTTAAAAAAGATCTAAATGTAATTGTCCTATTCAGGAAGTAGAGATGGATTTTGCACTTTAAAAAATGAAATCAGAGTTCTAAAGAGAAAGAACAAAGTAGAGACAAAAGTGTAGAAAATAGTTCAATAACTATGAAGAAAATTACTAGGACCATCTCAAGTCATAATTAAAAATAAATCTATACCTGAAACAGACTCTAAGGTTTTAACAACAAACTAACCATAAATACACATTATTTTTCTTGCAAGTTTCATATTGGTTATCATTTTTCTACTTTATAAAATCTTGATGTGCATTTTTCTGGTAATAATTGGAAGATTACTCCTATTGTACTCCCAATTCTCCAACTAAAAAAAATTGTTCTTAAGTGTCTAGTATCATGGCCATTATATTTATATAATGCTACCTACCATTCCTTTACTTACTTATTTATGCTTTTAAAAAGATTAAAATATCTAAATTAGTGTTGTTTTCTATGAAAATTTTCATGTAAGAAAACAATATTCATACTTATTTTTTTCAAATGTTAAAATTGTCCCCAGATTAATGGTGAGATTACAAAGAATGAGCAAGATTTCTAATGCCACAATTGTGTTGTCTTATGGAGGCTGGCAAATGAACAAGTGTCTATTTCAAGATGATTTAAAATTCAAAACCAAATGTGCAATTTGAAAAGCAGCCATGATTATTTCAGCGAATATTACTATTTACTATATACCAGGCTCTAGGAATGTCAACACAAAGCAGGATATCACCGGTTGGGGGGGTGTTTTTGCTCATTAATGTGTTTCTCAAATGTCAGATAATGAGTTATCTCAAAACTCGAATTACAGAGGTCTCTGTGGGGCAGATGAATCACCGTTTCATTATGAAAGTTATTTAAATCCTTAAAATAACAAAATATGTTATTTTCTCCCACATTAGTAACACGTTCTACTGGTTATTTACAAGACCATTTTATTTAAAAGTAAAACACAGATATAGAAACTCTTCATAAACAGATGGATAGTTTATCAATGTATTTAAGGCAAGTACTGTGTAATCAGTAGCAAGTCAAGGAATGGAACTTTGTCAGCTTCCCCAGAAGTTCCCTCATGTATGCAGTCCCTCAAAAGTGATTACAACTTTACTAGTCAAATGTCCTGAGTCTTTTACTACATACTGTGTAAGTGGGAGTTGGGGGGAAATAAAATGAAAAAACTATAAATTTAAAAAGACTTTGAAAACATTTATCCCAACTCCTAAAGTGACCACTTCCTTCTTTTCTTTGTAGTTTTCTTACCCAAGTGTGAATTCCTAAAAGGTATAGTTTAGTCTTGCCTCTTTAAAATTTTACTTGAGGCTCCATAGCTCAGTGGTTAGAGCACTGGTCTTGTAAAATTTTACTTGAAATGTCTTTAAAGTCTCTTTTAACTTGCAGTTTTTTTCATTTTGTGTCTTCCCAACTCCCACTTACATCGTAGGTAGTAAAAAAACTCAGGACATTTGACTAGTAAAGTTTTACGCTATCAGGATTTGGCTGATATCCTTTTCATGGTCAATATCATCATATACCTCTGTCCTTGTAAAATGGTAACTGGTACCTGGAGTTCAATCCATTGACTGAGCTCAGATTGAATCCCTTTGGCAAGACTCTAGGTCCTGGTGTGTTCCTTCATCAAAAGGCATGTAATGTCAGCTTTTGTCTTTTTTTGGAGTTAGAAGGTGCTCAGTGCTCCATGATTAAGTGGGCTCCTGAGTCCTTTTGTCATGACCTTACAAGTTTTTGATAACTTCTTCACTGTATGGTTGGACAAGCTTTCCAGGCTCATCATTCACATTTTAAGGTGAAATTTGTCTCCCTGTGATTTTTGAAGGGGTCGTTGCTCAAATAGCTTTTCTCCTTTCACAGCGTTCTCTCATCTCTTATTTTTGCATAGTTTTCCAAAGGATGGACTCTTACTTTTTGAGATGTCCTGGCTCTCTTCCCCTTCCCCACTTTTACCTAGACCTTCTATTTTCTTCCTCTCTGTTTCATGTACCCTGCTTGATTCTGATACTACTTCCAGCAGTTTCTCCTCAATGTAGACTCTCTCCTAAAAAAAGAGCCATGACAAGTTGGTTTCAAGAGTACCCAGGCTCTGGGAGCTAAACCTCTCAATCCTTTTAATTCCCCTCATGGAATCCTTTTATTCATCCAATACTGAATTGAGGAAAACCTCTCCTGGTTTTAACTCTTGTTTCAAATCAGCTTGATATGCTCTCCAGTGATAAGCTGTTAGCTCTTTTGGGGTTTTCTTATTCTTAGATCCATCCGATTCCCTGCCTCTTTCTTCTGCTTTCTCTTGCTCAAGTGCTAATGCCATCAAGTCTTGTGGCTATAGTTTGTCTTCTTCTGCTTCATATTTTGAGCTTCATGAGGGAAGTCTGTCAGCTAATGTTTTTCATGGCTTCTTTAGTATGGTTCTCCGGTCTGTTTTTATTCATGCTTGTTGCTGTCCCATCTTTCCAGAATCTTCTTACACTAGATTTGGGTATAGATAATTTGTAGTAGGTCCCAAATTTTAATAAACATGTATGGAAGAAAATAAAGATTGAGAGGGTTCTTTTCATTACTTATTAGTAGTAATTTTTTTAAAAGGGGATACTCTTCTCAGAAAACCTCTATGAAGCTAAGACAGAATACAGGGAAAATAGTTATAGAAAATAAAATAATACATTAAAACAGGCATGGTAAATAATATTCCTATAGTCAGAAAATAGACTCCATGATATTTTTGCCATGTAAATATCATAAGAATATGATGATTTTATTATCTTATAAGGACCTACTTCTGAATGTTTATTCCTTTTGAAATAAATACTTCTTTCTAATGTCATTATGGAACACTTTTAAGAGAAAGGTAGGAAAACTATTTCAAGGTTGTCCTTTTTAAAAATAAGATCCCCATAAAGACATAAAGCTCTGGGAGACTGAAATTGCCTTGCTGGATGAGCGGGCTGAATAGCTTGGAAGGCAATATCATCTCTTTCAGGTCATCAGAACATCATTTAGTAATCACTGATAATACTGCTAAAGATACTATCCCTGTGGTTCTTAAGAGTTAATGCAGCTTCCAGGGAAGGGAGAGGCAGAATGCAATAAACATTGGGTTTAGAAACATAAGATCTTGCTCCAGTCCTGATGTTGTCCATTTATGATGTATGAGATTATGGGAAAGTCATTTAATTTCTTTAAGCCTTGAATTTTTCACCTGTAAAATGTATATTATTGTAGTTGGTGGCAAAGTAAAGTACCGCGAGGTAATTCGAAACAATTATAAGTGTTACTATGAAAATACCAGTTTTGGGCGCCTGGGTGGCTCAGTGGGTTAAGCCTCTGCCTTCAGCTCAGGTCATGATCTCAGGGTCCTGGGATCGAGTCCCACATCGGGCTCTCTTCTTCCTCCTCTCTCTCTCTGCCTACTTGTGATCTCGTTCTGTCAAATAAATAAATAAAATCTTAAAAAAGAAAAAAAGAAAATACCAGTTTCTAGGGAGTGGCTGATACACATAACAGCTGCATCTTTTTCTTAGTTTTCAGTCTTCAGCAAGTGGTACAGCACCCATTCAGTTGCCCAAGCCAGAAGTTCCAATTATTCCTTGTCCTTTCTACTGGCATCTAAATAATCACCAGGGCCTATAAAGTCGACTTCTTAAATATCTTTCAAATCTATTTGTCACTATCTTATCACTACTGTAGTTCAGACCATCACTGCCTTTTGTCTAAATTACTGCTAGAGGATCCTCTGACTCCTTCAAAAATTCATGAGTCTAAACTCAGCTTCCTCTCTGACTGAAATGTTATCCCATGTAGAAGGAGGTTAAATGAAATAAAAGAAATCAATGGATATGAAGAAGTTAAAAGTACTTAATTGGTGTAGTTGAGGCACTGCTAGAATATAGGAGGCTCCTGTTCAGTTACTGGGTAACACCTTTAGTAGGACTCTAATCAACCACCCGAGGGCCTTCTCTCTTGCCTCAGAGTCCACCTTGCAATCTCTGTGTCTCCTGAGGAAGGCTTAGAGTGCCATGATAATAACACCATCACCCCTTCCCCACGCAGCCTTCATTTCTGACTAGAGTTGGTGTCTACATATCCCAGCTCCCTTGCCTGCAGGGAAAACTTTCAGGGATGTGTTTGACTCCAATAGTGATAGGAGTTATAACTATTTCTTAAAAATTTAAGAAGCAAAACATCCTCGTACCTAAAAAAAATTTAAAAACTTTAAAAAATGATTGAACTCAAAATCTGCCATCCGATGGCTGTGTTTAAGTGACAGCTTCTTGGCTGGCTTTTTTGACTTTTAATAAGCCTATGATGTCAGTGGTTGTCATCTTCAACATCACTCATCTCTTCTGCCTGCAGGCCACTTGTGTTTTGGATGTCAAGGCAGGGCAGCTGCCTGGCAGTTTTGGATGGCTTTCGTTCTGTTGTCAATGAGGAAGAATTGCCATCTTTGAAATGACTCATTACCTTCTACAGTCTTCCTACTGACACACAAACCTTGAATTTGATAAGCATTTTGAATCAGATATATTCAAAGTATTGTTTAACAATGGTCATATTTTTAGTTATTTTTGCTTTTGTTTTCCAGAAAGACACCTGGAGTCACATTTCCCAGCCAGCTGACACTCTGGGTGTTAGTTCTTAAGGACACATTAGTAAATCTTACAGCTCTGTGGAACCCTGTTCTTGAAGCAAATGCCCATCTTGCAAGACTCCAAAAAGAAATATCACCCCAGGGTTGAAAAATCCTTCTGTGAGAAAGTTAATGTCCTCTTTCTGCCTAGCTTCCTAAATTGGGATTATATTTTAATGTCTACTTTATATAGTTACATCCCTATGCTAAGTTGGAAATAAATATCCAATGGAGAGAAAAGTATTAAATTATACCATATCACTCAATTGTACAATGGGAATATTTGAAAAGTTTCTAACAGACAACTTATATTCTAGTTACTATGTTAGGTAAAACCTTTCTTCAGAATTGTACAACTGTCAATTAATTATTTATAAATCAATAGGAAAATATCTAAAACAGAAAGATAAAAATACACTTGATATTTAGAAGTAGAATCATCACAGTGAGTTGAAAATACCTGCTTATGTGGGATAAGAAATGGGGAGAGACAATCCCCCTCCCCCTGCCCACAGGCCTTATGAAACTATTAGACTCCAAGTTATATGCGTCTTACTTTATAGAAATTAAAAAGAGGGCTATAAAGAGATTTGGAAGTCCAGAAGAAAACATTTTTAAAAGTATATATTTGTTTTTAAATTAAATTAAAATTATATAAGGATATAGCTCTATTTAATTTGAAGAGAATTGGTTGAGAAGTGATAACTTAATAATTGCCGTCTCTTATGGCAATTAGGCAAAATAGAAAAATATATCATTTGTTCTCTTTATTGTTTCAGTTTAATTACTTAAAAATTGTTTTTATTATTTAGGTATAGTTGATATATAGAATTGTATTAGTTTCAGATGCACAGCATAGTGATTGGACCATTCTATACATTATACAATGCTCACCACAAGCGTAGTTACCATCTATCACCATACAGTTATTATAATTGATTATATCCCCTTTGCTTTAATTTTTATCTTCATCACTTATTTATTTTATAATGGAAATTTGTACCTCTTAATTTCTTCACCTGTTTTGCCCATGGTCTCTTTTGGCAACCATCAGTTTGCTCTCTGTATTTATGAATCTCTTTTGTTTTTTGTTTGTTTGTTTTATTTTGCTTTTTAGATTTTTGGTATTTATCTTCCTATGACTGAGCTATTTCACGTAGTGTAATACTCTCTAGGTCCATCAGTGTTGTTACAAATGGCAAGGGCTCATTCCTTTTTTTTTTTTTAAAGATTTTTTATTTATTTATTTGACAGACAGAGATCACAAGTAGGCAGAGAGGCAGACAGAGGGAGAGGGGGAAGCAGGCTCTCCGCTGAGCAGAGAGCCCGAAGCGGGGCTTGATCCCAGAACCCTGGGATCATGACCTGAGCCGAAGGCAGAGGCTTTAACCCTCTGAGCCACCCAGGCGCCCCCTGGGCTCATTCCTTTTTATGACTGAGTAATATTCTATGGTATATATTCAAAGAAGGTGAAAGCACTTCAAAAAGATATCTGCATCCCCCACATTCATAGCAACATTACTTATAGTAACCAAGACATGGAAACAACATAAGTGTTCACTGATGGCTGAATGAATAAAGAAGTTGTGATATGCATGCGTGCATGCACATACATGCACACACACACACACACACACACACACACACACACACACACATGAATGTTATTAAGCCATAAAAAATGAGGCAATCCTACCATTTGTGACAACATGGATGGACCTTGAAGGCATTATGCTAAATGAAATAAATCTGACAGAGAAAGACAAATAATGTATAATTAAAACAAACAAACAGGGGCACCTGGGTGGCTCAGTGGGTTAAAGCCTCTGCCTTCAGCTCAGGTCATGATCCCAGGGTCCTGGGATTGAGCCCCACGTCGGGCTTTCTACTCAGCGGTGAGCCTCTTCCCCCCACCTCTCTCTGCCTGCCTCTCTGCCTACTTGTGATCTCTGTCAAATAAACAAATAAAATCTTAAAAAAAAAAAAACAACAATAAACTAGGAAAAGAGATCATACTTGTGGTTAGGTGGAAGTGGGGTAAGGGGAAATTGTGGTCAAAAAGTGCAAATTTCCTGGTATAAGATAAATAAGTACTAGGGATGTAATATACAACATGATAACTGAAGCTAATGGTGCTGTATAATATAGGAAAGTTGTTAAGACAATAAATCCTCTGAGTTCTCATCACAAGGAGAACAATTATTTTCTTTTCTTGTCTCTTTTTATTGTATCTGTATGAGAAGATGGATGTTAGCTGAACCTATTGTGTAATCATTTCATAATATATGTAAATCAAACCATTATGCTGTAATATTTTAAACTTATAGAGTAATATATGTCAAATATTTCTTAACAAAACTAGGGAAAAAATAAAGTGGATAATCTGGCATGACTGCCAGTAAACCTAAGATTTCAGATTCAATAAATCTAAAAAAGAAAAAATACTGTGGATAATAAGAAAAATAAAAGGATAATAAAAATTGTTTCTGCCTTCTCCCCGGATTCTGTGGGCCCTTGTAGGACTAGAAGTCCTTATAGGACCCATCATAGGAGATAAAATTGTGATTTGTGTCTTGTAGTTCTCATAGTAGAGGTATTTAACCTCCTTAGTTAATTTTATTTCTAAGTCTTGTTTTTGATGCTATTGTAAATGGGATCAATTTATTTCTTTTTTGGAAAATGCATTTTTAGTATATAGAAATACTACAGATTTTTTGTATGCTTAATTTGTATCTTCCAAATTTACCAAATACATCAATTAGAACTAACAGCTTTTGGATGAGTCTTTAGGATTTTTTTTTTTTAAAGATTTTTTATTTATTTATTTGACAGACAGAGATCACAAGTAGGTAGAGAGGCAGGCAGAGAGAGAAGAAGGAAAGCAGGCTCCCTGCTGAGCAGAGAGCCCGATGCGGGACTCGATCCCAGGACCCTGAGATCATGACCTGAGCCGAAGGCAGCGGCTTAACCCACTGAGCCACCCAGGCGCCCCAGGATTTTTTTATATATAAAATCTTACCATCTATAAAGAGATAATTTTACTTCTTCCTTTCCAATTCTGATGTCGGGTTTTTTTTTTTTTCTTGCCTGATTGCACTAGTTAAGAATTCTATTCCTTTGTTGAATATGAGTGGTGAAAATAGGCACTCTTGTCTTATTCCTAATCTTAGAGGAAAGGCTTTCAATCTTTCATCATTGAGTGTAATGTTAACTAGGGGCTTATTATATATAACCTTTATTATGTTGAGATATGTTTCTTCTATGCCTAATTTGTTAAGAGTTTTTGTTAGGGACAATGTTTTTTCTACATCTGTTGAGATAATCATGATTCTTTTCTTTCATTCTACTTCTGTATATCACATTAATTGATTTGCATACATTGAGCCATCTTTGCATCCCAGGGATAAATCCCACTTGCTTATGTTGAATGATCCTTTTAATGTGATACTAAATTTAGTTTGATAGTATTTTATTTTGTTTATTTATTTACTTATTTTTTAAATAATATTTTATTGAGAATTTTTGCATCTATATTAATCAGGGATATTGGCCTGTAGCTTTCTTTTCTAGTAATATCCTTTTATGGTTTTGGTATCTGGAAAATGGTGGCTTTGTAAAATGAGTTTGGGGGTATTTTCTCCTTTTCAATTTTTTGGAAGAGTTTGAGAAGAATTGGTGTTAATTTTTCTCTAAATATTTGGTAAAATTCACCAATGAAGCTCTCTTGTCCTGGGTTTTTCTTTACCAGGAGATTTTTGTTTACTGTCAGTCTACTTAGTAGTAATTGGTCTATTCATATTTTCTATTTTTTTTATTTGGTCTTGCTAAGTTGTATGTTTCTAAGAATATTTCCATTCCTTCTAGATTGAGCAGTTTGTTGTATATAGTTGGTTACAGTAGCTTCTTAATGATCTCTTGAATTTCTGTGGTATCTGGGTTGGTCTAGTTAAAGGTTTGTCAATTTTGTTTGTCTTTTCAAAGAATCAACTCTTAGTTTGGTTCATCCTCTCTATTGTTTCTTGTTTTCTAATTTATTTTTGCTCTAACCTTTATTATTTCCTTTTTTCTGCTAACTTAAGGTTCAGTTTGTTCTTTTTCTAGTTCCTTAAGGCCTAGAGTTAGGTTGTCTATCTGGGATCTTTCTGTCTTCTTAATGTAGCTGTTTATGGTTATGAACTTTCCTATTAGAACTGGTTTTGCTCCATCCCACAAGTTCTGGTGTAATGTGTTTCTATTTCTACATGTCTTTTAAAAACTCTGTTTTTTAAAATTTTACCTTTAAGTTTTTCTTTGATCCGTTGGTTGTTCAGGAAAGTGTTGCCTAATTTTCACTTGTTCAGGAATTTTCCAGTTTTCCTCTTGTTACTAATTTCTAGTTTCATGCCACTGTTGTCAGGGGAGATACTTGGTATGATGTCAGTCTTCTTGAATTTGCTAAGACTTGTTTTGTGGCCTAACATATGATCTTTTCTAGAAAATGGTCCATGTGCACTTGAGAAGAATGTGTATTCTGCTGTTGTTGGGTAGAATATTCTGTATATGTCTGTCAAGTCCATTTGGTCTATAGTGTTGTCCGTATCCTCTATGTCCTTATTGATGCTGTGTCTCAATGATCCATTCATTGTTGAGAGCTGAGTATTAAAATTCTCAACTGCTGTATTACTATTTATTTTTTTAAGCTTTATTAGTTTTTGCTTTAAATATTTAGGTGCTCCAGTGTTGGGTCCATAAATATTTACAATTTTTTTAATCTTTTTTAAGGTATTGACCCTTTTTCATTATATAATTACCCTTTTTCTCTCCTTTTACCATGTTTTGTTAAAGTCTGTTTTAGCTGATATAAATAGAGCTACTCCTGCTTGTTGTTGTTATTTTGTTATTCTTTGCTTGAAATGTCCTTTTTCATCCCTTCACTCTCAGTCCTATCTATGTGTGTCTTTGAAGCCAAAGTGAGTCTCCAGTAGGCAACATATTGTTGGGTTTTGTTTTTTATCCTTTCAGCCATTCTGTGTCTTTTAATTGGAGAATTAATCTATTTACATTTAAAATGATTATTGATAGGTAAAGACTTATTATAGTCATTGTGCTTATTTTCTGGTCTATATATAGATCTGTTATTCCTTGTTTCTTATCCTGCTCTTTTTTGTGTATGTTTTGATGTCTTTTTGTGTTAGTGTGCTTTGACTTCTTTATTGTATTCTTCTGTGTAATTACTACAGGACTTTCTCTTGTGGTTACCATGAGAATAACATAAAATGTCTGAAACTTATAACACCCCATTCTAAACGGATAACAGCTTAACTTCAGTAGAATTTGTAAATTGGACATTTTTACTTCTCCCCCTCACATTTTAGGTCAATGTTATTACCATTTAAATGTATTTTACATTGTCTAACTAGTAACAGATTATTGTAGTTATAGTTATTTTTTACTACTTTTTCTAACTTTCAAACTAGAATTGTAAGTGAATTAAGTACCACTATTGCCATATTGCTGTCTACCCATAACTATATATTTACCATTACTGTAAAGATTTACACCACTCTTTTATGTTTTTACGATGTTAATTAGCATTCTTTTATTTCCACTCAAAGAAGTCCCTTTAGCATTTCATGTAAGACAGACCTGGTGGTAGTGAACTACCTCATCTTTTGTTTGTTCAGGAAAGACTTTATCCCTCCTTCATTTCCAAAGGACAGCTTCACTGGGTATAGTGTTCTCAGTTGGCGGTTATTTTCTTTTAATGTTTTGAATATATTGTCCCATTCTCTCCTGACTTCAAAAGTTTCTGTTGAGAAATGTACTGATAGTCTTATGGAGCTTCCCTTAAGGTGTATGTAACTTACTTTTTTCTCTGCTGCTCATATAATTGTCTTTGACTTTTGGCAATTTAATTAGAATGTCTCTCAGTATAGCGGTATTCAAATTCAACCTATCTGGGTTCCTTTGGGCTTTGTGGATCTGGATCTGCAGGTTTGGGACATTTATAGCCATTATTGCTTTATTTATTTTTTTAGGATTTTATTTATTTATTTGACAGAGAGAGACACAGTGAGGGAGGGAACACAAACAGAGGGAGGGGGAGAGGGAGCAGCAGACTTCCTGCCAAGCAGAGAGCCTGATGCAGGACTCGATCCCAGGACCCTGACTTGAAATGTCCTTTTTCATCCCTTGGGATTATGACTTGGGATCATGACTTGGGCCAAAGGCAGATGCTTAATGACTGAGCTATCCAGGCACCCCTGCCATTATTGCTTTAAATATACTTTCTATCTCTTTCTCTTTTTCTGGAATCCCCATAAAGTACATACTGTTTCTGTTTATTATGTTCCGTAATTCCCATATGCTTTCTTCAATCTTTTTCATTTCTTATTCTTTTTTACAACTTTGAGTAATTTCTAATGTTTTATCCTCCAGCATTCCTTCTTCAGTTCAGTCTACTTTTGAACTTTCTATTGAGTTCTTCAGTGCAGTTATTGTATCTTTTAATGCAAGAATTCCTGTTGTTGTTGTTTTTTCATGGTTGCTATCTCCTTGTTGAGCTTCTTATTTTGTTTTTTCATTGTTTCCTGAATTTCATTTGTCTGGGTTTTTTTGTTTGTTTGTTTGTTTTGTAGTTTGGTAAACTTCCTTAAGAAGATTGTTCTGAAATCTTTGTTCATAGTTCATAGATTATTTCCATTATTAGAGTTTTATTAGTTTCCTTTGGTGGTACCATATTTACCTGATTTTTTTGTGATCTTCCTTTTCATATGTTGTTATCTGTGCTTTGAGTAATCAGGCTCTTCTTTCAGACTTCATAGTTTTTCTTTGGCAAAGGCAGTTCTTTGTTAGTCAGCTCATTTTGGGTTTCTGGGTGTGGTCTGCTGGCAATATCCTTGGGAAGGAGGGGCTTGCTCTTATACTCTATTTTTGGGTGAAGCAACTGTTTGAGCTCTGAAGATGGGGATAGGAGTGTATGCCACTGGCTTATAACAGTTGGAAAGGACTGTTGGTTTTGTTCTCTACCCAAGTTGAACTGTAGGATGGACTCCATGATTACCTGGATTCTCTGGTAAGATTTACTAGATGGTCAGGACTAGGTACTATATTCAGTAGTAGGTGAGGCTAGAAATTAGCTTTCTTCCTCTGACAGGGCAGCAAGACAGGGCCCAGGGCTGGTATAGCCTCTAGTTTGGGGACCCGAACTAGGCCAGTGTACACTGAATTCCCTGGTCATGTAAGGTGACTAGTTTTGCTCTGCAGGTGGGGGAAGCCATGACCCATGCTTTCTGTTCAAATGCCACTGTACATGTGACTGCTGAATGGGCTTTGTAGCTTCCTGTGTTCTTTGGTTAGGTTCCCTAGTGGGACAGGCTAAAGGCCATCTTCAGGGATGACTAGGGCTATAAATTAGATTCCCTGCTTAAGGAAAGGAGCTCTAAAGCCATTAAAGCTCCTTCTTTATTATCTTAACTCAAGCTGACCCACACCCCAAATTCTCTGACCAAACAGGACCACTGGCTTTGTTCCACAAACTATTGGCTCTGCCTGCATTTTGGCTTGAGTGCCACTGGATTACAGCTTCCAGGAGTAGTCTCCAGCCCTTGTGGTCAGGTGGGATTGAAAGACAGTATCCATAGTGGGTGGGGCTATGTCTCAGCTCCCTTGCTTGCATGGGATGAAATGAGGCCACTTCAGGCTACTGTGTTTCTCTAACAGGCTGTCTGGTTGGGAGGGGCCAGGAGCTACCCTCAGCCTTGGCTAAGAGTTAACCCCCCTGTATGTGCACAACACAGGAATGTTCTGTGCCTGGTGATGGCTTTCTACTCTAAGAATGATCAGCTCTGCCCACCTGTCTCTTGGCTGAAGTGCTGTGGTGCTACACAGTTTCCATGGGTTGTTGCTAGTCCTTTTGGTCATATAGGACCAGAAAACACTCTTCAGAGTGGGTGGGGCTGTGATTTCTGGCATGGATGAATAATACATGTGTGTCAGGAAAGGCACATATCATTCTTCTAGATATTCTTGGTACTTTGCTCTTCCTTTGCTGGAATCTGCTTCAGAGGTGCTCTTAACAGGGGAAAAATTCCTTAATTCTGTTAGTTACTGGCCAGGTGTCCCATGTTGTTGGGAAAAAATGGCAAAGAAGCAAAGATGAAAATGGCTGTGTACAGGATGTTCAAATATAGAATTTACATCCCATAGTGATTCAGGATGTGGATTAATTGCACTGTATACAAAAACAGTGGAAGGGTAGAAATATTTTTGTCCTGATTTTGTGTATCAGCTTGCTATCTCTCTTTGAGGGATGAGTAGTAGAAAGTGGTTGCAAAAGTGGAGGGCTTAAAATAGCCCCCTGTAAAACCAGGATGCAAATGTGGTAAGGCTAAAGGCCAGGTAATCGGACAGCCTGTTGAGCCAGGGTCCTCTCAACAAACGAAAGGCCTGTGACTGGTGTTAATGGGACTAAATGATAGCTTTGTAAACGGTTCAGATGGGTTTGAATTGTAGGTAAAACTTTTAGGCTTAACTGGAAAAAAAAAAAAAGAAGAACTGATAGAACTGGTGACTGGCACTGAAATTTGATGCCAGGGAAATTTATCAAATCTCCATCCACAAATATTATATATTAATAATAATGAGAGAAGTTATTGATTCATTGCTATGTGCTAACCACTGTCAAAATATCTTAAGTGCACTACCTCATTATATATAATCAGGTAAATATTAGTATTATCCCACTCTTACAAATGAGCAAAATGAGGCACAAATATGTCATCACATCCTTATTCAGTAAGTAGAGAAGTTGGATACAAAACGTTCTATGGTGGAGGACCATCTGACTAGGCGGGTTAGGGGAGTTTTAGCTCTGGTATTTCTATTTCACATACCAAGGGAGAAATAAATAAATCACCACTCATTTCCTTTTCCATTGGTAAGCACAGACTATTATACTTTTTGTTCATGTGTATTTCCATTCACTTTTCTGCCATTTCTCCCTTAAAATAATAAACAAATGAATAAAAATTCGGCTTCATTTTTAAGCAGCTCTTCCAGCTGTTCGTGTCAGTGTGCTCTCTCTCATTAATAAAGTGAGATGGACTAGTTAAAACATTAATGTTAAGTGGTGAGTACTAGGGACTATTCTCCCTGTAAGATACTGAGATACATAAAAGGTCTGCTTCAGGAGCAATGATAATGGCTTTTTTGGAGGAATCAAGACCACTGAAAATTGTGAGAATGATTAATGGTTACTTCATCCTCAGTTTACATGGCAGAGTTTGAACTCTATTATTCCTGGCCTTTTTAATATGTGCTATATTTAACCAGACCATTTCCATTTTTAGAATGACACTCTTTTGATACTTACATTTATTCTGTCACAAATGCGCATTGCCCACTATGTGCTGTTATTATGCTAGATTCTGGGAATAAAGATTGAATAAGTTGATAAACTCCTTACATTCTTAGATGAATGTGAGTCTGAAGGAGACAAATATAAAACACAACTTTACAAGTGTTTGTTTAATTAAAATGATGATAAACTGTCAAGGGAAAAATGCAGATTTATGAGATATCAAGGATGCTAATTCTAATATGAAGGTTGGGGAAGGGAAGTGAATACAATCAAATCAAGTCCTATGGGCTTTCAGTGGATTTTATTTTAAGTGCAATGAAAAGTCACCACATAGAGAGACTGAAAGATAAACAACTCCAATATGAAACCACTGGAATAGTGAAATGATCAGATTGTAGGGTCTTGTTTTAATGTGGTAGTCTCTGAAAGAAAATGAACAGTGGAGTTATAATGTTAAGTATGTGTCAGAATGGCTTGGTCATTGATAACCTAATGCAATCTTGAAGTTAGAAAGAATAGGAAATTTGGATTAAAGGACAAATTTTGATTTTTTTGATCCCACATGACCTAGGAGTATTCATATGAACCCTTTATAGATAATCCAGACCTGGTATTTTGTAGAATGTAGAATTATAGAATTGGGACCCATTCACAGGACTTCTGTGTATAGTGTATCTGGCTGAGTCCAAGGAAGGTGCAGATCTTTCACATTTGTACAAAAGTGGCTTATAATCGCAATATGTGCATCTGCAGAGCTGTGAGTGCCCAGAAAGTCTGCTTTCTTTGCATTCACACTGGCACTCTATGAGGTAGTAGCAGATCTGATCCATAAAATCAATTTAAACTGGAAATTGGATGAACTCTTAAGAAATGTGTGTAGAGTAAAAGAACTAGGTCAATATAAGTGAGAGGAAGGAAGATAAGGAACAGGATAATATGATGGAAACATACTGTGAAAATAAAGAAGAGATTAAAGCAAACACAAGACAAAAAGATATGAAGGAGGAAGGAGTCAGTGATACCAACTGCAGCAAAAATGTTCAGCAAGGTTATGTTGAAAAACAATGATTGAATTATTAATGAGTTAGGGAATTTAAGGGGAAGTTGGGCATATAACCCAGATTTATTTAATTTATATGTCTATTCATTTACTCATTCATTTAAAATATTTATCTGAACCCCTTCAGTGTTCTGGGCATGTAGTACTACGGGAATTTTATATGGTGCATATATGCCTGATGAAGACAGTCAAAGGGCTTAGCCTAGAGATAAAGATGGGCCAGAGGAAGTTTCTTTTATGAAGACTCATTCAACAAAAGAAAAATCGAGTTTCCTTTAAAATAGAAATAAGATAATCATTGAATGGGAAGACATTAAGAATAATAAAATCATTAGGAAGAAAAAAAATATAGGAACAAGAACTTTAGAGATTTGGGAAGGAAAAGAAGATAGCTGTAGGATTTAAAAAAAATGTTGAAGTGGCAGTGTATAAATTTTATGTCATTGACACTGGATTCATTAATCAGTTTTTATGCCTTACAAATATATTTTTGACTAACTTAAAATGCTCTTTATAAACTTCTAATGTGAATTTCAGCCTGGGTTAATTACTAGATTAAGAGTAGATTAAGTTAAAATTTACTACATTAAGGTTTTGTTGGTAGACCAAAGACAGAGGACATAGAAACTGAGGCATTTAATTAAAGTCTTTAAGAGTCTATTTCGGGGCACCTATTTCCGTGGCTTGGGGTGGGGGTTGGGGCCTCTGCCTTTGGCTCAGGTCGTGATCTCAGGGTCTTGGGATCGAGCCCGGCATCAGGCTCTCTGCTCAGCAGGGAGCCTGCTTCCCTTCCTCTCTCTCTGCCTGCCCCTCTGCCTACTTGTGATCTCTCTCTGTCAAATAGATAAATAAAATCTTTAAAAAAAAAAGTCTATTTCGGGTGCCATCTGTCACATTCTCCTCAATAAGTTTTATCATGGATGAAGAGTCAACCAATTTATGAAGATATTACTAATAAATAAATTCTGAACAGTCAATCTTATGTGTAAGTAAACTGTACTTGGTTTATATTTTTCATAGTTAAATTAATTGATTTACTTTTAAAATAGTTTCATGTGGTGAATCTGAGATAGTGGAGACATTAGTGTTTCCATTAGCAACAAACATTTAGAAAATGAAACTTTAAAATCGTATGCTTTATAATAGTATTAAAAACATTTTAGGGATGCCTGGGTGGTGCAGTCAGTTAAGCATCAGACTCTTGGTTTTGGCTCAGGTCATAATCTCAGGGTTATGAGATTGAGCCCCATGTCAGGCTCTCCACTTAGCACAGTCTGCTTGAGATTTTCTCTCCCTCTCTTTCTGCCCCTCCAACTCATGCTCACTGTGTCTCTCTCTCTTTCTAAAATAAATAAACAAATCTTTGAAAAAAAATTTATATTCATTAGTAAATTAATAATAGTGCACACAACTTCTGCACAGTAAATGAAAAATATTTCTAAGGGAAATTTCAAAAAACCTAAACAGATGGAGGATTATGCCATCTTTATGGATGAGATCAACTAATATTTTTAAGATGTAAATTTCTCAAACTGACAAAGAAATTCAATGCAATCCCACTTAAAACAGCAACAGATCTATATTTATTTATTTATTTGTAAATATAAATAAAGTGATTCTATAATTTATTTTCAAGTAAAAGAACCCAGAATAAACAAAACAATCTTGAAACAAAACAATAAACAAAACAATCTTGAAAAAGAGCAAGGTTGGAGGTCTTATATTACTTGATTTCAAGACTTACTGTGTAATTATAGTAATTAAGGCTATGATATTAGAATAAGAATAGAAAGATAAATCAATGAAACAGAACAGAGCTCAGAAATAGATCCACCATTTATGGTCAATAGGTTTTTAATGAAGGCACTAAGAATTTCAATGGAGAAAGGAAAGTTTTTCAACAAATAGTACTATAACAACCAGATAAATATATGAAAAATAATTAACCTTGATCTCTACCTCATATCATTCACAAAGTTTCTTTTGATATGGGTTATAGACTTAAACATAAAAGCTAAAAATCTAAATATTCTGGAAGAAAATGGGCAAATTGAACTTAAAAATTTAAAAACTCTGCTATTTAAGACTCCATTAAGAAAATAAAAGGTAACCATTAGACTGGGTGATAATAACTTGCAACACATGTATCAGGCAAAGAACTTGTAGTCAGTAAATATAAAGACTTCTACCTTTTTTAAAAAAAGTTATTTTGGGGTGCCTGAGTGGCTCAGAGGGTTAAAGCCTCTGCCTTCAGCTCTGGTTGTGATCCCAGGGTCCTGGGATCGAGCCCCTCATCGTGCTCTCTCCTTGGTGGGGAGCCTGCTTCCTCCTCTCTCTCTCTGCCTGCCTCTCTGCCTACTTGTGATTTCTCTCTGTCGAATAAATAAAAAAATCTTAAAAAAAAAGTTATTTTATCTGAAAGGAGAAGGGGACTTCAATACATTTATTTCAGAGCCTGAAGTACTCAAACAGTAAAAATAAATACTTCTTCAAGGAAAGTAACAGGAAATACTAACATTCTACTGTATTTACATCATACCTCTCAAATAAGGCAAATTTTTATTTATAGCATATCTCAATCTTGATGATACACTGTCCTTTTTTTTTTCCTCCACTAACCTATCATGCTTTTGAAGAATTCCATTTTTTCTTTTTTTTTTTTAAGGGAAAAGGAATTATTACATTTATTCAGAGCCAGAGTGCCCATTGTCATTAACATTTCATTTAGTAGCCATTCATCTTTCTGAGTAACTACAGAAATGCCTTTACTTAATTCCATCAGAATTTTAGTCTAAGTTAAGAATTACATTTTGTGGGGTACATTTGATGTTCAGATAAATGTATTTCATAAGCATCCCATTTTAGATTTAGTCAGAAATTAAAGTTTGCAAATTCTTTGGACATAAATGGAGAGTTCAGAGGTAGATGCTTTATTTTGCTTCCCCACTCTTACAGAAATGTAATTCTATATTTTTGCCTTCAGAGGAATATTTCACACTTTATTTCCACTATATATCAAATAACAATGCTTCTGTAGTAACTGATTATGGTAAAAAATATATCTATTTGAATTTTTTAACTGTAATGCGAGTGACTAGTATCATTTCTCTGTATTACAAAAGTTTTCATAGAGCTATCAAGTGTTTTGTGTTAACATATTTAAAATTAAAACTTCTTGATATTAAACCCAGAATAAAAAATATTTTGAAAAGTTGAGCCTATATGAATATATTTCTGAACCGAAAAGTCACATATATTAATACAAAGGCCCTGAGTATATAATATATTTTATTCCTAGTCTAAGCAATTTTTCTACTATGAAGCATGGATATTGGTATTTAAGAACTAATAACTCATGGGTGTATTATACATTTAAATGCAGTATTACCCAAGATAATGGTTTAAATTTAGGTAATCAGGGGCACCTGGATGGCTCAGTGGTTGAAGCCTCCGCCTTCGGCTCGGGTCATGGTCTCAGGGTCCTGGGATAGAGTCCCGCATCAGGCTCTCTGCTCAGCGGGGAGACTGCTTTGCCCTCTCTCTCTCTGCCTGCCTCCCTGCCTACTTGTGATCTCTCTTTCTGTCAAATAAATAAATAAAATCTTAAAAAAAATAAATTTAGGTAATTAACGATTTGAGTTGTACACACACACACACACACACACACTTTAATTAAGGACATATACTTGTACATATATACTTAAATTGTTAGTATGAGTCTCATATTTTCATGAGTCATTTATCTGACTTCAGTATTATAGAAACAGAAGTTTCTTTTTTTTTTTTAAAGATTTTATTTATTTATTTGACAGAGAGAAATCACAAGTAGGCAGAGAAGCAGGCAGAGAGAGAGGAGGAAGCAGGCTCCCTGCTGAGCAGAAAGCCCGATGTGGGGCTCGAACCCAGGACCTGGGATCATGACCTGAGCTGAAGGCAGCGGCTTAACCCACTGAGCCACCCAGGCGCCCCTAGAAACAGAAGTTTCTAATTCTTATAAGAAATGCTCAGATTTTATAAATGAGTCTAATAGGCCATTTAAGAAAAGAACTATAGTAAACCAAGCTTTTTAGTTATTTATTATTATAAATTGTGTACTAACTGATATGAAGTGGTACAGAAATCTAAATACACTTTCCAAACTTATTAGAAAGTGTATGTTGTTTGTACTCATTAAAGGGATCTTGGATTATGTTACAAATTATTTAAAGCAAACTGAAGTAAAAGTCTGAACCCAGTGCTAATAGGGAAATCATTGAGCTTTCTGTTCCAGCCAGTGGCAATTTGCCTGTATGTGAACAGCCAAGAAGCTGTATCCTAGGGCTCTGCAGCTTGTACGGTATAGAGAAATAGCCTTCTGTCTCTTTGAAGAAGAAGCCTTGAGAAGCAGCAGCCTTGAGAGTATCAAGTACCTGATTCCAAACTCAACCATCTTGTCTACCTATATTTCTCTAAACACATATTCACTAACAAACTATTGTTTAAGTAAAACAGGTTTGTCTTGTGTTTGGTCACCTATCATCTAGGGACCTGAGGCCTGTGTTTATGCAATAATTTGCAGTATTGTGAATACTAAAATGTCCCTACGCAAGTTTTTGCATTAATGTAATAATAAAACAATACTCAGGTTAATTGCTTTCATTGAGCTGGACTTGAATTATAGCAGGCATATAAAAGGTTGCCTAGCAGATGTGATTCTAGGAGCCCAGGGAAAATCCATTTCCCAGAAGAACATCACTACAATTACAAAGGTGCAAATACCTGTTCTGATATTTTAATGTTTGGTAAGTACATACAGATACAGATTTAATAATTAGATATCTCTGGGAATAATAAGCTGCTTCAAATTACACTAAATGCCAACAGCAGCTATTGGATTGCTTTTGGAGAATTGGGGGAAAGAGAGAGTACTGGGTGCCTCACAGGAAACTAGGAAAATACAGGACAAAAGGAATGCAGAAAAAGAGCTTTTGAGAGACAATATAAATTTAAAACTTTGACTAAGAGTTATACAAAATTATGCATATTTCCAGAATTTTAAAGCATATTGACAGTTTGTTATATTTACTTTAGATCTCATTTTAAATAGTGAAAATTAAAGTTGAGGTTCCGTCTTTCCCTTTCTAGGGTGTGTGCTACTGCTTCTCTCTGCAGGCAATCCCTGTAGTGTTTCTGTGTATCCAGTCCACATTTCCAAGCTTTCATTACATAAGTATGTGTCTGAAACAAATGTATAGTCATTGTCCCATTTATTTAAAAAATTTACCTAACTGGTTTCATATACAAATAATTTCCTACAACTTGCTTTTTTCACTCAAGATATTTTAGAGCTGTAACCATTTTAACTGCTGCATAATGTCATTTGTTTGAATGTATCACAATGTGTTCATCCATCCCTCTCCCATGGACATTTAGATTATTTTCAGATCTTCACCATTACAAGTCAATATTCCTTTAAAAAAAAAGATTTTATTTATTTATTTGAGGGGGAGAGAGTGAGAGAGAGCATGAGAGGGAAGAAGATCAGAGGGAGAAGCACACTCCCCCAGGAGCTGGGAGCCTGATGCATGACTCTATCCCGGGACTCCGGGATCATGATCTGAGCTGAAGGCAGTCACTTAGCCAACTGAGCCCACCCAGGTGCCCACAAGTCAACATTCATGATCATGGGTGCTTAAGCTCTTGTGGGAAAGCCTCTCTAAGGAGTTGTTAGGTATTAGGGTATCCCCACTAGTCACTTTTCTAGATACTGGGAAACTTTCTCTTCTTGGCAGGTATAACTGTTCCATGGAGGGATACCTACTTAGATAGATACAAACATAAAAATGTTATATATTTTTTCAGATTAATGCTTAAAACCATACTCTTTTGAATCCCCTCATGCAAACTGCATTTCTAACAATACAAGTTTGTTTTTTTTTTAACCTTTATAGTTTCTTTAGTGTAATATATTTACTCAAATTTTCAGTTTCTCCTTGAGGTCAAATTTAATGGTTTTCTCTTTTGCTAGGAAATCATCCTTCTTGAGAGGTTTACAAGTTTATCATTGTTCTTGAGAGGTCTATAAAATTATAGAATTACATACAATATTTTCTTTTAATTATTTGCATTTTCCTTTGTCTAAGGTTCCATTCTCCTTTCTAAATTCATTTATATGCTTACCTCTTTTTTCTTTTTCTTTAAGATTTATTTATATATTTTAGAGAGAGAGAGAGAATGTGAGCAGGGGAAAGGGCACAGGGAGAGGGAGAGAGAGAATCCTAAGCAGACTCTCTACCAAGTACGTAGTCCGCCATGGGACAGATCTCATGACTGAGAGATCATGACCTGAGCACAAACCAAGAGTTGACATTCAACCAATTGAGCCACCCAGGCACCCACTTCTGTTTTTCCTGATCAGATTAACCACTAATCTTCATATTTTCAAAGAACCAGCTTTGGATTTTTTTTTTTTTTTCATTAAAAATTAACTTGAGGGGACACCTGGGTGGTTCAGTGGATTAAGCCTCTGCCTTTGGCTCAGGTCATGATCTCATGGTCCCAGGATCGAGCCCCACATTGGGCTCTCCACTCAGTGGGGAGCCTGCTTCCCCGCTCTTGCCGCCTGCTGCTATGCCTACTTCTGATCTCTTTCTCTCTCTCTGTCAAATAAATAAATAAATAAATGAACAAAAATCTTAAAAAACAAATTAACTTGAGTATTCCTCATTAATTTCATCTTTATAATTTTTAAAATTTGTTATTGTTTTTATAATTTTTGTTGGTGAGTACCAAATATTTTAGTTTTCATCACAATAATTTTTTTTGTGCCTCATTAGTGTTGGTATGTATTCAGTAAATATTTATTGAATGCTTACTGTGTTCACTAATTTAGGAACACATAAACACAAAATTCTTGCCATAAACGTGCTTACATTCTAGTAAAGTTTGCATACTACTTTATGTGCTATACACTGTTCTCTTTTCATTATTTCCTATGTAGTTTTTTGTTCCACATTTTGTTTGATCTTTTTAATGCAAGTGCTCTCAATAAGAGCATTTGCTAATATCTGAGTACTTGAAGGTTTTTCTTTTAAAACTAACTTTCTGGGGTGCCTGGGTGGTGTAGTCAGTTAAGCATCCAAGTCTTGGTTTCAGCTCAGGTCCTGGTCTCAGGGTGAGACTCAGCCCCAAGTCAGGCTTTGTGCTCAGCACGGAGTCTGCTTGGAGTTTCTCTCTTCCTCTCCATCTGCCTTTCCCATACCCCTAAAATGAATAAATCAATTAAAAAAAAATCTCTGTTTCTAACTTAATTGGATTTTATTCTGACAACAAGGTTTTCTTTAGAGCCAAACAAATCATTAATTTGGTAAATATATGCTGTATATTTTTTATTGTCAAGATCTGTATCATTCTGAAATAAACCTATTGGAGGCTTTTATTTTAATAGTATACATATAAAATTCCTTTTCCATTTTGAATGTTTTTGCTTTATATAATTAATTACTTGTGTTTTTTAAATTTAAGTTTCATTTTTTCAGTGTTCCAAGATTCATTGTTTATGCAGCGCACCCAGTGCTCCATGCAATACATGCCCTCCCTAATACCCACCACCAGGCCCACTCAACTCCACACTCCCCTCCCCTCCAAAACCCTCAGTTTATGTCTCAGAGTCTACAGTCTTTCATGATTCTTCTCCCCCTCCGACTTCCCCAATTCATTTTTCCTTTCCTTCTCCTAATGTCCTTCATGTTATTCCTTATGCTCCACAAGTAAGTTAACTTAATAACTTAATTGTTTTGTACATATTAATTTATAATTACTATATTTTCTTTGTTAAGTTATAGAAGAACTTTTATTTTGATATATCTGTTTGTATCCTGTTTATTGCTTTTAACTTTAAATTTCATCCTGTTGATATTCCCATTTTTGTTTGCCTTTGCCTGGTATTTTTTTCTTTTTTTTTTTTCCTATACTTGATTTTTTCCACCATAACTTTATGGTAAATGTATTTCTTTGAAGCAACAAATAGCCTGTTTCTTTTTTTTCTACTGAGAAATAAGTGGTATACATTGCTGTATATGTTTAAGGTGTATCACATGATGGTTCGTGAAATGATTACCACATAGGTTATGTATCATATATTGTAGAATGATTACCACAACAGGCTTAGAGCTTAGTTGACATCCATTATTTATCTCATATAAATACAATAAAAAGAAAAGAAAAAAAATTCTCCTAGTGATGAGAACTCTTAGGATCTCTCTTCAGGTTTTTTTGTTGTTGTTTTAACCCAGGCTGATTAATGATAGATTTTAGTATTCACATTTAGTGTAATGCCCGATTTGCTTGGTTTATTCCTTCTGCCTTTATGTCTGTGATTTATAGTTTTTGTTAAGCTCTTCTGTACTTTTTCATTTTTTTTTTCTGAGTTGAGAAAGTTGCAGTCTACTTCCTTTATTTCCCTCTTCCAATGTTATATGGATCATATCTTTCTTTATCCATATTTTCCTGTATTTTCAATTTATATTGTAGTAGAAATAATTTTTCTATGGTGTAGGGCTTTGGCTTGGAATGTATTTTTGATTTTTTAGTGTCAAGAGTTTATAAGACCCAGACTGCTCTAGCCTCAATTATAGTATAATCCATAATAGTCTTTACTCATTGTGGATCGGAATTTTCCTTGTGCATCTTAGATTGGTCCACTGTGCTTTCCAGAGGGTGCTTATTCATAATTTTAGGGCTCTCCCATGCTCAGGGCTAGCTAATGCCTAAGTACCTTCTCTCTACTTCCTCCCATATACCATGATACCACATGGATTTTAGTGGCTTTTACCACCTCCTTATTTGTGGGGATGTCTTTTTTTTTTTTTAAAGATTTTATTTATTGTTTGACAGAGAGAAAAAGCCAGAGAGGGAACATAAACAGGGAGAGTTGGAGAGGGAGAAGCAGGCTCCCCGCTAAGCAGGGAGCCCAATGCGGGGCTTGATCCCAGGACCCTGGGATCATGACCTGAACCGAAGGCAGACACTTAACAGCTGAGCCACCCAGGTGCCCCTTGTGGGGATGTCTTATCACCTAGTTTTATTGTTGATGTCATCCATGGCTCTTTGTTTTTGTTCTACTAGTTGCTCTCTTTTTATGAAAGGTCTTGGGAGATTCATAAACCAAGTCCTCACTGCCAAAATCTTTCACAGTGCCTCCTATTTGACTTACTTTTTTTATAGAAAAATCTGGCTTCTCTGTGAAGAGACAATAAGGAGAGTAATAGGAGGTATTGTAATAACACTGACAAGAAAGGGTGGTGGCATAGAATATAGTAGCTGTGGTGGAGGTATTGAGAAATGGGTCACATTCTGAAATCTCTGCTAGTGTGTTCTTACTGTTTTTTAATTCAAGGCTACGTTTTCTCCTACAGCTATTCTGTTTCATTGGAAATTTGTTCTGTGATTCTTTTGGCTGATGGCCTTTTGTAGATGTGATTTTTCCTTGTTGGCTCATTACAGCTCAGGTCCGGCCATGCAGTATTTGCAACTGTGGTTGCTGCAGAGGTGGTGGGATGTGGAAGAGGGGTTTCTGTCTCTGTAGCCTGCTATTGTAGAGACAGGCAGCCTCTCAGTTGTTTGTTGAGGCATCTGGCAAATCCACTTCATTTGTTGTTTCTGTGCTCTCCAAACCTGAACTGCAAGAAAAATTGTGTTCTCCCATTCATTCTTTATTGGTCTTTCCAGGGTCAGGAACACTCTCCACATTCATAAAATGCTAATGGCAACTTTACCTTGGGAACTCCCATTGCTTTTCATTCTTTGTCCTTGGCCTGACACTTGGGTAGAGCCACACTAGTTCCGTGTCCCAGAATGAGTTCAAAGTCTACAAACCTATAGATTCCAGGAGGCATTTGGCCAGGAAAGAGAAATAGCTTAAAGTTCAGAGTCACTATGCTATAAGAATTTGCTCTTGGAAATGCTCTTTCTATGCCAAATATCTTTAAAATTGTCAGAACTTGATTAATCTTATCTTAATATACATGTGGATTCAGTATATTTAGTTAATAGAGTGCCCTTATTGTAAGTTGTCAAATAGATTGATAAAACTATGAAGACCATAAAAGAATTAGTCTACTCTAGGAAGAAAATATAACATTATTTTTTAATCTGAATTTTTCTCGAACTTTTTGCTTTTCAAGATTATTTGGAAATAGAAATATATGACAGGGTTCTTGTTCTCTGGATGTTTACAGTCTGTTTAAGAAATGGCATATAGGGACACCTGGGTGGCTCAGTGGGTTAAGCCTCTGCCTTCGGCTCAGGTCATGATCCCAGGGTCCTGGGATTGAGCCCCGCATCGGGCTCTCTGCTCAGCGGAGAGCCTACTTCCCCCTCTCTCTCTGCTTGCCTCTCTGCTTGCTTGTGATCTCTGTGTGTCAAATAAATAAATAAAATCTTTTAAAAAATGGCATATATACATTATTTTTTATCTAAATTTTTCTTGAACTTTTCGCTTTTCAAGATTGTTTGGAAATAGAAGGAAACGTATGACAGGGTTCTTGTTCTCTGGGTGTTTACAGTCTGTTTAAAGAATGGCATATATCAATTTTAAAAAGAAAGAAAAGGAAAGAAAGAAAAAAGTATCTCATTTAAGGCAGTGCAGTTCCATCTGTGCTTTGTGGACAAGTGCCATAGAAATTCAGAGGAAATACAGACTTCTGGCAGCTGTTACCTTAAGTTTAGAAATTGGGAAGTTCTTCATATTTCATGTTGATATGGCTAACCAATGATAAGTTAAGTTTTATTCTACAAACATCTATTCATTAAAACTATGCACCAGGCCCTGAGGATTCAACAAAGGCAGCAAAACTGATACTCCTTGCCAGGAATTCACGATTTAGGAGGCTCTACTCAGGACGGCATCCATCTTGAACTGATTCTATTTTCAAGCTTTGTGATAGATTTAGTTCCCCACCAACAACATACATATGTATACGGTTTGACCAGTCAATCAAAAACAATGTCCCTAATGGCTTGTGCTTCCAAGGAGATCAGCAGATGCAGTGACACTGCAGTTAAGCTTTGGAAGGTTCCTATGAACATGATAAAAACCTAAATTTCTCAGTGTTTGTCTGTACTGGATATAGAGATGGAACTTGCACTTATTCATTTCTAATGCTGATCTCATTAGAGAGTATGTGAAAAATGTAAAACCATACATTTTTACTTAAAAAATATGATTCCTGCTTCACTGGTGCTGAAACATTTTGTTTAGATGCAGCTCAATTATCTTTCAACTGAGTCATTTTCAACACTTATTTCAAGCAATTGATTTTCAGTAATAATTCATTAATCTTTGTGATGTTAAAATCATTAGCAATAATAAAATCTTTGTACAGAGTGGTCTGAGCAATATATAATTTCATTATGGAGCTAAGTGACATGCACACATTTTGGCTATTCATGATAAGAAAGCATAAAGACAAATACGTGTTTTTTTTCTTTTCTTAAAGATAAATGAATCCTGTCTTTTTTATTCTATTTAAGAATTCACTCTTATCCTCCTTCAGTTTTTGAATAAATATAACAAGAAAGGTCACTGAACTAATATTTAATACTGTGGTATTAAATCCTGAAGAAAAGTTGTATAAAAAGGAAATTTATTTCATTTTTTACTTCCAATCATGAAAACATAATAGTGATGCTTCTAAATAGGTTAGTGAAATGTTTTTTAGTAACCCAGGGGCTGTTTTGAGGCCTTGGCCATGGTCTGTAAACATTAAAGTCTGAAAAATCCAGATATTATTTTCAGTGAAATAAAAATCTATTCACTAATGTAGTGGTTTGTCTTACTCATGGCTCATATTAAGGTATGGAATAAAATCTACAAAAGCCTGCAACATTACTCAATGTCTGAATGGCTAATGATTTTGAAAAGTATCATAAATACTTTCAAAATGACAAAGCATTAAAAAAAGTCCTATTCAACTTGAAATTATTCAGTGAATCCTTGACAAAGGGGCCTTCGGCCACTTTAGATTCATAATGTCTTAAGTTTAATATTAAGTATGTGCATATCTAGAACACTAGAATTCTTTAAAAAAAATGTCAAGAATTCAAAACTTTTTATTTCTACAACTGTTTCGTGGTTGCCATGGCTTCAAAAGAAGTATTAAAGTATTCAAAATTTTTTCCAGTAGTCTGTGACTTTTCTGTATTGTTGCTAGAATGGAACCAGGGGCACTCAGTGGCTATAGGAGCTTTGTTACTCTCACCAGAGCACAAAGCTAGTGAAGGTCGTGTCTGAATTTATTTACAGAATCCTATCTGCAACAGATTAACTGTTGAATATTTATACACAGAACATGTTAGGAATTCAGGAAAGATTTCTCTGCGGCTTACATTAATTAGAATTCATGTTTTCTTTAATTTGGTCAATTTTAAAATCCCAAAGTATAATGCGTAGATATTCGCTTCCAGAAGACTATCCTGACTGCCCTCTTTCTTGGGCTTCACTGTATCATAACCCCTGTGCCACTGGATGAATGTCCAATACCCCTGACTCATCAGAAAGCTCCTTCAGGCAAGCAGCCATGTCACATTTGTCTTTGTACTTTCACTGCTGGGTCAGTGCCTGCATCATAGTGAGGGAAAACATGCCTATGGGATTAATCAATCCCAGGTTTAAATTCAGGAGAGACAACAAACTGATGAGGAAGGCAAGTAAGATAATCTTTTGTGTAATTACATAGTGTATCAGCTTACTTAGATGTACAAGTTACTTATCATCCATTTCCTCTTTATAACTCTTTTTCTTCTCTTTATAGACTACAGTTTTCTACCAAAGTTCTTGTAAAAACACAGAGTAAATGAAGATCCCCAGGGGCCAGAAGCTTAGTCTGAAGGGATTGTCGTAGTTGCAATATTTATATGTTTTGTATTTTAAAAATGTGAAATTTCCTGGGGCGCCTGGGTGGCTCAGTGGGTTAAGCCCCTGCCTCCCACTCAGGTCATGATCTCGGGATCCTGGGATCAAGTCCTGCATTGGGCTGCCTGCTTGGTGGGGAGCCTGCTTTCCCCTCTCTATCTCTGCCTGCCTTTCTGCCCACTTGTGATCTCAGTCTGTCAAATAAATAAAATCTTTAAAAAAATAAAAAAATAAAAATGTGAAATTTCCTATATCCATCTGTATTTTATGATAAACTATATAAACACATTTATAAACATAATCTCTCTGTATTTATTTGATTATAAGCATGATTTTTTTCTCTAAATCTTTAAATTAGATAGGGAATATTCATTTTATTTATCCTATGGATTTTTACAGCTTCTGATGATAAATGTGGCATCAAGATATCTCTCTTCAACAATAGGCCATTTCTGGAAACAAGGCCCACTTTTTTTTTTTTTAAAGATTTTATTTATTTATTTGACAGAGATTATAAGTAGGCAGAGAGGCAGGCAGACAGAGAGGAGGAAGCAGGCTTCCCGCTGAGCAGAGAGCCCGATGTGGGGCTCGATCCCAGGACCCTGGGATCATGACCTGAGCCGAAGGCAGAGGCTTAACCTACTGAGCCACCCAGGCGCCCCAAAGCCCACTTTTCAACTATGAGCATCTTGATTTCTTCCCCACATAACACTTCTGTGAGCTCAAATTTGTTCTGAAATAATATATTAAATTTTTAAATGATGATAAATTTAGATTTCTTGATTGATCAATCATGATCAGAAACATTATCCTCTTAGAGATACCCTAAATATTAAAAATATTACACAACAGAGGGAAAAACAGTGTATTCTTTCTATTGCCATTTATTAAAATGATTCCTTCATTCTTTACCTCATCCATTTATCACATTATCAGCCATCTAAGGAGTTTATGACTCTTAAGGAAAGACAGGCAAGAAAATGGTTTACCACAGTCTAAAATAGAATATCCGTGCTGTAACAGAGATGAAATTCCTAGTGTGGGAGTGCAGGGAGAGGTGAACATAGAGATGTAGAATGGGGAAGGTCTTTTGGAGGAAGGTGTGTATACATGCAGCTAATTGGAGTGCCAGGATTTAAAGTTTGGTATAAGAAAATCACCACCAGTCTGCTAGTAGAAGTCTACCAAACTGGTTTTTGCAGCCAATAGAGAATATGAGATCAGAATGAAGTGTCTGCTGTATGTGGACCCTAATATTACGAAAAATAGAATATTGGGGAGCTTGCACAACCCTCAGCAGAGCAGTCCAAGATTTAGCTGCCTGGGCTCCTTTTATTTATTTGTTATTTGTTACTTTTATTTTTATTTTTAACTGGGCTCCATACCTTGCATAGAGCCCAGCATGGGGTCTGAACTCACCACCCTGAGATCAAGACCTAAGCTGAGATCAAGATTTGGACGCTCAACTTACTGAGCCACCCAGGGGCCCCTGGGCTCCTTTTAAAGGAGAAGTTTTATTATTCCATACTAATCATTCCATTCCTCAGATTTGTGTACTTAATCTTAAAGGTGTAGGCCTTGACTGGAAGAACTCAGAAACTAAAAGATAAATATTGGTAAAATGGTGTAATGATCCCATCAAGATTTTGAAATAATTGAACAGCTTATAATTATCTAATAGACATTGTTCCTTACTGATGTTGTAGTTATGCCTGACCTTACTGACATGACCGTCCATTTATTCCTCATGACATTCAGGGGTAACAATACCAGTAGATTCTTCTGGTTGTTCAAGGGAGAGCCTTAGGGAAACATCTTTGGCCCTTTTTAAGGTTATCCTTAATAACCAGAGATAAATATAAATGGAATAGGTTGAACTGTGAAATAATAAAGAATTATAATAGCACATTTTGTAGTATTTTAGAGGTTATAGTTTTTACACAGAAGTCTATGTAAATGGCCATTGGTTTATATTTCACTGACAAATAATCAAGTGATTATTTCATCGTCATCCAGTTAGCAAGCCACACATCTTGATCTTGCTGTTTTCCTCCTTTAGTTACAGTTGTTTCTGCTGAGACAAGGTGGTTGCCGGTCAGGGATGCTCTAATCTACAGGGAATTTCTACCCTGGGTTGATTTAGATGCCATTTCATGTCCTTGAGCCTCTAAGAATCCTTGATTCTGTGATTAAAACTCGGGCAGAATTTCAACTCGGGCAGAAGCCTGTGGATTGTGCAGGAAAGGTTGGTCGATTTGGAGAATGCTCCCTCTGCAAAGCAGTAGAACTTGGACATAGGCTGTCTATACAAAGTTAAGGAGGAAGATAACATAACTTAGGAATTTGTCCCTTGTAAATTAGTATAGTAGTGGAATTAAAGATAATTCACATTTTAAATCTCAGTTAATGATTAAAATAAAGCCCAAAGCCTCATTTGTGAAGACATTAAAAAATAGAATTTATTTTAATCTCATGGTGTTGTCCCATTATAACTCTTCTTTTGATTCCAAACTTCTGGGATAATTTTTTTTTCACACATAAACACACAAGCATATTTTGATAACTCTGCTCAAAACTCATATTCTATCCTTGACTTATTATGATTCTTTCATTCAAATGTAGAAAAAAACTATTGTAACTATTGTACCATAATCACTGAGGAATTGTCTACTTCTATTAATTTTTCAGGGCTTACTTTTGCAGGCTTCTCTAACCAGTGACTACAAGGACAGTGACTCCAAGGACAATTGCCAGCTGCTATTTGAATGAGTTTAGCACTGTCCTTAATCAAATGACTAAAATGCACTATTTTAGCCAATAAACACTGTGAATCTCAAGGGCTTCATTCTTCTAAAACTCACAGTTTACATGGCAACCATTTGAAGAAGAGGCTGTGGAAGGGAAAAATATATAAATATTTGTAGAGTAATTTAAATATTATTAATTGTGAACTATTAATGTATTTTTCTTCTTAGTCTCTCTTTCATTCTTTTCCCTATGTGTTCACCATACACTTTTAATCCACTGTCATAGAATCATTAGTGCTATGGACTGAATGTTTGTGTTCCCACTCGCAACACACACAAATTTCACATGTTGAAATCCTAACCCCTAAAGGAGGTGGTATTAGTAGGTCTTTGGGAGGTGATTGGGTCATGAAGGTGGAGCCCCACAAATGGGATTAGTATTTTGTAATAGATTGCCCCACAAAACTCTGGTTTTTCAGATTTTCCAGAGAAAGTTTGGCATTCTACCACCCAGAAGAGGTTACCATGCTGGCACTCTGGTCTTGGACTTCCAGCATCCAGAACTGTGAGAAATAAATTTCTGTTGCTTAATAGCTACCCAGTGTGGGGTATTTTGCTACAACAGCCTGAATAGCTAAGACAACTAGTAATCATTAATTCTGGAAGCAACTGGGATGGGGGAGGTGATGAAAAATGTTACTCATTTGTAGTTTTCTTTTTATTAAAATCACAAATTTAAGGCATTTGTGAAACACTTTGTAGGAAAATTAGATAAGCCCATATACTCATTTCTGGAGCTCCAGAAGAAAAACTCTTACTGGTAAAACCAACTTTTTGTTTTATTCCTGATAAGTCTCTTTGGCAATTCATGCAACCCATGGCCAGAAAGTTGGGAGCCTAATCATGATCAAAGCAAAATTCTTATGCCTCTCTTATTTTTAGCCCCCACATTGCTGTTGCTCTCCCAAATATCCCCCAAAGTCTAAATAAAAGTTGGATAATAGGGTACAAGGCCTGAAAGCTTCCTCAGAAATTATTTGGAAAACCAATGTACTGGCAAATGCATCTGTCTATATCTATTTCTAAAGTACTAAATCCAATTTTGGAGCCTCCAAATGAAAATGGTCTATTTCTGGTACTGGCTGAGAACATCTCTGATGAAAGCTTACTCCAAAGGAACATCGTATTGAATGCTGGATAACAATATCTGGCTAGATAATAGAGGAAATTTCCCCCCAGCCCATTCATTCAAAGTTTCTTTTACAAATTAGTTTCCTACACTCTGGACACAAAACTTTGTGAAGCTTTATGATAATTAGGAAATACCCTGACTTCTGTGCCCTCTTTTACCATCTCTCCTTCTACTGGTGTCTCCCATCCACTAAACCGGACTAGAAGGCTGAATGTAATAGACCCTGGCTGAAGCCAGAGCACAGAGCAGGATAGTGAAGACTGCAGAACTGCTCTGAAAAGGCAAAGGATATCCAGTGCAAGCATGGGCCAGGCAATATATTAAACTTAGCATCTTTTTCTTTCTCTGAGATAATTTATATAATGTAGTAGATTAAGAGATTATAAAGGGGATGGGTTTCTAGTTTCAGGAAAGAATTTACAAAATTTCCTGCACAGAAGTATCCATACCATCTCCATCACCTCATTTCCATTGTCTGGTCCACCTATTTTAAATGGGCATGAATCTACCTCACTCCCTGACTCTACCCTAGTCAGTCATGATGACTAGTAACTCTCATCCTAACAGACCCAATAGCCATTTCTCTATTTCTTTGTGGTATTGGACATGACTGACTATTTTCACCTTCTCAAAATATTCTCCTTTCTTGTCTTTTGTGACACTTCACACTTTCTTCATACTTAACATCCATTTATTCTCATGCCCTTTGGCTAATGCCTCCTTTCTAATTGATTTCTAAAGACCGTAGGAAGTAGAGTTTTGTCTTTGGTCTTCTTCTCTTCCCTAGATGGTATTTTCTGGTTTGGTGCTTTCAGCACTCTCTAATTCATATCTTTATCCAAGAACTTTTCCCTGAGAATTCTAATGCCTGGCACCCACACGTGGATGTCTGATAGACATCACACACACACACACACACACACACACACAGAGGCATATTCAATACCAGCATCTTGATTTTATTCTCTAAACTTGTACCAACCTCAATTTTCTCATCTCCGTAAAAGATACTGCCATTGCTCAAGCCAAATTCTTACAAATCTTGGTTTTTCACTTTTTTTTCCTTATGCATTGGCAAGTCCTGTCAATTTTACCTCTAGAACAATTTCTGAATTTACTTACTTCCTTAGACTTCATTTGCCTGGAACCTAGACCAAGCTGCCATTCTTTCCAACTGTATGACTGCATTATCCTCCAACTGATCTCTCTACTTCCATCCATTCCCTTGGAGTCTATGTTCTACGAAACTGCCAGAGTGCTCATTTAAAAATATTCATCAGAAAACCAGCTTTTCCCACTCAGACCTTTTATAGACTAAGATGCAAATTCCTTGCTCCAGCCCAAAAGACCCAATGATCGTGCTTTTTTCTATCACTTTAACCTAGTCTTTAACCATTCTTTTTGCAGGTGACTTCCCAGGCACAATAGTTTCTGTTCTACAAAAAAAAAAAAAAAAAAAAAAAAAATCAAACTCTTCTACTGTGCGTGGTATCATGTCTGCTAGAAAAGCTCATTAATTAAGCATCAGCTGAAATTTCACCTTCACTGTGAAACTTTTTTCCTTCCCTCAGTGTCAGGGTTAGTTAATCTATCTTTTGTACTCCCACTACACTCTGTTCTGACCTAGCGGCAAAGAGCATCTTCAGTCATTCTTTCATATAAAGATTTTTTACTCTAGAACAGAATATGCTCACCAAACAGGTGTTGTATTTATGAAAGAACCTTACAGATATTTTGTGAGAAGAAAAAGCTGAAATGGAATACCCAAGATAGTTATTTTCAATGATGTGTAACATTATATAGAAGAGATAGAACATTTGTTTCCTTTTAGGACACTCCTGGGTTTAATGTGTAGAAGTTAGAAAAGGAGGTTTTGTTCAATTTAAGAAACTTCTAAAGATTAGAACTCTACTGCTATAACTGGAAGAGTATGTGAAATTAGACTGACTCACCAAAAATACCCAGGAGAACAGGCTGGCTGACTGCAGATTCGTAGGGAAGAGATCCCTGCATGGGGTGTGAGGTTTTTTGTTGTTGTTCTGTTTTTGCTTGTTGTTTTGTTTGTTTGTTTGTTTACCACTACATTCTATATGGCCTGTATCACCCTCAGCTTCTGTGTTTTTGTAAATTACAAAAGTTGCTTTCGACTTCTTAAATCTACTCTTACTTCAATTTCCAAGCCTATTTCCTATATACTCATCTGTATACTCATGTAACAGCATTTTTGCCTCTTGATAATTCTCAGTTCTTTTTTTTTTTTTTTTTTTTTTTTGAGCGGGGAGAGGGGCAGAGGGAGACAGAGAGACTCTTAAGCAGGCTCCATGTCCAGTGAGGCCTTATATGGGGCTTGATTCTGACCCTGAGATCATGACCTGAGCTGAAGTCAAGAGTTGGACACCTAAGTGACTGAGCTACCTGGCATCCAGTAATTCTCAATTCTTGCCTAGTTATATGATTTTAGGTGCATGGTTTTATTTCCTGCTAAACTGATTGAATATTTATTTGCAGAGAAGCAGCATGTATATCAAGCAGTTCAGTATATAGTCTCCCAAACCAAGCTGCCTCAGTTTGAATCATGCCTTTATCACTCACCAGATTTAGAGGCTATTACTACTTCTACTGCTACATCACAGCTTATGTTTTTTGTATTCATTAATTACATCTAAGGTGTTATTAAGCTCTAAATCTGTTATTTGCTTGTATTTCATGTGGTTCTACCTACTTAATTAATCCAGTTTAACCTTGGCCTATTTCTTTCATGGTACTTTTTTCCCCTTTATTTTATTTAATTTTAATTTTATTTCTTTTCATGTTCCAGAATTCATTGTTTATGTACCACACCCAGTGCTCCATGCAATACATGCCCTCCATAATACCCACCACCAGGCTCACCCAACCTCCCATCCCCTCCCCTCCAAAACCCTCAGTTTGGTTCTCAGCCTCCACAGTCTCTCATGATTCGTCTCCCCCTCCAATTTCCCCCAACTCCCTTCTCCTCTCCATCTCCCCAGGTCCTCATGTTATTCATTATGCTCCACAAGTAAGTGAAACCATATGATAATTGACTCTCTCTGCTTGACTTATTTCACTCAGCATAATCTCTTCCAGTCCCATCCATGTTGATACAAAAGTTGGGTATTCATCCTTTCTGATGGAGGCATAATACTCCATAGTATATATGGGCCATACCTTCTTTATCTATTCATCTGTTGAAGGGCATCTTGGTTCTCTCCATGGTTTGGCGACTGTGGCCATTGCTGCTGTGAACATTGGGGTACAGATGACCCTTCTTTTCACTACATCTGTATCATTGGGGTAAATACCCAATAGTGCAATTGCAGGGTCATAGGGAAGCTCTATTTTTAATTTCTTAAGGAATCTCCACACTGTTTTCCAAAGTGGCTGCACCAACTTGCATTCCCACCAACAGTGTAAGAGGGTTCCCCCTTCTCCACATCCTCTCCATCACTTGTTGTTTACTGTCTTGTTCATTTTGGCCATTCAAACTGGCATAAGGTGGTATCTCAGTGTGGTTTTGATTTGAATCTCCCTGATGGCTAATGATGATGAACATTTTTTCATGTGTCTGTTAGCCATTTGTATGTCTTCTTTGGAGAAGTGTCTGTTCATGTCTTCTGCCCATTTTTTTACTTGTTTTTTGGGTGTTGAGTTTGAGAAGATCTTTATACATCTTGGAGATTAGCCCTTTGTCTGTAGTGTCGTTTGCGAATATCTTCTCCCATTCCGTGGGTTGTCTCTTTGTTTTGTTGACTGTTTCCTTTGCTGTGCAGAAGCTTTTGATCTTCATGAAGTGCCAAAAGTTCATTTTCACTTTTATTTCCTTTGCCTTTGGAGACAGTCTTGAAAGAAGTTGCTGTGGCTGATGTCAAAGAGGTTACTGCCTATGTTCTCCTCTAGGATTCTGATGGATTCCTGCCTCGCATTGAGGTCTTTTATCCATTTCGAGTTTATCTTCATGTATGGTATAAGAGAATGGTCAAGTTTCATTCTTCTACACATAGCTGTCCTATTTTCCCAGCACCATTTATTGAAGAGACTGTCTTTTTTCCACTGGATATTTTTTCCTGCTTTGTTGAAGATTATTTGACCATAGAGTTGAGGGTCCATATCTGGGCTCTCTACTCTGTTCAGCTGGTCTGTGTGTCTGTTTTTGTGCCAGTACCATGCTGTCTTGGTGATCACAGCTTTGTAGTAAAGCTTAAAATCAGGCAAAGTGATGCCCCCAGTTTTATTTTTCTTTTTCAACATTTTTTCATGGTACATTTAAAAAAATTCATTATTTCTTTATAAAGAGTAATTCATATTGATTGTAGAAATGTATTTTAAATAATAAATATATACTTTGGAGTAACTTCTAATGATAGAATAACATTACATTATGTGTATATACTATAATTTGTTGCATAAATCATTTAAAATTAAGTATGATTTTAGTTTCTATCATTATAAATGATAAATATCGTTCTTCAAACACATTTGCATATTTTACCCTCAATTTAGGTAGGATCAAGTCATAGATGTGAATTTCTGTGTTCAAAGACATGTACTTTGTAAGGCAATATATATTTCAGTTACTCTCCAGAAACTTTCATGGCTTCTAATAGCAGATTTTCTCATTTGATTCTTAATGTTGTTGTAACTAAAAGTCGTTTCCTTTTCTATTTATGTGTCACTATTTGTTTAGTAAATTAATTTTCAGTCTTCTATGTCTGTTCCAGGATACATTAATCTACTTCAAGATACTTCAGCCATTTCTCTATTTTTCCATCATACGTTTTTTAGGTGCATGATTTTTCTATGATAATTACTTAGTGCATCTTTAATTTCTTCTAACATATTAAAATGTTTAATACATTGGTTTTTATTTTCTAATCTACAAGGAATAATTTAATTAGGAATCTTATTACTTATCCACATATTTAAGAAGGAAGAAGGGTATAATTTACTCTTTAGTGCTATACTGATTTTTTTCTCTGTGGAAATAGCTTTGAGCTATTCTGTATATCAAAGCATTTATATTAATAGCTATCTATCACTGAACTATATTCAAAGTTATAAATTTTGTGTCTGTTTTGTCTATTTAGATCTCATCTAGAACATTAAAATCAATATACAGTGTGATTTTTAAGAAATCAAATGATGAAATTCTTCTCATTTACAAGTAAGTCTTATTATTTCATATAGTATTTTCAATGTGAGTCTCTAGGTTTTCTGCCTGTTATAATCCCAAATTACTGTTGGATTTGGCAATCCTCAATATAAAATCTAAAAGGTGATACCCATTAAAAAAAAAAGATCTTATTTATTTATTTCTCAGAGAGCAAGAGATAGAGAGCACAAGCAGGCAGAGTGGCAGACAGAGACAGAGAGAGAAGCAGGCTCCCCGCTGAGCAAGGAGCCCGATGTGGGACTCAATCCCAGGACTCTGGGATCATGACCCAAGCCTAAGGCAGCTGCTTAACTGACTGAGCCACCCAGGCGACCCAGTGATACCAATTTTTAACATGAAAGTGAATTTCTAGTTTAGATTTTAAAAAATGTTATGACATCCTTGAGTTTATTTTAAATACAACGGAGATTATATATAACCTTAGCTGGGAGTCACAGTTTCATACCTTTCTATTTGTTGATGTTTGTGGAAAACAAAAGAGAAATTACTAATTCTGTTGAAATTCAGATATATTGAATTTCTTGCTCTTTATCTGACTGGACCATCCAAAATTTGGAGGCAAATTTTGTTATATGTAAGTCTTTGAAAAATCCACATTGATTTTTGCAAATCTAGAAGGCTGTTAAATGGTTGTTGGGTGGAATGAGTGATATTTGTCCCTTTTCTTGCCTTGACCATACCAGATCTTATTTTCTTAATATTTTAAAAATTCAAATATAAAATCAAAATCACTTCTAGGCATACACCAGTTAAAGCTTTTAAAAACATCTTTAGAATTAAAAAATTATTCTCAAGGACTGTGTAATTCATAATTTTGGCTTATGGTATCATTCGATCTTTCTCTTGATTTTCACTTTGACATTTTTATTTTTCTTCCATTGTGATTATTCAGATATCTGAATTCATTTGAATGGACAAAGAAGGTGTTTCCTTAAACCATATTTTTCAATAAAGAATAGGCATTGAATATACTAAGAGACAAAATTTTTGTATTTTCACAAACAATTATAATCAGACATATGCTCAACAAACCCTTGTTGAATTCTTACTATGTACCAGGTGTTGTGGAGCCCAGAAATGAAATAAATTTCTTTCTTTTAAGGGACTGAGAATGAAGAGAGAAAAATAATTGTGATAAAATATAATAACTCCTCTAGGCAAATATCTTAAGGTGCAATTGCCACCTTGGTGAGTATCTAATTCAGCATGAGGGCTCAGAGTGCACTTGAGCTTAGCCACAAAGTGTGCATGTGGTACGAAGGAATGTAGAGTGATACCACTGCACAAAAGACAAGATTTCACTCCTGAAAGATCTTGTATGATATTATATTTCTTTCCTCCTGGAGTTGAATGGTAGCCAGTAAGGATGCTAAGCAGTGAAATGATGTGATACAGTTTGTGCATTTGGATGTCACTCTGGAAAAGGGAGAAGGATTGCTGGAGAGAGAGCTAAGACATTGTGTAGAGATTCATTCAAGAACTGTCAATGGCTGAACTCACACAGTGAGCTGTAGAAATGGAACTTTGAGAGCAGGTCTGAGAAGTATTAAGGGAATAGTAAAGTTAGTACTCAGTGACTAATTGGTTGTAGGAGATCCTGGTAAGAAAGGAGATAAGAATGATGTTTAGATTTCTTGCTTGGGCAACTGGATAAATGATGAGATATATTCTGAAATAGGAAACAAAGAAGTAGAGGAGATGAGTAGGGGTGATGACAAGTTCAGCTTAAACATGCTGAGTTTGAGAGACCAGTGATACATTCAGTGGAGGTGTTTTGTAGGAAGTTAGGAACATGGATTTGACAGTCAAAAAAAAATTGAGGCAAAAGATTGGATTCCGAAGGTATAGGTGACATTATGATCAATATTTTGGTTGCATTTGAAACCACACATGGGGAAGAAATGGCCAAGAAGAGAGGGAGGGTATGAAGAAAAGAGTGCTGAGAAGGAAGCCCAGATGGTGTCAGCCTTTAGGATTGGGTAAAGGAATAGAATTTGCAAAGCAGTCTTTAAAGGTGTCCCCAAAGAGATAGGAAGACTATTATCAGAGTGATTTCATAGATTTAAAAACTAAGAACTGCAAATTATCCATTGAATTGGATATATTGGAGGTAATGGCTAGGTTGATAAGAACAACTGCGGTGGAATAGTGGGGACTGGATACTAAATAGACTGGAATTCAGAGGTGATATAGAAGAAACAAGTTGTAATGAACAATTTCTCCAAGATATCTATGTACCCTTGAAGGCTCCCTGCAGCCTGAAGATCACGAATTGGTAATGTTACCAAACTGCAGGTTTGAAAGATATTTTTTTTAGAATTTATTCTCATTCTCAAAGGCTAGGAGTAGAGAAATATGGTAGGCGATTGGTGACATATACCCATCAAAAAGATGACTGTAAAGAAGTTGAGGGCATTGATGTTTTAGATACTAAATTAAAAGAAGCAGGAAACAATAACCTAATATTGGCATAAATGCCCCTGCCCTCAAATTAGGCTAGGACAAGATGAAATCACATTATTTGAGTTCCAGATCTATGCTTTAGACAGGAAGGCTGTTAAAATTTAATTTTACATACAGCCTTCAGTAAATGCACAAATTCTCAAAAGGAATGAGGAAGTGCTTGCTATCCGTGTTTCAAGGACACCACTACAGTTGACAGCATAAAAAATCTATGATGTGCTTGCTGAATGATTAAAATGTGTTCTTCTCTACTCTTGTGTCTTATCCAGAGAAGCAAACTATTCAATGTGACTTTGGGGTTCTCCACCTTACTGTTAAATGGGAAGCCCCATCTGTTAGCACATAAATGTCAAGGCAAACATGTCAGATATCTGTGTGTGTATAAGAGGAGTCACTATGTATAAGCTATGTGGTTCTGGGGCTTTTGTCAAAACATAAGACTCTGAGATTGAACAGCAGGCACGGATTTCAACACATTAGCATTTCACTGAGAGAGGAAGAATAAAACCTACATGAGATACACCAATAATCCAACTATGCGTTCAGACTGATGAAAACAAGCTATAGGACAATAGGCAAGCAGCCAATAAACAATTTAAGATTGGGAAACCATCTAAATAACTGAAGGTAGCTGGCAAATTAAAGCAGCGATGCCATTTCAGCAGTATTACACTGATAGGTTAGAAAAGATCTCTCTGCTGCATAAGACAGATACGGCCAAACCTGGATTTGAGATAAAAATCTTCTTCATCTTTTTCTTTATATTTTTCTTCAATTTGAATAAAAACCCTGGTAGCTTTCTTTACCCCAGAATTCTATAACAAGCTTTGTTATACTTGTTAAGCAACTCCAGGGGAAAGGGAAAAGGGAGCATTCATTAGTGGTGAAAAAAAAAAAAAATCTATCATCTATCTATCTAAGAGAAAATGTGCAATAAAATGAAAGCCAAGTGATTAAAAATTACTATGATATGTGATATCCTCATTTGGTTACTTGGACAATTATAGATGTAATCTGATACTTACAATTCTGAGTTTTTTTTTTAAGATCACAAATTATAGATAACTTGTCAGGTTAAAATTATCGAGTATCCCTACAGTATAACAATAGTAGTTGTTGGGGCACCTGGGTGGCTCAGTGGATTAAGCAGCTGCCTTCTGCTCAGGTCATGATCTCAGGGTCCTGGGATCGAGTCCCGCATCGGGCTCTCTGCTCAGCAGGGAGCCTGCTTCCCCCCCTCTCTCTGCCTACTTGTGATCTCTGTCTGTCAAATAAACAAATAAAATCTTAAAAAAAAATAGTAGTTGTTACCAGTAAGCCTTTTATGGATCAAGATATGAAAAATATTATACCACAGACTAAATAAGCAGGGAGTTACAAGATCGTATGAAATAAAAAATTAGAAGCTGAGGGGCGCCTGGGTGGCTCAGTGGGTTAAAGCCTCTGCCTTCAGCTCAGGTCATGATCCCAGAGTCCTGGGACCGAGCCCCGCATCGGGCTCTCTGCTCAGCAGGGAGCCTGCTTCCCCCTCTCTCTCTGCCTACTTGTGATCTCTGTCTGTCAAATAAACAAATAAAATCTTAAAAAAAAATAGTAGTTGTTACCAGTAAGCCTTTTATGGATCAAGATATGAAAAATATTATACCACAGACTAAATAAGCAGGGAGTTACAAGATCGTATGAAATAAAAAATTAGAAGCTGAGGGGCGCCTGGGTGGCTCAGTGGGTTAAAGCCTCTGCCTTCAGCTCAGGTCATGATCCCAGAGTCCTGGGACCGAGCCCCGCATCGGGCTCTCTGCTCAGCTGGGAGCCTGCTTCCTCCTCTCTCTCTCTCTCTCTGCCTGCCTCTCTGCCTACCTGTGATCTCTGTCTGTCAAATAAATAAATAAAATCTTTAAAAAAATTAGAAGCTGAAAAAATATATATAGCTGTAGGTTGTTGTAGTTATGTGTAGGATGTTCATCCTACACGTCCACAGCCATCCGCCGCCATCCACAGCCATGTAGAAAATAGCTGTAGATGGAGAGGAAACTAAAAGAAAATTTCTTTAGGGACCTAATAGAAAACTCCAGAGTCAATACATTAAAGCTAACATAGTGATTCCAGTTAAGAGCACTTATCTTATTTGTACATAATGGTCTATCTTCTCTCAGTCAGCAGAGAAAATTAGAAGTACTAAAAACAAAGTAAAGATGTCTATTGAGAAGGCATTAAATTTTAATAGAAAAATAGGGAGCAAGGCATGGTTGGGAGTGGGGAATGGAGATGAATAATTCACACAAATCTAGTTTATAAGAATTCTTGAGATTAAGAGGAGTAAAGTGTAATGTTACATCTACTGAATACCAGATGGGGGATCTGAAACACAGTGTTTTATGAGACCTCTGTTTAAGCCCTGGCTTGTTGACTTCCTGGCAGTGTGATTTTATGGGCAAGAAGAGATTTAAGCATCCTAGTTTCCCATCCATAAAATGACAGTACCAAAGCTACATTTCACTGACTACAAGTAGCACTTTTGTTTACATTTTACCACCCTTGAAATAGAGATGTGTGTTACAACAGATAGCATCGTGTCATTGCAGTGAGCCAGGCAGTTTTTGTGACAGTTAACTGTCTGCCTATACACAAACTTGGTTCCTGCTGTCATGGTTAGACAACTACAAGCCATTACTGATTCAGTCAACAAACAACTTAACTTATTGGCATCTTCTTACAAGATCAAAATAGCACCAACATCAAAACTTGCAAAATGGGTGTCAGTGTCTAGGAAGAAAATCCTTAAGACAGAAGAAGGGCACTCCTCTATGACATGCTGCCTCACCATGCTCATGGTGGCACAGAGGATATACTGGATGGAAAAACAGAGGCATCAGGAAGAGTTGAAAAGTGATTCAAAGGAGTCAAGCCAATCATGAAGATAATTGAAAGAATACTGTATGTAGCCTAATTACTTGACTTTCTTATCCTTTTTAAGTATGCTCAGGACTATATATATGATAGAAATTTATGCCTTAATAAATCTAAAGAAACCCTTTGAATAAAAATCATAAGAGATAAATAATGGTTAGTTTAATTGGCAATTTATTGTTTCTTTCTTAGTGCTACATGAAGTAGTGATGTCTTAATCATGCCATCATTCATTTAACTAATATTTTGTTAAAGGATGTAAATGTCCACCTACTTCCTCTCATAAACAATGTTACAGTGAATTCTTGCAGCTTCATTTTTTTGTACACACTTGTTTAGTTTTTCCTTATAGTAAATTTATACATATGAAATTGATTCATCAAAAGGCATGTAACCTCATTTTGTATTTGGGAATACAGAGAAGTTTTTTTCTCCAGGAAGGTCATATTAAATTTTGCTGGCTAAGCAGTATATTGTAGAAATAGAAATAATTTCACAGACTGATGTTAGTTAAAATATTAAGCTGAAATAGATTTAGTATTGAAACCTCATGGATCTAATGTAGAGTAGTTGGAATTGTCCACCTTGGCTAGACAAGTAGGAAATGGTTAGAGCTTTCTCATGAGGGTGCTATTGGCATTTTGGACAGGAATCTTTTGTGTTGGGACTAATTTGTGCCCTTTCGGAATATTCTGACTATCAAGTGCTCTGCAGTGACAGTGTGACAAAGAAAACACTTCCATACATTTCCAAATGCCTCCTAGGTCAAGGGAGCTGGGTTAAATAAAAACATTGTTCCAAGACAAAACAGGTAGTGGGAAGACCTTATGGAATTTAAATTAATATAAGATCTGTCTCTCTCGGTATGCTTCTAGAGCAGATTCATTCTACTTTTGGTTATTTCACTGTGGGATATTCAATGCTTAACTACAAAGTTTTTTTTTTTTTTTCCTAATCATCTAGAAATGCAGTTTTGCAATCACAAAGGATATGAATGCTGAGAACTTGTAAAGTATTGTAGGGCTCTTTTAAAATCTTTAGATATATGTTTGTTGTAGAGAATGAATTTTTTTTTAAAGATTTTATTTATTTATTTGACAGAGAGAGATCACAAGTAGACAGAGAGGCAGGCAGAGAGAGAGAGAGGGAAGCAGGCTCCCTGCTGAGCAGAGAGCCCGATGCGGGCCTCGATCCCAGGACCCTGAGATCATGACCTGAGCCGAAGGCAGTGGCTTAACCCACTGAGCCACCCAGGCGCCCTAGAGAATGAATTTTTAAAATTTTAATTGTAAAAGAAACTGTGATCATCACAATGTAAATTATGTAGGTGGGTCATTTGTTGTTCATTTTGTTTTTGTTTTTGTTTTGATGTTGAAAAAAACCTCAGATGGCTCCCAGGTCTCATTTTCACCGTGTGCCTGCTCAAAATGAATAGGGCTTCTGGCATTAAATGCAAATGCATTTTATTAAATGTCCATGTGATCCAAAGCCTCCCACAATATGAATATTCTTTGACCACACTCTCATCAAATCTGGTTAATAATAATAGAGTAGTTGTCAATAGTACAGCTCTAAAATCAAACTGCCTTGGTTCAGACATTGTTTAGTCATTCCATGCTTACTTTCTGTATCTGAAAGTTTCAAGGATAGCACTAGAATTCCTTCCAAGAACTGTCAAGAATTAAACCTGTGCTTGACACATAGAAAGCACTTTACATGTTTATCGTTTTCATTATTATAGTTATCTGTGGTGGCTTTGCAGTGTGTCAGCTGAGTGAGAAATCATGATTTCCAGAATTCCTTCCCTGTGTAATGTGGGTTCTTTTGACCACAGGAAAATCTACTTGCCCTTTGGAAAAAGAGAGTAAAGCAGCTGATCTTTTGGAGACAGAAGCTGTTGCTGTACATGCCCATTGCTAATGCTCTGCTGCCTCACCTTGTTGAAGCAGGGTGGCTGCCCTGTCCATCACTACTAACCCCCCACCCCAGCCCCACCTCCAGCTCCTGATCTGAGACTCCTGGACCAAGTGCTGGTGCATGTTTAGCTTTTTGAGAAAATATGCTAATGCTTCTCCTGTCATCCCATTATTAAAGCTAGAAATTTGGAAGCAGTGAGAGACAGAGGTTCTACAGTTCTAGAGAGAGCCATCCATGGGCTCCTACTAGTTTCTAGATTCCAGTTTTTCCTTGCTGTCATATCTGTCTTTCTTTCTGACTGCCAACCCTGCTGACCCAATGGCAACTGACTTAACCTGTTTTTAACCACCTTGCACAAACACATCAAACCCAACCCCTTATAACATGTTCCTTGCAACTCTCATAGAGGTTAGGGTCGTTTTGCTATTGGGAGGGCAAAAAGTCTCCTTTTTTTTTTTAAAGATTTTATTTATTTATTTGACAGAGAGAGATCACAAGTAGACGGAGAGGCAGGCAGAGAGAGAGAGAGAGAGAGAGGGAAGCAGGCTTCTTGCTGAGCAGAGAGCCCGATGTGGGACTCGATCCCAGGACCCTGAGATCATGACCTGAGCCGAAGGCAGTGGCTTAACCCACTGAGCCACCCAGGCGCCCCTCCTTTTTCTTTTTAAAGACTTATTTATTTTAGGAAGAGAGAGAACATGCGTGGGTGCCCTCTCTCCCTGCACATGTAGGGGAGGGGCAGAAGGAGAGGGAGAGAGAGAGAATTTTAAGCAGAATCTTCACTCAGTGCAGAGCCCCATACGGGGCTGGAGCTCAGAACTCGGAGTCAGATGCTTAACTGACTGGGCCACCCAGGCGCCCTTTTGTTTTAATGTGTACTTCTTTATTATTAGAACTTGAATATCTTTTGGAGTGTTTATTCCCTTATCATCCATAATTTGCCTATTTGTATTTGCCCAATTTTCTATTAGATTGTTCTTCCATGTTCTATTTAGAGGCAGGGGGAGGGGTAAAGAGAGAGGGAGCAATCTCAAGCAGGTTTCACACCCAGGAGCTCCATCTCACAACCCTGAGACCATGACCTGAGCCTTGAAAGCAAGAGTCGGTTGCTTAACCAACTGAGCCACCCAGGCACCCTTAGATTGTTTCTCCTATATTGCTTTGTAGGAGTGCATTATAAATTAAGGTTATCAAAACTTTTTAATATGTATTATATGTGTTGTTTATCTTTTAATTTTGTTTATGTGTTCTTTTGCCATGCAGAGTTTAGATTTTTTCTAATTAAATGTCACATTATTTGACTTTATAAGTTCTAGCCTTGATGGTGTGCCTTCCCCAGCAAATAGAGAACTATTTATGTATCTCATCCTCCCAGACTTCTTGAGATAAAGTTGATATATAACATTGTATTAGTTTAAGGTATACAACATAATGATTTGATATATGTATATATTGCAAAACAATTGCCATGGTAAGTTTAGTTGAAATCCACCATCTCACATAGTTCTAATTTTTTTGTGTGATGAGAAATTTTAAGATCTACTCTTTTAGCAACTTTTCAAATTACAATACAGTAATGTTAACTATAGTCGCGATGATGTACATTATATTGCCAGAACTTATTTATCTTGTAACTGGAAGTTTGTTCTTTTTGAGCTCCTTCATCCATTCTGACCAGTTACCATCCCCTACCTCTGGCAACCACCAATTTCTTCTCTGTATTTATGAGTTAATCATGGCTATTGGAAATAACGATGCAGTCAACATGCGGATGCACATAGTGGTAGTGATTTTATTTAAAAATAGTGATTTCGGGGCACCTGGGTGGCTCAGTGGGTTAGGCCTCTGCCTTCGGCTCAGGTCATGATCCCAGGGTCCTGGGATCGAACCCCGCATGGGGCTCTCTGCTCCGTGGGGAGCCTGCTTCCTCCTCTCTCTCTCTCTGCTGCCTCTCTGCCTACTTGTGATCTCTATCTGTCAAATAAATAAAATCTTTAAAAAAATAAAAAAAAATAGTGATTTCATTTCCTTTGAATACATACCCAGAAGTGGAAATGCTGTATCATATGGTAGTTCTATTTTTAGTTTTCTGAAGGAACTCCATACTGTTTTCCATAGTGGCTGCACCAATTTACATTCCCACCAATAGTGCACAAGGGTTCCTTTTCCTCCACATCCTTGACAACACTCATTGCTTCTTATCTTTTTGATAATAGCCATCATAACAGGTATGAGGTGATACCTCATTGTGGTTTTGATTTGCATTTCCCTGGTGGTTAATGATGTTGAGTACCTTTTTATCGTTGTTGGCCATTTGTATGTCTTCTTTGGAAAAATGTCTATTCAGGTTCTTGGCCCATTTTTTAAGCAGATGGCTTGCTTTGTTTTTGTTTTTGTTTTATGTTGTTGAGTATGAGTTATGTTGGTATGAGTTCTTTATGCATTTTGGATATTATCCCCTTATCAGTTATATGATTTGCAGATATTTTCTCCCATTCGGTAGATTGACTTTTTTCATTTTGTTGATGGTTTTCTTTGCTGCACAGTAGCTTCTTAGTCCTTATAACCTTATCTGTTTATTTTTGCTTTTGTTGCCTTTGCTTTTGATATCAAATCCAAAAATACCATTGTCAAGACTGATGCATAGAAGTTTACCTCTATATTTTTTTCTCGGTATCTTATGGTTTCAGGTTTTATTTTCAAGACTTTAATCCATTTTATGTTGATTTTTGTGTGTGTTGGAAGATAGGGATCTAGTTTTGTTCTGTTGCATGTGGCTGTCCAGTTTCCCCAACCATTTTTTGAAGAGACTACCTTTCTCCCACTGTGAATTCTTACATCCTTTGTCATAAATTAATTGACCATTTATGTGTAGGTTTATATCTGGACTCTCAATTCTGTTTCATTGATCTGTGTCTGTTTTTTAATTTGGAGAAAATTTATCACCAACCCCTTGATATGTGATTTATATTATTATTGGAACACTTACTATTTGGGTAAAATGGTCAAATATTTTGAATATTTTGAATACTATATATATTATTAGATAGACTTCTCTCATAACAAATATATACAGTTTGTAACCTGTAAGTGACAGATTAAAAAAATTACATAAGTATTGCTATTGTTACAAAATTATAATAGCAAGTGTAGCAATCAGTTGAAAAAATGCTGGAAAATAAATTTATTTTTTTTGTATTTATGGCATTAAATTTGGAAAGGACAGTAAAGGTCACCTAATCTAAACTCAGTCAGAAAAGGAAACTTCTGGTTTTCTTGGTATATCATTCTAACTTTATTTATTAGAAATTATTTTGTGATTTTTTTTTTAAAGATTATTTATTTGACAGACAGATCACAAGTAGGCAGAGAGGCAGGCAGAGAGAGAGAGGAGGAGGAGGCAAGCTCCCTGCTGAGCAGAGAGCCCGACATGAGGCTCGATCCCAGGACCCTGGGATCTTGACCTGAGCCGAAAGCAGAGGCTTTAACCACTGAGCTACCCAGGCGCCCCTATTTTGTGATTCTTATCTGTTGCTTCTAGTTTTGCTGTCTGAAGTTCTGCAGAATATGTCTAATATTTTCTTTTTCAATAGCTTTTAAATTTTTGAAGGTAACTTTTGTAGTTTTGTTAAGTATATCTTTTCCAGTTCTTCATTCATATTCATTTAATTTATTCAACATTTATTGAGTATTGAGTACTTATGATGTGCAAGCAATCTTTCACATATCGAGTACATTACAGTGAAAAATAAGACCATGACCTCACAGAGCTTACATTCAAGTAGTTAAACATTCCTTATATTACAAATTTTTATACTAATTCTTTCTTTCTTTCTTTCTTAGATTTTTTAAAATTTATTTGAGAGAGAGAGAGAGCACACACAAGCAGAGGGGGTAGGGAGGGGCAGAGAGGGAGGAAACAGGAGACTCCCCACTGATCAGGAAGCCAGGGATGTGTGGCTCCGTCCCAGGACTTGAGCAAAAGGTAGGAGCTTAACCGACTGAGCCACCCAGGTGCCCCTCTTCATCACTTTAGTGAGACTTCTATATTAGTTTCTTCTTAAGTGCTTTGCCTAGAATAAACAAAACATGACAGACTGTGGTGTAACTAGTATAGCTGTGGTGATGAGTCACGTGTTCTTTGTTCACATACAAATAATTTTCCATTGAAATTAATTACATTTCAGTGATTAGAAATTCAAATATAGTAGCAAGATTAGCTTGTTACATGCAGAAATATTGCGTTATAATACTTCATATTGTGTCAGGAGTTTGCCTAGGAAAAGAGTTCAAGACCAGAAGTTTTAACACTAGGGAGGTGGTTAGACTATAGAAGTTTTTGGAATACTTTTTAGCAAACCAGTTTGTTACAGAAGTAGTCTCTCAATCTTCAAGTACATGCATAGAGGCTAGGTCTGTTATTGGAGAGGACTTGTCAATTCAGTGACTTCTTACTTTATGGTTGACCTGTTTCCTATGTTCTATGTCCATTTATATAACATCATGTTGTTTAAAATTGTAGCCTTTGCATTTGAATAATTCACACAGGAAGAATAGGACCCCATGCATTTACCTGTTAAAACTTAAAGTAATAATGATTGAGAAATTATGAATGTGATTTATTATCAATAAATAAAGAATGTGATTTATTATCAATAAAGTAAAGAATCGATATTTGTAGTAGGAACAAAATTTCCCATTCCATATGTCTACTAGGGCTACAACTACCAATTTTGCCCAATTTTCTTACCTTTTTTATTTCCTGTTATGATATCAAAAGTAAAGACATTAGTTTAGAATGAGTTGAAATCAGAAGGTCATTGGATAAGGATTTGGATGTCAGCTGCCTGTCTCTGAAGAGGAAAATAGAAGACAGTTAACTTAGGCAGTAGCCTTTGTGTAATAAGAAACTCTCATGTATCCATACAGATTCATGAAATGCTGATGGGATCTCTTCATATTTCTGCAGAAATGCTGTATAATAGAGCAGGCAGTATTTAGTATTCAAGAGGCTGTTTTTCATCTCTTGAGCCAGTAACGTCTTCAAATTTCTTAAGAAACAAGCAAAAAATTTTTGCTTTTATAAAACAAAATAGGCAGTGGCTTTCTTCAACTATGCAGTTTTATAAATGTCAGTAACACACATTTTATACTTTAAGTGCCAAAATAAGTTAAGTTGTCCTGAAACCATTTAAGCTTGTTTTACAGAGAATGAAATTTCTTATTCTCTTAGTAATTGATTGATAATAAAAATATATTGCTATTTTAATGTTTTTAAACCTATTTAAAATATGACATTGGGATGATCATTTTATTTATCTGTTTTAATTTTTATTTTATTTTGTTTTAAAATTTAAATTTAAAATTATTTTAAATTTTGTTTAATTTTATTTTATTTTAAATTTCATTTTGTAAGGAAGTTCTACACCCAGTGTGAGGCTTGAACTCATGACCCAGTTGCATACTCTACCCATACCCACTGAGCCCTCCAGACACCCCTAAGGATGATCATTTAAATGTTTATTTCCCTTTCTTTATTATTGTTGTAAATTTATATTTTCCAATTATTTATTTTGTGTATTTGGATTAAAGTTGTTAATTTTTGCAGTAACTTGCCTTGTTTGTAAAGATGGACATTTTAATCACTCATTCATTCATTTAACAATAACTTATTGAACACTTATGTGCCTAGAACAGTTTTAGGCACCAAGTTGCAATACAACTTTCCAGTTCAGGAGCAAGAAGAGAAAAAAAAAAATGCACATGATTTCAGGTTGTCTTGGTATCAGATGGAGTGGTTAAGACCTGGAACTGGGGAGCTTAATAGATTAAGAGGAGTTAGATCATGAAGGTGAAAACCAAGAGCTGGTGCTTAATCTTGAAGGTAGTGGGAAACTCTTAGGGCTTAATCAGGGGATTAACATGAACAGGTTATTATTGAGGAAAGATCACTTTTGGCTACCATGCAGAGAAGGGATTGCAGAGAAACTGCAAGTATAGCAACTATTAGGAAGCTGTTTTAACAATATACGAAAAGATGATGGTGTCCCTAGGAAGTACAGGCAGTTTATAGACAGGTCTTCTCATCACACAATGTGTAAGATCTGAGAGGAGGAGGAGCTGAAATTCTTTGGAAAATAACATTTAAGAAATGGGTTGAAGAGAGAGACCCACAATGAACACTAGAATGAGTAGTGGAAGTATAACCAGGAGATCTTTTGGAAGAGGAGTCCAAACCTAAATGTTACACTTTATTACTTAAGCGCTTGGGGAGAATAGTGTTTTGATGTTTGTGTTAGGTGAAAATAAAGTAGTGGTTTTCTTTTTAAAACAAAGCACAGACAGCATTCACTAAGTTATCACTATTACTTGATCCATTGTCAATAACAGGTCAATAGTAATTTCGGGAAAGGGAATTGGAGCAAACCTCCTTAATGGGAGACTCTCTAAAAGATGACTTGGAGTCTGTATGGGTAATGAGGCTAATCTATCTGCATCATCCTGTTATTTCAGGAATGTAGTGATGATAAATGTGACTATGTCATAGTTCCAGAGACTCTTTGTAATTAATTACCAACTTACAGTTATCTTCAGACACTTATTAACAACATTTAAATTTAGTTTTAACAATCTATCATAGTCCTTTTAAGTAGGAGGTTTCTAAATCCCGGCAGTTGTTTCCATTAGCTGCCAAGTAGAAATATGACCATGTGCTCTGTGCAAGTCAGAAAAGCTACAGCACTTCTGTTTTCCCAAATGTTCATTTAACTGCAGGGAGAAACAGCAACAATAATAAAATTTAAAAAGGACTAAATTTCATCCAGATCTATATTTCAAAGAGCATTTTTTTTTAAAAAACATTTTATTTATTTATTTGTCAGAGAGAGAGCAAGCGCAAGCAGGGGGAACAGCAGGCAGAGGGAGAAGCAGGCGTCTCACTCAGCAAGGAGCCCGACTCGGGGCTCTATCCCTTGATCTCAAGGTCCTGGGATCCGGCCCTGAAGGCAGACGCTTAACCCGACTGAGCCACCAGGTGTCCCAAAGAGCATTTTAAATATGACCTTTACATCATTTATTAATAACATCTAATTGGTATGAACAGAGTGTGATTTTACAGTAAATATAAACAAAATTCTTACAATAATCCTAGGAAGTCACTATTTGAATGTCGTGTCTCTATTTAACCAATAAGAGACCAGAGTCCCCAAGTGGGTCAGTTTATATATCCACAAGTGGGAGAACTGATATTCAAACAGACCTTCAAATGCTGAAGTCTTTGCTCATTTGACTTTTTCAATGGTTTTAAAATGTACTTGTTTGTCTTTTGAGTCCAGATCCCTGTCTATAAAAAGCCTAATCTGTAAAAGCTCCTGTCTCCATTCCAGGGGCTCTGGTGTGCCATCTCAGAATTCTTATGGCCTCACAAAGCTAATTTAAACTATGCGTCAGCCACAAGGCTGCCTTCTATTTAGATGAATTTACATGAGTTCCAGTGCAAAGAAAGATGAACAGAAAAAAAAAAAGCTAACTTGATATATTGATGAATTTTTTTAAAAAAATCATTTATGTTTATTGGGTACAGTTCAATGTTGTCTGGAAATTTTTTGAAAAATATATTTCTATCCTCCTTTTTAAAAAATATTTTAGGGGTGCCTGGGTGACTCAGTGGGTTAAAGCCTCTGCCTTCGGCTCGGGTCGTGGTCCCGGGGTCCTGGGATCTAGCCCCGAGTAGGGCTCTCTGCTCCGCGGGGAGCCTGCTTCCTCCCCTCTCTCTCTCTCTGCCTGCCTCTCTGCCTACGTGTGATCTCTCTCTGTCAAATAAATAAAATCTTTAAAAAAATTTTTTTTTAACTTTAAAATAATTTTAAAGCTCCTTTATTTCCTCACCCATGTTAACATGTCACATGACCATAGCACCCTGACTGAAACCAGTAAGTTAATATTGCTGTTTACTACTCAGTAATCTCCAGACTTTAGTTATGCATCAGTTTTTCCCCCAACTTTCCTTTTCTGTTTCATAATCCTACATTGCATTTAGTTGCTGGGTTTCCTCCAATCCTGCAGCAGTTCTTCAGTGTTTCTTTGTCTTTCATCCTCTTGACATTATAGAGGAGGACTGGTCAATTATTTTGTAGGCTATCCCTCAATGTGGTTTCGTGTAATGTTTATTCATAGTTAGAGTGATGTATCTTTGGCAAGAATACCACCAAAGTGATGATGTGCCCTTCTCAGTGAATCACATTAAGAAGTACATAATGTTGGCATGCCTGGGTGGCTCAGTCAGTTAAGCATCTGCCTTCAGTTCAGGTCATCATCTCAGGGTCTTGGGACAGAGCCTGGAGTTGGGCTCCCTGCTCAGCAGGGAGTCTGCTTCTCCCTCTCTCTCTGCCCCTCACCCCATAAGTAAATAAAATCTTTACCAAAAAAAAAAAAAAAGGAGTACATAATCTCCCTCTCTTGTTATTGGTAATGTTGACTTTGATTACTTACTTAAGGTGATACTTGCCAACTTTCTCCACTCTAAAGTTACTGTTTTTCCCTTTATAATTAATAAATATCTTAGAGGGGAGAACACGCTGAGACTATGCAAATATCCTGTTTTTTCTGAAATTTTTATCCACTAATTTTAGTATCCGTTGGTAGGTGTTGCTTGTAAAAATGATTGCTGTGGTGTCGACTTCATGGTGATTTTGTATTTCTCTCATTCCTTCTATATTTATTAATTGGAATTCTTCTGTATAGAAGAGGTGGCCCTTTCCCAAATTCATTTACTTATTCAATTATTTATATTTATCAGTATGGACTCATGGATATTTATTTTATTCTATGAGTTACAATCCAAAATCATTATTACTTATTTGTACTGTTATTGAAGCTTTGACCATTGGAAGCTCCTTCAGGTTAGCTTATGTGTCCTTTTGATGTGCCCTCATTTCTTTTTGAGCATACTTATTTGCTTCCTGGAACCACAAGATGTTCCAGGCTCATTTTGTGTTCTCCCTGCCTCAGTCTTGGTACCAATCACTTTTAATGAGCCCTGGTTTCTCTTACAGAGAATGGTATTTGGGAAACCAAGATTTGGATGATAAGTGTGTGTCCTTGCTCCTAAGCCCTCTCAGTGGAAAAGCTTGGGAATATACGTATACCAACCCATGCAACTTTTAATTTCCGTTCCTTCTGTATTTATCTATTAAACTCAAGTTCATACTGATACCTCAGCCACCTGGTGGGCTTAATTATCATATAAATTATTCTAATTGAAATCCTTGAAAATTTCATTTTCAAGGTTTCCAGCTCTAGTTACACTAGGCTCTAAATAAAGAATGTGTGTTATGTTTCCAGATTTGCTAGAAACCAGTTGTATCACCTTGATCTCTCCTTTTCTTCCTCCTGACCTGAAAAAGTAGTGTAACAATACCTGCCTTATCTAGGTCACCAGGTGGTTTCAGGGATTTAATCAAAGTCTTGATTCTGTCTCTCCTTCTCTGTCAGTGTCTCTCTGTTGTCCTTCATAGCTCATCTTCTTCCCTATCTCGAGTTCTTATTCCCCTGAAAGCTTGCCTCCATCCTGCAGATAGAATGACCAGTCAGAAATGAAATTTCTTTTCCTGTTTAAACTTTCAGTGGCATTTTATCTGCTAAAAAACTCAGATCTAAAGGCATGACATGATAAACAAAACCCTCTATGATCTGATTCTTTCCTATTTATGGGGCTCATCTCTTATTATTTTCTATCCTCCTATTTTATGTGCTAGTATTATGAGATTCTTGAAATTGTCTTCCTTTGTCAACAGGAGTCTTTTTTCCAATACTTTGTTTTTGTGATACTATATGGCCGTATTTGGATTGAGATGCCTTTAACAGTTTCTTCTAGCTAACTCTTATCTAAATTTCAAAGATCAGTTTGGTGTCATAACACCCATTTATTTTGTCATATGCTGGTAACTGGTACCTGGTCAATTCAGTTGACACTTGATAACTTGATGAGTTGTTTTTACTTTTTCTGTTACCACTTCCTTATTACTCCTGTTGCCTGATACCTAAAGCCACTGTATTTTGCTTTCTGTCTCCATTAATATTCTAACATTGCTCTGGGTAATATAAATTGCCAAATTCATAGACAATTTTTAGTTCTTATCTAACTTAACATTTAAAGTATATGGGGTGTTAGACGTAATTCATTGTGGTTGCCATACAGAGAGTTCTAATGGCAATGCATGAATGGAGGTGACTTAGTTGGGGAAAGAGCAGTGCTGAGAGACAAGGTTGGAGCAGTTAACTAGGGCCACCTTTTATAGAAATCAAATTTAGCCTGAAAGCAGCAGAGAGCTGTATAAAAGTTTTAAGTGGGGAAAGTAATATTTTAAAAACGTAATTTTGAAGGAACTTGGCAAGACTGAATAGTGTGTTACATGAAATAGGGCAACACTGGAAGGAAGGGAAATTAGGTTGTTGCATAATCCTAGAATTAGAACATGATTTAGGTAAACTAAGGTAGAAAAAGTATGGTGAAAAATGGAAGCATTGAAAAGATATAGTAGATAGAATTGACATGATTTGATGACGAAATGGAAGTAGAACTTAAGTAGAAAGAAGAAATAATAGATTTTTAGTTACTTTTTAAATGATAAAGGGAGGGGCGCCTATGTGGCTCAGTAGGTTAAGTCTCTGTCTTTGGCTCAGGTCATGATGATCTCAGGGTCCTGGGATCGAGCCCCGTATCAGGCTGTCTGCTCAGCAGGGAGCCTGCTCCCCCCTCTCTCTCTGCCTGCCTCTCTGCCTGCTTGTGATCTCTCTCTGTCAAATAAATAAAATCTTAAAAAAAATAAATGATAAAGGGATTCCCAAAGATCAGGATACAGGAGGTTAAGTGCCTTTGGGAGAAGATGTTGAGTTTATTTGGAAAGATTGAGTTTGAGACTCCTGTGGAGTGGCTAAATGGAGTGGTCCCATTAGCAGCCTCATGTGTAAATAAAGCCTTAAATACAAATATCGATAAGAGATGCAGGTTTTAAAATCAATAACATGTTGATAGTAAGTGAATTTATGATTGTAGATAAGATATCTCAGGATGTCTGTGGAGTGAAAAAGGATAGAGCACCTTCTATTTGCATTCCTCTTCTCATCTTAGTGAACAGAACTACCACTTACCCAACCTGAAAACCTTGGAGTCATGCTCAATTATATCCTCTCTATCTCCTATCCAACCCATGTATAAGTCACTTTCCTGCTTAAATCCTCCTTGTTCTGACTATCTCTGCCTTAGCTCAGGATCTTAGAATTTCTTTCATGGACTACTTTTTATTGTTCTGACTCATCTTCAGGCTGTCAACTTAAGATGGTTCTTTCAAACCAACTCTCTTACTTATTTTATACCCCCGGAATCTACACATTATTCATAAAAATATTTATTGAGTTAATGAGTGAATGAATTTTTTTTGAAATGCATTAAGTGCTAAAAAATTGGAGCTAATAAATTTTAACCAAGGTTGAAATCTCAATTCTCTTTAGAAACTGTTCTATAAAAATTTATAGGTGATACTAGATAAAAATAACATTAATATTTATTCTCTTTGTGGGTACTTAATACCATCTATCATGAGCAGAAGGAAAACTCCTTCACAGTAATCTTGAAGAAATACATAACTATTATGAGAGGGTGTAATATGTAAGGTGATCTAGATAAGATAATACAAGCTGTTGTCTTAAGGCAAGAGGAAGAAAAGAAGAACATCAGAGAAGTCCTCAGAGTAATAGCATATCTCACCCCAAATTTCTGACATGATCTTTGAGGTTCTAGGACAAGGAGTTGTGATGGCAAGCAGCTAGATTGTGTCCTCTTAAGCTGGCAGCCATTGCAGAATGGTGGGGACCTTCTGGTACAAACTACTTTGCCACAAGCCAACTCCTGTGATAACATACACAATTGATGAACACTAAGGCTTAATGGTTTTAAGAGAATAGATTAAACAATAAATGCAGACATTTTAGATACTTAATATTATACATGGAGAAGGCCAAAGGAGATAAGATAATCTCTAAAATGGTATATCTGGATCCTTTTAAGAGTTCGTTGAAAAGCAACATGGAGACAAAGGGAAGAACAAGGAAAATATCAAAACTGACCTTTACTTAAAAACAAAAACTTCATCAGTAAAGTTTCTTTTTTTTTTAATCAGTAAAGTTTCTTAACCAATTGACTAGGTTTTTATTTTTTCCTGCTATTTTGCATCCTCCTTTCTTTTGTGTGAAATGCCCAGAGGTAATTTTATTTTTTATACTGAGAATTCTGTTTTCACACCACTACAGAGAACCCTCCAAAAAACAAAAGAAGACAGACATTTAATTCAGACTCTAAATGTTTATAAATATGACGGCTTTTAGAATGCATAGACTGGTAAACCACCATAGCAGGTTAGTGGAGTAAAGAAACATAGTGATTTCCATACAACTAATATTTGTTCATTTGTTGATTAGCATATATTTATTGAAAAATAAATGTGCATCGGATACTATTATTGGTGGAGGCATACAACAGTGAATAAAGCAAAGTCCCTGCCCTCAATAAGTTTACATTTGAGAGAGAGAGATTGACAATAGAGAAATAAGTATATATTTTATATATATGTATATATATATATAAAATACTGTTGGATAGTTATGGGTGTCATGATGAAAAATATACTGGGTTCTGAGATAAAGAGTAAAAGGGGAGTTATTTCAAATGGAGTTGACATAATTCCCAATGGAACATCTAAGACCATTTAAAAGGCTCAAATATTTTATTTATCATTTTTTTCCCAAACAACAAAAATTTGATAACATACTTGGGTAACCATAAACCTGATTCTGAGTCAGCATAGTAAGACAATTCACTCCAGGAAGTGAAAACATGATAATACTTTAAAAATAATTAGGGTAACTGTCTACATTTCTTGATAAAATGGAAACAATCAGGTGGTGGCAGGAGAAGGGGGTGTTACTGGCATCTAGTTGGCAGAATCTAAGGATACTGCTAGAAAATCCTATAATGCATAGAACAGACCTCCATAGAATTTTCTAGTTCTAAGCGTAAATAGCACCAAGACAGGGAAACCCTGTCTTAGCTTAAGTCTCAAGTATTTTAATCTACATATGTACAGGAGATATCATTTGGAGAGTGGCATTGTATATTGGAATCTATATAAAAGTGGGACACCTTATAATGTCATTTAAATTCCAGTATAATTAATGTACAGTGTTATATTAATTTCGGGTGTACAACTTAGAAATTCAACAACTCTATACATTACCCAGTGCTCATTACGATAAATGTACTCTTAATCACTTTCACCTGCTTCAACCATTCTCCCACTCATATTTCCTCTGGTAACTACCAGTTTTATTTATTTATTTATTTATTCATTCATTCATTTATTTATTTATAAAGATTTTATTTATTTATTTAACAGAGAGAGAGATCACAAGTAGGCAGAGAGGCAGGCCAGGATGGTGGGAAGGAGGGGTGAACAGGCTACCCGCTGAGCAGAGAGCCCGATGCGGGGCTCTATTCCAGGACCCTGAGAACATGACCTGAGCTGAAGGCAGAGGCTTTAACCCACTGAGCCACCCAGGTGCCCCAGTTCTCTATATTTAAGAGTCTTTTGTTTGTTTGTTTGTCTCTTTTTTTTCTCTGTTCATTTGTTTCGTTTCTTAAATTCCACTAATGCGTGAGATCATCTGGTATTTGTCTCTCTGATTGTATTTATTTCATTTAGCATTATACCTGCTAGATCCATCCATGTTACAAATGACAAATGACAAGATTTCATTTTTTATGGCTAAATAATATTCTCTTCATCTATCAATGGACCCTTGGGTTGCTTCCGTATCTTGGCTATTGTAAATAATGCTGAACATATCTTTTTGAACTGGCATTTTTGTATTCTTTGAGTAAATTCCCAGTAATAAAATTGCTGGACCATATGGTAATTCTATTTTTAATATCTTGAGGAACCTCCGTATTGTTTTCTACAGTGGCTGCCCCAGTTTGCATTCCCACCAACAGGCATGAGGGTTCCTTTTTCTCCACATCCTCACTAACACTTGCTTTTTCTTATGTTTTTGATTTTAGCCTTTCTTACAGATGTGAGGTTATATCTCATCATGGTTTTAATTTGCATTTCCCTGATAAGGAGTGATGTTGAGCATCTTTTCATCTGTCTCTTGGCCATATATATGTCTTTTATGAAGAAATGACTGTTTGTATCTTATGGCCATTTTCAAAGTGAATTATTTGGGCATTTGGGGGTTCAGTTATATAAATTCTGTATACATTTTGGATACTTACTCCTTATCAGCTATATGATTTGCAAAATTTTCTCTTGCAACAAAAATAGGTTGTCCTTTTCTTTTGTTGATTGTTTCCTTGGCTATGCAGAAGATTTTTATTTTGATGTAGTCCCATAATTTAGTTTTGCTTTTCTTTTCCTTGCCTTAGGAGACATATTTAGAAAACTGTTGCTGAGACTGATGTCCGAGATATTGCTTCCTGTGCTCTCTTCTAGGATTTTTATGGTTTTTCATATATGGCCTTTAATATGTTGAGGTATGTTCCCTCTGAACCTACTTTGTTGAGGGTTGTTATCATGAATGGATGTTGTACTTTGTCAAATGCTTTTTCTGCATCTATTGAAATGATCATATTGTTTTTATCCTTTCTCTTTTATTGATGGGATGTATCACATTGGTTGCTTTGCAGATAATTGGACCACCCTTGTATCTGAGGAATAAATTCCACTTGATCATGGTGAGTGATTTTTTAAAATGTATTATTGGATTCGATTTGCTAATATTTTGTTAAGAATTTTTGCATCCATGTTCATCAGAGATATTGGCCTGTAGTTCTCTTTTGTTGTAGTGTCTTTATCTGGTTTTGGTATCAGAGTAATAATGCTGACCTCATACAATGAATTTGTAGAAGAATAGGTATTAACTCTTCTTTAAATGTTTGGTAAAAATTCTTCTGTGAAGCTATCTGGTCCTGGACTTTGGAGTTTTTGATTTACTGATTCAATTTCAATGCTGGTAATCAGTCTGTTCAAATTTAATTTTTCTTCCAGATTCATTTTTGGGAGGTTATAGGTTTCTAGGAATTTATCCATTTTTTCTAGGTTGTCCTTGTTGGCATGTAATTTTTCATAGTATTTTTTTAGAATCCTTTGTATTTCTGTGGTGTCTACTGTTATTTCTTCTCTTTTATTTCTGATCTTATTTATTTGAATCCTCTCTCTCTCTCTCTCCCCTCTTTTTTCTTTTTTTTTTTAAATGAGCCTGTCTAAAGGTTTATCAATTTTGTTAATCTTTTCAAAGAACCAGCTCTTGGTTTTATTGATCTGTTCTATTAGGATTTTTTGGTTTTGTTTATTTCTGCTCCAGTCTTTATTATTTTTTCCTTTTACTTGTTTTGGGTTTTCTTTGTTCTTCTTTTTCTGTTTCCTCCAGGTGTAAAGTTAGGTTGTTTATCTGATATTTTTCTTGCTTCTTAGGGTAGGCCTGTATTGCTATAAATTTCCCTTTTAGAATAACATTTGCTGTATCCCAAAGATTTTGGATCACTGTGTTTTCATTTTCATTTGTCTTGAGGTATTTTTTTATTTCCTCTTTGATTTCTTGGTTGACCCATTCATTGTTCAGTAGTATGTTATTTAACCTCCATGTATTTGTGTTCTTTCCAGATTTTTTCTTGTGCTTGATTTCCTTGTTTCATAGCATTGTAGTTAGAAAAGATGCATGGTACCACTTCAGTCTTTTTAAGTTGTTTGAGATTTGTTTTGTGGCCTAATGTGATCTCTTCTGGAGAATGTTCCATGTGCACCTGAAAAGAATATGCATTCCTCTGTTTTAGGATGGAATGTTCTGAATATATCTGTCAGATTCATCTGATCCAATGTGTCATTCAAAGCCACTGTTTCCTTGTTGATTTTCTGTTGGATGATCTTTCCAGTGATGTAAGTGGGGTGGTAAAGTCCCCTACTATTATGGTGTTACTGTTGATTTCTTCCTTTGTGTTTGTGATTAGCTGTTTTATGTATTTGGCTGCTCCCATATTGGGTGCATAAATATTTGCAATTGTTACATCTTCTTGTTAGATTATTCCCTTTATGATTATGTAGAGTCCTTCTTTGTCTCTTGTTACAGTCTTTGTTTTAATGTCTATTTTGTTTCATATAAGTAGTACTACCTCAGTCTTCTTTCACTTCCATTTGCAAGATAAATTATTTTCCATCCCTTCACTTTCAGTCTGCATGCGTGTATAGGTCTGAAATGAGTCTCTTGTAGGTAGCATATAGGTGGATCTTGTTCTTTTATTCACTCCATCACCCTATGTCTTTTGATTGGAGTGTTTAGTATTCAAAGCAATTATTGATAGGTATGTACTGATTGCTGTTTTGTTCCTTGTTTTATGGTTATTTTTGTAGTTCTTCTTTCTTCCTTTCTTCTCTTGCTCTCTTCTCTCAAAGGTTTGCTGGCTTTCTTAGTGATATACATGGATTCCCTTCTGTTCATTTTTTTGCACATCCATTACCAGTTTTTAATTTATGGTTGCATTAGGTTTATATTTAGTATCTTATGCTTGTCACGGTCTATATTGAATTGATGGTAGCTTAAGTTTGAACCCATTTTAACATTTTTCTTTTTTTAAAATTTTATTTATTTATTTATTTGACAGAGAGAGAGAGAGAGATCACAAGTAGGCAGAGAGGCAGGTAGAGAGAGAGGAGAAAGCAGGCTCCCTGCTGAGCAGAGAGCTAGATGTGGGGCTTGATCCCAGGACCGTGAGACCATGACCTGAGCTGAAGGCAGAGGCTTCACCCACTGAGCCACCCAGGCGCCCCAAGTTTGAACCCATTTTAAAAGCACAAAATTTTTAATCCTCTCCCCTCCGTGTTTTAGATATATAGTGTCTTATTTTACTTACATTCTTTTATTTTGTGACTCTCTTGACTGATTTTTACAGATATGCTTAATTTTATTGCTTATATGTTTCCACTTTTCTTACTTCCTGCTTATGGTCTTTCCTTTCCATTCAGAGTCCGCTTTAATAATTATTTTAGGACTAGTTTAGTGGTCCTGAATTTCTTCAACTTTTGTTTGTCTGGGAACTCTCTATCTCTCCTTCTATTCTGAATGATAGCCTTGCTGGATAGAGTATTCTTGGTTGCAGGTTTGTTTTTTTGTTTGTTTGTTTGTTTTCTTTCTTTTAGCACTTTGAATATATTATGCCACTTTCTTCTAGCCTACAAAATTTCCACTGAAATTAGCAGATAGCCTTATGAAGTTTCCCTTGTACATAACTGTTTTCTTTTGTTTTGTTGCTTTAAAAATTCTCTTTGTACTTTTTGCCATTTTAATTACTATGTGTCTTTGTATAGAATTCCTTGGGTTGATTTTACTTGCCTCCTGGATCTGGATTTCTGTTTCCTTTCTCAGATTAGGAAAGTTTTCAGGTATTATTTCTTCAAGCAAAAAAAAAAATTTCTGCCTTATTTTCTCTCTCTTTTCTTCTAGGATCTCTATAATGTGAATGTTGTTATGCTTGATTGAGTTGCTGAATTTCCTTAATCTATTCTCATTTTTTTATTAATCTTTTTCTTTTGTTCAGCTTAAATGCTCTCCATTACACCCCAATGTTCATAGCAACAATCTCCATGATAGCCAAACTGTGGAAAGAGCTGAGATGCCCTTCAACAGACGAATGGATAAAGATGTGGTCCATATACACAATGGAATATTACTCAGCCATCAGAAAGGATGAATACCCAACTTTTGCATCTGCATGGACAGGACTGGAGGCGACTATGCTAAGTGAAATAAATCAAACAGAGAAAGTCAATTATCATATGGTTTCACTTATTTGTGGAACATAAGGAATAGCATGGAGGACATTAGGAGAAGGAAGGGAAAAATGAAGTAGGAGGAATCGGTGGGGGAAAACAACCCTGAGAGACTATGGACTCTGGTCATCAAACTGAGGGTTTTAGAGGGGAAGGGGGGTGAGCCCAGTGATGGGTATTAAGGAGGGCACGGATTACATGGAGCAATGGGTGTTATACGCAAACAGTGAATCATGGAACATTACGTCAAAAACTAATGGTGTACTGTATGGTGATTAAAATAACATAATAATAATAATAATAACAACAATAATAATAAAGTGTTTGTACCATTACATCTCACTTCAGCCTCCTGAAACCTAAAACTCAATAAAAGGCATTGATTTCTCCCCTCAAAAAAAAAAAAAAAAAAGCTCTTCATTATATAATGTGTATTCTAAGGTATTTGGTTCCAGATTTTTTAAAAAATTTATTTATTTGAGAGAGAAAGAGAGCATGAACATGGGGAGGGGCAGAGGGAGACAGAGAAATAGACTCCACACTGAGCAGGGAGCCCCATGTGTGGCTTGATCTCAGGACCTTGAGATTCGGACCTGAGTTGAAGTTAAATGCTTAACCAAATAAGCCACCCGACCCCCCACCCCCATTTTAAGGTCCTAGATTTTTCAGAGACCTCATTATTATACTCTCTGACCTAAACAGAACATAAAAAGAGTCAAATTTATTCTTTGTATCTTGGAAAACCCTCAAAGTGTTTATGACAACTATATAAATTACTCACAGATTTATGTCACTTTTATTTCTAGTAGCCTAAGGATTAAAATGCTAAATGTACCTAAAAAAAGTGCTAAATGCACCCTCAGGGGCAGAAGGCCTTAGATAGGAAGGACAATTGTCCCCACATTGACTACTTCAGGATGAGGGGCAGCTAAATGGAGAGTTCTAAACTCAGCATGCATATTCATCTTGGCTATATTTTGCAGCATTTTACATTTATAATAATTTAATAGCTATTCTGAGGAAGCTGTGGGACTCCCTATGAACTCACTGGACTCAAAATTATCTATTTTCCCTTTAATGAATAGGATTAAATCCTCCACAAAGTCCAGAGGCAGTGCTATTTAATAGAAATATAATGTAAGCTTTATATTTAATTTAAAAATTTCTAGTAGCCACATTTTAAAAAGTATGCAAAAAGGTAAAATTAATTTTAATAACATATTTTATGTAACCCAAAATATCTAAAATATTATCATTTCAGTATGAAATCAATATAAAATTATTGGGATTATTTTTCATAATAAGTCTTTGAAACCGGATATATGTTTTATACTAACAGTATATTTCAATTTGAATTAGCCACATTTCAAATGCTCAATAGCCACACATGGCTAATGGCAACCATATTGGACAGCATAGGGTTAGAAATTCTTTATGTTTTGAAGCAAACTTTGTTTAATTTTTTTCATTCTAGGCAATCCCCACCCCCACCACCCACAGAAGATTTTTTTGTTTTTTTGTTTTTACATTTTTTCATGTATGAACTCATAATAGATATTTTCTGATTGTGGAGGACCTGGAGTATTACACTACCTATGTCATTTACTTCTCACCCCTCCAGCTTTTGTCTAACAGAAGCTTATCAGGCTTGTGCGTAATGGAACAATAATAATATCCATCAAAAGAATGTGCTTTGTATATCTAAGTCATTCAGGGATCTCAAAGACATGAGACCTAAATTTGCAACGGCACTCTAATTGTAAAAGTCAACCTGATGCAATTATTGCAAAGGATTCTCATTAGCTTAAATTAGAAAGTGAAGTTTTAAGAATAACATTAAGCTACCTGATGGAACAAAAAAAAGAGAGACAGATAATGAAGAAACAAAGAAGTACATTATCCCAAAGATCTTATCTACACAATTGTCATTTAAAACGAGTTAGCTTTAACAATGCTTTGCTTCTAAGTCCCTTTATTATAAATACCATACATAGTCCTGAGAAAGAAAAGAAAGAGAATCTGATGGGCCTAGCTCACATCAGGTGTCTGCTGCTGGACCATTCAGGTAAAGTAAGGATGTGGGGTAATGTAATAAAAGTCAGAGATACTGAAATTCTATCCCTATGTTTTAGGGACGATTCTCAGAGAAGGAAGAGTCATTGTAGGCTTACAGTATTCTGCCCCAAAGGACAAAGAACGATAGGAAATGCTAAGATAGGAATAATGTTTCTGTTGCTAAATTAGTGGGTTTTTTGGTTTGTTTTGTTTGTTTTTGTTTTTACTTTGCCACTAGTCTTTGACTCTTCATCTGTTTTGCCAAAAGCACTAACAAATGGTAAAATTTTTTGGTTTTAAAACTTCTTAGCTTTGACATATTATAGTTTCTCTGAGGGTGTTGAACTAGTTACATTTCAGAATAATTCAAGTGGCAACTCCATTTAAGAAGCCAAGGAACTTGGGGGCGCTTGGGTGGCTCAGTGGGTTAAAGCCTCTGCCTTCGGCTCAGGTCATGATCCCAGGGGAGCCCTGCGTCGGGCTCTCTGCTCCGCGGTGCCTCCCCCACCCCGCCCCCTGCCTGTCTCTCTGCTACTTGTGATCTCTGTCAAATAAATAAATAAATAAATAAATAAATAAATAAAATCTTAAAAAAAAAAGAAGAAGAAGCCAAGGAACTGGTATAATGTAAAGAATAAATAAAAATCTCAGACTATAAAAAATGAAAAATTTGAAAGACCATAGAAACAATACAGATTAAGAATAACTGATTCTGAAAAATAGATGCTTGATGTATATTGCAGTATATTATCACTTTTTCTTTATCCTGCTAAATATGTTCAGTAGCAGTTAGGCAACTTTCCATTAAAGTTATATTAGTTTGTGTATTTGTTTATTGTCTTTCTACTCCACTTAACATTTAAACCCTGTGACAAAGTTTGCTGCTTATTGTCATATTCTCTGTGCCTAGAACATTCATTGCCTGATACATAGTTACTGGCACTAAATTATAAGTGTTAAGTGAATTCATTGATGAATGACAGTTTTGAACTCTCTCATTACTTTCTTATTGCTAGAACCAAATAAAAATGATAGGTGAAAATTTAAAGCTAATAATAACCTTGGAGATTATTTCAGTTTTCTTGTTTTATAACTGAAATAATTGAGGCCCTTGTAAATATATCCTTGATATAGGAGACTACAGGAAAAAAAAATATGAAGTCAAACACAGAAAGTCACCTACGACTGGATTTCTTTTATGAATACGAATATACTATGCTAATGTCAAGTGAATCATAAGGCATCTACTCATTGACAAGAAAATTATATAACCACTACTTCTCTGGGTTCAACTCCCCACCAAGCACAGCTCTGTTCCCAAGCCCTCTGAAGTACTGAATATAAATGTAAAGCATAAATATAAAATGTTCATTAAGTCATTAAAATGTGAAGCATCTGAAATACACTCTACAGGGATTCCAAATATATATTAAAATATTAAATACACACATCAGCATTTTATATGCTTGGTCTGTTCAATCCAACATAATATGAAACTTCCAGAAGATCAGGATATGGTATCACGGATCCTGAACATTAGTCCCATCTGAATAATCCAGGCTAATCTTCCCACTTCAAGATTCTTAATCACATCTTCAAAGTCTCTTTTACTATGTAATGTAATATATCCACAGTTTTCAGGAATTAGGATGTGGCCATCTTTCATGGGGGACATTATACTGTATATCTTCATCTCTCTTGGACAAAGATCTACAAGTTAACCTCTCCCTCTACAGATCTGGCTCAGTCAATAGAAAGTCAAGGTTAGTATTGTATTTAAAAAACACTTAGTAATCTCTTTTTCATCAATTTCTGAGTCTCAGTTAATTTTTCTAACTATTTAGAATCCAGTTATATTTTGGGAGAATGCTGTGAAGGCAAAGGTCACTGAAAACAATGGAAGAAAAATACATTTTATTTATTTATTTTTAAAGACTTATTTATTTATTTATTTGAAAGAGTGCAAGCGTGCACAAGCCGGGGAGGAGGTAGGGACAGAGGCAGAGGGAGAAGCAGAGTGCCACTGAGCAGGGAGCTTGATGTGGGGCCCAATCCCAGGACCCTGTGATCATGACCTGAGCCAAAGGCAGACACTTAACTGACTGAGCAACCCAGGTGTCCTAAGAGAAATGCATTTTAGAAGATAAAACTATCAGTTTGAAAGGAGCTCTTGTTTTAATTTACTAAGTAATTTGTTAAAAAGGCCTCATGTGATTCTGCTTTGTAGCTACCTTTGTCTGACTCCAATTTCAAAAGATACAGTAATTGAGTAAGAAGAGTAAGCAGTGCACATGCAATCCCATGCCTCATGCCGTTTGAAAATTGTCAGTAAATTACAAAGAGAATGCTCATAATAATAGCTGAAAGTCATAAAGAGGGTAAATAATAAAAGATATTTTAAGAAGACTTTCTATTTGTATTTTTAAAGTTTTTTAACTTTTTATAAACATATAATGTATTATTAGCTCCAGGGGTACAGGTCTGTGAATGGCCAGGTTTACACACTTCACAGCACTCACCATAGCACATACCCTCCCCAATGTCCATAACCCCACCACCCTCTCCCGACCCCATTCCCCCCAGCAATACTTTTTATTTTTGTATGACTTCTTTTAAAAAAGATAAAAAACCAAAAATAAAGATAAAAAACCATTAAGCAATTATTGATATAAAGCTCCACCTTAATTAAAGAGTTCATTAATATTCAATTCTTGGCGATTGTGGCAATTATTTTGGAAAACTACTATTAAATTTCTAGGAAGTGTGACTTTATTTGTAACCTGACATGGAATGTCAGCCTTGATTTATAATATTGTTTATTCATTATCTTTTAGAACATAAGCCATTTGTTAGATGGAAACAATTTTGGCCACTCTGGAGAACAGTATGGAGGTTCCTTGAAAAGTTAAAAATAGAACTACCCTATGACGCAGTAATTGCTCTACTAGGTATTGACCCAAAGGATACAAAAGTAGTGATTTGGGGGCGCCTGGGTGGCTCAGAGGGTTAAAGCCTCTGCCTTCAGCTCAGGTCATGATCCCAGGGTCCTGGGATCGAGCCCCACATCGGGCTCTTTCCTTGGTGGGGAGCCTGCTTCCTCCTCTCTCTCTCTGCCTGCCTGTCTGCCTACTTGTGATCTCTCTCTGTCCAATAAACAAATAAAATCTTTAAAAAAAAAAAGTAGTGATTTGAAGGGGCACATGTACTATATGGATGGAGGTTTCTGTGATTTGTCCTGCATACTGATCACTCCAACCTGCATATACGCAGGCAGATTAAGGAATGTTGTTTGTGAGACTTATGCTGCGCAAGTGACCTCAGGAACCTAGTTAGTTGACATCAGCTGGCCTCCAGGTCAGAATTGGCTCTTCTGGGCTGGATGCCAAAAGCTATAAATTTTGCCTACATCTCCCCCATCTCCAGACGGGGCTGGCCCCCTGGAATGGAATTTGGGAGTGGAGGCAAGCACACATAGCGCAGGTTCCTTGACTATATAAAGACATCATAACATAGAAATGCAGCTCACTCCAAACTGCATAGGTGAGCAAATGTTTAACTTCAGACCCTGTCATTTGCCCTGTAAATATGGCCATTATGGGAATGGTCAGCTGGAAGTCTCACTTGAGGGGAGGATGCTCAGTCCTGGCATCTCATTTGCGACTCCAGCCTGGCTGTCACCATGGGGCTTCCCCAGCTAATGAGGTTGGATGTTTTAAGTACCTGATTTGATGTAACTTTGTCTTATTCTCCTTTACTGCTTACTATTGCCCTCATCCATGTGTAGATTTCCCTTTTCTTCTTACTGTTTCTATTAGATTTTTGTCATATGAATAGTGTTTTTCCCCTTAGAAACTGAGAGTATAACTGCCATGTATCTTTTCTTTAGAATAGCACTCTGATGTTTATAGCAGCATTATCAACAGCTAAATTATGGAAAGAGCCCAAACATCCATTGACTGATGAATGGATAAAGAAGATGTGAACAGACTATTACTCAACCATAAAAAAGAATGAAATCTTGCCATTTGCAACAATGTAGATGGAGCTAGAGAGTATTATGCTAAGAGAAATAAGTCAGTCAGAGAAAGACAAATATAGTATGATTTCACTCATGTCTGAAATTTAAGAAAAAGAACAGATGAACATAGGGGAAAAGAAAAAAAAAAGAGCAAACCATAAAATAGACTCTTAACTATTGAGAACCACATGCCTGTTGCTGCAGGTAGGGTGAGCAGGAGATGGGCTAAATGGGTGATGGGGATTAAGGAGGACACTTGTGATGAGAACTGAGGGTTGCATGTAAGTGATGCATTACTGAATTCTACTCCTAAACTAATATTATGTAATATGTTAACTAACTAGAATTTAAATAAAACTTTAAACAAAAATAAATCTGTAAGGCAAAAAACCCCACCCATTTTGTATTTACACATAAAAATATTTTAAAATTGAGATTTAAAAAATGGGTATTTTCTAGTGAGAGTTTATGGATGATAACGATAAAAACCCACAGGATAGCAGTGTATCCTATTACCCTTTATGTAATTTATGTATTTTTGGTTTACTCCATTCATTGTTAAGGCCAGTCCTGTGGATCCTGCTGGATGTTGCCTCTACTTATTTATTAATGATTTTTAGCTAATGGTTGTTCTAGTGGTCTCAAGTCTGAGCTTTGTTGCTTTCTCTGATTCTGCTGGAAATCAGAAGTAGGCAGCAGCATAGGTTGTACAGGACAAGGATAGAACAGGAGTCAGTGGAACTAATCTCTTTCTCTTAATGGTCTTACTTAATCCAAAATATGGCATGGGATGCCCAGCCTTCAAGCATGCTGCTAGAGCTCTTATTAATGGCTACTGAGCTCTTATTAATAGCTTCAAATTGAGCTCTTATTAATGGCTTCAAATCCCACTAATGTTCATACAACAAGTAGCTTGTTATCAATGTAAATGTTCTGAGAGCCCTGAAGTAGTAAGTACACAGGATACTGAGTTTATAGGCATTTCTTGGTTGCAGCTGATGAATATTTAGTCTTATTGAGTACTTGGGAAAAAAATGTAAAAGCTTTGCTAATAATCCAAGTTTAACAATTAGGTCTTCTTGTACATTCTTGTTCTGAATATCTTTGAATTTATCATATTGAATGGCTAAGGAGGGAAAATAGGTTTTAAGTCTGTTACCGGGAAACAAGAGCCTCTTGGGTCTGCTGTTGGCAACTGGAAGAAAGCACTCTAATGTTCTTATCTTATTCCCAAAGCTCTGGTAGTGATGGTAATGGACTTTGTTATAAACAGACTAAATGACACCTCTTTTAATCATTACAAGAATCTTATAAATCTATTGGTCAGAATTACCAAAATGGTGGACATATATTTGTAAAGATATTTTATAGAGTGGAGGTGGGAAAGAAGTGTCTTCACTTTCTCTCCTTCAAAATACCTCTGAGCATTTGCCTAATTCAACCATATGAGTCTGTGTGCTTTAGTTTTCCACTTCTCTGTTTTACATTACTTTCTTCTTCACTCTGGCTCTTTAGTCAAGTAATCATTTCCAAATTCCCTATCTTTTTCAGTGACACTTGGGGTAATCTTACTCATTTAGTTCTTAATGTCACAATCTTTTCTCATTTAAAGAATAAATAACATTGAAGATGAAATGAAAGGTTTTTCAATAATTTCAAGAAATGAAAAAGAAGTTGAAAGAAAGTAAACTCAAGGGAATGACAACTTAGCTGATCTGATACTTACTTGTCACATTAATATTCAACCAGATTTTTTCCCTTGTTCTATAAAAACGTTTGAAGATTAAGGAGTACATGAGAAAGCACAGGGAACTGTTGGAGATCCTGGAACAACTGACTGGTCAGAACTGGTCCCATTCTTGATCTTGTTCTGAATTTGCACACTTGCATTCTATAGCTTCTAAGTCTTTTCTCAAAATGCCAAGGAGTGAAAGAAAGTCTTAGGGTCTCCAAAGGGAGAGCAAAAGGAAAGCTAAAGCTTCTCTGCTTACAGTCTTCATAGATTATTATTTTATGCTGCATTAAACATTTCATCTTCCCATTCAATAGATCTTTGCCCAGAAAATTTAATTATTATGGAACAGATGACCTGAGACTTTGGATAAGATTTGCTAGAAAACCAGTAGGGACTTTAAGGGAGAATTCACCCAAAAAGTATTTTTTCTTGAAATCATTTCTGGGGTCAAAAGGAATATGTGATGCCAAGAAGATGTGATGCATTTTCTCACCTCTGTTCACATCAGTATTGTTCCTGCATACCAGGATAATTGTTTTATTTCATTTTTATTTCTTATTGTTTAAGGCCACAATCTTTCATAGCTTGATGTAAATCAAGATCCATATAATAGTGACATTAAAGCCAATAAAATCAGAGTGATCTAATAGAGATATTTCTCAGGACTTCCGTGCCAAACTAATGGTAAATTATTATTCATTAAAATAAAACTTGTTACTTGCTGAATCAATTTCTGTGTGAAAAGAACAAAAACAAAGGTAAAAGCAAAATTGTAGAAGATGGTTATGATTGTTAGTAAAAGAAAAGCTCACTTAGACTAGCTTAAATTAAAAAGAGAATAATGTCAAGAGACACAGAAAAAATATTCAACAAATTTAACACTCTTTCATGATAAAAATTCAATGAAAAATTGGGAACAAAAGGAATTCCCTCAACAAGATAAAAACACTTATGAAAAACTCATAGTTTATATCATATTCAGTGATGAAAGACTGAAAGCTTTCTCTGATGGATCAGGAATAAGATACAGGTGCTCATTTTTGCTGCTGCTATTCAACATCATACTAGAAGTCCTAGCCAGAGCAGTTGGGCAAGAAAAAGAAATGAAAGGTATCTAAATTGAAAAGGAAGAAGTAAAATTATCTCTGTTCACAGGGAGCATGATTCTATATATTGGACATTCCAAAGAATCAAACAAAAAAAATTATTAGAGCTAATAAACAGATTCAGCAAGGTGGAAGAGGACAGGATAAACCCAAAACACATTTGTGTTTTATACACCAGAAAAAAAAAAAACTGAAGAAAATTAAGAAAATAATTACATAGACAATAGGATCCCAAAGAACAAAATACTTAAGAATAAATTTAAACTGAGGAGATGAAAGTCTGTACATTGAAAACTATAAAATGCTGCTGAAAGAACTTAAAGAAAACCTAATTAAATTAAAAGACATGTTACATTCATGGATTGGAAGACAATATTGTTAATATGGCAATACCTTTCCAAATGATACACAGAATCAATGTAATCTTTACCAAAATTCCAGTGATGATCTTAGTAAAAGTGGAAATGCTGACCCTCAAATCTATACTAAATTTCAGGGGGTCCAAAATAGCCAAAATCATATTGAAAAAATAAAAACAAAGTTAGAGGATTCATACTTCTTAATTTCAAACTCACTAAAAAGTTATAGTAATCAAAAGAGTATAATACAGGCATAAGGTAGACATGTGGATCAGGGAGTAGAATTGAGAGTCCAGAATTAAACCTGAACAGAGGATCCTTTGGTTTCCAATAAAGGTGACAACACTATTCATGGGGTAAGAATAGCTTCTTCAACAAATGGTACTGGACACACAACTGAATAAGCACATGAAAAAGAATGAGGGTGGGTTCCTACTTCACTCCATATATAAATGTTACTTTAAATGGATCAACAACCTAAATATCAGAGCTAAAATTATAAGCCTATTATAATAAAGCATAGGAATAAATCCTCATGACCTCAGATTTGATAATAGATGTTTTGATATCAAAACTGTGGATAACCAAAGAAAAATATATAAATTGAACTTCATAAATTTTAAAAACATTTGTTCCTCAAAAATACCATCAAGAAAATTTATTTTATCTTATTTAATTTAATTTAATTTATTTATTTGAGAGAGAGTGGGAGGGGGAGGGGGAGGAAAGGCAGAAGGAGGAGGAGAGAGAAAATCCCAAATAGGCTCCATACCTGCATAGCTGCACAGAGCCTAGTTCAGTGCTTGATCTCATGCCCCTAAGTTCACAACCTGAGGTGAATTCAAGAGTCAGATGCTTAACTTACTGAGCCACCCTGATGCCCCAAGAAGAAAATTTAAAGATTTAAAATTTAAATTTAAAATACAAAAAATTTAAAATACAAAACTCAAAGTATTTGCAAATTATATCTCTTGTAAGGGTTTAGGATCCAGAATATATAAATTATTTACTTACTTAATTAATTAATTCAACAACAAGAAGACAAATAACCCATTTAACAAATGAGCACTGGACTTGACATTTCTCCAAAGATATACAAATGGCCAATAAGCACATGATATGTTTAATTTCATTGGTCATTAAGGAAATGCATTGGTCACAATGAAATATAACTTCACATCAGTAGAATGACTAAATAAATTTTTAAAACTCAGACAGTAATAATTGTTAATGAGAATGTGGCAAAATAGGAACTCTTGGGTATTACTGATGAGGATATAAAATAGTGCAGCCACTATGAAGAACAGTTTGGTAGTCCCTGAAATGTTAAATACAGAATTACCAAGGACACAGCAATTCCACTCTTAGGGATATACCCAAGGGAAATGACTGTGTTTGTCCGCATGGAAACTGGTCCATAAATGTTTATGTCAGCATTATTCATAAAAGCCAAAAGGTAGAAACAATTCAAATGTCTACCCATAAATGAATGGATAAATGTCACATATGAAACATGTAATAGAGTATTATTCCAATATAAAAAGGAATGAAGAACTGATACATGCTACAATTTGGATGAACCTAATAAACATTATGCTAAGTGACAGAAACCAGACACAAAAGGGCACGTAATGTATGATTCATTTTATACCAAATATCCAGAAGAGGCAAATTCATAGAGACAGAATGATTAGTGGTTGCCAGGGGATGGGGAGTGGGAGGAATAGGAAATGATCACTTAGAATATGAGATATTCTTCAGGGGTGTGTTAGAGCTCTCCAGAGAAACAGAAAAAATAATGTGTGTGTGTGTGTGTGTGTGTGTGTGTGTGTATTTATTTTAAGAAACTAGTTCATATAACTATATGATTAGAGAGGCTGGTGAGTACGAAATCTGCAAGGTGGGTCAGTAGGCTGAAAACCCGGAGATGTGTCAGTGTTGTAGTTGAAGTCTGAAGGCTGTCTGCTTTCAGAATTCCCTCTTGCTCAGGAGGTGAATCTTTTGTTTTATTCAGGACAACAACTGATTAGATGAAGTCCCACATAATGGAAGGCAATCTGCTTTACTCATAGTACTGATTTAAATGTTCATCTTACCCCAAATACCTTTATAGAAACACCCAGAGTCATATATGACCAAATATTTGTACATCATGGCCCAGCCAAGCTGACACACAAAAAATTAACCATCACATGGGGGTGATGAACGAGTTTTGAAACTAGAGAGAGGTAATATTTGTACAGCATTGTGAATGCATTAAATACCACTGAAATGTACACTTTAAAATGGTTACTCGCATGTTGTATCTGTTTCACGCCACTTTCAAAACAAAGCAAAACAGTTAAAGAGCATATCACACTGCATTTCTATTCCATTACTAATGGCTGATGTTATTTATCAGCTATGTCTCCTCTTCATGGTTTTTTTTTAAATCCATTTCTAATTATAGTTTTAGGAGTTCTTTATATAGTCTCAATACAAAGCCTTTGTCAGATATATGGCTTGCAAATATTTTCTTTAGCCTGAAGCTCCTCTTCTCATTCTCTTTACAAAGTCTTTCACAGGGTGAAAGTTTTTCATTTTGATGAAGTTCAGATGATCAGTTTTTCCTTTATGTATTATATTTTTGGTGTCATGAAGTAATTTTTTTTAATTTTATTTTTTATAAACATATATTTTTATCTCCAGGGGTACAGGTCTGCGAATCGCCAGGTTTAACACTTCACAGCACTCACCATAGCACATACCCTCCCCAATATCCATAACCCCACCCCCCCCTTCCAACCCCCTCCCCCTATCAACCCTCAGTTTGTTTTGTGAGGTTAAGAGTCACTTATGGTTTGTCTCCCTCCCAATCCCATCTTGTTTCATTTACTCTTCTCCTACCCCCTTAACCCCCCATGTTGCATCTCCTCTCCCTCATATCAGGGAGATCATATGATAGTTGTCTTTCTCCGATTGACTTATTTCGCTAAGCATGATACCCTCTAGTTCTATCCATGTTGTCGCAAATGGCAAGATTTCATTTCTTTTGATGGCTGCATAGTATTCCATTGTGTATATATATCACATCTTCTTTATCCATTCGTCTGTTGATGGACATCTAGGTTCTTTCCATAGTTTGGCTATTGTAGACATTGCTGCTATAAACATTTGGGTGCACGTGCCCCTTTGGATCACTACGTTTGTATCTTTAGGGTAAATACCCAGCAGCGCAATTGCTGGGTCATAGGGTAGTTCTATTTTCAACATTTTGAGAAACCTCCATGCTGTTTTCCAGAGTGGTTGCACCAGCTTGCATTCCCACCAACAGTGTAGGAGGGTTCCCCTTTCTCCGCATCCTCGCCAGCATCTGTCATTTCCTGACTTGTTCATTTTAGCCATTCTGACTGGTGTGAGGTGATATCTCATGGTGGTTTTGATTTGTATTTCCCTGATGCCGAGTGATATGGAGCACTTTTTCATGTGTCTGTTGGCCATCTGGATGTCTTCTTTGCAGAAATGTCTGTTCATGTCCTCTGCCCATTTCTTGATTGGATTCTTTGTTCTTTGGGTGTTGAGTTTGCTAAGTTCTTTATAGATTTTGGACACTAGCCCTTTATCTGATATGTCCTTTGCAAATATCTTCTCCCATTCTGTCAGTTGTCTTTTGGTTTTGTTAACTGTTTCCTTTGCTGAGCAAAAGCTTTTGATCTTGATAAAATCCCAATAGTTCATTTTTGCCCTTGCTTCCCTTGCCTTTGGTGATATTCCTAGGAAGATGTTGCTGTGGCTGAGGTCGAAGAGGTTGCTGCCTGTGTTCTCCTCAAGGATTTTGATGGATTCCTTTCTCACATTGAGATCCTTCATCCATTTTGAGTCTATTTTCGTGTGTGGTGTAAGGAAATGATCCAATTTCATTTTTCTGCATGTGGCTGTCCAATTTTCCCAACACCATTTATTGAAGAGGCTGTCTTTTTTCCATTGGACATTCTTTCCTGCTTTGTCGAAGATGAGTTGACCATAGAGTTGAGGGTCTATTTCTGGGCTCTCTATTCTGTTCCATTGATCTATGTGTCTGTTTTTGTGCCAGTACCATGCTGTCTTGATGATGACAGCTTTGTAATAGAGCTTGAAGTCCGGAATTGTGATGCCACCAACTTTGGCTTTCTTTTTCAATATTCCTTTGGCTATTTGTGGTCTTTTCTGGTTCCATATAGATTTTAGGATTATTTGTTCCATTTCTGTGAAAAAAAAAATGGATGGTACTTTGATAGGAATTGCATTAAATGTGTAGATTGCTTTAGGTAGCATAGACATTTTCACAATATTTATTCTTCCAATCCAGGAGCATGGAACATTTTTCCATTTCTTTGTGTCTTCCTCAATTTCTTTCATGAGTACTTTATAGTTTTCTGTGTATAGATTCTTAGCCTCTTTGGTTAGGTTTATTCCTAGGTATCTTATGGTTTTGGGTGCAATTGTAAATGGGATGGACTCCTTAATTTCTCTTTCTTCTGCCTTGTCGTTGGTGTAGAGAAATGCAACTGATTTCTGTGCATTGATTTTATATCCTGACACTTTACTGAATTCCTGTACAAGTTCTAGCAGTTTTGGAGTGGAGCCTTTTGGGTTTTCCACACATAGTATCATATCATCTGCGAAGAGTGATAGTTTGACTTCTTCTTTGCCGATTTGGATGCCTTTAATTTCCTTTTGTTGTCTGATTGCTGAGGCTAGGACTTCTAGTACTATGTTGAATAGCAGTGGTGATAACGGACATCCCTGCCGTGTTCCTGACCTTAGCGGAAAAGCTTTCAGTTTTTCTCCATTGAGAATGATATTTGCGGTGGGTTTTTCATAGATGGCTTTGATAATATTGAGGTATGTGCCTTCTATCCCTACACTTTGAAGAGTTTTGATCAGGAAGGGATGCTGTACTTTGACAAATGCTTTTTCAGCATCTATGGAGAGGATCATATGGTTCTTGTTCTTTCTTGTATTAATGTGTTGTATCACATTGATTGATTTGCGGATGTTGAACCAACCTTGCAGCCCTGGAATAAATCCCACTTGGTCGTGGTGAATAATCCTTTTAATGTACTGCTGAATCCTATTGGCTAGTATTTTGGCGAGAATTTTTGCATCTGTGTTCATCAAGGATACTGGTCTGTAGTTCTCTTTTTTGATGGGATCCTTGTCTGGTTTTGGGATCAAGGTGATGCTGGCCTCATAAAATGAGTTTGGAAGTTTTCCTTCTATTTCTATTTTTTGGAACAGTTTCAGGAGAATAGGAATTAGTTCTTCTTTAAATGTTTGGTAGAATTCCCCCGGGAAGCCATCTGGCCCTGGGCTTTTGTTTGTTTGTAGATTTTTGATGACTGTTTCAATCTCCTTACTGGTTATGGGTCTGTTCAGGCTTTCTATTTCTTCCTGGTTCAGTTGTGGTAGATTATATGTCTCTAGGAATGCATCCATTTCTTCCAGATTGTCAAATTTGTTGGCGTAGATTTGCTCATAGTATGTTCTTATAATTGTCTGTATTTCTTTGGTGTTCGTTGTGATCTCTCCTCTTTCATTCATGATTTTATTTATTTGGGTCCTTTCTCTTTTCTTTTTGATAAGTCTGGCCAGGGGTTTATCAATCTTATTAATTCTTTCAAAGAACCAGCCCCTAGTTTCGTTGATTTGTTCTATTGTTTTTTTGTTTCTATTTCATTGATTTCTGCTCTGATCTTTATGATTTCTCTTCTCCTGTTGGTTTTAGGGTTTCTTTCTTGTTCTTTCTCCAGCTCCTTTAGGTGTAGGGTTAGGTTGTGTACCTGAGACCTTTCTTGTTTCTTGAGAAAGGCTTGTACCGCTATATATTTTCCTCTCAGGACTGCCTTTGTTGTGTCCCACAGATTCTGAACCATTGTATTTTCATTATCATTTGTTTCCGTAAATTTTTTCAATTCTTCTTTAATTTCCTGGTTGACCCATTCATTCTTTAGAAGGATGTTGTTTAGTCTCCATGTATTTGGGTTCTTTCCCAATTTCCTCTTGTTATTGAGTTCTAGCTTTAGAGCATTGTGGTCTGAAAATTTGCAGGGAATGAGCACAATCTTTTGATACTGGTTGAGACTTGATTTAGGACCAAGAATGTGATCTATTCTGGAGAATGTTCCATGTGCACTAGAGAAGAATGTGTATTCTGTTGCTTTTGGATGAAATGTTCTGAATATATCTGTGATGTCCATCTGGTCCAGTGTGTCATTTAAGGCCTTTATTTCCTTGTTGATCTTTTGCTTGGATGATCTGTCCATTTTAGTGAGGGGAGTGTTAAAGTCCCCTACTATTATTGTATTATTGTTGATGTGTTTCTTTGATTTTTTTTTTAAAGAATTTATTTATTTATTTATTTGATAGAGAGAGATCACAAGTAGATGGAGAGGGAGGCAGAGAGAGAGAGAGACAGGGAAGCAGGCTCCCTGCTGAGCAGAGAGCCCGATGCGGTCCTTGATCCCAGGACCCTGAGATCATGACCTGAGCCGAAGGCAGCGGCTTAACCCACTGAGCCACCCAGGCGCCCTTGATTTTGTTATTAATTGGTTTATATAGTTGGCTGCTCCCATGTTGGGGGCATAGATATTTAAAATTGTTAGATCTTCTTGTTTTACAGATCCTTTGAGTATGATATAGTGTTCTTCCTCATCTCTTCCCAAGTCTTTGGCTTAAAATCTAATTGATCTGATATAAGGATTGCCACTCCTGCTTTCTTCTGATGTCCATTAGCATGGTAAATTTTTTTTCCACCACCTCACTTTAAATCTGGAGGTGCCTTCGGGTCTAAAATGAGTTTCTTGTAGGCAACATATAGATGGGTTTTGTTTTTTTATCCATTCTGATATCCTGTGTCTTTTGATTGGGGCATTTAGCCCATTAACATTCAGGGTAAGTATTGAGCGATATGAATTTAGTGCCATTGTATTGCCTGTAAGGTGACTGTTATTGTATATTGTCTCTGTTTCTTTCTGATCTACTACTTTGAGGGTCTCTCTTTGCTTAGAGGACCCCTTTCAATATTTCCTGTAGAGCTGGTTTGGTATTTGCAAATTCTTTCAGTTTTTGTTTGTCCTGGAAGCCTTTAATCTCTCCTTCTATTTTCAACGATAGCCTAGCTGGATATAGTATTCTTGGCTGCATGTTTTTCTCATTTAGTGCTCTGAATATATCATGCCAGCTCTTTCTGGCCTGCCAGGTCTCTGTGGATAAGTCTGCTGCCAATCTAATATTTTTACCATTGTACGTTACAGACTTCTTTTCCCAGGCTGCTTTCAGGATCTTTTCTTTGTCACTAAGACTTGTAAATTTTACTATTAGGTGACGGGGTGTGGACCTATTCTTATTGATTTTGCGGGGGATTCTCTGAACCTCCTGGATTTTGATGCTTGTTCCCTTTGCCATATTGGGGAAATTCTCTCCAATAATTCTCTCCAACATACCTTCTGCTCCCCTCTCTGTTTCCTCTTCTTCTGGAATCCCAATTATTCTAATGTTCTTTCGTCTTATGGTGTCACTTATCTCTCGAATTCTCCCCTCGTGGTCCAGTAGCTGTTTGTCCCTCTTTTGCTCAGCTTCTTTATTCTCTGTATTTGGTCTTCTATATCGCTAATTCTTTCTTCTGCCTCACTTATCCTAGCAGTGAGAGCCTCCATTTTTGATTGCACCTCATTAATAGCTTTTTTAATTTCAACTTGGTTATATTTTAGTTCTTTTATTTCTCCAGAAAGGGCTTTTATATCTCCCAAGAGGGTTTCTCTAATATCTTCCATGCCTTTTTCAAGCCTGGCTAGAACCTTGAGAATCGTCCTTCTGAACTCTAGATCTGACATATTACCAATATCTGTATTGTTTAGGTCCCTAGCCTTTGGTACTGCTTCTTGTTCTTTTTTTTTGTTGTGAATTTTTCTGCCTTGTCATTTTGTCCAGATAAGAGTATATGAAGGAGCAAGTAAAATACTAAAAGGGTGGCAACAACCCCAGGAAAATATGCTTTAGCCAAATCAGAAGAGATCCCAAATCGTGAGGGGGGAGAAAGGGGATAAAAAGGGGTTCAGAAAGAAAAAAAAAAAGAAACTATTAAAAAAGGAAAGCCGATAAAAAATATAAAAAGGAAAATATATATATATATATATATATATATTAGATAAACTATTTAAAAAACGTTAAAAAAGAAAACGGTAAAAGTTAAAAAAAATTTAGCAGAAGAAGAGAAAAAAAATTGAAAAAGAAAAAAAAATTAAATTAACTGCAAGGCTAAAGAATCATGGGGAAAAAGCCATGAGTTCCGTGCTTTGCTTTCTTCTCCTCTGGAATTCCGCCGCTCTCCTTGGTATTGAAACTGCACTCCTTGGTAGGTGAACTTGGTCCTGGCTGGGTTTCTCGTTGATCTTCTGGGGGAGGGGCCTGTTGTAATGATTCTCAAGCGTCTTTGCCCCAGGTGGAGTTGCACCGCCCTTACCCGGGCCGGCTGAGTAATCTGGGTTTGCTTTCGGGAGCTTTTGTTCCCTGAGCGCTTTCCGTAGAGTTCCGGAGGGCGGGAATGAAGATGGCGGCCTCCTGTTCTCCGGCCCGGAGGAGCCGAGCACCCGGGGCCCCACTCCTCAGTGCGCCCTCAGAGAACAGCGCCCAATGACTCCCGTCACCCTGGCCTCCGGCCGCACTCCAAGCTGACTGAGCCTGCGACTGGTTCACGGTAACCCCGAGCTGAGAGTCACTCCTTGGCTCTGTCTCTGTAGCCGGCTTCCCCGTTCTAATACCTGAAAGCTCTGCGACCCTCAGACACCCCCGATCCTTCTGTGAGCCTGTGGGACTGAGGCCACGCTGACCCCGCGTGGGCTTCACCCCGGTTAAGCCTCTGGAGCGATGTCCCTCAGCGGAACAGACTTTTAAAAGTCCCGATTTTGTGCTCCGTTGCTCTGCCGCTCGCCGGGAGCCGGCCCCTCCCCCCGCGGTCTATCTTCCAGTCGCTTTGGATTAACTTCTCTGCCAGTCCTACCTTTCAGATAGTGGTTGATTTTCTGTTTCTAGAATTGCTGTTCTTCTTCTCTTCAATCTCCCGTTGGATATGTAGGTGTTTGCAATCTTTAGATAAGCTATTTAGCTGATCTGCCACTACCTGAAGTAGTCTCAGCCTGCTACTTCTCCGCCATCTTGACTCCTCATCATGAAGTAATTTTTAGTGTTAAGTATATAATTATGACACTGAAGAATAGCAAATTGACCAGAACAATACTCCCTCACTATCTTCAACAGGCTAGCGCATACTGAAGCAATATTTTAAATTACAGAAGTTTAGTATGGTGTTGCACTCATTCTTAACTCCATCTTTCAGGAGCACAAAGCAAGAAGAATGTACACATTCTTGGGATGCCTGGGTGGCTCAGTTGGTTAAGCCCCTGCCTTCGGCTCAGGTCATGATCCCAGCATCCTGGGATCGAGTCCCACATCTGGCTCCTTGCTCTGCAGGGAACCTACTTCTCCCTCTGCCTCTCCCTGCCACTCTGCCTGCCTGTGCTCGCTCTCTCTCTCTCTCTTTCTGACAAATAAATAAGCAAAATCTTAAAAAAAAAAAGTACATGTTCTTACATAATGTCTACAAAATAACTATGCCAATTCACTGGCAAAAATGGCGAAAGACTATTTTATAGGAGTAAAAATTGTCTATTTTTGAACAATTATAATAAACTTTAGGCTGAAAATGTAGTTAGAGGGGCGCCTGGGTGGCTGAATGGGTTAAAACCTTTGCCTTCGGCTCAGGTCATGATCCCAGAGTCCTGGGATCGAGCCCTGCATCAGACTCTGCTTGGCGGGGAGCCTGCTTCCTCCTCTCTCTCTGCCTGCCTCTCTGCCTACTTGTGATCTCTGTCTGTCAAATAAATAAATAAAATCTTAAAAAAAAAAGAAAGAAAAATAAAAAAAATGTAGTTAGAGTGCCTGATAAAATATAGGGCTCTTAGTTAAACTTGAGTTAAGACATTGCATGGGACATACTTATCCTAAAAAGTTATTTGTTGTTTATCTGAAATTCAGACTCTACTGAGTGTTCTGTATTTTTATTTGCTAAATTTGGCAATCTTAAATGTAGTACAAGTGCTTTCATGAAAGGGGTGCTATGGGCTTTTTAATGAAGCTCTCACAAAATAGATATGTTGAGCAAATATCTGTTCTATTAGTTTAAGTCTTTTTATTATTACATTTTGTGTTTACTCAATTTAAATAATATCTAAAAGACATTGCCTTTAGAATCAAAGACTAATAAAACTGGAGTGAACCTAGAGATCACCCAGTTCAGTTCTCTCGACCTACAGATTAGAAAACTGAGGCCTGTAGTAAGTACCATTGTAATTTTAGAGACAGAAGTGGGGATCATTGCCTCTATCACCCCCAGTGGAGTTTCAAAATTCCCCACAGGCTCAGAATATCTCAAAAGTTCAAGCACTTTATAGCCCAAGCAGCTTAGGAACCTAGTTATTTGGAGCCAAAGGAAGTGTTCTAGGTTTTGACAGAACTCATTATGTCTTTATATCTATGTTAAAATATTAAGTAGAAAAAACAAAATATACATGCTAGCCTATATGAAGTTAATATTTACTTCTGGAGGGACATAACCATTTAATTTAGAAAAGTTGAAGAAATTACTGGGGGCTTCCAAATGTCAGGGCAGAAAACTAAAGCCTCTCTGAGCAGTTTGCACTTATTACTACCACTAAGTGAGAGCTCAAGTCACCAGAAATAAGGATTCAAAGATGAAAAAATACTAAAGACATTTCCTATAGTCAGGGATATTCTGGGCAGCACATCTACACCATGCTGAGTTAATGGCTTTATCTCTTTCATGTTCTCTTTTGGTTTGTCTTTCTTTCTTTTTTTTTCTTAAAATTTTTTTTAAAAGATTTATTTATTTATTTGACAGACAGAGATCACAAGTAGGCGGAGATGCAGGCAGGGGGTGGGGGCAGCAGGCTTCCCACTGAGCAGGGAGCCCGACGAGAGGCTCGATCCCAGCACCCTGAGATCATGACCCGAGCTGAAGGCAGAGGCTTAACTCACTGAGCCACCCAGGCGCCCCCTTATATATATATTTTTTAAATCTCTCCATCCCATGAGAAACATATTGCTGGAAGATTTCTGAGACATACACAAAATCTCTAAGAAGCATACATATTCTTTTAGTATGTGCTATAATTAATAAGTCAGCCAATGCTCAGTTAATGAAATTGTTCTTTAAAAACATGCACATATTCACAGCTTTGTAGATAGTGGGAGAAAGGATTAATAATGTGCAAGAAGAGTTCGGTTGGGTGGGATGCAAAATCTAGGATAAAGGCAGCCAGACACCGGAGAATAAGAGATGATAAAAGAAGCAAAGTTTACGAAGGTCAGATCCGATTGGGAGATGAAGTAATGACTGTTACCGAGCCTGTGTAAATAGGCAGGAGAACAGCTCTACGTGTCTAGTGTGGGAGACAATGTTTTCTGCATCCATCACTCAAAAGAAATGCAAACGTTTACATCAGGACAAATGTGGAACTCCTTTGTATTTATTCATATGATCCTCCCCTGTGTATTTCTACTTTGTATCTACATATCTTCATTGGGCAGAATATAAAGAACTGTGTTTTCTCTATATCATGAAGTGTGTCTTCTCTTTCCGCCTTCTTTAAGCTAGGAATTTAGCTCTTCTAACACCTTGTGTAATTTGCCCTTGCAGAATGAGACCTAGTTCCCTAGGTCTTTGCAGAAAAGAACAGTCAGTTTTTTCCCTTTGGCTGATAAAAGGACAGGTAAGACACTCAGCAATTACACTTCTGTCTCAGGGCAGCTACCTTTCATTACAATCCGTCCACTTCCTCTGAGTTTTGATTTCTTAATTGAAGGTTCAGGAGGCCAGGAAAACGAGGTTGTTAGGTTTTCTGACTCTGTAGTGATTTGGTTGTCTGGTCCTTCGTCATCTGGATTCTTAATTCCAAGACAGGGGCTGCAAAGTGTCCTAAAAGGTCAAATCTGCATATCACCTTTGTCTTATGTCTTCCTCAGTTGATGTGAAGACTTACGCAAAGCCATTTTTATTGATATCGGTGGTAAGAAAGAAATGATTGGAACTTTAGACTTGAACTCTGTCACTGATTTTTTTTTTTTCTGTCCTATTGAAAGTCACTGTGTGTTTTTAAATGTGTTGGCTGAAAACAAAAACAGGAGAAAAATATGCTCTGGTTGTTCTCCTTCCTTAACCTTCAACATCATGTTTACTGTTCACTGTCGCTAAATTGGGAGTAAAAATATCAGGAGGGAAGGGAAGAGACTGTGCAAGTAAAAGTTACTTAGAATGATTTTGTATTTGAAAATTTACTTATTGATTCTAAAACTGATTAAACATAATATAAAAATGATTTAGCAATAGAAACCACTGGCATACCTACTTTTCCAAAGTCTAAAATACATATTTTTACAAATCAAAAATTGTACAACAGTGATATATCTGGCAGTAGTACATGATTATATTGAAAAGAATGTAAATGCCGAAGAATAAAGATCAAGAATTCTCTGAGATATTTTTATCTATATGTAGCCATTTTAATTGAAATTCTGGTTATATACTAGTTGAAGTCATCAATTTTGGATTAAAAGCATGTAAACGTATTATATGACTCAGCTGATGTTCAAAGTGTTTGTAAAGAAACACTGTTATTCTATTGGCTATATCTAATTTTCTGTTATTTCCAAATAGATAAGAAGTTAAAAGCACTACTAACATAAACATTGAAAATTTTCTATATGGATAGAAAAATAAAATTTTATTGGGATGCCTGGGTGGCTCAGTTGGTTAAGTATCTGCCTTTGAGTCAAGTCTGGTCCCAGGGTCCTTCTTGCTTAGCCTTCTCCTTCTCCCTCTGCCCTCTGCTGATGCTCTCTCACTTTCTATCTCAAATAAATAAAATCTTTAAATAAGGAAACAAATGTATTTTACCGATTTAGAGTGGGGAGCTGGAGAGACGATTTATTTAACATACTCTTTCTCCAATTTTTACTGTGTCTACAAATTATTGGAAATCTTGTTAAAGTGAAGGTTCTGATTTGGTGGTCTGGAGTGGACACTGAGGTTCTAAATTTGTGACAGACGTCCTGTTGATGCCAACTTCTGGTCCCCAGACCATGCTTTGAGTGTCAGGGATCAAAACCAAAGTTATTTATATAATATCACAGATATGAAAAAGAACCATAATACAAATAGACTAATAGTATCATTTGTTTTGCTTTATAATTATGTGAATAGAGTAGTTTAGAAATTCTTCTGTTATAAAAACATTAAAAATTATTACTTAAGAAGTTATTAATTTGTATCAATTTTATAGTGATTCCTTTCTTTTAACAATTAGAACATTTTGTGTCTTTATGAACATGGACAATAAAGGGCAAGCAGGCTTCCAGAGGTCTGAATGTAGTTTATATATGTGTAATTGAATTGACTGACTGATTGAATATATTTGACTGAATTATCTAAAATTGACTAAAACTTCTACTCCAGACTACAGGATATTATATAGAGCAGTGATTCTTAACTAGGCATGATTTTTGTCCCCCAAGGGATATTGGGCCATGTTTAGAGATATTTTTGGTGGCCACAACTTGGGGGGGATGGGCATAGGGCAGAGAGATTTGCTACTGGCACATAATAAGCAGAGGCCATATATTCTGCTAAATACACTGAAATGCACAGGACAGCCCCCCACAACAAAGAATTATCTAGCCAAAATGTCAGTAGTGCCAAGGTTAAGAAACCCTCATGGAGAGTATGAGAGAGGTATGATGTCCCCTGTTGAGGACTGTTGAAGGGTGTACAGATATTTGAGGATACAAGATTAACCTAATAACTAGTAAATATGTCTTGAACAGCACTGTATATAGGGAAGTAGGAACAGAATAGTGAAAAACATCCATGTGGTGTACTGCTGTCAGAACAATTTGTGGAAGAGGCAGCTCTGCAAGAAAAATGGGCAAGATTTAGTTTAATAAAGACTAGAGGAATGAAGATTATACTTGTCCTCTTTATAAGAAAGACACTTCTCATCTTCAAAATGAAAATTGTTCTCTCCTTGATAGGAAGTTTTGAGAATGAGCTTTTACAGAATTTTTTTTATTTGAAGGCAATTGAAATTCCATTTTAATGGGTGTACAGCTATCAACTACAAGTGCATTATGAACACATCCAAAGTCCTACCTGTCCTTTCTCTAATAATATTGCAGCTTTCCAAAGAGTGTTTGTTATCTTAGCATAAACACTAAACAAATAATATTTACTGAAGAGAAAGGCTGAATTTTTAAAACTTTAAAAAGATTTTTTAAACTACTTAAAATTGGTAAGTTTTTCATTTTATCCTTACTATCTTCATGGAGATATAAAGATCCCAAGAGGAAAAAGAAAAAAAAAAAACCCTGATCATAGCTAGTGGGTAGAATGGTAAACTTGTATTTTATATTTATAAGCATTGTAAGTATATAGTGAATATTACATATGAATATATAAATAAAAATCCATTTAAAACAATAGAATCATATTGTGATATCATGCCTTAACTTTCTAAGATCTTTCTAAAACATGGTGTGAACTAAGAAGTATCTTTTAAAAATACAGTTGATTTTCTTATTTGGAGATTTCATATTTGCTAATTCACCTATGCATTAAAATTTATTAATACTCCAAAATCAGTACTCACAGATGTGGTTATTCATGGATACTCTCAGAGCAGCAATAAATTTATGTTGCTCATTGCACACATTTTCAGCTGAGGTTGAACAAGGTAATGTTCTGCTTTCTTATATCGGTACTCATAAACAAGTGTGTCCTTTTCAGTCTTTTTTGTAATGTTTCTTGAATTTTTTTGCTTTTTGTTGACTTTGCAACTTAATGTGGCCCCCAGTCATAGTGCTTGAGATGCTGTGTAGGTTCCTAAGCTTAAGAAGGCTGTGATTTGCCTTCTGGATAAAATACATGTTAGATAAGCTGTGTTCAGGCCTGAGTTATGTGCTCTTGACCATGGCTCCATTGTTAGTGAATCAACAATGTATATTAAAAAAGACGCAGAAACACACATAAAAAGCAAGGTTATGTATCTACTAGCTGATGGAAATGTTGTGACCAGAAGCTCATAGGAACCTAACCCTGTATTTCCCCAGGATCACTGCTTGAGTAGTTGTTAATACAGTTCTCCTTAGTGATTGTGTAGACTTAATAGAGCTAAAGGAACCACAAATAGCAATAATTAACACTTAATAATATTATCAAATTGACTATTTTTATGTTATATGTTATATGTTTTATGTATTTATGTATTTTATTTTATGTATTTCTTTCTTTATTTATTTTCATAGAGTAAATGATAAACCTCATCACTTCCATCATGGACCAGATGGTATCATTTTTGACTTGGATATTACAATAGCCTTCTAACTGATCTTCTTGTTCCCACCCTTGTTCCCTATGCCTGTTCTCCACACAGCAGGTTGTAAGTCGGATGTATTACACTTAGTTCAAAGCCTTGTGACAGTTTTTTTCATTTCACTCAGACTAAAACCCAAAGTTCTGAAAATGAACTCTGAGGCCACACAGTATTCCCCAGCCCCCACCAGCAATTTACCTCTCTGACTTTATCTCCTATATAGTCCCCCTTGCTGAGCTCGCCCTATTCCAGCCTCTCTATTTTGCTTTTTCCTCTGTCTGGAAATCTGATATCTACATGGCTTACTCCCTCCCCTACGTGGATTCTTTGCTCAAAAGTCTTATCCATGAGGCCTTTCCTGGCTGCCCTATTAAAAATTCCTACCCCACCTGCACCCCATATTTCCACTCTCCTTCTTTCCTTTTTTTCTTTTCCTGTAACACTTACCATTCTTTAATATGTTATAAACTTTATTTATTTGTGATATTATCTGCAGGTAAAATCTAGATAGAAGATACTTCTGGAAAGAAAATAATTTTCAGTGTTTTCTTAAATTTTTAGTATTCTAAATTTTTCTTCCATTTTGATGATCTGAGAAAAATTAGGCTTTTTAATGTTCACCAGTTTTAGTTACAGCAACAGCAACCCCAAAGAATAATTAATCTAATCTTTTTTCAGTGTAAAAATTTGTATTTTCTTATTTTATAAATTTAAAATCACACTGTATATAATCCCATAGCATGCGTTTTTTGCACAAATACATATTACAATATTCAAATAGTAAATGTTTATTGCTCCAATTATACCTCTGGGTTAACTGATTAAAACATATTATTATAATGCACAAACCATATGCATAGTAGATTTTGGCATGCCTAAAATAGTCACATAATTTTAGAGTGGTGACTAATCACCATGTGTAAACTGAAGACTCCCACATCTTCATCTCTAGTTCATTTACCTCTGTTGAACACCCTGCATATTAAGCTGTCTAATGGAAGTTGTCACTTGGAAATATCGGTCCTCAAGCCCGACGTCCTTTTCCTAACCACTCTATTTTTCCCTCTTGCCTCACAGACTTCTTTCAATATCTTGAACAAGTTATGGTTTTTCTTGACTACAGACCTTTGTACACATGTTTTCCTTCGGTTAGAAAACAATCCAGAAACCCCTCAACACATACTATCTACTCTCCTGTTTATCTTGCATGTCTCAGCTTAACTGCAGCCTGATTTCCCTACACTAGGTTAGGGGATTGGCTGTGTTTCCATAGCATCCTATAGGATCCTCACTCTTTACTGGCACTATTTGTTGAGTGTGAGCTCTGCAAGAGTAAGAACTCCATGCATCTGTCTCTACTGCTTAACGTATTATTTGGCACATAATATGTACTCGGTATATATTTGATCAACTGAAAAAATAGTAAATTGGTAACATAAATGCCTAGTTACAAATAGTAAATTGATAGCACAAAATCTATCTTCAAAGATGTTTAATGGTATGAGAAAACGTCAGATATAATGAGAAGTAAAAAATGCATCCTATGGGATTATATACAGTGTGATTTTAAATTTGAAAAATAAGAAAATACAATTTTTTTCACTGAAAAAAAGATTAGAAATATACCAAAATGTTAATAGAGAAAAGGTTTTGCTGGCAAAAGTTTATATGATTTAGTTTTATGATCAGAAAAAAATGAATTATTCTAAAAGGGAAATCAATATTCTTTTCTATATTACTATTAAGGATATAAATAAGGAATAAAAACCATTATTTTCCTGTTCAATCTTTTAGTCATTTTCGATGGGAGGTTTTGGCATTTTTATACTCTTTGTGTCCCATGAAACATTTTTCAAAGCAGACGCAATGATCCTATGTTAAAATAGCTTCTCCTAGGCTTAGAGGCACTCTGAGCACTAATGTAATTCTGTACTTTTATATATTATTTATAATTCTATAATGTAACTCCATTTATTTAATCTGTAGGTTTTATTTAAGAACTGTTTCTTTCCTGAGTAATTACTTCTGAAAACATTGTCATATTTCTTACTAATTAGGACTTTGAAGGGTTTGGCATTCTTTTTTCAATGGCCAAATTTAAAGAACATAAATTTTTTTATATTTCTGTAGAAAATATGTGATACTATTAAAGAACCACAGATCACTGGTAAATGTGAATTACTTCACAGTGGGATAAGGCACAAAATAACATCATTTTTTGCTGTCTCACAGCTTAGTAATTCTGGCTGGCTTTTTAGTATTGAAATCTCTCATCTTTTTTTACTTCTCAATCACACTTTAAAAAATTATTCTGAAATGAAAAATCCAGTATTGTCTATTTTGATTAATTTTAGCTTATTTATTCAACAAATGTGTATAGCATACTTTCATATGCTTGACAGATTGCCAAGCTTTGAGAGTACAAAATGAATATGATATGGTCCTTGTCTTTGAGGTGTTCACAGTCTATTGAGAGAGAAATATTATAAAAAAATATGACAATATAGCACAATAAATCCTGTTATATAGGGAGAACAAAGTACTTGAGGCAAAGAGATTAAAGGCGAGTGTCTTTGAAGCCTGTACCTTTTGTATCTTTTCTGCTTCTAATTACCATCACCTCTTAACCTTGATTGGCAGAATAGTCCCCAAATGGTCTCCCTGTTTCGATCCCTCTTTCCTGTAATCTATTCTGAACACAGCAGCCAGAAGATACTTTCAAAAACGTGTTGAGAATGTCCCTTCTTTGCCCATTGGCTCCATATTTCACTGAGTGAAAACCAGAGCCTTCTAATCCTTCATGATTGTGTCCTTCTGTCACAAATTACCTCTTTGACTTTTTCTCTTCCTGTGTTCTCCTTTACTGAATCTGCAGTAGCCACATTAATCCTTTGATGATGTTCAAATCTACCAGCATATTTATGCTTTGGGGACCTCACACCTGCCTTGCCTCTGCCAGAAAACTCTTGACCCAGTATGATTCCCTCCTTATTCGCTTTAAGTCTTGATCACATATTACCTACTGTTTGAGGCCTAACTGGGCCATCTCAAATTATAACTTGTACTTTCAAATACTCCCAATTCCCCTATCCTCTACTTTTTTTTAAAATTCGGTTTGCACTTAGCACTATCCAGTATTCTTATTGTTTAATCTCTCTCCCTCCATCACTCAGTCACAGATTATTTTATTCACTAATGTATTGAATACATTTACTAAAGGGGCTTGCATATATGTTAAATGTTCAATAAATGATAAAAAGAGGACTAAACCTGGCTTTTATTAAAGTAAAATCTAAGTTTTTACTTTAGATTTTATGGTAATTCTTCTTGGATTCATATGAAATTTATCTTTACATTTTCTATTAACATACTGTATATATATTTTTTTGGTAACTAACTTTTTTAAGATTTTATTTATTTGACAGACAGAGATCACAAGTAGGCTGAGAGGCAGGCAGAAAGAGAGGAAGGGAAGCAGGCTCCCCACTGAGCAGAGAGCCCGATGGGGGGCTCGATCCCAGGACCCTGGGATCATGACCTGAGCCGAAGGCAGAGGCTTTAACCCATTGAGCCACCCAGGCACCCCTGGTAACTAACTTTTAAGTTGGAATGGGAGAGAAAAAAGATTAGCTTCTTTCAGACAACTGTTTTCAATCAATTTTTACTGTTTATAGAGAGTAAATGAAAAACTGATTTCTAGCTGAAAATCTCTGCCTAAGATTTTGATTATTATTTGTTGGTATAAAATTGCATTTCCTTTAAATTGGTGAATTCTTCAGACTTGAACTGATTTTGGACTAGCCTTCTCAGCTAATTGTGTGCATTAAAGAACAATTGCAATATTAAAAGAAGTCAGATAGGTACAGACATAAAGTGGAACGTTGCAAGGATATATATAGTCTTTATAAACCTCTGACATTCTAAGAATCTTTGATTCCTGATGGAAGACACTAATAAGAGCCTTTAATCAAGCTAATAGCTAAATCATGTTCTGTTGGAAGGACACATTAGAAATACATTAATTATTTGAGGCAACTGGAGTACCACTATTTCACTGCAACATTTCGGTGATCTTAAAAAAGGTAAATGGAAACAATGGACTAATAACCGAACCCTGTGACATTAGGTGATTTCTGCAAGGGCCGGAAGACTTAGTGACTGCTTTAAGTGTTCAGTACTCATAGAAATTTGGTCCTTTCTCCAGTTAAGTCAGTGTGTTGCTTCCACTGAACAATCAAGACAGTAGGGATCTTGAATTGACTTTTTTTGTGTTCTGTGGTGTGAGGTCTTACCCTGAGCTCTTCACACTTTGGGCAATTCTCCATTACATGTAATGCTATGTATTTGCCAAGTAGTTTGTCAGACATATAGTTCAGTTTCTGGCCATGGACCGATGATCCTGAGCTCGCTACCGTGGAATTGGCATTCTTTTCAAAAGGACCCTAGTTCTCTCTCAGTGACACTTAAAGAAGTTAACTTTGTTAAGGAAAAAAGACATGATGACAATAACGAACTATTTGGCATTTTAAAAGACCCAGGGGTCCTCCCACTCTTCCATGGAGAAATTACCTAACTGCTAATTTGCTATGCAGAAAAGCCTTCCAAACTGCCGGCTGCCGAATTAGCTTTATTAAGAACACACATCAGACTTGCTTTGAGTGGTGGGCTTATCGTGTAGAAACTGATGCAAATAGGGGATTACTGGATGAAAACAAGTAAACAGATGCCCACTTATCATCAAGATGTTAGAATTAACTAAAAGAGCATATTAGTAAGTTGGTCTATTTTTTTCAAATTGCCAAGCAGGTGGGAGGTTTGAATTGGTATCTTTTGTGAGCTCTTGGTTTGAAATGAAGAGTGTGAGTTTTCCTCCACCCCCGATTATCTTATGTTCATTTTAATTTGAAGTTCTCAAAGATATTTCAAAGTGAGATACTGTTCTTTCCTTTCCTCTTTCAAAGTTTAATCAATTAGAGTTTGACATGTGTATGAAATGATAAGCATTAGCTAGCATAATAAGGAAGCAGGAAAGCAATTTGCCTTTTCCAGCTATATATTTGAAAAATAAATCAGTGCTTTAAATCCTCCCCAATTCCTTTTTTTCTCCCTAACAAATGAGTTTGTATTCTGAAATTATGAGATTAAAGAGTAATTGCAGTATAAACAGGAAATGGTGAATATGGGAGGGTTTGACTGAATTGATTCTATTTAGCGTTTGGCCTCCTGTATTTATCATTGCCAATTAAATGAACTCCATTTAGGTTGGAGATAAGTTAATGTATGCAACATTGCTATCAAATCTTTAAGATGTTCTAAACTGGAGAAACCCCATGTAATAGAAAGATCAAAAGGGGAGAGGTAGGGGATCAAATCCTGATTCTGTCACTTTTTGTGTGGCCTTGGATAAACAGCTTATCTTTTCCGAATCTCAGTTTTCTCATTGTAGATGCCATGGATTCTATTCTATTAGAAATGACTGTGAGGATGATGGAACATCTTGTATGATGTTCCATCAAATTAGAGCTTCATCTTGATCTGCTCCATCTATTTTGACCTCCAAAGGATTAACATTGACCTTTTGATACAGAGATCAATGACAGATAATAGTTATTCTATAATACAATTGTCAGAGAAAGAGTATAAACTTTTGCATTTAAGTGTGGCAAAATACAGTTTTTAATGTGGTTCTATCTTTGAAAACTCTTTTTTTTGTCTCTATGGGATTTTTCTTGCATAAATCTGAGTTCACCTGAGGGAGGGTTCCAAGGAGCATCTGGGTTATTTCTGGGTTGAAGGTATTTAAAGTTCTGACTAAATCTTAAAAAGAGAATAATTTTCTTCCCTCAGATAGCAGTGTGATAAGAAAGGTGATTGGACTATTTGGATGAATATATAAAAGCCTAAGTGAAAATATGGAAAGAATTCTTCATATATTTGTTTTCTAGCTTACTTATAACATGTTAGCTTTCCCTAGCTTCATAAAGAATCCTCTAGACTAAGATTAAATTAATACAAAGTCCAAACAACCAACACCACTAGTTCATTAATGCCATACTTCTCCTATTCTTCCTTTGTGTTCAAATGTCATACAACCCTAAAGCTAAAACAAAGAAAAACGAAATAAAGAAACAAACTGACCTCTAAGGTAAATAACAAAAAAACTACTACCAATACCATCACCGATGGCAACAAAAAGCCAAGCCCAAGTCATAACTAACAGATAATTAGAAGTAATTTAGATCGTTACATTGCCATGTTTCAATAGCATAAAGATTCCTTATGTAATAGAGTTTATGTGTTATTAGGCAATGGTTATGATAGGAAGAATTGAGATTCTAAGTGTCAAAGATTTAAAACTTCTAACACATTTTTGTAGTATGACTTTAATATACCTCTAAAAGTTTTCAGTGCTTCAGCATTTATTTCCTAACTGAAAATTTCATTTATCAAGAATCATTATTTAAAATTCCAGAGGTGCCTGGGTGGCTCAGTGGCTCAGTTGGTTAAGTGTCCAACTCTTGATTTCAGCTGGGATCATGATCTCAGGGTCATGAGATCAAGCACCAGGTCTGGCCATGCTCAGTGAGGATTCTGCTTGGAATTCCTTCTCTCTCCCTCTCCTTCTGCCCCTTCCCCCTCCATGTGGTGTGCTCTCTCTCTCTCTCTGTGTCACTAAAAAAATAAATGCCTTTGTAAAATAATAAAACTTAAAAATAAAATAATTCCTAAGTACCTCCTGTAAATCAAATAAATTTTGAAGAATATCTTTATGTTATTACAACCTATAAAAAATGTACACTTTATTTAATCAATGAAGAAACCTGGTTTCAGAGAGTTTAAGAGTTATATACCCAAGGACTAAAGTTGTTTTGGTGGTAAAACCAGGTTTTGAACCCTGTTTTCAAAACTGATGTTCATTTTATTCCACCATGGGTTTTTCCCAGTAATATCTACCTTGCCTACTGTGTAGGATTATTGTAGGCATCAAATAAAATAATGTGTTTTTACAAAACTAAAATTCTCTGCATATGTGTTAAATGTATATATGATCTCTCCCTTTGGGAAGATTTCATGAGAAACTAAGTCACATGGAAACAATGTGGTGTAATGGAAGGAACTTGACTGTTAGGGTCAAATGGAGGTTAAAAGAAGGTCCTTCTGGGATGTTATTTTATACTTTATATCATAGTTGAAAGAGATCTATGGCTTTGCCATTGACATTTTCCTCATTCACAACATACTCTATTATAGCCGACTCCTCTTTATGATTCATATCCCAGCCCTGAATTCTCAGAGATACCCTCTTTGAATATGCTATTTAATATCCCCATTTCTGCTAGGGTACTGTTTACCATTTTCTCCACTTTTTAACATTTTAACAACTTTTATTATTACTTAAAATACTGATTTTTGTTGTTTGTTTGTTTGTTTACTGTTTTCATCAGGGGAACCTGTCTTTCTTTACTGTATCTGTGTTCTTTTGGTATACAGTTGAAGTTTAATAAATATTTGTCAGAAGAGCATCATACTATTAGTTAAGAGACCTTAGTTCCATTTTGAGGCTGGTCACTAACCAGCTAGGCGACATAGCAATTCACTTAATTCTTCTGGACCTAAGAATTCTCATATTTTAAAATAATCGCAAATCTATAGAGCCCACAGAGAGTTTTCACATCCATTATTTTTAAAATAAGCAAGTGAGAGAATCAGACTAAATGAGCACATGAATCCTTTTTTTTTTTTTAATTTATTTGAGAGAGAGGCAGTGAGAGAGGATGAGCGAGGAGAAGGTCAGAGGGAGAAGCAGACCCCCATGGAGCTGGGACCCTGATGCGGGACTCGATCCCGGCACTCCGGGATCATGACCTGAGCCGAAAGCAGTCGTCCAACCAACTGAGCCACCCAGGCCTCCCACATGAATCCTTTTAATTCTAAAAGTTTGATGTATCTAAGTCTTTGATGTATAACTTATTTTAAGTGGTCTATAAGTAATCATATAAAATTATGTGCAAAACCTCTTGGGATTTGGAATCCTTGTACATTATTTCTTTTCTCTACTGACTATTCACACTATTATGATCTAAGTATTCTGTGACTATCATATCTGTATATTTGCTAGACAGTGCAAGTTTTTAAAGTTGATAAGATATGAATTTTTTTAGAGTATTTTCTTTAGAATTTTAGTCAAAACCTTTTTTGGAATTATGACCAATGCTCAACAGTGATAGCATCTGAAGAAATCTGCCCTTTGGCTGCCTTTGTCATTGCATTTCACATTTATCGTGATTTGGAATCTATTCAGATAGTGATCATTCACTACGCACTGTTTCATTCCTTCAGAAGCATTATGTACATATCACTTTCTTTTTCTAAAATAAGGTGTTAGGCTTGTGTAAGGATAATACTATGCTTAAAACTAATTAAATAAAACGAAGAACAAGAGATTTTGGTGATGACCTTATTGAAATGACTGCTAAAGTGCATTTCATTATTAAATCAAAGAATCATGCCCTGGAAGAATAAAAAAACCAGAAAGGAAATCAATGAACCTAATTTAATTTTTATTTATTTTTCAAGTTTCCACTACTAAATTATTTTTAGGATTCAAACTGGTATCAAATAGCCTTTTGAGTAAACTCCTTTAAGTTTTTCTTGCTTAAGTGCTATAATTATTTGTCTAAAAGAAGTTTTTGGAGACATTGATTGAACTGTGAATTGCATTTCTATTTTCAGTAGTTTTCTAATTTAAAATTTTCTTTAAAATTTTTACCTCTTCAAAAAAAAATTTTTTACCTAAAGTGCACAAAATTAGAATAATCATAATTGTTTTTAAAAATATTTTATTTATTTATTTATTTGAGAGAGGGGGTGAATGAAACAGAGAGGGAGAGTGAATCTGAAGCAGAATCTGTACTGAGCACAGGGCCTGAAGCGGGGCTCAATCCCACAACTGCGAGATCATGATCTGAACCCAAACCAAGAGTCAGATGCTTAACTGACTGAGTAACTCAAGCGCCCCAGGATAATCATAATTCTTATTTCATGACACATTTACATCATTAGTTTATGTAAGGTTCTTATTTATTTGTTTATTATAAAAGAAGCACGTAAGGACCCATCACCCAACACAAAAACTAAAATATCAATAAGCACTAACATCCACCTAGTCTTCTGCTAGCCCGTTCCAAATGATCTCAGCCTTCCTTGTATCATACCCCTGCCTGTTACCTCCCCCACTCATCTTTTCTTTCTTACCCTCATTTACATCCTCACCATAATTCTGTTTCATCCATTGCCCTTAGTCTACAAGTTCTATCTTGCTAAAAGAGGATATGGACAAAGGGGAGCCTGCTTGCACTGTTGGTGGGAATGTGAACTGGTGCAAGTCACTCTGGAAAACAGTACAGAGGTACCTCAAAAAGTTAGATTGAACTATTCTATGATCTAGCAATTGTACTACTAGATATTTACCCAAAGGATACAGAAAATGTTAATTCAAAGGGATACTTGCACCCTGATGTATACAGCAGTATTATCTACGATAGCCAAATTAGGGAAAGAGCCCAAATGTCCATCGACTGATGAATGGATAAAGAAGATGTAGCATATATATACAATGGAATATTACTTAGCCCCAAGAAAGAACAAATTCTTGCCATTTGCAATGATGTAGATGGAGCTAGAGAGTATTAGGCTAAGTGAAATAAGTCAGAGAATAACAAATACCATACAATCTCACTCGTGGAATTAAGAAACAAAGCAAAGGAGCAAAGGGGAAAAAAGAGAGGGGGATAAACTAAGAAGCAGACTCTTAACTTAGAGAACAAACTGAGAGTCACCAGAGGGGAGGTGAGTGGAGGGATGGGGGAAATAGGTGATGGGGATTAAGGAGTGCACTTGTGATTAACACCGGGTATTGTATGGAATTGTTGAGTCACTATATTGTACACGTGAAATTAATGTAACACTGTACATTAACTGGAATTTAAATAAAAACCTTTAAAATGGTCACACAAACAAACAAATAAAATGACCTGCTAAGATCCTTTGGTTGTAAGCAACAGAAATTTATTCTAGTTCATCAGAATTAGCTAGAGTTAAACTTATTTAATAGAATTAAACAGAATTAACTGGAATTAAGCTGATTCAAATCAATCCGAAAAAAAAAGTTGTTCTGCTTATGAGAGAGCTTAGGCAGTAGGACAGGTTAAGAACCAAGCTTCAAAAGGATAGGAACTAGAGTAACTATAGCTAAAATACATAGACAGTTGTTTTCTGTTTTTTTTCTTTTTTCTTTTGGCTAGGAGAGGGAGGCACGAATCAACTCCAGTGCTTTCCAATGCATAATTGGTCTGGTTCAAAAATCATATACCATAAAACTATATCCAACAGAGAACAGTTTTCCCAAAGCAAAAGTTAGTTTGCTATTTCATAAAGAAAGGGAATAAATGTTGAGGCCAAAGGCAACACAAGTGAAGAAATACTTTCCTCACTTCAGACACTGGGCTAACTGAATTTAACATTACAGTCTTTGCAATCAGTTCTCTTTTAATATTGATCTACCAGTTATTTATTTGTGACCTAAACAAATGGACATTTCACATGGTTTAACTAAATATAGCACTATAAGGAGAAGTGACTGACCACAGAATATACTTTCCTCTTTATTAGTTACTATAAGAAGAGCTCAATATTGGTTTTTTTGATTCTTTGAATCTGTCACTTTTATAGTTTTTTTCCACTTTGCTGTACAGCAAACAACCTCAGATGGTTTTCTAAAAGATAATGGGATAGCCTGGGCTAATATGCAGAGAGATTTGGGTCTGAGTGCCTATACAAGAGTGTAAACTCAGGGAAATCATTTAACCTCTCTAGGACTTGGATCCTTTATCTATTAAATGGGTACAGCAAAGGTTTCCTATCTCACATTGTCCAGAATTGAGTGGAGTTGAGCATCTAAAGTGCTCAGCGCAGAGCTGACAATAAGGAAACATGGAATCAATGTTAGTTGTTGCTGTTGAGTAATGACATTTATAATTGTTTTAATTTGAAAATTGTTACATTAATCTTCAATCACTTGGCTAACCTAGGAGAGAAAATTGCATTTGCTGAGGGGGACAGGTATTCCCTTTATTCAGGTGAATCCATTTTGGTTGAAAGTATAAGCTATATACACAGCTTTGAGGGATCCTCCTTTAGACTGACAATTTAAGTGTTTTGTTTAATGATGAGAATGGTTCAAGAACAAAAATGTGCCCTTAAAAATTAGGGAAATGCATACACCCACGTGAGACACTTGTTGGACAGGGTTTCTAGTTTAGAGTTTATAAAGGATAGGCTCTGAAAAATCTCTTTTGGTTGGGAGCAATATCTGTGTTCTGTCCAAGTGATGCCCTGGAGATTAGGACTGGAGACCCCATTACTTTACTAATTCTGTACATCCTTAATTTTTCCTTCACACGTGGAATATTTTTTCTTGCCATGTTTCTTCAAAAAGTAGAGCCTTAAAAAAATCCTTACATGTAACATAGGAATAACATGATTACATGAAACTTATAGAGTAGTTGTAAGTCTATGATAAGGTAATGAATACAGAGTGACATTTTGTGTATCATACATCACTTTATACAACTAAAGTACTATTATTATTTTAATGATGTTTATATTGTTTAGGCTAAAGACAATGTAGAGTAGCAGTAGTAGTTAAGAGCATGAACGAAAGAGCCAGATGGCTAAATTCAAATTTCAGCTACACCGCCTTGGCCAAGTGACTTGAACTTTAAGTGGCTCATTTTCCTTGCCTTTGTGTTGAGGATAACAATAGTGCCTTTCTCAAAGTGATCATTTTTAGAATTAAATGAGTTCATATATGAAAAGCACTTAGAATAATGCCTGACACAAAATAAATGATATAAAATTATTCCTATTATTATTATTATCTTCCTTGTGAAAGCTAGTACTTTGAGTTCTACTTTTAAAATTTTTTTCAAGATTTGTAAATATAACTATACCACACTTCTATGTCTTATTTGTAAGTTGCTGGAATTATATTGTTGGGTGAATTATTCATCTCTTTGTGTCTTATTTTTGCATCTGGATTATCTAGCCCTTTGGGGTTAGGTCATGTTGTCCACATTTTATTGTTTCTCAAAGGATCTAATAATTCCCTCTCACGTGAGTTAAAACCTCTCTTCCATTCTTTTTCACTTGCCTATTGGTTTCTCCTAATCATTTTTCAGTTTTTATTTTGACAGAAGGGCATCAAAAGCTACTGGATTGTACTGAAAGTATTTTTAGTATCAGTTTCCAGTTCAGTTTCTTTGCACAGTGAATAATAGCTAAGGGTGTTGGGCCAACATGAAAAGTTACTTAAAATTTGGTTCTGTTAGGACCAAGTTGGCTACTGCTTCTATGGATGAGATTATCAGAAATCTTCAAAAAAACCAACACCTCAAATTCTCACTTTGAGGAAGATTGTCAATTCTTGGTAGAAATAAACAAAACAAGTATCTCCTTCTTCCCCCTTCCCCCACACACTCCAAAACAAAGGCAAAAAAAAAGAGAGAACTGAATTTTTATTTGTTTAAAAAAAAGGTCTAATAAATTTGGCTTGAAGATTTTGCCATTATGAGGCATATTTATCAAGGTAGAAAGACATATTATATATTAACATTTTTAGCTTGTTCAATAACTCTTAAATATTTAGGCATATGACAAATCGGCCTCCATTTGTACTCTTTTATTGTGTTAGGATGATTTAATTCTTTAATGACAGAAAACTGGGTTATATTTAATGCAGATATAATTTGTAGGGAACTGATTTCAGAGAGAAATGTCATGCTACATTTGCATGCTGGAGTTTCATAAGTATTAATAAGTATTTCTATTCATAAGAATGAATCCATTAATCCAACAAATATTTATTGAGTTCCGACTATAACCAGGCACTCGCAAAGGTAATGAAGGCATAGCAGTGAGCAAAAAAGACAAAAAGTCCTTGCTTTGGAGGAGTTCATGTTTTAGTAAGGGAGGAAGATAAATGACAGGTAAATAAATGTATTATGGAATCACTTGGTAATAAGTGCTGTGGAGAAAAATAAAGCAGGGAAAGGGACTGGTAGTGTGTGTTGCTGGTTTATGTGGTAGCCAGGGAAGACCTTCCTGAAGAGATGATGTATAAGTGGAAGCCTGAAGGAAATGAGGGAGAAACTTTGCAAATATCTGGGCAAAGAGCTTTCCAGGCAGAGGCAGTAGTGAGTGCAAAGACCCTGCGATAGAGTGGGATAGGCATATTTAAGGAACAAGATGTTGGAGAGAAATAGGCAAGGGGGACAGAGGTAAGAGATGAGGTCAAAAAGGGGTTGGGCCAAAAAGACTCCATGATCTTGGTCAGGAAATATATAGATTTTGGACTTTATTTTGAAGGCCATAGGAAGTTACTGGTATTTTGAGCAAGAGTAGTGACATGATCTGAATCAAGTTTAAACAATACCTCTGCCTAATATTGGATGCATTAAGGAATGGGAAATCGATAGGCTGAAAAATCTGAATGGTGGAGTTGGATGGGACTTCAATGTAGGAGGCATTAGTCCAGCAAGAATCATTGTTTTAGACGTTGGTTTCAAATAATCAATAATCTTATTGATTTCAATAAGCAAAATATTTCTTAAAGGGTCAACACATAGGTGTTGAAGTGTTAGTGAGCTATGCCTCCTCAAATTATTTCATATTATACTAACATCCTTATAAAGGCTAATATTTTCCCTGAAAGAGAAAAGATACTGGGTTTAAAAGGTTTGAAATAAAGGTTTTCTGATGTTCTAAAACACACTAATAACATACCAAGTCAAGTAAATTATCACACTTTCTTTAATTTTTCTGATGGAAGAACAAGCTGTATATACTCTAACTTTTAGAGACCAGGTAAGTTCTGTCAGGGAAGCTAAAAAATACTAATGAAAACACTTTAAAAATGGATTTTATAAGAACATTATCATGAAATCAGAACATATTTAAATGCAAAATTAAATGCCTGTTTGAGGCACTGGTTCATCTTCTGTGGCCTTTACAATGTCAGCGTCACAATATAAAAAAGGAGATTGAAGTTAAGTCAGTAAAGAGTGAATCACTGGTAGCTACAAACCCTTGCTTACTTTATTGGTAAAACTGAAATTATATGAAAGACTTCCAACAAAATCAGAATTCTAGAGACTGTGGCTCATTGATTCTGTATGTTACTGTCCATTATGTGTAAATGCTGTGATGACATTTACAATATTAATGCACTAATTAAATGGAAGTTCTGGTAACTCACTCCTGTATAGTGGATGTTGACCTATAATTCTCCAGGTATATATTTATTTAGCTGAACACACTGAGATTACCATTTGCCTTGAAAATACAGGATGATTTTAGATATATACTCATTCACACATCTTTAGGGTCATATTATTTTGTTGCTTATTGTGTATCCATGAGCCAACAAATAAACTTTTATTACGTTTCTGTTGTCCAGTATCATGCTGGGTAGTTAGGATCAAAAGTCTTTGTTTATAAGGCTATTGCATAACCTGGAGAAACTATTTTTCTGATAAGGTTTAAGGTTTTTCTCCTTACTTAATATTTATAATTTAGAAACTCTGTTGAGGAATCAAATTGAATTGGTATTAATGAGAAACCTGCTTTGTCTCAGGGCCATGCTAGGTGCAGAGGAGTTATGAAGACATGATTCCTATTCTCACAGAGGTTACCATGGCTAGAGAACCACACAGGGCAACCATACTAAAGCTTGAGAGTGGTTGGTCAGACTCTGAATACTGCAGAAGCACTGAAAGGTTGGCACCATTATGGACTTGGCGTGGTATAGAGTCATAAGAACTTGGTTCTGAAACTATGGCCTGAGGTATGAAAAGTCTGTGGAATCCAAGAAGTATATGTCAGAGATTCAGTCTGTTGAGAATAAAGAAATAGGGCAACACTTGGATGTAGTAAAAATAGATGAGGTTCTTTAGGTGCCATAATGAGTAAGAAGTGGCTTGGTATTATTCCTACCACCTTCCAACCTCCCAGCCTGGGAGTGGACTTCTGAACGATATTTTTCTTTTTTGGTACCAAATCAAATAGTTGTTTTAGCATCAGGTAATCATTGCTGAAGTTTCCATTCTTGCTGTTTGACACTTTCCTATGACTTAAAAATATGGGGCACAAATTCTCCCAACCACTTTTCATTGGATAACAACACTTCGTAGAAGCACTTTTTGCCCCCAAGCTACTGCTATGATATGGAACATAGAGTACAGGTATTCCAAGTAACTCACTTCTTGCAGAAATTGGAGAGAATCCAAAAGAAAAATCAATCATAGTTATTCAAAGTGAAGGTTCACAGTGTTCTCTTTCCGTTAATCTGTGAATTCTCTGAGAGCACCGACAATGTCTTATTCACCTTTGATTCCCTCAATGCCCAGCACTGTGTCTGGCAAATGGTATGATGTAAATGTTTGCCAAATAAATACATAAATACAGGGCCCCTAGGTGGCTCAGTCAGTTGAGTGTCTACCTTCGACTCAGGTCATGATCTCAGGGTCCTGTGATCCAGCCCCATATCCAGCTTCCTGCTCAGTGGGGAGTCTGCTTCTCCCTCTCCCTCTGCCCCCCCAACTTGGATGCTCTTTCTCTCTCAAATAAACAATAAATAATATCTTCTAAAATTTGGAAAAATATATAAATAAGCACATAAATATACAAAGTAATTTTTGATATCCGTGTCAGGAAATCCAAATATTTGTTCTTTTACTCATTAATTGTATCTGATCTTTTCTCCACATGCAGTTTGAAGTGTGGAAGTCTCTGTTATGTCTTATTAATGTATGAGGACTTCACAATTGTTTTTAGCACCCTACAAAGTAAAAGCTAAATAAAAGAAGTGTTCACAGGATTGGTTTAAAATTTCAGACCTCTGTCCCACATACTTCTGAAATATACTTAGGTGGCTGGCTGTTCAGTAAAGAGATTCTTTCTCTCTAGGGAAGTTGCTAAAGGAGACAGAACTTTTTGTGAATTTGCTTCTTGGAATTCTCTGGAATGTTTTTGTGGGGTGACTTTTAGAATCCTGAGGTGAAGAACACTTACCCAAAGAACATAGAGGGGACTCTGCCACAAAAGCCCTCACTTCTGACAGGAAATTTTCTTACTTCAGATAACATTCAGGGCTGCTGTTTTCAGGAATTTATCTTTGTTATTCATAAGAGTAGCTGAACACCCAGAAGTTTTGCATATACCTTCCTTTTTTTTTTTTTTTTAAGATTTTTGTCTATTTATTTGACAGAGAGATCACAAGTAGGCAGAGAGTCAGGCAGAGAGAGAGAGAGGAGGAAGCAGGCTCCCCGCTGAGCAGAGAGCCCGAAGTAGGGCTTGATCCCAGGACCCTGAGATCATGACCTGAGCCAAAGGCAGAAGCTTAACCCACTGAGCCACCCAGGCACCCCTGCATATATCTTCTTTAAGAAAAATTTCAGTCAGTCAAATTAGCTGTGTACAAGAATACCATTTTGTCAGAGTGAGGAAATACTATATTTTGGTAAACAGAATTCCTTGTAAGGATTTCTGATGTTTGAGCAAACTGAATGTATAAAATATGCTTTGAACTTAAACTGTATATGGCAGCAATTCACTTCTCTAATGACAGAAAAATTTTCAGATTTCTGCAGTTCTTCAAGATCCTGGGACATCTAATTCATTATAACTTTAATCACATATGCATGAATAAAGTGCAAGAAGGTATAGCAAATATGTAATAATTCTATGACATAACCACAAAAAAAAGTTTGTTTCAAAAAAATAATTGCCCTTAGCTATTTACTGACTATTTTTCCTCTGGAAATACGTAACTGCTTAACCTTTACCCTATTCATTGAGCTACATTCTTAATTGATAGATTATTGAGTAAGTCTGGATTTTAAAAGAAAGACTGTATTTCTATGTCTTTTCATGTTTCTTGCCCTCTACTACACAAGCATGACAAGATTTGAGGATTTGACAATATATAAAAAAATATGGAAAGATTATGTCTGAACAGTGAGAAAAAAGAACTGATTAGAATTTAGAACCTAAAGTAACATGAACAAAACCAACTTTATTACTTGGTGACTATAGAGAAAGTAAGTGTAAGAACCAACTACTCAGTGGGGCACATTAATTCAAAGGTAATACTTCCATTACATTTTTTTGTGAGAGGATGAGGATAAACTCATTTTCAGCAGAACTTTATAGGCAGTGATCTTTTTCACCTGAGTTAAGGGACTGTCTTTCCAGAGATAGGTTGCATTTTTTTTCTGCTTCTAGTCCTAGGAGTATCATTGGTCTTAAGATGTATTTTGTGTTAGACCCTGTACTAGTTAAACTTTACTGACCAAATCAGTGCTATAAATTTGAACCCAGGCCTATGATGGCTATTCTCCAGGGAGTTGTTTTCCTTTGACCCCCTGGGATTTTTCTGTTTTGTGAGTTCATCTATATATTTAAAAAGATATTTGTTAGGGGCACTTGGGTGGCTCAGTGGGTTAAGCCTCTGCCTTTGGCTCAGGTCATGATCTCAGGGTCCTGGGATTGAGCCCCGCATCAGGTTCTCTGCTCAGCAGGGAGCCTGCTTCCCCTTTTCCGACTGCCTGCCTCTCTACCTACTAATGATCCCTCTCTCTGTGTGTCAGAAAAATAAATAAAATATTTAAAAAAAAGATATTTGTTAGATTTTATCCAGGACATTTGCCTTTTCTATAATTTTTCTGGAAATCGATGATACTTTTTTATAAGGCACTAAATAAATTCTTTAGTATGCTTTACTCCTTTATATTTGGACCCTATCTTGACTGGAAAAAAAAAAAAAAACCTTTCTGAATGCTACTAAGATCTCAGTTTTGGAGGTGAATTGTTCCTTGTGATCTTCCTAGGTTTATAAATCCATTCATATTTAACTTGCTGGCATATGTGCATTTTTGGATGTTAGCAAACACCTTAATATCTTCTGTGGTCATATATTACTCTATTCACTTTGGACTGATTGTGTGTTTGCTTGAAGGTCCTGTGCATCACAAGCACACTGATGATATTACTGTATGAACACTGATAAATTTGATGGGTAAAAATTTCCAGGTTCCCCAAAAAAAACTGCATCTCCAAATCTATGGAGAAGGAAAGTCAGTCGATGCTATTTACCATGGACGACAGTAACTGACTGCACAGAGGTGTCCTAGGAGTAATTCATCTTTCATTTTGATTTGGAATTAACTCACTGGAGAGATATAAATGATGGTGACTTGAGGTAGACTGGAAGAGGGTAACCCTTCATCCTGCAAAATCAACTAAGAATAATGTAAACTCACAATAACAGATAATAAGTCTCTCGGGTTGAAGTGGGATGATGCTTTGATTCATGGATCCGAACAATTGAGACCAGAGTGGGTTTTTTTTGCAGACCACAGAAGAAAGTGTACCCTGACAGGTTGACGTCACATCTGCTTTTATCAGAGGCAAGGATTTTGATCTACCATAACATGATTCTAATAAACTAGTCCCAAGATGGATAGAGCCAAATATATTAATTCTCTAAACTTAAAAAGAATTAACTTTAAGCCCTCAAATAACGTACACATATGTGTATATGTGTCTACATACACATGTGTTTCCTTACTTATTTAAAAATAAATAAATTTTTCCTTGTTTCAGAGTCTCTGTTAGGCCTCAGAGAATCTCGAGGTGTGTCTGGACATTTGTATTTAATTGAAATGATTCCTATTTTGTGAGATCTTATGTGTGCTTCTTTTTGGAATGAGAGGCAGTCTTTTGTGTCTCAGTTTCTTCTGGCAGTGTGACTCTTTGTAGTGACTCCATTTGCTTTTAGTTTGCTATTTCTAGTCACCTGTGATTTGATTTAAACTGGGTGTTCCCAGTTAGAATTAGTGTTCTGAATCCAAACACCTATGTTTGAATGGCAATATTACCCAAACTTCAGTGTATGGGCCTTCTAAAATCTGTTCCGACTGCTCAGAGGGCCTTTTAAATTTTGGTTTCATTCCAGATACTTAAGATGGAATCATGAGACCTCCATATAAATGAAGTGTTCCTTTCCCTAATGAAAAGAGAATAATGGGTTGATTGACCAACAAGAATGTGGCCCAGATGGAAATCACATTCTTTATTGTAACTTAATAAACTATTATTTTGTGTTATAATTTTCTTTTTTTCCTGAAACTGTTAAGAATGACTCAACTTGCCAGCTTTATAAAATCAAAGGTTAATCTGCAAAATTGAGTGGCAGGACTGTAAAGCCCAGGCTGAAACTTTGTCTTGTCTCACTCACTATATTACTACATATGGCATTTATTTTGGATTAAAAAATCAGTATAAGAAGCAAGAGAGAAAAAAAGCTCAAACAATCAAGATGATAGTTTGCTCAATATATATGCTGAATCAGTGACTCAAAGATGAACAGTAGAGACCTGGCATCATTCACCCTGTTTCACTCTTTGTCAGGTAGTTGATATGTTTTAAATATTTCCTTAGATTTTATGGCAGTCTTGCCAATGTGGGTATGCTACAGCCTGGGTGCTGAAAATATAAACTTGTAAAATGTGTATGTGTGCAGCATGAAGATGTTATAATTTCTGAAGTTCATTCATGAATATTTATTTATTATTATCTTTGAGACCCATGTTTCACTTTTAAGTTTAAATCCAACCACATTCCATGTTTTGCATTCAGTTCTGGGCATAACGAATGAAAGATGTGAGGTTTAGTGCTGTGTTTCCCAAGCTTGGCTGCACGTCAGAATCACCTAATGTGCTTTTAAAATTCTTAATACCCAGGTCACACCCCAGACCTATTAAATCAGAGTGTTTGGGAATATGACCCAAGCAAAAGTGCTTTCTATAATTCCCCATGTGATTTCCTTGTGTAGCCATGACTGAGAACCACTGCTTACTAATAAGGCCTAATTGGGTTAGAGTCATTAAAGGGCCTGATGCCTGCCATATAAACACACTTCTGCAACCCAGCTGGGTCATGCAAGTTTCTGAACAATTTTTAATGCAGTTTTAATACAGCTCCTCACATATGTCAGGGAGGCCTTAAGCCCTTATAAATCTTCATCTTATTATTTCACCTTTATTGTCTTCACTCCTAACAGATGATCTTACCTCCTATAAAAAAGGAAGAAAAGGAAAAAGAAAAAGAAAACACCTAGAGTGAAATTCTTCAATTTCTGTCATTTACTGGTGACCTCCTGAATCACTCCTTCCTTCTCAATTGCCAGAGCTAGTGCCCTTAATTTTATCCTCTTCTGTCTTCTAGGACTTTGCTCAAGTCAGTCCCCTATCTCTTGTCTCCACTCCTGTTTCTATAGACTGCTTCTCCTTTCTTTGGCCCAGTCTTCCTCTCAATCTGCCACCCAATTCTCTCATTCTCTTCTCTTCCAGACCACCTGAATGGTTAATTTGTATTCAAATTCCCTCACATGAATTTTAATCTGTTCTCCAGTCTCACACTGTCAAAAAGACTGCCCAGGGTCACCAACCATGACTTTCAGGTTGGCCTGAAACTTTCAGTGACTTTCAGTGGCCAGTTCCAATAATCCCTCTCACTCTTCACCCTCCTGGCCCAATCACTCTTTGCAGAAACTCTCCATCTCCCCCCCTGCTCTTAAATATTCTGCATTCTTAGCTGCCACAATCCCATCTTTCAATCAACTCCTTCCTTTTTATTTTTAAAAATTACCTTAGCTAATTTCTAGTCTCTTCCTGTATGTTTTCCTTGGGTGATTCTGACCAGTTTCTTGATGTTAGCTATTATGTTCATATTGTCGGTAGACAACCCAACCTTTCCCCTAAATGTTGGGCTTTTATATTCAACCATAAATGTTGCAAAAATCTCAAAAATCTCTGTGCCTATAGCTGCCTAGAACCAACCACTTCCACCTCTGTAAAACTAAATCCCAAATAAAGTGAAATAAAACTAAAAATAACACAACAAAGATTCCTTGCCACTGTTATTTTTTCCATAATTTCCACAATCACCTAATCCCTAAATTTCTGTATTTCCCTAAAACCCATGAGACCCTTTTACACTTCAGTGATCTTTTAAATTCATCTTTCTTTGCATTCCAGTGCCTGGGCTAGAGAACTCTTCTTCACCACAAATCATCATGATCTTTTTTTACAGTGCCACCAGAATGATTATTTTTTTAAAAACACATGAATTTTATTGCATTATGTTTCTGCTTAAAGCTGGGTTTTTAAAAAATTTTTTGTTTTTGTTTTTACTTTTTTTTTTTTTTTTTTGAAAGAGAAAGAGAGAGAGGGAGGGAGGGAGAAAGGGAATCTTAAGCAGGCTCCTGGTCCAGCTTGGAGCTGGGCTTGGGGCTCTATCCCACAACCCTGAGATCATGACCTGAGCTTTAATCAAGAGTCCAATGCTTAACTGACTAAGCCATCCAGGTGCCCCTCTGCTTAAAACTCTTGATAGCTAGGGTGCCTGGATGGCTCAGTTGGTTAAGCATCCAGCTCTTGATTTCTGCTCGGGTCATGATCTCAGGGTCCTGAAATCGAGCCCTGCCTCTGGCTCCCCTCTCAGTGGGGAGTCTGTTGGGGATTCTCTCTCCTCCTCTTCCTCCTTGCCCCCACTCACGCATTCTCTTGCTCTCTCAAATAAATCAATAAATCATAAAAACAAACAAACAAAAAACCCAAAAGAACTCCTAATGGCTGTCCATTGCTTTCTAAGCCCCATCACACTCTGACTATCCCTTGCAAGCTCCTCTGTGGCTGGCACAGACCTCAACCCCTCCCACCTTGCACTCCACACCCTAGCACTATGCAGCCCTGATCCCTTCGGTAGTGTTCTCTGATAATGCTTATTATCTCTAGATTGTCTTCCTTCATAGAATCCTACTTATTTAAGATTCAGACTAAGTACTTTTTTCTTCTGTGAAGTTTTTCCTGAAAGTCATTTTCTCTTCCATCTCTGCCTCTCTTTAGAGTTAGTCACTTTCTTATTTGGCTTCACAGGATAATAAAATATATTACATTGTTTTATATATTTTTAAAAAATATTTACAGTAAATGTGTTCTTTTATTGATTAAAATACCATAGATAATGAAGAACTCCACTTTGATTATCAACCCCAATTCCAGATTTTTTTCCCAGAGGTAGAACCATGCATATTATTCTGATGTGTAAGCTTGTGGACTCTTTACTACAGTTTGCATGCACACATGGAAAAATATGGAATTGATTCTTAATAGACTTTCTTGGAGTCTAATTGATGTATGATAAACTTTAAATATTCAGAGTATATAATTTGATAAATTTTGATATGTGTATATATATGTAAAACCATTCAAATTTCCTCCTGCTGCTTTGTTAATTGTTCTTTCCCACCCTTTCCTGACTTCAGATCCCCAAACCACTATGTTGTTGTTTTCTGTCATATTTACATTTCCTAAAATTTTATATAAGTTTTAATTTTCCTAAAATTTTATGTAAAGGGAATACAATGTGTAGTATTTTTCCCCCTGGCATCTTTCACTCAACAAAATTGTTTTGAGATCCTTTTATGTTTTTGTTTTATTTTTTATTGCAGTATATAGCTATACCACAATTTCACTATATATTTCACTATATAGCTATACCACAATTGATTTATCTACTTTACATGTTAATGGACATTTGGATTGTTTTTGACTTTAGTGCTTAGTCAAAAGCTGCCATGAGCATTTGTTACAAATGTTACAAATCTGTATGGGCATATGCTTTCTTCCCTGGTAAATGCCTAGGAGTAGAATCGTTAGGTCATGAAGGTCATAGTCCCACATGACATAAAACATGGTCATAAAACATGGTCATAGTTTGTTTTATTTATAATGTCCAGAGCTTTTAGTGGATAGGATAAGGTAAATTCCATCTACTTCATATTCATGAAAGTGGAAATTGAGCCCCAAATTCAACCTTTATATCTGTGGTGTCATAGAAAGATACAGGTCTTTGAACCTGTTGGCACAGAGCTCCTAAAACCCTTGGCATTTCCCGAGTGATAGGAATGATAGGAGTGTCTTGTGTTCTAATAAAATGACACTTGGTGAGTGCCTAGATACCTTCAGGATGGGAACTGGTTGCCAGAAAAACCAAGATTTAATTAGAAACATGGATATTTCAGCTCCCTGCCCCAACCCTCTGGGAAGGGAATAGGAAATAAAAATTGAGTTAATAACCCATTATGCCTATGTGATGAAACCTCCATAAAACCCCCTAAGTGATGAGGTTCTGAGAATTTCTGGGTTGGTGAATATTCTGAGGTACTGAGAGAGTAGGGTACCCGAAGAAGGCATCGAAGCTCTGTACCCCTCCCCCATACCTTGCCCTATATATCTCTTCCATTTGATTGTTCCTGAGCTGTATCTTTTTTTCTTTTTTAAAGATTTTATTTATTTATTTGACAGACAGAGATCACAAGTAGGCAGAGAGGCAGGCAGAGGGAGAAGAGGAAGCAAGCTCCCCACAGAGCAGAGAGCCTGATGTGGGGCTCAATCCCAGGACCCTGGGATCATGACCTGAGCTGAAGGCAGAGGCTTTAACCCACTGCGCCACTCAGGTGCCCCCTGAGCTGTATCTTTTATAATGAACCAGTAAAAGTAAGGTAAGTGCTTTCCTGAGTTCTGTGAGTCATTCTAGTGAATTATTAACCCTGGGTTGGAGTTGTGGGAACCCCAGAATTTATAGACAGCTGGGCAGAAATAAGAGTATTCATCATTATCATCTTTTTATTATATAATATAATATAATATAAAATTATTATAATTATTTTATTATTAATAAGAGTATTATTTCCTGAAGTGGGAGCAGTCTTGTGGTACTGAGCCCTTAACCTGTTTGGTCTGAGCTAACTCCAGATATCTAGTGTAAGAACTAAACTGAATTGCTGGACACCAGTGGGTGTTGGACAATCAGAAAATTGGTTAGTATCAGTAGGAAAATCCCTGTAATATCTCTTTATTTCTTTGAGATTGTTCAAATATCTGCTGAATTATCTGACTCTTGACTATAGTTCCTTTGCTTTTTTCTCTTGTCCTGTGTTTACAATTGGCAAAAGCCTTAAGGGAAAAAGTGGTTCAAAGAATGTCAGTTCACCTTTCTTGAGATTCTATTCTCTCTCTGATTTGGCCTCCTACATGTTTGTTCTCTTCAGCACTTTCCTTTTTCAAATACTTGTGAGTTTTTGTTTTATATCTAAATGTATAGTTGAAGCATTAGTCTGTCCGCTTAAAGCTGCTCTAATTGGAGCCAGAAGTGGAAGTCTGAGATTAAAAACATTATAGCAATGTCATTTTGTATTTAAATGAAAATATTTGTTAATCTGGTTATTTTTATTCAGTTACCCTACTAATATTTGTTTAATGTCTCCTATGTATAAGTACTCTGAAATGCAGCAGTTTCTCAAATAGGCCCAGTTCTGCCTTATGGAAATTTAATTAGGGAACCAGATGTTAAGCAAATCATGATATAGATAAATACAGAGTTATAAACTGTGATAGATGCTAATAATAATAGTGGCTAACTTTGATGGATTTTTTCCATGAACAAGTATCTACTTAATTGCCATCTTATAAATGTAACCTTCCTCACCCCTCTCACCTCTAGTGTATCTTAGCCTCCTTGCTATGCTTTATTTTCCCCATCATTTTATCTATCTATCCATCCATCCATCCATCCGTCCTATATATCAGTTTATCTATTTTTGGTTATATGTCTCCCCCACTAAAATGAGAACTCTTTGAAGGGAAGGATTCCATCCTTTTTTTTTTCCTGATGTATTGGTAGATCCTCATTCATGGTAGGTACTCAACTTTTTTTTAGTGTTCAGTGAATAGCTTTTTACTACATGCTGACAACTTCATTAAGAATTTTGGTGAGTTTAATTTTCACCTACCGTATTATATATAGTAGGCTGAGTGATGGAAACCACAGATACCGGGGTTCTAATCCTTGGAAGCTGCAAATGTTACTCTAAAAGGAAAAAAAAGGAACTTTGAAAGTGTAGTTAAATTTAAAATTTTGACATGGTAAGATTATTCTGGATTACCCAAATGGATCCTAAATGATTGCAATCATAAGTATCCTTATAAGAGAGAGGCAGAGAGAATTTTTTTATATTATTATATATTATTATTATTTTTATAAAGATTTTTATTTATTTATTTGACAGAAAGAGAGACACCGAGAGAGGGAACACAAGCATGGGGACTGGGAGGGGGAGAAGCAGGCTTCCCACTGAGCAGAAAGCCCGATGTGGGGCTCCATCCCAGGACCCTGGGATCATTACCTGAGCTGAAGGCAGACGCTTAATGATTGAGCCACCCAGGTACCCTGAGATATAATATTTTTAAGGGATATTTTACAAGCTAAAGGGCTTTTAAAATATATTTTCAGGTTTTAAACACCTGAGGTCACCAATACATGACATTAAGATCAGCAAGATGTTACTATACTTTTTATAAAGACTTTGATTTAGACTTTTTCCTATGTAGACTCAAGATGAATAGAATTACTGTTAATATTAATCATTTTAAATCTTCATAGCTTAGTTAGATAACGAGAACCTCATAAAATTTTAAAGTTGAAGAAGGCTTAAGAGAACATTGTTCCAAGGTTAGGTTTATGTCTTATTGTCAAAAAGTACTTTGAAAGAGTCATCTGTAAAGGATATTGAATATCTTTGTCCCAGAATGAAGGATATTAAAAAGCATGATATAAATCTGTCATTTATTCTGATTGTCTTGATTCTGGTTGACCAGAAATTGAAATTGGAGTTCCCAAATATTGAAACTAAGTATAGTTTTATACTACATTTATTTAAAACTTATCTTTATATCTTTAATAAAACTATCTTGAAACATCACTGCAATGAATAAAGAAAAGTATTCCCTTAACACATACACATATATATTCAATACTATTTAATATCAAGTATAGGTATGAAGATGCAAATGAATCTTTAAGCATTTAATGTTAAATGACTGAAATATGGCCCCTAAATTTAGAAGATGTAGTCAAACTTGTTAAAAACAAGATTGCTTTATATTTGAACTTAGAAAGTAGTTTTGACATCATGGTAATATTCAATTTTAGTATATGTGCTGCCGAAGCGAGCACAACATCATGGTAATATTCAAGATGAGCCACTGAACTTTAGAGGAAGAAATGACTCCAGTGATGGTCCAATTACAAACCTACTCAGCTTTGAAATAATCTACTCTTCTTTGGAGAATTTGAATCTTAGAAGGTCTAAGTGAATTTCCCATGGTTAAATAGGCATCATATTCATTCATTCATTTATTCATCAACATTTATTGTGTGTCTAGTGTGTGCCAGGAAGACTTCCAAGATGTTCATAATTTGATGGGGAAAATGAGACTAGAACCCAAGATCAGAACTACTTGGTCTTGACTGCTTTCCAGTACATGTTCACACCTCATTTTGTATATACATTTCAGAAGACCTTGGTTCTATTCTTAGAGTTCTAACTTTAGACAAATTATTTTCAGGTCTTTAAAAGTTATTTTCTTTATTTTTAGGCTGAAAATAAAGCTTCTTATACTATCTTTCTGGACTACTTTAATAATAATGTTATTCCACATTAAAAATTGAAATTAAACTCCAGAGAAGTATATAAATGACTTTGAGTAGTACAGACTTTTTAATGATGTTCTTCTAATCCATGAGCAGGGAATGGTTTTCCATTTCTTTGTGTCATCTTTAATTTCTTTCATCAGTGTTTTTTTTAATTATGTTATGTTAGTCACCATACAGTATGTCATTAGTTTTTGATGTAGTGTTCCAAGATTCACTGTTTACATATAACACCCAGTGCTCCATGTAATACATGCCCTCCTTAATACCCATCACCAGGCCAACCCATCTGCCACCTCCCTCCCATCTAAAACCCTGCTTGTTTCTCAGAGCCACAGTCTCTCTTGGTTTGTCTCCCCCTCTGATTTCCTCCCCACATTTTCCCCTTTCTTCTCCTAATGTCCTCCATGCTATTTCTTATGTTCCACATGTGAGTGAAACTATATGATAATTGGCTTTCTCTGCTTGACTTATTTCACTCAGCATAATCTCCTCCAGTTCCATCCATGTTAATGCAAAAGCTGGGTATTCATTCTTTCTGATGGCTGAGTAATATTCCATTGTGTACATGGACCACATCTTATTTATCCATTTGTCTGTAAGGGCATCTCAGCTCTTTCCACAGTTTGGCAGCTGTGGACATTGCTGCTATGAACACATTGGGGTGCATATGGGCCTTCTTTTCACTACATCTGTATCTTTGGGGTAAACACCCAGTAGTGCAATTGCCAGGTCATAAGGTAGCTCTATTTTAATTTTTTGAAGAACCTCCACACTGTTTTCCAAATTGGCTACACCAACTGGCATTCCCACCAACAGTGTAAGAGGGTTCCCCTTTCTTCATATCCTCTCGAACATTTGTTGTTTCTTGACTTGTCAATTTTTGCTATTCTAACTGGTGTATGGTGATTTCTCAATGTGGACACCAAAAGATGAAAAAACATTCTATGCTCATGGATTGGGAGAATAAACATTGTTAAAATGTCCATGTTGCCCAGAGCAACCTATACTTTTAATGCCATCCCAATCAAAATACCATCAGCATTCTTCAAAGCGCTGGAACAAACAATCCTAAAATTTGTATGGAACCAGATAAGACCCCAAATCACCACGGAAATCTTGAAAAAGAAAAACAAAGCTGGGACATCATGTTGCCTGATTTCAAGCTATATTACAAAGCTGGGATCACCAAGACGGCATGGTCCTGGCACAAAAACTGGCGCATAGACCACTGGGTCACAGTAGAGAGCCACGATATGGACCCTCAACTCTATAGCCAAATAATCTTCGACAAAGCAGGAAAAAATATCCAGTGGAAAAAAGTCTCTTCAATAAATGGTGCTGGGAAAATTGGACAGCTATATATAGAAGAATGAAACTCGTCCATTCTCATATGCCATACACAAAGATAAACTCAAAATGGATGAAAGACCTCAATGTGAGATAGGAATCCATCAAAATCCTGGAGGAGAACATAGGCAGTAACCTCTTTGACATTGGCCACAGCAACTTCTTTCAAGACACGTCTCCAAAGGCAAAGGAAACAAAAGTGAAAATGAACTTTGGGGACTTCATCAAGATCAAAAGCTTCTGCACAGCAAAGGAAACAGTCAACAAAAGAAAGAGGCAGCCAGTGGAATGGAAGAAGATATTTGCAAATGACACTACAACAAAGGGCTAATATCCAAGATGTATAAAGAACTTCTCAAACTCAACATCCAAAAATCAAAGAAGTCAAAAATGGGCAGAAGACATGAACAGACACTCCTCCAAAGAAGACATACAAATGGCTAACAGACATATGAAAAAATGTTCATCATCATTAGCCATCAGGGAAATTCAAATCAAAACCACATTGAGATATCATCAGTGCTTTATAGTTTTCAGAGTATAGATCTTTTACCTCTTTGGTCAGGTTTATTCATAGATATCTTATGGGTTTTGGTGCAGTTATAAATGGGATTGATTCCCTGGTTTCCCTTTCTGCTGCTTCATTATTGGTGTATAGAAATACAACAACAGATTTCTGTACATTGATTTTGTATCCTGTAACTTTACTGAATTTGTGTATCAGTTCTAGCAATTTTTTGGTGGAATCTTTTGGGCTTTCTTTATAGATATCATGTCATCTGCAAATGGTGAAAGTTTTACTCCTTTGCTAATTTGGATGCCTTTTACTTTTGTTGTTGTCATCTGTTTGCTCTGGCTATGACATCACTCATCATAAGTGAAATACAAATCAAAACTACAATGAGATATCATCTCACACTTGTCAAAATGGCTAAAATTTTAGCCATTTCAATTAACACCACAAGAAACAACAGGCATTGGTTAGGATGTAGAGGAAGGTGAACCCTCTTGCATTATTGGTGGTAATGTGAACTGGTGCAGCACCTTGGAAAACAATATGGACGTTCCTCCAAAAGTTAAAATAGAACTACTCTGGGATCCAGCAATTGCACTATTAGGTATTTACCCAAAGGATCAAAAAAAACTAATTTAGAGGAATAAACGCACCCTGACGTTTTTAGCACCATTATCCACAATAACCAAATTATGGAAAATGCCCAAATATGGCATTGACTAATGAATGGATAAAGAAGATACGGCATATATATATACATATATATATGTATATATACACACACACACACACACACACACACACACACACATAGCCTTTATATTTATAAATATATAAATATATATCTATATATATATAAAGGAATATAACACAGCCATAAAAAAGAATTTTTGCCATTTGCAAAGACATGAATGGAGCTAGAGAGTATTATGCTAAGTGAAATAAGTCAGCCAGAGAAAGACCAAAAAATATGATTTCACTCATATGTGGAATTTGAGAAACAAAACAAACAATCATAGAGGGAGAAAAAAGAGGGAGGCAAACCAAGAAGAGACTCTTTTTTAAAAAAATATTTTATTTATTTATTTGAGAGAGAGAGAGAGCATGAGCAGGGGGAGGGGCAGTGGGAGAAACAGACCCCATGCTGAACAAGGAAGCCAATACAGGACTTGATCCTGGGGACTCCAGGATCGTGACCTGAGCTGAAGGCAGTTGCTCAACTAACTGAGCCACCCAGGTGCCCCAAGAAACAGACTCTTAACTATAGAGACCAAACGAATAGTTACCAGAGGAGAGGTGGGTAGGCAGATGGATGAAATAGGTGATGGGGATTAAGGAGTGCACTTGTGATGAACACCAGGTGTTGTATTTAAGTGTTGAATCACTAAAAATTGTACACCTAAAACTACTACATTGTATGTTAACTAACTGGAATTTCAATAAAAACTTAAAGTAAAGAAGATTTCACTTTCTAAAAGTGAAAGTTGTAAAACTCAAGATTCCATGGCTGCTCATTGCTAATTTATTAGTTTGATCACCAATCATATTTTACCTCGTTAATCTTACCAAGAATGGTAAATGTATTCAATTTATATTTCAGTTAATCAGTAAATCGAATAAACCAGCCAACCAACAAATATTCACCATGCACAAGCTATTTGACCACACAGTTTGAAGTCTTGAAATGTGCCTCTGATGTATGCTTCTCTTTTGGGGAAAAAAATGAGACTTCAGACCTCAAAGGGATACTTCTCATTACCTTGGATCAAATTATATTTTATCAAAAAGAAAAGGCAAAAAACGCCACCTGCCTTAAGTAAATAACTTTAAAGAAGGTTTAAAATTTTTTCCAGAAGAGTGAAGCTATGAAGTACTATGCTCTTCAAAGCTATAAATGCCCTTTTATGTGATGCAATATTAATGAAGTATAAACATTTTCATGTCTAAAACCAGATCCTTCAGTGGCTTTGAAGGGTGATAATTAAATATTTATTTTTCAATTAATCTAGTTTGGTAAAACCTATAATGTTATGAGCACAATAGTAATACTTTGCTGCTAGAACAAGAATAATGCTCAGTAGTTTTTGTCCTGGCTTTTTTATTCACTAGCTATATATCTTTGTGTTATATTTTTACTTTTCCTGGGCTTTAGAGAAGGAAGACTATAAATTCTAGCTGTCAGCTGGAGATAATTTTCTGGCTATAAATTGGAGAATACCTTAATGAAAGCAAAATGCCCATTCAATAAATAAAGAATTCTAAACCTGTCAAACTCAAGGAATATGTGTTGAATTTGGGGTTGTTTTATAGATTATGATGATAGGCATTTATCATAGCATAGGGTTATGGTCAATTACACTTTTTAGGAATTGAGCATTGTAACTGGGAGTTTGAAATAAATATAATCTTAGAGACCTGACTATGTATGAAATTCAGTGGTTTCAGAGCCATTAGATACAAAATATCACAGATGCAATGAAGAGTTATTAAGAAAACCAAAGTTGGTCTATATTAATTTCAAGCTTTTGAATATTTCCTTTTGTAGGTCACAAGAGTACTACTTTGCTTTATGGCCTTAAAAAAAAAAAAGAAAAAGAAAAAACCCCTCTTTTATATGATTTACATTGAATGTATGACAATTTAAAAATACCTTTTTTCCTCTTAAGAAATATAAATTGTTTTCATTTCCAAAAGAGTAATTCCATCTTTTTCTTCTAATTATGGAATCTCTTTGAAATTGTGTCGTTAATTCATTGATGCATTGATTGATTGATTCCTCCTTCATTCTTTCAACAAATAACTGCCCAAGTCGCTGAAGGAGTTACTATAGGAACTACTCAAGATCCTGGACCCTGTCTCTCCTCCCTGCCATTTATTTCTGTAGTCTTTCACCATCTAGCTTCTTCCCTGCTGATAGTCATGTCCCCTTTATATCTAGCCTCCATATTACATTCTGATAATCCATCCAAGATCCTTCTAAAACACACTGGCTCAGCAGTCTAGGTTCTGCTACTTGTCTTGTCCTGTGCCCAGCACTTTTCTTCTTGTAGGTTGCTACACACACACACACACACACACACAAACTCACACACACCTTTTTCATCCTCCCAACACTTGCTTTTGCTCATAGCCTTTGTTCTGGTCCTAACACCCTTCACACCACTTTCCCCTTCCTGGATCACCTTAACCTGTCCTACACACCCCTAGGGAAGGAAGTGCCTCTCCCTTCTGGGTTGGCCTGGATATCTTTGTTCTTTTATTTATTCCATTAGAATAAAAGTATGGTTTCAATGTTTTTGTCTATTCTTGTCTCACTCTATCTTTTCTACAACCTTATTTAACCCCAAAGCTCAAAATACAATCCTTAATTCAGTGATCCTATTTGATAGCCAAGGTCTAGATTGCTCATCTGAGCTCCAGGTCTCTGATCTTTCCCTTCACACATCCTCTTTCTTCACTGTCTCCCATCAAAGGAAATGACACCATTCTGTCATCAACAAAAATGAACAGTTTTGGTGATAGATACATACAAAGCACTCTACTGGGCCTACAGGGATGAATTGGAAAGACATACCCCTCCCTCTGGGGGAATTTGTGTTCCAGCAGGTAACAGAGATATTAAGCAAGTAGTTATCCAGTAATTTCTTTAATCACAGTTATATGTAGCAGGCATTGCTGATATTCTTTACTCAATTGTGGTCAAACAGAAGGGTCGATTTATCCATATATATTCATAAACATACCAGTACCTGACTCCAAGGGCTGGTAACCTTAGAGTTCTGATGTCTGCTGCTGATGGTTCAGACACCATGGGAGCTGTCTTGCCTTTGTGGCCTAGTGGACCATTGGTGGGTAGACCAGCTTAGTTCATAGAAGCTTGGGATATGGTTTGCTCTTCTTACCCCACCATGCTGGAGGACCTGGTGTGCATGTGTGTGTGTATGTGTCTATTGTATGTGGTATGACAGGGGCAGCAGGTAATTTTAGACATGTTTTAACTTTGATTTCTATTAGGAACTTAAAAGTCCCTGCTCCTCCAATCCTGTCTCAGGGAAAAGGGAAAGTTTGAGGACAGGGGTCCTCACTGTTGTTCACCACTTTTTATGGTCCTATCACACTTTAGTCAGATAGGGACACATTAGTAGAACTCACTAAACAAACTTCAGCTAATGAACCAAATAATTTTCTCCTTTGCTACAGATGACTCCATACTGGAGTTATATGAAAGGAAAGATGAGCAAGGAGCAAACATGCTAATCTTAGATTTCCCAATGCTCCCCAACTCTTTTTCTCATTCTGTCCCTGGCTGTACTGAATTTCTTTCAATTAATGGAAGATACTGCACTCCCTTTTACCACAGGACTTTTGTAAATAGTGTATCCTCTGCTTCAGATTTTCTTCTGAAGCTCACCACAATGTACCTTCTTAACCCTACTTATCCTTCCTCTTCTAATATAAAAACTACTTCCTGGGGCAAGTTCCTTCCCCCCTTTCTTTTATATGATTTTATAGCAACTCAAGCACCATTCCTCATCTGCATAACAATTGTAATATCTTTGTGTGATTTAACAAAAGTCTGTCTCCTGTACTTATCCTTGACATTAGCAGTTGAGAGTCCCCAGCTATATAAAAGATACCCTTTATATAGGGTAAAGCCAGTCATATGTATATATATATGAATTCTTATGAATATACACATTTGAAAGAATAAACTGACCATCTTGTTTGCTCATAATTGAGTCAAGACTTTCAATAATACAGACTACATATGATTTTGAGGGCTGGGAAAAATTTATGCTAATCATTGAATATCAGCAGTGCTGGCATATAGTACATACTCAGTAAATACTTACTGAGTGAATAAACAAATGAATATTAGCTTTAGGGAATTTTGACTAAAAGAGGGATATATAGCAGCTTCATTATCACAGAACATAAATTTACATGGAAAAGCACTGTAGATCAAATTTATTACAGCCACAGTGAGCTGTGTCTTTTTCCTCAGGAGAAAATGCAACTGCAGTGAAGTCCATCCTTGTAGTTCTGATGAATTACGTTCTGGTGATTAGGTAAGAAAAGAACAAGGCTCAAAGAGCAGAATGAAAAATAACACTCATATGCTCGAGTAAAAAATCTGATACGTATTTTTTTAAGTGGCTTTAGTCACAATTTCCATTGTGGCTTTTATTTTCATGCTAAGACAGCCCAGATGTTTGGACCAATGCCAAGTTTTTAATAACGATGAAGTCAGGCACTGCCAACATGGAGACATTTGAGCAATGAGCCATAGGCTCTAACCTGAGCTTATTTAGAATCTACTGCAAGACTTTGTAAGAAATGTATCTCTAAATGGACTATCAACACTAAATTCAAAAGAGAATACCTAAAAGAGAGAGAGAGAGAGATACTTCAAAGTCTCTCAATTACTAAATTCATGCATTCAGATAAACTCTTTATCTTATAACAAACACATTTGTCATCCTATTCTCCTGTGCCCACTGCAATCAGTGCCAGTGTGAAATACCCACAAATCTGTTCATTCTGAACTTATTATGTTTGGGAAAATTGCCATTTCATTTTAACCCTCTCCTGAGTGCACAAAATTGCAGTAAGATGTCAGAGAGCAGGGCTTTGAACTAAAAAATTCTCTTCCCATCCTATGTGTCTCTCAATCTGACTTCAGACAGGACCACACCTCAGCCCTACTATCAAACAAAGACCTGTTCCCTTAAAGACATTCCGAAAATATGATTACACAGTATTTTTAAAATATATTTTTCAGTGTGTATTTTTTTTAAAGATTTTATTTATTTATTTGTCAGAGAGAGAGGGAGAGAGAGCAAGCACAGGCAGACAGAATGGCAGGCAGAGGCAGAGGGAGAAGCAGGCTCCCTGATGAGCAAGGAGCCCGATGTGGGACTCGATCCCAGGACGCTAGGATCATGACCTGAGCCAAAGGCAGCTGCTTAACCAACTGAGCCACCCAGGCGTCCCATATTTTTCAGTGTGTATTTAACTGAAACTGGAGACACTGAGATTATGTCTTCTCGTTCTTAGGTCATCAATCTCTATTTTTTAAAAACTATTTTATTTATTTATTTGACAGAGATAGCAAGAGAGAGAACATAAGCAGGGGAGTGTGAGAGGGAGAAGCAGGCTCCCCACTGAGGAGGGAGCCTGATACAGGGCTGGATCCCAGAACCCAGGGATCATGACCTGAACCAAAGGCAGATGCTTCATAACTAAGCCAGTCAGGAGCCCCTTAGGTCACCAATCTCTAAATAAGTGCCAAGTATATACTAAAATCATACTAAAATCCTCTTGGCTATCTCTTTTCTACATGAATGAATCTAGTTACTTTCTAGTATTTTAGTGATTTTCAGGTGTCAGGACCTGCAGTTACTAGACCAAACCAGTTTTGTTTGTTTGGTTGGTTTGGTTTCAAGTATCTATTGGTACACAGTATTTGTCCTTTTGGAATAATGTGGATTAAAGCTGGACATTATGTGGATGGGTTCAATCAATAGAAACCTCTGAAGATGAAGCAGCTGAATACACAAACAGATAAACAGAGGTTTTTAACCTGCCAGAGTTCACCCAAGTAGACACAAGTAGAGCAGCTACCATTTCACTTTCCTTCTTTCCCCATCATGGCCCTCAGAATTGAAGTGTAAAAGGTGATATCTACCTGGGTAATGTGGTCTTCCCCCTGGGGAATCTGGGTTTCTATCCCCTGTGTCCTCTGGCTGTATCATTAATGTGTGCACATGCCCACAGTCATACTCCCCCACATACACAAATATACACATGCACACACACATCTGATAGTGGACCTTAAGAAATCAGAAAGAATAGAAAAAGTAGTTCTTACCCATCAAAATTTGGAGTAAGTAGGATACATTATAATTTTTTGAACGTGGAAGTAATAATATTATTTTTAAGGGTTTCCAGTGTGTCTACATGGGAGTGAAAGTTACATTGTGCTTACCAGATTAATTTATCAACTTTAGGCAGACTTTATTGATGTCTTCCTATATAGTGGGGAGAAATGGGAACAGCGATATTTATCAGGATGATGCTGCCATGAACCAGGCATGAATAAATAAGGGTTTTCCCTAAATGATGTGACGTAGAGGTGAATTGGAATTGAAGGACAGGAAGAGATGGAGCTGTTTCTAAGTTTGTGAAAAAAGAAGGGAAGGTGATTTATAGGGTAGAGTATCCAAGAAGACGTTCATTTTTAGGTATGTTAGTTTATGATATCACTGGCTTATCCCAGTGAAAATGTGCGGGTAGTTGGAGATGGAGAACTGAAACGTGGGAGAGGGAAGGCAGAAAAATAAAAGTTCAAGATACAGAGCTGTGGAATATTTTTTTATCAATTTCATCATCTTACTCAGTTCAAGACCTCACTACCTTTTTTGGTTCTTACCTTTCCATCATCAGTTAAATGGAAAATATTTGAAATTGTCTTCATTCTGGTACTGATTATGCCTTGATCAAACTATTGTGAATACCTTAAAAGTTTGCCCTTTTAATTTGTTCTTTACCTTTCTCCAGTATACCATACATAACTTTGCACACCTTGCTTTTCTACACAACACTGCACAGAGAGTATGTTTGGTTTCCTATTGTCTTCAAACTCCAATCCAGACTTCTCCTAGCCTGGTTTTTCAGTTCCTTATACACTACACATTATTATCCTTCATGAATCCTGTGCTGTGGCAAATTAATTTATTCAGTGACCATCATACATAGTTGATGCATACCTCTCTGTACTTCTGTGCTGATCCTGAATGCCTTTCCTAAGTCAGCATACCCAAAACTCAAGCATAGACCAAATGTTGGTTCTACCACAATTACCCCAACTGGAATAATCCCCTTTTAATAATCCCCTTCTGCAATTCCCTTTGGCATTTCATCTGTATCTCTTATGCCACTAATTTCATTTTATCTTGAATTAAACTTATTTAATAATTTTCCTTATCTCCCTTTAAGTTGCTTGAAGACAAGAAGTCTTTATGAAAGAATTTTTATATTTTTTGTCCAGAAGAATTTCTGATATTTTATTTTGTACATAACAGTACTCTATAATTATTAGAATAAATATGCTTTCTCCTAACTGTGTTACATTTCCAGTTTCTTAGTGTTCTCTGGCTGCAAGCAAGAAAAAAGGACTCTGCTTAACTTATGCTAAAAAAAATTATTAGTAATCTATGATGTAACTCACAATAGTGAAGGAAAAGTCAAAGAACTATCTCTCAAAAGGCAAAGAAAGCAGGTTATCCCAGGTATTCGGATTTTTAGAAATTAAGGGACAATCTTCTTAGTGTGTTGCTATGGACATGAACCAGTTCCAACAGTTTTCCTGTTTCAACATCTTTCTGGTCAAGATTGAAATTCCCTGAAGAAGAATGATGAGCTTGACTAAGCCACATGCCAGGAGTGGATGGGACTCCCTGACAGGCTTAATGAGACTTTATGAAGGAAAGACTGGGTTATTTCCCAAAGCAAAATTGGGGGGAATAGATAGATGCACAGCAAGTAAAAACAACAGACTCTAATACATCCATCCTTTAAACTTCTATGTTTATACCTCCATGTATTTATTCAACCAATCAAAAATGCTGGGTGCTCTCATTATGCTCTACCAGGCAATGTGCTAATTTCTGGGGATAGAAACATAAATAGGTTGTAGTCCATATCTTTAAAGGGTTTATAGTACAGTACAGTATATTTTTATTACTTTTCTAACTAATTTAATCATTTTATCAAAATGAATGATCAAACAAAAGTCCAAGTTTCTTTTCTTTTTTAAAAGATTTTACTTTTTTATTAGAGAGAGAGAGAGAGATGAGAGAGAGAGAGCACAAGCTCTCTTGCGGGGAGGAACAGAGGGAGAAGCAGACTCTCCACTGAGCAGGGAGCCTGGTGCAGGATTCTATCCCAGGAATCTGGGATCATGACCTGAACCAAAGGCAGTCGCTTGACCAACTGAGCCACCCACCCAGGCACCCAAAAGTCTGAGTTTCTTGGGAGCTGTTTACTTCATCATAACTCTCTCACGTGACTTCAGTGCCAGATGAATGACCCATCTACCATCTTGGTCTCCTCAATTCATTGACTCCTCAACTGTAATAAATAAGGTAGAAGACAAAAATCGGAAAGGTCTGCAGGGATAGATTATCTAGAATCTTGGAGGAGGATTTTGTAAGTAATTTAGATTTTATTTAAAGTGTGATTGGGGGGGCACCTGGGTGGCTCAGTAGGTTGAGCCTCTGCCTTTGGCTCAGGTCATGATCCCAGGGTCTTGGGATCGAGCCCCACATCGGGCTCCCTGCTCAGTGGAGAGCCTGCTTCTCCTTCTCCCTCTGCCTGCCACTCTGCCTTCTTGTGCTCTCTATCTCTGACAAATAAATAAATAAAATATTTAAAAAAAAACAAAAACAAAGTGTGATTGGGGCAGCTAAGGCAGTACTGAACTTACAGCAGGCCACTCTGGCTATTATATAGAGACAGCATTAGGGAAAAAACAGAGACAAAATGGGGGCTGGGTGTTAACAGGATGTCATAGTGGTCTACTTGTGCATTAGACAGGGGTGTTGGCAAAGGATGGATGAAAAATGAACAGACTCAGGAAATACTTTTGTTTTGGTGGAGCTAATGAGAACTTCTTACAGAATAGTTATAGGAATAAGGGTAGACTCAAGGATGATCTTAAGGTGTACAGAGGTGGCATTTCCTAAGATCCTTCTTTTCTTTTTTTTTTTTTTTAAGATTTTATGGGGCTTGATCCCAGGACTCCGGGATCATGACCTGAGCTGAAGGCAGAGGCTTTAACCCACTGAGACACCCAGGTGCCCAGATCCTTATTTTCTATTCAGTTTACTTTCAATATGCCAGCTCATCTGTCTTATTTTGACCATTGATACACTGATGCATTCATTTCCTTCCCTATGAAGCTTGGATCTCTGGTTCTTTATTTTCACCAATCTTATGAATGCCTCAAACGCCTTACCCCATTCTTCTCCCTTTATAGCTGCCTGGTGAAACATTCACCAAACTTCTCATTTTTTTTTTTTTTATGGTACTTTGGACTATGGAACTATCACACAATGAAACTTATTCAGGACACAATACATTCAATCTCCAATCTCAACTCAAACATTGGCAATTTGGCTAGTTCTCTGTCAATTCTTGCTTCTCTTCTTCATCTTGCCTATCCTGAATTCTCTTCTCTACTGTTCCTGGTTCTCAGTGTGCACCTTACCACTTACTTCACAGAGAAAAGAGAAATTTGAGAAAGGTTTCCCTTTGCCTTCCTGCTACAAAGTCTACAGATGTACTTGTGACCATAACGCTCCCATTTCTCTTCTGCTCCTATGCAATTAGAAGAGGATTCCTCCTCTTGCCTGGATTCTTCTTTCCACCCAGGCTCTGGTTCTGTCTCTTTCCATAACCCAACTTCATTAATTACCCAATCTCTCTTTTCTTTTGTCAACTTCTTTGCCCCTTTATTTTTCCAATGAAGACTTAAATTACTACTGCCTCTTCTTAAAAACAAAATGGCAAATACAAACAACCAATCATTCATTCATTCCAACTCTTCATCCTTTCCAGACCCTCTAGCCCCTCCTCCAAGTTTCTCCTCTCCTTTATAGTTAAACTTATTGAATGAACTGCCTAGGGAAACAAAGAAGATGGCAGAGGTGTAGGGGACCCTATTTCAACTGGTCTCTTGAATTGAGCTGGATATCTACCAGACCACTCTGAACACCCATGAAATCAGTCTGAGATGTAAGAAGTTATATCAGGATCTATACCAACAGAATATCTTGAGCAGCTGGTTTTGAGGTATGAAATGGGGAGCCGCAATTCTGCAGGCAGATATTGGAAGATAAACAGAAGGGGGTGGGAACCACCATAAGCGCTGGCACCAGGAAGGTGAAATAACACAGGAGCACAAAAGTGCCCCATGCTGGGGACCAGGCACAGACTTGGAGAAAGAACTTCAGGGCAGCCCCAGACTGAAACCTGGAGCTGCGGGGGCACATGTGTGAACTGGGGGTGGCTGGTGATTTTAAGAAGCACAAAGTTCAGAGACATGCCTGGACCTGGAAGCAAGGCCTGGGAGTGCTGCTGTGGGGTGCACAACTCAGGACACTGTGGTTTTTAGCAGCACAGGAAAAAAAAAAAGGTGGAGTCAGTATGGCCTGAAGGGCTTTCAGGGAAACAGACTGTGATCTCTCTGTTCTGAGACAGAGGACTGGATTTGGTCACTTTTGTTCTGACTCTCAGCAGAGATGCAGAAAGCTGCCAGGGAAAGAATCCAGAGAACAAAAGTCCCTCAAAACCAATTTTTACTGAGCACATCCCCCACCCCCGACAGGGGCAGGGCAATTCTGCCCAAACAGGGTTGCCTGAGTAACAGCACATCAGGCCCCTCCCCCAGAAGACAGGATAAAAGAACAAGAGGCGAACAACCCTAAAGTCCCTATAAAACAGGTGCATCTTGCTTGGGTTGTGGTCAATAGTTTGGACTCTGTACATTCCCTCAACCATCTTTCACCAGAATGACTAGGAGAAGGAACCCCCAACACAGGAAAAATTCAGAGATTGTGACCTCTGCCACAGATCTAATGGATATGGACATAAGCAAGATGTTCAAAACAGACTTCAGGGTAACAGTTATGCAGATAACAGCTAGGATGGAGAAAACCTTTTTTTTCTTTTTCTTTTAAATATTTTATGTATTCATTTTAGAGAGAGAGCATGGGGTGAAAGGCAGAGGGAGAAGCAGACTCCCTGCTGAGCAGGATCATGACTGGAGCCAAAGCCAGACACCCAAACAACTGAACCACTCAGGCACCCTAGAGAAAACCATTAATGACAACATAGATTCTCTAAGGGCAGAAGTGAGAGCTGATCTGGCAGAACTTAAAAATGCTATCAATGAGATCCAATCTAATCTAGATACTCTAACAACTAGGGTAAATGAAGCAGAAGAATGAATTAGGGATCTAGAAGACAAACTGATAGAAAAGAAGGATCAGGAGGAGGCCTGGAGCAAACAGCTTAGAATCCATGAAAACAGAAATAGAGAAATGACACCACAAAATGTTCCAATGTCAGAATTACTGGGATCCCTGAGGGGATAGAGAGAGAGAGAGGACTAGAAGATATAGTTGAGCAAATCCTAGCTGAGAATTTCCCTAATCTGGTGAATGAACCAAACTTTCATGTCTTTGGGGCAGAGAGAATCCCCCCCAAGATCAAGGAAGGCAGACTGACCCCCAGGCATATGATTGTGAAACTTGTGAATCTAAAAACCACAGAAACATCTTAAGGGCAGCTAGGGGGAAGAGATTCCTTACAAAGAGAGGGAGGAACATCAAAATAAAGTCAGACCTGTCACAGAAACTTGGCAAACGAGAAAGGATTAGCAAGACATATTCAGGATATGTCTTCTCTAAATGAGAAGAACATGCAGCCAAGAATACTTTATCCAGCAGGGCTGTCATTTAGAATGGATGGAGAGATAAAGAGCTTCCAAGATGGCCAAAAACTGAAAGAATATGTGACCACTAAGCCAGCCCTGCAAGAAATACTAAGGGAGGGCTCTATGAAAGAAGAAGATCCCAAGAGTAATATAGAACAGAAATTTACAGAGACAATCTATAGAAACAAAGACCTCATAGGCAACATGATGACAATAAAAACATATCTTTCAATAATCACTCTCAATGTGAAGGGCCTAAATGCTCCCATAAAATGATGCAGGATTGCAGATTGGATAAAAAGACAGAACCCATCCATATGCTGTCTACAAGACACTAATTATGAAGCTAAAGATACATCCAGACTGAAAGTGAAGGGATGGAGAACTATCTTTTCTACCAACGGACCACAAAAGAACACTGAGGTAGCAATCCTCGTATCCAACAAAATAGATTTTAAGCTAAAGACCGTAGTCAGAGATACAGAAGGACACTATATCATTCTTAAACGGTCTATCCAACAAGAAGATCTAATAATTATAAATATATATGCCCCCAACATGGGAGCAGCCAACTACATAAGCCAACTGTTAATCAAAATAAAATAAAGAGACATATTGATAGTAATATGTTAATTGTAGGGGATCTTAACACTCCACTCTCAGCAATAGACAGATCATCTAAGTAGAAAATCAACAAAGAAACAAGAGCATTGAATGACACACTGGACCAGATGGGCTTCATAGATAGATACAGAACATTCCACCTTAAAACAACAGAATACTCATTTTTCTCAAGTGCACATGGAACTTTCTCCAGAGTAGACCACATACTGGGTCACAAATCAGGTCTTAACTGATACCAAAAAATTGAGATTATTCCCTGAATATTCTCAGACCACAATGCTTTGAAACTGGAATTCAATCACAAGAAAAAGTTTGGAAGAAATTCAAACACTTGGAAGCTAAAGACCATCCTGCTCAAGAACGTTTGGGTCAACCAGGAAATCAAAGAACTTAATTCATGGAAAACAATGAGAACAAAAACACATTAGTCCAAAACCTATGGGATATGACAAAGGTGGTCTAGGGAGGAAATACATAACCATCCAAGCTTCACTCAAAAAAATAGAAAAATTCCAAGTACCCAAACTCTCTTTACACCTTAAAGAACTGGAGAATCAACACCAGATTAAGCCTACCCATGCATGAGAAGGGAAATAATTAAGATTAGAGCAGAGATCATTGAATTAGAAACCAGAGATATAGTAGAACACATCAACAAAACTAGAAACTGTTTCTTGGAAAGAATAAGATCGATAAACCACCAGCCAGACTAATCCAAAAGAAAAGAGAAAAGACCTGAATTAATAAAATTATGAATGAAAGGGGGGAGATCATGACTAACACCAAGGAAATAGAAACAATCATCAGAAATTATTATCAACAGCTATATGCCAATAGGTTAAACAACCTAGAAGAAATGGATGCATTCCTGGAAACCTATAAACTTCCAAGTCTGAAACAAGAAGAAATTAACACCTTGAATAGACCGAAACCAATAAAGAGATTGAAGCAATGATCAAAAACTTCCCCAAAAATGGGACGCCTGGGTGGCTCAGTTGGTTAAGCAGCTGCCTTCAGCTCGGGTCATGATCCCAGCGTCCTGGGATCGAGTCCCACATCGGGCTCCTTGCTTGGCAGGGAGCCTGCTTCTCCCTCTGCCTCTGCCTGCCATTCTGTCTGCCTGTGCTCGCTCTCTCTCCCTCTCTCTCTGACAAATAAATAAAATCTTTAAAAAAAAAAAAAAACAAAAAAAAAACTTCCCAAAAAACAAGAGTCGAGGACCTGATGGATTCCCTAGGGAATTCTACCGAACATTCAAAGAAGAAATAATACCTATTGTCCTGAAGCTCTTTCAAAAAATAGAAACAGAAGGAAAACTTCCAGTCTTTCCATGATGCCAGCATTACCTAGATTGCTAAACTAGGCAAAGACCCTATCAAAAGGAGAATTTCAGACTAATATCTCTGATTAATATGGATGCCAAGATTCTCAACAAGATCCTAGCTAATAGGATCCAACAATACATTAAAAAGTTTATCCACCATGACCAGGTGGGATTTATCCATGGGATGCAAGGGTGGTTCAACATTCGTGAATCATTGTGCTAGAACAAATAAATAAGAGAAGAGAGAAGAACTGCATAGTTCTCTCAATTGATGCAGAAAAAGCATTTGACAAAATATAGTATCCGTTCCTGATTAAAGCTCTTCACAATATAGGGATACGGGGACCATTCCTCAATTTCATAAAATCCATCTATGAAAAACCCCCAGTGAATATCATTCTCAATGGAGAAAAGCTGAGAACCTTTCCTTTAAGATCAGAAACATGACAAGGATGCCCACTCTCACCACTATTGTTCAACATAGTACTAGAAGTTCTAGCAACAAAAATCAGACAACAAAAAGAAAAAAAATGTATTCAAATACATTTAAAAAAGTATTCAAAAAATATATTCAATGTATTCAAAGAAGTCAAACTCTCTCTCTGCACAGATGACATATTTTATATAGAAAACCCAAAAGACTCCACACTCAAATTACTAGAACTCATACAGCAATTCTATAATGTGGTGGGATACAAAATCAATGCACAGAAATCAGTTGCTTTCTTATATACTAACAATGAAACTCTAGAAAGAGAAATTAGAGAATTGATTCCATTTACAATAGCACCAAAAACCATAAGATACCTTGGAATAAACCTAACAAGAACTAAATGATCTATACTCTAGAACTACAGAACACTCATGAAAGAAATAGAAGAAGACACAAAAAGATGGAAAAATATTCCATGCTCATGGATTGGAAGAATAAACATTGTTAAAGTGTCTATGCTGTCGAGAGAAATCTGTACTTTCAATGGCATCCCGATCAAAATACCATCGGCATTCTTCAAAGCGCTGGAACAAACAATCCTAAAATTTGTATGGAACCAGATAAGACCCCAAATCACCATGGAAATCTTGAAAAAGAAAAGCAAAGCTGGGGGCATCACACTGCCTGATTTCTAGCTATATTACAAAGCTGGGATCACCAAGACGGCATGGTCCTGGCACAAAAACAGGCGCATAGACCACTGGGTCACAGTAGAGAGCCACGATATGGACCCTCAACTCTATAGCCAAATAATCGTCGACAAAGCAGGAAAAAATATCCAGTGGAAAAAAGACAGTCTCTTCAATAAATGGTGCTGGGGAAATTGGACAGCAATATACAGAAGAATGAAACTCGTCCATTCTCATATGCCATACACAAAGATAAACTCAAAATGGATGAAAGACCTCAATGTGAGATAGGAATCCATCAAAATCCTAGAGAACATAGGCAGTAACCTCTTTGACATTGGCCACAGCAACTTCTTTCAAGACACGTCTCCAAAGGCAAAGGAAACAAAAGTGAAAATGAACTTTGGGGACTTCATCAAGATCAAAAGCTTCTGCACAGCAAAGGAAACAGTCAACAAAAGAAAGACGCAGCCAGTGGAATGGGAGAAGATATTTGTAAATGACACTACAGACAAAGGGCTAATATCCAAGATTTATAAAGAACTTCTCAAACTCAACATCCAAAAACGAAAGAAGTAAAAAAATGGGCAGAAGACATGAACAGACACTCCTCCAAAGAAGACATACAAATGGCTAACAGACATATGAAAAAATGTTCATCATCATTAGCCATCAGGGAAATTAAAATCAAAACCACACTGAGATACCACCTTACACCAGTTAGAATGGCAAAAATTAACAAGGCAAGAAAAAAAATTGTTGGAGAGGATGTGGAAAAAGGGGAACCCCTTTACACTATTTGTGGGAATGCCAGTTGGTGTAGCTACTTTGGAAAACAAGTGTTGGAGTATCCTCAAAAAATTAAAAATAGAGCTATCGTATGACCTAGCAATTGCACTACTGGGTATTTACCCCAAAGATACAGATGTAGTGAAAAGAAGGGCCATATGCATTCCAATGTGTTCATAGCAGCAATGTCCACAATAGCCAAACTGTGGGAAGAACTGAGATGTCCTTCAACAGATGAATGGATAAAGATGTGGTTTATATATACAATGGAATATTACTCAGCCATCAGAAAGGATGAATACCCAACTTTTGCATCAACATGGATGGGACTGGAGGAGATTATGTTAAGTGATGTAAGTCTAGTAGAGAAAGTCAATTATCATATGGTAATTTCATTTACTCATGAAACATAAGGAACAGCATGGAGGACATAGGAGAAGGAAGGAAAAATGAAGAGGGGAAATCGGAGGGGGAGACAAACCGTGAGAGACTATAGATTCCGAGAAACAAACAGGGTTTTAGAGGGGACGTGGGGTGGGGTAGGTTGGCCCGGTGATCGGTATTAAGGAGAGTACGTATTGCATGGAGCACTGGGTGTTATACGTAAACAATGAATCTTAGAACACTACGTCAAAAAATAATGACATACTGTATGGTGACTAACATAACACAATAAAAAAAAAGTAAAAAAAAAAGAAAGAACTGCCTATGCTATTTTTCTGATTATCCTCATTTCCCATTCATTCCTCCACCCATAATCTAGCTTCCCTTCACAGTACTCTAATGAAAATGCTCTTGAAAAGGGTGCAAAATAAAAGCAAACACACACAAATGTGGTGATATTCCATGGGCATGCTTCTAATCTTATTTGGTTTAACTTCTACTCAGCATTTGATATTGGAAAGTGTCATCTTTTCTTGGTGTATACAGCACCATCTTTACTTTTCTGGTGCTTCTATTGCCTCTCTGGCTTGCTCATTCTTCATCTTTCTCTTCATTCCTTCTATCCTTCTTTCCAATCTTCCTTCCTTTTTCCATCCATTTTTCCTCCCCACCCCCTTTCTGTTTCCCTCTCTCTTTCCCTTCCTTCCTTTTCTTTTTTTCTTGCATTTTATATTTTTCTGTCAGTTCCTTCAATGTTTCTCTTCTCTTGAGTTTCTCTTCTGGGCTTTTTTCTCTTTAGATTGTATACAAATCCATAGGTCTTTTGTCTGGACCCATGAAGTTTCTCTAGAGTTTAGCCTTCCAGGGATCTGCTGTGTGTTCATGTGTATGTGTGTGCATGCACACACCTGTCTGTGTGTGTGTATATGTACATATTGTTATATTCTTTGAGCCAAGCAAAGAAGGTAACTGGAGGGGATGAAGGTGGGACTTACTGCTTAGCCTGCAGCCATTCAATTGATGCCCCTATTTTCAGTGTGGCCCCTCATCTTTACACTCTGTATGGTCTGGTATGCCCAAATCCACATCCTTTCCTGTTCATTATGTCTCAGGAATAAATGGACCTTCTTCAGAGGTGAGGGGAGGGAACTCTTGCCTGACTACTTCAGTTGAAGTACAATTTCTAATAACCTTTAAAAAGACACTGTTTGGCTAATATTTTTTAAATGACATCAGCTCTATACTCGAAGTCATTCATTAGGATGAGAAATTAGATTTTAGAAATTTGGAAAAACAAAAGATTATCTTATGAACTAATTAGTGACTGTGTTAAAGAGAAGGTTTGGAGTCTTTTTTATTTAATTGCTTGATGTCTGGGAGTAGTTACCAAAGATATTGTCATATTATTATGAAGCTATTTTAGCTTAGAATATATGAAGTTCATTGACTATATTAGGTATTAAATTATTTGGCTTACCCATTAGCCTTAACAAAATTGCCCTTAAAAACAGCCCCTTCAAGCTATGGCTTTGAAGACATTATTTTTCCAATATTTATGTGTAGTAACTGAAGAATTTTCTCAAGGTTTGTATTTCCAATTTCTACATTTCACTTAACAGCTGCTCTCTTTACCCTCCCACCCCCACATTTCCTATCCTGTATTCTCTGATGAGTCGATCCTTTTTCTCCATTACTTACAGAAAAGTAATTGCATTCTAATCGAAACTGTACTTTCAGATGGTTGCCCAGCTGAGGACCATTAGTAATACCGCACTGTGAGACTTTAAATTGGTCTCTTTCCACATGAAAGACGTATGTGCCTTGGGGTCCTTGTAAATGTCGCCTATTTGTTTCTCACCTTTGATCAATGAGATATGTCCCAAAGGCTGCTAGTGTAGGCTATTGTCCTTAATTAAAACACAACTGTATATAAAGAAAATGGAAAGGCAAATAGAGCTTATACTTAATGAGTATTTCAGCAGCAGTAAGGCATTTACATTTAAAACATATTGCTTGATTTTATAGATAAGAGAATAAATCGTATCATTGTGGATTTTTTAAAAATGTAAAATGGGCTGAAATTGTAAAATGCTTTTGCCATCCTTCTGCACTTGTTTCTTCTCCTTATCCAAACTGATGTAAAAGTTGGTTGTTATGTTTCAAGTAGTTGGGTAGGAACACTAGTTTTCTGAGCAGAGATGCTTATATCAATTCAACTTAAATTCAAGTCAAGTCAAGACTGTCTACTCTGCTCCAGGCATAGTGCTGGGTGCATGGGATAGTGAATGGTGATTAAGGCACTGAAAGTCTCTGCCATAACTTCCTAGATAGGACATAAATATAAACAGGTAAACTAAGAAACCAGTGTGTTTATCATGGCTTGTGGTAAATATTATCAATGAAATGGGGTGTCAAGATGGAGTCCACTTTAGATTGGAAGCTTGGGGGGATCTTTTCTGAAGAGATGACATTTGAGCAGAAAAACCTAAAGGATGATAAAGAGCCAGCTAAACAAAGAGCTGGAGAAAGAGGATTCTAGGCAGAAGGAACAACAAATACAATATCCATATAGAGGGCAAAGGGTTAGAAGAGCCAACAAGAAAAATGAAGGCCAGTAGGATGGAAGCATGACAAACGTAAGGAGAAAGGAGATGAGATTGGAGAGAAATAAGGACCAGCTCTCCAGAAACCCACAGGTTACGGTAGGGGAGTCTATATTTTAGTATCAGTAGTCAATGTTGTATTTATATAAATGCATTCAACTTAATTAACTGATTAGGAAAAACCAATATAAAAATAAAAGAATTTTAGTCTTGAAGGAAAAACATGGTAATTAGGATACCAACAACAAACCCCTATACTAAATAATTGAATTAGTATTTTCAGAAAGGTTTGTAAAGATATAATAAACCAAGAGAAAGTTCAGCACAGCAGTTAAAAGAAAATGAAGAAATAATATTTTACTTTATTTTTTAAGATTGTATTTATTTATTTGACAAAATGAGAGAGAGCACAAGCAGGGGGAGCAGTAGAGGGAGAGGGAGAAGCTGGCTCTCCACTGAGCAGGGAGTCTGATGCAGAACTTGATCCCAGGACCCTGGAATCATGACCAGAGCAGAAGGCAGACACTTAACCATCTGAGCCACCCAGGTGCCCCAGAAACAATATTTTAAATAAAGAAAAAGAAAGTAGAGTCCAGATAAAAATAGTCCACCAGTGGCAGACAGGACAAATGAATGAAGCCCCAATATAGGTAGGTGCTGGAAATTTTAGACCACCGGGAATGAAGGGGAAAAAGACCTGAAAGCATTCAGAGAGAAAAGGGAGGTTCCCTGTGAAGGAGACAGATCTAGATGGAGGGTATCAGACTTCTGGTTCTCAGCACTTCATCATAAACTCTCAAATATGTGGCAAATTCATATTCTGAAAATGCAAAGACTCGAAGTTAATTATGTACCTGGCCAAAAAAAAAAAAAAAAAAAATCTGTAAGGAAATATTTCCACAAAATGAAACAGGAATTCTGCTCCCCTCCCCCCAAAAAAGTTAAAATACAGATTCTAGTTGATTATAATGGAAAGGATTTTGAAGAGCCTGCTAAAAGCAGATAAAATGGATTATTCCACTCTCCAAACTTGGAATATTCACCTTTAAGTAATAGGGGATTATTGATATAACATTTACTTCTCTTTTTTGGTTCTCTTTATACTACTTGGTTCTTGAGTGAATAAAATTTATATCTTGATAGCTTTGAAATGCTATTATATGTGTTTACATTTACAGAACCAAATTCTAGACAGAATGGACTACTTATTGTTGTAGAACAGAATGTAAAGATGTTTATAATGTAAAAACAACAACATAACCAAAATATAAATCTGGAGGTATAGATAGGTAAAGGAAGTGGGAATAATACAAAAAATACTAAAATCCTCATTTTTCATATCAGAGGGCCAAGACATATTTCTTTTTTTTTTTTTTAAAGATTTTATTTATTTATTTGACACAGAGAGAGATCACAACTAGACAGAGAGGCCGGCAGAGAGAGAAGGAGAAGCAGGCTCCCCGCCGAGCAGAGAGCCCGGCGTGGGGCTCCATCCCAGCACCCTGAGATCACGACTCGAGCCGAAGGCAGAGGCCCAATCCACTGAGCCACCCAGGCGCCCCAACCAAGACATATTTCTAAAGTTGATAGAACCAGCACAGGAATATGTATTCTTATTTAAAGTAATAGTTTCATAACTACTAGTTTATTATTTTTTTTAAAAAGTGTCAAATATGATCCTATCTTGGTAATGGAGTTGCAAAGTGAGAGAAAATATTGATTTTGATTTAGACATGCTGTATGTGTCTTAGACATACCTTTACCATGGTAACTTTTGCAACTGTTTGCAAGGGTAACTTGCAGCATATCCCTATGAAGGAAGAGTATGCTCTCTTAGTAAAGAATCAGTTGAGTCACAGGGACATTTAAGGAAGCATGTCCAGGATGTAATTCTGAGCTGAAAAATTAAAAGGCATGGAAGTTGTTGCATAGTGCAACCTCTTTTGTGTATAGAAAGTTATATATGTGTACATCTCCACTGATAGAACTTTAAAAAATTGTGGATTCATACCAAATGGATTGCTACTTGACAAATAAATAAATAAATAAATAAACTATTGATATGTTTTGCAACAAGGTTGGCACCTAAAAGCATTATATTGAGCAAAGAAAATCATAAACAAAAGGTATACAAAGTTTAAGAAGAGGCTAAACAAACCTCTGATGTTGGAAATATGACTATTAGCTCTGGGGCTGTTGAAATTGCCTACAAAAGAGTATGAGGGAATTTTCTGGAGTGATTGATAGGTCCTATATCTTCACTGGGGTAATGGTTACTCAGGAGTGTATATTTGTTAAAACTCATTAAATTGTACACTTAAAATATATGTGTTCTATCATATGTAATCTATAACTCAATTTACAGATATAAGTGCACAGATGTATGTATGTATGGCATATACATGATTATGTATGTATAGGATAATAGTGGAAAAGACCACACATCAAGCTATTTTGATTGGGGGAGGAGGCAGGAGAAGTCTTTTTCATTCTCTATTTGTTTTAATTTTTATGAGCATATTACTCTTGTGACAGCATCAAGAGATAAATTTAAAATGCAGTTTGAATCCTGAAGGACACTGATTTTCAATGCTTTAGGACAGAGGTGCTTCCTGCCAACACTGTCCTTCTGCATTCCAACTCTGACAGAGATGCCTCTTCCGAAGGACGTCATTTGTTCCCCCTGGGGCCGGGAAAGCTATGAAGGACAGAGCACTACCCGGCTGGCTGGAGACTGTTTGTTCAGAAATTGAGGACATCAAAGGGAAAGAAGACAATGGAGGAGACGGCGTAGGTAAGAAAACCAGTCCTGAGATTCAGCAGAAATGTATAAAGGGTCAAGCACGGAAAGGAAAACGTATTCTGAAAGATCTGTTTCACAGTCATCTGCCTGTGCCTTCCATGTGTGACAGGGTTGCTTGGAAAAGTGCATTTCGGCTGCACGAGTAAGGCCAGCAGTGAACTGCTGTCTCTAAAGGAAAACCAAAACCAAAAAAACTGGATTAGACCATGAAGCATGTCATCAGGAAGCGTGGTTAGCTCTTTTAAAGAAGCCAATGGCAAAGGACTTTTAATGATTGCTTTGCTCTAAGGCCTCCTGCTGCTACCAGCTTTTTAACTCAGCATTCCCTTGGGTTATTTTATCTTTTCATCCTTTCATTTAACAGAAAGTATCTGCAACACCAGAACCCAATCGCTAGTTCATGCTAACAAGCCTTCACTTACCTGTCCTACTATTTTGACCTTCTGGCACTTATAAATCCCAGGAGTTTTTAAACTCAGGCAATTAGTGCTTCGAATTACTAACCCAGACATCACTTGCAGAGGGCAGAGAGAAATTGGCTTTTCATAAGAGAATTAGCTTTTTACATGCTAACTTCTTGCTATTAAATTATTATTTTGCCAAGCATTGGACCTTAGTTTTGTTGTTGTTGCTGTTTATTTGTTTGAGCCATAAAGATTATAACTTTTCATTTCTTAGCAAATTAAAGCAGATTCAAATATTCCATAATTCCTGGAAATATATGCATACTTACATATACGTATATGTGTATGTGTGTATTTTTAATGTAGTTGGAAGAAAAATTCATTTTGAAGTGTAGGACTCCATAATTTACTACTGAAAAAACTCAATGTGTATATTGTTTTTGAGCAAGATAATAGACCTTTATGCACTTTTGTTCAAGGTTTGTCCCATTTTGCAAAAACAGTCTGAAATATTCCCAGAAAAGAGAAAAGCCTGTTAAGAGTTGCAGTTTGGATATATGATTACCTAGAAGCAAAATAAATGATATGTTATTGTTTACTCTGTATCTGTGTATATAGGTAGTCCTATAGTCAGTTTATCAATAATAATGAGGCATAGTCTTTTCATTTTGACTTCCCCTTACTCTATCTCCTGTTTCTATTGTATGAATTTTAAAAAAGATTTTATGTGTTTATTTATTTAGAGAGAGTGTGTGCGCACATGTGTGCATGTGAGTGGTGGGAGGGGCAGAGAGAGAGACAGATTCTCAAGCTGACTCCATGCTGAGCACAGAGCCCAGGCTTTAGGACCCTAAAATCATGATGTGAATAGAAATCAAGAGTTGGACACGTAATCTTCTGAGTCACTTAGGCGTCCAGTATGAATTTTTTTTTAATGTGAACAGTCACCTATTTTATTTGTGAGGCCTCAAATATGGACTTACATATTCTATTAACTTTCTGAATATGCATTTTCAGCTTGCGCTAGTATTGTGCTATGTGACCACCAAACCATTTTCTATTTCTCTTGGGCACACAAGAAGGCATTTCCCAGGTCACTTGCATTTAGATTGGGCTATATTAGTTCTGGGCAATGGAATGTGAATGGAAAGATGTATTCTGCTTGACTTCTTTTTTTTTAAATTATTTTTTAAGATTTTATTTATTTATTTATTTGACAGAGAGAGAGAGAGAGAGAGATCACAAGTAGGCAGAGACAGAGAGGGAAGCAGGCTCCCTGCAGAGCAGAGAGCCCGATGCAGGGCTCAATCCCAGGACCCTGAGATCATGACCCGAGCCGAAGGCAGAGGCCTAACCCCCTGAGCCACCCAGGCGCCCCTCTGCTTGACTTCTAAAAGGTCCTCATGATCTTACATTCACTCATCCACATGGTGAGGAACAAGGACTCCCAAGATGGCAGACACAACTGGAAGCCTAGGTAACTTTGAGTCATCTCAGAAAGTAAATCAGTAGAAGATCCTCTTGACCTGCACCCTTTTTGTGAAAGCAAGAGATAAACTTTTACCATGTTAAGAAACTGAGACTTTTTTATTTGCTAGCTTTGCAAAACCTATACTGAGATTAGCTCATTGGTGGTAGTCATAATTTTTATTTTTAGCAATTTCAAAAAAGGGAATATACTTTTGTGGTCAAATATAATCAAACATTTTATAGAGTTTTGTCAACAGAGCTTGAGTTCTTAAATTATTCTTGTAGTCATATATTGACTCAAAAATTTTGGAACCGCTTTATCTTCATGTGCTTATATGATAACATTTCTCTGGTTTCACTTGTTAAAAATCCGAATTGGACTATACTTGAGAAGTGAAAGAAGCTTCCTTTGACATGTTTGGCTACATTTTGACCGCAAGTATACATTCCATGAAAGAAAGGAAAAAGAGGGAAGGACAAAAATAGAAGGTTCCAGATGAGAGAAGGAAGGAAGGAAATTTTACTGGACACCTTTTTTAAAAATTTGCAGCGCCAAGAGGGGAAAATCAGTCAATAAAATAAGACATTTGAGGTGACAGCAATGTGCTTTTTGATAATAGTACTTATGTGTACCTTTAAGAGGAACCAGTTTGTATTGTTAAATATTAATTATTAAAATTTGTCATAATATGATATCCAAGTGGAAATATTAAATCTTTTATATTTTTATTTGTTTCAAAAGTGACATGAGCATAGTTCCTTAAACATTTAAAAGGATTCAAGTAAAAGGATTCAATAAAAATCTTTTATATCACATTGAGGTGATATTCTGTGAAGATTCTACTTGTTAAATATAATTATGACATGAGATTCCATAACTAGGTTGAATATATGAGTGTAAGTGAACTGTTGACTACTGACTTTAATAAATTTCAGAATCTTCTTCCATGGCCTATAGAGAACTAAATGGCTGGCCCCTATTTCTCTCCAATTCTATTCACTCTTCCCCTTGTTTGCTATGTTTCTGCTCTATTGATTTCCCTTCTTGGTCCTGACACTTCTAAGCCCTTGTCTTCTTTGAGGTTATAATTTTGCTTGTAATATCTGGTTCTGGAATCAAGGTTATGTTGGATTTGCAAAAACAGTTGTGAAGTTTTCTCTCTGTTTCTAATATATCCTATTGTTACTGTCCTTTTCATGTTTGGAGGAATTCACTAATTACATTGCCTAAGTAGGATTTTCTTTGTAGGATGAACTTAACAAATTCAATTTCTTTCATAGATATTGATTATTTAAACTTTCTATTTATTTTCTTGCCAATTTTAGAAACTTGTGTTTTTAGGAAGTTATCATTTTATCCAAATCATCAGGCATTTTATTACTTTAAAGTCTTTGGGGTCTATAGTAAAGTATCATTTTTCATTCCTATCACTGATAATTTGTGTGATTCCTATTTTTTTCTGATTCCTGGCATGATTAGATTGTGACTTGACAACAAGGAGTATTTCTTTATAATGAACATGTTATGGTTAATTTTATGTGTCAACTTCACTAGGCCACAGGGTGCCCAGATTTTTTTGTTAAACATCATTCTGGTCAAAAAAAAAAAAAAGGAAAACAAAAACAACACATTATTCTGGGTGTTTCTGTGAAACTGTTTTTGGATGAGATAACCTTTAAATTGTTAGACTAAGTAAATCAGATTACTCTACATAATATGAATGGGCCTCATCCAATCAATTTGAAGGCCTGAACAGAGCAAAAGGCTGGGACTCCTTCAAGGAAGAGAGAATTCTCTCATCTAATGGTCTTCAAACTGAGACATTAGCTTCTACTGGTTCTATAGAAGCCTGCAGGCCTTTGGACTCAAACTGGACTATTGGCTCAGCAAATTTTAGACTTGTTAACCTCTATAATCACATGACCAATTCCTTGTATAAAGCACAGTGTGTGTGTGTGTGTGTGTGTGTGTGTGTGTGTGTGTATAATACATTAAGTAGAATATACATGTTCTACTGCTTTGGGTATATACCCTTTAGGGTGTATATACCCTATTAATTCTCTTTTATATATTATATATACATAGATATTATATACAAATTTTATATAAATAGAAAACATACGTATTGATGTTATAGATAATTATACACACATACATATAGAATACACACACACACACACATATTATCTATTGGTTCTGTTTTTCTGGAGAACTCTGATTAATACAAAGCAATACAGAACACAAGACAATTTAATATAATGTGTACACGAAAAGGATGTGAAGTCCAACATTGTTTGGTGCAGAATTCTATATATGTCATTTAGGTCAGACTTAATTATACTGTTCATATGTATTCTATTTGCTTATATTTGTTTGTTTTGGCTTTTTCTATCAGCTGTCATAAGAGGTGTGTTAAAATTTTCATTATGATTGTGAATTTGTCTGCTTTCCTCTTCAGTTGTCTAATTATATTTTATATATTTTGAAGCCATGCTATTAGATGCATATATATTTAGAACTTGGTGTCTTGTGGTTGTATCAGCCCCTTTATTTGCGAAGTGCTACTCTTGATCTCTACTAATGGTGCTTCCCTTGAAGACTGCTTTCTCTAATATTAGTATAGCTATGTCAGTTTTCTTTTTTTTTTTTTAAACATTTTTTTTTAAAGATTTTATTTATTTATTTGACAGAGAGATCACAAGCAGGCAGAGAGGCAGGCAGAGAGAGAGGAGGAAGCAGGCTCCCCGATGAGCAGAGAGCCCGATGCGGGGCTCGATCCCAGGACTCCGAGATCATGACCTGAGCCAAAGGCAGTGGCTTAACCCACTGAGCCACCCAGGCGCCCCTCTGTGTTTTACATTTAAGGTGTGTTTCTTATAAACAACATGTAGGCCTTTTAAAATCCAATCTAATAATCTTAACCTTTTACTTGTAATATGGAGTCCATTTGTATTTAATAATATTGTTTGTAATGCTGGGCTATGCCTATTATTTTACAACTTCTTATTTAACTAATCTATTTTATGTGTTTTTTAAATTTCTTGCCATCTCTTGGATAACATCTCTTTAATTCTTCCACATTTTAGGGACGCCTGGGTGGCTCAGTTGGTTAAGCAGCTGCCTTCGGCTCAGGTCATGATCCCAGCGTCTTGGGATCGAGTCCCACATCGGGCTCCTTGCTTGGCAGGGAGCCTGCTTGTCCCTCTGCCTCTGCCTGCCACTCTGTCTGCCTGTGCTCGCTCTCGCTTCTCTCTCTATGACAAATAAATAAATAAAATCTTTAAAAAAAAATTCTTCCACATTTTATTCTATACTTACTAGTCATACACTGTTTTGTGTATTCTTTTTATAATTTTGTTCCTTGATTTTATGATGTATCCTTGATAATAATTGTCTAGAACAAGATATTACTTTTACCAGTTCCACATTAATGTTAGAACTTTAGAAAACTTTAGCTTCATATATCAATGCCTACTTTTTGAATAATAATTGTTTTCAATTTTAATTCTACATATATTTTAAACTTCCCAAAGCATTACTAGAACCATTTTGTGTAGACAGCATTCATATATATTTATTCACTCATTCATCCTTTCTGATATTCTTAATTCTTTTCTATGTATACTTGTTTTGATTTCCTTCTGCCAAAAAAAGTTTCTTTAATACTCCTTTTAAAACAAACTTACTGGGAATGAATTCTTTCAGTTTTTAACAAAAATATGGCAGCCATGTTCCTTGGTATTTACCCAGAAGGTCTGAAAACTTATATCCACACAAAAACCTGCACATGGATGCAGGTTTATTCATAGTTGCCAAATTTGGAAGTAACCAAGATGTCTTCAGTAGGACAAATAAATGGAAAAATAGACTGGTATATCCAAGTAATAGAATATTCTTCCGTGCTACAGGGAAGGGAGTTATCAAGCTTTGGAAAAACATGGAGGAAACGTAAATGCATATTACTAAGTGAAATAAGCCAATCTGAAAAGGCCACATACCGTATGATTCCAACTATATGCCATTAAAAAAAAAAAGCCAACTATAGAGACAGCAAAAAGATCTGTGGTTGCCTGTGGTTGGAAATGAGTGTAGGGGGTAAATGAATAGTGGAACACAGAGGATTTTTAGGACAGTAAAAATACTCTGTTTGATATCATGATGATGGATACATGTCCGTATACATTTGTCCAATCCCATAGAATGTACACCACCAAGAGTGAACCTTTATATTAGATACTGTATATCGTATAACGTATATTGTATATTATATATTATATATATATATATAATATCAATTGTAGACTTTGTGTGATTATGATGTGTTAGTCTAGGTTCATCAGTTATAACAAATGTACCATTCTGTTGAGGGACGTTGACAAGGGAGGCTTGTACATGTGTGGGGACTAAGGGTACCTGGAATTCTTTTCTCTTTCCTTCCCTTCCCTTCTCTTCAATGTTGCTATGAACTTAAATCTGCTCTAAAAAAGTTATGTCTTAATAAAAATATATATATAATGAAAAATTGATCACTTTCATCCAGTTATGGAGTAAGCTCAGGGAGTTGCAGTTGAGATATAGTTTTGGTAGGATTCAGTCTACTTATGATTTGTATCTGTTCCTCTGGTATGGCCTTCAATAGGCCTTTAACTGAGAATTTAGTGTCTTTGTCTCTTTAGTACTAAGAAGTTGGAATTTCCCCTCTGCTTTTCAGAGTTATTTGTATTAGCTCTGTAAACTTTTGCTCTGCATATCTTCAGAATATAGCAAAGTCTTGAGATGGGTATTGGCTGTGTATTGAGGTCCCTTGGGTCTCTAATTCTGTCACTTGAACCCACATAACTTCCAAAACTGTGGTTGTTTATCTGTGCCTTAGCAGCAGCTCTCTGTCTTTGTGCTCTTATTCTAAGCCTTTTGTTTATACCCAGAATCAGCAAATGTCCCCAGAGAAAACAGAAATTATAGATCCTCAGTCTACCTCTGAATTTACCTCTGTTTTCTCTGGAATTTCAGTTCTCCTGACTTTTTACTTTGGCAGCTCTCTGATAACCTTTAAAAAAAAAAGGAATTTTTATAATTTGCCTGGCTTTTTTAGTTGCCATGAATACTTCATTCTTCCCTGAAGCAGCATTTCTAATAGCCATATTACCTTTATTTTGAGTGCCTCTAGGAGTACACAGTTACATTCTGTAACTTTACTATGTTACAAATTTATTTTTGTAACTGCCTCCAACACATTTTTTTAAAATTTTAATGTGTTCAAAAGAGAACGAGACTTCTATTCTCCCATATCTATAAAAACTCCATCAGATTCCTGATCGCCATCATGTTGAGGGTTAGGGATAGTTGCAATATTAAACAAGAAGGTCATCCAAGTCCTCACTGAGAAGATAACTTTGAACAAACACCTGACAGAAGGAACAAGCCATGGAAATGTCTGGAGGAAGAGAAGAAGGAATAGCAAGTTCAAAGCCACTAACAAAAGAATGTGTCTTATGTTTTTGTATAATGGCAAAGAGGTTGTTATGACTGGCGCAGAGTGAGCAAGGGGAAAGTAACAAAGATTAAATTCAGACCAGGATTAATTTAAGCATTGCCTTCAAGTCTTCATTTTCTTTCAATACTTCACATCCAATATATATTATGTTCTACATGTTTTAACAATGAATTATTACTGACATATATGCCTCATTTATAGTTCTGTTACCACAGTCTTCATTTATCTCTCATTGTCTGTAGATGATTACAAATCTGGAACGGATCCTTCCAGTCTCAGAACCCTCCACTCCCAAAAATTACAAATAAAATATTCTCTTCTGCCATAACCACTATCATGGTCACAGTATAAGACTTTAAATATTCCTAATTCTGGATTTTTTCCACTACTATACATGAGTAGGCCAATTAAGGAAGAAAAAATGCCCATTTTCTACAACAGGTGTTTGGAATGTTTGAATATGAGTGCTCTATATTAATGCCCACCACAATATTAGAAGACAGTGAGAATTTTGGAATCTACTTAGATCTATTCAAAAGCCAAATGGATTTGTTGAGTATAAGACTGGACTAGAAAATGAATAAAGTTTTCAACTTCCTGTGGTTGAGAAAAATCTAAGTAAAATGGTCATTTGGCCTCACGACTTCTTGGCAGAAATTTCATGAAAACAAAACAAAACAAAACAGTGCTCTACTCCTTCAGACATTGCTGTCAGTTCTTTTCACATATACATTATGCTGATGCATATAGCTTTCACAAAAAAACCAAACATGATTATTGTTTTTCTAATGAAAAAGTGATTTTTAAGACATGTAAGACTAAGAGTGTATATTGTCCATATAGCTTCCACTTCCTGATTCTTTCATGAACACAATTAACAACTGATTCTGCAAACTCCATATATATCCTTTGGGAAAACATCTGTAGTTTTCTGCTAAATGAAATAACATCAATATGCCTTTTCAGCCCTGGGCTTGGATTGTCTGCCTCTAATTTGGCACATTTAAGAATCTTATTATCCCTCTGGAAAAAAAAAAAAACCAAAAAAACAAACCAAACCCAACATTTCAAATACTTAATAAATAATGCAAAATATTTGTAAAAAAAAAATCACAGAAACCAAAAACTATGTTTGAAAATAACAGCATCAGAAACCTCTGCTTTCTGAGGAAAACACTGGAACCCTTTAACTTAAAAAAAATTTTTTTTTGTGAGAGAGGCAAAACACTGCTTCTTATAGTCAACATCGAAATTTTTCCTTTGGAGCAGGAAAACAAAAGCAAGGGAGGGAAAGAAGAAAGAGATAAAGAAGGATGGTAGGTAAATTTTTATACCATGTATGCTAGATGTTAGGTTCTAAAATATTTGTGATATAATGGAAAGAATAATACATATTGTGGAAGGAGTTAAACAAAAAAATAGAATATTTATTAGATTAAATTAAATTTCTTCTCATGTTTTTAAAAAAAACCTATGGTGGATACAAAGTAAGAAAATCTATGCGATAATAAAAAACACTTTTTAAATATGTTTTTCACTTGATTAAATAAAATTAACACTTGTATTTTTATATAAAAATATGCCAAAAATAATGGTCATGGCTATAAGTTATAGACACTATATATCTTATAATAGACATGTATATAACATTCTAACATGAGCTATATTTTAAGGGTTGCAAGAAAGTCATGACTGATTTGTTAATTCGTTTGCTTGTTTAGAATCTTAGAAAGCTCTTTTTTAAGCTGAAGTAAAAGGAAATTTAGTTTTTCAGGTGAACTGAAACTTGTGATTTGAGAGTGCTCAAATCTTAAATGTATGTTTTTAAAAGTGCTTTAGACATTTTATTCTTGGCTTATGAAAAGGGTATATAAAAGTATGTTTTCTATCAAAAATATCTCAACTTAAAATTTACCCTTGTCTTGAAACACACATAATTTTCTTTGCTTTATGGTCACCTGTAAAACCCCAGACCATCAATGAGGAAGGAGCTGTCACATGTATGTGGAGACATAACATAGTGGACTGAAGTCCAGATTGAAGCCTGGATAAAAGAGAAAGGGCAAAGCAGATTCTGAAGGGTTTACACTTCGTAGATCCAGAGGTGCTGATCTGGAATGGTTTTATGAAGGATGTGAGTCACTGGGAGAGGAGGAAAAACCATTCTAGGCAAGAGTGGAGAAGAAATGGTGTTACATAAGGAAAATGCAAAGTAATTGTGAGATGATGAGAAGACCTTGGGAAGTGATACTCCCTCTTGGCTACATTTATTTAATGTTGAATTGAAGAAAATTTAAATTTAATTAACTGGGGCGCCTGGGTGGCTCAGTAGGTTAAAGCCTCTGCCTTTGGCTCAGGTCATGATCCCAGGGTCCTGGGATCGAGCCCCACATCAGGCTCTCTGCTCTGCAGAGAGCCTGCTTCCTCCTCTCTCTCCCTGCCTGCCTCTCTGCATACTTGTGATCTCTGTCAAATAAATAAATAAAATCTTTTTAAAAAATTAAATTTAATTAACAAACATATAGTACATCATTAGTTTTGATATGTCTAATTATTCATTATTTGTTGTGTAATACCCAGGGCTCATCACATCAAGAAGCACCTTATTTTTTTTTAAGATTTTATTTATTTATTTGACAGATATCACAAGTAGGCAGAGAGGAAGGCAGAAAGAGAGGGGGAGACAGGCACCTTGCTGAGCTCGATCCCAGGACCCTGAGATCATGACCTGAGCTGAAGGCAGACGCTTAACCATCTGAGCCATCAAGCTGCCCCAGAAGCACTTTAAATAGAGAACATCTCTCTGAAACCACTCCATCTACAAGTAAATGCAAATAAACCTTTCAACGCTTGAAATCTTTCCTGAACCCAAATCTCTCATACTGTATCAGCAAGACAAAGTCAAGTCTGAGATCCAAAAAGCTCTGAAAGCTGAAATTTTATTGGTTACTCATTTGATGGCAAAATCTGATCTGGCCTGAACCTACATGAAGCTGTGTGTAGTCTTTCTTTATCCCACTTGATAAGACAAATCATAGGTTTGACTACAGAAATATGGAAGTGTTTGTAGTCTTGTCCTAGACCCTGCTGAGAGATGTTGTAGGATAGAGTTGGTTTATGTATTATAATCGATACACAGGTGTTAACTTTTAAAAATCTCAAATTTTCTGAAGTCTGGAACATATTTGTTTCTAAAGGTTTCAGATAAAGGATTGTGGTCCTCATCCTTCCTTCTCCATTTAAATAATACAAATTTTTTAAATTTCTTTTTTAAAGATAATTGCTTTAAACTTTAAATCAATGCTGTGAATTCCTTATGACTTCTTTGAACTTTTTTCAAATTTTTTTATGTCTCTTTTAAAGTTACAGAGTCAAAAACAGAGGGAATACCTGACCAGTTCTTATTATATGGTTTATTACCATTTCCTCATTCTCATCATTTAGAAGGATTTCTTAAAGGACTGTTCTGGTGGTCTATTAAAAGTAGATTAAATGGACATAGTTCTTCCTTAGTATCAACTCATAAATGATCATATCCAGTTGGTGCTTTGCACAGATCAGACTGTCAAGAAATGTTTGTTGAATTAATCAAAACATGACTGATTATTAAAGTTCTGTTCTTGTTTATACAATCCTGTTTTATGCTTTTTAAAATTCAGTGTTTTTATACATATGCAGCTAATTATGATTCCTCTATTTTCTTCAATTTGTGTAATTTTGGTTTTTTTTTTTAATTCCAAGTATGCCACATTAAACTTGTCCCTGCTAAGTTTTATTTTTGATGGTTTCTCTTTATTAAAATTGTTTTGAATTCTAAGGCATAAGTCCAGGGTGATATATATTCTTAGCTTAGGATCATCTAAATCTAATGTGTATTTTCAGACACATTATTTTTTGTTTTGTTTTCTAAAAGAAATACCAAAAAAGGCATACACTGATACAAAATAGCAAAATTTGAAATATTTAAAAACATTTATTTTACACTCAATCCTGCTAACTTCATTCTGCCAGGGAACACATTATAAAGATAGATACTCAAAACTGACAATATTTTCAGCTTATAGACATGACATCAGTATTTCAACTATGTTCCTTTACAACTGAAAAGTAAATGTGGCTTCTTTCCCGAAGTTCACAGTCTATTGAGAAGGTAAACGTGTGAACAAATAGTTGCAATACAGGATTTTTAGTGTCATCATACAAGTTTGTTTTAGGAATTATATTTTGGAAAAGCGTGAAAGGAGTGTACTCTAACAGAACACCCTTGAATTACCATGATAAGGAGGAAGGAAAGATGTCTTGAGGATATGAAATAACCAAAACAAAGGCACTAGTAACAAAATAAACTATGGGGTACACAAATACACAGAGACATGTGGGGTAATTTTCAAGGAACTTCAAGCCAATCACTGTGGCTCGGTAAAATATAGATATGGGTCAAATAAAAAAGAATGATCTAAGGCTGTGGTAGGCCTTTGGGCTTTGTCTGAAGACAGTGAATCACGTTGATCCAGAAACTTTACCTTTTTTTTTTTTTTTAATATTTATTTGAGAGAGAGCGAGCAGGGGAAGGGGCAAAGGAAGAGAGAGAGAGAAGTCTTCAGCAGACTTTGTGCTCAGAGTGGATTCCAGCAAGGGTCTCTATCTCACTACCCTGAGATCATGACCTGAGCGGAAATCAAGAGTCCAGCACTTACTGAATCATGCCACCCACACTCCCCAAGAACCTTTTCATTTTAGAAAGATATTTCTAGCTGCATTGCTGAGGATAGATGGAGGGTTCAGGGACTGAATCTGGGGTGGAGTCGTTGCTATGTTCAATTGGAAACACTGAAGGCTGAAGTGAAATGATAGTCGGAGCACAAAGCAGAGAAGGGACAAGGAATGCTGAAGAGGGTAACCCGCCCCTGAGTGTAAAGAGTTGGTTGTTGGGAATCAGTCATGGTGGGAATGCTTACATCACAGAAATGAGCAAACACAGAAATTGGCTTCCCGGCCACTTCTCCCAAGTCTGTCTTAAAGATTTACCACTGAGAAAATATTTGAAATAGAAATAAATTTACATTCCACATTTCTTTGGTTTGTAAAAGCTGTCACATGTCAACGGCACTGAGAGACCTAGCTGGCTATGTGATTTTAATTTTTTGGAGTCTTTCACAAGAGCCATCCCTTGTCTCTGTTTTGTAAGAAAAGAGGAAAGGAAATAGGTTTGGGGGTTATTACATGACTGGAAAGAAGAGCCAAAGAGGCCCCTGCAGGTCTCTGCAGGTCCAGACAGCTTGTGAGCTGCGGCACACGTTCCTATTGGCTCAGAAGGTTTATAGTTGGAGTTGCAAACTGGAGTTTTGAGTTTCGCAATGTGGATAAACAAAAGAGGTACAGTCTGAAGAAAAGAATTAGATTTAAGAATGTTGCCTGAAATAACAGTCTCTGTATTAAAAGTTGAAGGTTACCCTCACAATTCAGCTGCGTTTATTCTGAGAGTACAGATGTTACAATGTTTGGCATACTGGTCTGTAGAAAGCCACTCACAAATAGATACACTTATAATGTGACCTGGCACTTTCATTCTGAACAGGAATAACTCACTGTTTTTAGTTTCTGTCTCCGGTTATAAGTGCATAATAGATTAGTTGATGTAATCTATATACTATATATTATAATTAGTCACAAAAATGAGAATTTGGCACTGACAATAAGTTAAGCAATATATAAAAGCTTCTCCTTTTCCTTCCATTTTCCACATTAGAGATATTTAATTTCCGCATGTTATAGCTGCCCCCTTCCTCCCTCTTCTTTTCTTTCCTCCCTCTTTCCTTTGTGCCTTCCTTTTATCCTTTCATCTTTCCTTCCTGCCACCTTCCGTCTTTGTTTCTTTATTAGATCTTACTAATTTTGAGTTGTTTCAAATTAAAATAAAATTAAATTATACAGTGGACAGGATCCCATTATCCTCCATCCTCCCCATTTCCCCCCTTCTTACAGGTGACAAGTGTGATATGTATTCTCATTGCTGTTTCAACCACATTCTTATTTATACCAACTATGAAAATAAATTTTGATTAGCATTAAAATGAATTAATGAATTAATAAAATGAATTAATTTTTCCCCTTACTTTTAGTAAGGACAAGATATAGTATTAGAAGTGATCCGGAACGTCTGCCATGTTCTTAGTCACTTCAGAATGCTATAACAAAGTCCCTAGACTGGGTGGCTTACAAACAACAAACATTTTTTTTTTTCATGGTTCTGGAGGCTGAGAAGTCCAAGATCAAGGTGCTGGCAGATTCAGTGTCAGGCAAAAAAGCCTGCTTCCTGGTACATACAGGGCCCTCTTTTTGCTGTCTCACATGCCAGAAAGGGCAAGGGAACTCTGCAGGGTCTCTTTTAACCCCATTAATGGGGCCTTCACCTTCCTCACCTAATCACCTCCCAAAGGCTCTCCCAATATTTACATTACATTAGAGATTAGATTTCAACATATGAGTTTGGGCGGGCACAAATTGTCAGTATATAGCATCCCACTTATGTTTGGTAAAATTGACTATAAATCCTTGAAGACCTATTTTCCAACAGGGTCAGCTAATCAGGGTCAAGAAGCTAGAGGGATTTTAATTGTCCAGTCCCCCCTCCCCTTCATTCCATCTGGTAATAATCAGGGGTAACAGAGATGAGATTTATAAAAAGTTAGAATAAAAATAGATGGAATAAAGTGGACTCCAAGGCAGGGGAGATTGGCAGGGTCAATCCTTTGTAAGACTTGCTCTCTTTGCTTGGTCATTGCTTTCCTTCTGCCAGGAAGTTCTTCAAAATGAGGATGTGGGGGAATTTGGTAGTTTCAGATGAAAGGCCATAGCTGCACAAAAATAATAAATCTCAGGATCAAAAAGCTCTGGGAAGGCCAGGCAATCAAGGGCAGCATGCAAAACAGAATGAAACAATTCGATTTGAAAGAGATCCTAATATGTCACCCATACCTGAAGTAAATTCCACTGTTACTCATTCTAGTAACACATGAGGTTTTCCCCCACTGGTTTCATGTTAATAAACACATGAGCAACATTTTAGGAAAGAATACTCATATCTTATACCTAGTCTAACAATATTAATAAAATGTATTTTTCCATTCTATTTTATAAATAACATGGTTGACATATTTCTAGAATAGATATATTTTGTTTTCTAACTTAATTCTTGATTCTATTTCTTTTTTGACCTGTATTTTTCTTATTTATACTCTTTTTATGTATGTACACATCTTTGTTACGCACCCTAAGTGCTTTTTTCCTCAAAGAAATATGGCATATGGATAAATTATTAAAGAGAATACTTCAAGTAGAGAAGTATTGATGGTGACATTTCACTTGAAATTCTCTTCTGGAACAATATGGGTACAAGTAAACAATTCAAGTAGAGAAATGTTAGAACTGACATTCCATCTAGGATAATAACCACTTGAGTGCATGGGGGTTGGTTATTCTCATGAAATAGCAATAGTATTAATTTGCTCCCTGATTCACTTCAGTGGATGTATATTCTCTCCTCTCCTCCCCCTTTCCCTTTAAAAATGTACACTATTTTAAAATCTCAAATGTACGAACAGATCATGGCTCATAAGTTTTTGTTTGGCTTGGTTATGACTCAGAATTATTACCTGTTGGATTGTACTCACTGAACTGTCAAGTTTTCAGGAGGAAATAGAGTAAAGCCTTATCATATTTATTGAAATGTAAAAGTAGCCAGTATTGATTTTTTTTAAAAAAGCAGGTTTCAAGGCAGCATGTATAGTATGACATTATTTTGTTAAAGAAATACATATTTTTATAAATATTTATTTCACACAATAAGCTCTGGAAAAATAAGCACTGAGGTATTAGCCACGGTGATATTTGAGCAGTAGAAGCATTTTCTTCATTTATTTTCCAAAAACCTTTTTTTATAATGTAATTAATTAATCATTACCTGAACTCAAATGTACCAGGTGTAAACCCCTCACCACTCACATAGGTTATACTTACCTGCAATCACTAATATTCTGGGTCCCTTACTTGTACGTTATCACAGAAATTCATTTCACTAAAATAAAAAATGTTAGTAAAATCATTCAGCCACTTAGTCAGAGAATGTGCCAGAATGGTCCTTGGTGCTGGGATATAGTAGAAGACAAAATACATGTAGACACAGGCTAGTAGGATGGAAAAATAGAAATATGAACTAAGGATTGCATTTACCCAGTAGATAATGATTTTACTTATGTTCCTGTTTGTTATTTGTGTATCTTCACAGTAGATAGTGAGACCTCAGCAGGAAGATTTACCTTGCTCTTCCCAGTGCCCACAGTAATGTCTGACATGTGGCAGGCACTCAACAAATGAGCTGAATAAATTGATCGATACATGCATAGTTAGAACTATGAAGGAAACAAGTAGGGTCATGACATAGAGAAAAATGGGAGATCAACTTTAGCTTGGGTGTTCAGGTAAGCCCTCACTGAAAAGCTTATATGTTATTTCTGACGGAAGAGAGAAGAAAGCAAAACAAATAAGCCAAAGAATATTGCTATTGTTTTTTTTTTTCTTCTAATTTTTTAAACCTTATTTCTTGTTCTTAAGTTTTGGAAGGTAAGATTTGGGTACTTTATAGTCCAGATAGATATACTTCAGGAAAATGTCTTCTATCCTCTCAGATACTCCTTCAGAAAACATATTGATAATTGTTTGAAAGAAAAATTTATATTCTTTGAGGTACTATGTAAGAGAGACATATTTTACATACTTTTTTCCCTCTTGCTTCTGAAATAGTTTCTAGGAGAAAATTTATTTATTCATGATCTTTGAGTCATGCAAGACTACTGATAATGTTTTGGTTTGGTCTCTTAGCAAATTTAAATGAACAATAGATCAATTATATTTTACCTATTTTAAATATTTTGTTAATAACTAGATAAGTTTGTGGGGGAAGGAAGAGAGGGATGAAGGGAGGGAGGGTAGGAGTGAGGGAGGATATAAGGAAAGAAGGAGGAAAGAAGGAAGGAAGGAAGGAAAGAAGGAGGAGGGGAAAAAGAAAAAGAAAAGAAGAGAGAAGATGTTAATTGTGATGTTGGTGTCGAAAGAATAGATCCTGTGTTGCTCTGGTTTTGTCTTATTCATTTCATCCCATGTTATTCTAAGTCCCCTAAAAGCAGGTGCCATGAGTGAGCGATCCAGCATTATGCCTCCATATACCACTGGGCAGACTGCATTGAGCAATTCCAAGAAACTCTGTCCACATTTGTACGACAAATCACAGTTTGTAATAGATGAGTATATCTATTAAGAAAATTTTCTGGGTGATAGTAGTAAATTATCTTGAGAAAAAGCAGCTCTTTCTAATTTACATGATGAAATAATTTGGAATAGTGGTAAAGCAAGGACTGTGGGTAATGGATAATGGGAGGAAGGTATCCTCTCTGTGAGGGGCAACCACCACTCATGGCACTCAATTGTTTTAGTGCCATTCTATGTCATTATATCAAATGTCATTCTATGATTGAAGAACATGGATTTTTTTCCCAAAAGAAATTAAAAATATAGCATTTTATGTGAAATCTAATTTTTAAATACTTGCTCAATTAAACATGCAAAGTAATCATGCCCACAGGCTGGATGTTGCCCGTGAGCTACTATTTGTAGACCTCTGCCCTTGACCCTCACAAACTCTGGCTTGGACGGGTGCTTTTTGCTTCAAACATCTGTTTGTGAGCCCTCATAAAGCAACACTTTCTTTCTTCAGAGACATTTTTGCCTAAGTTCCTTGTTAAGGTTGTTTTCTCTGTAGAGTAATGTCTTAAGTTCATTTACTTCCCTTCTTATTTCACATTTGAAAGCACTTTTGGAGTGGAATAATCTTCTGGATCTACTTACCCAGCATGACATCACTTCCTGCAGTCCTCATAAAACAGCTCTTTGTTCCCTCTACACTAGCTTTGCAAATTACAGCTGAGCAACTGCAGGCATAATATTGAGCAAAATTCACTAAAATGGCATGAGCTAGGAAATAGCTGTAATTTTTAAATGTAATTTGTTTTACTTTACAATGTGGCAGTTTTTGTTTGTTTGTTTGTTTTTTGTTTGTTTGTTTGTTTTAAATATGCTTTCTCCAAACCAGCAAAGAATATATAGGTTGTAACATTTTATGAATGATCAGCTGGGCTCAGAAGTGGGAGTAGAAGTGTTAGTGCCTTTCTTTTTAGGGTAAAAATCTAAATGAAGATGCAAAAATGACCTTGTCATTCCAGTCAGTGTTATCAAAATCACAGGATACACAGAAAATAGGCCAACTCCAAATAGGTTATTTAGAATCCCTTACATGCTTCGTGACTTCCATTATGTGTTTTTTGCGTATAATACTGAATGTTAGCTTTAAACACACTATTTCTTATAACTAGTTTAGTGAAAATGTAGCACTAAATTACAGCTTTTCATCTTGTGCACAGAATACGAAAGTTGACATTCTGATGATTCTTCAATTATTTAATTCTACTACAATGTAGCTAGTTTTAAGCAGATGTTAACCAGAGAGAATACTTTCAAACAAAATTTGAAAAACTTACCATTCGTAGTAAAAATTTGGTAGTGATATGATAATGCTTTCTTTCTTAAAAATAAACAATATTTTAAATAATTTGGTCTTCTAGAGGGTTTTAAATAATTCTAAAATAAAATAATTCTAAATATCTGAAATTGTCACAGTTTTTAAAAAGTTTTCTGATTCATGAATAGCGAATGTTGCATTAATATTACTGTTATCAACATTAAAATATTTTATTAAAAATAAATAGTATTGTTTGCAAATACTTACAAATTACAGTATTACTGTTGTCAACAATAAGCTATTCCTAATGTGACTTACTCACACAATATGTGTGTGGAAAGTGGGTTTATATCTCTTCAGAAATGTTTTACATACATGTAAATGTGACCATGTAAGTTTGTGTATGCTCTCAGAAAAAACAAATGATGTCCTACAATGCCTATTCTTTGGAACCTAGCTTTTTTTTTTTTTAATAATTTAAAAATTTTTTTATAAACCTATAATGTATTATTAGCCCCAGGGGTACAGGTCTGTGAATCGCCAGGTTTATACACTTCACAGCACTCACCATGGAACCTAGCTTTTTACTTAATAATATTACTAGAATATTTTTCCCTATCATCTTATGGATCTACACTGCTGTGTTAAATTCTGCATTATGGGGGCGCCTGGGTGGCTCAGTGGGTTAAGCCTCTACCTTCGGCTCAGGTCATGGTCTCAGGGTCCTGGGATCGAGGTCTGCATCGGGCTCTCTGCTCAGCAGGGAACCTACTTCCCCCTCTCTCTCTGCCTGCCTCTCTGCCTACTCTCTCTCTGTCAAATAAATAAATAAAATATTTTTTTAAAAATTAAAAAAAAATAAATTCTGCATTATGCTTCATAATTTATTTAATCCTTAACTTTTTGGTTGTTTGAAGTTTTTGTTGATTTGTTATTACATACAATGCTTCAGTACACATCTATGTGTAGATATATTCTTGAGTTCTTGTGTAAGTATAATAGTAAAATTTCTAAATATGTAATTGTGGCTAAAAGAGTATTAACTTTAATAAATAGAGCCCAATTGCTCTTCAGTTTGTGCTTCTACTTCCTGTATATGAAAGTGCCTGCTTCATCACATTTTGTCAAATTATTTAATATTTGCAAATTTCTTTGCATATTTTAATTATAAACATCTTTTTATATTTTGTTAATTTTTTTAACTATCCCTTGCTCATTCTTCTGTTAACTTTTTTCTCCTTAATTTCACTCAGAATTGAATCAACAAATATTTACTTATAGACTATAATGTGCCAGGCTCAATTAGAAGCATAGCATTCAGCAAAAAAGATACCTTTTTCTTAAGGATATATTTAACTCCTCGCTAACTTGTGTAATGATTTCCTTTGGAAAGTGGCAGTATGTGCAGGGAAAGACCTTCCATCTTTACTTTTATTTGAAATATGTATTTTGGTTTGGTTTTTACTGAGAAGAGACAGTTTCTCTTCAAGAGAATAAGAGATGACCTTTAAAGTATGATGATAAAAGGACTATGTGTACTTGATGAAATTTCCATAATTTAATATTCAGAGATTAATTCAAGGAAGAATTCCTAAATCTTTAAACCTTCTTAGTTTACCTTTGAGAGTCCAGGGGTGGATTATTGGGCAGTATATCCCAAGCAAAATAGTAAGAGGAGATTTTATTTATTAACCTTTACAGAATCTAGTAAATTGCCAAAGCTCTTTTCTGTTCAGCTTTGTCCCATCTTTTAAAATACCAGCTTGAATCTCTTATCTTCTAACTTCCTCAAGTCTTAGGAATTTAATTCCCCTCTGGATGCCTACAATCTGCACCATGTATTTTAATTTTTAATTCCATTGATTTTTATTGTTTTATAACTTTAACCTTCTCACCTGAATTAGAGCAAAAGTTCTTGTAGTTTAAAATCATAATATATAGTTCTTTTATTGTTCCACATTGGTTAACATGGTGATGAGTGTATGGTTGGTAAATATGTGTTGCTTATTTTTAAGCTTTTTATTGTGGAAAATTTCAAAATAATATAAGGAAGCCATGAATCATTTCATTGCCAGTTTCAATAATTATCAATTCATTACCAATTTTGCTTCATTATTATCTTTACACATTTTCTATCTCTGGATCATTTTGAAGTGCATGTATAATAACTTATTTTATCTGTAACTATTTCATCATATATCTCTAAACATAAGAATAGTTTTGAAAACATAGATCACTATAAGATTATTATACCTAAATAATTAAATATAATTACATAATGATATACAACATTTTATCAGTGTTAAAATTTCCTTGAATGTCACATTTTATTTTACAATTTGCTAAAATCAGGATCTACAGAAGATCCATTGATATAGGTCTCTTAGGTCTTTAATAATCCGTAGGTTTCTTCTTCCCATCTGTTTTCTTCTACTTCTTTATTTATTTCTTTAAAAAAGTGAATGATTTGTCCTAGAACTGCCAACATTTAGATGTTGTTGATTATATTCTCATGGTGTCATTTAACAAATTTTTCTATATTTATCCAAAAACATTACAGTTAGGTCTAGAATGTTAATAAGGCTCTTTCCCCCCTTTTACAAGAAAATTCAAAGGTGAAAGATGTGTTTTTCAACCCTGAGATACAAAACAACTGGTTGACAGTTTTTATGATTTTAGTGCCTTTGGCATTCATTGTGTATATCCATTCATTCATTAGAATGGTAACATTCTGTATCTATCATTTATCAGTTGAAATACATATATAAAAGAAACTTCCTGACAACACCTGCCCTTGACAAGACATCTAACTTCAATTGGGGAAGACTGTGTTAAACTTTATTTAACAAGTATTTTTTAAATGGAATAATTATCTAGCCATTAGGGGATGTTAAGAGTGACATATGATGCCAATAAAAAAAACCAACCAGAAACTTAATGGGGATATCAGCAAAAAAGATAGTCAAGGAAAGCAAGTTAAAACCAGTCACTTCCTGGTGATCAGGAAGACTATGTGTGGGCCCTAGGTTGCACAGCCTTCAGAATGATGTCAGAAACTGCACACTCTAGAGAAAATAGACTTCAGCAAAGTAGTCTAGTCAAGTCACTAAAAAATAAACAACCAAACAATATCAACAAACATGGGAGATATGAATCAGAATTCAGAGTGACTACAATATATTATCAAAGGGGGAGGAGTCAAGATGGCAGAGAAGTAGCAGGCTGAGATTACTTCAGGTAGCAGGAGATCAGCTAGATAGCTTATCTAAAGATTGCAAACACCTACAAATCCAACGGAAGATCGAAGAGAAGAACAGCAATTCTAGAAACAGAAAATCAACCACCTTCTGAAAGGTAGGACCAGCAGAGAAGTGAATCCAAAGTGACAGGAAGATAGACTGTGGGGGGAGGGGCCAGCTCCCGGCAAGCGGCAGGGCAACGGAGCATAAAATCAGGACTCTAAAAAGTCTGTTCCGCTGAGGGATATCGCTTGAGAGGCTAAACCTGGATGAAGCCCATGCGGAGTCAGCGTGGCCTCAGGTCCCGCAGGGTCACAGAAGGATCCGGGTTGTCTGAGTGTCACAGAGCTTGCAGGTATTAGAACGGGGAAGCCAGCTACAGAGACAGAGCCGAGGAGTGAGCTCACACCTCGGGGTTACCTTGAACTGGTCGCAGGCTCGGTAAGCTTGGAGCACGGCAAGAGGCCAGGGTGACGGGAGTAATTGGGCGCTGTTCTCTGAGGGCGCACTGAGGAGTGGGACCCCGGGTGCTCGGCTCAGCCAGGCCAGAGACTGTGAGGGCGCATTCTTCATTCCCGTCCTCCAGAACACTACGGAAAGCGCTCAGGGAACTAAAGCTCCCGAAAGCAAACCCGAGCGGATTACTCAGCCTGGCCCCTGGTAAGGGTGGTGCAATTCTGCCTGGGGCAAAGACACTTGAGAATCACTACAACAGGCCCCTCCCCCAGAAGATCAACAAGAACCCAGCCAGGACCAAGTTCACCTACCAAGGAGTGCAGTTTCAATACCAAGGAGAGCAACGGAATTCCAGAGGAGGAGAAAGCAAAGCACGGAACTCATGGCTTTCTCCCCATGATTCTTTAGTCTTGCAGTTAATTTAAATTTTTTTTTCTTTTTCAATTTTTTTTCTCTCCCTTCTTCTGCTAAATTTTTTTTAACTTTTACCCTTTTCTTTTTAATGTTTTTTAACTAGTTTATCTAATATATATACATATTTTTTCTTTTTATTTTTTTTTCTTTATTCGTTTTCTTTTTTTAATTGTTTCTTTATTTCTTTTTTTTTCTTTCTGAACCTCTTTTTATCTCCTTTGTCCCCCCTCACGATTTGGGATCTCTTCTGATTTGGTTAAAGCATATTTTCCTGGGGTTGTTGCCACCCTTTTAGTATTTTACTTGCTCCTTCGTATACTCGTATCTGGACAAAATGACAAGGCAGAAAAATCCACCCCAAAATAAAGGACAAGAGGCAGTACCAAAGGCTAGGGACCTAATCAATACAGATATTGATAATATGTCAGATCTAGAGTTCAGAATGACGATTCTCAAGGTTCTAGCTGGGCTCGAAAAAGGCATGGAAGATATTAGAGAAACCCTCTTGGGAGATATAAAAGCCCTTTCTGGAGAAATAAAAGAACTAAACTCTAACCAAGTTGAAATAAAAAAAGGTATTGATGAGGTGCAATCAAAAATGGAGGCTCTCACTGCTAGGATAAATGAGGCAGAAGAAAGAATTAGCGATATAGAAGACCAAATGACAGACAATAAAGAAGCTGATCAAAAGAGGGACAAACAGCTACTGGACCATGAGGGCAGAATTCGAGAGATAAGTGACACCATAAGATGAAACAACATTAGAATAATTGGGATTCCAGAAGAAGAAGAAAGAGAGAGAGGAGCAGAAGGTATATTGGAGAGAATTATTGGAGAGAATTTCCCCAATATGGCAAAGGGAACAAGCATCAAAATCCAGGAGGTTTAGAGAACCCCCCTCAAAATCAGTAAGAATGGGTCCACACCCCGTCACCTAATAGTAAAATTTACAAGTCTTTGTGACCAAGAGAAAATCCTGAAAGCAGCCTGGGAAAAGAAGTCTGTAACATACAATGGTAAAAATATTAGATTGAGGGGTGCCTGGGTGGCTCGGTGGGTTAAAGTCTCTGCCTTCGGCTCAGGTCATGATCCCAGGGTCCTGGGATCGGGCCCTGCATTGGGCTCTCTGCTCAGTGGGGAGCCTGCTTTCACCTCTCTCTCTCTGCCTGCCTCTCAGCCTACTTGTGATCTCTGTCTGTCAAATTTACAAAAAAAAAAATTAGATTGACAGCAGACTTATCCACAGAGACCTGGCAGGCCAGAAAGAGCTGGCATGAATATATTCAGAGCACTAAACAAGAAAAACATGCAGCCAAGAATACTATATCCAGCTAGGCTATCATTGAAAATAGAAGGAGAGATTAAAAGCTTCCAGGACAAACAAAAACTGAAAGAATTAGCAAACACCAAACCAACTCTACAGGAAATATTGAAAGGGGTCCTCTAAGCAAAGAGAGAGCCTAAAAGTACTAGATCAGAAAGGAACAGAGACAATATACAGAAACAGTCACCTTACAGGCAATACAATGGCGCTAAATTCATATCTCTCAATAGTTACCCTGAATGTTAATGGGCTAAATGCCCCAATCAAAAGACACAGGGTATCAGAATGGATAAAAAACAAAACCCATCTATATGTTGCCTACAAGAAACTCATTTTAGACCCGAAGACACCTCCAGATTTAAAGTGAGGGGGTGGAAAACAATTTACCATGCTAATGGACATCAGAAGAAAGCAGGAGTGGCAATCCTTATATCAGATCAATTAGATTTTAAGCCAAAGACTATAATAAGAGATGAGGAAGGACACTATATCATACTCAAAGGATCTGTCCAACAAGAAGATCTAACAATTTTAAATATCTATGCTCCTAACGTGGGAGCAGCCAACTATATAAACCAATTAATAACAAAATCAAAGAAACACATCAACAATACAATATACAATAATAGTAGGGGACTTTAATACTCCCCTCACTGAAATGGACAGATCATCCAAGCAAAAGATCAACAAGGAAATAAAGGCCTTGAATGACACACTGGACCAGATGGACATCACAGATATATTCAGAACATTTCATCCCAAAGCAACAGAATACACATTCTTCTCTAGTGCACATGGAACATTCTCCAGAATAGATCACATCCTCGGTCCTAAATCAGGTCTCAACCGGTATAAAAAGATTGGGATCATTCCCTGTATATTTTCAGACCACAATGCTCTGAAGCTAGAACTCAATCACAAGAGGAAATTTGGAAAGAACCCAAATACATGGAGGCTAAACAGCATCCTTCTAAAGAATGAATGGGTCAACCAGGAAATTAAAGAAGAATTGAAAAAATTTACAGAAACAAATGATAATGAAAACACAATGGTTCAAAATCTGTGGGACACAAGAAAGGCAGTCCTGAGAGGAAAATATATAGCGGTACAAGCCTTTCTCAAGAAACAAGAAAGGTCTCAGGTACACAACCTAACCCTACACCTAAAGGAGCTGGAGAAAGAACAAGAAAGAAACCCTAAACCCAGCAGGAGAAGAGAAATCATAAAGATCAGAGCAGAAATCAATGAAATAGAAACAAAAAAAACAATAGGACAAATCAACAAAACTAGGAGCTGGTTCTTTGAAAGAATTAGTAAGATCGATAAACCCCTGGCCAGACTGATCAAAAAGAAAAGAGAAAGGACCCAAATAAATAAAATCATGAATGAAAGAGGAGAGATCACAACTAACACCAAAGAAATATAGACAATTATAAGAACATACTATGAGCAACTCTACGCCAACAAATTTGACAATCTGGAAGAAATGGATGCCTTCCTAGAGACATATAAACTACCACAACTGAACCAGGAAGAAATAGAAAACCTGAACAGACCCATAACCAGTAAGGAGATTGAAACAGTCATCAAAAATCTCCCAAAAAACAAGAGCCCAGGGCCAGACGGCTTCCCGGGGGAATTCTACCAAACGTTTAAAGAAGAACTAATTCCTATTCTCCTGAAACTGTTCCAAAAAATAGAAATGGAAGGAAAACTTCCAAACTCATTTTATGAGGTCAGCATCACCTTGACCCCAAAACCAGACAAGGATCCCATCAAAAAGGAGAACTACAGACCAATATCCTTGATGAACACAGATGCGAAAATTCTCACCAAAATACTAGCCAGTAGGATTCAACAGTACATTAAAAGGATTATTCACCACGACCAAGTGGGATTTATCCCAGGGCTGCAAGGTTGGTTCAACATCCGCAAATCAATCAATGTGATACAACACATTAATACAAGAAAGAACAAGAACCATATGATCCTCTCCATAGATGCTGAAAATGCATTTGACAAAGTGCATCATCCCTTCCTGATCAAAACTCTTCAAAGTGTAGGGATAGAAGGCACATACCTCAATATTATCAAAGCCATCTATGAAAAACCCACCGCAAATATCATTCTCAATGGAGAAAAACTGAAAGCTTTTCCGCTAAGGTCAGGAACACGGCAGGGATGTCCGTTATCACCACTGCTATTCAACATAGTACTAGAAGTCCTAGCCTCAGCAATCAGACAACAAAAGGAAATTAAAGGCATCCAAATCGGCAAAGAAGAAGTCAAACTATCACTCTTCGCAGATGATATGATACTATGTGTGGAAAACCCAAAAGGCTCCACTCCAAAACTGCTAGAACTTGTACAGGAATTCAGTAAAGTGTCAGGATATAAAATCAATGCACAGAAATCAGTTGCATTTCTCTACACCAACAACAAGGCAGAAGAAAGAGAAATTAAGGAGTCCATCCCATTTACAATTGCACCCAAAACTATAAGATACCTAGGAATAAACCTAACCAAAGAGGCTAAGAATCTATACAAAGAAAACTATAAAGTACTCATGAAAGAAATTGAGGAAGACACAAAGAAATGGAAAAATGTTCCATGCTCCTGGATTGGAAGAATAAATATTCTGAAAATGTCTATGCTACCTAAAGCAATCTACACATTTAATCCAATTCCTATCAAAGTACCATCCATTTTTTTTTTCAAAGAAATGGAACAAATAATCCTAAAATTTATATGGAGCCAGAAAAGACCTCGAATAGCCAAAGGAATATTGAAAAAGAAAGCCAAAGTTGGTGGCATCACAATTCCGGACTTCCAGCTCTATTACAAAGCTGTCATCATCAAGACAGCATGATACTGGCACAAAAACAGACACATAGATCAATGGAACAGAATAGAGAGCCCAGAAGTAGACCCTCAACTCTATGGTCAACTAATCTTTGACAAAGCAGGAAAGAATGTCCAATGGAAAAAAGACAGCCTCTTCAACAAATGGTGTTGGGAAAATTGGACAGCCACATGCAGAAAAATGAAATTGGACCATTTCCTTACACCACACACGAAAATAGACTCAAAATGGATGAAGGACCTCAATGTGAGAAAGGAAACCGTCAAAATCCTTGAGGAGAACACAGGCAGCAACCTCTTCGACCTCAGCCGCAGCAACATCTTCCTAGGAACATCACCAAAGGCAAGGGAAGCAAGGGCAAAAATAAACTATTGGGATTTTATCAAGATCAAAAGCTTTTGCTCAGCAAAGGAAACAGTTAACAAAACCAAAAGACAACTGACAGAATGGGAGAAGATATTTGCAAAGGACATATCAGATAAAGGGCTAGTGTCCAAAATCTATAAAGAACTTAGCAAACTCAACACCCAAAGAACAAAGAATCCAATCAAGAAATGGGCAGAGGACATGAACAGACATTTCTGCAAAGAAGACATCCAGATGGCCAACAGACACATGAAAAAGTGCTCCATATCACTCGGCATCAGGGAAATACAAATCAAAACCACAATGAGATATCACCTCACACCAGTCAGAATGGCTAAAATTAACAAGTCAGGAAATGACAGATTCTGGCGAGGATGCCAGAAAGGGGAACCCTCCTATGCTGTTGGTGGGAATACAAGCTGGTGCAACCACTCTGGAAAATAGCATGGAGGTTCCTCAAACTGTTGAAAATAGAACTACCCTATGACCCAGCAATTGCACTACTGGGTATTTACCCTAAAGATACAAACGTCGTGATCCGAAGGGGCACGTGCACCCGAATGTTTATAGCAGTAATGTCTACAATAGCCAAACTATGGAAAGAACCTAGATGTCCATCAACAGATGAATGGATAAAGAAGATGTGGTATATATACACACAATGGAATACTATGCAGCCATCAAAAGAAATGAAATCTTGCCATTTGCGACGACGTGGATGGAACTCGAGGGTATCATGCTTAGCGAAATAAGTCAATCGGAGAAAGACAACTATCATATGATCTCCCTGATATGAGGAAGTGGAGATGCAACATGGGGGGTTAAGTGGGTAGGAGAAGAATAAAGGAAACAAGATGGGATTGGGAGGGAGACAAACCATAAGTGACTCTTAATCTCACAATACAAACTGAGGGTTGCTGGGGGGAGGGGGGTTGTAAAAAGGGGGGCGGTTTATGTACATTTGGGAGGGTATATGCTATGGTGAGTGCTGTGAAGTGTGTAAACCTGGCGATTCACACACCTGTACCCCTGGGGATGAAAATGTATGTTTATAAAAAAAAATTGCCCGCTTTTAGCAGAAGATTAGGAGATATGAAAAAAAACAGGAAAGTGTGATGCATACTCAAAAACAAAAGCATATAGTAGAAACCACTATGAGGAGTTCTAAATATTGGACTTATCAGACAAAGACTTTAAAGAAGCTATATAAATATGTCTAAAACTAAAGGAAACTCTTTTTGATGAATTAAAGATAGGTATAATGACAATATCACACCAAATGGTAGAAATTATTTTAAAAAGAACCAAGTGAAAATTCTAAATTTGGAAAACACATAGCTGAAATGTAGAGTTACTAGAGGGCCCATCAGTCGATTTGAGTTTACAGAAGAAAATCTATGAAATTGAAGATAGATTAATAAAGATTATGTAATCTAAAGAACACAGAGGAAAAATAAAGAGAATCTCAGTGGTTGCCTTAAAAATGTGTAATATGTGTAATAGGAATACTAGAAGAAGAATAGAAAGAAGATGTAGAAAAAGTTGGAGAAATAGTGGCTGAAAACTTCCCAATTTGATGTAAAACATCAATCTATATATCCAAGGGGTTCAACAAACCCAATAAACACAAAGAGATCCAGACCCAGGCACATCATAGTCAAATGTTGAAAGACAAAGACAAAGAAAAAAATTATTTTTACATACAAGTGAACACCAATAAAATCAACAGCTGACGTCTTTCCAAATCTATTCAATGAGTTGAGGGGAAGATGGCAAAGTTGGAGGACCCTAAGCTTACCTCATCCCATGGATACAGCTTGATAACACCCACATCAATGTAAAAAACCCCCCAAGTAACCCAAAGACTGGGAGAACAGACTTGCCACAGCCAAATGTATAGATGAGGGGATTCTGAAGAAGGTAGGAAGTGTGTAGACCTGGCCTGGAACTATATGAACGCAAGAGACTGTCCACCAGAGGGAAGGAGGTCGTAGACATGGAGAAGGGAGAGTAACAGACCCTCACACTAGGGAACCTGCACAGGGAAACAAATCCCCATAATCTATGGCTTTCAAGACCAGAGGGGCATAATATCATGTGTTCTTCTGATCAGCAGGGCTTAATCTGGAACTTTAAAATTCAGTGGGGTTTGGCTTTTGGAGAGCTTGAAGAGTGAAAGGAAATAATCCCTTCCCTTGATGAGATAGCACAACAAACAACCCCTTAGAGATGCAGCATAGTAGCAGTTTGAAAAATGCCTGGGGTATACAGGAGGGGTATTTGTTCAAAAATCTCAGAGTGTATGCTAGAAGGGCAGAGATCATTTGGAGACTTCTCTAGGAACAAAGGAACTGGCAGATGCCATTTCTCTCCCCTGTCCCCACTCCGCCCAATCCCAGCCTAGATACATGGGTATTGGCAGGAACCAGTATGGTGCCAACCTAACTTACTAACAGGGCACTCCCCCATGTTCTTCTGAATACAAACCCCCTCCAAGTGGGCCACTGCTCCAGGTCCCCTCCCGGAGTAGACTTGCACAAACCTTGTCAACTGCCCCCATGTTCTCTTGCAGACTTGCTCCTTCCAATATGCCCTTAGCCAGAGCCCATCCAAAGCAGTGCCACAAGCCTGACAGGTTGCAAGCAGGCCTGGCAGGGCCCACCACCACTCCAAAGTGACCCCTACCCCAAGGAAAGAGGAAGATAACCACACATACTAGTCTGACTTAAGCCCTAGCTATAGGCTGTGGGCAGACATCTACTCTGACTACAGGCCCCACCTACCAATGAAAGCTTCTTAGGAGGCGACACAGGGAAAGCACCCAGCAGTTCATTGCTACCACATCTCTGGCAAGCACATGGTCTGACTCTGTGCAAGCCCAAGGCAGCCCCAGACTGGCCCACTAATGAAAGGGGGACCAGACCTCAGACTCATGAAAGAAAAGGACAAATCACAATAAGAGAGCTAAATGAAACAGAGATAACTAATTTCCCTAAGAGAATTTAAAGTAATGGTCACAAAGATACTCATTGAACTTGAGAAAAGAGTGGAGGACCTCATTGAGATGCTCAATAAAGAGATAGAAAACATAAAAAAGAATGAATCAGAGATGAAGAACTTAATAACTGAAATTAAAAATACACTAGATGTAATAAATAGTGAACTAGAGGAAACAGAAGTATTGATAAGTGACCTGGAGAACAGAGTTATTAAAGGTAATCAAGCTGAACAAGAGAGAGAAAAATTAATAATAATAAATGAAAACAGACTTAGCTCAGCAAAACCATCAAACATAATAATATTTACATTATAGGGATTCCATAAAAAGAAGAAAGAGAAATGGGGGCAGTAAATTTATTTGAAGAAATAATAACTGAAAACTTCCCAGATCTGGATAAAGTTACAGAAATTCAGATGTAGGAAGCACAGAGAAGCACCAACAAAATCAACCCAAGGTCCACACAAAGACACATAGTAATTTAAAGGTCAAAAAGTAGTGATAAAGAGAGAAGTTTTAAAGCAACAAAAAACCACAGTTGCATACAAGAGAAACCCCAAAAAGCTATCAGTTGATATTTCAACAGAAATTTTGTAGCCCCAAAGGGAGTGGCATGATATATTCAAAGTGCAGAAAGAAAAAAAAAAAAACTTGCAACCAAGAATAATCTATCCATAAATCAAGCAGTGAGAGTCAATTATCATATGGTCTCACTTGTGGAGCATAAGGAATAACATGGAGGACATTAGGAGAAGGAAAGGAAAAGTGAATTGGGGGATATCAGAAGGGGGAGATAAAGAGTGAGACTATGGACTCTGAGAAACAAACTGAGGGTTTTGGAGGGGATGGTGGGTGGGGGGATATGTGAGCCTGGTAGTGGGTATTAAGGAGGGCACATATTGCACAGAGCATTGGGTGTGGTGCATAAACAATGAATCTTGGAACACTGAAAAAATAAAATTAAATTTAAAAAAATACTCTATCCAGCAAAGCTATAATTCAGAATAGAAGGAGAAATAGAGTTTCCCAAAGAAACAAAATTTGAAGAAATTCATGACCACGAAACTGGGTCCTACAAGAAATGCAAAAGGGAGTGGAAAGGAAAGATCATAAGCAGGAGTAAGAAAAACAGGATGTAGAAAAGCAGTAAAATTAAGTATATCTGAGGAAATCAATCAAGGGTTTCACAGAACAAAAGGATGAAAGTTACAGCATCATACAACTAAAATGTGGAGAGGAGAGGGGTTAAGGAATGAGTTCAAACTTAAGCAACATCAACCTAATATAGACTGCTGTATGCATAAGATGCTATACAAACCTCATGATAACTACGAATCAAAAACCAGTAAAAGATATGCAAAAAAATAAAGAGAAAGGAATTCAAATATAGCACTAAAAAAAGCCAGCAAGCCATGACAGAAGAAAGCAAGAGAAGAAACGAAGAGAGAAGAACTACAAACACAACCATAAAACAAGGAACAAAATGGCAATCAGTACATACCTATCAATAACTGCTTTGAATGTAAATGGACTGAATATTCCAATCAAAAGACATAGGGTGATGGAGTGAATAAAATGACAAGGTCCCCCTGTATGCTACCTACAAGAGACTCATTTCAGACCTAAACACACATGCAGACTGAAAGTGAAGGGATGGAAAATAATTTATCTTGCAAATGGAAGTGAAAAGAAAACTGAGGTAATACCACTTATATGAGACAAAATAGACTTTAAAACAAAGACTGTAACAAGAGACAAAGAAGGACTCTACATAATCATAAAGGGAACAATCTAACAAGAAGATATAACAATTGCAAATATTTATGCACCCAATATGGGAGCAGCCAAATACATAAAACAACTAATCACAAACACAAAGGAAGAAATCAACAGTAAGACAATAATAGTAGGGGGCTTTACCACCCCACTTACATCACTAGAAAGATCATCCAACAGAAAATCAACAAGAAAACAGTGGCTTTGAATGACACATTGGACCAGATGAATCTGACAGATATATTCAGAACATTCCATCCTAAAACAGAGGAATGCATATTCTTTTCAGGTGCACATGGAACATTCTCCAGAAGAGATCATGTTAGGCCACAAAACAAATCTCAACCAACTTAAAAAGATTGAAGTGGTATCATGCATCTTTTCTAACTACAATGCTATGAAACAAGGAAATCAAGCACAAGAAAAAATCTGGAAAGAACACAAATACATGGAGGTTAGATAACATACTACTGAACAATGAATGGGTCAACCAAGAAATCAAAGAGGAAACAAAAAAAATACATGGAGACAAATGAAAATGAAAACACAGTGGTCTGAAATCTTTGGGATACAGCAACTGCTGTTTTGAGAGGGAAGTTTATAACAATACAGGTCTATCTCAAGAAGCAATAAAAATTTCAAATGAACAACAACCTCTCACTTAAAGGAACTGGAAAAAGAAGATCAAGGAAAACCCAAAAACAGTAGAAGGAAGGAAATAATAAAGATTAGAGTGGAAATAAACAAAATAGAAACTAAACAGAAAACAAAAACCAGAAACTACTAGAACAGAGCAATGAAACCAGGAGCTGGTTCTTTGAAAAAAATCAACAAAATTGATAAATCTTTGGCCAGACCCATTAAATAGTGTGTGTGTGTGTGTGTGTGTGTGTGTGTGTGTGTGTGTGTTTGTTGGGGTGGGGGGACTCAAATAAATAAAATTAGAAATAAAAGTAGAGAAATACCATCCAACATTATAGAAATACAAAGGATTACAAAATATTATTATAAAAAATTATATTCCAGCAAATTGGACAGCCTGGAAGAAATAGAAACATGTAACTTCCCAAGACTGAATCAGGAAGAAATAGAACATATGAACAGACTGATTACCTGCAATTAAATTGAATCTGTACTCAAAAAACTCTGAACAAACAAAAGTCCATGACCAGATAGCTTCACAGGTGAATTCTACCAAACATTTAAGAAAGAATTAATACCTATTCTTCTCCAAATCCATTTTATGAGGCCAGCATTATTATCCTGATAATAAAACCACATAGAGACACTACAACATAAGAGAACTATTGGCCAATATCTCTGACGAACATGGATACAAATATCCTTGACAAAATATTAGCAAACTCAATCAACAATGTATTTAAAAAGTCACTCAGCATGAGCAAGTGGGATTTATTCCCGGGATGCAAGGGTGGTTCAATATGTGCAAATCAACTCATGTGATACATCACATAAACATAAGAAAGGATAAAAACCATATGATCATTTCAATAGATGCAGAAAAAGCATTTGACAAAGTACAACATCCATGCATGATAACAACCCTCAACAAAGTAGGTCTAGAGGGAACATACCTCAACACAGTATAATCCATATAAGAAAAACCCACAGCCAACATCCTACTCAATGGTGAAAAACTAAGAAAATTTCCCCTAAGGTCAGGAACAAGACAAGGTTGTCAACTCTCACCACTTTTATTCAACATGGACCTAGAAGGCCTAGCCACAGCAATCAGAGAAGGAGAAATAAAAGGCATCCAAATTGGTAAGGAAGAAGTAAAACTTTCACTAGTTGCAGACAACATGAAACTATATATAGAAAACCCTAAAGATTCCACCAAAAAACTATAACTGATAAATGAATTCATTAATGTCACAGGATACAAAGTCACCATACAGAAATCCATTGCATTTCTATACACTAATAAAGAAGCAAAAGAAAGAAAAATTAAGAGTATAATCCCATTTATAAGTACACCAAAAATAATATAATACCTAGGAATAATCTTAACCAAGGAGGTAAAAAACCTGTACTCTGAAAACTATAAAACATTGATGAAAGAAGTTGAAGATGACAACAAACAAATGGTAAGATAGTCAGTACTCATGGATTGGAAGAACAAATGTTAAAATATCTACTATCTAAATCTATAGATTTAATAGAATACTTATCAAACAACAAAAGCATTTTTCACAGAACAGAAAAGAAAATCTTAAAATTTGTAAGGAACACAAAGACCTTGAAGATCCAAAGCAATCTAGAAAAAGAAGAACAAAACTTGAGGTATCACAATCCCAGATATCAAGATATACTACAGAGCTATAATAATAAAACAGTATTGTACTGGGATGCCTGGGTGGCTCAGTCAGTTAAGCAGTTGCTTTGGGCTCAGGTTATGATCCCAGGGTCTTGGGATAGAGACCCATATTGGACTCCCTGCTCAACAGGGAATCTGTTTCTCCCTCTGCCTCTCCCCCTGCTTATTCTCTCTCTCCCTAGCTCACTCACTCTCAAATAAATAAATAAAAATTAAAAAAAAAAACAGTATGGTACTGGAACAAAAATAGACATATAGATTAATAAAACAGAATGGAAAGCCCAGAAAGAAACCCGCCATTATATGGTTAATTAATATTAGACAGAGGAGGCAAGAATATGCAATGGGAAAGGGCAGTATCTTCAACAAATATGTTGGGAACACTGGACAGCTACATGCAAAATGAAACTGCACCACTTTCTCACACCATACACAATAATAAACGCAAAATGGATTAAAGACCTATATGTGAGACCTGAAACCTTAAAAATCCTAGAGGAGAGCACAGGCAGTAATTTCTCTAACATTGGTCATAGCAACTTTTTTCTAGATATGTCTCCTGAGCCAAAGGAAACAAAAGAAAAAATGAACTATTGGGTTTACATCAAAATAAAAATCTTCTGCACAGCAAAGGAAAAAATCAAGAAAAATAAAAGACAACCTACTGAATAGGAGAAGATATTCTCAAATGACAAATCCAATAAAAGGCTAGTATCTAAAATGTAAAAAGAATTTATAGAATTCAACACCAAAAAACCCGAATAATCTAATTAAAAATGGGGAGAGGACAGAGGACATGAACAGAAATTTCTCCAAAGAAGACATTCTCCATAAACAGGTAATATATTTCATATGATAGGTCCACATGCAATTAGGTCTATTTCTAAATTTTCTATTTGCTTTTTTTGGCTTATTTAATTACAAATATCACACTTCTTATTGCAGAAATTTTATGTTTTGGGGTCTGATGTGACTAGTTTGCCCTCATTGTACTTTGTGTTCAGAAAGTTTCCCAACCTTGCTTGCTTGTTTACTTTTTGAATTCTAGAATTAATTCTCTAAGTCCAGAAAAAAAAATCCATTTATGTTGTTTTTATTGGTAATGTGTTAAATTTGTGGGAAGTAAAAAATTGATTCTAGAGAATGAGTAAGCAGATCAATAAATTTTGTAAATTTTAGGCCGTTGGTATGTAGTAATGAAGAGCTTTTTGTAGCACAGTGGAAAAGAGAGGGAATTTTGGAGAAATCTAGATTCAAATTTCTATTTGCTTCCTTACTTACTAGATGTGCAAACTTTAACAAATTGATTTATTTCCCTATGTTTGCATTTTCTCATTTAGAAAATGGAGATAATACTGAAGGTAGGGGTTGTTTTGGGATTAAACCTTCACAGGTGTGAATTTTCTGGTTCTTTTTCTTTCTTCTCTGATGCATAATGCCTGTATAGCACCTCGTCCATAGTGGAAACTACATAAATAAATATCTGTTGAATAAGTCAGTGATATATCTACCAAAGTTCATGGCATATAATGGGAAATCAAATGGTAGTTTGCTTTTTTTTTTTAATTTTAGAAACTATGCCAACATCAAATTCATAATCTTAAGCTATTTCCTTTGGCTTTTCATATTATTGAAATATTTTCTATAAAAGCCAGGAATGAATATTTTTCTCTATGATACCATTTACAATGAAAGTTTGATGTGGTTGAATGTGATTTTCTGAAGCTTATATTTTCAGTTTATATTTTCTTTAGTTTTGTATTTACAATAGCCCTAAGTGATTGCTTACTGGAAGCAACTCATAAGTAATAAACTAAAAGTAGACTTACAGGAATAATGAGAAGAAAGATCAGTAAGTCATATCCATACTATCCGTATGCATTTTAACACTGCATAAGATTTGCAATTGGAGAAAAAAATCTCTGAAAAAAATATTTTTATCGGTTTCATTTGTTCATGAGTGGGGTTGTATTTGTTGTTAAATAGTAAAATTTCTAAAGCAAGTAACTGCAAAGGAAAGCAAAACAAAACTACTACTCAGTGAGTTGGTAGCAAGATTAAAATGAGAGAATGACTTATGTAGCTGTGAATAAGATTCTCAATAGCAGTAAATAGCTTTAATTGCTCAATCGTTCACTCAATATATATTCTTTCATTTATTCTCTAAGTATATATTTAGAAATTTTAAATATGTTATTTGATTTTTCTAAATATATATATAGAGAGAGACAGACTGTGGAATATACAGAAAAAGGCAGAAAAAGACAAAGACACAGAGATTTTAAATACAATGAACCTAGTTCCATCCTTGTACAGATAAGTATAGGGTAGAAAAATGCATATTGATATACTGATAGAAGCTCCGACTTCTGACAATGATTGCTGGAATTATATCTTTAATAATTCATGAAGATTGAGTCAGTATGTATTAATGGAAGCAAGATTGTCTTCCTTTAATTAACTGGAACAGTCCTAATGATGTTGTGGAGGGATACCTGAGCTAGTTATAAATGTAGCTCTTTTTTCTTCAAAATGTCCAGGTTCTTTGGTCAGTAACCAACACTAACTGGTTTCAACACAGGGTTTCCTGCAGGCTTTGGCTCTTCTATTGTAAAAATTTCCCCCCAGTGTCTTTCTTTTTATCCTCCTTGTTTTCTTGGAACTATGGCTATAATGATACATGCATATGAGTAGATAGATATTTCTATCAATATTTAATTGTGGTATAGTAGAATTTATAGACCTTGAAATAAAAAAAAAGATAAATTCAAATTTTGGCTTTACTATTTATTAGTCAAATGACCTGGGCAAATCATTTGATTTCTCTGAATATCTGTTTCTTCATAGGCAAACCAGCAGGTAATTTCTTCAAATACAAATTGGTGGTTGTAACATCTTTGTCAACGGGTTAATGTCTTCTAAATGCCTAACACAGTGTTAGGCACAAAGTAAATACTCAATCCAGAGTTGTTATTTACTATTTATTATAGTCTGAAGTTAATCTGACTAGCTTTCCTGGAAGGATATAAGGGGTGATAGCTGTTATGTGTGTGTCTCCTTTGGGAAGTTGTTTGGTAAGGAGGAAACCAAGTTTCTTCCTTCTAATTCATCAAAGACTTTCACTTGTTAAACCACCTGGTTCATTCCCATATGTCAAATTAATACTTCACACAGCTAATCCCTCCTCTTTGAAACATTTCTGCACATACCTCCCAGGAGGCTGATCTAGTTGTCTAGAGGCTCCTTCTCTGCCTCCTTTGCTTGTTTGTTTTCAGCAAATTGATAACCTAAATTTTGCATGCTCCAAAGGCTTAGTTCTTTGACCTCCCTTCTTCCTATACTCATTCCTTTGGGGTCCTTTTCATTTTCATAACTTTAAGCACCATTTTAATGCTGATCACTTCCCATCTTAATGCTCAGCTCAGACCTCACTCCTGAGTCTCACACACAAATACCCAACTGATCTTATCTCAGTTTTTTCATTCATAAAATGAGTTTGGTAATATCATTCTGTCTGTTCTCTGGCTCAGGTTTTGAGGATGAAAATGAATTTGTGAATGATGTTAGAAAACTCCAAAGGTATATGAAGTCCTAATTATCTTGTAACATTTTAATATATGCAATATGTTATTTAAACACCATAATAACTACATTTTGTGTTTAAAACTAAACAACTAACTTACTATCTAGTATTTTTTCAATAGCTTTAAATTTGAATGTACTATAATCATTAAATTGTAAATTTCAGGCACAGTTTGCGGGCTCCTACAAAGACGCTATTTTGGGGAATAGTTGGTGCACAAACCATGCTAGCATGTTTTTTGTCATTACACTTATTTACTTTATTTCCTTTTGGTAATTCACTATAATGTGAATGAGTAAGGTTTCCTTATTAAAAGTTAGGAATGTCAGATTGAGTAAAAACAAAATAAAAATAGGATGATCCATGAAAGTGACTTAAAGAAAAAAAAATGACATACAGAAATTAAAAAAAACAACAACGGTTAAATGCTAACAGAAAGAAAGCAACATAACAAGAAACACACACTACAGAAGAGATTCTCAATAATCAAGTGGACAGGGGAACCAGTTACATGGATGAGATTCAGAATACTTCTTAACTGTAATGTTTGCTTGGTGGACTTGAAGTAAAGATTTTGTATGGCCTGACAATGGGAATTTCCCTTCACCAAGGATAATCTGAATAACATCTCTGCAGAGTACCTAACCTGCCAACAGCAATGTCCAGTATTGAGACTTCAATATGGCACCATTCCACCTGGGTTACCAGCCAATCATCGATACAGGTTGATTGCACTATACCATTCTTTCATGGAGAGAACAGAATTTGGCTTCCCTGGAATGGATAGTTGCTATAAATCCAGATTTGCTTTTTCTAGTTGTTATGTTCTTGCCATCAGTACCATCACAGTTAGGATATTGACATTTATATAATCAAGATATAGAATATTTTTATCAACACAAAGATCTCTTATGTTGCCCTTTTATAGCCATCCCACCTATCTTCCACACCTTTATCTCTGATTCTTAAAATAATCATTAATCTCTTCCCCATATCTATAATTTTATTTCAAAAATGTGATATAAACAAAATGATATATGACCTTTTGAGAGTAGCTCTTTTCACTTAGCACAATTCCCTGGCAATTAATACTAGTTATTGTATATATCAGTAGTTCATTCCTTTTTATTGCTGAGTAATATTCTATAGTATGGATTCATCAGTTTCATTAACCCATTCACCTATTGAGAGACATCTGGATTGCTTCCAGTTTGGGGCTATGAACAGTCCTGTATAGTTTGTGTGAATGTAACTTTATTTCTCTGGGATAAGTGCCCAAGCATATCATACAGGATATGCCCGTATGCCCAAGCATTTATACAGGAATTGCATGTTTAATTTTATAGGAAACTGCCAGACCGTTTTCCAAAGTGGATGTATTATTTCCTTTTCACCAACAATATATGCTAGATCTAGTTTCTTTGCATTCTCCACAGCATTTGGAGTTATCACTACTTTCTATTTTAGCCATTCTGATATACATATAGTGATATATCACAGTAGTTTTTTTAAAATTTTTTAATTTTTTTTTATAAACATATATTTTTATCCCCAGGGGTACAGGTGTGTGAATCGCCAGGTTTACACACTTCACAGCACTCACCATAGCATATACCCTCCCAAATGTACATAAACCGCCCCCCTTTTTACAACCCCCCTCCCCCCAGCAACCCTCATTTGTATTGTGAGATTAAGAGTCACTTATGGTTTGTCTCCCTCCCAATCCCATCTTGTTTCCTTTATTCTTCTCCTACCCACTTAACCCCCCATGTTGCATCTCCACTTCCTCATATCAGGGAGATCATATGATAGTTGTCTTTCTCCGATTAACTTATTTCGCTAAGCATGATACCCTCGAGTTCCATCCACGTCGTCGCAAATGGCAAGATTTCATTTCTTTTGATGGCTGCATAGTATTCCATTGTGTGTATATATACCACATCTTCTTTATCTATTCATCTGTTGATGGACATCTAGGTTCTTTCCATAGTTTGGCTATTGTAGACATTACTGCTATAAACATTCGGGTGCACGTGCCCCTTCGGATCACGACGTTTGTATCTTTAGGGTAAATACCCAGTAGTGCAATTGCTGGGTCATAGGGTAGTTCTATTTTCAACAGTTTGAGGAACCTCCATGCTATTTTCCAGAGTGGTTGCACCAGCTTGTATTCCCACCAACAGCGTAGGAGGGTTCCCCTTTCTCCGCATCCTCGCCAGCATCTGTCATTTCCTGACTTGTTAATTTTAGCCATTCTGACTGGTGTGAGGTGATATCTCATGGTGGTTTTGATTTGTATTTCCCTGATGCCGAGTGATATGGAGCACTTTTTCATGTGTCTGTTGGCCATCTGGATGTCTTCTTTGCAGAAATGTCTGTTCATGTCTTCTGTCCATTTCTTGATTGGATTCTTTGTTCTTTGGGTGTTGAGTTTGCTAAGTTCTTTATAGATTTTGGACACTAGCCCTTTATCTGATATGTCCTTTGCAAATATCTTCTCCCATTCTGTCAGTTGTCTTTTGGTTTTGTTAACTGTTTCCTTTGCTGTGCAAAAGCTTTTGATCTTGATAAAATCCCATGTTTATTTTTGCCCTTGCTTCCCTTGCCTTTGGTGATGTTCCTAGGAAGATGTTGCTGCGGCTGAGGTCGAAGAGGTTGCTGCCTGTGTTCTCCTCAAGGATTTTGACGGTTTCCTTTCTCACATTGAGGTCCTTCATCCATTTTGAGTCTATTTTCGTGTGTGGTGTAAGGAAATGATCCAATTTCATTTTTCTGCATGTGGCTGTCCAATTTTCCCAACACCATTTGTTGAAGAGGCTGTCTTTTTTCCATTGGACATTCTTTCCTGCTTTGTCAAAGATTAGTTGACCATAGAGTTGAGGGTCTACTTCTGGGCTCTCTATTCTGTTCCATTGATCTATGTGTCTGTTTTTGTGCCAGTATCATGCTGTCTTGATGATGACAGCTTTGTAATAGAGCTGGAAGTCCGGAATTGTGATGCCACCAACTTTGGCTTTCTTTTTCAATATTCCTTTGGCTATTCGAGGTCTTTTCTGGCTCCATATAAATTTTAGGATTATTTGTTCCATTTCTTTGAAAAAAAAAATGGATGGTACTTTGATAGGAATTGGATTAAATGTGTAGATTGCTTTAGGTAGCATAGACATTTTCAGAATATTTATTCTTCCAATCCAGGAGCATGGAACATTTTTCCATTTCTTTGTGTCTTCCTCAATTTCTTTCATGAGTACTTTATAGTTTTCTTTGTATAGATTCTTAGCCTCTTTGGTTAGGTTTATTCCTAGGTATCTTATAGTTTTGGGTGCAATTGTAAATGGGATGGACTCCTTAATTTCTCTTTCTTCTGCCTTGTTGTTGGTGTAGAGAAATGCAACTGATTTCTGTGCATTGATTTTATATCCTGACACTTTACTGAATTCCTGTACAAGTTCTAGCAGTTTTGGAGTGGAGCCTTTTGGGTTTTCCACACATAGTATCATATCATCTGCGAAGAGTGATAGTTTGACTTCTTCTTTGCCGATTTGGATGCCTTTAATTTCCTTTTGTTGTCTGATTGCTGAGGCTAGGACTTCTAGTACTATGTTGAATAGCAGTGGTGATAACGGACATCCCTGCCGTGTTCCTGACCTTAGCGGAAAAGCTTTCAGTTTTTCTCCATTGAGAATGATATTTGCGGTGGGTTTTTCATAGATGGCTTTGATAATATTGAGGTATGTGCCTTCTATCCCTACACTTTGAAGAGTTTTGATCAGGAAGGGATGATGCACTTTGTCAAATGCATTTTCAGCATCTATGGAGAGGATCATATGGTTCTTGTTCTTTCTTGTATTAATGTGTTGTATCACATTGATTGATTTGCGGATGTTGAACCAACCTTGCAGCCCTGGGATAAATCCCACTTGGTCGTGGTGAATAATCCTTTTAATGTACTGTTGAATCCTACTGGCTAGTATTTTGGTGAGAATTTTCGCATCTGTGTTCATCAAGGATATTGGTCTGTAGTTCTCCTTTTTGATGGGATCCTTGTCTGGTTTTGGGGTCAAGGTGATGCTGACCTCATAAAATGAGTTTGGAAGTTTTCCTTCCATTTCTATTTTTTGGAACAGTTTCAGGAGAATAGGAATTAGTTCTTCTTTAAACGTTTGGTAGAATTCCCCCGGGAAGCCGTCTGGCCCTGGGCTCTTGTTTTTTGGGAGATTTTTGATGACTGTTTCAATCTCCTTACTGGTTATGGGTCTGTTCAGGTTTTCTATTTCTTCCTGGTTCAGTTGTGGTAGTTTATATGTCTCTAGGAAGGCATCCATTTCTTCCAGATTGTCAAATTTGTTGGCGTAGAGTTGCTCATAGTATGTTCTTATAATTGTCTATATTTCTTTGGTGTTAGTTGTGATCTCTCCTCTTTCATTCATGATTTTATTTATTTGGGTCCTTTCTCTTTTCTTTTTGATCAGTCTGGCCAGGGGTTTATCGATCTTACTAATTCTTTCAAAGAACCAGCTCCTAGTTTTGTTGATTTGTCCTATTGTTTTTTTTGTTTCTATTTCATTGATTTCTGCTCTGATCTTTATGATTTCTCTTCTCCTGCTGGGTTTAGGGTTTCTTTCTTGTTCTTTCTCCAGCTCCTTTAGGTGTAGGGTTAGGTTGTGTACCTGAGACCTTTCTTGTTTCTTGAGAAAGGCTTGTACCGCTATATATTTTCCTCTCAGGACTGCCTTTCTTGTGTCCCACAGATTTTGAACCATTGTGTTTTCATTATCATTTGTTTCTGTAAATTTTTTCAATTCTTCTTTAATTTCCTGGTTGACCCATTCATTCTTTAGAAGGATGCTGTTTAGCCTCCATGTATTTGGGTTCTTTCCAAATTTCCTCTTGTGATTGAGTTCTAGCTTCAGAGCATTGTGGTCTGAAAATATACAGGGAATGATCCCAATCTTTTTATACCGGTTGAGACCTGATTTAGGACCGAGGATGTGATCTATTCTGGAGAATGTTCCATGTGCACTAGAGAAGAATGTGTATTCTGTTGCTTTGGGATGAAATGTTCTGAATATATCTGTGATGTCCATCTGGTCCAGTGTGTCATTCAAGGCCTTTATTTCCTTGTTGATCTTTTGCTTGGATGATCTGTCCATTTCAGTGAGGGGAGTATTAAAGTCCCCTACTATTATTGTATTATTGTATTGTTGATGTGTTTCTTTGATTTTGTTATTAATTGGTTTATATAGTTGGCTGCTCCCACGTTAGGAGCATAGATATTTAAAATTGTTAGATCTTCTTGTTGGACAGATCCTTTGAGTATGATATAGTGTCCTTCCTCATCTCTTATTATAGTCTTTGGCTTAAAATCTAATTGATCTGATATAAGGATTGCCACTCCTGCTTTCTTCTGATGTCCATTAGCATGGTAAATTGTTTTCCACCCCCTCACTTTAAATCTGGAGGTGTCTTCGGGTCTAAAATGAGTTTCTTGTAGGCAACATATAGATGGGTTTTGTTTTTTATCCATTCTGATACCCTGTGTCTTTTGATTGGGGCATTTAGCCCATTAACATTCAGGGTAACTATTGAGAGATATGAATTTAGCGCCATTGTATTGCCTGTAAGGTGACTGTTTCTGTATATTGTCTCTGTTCCTTTCTGATCTAGTACTTTTAGGCTCTCTCTTTGCTTAGAGGACCCCTTTCAATATTTCCTGTAGAGTTGGTTTGGTGTTTGCTAATTCTTTCAGTTTTTGTTTGTCCTGGAAGCTTTTAATCTCTCCTTCTATTTTCAATGATAGCCTAGCTGGATATAGTATTCTTGGCTGCATGTTTTTCTTGTTTAGTGCTCTGAATATATTCATGCCAGCTCTTTCTGGCCTGCCAGGTCTCTGTGGATAAGTCTGCTGTCAATCTAATTTTTTTTTTTGTAAATTTGACAGACAGAGATCACAAGTAGGCTGAGAGGCAGGCAGAGAGAGAGAGGTGAAAGCAGGCTCCCCACTGAGCAGAGAGCCCAATGCAGGGCCCGATCCCAGGACCCTGGGATCATGACCTGAGCCGAAGGCAGAGACTTTAACCCACCGAGCCACCCAGGCACCCCTCAATCTAATATTTTTACCATTGTATGTTACAGACTTCTTTTCCCAGGCTGCTTTCAGGATTTTCTCTTGGTCACAAAGACTTGTAAATTTTACTATTAGGTGACGGGGTGTGGACCCATTCTTACTGATTTTGAGGGGGGTTCTCTAAACCTCCTGGATTTTGATGCTTGTTCCCTTTGCCATATTGGGGAAATTCTCTCCAATAATTCTCTCCAATATACCTTCTGCTCCTCTCTCTCTTTCTTCTTCTTCTGGAATCCCAATTATTCTAATGTTGTTTCATCTTATGGTGTCACTTATCTCTCGAATTCTGCCCTCATGGTCCAGTAGCTGTTTGTCCCTCTTTTGATCAGCTTCTTTATTGTCTGTCATTTGGTCTTCTATATCGCTAATTCTTTTTTCTGCCTCATTTATCCTAGCAGTGAGAGCCTCCATTTTTTTTTAAATTTTTTATTTATTTATTTGACAGACAGAAATCACAAGTAGGCAGAGAGGCAGGCAGAGAGAGAGAGGGAGAAGCAGGCTTCCCGCTGAGGAGAGAGCCCGATGCGGGGCTCGATCCCAGGACCCTGGGATCATGACCTGAGCGGAAGGCAGAGGCTTTAACCCACTGAACCACCCAGGCGCCCCGAGAGCCTCCATTTTTGATTGCACCTCACCAATACCTTTTTTTATTTCAACTTGGTTAGAGTTTAGTTCTTTTATTTCTCCAGAAAGGGCTTTTATATCTCCCAAGAGGGTTTCTCTAATATCTTCCAGCCTTTTTCGAGCCCGGCTAGAACCTTGAGAATCGTCATTCTGAACTCTAGATCTGACATATTACCAATATCTGTATTGATTAGGTCCCTAGCCTTTGGTACTGCCTCTTGTCCTTTATTTTGGGGTGGATTTTTCCGCCTTGTCATTTTGTCCAGATATGAGTATATGAAGGAGCAAGTAAAATACTAAAAGGGTGGCAACAACCCCAGGAAAATATGCTTTAACCAAATCAGAAGAGATCCCAAATCGTGAGGGGGGACAAAGGGGATAAAAAGAGGTTCAGAAAGAAAAGAAAAAAAAAAAAAGAAAGAAGCAATTAAAAAAAGAAAATGAATAAAGAAAAAAAATAAAAAAAAATATGTATATATATTAGATAAACTAGTTAAAAAAACATTAAAAAGAAAAGGGTAAAAGTTAAAAAAATTTAGCAGAAGAGAGAGAAAAAAAATTGAAAAAGAAAAAAAATTTAAATTAACTGCAAGACTAAAGAATCATGGGGAGAAAGCCATGAGTTCCGTGCTTTGCTTTCTCCTCCTCTGGAATTCCGTTGCTCTCCTTGGTATTGAAACTGCACTCTTTGGTAGGTAAACTTGGTCCTGGCTGGGTTTCTTGTTGATCTTCTGCGGGAGGGGCCTGTTGTAGTGATTCTCAAGTGTCTTTGCCCCAGGCAGAATTGCACCACCCTTACCAGGGGCCAGGCTGAGTAATCCGCTCGGGTTTGCTTTCGGGAGCTTTAGTTCCCTGAGCGCTTTCCGTAGTGTTCTGGAGGACGGGAATGAAGAATGCGCCCTCACAGTCTCTGGCCTGGCAGAGCCAAGCGCCAGGGTCCCCACTCCTCAGTGCACCCTCAGAGAACAGTGCCCAATTATTCCCATCACCCTGGCCTCCGGCCGCGCTCCGAGCTCACAAGCCTGTGTCCGGTTCAAGGTAACCCCAAGGTGTGAGCTCACTCCTCGGCTCTGTCTCTGTAGCTGGCTTCCCCGTTCTAATACCTGCAAGCTCTGTGACACTCAGACAACCCGGATCCTTCTGTGACCCTGCGGGACCTGAGGCCACGCTGACCCTGCATGGGCTTCATGGGCTTCCTCCGGGTTTAGCCTCTGAAGCGATATCCCTCAGCGGAACAGACTTTTAAAAGTCCTGATTTTGTGCTCTGTTGCCCCGCCGCTTGCCGGGAGCAGGCCCCTCCTACCACGGTCCATCTTCCCGTCGCTTTGGATTCACTTCTCTGCCTGTCCTACCTTCCAGAAAGTGGTTGATTTTCTGTTTCTAGAATTGCTGTTCTTCTCTTTGATCTTCCGTTGGATTTGTGTTTGCAATCTTAAGATAAGCTATCTATCTGATCTCCTGCTACCTGAAGTAGTCTCAGCCTGCTACTTCTCTGCCATCTTGACTCCTCCCCCTCATTGTAGTTTTAATTTGCATTTCCCTAATGATAAGTGATGTTGAGTATATTTTCATATGCCTACTTGCTATCTGTATCTTATTGTGTAAAATGTCTGTTCATGGCTTTTGGCTATTTTCCAATTTTTTCCCCCTTCTTTTCTGTTGAGTTTTGAGAGTTATTTATATTTTGAAAGTTTAAGATAATAGTCCTTTGTTCGATATGTGGTTTACAAATATTTTCCCCCACAATATAACATATTTTTGTCAGTTTTAGTAATGTCTTTCAGAGCAAAAGTTTTTAATTTTGGTAAGGTCCAATTGTTCAGTTTTCCCTTCTCTGATTCATGCTTTAAGGATCAAGTCTAAAAACTCTTTGCCTAGACTTAGATCCCAAAGGGTTTTCTCCTATGTTACTTTTCTAAAAGTTTTATAGTTTTTATTGTACATTTAAGCCTGTGATCTATTTTGAGTTAATTTTTGTATAAGGCATACAGTTTTTTATATGAGGTTCACTATTTTTTTGCCAATGGATGTCCAATTTTCCTAGTACCATTTATTGAAAAGGCATTTTTCTCCCATTGAATTTTGCATTCCTGTCATATTTATCTACATGCCTTTCCCTCCACCAATATCACACTATTTTAATGACTGTAACTATATAGTAAGTCTTAATATTGGACAGAGTGATACTTTCTACTTTATTCTTTTTCAAGATTGTTTTAGATTTATTTATTCTATGGCTTCTTCCTTTTTTAGAATTTTAGAATAACCCACAGACCTTTAAATGCTTTATTCACCACTATGGTATCTCACACTTTAACAAAGTATTTACTGTCTTGCCATTAACTTTATCATACAGCAGTGGATAGCATGGTAGCCTAAGAGAATGGTCTATTAAAAACTCAATTATGTAGTCACAAGATGGGGTCCTTTCTTACAAGATGTAGTATAGTAGTATAACTAGCTACCAGTATATAGTATTGTTTCTTTCTTAGGCAGAAATCATGGATCTAGAGCCAAAGGTAGAAGTAGTTGTGGCTCCTCTCACTAGTATCATTTTGAATCTCTTCCAGAATTTCTGCTTCTAATCCTATAACTTGGAATTATATTGATGCAGAGAGGTTAGTTAACAGATAATATAGGCTTTCATGAAGAAAAATAATATTTGTTCCATTCAACTAGGTGCTAAGACTACCGTCTGGCCATTCGGAGCTTCTAGTCCCTCATTAACCAGGTGAAGAAGGTGTTTACAGTGTTAACTGGGGATCCTGATCCTGATTATCAAAGAGAAATAGTGTTTGTGTTTCTCAGTGAGAATGAGGAAATCTAGTCCTAGAAACTAACATTCCTGGAGTGCTTTTAGTACATCCATACTACAGAGAAGACAACTAAGAGTAAGTTCCTTTAGTAGAGAAGATATGAATTATAAAAATAAATGTCCATTTGTGGGACTGGCAGAGAGAAGAGAACATGCAATAGATACTAACAAACAAGGCTGTAGTTACCAACTACAACCTTGTAATCAGATGCAAAAATGAGGATTAGAGTAGTTGTGAATATATTTTCTTTGCTTTATGATGATGATACTTGTATATATTAACTAATCTTTCTCATCTCTTCTTTCTCTACTATTTAATATAAGGTGAACTGATAGTTGTGAATCTAATAATCTTTAAGTTGAAGATATCAAAGGGGAATTGTGGTTTAACTGGGAAAGAGTGAGCATTACTTCAAGATAGAAGCAGAGACTTGTGGGATGTGAGGTCATCTCTTTTGGGGAGATGATGAGTGTATCTGATAACGAAAGATAGTTGCATTAGGTAGGTGGAAACATATTGTTTCTGTTTCAATATGGCCGAAGAGTGTAAGTGAACCCTGAGTGGCTATCAAGGAACTGGCACTCATTCTGGGCCCTCTCTTTTCTTATTTTTTATTGGTTTTTTTTTTTTTTTATTTTGAAAGGTTCTTTCTGAGCACTGAAATAGAAAGAGATAAACAGTATGGCATTTGGTCTTGTTTCCTGCCAACCTAGCTCAATGAAGCACTGCCTGCCCATAACTACTCCACAGACACATTGCAGCTTATATAAGCCTTCTTCAAGACCTGAAGTGCAGCCAGTAGCTCATTTTTCTGCTTCCCCACTTGCCAGCATATGGATCCACAACTGTAACAAATGTCTGAGCCATGGCGGTGGGGGCTGGGTCCAATTCCAGTGAAACCCCTCAGGTTTGTAGGCTAAATGAGACTTATTAAAAAGAAGTTGTTCAGAGGACTCTATCCATTTAGGGAATTAACCTTAGTGTGTTCTTTAACTACCAGTGACTTGATCTCTGATTCCTTATTTGACTGCCTTAGGGGAGCACTGACTCCTGAGCAGGTAGAGAAGGAAGCTAGTACAATTGACAGTTATTGGCAAAGGCTGTATGATAATGCAGTGATATACAGGTAGGCAGCATTCTGTTTTTTTCTCTTTGTCTTCACCTGGTGGTCCTCCTCATCTGAGCTCATCATACATGGGAGCCTCCATTTCCTGGAAGGAGTACAAAATCAGACACTAAAAGAAGCCACATTACTGACTTAGAAAATGAAAATGGAAAGATTTGAATGGAGATGGGATCTGACAAAACTGGTTTTTCCCTTGTCATTCAAATATATGTGTCCTCTGAGCTGGGAAGGAAGAGAAGTCTATAAGGGTAAGAGCTTGTTGCTGGCATATATGTGTATGGTGGGCAGAGGAGAGGGCTGCCCCATTGCCTCCATGGGACTAAAATAAAGAATAAAAACCAACCAACCAACCAAACAAACAAAAAAACAATGCAAGGATCTGAGCAATAAAGTGACAAATAACCTGATCTTGTTTTCCTTTTTCTTATTGGGTAGTGGAGTAGAACTGGCTGTGTGAGAGCATAGAGGGGAGTTCTGAGTACAGACTTAGAGTGTCCACATCCCCTAAAGAGCTAGTTGAACACCCAGGTACTTTCTGGTGATATCAAAGGTGGCCCAGATTTGACAGTGAGTACTGGAAGGTGAAAAGGATTCTGGGAAGTGGTAGATGGGGTGGGGTGGGTTGTGAGCTGTAGGCCAGGTGGTAGATGCTGCCTCTCCGTGGATCCCAGTGTGAGGAAGTTAAAGACTAAGACACGGGTACCTCTTGCCCATAATTTCACAGCACTGAATACACTCACAGCAGAGAATCAGCCTCAGGAAAAATCCTCCATGACTGAATTTCAAATTTAAATGACTAAGAGAATAGTAAATTTGAATAGTTTACTATAAGTGACTAGATTAATTTTTCTACCCTCTGGTGGAGATGGGGACTCAAAGTAGAAACCAAGTCCATATATAGAGAAACAAAATTAAATATCTGCAAGCCTGAGGCATCAGTAAATATATGTTCTGCTTATAACAGCTGTATCCTGTTTCAATCATTCTAATGGACCTCTTCAAGTTTTAGAGAGAAGTGGCAGAAGTTAGTATTATTTTCAATAAACATAAAAGTTATCTTAGTGATGATGGGATTCTAAAGGTAGTGAGTTTTAAGTCTTTTGAATAGACTTCCCCAGATGCAAGAATAACATGCATTTGTAATGAGAAATATGACTATTTTTTTAAAAGATTTTATTTATTTATTTGACAGACAGAGATCACAAGTAGGCAGAGAGGCAGGCAGAGAGAGAGAGATGGAAGCAGGCTCCCTGCTGAGCAGAGAGACCTATGCGCTGCTCGATCCCAGGATGCTGGGATCGTGACCTGAGCTGAAGGCAGAGGCTTTAACCCACTGAGCCACCCAGGTGCCTCAAATATGACTATTTTATTTTATTTTATTTAAGATTTTATTTATTTATTTATTTGACAGAAAGAGATCACAAGTAGATGGAGAGGCAGGCAGAGAGAGACAGAGAGGGAAGCAGGCTCCCCGCTGAGCAGAGAGCCCGATGCGGGACTCGATCCCAGGACCCCGAGACCACGTCCCGAGCCAAAGGCAGTGGCCCAACCCACTGAGCCACCCAGGCACCCCAGATATGACTATTTTAAAAGAGGTTTTGTAATTAGCTCCTTGTAATGCTTCATGTATTTTAAAGTGCATGTATTATTCAGCAGAGATTTTTATTTCATAATTGGTTTACCTCAATTCTTTAATTTGTCCATAAGGAGCTTATAAAAATGCTAACATTAATTGTGATATATATATGTGTGTATATATATATATAAAAGTTAACTTAGTTTTTTAGACAAGAAAGTTACTTTTTGTTTTATAAATCATATATTATTTTTACTATTATAATTATTAATATTCCCCTGACTTTCCTTTTACTTCAAGAGAGCAGAAGGGTATTAGTTTAAATTCTTTCTTTGAAAAGAACTTTTTAATCAAGAAAATATAAGATGAATTTAGCAAAATAAAACAGTAACTAAAGACAATAGCTAGCATTTTCCCCCAGTGATTTGTAGAGCAAAAGTTTCACTTCAGATGCTGTTTTCACAGATGACTTAAAAGTAGTTGACTTTGGGGTGCCTGGGTGGCTCAGTGAGTTCAACCCTCTGCCTTCGGCTCAGGTCATGATCCCAGGGTCTTGGGAGCCCCACATTGGGCTCTCTGCTTGACAGGGAGCCTGCTTCTACCTCTCTCTCTCTCTGCCTGCCTCTCTGCCTGCTTGTGATCTCTGTCTGTCAAATAAATAAATAAAATCTTAAAAAAAAAGTAGTTGACTTTATTAGCTTCCATTTTCTTATCATAAACAAAATTTTGGAAATATTTCATTATGTAATTCTAACTCACTTCTTCCTTAAAGAACATCTTCTTAGGGTTTTTTTCTTCAAAGAATATGTAATTCTAGAATGCCTAAAAGGCTTAGGTCCTTCATTATGATTTGTTTTTAAATAGTTAGCTAAAAAGACTTTCTTACAGAGAATATCACACAGCACTTTCTCCAGAAGAGGAAAGCTTGCCTGCAAAGCAACTTGTAGTTGCCAGAAACCACATCTGTACCTACAGTGTAGATTCATCTGACATTCTAAAATTACAGTCCTGTGAGACCATATTTACTGTACCAGGGAAATACTTTATGTTTTTTACTTTAATCCATACTAAAGCCTCATTCTATGTTAGGAAGACAATTATAATAATGGACAACATCTTGTCTGTCCCTTGATCATTTGTAAGCATGTATGTATACGCAAGTAGTATATGTAAGCATGTACACTACACCAGCTCCTGACTGGTCTGGCTATGGAGGAGGTTCTTTTCCATTTTTCAATCATTTGGAGACAGAAATTGCACAGAATGCTCAGTACAGAGGAATAAGATAAGCCGTGTTAGATCCATTTTTAACCATTAAGGAAGGTTATTTATAAAATTGTGGCTCATGAGGGAGAATAAATGATCTTTATTAAGATGAAGTAAATTGCGTGCTTCTAAAAAATCTTAAAATAAGTAATTCCAACAATGGAGGAAGCAAAATCACTCCTTGGCAAATCTTGATAGATTACTTATGCTTTTGGAATACAGTCATTCAGGCATATGACCGTCCTTGATTAATAATGAATGTGGTTTCAGGGCCATCGTAGCACTGTATTGTGTTACAAAGCCAGCACTAATCATTTGGAATAGAAGCAACAAATGCAATTACTCCATAATCAAACTGGATCAGCCAATGATAGCTCATCAGAGGAAAATGTATAATATAACCATAATTCTCTAAATTGGCTTTATATAATAAAACATAAAATACAACCAGACTAGGTTTTCCGTAGTGGTTGAGAGATAAACTTAATTTCATTCTCTCAAAGAGGTGATTGTGTTAGAGAAACTTCAAAGGGCTCAAGAGACTGAGGGAATGAAGAGATGAACTCAACAGAATCGGTCGATGTGAGTGGATATTTTGAACCCAAGTTAGATTGCATTCTGCTCTTCTTTGTTTCCCTAAAGAATGCTGTTCCTGCTCTGTAACATCTTGTGTCCTTTATCATTGGTTATCACAGAGACTATATAAAACTGACCTTGATGTTTGGGTTTGCATTCATCTTCTCTTCTGTTCACATGGACAATTCATGTCATAGTATCATCTCTCATATCTGTGTTCTCTGCAGGTTTCTTCAGGCAGAGGTATGTTTAGATAGGGCTGGAATTCTTGACATTTTTGCATGATTTTGCAAGCTTGGTGGATCCCCATCTATTGATGTGGGTCAAGTCCAGAGTGGTGGAGTCACCTACCCTGGTACCCATGCACAAAGACTCAACTGTACCTTGATGGAAAGAAAGTACACATATACATTAGTCAGTTCATATTAAGGGACTGCAAGTTTGATGCAGAGACCCTTGAGGAAAAAAAAAGATTACTGACCTTCAGGAAAATGTTAAATTTTCAACTTTCCTCCTTCCATCTTTTCTTACAATGGCACTGCAACTATCATATTTGGAGTTTTTTTTTTTTTTAAGATTTTATTTATTCATTTGACAGACAGAGATCACAAGCAGGCAGAGAGGCAGGTAGAGAGAGGAAGGGAAGCAGGCTCCCCACTGAGCAGAGAGCCAGATGCGGGCTCGATCCCAGGACCCTGGGATCATGACCTGAGCCGAAGGCAGAGGCTTTAACCCACTGAGCCACCCAGGCTCCCCATATTTGGAGGTTTTAATCCTAGTTCTGCTAACTACTAGACACCTCACCTTGAGAGAGTCTCCAACCTCTGTGCTTCCATTTCCTCCTCTGTATAATAGAGATAACAATAAATTTTATCTCCATTATTTATTTTGAGGTTGAATAAAGCTCATATGGGTAAACAGTAGTGCTAGGTATTTATTAAGCACTCATTAATATCAAGTGTAGATATCTCAGCCAATAGTCCAGTTGTATTCTAATCATGTTTTCTTTTGGTAACCAATTTCAGCACTTTCATCTATGAATGAATATAAACTTTTTTGAAACACTGTTCATTTTCACTTTCTACCAGTAGTAAAAAGTGCCTCAGTTTCACTGTGCTCAATTGTTTACTTAAAATGCCTTCCAAAATCAAGACTCTGCCCTTGTTCTTAGTACTTAGTATGAGTCCACCATTTGCTAAGTATCTGTCTAGCTAATCTAATGTCCTAGTCATTTCTTTGCATGTCCTCAATGGAAAGCTCCTTAGTGCTTGGTTGCAGGTTTACCCTTTCTAATGCCATGTCTGTGTAATCCCATTAACTATGAAATGTATGCTCAGTAAACAGCATATAATTCCATATATGAATGCTTCCTGCCTTAGGGGAATTGATTTTAAGTTCTGGCAAAAGGCAAAAAAGATCTTCATGCACTACTTTTGAAACACATAGCAATTAAGACCCAATTCTAATCTCAAGGGAATGGATTTTAGTATTATTCTTTTTTCTTACAGAATGTACATATATCTTTCAGGACCACGCAATAAATGTCTAGGAAGATCAAAACATTAAAAAGTATAACAGAGTTTCTTTCCTCTCTTTCCTTTAATGTACAGCTAAGATGTTATTTTTCAGTTGATTAAATCTATAGTGTCTACTGAACTTTAGAGCCATCCAGAGAGAATATTCTAAAAAATCTTCTGGAAATATCCCACATTTGAGATTGACTTTATTTCTAGGGTTGTCTCAAATGCACGAATTAAAGTTTGGGGAAATTGTTTTTTTTGTTTGTTTGTTTGTTTGTTTTGTTTTGTTTTTCCAAAATATAAGTTAAAAAAAGGGTTTTTTTTTTGTGTGCGTAAGATAGCTGTGCCATGTAGATCAGCAACAAACCAAAGAATACAGTGTCACCATCCAGGCAGTAGATAACAAAACAGGTCCTTGCAGATACTCTATAATGTAATGTGCCACAATTGAGCTTTTCAATATCTGTGTCACATTATGGGCTAAATATCTATTGGCCATTTATTTCTAATATGTTTATGCAGTTTATATCAATGTAATGTGTTTTATAAAGCATGGAAAAATATTGCACTACTATTTAAATCTTAATCAAGTTAGAGGATAAGTCCTGGTATTTAGAAATTCAAGCAAATTGAAGTTTTTGTTTTCTTTTTTAAACTATGACGGGGAATAAAAAAGGGAATCCTGAGTAGAACCAGTTCTCAAAGAATGTGAACTATTAAGAGGATGTAGAACACCTATAGGAAATAAGACATAACACAAGATGTGTCAGAAGAGACAGTTACCTAAATGGTAGGGGAATTCAGGGTGGGGAGAGGCTATGGGAGATATTTTGATAAAGAAGTATTGGAAGACTCAATGAGGGGAGAGAAAGGCATGATGAAGATTTGTAGAGGCATATGAAGGGTCCTGAACAAAGAAGAGTAGCACACCCAAAGGCAAGGAGAACTTACAGTTCTTTTTGCGAAGAGTGATAGGCAATAACCATCACCATGTGTTGAGGGTACTGAATGCCCGAGGAAAGAGCTTGAGCAGAATTCTCTATTAGTGAGAAGGCACTGACGACCTTTGATGAAAAGGTTGATGTGAAAAGATGAGTGAATAATCTAGCCATGGTATTCAGAATGGATTGCATAAGCAAGGGGCAGGAGGGAAAGAGAACATTTAGGATGTATAAGAAAGGGAAGGTAGCTGTTATTGAGTATTTATGCTTGCTACTTTCACATCATCTTGTTTCCTGTTTAACACAACATGTCCACTACATGGGGAATTGCAGCATCAGCATAATTCTCTACATGAAGAAATTGAAGCTCAGCCTTGAGAAGTAGTTTGACCAAGTATGAATGTTTGAGGAATGTTAGAAAGGGCAGATTTTGAGGTCTTAAGGAAGCTGAGTTCACAGCGTGGCTTAGTCTGGCCAACCAGGTTGGTGAAATTGTGGAATTTCTCAGCGCAATTTCCTGTTCCTCCTACCCACTCCCCAACTGGAAAAAACTGCCTTTGGAGTTGTTATGAGAATTAAATGAAAAAAAAGATGAATTAAAGCCACCAATACATTTTAGAGGCTCAACAAATAACTTGTCCAAGATCATAAAATGAGAATGAAGAGGAGCCAGAAATCAGACTTAACATGTTTTGCTACTAAACCAAGGTCTCCTCATTTTACCACTCTGTCCAGTGAGGGTCTAGTGGATCAGAGGTGAGGATTTGGAGTAGGAGAGGAGGAGTTGCAAAGAGGACAGACACACTGATATTAGAAAGGTAGGATCACAAGGAATTGACAATGGACCCAGTGAAATTACAGTGTACCTTTTGCATGGACTTTTGTTGGAGGAAGCATGTTCTAGAATGTGTAAAGTTTATAATATTTTGATGCTGGGCCAACCCAGCACACTGGGAGCACTGTGTATCCACATCAGAATGTTCAATGATGACCTCTAGGGGGCTGTTTGGTTTTGTTTCTAGTTCAGTCCTCTGTGTTGCTTCATGTAACTGTGGAACTTTATATTTCATTCGTGACAAAATTTTGAAGGATACATTTTTAGGTGGTGGGGTGACTTCTATTCTGTAGATTCCTTCCTGCTAGGAGTCTTCGGTGTCTCCTGTACTTCATATGAAAGTCAGACGAAGAAAAATGATTTTTTTCTAACAGTACATGGCATCTGACTATATTAAAATTGGTAATGAAGAATTGATATTTAATATGAATAACACTACAGAAAATTTGATAATAATACTGGCTCATGATGTCAAGGGCAATCACTCTCTCTCTTTTCCTATCCTATCCCCTCTTTTTTAAAGCACAAAGCTGTGCTTGTATTATTATTAAGGGAAATTATCTTTGCACATGAAATTAATGAATTCTTCAATCACTTTCCTTTGCCCAAAGGAGTCAAGATGCAGCATATTATGTGGTAATTTTGTGTACTTGGGTGATATGTCAGCTTTCCCTCCCTTGTTACCACTCCTTTACCCAAGCAGTGCTGCTCTCATTGTACGAAAGAAGAGGATCTCCCACATTTCCCACCCCTGAGGTGGCCATTGAAGGTTCCAGCCCCACTGTGCAGGCTGACAGGGGCTACAATTAAAAAGGTCTAGAATAAGAGGCACAATGGCCTGAAGTTCTCTCCTTCTTCAAGTGGATGTCTCCAAAGACAGAGCCTTAGCCTGACTTTTAAGGAAGTTTAATTACAGTCTATTGCATCCTTGTTTGCACTACAGGATTATTTAAGAAAGGAAGGAAGGAGGGGAGAGAGAGAAGAAGAGAATAAAGAGGAAAGGAGAAAGAAAGAAAGGAAGGAAAAGAGGGAGGGAGAGAGGGAAGGAGAAAGAGAGAGGAAGGAAGGAAAGACAGAGAAAGACAAATACTGTATGATCTCACTTGCATGTGGAATAGTAAAATAAAAAAAGAGTCAAACTCATAAACAGAGTTCAGAATAATGGTTACCAGGGGCTGAAGTGGGGGAGGGGAATGGGAAAATGTTAGTCAAAGGGTACAAACTCCCAATTTTAAGAAGAACAAGTTCTGTGGATGTAATGTACAGCATGATGGCTACAATTAACAATATTATATACTTCAGAGTTGCTAAAAGAGCAGATCTTAAGCATTCTCATCATACACACAGAAACTCTGTGTGGTGATGAACGTATTAACTAACTTGATTGTGATAATAATTTCACAGTGTACATATACATCAAATCATCATGTGTGCTTTAAGTATATACAATTTAATTTTCAATTTTATCTCACTAAAGCTGGAAAAATATAGGCCACTGAAAAATCCTCTTTGTCTTTAAAAACTAGCAATTTTAAAAAATGTACCTAGCATCTCACCATCCCAAGTGACCTGAAGTAAACATCACAAACCCAACTTCTTCCATCTCCAAGAATGATTTCTTTGAAAAATTAGTAAAAGCAGATGTGGGGTATATTTAACTAACTCGATCAGCAATTTGCACCATTTTTAGTGGGCTAATTTCTTGATTACCGTCAGGATGTTAGTTTTCAGGCAAGCCCTAGATTTCTTTTTAAACATTTTTTAAATTTAAATTCAATTAACATAAATATATAACTGGTTTCAGAGGTACAGGTCTTTGATTCATCAGTTTTATATAATACCCAGTTCTCATTACATCATGTGCCCTCCTTAATGTCCATCATCCAGTTACCCCATTCCCCCACCCTTCTCCCCTCCAGCAACCAACCCTCAGTTTGTTTCCTATGATTAAGAGTGTTAGGGTTTGTCTTCCTCTTTGGTTCCCTCCTGTTTTATTTTTTCCTCTCTTCCCCTATAATCCTGTTTTGGTTCTTAACTTTCACAGATTGGTGAGATAATATAATAATTGTCTTTCTCTGATTGACTTATTTCACTTAGCATGATACCCTCTAGTTCTATCCACATTGTTTAGGCCCCAGATTTTTGAGAATGTTTAATTTCCATGTTTTCTTTACAGTAAACAGACTCATAATTTACTTCTTAAGGAGTGGCTAGTGTAGTTAATATCACGTGCTGTTGTGATAAATTCTGAGTCCTGTGTGTTTGTGTTTTCTGTTGTGTACACACACACACACACATATATATTTACATATGTACACATATACATTTACATATATATAAAAATATATATGTATATATATCTTCTTGGAGACTTTGTTATTCTGGCTGGTATATTTGAACTTGAAAGTCCATATAATAGATTATGAAAATATTCCTCATTCCACCTTTTATTTTTTTTTAGAAAGGGAAAGGAGGAGGGACAGAGGGAGAGGGAGAGAGAATCTTAAGCAGGTTCTGCACTGGGCGGAGCTTGATGTTGGGCTTATCTCACAACCCTGAGATCATGACCATAGCTGAAATCAAGAGTCAGATGTTTAACCAACTGAGCCACACAGGTGCCCCTTCCACCTTTTAAAATCAAGGCCCCTTCATCTTTTGTTTCTGTAAGACAGTGCAATTACACTATATTGTACACCTGAAACAATTGTAACATTGTGTCTCAACTATACTTTGATTAAAAAAAAAGATAGTGCTATTAAGTTAGATAATTTTATTAAACCTACTGAAAAATCAAAAGAGATATGATTTAACAAACAAGATCCTGAAGCTTATAAGTGACTTCAGCTGATAGAGTATCCACTGTAAATGTGAAATCTCTGCTATATAATTTTTGCTGTTTTAAATGGAATAATTTCCATATTAGAAAGTTAACTTTAAAAGTGACCTTCAAAGGGGGAAAATCTAGTAATTGAGGCATTTAGCATAATAGAGAAATAGTTCTTGAAATTCAAGGAGAGAATGAGTAACATTTTTTTGGACTTTATGCACAGTTCTGGTTACCATGGACATACCAATTCAAGGTTATTTGAAAATACACAGCATGAAAAATCAACAAAGCAATGAAGAATATAAGTGATTCTAGAAATACTTTGTCTGGCATTCTTTAGTGAAAACCTGTTATAATCTCTTTGACTTTTTTTGACCTTCTTCAGAATAATTGTACAGATGTAGGTATGTATGAGGGCAGCTTCTACATTGCTGTTAAATCGCTATCTCAATGGAAGATCATGAAAACTCCTAAAATCTGTTTGCAAAATTCCTCCTCAATTTGTTTAAATATGAATGACAATAAGATAAAGAGCTAATTTAACTTTTTTGTGAATTTATTTCTTATTCAGTTAATTAATACACACTGAGTACCTAGCAGGTGGTAAGTACCTTTTAAATATGAAATCTTCAAATATAAATAAGGCATGTTACATAACCTTCAGAAGCTGGTCTACTGGAGGAAAAGGATGTCTGAAATGTAACTGATGTGATGTGATGAATAATGCTATGAGAGATCTGAGCAAAGTGCCATAGAACACAAAGGATGACTTGATTTGGGTGAGGAAGGAAGGAAGGGGTAGGACACAGTAGGCTTCCCAGAAGAGGTGCCATGTGATCTGGACTTTGGTGGGTTTGTAACAAGAAGAAAAGAGTTAGGATAAAGGGCTCTCAGAGATAGAAGTCAGTCTAAGCAATGTTATGGCATACGAAGTTTGAGATACAGCAATATTTTGATGTGACCAGAGTAGGTAACATCAAAGAAGCAACAGGAAAAATAAACTGGTTAAGGCTAAGGTGTTTTAGGTAAGGAGGTTTTTTTCCTGTGTGTGTGTGCCACACTAAAGAGTACATTTTTGGTCTCATGGATAAGCAGAAGCTAGTGAATACTTAAAAAAGAAAATAAACATTGATACAGATATGTTTTAGAAAGGTAAACAGAATACATGTGGATTAAAAGTGGAAGACACTGAAAGCAGGGAAACTAGTCAGGAGTGACAAGTTCAGATGAAGGATGGGGAGAGCTGGAGTTAGGTACTATAGTTTCATAAAAAGCAAGAGAAATTGTAGAAACTTCCTGGTGATTAAATGGCTGAGAAGAAGAGAGGAAGTCATAGATTAACATGGCTTCTAACACCATACAAATACAAGGTGTTCATAAGTATGGTCTGTAATTTTTGCTCAAGAAAGTTATATGGATAATTGGGAAAAAAATTACTGACTCATGAAATTTTTTGAGTATGGAAATAGGCTAAACAAAGAAGATGTTACCTAGATTTTAATTTTAACCAGGATTTTGTTAGTCCAAAATCCTTTTTAAAAAATGGCAACACAAAAGTCTATTCTTATTTAAAGAGTTCCAGCTTTTGGAGTAATTTAGAGGCTGAGTCTAGAATGGTGATGATGTCAATTCTGGAGAAAGAATTGTAGAGGAACTGTAGAAGGCTCATATAAAATGTGAAATATACTGCCAAGCATCAGGGTTTTACCAGGAGTTCCATAAGAGAGTGAAATGAGGAAACTTGGCTGGTAGTATACTACATGGCAAAAACTATAAACTAGAAAGGATGGATGTGACAAAATCCCACCATTACACTTTATAATGCACTGGACAATTAATACTAGAGAGACATTTTGTGACTGTCATAATTTGAAAATCTTTAACTGAGAATTTTTTTTTTCAATATCAAAAACCCTCCAAACTCAGGAGTTATCTTTTAAATGAAGTATCACTCCCCAACTAACACCATTGCCCATGTTTCTACTTCTCTAAGTCTTCAATTAGTACCATCTTCCTACAAGCTTCATCTTATCTTGTCATATGTTAAGCCAGTCACTAGTGAGGCAGTCTTAGCCACCTTAGTGTTTCCATTTCCAGTCTGATGAGGGTTATCACTTCTTTTTTTTTTTTTTTTTTTACATTTAATTTTTTTATTTTTTCAGCATAACAGTATTCATTATTTTTGCACCACACCCAGTGCTCCATGCAATCCGTGCCCTCTACAATACCCACCACCTGGTGCCCCCAACCTCCCACCCCCCACCCCTTCAAAATTCTCAGATCGTTTTTCAGAGTCCATAGTCTCTCATGGTTCACCTCCCCTTCCAATTTCCCTCAACTCCCTTCTCCTCTCCATCTCCCCTTGTCCTCCATGCTATTTGTTATGCTCCACAAATAAGTGAAACCATATGATAATTGACTCTCTCTGCTTGACTTATTTCACTCAGCATAATCTCTTCCAGTCCCGTCCACGTTGCTACAAAACTTGGGTATTCATCCTTTCTTTTTTTTTTTTTTTTTTTTTTACAGCTTTATAAACATATATTTTTATCCCCAGGGGTATAGGTCTGTGAATCGCCAGGTTTACACACTTCACAGCACTCACCATAGCACATACCCTCCCCAATATCCATAACCCCACCCCCCCTCTCCCAACCCCCTCCCCCCATCAACCCTCAGTTTGTTTAGTGAGATTAAGAGTCACTTATGGTTTGTCTCCCTCCCAATCCCATCTTGTTTCATTTACTCTTCTCCTACCCCCTCAACCCCCCATGTTGCATCTCCTCTCCCTCATGAGGGTTAGCACTTCTTAATCCAGTGGTATGAAAGTCTCATTGCTGACTGTTTCCAGACTCTTCTGCTGATTAGACTCATTCGGAACCAAGGGCTTCAGATATGATTACTTGTGTTCCTCCCTGAATTGCTACTCTTCCTGGACCCTAATTTTTATTTTTCAGACATGAGCTTCTTACCTGGTCCCCCAAGTTTTGTCATTCTCTCTTCCCTGGAATGTAGCTCTCCTTCTTCACAGCCCAGAGCTGTGTCCCTGAACCAGTTTTGGTACCCAGAACTCTAATTTTCTGTAGATAGACACCTGGAAAATAACTGGAAGCTTCTGCCCCACAATTATCCCACCCTGAGCTCTGTCCATCTGCTAAGACCGTTAACTCCTACTAGGTGCCATCTACTTTCTTTCTTTCTTTCTTTTTTTAAAGATTTTATTTATTTATTTGATAGACAGAGATCACAAGTAGGCAGAGAGGCAGACAGAGAGTTGAGGATGCAGACTCCCTGCTGAGCAGAGAGCCTGATGCAGGGCTCGATCCCAGAACCCTGAGATCATGACCTGAGTTGAAGGCAGAGGCTTTAACCCACTGAGCCACCCAGGCACCCCAGCTATCTACTTTCTTGAATGTGTTCGGTATATCTGTGTTTTTCTCTTCACCATGCCTTGCCTTTGTAGGTGTTCCCTCATTCCCTGACTGACCTGACCCTGTTGATCAGCGATCAGTCCTGGTCCTGGTACTTTGTTTCTCTTTATCTTTCCTGTTTTGCCATAAGGAGACTTCAGGCTTTATTCTACAGTCAAAGAGATGAAAGATGCAAAAAGTAAAGAGAGCGAGAGAAGGAGGAAGAGAGAGAGAGAGAGAAGTAGACATGCCACTTCTATTTTTTTAAAAATATTTTATTTATTTATTTATTTATTTAAGAGAAAAAGAGACAAGCGGACTCTGTGCAGAGCTCAGAGCCCCACACTGAGTTGATCCCATGACCCCAAGATTGTGACCTGAACTGAAATCCAAAGTTGGCCACTCAATAGATTGAGCCACCCAAGTGCTCCTAGACATGCCATTTTTAAGAAATTGTAAGCATATAATCACCCTTCTTACCTCTACTCTGCAGCCCTAGGCCTGCAGTGATGGATGCCAGAGCCCCCTGCCCCCATCCCCCACCAGAATGGATGTTTTGGCACTGTTCAAGACCCCGAAGGAACTATGGAGGCTGGAAAGGGAGCATTTGTGAGCCTGGCCACCACTCTTATCACATGAACAAAAAACACTGGCCTCTCATTCATGGCATGGTGGGGAGTGTGGGCAGCAGGAGCTCCAAGGGAGCATACCAGGAAGCCATCTTCTAAGCACAATTCTGGCTCTGTTTCATGAGGGAACAGTCCTTTCTACTTTAATCTACTTGTGCATCCTCGAAAGTTGTTTCAGGCCCAGCATGGAAAAAGAACAACATGAGGTTGGTGGTAAGAATAGATGAAGCCCACCTATCTCTCAGATAAGGAAATGAGGGCTTGATAGCTTAATATTGGCATACCTAGTTATCAAGAAGATAATTCACATAGTTCTGATATTTTCTGAAACAAGAAAAGATGACCAAAAGTCCTTGAAGAACATTTTGCATTTTTCTTCCTGCTTCAATTAACAGATAACTGTCTGTGACCAGTCTGCTAATAGAATGTTCTTTTGGATTAATCTTTATCTAAATGTGAAAAATTATAATTATAAACAAAGCTGAAAGCTCTATTCACTCTTTTTAAATTACTTTTTAATTATATATTAAAACATGAATATGTTATCTATGAGAAAAACTAAAACATAGATAAGGTTAAAATACTATTTAATCATCTCTATCCTATTTACTTTTTATTTCTTTGAGTTATTTCTTTGTGTTTTCTCTTCACACCTATTTTATTATCCATTTCATATATTACACAAGGTGGTCATCAAGGACCTCTGGAAAATTAAATGTTTGCCCTTTTAAGATTATTTTAGGTTTGCTTTAGTAACCTGATTTTGATTGTTCTGTGATCCTTTCTGGTAATTTGGTTGTGTTGCAACCCTGCGGGGGGAAATGTCAGAAAGGCAGAGGGAGGTAAGATGACAGCTCACAGCTGGATATTGTGTTTGGGCTCCTCTCCAGAAGTAAAGGAATTCATGGAGTTGGTGTCTTTGCTAAGAAAGGTGTACAACAACTTCTTTCAAGACTGTCTCCAAAGGCAAAGGAAACAAAAGTGAAAATGAACTTTTGGGATTTCAACAAGATCAAAAGTTTCTGCACAGCCTCTTCAATAAATGGTGTTGGGAAAATTGGACAGCCACATGCAGAAAAATGAAATTGGATCATTTCCTTACACCACACACGAAAATAAACTCAAAATGGATGAAGGATCTCAAGGTGAGAAAGGAATCCATCAAAATCCTTGAGGAGAACACAGGCAGCAACCTCTTCGACCTCAGCCACAGCAACATCTTCCTAGGAACATCACCAAAGGCAAGGGAAGCAAGGGCAAAAATGAACTATTGGGATTTTATCAAGATCAAAAGCTTTTGCACAGCAAAGGAAACAGTGAACAAAACCAAAAGACAACTGACAGAATGGGAGAAGATATTTGCAAATGACATATCAGATAAAGGGCTAGTGTCCAAAATCTATAAAGAACTTAGCAAACTCAACACCCAAAGAACAAAGAATCCAATCAAGAAATGGACAGAAGACATGAACAGACATTTCTGCAAAGAAGACATCCAGATGGCCAACAGACACATGAAAAAGTGCTCCATATCACTCGGCATCAGGGAAATACAAATCAAAACCACAATGAGATATCACCTCACACCAGTCAGAATAGCTAAAATTAACAAGTCAGGAAATGACAGATGCTGGCGAGGATGCGGAGAAAGGGGAACCCTCCTACGCTGTTGGTGGGAATGCAAGCTGGTGCAACCACTCTGGAAAACAGCATGGAGGTTCCTCAAAATGTTGAAAATAGAACTACCCTATGACCCTGCAATTGCACTGCTGGGTATTTACCCTAAAGATACAAACGTAGTGATCCGAAGGGGCACGTGCACCCGAATGTTTATAGCAGCAATGTCTACAATAGCCAAACTATGGAAAGAACCTAGATGTCCATCAACAGACGAATGGATAAAGAAGATGTGGTATATATACACAATGGAATACTATGCAGCCATCAAAAGAAATGAAATCTTGCCATTTGCGATGACGTGGATGGAACTAGAGGGTATCATGCTTAGCGAAATAAGTCAATTGGAGAAAGACAACTATCATATGATCTCCCTGATATGAGGGAGAGGAGATGCAACATGGGGGGTTAAGGGGGTAGGAGAAGAGTAAATGAAACAACATGGGATTGGGAGGGAGACAAACCATAAGTGACTCTTAATCTCACAAAACAAACTGAGGGTTGATGGGGGGAGGGGGGTTGGGAGAGGGGGGTGGGGTTATGGATATTGGGGAGGGTATGTGCTATGGTGAGTGCTGTGAAGTTTGTAAACCTGGCGATTCGCAGACCTGTACCCCTGGGGATAAAAATATATGTTTATAAAAACTAAAATTAAAAAAAAAAAAAGTTTCTGCACATAAAGGAAACAGTCAACAAAACAAATAGGCAACCCATGGAATGGGAGAAGATATTTGGAAATGACACTACAGATCTATATATCCAAGATCTGTAAAGAACTCCTCAAACTCAACACACACGAAACAGATAATCACATCAAAAAATGGGCAGAAGGGACACCTGGGTGGCTCAGTTGGTTAAGCGGCTGCCTTCGGCTCAGGTCATGATCCCAGCGTCCTGGGATCGAGTCCCACATCGGGCTCCTTGCTCAGCGGGGAGCCTGCTTCTCCCTCTGCCTCCACCTACCACTCTGTCTGCCTGTGTTCATGCTCACTCCCAATCTCTCTCTCTCTTTCTAACAAATAAATAAAATCTTAAAAAAAAAATGGGCAGAAGACATGAACAGACTCTTCTCCAAAGAAGACATACAAATGGCTAACAGACATATGAAAAAAATCTTCATCATCATTAGCCATCAGGGAGATTCAAATCAAAACCACACTGAGATACCACCTTACACCAGTTCAAATGGCCAAAATGAACAAGACAATAAACAACAAGTGTTGGAGAGGATGTGGAGAAAGGGGAAGCCTCTTACACTGTTCGTGGGAATGCAAGTTGGTGCAGCCACTTTGGAAAACAGTGTGGAGATTCCTTAAGAAATTAAAAATAGAGCTTCTCTATGACCCTGCAAATGCACTACTGGGTATTTACCGTGAAGATACAGATGTAGTGAAAAGAATGGCCATCTGTACCCAAGTGTTCATAGCAGCAGTGGCCACAGTCACCAAACTCTGGAAAGAGCCAAGATGCTCCTCAACATATGAATGGATAAAGAAGATATGATCCATATATACAATAGAATATTATGCCTCCATCAGAAAGGATGAATACCCAGGTTTATATCAACATGGATGGGACTGGAAGAGATTATGCTGAGTGAAATAAGTCAAGCATAGAGAGTCAATTATCATATGGTTTCACTTACTTGTGGAGCATAAGGAATAACATGAAGGACATTGGGAGATGGAGAGAAGTAAGTAGGGGGAAATCAGAGGGGGAGACAAACCATGAGAGATTGTGGACTCTCAGAAACAAACTGAGGGTTTTGGAGGGGAGGAGGGTGGAGGGTTGGGTGAGCCTGGTGGTATTAAAGAGGGCATGTATTGCATGGAGCACTGGGTGTGGTGCATAAACAATGAATTTTGAACACTGAAAAAAGAAAAGAAGAGAAAAGAAAAGAAACGTATACAAAGACATTGTTTACTTGACAAAAGTCTTAACCTGACTACTCTATTAGTTTCCCAGTGGTGCATTAGCAGGTTACCACCATATGACTTAAAACAACAGAAATTTATTGTTTCACAGTTCTAGATGCTAGAAATCTAAAATGAAGAGCTTAGTTGGCTGTTCTTTGTCTAAAAACTGTAGGGGAATCTTTTCTTCTCTATTCCTAGCTTTTGGATAGTTTGTTGGTGATCTTTGACTTTCCTTGGTTTGTAGATCTGTTACTTCAAGCCTCTGTCTTCACATGACATTTTTCTTGTGTCTCTTCATAGCATCTTCCCTTTGTGCATTCTGTGTTTGTGCCCCAGTTTTCCCTTTTACAAGGACACTAGTGATGTAGATGTAGGGCTCACCTTAATAACCTCATCTCAACTTGACTACATCTGCAAAGACACCATTTTGAAATAAGGTCACTTTCTGAGATAGATGGGGTTCACTTCAACATATCTTTTTGAGGGGACATAATTCAACCTATAACAACTAGAAAAACAAAAATAGTTCATTAGGCTATTAGAAAATATGCTTATCTAATAAGAGAAACTTAAGGCAAGTGGGTTTTTGGTTAATAACAAAGGATCGTTTTCCAAAAGAAGAAAACAGTCATGTTTAAAGTCTGCATGAAGTTGATTAGAACTTTAATAAAATCCTGATTTCTTGAAAACTATATTCAGCATTAAAAAATTGACACCTCAGAAGATTCAACACATTACAGAAAATGGAAAACAGTTAAACTAATACCTTTTTTAGAACTCATTACACTACAAAATCATCATGAAGGGGTATTATTCCATTACTCAGGTTTGAGTAACTTAATAAAAGGTCACATATACCCTTGCTATAACAAATGCCAATTTACTTATCCAAAAACCAGATCAACTTAATCATGCTCTTTTATTTTAGAATCTTGCAAGAAATTATAAAATATGTAATTTAGTCTGTAAATTAGTTTCTGACTAATTTGTATTTCAACACAGTAGGCAACAAGATGGATGCAATCATATAAGCCTTTACAGAAGATCCATAATATGAATGATTGATTCTGCACATTGTTAATAACTCGATTTTTTTTCAACTAGCAGTATGGCACAGCCACTGGGGAAAATGGCTAGCTTGCATATTAAATTTATGTGTTTAGTTTGTTATGAAGCAATCCTAACTGATACATTGAGCATTTACTGTGGACCCCCATCAATCTCACACTTTCTTCAGCAATGCTTTGTTCATACTCCCTATCCAAGGAGTTTGATCACCCTGAATCCACAAACTGGTACTATACTGGCCTCTAGCTTACAAGAACCAGATTGTAAATAAGTTCTCTCTTCTCAAACACGTGAGTTTTTCATACTTTGGCATACCACATGCCTAAATCCAGAATTCTAGGTTCTTAACCAAACTTACCCAGCCCACTTGCCATGAACCCAGGCCTGTCCTATCATAAAAATGCTGAGCTTTTATTAAGTGAAATCATCCCTACTGGCCAAATCATGTGTTCTATGTTCCCTAAATCCTTAATCTCTTTGCTCTCTTATACCTCTTGTATTTCCTTCTAGATATACAGGCCCATCCCCTTAATTTCCTCCTTAGACCCTGAATATTCACTGTGTATTGAATCACAGCAATTGGGGGATTCACTCTACTTAAACATTTCTTCCCATTTCTGTAGGAAGATATATGCTGAGTTCCAAACAACCAGTTTACCAGTGGATTAAGAATCATAATCCATGGTTATGTTTAAAAATTTTGAGGCTTGGGGCGCCTGGGTGGCTCAGTGGGTTAAGCCGCTGCCTTCAGCTCAGGCCATGATCTCAGGGTCCTGGGATCGAGTCCTGCATCGGGCTCTCTGCTCAGCAGGGAGCCTGCTTCCCTCTCTCTCTCTCTCTCTCTCTCTCTGCCTGCCTCTCTGTCTACTTGTGATCTCTCTCTGTCAAATAAACAAATAAAATCTTAAAAAAAAATTTTTTTGAGGCTTGATTGGAAAGCCATTCATTGTATTCAAATGAGACATGATTAGGTAAAGAAAGCTTAGTATTATAACTAAATAACCTGGAGGTTCATCCATCATTATTTATTTTACTTATGTTTTATACTATAATAACTGGACATGGGTGGCAAACAGCTAACTTAAATGATTAAAAGGCTTTTACTTTGCCCAAAAGACTTGTCCAGATAGCTTTCTTACAGAAAAGAAAACTAAACAAAGGAGGCTATTCTGAGGTCTCTCTGAAAACTCCTGGATACCCTTTACTCTTCTGAAATCCACGTCTTTAAGCTCTATCACCAAGGGTGTTACACTTAAGGAAGGCCTTCTCAGATGGGAGAAAGAGGGATGAAAATGATGACTTTCAGATACCTTCTTCCAGCTAAGGGGACAAGATGAGTGGTGGGAGATTCTGTAGAACAGAAAGCTATTCAAATTCCAAAGGCAAATTCTTGGGTATTTAGCCGATGGCTACCCACTAGCACACTCCCCTTTCCCTCCACAGAGTATCCCTAGTCCCTGAAATATCAGGAGTAGAAATGTCTTTTGTTTACCAAGTAGCCCTGGAAGCCATCTCCACACTATAGATTAGTTTATACATCTTTCTTTCTTAAGTTAGTCAAGATGCACTGCAAAAATTGTAGTTTTTGTGAGTGTGGAGTTGGGGAAAGATTAGGGATAAGAAAACGTAGTTTTTAGAGCATTGGGTATTTCAGGAGTAGTCAAGGTAGATTGGGGTCCTTCGTAGCAAGAGCTAGAGGTGTACAAGTGGGCCACATGAGATACTGGATTTAAGTGAGACCCATCGTGCTGTCCTCTCTGTTCTGCACCCTCTCAAGTGAGAGTTTGGTGATACTACCCTTTGAGGAGAGGCAGATGGAAGACTGCCAGTCCAAGAAAGGGTATTTCCTGTCCCTTTCATAGCAGAACTAGAGCCTATAACTAGAAGAGCCATCCTTATGCCTTTGTTCTCCAGATCTATTTCTTTTTTTAAATGTTATTTATTTTTTTTTAATTTAAATTCAACTAATTAACATATAGTGTATTATTTGTTTCAGAGGTAGAGTTCAGTGATTCCTCAGTTGCATATAACACCCAGCCAGTGCTCATTATATGACGTGCCTTCCTTAATGTCCATCACCCTGTTACCACATTCCCCCACCAACTTTCCTCTAGCAACCCTCAGTCTCTTTCCTATCATTAAGAGTCAGAGTTATTTCCTGATTTCCAATATGTCTTAATAGAGTCTGCTGCCACTCTGATACCCCCCCTTATGAAATGAACCGAACCAGGAGAGTATTTTGTAGGAAATGACCTATAGGTGCTGAAAGGGACTTTATAGGTCTGTTCATCTTCTAGAGCCCTACAAACTACTTGCATCTTGTATAGATGATGGCATAGGTTGCTCAGTTTAGTCAACCACCAAATTAAACAGAGTAATAAGAAAAGTTAAACCTGCCTCGACAGAAATTCAGGTGTGTAAGGAAAAATAAAGAAAAACATTTTTCATTTTCTTTAAATCTACAGATTTAATTCTGAGTCCCTATCTCTCTGAGTTGGTGACATGTTCAAGGTTGGGCTATCTAGTCTCTGGGTCTCATGCAGGACCAAAATGCTAAGTAAGGAGGCCTAGCAGTCACTGATGTACTCTCCACACATTTTATCACCGAGATACCTTTTGTGCCAGCCTGCATATTCCCTTCCTGTCCCAAAGTTTCAATGTTTCTAAGCTACGCTTGAAGCATACAAATTAATGGTTCAATAAATAATTCTTCCATATTGTTGGCTCTTACATTTTAGATCTTAATATTTACTGTTAATGTATGTAACATTTAAAATATTATCTTAGGCTCTTTCTATAAATTCCAATACAGCTGATTAGAAAAAATTAATTTAATAGGGTTTTTAGTTCTCCCTGACTTTACTGGTAATCTTTCTAGATGAACATGGTCACAGATGTAGTTGTTCTTACATTTGATTTTAAGCCTCCTAAATACTAGAAAATGTTTAATATTTCTTCCTCCTCAAATCTGTAGTCTAATAAGCATGATATTCAGTTAAGACAACCTAACATAGGCATTGGAGAAAAGTGGGTGATGTGCCTTGGACTAATAGTAAAGCCAGAACTCTGTAGAAACTACACCCAACCACTACAATCCATGTGTCATAGAGACAATACCCTTATTGTTGAAGATCTCACTCTGGAGGCTGTAACCCACCCCCTAACCCCTGAAATTATATGTAGAGTACTGTGGGAGTTTTTCTTAATTGCTCTGGGAAATATGTCTATGGCTTTCCTTAATATCTCAAAATTTCCATAGGAACTTGACATAATTGCAGCATCCCTCCAAGGATTCTTAATGCTTAGTGAATTATCATGTTCATGGCCCTCTCAAGTGTGAATGTAGTATCATAAAGTGATCCTTGTAAAACTGATGATTAAATTGGACGAAGGAGCTTTATTTTCACTAGTAGAATCTATATGTCCAAAAATCTGGCTTACAGTTCTTGAAGTTACTGATATGAATACTTTTGGATTCCAAGGTGATATAGTGTTTTTGTCTAGAAGATAGGAATCGTATATTGTTCATTTCTTTAAGTCATAAAAATGAATTGTGATGTGTAAAGTTATTGAAATTCTATGAAAGTAGTATTTGACTGGAAAGTATTCCCATTATCAAGGACTAGAATCACATCGCTGTTATTTAGCTTTTATTTCAAGGAAGAACAGGATTGTTAAATGTGATCTTGTCCACATATTGCATTCCCACTGGCTCAAGAGGATGCTGCCTGCAATGAATATAGAATAATTTAGTGGAAACGTTAAGAGCTGTCTGAAAGGGAATTTTAAAATTCACAGGGTAATTTGACAAAATTGAAATCTTTTATAATAGCCCTGCAAAGATTAAAATAATTATAGCACAAGATAGTTCTGTCACACTTTATCATTCCATTCTTAACATCTGGAGATATTATGAAGTGGATTAAGTATTCTACTATAATTTCTACCAGCATGTGCTATTATTTCTTCCAATCAGCCATGCAAGGCAAAGCTCGCTCAAGCACATTAAGTCATTCTCCAGTGCATGATTTTCTTTCAGTTATTTTAAAGCAGGTAATTTAATGGTGCTGTAGCACTCTCCTGTGACCAGCAGAGCATAACACCTTTAGGTACTCCATATTTTATTCATATAAGTGGACTTAATGGCATTAATTTGAAAAGGAATCTAAAATTCTCTATAGTCTGGTTCTCTCCTCTTTACTCATGCTTGCATATGCATATACACTCACATCTGACTGAGTTATAAAATGCTTTTTAGTTGAAAGCAAAATATTTCCCTTTCAAATGTCATTGAAGCAATGCTTAATTACTGCATTGTTGGTCATTAAACCAGAGAATCTATAGGGAAATACTGGGGAAGAATGAATGAAAACCTTTTAAGGCTTTTAATCAAAATATTTTAAATGTGTACTAGCACTTATCATAGTAAAATTGTTATTGAATTGCTTAGGTATTTTAAGGATATCCACTATACATGTGACCTGTTTTGGAATGACTTAGCAGAATTGAAAGATGCAGAAAACAAACATTTATTTTTTTCTCAAAATTCCCCAGAGTGTTGAGCTAGGGATTGAATACTCTCAGATATTGTACAAATACTCAAAGAACTAAAACATTTTTAAAACATTATAAATGATGTTTATTAAAATAACTTTGTTTTAAAAATGACTTAGATTAATGTCTGCCTCAAAATTTCATCAACTTTTCTAAATAAAAAAACTTGAAAATATAAAAATTATATACACATTTAATTATCAAATTATTTTATGCCTCTTCCTTCTTCCTTGGGTAGCAAGGGGAATGCCAAAAAGAAAAAAAAAGTAAATAAACAAGTTTGTCCTTTTATTATTTGAGTCTTTATAAAAGTGACTAATTTAAATGAACCTGCTGAATGATTTCTTGGTGAAACTATCAGTATGTATAGATAGACTAGAAAGACAAATTATTTCTTTTCCATTCCCATCCATATCTGCCAACTGTCTTTCACTATATTATGTCTACATCAACTCCTTTAACTTTTAAGATCTCCCTCTCTCATGTGTCCTCTCTTCAATTTCTCTTTCATCACATACCTGCATTCTTGCACAGCAGAAGAATACCTGTAATGACTGCCTATGACCTAAAGGATAATAGAATCAAAGAATGCTCAAGAACCATAAATATCTTGGGCATTCTAGTTTTGCAGATAACTTTTCAATATTGTCTACCATGACCACCTTTTTCAAATCTTCCAACACATAAGAATTATCTGGCCAACCGCACATTCTTTCCTGATCCATGTAATAATATTCATAAGTTTACCTCACCTAGACAACCTCTTCTCTGCTTATTTCATCTTAGCCATGTCTTATTTCTTCCTCTGAGCAGATTCTCTCCTCTTCCACAAAGTCTTAGGTCAGTGTTTCAATTCAGAGTGATTTTTCAATAATGAACTTCATAGCACATTTTTTATATTTTTCTTTTTACATAATCAGTCATATTCTCCATTATGATATTTTTAACAGAAAGGGGAATTTTAACCACCTGAATTTCAGAAGAGCTGTTGTTTTTGTGATAAGCAATGGGAGCAAGAAACTGAAAGCTCATTCCTGGGGGTTCTACTCAGCAGAGGGGGTCATGTGCTCTAAAGTGTGAGTTACAGGTGGCGGAAGGCAGAGAACAAGGAGAAGGTGGAGGAAATTATGGAAGTGAGGGGACTTTGTGGATAGCAATAGAAGAGCTTCCACCAAAGTGAAATTCTTCAGGGAATCTGAAATATCACGTGATAATTTAGCAAATTTTATAATGCACTATGTTATCTCATCTCCTATGCTACTTCCACAAGAAAACCTATTGAAAGAATGGCATTATTTTTCAAGGCTATCAAAATGAGATGTATGTTTCTTTTGAACACACTGAGATAAGGCACAAGGAAATGTAGGTTTATAAGGCTTATTAAAGTTGCCAATAATTTTGGATTTTTTGTGATGAGCACTGGGTGCTGTATGAAAGTGAGGAATCATTATATTCTACACCTGAAACTAATATTACACTGTGTATTAACTAATTGGAATTTAATTAAAAACTTGAAAAAGAAAAAAAACTACACTGTGTAAAAAAAATGTTTTTTACTTACCCAAATGTTTTAACTCTTCATGGGTTTTTGATGTCTTCTTTATTTATACTCATGAGAAAAGGAAATGTATTTGCTGCCTCATAATATGTAGTTGGAGAACAGAACGAATCACAAGATAAATGCTTCTTTTTTAAAAGACTTATTTATTTATTTATTTATTTATTTATTTATTTATTTATTTGAGAGAGAGCACGCAGGCTTGAGCATGAGTGGCAGGAAGGGCAAAGGGAGAAGGGGAAGGAGAAGAAAACTCCCCACTGCATGGAGTCCTTCACGACTTGGGGCTAGATCTCCCCACCCTAGATCAGAATCCTGAGATCAGGACCTGAGCCAAAACCAAAACCTGGCTGCTCAACTGACTGAGCCACCCAGTTTCCGATAAACGCTTCTTGAGGGCTACTGTAGGGAGTCCAGAAAAATTTTTTGGAATAAAAGATTTCTCAGGTCATAGTTACTTTAGAAACAGAGTTATATTATGCAAAACATTTTAAAGAATATTTAATAATTCAAGGAGATATCAATGTACCACTTTTTCCTCTTTTTAAATTTTTTAAAAAGTTTTTATTAACATATAATGTATTATTAGCCCCAGGGATACCGGTCTGTGAATCACCAGGTTTAGACTTCACAGCACTCACCATAGCACATACCTTCCCCAATGTCTATAACCCAACCACCCTCTCCCTACCCCCCTCAATGTATCACGTTTAAGTAAGTGCTTTTCACCACCCCCTTCCTGGACTTGAAATCTCAAAGGATATCCTAGCTAAAATACCCAGACAAATTTTGAATCCAAAGCAATAAAGAATGAGGAATGCTTTATCTGCTATTTTAGAAGAATAAGAAGAAAAACAGGCGACAGTTGATTATTGACATCAATTCTCTTTTGAATTACTTATGACATTTTTAGTTTAGTTCCCATATTCAAATACCAGTGCTGCAGGAATCTATTCTGGGCACATTGTGCCTAGAATGAAAGAACATTACCAAAAAAATGTAACTAGAGCATCAAGACCCATTTTTACTCCTAAAGGCCACACAGTGGAGCACAGTGGATAGTTTCTTAGGGTGGGTAATTTTATGTAAAAAAAAATAAAATCTTTCCATCTTCTGTTGTTAATGAAACAGTGAATCATGGTCTGGGCTTCCGTGAAATAGAAAAGAATGGGAGGGACCAGAATCTATTTCAGGACCTACCCCTGATTCATGCAGTATATTTGGACAAATCTTTAAATACCTCTCTGTCTTAGAATCATTAGAACATTGATTTATTAATTCATTTATTCATTGATGCAACATTGTAAGTAACCATAAGGTAGCCACATATAAAGATGAAAAGACATTGTTTCCAGAAATCCAGAGTCTAGGAAGAGAGAGAAATATAGAAATAAGTTATTACAATTTAGTATCATAGGAATATGACATATGTGCTTGAGGTACAGGATAGAATGAAGGCTTATGTAGGGTACGAAAGTCCAGGGAAGGGTTCCAAGAGGAAGAAATACTTGCATGGGTCTTGAACAGCAAGTGGAGGATTACCAGAAGGGGTTGGGAAAAAACGGTTTCTAAGTATAGGGAACAATATGTGCAAATCCATGGAAACACGAAGGAACATTTTTGAGAGATGATACAGTAAATATGGTGCTAAAAATAGTTTAATATGATAAGCATAGGGTGTGTAGTATATCAGGGGAAACAATAGAGGATGAAATTGGGGAAAGGAAAAACTGGCCAAGTATTAGATGCAAAATAGTTTAATTGAATGTTTTAATTAGGATAATGATATGATATTATTTCATTTTTCGGGAAAATTACTTTGCTGATCATGTGACAAATAGATTGCAAGGTACAGAGACTAAAGTTAAACAAATCATTTAGATAGAAATTTCAATAATCCAGGCAGATAGAGATTGAGCCTGCACCAAAACAATGTGAATAAAGAGGCTGGGTCAGACATTAACAGTGTTAAGGAAGTAAAATGGACAGGAGATCTATGGAGTCATTAGAAGTGGGAGGAGTAAGGGGAAGAGATTAATCTGGAATGCATCCCAGATTTCTTGCTAAATTGATAGGTTACTGGCTCATTTCATTAACTTATTACTGGGAGAAAGACAATGGTGTGTGTTGAATTTTAGGTGATAAGAAAAAATCTTGAGAAATTTTATTTTTCTTCCTCAGTAAATTTTCTAAAGATTAACCCACACTTTTTCTAGAGTCTGGAGGTGGTGATCCCAATGAACTTTATATTTCTGAACTTTTCTCTTACAGGAAGTCTTACCAGTTCTCCCTTTCTGAAACTTTCCTTTTGTTAATTTTCTCTGTTTATCTTAATTTTGGCCTCACAGCAGATGACCCTTGGCAGTCCAGAATTACTACTGGAAAATTTGGAGGATGACATCTACAAATAACTTCATAGGAAACCACTCTGGACTTTCATATTGCCACTAAATGTTGTTAATTTGTTAAAAGTAGTCTTACTTTTGTTGATATACTAAACTGGGCATTCAAGCACTATTTGCTAAGGAACTTTCTAACATTTATAAAAACCCTTCCAGACTATGGATGGGTTCACTATTTTTTTTTAAAGATTTTATTTATTTGAGAGAGAGAGAGCACAAAAGGAGAGTGAGTAGACTCCCTGCTGAGCAGAGAGCCTGATGTAGGGGCTCAATCCCAGAACCCTGGGATCAGACCTGAGCCAAAGGCAAGCACTTAAGCAACTGAGCCACACAGGTGCCCAGGTTCGTTATTTTAAAAATGAAATGGTGTGTGACTCCTCTTTATGTTTTTCATTTTTTACAAAAAAAAACAAAAAAAAATTAAAAAAAAAAACCTATACAAAGGATCTGTGAAGAAAAGAAAGGAGGGAAGGAGGGAGAAAGAAAGAAAACCTATCTAAATCAGATGTGAAAATTGAATAGAGGTTTATATTCTAATATAAAGCTATTTTTTTTCTGAGTGTCTTCACATTTTTTAATTTATTTTCTGGAATAAAAGTTCTTCACATTTTCTTCACATCTTCACTTCACATTTTCTCTCTGAATGTATTTTGTCAGTAATCAAGTTGATTTGAATTGATTGCCCTCAATAAACTATATTCTGTTAATTTGGAATTAATTGTGAAAAGCATGAGATGCCATGAAACCGTTCCCTCTCTTGATATAACTAGAAGAAAGCAAGCAAATCACAGATAATTCAGTCTCTAATAGGCTGACCGAATGCCCTAAAGGGCAATGTATTTATATATTCCAGCATGTATTCCATATACTAAATTTTTAAATCAGAAATGGTTGTGTTTTAAGGAAAAATTATAGCTAAAAATAAGTATCTATTTAAGATCTGCCAGAGGGAATATCTCTTTGTATTTTCCAATTCAACATTCTTTAAAAAAAAAAAATCAGCTTTTTAAAATTTCTCCATCATTACATCAGTTTTCAAATGCAATCAAGCTTCTAAAGCCTGATTAGAAAATTCCATTATTCCTGCCCTCCGTTCTCTTCTCCACCTCATTCCTCATTAATCACTAGCATTTGATGAAAAGGGAGAGGAATATGAAGTCAAACATTAATCAGCTAATCTGCAACTTTAACAGTCCTGGCAAAATATTTGGTGTGGAGGACTTTGAAATTAATGACTCCTTAAAAAAATAAAACAGTATGGAATTATTGAATCACTATATTGTATACCTGAAACTATTGTAACACCATATATTAACTACACGTGAATTAAATAAAAACTTAACCTAAAATGTAAATAAATACAGTTGAAACTGCAAAATAAAACAAAACAACCCCCTCGTGTCTTACTTAAATTTTGCGAACATATGCCAACAGCATAAATAATTGCGAGTTAGCTTTAGATTCAGTATGAAATGGAAAAGTTTGGTTTTAAATGGGACTTTCTATTTTTTTTTTTTAATTTTTTTTTCAGCATAACAGTATTCATTATTTTTTGACCACACCCAGTGCTCCATGCAATCTGTGCCCTCTACAATACCCACCACCTGGTGCCCCCAACCTCCCACCCCCCACCCCTTCAAAATTCTCAGATCGTTTTTCAGAGTCCATAGTCTCTCATGGTTCACCTCCCCTTCCAATTTCCCTCAACTCCCTTCTCCTCTCCATCTCCCCTTGTCCTCCATGCTATTTGTTATGCTCCACAAATAAGTGAAACCATATGATAATTGACTCTCTCTGCTTGACTTATTTCACTCAGCATAATCTCTTCCAGTCCCGTCCATGTTGCTACAAAACTTGGGTATTCATCCTTTCTTTCTTTCTTTCTTTCTTTTTTTTTTTTTTTTTTTACAGCTTTATAAACATATATTTTTATCCCCAGGGGTACAGGTCTGCGAATCGCCAGGTTTACACACTTCACAACACTCACCATAGAACATACCCTCCCCAATATCCATAACCCCACCCCCTCTCCCAACCCCCTCCCCCCATCAACCCTCAGTTTGTTTTGTGAGATTAAGAGTCACTTATGGTTTGTCTCCCTCCCAATCCCATCTTGTTTCATTTACTTTTCTCCTACCCCCTCAACCCCCCATGTTGCATCTCCTCTCCCTCATATCAGGGAGATCATATGATAGTTGTCTTTCTCCGATTGACTTATTTCGCTAAGCATGATACCCTCTAGTTCCATCCACGTCGTCGCAAATGGCAAGATTTCATTTCTTTTGATGGCTGCATAGTATTCCATTGTGTATATATACCACATCTTCTTTATCCATTCGTCTGTTGATGGACATCTAGGTTCTTTCCATAGTTTGGCTATTGTAGACATTGCTGCTATAAACATTCGGGTGCATGTGCCCCTTCGGATCACTACGTTTGTATCTTTAGGGTAAATACCCAGCAGTGCAATTGCAGGGTCATAGGGTAGTTCTATTTTCAACATTTTGAGGAACCTCCATGCTGTTTTCCAGAGTGGTTGCACCAGCTTCCATTCCCACCAACAATGTAGGAGGGTTCCCCTTTCTCCGCATCCTCGCCAGCATCTGTCATTTCCTGACTTGTTCATTTTAGCCATTCTGACTGGTGTGAGGTGATATCTCATGGTGGTTTTGATTTGTATTTCCCTGATGCCGAGTGATATGGAGCACTTTTTCATATGTCTGTTGGCCATCTGGATGTCTTCTTTGCAGAAATGTCTGTTCATGTCCTCTGCCCATTTCTTGATTGGATTCTTTGTTCTTTGGGTGTTGAGTTTGCTAAGTTCTTTATAGATTTTGGACACTAGCCCTTTATCTGATATGTCATTTGCAAATATCTTCTCCCATTCTGTCAGTTGTCTTTTGGTTTTGTTAACTGTTTCCTTTGCTGTGCAAAAGCTTTTGATCTTGATAAAATCCCAATAGTTCATTTTTGCCCTTGCTTCCCTTGCCTTTGGTGATGTTCCTAGGAAGATGTTGCTGTGGCTGACGTCGAAGAGGTTGCTGCCTGTGTTCTCCTCGAGGATTTTGATGGATTCCTTTCTCACATTGATATCCTTCATCCATTTTGAGTCTATTTTCGTGTGTGGTGTAATGAAATGATCCAATTTCATTTTTCTGCATGTGGCTGTCCAATTTTCCCAACACCATTTATTGAAGAGGCTGTCTTTGTTCCATTGGACATTCTTTCCTGCTTTGTCGAAGATGAGTTGACCATAGAGTTGAGGGTCCATTTCTGGGCTCTCTATTCTGTTCCATTGATCTATGTGTCTGTTTTTGTGCCAGTACCATGCTGTCTTGATGATGACAGCTTTGTAATAGAGCTTGAAGTCCGGAATTGTGATGCCACCAACTTTGGCTTTCTTTTTCAATATTCCTTTGGCTATTCGAGGTCTTTTCTGGTTCCATATAAATTTGAAGATTATTTGTTCCATTTCTTTGAAAAAAATGGATGGTACTTTGATAGGAATTGCATTAAATGTGTAGATTGCTTTAGGTAGCATAGACATTTTCAGAATATTTATTCTTCCAATCCAGGAGCATGGAACATTTTTCCATTTCTTTGTGTCTTCCTCAATTTCTTTCATGAGTACTTTATAGTTTTCTGTGTATAGATTCTTAGTCTCTTTGGTTAGGTTTATTCCTAGGTATCTTATAGTTTTGGGTGCAATTGTAAATGGGATGGACTCCTTAATTTCTCTTTCTTCTGTCTTGTTGTTGGTGTAGAGAAATGCAACTGATTTCTGTGCATTGATTTTATATCCTGACACTTTACTGAATTCCTGTACAAGTTCTAGCAGTTTTGGAGTGGAGCCTTTTGGGTTTTCCACACATAGTATCATATCATCTGCGAAGAGTGATAGTTTGACTTCTTCTTTGCCGATTTGGATGCCTTTAATTTCCTTTTGTTGTCTGATTGCTGAGGCTAGGACTTCTAGTACTATGTTGAATAGCAGTGGTGATAACGGACATCCCTGCCGTGTTCCTGACCTTAGCGGAAAAGCTTTCAGTTTTTCTCCATTGAGAATGATATTTGCGGTGGGTTTTTCATAGATGGCTTTGATAATATTGAGGTATGTGCTGTCTATCCCTACACTTTGAAGAGTTTTGATCAGGAAGGGATGATGCACTTTGTCAAATGCTTTTTCAGCATCTATGGAGAGTATCATATGGTTCTTGTTCTTTCTTTTATTAATGTGTTGTATCACATTGATTGATTTGCAGATGTTGAACCAACCTTGCAGCCCTGGAATAAATCCCACTTGGTCGTGGTGAATAATCCTTTTAATGTACTGTTGAATCCTATTGGCTAGTATTTTGGCGAGAATTTTTGCATCTGTGTTCATCAAGGATATTGGTCTGTAGTTCTCTTTTTTGTTGGGATCCTTGTCTGGTTTTGGGATCAAGGTGATGCTGGCCTCATAAAATGAGTTTGGAAGTTTTCCCTCTGTTTCTATTTTTTGGAACAGTTTCAGGAGAATAGGAATTAGTTCTTCTTTAAATGTTTGGTAGAATTCCCCCGGGAAGCCGTCTGGCCCTGGGCTTTTGTTTGTTTGGAGATTTTTGATGACTGTTTCAATCTCCTTACTGGTTATGGGTCTGTTCAGGCTTTCTATTTCTTCCTGGTTCAGTTGTGGTAGTTTATATGTCTCTAGGAATGCATCCATTTCTTCCAGATTGTCAAATTTGTTGGCGTAGAGTTGCTCATAGTATGTTCTTATAATTGTCTATATTTCTTTGGTGTTCGTTGTGATCTCTCCTCTTTCATTCATGATTTTATTTATTTGGGTCCTTCCTCTTTTCCTTTTGATAAGTCTGGCCAGGGGTTTATCAATCTTATTAATTCTTTCAAAGAACCAGCTCCTAGTTTCGTTGATTTGTTCTATTGTTTTTTTGGTTTCTATTTCATTGATTTCTGCTCTGATCTTTATGATTTCTCTTCTCCTGCTGGGTTTAGGGTTTCTTTCTTGTTCTTTCTCCAGCTCCTTTAGGTGTAGGGTTAGGTTGTGTACCTGAGACCTTTCTTGTTTCTTGAGAAAGGCTTGTACCGCTATATATTTTCCTCTCAGGACTGCCTTTCTTGTGTCCCACAGATTCTGAACCGTTGTGTTTTCATTATCATTTGTTTCCATAAATTTTTTCAGTTCTTCTTTAATTTCCTGGTTGACCCATTCATTCTTTAGAAGGATGCTGTTTAGTCTCCATGTATTTGGGTTCTTTCCAAATTTCCTCTTGTGATTGAGTTCTAGCTTTAGAGCATTGTGGTCTGAAAATATGCAGGGAATGATCCCAATCTTTTGATACCGGTTGAGACTTGATTTAGGACCAAGAATGTGATCTATTCTGGAGAATGTTCCATGTGCACTAGAGAAGAATGTGTATTCTGTTGCTTTGGGATGAAATGTTCTGAATATATCTGTGATGTCCATCAGGTCCAGTGTGTCATTTAAGGCCTTGATTTCCTTGTTGATCTTTTGCTTGGATGATCTGTCCATTTCAGTGAGGGGAGTGTTAAAATCCCCTACTATTATTGTATTCTTGTCGATGTGTTTCTTTGATTTTGTTATTAATTGGTTTATATAGTTGGCTGCTCCCACGTTAGGGGCATAGATATTTAAAATTGTTACATCTTCTTGTTGGACAGTTCCTTTGAGTATGATATAGTGTCCTTCCTCATCTCTTATTATAGTCTTTGGCTTAAAATCTAATTGATCTGATATAAGGATTGCCACTCCTGCTTTCTTCTGATGTCCATTAGCATGGTAAATTCTTTTCCACCCCCTCACTTTAAACCTGGAGGTGTCTTCGGGTTTAAGATGAGTTTCTTGTAGGCAACATATAGATGGTTTTTGTTTTTTTATCCATTCTGATACCCTGTGTCTTTTGATTGGTGCATTTAGCCCATTAACATTCAGGGTAAGTATTGAGAGATATGAATTTAGTGCCATTGTATTGCCTGTAAGGTGACTGTTATTGTATATTGTCTCTGTTTCTTTCTGATCTACTACTTTTAGCGTCTCTCTTTGCTTAGAGGACCCCTTTCAATATTTCCTGTAGAGCTGGTTTGGTATTTGCAAATTCTTTCAGTTTTTGTTTGTCCTGGAAGCTTTTAATCTCTCCTTCTATTTTCAATGATAGCCTAGCTGGATATAGTATTCTTGGCTGCATGTTTTTCTCATTTAGTACTCTGAATATATCATGCCAGCTCTTTCTGGCCTGCCAAGTCTCTGTAGATAAGTCTGCTGCCAATCTAATATTTTTACCATTGTATGTTACAGACTTCTTTTCCCGGGCTGCTTTCAGAATCTTTTCTTTGTCACTAAGACTTGTCAATTTTACTATTAGGTGACGGGGTGTGGACCTATTCTTATTGATTTTGAGGGGGGTTCTCTGAACCTCCTGGATTTTGATGCTTGTTCCCTTTGCCATATTGGGGAAATTCTCTCCAATAATTCTCTCCAATATACCTTCTGCTCCCCTCTCTCTTTCTTCTTCTTCTGGAATCCCAATTATTCTAATGTTGTTTCGTCTTATGGTGTCACTTATCTCTCGAATTCTCCCCTCGTGGTCCAGTAGCTGTTTGTCCCTCTTTTGCTCAGCTTCTTTATTCTCTGTCATTTGGTCTTCTATATCGCTAATTCTTTCTTCTGCCTCACTTATCCTAGCAGTGAGAGCCTCCATTTTTGATTGCACCTCATTAATAGCTTTTTTGATTTCAACTTGGTTAGATTTTAGTTCTTTTATTTCTCCAGAAAGGGCTTTTATATCTCCTGAGAGGGTTGCTTTAATATCTTCCATGCCTTTTTCAAGCCCGGCTAGAACCTTGAGAATCATCATTCTGAACTCTATATCTGACATATTACCAATGTCTGTATTGATTAGGTCCCTAGCCTTTGGTACTGCCTCTTGTTCTTTTTTTTGTTGTGAATTTTTCCGCCTTGTCATTTTGTCCAGATAAGAGTTTATGAAGGAGCAAGTAAAATACTAAAAGGGTGGCAACAACCCCAGGAAAATATGCTTTAGCCAAATCAGAAGAGATCCCGAATTGTGAGGGGGGAGAAAGGGGATTAAAAAGGGGTTCAGAAAGAAAGGAAAAAAAAAAAGAAACTATTAAAAAAAAGGAAGCCGATAAAGAAAAAATATAAAAAGAGGAAAAAAATATATATTAGATAAACTATTTAAAAAACGTTAAAAAAAGAAAACGGTAAAAGTTAAAAAAAATTCAGCAGAAGAAGAGAAAAAGAAAAAAAATTGAAAAAGAAAAAAAAATTAAATTAACTGCAAGGCTAAAAAATCATGGGGAGAAAGCCATGAGTTCCGCGCTTTGCTTTCTTCTCCTCTGGAATTCCGCCGCTCTCCTTGGTAGGTGAACTTGGTCCTGGCTGGGTTTCCCATTGATCTTCTTGCAGAAAGTGGTTGATTTTCTGTTTCTGGAATTGCTGTTCTTCTTCTCTTCAATCTCCCGTTGGATTTGTAGGTGTTTGCAATCTTTAGATAAGCTATTTAGCTGATCTCCCGCTACCCGAAGTAGTCTCAGCCTGCTACTTCTCCGCCATCTTGACTCCTTCCCCCTAAATGGGACTTTCTATTCAATAGAAGCTATCGTTCTTTAATTTATCTTTTAACCTAATACATTAATACAAACTCATTATGAAAATTATACACTGACCAAATAATGTAACTATTTAAAAATCTGGTAAATTATTTAGTTAGTACTTATTCTCTTCCTATTCTACCTCTTCAATTCTTTTCCTTCTTCCTATCTACTTGCTCTACTTCTTAAAATAAAAAAAGTAAAGATTATTTTCCTTTAGTAAATTCATTAGTTAATTAATGTTTCTTTCATTTCCAGTGGATAAAGCTCATTCCATTTTAAACATACAGAAAAAAAAAAGAATATGGTAAAATACTATTTGATATTGTAAGCAATGCCAGTAAATTATGCTGTTGGGACTATTTCCAATTGTAACTAATCTAGACCTGTGATATTTTCGTGGGTTTAATAGAATGTAAAATCATTGAAGCTTAGAGTTTTTATAGCAATATATTACATATTTTAATAGAATAATTCCAGAAATTATAAAATATAATTTAATTGTACCATGTTTTTTATTCTGTGTAAGAAAAAGATATTTTTCTTGTATTAGCTTGTTATCAAGATGCATTTGAACCTCTCTTAAATACAATTTCCCTAAATATTTTATAGTATGTTATAGTTTACTACGGTATGTTTCATATGTTATTATACACCTATTGTACATTATATAAAACTGTACTTTTTCTAATGTTAAAATAATCAACTCCAATTACATAAAACTAGCTGGCATAAGTGATAAAGACCATATGGTATTAGCTAATTCAACATTATCAAGTGAAGAAAAGGGTGATAAAAGATAATAGCTTTTCTCAGAAAAGATTAATGAGAAAATGAGGTTACCCTAACAAAAGGATTAGGATTTTCTCACACCTTTCAAAAACCAACATTTAGTCATTCTTATCTGAGCATATGTAATTTATAAAAAGAAACTAATTATATTAGATATATAAAATAATATCATTAATGCTTCAGTGTCCCTTGAATATAATTGAAGTTGTATGAACATGTCTATGATATAACCACCTATTTCCAAAGATTTAAACACTGGAATGATAAAGTTGTGTTTAGACTTGAAATCTGGCAAGCTAATTCAGGTTGAGAAGAGTACTGTTCGTGAGAAAACTTAAAAATGTGATAGTTTCTCATAGATGTTAAAGAGAGACGAATATTGACTAGAAAAAGCCCCCGATTGCAGCAAGATATTGTACTGTGTTGAAAAAGAGTGCTAAATAAAGTGAGAAAAGATAGGGGCTCATCTTTAGTCAAGGTACTTTCCTTGCTGTGGACCTTGGTTTCCTCCATTATAAAATGAGAGAATGTATGAAATGATCTTAAATTCTTTCCAGCTATTATAGTACCTCATGCTTTTTGGTTCTAGGGGTAGCAAAAGCCATGGATAAAATTTCTGGGGGAGAATAAAACCATTTGCTTTCTCTCTAAGACTTGGTTGAAATGACAAGGAAAAGTAGAAATAGAAGGACGTCTATGTCATCAGTAGAAGCCATGTGCCATCTACATGCCACCAACTTCCAAGGACATCTGCTATATACGATGCAGACAGGGCCAGACAATTGAGGTTCAGAAAGCGGTGTATGTCCTGGGGAGCCAGGGGAGACAGGGGATCTTCACAGAAAATGTGTGACTTTTCTTAATTTGAGTGCTAAGGGGTAGGGGTAAGCAAACGCTAAGAGCTAGATGAGAGATACTAACCTCTAGGCAGGGAGTTACACAAAGCAAATAAAAACCCTGTGGGTGGCAAGTTTCTCAGTCCAGCATCTTCTCACTGAGCTGTGATTGGGAACTTGCCTCTGATACAGCAGGCACCACTATGCAGTAGGAGGAGAGACAGGGCACAGCTGTTCTCTGCATGAGATGGTGGAATAAACCCAACAGAAAGGGGCCTTTGCTGTTTGCACCTTCACCCAATTCAAGGGTGAAAAAAGAATGTTTAAGACACCTGAGACAAATCCACCAAGACAATTATGTGGACTTTGCTTGAATTTTGACTCTAATAACTATATTGTAAAAAATTAAATTATGAAAGTCTTGAAACAATTGACCATTGTTAAGGTGATGACATCTAAATGAAGAACTGAAGGAGGAGTTAAAGTTGGGAGGCTTGGTTTATGAGATTTAAAAAACTCTATTTTTACACTATTTTGGTGAGAGTATCTACCAATTTGCAGCTGAAAACATTCCAACTGATTGGACTTCTAAAAAACCTTTTTAAAATAAATGTTCTCAAAAAAATAAAATAAATGTTCTCCTACTTACAGAAAACTTACACAAATTGTCAAAAAATGCTATAAAACTTCACTCAAGTTCAAATGCTATCATGTTACCACACTTGCTTTCCCATTCTCTCTCCTCTCTCTTGGTGTGTGTGTGTGTGTGTGTGTGTGTGTGTGTGTGTGTGTGTGGTATACATGTATACATATGTATAAAACACATTTCTGTCCTTTTTGAGAGTAAACTGTACACACAATGCCTCTTTTACTATAAATAAGACTATCTCAAATAATCTCAGTACAAGTTTCCAAAATCAGGAAATTATTATCAACAGAGTACTATTATCTAATCCACAGACCCTATTCAGTTTTCACAATTGTTTCATGAATGTTTATTAGCAAAGTAAAAAAGAATGTTGTGGCCAATATCCAATCCAGGATCACAAACTTCCATGTCTCTTTAGTCTCTCCTTCAGTCTGGAACAATTCTATAAAAGGTATTATTTCAAGTTAGTGTGTAAGATGAAAACTTGGTATGCTTAAAATGTGTCTTCTAATATATACACTTCTTGTACATTTGTATATCATTTATGAAAAGACTAAGAAAAATAGAAAGAAACATGAATGGAATATTCACAAAAATAATAATAATGACCCTTAAACATATGAAAAAATGATCAACCTCACTTATAATTAGAAAAATGTAAAATAAACCTCCACTGTTTTTCACAAACCATTTTTACCCGTCACACTGCCAAAAATTAAAATGTAGGATAATGCATTCTGTTTGTGAAGGTTGTAGATACTCTCATTCACTGCTGGTGAAATTAAAATAGATACCAACTTTTTAGAAGGGAATTTAACAATCTCTAACAGAACTACATATATGTTTTGACCCAGAAATATCACTTCTAGGAAGCTACCCTAAGGGCACACACTTCAACAATAAGGACATATATATGCGTAAAGTTATCCACAGCAGTACTATTTTGAAATTGCAAAAGAAAGAATCTAACTGCCATATGTAGGACTATTGTTGAATGAACTATGGTACAACCATACAATGGCATAGTTTGCAGCTATAAAAAAACAATGAGGAAGATCTCTGTTAAACTGATTTAGAATGATTTCCAGAAATATAAACTAAAAAAATGCTAAGTGTGAGAGTACCTATAGTTGCTACCTTTGTTTAAGAAAGACTAAGAAAAAAGAATATATACACATCTGCTCATTTGCTCAAACAATAGAATAGATTTTAGAGCCCCCACAATCCTCTATGTACCATTACTTCTTCCTAAATTTATTCTTATATATTTTATATGATTTTCCCTCTGCTGGAGTAAATGGAATGTGTGATTTCCCCCCATCTGTCTATCACTCATGTGAATAAATGCAATTGGTCCCTGTAGTGTTTCTGGTTTCTAGTCACTTGATTCTTTTATTAATTCTGGTTTTTTTATTTATATTCTCATGAATTTTCTAGGTAAACACAACATAGTACCTCAGCAAAAGGGTGAATTTATATTGTCTTTTCAAATACTTATGTCCATCTTTCATCTTCTTGTCATATACATTTGCAAAAATCTCCTAAAAGACATTGAATAATTATATTGAAAGAAACTACCTTTATTTGTTTTTGATATTAAAGACAAGTTTTAGGAGCACCTGGGTAGCTCAGTCAGTTAAGCGTCTGCCTTTAGCTTAGGTCATGAATCCAGGATCCTAAGAGCCAGCCCCAAGGCAGGCTCCCTGTTTAGAAAGGAGTCTGCTTCTCTCTCTCCCTCTACCCTCCCCCCACTTGTGTGCTCATGCACACACACACTCTCTGTCACTCAAATAAATAAATCTTAAAAAAAGACAAGTTTCAGGATTTTTTTTCTGATTTTTTTAAAAGATTTTAAAAATTTATTTGATGGAAAGAGAGAGTGAGAGATCACAAGTGGGCAGAGAGGCAAGCAGAGAGGGGGAAGCAGGCTCCCTGCTGAGCAGAGAGCACAATGCAGGGGCTCGATCCCAGGACCCCAAGATCATGACCTGAGCTGAAGGCAGAGGCGTAAACCACTGAGCCTCTCAGGTGCCCCTGTTTTTGTTTTTTAAAGACAGGTTTTAATATGTCAAATATAGAATGGTAGTTTCTTATTGGGTTTGGGCTTATGTCCTTTACTATTTTTAGGAAGTATTCTTTTACTTCATTTAATGTAGAAAATATATTTTTTAGAATATATTAAGTATATGTTTTTTCTTTCATTTGTTGTTAACAGATTTTCTGATATTAGACTACCCTTATATTAAACCCACAAGTTCAATGTTGTTTTACTCATTCAACATTTCACTGAATTGTATTTTTAAATATATTTTTAAGTTTTTTTACTTACACCTTACAAGTGAAATTGAACTATAGTTTTGGGGGTTTTCCATTCTATTTTTTGTTACATTTTGGTATTATGTTAGCTTCACAAAATCAATTGAAGATGTTTTCATATTTTTTTCTAGAATCTGGAATAGTTTAAATTAATTTGAAATAATCTTTCTTTTTAAAGTTAATCAGAATCTAACTGTAGAATTATTTAATCCTAGTGTCTTTTTAGTGGTAAAATGATCTACTCTTTCAATCTTTTCTGTGTTAATTGGGCTACTAAGTTCTACTTACTCTTAAGTCAATTTTTATAATTAATATTTTTAGGAATAAGCCACTTCAATTTCAAGTCTTTCTCATAAAATTGCATGTAGAGTTATCTTAAGTATTTTTATAGTTAGTTTTTTTCTTAATTGTGAATATGTTTTACCTCTTTCTTTTTTCTTAAAACTCAGGGAGCTGGTAACTCCTTTTTAGCCTTTTTGAAGTACTGGTTTCTCTCCTCACTTTCTATCATCCTACTCTTCTATTTTCTACTTATATATTTCGTCTTTTATGTATTAGTTTTTAAAACTCATTTTCTTGCATGATTTGTCCCCCTCCTTTTTTTTTTCCTTTTGCAGAAAAAGTTACAAACTGCTGGTATACATCATACCAACCATAGCCAAACTTCAGGGGTTCGGGTGAGAAGTCCATTTTTCAATAGCTGTCTGATGTTTCACATTGCTAAGTTACACATTTAAATTCTCAGGTTAAAAATGGAGATTTAAAGGAATATATTTATGTGTAGAAATCAACATTTAAAAAATTCGTATCTTTACAGTGAATCATTAACTTCTTCATCGGATTTTTTAAAAACTAAATTGATTTCTATTGGATGTAAAAGAGTTGATTCCATTGTCTGGGTCTGTCTTTCCCAGCAGCAAAGAGAAGAAACTGAATCAGAGGACACCAGGTCATCCCCATATTACTATATTTTTGAAATAGTGTTGAAGTAAAAAAGACTGTCAACTGGCTCAAGAGGTTATTAGAATTTTTAGCTTCTTGATAATAAAACTTGATCTCCTCAGGTGTATATTTTGAGGTTCAATTCCAAAGGGGCCTAAATGCATAGTTAAGAAAGCCTCTTGCTTTCTTGGTGAAAAGCATGATTGTCATCACTAGAGGGAGCTGGTTTTACATAAAATTATGATAGGTACGTAGAAAAACAGGAGAAGACCTCTGTTTTCCACATTAAAAAAAAGAACAAACCTTTCCAAAATATTCTCATTTTCTACCAATAAATTGTACTTTCCAAGTAATTTCTTTACTTTATGAATTGAAAGTTTTCCTCTAAGTACTGTTACCTCTATTCCCAAGAGGATGCTTGATATTCTAAATTTGGTAATGGAATAAACATTTTTACGGGGTATTTAACTTCACATAGTAGAATTGATGTTCATAGGCTTTTAATTGTTCTTTAATTTTTCTTCATTTTCTTTAAAACTGAATTCTGTCATTGTTCAGCTTGTACAATATACTAAGCAGAGTTGCAGAATACAGAAAAAGATTTTAGTTAAATTGCCTATTTATTTGATGGAGAAAATATCCTCTCTGGAACAAAGGATGAATAAAGGAATGTATGAATGAATCAGTAAACAAACTGAGTTATTCCCACTAGTGTGTGGCAGAGAAAGCCCTAATATATTAGAGAATCTGAGACATTTCTTTGAGCCAAGCAAATCTTTTATAATTCTTATTTCTATCATATTGATGTATGTGAAAAATACCTATTTTTTTGGAAGAATTCTAATTTTGCCACCAGCTTAGTATTACATAGTGACTTTTCCCTCTAAGGACAAAAGTACTTCTATATACCATCTCACTGACTATCATTAGCCAATAGTTTTGAGTAACTAGAAGATATGACATGAAACAATAAATTCACACTGTTTCCTTGAGAATTCTTAGTTGTAACAAAACCTGTTAAATCCCACTATTAGTTGAGTTAATTTGTCTCCCTATACTTCCCCTGATGCATACTTACAAATTCTTTTTTTTTTAATGTTCAATTAGCCAACACATCATTACTTCTTGATGTAGTGTTCAACGATTCATTGTTGTGTATAACACCCAGTGCTCATCACAACATGAGCTCTCCCTCATACCCATTACCCCGTTACCCCATCCACCCAACTCCTCCCTTCTGTAACCCTGAGTTTGTTTCCTGGAGTCCAGAGTCTCCCATGGTTTGTCTCCTTCTCTGATTTCTTCCCATTCAGTTTTCCCTCCCTTCCTCAGTGGTCCTCCATGCTATTCCTTATGTTCCACATATGAGTAAAACCATATGATAATTGTCTTTCTCTGCTTGACTTATTTCACTTGGCGCAATCCTCTCCAATTCCATCCATGTTGATGCAAATGGTGGGTATTCATCCTTTCTGATGGCTGAGTAATATTCCATTGTGCATATGAGCCACATCTTCTTTATCTATACATCTGCTGAAGGGCATCTTGGCTTACCAATTCTTGATGAATATCTTTTCAAGTTGAGCAAAACCCTTATTTAGAAATAGAATTGAAATTGGGAGAACATGTTTGACCAGGGAGTAAAAGCTTAATAGGTAAAATTTTCTCAAGAACTGGGCTTTGTTAGCTCATTGACAGTTTAAATACACACACACACACACACACACACACACACACACAGATTTTCTCTTGCTGACTCAAGTGGCTTACATCATTTTTTTAAAATGAGAATTATAACTTCCTTTGATACTCTTTTCGGGCTACTAAGCAGAGATTTTTAGCATTTCTTATATACACCAGAACTTTCCACCTTAAGTTTTAAAAATCATAAAATAATCTTGTCAGTATCTTTGCAGCTGCTCATGAATCAACTAGAGAAAATGTAAAATATTGCTAAGTTATACAACTGCACTTTACTTATTCATTAATTATAATTGGACCTATCAATATGAAATAGAAAAAAAATAAGGGTTTGTTTTAAAAGACAAATGTGTCTTTTTCAGAGAAACAACCAACTGGAAACCAAAACAAAGCTGAAAATGCTTTTTCTTTCTTGCTTTCTGGTCTTAGCAATCAGTGGTAAACAGTATGGGTTTGCTGTTGTGTCTCCTAGCAAGAATATGAACAGCTATTATAAGCCGCAGTTAATTGTTCACTGGGTTTTCTCTATTGAACTTGTTGATTTGAATCACAATGGGGTTTCAAGTAATGTAATAACCTTATTCAGAATTTTTAGGTGTCAGAAAATGTGGAGAAATGTACAACTTGCTTGAAAGGTTTTCCTTAACGTGGTCCTGAATGGCGCCATTGTTTGACCACCCAATGTATTTTAATGAAGAAGGGATTTGGAGATCATTGAAGTCAAATGGTAGATCTGCAAAAGCTGACAAGATGTCATTCTTGGAACTCATGTTGGCTAAATTCCACCAACCCCTCCAGACTAGTTTTCAAATATTGTATTTTGGCCAAACTCTTTTTTTCCCCTACTCCATGTTTAATTCTGAATATATACTATTAAAGGAAATTTGAACCAGAACTTCTATGTAATACACAATCAAGTAACCCAAAGCTGTATAGAACTTATCCTTAAATTATATGTGTATCTCTCAGTCCTGAAACTGGTAGCTGAGAAATGGATCACTGTATTTTCTGTCTTTTTTCTTACTGGAAGAGACTGAGGTTTAGGGAAAACTGCTGAGCTTGTCAGAATTTTTGTTAACCTGATGTCCACGAATGGACTTCTTGAGGTCTACAAAATCTTGGAAATGGCACTATAATTTTTATACTATGTATATCTATGTTTGTAAATATCAATGATTTCACCAGATTCTTTTTTTTTATTTTTTTAAATTCTATTTTTTTTCAGTGTTCCAAAATTCATTGTTTATGCACCTCACCCAGTGCTCCATGCAATACATGCCCTCCATAATACCCATCACCAGGCTCACCGAACCCCCCACACTCCTCCCCTCCAAAACCCTCTTTTTCTCAGAGTCCATAGTCTCTCATGGTTTGTCTCCCCCTCCAATTTCCCCCAACTCACTTCTCCTCTCCATTTCCCAATGTCCTCCATGTTATTCCTTATGTTCCACAAGTAAGTGAAACCATATGATAGTTGACTCTCTCTGCTTGACTTATTTCACTCAGCATAGTCTCTTCCAGTTCCATCCATGTTGATACAAAAGTTGGGTATTCATCCTTCCTGATGGAGGCATAATACTCCATTGTATATATGGACCATATCTTCTTTATCCTATTCATTCATCGAAGGGCGTCTTAGTTCTTTCCACAGTTTGGTGACTGTGGCCATTGCTGCTATGAACATTGGGGTATAGATGGCCCTTCTTTTAACTACATCTATATCTTTGGGGTAAATACCTAGTAGTGCAATGGCAGGGTTATAGGGTAGCTGTATTTTCAATTTCTTAAAGGATCTCCACAGTTTTCCAAAGTGGCTGCACCAACTTGCATTTCCACGAACAGTGTAAGAGGGTTCCCTTTTCTCTACATCCTCTCCAAGACTTGTTGTTTACTGTCTTGTTCATTTTGGCCATTCGAACTAGTGTAAGGTGGTATCTTTGTGTGGTTTTGATTTGAATCTCCCTGATGGCTAATGATGATGAACATTTTTTCATGTGTCTGTTAGCCATTTGTATGTTTTCTTTGGAGAAGAGTCTGTTCATGTCTTCTGCCCATTTTTTGACATGATTATCTTCTGCAAGTTTGAGGAGTTCTTTATAGATCTTGGATATCAGCCCTTTGTCTGTATTGTCATTCACGAATATCTTCTCCCATTCCGTGGGTTGCCTCTTTGTTTTGTTGACTGTTTCTTTTACTGTGCAGAAACTTCTGATCTTGATGAAATCCCAAAAGTTCATTTTCGCTTTTGTGCCTTTGCCTCTGGGGACATGTCTTGAAAGAAGTTGCTGTGGCCGATGTTGAAGAGGTTATTGCCTATGTTCTCCTCTAGGATATTGATAGATTTCTGCCTCACCTTGAGGTCTTTTATCCATTTTGAGTTTATTTTTGTGTATGCTGTAAGAGAATGGTCGAGTTTCATTCTTCTATATATAGCTGTCCAATTTTCCCAGCACCATCTATTGAAGAGACTGTCTTTTTTCCACTGGATATGTTTTCCTGCTTTGTCGAAGATTATTTGACCATAGAATTGAGGGCCCATATCTGGGCTCTCTACTCTGTTCATCTGGCCTATGTGTCTGTTTTTGTTCCAGTACCATGCTGTCTTGGTGATCACAGCTTTGTAGTAAAGCTTGAAATCAGGCAACGTGATGACCCCCATTTTGTTTTTCTTTTTCAACATTTTCTTAGCAATTCGGGGCATTTTCTGGTTCCATACAGATTTTAGGATTGTTTGTTCCAGCTCTTTGAAAAATGCCAGTGGAATTTTGTTCAGAGTGGCATTGAAAGTATAGATTGCTCTAGGCAGTATAGACATTTTAGCAATGTTTATTCTTCCAATCCACGAGCATGGAATGCTCTTCCATCCTTTTGTGTCTTCTTCAGTTTCTTTCATGAATGTTATGTAGTTCCTCGAGTACAGATCCTTTACCTCTTTGATTATGTTTATTCCAAGATATCTTATGGTTCTTGGTGCTGTAGTAAATGGAATCGTTTCTCTAATTTCCCTTTCTATATTTTCATTGTTAGTGTATAAAAAAGAAACTGATTTGTGTACACTGATTTTGTATCCTGCCACATTACTGAATTGCTCTATGAGTTCTAGTAGTTTGGGGGTGGAGTCTTTTGGGTTTCCCATATAAAGTATCATTTCATCTATGAAGAGAGAGGGTTTGACTTCTTCATTGCTAATTTGAATACCTTTTATTTCTTTTTGTTGTCTGATTGCTGTTGCTAGGATTTCTAGAATTATGCTGAACAATAGTGGTGAGAGTGGACATCCTTGTCATGTTCCTGATCTCAAAGGGAAGGCTGTCAGCTTTTCTCCATTGAGAATGACATTCGCTGTGAGTTTTTCACAGATAGATTTTATGAAGTTGAGGAATGTTCCCTCTATCTCTATACCTTGAATTGTTTTAATCAGGAATGGATGCTGTATCTTGTCAAATGCTTTTTCTGCATTGATTGAGAGGACCTTGTGGTTCTTTTCTCTTCTCTTATTGATCTGTTCTATCACATTGCTTGATTTGCAAATGTTGGACCACCCTTGCATCCCATGGATAAATTCCACCTGGTCATGGTGGATAATCTTTTTAATGTACTGTTGGATCCTATTAGCTAGGATCTTGTTGAGAATCTTGGCATCCATATTCATCAGGGATATTAGTCTGAAATTCTCCTTTTTGGGGTCTTTGCCTCACTGGGGATCAGGGTAATGCTGGCTTCATAAAAGAGTCTGGAAGTTTTCCTTCTGTTTCTATTTTTTGAAACAGCTTCAGGAGAATAAGTATTATTTCTTCTTTGAATGTTTGATAGAATTCTCCAGGGAATCTGTCAGGTCCTGGGCTCTTGTTTTTTGGGAGGTTTTTGATCACTGCTTCAATCTTGTTACTAGATATTAGTCTATTCAGGTTGTCGGTTTCTTCCTGATTCAGTTTTGGAAGTTTATAGGTTTCCAGGAATGCATCCATTTCATCTAGATTGCTTAACTTATTGGCATATAACTGTTGATAATAATTTCTGATGATTGTTTCTATTTCCTTGGTGTTAGTCATGATCTCTCCCTTTTCGTTCATAATTTTATTACTTTGGGTCCTCTCTCCTTTCTTTTGGATTAGTTTGGCCAGTGGTTTATCAATCTTACTGATTTTTTCAATAAGCTTCTAGTTTCATTTATGTGTTCTACTGTATGTCTAGTTTCTAGCTCATTTATCTCTTCTTTAATCTTGATTATTTCCCTTCTTGTGTGGGGGTTGGCTTAATTTGTTGTTGATGCTCCAGTTCTTTATGGTGTATTCTGGTGTATTCAGTTCTTCTAGTGTATTCTGGATATTTCAATTTTTTTGAGTGAGGCTTGGATGGCCATATATTTCCCTGCTTAGGACCACCTTTGCCATATCCCATAGGCTTTGTACCTATGTGTCTTCATTCTCATTGGTTTCCATGAATTGTTTAAGTCCTTTGATTTCCTGGTTGATCCAAACATTCTTAAACAGGTGATCTTTAGCTTCCAAGTGTTTGAATTCCTTCCAAACTTTTTCTTGTGGTTGAGTTCCAGTTTCAAACAATGTGGTCTGAGAATATGCAGGGAATAATCTCATTCTTTTGGTTTCTGTTGAGCCCTGACTTGTGACCCAGTATGTGGTCTATTCTGGAGACAGTTCCATGTGCGCTCAAGAAGAATGAGTATTCTGTTGTTTTAGGGTGGAATGTTCTGTATATATCTATGAGGTCCATCTGGTCTAGTGCATCATTCAATGCTCTTGTTTTTTTATTGATTTTCTGCTTGGATGATCTATTACTGAGAGTGGCATGTTAAGATCCCCTACTATTAATGTATTCATATCAATATGACTCTTTATCTTGATTAACAGTTGGCTTATGTAGTTGGCTGCTCCCATATTGGGGGCATAAATATTTACAATTGTTAGAGCTTCTTGGTGGATAGACCCTTTAAGAATGATGTAGTGTCCTTCTTTATCTTTGATTACAGTCTTTAGTTTAAAATCTAATTTATCTGATATGAGAATCTCTACCCCAGCTTTTTTTTTGAGGCCCATTGTCATGAAAGGTGCTTCTTCATCCCTTCACTTTCAGTCTGGATGTATCTTTAGGTTCCAAGTGGGTCTCTTGTAGACAGCTTATGGACAGGTCCTGTCATTTTATCCAATCTGCAGCCCTGTGTTGTTTTATGGGAGTGTTTAGGCCATTCTCATTGAGAGTGATTATAGAAAGATACATTTTTATTGACATCATGTTGCCTGAATTTCACCAGATTCTTTTTTTTATAAAGATTTTATTTATTTATTTGACACACAGAGTTCACAAGCAGGCAGAGAGGCAGGCAGAGAGAGAGGGGAGAAAGCAGGCTCCCTGCCGAGCAGAGAGCCCAATGAGGGGCTCAATCCCAGGACCCTGAGACCATGACCTGAGCCAAAGGCAGAGGCTTAACCCACTGAGCCACCCAGTTGCTCCATTTCACCAGATTCTTAAAGCAGTTCACAAAATTAAAAATGTTGAAAGTGATAGGTAAGGCTATTAAAATAAATAACTATCTTATGGGAAGGTAAACTCTTCCACTTTTCTCTTTATGGTAATTCTGTAAATTGACTAAGTATTGTAAGTAGAAAGATTAATACAGATTCTGAAAACAGCCAGCCAGCATTCTAGTCCCATCTCTGCCACTTGCTAGCTTTATGTCCTAATGTTCTCTACTTCAGTTTCCTCATCTGCAAAATGTGATATAACAGTACCCATCTCATAGGGTTGCTGTGAGGAATGAATGAGTTAGTATTTATAAATTGCTTAGTCCTTCCTATGTGATAAATATATTTATTAAAAGCTGTCAATAAAAATTCCTGGAATTCAAAGATTTAGTTAGAGACAAGGGAAAGCTTTATTGCCATACAGTTTGCAAACCAGGGAGACACATCCTTTGGTGACAAACCAAAAGTATGCTCCATAGGGAAAGGAGGGTTTGGGCTTGGGGTTAAATAGGAAAAAACCACAAGTTCTGTGCCCTTATTGAGGTTGGTCAGGCTCAGGTCCCAGATAACAACATCCTTTTGTGCCACAGTGGTCAACCTGAATGAGGGACAAGTCCTTCTGGACTGTGAAATCTCACAACCTGCATGAGAGAAGACCTCCCTGGAGGGTAGGATTCCTACTCAGGAAAAAAATCCTGAGACCTCAACCAGAAAATGTGTGTGGTCTTGGATGTGAGAGGACTCTCCTGAGATCTCCCAATACAAATGAGGAGCAGCTGAGCTCACAGGGCTCAGCAAGCAACAGCCTGAGAGGATGTGGAGAGGGGTCCAGCAGTCACTTTACATCCCATTTCTGACCTTAAAGAATGTCAACAAAAACACCTGGAAGGCAAAGATTTGGTCAGAGGCAAGGGAAAACTTTATTGCCATACAGTTTGCAAACCAGGGGGATACAGCCTTTGGTGACAAACTGAAAATGTGCTCCAAAGGAGAAGGAAGGTTTAGGATTGGGGTTAAACAGGCAAAACCTTCAAGTTTTGTGTCTCTATTGAGGCTGGTCAGGCTTGTGTTCCAAAAAGCAACTTTAGGAGCAGAGTGACAAGCAGGATGAGGCTCACTCTTTCTGGTGGCAGCTTGAGGATGTGGCAGCATCTAAAGAGCATGGTAGGGTGTGTTGCAAAGGTATTTCTGTGAATTTTGTGGAATTTTCTGCAAGCTCATCCCCCAGGTGTGCTGACTGGTCATTCAGCCTCATGGTCATTCAACCTGATTAAAATTTTACTTTATCTCCCTTGACATGAGGGAACCCATCTTGTCTGTTAGCTGTTGCTGTCCAGTGATTGGGGTCTTTTGTTCTCAAAGCTCACCCCCCCACACACACAATGTGTGTGTATATATATATATATATATATATATATATATATATTCACACACACACACACATACATAAGTTTTTTGTATATACATATACATATATATACACATATATATGTATATACATATATATGTATACATATATATATGGCAAGGACTAGGCATATGTTTATACATAAGCACATATATGAAAAACACATATATATACACATATATATGTGTGTGTGTGTGTATGAAAAAAACAAACAAACTAAGTAATTACCCCAGATTTCAGGCGATGAAACTGTTTTAAGAATTTCACCTAAGTTTACATTGTTTGTAAGAAGAAGAACTAGGTCTAAACTTTGGGAGAGTTGTTTATTTTTTTCAATTTAAGTTTTGCTAGTTATTGGCTCTATGGATGGCCCTTAGCTTCCATTAATCTCTATTTTAGCCTGCCCAGTGTTTCACTTTAAAATCCCCTTCCATAGGTGCCTTGCTGGCTCAGTCAGCAGAGCATATGACTCTTGATCATAGGATTGTGAGTTTGAGCCCCATGTCCAGCACGGAATTTACTTAAAAAAACTTTTTTTTTTTTTTAAATAAAACCATCTTTCACCCCATTCTGCTTGCAAACCTACACAGTAGTCCATTTATTTTGTTTGGATCAAACTAAATTTTTGACAAGAGCCAGACTGGGGTAAAATAAAGAATTGTTGGGGTACTCATTTGTGAGAGATGGTGGATTATCAATGGCATACTAAAGTTTATCCAAACTCCTCTCCTGGAAATTAAAATAAGGTACCTTGAAAATACCTCTAGAAAAAGGCAAAAAGAGAGAATTTCGTCCAGATGTTCCCTCCCACAGGTGCTCACATACATACTTCCACACCACACACACACACACACACACCCCTCTCCCTTCCAACTATGTCAATCCAAAGTGCTCTGGCTAATGTCAGTGTTTTTCTTTCTGAAAAGAATGTGTTCATTTGTGGCAAACTGTCATTTTTTCTTGACAAGAGAGGAAAGATTGATCCCACTGCCTGTGGTCTTCTTTCTCCCTTCTCCACACAGCTCTCAGCTGTAGGACTATAAACTGTTGAACACTTACTTGAAGAAGAAAAGTTTGAAGGGATACCAATTATTAGCCCACCCACGAGCCCAATTTATCATCCTTCTTGGGTGCCCTTGAATCTTCCTCTAGCTCTCCTTCTGATCATGAATTACAAAATCTTTTGCTATATTATCCTGCCTCACCTGTATTATCTCTTATTGCCTATAGTAAAATTCATGCCCATCAGGCTCTCTGTCCCCCAGCCCTCATTCTTTTTCATCCCAGCTTTCCCAAATACTGGAAGCAGTTTTCTTTTCAACAACTGCTGGAATTATGTACTGGTAGAAAGTCCATTGGTAAAGTCATTATCAAGCAGATGAGCTTTTCCCCTACTTCCCTGCTGTGTGATTTAGAGAGGTTTTTATTTGTCAGAGAAAGAGAGAGAGCGCACTTGCAGGGGGAGAGGCAGACAGAGGGAGAGCAAGGAGCCTGATGTGGGACTCGATCCTATAATCCTGGGATCATGACCTGAGCCAAAGGCAGACGCTTAACCAACTGAGCCACCCAGGTATCCTTCCCTTGTCTTTTTTATCTATAAAACTGGAAAATAGGGGCGCCTGGGTGGCTCAGTGGGTTAAAGCCTCTGCCTTCGGCTCAGGTCGTGATCCCAGGGTCCTCGGATCGAGTCCCGCATTGGGCTCTCTGCTCAACAGGGAGCCTGCTTCCCTTCCTCTCTCTCTGCCTGCCTCTCTGCCTACTTGTGATCTCTGTCTGTCAAATAAATAAATAAATAATCTTAAAAAAAAAGTTTAAAAACTGGAAAATAGCATTTACTTCAAGGGTTGATGTAAGGATGAAATAAAATAGCATAAAAAAAAGATTCTGGCATAGAGCATCTACTCAATAAATGTTAGGTTGTTTCATTAAATTGTAGCTAAACATTCACTCTACAAATATAATCTATTATGTTTTGAGTGTTTTGTAGTTTACACAAAGGGTTTTTATATACATCATTGTATTTGTTCCTCATGATGATCCTGTAAAACAAAAAATATGATTCCTATCTTATGGATAAGGAAACTGGGTGTCACAATGATTAAATGGTTTGCTGCCGACCACACAGCTGGTGTCAGAGCTGGAACTGAAATATATTTCTTTTGATTTGAAATAGTTTTCCCTTTCAACTGTACTACATTGACATTTAAAAAACTTTTAATGGATTAGAGAGTGGTTTTAAACCCAATTTTGGCCCTGTTTATGTCATTACATTAATAGTACTTTCTTCATTTGGTAAATAAAAAGGCAGAACCAGACAATTCTTTAACCCCCTTTGAGGCTTTAAAATGTTTGGTTATATAGTTCTAATACCAAACTAATTAAAATTCTCCCAAATCCTTTGCATCTGAAATATTAAGGCTGACATATTTTTCTTATTTAGCATGAAGAGTTACTTATGGATAGATTCTTCTTTAGTCAGAGATTATTGCTTAAATGGTCTTTTCCAAAGAAGACTGGATGAACCTCAAAATAGTATAAGAATAAGTAATTATGTGATATAATGTTGTTAAAGCAATTTGTGAAGTTTTCTCAAAGGTTTACTTTCTTTTCCATAACGTTATTTGGTCTCGATTCAAAATGGAGAACTGAAAGCTGGAACTGCCAACATGTAATGTTATCATAAATTATTGTATGTACTAAGTCACTCTCATGAAATTTTTATGCTTAATACATTCTTTCCAACTAATAATTGCTTTCTGTTGTTTCCAAGAATTAATGTGAATAAAACATAAAGTATTACCTTTTTCACCCAGCTGGTTTTGCTTCTCTGTTTGCTTATAGCCTTTTAAAAGAAGTGGAAAAGAAATGTATTACAAAACAAAGAGTGGACTGTGAGCATTCTCTTCCCTTTCTTGGCTAATGGCATCATCATTTATCTGCAGTTTAGAAAACTTGGATCACTCTGAATTTCCCCAATTCCATGACTTTACCTGTGCCCGAATATTCCCAGATTTAATCTGCCATGAAAACATCCCTTGAATCCAATGTCTTCTCTGCACAACCAAATCTGCAGTCTCTTTTTGGACTGTTGAAATTGATTTCTATTTGGCCTTTTTGGCATCAGGATCTCACTCATTCCTTTTCCAAGTGGTTTTCCTAAAACACAAATTAATCATTTCCCTCTGAAAGGTCTTTTTTTTAAAGATTTTATTTTATTTTATTTTATTTTATTTTATTTTATTTTATTTTTAAAGATTTTATTTATTTATTTGACAGAGAGAGATCACAAGTAGACGGAGAGGCAGGCAGAGAGAGAGAGAGGGGGAAGCAGGCTCCCTGCTGAGCAGAGAGCCCGATGCGGGCCTCGATCCCAGGACCCTGAGATCATGACCTGAGCCGAAGGCAGCGGCTTAACCCACTGAGCCACCCAGGCGCCCCATTTTATTTTTTTTTAATTTGGCAGAGAGAGAGAGAGACTACAAGTAGGCAGAGTGGCAGGCAGAGCGGGAGAAGCAGACTCTGTTGAGCAGGAAGCCGGAGGCAGAACTCGATCCCAAGAACGTGGGATAATGACCTGAGCTGAAGGCAGCTGCTTAACAGACTGAGCCACCCAGGTTCCCTGCTCTGAAAGGTCTTAGAAAAACATTTATTGTTTCCTAGTTTCTGTCCTCGAACTCTTGCCTTCTAGCCAATGACCAAATCTCTTTACATAGTTTCTTCATGATTTGGTTTTAGGGTTCTTCTCTTCTATCTTATTTCTAGACCTCACTACTATATACCTTATGCATGAATCAGTCATACAAAATTGTACTTAGGGATCCATGTTTTTGCATGTTTTTCTTGTTACTTATATAAAGCTCTCCCTGACTGCCTCCCACTATGGAGAACCCATGCTCATCATTTCACTGCAACTTAAATATTAGTTACTTTGAGACTATTCCTCTGGCTTTCCCTTCTACCAAAGCAGAGTTAAGAAACCTATCTCTGTGATAGCATTGGTTTGTGCATGTGTCTTCTATAGGATTTCTGTTGCACTCTAATCAGTTATTTATCTGTCCATATTTCTCATTAGACTGTGAGATCTTGAGCCTATATCTGATTCATTTTATATCCTGCAGCCAACAGTATGCCTTGTACATGTTAAGTTGTAAAATAGACATATATTGAATGAATAACAAATGCAAAATTTTAGTATTGACCCCAAGTTTATTGAGCATGTTCTTTACTGGTCCCCAAATCAAAGAAAGAGGCAACAATGTTGGTGATTTAAAATAGTTGGCACAAAAGGCACAAATGATGGTGGGAGCACTTAATTAATAATAGGGGCCACAAACTGACAAGTCTTATGTATATGACTAATGGCCAACTAAATGTTTATACAGTAAGAGCTATAAATTCAGTGGCAAAGCCTGTTTGGTGAACGAGAGTAATCTGGTGAAGACTTTCTAAAGAGTAATTTAAGCCAATATGGAAAATGTATCTAGGATTTCAGAGCTAAAGAGTAATGGAGAAGGTTTTGGGAAAAGGGAGAAATGTGATGAAAGGCATAGACACAGGATCAAGTAGGGTTCATACAACAGTGAGTTGACAAATAATGCTAGACTGGAAAAATGAGGATATGGATGTGGCCACGTTGTGTGTGGCTCTTTGTGCTGTGCTGATAATAACATTGTATCTGGAAAGCAGGGGTAGACCATGGCAATACGTTTGGCTAGGGAATTATTATAATAGGAGTTGTGCCATTGAAAGAAAAATATTTGAACATTGATACCACTGGAAGTTTCTTGGAGGAGCATTTCAGGACTTACCTTTAGGTGGAGCCAGTAAAAATGATAAAGAAGAGTATGGAACTGATGAAGTTAGTGTTCATTTAGACATGGGGCTGTTGGTTAAAGAAACCAACTAAAAACAACTCAGGTTCAAATTGGGAAAATCAAGTAATAGTGGTAATAATGACTAGTACATATTGAGAAATACTGTGAGCCATGTTTGATGTGTATTATCTTCAATACCTATTAAAAAACTTCAAGTTAACTATTGTCCCACTTTTTAAGTGATGGAAAGAATGGCATTCAAGGAAGCTAAGTAACTTGCCTTGACTTAGACCCTGATATTTTACGTTAGTTCTTATGACAGAATCCTTGTACTTACTGCCTATGTCCTAGATCTGATCATCTGCCCAGGACCAAAAAAAAAAAAAAAAAAAAAAACAACAACAAAAAACCTCAAAACCTCAAAATCAAACCCAAAACCCCTAAACCCTAAGCTCAGACCATCTTGTAGAACTTCCAGTATCACTAGGATATAGGATATGGTTTGGCCAGACTTCTATTCTCTACTTGTTTTTGGATTATCTTCCCCCTCCCCAGCACCACGGTTAGCTTCTACTTTCTGGTCACTCCCAATGCAGCTTATTCTTTTGCTCACAAACATATCTTCTTGGAAGCAACATTCAGAAAAACAAAAAAAGTCAAACGGAGCAGCCAATTCACAGAGAATAATGAATTTCATCATTTAATGTGAACCACCAATGCAATCTCCAGGAAGAAATATTCATCCCAATATTGAAAATGTGGAATAGGAATTTAGGAAGCCGATCAAAACTATGGAATACAGGCTTTAATCTAGAGGGATTTACTGACAGAGTTGGAGCCAAGTAGGAGCTCCCAGGGATAGAAGAGAGCAGGATGGAATACTGAAAGCAATACCTACCATTATGGGGCAGCCGAGAAAGAGACACCATCAGTAGAAGAGGAGCAAGAGAGGGACGTGATGTCTTCAATGATGGGGTAGTCAAGAATGTCAGTTCTTGCAAAAGGTCAAGGAGGGCAGGAATAAAGAAAAGATGAATTAACTTGTAAATCAGGAAATAATCTGTGACCTTTGAGAATGTGGCTTTAGCAGTGTGCCTAGGTTTGACATCCTCTTAATCATCCACTATTAAATGGCTTAAATAGAAAATTATTTCTAGACTTAACCTGTAAACTGGAAAAATATCAGCACAAGTCAAACTCTTTTTGCCAGTATAAACCACCATTGATCCAAAAAAAACTATGAAATAAGTAATGCTTACGTACAGTCTTTACGTGCCAATTCCTCTCTGCAAATTAGTACCCTTCTGTGAGTGCTTATGTGTAAATCTGCACCCATTCCAAAAAACTGTAGATCTGCTTCCTCCCTCATCATTCTTTAATTCATCCATCCATTCATTTATTCATTAATTGAGTAAATACACATTTATGACTTGTCATTTCTGTCTGTTGTTTCAATAATGCAATGAAAATATTTATGTTATTGAGGTTCTCTCATCTCTGCCAAAAACAGTAGGAGCAAAAGAGCTGAACTTTCTTTGACAAGCCATAACAATATTGTGTCTTATTTTCCATAATGCAGATTAAAAGTAATAAAGTAGAAGGAAACCCTAAGAAAATCCAAGGGAAAAAAAATCTTTTCCAACAGAGAGTATATTTTCAGAAAGCATTTTTGGCTTTAATTTCAGATTTAATTAGAGGTTTTATTGGCCCAAATTGTTATGTTGACATTTGCCTTTGAGGTCAACAACCTCCCCTTTCTAATATTTAATCTATTTTATTGCACCAAAATACTTCCCCATTCTTTTGTCTCCTATCAAATTCTATTCAGAAAGTGGCTGCATCAGTTGTCAACACATTATATTAACTGGAAGTCCAAGTATTTGCATTTTGTGCCTTCATTCCAATCATTGAGTAAGTAGACTTTCTGTCTTTATAGAAATGTTAGGATCAAAGAACTATTTTCAAGGAAGTGCTCCCAGAGCCCCCAATATTATGTCACAAGAAAGCCAGATCTTCTAATTAGTGTAGTTCTCATGAGTAAAAGCCATTTCTCTCTCTCTCTCTCTCTTTTTCTTTCTTTCTTTCCTTCCTTCTTTCTTTCTTTTTTTTAAGTAGGCTCCACACCCAGCATGGAGCCCAACATGGAGCTTGGACTCATTACCCTGAGATCAAGACCTGAGCTAAGATCAAGAGTCAGGGGCTTGACTGACTAAGCCATACAGGTGCCCCAGTAAAAGCAATTTCTTCCTGTTTTGCTTGTTTCAGAGAGGAGAAGTCACAGAAATGTGGCACTTTAAATTGCCTAAATATATTCAAGACACACTTCACACAGTGTAATAAATGTGTAATAAATCACCTCTCTTGAGCTACAAGGTTTTTCTCCTGGAAATCTCACTCTACTTTTTCTTTCTAGAGAAGCTATTTGCAATGAATCTATCGTAAAACAATAGAAAAAGACCTAAAAAAGAGTGCAGAGTTTCTGATTCCTTTCTGGGAAACACCTGGCACCTTGGGGATGGATCGTGCCCCAGCGAGAGAGGATATTTGTGGTCCAGTAGGATGCATCTATACTGAGTTGTGAAATTTTGCCATGGAAGTTTAGCATATAGCATGCTAGAGCAGACACATCTACTGATGTAGAAATATGCAATTTTTTTCTTAAGAATGTTGGCAGTTAAAAAAGAATGTTAGCAATAATCTTGGATTATTTGTTTAAAAGCTTTCCTCTCTACTCAAGGGCTTTCAGTCTTTGTAAGATCTTAAGAGGTGCTCGGAACTTAAAACTCATTAATAGCCCCAGAGATAAGACTCCACTTGGTGTGTTTACTCAGAATTTGTTCCATGTCAACATCTTGAGATATTAAATAAAGATAAAGCATATTCATATGTGAAAGGAGAGTTCGAACTTGACCCCTTTGCTGATTCATAAAGACATCCTCCTCCTCCTCCTCCTCCATTGTACAAATGGAGAAACTCAGACAGTTAAGTGGTCTAACCAAGATTATATGACTCCAAATGGAGAAACCATGCCTTGCACCAAAGTCTTCGTAAATACTATGAATGTAAGATAGTACTATAAATACAATATACTATAAATACTATATAATCCCCTGTATAAGATAATAAACAGTGACAGCTATACTGATTCAAGGAGGTCAGTTGGCATTCAGTCTTTGCCTTGCATAACAGTTCAGTGTAGTACACAGCTCCCAAATCGACAGGTGTGAGCATCTCTCCAAAACCTGCCTGGTGGTAGTAGTGCTTGGGGTTTGAAGAAGTTGCTTCTTAACATTGTTAAAATAAGAGAGACCATCCAGAAATTCTTATTCACTTCTTTCCCACTCAGCTTAGTATATGTGCAGACTTATGAATGAAAAAGGATTATGTCCCTAATTAAATCCTCCTTTCTTTCATTCACTCATTTCCCTGTCTCAGTCAAATAATATTAAGTGTTTGTGGCATCCAGCATATCTAATATGCCAGGATCCTCTTTATCCATTCATCTGTTGAAGGACATCTCGACTACTTCCACAGTTTGGCTATTGTGGACATTGATAAAGAAGATGTGGTAGAGATATACAATGGAATATTATTCAGCCATTAGAAAGGATGAATACTGACCATTTGCATCGACATGGATGGACTGGAGGGGATTGTGCCAAGTGAAGTAAGTCAATCAGAGAAAGATAATTATTATATGATCTCACTCATATGTGGAACATAAGCAATGGCACGGAAGACCACAGAGAAAGGGAGGGAAAACTAAACAGGAAGAAATCAGAGAGAGAGACAAACCATGAGAGACTCTGGACTCCAGGAAACAAACTCAGGGTTACAGAAGGAGTGGGGGCAGATGGGGTAACCAGGTAATGGGTATGAAGGAGCGCATGTGTTGTGATGAGCACTGGGTGTTATATGCAACTAATGAATCGTTGAACATTACCTCAAAAACTAATGATGTATGCAAACTAACTAAACATAATAAAAAAAATAATGTGCCAGGATCCTAACGGTCACCCAACTGGGGAAAGGAACAGGTAAATCAGGGAGGACAGTGCAGCATGGTTAGTACTGGGATAGAGATACTCAGAGGAGGAAAGACAGAGAGAGGAAGGTAATTTAAATCAATTGGGGTTGGTCAGGAAAATCTTGCCATTGTAATATGTTGTATCTGATTGCTTCAAAATATTTTTGTGAAAAATAGTTGCTAAAAAACAAAAACAAAAAACCTGTAGCCCTAACCTAGTCAGCTACTACTGTGCCTGTGTGTGGCAGGTGGTCACAATAGGAACAAAGAGGCCAGTGGTTGTTGGAGGGCAAGCCCAAGCTTAACCATTGATGGTCATCTCTGAATAATCCACACCCTCACAATCTTTAAAATAAAGGGGGAAGGAATATCTAGCAAGAGGCTGGGGGGAGCTAATGGCATCTCAAGATGATAAATAGGATCTGGGACTTGGGAGGCTAAAACCCAAGGTATGGTTCCCTTCCTCAACTTTCTCTAATGATCCAGGAGATGGGGGAGGAAGAGCCGGAAGAGTTTGGACTGACACATTTGCTCTAGCATCTCTTTTAATTCCTTAAATCTCCCGGCTAATGATTTCCTTCTCTTTGCCCCCCTCCAGCATTTTTTTTAAAGATTTTATTTATCTATTTGACAGAGAGAGAGAGAGATCACAACTAGGCAGAGAGGCAGGCAGAGAGACGGGGAAGCAGGCTCCCCGCTGAGCAGAGAGCCTGATGTGGGACTCAATCCCAGGACTCCGAGATCATGACCTGAGCCAAAGGCAGAGGCTAAACCCACTGAGCCACCCAGGTGCCCCTCCCCCGCTCCAGCATTTTAAAAGCACTGCTATCTAGATGGAACCTAATCTTGGAACTCCACCCAATCCCACTCAATCCCCATAATCTGAGCAGTAATCTAAGCAAAATTGTTTACAAATGCTTCTGCTGCATTTGGATGGAAGGCTTTCTATTCCATCTTCTTGGTGTCTTCACAATCTATTTCAAGTGCCAAGTCACAGAGTATATGTCACTCATTAGAGTAACTTCTGGACTATATTCACTGAGCCCTTCACCTATACTTTTGGACCTACTGAAGGAGCTGATAGCTGATGTCTAGGATCCTTTTAAACTGTTACCTGATACTTAAACTCTTGAATTCTCCCCTGAAGTATGTTATCACATAAAGACTGTAGTAATTTTTTTTTAATTAGATATGGCTGTCTTGGCAGAGTTTTCCTGTGGTTCCCTTTGAAGTCACTGCTGGTCACTCATTCAGCATGTGTTTGCAGATCACATATGTGTGCTGGGAACCGTGTATACAAGGGCAGCCCTCAAGAAGCTTATAGTTTGATGACAAATACAGACAGGTGAACAAACTTCTTCAATGTGTTCTATAGGTAACTTCAGAAGACTAATTGATGATGTAAACTATTAAACATAGGAATAGTCCAAGGTATTTTTCATCTTGCCACAAAACTTGCTTTGAGTACTTCTGAGGGCACTTACTGGGGTTTTCCTTGTACTTCTAGAAAAGGTGCCAAGGATTTTAATTATATCTATAATTGATGTTTCTATCTGTAGTGAAGTAGAATTATAATTAATCATGTAAGGAAGAAAATCCTGAATAGGATTTTTGATTAAAAAAATTGTATTTTTTGTATTCTTTTTTAAAATTAGTTATTTTTATTAACATATAATGTATTATTTGCCCCAGGGTACAGGTTTGTGAATCGTCAGGCTTACACACTTCATAGCACTCACCATATCACATACCACCCCAATGTCCATAACCCAACCACCCTCTTCACAAACCCCCTCCCACCAGAAACCCTTAGTTTGTTTTGTATGATGAAGAGTCCCTTACGGTTTGTCTCCCTCCTGATCCCATCTTGTTACATTTTTTCCTTCTCTACCCACCAAACCCCCCACTCTGCCTCTCAAATTACTCACGTCAGGGAGATCACATGATAATTGCCTTTCTCTGATTGACTTATTTCACTCAGCATAATACCCTCTAGTTCCACCCATGTCATTGCAAATGGCAAGATTTCATTTCTTTTGATGGCTGCATACTATTCCATTGTATATATATATACCACATCTTCTTTATCCATTCATCTCTTGATGGACATCTAGGTTCTTTCTATAGTTTGGCTATTGTGGACATTGCTGCTAGAAACATTTGGGTACACTGCCCCTTCAGATCACTACATTTGTATCTTTAGGGTAAGTACCCAGTAGTGCAATTGCTGGGTCATAGGGTAGCTCTATTTTCAACTTTTTGAGGAAAATCCATGCTGTTTTCCAGAATGGCTGTACCAACTTGCATTCCCACCAACAGTGTGGGAGGGTTCCCCTTTCTCCACATCCTCGCCAGCATCTGTCATTTCCTGACTTGTTAATTTTAGCCATTCTGACTGGTGTGAAGTAGTATCTCATTGTGGTTTTGATTTGTATTTCCCTGATGCCGAGTGATGTGGAGCACTTTTTCATGTGTCTGTTGGCCATCTGGATGTCTTCTTTGTAGAAATGTCTGTTCATGTCCTCTGCCCATCTCTTGATTGGATTATTTGTTCTTTGGGTGTTGAGTTTGATAAGCTTTATAGATTTTGGATACTGGCCCTTTATCTGATAAGGCGTTTGCAAACGTCCTCTCCCATGCTGTCAGTTGTCTTTTGGTTTTGTTGACTCTTTCCTTTGCTGTGCAAAAGCTTTTGATCTTGATGAAGTCCAAATAGTTCATTTTTGCCCTTGCTTCCCTTGCCTTTGGCGATGTTCCTAGGAAGAAGTTGCTGCAGCTGAGGTTGAAGAGGTTGCTGCCTGTGTTCTCCTCAAGGATTTTGATGGATTCCTTTCTCACATTGAGGTCCTTCATCCATTTTGAGTTTATTTTCATTTGTGGTGTAAGGAAATGGTCCAGTTTCATTCTTCTGCATGTGGCTGTCCAATTTTCCCAACACCATGTGTTGAACAGGCTGTCTTTTTTCCATTGGACATTCTTTCCTGCTTTGTCAAAGATTAGTTGACCACAGAGTTAAGGGTCTATTTCTGGGCTCGCTATTCTGTTCAATTGATTTATGCATCTGTTTTTGTGCCAGTACCATACTGTCTTAATGATGACAGCTTTGTAATAGAGCTTGAAGTCTGCATTTGTGATGCCACCACTTGGCTTTCTTTTTCTTTTTCTTTTTAAGGATTTTTTTAAAAAATTTATTTTATTTATTTGACAGACAGAGATCACAAGCAGGCAGAGATGCAGGCAGAGAGAGAGAGGAGGAAGCAGGCTCCCTGTTGAGCAGAGAGCCCAATGTGGGGCTCGATCCCAGGACCCTGAGATCATGACCTGAGCTGAAGGCAGAGGCTTAACCCACTGAGCCACCCAGGCGACCCTGGCTTTCTTTTTTAATATTCCTCTGGCTATTCGAGGTCTTTTCTGGTTCCATATAAATTTTAGGATTATTTGTTCCATTTCTTTGGGAAAAAAAAAAGAATGGTATTTTGATAGGGATTGCATTAAATGTGTAGATAGCTTTAGGCAGCATAGATATTTTCACAATATTTGTTCTTCCAATCCATAGGCATGGAACATTTTTCCATTTCTTTGTGTCTCCCTCAATTTCTTTCATGAGTACTTTTTAGTTTTCTGAATACAGATTCTTATCCTCTTTGGTTAGGTTATTCCTAGTTATCTTATGGTTTGGGGTGCAATTGTAAATGGGATTGACTCCTTAATTTCTCTTTCTTCTGGCTTGCTGTTGGTGTAAAGAAATGCAACTGATTTCTGTGCATTGATTTTATATCCTGACACTTTACTGAATTCCTGTACAAGTTCTAGCAGTTTTGGAGTGGAGTCTTTTGGGTTTTCCCCATATAGTATCATATCATCTGTGAAGAGTGATAGTTTGACTTCTTCTTTGCCGATTTGGAGGCCTTTAATTTCCTTTTGTTGTCTGATTGCTGAGGCTAGGACTTCTAGTACTACGCTGAATAGCAGTGGTGATAATGGACATCCCTGCCGTGTTCCTGACTTTAGCAGAAAAGCTCTCAGTTTTTCTCCATTGAGAATGATATTTGCGGTGGGTTTGTCATAGATGGCTTTGATGATATTGAGATATGTGCCCTCTATCCCTACTCTTTGAAGAGTTTTGATCAGGAAGGGATGATGCACTTTGTCAAATGCTTTCTCAGCATCTATTGAGAGTATCATATGGTTCTTGTTCTTTCTTGTATTAATGTGTTGTGTCACATTGATTGATTTGCAGATGTTGAACCAACCTTGCAGCCCTGGAATAAATCCCACTTGGTTGTGGTGAATAATCCTTTTAATGTACTGTTGGATCCTATTGGCTAGTATTTTGGTGAGAATTTTCACATCTGTTTTCATCAAGGATATTCGTCTGTAATTCTCTTTTTTGATGGGATGTTTGTCTGGTTTTGGGATCAAAGTGATGCTGGCCTCATGAGTTTGGACGTTTTCCTTCCTATTCCATTTTTTTGGGAACAGTTTCAGGAGAATAGGAGTTAATTCTTCTTTAAATATTTGGTAGAATTCCCCTGGGAAGCCCTCTGGCCCTGGGCTCTTGTTTGTTGGGAGATTTTTGATGACTGTTTCAATCTCCTTACTGGTTATGGGTCTGTTCAGGTTTTCTATTTCTTCCTGGTTCAGTTGTGGTAGTTTATATGTCTCTAGGAATGCATCCATTTCTTCCAGGTTGTCAAATTTGCTGGCGTAGAGTTGCTCATAATATGTTCTTATAATTGCTTATATTTCTTTGGTGTTAGTTGTGATCTCTCCTCTTTCATTTATGATTTTATTTATTTGGGTCCTTTCTCTTTTCCTTTTGATAAGTCTGGCCAGGGGTTTATCAATCTTATTAATTCTTTCAAAGAACCAGTTTCTGGTTTCATTGATTTGTTCAATTGTTGTTGTTGTTGTTGTTTATTTATTTTGTTTTGTTTTGTTTGTTTCTATTTCATTGATTTCTGCTCTGATCTTTATGATTTCTCTTCTCCTGCTGGGTTTAGTGTTCTTTCTTGTTCTTTCTCCAGCTCCTTTAGGTGTAGGGTTAGGTTGTGTACCTGAGACCTTTCTTGTTTCTTGAGAAAGGCTTGTACCGCTATATATTTTCCTCTCAGGACTGCCTTTCTTGTGTCCCACAGATTTGAACCATGTGTTTTCATTATCATTTGTTTCTGTAAATTTTTTCAATTCTTCTTTAATTTCTGGTTGACCATTCATTCTTTAGAAGGATGCTGTTTAGCCTCCATGTATTTGGGTTCTTTCCAAATTTCCTCTTGTGATTGAGTTCTAGCTTCAGAGCATTGTGGTCTGAAAATATACAGGGAATGATCCCAATCTTTTGATACCAGTTGAGACCTGATTTAGGACCGAGGATGTGATCTATTCTGGAGAATGTTCCATGTGCACTAGAGAAGAATGTGTATTCTGTTGCTTTGGGATGAAATGTTCTGAATATATCTGTGATGTCCATCTGGTCCAGTGTGTCATTCAAGGCCTTTATTTCCTTGTTGATCTTTTGCTTGGATGATCTGTCCATTTCAGTGAGGGGAGTGTTAAAGTCCCGTACTATTATTGTATTATTGTCAATGTGTTCCTTTGATTTTGTTATTAATTGGTTTATATAGTTGGTTGCTCCCATGTTAGGGGCATAGATATTTTAAAATTGTTAGATCTTCTTGTTGGACAGACCCTTTGAGTCTGATATAGTGTCCTTTCTCATCTCTTATTATAGTCTTTGGCTTAAAATCTAATTTATCCGATATGAGGATTGCCACCCTAGCTTTCTTTTGATGTCCATTAGCAAGGTAAATTGTTTTCCACCCCCTCACTTTAAATCTGAAGGTGTTTTGGGGTCTAAAATGAGATTTTGTAGACAGAATGTTGATGGGTTTTGTTTTTTTTTACCCATTCTGATACCCTGTGACTTTTGATTGGGGCATTTAGCACATTTACATTCAGGGTAACAATCGAAAGGTATGAATTTAGTGTCTGTAAGGTGACTGCTACTGTATATCATATCTGTTCCTTTCTGGTCTACTACTTTCAGGCTCTCTCTTTGCTTAAAGGACCCCTTTCAATATTTCCTGTAAGACTGGTTTGGTGTTTGCAAATTCCTTTAATTTTTGTTTGTCCTGGTAGCTTTTTATCTCTCTCTCTTTTTTTTAATCTCTTCTCCTATTTTCAATGATAGCCTAGCTGGATATAGTATTTTTGGCTGCATATTTCCTCATTTAGTGCTCTGAATATGTCATGGCAGTTCTTTCTGGCCTGCCAGGTCTCTGTGGATAAGTCTGCTGCCAGTCTAATATTTCTACCATTGTATGTTACAGTCTTCTTGTCCTGAGCTGCTTTGAGGATTTTCTCTTTGTCACTAAGATTTGTAAAGTTTTACTATTAGATGATGGGGTGTGGTCCGATTTTTATTGATTTTGAGGGGGATTCTCTGTGCCTCCCAGATTTTGATGCTCGTTCCTTTTGCCATATTAGGGAAATTCTCTACTATAATTTGCTCCAATATACCCTCTGCCCCCCTCTCTCTCTCTTTCTTCTCCTTCTGAAATTCCAATTACTCTAATATTGTTTCATCTTATGGTTTCACTTATCTCTCAAATTCTCCCTCCATGGTCTAGTAGTTATTTGTCTCTCTTTTGCTCAGCTTTTTTATTCTCCATCATTTTGTCTTCTATCTCACTAATTCTCTCTTCTGCCTCATTTATCCTAGCAGTAAGAGCCTCCATTTTTGATTGCACCTCATTAACAGCTTTTTTATTTCAACTTGGTTAGATTTTAGTTCTTTTATTTCCCCAGATAGGGATTTTATTTCTCCAGAAAGGTTTCTGTAATATCTTCTATGCCTTTTTCAAGCCAATCTAGTACCTTGAGAATTGTCATTCTCAACTCTAATTCTGGCATGTTACCAATATCCATATTGATTAGGTCCCTAGCCTTTGGTACTGCCTCTTGGTCTTTTTTTTTTTTTGTGGTGAGTTTTTCCATCTTGTAATTTTATCCAGATAAGAATATGTGAATGAGAGAATAAAATACTAAAAGGGTGGAAAAGACCCCAGAAAAATGTATGCTAACCAAATCAGAGGAGATCCAAAACTGGGGGGAGAAGAAAGAGGGAAAAGAAATTTAAACTATATATATATATATATATATATATATATATATATATATATATATATATGAATGACTGGTGAATAGAACAGAGCCACCCACTTGATAAATTTGGGTGTATTTGGGTCTCTTAGGAGAGACTACCTCCCAAAATTTTAAAGAAAGAAAAACTTATATATGTACAAAAATAAGGGTAAACACGATGAAGGGATGGAATATGAGTGTAAAGATGAAAATTTTAAAAAATTCTATAAAGGAATTGATAAGATAAGTTGGTTGGAAAAAGAAAAAAAAAAGAGGAGGGAATGTTCTCAGGCTAGAAACTAGAACAAGGCCATGTGCTAGATTAGTGTATATTTTGATCTATTAGAAGAAATTGTATCCCAAATTTTTTAGAAAAAAAAAAAAAACCTATATGTATACAAAAAATAGGGTTAAATACAATGAAGGGATAAAATATGACTATAACAATGAAGGCTTAAAAAGATTTTTTTTCACAAAGGTATTGTTAAGATAAACTAGTTATAAAACATTAAAAGAGGAAAGAGAAAAAGTTAAAGAAATAGAATAAGAAAAAAAAATAAAATTTTAAAAAAATTTAACTTTGCAAAACTAAAGGATCATGGGGGAAAAGCCATGAATTCTATGCGTTGCTTTCCCCTACCTCTGAAGTTCCACTGTTCTCCTTGATCTGTGAACTTGGTCTTGGCTGGATGTTCTTGCTGATCTTCTGGGGGAGGGGACTATTGCTGTGATTCTCAAATGTCTTTGTCCTAGGTGGAATTGCTCTGCCCTTGCCAGGAGACAGGCTAAGTAATCTGCTCAGGTTCGCTCTCAGAGCTTTTGTTCCCTGACACTTTCTGTAGAGCTTTGGAGAATGGTAATGAAAATGGCGGCCTCCCAATCTCCTGCCCAGAGGAGCTGAGAGCTTGGGCTCCACTCCTTAGCATGCTCCCAGAGACAAGCAGTCAATCACTCCTGTCTCCCTGGTCTCTGGCTGCACTCCGAGCTCACCCAGCCTGTGATCAAGCATTTCTATCTCTGGCACACAGCCCGCCTGAGTCTCCAAACCCAGCAAATTCCTGCTGCGCTGCTTCTCCTGGAAGAGGAAGGTAAATCTCCCTGGATCTGTCACTTATGGGGTCCCTGCTCAAAAAGCAGTGGTCCAACTGTGCCTTGGATCATGGTTTAAGGTAACTCTGATCTGAAAGCTCACTTTTTGGCTCTGTCTCTGTAGTCACTTTCCCCACTCTGATACCTGGCAGCTCTGCCACACTCGACACCCCCGATCTTTCTATGATCCCACAAGACATGGGACCACACTATCCCCATGAGGGCTCCACCCCTGCTTAGCCCCTGGAGCCATGTCCCTCAGTGGAGCAGACTTCCCAAAGTTCTGATTTTGCGCCCCACTGCTCCGTGGCTTGCTGGGAGCTGGCCCCTCCCCCCACAGACTATCTTCCCCTCTCTTCAGATTCACTTCTCCACACGTCCTACCTTTCAGAAGGTGGACAATTTTCTGTTCCTAGAATTGCTGCTCATCTTCTCTTCTATCTCCCATTGAGTTTGTAGGTGTTCAGAATAGTTTGATACCTATCTAGTTGAACTCCTGGGATCTGATGTCATTTCAGTCTGCTACTCCACCATCTTCAAGAAATTTTATTTCTTTTTATTTTAATAATATATTTTTAAGATTTTATTTATTTATTTGACAGAGAGAGATCACAAGTAGACAGAGAGGCAGGCAGAGAGAGGGGGAAGCAGGCTCCCAGCTGAGGAGAGGGCCCAATGCGGGGCTCGATCCCAAGACCCCGAGCCAAAGGTAGAGGCTTAACCCACTGAGACACCAAGGCACCCAAAAATTTTCTTTCTTTTTTTTTTTAATTATTTTTTTATAAACATATATTTTTATCCCCAGGGGTACAGGTCTGTGAATCACCAGGTTTACACACTTCTCAGCACTCACCATAGTACATACCCTCCCCAATGTCCATAACCCCACCCCCCTAAACCCCCTCCCCCCATCAACCCTCAGTTTGTTTTGTGAGATTAAGAGTCACTTATGGTTTGTCTCCCTCCCAATCCCATCTTGTTTCATTTACTCTTCTCCTACCCCCTTAACCCCCCATGTTGCATCTCCTCTCCCTCGTATCAGGGAGATCATATGATAATTGTCTTTCTCCGACTGACTTATTTCGCTAAGCATAATACCCTCTAGTTCCATCCACGTCGTCGCAAATGGCAAGATTTCATTTCTTTTGATGGCTGCATAGTATTCCATTGTGTGTATATATATATACCACATCTTCTTTATCCATTCATCTGTTGATGGACATCTAGGTTCTTTCCATAGTTTGGCTATTGTGGACATTGCTGCTATAAACATTCGGGTGTACGTGCCCCTTCGGATCACTACGTTTGTATCTTTAGGGTAAATACCCAGCAGTGCAATTGCTGGGTCATAGGGTAGTTCTATTTTCAACATTTTGAGGAACCTCCATGCTATTTTCCAAGTGGTTGCACCAGCTTGCATTCCCACCAACAGCGTAGGAGGGTTCCCCTTTCTCCGCATCCTCGCCAGCATCTGTCATTTCCTGACTTGTTAATTTTAGCTATTCTGGCTGGTGTGAGGTGATATCTCATTGTGGTTTTGATTTGTATTTCCCTGATGCCGAGAGATATGGAGCACTTTTACATGTGTCTGTTGGCCATCTGGATGTTTTCTTTGCAGAAATGTCTGTTCATGTCTTCTGTCCATTTCTTGATTGGATTCTTTGTTCTTTGAGTGTTGAGTTTGCTAAGTTCTTTATAGATTTTGGACACTAGCCCTTTATCTGATATGTCCTTTGCAAATATCTTCTCCCATTCTGTCAGTTGTCTTTTGGTTTTGTTAACTGTTTCCTTTGCTGAGCAAAAGCTTTTGATCTTGATTAAATCCCAATAGTTTATTTTTGCCCTTGCTTCCCTTGCCTTTGGTGATGTTCCTAGGAAGATGTTGCTGCGGCTGAGTTCAAAGAGGTTGCTGCCTGTGTTCTCCTCAAGGATTTTGATGGATTCCTTTCTCACATTGAGGTCCTTCATCCATTTTGAGCCTATTTTCATGTGTGGTGTAAGGAAATGATCCAATTTCATTTTTCTGCATGTGGCTGTCCAATTTTCCCAACACCATTTATTGAAGAGGCTGTCTTTTTTCCATTGGACATTCTTTCCAGCTTTGTCAAAGATTAGTTGACCATAGAGTTGAGAGTCTATTTCTGGGCTCTCTATTCTGTTCCATTGATCTATGTGTCTGTTTTTTGTGCCAGTACCATGCTGTCTTGATGATGACAGCTTGTAATAGAGCTGGAAGTCCGGAATTGTGATGCCACCAACTTTGCCTTTCATTTTCAATATTCCTTTGGCTATTCGAGGTCTTTTCTGGTTCCATATAGATTTTAGGATTATTTGTTCCATTTCTTTGAAAAAAAAAATGGATGGTACTTTGATAGGAATTGGATTAAATGTGTAGATTGCTTTAGGTAGCATAGACATTTTCAGAATATTTATTCTTCCAATCCAGGAGCATGGAACATTTTTCCATTTCTTTGTGTCTTCCTCAGTTTCTTTCATGAGTACTTTATAGTTTTCTTTGTATAGATTCTTAGCCTCTTTGGTTAGGTTTATTCCTAGGTATCTTATAGTTTTGGGTGCAATTGTAAATGGGATTGACTCCTTAATTTCTCTTTCTTCTGCCTTGTCGTTGGTGTAGAGAAATGCAACTGATTTCTGTGCACTGATTTTATATTGACACTTTACTGAATTCCTGTACATGATCTAGCAGTTTTGGAGTGGAGCCTTTTGGGTTTTCCACATATAGTATCATATCATCTGTGAAGAGTGATAGTTTGACTTCTTCTTTGTTGATTTGGATGCCTTTAATTTCCTTTTGTTGTCTGATTGCTGAGGCTAGGACTTCTAGTACTACGCTGAATGGCAGTGGTGATAATGGACATCCCTGCCGTGTTCCTGACCTTAGCGGAAAAGCTTTCAGTTTTTTTCCATTGAGAATGATATTTGTGGTGGGTTTGTCATAGATGGCTTTGATAATATTGAGGTATGTGCCCTCTATCCCTACACTTTGAAGAGTTTTGATCAGGAAGGGATGATGCACTTTGTCAAATGCTTTTTCAGCATCTATTGAGAGTATCAAATGGTTCTTGTTCTTTCTTGTATTAATGTGTTGTATCACATTGATTGATTTGCGGATGTTGAACCAACCTTGCAGCCCTGGGATAAATCCCACTTGGTTGTGGTGAATAATCCTTTTAATGTACTGTTGAATCCTACTGGCTAGTATTTTGGTGAGAATTTTCACATCTGTGTTCATCAAGGATATTGGTCTGTAGTTCTCCTTTTTGATGGGATCCTTGTCTGGTTTTGGGATCAAGGTGATGCTGGCCTCATAAAATGAGTTTGGAAGTTTTCCCTCCATTTCTATTTTTTGGGAACAGTTTCAGGAGAATAGGAATTAGTTCTTCTTTAAACGTTTGGTAGAATTCCCCCGGGAAGCCGTCTGGCCCTGGGCTCTTGTTTGTTGGGAGATTTTGATGACTGTTTCAATCTCCTTACTGGTTATGGGTCTGTTCAGGTTTTCTATTTCTTCCTGGTTCAGTTGTGGTAGTTTATATGTCTCTAGGAAGGCATCCATTTCTTCCAGATTGTCAAATTTGTTGGCGTAGAGTTGCTCATAGTATGTTCTTATAATTGTCTATATTTCTTTGGTGTTAGTTGTGATCTCTCCTCTTTCATTCATGATTTTATTTATTTGGGTCCTTTCTCTTTTCTTTTTGATCAGTCTGGCCAGGAGTTTATCGATCTTATTAATTCTTTCAAAGAATCAGCTCCTAGTTCTGTTGATTTGTTCTATTGTTTTTTTTGTTTCCATTTCATTGATTTCTGCTCTGATCTTTATGATTTCTCTTCTCCTGCTGGGTTTAGGGTTTCTTTCTTGTTCTTTCTCCAGCTCCTTTAGGTGTAGGGTTAGGTTGTGTACCTGAGACCTTTCTTGTTTCTTGAGAAAGGCTTTGTACCGCTATATATTTTCCTCTCAGGACTGCATTCTTGTGTCCCACAGATTTTGAACCATTGTGTTTTCATTATCATTTGTTTCCATGAATTTTTTCAATTCTTCTTTAATTTCCTGGTTGACCCATTCATTCTTTAGAAGGATGCTGTTTAGTCTCCATGTATTTGGGTTCTTTCCAAATTTCCTCTTGTGATTGAGTTCTAGCTTCAGAGCATTATGGTCTGAAAATATACAGGGAATGATCCCAATCTTTTGATACAGGTTGAGACCTGATTTAGGACCGAGGATGTGATCTATTCTGGAGAATGTTCCATGTTCACTAGAGAAGAATGTGTATTCTGTTGCTTTGGGATGAAATGTTCTGAATATATCTGTGATGTCCATCTGGTCCAGTGTGTCACTTAAGGCCTTGATTTCCTTGTTGATCTTTTGCTTGGATGATCTGTCCATTTTAGTGAGGGGAGTATTAAAGTCCCCTACTATTATTGTATCATTGTTGATGTGTTTCTTTGATTTTGTTATTAATTGGTTTATATAGTTGGCTGCTCCCATGTTAGGGGCATAGATATTTAAAATTGTTAGATCTTCTTGTTGGACAGATCCTTTGAGTATGATATAGTGTCCTTCCTCATCTCTTATTATAGTCTTTGGCTTAAAATCTAATTGATCTGATATAAGGATTGCCACTCCTGCTTTCTTCTGATGTCCATTAGCATGGTAAATTCTTTTCCACTCCCTCACCTTAAATCTGGAGGTGTCTTTGGGTTTAAAATGAGTTTCTTGTAGGCAACATATAGATGGGTTTTGTTTTTTTATCCATTCTTATACCCTGTGTCTTTTGAATGGGGCATTTAGCCCATTTACATTCATGGTAACTATTCAGAGATATGAATTTAATGCCACTGTATTGCCTGTAAGGTGACTATTATTGTATATTGTTTCTGTTCCTTTCTGATCTACTACTTTTAGGGTCTCTCTTTGCTTAGAGGACCCCTTTCAATATTTCCTGTAGGACTGGTTTGGTGTTTGCAAATTCTTTCAGTTTTTGTTTGTCCGGGAAATTTTTAATCTCTCCTTCTATTTTCTTTTTTTTTTTTTTAAAGATTTTTTTTTTATTTACTTATTTGACAGAGAGAGATCACAAGTAGACAGAGAGGCAGGCAGAGAGAGAGAGAGGGAAGCAGGCTCCCTGCTGAGCAGAGAGCCCGATGCTGGCCTCGATCCCAGGACCCTGAGATCATGACCCGAGCCGAAGGCAGCGGCTTAACCCACTGAGCCACCCAGGCGCCATCTCCTTCTATTTTCAATGATAGCCTAGCTGGATATAGTATTCTTGGCTACATGTTTTTCTTGTTTAGTGCTCTGAATATATCATGCCAGCTCTTTCTGGCCTGCCAGGTCTCTGTGGATAAGTCTGCTGCCAATCTAATATTTTTACCATTGTATGTTACAAACTTCTTTTCCCGGGCTGCTTTCAGGATTTTCTCTTTGTCACTAATTCTTGTACATTTTACTATTAGGTGACGGGGTGTGGACCTATTCTTATTGATTTTGAGGGGGGTTCTCTGAACCTCCTGGATTTTGATGCTTGTTCCCTTTGCCATATAGGGGAAATTCTCTCCAATAATCCTCTCCAAAATACCTTCTGCTCCCCTCTCTTTCTTCTTCTTCTGGAATCCCAATTATTCTAATGTTGTTTCGTCTTATGGTGTCACTTATCTCTCGAATATTCCCCTCGTGGTCCAGTAGCTGTTTGTCCCTCTTTTGCTCAGCTTCTTTATTCTCTGTCATTTGGTCTTCTATATCACTAATTCTTTCTTCTACCTCATTTATCCTAGCAGTGAGAACCTCCATTTTTGATTGTACCTCATCAATACCCTTTTTGATTTCAACTTGATTAGATTTTAGTTCTTTTATTTCTCCAGAAAGGGTTTTATATCTCCCAAGAGCGTTTCTCTAATATCTTCCATGCCTTTTTCGAGCCCGGCTAGAACCTTGAGAATCGTCATTCTGAACTCTGGATCTGACATATTACCAATGTCTGTATTGATTAGGTCCCTAGCCTTTGGTACTGCCTCTGGTTCTTTTTTTTGTGGTGAATTTTTCCACCTTGTCATTTTGTCCAGATACGAGTATATGAAGGAGCAAGTAAAATACTAAAAGGGTGGCAACAAACCCAGGAAAATATGCTTTAACCAAATCAGAAAAGATCCCAAATCGTGAGGGGGGAGAGAGTGGATAGAAAGAGGTTCAGAAGGAAAAAGAAAAAAAAAAGAAAAAAAAAGAAAATGAAAAAAGAAAAAGTATAAAAAAAAGAAAAAAATAATAAAGATATTAGATAAGCTAGTTAAAAAAAACATTAAAAAAGAAAAGGGTAAAAGTTTAAAAAATTTGGCAGAAGAAGAGAAAAAAATAATTGAAAAAGAAGAAAAAATTAAATTAACTTCAAGGCCAAAGGATCATGGGGAGAAACCATGAGTTCCGTGCTTTGCTTTCTCCTCCTCTGGAATTCCGCTGCTCTCTTTGGTATTGAAACTGCACTCCTTGGTAGGTGAACTTGGTCCTGGCTGGGTTTCTTGTTGATCTTCTGGGGGAGGGGCCTTTTGTAGTGATTCTGAAGTGTCTTTACCCCAGGCGGAGTTGCACCACCCTTACCCAGGGCCGGGCTGAGTAATCCGCTCCGGTTTGCTTTCGGGAGCTTTTGTTCCCTGAGCGCTTTCTGAAGAGTTCCGGAAGGCGGGAATGAAGATGGCGGCCTCCCGGTCTCTGGCCCAGAGGAGCCGAGAGCCCGGGGACCCACTCCTCAGTGTGCCCTCAGAGAATAGCGCACAATTACTCCCGTCACCCTGTCCTCCGGCCGCGCTCCGAGCTGACCGAGCCTGCGACTGGTTCAAGGTAACCCCGAGCTGAGAGCTTACTCCTCGGCTCTGTCTCTGTAGCCAGCTTCCCCGTTCTAATACCTGCAAGCTCTGCGACACTCAGCCACCCCGATCCTGCGGGACCTGAGGCCACGCTGACCCAGCGTGGCCTTCACCCTGGTTAAGCCTCTGGAGCGATGTCCCTCAGCGGAACAGACTTTTAAAAGTCCTGATTTTGTGCTCCGTTGCTCCGCCGCTTGCCGGGAGCCGGCCCCTCCCCCCCGCAGTCTATCTTCCCGTCGCTTTGTATTCACTTCTCCACCAGTCCTACCTTTCAGAAAGTGGTTGATTTTCTGTTTCTAGAGTTGCTGTTCTTCTTCTCTTCGATCTCCCGTTGGATTTATAGGTGTTTGCAATCTTTAGATAAGCTATCTAGCTGATCTCCTGCTACCTGAAGTAGTCTCAGCCTGCTACTTCTCCGCCATCTTAACTCCTCCCCCAGAAATTTTCTTTCTTAACATAAAATAAAGATAGGTGGGATACAGAATAGGTACACCATGTTAAAAGCAACTGATGAAAGAAACACCAACATGCATATTTTAGATTGTTGGAAAACATGGAAAAAGAATGTATTAAAAAGACTAAAAGTATATTGCATAGATTAGCCATGTCAATGAGTACACGAATTTATGTAGGTTCTACTTTTATGTTTTCCTTCTTGTGGTAGAGAGCCTCCAAAATGCCTCCTGGTATTCATTAACTCTACTGACCTTTTTTTCTTACCACTTTTCACCATATGATATATATTTTGTGGGTTTTTTTTTGATATTTTCAAACTTGGTTTTTTTGTTTGTCCACCTTTCTTTGGGATATAGGCTCTAAGGGAGCAAGGACTTAGTCTATTTGGTTGTATCCTGTAGCCTCAGGAGTTAGAACACTGCCTGACACCCAGGGGTACTCAGCAGACATGCCTTGAGTGGAATGAATGGTGAATAAATGAGTGAGTGAAACAAGACAGTGACATGTGTCCCTGATATATTTAATGTGAAGTTCTAAAATAAGTTATTCTTCTTGCAAAACTCCGTCAAGGTAACTGCATCCCTTGACTACAAAACAAGCATAACAGTAACAGAGTTACCCTTGCCTCTGAGAGAAGTTAAGGCTTCTTCTCATTTTCAAATGAACCAAGGGTTTGTAAGCCAGCTACTCTGGACACACATTCTCTTTTTAATTTGATTTTTCAAAAAGAAAATGCTACCTAAGATTAAAGAACAGCTGCCACTCTCCCTTCACTCTGCATTCCAGCGCACTCACATTATTGCTTTGACATTTTGTTAAAGAATCCGTGCTGAGACGCACATGTCAAGGCTGTGTTATGACCCCCTCCTCTGCCCTGCTGGCATCTGGAAAACTTCCAGACCCATAGCTGAGAAAAGCAGAACTTGGAGGCAAAGGAGAAGCAAAGCTGCCCAGTTATATTTCTCCATAATGTGAGGCTTTGCTTTGTGATAACAGTTTGGATTCCTGGGTTGGATTAGAGAACAGTTTTGTGAATCATTGCATATGAAATGAAACTAAACAATAGCAAACAGTGTTAAATGATCTTCCTACTCTAGACTAAAAACTGATTCAGGATTCAGGATTGCTAAACTTTTGAAAACGGCTTGAAATAATTAAGATCGAGTAATACATTTCTAAGTGTTTCTGTGTGAGACAGTTGTATAAATTACGAACCCAAAATTTTAAAGTGGATTTTTTTTAAGAACATATTTTTAGAATCACAACAAGTATTTCTTCTGTCCAGAGGATTTCTTTCTTTATAAGGAACAGGAGATATATTAGCTGCCTTTTCTTCTCTCTTTGTATATGTATCTTATTTTCTCAGTGAAGCCTGTTAGCCGTAGTACAGGTTGACTCCTGATTTTCTAGCTACAAAGAATGACCTGAAGAATGATGAAGATTAGCTCATTCTTGAGTACGTGTGCACAGTGGATCCCTGGGAGGCACCGGCTCCTCTTCTTCCTTCCCTCAGGCAGGGCTGAGGCTCAGCTCCTAGCACCACCCAGAAACTCTGGTTGGTTCCAACTGCTGTCTGTTCTGAATGGGCTGGTATATGTTCAGATGAGTGGTCTGTGCCATATTAGTTATTAAATATTGTAGTTATTGTTCTTCACAATGTCCCTGAATTCCCTTTGTGGATTCAACTGACTCAAGAGATACTTGGGACTAAAGATGTGACCTTAGCAGTAGAAGTAGGCTCAGGGTTGGGCCAGAGAGGGGGTCTCAGTCCAAGCAGAAGGAATCTCAGACATTGGCTGGGCATTCCAGGACATAAAAACTCTTACTTGTTAGATGGGGTGAAGTGCAGCTGTGAGGTCTAGAGTTGCTATAGTCACCTTATCACCATGAGGAAAACCAGCCTGAGGAAGAAGCTGATGCATGAGGAAGAACAGAGCTGAGTATAAAAGAAAATTGGAGGTGGAGTCCTGTACAAATTGTACCTGAAGCATATTCTATCTCTGAAACTTATGAGCTGCATGAGCTAATATATTCCCTTAAATGATGTAGCCATTTGATATGGACTTTCTATAACTTTAAACAAAAATATCCAACTGATAAAGGAGGGCTTTATTTTATTTATTTATTTATTTATTTATTACCAGGGAAGTTGAAAGTAGCGTTTTTATACTGGATGTCCAAAGACTTACAATGAAGACGCTACAATATGCCAAGTGTCTATTACTTCCCAGTGCCTTACACAGTTATTAAACTTAATATCTAAAATAGTCCTCTGAGAAGAGGGATATTATCCCATTTGCCAGATCAGCCAGCAAGAAGACCAAACTAGAATTGAAACCTAGGACTGCCTGACTGAATTGGATGATAACCCCAGCATCCCTTGCTCTACACTGTTTTAGTTGACTAGTTAGGGAGCCCAGGCCGTCACAGCACAGACTCTTTTGAGAATCTGTTGAGATCCATGACACTCTTCTTATGAAACACAGACTCCATGCTCATAAAACAAGTGTTTGATTCCAGTATCAGAGGGTTCATAGACCTCTGTGAAAGCCATCATGCATCTCTTTATTCCGCTGACTCCCCGTTTAAAAAACCTAGTATGTTCTTTGTAGAACCACAGGCAATTTTAAGTTACAGAAAGACATAATCTGATTTGCATTCTGCAGACATAATTCTGGTAACTTCCAGAGGACAGAAGATGCCATAGTGGTTGCAGGCAGGAAGCTGAGTCAGCAGTTTAGGGCAGAACTGCATGGGGATGGCTGTGAGGGCCGAAGAGGAGGAGGGCAGAGGAAGTGTGCAGAGGGCAAGATGAGAGTGAAGCAGAAAGACCTTACATGAGGTGACTTGACAGAGGGGTGAAATTAACCAGGAAAAGGAATACAAGTAAGAGAGCAGATGAAGGAAACACTTCAAACCATGCATACTGTGGTAAAGGATATGACTTAGAATTCGGTTTTACATAGCTACTGCACCTTGACTGACATGAGTAAGTGGGCTGAGGGCAGCAGAGAAGCAGAGAAGTGTTTCCGTTATCTGAGAAGATGGAAAACTATGAAAGAATATGGGCCAAGGGAAAGTTGAAGAGTATGCTTGCTTTTTCTCAAGAGAATATTTCAGTTTTTATGTAATTTGCATTTCCCAGATCATATTGGCCTGGCACTAAAAATAGGAACAGAGAGGAAAAACAAACTGATTTTCTGGGTCAACTTTCTTGACCATTCACCAGACACTTCATGTGTGTATAGGAGGAAATCTCTTCCTTTTTCTACTCTAACTGCTGAGGTAATGCCTGGGAGTGCTCCGCCCAAGACTCAGTTGGTCTTGGATCCTGCTCCCACCCACAAGGTTTGTCCATGTTCTGCTTTGCACTGTCCTGTCAGCTCTTCTCAGGGACTAGAAGTGAGGAAAGGACCCTCCCAGGTGATTGATTCTAGTGGGGAAAGGAGGTAAATTTCTTTTTTCTTTTTCTTGTTTTTTAAAGATTTTATTTATTTATTTGAGAGAGAGAGTGAAAGAAGGGGAGAAGGAAGGAGGATCTGAAACAGACTCCATGCTGAGCACAGAGCACAATGTGGGGCTTGATCCTACATTCTTGAGATCATGACCTGAGCCAAAACCAAGAATTCAACGCTTAACAGACTGAGCCACCCAGGCCCCCCAAGGAGGTAAATTTCTTAAAAGGAATTTTTCTCTTCTATGGTTGGCTGTCCTTTTCACTGACAGCCCTTTTCCCACCTCTCTCGCACTCCTACCCAACAAGACAAACTCTCCATTATATTGAAAATTGCCATACTCCCTGTATCTATCGTCTAAGAATTAGCTTGTGTACTTCAAACTTCTTTCTCTCAGATGTCTTCTGGTCTCTCCAGCAAGTTGGCCAGTAGAACACCATCCTGCCGGCTTCCCTAGAAATCATTGTCTGTTATAAACCACAGAGGGTTTTGTGTTTACATCATGCTATATTCTGATATAACACAATGATAAAAATATGAGGTGGAGAAATATTGTTTGATGTCACTACTTGGTTTGACATAGAACTACAGTTTTGAAAATTCCAGTGTACATTTTTTTTTCCAACACAGCAACAACAGCTTCAGAAAAGTTGTATTGATTCAATGTCTGTATGTTTGTTATATAGATACTTCAATATCATCTCAAAGAACCAAATTATACACTGAAAATAGAAACCCAAATCATCTTGGCTCTTGGCTTATGCTGATATATAAAACCGTAAGTGAGAGTAGAAGACTTTGTTGCTTCTTAGAGCCAGACCTCCCACCCAGACTGTTAACAGCATCCCTAGCTTCCGTGGTTTCACATGCCATGCTTGATGTTGTTGTAGTATGCATTCTGTGGGCTGTCTCCTTCCTGGAAAGACATCACCACAGCACTAGTTTGCTTTGATTAAAAAAAAAAAAAATAGGGGCGCCTGGGTGGCTCAGTGGGTTAAGCCGCTGCCTTCGGCTCAGGTCATGGTCTCGGAGTCCTGGGATCGAGCCCCGCATCAGGCTCTCTGCTAAGCAGGGAGCCTGCTTCCTCCTCTCTCTCTGCCTGCCTCTCTGCCTGCTTGTGATCTCTCTGTCAAATAAATAAAATCTTAAAAAAAAATAAATAAAATAAAATAAAAATCTGAAAATATAAAACCCAAAGAAAAGAAGTTTTGAAAAAACAGCAAAATGTCAAATTTATAATTCAAATTAGGCTCAAAATTCACATTTGGAACTGTCAGTTTAACCCTGCCATAAAGCTTCCTCAGAAATTACAGATACCAAATATTTTTAAATTTCACAATAGATTCTGAGTATCAAGTACAGAGCAGTACTTAATCAAGTACCAAGTACCAAGTATCAAGTACCAGAGCAGGGATGGAGTGTCAGTAAACATTGTATAGCAATCTTGAAGCAGCTTCACAAAATGAGCAGAAAAAAAATGAAGAATCAATAATATTACACAGACAGCCAAATGTGCTTGAAATCAGTCAGCAGTGGAGAACATTCTGGAGGAAATACAGAAATGTGAGTGCAATAGAGATTCAAACATGTCTAGCAACTAATGATACAGCCACAAATCTTCAAATGGCCTTGGCACCCTCTACAAAGGGCCTTTAGTTGCTTCTCAGGCTTTTCCATTCTGCTGTGCCCACATGTAGCAATCTGTGGGGAAGGACATCTTGTGGTAAGCAACACTGTAGCTGCTATGATACAGACTCTTGGAACACTCTGGATCAGTTTGACTTTGAAGTTTCAGGGACAGAAGTAACTATTTCAGTCTTAAGGGACAAATTTTTTTTCCCTAAGTTTACGGACATAGGATTTAACATACAACATCGTTTAAGTTTAAAGTGTACAAGGTGACATTTTTATACACATATACATTGCAAAATCATTACCAAAATAAGGTTAGTTAACACATCCATCACCTCATAGTTACCTGTGTGCGTGTGTGGTGTGTGTCTTGTGAGAACTTTTATCTACTCTCAGCAATTTTTAAGTATACAATACAGTATTGTCAACTATCCATCATATATTCCCAGAACTGATTCATCCTATAAATGGAAATTTGAACTCTTTGTCCACCTGCAGCCATCTCTCCTATTCCCCCACTCCAGCCCTGACAACCAATAATGTACTCTCCATTTCTATGTGTTTGATTTCTTTAGATTCCGCATATAAGTGGGATCTTACGTTGTTTGTCTTTCTCTGTTTCATTTATTTCATTTGCCTTAATACCCTCAAGTTTTATCTGTGTTGCCACAAATGGAAGGACTTCCTTCTTTCTTATGCATGAATAATATTCCCATGTATGTGTGTGTGTATGTATGTGTGTGTATAACAAAACTTCTTTACCCATTTATCTCTCCTTGGACTCAGGTTGTATCCATGTCTTGGTTATTGTAAATAATACTGCAGTGAACATGGAGGTGCAGATTTTTTTTTTTTTAAGACAGTGATTTAATTTCCATATTACTTTATTTACTTTGACCTTTGTTAATGGACTTCAGTAATGATTATAGTTTTCTGCATAGAGGTCTTGGACATCTTTTGTGAGATTTATTCCTAAATATTCATGTTTTTATGTTCTTATGAATGCTCTGTTTTTCAAATTAAACTGTTTGCTGCTAGTATTAAAAATACAATTAATTTTTGCCAATATCGACTTTGTATCTACCAACCTTGTAAAGCTCACCTACCATTTTTAATAATTTAGTTATAGATTTGTTTGGATTTTCATAGATAATATCCCACCATCTGAAATTCTGAACATTTTTACTTCTTTTTCTTACTTTCTTATACTGATGAGGTCTTCCAGTACAACATTGAATAATCCTGACCTAATGGATTTTTGTCAAATTCACATTCACTGAAATTTAAATTTTGCCCACTTAAGAAAGGCACTGTTTTTAAACTTTCCTTCTCAAAAAATTATAATTGAGCTACAATGATTCTGTTACTCAAGAAAACCTAGTACAGGTATCTGGTGGTTCTGTATAGCAATCAATTTAAATGATAAGATGTGGGCATAAACTTTTCTAGGTAGTGAAAGGAGTATATAAGTAGCCTTTTTGTCTAGAAATACAGAGAAGATAAAGCATGTTTTAATCGTGGCACTGCTGGATTTACACTGCATTTATTTTCTATGAAGAATTCACAGAGCTTTAATACTGCATTTATCTTTATCACACCCTTGAATAGTCAAGCATAAGTTGACATTATTATCCTCCACTTGGGAATGAATATAAGATAAAGCCCAGAAAAACTGACATTTTCCCAGCTAGCAGCAGAGGCAGCATAGAACACGAGATTCCTAGATCTCAGAAAATTAGCCTTCCCTTTCCAAACTCTCCTTTGATGTGGCTTTAAGACTTTCCACTTAAAGATTTGAAATGGTTACCTTTGTCCCTGAGCCTGCAAATCAGCCTTCACTACAGAGAACAATGAGATAAGGAGATCCTCAAAGAATCTCTATCAATAATTGCTGCTTCGTTGTTTCTGGAAGATGTTTTTTACCAACAGTGACTGCCACTGGTGTGCCCTGTGCATTGAAAAAGCCTGTGAGGAAGCCAATGGATCTTCACCGAGTGTGCCAAGACTGTTTTCAGACTGGAACTGTATCATTTTACTTTGTTTCATGCTTTTTATATGTTGTTTAAGAAATCTTTCCTTGTTCTAAGTTCAAGTTTGAGTGTATATTCTACTATATTGTCTTCTAAAAATTTTATTGTTTTAACTTTAACATCTTGATAAATACTCCACCTGGACTTGATATTTTAGTTTGAGGTAGGTGTAAGGTCCCAATTTTCGCAATATTGATATTTTCATTGACCCAGAAGTTTTATTGCAGAGACTATCTTTTCTCTGTTGGTTTACAGTGCCAATGTTGTCATTTATCAAGTGTGTTTGCATTGGTGATTTTGTCTCCCTAGTCTATATCATTGTTGTATACTAGTCAGCATTTTGTTGTTTTAATTAATGTTGCTTTTTAGTAAGTCTTGATGTACAGTAGTGAAAGTCTACAGAGAGTCTGGGAAACAAGATCTGTCTATGCTAGGATTCTGGGCATTGCCCTGAGACCTGGTCCCGGGTTGGGTGCAGTGTGGTGAATGAGAGAGAGGTTTGCACAAAATTTTTTTTAAGGAATCCAACAGTATCTCAGCTTTCTTTTCTTCCCCTCTGATTCATTTTCTTTCCCAGCCAAGAGATACTTAATCTAGTCTCCAGGAAGGAAAACCTGTGCCCTTTGAGTAATCATATATCCTTCCAAATCCATTTTTTATGTTCTGACTTCTTTACATTCTCTTGAGACAGGCTGTTGAAATCGAAAAGCTCCCAAATTTACTTTTGCTTTCTGTTGCATTATCTTTCCCCTGAGGTAATGAATTACTATGACTGAATTGGTGGCAGAGCAAAAATTATAAGAAAATGTTGAGGAGAAAAGCTTAAATCATATCTCAAAATATTATTTTACCCAATTTGTCTAGAGTTCAAAAGATACATATGGGTCAAAGATAAACATTAGGGAATCATGAGCAAACTGATGATGAGTTAGAGTAAAATGTTAGGAAAAGGTTTATTATAAATAACAGAAACTAAAATTAATTAAGTCATCTTATCTGAAAGTTCATTGACTATAGTTTGCTAATCAATAGCCCAGGAAACTTTTCAATCAAGCAAGTTAAAATAACTATGTCACGAATGTCTTCAGTGAATCAAGTGAACTACTTAGTTGGGGTATTATGGAACTCCCCCTCCCTCCCCACCCCTTGAACCTAATTTAGTAAAGGCTACATGTGTTTTTTGTATGAATACTTGGTGATTTCCTATTTAGAATTCCTGTTATAGACAAATTACCTAAGGCTGATAATATGCATTGTTTTAAAATGTTATGTTTAAATAACTTAAAAGTGGAAAAATTGTAAGAAAAATGAGCATTTTAAATATGACTGATATTCCCATTTAGGGAATACATACAATCAAGTTAATAGTTTATGTAATTTCATAATTATTCTTAAATACTTTGTAAATTCATAAAATTAATTCTTTTATTAAGGATTTTCTTGAAAAACTGCAAAACTGAAAAGCTAGATTTAAAGCCTGAGAAATTATTGACTTACCATGTTCTTCCCAAAAGCACAAGTGCTTCTTTCTAGGCGATTAATCCCCACCACAGACAGAACTACATAGAACCATTTCTAAGCTGGTGACCCCATTGTCTGTATTTGTGCTTTCAGTTTATAGATCCAACTATTTATTGAATATCCTTGATTGATCATCTACTCAGGGGCTCAAGATCTGAATGTCATTCTGGAGTCTTCTCCTTTTCCTCACCCCTCACATCTAATAAATTACCAAAGTTTCTTGTTTTATTCCCAAAAGTTCTTGAATTCCTCCTTTTCTCTCCTCACCTCCTATCACCACTCTAGGCCAGGTTATTGCCACCAAAGGCGTACAAAGCTATAGAAGATCCTGTTGATTGCACTCTTGTCATCCTCTATTATATCAGTCTCTCTAAACTGCATATCTGACCACTCCTCTCCCTTGTTTAAAAGGTTTTAATTGCATCTTGTTATAACCCTTTGCCAAAACACCAACCCCTTCTCTGGCCACTCGAAGCAGAATTATGTATTCTTTATGTATTATCCTTCTTAGGAGCAATTGTAATTTAATTTTCTCTCTCCCTTTCTGTAAGGGAAGAAACTTGCCTTTTTGTTTGTTATTGCATCCCCAGAGCCTAGGGCCTAAACTCAAATTTTTGTTAAGTTAATAACAGGCTGAACAAATAAATTGTGTTTTGCACAGCCAGTGCTTGGGAGTTGGAAGGTGAATCTTTTTTTCCCCTTGGTACAATAACTATAGTTAAAGTATGTTGTCACAGGGGTAATAGTTCACTAAGTGAACGTGACCTCTGATTTGTGAACTAAGAAAATGAACCATGACTTAAATTTGATGATTTATGTATTAAAATACAGATAACATAACTTTCCAAAAAGTAGTTGTAAAAATCGTAAATATTCTGCTATTATTAGTACAATAACAGAGTGACTCTAATCTTGAGTAAACTAAATGATTAGGATCTTCCTGAAGCTTGTTCACCTCGTTGGTTCCAGAATTCTCCATTTATTGTGAGCTTTTACTCTCAAACCAAAAAGCCTTCGATTGGCAAAGGCTTTTTCACTTTACTAACACTTAGTCTCTCACTAACTTTATTGTAAAGAGAAGCTTCATTTTTTACTCATGAGATTGACAAGAGAGCACACCTATATTGTGCATCCACTCACCAGCAACATGAATATTTGTAGTTGTGTATCTTTCACTAAGAGTATAATTTATACCCATCTGGGCTTTTCTCTGTCTTTACATTCTGAAGGGAATTGCTTCAAGCTTTTTCTCCTACCGTCAAATCACTAGCTCAGCTGAGAGTCATATAAAATAAGTATATTGTCTGCTTTCTCAGTAGCCATCATTAGTAGGGTCATGTGGTTCTTTCTTTTAATACAGGTCTTTCTTGTGGACTAGGAAATATATGTCCAAGCTACATCAGAGCATAATTTTGAAAACATACCAAAAGAACAAAAACGTTTTTAAGAAACATAGATATAAAGCAATTTCTTCATAAATAGTCATTTCAGAATCTCAGCTCTCAGTGAAATAAATTTCCACCCTCAAAAATGCAGTATCAGCCCGGCTTTAGATACAAATAAACTGAGCCTCAGAAAAGATGCCTGAACATAAGGCTTGATGAGCCACTGTGACCTCTATTTCCTTGGAGATCCTACCGTGACCACAGTGGCCATGTGGGACTTGCAGTTGCAGATCCTCTTTATAAATGAGTCTTGACTCACTAAAATATTATCAGGATAAATACCACTATCCAGAGATAGATACCCAGTTTTTAAAATGAATCCATAATTTTTTAGTCATAGAAATATGGGTCCTATCCTTCAGGGAAGAAGAAAAAAAAAAGGCAAGCAGGAAAAACCAAAGTTTAAATGAGCAGGACTTGGAGTTAAGGGTAGAGCGACAGCTGAGACTAATGATGTACTATATGTAGGCTATTTGAATTTAAATTTTAAAAATAAGGGAAGAGCAGAGCCCAAAGGAGAGAATCACTGGTAGACCCCACTTGGAGGAGGGGAGACAGCTCAGGAGAGACTCTGAAGGAGGGGAAAGAGGCACATGATTCATGAGAGCAGGTGCTGCTTGCCACGCCCACTGCTTTTGTTCTTTCTTAGCCCCCTTCCTGCTCTGCATTCTGCCCTCTTGTTTCTATTTAAATTCAGTTGCTTCCTTTATTCACAGTTTTCATCCTGGATATAACTATTTCTCTGTAATCAGCATCTGTGTTGCTTCAGATGGTGCTTCCTCATGTCCTTGAAGCATTTCCTGAGGTATGACTCCAACTGTTTGGATTCCAGGTGTCATCAGTGCCAACCATTAATCATACGTGTATATCCTTGTCTCCCACAGATGACTAGGCTGTTTGTTTATAGTTCTGTCTGGAAGGATTCACTGTAATGAAGAGGTAGAGCTTTAATTGCTCCAAAAAGGTATAATCATACTTTACACATTCTACAGAACAGAAAATAATTTCTAAATAAAAGAGAATTACAGATTTCTTTATGTAAATAACGTGTATAAAAGCACTAGTGCATTAGCAAATCTTTAAAGAGATTGAATGATTTACCTTAGAAGTTAAGTTTATTTGCAAATTTCTATTTCTATTTCTATTTCTATTTCTAGTCATTTCTATTAAGTTTCCATTTTCATAATTGGCTTCAGAGTTCCTTGATAATCTATTTATAATTTTCAACTTTCTTGTTTTGTATATATCTGTGTGCCTGCCTCTTCTTTTGTATCAGCAATTAATTTTAAGAGTACACTTTATTATCACATATGTAAAAGAAGTATATGAAGGATACATTTAGACAACAGCTGCTGAATCATTGTACAGCAAGACCAAGATATCCTGAACAATAAGGATAGAAACAATTTTGTTTGTGATATTTCAAATGATAGGTCTGCCTATTTTAATACTGTTGTGGATATCTTGATTGTCATACTCACTAGAGCTAAGGACTTTCAGAACAAGGGCCATCCTTCATCCATCTTGGTATCCCATAATATAACTATTGTAACATAGGACTTCACATACAATTGGTGAGTAATTAAAATTCACTGAATGGAAATACATCTTGCCAAGTAAAAGAAAACAAAATTAATGAGACTGAAACCCATTTATTTGCCTGTCCATATTAAACACTTGCTTTAGTATTTGATCCAGAGTAATTTCTCACAAACAGAGCCGTTCATAATTGAGAAGAAGTTAATAATATTGAAAACACTAAGTAAAAAAGCTCTCTTAGAAAAAAGAATATGCAATCAATTTTGCTCCACTTGCTTAAAACACAAGTTTGCACCAAAAGACTTTTGAGATACGAGTACAACGGGTTTCCTTGGGAGCACAAAAAGGTAATAGAAACTTTCTGTCCAGAATTTTTTAAGTGATATGGCACAGTTCCTGTTCTGGAATGTGTATTTGTGATTGATGTTGAGTCTTCACTCAGGTTACTTATAAGTTGTTTATTTTTTGTACGTGGAAAAAAGAAGTAAAACAAAAATAATAAACCACATATACAAATGATTCATGAGGCTTTCCAACACCAAAAGGTTCGAGAAATTCAGTGATAAATGTTTCTTAGCCTTACTTACACTACACAGCAAAATTATATTTCTCTCCTACTATGAACATTCTGTTAATGTAAAAAAGACCTTCCTTCTTAGAATTGAGAAGACTTAAACCAATAATTCTTTCTGGTTTCAGGATCACTAAATTATTTACCAGTATATCAGCACCACGTATGAGGAAAAAGAGTTTCAGAAAAGGCAAAGAGTGGGTTATTCTCCAATTGGTCATCTGTGTTCAGTTAATGTAAAACTTCAATTTACAAGTAGTGCATCCTTTTTATTCACAATTATGAATAATTGAACATCATGAAAAAATTAGTTACAACTGGGTGTGGTGCATAAACAATGAATTTTTGGAACACTAAATATATAATAAAATTAAATTAAAAAGAACTGGCTACAAATCAACCTATTTCTATCTGTTTATTTATTTATTTTTAAATATTTTATTTATTTATTTGACAGAGAGAGATCACAAATAGGCAGAGAGGTAGGCAGAGAGAGAAAGGAAGAAGCAGACTCCCTGCGGAGCAGAGAGCCCATGCAGAGCTCCATCCCAGGACCCTGAGATCATGACCTGAGCTGAAGGCAAAGGCTTTAACCCACTGAGCCACCCAGGCACCGCTCAACCTATTTCTATCTGTTTAGGTCATATCTAATGAATACCTGGGCTCTACCAACTAATTGTAGTGTTTCTGAAAGCATCTGTTGTTTTCTCTTCCCTAGATAAAGACTCTCCCTGATATCTACAAAAGGAATAGTTCTTTATGGCATCTGATTCCTACCACTGACCATCAGCATTTTGAATCTTGATTAGATATATGCTAGGTGTTTTCTTATGCTCAGAGTGGAGTTTTTAATAAATTTCTTTTTGTTGCAAATGGATGTATGTAGTAAGATGGTGTTAGTATGAATGCAACAATGAGTTTCAAGTAAAGAGTAAGTTGGGTTAGATTGAAGATAATCATTTTTCCATTGTGATTTAAAACCCCCAGTCTTCTGGAACTTGTCCAGATAAGAATATTTTTAAATGACTTTTTTTTACTTTTCATTTTCATATGTTTTCCATATCTCACTTACAATGAGGACAAAAACCAAAGCTTTATTAACCATAAGATAACTGTATTTTCCATCACATTGTCTTGGGATTATATTTTAATTTTGTAATTGTGATATTTAAGTTTAGTCCATTTTAGTGAGACTATTTTTATCTAAGGGAGCAAGCTCATAAAGATCTGTGTATGGCAGTTTCTCTGATGTTTGCAATCTAAAGCAGAACTTGGTAAACTTTGTAAGGACCATGTGCTAATACCTTTTCCATTTTTTTTTAAAGATTTTATTTATTCATTTATTTGAGAGAGAGAGATCACAAGCAGGCAGAGAGGCAGGCAGAGACAGGAGGAAGCAGGCTCCCCACTGAGCAGAGAGCCCAATGCGGGGCTCAATCCCAGGACCCTGAGATCATGACCTGAGCTGAAGGCAGAGGCTTTAACCCACTGAGCCACCCAGGCGCCCCTACCTTTTCCATTTTTAAAGGACGCTTTAAAAAAAAAAGAATAATAAGCAACCGGGATTTCTTAAGTGGCCCACAAAGCTGAAAATATTTACTAATAGCTCCTATACAAAGGAATGTCTGCAGACCCCTGATCTGCAAGCAAGCACTACCTTTCTGAATAAAGGTTGAAATAGATCTCCAAATTTGTCCTAGATTCATAGTATCTCAATATGAGGAAATATCTTCATAGTAATTGACTCTTATTCATTAGTCAGACACATCCCCCTGACAAGTGGACAGATTCTATTAAGGTTACTGGTTATGTTGTTTACATAATTGAAAACAAGGTAAAAGGTACAGTGTCTATACCATGAAATACCATCACTAAAATCTTTCAGTTCACCAAGAAATAGACCTTACCTATTACAAAGGAGGTAAAACAATAATGAAAATATTATATTACATCACATAACACTTCATTCTTTCTAAGGCACTCAGACTGGACAGTCCATAGTGAGTGGTCCTCAAGGAGAACAAGAAGACTCTGAACGCACACCTCTTTCCCTTCATTTAGCCATGCCATGCCTACAGCAAACAACTATCGACCTTAGACGCCTTTCTCAGGAGCCTGAATGCAGCCTCTCATCTTTTGCCATACGCTTCTGAAGGTTGCTCACTATGAATTATTTTTTTCTATCTCTTTACTTTTCTTTCTTTTTTAAAATTAACATATAATGTATTATTTGTTTTGGGGGTACAGGTCTGTGAATCAACAGTCTTACACAATTCACAGCACTTACCATAGCGCTTATACTCCCTAATGTCCATCACCCAGCCACCCCATCCCTCCCTCCCACCTCCACTCCAATAGCCCTCAGTTTGTTTCCTGAGATTAATAGTTTCTTTTGGTTTATCTCCCTCTCTGGTTTTGTCTTGTTCCATTTTCCCCTTTCTTCCCCTATGATCCTCTGTCTTGTTTCTCAAATTCCTCATATCAGTGAGATCATATGATAATTGTCTTTCTCTGATTGACTTATTTTGCTCAGCATATACCCTCTAGCTCCATCCACATCATTGCAAATGGCAAGATTTCATTTCTTTTGATGGCTGCATGGTATTCCATTGTGTATGTATATATACACACACATACACACACATACACAATGGAATATCTATCTATCTATATATAGATAGATAGATAGATCTTCTTTATCCATTCATCTGTTGATGGACATCTAGGTTCTTTCCATAGTTTGGCTATTGTGGACATTGCTGCTATAAACATTGGGGTGCACATGCCCCTTCAGATCACTACATTTGTATCTTTAGGGTAAATACCCAATACTGTGATTGCTGGGTCATTGGGTAGCTCTATTTTCAACTTTTTCAGGAATCTCCTTATTCTTTTCCAGAGTGGCTGCACCAGCTTGCATTCCCACCAACAGTGTAGGAGGGTTCCCCTTTCTCCGCATCCTCGCCAATACCTGTCATTTCCTGACTTGTTAATTTTAGCCTTTCTGACTGGTGCAGTCACTATGAATTAAACACAGTTGTCAGTTAACACATGAGAGTTCTTTGGCACATTGGTACCTAAAAGTTTATGGGCAGTGGAGCGGGAGGGGAGGTTGAAGGATATGTCTCTCAGGTGGTTGGGATGAAGAAAAAGTCAGAGGGTAGAGATGTCTCTAGGGTAAGAGAGGAAGGAAGAAAAGGAAATAAAAACTTTCAGTGAAATGAATTAGTCACCTTTTTTGGTATAACTGGCAAATATTTCAAAGTTATGGGTTTTTTTTTAAGATTTTATTTATTTATTTGACAGACAGAAAGAGTATAAGCAGGGGGAGCTGCAGAGGGAGAGGGAGAAGCAGGCACTCCTCTGAGCAGGGAGCCTTATGTGGGGCTGGATCCCAGGATGCCAGGATCATGACCTGAGCCAAAGACAGAGGCTTAACTGACTGAGCCACCCAGGTGCCCCCAAACTTATGTTTTAAGAATAGGAGAGGCACCTAGCACATGGCTGCATGACCTTAAGTTTCTGAAAGGCGGGAAATGGATCAGAATGAGGCCAGCAATGAGATAAAGGAGGAATGGAAATTACAGAGACAGATAGGAAGGATGTATGTATGTATATTTTTATACCCCAAAGATTAGCCTTAATAAAAGAACAACTTCAAGTTTCAGGAAAAATGCATGTAATATGCAGTGTAGCTCTTTAAGGAGATAGAAATCCAGATTGATCATCAGTATCACAGACACAATAGGATGCAATAAAGTCAGAATAGAAAATCAAAAGTACCCAAAGATGTCAACTGCCTATACAGGGAAGGGAAATATCATCAACCTTCATGAGTGAGGCAGTTTCGAAAAGCTGACTGTCTTCAACAGAGAATACTCAGTGATGATGAGTAGATCAGATATTTAATAATGAATACATGAATCACCCAATGATCTGTTAATTAAATATTTTAATTTAGAGCATTTGTCATAATTTAGAATTGGACTGAGAAATATCGAGCTTCAGAAAGACATTTCAGGAGCCTATCATAAACTGCATGATTTTAGAGATAGAAAGTGCTCTCCATGACAATCTAGTCCTGCCTCCCCAGGTCATAGTTGAACACCAAGCTCAAGGGATTGAGACAGAATCCTAGCATTGCCACCCAGTCCTGCTGACTCAACATTGTTTCTATTATACCCTGTGGTCACTGAGATATACAGCCCCCCCACACACACACCCCAAAGCCCTTGAGGCTATCTGCTAGCATTCTTGAGCTTTCCTTATGCAGTAAGGAAATCCTGTTGTCAGTTCTGAATGAAAGCATCAGAACTTACTGATTACTGCCTAAAATAAGACTATCCTTCCCTCACAAATGAGTTTAGAAACATATTTAATTTTATATCTACTACGTAATAAATGCTACGCTAGTTTCTATAGGATGCTATAAATAGAGAAAATAAGCCATCTTAAAGTAAAATCTAACTAGGTCTTGCTATAGAATAAATGAAACAAACTAGGACTGACAATGACAAAATACTACAACATTCCATTGTTTTTCAGTATCAAAATTGTCTTGCAGATTTTTCTCAACTCTTTTCAAATGTAGATTTATGAAAATATAAAAAGAAAATCATAAAAATTAAAACATCTGCTCATGTACAATACCAAATGTAAACAAAAAGATGAAAACATTTCTGAGATTAAATGTACTGGATACCTATGTGTTGTCATCATAGTCTAAATCGGAGGAGTACAAGACTAAGTTCTGTTCATCCCTTGGTGATCCTGAAATTTGACCAACTATAGGGAATTGCTTTCCAATCCAGTTCCTGAGGTGAGCCTGAAAAGACATGGCTACCAAAGGACTGGTATTTGTAGAAAAGAAGATGTTGATTTTTAAGAAAAGGACTAAAAAATTGGACAGCTCTTGCTGAAGAAAATGAACTGAAGTTCCGTGACATTGAGTAATCTCTCAAAGCTACATCTAAAAAGTGATATGGGCAAAAAAAAAATACAAGGTAGTAAAACACACATTGATCATATAAGAGAGACACAGTGACAGCCCAGTGAAAACTGAGTTCTTGTAATAACTATGAGTAGTCCCAAGTACTTAAAAAACCCACATATTATTAGATAGGTCTAATGTGACACTTAAGAACATCATTTGTGATGTTAAGATTAATAATAATGACAGCAAAAAACCAGTGATTGGCACTCAAATATAGATATCCTAGTCAACTTGTACAGAAAGCAAATAAAAAAAATGATCCACACCTTCAAAAATGTGCAATATACAGCACACAGGTATCAACCTTTCGGATGCCACAGAGTAAGTACTTTATCTTGTTTATGTTTTTCCCAAATAGGTAGGTATATGAGCTTCCCTGCATCTTTTTTGGAGCTAAGTTTGGGTACATTATGCCACAGATCAAAAGTTTGCATTATTGGTAAAGCTGCTCAAACAAAGCAAGCCAGTTTAAAACACACTACATTGCAGCAAAGCAAGTTAGACAAATTATTGCCATTATTTTTCAAAATAGGCTGCCAAGCATAAAGTAAGCATACAATTCCTTGAAATGAACTGAGAGATAAAGTACTCACTCCTACAAGCCTGATTGTATTGAACGTGCTTCCTCAGATCTTTATGGCCCACAAGTTTTTATGTTTATATTTCTGGCTTTAAGCTGAGTTATCATAGGGATTCTATAGAATGGGTTTGTTTTTTTTGTTTTGAGATTCTTGGGGTGGCTCTTTAAGAGTCAGGAATTTGAAAATGTATTCTTCAAGTTGCTGTGGAAGGTTCATGTTGGGCCTTTAAAAGGGGAAAAAAATAAACCGTATGTTTGAATGAGTGAAAGAAATTTTCTGTTCCGGAGAATTATCAGCTCTATAAGAAAAAAATCAAGAAACCTTTTCTAACCCCAAAATTCTAAATATATAGAGGAAACTACACAAATTTATGTAAAGTGGGACTAACGATACAAATCAATTAGAATCTTAAATTTTTATTTGCGCCACTCAGAATCCTCTGACAAGTTGAACACTTTAGAAAATAAAACTGGTCAAGCATCTGATTCATGTGGTTTCTAAAATGTACCAAGAGCAACAGTGTGACATGTGATCAGAACTGGAAAAAGTCTTCAAGGCAGGGTGGACACAGCTAGTCCTGTTATTTACCGTTGGCAGAGAACCAACCTAATGATGTCTTTTTAAAAGTACGCATAAACTGAGAAAACAAGGTCAGATGAAGAAAACTGAAGAACAAAGCCCAATATTGTGTCTTAAGGTAAGTATTAATTGAAAGTCCTCCTTATGTCTTGAGAATGAAGAAATGCGTATATATGTAGTGTGCTAATAATGGCTTGAGAAGAAACAGTGCTACAGATGTTCCTATGATGAGCATAGCGAAAGGAAAGTATAGAAAAAGTGGCAGACACATCTATGTTAACAAAATCCTTTTCTTTTTTTCCCCTTGGGCATTCAGCTTACCCATATTTTTCCAGCTGCTCTTATAGTTGCATGAGGTCATATGAGTTAGTGAAATGTGGACAGAATGATAAATGCCATTTCTAGGCATGGCTACTACTAAAAGCAGTCTCCTAACAATTCTTTGTGCAGTCCCTATTCCTGGTCTACCAATAAGATACAGAAAACACAATAGAGCACTCTAAGGCCTTAAAGTGGGCACTGCTTCCTTCATTGAGAAAGTCTGGCTATGAGCGATATGTCAACTCAATTAAACACTGTGATAAGTAATGCAGTTCATTTATATTCTGCTACAAGCTCCTCATTTTGTTGCTAACAGATAATAATTTATAGATTGCTACCCTTTGAGTAGTAGTGCCCTAAGGAGATGAAAGGAAGTTGGATCCCTGAATCATTAGAGCATATTATCAGACCAATCAGAGCCATACTAGACTGTTGCAGGAACAAGAAATAAACGACATTATTTCAGTGATGTTACTACCATTATTGATTTTTTAAAACACTTATACAATCTTGGTTAATATAAATTGTTAGAAAGAAAAAAGACTCTGACAGAATAGGCAATATTTTCAGGTAATCTTAAAACGTTGACAAACTTTTATATATTCCACAAAACAGAAACTGTGAGCAGATTATACATTCTAACCATACACAATAAACTAGTAATTAACAAGAACATCTTTTTAAAAGCAAATTAAATGAAAGGTAAAGATATTATTTTTGACAACTCTTTGTCCAAAGAGCAAATTTTAAACTGTAAATATCAGTGCCTACAGTAAGATCAATATGTATCAGAAGTCAGGAGATTGGGGCGCCTGGGTGGCTCAGTGGGTTAAGCCTCTGCCTTCGGCTCAGGTCATGATCTCAGGGTCCTGGGATCGAGTCCCGCATCGACTCTCTGCCCGGCAGGGAGCCTGCTTCCCTTCCTCTCTCTCTGCCTACCTCTCTGCCTACTTGTGATCTCTGTCTGTCAAATAAATGGATAAAATCTTTAAAAAAAAAAAAAAAAGAAGTCAGGAGATTGAGTGCAAAGCTATTCTGAAGTGCATTTATAGCCTTTAATTAAATAGGCATAGAAATGAAGAAGTTAGAAAAACCAAGCATACAAATGTAAGGAAAACAAGAGGGGAAAATACTATAAATACTATAAATAAAAGGAGTAAATACTATATAATACATTTTTAAAGGAAAACCCATAGACTTTAATAATAAATCTAGGAATCAGATTTTTATGGTAAAACAATAGTAAAGGCAGTATAATAGACCCCCATGCAAATCTAATCAAGGGAAAAAAACTGTACCAATACATAAAATGCAGAAGGAAATATTAAGAAATTATTTAACTGCAGAAAATATAAATTACCAACATTAACTCAAAAAGAATTGTATCTGGGGCGCCTGGGTGGCTCAGTGGGTTAAGCCGCTGCCTTCGGCTCAGGTCATGATCTCAGGGTCCTGGGATCGAGTCCCGCATCGGGCTCTCTGCTCAACAGGGAGCCTGCTTCCCTCTCTCTCTCTCTCTCTCTGCCTACCTCTCTGTCTACTTGTGATCTCTCTCTGTCAAATAAATAATAAATAAAATCTTAAAAAAAAAAAAAAGAATTGTATCTGACTAGAAAAACAGACATGGATATATAAAAAGTTGTTAAAATATAACCTCTACAGAGACGTACAGGGAGGTATTATATATTGTTTGGATTTTTTAAATTTACGAATTCAGAAATATGAGTATACATATTATTGAAATATATAAAATACAGTACATATTTCTTACAAATGATCAGAATGAAGAAATTTAAAAAAATAATAATGATTTATCAAAGGAAATGGCAGTGGAAAATTTTGGAAGTCAACCTGTTAACGTAAAATAAGATGACAAAAGACTGAAATATCTGCCATAATGATAACAAACACACAAATAATGTATGTTCATATCATTTAGAATCTGAAAAACAGATGGAACCCTATTATGTGTATAGAGACACACTTAGTTTTGACTTGGAATCTTTAAAGGTATTTAAATATCTACCAAAAAAATGCAACACAAAAAAAGAAGGGTTCAGAGTATTAGAATGAGTCAAATTTGAATTTAAGGTTTTAAACATAAATGGCACATATGGGGTAACTTTTTACTAAGAAAACATTCAATAAAATATATTAATAAAGTATAAAACAAAAACTTGAAAATACAAGGAGAAATAAACACAGATATAGTAATATTGTATAAACACAGGTATAGTAATATTGTTAAGAGAATTTCACAGAATTCTCAGCCTAGCAAATCAAGTGCAGTTATAAAACTGAGTTGGGGAAACATACCTAACTTAGTTAAATAAACTGATATTAATGTACAGAGATCTCTTTGTCTTAAATATTCCCTGTATCACTTACAAACATTGACCATAGTAGCCCACAACAAAGTAGTTAATAGAGAAATTACATGTGCTTTGCTTCAAGTACTGTTCTCTTTAGAATTAAATGCATTAACACTGACTTAATACCGAACCTCTCTGTTAACAACATATAGAAATACTGAACTAAAATCAAAATTTGAAATAAAATGGAACAGTCCAAAGGAAAGAAAGAAATATTCTCAAGTGATAGAAGTCAAGTGAACTGAAAATCAGTAATAGAGGCTCAGGAGTTGTCACCAGAGTAGACTTAGGAGAAACTTGAACATGGACATAAAACCTAATGTCAGGGCCTGGAGTTTCAGTGTCTAGTAGGAATAAGAGATATGGCATTGGGTTCCTAAGTGGTGAGGTGGTAATGTTAAGATTTTTTTCTAAAGACTTTTCAGCAAAAGGGTAATTTTTAAAATCAACTGCTGAAACATGGAAGCTACAGGGTTCTAGGTAGAATAGAGAGTAAAAATCACTGCACCATTAGTGGGTGTAGAGTTGAAATTTATATCAGCTGAATGCTGAGGAGTCCTCAAGCCAAGAAATCAATATATAAACTTCTTAGTTTATTTCCCAGTAAAGTAAATGCAAAATATTCTCTGGAGGGAAATTTACAGTTCAAACGTGTGGGTTTGCTAAAGGAAAAACTGTCTCTACTGAGATGAGCATGCAATAAAAAATGAGTAAAATTCCCCATGAGCAAGAGTCAGCAGAAACAACAAAAAGAGGATTAGCATCTCTTGAACTTGAGAACATAAAACAATACTCTGAGACCCTCAAAAGGAAGAATGTTTAAAATAACAAGATAAATAAAGTAATACAAAACACAAATAATAAATAAATGGTATAAATAAATAGTGTACATTTTTAAAACAGTCAACAGATTTTGAGAAAATATAAAGAGTATTTCCAGAAATCCAAAAAGTAGTTGCAGAAATAGAAAAACCTAGCACTCCCAGTGGATTGGTTTAAAAGAAGATTAGACATAGCTGAAGAGATAATTCATTAGAAAAATATCTGAGAAAATTAATCATAAATGCCATATAGGAAGTTGATGAGATGAGAAATATGAAAGAATGATTAAGGAACATTGAAGAAAGGATGAAAAGACCTGACATACTAAAATAGAAATTTCAGGAGGAGAAAATGACAGAATGGGTGAACATCATAATTTTCAAAATAATGACAGAGAATTTTCCACGATCAATAAAAGATATGAATCTTAAAATTAAAGGAGACAAAAAGTCCTAGGTATAGTAATTTAAAGGAAGTTTCACTTTGACCATATTTTAGTAAAAATACATATATCAAGAATATAAAGGGTAAATAGAAAAACATAAATGCTACCAAAAAGAAAAGTCACATAACCAACAAAGAAAAAAAATTGATTGGCAACAGCCTCTCAATAGCCCCCCCCAAAGCCCAAAAGATTATAGAATGATATTCTGGCTGTGCTGAAGGTAAAAATCTATCAACCAAGATTTCTATACACAGATAAAATATATTGCAAGGATAAGGATGAAATTTGGCATTTTCAGTCAAAGATTAAGAGTATTTGCCACTCCTACACTCTCACTGCCAGTATTATGAAGGGATATACTCCAAGAAGAAATTGTTAATAGCTTTTTAAATGCAAATTAAACACAAAATTATAAATAGCAAAGCCCATTAAAAATAAAATAGAAATAAGATGCCATTCACAAGGGCAATAAAATAGATAATGCAAAGATAGACTTAGTGCAAGTTATTCAAGAATTTAATGGAGAAACATAATTTATATGCAAGAATTTCTTATATAAAAGAAATAAATATCAGCAGAGATGGATAATGATAAACTACTTTATTAACAGTGGTGGAATACTTGATTATCTCTATGAAAAAAATAAATTAATTTCCTGATGCATACTCTATATAAATTCAAATCAAGATGGATTAATAACCCAAGATAAAATGAAATCTTTCAAAGTTTCAGAGAAATAGAAGATAATATTTTCGTGAAAGTGGGGTAAAGAAGGGTTTCAAAATATGACACAGAAAGCAAAGCATAAAGGAAAAGACTAATAAAGTTTAAAACTTCTCTTTGTAAAGGATGGCATAAAAATAAAAATGCAGATATGAACAATACATGCAACTGGTAATGCCTTAATATCCAGAATATATTAAAAACTGTAACAAATCTATAAAAAACTGTCAGGAGAAAAAACAATAGTAGAATGGTCAAATAATATGAACAGATATTTTACAAGAAAGGAAATCTGATAACCAGTACATATGAAGACCAATATTTCTAATAAACAGATTAATCCCAGTTATGATTTGATGAGATACCATATTACACCTATCTCACTGACAAATATTTACAAGTCTAACAAAATGTAGATAAACGAGTAGAAATATCTTGACTCATACTTTGCTGGTTGGATATTAATTATTACAACAGAATAATTGGCAATTTATAGTAAAATTATTATATTTCTTAATCTAATAATTTTACTTCTAGGTAGATGATGTTAACAAATTGCCCCTTGTGTGCTAAGAGACATGTACAAAGATCCACATCAAAATATTATTTATAAAAGCAAAAAAAAATTACAAGTGACCTAATCTTACATTTGTAGAAAATGAAAAAAATAAATGAACTTATTTACATAATTGTACAGGATACAGAGGTGAGAATAATTAGATCTGCATGAGAATATGAATAACATTGAGAATGAATAAATTTTTAAAACATTACCATAGAGAAAAACATTATAAAAAACTAGGTACATGACACAATTTATGTAAGTGTTTAAATAATAAAATAATGCTATAGTTAACTGAAGATTTTTACCTATAGCCTAAAATTAATTAAAATAATTTATGTGGAAATGGTACATACCAGACTCAAGATCAGTGTTTACTCTGACTGAAAAGAAAAGCAAGAAAAGACAGATGTTAAGTCACATATTACTTTCTAAAAAATACACAAATATTGCAGAATAAGTAAATACATTTAATCTCTGTTGTTTGTACATAGTTGTATGCCAGATTATCTTGGGAGGTTTTCTGAATGCTTAATATAGTTTGCATATGACATCAAAAGCACAAGAAACAAAGGAAAAAATTAACATTTTAAACTTTATCAAGATTAAAAATATTTGTGATTCTAAGGACACTATCAAGTAAGTGAAAAGACAGGCAATGCACAATTTTCTGCAAAAAGAGGGGAGCCTGGGTGGCTCAGTGGGTTAAAGCCTCTGCCTTCGGCTCACGTCATGATCCCAGGGTTCTGGGATCAAGCCCCACATTGGGCTCTCGGCTCAGCAGCGAGCCTGCTTCCTCCTTTCTCTCTGCTTGCCTGCCTCTCTGCCTACTTGTGATCTCTGTCTGTCAAATAAATAAATAAAATCTTTTAAAAAATTTTTTTTCTGCAAAAAGAAAATATTTGTAAATTATATATATATATATATATATATATATATATATATATATATATAATATAAACCCATATATTACCCCAGGTGGCCATTCTTATTCCAGAAGGTCTTTCTTTCTCACCAGACCGTAGGGTACCATGTATATCCCCAAATTCAAACTTTCCTGCAGATAAGACTTGGGAAAAGGTTGGTCTAGACAACTCTTATGAAGAACCTGTACATGGTGTTAATCTGATCAAGAAATTGCACTTGGGTTATTCTGATCAAGACCTATTTGTGTTTTGTTCAAGGCACCTGCGTTGGTATTATACACAGTGTTTGCTATGGATATGTCGCAATATTTATTTTACCTCTGCTTGGGGGCGTTGTGTTGCCTTCCCTACCCTCTGATTCCCTCTCTTCCAAAGCCAGTGTCCTCTTGAACTATTTCCAGATTTCCGAAGCCATACCAAAGCCAGGATGTTTTCATTTGTTTGGATACCGGTGTTTATGGATATCTAACTACCTAACTTAATTTTTTTTTTTTTCTTTAAACTCCAAACTGGGTCCAGTATAAGATCCCAGAGGCTGATCTGCAAATCAAGCTACTTGTGTTTGTGTGTGAGACCCTGTGTTCAGGATTGGGCGACTTTTCTAAGAGAAATATTGGGGGTGGGGTGGGGTTGGGTTGGTTTCGTTTTGTTTCTTTCTTTCTTTTTTTTTTTTTTTTTAACCTGACTTTGGGGATGGAGGGGAATCCTATTTTTTACAATATATTTGTTTTTTCATTAACATTTCCTTTTAGCCTTGAATTTTTACTAAATTTCCTCCTGACTTAAAAATCTTGTTTCTAATCTGGGAATTTGAAATCTTGGTACTTAATGTTACACCAATTTTTCCAAAGAGTTCAAACCAATTTAATATCAGTACATGGTAAAAATTTGCAGCCATTTCAAGCAGCTGGTGAGTTTTTATATATCATCATTAACTGGTATCATTAAATGTTCTGAGAGGTGAATGTAAAATGTAAAAAGTATAGGTTTTTTTTTTAATAACAATAAACTTTCAAAGAGAAAAAAAAAATATATATATAAAATAAGGGTCTAGAGTACAGGATATACAAATAACTCTTACAACTCAACAATAAAAAGACAAATAACCCAATTAAAAGATGGACAATGGGTTTGAGTAGACATTTCTCCAAAGAAGATATATAGTCATGAAAAATTGCTCAGTCACATGTGATATATAGTCACACATGAAAAATTGCTCAGTCACATGCGATATATAGTCACATGAAAAATTGCTCAGAGTGTTTTAGAGAAATGCAAGTCAAAACCACAAGATACTTTTTCATACCCACTAAGATGACTATAATAAAAAAATGGAAAATGGGTGTTAGTGAGGATGTAGAAAAATTGGAACTCTCTTACTGGTAGGGATGTAAAATGATGCATCGCTCTGAAAAACAATTTTTTGTTTAAATATAGAGTTACCAGACAACCTCAAAAAGTTAAATATAGTTACTGGACAACCCAGCAATTCCACTCCTAGTTATATATAAAAGAAAACTGAAAATATTGTGCATGTATTTTCATAGCAGTATTGTTCATAATATCGCCAGAGTAGAAATAACCCAAATGTCCATTAACAGATAAATTCGTAAGCAAAATGTGGTATATCCATACAATGGCGTATTATTCAGTAATGAAAAAGAAATGAGGTACTGATACATGCTATGGTATGGATAAACCTTGAAAACATTATGCTAATTAAAGAAGCCAAACACTCAAGTCCCTGTTTTGTTGATTTCCAAGACTATCCTCAGACTTGATGGTTCCTAGAAAAACTCATAGGAACCAGATGTTGTGATATTTATGGTTATGATTTGCCACAGCAAAAGGATGCTGACTGAAAGCAGAAGGGAAAAGTGCATGTGAGGTAGTCTGGAAGAAACTAGTGGTAAGTTTCCAGATGTACTCTCCTGATGAAGTCACATGGAATGCACTTGATTCTCACAGCAACAATGGGTGCCGACAGATGCTAAGTGTTGTTAGTCAGGGAAGCTGACGTGAGCCTTGGTATCCAGGATTTTTACTGGGAATCAGTCACACAGGCTACCCAGATTCAACTGCTCATCTACTCACATTCAGCTACTCGGACTCCAAACCTGCAGAGTAAAAAATAGGTGCTCACATTAACCACATTGTTAACACAAAGTATATGGGTAAGTTGATACAGCACAGTCCAAAAATGGACCATGGTGTACAAAAATGGTTGTCAGGTTGAACATTTCAAGGGCTCGGAACTCAGGACCCAGGAGCTGGCTAAAGGCCCATTCTGAAAACAGACCTTTCTGGTCACGTGCTCAGTTTGAGTAACCTAAGCCTGATGTGCTTTCTCCTGCATAGTCACATTCTCTATTATTCCATTTGTATGAAATGTTCAGAACAGGCAAAGCCATAGAGATGGAAATTAGATTAGTCATTGACAAGAGAATGGAAGAAAAAAGATGGGGAGTGACTGCTAATAGGTATGAAGCACTTTTGATGAAAATTTTCTTGAAGTTGATAGTGATAATGGTCACACAGTCTTGTGAATATGCTAAAACCATTGAATTATATACTTTAAATTTCAACTTTTATGTGTATGTTCTATCTAAATTAAAATCTGTTAGACTATTTCAAAGTTTAAAATTTAGAAGTTACTCTTATGAGAATTTATTGATAGTAAGTGTAGAAAGATAATTTATGAAGCTATTGAGATAGTTCACATAAATTATTAAAATCAATTAAGATAACAATGTAGTAAGAAAAAATTAAATAATAAACAGTTTGGGTGGGGCCTCCATTAGGAAACAAATCTCTTTTATTTTTGTGAAATGTAGATTGTGAAATAGTAAATAAGAATAATTTCTCAGTATGTCACAAAAATCTTAAAATATAAATGTTTGACCAAAGAGAACCAATTAAATAAATTGTATACTATATGATGACATACTAGACATTAAATTGCTTAAAGTATAGTTAATGACATGGGAAAATATTCACAGTATAATGCCAAATAAAACATAAAAATTCTATGAAGAACATATATTTAATAAGCAATTTTTTAAAACTATAATTACCAGTAATAATTAGAAACATATCCAAACATTTATTATTTTGTGGAGGGATTTAATTTTGCTATTTTATGTTTGCTAACAGAGAATATGACTTTCATATTCAGAAAAAATCACAAGGGTTATAGTCATTAAAAAATAAGCCCATAGGTAGAGAATGGTACAATATGACTGAGGAGATTAAGGATATATTTGTATAGAACTTACAGTTTATAAACTGCTAATATGAACATTATCTTATTTTGACTTCTCAATCTTATGTGATCGGTAGAGCATAACTGTGTTCTCTTTTTAGGTGTGAGTAATTTCAGGCTTAGAAATGTTTAAATGACTTACCATTATCCTACCTGTTAATGACAAATCTAGACTCTAAATTAGGTATTCTAACTTCATGTCCAGTGCTGCTATGCTGTAGGTAAAACACACACACAAAATAAATCATCCAGTTGTTACAGAGGATAGAAATAACAAATCTTTCACCGCACATTACCATTCCTCTTCTAAATTACAATGCATGTATGGACTGAATTCACTTTTAAAAATTAATTATCTTTTCATCACCTATATAAAGAGCCTCAAGTTGTCAAAACACAGCTCACTTTGTGAAATACCAGTTGGTCACCTAAAACCATAAATAGCTCAAATAATAAATACTGAATAAATTTTCTATTTCTTGCTCCAGACTGGATACAGAGAATGTCTATGATAGCATCCTGAGTAATTAGCATCATGATAGCATCATGAAAATAGCATTATGAATAATTCTCAAGTATCTGAGGAGCCTGTATTATTTTTATATTGCTTTCAACATTTTTCTCTGTAGAATTTCTCTTACTCTTTAAAGTTACACATTGTGAATGAAAAGTAACTTTATATTATCAACATTATTCCATACTTTTACAATTATCATTGAATATATGTAAGAAAATTTAACAATAAAGAACAGTTAAGTTAGAAAATAGGTTCTGTTCTGAAATCTTTCTATCCATGAAGTCATAATAATAGAACTGGTTGACCTAATTTTCTTAAAATATTTTTTCCTCTGTTTTGACTTTACCTGCCCCTCTCAGAAATGCCTCAGTGGATTCTTATTTAGAATATACTCAGTAAGTGGGTTCCTGAGGAATAGCTAACATTTAATGCATAGAAGGACAAAAACTCTAATCTGGAAAAACTTAAAAGATCAAACATAAAATTTTGTTATCTCTTTTCTTTGTAATAAGTAACATCCTAATATAAGAGCAAAATCACCTTAAAGAAAATATTCAACCCTTGCTGAAATTGAAAATGGTTTCCTCTTTTAAAACTCTTTTTGTTTGATACTACTATAACAGGCTTGTTATAAAAAAATAAAACATTAACACTCAGACGTAAAGCGTCTGCCTTTAGCTCAGGTCATGAACCCAGGGTCCTGGGATGGAGCCCAGCATCAGACTCACTGCTCGGTGGGAAGCCTGCTTCTCCCTCTCCCACTCCCCCTGCTTGTGTTCCTTCTCTGGCTGTTTCTCTCTGTCAAAATAAATAAATAAATAAATAAAATCTTTAAACAATAAAAAATAAAAAAATAAAACATTACAGTACAGAGATTTTAAATAGCAAGACTAATTATCTCACCTCCCTCCATTACATTATCAGATAAATACAACCTGAAGGACCTTGTCCCTAGCAGAACTATAAAATAAAAAATATTAGGAAGATCTTAGAGCTGGAGGAAAATGTTAACAGACAGAAACTGAATTCTACTCATAGAAATGAGAGAGATAAAATGTTTAATATGTGGATAAATATAAAATGTTTTTTCCTCATTATCTTATTTCTTTAAAAAATGGTTGATTAAACATCATCAAAATTAAAAATATGTATGCATTAAAAGATACTGTTAAGAACATAAAAGGACAACCTCTACAGTGGAAGAAAATATTTATAAATAATGTATCTGATAAGGGTCTGGTATCTAGAATATATTAAGAACCCTTAGAGCTCAAAAATAAAAAGAGAACCCAATTTGAAGAAAAACAAAGAATTTGAATAGACATTTTTCCAAAGAATATATGCAAATGGCCTATAAGCACATGAAAAATATGTTCAATAACACTAATCATCAGGAAAATGCAAATCAAAACCACAATGGGATACCACTCAGTACCCATTAGGTTGGCTGTAGTTAAAAAAAAAGAAAGAAAACTAGTAGTGGTGAGGGATGGAGAAACTAGAATTGTCATATATTGCTGCTGGAGATATAAAATGGTGTGGCCACTATAGAAAAGTTTCACAGTTCTTCAGAAAGTTAAACAGTTTATCATTTGGGCCGGAAATTCCACTCCTGCGAATATACCCAAGAGAGTTGAAACCATATTTATAAAAAGTCTACAGATGTACATAGCAGCATTACTCATTATATCCAAAAAGTAAAAACAACCCAAATGTTCACCATCTGAAAAATAGATAAGCAAAATGTGGTATATCCATACAATGAAATAGTAAGCCATAAAAAGGAATGAATTCTAGAAACAACCTAAGTGTCTATCAAAATATAATAGATGAACAAGGTATCTATAAGACTAGTCATATGATGGAATTTTACTCAAAAAGAATGGACTTGATACATGCTACAGCAATGGATGAGCTTTGGAAATATTATGGAAGTCCAAGAAACTAAACACAAAAGGGTTTTTTTTCCCCTAACCCCCCCCCTTAAATTTTGATTTCTATGTATTTATTACTAGTATACAGAAAACTCAGTCATTGTATACAGTCAACTGGTATACAGAAATATATCTAGTTTTACCATTCTGTAAGTTAGTTTTACTAGATTCCCTCATTCCCTCAGATTTATAATTGTAATATGATGTAATTTGCAAAATGAGAAAATTCCCTTTCTTCTTTTCAAATATTTACACTATTTAATTCCCTCCCTTATTATGCTTATCAGTATACCCCTAAAATATGTGATGTTCAAACATACTGTTTAAAACCTATAATGTCCCAGATGGCCAACAGACACATGAAAAAATGCTCCACATCACTCAGCATCAGGGAAATAAAAATCAAAACCACAATGAGATACCACCTCATACCAGTCAGAATGGCTAAAATTAACAAGTCAGGAAATGGCAGATGCTGGTGAGGATGTGGAGAAAGGGGAACCCTCCTACACTGTTGGTGGGAATGCAAGCTGGTGCAACCACTCTACAGCATGGAGGTTCCTCAAAATGTTGAAAATAGAGCTACCCTATGACCCAGCAATTGCACTGCTGGGTATTTACCCTAAAGATACAAACATAGTGATCCGAAGGAGCACGTGCACCCGAATGTTTATAGCAGCAATGTCCACAATAGCCAAACTATGGAAAGAACCTAGATGTCCATCAACAGATGAATGGATAAAGAAGATGTGGTACACACACACACACACACACACACACACACACACACACAATGGAATACTATGCAGCTGTCAAAAGAAATGAAATCTTGCCATTTGTGATGACGTGGATGGAACTAGAGGGTATTATGCTTAGCGAAAGAAGTCAATCGGAGAAAGACAACTATCATATGATCTCCCTGATATGAGGAAATGGAGATGCAACATGGGGGGTTTGCGGGGTAGGAAAAGAATAAATGAAACAAGATGGGATTGGGAGGGAGACAAACCATAAGAGACTCTTAATATCACAAAACAAACTGAGGGTGCTGGGGGGAGGGGAGTCGGGAGAGGGTGGTGGGGTTAAGGGCATTGGGGAGGGTATGTGCTATGGTGAGTGCTGTGAAGTGTGAAAACCTGGCGATTCACACACCTGTACCCCTGGGGCTAATAATACATTATATGTTTATAAAAAAAATTTAAAAATTAAAAAAAAAAACCTTCCTCAAATTACAAGGCTTCCTGAAAGATAATGTAATTTAACTCTTTTGGTATTTCTAAAATGAAATTAAATTAATGATATTAAAATTTTAAAAAAAACCTATGATGTCTTCTGAATTTCTTTATTTTATTTTATTTATTTTTTTTTTATTTTTTTTATTTATTTTATTTATTTTATTAAACCAGCAGAATAGTAGGATTTGAGAAATGAATCCTTTACCTGAACAATTATTAATCATTACAATTACCTAAAAAAATGCCTATAACTAATAAGTTGTTTTATTCTTGAGCTAAGGTATGTCAAAGATTCTTTTAATGAAAACTTTGCATCTCTTTCATAAATTCATTCAATATACAAAACAATTGGACTCTGAGGTGAGGATAATATAGTTTGAGAGATCAGTTTTTAGAGAGAAAAACACATAGTCCATATTTTTCATCAACTAGTAAATTATTTATCCAAAGGCAGACTTTTTTTCTTTCTAAATAGAATGCATCTTTCCAGATAACCCTATAAAATGGTCCTAAATGCTGACAAAGTGTAAGAAATTAGTATGCAGTTTTACATTTATTAAGGGGGTGTCCCAAACCTTTCCATTACAGAGACTATATTTCCAACATTTAAGGAAGAAACTTCATTAATTTTGCTACGTGGAGTGAAGGGGAGATAACAGTTAATTAAGTTGCATAGAAATCCGATTTTCATTACAGCAAGCTCCTATACTAAGGTCTTTGCCAGGAAGTCATGAAGTCATTATGTCATTGCCTTCATTATTATCTAACAATAAAACCATTTCTTTCAGACTGAGGGGAGCCAATATGTAAAGCAGAAGGGACAAAACTCAGCTAATATTAGTAAAAGATTTAACTTGAATTTATGATATATTAGAGTCTTTTGCTTATATTGCAATAAATATTTGTATTTTTATATTAATTATTTATATATATTTAATATATATTATATATGTGTATATAAATATATATATTAAATAATATAAATAATATTTATAAATATTATTTATATTGCAATAAAATACAAAATGACTTTTTAATTCTGCTAGGTACTTTTGTTGGTAACTTTTATGACTCATTAATGTGAAATTCAAAGTTAAATGTGTCTCATATTAAAACTTGGTGGCAGAGATAGAAGGGATCAATATTATACTCTAAAGAAGTTGTTACATGATTATCTGCTTTACTAATCTGAGCAACAGTTAATTCCCAAGTGTAAAGAACATCATGAAACAATATTCTTCCTTAGAGGTAGTTTAACGCAAAGTTACTACACTCTTAATCCAATCGTTGACTCAAACCAAATTCAGTGAGGTACAGAGGCTTTGGAGTTACAAATGGCAGGAAACCACCACAGTAGATAAAAATGTCTGTATGCTTGGTAGAAATCATTCCCATCTATTCAAAAGAAGACTTCTGTTGTCATGTATCTACTGCATTACCTTTCCACAAATCAAAATAAAAGAAGCTGTGGAGTTTGATATGTCACCAACTGAAGAAAAAAATGGAAGGGTATGCTTAGGCTATCCATTTTAAATTCCATAGGCAATGAAATGAAGATATTACAAAACTAGCAAAGGCAGTTTTTTTTTTTTTTTTTTTTTTTTTTTTTTAGCTTCTAACAATATCCATGTATCTGGATAAATGTAGAAGGGGAAATATTTACCCATGACCTTTCCCTCCAAAGCTATTGATTTTTAATAATAATGTTTCTTTAAAATCAACATTGAGAGGCCTCGGTGGCTTAGTCCCTTAAGTGTCTGCTCAGGTAATGGTTCCAGAGTCGTGGGACAGAGCCTCTGGCTCCCTGCTCAGTGGGGACCGTGCTTCTCCCTCTCCCTCTGCGTATAGCTCTCTCTGCTTATGCTCTCTCTCTCTCTCTGAAATAAATAAATAAAATCTTTCAAAATAAGTAAATAAATAAATTTTAAAAATAAAATAAAAGCAACATTGATAAGCACATTGAAGTTAAAATACTTGAAAAGAGTTTGCCAAAGTCGAACAATCCTCCTCCCACATATGAAATTAGCAGGTTGAATTAGGTGTCAACTGCAAGCCAGGGCAAGAGGTTCAGGTTCTGGGGACCACCTGAGGGAGGGTGTTCTGATCAAAACTATCCAAAAATCCAGCAGCACAATTCTGAAACCTCTGAGAATGAGCTTCCTCAATGTGGGAATAATTGGGGGGAAAAAAGATGAGTTTCAAATAATTACCATAAGCTGTTGGAAAACCAAGGCTTAATTTCACAGGTTGGCAGATATGAATCAAGGACAAGTCAGAGTGTAAAGACGTAGGGCCCAAAGCACCTAAAATTGTCATCTTTATATCTTTTTCATATTCATCTTGTACTTTCCCATATTATTTTGTTATGCTCATTAGCATCTGCTCATAAGCATTTATTGGAAACATGCTTTTCATATGGTACATAGTTATTTGGCATACAAAAGAAATATCAGCATCTATCCCCAAGAAATTTGTGATCATCCCCGATGTGGAACAGTAATCTTTCAGGTTAGCAGTATTCTAAGTTAATTGTGTTTTCATCTATCTATAATTATGTTTGATCTGAGAAGCGCGTCTGGAAAGGCTGAGTTAGGCACCTTTGGTAGAAGCAATTAATGAGAGCTCACTTAATTTGATGTTCAAGTTCAACAAGTGTTTATCCCACCACGTTTTGATCTCAGTAACTTCCAAGTAAGTTTGGTATAGAAGTGATACATAAATTACTCACACCAGTCCATCTATCATATTGTAATAATGCCCGGCGTACTGATTTACCTCTCTGAAGATCTATCCCATTATTGATCACCCACATCCTCTCTATCTTCCCCTTCCATCTCTTCACTTTACAATATTCCTCTCTACTCTTTTTTTTTAAGGATAAATCAAGATAAGCTGAACACTATGGAGAATGTAATAGATGCAATGTGCTGCAAGCTGGACAGGACAACAGAGATGTCAAGAGAAACATTTTTTTTTTTTTAATTGTGGATAAAGTTCAGAGTTAACCCACTGGCTAAAGGTAATGGTTATTATGCTGTTAGTAATTAATAACGTCAATAACATCACTTTGATTTCTAAGAGACAGAGAATATCTCTTCCTTGGACTATGCTTAATAAGACTGAAGCTGATTTTAATCTTTTAAATACATTTTTGGTTTATTATAGCAACTGCTTGGGATATTTGTCTTATTTTGTCTAAATTTGAATTCTGCTATTTCTCAGAGCAATCTACGCTTGAAATATTGTTGCCCCAGATTCCCATTCACTGTGAATTTCTGGAAGGCATTAGGACAAAGCAAATTCTGTCCCTGTGCCTCTGCGGGGGATGAGACAAGCCCTTACCAGGTGGAGTTAGTTATCCTTACTGTCCACCTGAGCTCTTTTAATTTCAGCATTAGAGTATTATGGACGTACTCCTCAAACTTAAATGTGCTTCCACACTTTCTGGGTGTCTTGTTAAAATGCAGATTCTGATTGAGTAGGTTTGGTGTGAGATCTAAGATTCAATACTCCTAAGATACTCTCAAGTACATCACACTTCAAAGAGCAAGGTGTTACAGCATTTACTGCATAGTGCTGTGATATTTGTTTGCACAAGTTTTATCCAATAGACGATTGTGTCTGGCATGTTGTCGATGCTCACAAATGCTTATTGAATGGATGAATGTCTAAAACTTAACCTGACGTGAAGTTCACCATCCGGGTGGGACTCAGCTTTTCTCAACCTTCAAGGCTTCTAAGATTACTGAGAAATTTCCATCTGTGAGAAAAGATCATGACCCTGATCCAGACCCCATGGTGCTTCCTCATGAACCAATCTACCACAGGAGACTTTGCTTTCAAGAAATAAGCATACACAAAAGACAGTAGAGTACAATTCCCGCATTTAAGCCTCAGAGGTAAGGTATCAGAAATACCGGTGGAACTTTTTAAAAGTACAGAAGTTTTGAGATCAGTATTTGAAGTCGACCTTTTTATTCATTTTCTATGCTGTGTAAAAATTGCCACAAACTCAGTGACTTAAAACAACACCGATGTATTAGCGTCACAGTTCTGAAGCCCAGGCATGATGTAGCTAGGATTTATGGTGATGGTTTAAAAACCAAAATCAAGATCAGCTGGGCTGACTTGACCTCTGGAAGCTCTGAGAAAGAATCTGTTTCCTAGTTCCTTTAGGTTGTCTGCAGAACTCCATTCCTTGTAATTGTAGGACTGGAGATCCTGTATCCCTGTTGACTGTCAGCTGGGGACCACTCTCAGCTCCTGGAGATCGCCTGTACTCCTTGTCACATGGCCCCCTTCATTTTCAAGCCAGCGATGGTGCATAGACTCCTTCCTGTGCTTCAAATCTCTGGCCTCCTCCATCTCTGAACTCTAGACTCAAATTTTAAGAGCTGGTGTGATTAGATGAGGCCCATCCAGATAATCTTAAGTGAGCTGATTGGGGACTTTACATCTACAAAATCACTTCCAACAACACCTAAATTCATGTTGACTGATAACCAGGAGGAACATGTACGCCAAGAGATGGGAATTTGGGGGCCATCTGAGAATTCTGCCTACCACAGCTTCCAAATTAAAGACTAAGGAAATATGTTTACCTCACTGCCCTAGATCCTATTAATAAAAATAAATGTGTAGCATTGATATTAAATCCATAGCAACACTGACAACTGGAAGGGGTGAAATTAGTGTATTGATCACTTTGACAAGATTCTGGAGATCACACTGAAAGGCTAGAGACTGAATCGAGAACACAAAGACTATTCTCAGAGCACTCAGGAGTCCTGCAGCTGAGGGAAAGCCCATAATCTCTAAGTCAAGATGTTTAGAGGGAGATGGGCTATGGGGTATGTACTGTGTATGGAACAGCCAGGCAGAAGGGTCCTGCCTCATTTGCATACCCATACCATGACACAGTTTTAATTATATAAACTGTACATGTTAGTATATATTTTTGGTATATATAATACTAATAATACAAAGAGAAAAAGATTAAAAATATGTATCTTTGGGTAATGAGAATGGAGGTAGAGTGTTGATAGGAAATCACTTTTCATTTAAATCCTTTAAAAATTTGGTATATATGCCAATTTTATTATGAAAATCTGTTTTTTCAGTCATATTTTGATATGCAAGATTCTTTTTTTTAAATTTTTTTATAAACATATAATGTATTATTAGCCCCAGGGGTACAGGCCTGTGAATCGCCAGGTTTACACACTTCACTTCACAACACTCACCAGATTTGCAAGATTCTTTACATTGTCTGTATACTAATGCTTCAGTTTTATGTGTTATATATATTTCTTACTGTGGGAGACTTTATTTTCCGAATTATGATGACTTTTCACAAACAAAAGTGTTTAATTTTAGTGTAGCCTAGTTAACTAGTCTACTTACTGCTTTTATGGTGAGTGCTCTTGAGTAAAATTAAAATACTAGGATTTGTTCACTTCCAAACAATAGGAAACTCAACTTAAATTGCCATAAACACAAAAAGGAAAGTATTGTCTCATAATTGCAAGGTCTTTCAGTAACGATATCTTCTGGTACAGCTTGATTCAGGGACAAATGACCATCAAGATTCACCTCTCTATTCTGCCTTAGAAGAGGGGCCACCCTTCTTCATTCTCATACTGCAGATGATGGGCATGGCAGCTTTGGACTCAGTTGATCATCACAAAATAACTGCAGCTCCAGACCTCACACTCCTACTATCAAATCTACAGGAAAGTTTCTCTTTCCCAAAATGAATGCTTCATTGGTTCTCATTTTCATACACACCTATCTTGAATCCATAACTATGGCCAAGAAGATAGGGCATGCTGACCAGTGGTAGACTAATCTGGGCCAACTTTTATTTCTGAAAATGGATTCAACCACTGGAAGGCACTTGGGCTTAGAGTAGGGAAATGAGGATAAGGTTACCAAAAAACATTACCCCTTTGGGTTCATGTGGCAAAAACAAAGACAAAAACAAACAGTAAATGTCCAAATAATAATTATTTTTTAATTTCACATGTGACACCAAAACATGATTGCTACTATGTTTAAGAATACAGACTTGATATCAAATACTGACCCTTCCATTCCACGTGATTATTATTTACTCTAAGTTATAATTGCTTCATATATAAAATGGAAATAATAACTTTTAAGAAATTATATGTAAAGTGTTTGACATGTGCTTGATAAATATAGTAGTATAATTGTTATTAACTTTTGAGTGTTACTCGGAGACTATGTGCTACCTTTCTTAGGGGTAAACTTTCCTCTCTGATTATGGTACTGAAGACATAATTCTCTGTTAATTAGACATTAGTTAAGGAGATGAAGCTGGAGTGTAGGGCCCATGCATGCTCCAGTGAGATCCAGCCCTGAGTAGATGGGCTCAGAGGCTGATGAAGACCGCAGAGGTCCTTCTCAACAGACTTACTGTTCTGTTTCAATCTATTAACTTCAAGCTCTTTCTTTTCCTCTAAAAGAAAGGTGAAATGAAGCAATTTAACTAATTTTCAGTGGTTCCCTCATCAACAAAATGGGCAATAATATCATCTAACAGAGTAAAAATTATGTTCAATGTTAGCACTTAGCCAAAATAGGGACTCAGCAAACAGGAATCTCTGCCTGCTGCCTTCCCCTACACTAACTGCAGGGCTGTTCTTGTCCTTCACCTTTCTTTCATCTTCTTCCTATATCAATATTTACCAGCAAAAGCACACATCCTTTCAAGGAAACAACCATTCTAAGGATTTCTCTAGGAAAATATATTCCAAGAAAAACCATCCATCAAAGAAGAGTTACGGGAGGGAGCAGAGCACTTCCCATTACTATAAGAACATTCCAAGATGGCAGGGAGCCACATTTTAAATTTATTCTGTTTGCATTTATTTGTGGCCAATTTTGAACTCTTGCTTATTTTTAGGGAAGCCCCACTTACAACACCCGAACTGAGAGGGATTTTCAGGGCAATTAAGAAACAGATGTATTTAACATAAGGTTGAAGATGTATTTAACATAGGTAGAAGCTTAATGGGAAACAGCCTATTATTTGCTTACACTTAAGAATGTCCATAATGAAACAAAACCCACTCTAAGTGTTCCATGAGAATATATCATACCATTATTACTAGTAGTCAGTAAGACATGTTGTTATTTATTTAATCCACCCACTAGAATATTTTATTTTCAAAAACCAATTTCAAAGTGCATTTTTACTGAGTCCCATGGATGTGCCCAACACTATGCTGAAAGTTAAGGATAACCAAAGAAATGATTGCATCTAAAAACAGAAATCATTACAAACATGGAAAAATACTAGCTAATCATATGCAAAAAAAAAAAAAAAAAAAAAAAAAAAGCTAACAATCCAGCGGGGACTGGCTGAACTATTCAAAATCACAATGAGTCCTTTTTTCTCCTTGTTCCATTTTGCCTGAAAGGAGCTTGAAATTCGTTTAGTATAGGATTTTAAAATCAAATTCTTACATGTTGGACCTAATAGATTTAAAAATGCAGGCAATTTCTACTCACCCAGAATAACTTGAACCAATGATTTATACAATTGAAATTACAAAAAAAAACCCAAAAAAAAACAAACTATCAAATTTAAAACATTTGAATAATTCAGATTAAGGTAAATTATTTCCTTTAAATTACATGATTAATTGTTCAAATTATTTAATTTGAAAATCTTGAGATAGTTATTTCTTAGTTCCCATGCCATCTTCCTTTTGAAGGTGTCAGAGCCCAGAAGGCTGGGAAAGGTGCTCAGCAGGGAGGAAGGAAAGAGATGGGGGGAGGGGAGGATCTCAGGCATTCCTTCCCTGGGAAGGTCAAACCAGAAGACTGTTTCAGAAAATTGATAAACTAGAGCCTTGAACCACTCCAGTAGCAGTCCTGTACAGCTGTGGAAAGCTATGTACAACTATCTAACAACTTCTCCAGGAAAATGCAGCGCAACTGTGTCTATGTTGGTAACATTTATCTCTCTTTTAAGGAGACCCAGTGGACTTTTGATGACTCATTATTCACTGGTGAACTTTACAGAAATAGTCTAAAAGGGAGAAGTTGGCCTTTCAGTCAATCAGCAACCAATGAATTAGTTGCAATGAGGTGGTTCAGACATTTAGTCACTGCTGAGTTCAACCTGGTTTCCAGTGATGGATGGGGGTGGAGATCCAGTCAGTCAGGAAACAGGAAAAGGTAAGACGAGAAAGAAGTAATTATATGGGTTGGGGGGGAAAGGACTACTTTTAGCATCTTGTTTCCTAGATTAACTACTATTTAAATTCATAATTTAATCCCCGATAAGGGGTCCCAGTAGAAAGTCTTTTGGCCCACTGAGATAAGGCCCTTTCTGAGCAATGAAAGGCGATTCTTCCAATAGGAATGTGATGGCATATTTTGGAGATGATCAAGGAAGGAGATAGAATGTACTATGAAAATAGTAAGTGCTAATATTGCTTAGCACTCATTACTTCACAATTTATGAGTCAATGTTTGTTCAGACTTCTGAGTTCATAAGGTTAGAGTAAATAGAAATAATTACCATTAAACACCGAGCTTTGCAGTCCTCACCCTAAAGGCTGTATTTACAGAAGCAGTCTTAAGCACTTCTCTGAAGAGCCATTAGCCAAACTGACTGGAGAGGAGGATCCTATCTGAGAGCACTGTAATTCAGCAATCGAGCAGCCTCTTGGTGTGTGTGAAAGAACACAGAATAGCACTGGAATAAGTCGTACTGAACAACAGTTTCATAGCTCTTTGTTTCCCACCAAAGATATGAAGAATTTATTTATCTTTATTAACACAGTTTCTTTGTTGATAAAAATGGGAATAATAACAGCATTCTTTCAAGGTTGGTAGGGAGACTGAGAGTAGCTTATGTAAAATTGATATCAAAGTACTAGTATATATTAGAGTTAAAATAAATTGTAGCTAGTACAGTGGTGGTCACAAGTAGCCCCTAAAAAGTCCCTATATTCCAGCTGCTTTGTGTTCCCTGTCTTACCTTTCAAATCCATTGGCTCTGTACTAGCATTTAACTTTTTTTTTTTTTAAAGATTTTATTTATTTGACAGAGAGAGAGATCACAAGTGGGCAGAGAGGCGGGCAGAGAGAGAGAGAGGGGAGGAAGCAGGCTCCCTGCTGAGCAGAGAGCCCGATGCGGGACTCGATCCCAGGGCCTGGGATCATGACCTGAGCCGAAGGCAGAGGCCTTAACCCCCGAGCCACCCAGGTGCCCCTAGTATTTAACTTTTAACCTCATACTTATTTGTACCTCTCTGACCATCTGAAGAACAACTGGGCTCTCTCGTCTGCTTCATTTTTTCACCCCAGCTTTACTCCTCAGTGTTCTGTATTTCCCCTTGGCTCCATGATCCGCATCTAATGAGCAAGTTCCACACAACCCCTACATTTAGTTTAGAAGTGGGTAGTCAGGGAATATCTGTGAAAACTTTATGGGTGGACTAGGATATGAGCTACATCTTGAGGACAAGCTAAACTGAAATTGAAAAGGACTGTATGTTTACTTTCCAGTATTCTACATAGACCACCAAGTTCTGTTTTGCATTTGCTGTTATAATTCCATGTTCCCTTACATCAGCATTTTGATACAGCATTTCAGTGTTCCAGGAATGGGTGACATCATGGTCAGGGACAAAGAGTTGCCTTAATTGTTATTGATAACAATCTGGGTTGATCATTTCCTGATGATACAATAGTACCTTGATTCAGAGACTCCTGTGCTAGTGTGATCCTGGGTTGAGTTGCTTTCAAACTGTCATTGGTGGAGCCCTGAAGTACCAAAAAGACAGTGCAGGGCCCTTCCTGGGGAACCTGGAAGGAGAGGAGAGGGCGAGTCAAGATGCAGCTGCTTGACTCCAACCCACGCATTCCACTTTTATTGCTTCATATTGGATTCTAGTTAAGATTTATTTAGAAAATAAAAAGTAATTACACAGCTTGAAAAACAAACTTTGGAGATTCTCTGTTTTATATACATATATATATAAAGTTTCATATAAACAAACTTTGGAGATTCTCTGTTTCACAATCTAGTCTGTTAGTATGCCCAATATTATACTTTCTATTTTTAAACTACTTAAGTAATTGGCTCAGCGAATACTTACTGAACATCTACTCAGTGTATGGTGTGGTGCTCAGGCTTGAAGATGATACAAATGGACAGTCCCTGTCCGTGAAGGGGAGATAACCCATGGTAGCAGTGATTGCTGGCTGTCTACTCAATATCCCTCCTTTCTTTCTTCCTTACAATATAAAGGCAAACATCAATGTGCCCACTTAAAATGTAACATTTCCCACTTACCACCTGCAGCTAGGGATAGCCAATGAAAAGTAAGTTAAGCTATTGTGTGAGAATTCCGGAAAAATTCTGTGGGAGGAAACTAATCAGCCTAAGTCCATCTTTTACCCATTACTTTCTCTTCCTTCCTGCTGCCTGATGGGCAGATGTAATTGCTGGAGTTCTCCTGCACATGTGGCAACTAAGGGATAGAAACCATGTGCTGTGTCAGTTCAGAAAGATACAAGGGTCCTAGAGACATGATGACCTTGAAGTTGCCACACCAGCCAGGACTGCCCATTTATGGATTTCCTTTACACAAATAAAAATAAGCCTCTAGTAAACATAAGTCACAGTTATTATTTTTTAATATTAGACCAAACCTAATCCTAATTGACAAGTAGAAAAGTAAAGAGGCAAATTCAGGAGGATAATAAATTATATGGGGGATAGAATTTTTAGAGAACTATGAGGTTCAAATATACCCCCAGGCACTAGGGTTTGGTAAGGGTTTCTTAGAGAAGTAATGTCTAAACTGAATCCTGGGGGTGCCTGGGTGACTCATTCGGCATCTGACTCTTGATTTTGGCTCAGGTCATGATCTCAGGGTCATGAGATGGAGCCTTGCATGGGGCTCTGCACTCAGTGGTAGTCTGCTTGACATCATCTCCCTCTCTCTCTCCGCTCTGCACACACACTCTGTCTCTCTCTCTCAAATATATCAATAGATCTTTAAAAAAAAAATAAATAAGTAAACTGAATCCTGTAAAATGAGTTGGAGTCAGCCAAGCAAAGAGTATGAAAAGCAAGTATCAGAGATGCAGAGCAGTGTATGCAAAAACCTGGGAGATGGGGAGGAGGGAGAGGATCCAGTGCATTCTGGGAAATTAAAATATTTCAGTGAAGATAGTAGGAAGAGGGCTTGGGTGGGGGAGTGATAAGTCATGAGCAGGGGTCATAAAGTATCTTGCCTGACTGAAAAGGGAGTCCACTAAAGGATTTCAAGCAGGGAGTAATGGGATAATATTTGGATTTTAGTGATGAAAAGCCAATTAAGAGGCTGTTTTAATAATACTGATAAAAGTAGAACAAGAAAAAGATTAACAAAAGGGAAATTTTAATTTTTACTTTTTTAAATTAAATCTTAATTTGATTTTGGTTATTGATCAAATTGGATGCAGCAGATGAATTCACAAGAAAGAGGAACAATCAAGGTTAACATCTTGGTTCCCAGGTGGATAATTTCGTTCACTCATATGAGTCCATGAAGAGGAGCAGCCTTGCTCTCTTCAAAAGTCACCAAAAGATGACTTAGATCTGCATGTGAGAACACTTATAAAGGCCAGTCATGAAAGGTGAGCCTTCTGAGTCAGCTAGCTCATTTTTCGCATGATTTAGCTGCCTTATTTCCTTTTGTTTCATCTTGCGATATCTACCCACTGATCTCCTGCATATGATATATAGCATAAGGGATGATTTTCTAAATCTAAATATGTTTCATCCTTTAACATAAAACATCTGTACAAAGTTGTCTGATAGGAAAGACATATGATACAACTGAGGAAAATACATTTCAATAATAATTCTGCCTGTCTCTAAACTTTTCTTTTTCTTCTAGTTGGATATCAACAACCCAAAGAAGACTTTGTATAGCAGGAACACATTCATCTAATTGTCCAAATTTTGTATCAGATTTCTTGTGCTCAACTATTTACCCACTTTCTCTGCAACATACATTCTTTTATACCCAAGAGGGGATGTTAGAGAAACTTAGTTTAACCCTAGTCATTGTAATGAGATTAGATTCAAGAAGGAACTGCTGGTGGAGTCTTTATTGCCAAGGTAAAATAATGTAAGATTACTTTAGATGGATGCAAAAGGAACAATAAGGACAATCGCCAATAGTAGTTACATCCAAATCAACATATCTAGAGTTCTAGAATCTAAGGAAAGCAGATAATCAAGCAGTAAGCAAAGAAGAATCTTAATACATTTTTGCTTTATTAATTTCTCCAACAATTTTGTGTTAAGTGCCTACTGTATTCTCATGAAGCTGGGGATCTAACAACTGAGACAGACCAACACATGAGTAAATATGTAATTTCAACTTAGGCAAGTACTCTGAAAGAAGTGTCAAATATAATAAAAGAATACGAGAGAGGTCTCATTTAGACTGAGGAAGGACCATGCTTCAGTCAAGGTTCAGCCATCGATAGCAAAACCTGGATTAGGCAGCTTAAACACAAAGGTACTTGTCGCACAGTATTAGATAGTTTTCAGAATGAGTGGTTCAGACCCCAGAATGAGAGGCCAAGAATCGTTCCCAAAGCCACACCACAGATGGGGGACCAAAGAGGAGCTACTATTTCTTCTAGAATCCGAGAGCTGCTCTTCTTGTGCTGACTCCAGAACCACACCCCCTGAGCTGCTCCAGAGAAATGGAAACCTCAAATCCTGCTTTTCTCTCCAGTCAACTCAGTTTTGAATTCAAACCTTCCATGAGCACTTCTGTTTGGGAAACATAAATCTCAGTCAGATTTCAGACAGCAAAGCAAATGAGTAATGCAGTCAGGAGGCTACACCCAAGGAGGCTGGGGTGGGGGGTGGGGGGCGGTCATGAACGAGAGAACCACCATATGGGCAACAGGTGTAAAGGAAGACCTTCTCAAGGAAACAAAGACTTCAGGGAAAAGTGTTGGCCAGGTGAAGAGTGGGAAGACAAGAATCACAGAGAGAGATCAGCTGACATGTGGACCCTGAGGTAGGAAGTAGTTGGCACATCTAGATCTTCGAAGAAGGCCCTGGAGGTTGATGAGTGACTCACACAGTGTTGAGAGGAAGCCAGGGAAGCCGGCCCAGGCCAGGTCATGCAGGACCTTGTTCAACATGTGAGCAGTGTTAACAATTTAAATTTTAAATTTAACAACTTTAATTTTTTTCTCAGTAAGATTCAAGTCATTTAAGGGTTTTAAGGTGAGGATTACTATGATTATATAAATATTGTTAAAAGTAACTGGCCACTGTGTATAGAATAGCTTTTGAAGGGAATCCAGATGAAAGATGGGGAGGGCCATTGGGAGGCTTCTGCTCTAGACCCATTGAGTGGTGATGGGAGAGGGAATGATTCAAAGCATAACTTGGAGGGAAAGAATCAACAGGACTTGGAGGAAGGAATGGTGGGAAGAGACAATATTAAGATTTACTATAAATAAGAACTAATTATAGCTGACCCCTAAACATCGCAGGTTTGCACTGCTTAGGGCCACTCACACACAGTTTTTTGGGGGTTTTTTGGTAAGTACTGCACAGTTACAGAAAACTATTTTCTCTCCCTTATGATTTTCTTTCTTTCTTTTTTTTTTTTTGAAAGATATTTATTTATTTATTTGAGAGAGAGAGAGAGAGCAGAGCAATAGAGAAAGAGCACAGGAGGTGGGACAAAGGGAAAGGGAGAAGCAGGCTCCCCACTGAGCAGGGAGCCCAGTGTGGGGTTCAATCCCAGGACCCTGAGATCCTGACCTGAGCCAAAAGCAGATGCTTAACGACTGAGTCACCCAGGTGCCCTCTCTTATGATTTTCTTAATAACATTTTCTTTTCTCTAGCTTACGTTATTGAAGGGCTACAGTGTAAAATACATGTAACATACAAAATATGTGTTAATGAGTTGTTTATGTCATCAGTAAGGCTTCCAGTCAACAACAGCTCTTAGTAGTTAAGTTTTGGAAGACTCAAAAGTTACCCAGGGATTTTTGACTGTGCAGGAGGAGGGGAAGGTCAACTCTCCTAATCCCCACCCCAGGGTTAAAAGGTTAACTATACTACTACCAAATAATTGAGCCAGCTTCCCTTCCCCACAAAATGGTAATTATTACATCAGCATTGTTAAAGAAAGATGAAAGTGTAAGCACAACTCATTCATTACTTGGTTCAATTTCCAGTGCATGCTGTTTGTTTATGGAGTCGTATTGACGCTATGTGGTGTTTCTTTAGTTTACCCTTTGTTGTTCTTTTTTGATGTGCGGTGTTTACTATAAATAAAAATTAATTACCATATTTTACCTAGTACAGTTTACACTCAGAAGAACAACTCTAGGCCTTCAGTTTTATTGTGTCACATAGGTGCAAAAAAGAAGGAAGCCATGATGGAAAGAAAGAATGAGAAGAGCTGGGTTCAGTGTAGGAGCTGGATGAAAGTCCGTAGGCTAAAGAAAAAAGAGCAAGCAGTCCGGGAGCTGGACAGAAACAAATAAGGATAACATAAAGTGTTAGAAAGGTAGGGATCTGTTTAAAAAAAAAATAAAAAATTAAAACAACAAAGTAGCATTTAAATCAGTATATTTTATGCTCCAATGCATAGTATTTCTATCCAAGACCCTGTTTGGGCATTATTTTTTGTCGTTGTTGTTTAGAGAGGCAGAGAGAGAATCTTAAGTAGGCTCCACACCCAGTGCAGAGCTGGACCTGTGGCCTGATCTCGCAACCTTGAGATCATGACCTGAGCTGAAATCAAGAGTCGGGTGCTTAAGTGTCTGAGCCATACAGATGCCCCAGTTTGTGCATTGTTAACCTACATAAACATTTCCCGTGCTTACACTCCTCTTTACGAAGGAATGCCACAGATCACTTAGTGCAATGTGAGCAAGGAAATAGGGAGCTAGGTATCATACTCCAAGGGGCCATCTCTAAGGTAAAGAAGGAGAGGAGATTCATATTGAAATGCAGAAAATGCAGAGAAGAGATGAGAAAACTGGAGCAATACAAAAGAGGAAATGGAATAAGGAGAAAGTAAAAATAATCTAAGTTCCAAATTTATCTCTTCTATCTCCTCTTATTCTTCTCCGAAAATCCTACAGTCTAGCAGGGCACCTGGGTGACTCAGTTGGTTAAACGTCTGCCTTCAGTGCAAGTCATGATCTCAGGGTCCTGGGATCAAGTCCTATATCCTGACTCCTTGCTCAGCGGGAAGTCTCATTCTGCCTCTCCCTCTTCCTCTGCCCCCTCCCTGCTCATGCTCTCTCTCTTTCTCAAGTAAATAAATAACAGTCTTAAAAGATATGCTGCAATCTAGCTTCTCTCCATTCTGAAACAATTGTGGACTTTGGTGACAGGCTATTTTCTCAATATGAAGGCCTTTTCCATAATTATTTTCTTTCTGTTCCACATCAAAATTAAGTTATATAGACATACCTCTTTTCCCCTAAATTTAAATATTTCACATTAATAATTATAAATGTAATGCATAGTATTTGTAAAAAAATAAATCAAATAATTCAAAGAAGAAATGAAAACCACTCCAAATTCCACAGTTCAGGACAAAAAGCCCACAAATTATTAGATGAACCTATTTCCTGACATTTTCTTCTTCATGGATATAACTTGCAGTTTGTGTAAATGCACTGTACATACTGTTTTTCTAACCTGCTTTTTAAAAATTTAACAATATCAGTGAAGTTTTCCATCCCTGATCTTAATGAAGTAATGATCTTCTCTCTTCTTTTAATTGAAGTATAATTAACAGTGGTATATTAGTTTCAGGTGTACAATATGATAATTCAACAGTTCTGTGCATTATTCAGTGCTTGTTACAAGTGTACTCTTTTTTTTAAAAGATTTTATTTATTTATTTGACAGAGATCACAAGTAGGCAGAGGGGCTGGCAGAGGGAGAGAGAGAAGAGGAAGCAGGCTCCCTGCCGAGCAGAGAGCCCGATGCGGGACTCCATCCCAGGACCCTGAGATCCTGACCTGAGCAGAAGGCAGAGGCTTAACCTACTGAGCGACCCAGGCGCCCCCACAAGTGTATTCTTTATTCCCTTCACTGACTTCACCCATTTCATTTATAGTCCTGTACCTATTTCATTGGCTTTTCTTGATAAAACATTTCAGTTGTTTCTACTTTTTTTTATACAAAATTTTTTTTTAAGATTTTATTTATTTATTTGACAGAGAGAGATCACAAGTAGATGGAGAGGCAGGCAGAGAGAGAGAGAGGGGGAAGCAGGCTCCCTGCTGAGCAGAGAGCCAGATGCGGGGCTCGATCCCAGGACTCTGGGATCATGACCTGAGCTGAAGGCAGAGGCTTAACCCACTGAGCCACCCAGGCCAGTTGTTTCTACTTTTTTACTGAAATGTTTCTGAACACAAAGAAGGAAGGAAATTGGAATTCTTTGGTCGAAGATACTAGGACACCGATGTCAAAACTGACAGAGCACACCAAAATAAAACCACACACCCTCCTTTTATGAGTGTTGACATACCTGTAGGATTACTTTCTTGGTTTTATGAATAGTGGTTGGATCGCCAGACTAAAAAGGATGGGTTTTACAGTTGATAAATATTTAAACGCTGTTACAAAAGTTGCTCAAATGTGTATTTCAACTAAGAATTGTCACCAGGTTTCCAAAATTCTGAGATTTGTTGTGTTTCACTCTTCAAATACTCATTACTAGTTTCATTTCTTTGATTACTCATAAGGTGGAATATCCTTCCAAATATTCTTTGGTCATTTACACTTTTCCTTTCTGAATGCCTTTCAGTACCTTTTCCCTTTTTCCTATCATGGTGTGTATATTCTTAAATTTATTGTTAATCTATTCTTAAAATTAGAGAAATTAACTATTCACTTATTATATATGTTACAAATATTTTTCCTGGCTCCTGAGGTTACTTTCAAACCCATGTATTTCTGCAGGTCTCTATTCTTATTCTGTCAAGATCTATTCATCCTTGCTTTTATGTTTTTCTTCTTTTCTTTTTTTCTGTCTCTGTCTCTCTGTCTCTGTCTTCGTCTTCCTCACTCTCTCCCTCATGTGCAAGTGCTGGCAATATGCTTGGAAGCTTGGAAGGAACTTCCTCAACAATATATACAATTTTTGACTTATCCATTATCTAATAATTTTAGGATTTAATTTTCTACAAACATTGGATCAACTTAGAATTTGTTGGGGATGTTTTATTTTTCTAATTGGCTCCTCAGTTATCATTTCACCATCTTTTTTGCATAATTAATCCTCCCCCCCACATGATTTCAGATGTCTTATTTATTATCACACTGAATTCTCATACAGATGGGTTTATTTCATAACTTATAGTTTTATGTATAAAATATATATACCATGAATATGTGGTGTGAGGTATGACCCATATAATCCTTTTTTTAAAAAAAATCAGTAATAAATAGTGAGTTTTACAAATACTTATTGGGGAATTCTTACTGGGGACAACAATATCCCCCCCTCCATGCTCATTATAATCATGGTCATTTATAGCAATAGATTGTCTAGCATAAATCACCTAGCATTCTTGGAAGGAATATTTATGATCATGAATTTATGAGACTTTCCATGTTTTCCCGGATTGTAATTGCTAACATTTTATTTAGGATACTTACATGAGTATTTATAAATGGTGCTGGACTGAAATTTTATTCTTTTTTGTTCTTATTGGAAAATACTGCCTTTATTAAAAAAATATTTTATTTATTTATTTGACAGAGAGAGAGAGATCACAAGTAGGCAGAGCCACAGGCAGAGAGGGGAAGGGAAGCAGGCTCCCCGCTGAGCAGATAGCCGGATGTGGGGCTCTATCCCAGGACCCTTAGTTCATGACCCGAGCCAAAGGCAGAGGCTTACTTAACCTGCTGAGCCACCCAGGTGCCCTGAAAAACACTGTTTTTGAGTTTTGCTGAATGCATATAAAACATTCTGGAGATTGTTTTCTTTCCTTGTGCTATGGAACAGTTTATATCAACTAGAAGTTATCTGTGGCTAGGAAAGTTATTCTATAACTTCCCCCTTTCCTTTTGTTTCTTGACTCAAGTCTCATATCTTATATTTTCCTAGAAATTCATGTGTTTAGAGCAACCTTTCTAACTTATTATAATGTCTAGGGTATATTTTCATTTGTTAATATCTTTTCTAATATGGTATGACTTTTTCTTATTTTTATTTTAGCTCATAATTTACATATTTTTAGCATTTCTAATAAGCTACTCTTGGATTTATCATTTTATTCATTTTTAGTCCTCCTTTTTGGTATAGTTACTTCTGTATAGTGTTTTTCTTGTATCTGTTTTGTTGACCATTTTCCGTTTTGGGGGTTGAGTACTAATTTATTTATTTTTTTCTTATTTAATAATGAAAAAGTTCAAGATTATGGGTTTTCCCAAGCACATCATCTTTGGATTCATTATATGTATTACGTAGATTTTCAACAAGGTTTTTCTTTTTACATTGTGGTTTCATACTCCTTTTTGACTCAAGAATTATTTAGAAAATACTTTCTAAATTTCAAGTGTTTGAGTGCTCATTTTAATTTCTTAGTTTATTTTTAATTTTATTGTGCTACAATAAAATTGGTCTCTACTGTGTCTATATGGTAGAATTTGTTAACATTTCCTTTCCTGACTAATGTATAATTTATATATGTATCTCACAAGCCTTTGAAAAGAAGGTATATTCTCTTTTGAAATGGTATAAAGTTAAATACATATTTATATTACTCAGAACCTGTTTTTTTATGTTTACTTTTTCTTTCTTGATAGTGAAAAATTGAAGTGTTTTAAAATTCTTTTGGTGTGTATCTCTCTTTCTCATTATTTTTTATGTTCTTATTTTTTATTTTATACCCCCCAATTAGATTTTCTTCCATTCTCGTCTTTACCCAGTTACTCAAATCAAAAATTTAAAGAGTTTCCTCATCTAATTCAATTGTAAATTTTACTAAGGCTACCTCCATACAAATTTCAAATCCACCACTTCCCACTGTCTTTGCTAACACTATTTTAGTCCTAGCCAGTTATCTCCTGCATGGATTACTGAAATCAGCCCTCAAGTAATCTTCTGAGTCCATTATTAGATCTAACATGGAAGTCCGAATGAACTTCTTGCTCCTCTGCTTAAAACCTCCTAACAGCTTTCCATCCAAACTTCACTTAGAGTAAATCCACATTTTTGATTCTGCTCACAAAGAATATAGATTTGACCTGACCTATCCCAGCACCTTCTATCCACAATGGCCTTCCGTCTTGTCCTCAGACAAGACAAATTCACTCACATATTAGAGTGTGTGTACTAACTATTCCATTTTCCAGAATGTTCTTTGTCCTCTTTTGTGCATGGCAGTTTTCTTCTTGTTACTCAGATCTTAGCTGAAATTAGCAATGTCTCAGAAATCTCTGATCTAATGGATGCTTATTATTTTATTACCCCATTTTACTTCTCTCTACAACACTCAATGTTGATCATTTTATCTGGGGGTGTTTATTTATTAATATCTTTCTGCATTCCATTAGAAACTTTCTGAGAGCAGCTTTTTGACTCTTTTTTTTTTTATAAATTTTCTTTCTTTTTTTTTTTTTAAGATTTTATTTATTTACTTGACAGAGAGATCACAGCAGGCAGAGAGGCAGGCAGAGAGAGAGGAGGAAGCAGGCTCCCTGCTGAGCAGAGAGCCCCATGCAGGGCTCGATCCCAGGACTCTGAGATCATGACCTGAGCCGAAGGCAGCGGCTTAACCCACTGAGCCACCCAGGCGCCCCCTTTTTGACTCTTTTTAATTGCCCAGTAACAGAAAAGTGTTGGCATGTGGTAGATAGTCAAAATTTGTGGAATAGATGAAAGAATTAATTCCTTTTTAAAAAAAGATTTTATTTATTTATTTGAGAGAGAGAGAAAAAAAAAAGGGAAAGAGAAAGAGACAAAAAGTGGTAGAGGGAGAGGGAGAAACAGGGAGCCCCACGTGCGGCTCAATCCCAGGACCCTGGGATCATGACCTGAGCCAAAGGCAGAAGCTTAACCAGCTGAGCCATCCAGGAACCCTGAAAGAACTAATTCTTTGCAAAAAGCATAAGACAAATATATTCTCATAAGATTATACTGATGTTAAAAATAACTCTGTCCATTTTAATGCCATTTGTCTTGAATTCAAGTTTGTCTGAATATAGCATGAAGACATCTTCTTCTGTACCTAATGAAATAACAGGAATGGGGACCGATCTCTCACACTGTTCAAATAGAAAACTATAAAAAATATGCGAAGCAATAGTTTTCAAACACTGAACAACAAACAACCCAGCATAGTGATTTGTAAGAGAAAGAAAACAAGTGAGTTTACACCTATGAGTGCTCCAGCTTATAACAAGTTTCTGGACAGTACCAGAAAGAAGACAAACCCAGAGCCTAGCAGTCTTGCTGAGATGAAGAAACAGAGTTTGCAGTTTATAAAAGCCAGGATGAAGAGAATTTTCATGGCAGACAGTCAGGATGGAGAAAGATGCACAGAAAGAGTCTGGGAGATTTGCTGAAGGGTCCCCTCAACTTTTTGGCTCAGTGTTGATATGCACCTGGGTATAAGAAAACAACCCAAGACTTTGGAAAGAACCAGAGGAAAGGAATGAGCAGAACAATCTCCAGAGCTCAGACAGGGCCAAATATAGTTTGTGCTCCCACCAGCCAAGCAGAAAGGCTCTGAATACAGCAGAAAGGCTCCGAATACATTTCATGAGGACTGAAAAATGCTGGCCTCAGTGGTGGGGCCAAGTATGTCCTAGGCTAGAGGCTGTCCAAGACCTGTTCTGGAAAACCTTAAAAACAAGATATGAAAGGATCCATGGTTTCCAAGTAATTTACTGAGCCCCAGAAAAATGTCCCCACCCCCAAAAAACAAGATTCAGCACAAGAGACAGAAAGGAAGCAATATCCAGTATCCAGGAAAATTTAACTTGCATGCAAAGAGGTAAGAAAGAAAATAGGCTCTGTAATTAGGAGGGGGAAAGTCACTAGAACAGACCCCAAAATGAGATGGATAATAAAATTAAATAAGAGCATTAAAACATTTGTTGTTAAGATTTCTGTGTGTTCAAGAAGGTAGAGGAAACCATGAACATGAGAGGAATGAAGGATGTAAAAAATAATGCAAATCAAAATTCTAGAAATGAAAAATGATACTGTAATTCTAGATTAGATGCTACAGAAGAAAGATGGGGGAACTTGCAGTCAAGGTGATAGAAACTACTAAAATGAAATGGAGAGAAAAAAGACAACAAAAGTTAGAGCGTCAGTGAACTGTGTTACACAGCCTAACACATGCATATTTTTAGTCCTGGAGAAAATGGGGGAACAGAATAAAATATTTGATGAAATAATGGCCAAATTTAATGAAAAGCACAAACCCAAGATTCAAGAAGCTCAGTGGACCCCAAGAAGGAGAAACATGAAGAAAACTAGGTCAATGTACATCATAAACAAGTTGTTGAATTTAGCTTTCTTCCTACTAGTTTCTTGTTTAATATTCTTTGGATGATATTTTTATTTTCAAACTTTCTGAAACACTTATATTTTCAGTGCCTTCTCTGTGGATTGCACATCACTTTACTTCTTTGAATAAGAATCATTATCTCTTAAAAGACTATCTATTTGTAATTATTACTGAACAGTCATATTTGTTTTTCCAAGCTCCATCTTATTTTTGTTTCTTTTGTTTTCTATAGTTTGCTATATAATCTGTGTTTTCTTTTTCTATACCCCTGTGACTGTGTCATTGACATCTTCAACCCCTATCCCAAATCCACACACATTCCTCTAGTCATCTGCAAGATGACAGACTCCAACATTTTCCACTAGCAGTTGCCTTTACAAATTTAAGTACCTCTCTCCACTTATAAACTTGAGAGTAATGATACATTTATTGGTTTCTACCATGAAAGATAAAGAAATTAAAGCAAGTTTATTACCTTGCACTTACCAGTAGTCATTAGTTTAGTTCCTTAGCTTGTCCATTTGTGAATTCCTTATTTTAATGCATGTTGTGTGTGTGTGGTCCAAACAAATTTTTTTTAGACCAGAAACATGTGGACTTTTTGAATTATTATTTGAGCCTATTTTCCTAAGCTTTGACATATGAGAAACTTGGTTAAATATTTAATTCTTGGTTCACAATTTTATATTCAATACTTGTTAATAACACTATTCTGTTGCTTTCTTTTATTTAAAATTGTTTGTGAGAAGTCTGATGTAAACTTATTTGTTTACCTGCATAATAAATAGTCTTTTTAAGTAATGAAGACCAATAATTCACCAGGATAACCTCTCCTTTTTCTAGCTCCATTTTTGTCTCTGTCTCTGTCTCATCTCTTTCTCTCTTTCTCTCTCTCATGGGCGATGAGACTTTCTGAATTATAGGTTCATGCCCTTTCATTAAAGTATTTTAATTTTAATATTTCTTTAAATATTTTGTTTTGTTTTTTTCAGGAAATCACCTATCCATATATTGGACTCTAGTATCTTTTTAAAGTTTTTTTAAGATTTATTTACTTATTTTACAGAGACAGAGTGAGCAGGGGGAGGGACGCAGGGAGAAGAAAAGAAGCAGACTCCCCACTGAGCAGGGATCCTGACATGGGTCTTGATCTCACGACCCTGAAATCATGACCCAAGCAGGTATCAAGAGTCAGACACTTAACTGACTGAACAATCCAGACACTCCAATTCTAGTATCTATTTTCCAATTCTCATGAAAAAAATTTTTCCTTGGAACTTTTAAAAATTAAGTTCTCAGGGGCGCTTGGGTGGCTCAGTAGGTTAAAGCCTCTGCCTTCGGCTCAGGACATGATCCCAGGGTCGTGGGATTGAGCCCTGCATCCGGCTCTCTGCTCAGTGGGGAGCCTGCTTCCTCCTCTCTCTCTCTGCCTGCTTCTCTGACTAATTGTGATCTCTCTGTCTCTGTCAAGTAAATAAATAAAATCTTTAAAAAATTTTTTTTAAATGAAATTAAGTTCTCAGGTTTATTACTGATTCTATTTTTTAGATTGCTAATATGTGTTCTGGTTCAAAATTTATTCACATATTTTGTGACAATGATTTTCTGCATTCTTAGTACTGTTATTTTTGGTTAATATATCAATTAATCATTTCATATCAACATTTTTTATAGTTTGTATCAAAAAATTCCACATTTCTTTCTTTTTTTTAAAGAGGTGGGGGAGGGGCCAAGGAAGAAGGAGAGGGAATCCTCAGCATCCTCCACACTGGGTGTGTGGGGCTCGATCCCATGACCCTGAGATCAACACCAGAGCTGAAATCAAGAGTCAGGTGCTTAACTGACTGAGCCACCAAAGTTCCCTTTTAATTTTAATAATACAGAACTGTTATTGTATAAAAATGTCTCTCATCTTACAGAATACTATATTAATATAGGCACTTTTTTTTTTCTGTAACAGATTTTCTGTCATACTTTCAGTCTCTCTGCTCTCAGCAGTAACAGTACGAGGCACCACTATTCATACGGCTGGGCTTCTCTGCTTACCACTGCCATGACCATTGCCAAGTCTATGCCTTCCAGCACCACCCCCAGAAGTTCATCCTTTCTCATCTCATTATTATTCTTTTCTAGGCTCTATATCACTCAAAATACTATCAGGATACTAAACTCAATTCAGAAGACTGAAGAAATTTTCATGTAAGTAGACCTTACAGAGACCAACAACACTGGGCAAATCTTACCACATCGTAGGCCTGAACAGGTAAGAGGAGAAAATTGTGTTACTAGAGAGCCCCACTGGGGGACCAAAGGGAGAATATGCAGCAGAGTCACGTGCTGAACACCTTAAAAATATTCCTCACAGTGAGATAGGTATTACTCTTGATTGAATTTTATCTATAAGGATACAAAACATTACGTAACTTGTCCAGAGACGCAAAGCTAAAAAGTTCTCAATCTCAGCTTCCTAGCCATCTCTGACTTCCACGGCCAGACTCCTACCTTCTGCAATAGTAATTTTTCTCAAATCCTTATTGAGCTCCTTCTACAACAGATACTGCTAGAGGTATTGACCAAGAATAATGAGCAAACCAACGTGATGCTTTCTTTTCTTTTTTTTTTTTTTTCTATTTATTTGACAGAGAGAAATCAGAAGTAGGCAGAGTGAGAGGGGGAAGCAGGTTCCCCGCTGAGCAGAGAGCCCAATGTGGGGCTCGATCCCAGGACCCTGAGATCATGACCTGAGCCAAAGGCAGAGGCTTAACCCACTGAGCCACCCAGGTGCCCTGTAATGCTTTCTTTCATACAACTTCCTTACCTTTGACTGGCCAGAACTACACATTCTGCTCTTTTCCCTAAAACAGTGTGGGAGACATCTCTTTGATTCCTTCAGACCTTCCTCTTCATGGACAACATGGAGGTCTGAGTGTTATTGGCATGTGCTCATTCATCTTCCTGAGGACCAAAGGGAGTTAGGGACTTAGGCAGAAGAGATTTCTCCTGCTGTTTCTCTCCAAATTGTTGGAACTCAGGCTCATATCCAATAAGCCTGGTTGAGGGCCCAACTGGTACCATCACAGCACTTACAGTATTTCTGGGAAATGTTTGTTCTCCTGCTTCCATGTGTTCACCCCTGGATGAAAAGTCAACCAAACTGACACTCCATGCTTCTGATCTTAGGTCCTTGAGTATTTGGTCATTTGTTGTCTGAAGTTTGTTTCACAACAGACTTGCTCCTAAATCTTAGTCCACCCAAGTAAGAAGCCGCTTAGCTTAGAGCTTTTTCTTCAATTCTGGCTGAGCTGCAATCGAAGAATTGGCTCAAGACAAACTAATTCTGTTCTTTTCCATGGTTTGTTTGTGCATATAGCCCATGCCTCTCTAGCTGGTGGATATTATTGGGGGCTTTCACATTTGTTTGCTTATTTCTGTAACACCTTAACTTCTGCAACACTTGCAGAAATGGCTCTTGCTGCACTGTGTTGTGAAACTATACATTAGATTGAACTTGTGTCTTGATAATAATTGTCAGATTTGTAGTATGAGGTTAAGACCTTTATAAAGGTCAATACAGATAATTTTTGTTGCGCTTTTTTTTTTTTTTTTTTTTTTAGTTCTTTTCGTTAGCTTTACTGTTTTGAGGGAGGAGAACTCTTGTAAATGTGCCCCTTGCCTACAAATTTCCCATACATGTTTGAAAAAATACATGTTTCAGAGAGAATTTGGCGATAGCAAATAGAAGAACAAGATCAAGTTCCCCTAATAGGTAACTAAATGAAGAAGAAAATAAGGAAGTTAGGTAAGAGAGTTATTTTAAAGTGAGTGGGTTCATATGGAATACTATGCAGCCATCAAAAGAATCTTGCCATTTGCAACGATGTGGATGGAACTAGAGGGTATTATGCTAAGTGAAAGAAGTCAATCGAGAAAGACAATTATCATATGATCTCTCTGATATGAGGAATTTGAGAGGCAAGGCAGGGTCTGGGGGTTAGGGAAGGAAAAAATGAAACAAGATGGGATCTGGAGGGAGACAAACCATAAGAGACTCTTAATCTCACAAAACAAACTGAGGGTTGCTGGGGGAAGCGGGCGTAGGGATGGGGTGGGATTATGGACATTGGGGAGGATATGTGCTATGGTGAGTGCTGTTAAGTGTGTAAACCTGGCGATTCACAGACCTGTACCCCTGGGGCTAATAATACATCCTATGTTAATAAAAATAATAAAAAAAAAAAAGAAATAAAAAAAGTGAGTGGGTTCAGATTTTCTGTTCTTAAATTTGAAGTGAAAATAGGATGTTAAAATAGAAATTTCCTGCATAGAGCTGCAAACACCCTTGGACTCAAACTCCTGCGGCAGCTTCAATAAGAAATGGGATAAATAGAGCACATCATGGGAGGAGTAGAAACCTCGGGAGACAGTTACAGAGGAGGAAGAGGAGCTGGATTTAGTAGAGGGACAGAAAGATAACTGATGGAGTGTGGCGCAATAGTGTTTCCCTTTAAGTGTTTTTTTATTGGGTTTACTATCAAGAAATCCTTTATCTCGGGTTACAGATTTTTCCTGCCATCACTGATGTTTCTTCATTCTCTACTCTGTGTGTGCTTTATCTTCCACAATTAATTTAGACACATTTCCATTATTAAGATTACATATAGATAAGGTAGCAATTCCAACTGGATATCGTTATCAGAGCACACCTAGGTATTGTGCGATAAAACCTCCATCATGCAATGAATGTTAACAAATCATTTTCATAGGAACTGTCCTTTTATTATAGACAAATTTATGCTCAGTGATTAGCCCAGGCATCTGAGTCCTAAATTAAAAGGAATTTTCATATTATTTTTCATTTGATGATGAGATAGCTTTCATGCTGTTAATTCTTCTCCAGTAGCAATTGTTACAGCCAAGGTCTCCTGGTCACAGAAGTACTCCCCTACTTTCAGACCTCTATTCATTTATTCCACATACCTTAATTAAGCCTCTATAATATCATTTGCTATGTGCTAAAAAACATTCAAAAATAATATCCAAGAGTCTCTGTCTTCAAGGAGATCACTGTTCAGGGATTATTTTTAATCATTAGAATCAATTTTTTAATTGCTTTCTCTTTATTAAAGTCTTGTAGAAATTTTCAAATGAAAAAATCTGTTTATTCAAAGGGGAAAAGAAACATGTATTGAGGAATAAAGGAATTACCTTTCAAATTGAATGTTTGTCTCAGAAGCAGTATCTGGCTGAATGGAGTCATCTTTGAAGAATATTGGCCTTGGGATGCCTGGGTGGCTCAGTTGGTTGGACGACTGCCTTCGGCTCAGGTCATGATCCTGGAGTCCGGGGATCGAGTCCCACATCGGGCTCCCAGCTCCATGGGGAGTATGCTTCTGCCTCTGACCTTCTCCTTGCTCATGCTCTCTCTCACTGTCTCTCTCTCAAATAAATAAAATAAAAATCTTTAAAAAAAAAAAAAGAATATTGGCCTTGGGTCAGTATGCTCTTCAATGGTTGAGAATCACTTTCAAAAATTGTAATTAATCATTATTAAGTGAGTCAATAATATAGACCCTCATTTTGTCTAGCATGGTGCTAGATAAGAAGGAATTTTAAAGTAATTATGACATAAACTGAGAACCGGAAGTAACAGATGAAATAAGTTGAAATACACTACACAGTACTTGGTAGTTTACAAAGCATAACCATGAACACTACCTTATTTGATTATATACTCTTCTCTCTTTTGAACTGGCATAAATACAATAGAGCAGACAATCGGGACTGATATAGTGGGACAGATTAAAATATTACAGAGGACACGGAAGGGAGAAACCAATGTGGACTGGAGTAATAGGCAATGTACTACAACAAATAAATGTTGTTTATTTACTTTACCATTTAAAATCCATTTTCTCAGCGAGGTCCTACAGATGCTTCAGTATTCATTCTTTAACTCAACTGTAGTATTGGTTTAAATGAACAAATAAGAGGGGAGAGGACATTATTAAGGGCAGGTGGTTAGGAAACAAAAATTCCTATTAAAATCGTCATTGAAAGGATTACAAAGGAGAGGTGACTATGTGACCTTTCTTTCACAGCCACTCCCTCATTTTTGCTAAACCCACTGCCTGGATTCCTTTGTGCACTGAGCATGTTGTGGGCCAAGTCTAATTTCTCATGGATGTTGTGCTCTGGTCGTAACTCCTGCCAGAAATTTGGGGAAATGTTGTTCAGATCAACCTGGACAACAACTGTGTGTTCTGTGCACATGTTTAACTAAACCAGTGATCAGAAATGACACTTAGCTGCAAAATGGCAAAGTTGGATAGGATGAGCGAACATTCCCTGGGTTTCGTTAATCCTCTTTGGGCCTAACAAAATAACTAAATACACATGCATACCCAGCTGAAGGGTTTTAAATGCCTTTTACATGCTTTTGTGTTTTTGAAATTTTCCCAAGGCAACTTGAACAAACCGTTGCATTTTAATGGTGATGGGGTAGGTAATAAAACACCAAGTGCCAGTGCTCATAACAGGTCTCACCCAAACCTCCCTTTATCCTTCTCCTAGCTCTACCTCTCTGTGTTACATTGTGGGCCTCACGTGTGCAGGTCACTGGTGAAGGTCAGAAGAGATCGCCATGGGGAAATCAGAGAAAGATAAAGGGAATCTTACCATTTCTCAATTCTTGTTTGTAGAAACACTTTCTACTTCTTCAGTCAAGGGGGCATATGGGTCAGTCTCTGCCCTCTTATTTGAACTCGATCCTGACAAGTGATTTAGACAAGACAGAAAATGGAGTTTATTTGAACAGATGTATGTCTTTTTTTACATGCCCACACACAATACCAGTACATTTAAACCTTAAAATTAGCATATAAACTGGACACAGTAGTGTCTTATGGCACTCTACTTGCGAAACAGAACTAACATAAAATAGCCAGCGAATAAATACAAGATTGTGTGGGAATTAACTGCTAAATTGTGAATTAAAAGCCATAAATAACCCATAATATTATATTTATTTTCTCTCCTATGTAAATAATACTTTTTAAAAACATTTTTATTGGAATAACTATTCTACTCTCAGATTTATCACTGTCTTCCAGAATGAAAATCATCCAAATTTCAACATACAGGATTCAGCTGCAACAGCTGTACCACTAAAAAAAATAGTAAATACAAACCTAAGATGAACATACTTGACTGAAGAGCATTTTTCTTCATTATTGGCTTTTGGCTGTTGTTATTTTGGCTGAATTTGATTTGGACAACTGACGTTCAACATCTCAAAATTTCTAACCCCTTCTCAGAGTCTCTGATTGAAAATAGAAAAAGGAAGAGGTAAATCAAAATCAGTAAAATAGTAAAAACCAAGAAATTCTTAAGGGAAAATGAGAATTTTTATAAACCAAGAGAAGGCAAAAGGCAGGAAGGCATAGGGAAACCAACAATACAAACTTGAAGTGGAAGAAAAAATAATAAAATGTATCATGTTGTTACAAAAATAAAATAAAATAATTGTCATAAGGAAGTCAAAAGGAAAAGGAGAAATTCTAGAAAAAGATATTCTATGTGGTCCAGACAGTTGCACAGGAGACAGAAGACAGAAGACATGGGTTTCAGCCCACCCACTGCTAACTGGTTCTGTGACTTTTGGCAGGATATTGCCTCTTCCTGGGTTTCACTTCCAACTCTGTAAAGTCACTTTGCCTCAGAAGTATAAGATCACTTCAGTGTCTCAGAGTCCTTGAGAGAAGACATTTTTGCCTCTCTTTGTTTCCTCTTTTACTATTGGTTACTACCAAAAGCTTAAAAATAATGAACTTGCTATTTAGACTGACTGAAATAGCAAAGTACAAACTTAATACTGTCTATTTTGACACATGAAAAGACGTTCAACATCACTCATCATCAGGGAAATGCAAATCAAAACTAAAATGAGGCATCACCTCACAACTGTCAGAATGGCTAAAATCAGAAATACAAGAAACAGTTAGTGTCGGTGAGGTTGTGGAGAAAAAGGAATCCTCATGAACTGTTGTGGGAATGCAAACTGGTGCATCTACTATGGAAAACAGTATGGTGTTCCCTCAAAAAATTAAAAAAGAATTACCCTATGATCCAGTAATTCCACTACTGGTATTTACCCAAAGGATACAAAAATACTAATTCAAAAAGATATAAGTAAAAACAACAACAACAACAACATATAAGTACCCCTATGTTTATTGCAGCATTATTCACAATAGCCAAAGCATGGAAGCAATCCCAGTGTCCCATTGATAGATGAATGGATAAAGAAGTGGTATTTGTACACAATGGAATATTACTCAGCCATAAAAATACCAAAATCTTGCCATTTGCAGCAACATGGATGGATATAGAAGGTATAATGCTAAGTGAAATCAGTCAGAAAGACAAATACCATATGATTTCATTTATGTGTGGAATTTAAGAAGCAAAACACATGAACAAGAGGAAAAGAGACAAATAAAAAAACCAGACTCTTAACTATAGTGGACAAACTGGTGGTTACCAGAGGGCAGATGGGTGGGAAAATAGGTGAAATAGTTGAATGGGATTAATTGTATACTTATCATTATGAGCACTGAAATATAAATATAATTATTGAATCACTGTATTATATACCTGAAACTAGTATACAACTGTATGTTAGCTACACGAGAAATTAGGAAACTCAAAATTTAAAAAATACTGTTTTCAGGGTTAAAATAGTTAACAAATAGGGTGAGTAAATGAGTCCTTGTTTCTCTAGGTCTGATTTCTTTTGACTATTCACAACCTCCCTAAGTGTCTATGGGGTACCAAGAATGTCTGATTGACATGGTATCCCAGAAATTCTAAATACTTTTTTAATGCTCTGTGTCTAAAATGAAGGCAAGAAAAGAGAGGGAGTTTAATTTGTCTGTGGTGACTGAAGATCAAATACAGACTAAGAGCTTTGCTTATATAAAGACAAAAGAAATTTTCAGAGTATGTCTATGCCTTGTAAATGTATTGCTTCTACTTTGCTTTTAAGTATTTCATCTAGTGTTTCCATTTTGATTATAATTCATGACCAAAATGAGAAAATCCCTACTTAGAGTGCCTGTTACATGATAAGTGTTCAATAAATATTAGCTTATTATTATTACTTGAAAGTGTGTTTGTATTTCACAGCTTTTATTTTTCAAGTGAAAAGATAATTTAGTAAAGGCACAGTCATGCCTTAGTAGTAAAAGCAGAAACCATTATTAAAATAATAATGAAACAATATTAGGAAAAGGAAGAAGACATGGTTTTATAAATTATTTTTTTTAATTTTCTTCCAAATATTTAAATTCTAGTTTATAAATTATTATTAAAAAGAATTTTTCCATGATTTGTTCTACTCCCCACTCTGTCAATAATTAATGTCTACACACACACACACACACACACCCTTTAGAAATTCATGTCTACAGCAAGAAGGAATAATTTTAGAAATTCATGAATTAGAGTTTGATTTATCACAAAAGGAAATCTTTTTTGAGACTACATTCTCTATCAGCATATGTAAAAAAAAGGTTTATTTTATGTTTTTGTTTGGCGGGTCATTTTGCACCCCCATGACAGTCAGAAGAAAATGGCAGGGCTTCTTTGTGAACAAAAAGCAGGCATCTGACAAGATCTAGCTTTAAAAATAACAACAGAATACATAAAGCTCCTTCAATGTATAGAAGTTTCTTCCATCACGAGGGAGGAGTTGGTAGAGTGAGAATCACAACTTGGGAGAAAAATCTTGCTCTGACTGGAAAAAGAAGATCATGACAAGTTAAGATGATTGAGAAAAATTAAGTGTCCTAATCTTTATTCATGAATTTGGATGACAAAAAATCAAGATGTGGAACCACTAGGGCAGGAAAACATGATTCAAAATCATCCCTTAAATTAATAGATAGAATTAAAAAAGCCACTTCTGCTTTTAAAATAGTTCCAAGAAGCATTGAATAACTAAAGCCTTTCAGAGACAGGAGCACTGAGAAGGCATTCAGCATTATCTCACTGATGCGTCTAGTTTAGAGAAAGAGAGGCTATTAAACACAAAAGTACTTAAAATATTAATACACCAAACTTCCAGGCAACTATAAACATCAAGTGCTAATGCTTTGCAGTACTAAAAGCAAATACATGAAAGAAAGATGGAGATCAATATTACAGAAGAATGTGGGAGCCCCAAGAAGGACTCATCAATGTTTGACACAGTTGAGTGTAGTTTTGAGGAAAGAGCCACATAATACTCTTCTTGATAGTTCTTTAAAAATTACTATGATGTTTATCCATTTGGTTCATAGCTGAGAGTCTTGTATATGTCAGGCACTGTGTTGGGTATAAGGAAAATGTCAATGACTTGAAGTTTCCTACCCAAATGGAGTTCAAATTTTTTGACTTATAAAAGAAAACAAACAGAAATGAGTCATTAAAGTACTGAGTTATGGGGGTTACACACATCCAAGGTTGGTATAGAGTGCAGCGGAAACCCAGGCAGGAACCCCCACACTGTATGGGAAGGGTGGAGAAGGCCTCTCAAGTGGGCCAAATCTGAGATGGGCTTTGAAAGATGAGAAGTTTTCTGGGCAGAGAAAAGGGAAGAGAGAGGATATCCCAGACAGAAGAAACAGTGTGAACAAAATGGAAAAGAATAAAAAGGCAGAGACGGTTCGGGGGAGGGTGAAGGACCCATCAGGAGCACCATAAGGAGACCCCCACCTCACGGTGGGGCTGCTTGCTCTGTCAGAATTGCAGGCACAGTACGAATACAGAAATAAGGGTTTTCCAGAACTAGGTGAGCAGAGCAAAATCAATAAAGTGAAAGCAATTCCTGCACTATATGAAATAGTCACTGAACCTAGATCCAGATTGATTTAAAACTGCCTGAAACAAGAAATTATCTTATAGTAAACACTAAGGATTAATGAAAATTTAGATGCTTAGTCCGGAGAAATAAATGAGGCAATAAACATGGAAAAGGATCCAAATTAGTGATGTGCAATTTGTTTTCCTTTGCCCCCAATACTATTCAAATAGGTACATTGTGTAGATGTTATCACGTTCTTCCCATCCTTCACAACATGTATGTGTGCACATGTACACACCCAGAAGGGATAACGCAGAACTACTTGGGACCCACTGAAAGACATCAAGGTAACTATTCAGCTGGTAAAACTTAACATGATGTCTCTCGTTTCTATTTCCAAAGGAAAACCATTGCAGCACACTCACCAACTACATGTGTTTTCTCCATCAGTAAATACATGTCATATGTCAAGATAAACTGGCCAAGAAAGTGTAAATAAATGATTCAGTACAATCCCATTACCAGTACTGGAAAAAGCAGAATATAAGATGCAGAGTACAACTCCTACAAACTGTGAGTCAGGAACACCATGTTTTCACATAATGGGTGGTACATGCTGTAATGAGAAACGGGGGATGGAAGAAAAGCTGTAATGTCGCTGGGTGGCTCGGTACCCTGTGGACACAGACTCCCCCTAACAGAATGTGATGCCTTGCTTTGGGGTCTGTCTCCTCCACATGGAATTATAATGCTCCTCAAAGGACAAAAACAGCTTAATATTCACTTTTTTACCTCAATACCCAGCACAACTCAGACACCAAACAAATCCATTAGACTGAGTCAACTTATAAAAGCAATAGGAGAGTCAAGAACTGTGATAAAGAAGGTCCGAGGAGCAAAGCGTCACGGTTCACCGTGTCTGAGAAAAGATTAAATGGCTCTGAACAAGGGAGGCACTGCGGACATCCATGGGAAGCCCAGACAGGAAAGAGCAGAGAAGAGAATGCAGAGGAAATGTTGTCAGTTACAAGGGCAGGAGCTCTGCTGGGGAGGGGATGCTTCAGCCATGGTAGACAAGAAAATACTATTCACTCCACTGACCAAGTTTCTAGGCAAGCGTTACATTATATTCTGGATATATTTTTGTGACACTCTCATTTATTTATTTATTTATTTATTTATTTATTTATTTTAACACAGCTCCTCTGACTTTATTAGTCACGGGAGTTGTCATCATCCAACAGAGTGCCCGGCATATCATGGATATCACAAAAATTATTGAATAAATATGTTTGAGTCTTTCCTCTCAAACTGGCTATTATTAACCATAGTCTTCCATTAACTGTAGCTGGAAACTGGCCACACGGCATTCTTGACTGAGCTCAAGCCAGGGCAATAAAAACACTACCCGTACTGTTAGCGACAACCACTGCCCACATTCTGATAGAGGCAAGGCCCTGTTCTACATTTTTCATATGCGTTAACTAGTTTGGTCCTCACTACTAGTCCTATGGGTCACTATGGTTATTGTCCTCATTTTGTAGAAGATGAAACTGAGACATAGAGCAATAGGAGTGAGGGATATGTGAAGACAAAGCTAATGGTGGCTCCTCCCCTAGACTCTCACTGAGGAAGACCTGGCTGTTAATTACCATGTCACGGAGAGAATGGATTCATGATTAGTTAGAGGTCACCCGTCTATGAGGGGTGACCAAGAGTGGAGGGTGAGGAACAAAGAGAGTTTGCCAGATGCAGGGGCTGGTAATCCCCCTCGGGTGTAGTGAGAAAAATCAGAAACAACGCTGGGTTTTTCTGGTGTCAGAAAGACAGTATCAATTAGGAAAGTCACAATTCTTTGTACAGAAGTCAGGCTTAACTACCCCCACTTGATGGAGGAAGGGAAATTAACAGTATCTTGTCAAGCTGATAGCTCTTCAATTCTGGGATTTGGCATCACAGCCAAGGGAGTGCTGGATCGCATTGCCAACTCACAGGGACAGAGCTATACTAAGCAAGGGCCTACTGACACAAGGTAGATTTAACCTTTTTCAAGTCGTGCATTTAATACCTTTTGGAGTTTGAGAGCTCCTGGCTACTCGGACTCAGACATTTACACAGTCAAATTTCGAACGCATCACTGAAATTCAGGTCAACTTTTCAAGTGGCGTATGAAATTACCCAGTTCGATTCAAACATCAACTTGCTACATGAAGACCTGCTCAAGTCAATGAATTCTTTTTATATCTAGAAAAGAGCGAGAGTAATTAAGTATTACAGTTTTACTGATCTAATAAGTAACACATCTAGTAAATAAGTGACGTTTGTGGCAGGGTCAGGGGACTCTTCCAGCCTGGTAATTAACCAAAATTTAATTTTCTAAGAAGGTGATGTTATAGGGAAAGATGAGTCTTTAACCTTCTAAGTTACTTGGGACCCATAAATCTTCAGAAGCTCTAAGCAGTGGTCTCAGTGCATATGGTTTTTTTAGTGGAAAGAATATCCTTAGCTTTTGTTTAATTGAAACAGTGGGGGATGTAGAAAAGATTAAGTAGTACAGGTACAAAGGCAATAAATTAGAATTAAGAAAATTTCCCATAATTTAATCTACTGAACTTTCCGCATTGAACCAAAGGAATACCAAATATCCTTTTCACCAGAGAGCGGTTAACTGAACATTACTACTTACGCTCTTTCCAGAAAACATACATTTGTATTCTAGGGGTACACGTCAAAATAACCAGATGAAAGCCTGGCTATGTCATCAGATCCCAAGGTTCAAATCCCAGACCCACTTCTTGCTGGCTGTATAAACTAGGAGAAGTTACCTAACGTCTCTCTTGCTCAGAGCTCATCAGTGAAATAATTTTAAGTAACAATACACCCACCTTCTACTACTGTTGAAAGGATTACATTGATTTACGTTTACAAAGCCCTTATCAAAGCATCTGACAGTAAAGAAATTTAAGGTATGTGGTTATGATTATATAGTTGTGAGGAAAGGTCGTATTTAAAAAATTATTTCCCCCCATTTGCAGGTTGTTTCTTTTTTTGTTTTGTTTTTGTTTTCATTTTTGTTTTTTGGTTTTTTTTTTCCCCCAGAAATTCATGATGGCTTAGCTGCCAGTCTTGAATGACGAGGTCTCCATCCTTTTGGTTATTTTGTTAGGTATCAGAATTCCATCAGTTACAAGCTTATTTTTTCTCCCCAATGATGACATTTTGCCAGTTTTTTGACAAATTTCCTCAAATATGAGTTGTAACTTAATTTTAAGTGAAACTTGAAACTTTTGGCATCTACACTCCTTATACTTGGCAAAATAAAACTTCCTATTCTTAAGACAAAAGGCCTGAAGATTTTTTTCCAGTTTTTACAAAACAACCCGTGTGTAGGGTATTTTTGGTAATCCAGAAATAAATAATTAAATTGTCCTTAAAGTATATATTTTTTAATCTCCTTTTTCTTTCCTTTTTTTTTTTTAATTATTAGAGGAGAAATATTTCCTAAACATTTAATTAGTTCTCTGGATTTTTAAGGGTCAGATGTGTTGAGAAAAAAGTTAAAACATTTGACCAAAGTTGGTTCTTTCTGTAAGTGATTATGGTGTGTCTTCAGGATTTACTTACAGAGGAGGGTAAGAGCGTGTATTCATGTGTTGGGTTTGTTCATTCCTTGGCAGTCCACAAGTGGTTTGCCTTAAAATTTGTGCTCACAGAGACACAGAAAAGACCATGTGAAAATGCAGAGATTGAAATCACAAATACACACACACACACATCTAGAATACAGACCCACCCCTTCTAATTTCACTGTCATGATCAAAATCCAAGCCCTTTTTTATCTTCCCTTGCCTCTCCTCCTGCAATAGCTTCCTACTCACTACTTCTTCTTTCTTCTGACATTTACAATGTTGCACCTGCCTTTACAGCATCACATCTTAGACTATTGCTTAAATAAATGCCAGCTTTATAAGCCAATCTCTTCTCATATTCTGGAGCGAGCACACCACTCCGCTTCCCTTCTCAATCTTACAGAAAATGCTCCCACTGCATTCCAGTCGTGTGGCTTGAATGAGAACCATCGTGCTCTCATGGATTCTGCCCTCCCCAGGGTCTTAAATCAGGTTTTACTTGTGTCGTCTACACTTTGCCACCTAAAGAGTGTCTGTTACATAGCCTAACTCCAATTAGAATAAAAACATTCAGTTCAAATTTCAGCTCAACGCTGTCTTATCCAGAAGGTGGCTCTGAGTGTCCCAGCTATGTATAAGTAGTTTGCTCAGGTGAAATACTTTATTTGCATGTCTCTTGTGGCACTCTCTAGTTTCTTTCTAAGGTCTATAATAACATTAGGATGTGTGCATAACTTCCTCCCTGCCTAAGCTCTTTGGAGAGTCTACAATAAATACTTGTTGAATAAGTGAATGACTGGGTGGATGGAAAATAATCTTTGCAAGAGACTGTCTGAGCCTTCTTGCTTTTCATCCAGATGTTTGGCATCCCAGAGACACTTCTGAAAAGGAAATAAATTGGTCGTGAATGATGTTTTCTCTGAGCTTCCATTCAAATCATTGCGGACCAGTCACGTCCCGGCAATGTTCCAGGCTCATGTTTGTGCTTCCTCAACTCTCACAGCCAAACACCTGCAGTTAACCAACGACGCAGACCTGAGTATTTTTAACATGACGCAGATTGGTCTGGGAAGTTAACAACCTCTCAATGTCCAGCTCAGTATTTTCAGAGACTTCTTTAGAAACACAGGAAAGCCAGAGATTTCTCTCCTCTCATTAAGCAACGCACCGACCTAAGTCAGCCGACTGTCTCTCTTCCGCTGGAATCACAGCATGGACATCTCTATTGTGAATGCCCGGAAAGGGTCAGGAAGTTCTAGAAGTTTCTAGTTTCAAATGCTGTACATTCAGGCGTTTGATCTACTATTGTTCCAGACAACTAGACTGAAAGACAATGCGACTGAGCCTTTGCTTTCACAGTCCCCTTCTCAGACTCTTCTTCCTTTTCAGTCAATGGACTTCAAGTCCAAAACACTGCTAAAATTCTCTTTCCCTCTGGATCAGCAATAATACCAGCTTTGCTCCTACCTATCACTTTTAAACTAGGCTCTGTGGCTTTCAAGATCCAGGTCAAATTGTTCTGTGCTCAGGACACCAAAAATATTTCCTCTAATAACTTTATGTTTTAGGACACGCTAAGCTAGCTTTATACTCTCAAATTACCTCTGTAAAATCAATAATACATGACCAGATTTTTATCCTCTGTAACTAACACAATTTTATAAGGTTTATAGTTTGGTTTTTGTTTCGTTTTGTGTTTGGGCTTGTTTTTTGTTTTTATTTTTGTTTTTGCTTTCTTGGGTTTTTCTTGCAAGTAGAAAAGATAGTATTTCCTTTCAGATTTTGGATCTCTTAAGAAAACAATAATAAGAGATTCATCATTTATATTGTGAATTGTGAATTGATGAATACATTTTAAATTTAGTGGGATTATTAAAGACCACATAGTAAAAGAAAAAATTATTGTGATCTGGGAAAAATATATATACATTTCTCTACTGAGCAGAACTCAAAACCATATAACATACTGCTGATAAGAGGTTTGTATGTAAGTATAACCAATATCAAAATCTCACTTCAGGGGTGCTTGGGTGGCTCAGTCATTAAGCCTCTGCCTTCCACTCAGGTCATGATCCCAGGGTCCTGGGATAGAGCCCCACATGGGGCTACCGGCTCAGCGGGGAGTCTGTTTCTCCCTCTGACCCTCCCTACCTCATGCTCTCTCTCTCTCTCATTCTCAAATAAATAAATAGAATCTTAAATAAAATAAAATAATATTTTCATTATTGAGTTTTTTCATGCCCAACTAAATTTTGCTCCAAGGCAAGTGACACTAATCCCAGCCCAATCCTATCCATTATTGTAACTAATCTAAGATTGATTAAAGTTTCAAAGCTTCTTTCCTATCTAGCCTGTCCACTGAACCATGCCTTTGGTACCTTTCTTGGGCAACAGTCAGTTGATTAAAAAGTCAGACAATGGCTGGAAAAGGAATTTTAAAAATGAAGAGCAGTTACACAAAACAAAACAATAAAAAGGCAATGTATTACTATTTGAGAATTAACTTTTTTCCCCTAACAGTTTTTCACTTGTGGCATTGAGAATGGTTTAAGCATGCTTTGATCAACATTTAAGAATTGGCTACTTAGTGCTTTACAACTCTTTCATATTTTGAGAGATACTTTTATAACAATTATATTATGTAAGCACAGCTGTGTGTTTTAGATCCCTACTATAGATTTAAAGGAAATAAAATTTTTGAAAGAAAAAGTATTGAATCCTTAAAAAAAAAAAAGACAGTAATAGTTTTTTGTGACTTTTTATCTCTGCAAACACAGAGCCCATGAGTAATACAAGGTAAACCTGGTTAACCTCACTTCTAGACTGTTCCAAGTGAAAGAGATTGCCTCTGGAGTGACTAACTGAGCACATTTTACTCAACTAAGTGGCCTGGATCAATTATGCAGAGATCTAATGAAGGTTTGCCTTTCAGTGAATGTTGCTTTAAAAAAAAAAAAAAAAGATGCTGATTATTTACATACATAATAAGCTCACTCAAAGATGGAAAAATTTATTTCTTCCTTGTATTTGGTCTAAATCTCAGAGAGAAGGAACTATTGATAATAAACTAACTGGCCAAATGAATTCCTCTAAGTCCTTTAGAGAGCAGAGCAAACATTCAAGGTAAAAAGGTAAGATCTGAGTACCTCTGCACATCAGTAAATGAACTCAGAAAACTCATTTCATGCATTCACTTCCTATAGCTAACCAAAAATAAAGTCCCAGAATCATAATTTGGGTCTGATTTGTTAGATGCTATTAAAGTGTTCTAGCACTGCTTACAATGAAGAGTTCCAAGATTTTTAAAAAATCAAGTCTATGTTCCCTTGAGTTTCTAAATTTCCTTTTTTATTCCAAAATACCATCGCATTTATACACTACATCTTGCCATTCTTCACTAAGAGGCAAATAAATCACTGCTTTTATTTTGTCCCAGGTCGATGGTATGTTGTACAAAGTTGATTCTAGTCTTCATTGCAGTAATTAATTTTGATCTTCTCCATTGAGCTTTCCCCATCTTCCCCCTTTCTTTCGGAAAGAGGGGATCCCTTTCCCACCTGAACACCCTTCGTGAATTACTTTTAATTTTGAACTTCTGAGGAAACATTTCAGGAATGTCTTTATAACTTTTGGTTTTTGATGAACTGATCACTGTTGTCAGAGTCAGACCTTATTTGAACCCCAGCTCCAATATGCAAGCCAAGTGACCCTCATTTAGGCAAATTACGTTACTCTCTGACCTTCTTTCTCATCAACTTCCTGTGGATAGTAGTGTTGACCTCAAAGCAGAATTGTAGGGAGTAAAGCAATAACATATCTAAAATACCTACTACCTATTACAAGCAATTTCAAACAGTTCAGCTCGACAGATGCTGTCTTCTGTCCTTTCCTTGGGAAGAGGCTAGTCAGGCAGGGGCTTAGGGGATAAAAAAACTTGCCTGGGATGAAATGCAGTGTTAGCTCTTGCAAAGTCCATGGAAAACAATGTGGACCATAAGCATAGGATACTAACCTCCGTGCCCATCAAAGGTGGCTGAGTTCTTGCTTTTGTTAGTTTGGGTAGAAAACCAATCAAAACCTGGCTCTGCCCTATCTTTTATAGAACTTTCCTGGGAGGATATAGTAAAATGATTTTCTTTCTACTTCTTTGATGATTTTCCAATTCCCTAAGGGTCATATTTACTGAAGTATGCAGTAATTTTTTAAAAATCTTTTTCCCCCTAGGAAAGCCTAAGTTGAAATCTTAATTTCTTAAACACTGAGTGTATTATTAAATTCCCATCACAAGTTTTCATGATCTGTGATAAGAAGGACTTTCAGAGAGGACCACAGAGACCCCAGGACAGTGCTGCTTACAGATAGATACTACTATTTCTGGAAGGCATTGAATAAAAACTGCTAAACTGTTCACTTCAAACATTGCCTTGGTTTCTACATCAAATAACAAAGATTTCTGAAAAAGTTTTATTTTTTTATTCCAACTTCTAGACAAAATTTTTTGCTTTCTTCAACAAAAGCTAACTTTCTTTTCCTTTACTTATTCCCAGTGGGGCAAACCCTCATTCTGTTCCTAAAACCCATCAGTTCCCTGCCTGGGGGCAAAGCACCATTTGAGGTGAATGGGAGCTCAAATGTGGCCCAAAATGCAGAGACAAGACACAAGGATGAGACCATAAACCAACCAAGAAATTTAATATTCATAACCTCAGATTTCCTTCCCATGATATTCAAATTAAGGGAATGAAAATATATCCACATTAAAGAAAAACTCTTGTTCTTGCTAGCTTTATCATTAATTTATTTGGAACGATGGTTAGCAGAGAGGAGGGGGAAGACTATAGAAACTTGAACTAGAGTTATAAATCCAATCCTGCTTTTCTCTGAAGGATTTAGTCTAGCCTTTCCCACATGTTTTGTTTTTACGAAATTTTCAACACATTTTACACCAGGTTTAACCACTGTGTATATCATATTTTTTTCTGAGCCAAAACATTATGTGACACTCTAAAAATCAGCTTTTCAGAATTAAAGTGAAATTAACTCAGACAACCAATGAAACATTATTTTAAGTCACATTGATTCTTATAAATGTCCTTTAATCACAGGTAATCACAGGTAATCTTGGTTAAATCCTTATTCTTCTTGTAATTAAGTCTCAAAAGTGATAATTATTAATTGTTTAATTATCAAAGATTTGTGCACACATTATATTTTATTTAAGCTTTTAACAGGAAAAAACTGAAGAGATTATTATGATTCCCCTTTCAACACCTCAAAATGAAAAATTTTCTGTGACCATCTGAAGACGATTTCTTGCTACTGAAAATGATAACAATGGATACTTCTAGATCAATATGGATGATTTTCCCTTTCTCTCTTTATACTTTTTTCTGTTTTTTTTTCCTAAATTTTCTACAATAAGCATGTTCTGTTTTAATAATAAGTAAAAATATTTTGATCAAATGAGGTATAAGCTAACTTTCTCCAAGGACAAACCTCCCCACTGTCTTGTGGAGATGATATGTTTTGAACAAGATTCTGAAGGAAAGAAGTGTTGTTGTTTGGCAGAGAAGAGGAGAGAAGCAATGCTCCGAGACTAATGACAGATAAAGATCATTTCACAGAAAGTATCATCTGGTGGCTAACCTTGAAACATGTGAAAGTTCTTAGAACTTATGGAAATTTGTATCACCTATGACTTTCCTAGTGAGAATTGTGCAAAAGCAAATTTGTATTTTATAATGATGTGTTTTTTTAAATTTTTATTTTGTTTTAAAGATTTTGTTTATTTGTTTGACAGAGAGAGACACAGTGAGAGAGGGAACACAAGCAGGGGGAGTGGGAGAGGAAGCAGAGCAGGGAGCCCGATACGGGGCTGGATCCCGGGACCCTGGGATCATGACCCGAGCCAAAGGCGGACGCGTAACAACTGAGCCACTCAGGCACCCCTATAATGATGTATTTTAAAATGATGTAGTTGATAATGATGATTCCTACAGCAGTGTTTGCACAAGCTACAAAATTTGTTAATATATTCTCTTTGATTGATTTGATTGGTAACTTCTCTGTCCAGTTCATTGGCTTTCAAACATTTCTATTCATAAATCACTGAAAGAAATAGGTTCTGTGACAACTCAGGACCCATATGTACACATACACATTCACGTTGTTACCTGGCTCTAATTCAATGTCTGTATCACTACTTCATCCCCATGTCTATATGAAATTGTCCAACTGCAATACCTATCCTTGCAACACTCCTTTCTGTTCTCTTTTATTCTGTTCTATTCCATTCCATTTCAAAATACTGGTCATGTCCTACTAAATTAATTCTATGATGTACTTGTGGATAGAGGCCCATAACTTAAAAAACACTGGTTTAGTACATTCTTAGGTGACAAAGTCCCCTGCCGGAAAGCAGAAGGATAGCAAATATATTGTTGCAGCAGTTCTGGCTTGATTTTAAGTGCCCAGGCCCATGGAGATATTAAAGACAAAATAGTGTCTAGAAACAGAATCATGGGGACTTATTTAGGGACATTTTAATGGAGGCAAGAAAGAGAGCTAAGATGACTCTAGTGTTATGTACCTAAAGGATCTGAGGCCGGTCACTCTTCAGATAGTGTTGGAAACACCAGAAATGAGCAATGGTTTGAGGGTAGGGTAAGGCCTTTATTTTTTTTTTTTTTAAGATTTTATTGATTTATTTGACAGAGAGAGAGAGAGAGCACAAGCAGGGGGAGTGGCAGGCAGAGAGAAAAGGAGAAGTAGGCTCCCAGTGTAGGATTGATCCCAGGACCTTGGGATCAAAGCCCAAGCTGAATGCAGATGCTCAACTAACTGAGCCACCCAGGTGCCTCTATGACACGGCTTTAAACTTTTTACTTCAAACAGAATATTTTCAGTGATTTTTCATTATTTTAAAATGCTCAAACTTCTCAATTTGTCTTTTTCTCCTGTTTTAACTTTTTATGACTTTCATGTCTCCCCCCATTAATTTGTAACTATTATGCAGGAAGTTATTTTGATTTTTACTTCTTTCTTCAGTGAATTTTAAAAAGAGCATGGTATTCTGCAAGAACATGTGTGCCAGTCATTTTGAAAACCAAACTGGTCTACTGAAATAATACTCTTTAAAAAGTTGCAGGTGTGCAATTCTCTCCTCCTCATTCTCAGCTCTCAGTAGTAGTCGAAAGGCATATTCTTCACTTGGAAGAGGTAGGATTTTGAACTAAGACAGAACTCAGTTCAAATCCCAGCTCTTGAACACTTAATAGTCTTATAATCTTGGAGAAGGGCGTAGCTTCTTGATCTATCAGAATGGTTTGAGTGGCACGTGACACAATCCCAAGTCAACCTGGTTTTAGCAAAAAGGGAAATTGTTAGCTTCCAAAGCTGAGTATCTTGTTAATATTGATTCTAGAAATCTATGCCTCTCTCTGTCGGTCCTCCTTTCCTCTCTGTTGGCTTTATTCTCAGTCTCACAGTGTCTGTCTTCGAGGTAGGAAAAAAGATTCCTAACAGCTCCAAATTCGCATTCTCTAGCTTAACAACTCCAAGGTGGTGGTGGTGGTGGGGGGGGGTATTGCTTTCCCATGTGTTCCAGAAAAATGTCCTGAGGGTAATGCCAATTGGTTATAACTTACCTAAGTTGGGTCCTATGCCCATCTCTGAACCAATTGCTGAAGGAAAAAGGATGGATGCCCTGCCCTCATTAGCTAAGCCCAGAACAGGAATCTCCATAGAGCCAAGGAAGGAGCCAACCATCTGAACTACATGGTTGGAAAATAAGTTCTCCAAAGGAAAATTAGGACAAAAAGGAGAAGAGTCAAAAAATAACATGTCCACCTAATCTTGTAAAAATGAGATAAGACAATAACAAGAGGTGAACCTAGGTAAAAAGATAACGTTAGTGTTCCTTTTACTATTTCATTATACTTTTTAAAATTTGTAATTATTGGGATGTCTGGATGGCTCAGTCGATTAAGTGTCTGCTTTCGGCTCAGGTCATGATCTCAGGGTCCTAGGATTCAGTTCCATGTAGAGCTCCCTGCTCATTGGGGAGTCTGCTTCTTCCTCTCCTGCCCCTCCCTCTGCTTGTGCTTACTTTCTCTCTCTGTCAAATAAATAAATAAATAATCTTTAAAAATAAAAATAAATTGGTTCAGGAGCGGCTGGCATTGTCGGGTGTGGGTGTCTTGGTGTTTGAGTGATTCGACGAGATTGCGTTCAGTGTCCTTCCACTCGCTAACAGGTCAAAATGCAGATCTTCGTGAAGACCCTGACCGGCAAGACCATCACCCTGGAGGTGGAGCCCAGTGACACCATCGAAAATGTGAAGGCCAAGATCCAAGACAAAGAAGGCATCCCCCCTGACCAGCAGAGGCTTATCTTTGCCGGCAAGCAGCTGGAAGATGGCCGCACTCTTTCTGATTACAACATCCAGAAAGAGTCCACCCTGCACCTGGTCCTGCGCCTGAGAGGTGGCATGCAGATCTTCGTGAAGACCCTGACCGGCAAGACCATCACCCTGGAGGTGGAGCCTAGTGACACCATCGAAAATGTAAAGGCCAAGATCCAAGATAAAGAGGGCATCCCCCCTGACCAGCAGAGGCTTATCTTTGCCGGCAAGCAGCTAGAAGATGGCCGCACTCTTTCTGATTACAACATCCAGAAAGAGTCAACTCTCCACCTGGTTCTCCGTCTGAGGGGTGGCTGTTAATTCTTCAGTTTTGAATTTGTAGTGCCCAATTATGGCATTGCTCTGCACTATAGCCATTTTGCCCCAATTTAAGTTTAGAAATTACCAGTTTCAGTAATAACTGAGTCACTGGTTTTCTCAATAGCTGTTCAAAATGTTAATAAAAGTTTTGTTGCATGGTAAAAAAAAATAAATAAATAAATAAATAAATAAATAAATAAATTTTTAAAAATTCAAAATTATTTCAATATAGTAAGTTTTACTTCTATCTTTATTTATTTTTAATATTTTTTGAAGAGTAGTTTCAATTAGTAATTTTTATTTTATTTTTATTTATTTATAGTAATTACTATTTTTATAAATTTTATAAAAATTTATTAAAGTTATTATTTATTTATAGTAATTCAATATAGTAATTTTTATTTTTATTTATTTTTTAATATAACAAGTTTTTTGAAGAGTAGTTTCTCAAAAACTATTATTAATATTTCTTCCAAGGTAGCTCAAAGATATTCATGGTTATGAAATCTTTATAAAAGTCTTTGCTTTTAGTCCTCCTAAGTGTGTTAGAATCTTAAACTATTAACAAAAGCAATTTAATACAGATGTTGGGTGCTAGAATATTTAAATAGTTTTTGTGGAGTTTTTTTGTGTTTTTTTTTTTTAGTTCACTAAAGCCAGGTAAAGCTAGAGATACTGTCACATTCAAAATTTGTTATCAATCATCATAAATATTTATAGAATACCCATCTGGGGAAATTCTGTTGCTCACCAGAGATACCCAGAGAAATGATTTTTGGAGTGAAACCATTTTTCCAAATAAATCAAATGATTTGGAAAAATGACTTCACTCCAAAAGTGAGGCTCTTGGTCCTAGGTGGAGAAACCTAACCAGCCACACAAGTGATGGGAGAGTAAGTGAGCAAAAAGATCTGGAGGGCACCCTAAGGGTAAAAGAGTAGGGGTTTGCCATTCTTTCTCTAGACAGAAGGGCAGGGAATAGAAAATGTCTAGGGACCACCAGGACTTAGTTAGGGATTTTAAAGAATGACCTGTATTTAAATTACAAGGAAGAGAAATTTCTATGAGTCATATAAAAAGATGAATATAACACGATATGGAGTCTTGATTTGCCCAGGGAGTCACATTCATGACACATTATGTATCACATAATCAGATGTGGTTTGTACTACGTGATGTGAAGCACTCTGGAATCCGCCTTCTTGCTGAGGAATAAGTGACTGAATCCCCAGAATGTGGAAGAGGCCGGCTCTACAATTCTTGAAAGCATCAGATTCACAGTCTCTGTGGAGAAGTCCACTTCCTCATAGTTGAAAGCCAAACCGCAGTTATGGGCCCTAGAATATATGGCCACATTTACAGTGAGATTTGAGCAATCCACATAAAAGTGGAATTCAGGGGGCACCTGGGTAGCTCAATTGGTTAAGATGTCTGCCTTTAGCTTAGGTCACAATGCTAGAGTCCCAAGATCGAGCCCCGCATCAGACCCTGCTCGTGCTTTCTCTGTCTCAAATAAATAAATAAGATCTTTAAAAAAAAAAAAGAAAAGTGGGATTCAAGATGTAATGTCTGTGATCCTAAGACTTACTATCCTAAAAAATGTGTCTGTTCGCTTCTTACACTCTTGAGCTCTCTAAGGGGGAAAAAAATTAATGTGGAAATGGCATGAAGAACAGGGAAAAACAAACAGAACAACAAACAGAAAAGTGGGTAAGCACCAGAGTTAAACTTGATCTACTTTCAGTTTTCTTTTCCCCTTGGGCAATCTGACTGAAAGCTAAGATTTATGAAGGAAAAAAAAGGATTTACATGTCTGTGTAAGTATATAGACCAGGAGAGATTTTACTTTGATTGGCCTAGCACCCATTTGATAAGTTGGGAAAATTAAGGCTTTAAGATGTTGAGTGATGTCCCTATCGTAGTGTGCCAAAGAATGAGGACCGTGAGGTGAGGGAAAGAACTTTTCTGAATTACAAGAAAAAAAAAAATTTACTTGGAGAAACTACATAATTCAGCACAGACACACAGATAAAAACCAAATGAATCCTTAGATGACCACAAAGTCAAAAGCATTGATTATTTAAGAACTCTGTGGCTTACCCATTCTTAGTCTGCCTAATTTAGTACCACACATCAGCAATGCATTTATGGGCATTTATTTCCAGACTCCTGCTGAGTGAACACCAGGGCGAATGTGAGGAGTCAGGTAGCAGAAGAGAGTTAATCCTTCTGGAGAAAACCTAAAGTAAGGATTCCCTCTCTTAAGTTCCAGAACCTAGACATAAAAGGTTTCTGTGTGTTGCCATGCAAGTGTTATTTGTTGGGTTTTGGTTGTCTGATTTGATTACACATTCTCATCCCTCTGTGTGTCTTCCCACTTCGCTTATGTGTGTGCTGAGATCATCTATCCAAGGGCCTGTAGTCAAGTGGTAGGTCCATGACTCAAGCTAAACCAACTGGGTTGTCCTTCGAAGGACTTTAAATCATGAGTTAAAATGCAAAGACCTAAAGCCTGGAGAGGTGTTTAATTTAGGGTGGAAGAGACTGCCCACCATTTCCTGCCACCTGGAATCCTCATTTCTGTCTTTCCCTGAATCTCCACCTTCCCTTTAGCTCAGTAGAGCTACGTGATACCAGTTTAATTCATGTACTTTCCATGTAAATCTTAGCCTTCTGGTTACAGCTTAGCAGAGGGGCTACAGTATGTCAAGATCTAGCACATTGTCTGGCATTTAAATGATCTTCAGTAAATGTTTTTGAATGACTGCTATGATCAAGGTAAATGTTGGTAAATTTTAGGACCAAATTCAGTGGTAGTATCCCTGAAGCGTATAGAATGATCACTTGCTCTTGGGGTAGGTCTAGGGAAGGAAGAATACAATGGAATAAGTCATCTTTTTACCTCCTGCGGTGCCTAATGCAGAGTAGGTGCTCAATAAATATTTGACTCTAAAACACAAAATCCTATAAAAATGGGCTTCAGGGAGCCTCAAACTGATACAACTTCACTAACCCTTTTTTACAGCCTTCTAAGACTTGTATTGTACTAAATAAGCCAACATAGGAAAATACGAGAGGTGTGCCAAAGTTGGGAGTTTTTATCTCCCCTGCACTTCTGCCACTGAGTAGTTTTACCCTCCTCTGAGAGCAAGAGAGGTGAGTCCTTTCTCATCCAGGTCTAAGGAATAATAAACAGCCCTGGCTTTCTTTGAGTGCCAGAGCCAGTCACAGGAAAAGCTAGAGAAAATTCTCAGGAGGAAATGCTAATTTGACCCCTCTCCACAAAATGTTGACACTTGACAGCTCTGTTTTTTCAGAGTCTGACACCAAGGTGTTATCAGGGTAAGGAGGTCTTTTTGAGTTATAAACAGGGCTTGGAGCTCTTTGAAGGGAGCCAACATGGGCTCTGGGAACTGGAAATGTTTATGGGCTCTATGTAAGATTTGGAGAACTGTGACAATGTAGTTTTTGCCCATAACCTTCTTGGTCTTTGCTTCTGGGCCTAAAATAACATTTTTTTTCTTTTTTTACAGCCAAAGGTAAGCATTGGGAAAACTGTGTATTTATGGGGAATATATCAAGAAATCCTTAAGGATAGAATATTGCCAGCAGTCTGCCACTTTGGCATAGTGCAAATAGATTAAAATAATGTCCCAAACCCAAGCAACAGCTCTCTGTCAGATTCCTTCCTGTCCAATTCAGACTCCTACATGTCATAAGCATTGAGAAGTAGAATACCAAGGTGCCCAAAGGAAGCTTTCGATAATTTGGGACACACTTGAGTGTGAATAAAGTCAGCCCCAAGGTTTTATCATTTGGGACAAGTAATATGACAGTGCATGTCAATTTTAAGACCTTTCAAATGGGTGAGCAAGAATCAGAAAAAGAGTCTGAGTAACTTTCTAGTCACCATCTGGAAAAATCATTTAATTTCTGAGTCTTGGTTTCCTCATCTATAAAAAGATAATAATTTTTATAAGGTTCCTGTGAAGATTAAATGGAGTAATAAACATGAAAGCATTTGTCTACTGTAAGGTACTAGACAGCAGATGATGGTGATGATGGTGGTGATAAACAAAAAGCAGTAAAGAAAAATATATTGATATTTACAAATATGGCAAACGATTCAAATGACACCAAAGTATCGAGAGAACTCAGCCATCTTTGCTGAAAATGTTTGTTGTATTTTTTCCTGCCAAAATTGGAGGTTTTCTGCTACTATTCTGTTTTTCTTTCAACAACAGTTCTTTTCATAACTTCTCAGTGAGGGCTTGAAGCTCGAGTTCAGGAAATGAGAGTGGTGGACAAGAGAATGTTGAGAGAGTGCTGTGGTTTCACATCACTGTTGGGGTGGTCTGAGGAAACCGGTCCTCTGAACATGGCAGTCTTTACTCCTGGAAGGAAGGGGAGAAACCAAGATAGAGTTCTGGGTTCTGAGTAAAATTACAGGCAGGAATGGTTCTGCAGCTTTGTAACTGTCTTCTGATTCTCCAGTTTGGGTTTATTCCAGAATATTCAGGTGCTGTCTTAGAGCCTTGTCTCAACAAGTGGTGATGACAAGCCCAATGAGTTTATTGTGAGGAAGCTGTTGTAGGGGTAGGCCAAGTAAGTTTCACCTCATCCCCTTTCTAGGTCCACCCCCTCACTCTCCAAGGACACGTTCTGTGGCCTTAGAAATTGCACAACTTCCACGTGTCCCGGGTGCTGTCAATGATCACTCAAAGGGCTTTCACAATAGCTTTTGATGGCCTCTTCTTCACATTTTCCTTCCTCAGTCCTTCAAGGCTTCTCTGTCTTCATCTCCTTATATCTGTTGCTAGGTCTGTAAAAACATACAACATGTAGTGTGCTGATTTTTGTCAGACCCAGTAACCTCATAAGAGAAAAAGAAATAAGGAATTGGGAAAAGATCTATATATATAATAAAGAATGCTTGTAATTTTTCCATTTGTTCTGCTTGATTACTAAAATTTAAACATTCAAAGATTTCGTCAACCAGTCTGTCGGTATGTCAAAAATCACAAAACAAATGTTCACAGAGTACAAAGCCTTCTACTAAGTAAGGAACATTATTAAAAACAGGCAGTCCCCTTTGTCAACTATTTTAGAATTCCCAAAGGACTTACAAAAATTAAAATTCCCACTGGATTTAAATTTGCAAAGAGTATTTTATAAAACTACTGAGTTGTCCATTTTAAAAAGTATTTTTCATTAAGATTATAAAATGACAAGTTCAGTGCAGAAAAAAAAATTGGTTAAAATACAGACAAATACAGAGATCACTCATAGTCTTACTACCAAAAGTTAACTGCTCAAATAAATTGGCTCTATTTTTCAGAGTTGTGCCTGTATTATGTATACAATTTTCTAGTCTATTTTTTCACTTACATTTTCATTAGAAAATGTTTATATGGAGAGTTTTAATAATATCTATTAAATAAAAAATAATTAGTGGTATATTAGTAAATAAAATAATAAACATTCATTAAAATGCAATTCAAGAAAAAATGTTAATTATATATTTAAATATATTTTATGTGTTAATATATTAATATATTTTTATTCAATGTATCTATTTAATAATGTTTTAATATATTTAAATACACATATCCTTAATATACATGTTTAATATGTATTTTAATATAATATTTATGAGTACATCAATATATATTAATATATAAGGGATAGGTACATCTAGAGGTGGTTTTATGGTCTTTTAAATAATTGATGTGGTGAATATTTCTGTTCCTAAGTTTGTCTGCATCTTGGGTTACTTCCTTAGGATATATTTCCCAAGTGGAAATATTAGATCAAATCATTAGAACTTTCTGTGTGTGTTATGATTATTTGGGGATCTTGATACAAGGGACTATAACAAATCCTAAACCGATTTCACATCAATCTTCATCAAAGCCATGAAAGGATATGAATCCTTTTTAATAATAGATAATGTATTTAACATTTTACCTGAGCTCTTCTAAGTCCATTATATGCTGGATCTCGTTTAATCCTCCCAACAACCCTGACGGGTAGGCACTATTTAAAACCCAATTTAACAGAACAGGATAGTGAGGCCCAGAGAATTTAAATAAGTGCCCCAAGGTTATGGGTAGGGATGGTCAGAGTCAGCTGTTCAAGCCCAAGCCACCTGACTCCAAGACCTTCATTCTTCCTTTTTTTTTTTTTAATTAACATATAATGTATTATTTGCCCCAGGGGTACTGGTCTGTGAATCATCAGGCTTACACATTTCACAGCACTCACCATAGCACATACCCTCCCCAATGTCCATCACCCAGCCACCCTGTCCCTACCCTCCCCACCCCCCAGCAACCCTCAGTTTGTTTCACTACTACCAACACACTAAAAAGATAGAAATTCTTCAGCTCTCAAGGTGGAAAAGAAAAGTAGCAAATATTCCCCCAATAGAATGTTAACTTACTGTTTATTATCTGCTTCCTTCCACGAAAGAGAATGATCTAACACGGGTGTCAGCAAAGTACAATGAACACCATCAAGGAGCACACTGGCCAGAGAGGCTGAGTTAGGATGTTGTGGAAAGCAGTGCATATTCTGAGTAGGAAATTTCCAGGGAAAACTACAGAGGGGTGGTAGAAACTCCATTGAGATATTCAGACTTGCTGTCAACTAATGTCTCCAGGTTTAACTAAGGATAACTGAACACACAGGGCAACAGGGAGGAAAATTTGGTTTGGATGGACTGTGGGAACCAGAAAAGAAGAATTGGTCAGGTAGGAAAAGCTCATCCATTGACAGTAAGTGCCCTAGGAAAGAACACATGTCTTTTCCTGTGTTTATGCCCCAGCCAGCACTCAACACAGTGCCTGGCGTATAGAAGCCCTCGATAAATGGTGGCTGAATGAAAATAAACTACGCTACTTGTCAGAGAGTCTCCAAAGACAACCCTCCAATAGTGGAAAAGGGAAATCATCCTACTTGGACATGACCAGTATGAGATCAAAGGGATGGGTTTGTAGAAAGCTAGTGGAGGTACAGAAGAGTGACTTAAAGTCTAGTGAAACAAAGACCTAAATAAAAGAGTTAATTCCTATTTTAGAGATATAAGAAAGAATGTGTTAGAATTTAGTAAATCAAGTGTGAAAACCAGGGGCCAAGGGAATTTCTCTCCGTCCTTGAATCCAAGATGTTAACACAGAAAATGTTTTGGTTCTATTTATGAATTCAATTATTTTAATCAGAATTATAGTAACATTTAATGTTTTTATTTAAGAAAAGTTTCTTGAGCAAATTGTTATTAAAAGAGAAGGGAAGAGATTAACAACAAAGGGGTAAAGGAAAGGCCAAGATAAGGGAGAGAGAACCCCAAAGATGCTTAAGCCAGGTCAGGCCTGGAGTTCTAAAGAAAAGTTATGCATGTGATTATTTAACTTCTTGTGATGTGTGCAGTTTTAATATATTGCACTTGATGTAATTTTTACAGATTGAAATTTTTGGCTTTACCACTTGATATCTTGTATCATTTGCAGTTGGTAACTATGGCTTCTATGCTGGTTTGGCCCATAAATCTTAATATGGTACCATATGTCACTAAATTTTAAATGATGCAATTATGATAATGGAGAACTTTTTCCATATCCATCTGCTCATCTCCCAATCAATTCAAAGTTAATTTGAAAATGTTTGATAATTTTATATGTCTGCTCTTTTCAGGTTTTGTTTTTTCGCTTTTTAAGTTTTTATTTTAATTCCTATTAGTTAACATACAGTGTTATATTATATTATATTAGTTAACATACAGTGTATATTAGTTAACATACAGTGTTAACATACAGTGTTATATATATATAATATACAGTGTTATATATATATAACATACAGTGTTATATTTCAGGTGTACAATATACTGTATGAATTCAGCAATTCTATACATTACCCCATGTTCATCATGATGACACGTGGTGTAGCATTCACTTAAATTTTTTTAAAAAATTGTTATAAAAAAAGCAAGTCCCCTTCAGTTATTCCATCCATCTCCCCACACCCTTCTGGTAACCATCAATTTGTTCTCTATAATCAAGAGTCCCTTTCTTGGTTTGCATTCTTTCTCTCTCTTTTTTTCCCTTTGCTCATTTGTTTTGTTTCTCAAATTCCACATATGACTGAAATCATATGATATTTTCTTCAAACTTCTCTTAAATAAAAACATTGAACTGACTTATTTTGCTTAGCATTATACTCTCCAGCTCTATCCATGTAGTTGTAAATGGTAAGATTTCATTCTTGTTTATGGTTGAATAATATTCCCTTGTATATATACACCACTTCCTCTGTATCCACTCATCAATCTATGGGCCCTTAAGCTGCTTCCATATCTTGGCCATTGTAAATAATGCTTCTGTAAACATAGGGGTGCATGTACCCCCTTGAATTAGTGTTTTTGTGTTCTTTGGACAAATACCCATTAGCTCAACTGCTGGATCATAGGGCAGCTTTTTAACTTTTTGAGGAAACTCCATACTGTTTTCCACAGTGGTTGCACCAGTTTGCATCCCCACCAACAGTGCATGGGAGTTCCTTTTTCTCCACATCCTTGCCAACACCCATTGTTTCTAGTGTTGTTCATTTCATTGTGGATATCTCATTGTAATTTTGATTTGCATTTCCCTGATGCCGAGTCATTTGGGTACTTTTGCATGTGTCTATTGGCCATCTGTATGTCTTCTTTGGAGTAATGTCTGTTCATGTCTTCTGCCCATTTTTAATTGGATTATTTGAGTTTTGGATGTTGAGTTTTATAAATTCTTTATATATTTTGAATACTGACCCTTTTTTGGTATGTCATTTGCCAATATCATCTCCCATTCAGCAGGTTGGCTTTTAGTTTTGTTGATGGTTTTCTTTACTGTGCAGAAGCTTTTTAAGTTCATGCAGTTTCAATGGTTAATTTTTGTTTTTGTTTCCCTTGCCTGAGGAAACATATCTATAAAAAAGTTTTATGGCCAATGTCAAAGAAGTTACTGCCTGTGTCCTAGGATTTTTATGGTTTCAGGTGTCACATTTAAGTCTTTAATCCATTTTGAATTTATTTTTATGTATGGCGTAAGAAAGTAGTCCAGTTTCTTCCTTTTGCATGTTGCTATCCAGTTTTCCTAGCACCATATGTTAGAGATTATCTTTTTTCTGGATATTCTTTCCTGCTTTGTTGAAGATTACTTGATCATATAGTTGTGGGTTTATTTCTGGGTTTTCTATTCTGTTCCATTGCTCTATGTATCTGTTTTGTGCCAGTACCATACTGTCTTGATGACTACAGCTTTGTAATAAAGCTTGAAGTCTAGAATTGTGATGCCTCTAGCTTTTTCTTTTCTTTTTCAAGGTTGCTCTGGCTATTTGGGGTCTTCTGTGATTCCAACAAATTTTAGGGTTCTTTGTTCTAGTTCTATGAAAAATGCTATTGAATTTGAAAGGGATTACATTAAATGTGCAGATTGCTCTGGGCAGTATAGACATTTTAACAGTATGTGTTCTTCTAATCCATGAACATGCAATGCCTCTCCATTTCTTTGTGTTGTCTTCAATTTCTTTCTTTAGTATTTTATAGTTTTCCAAGTGTAGATCTTTCACCTCTTTGGCTAATTAGGTTTATTCCTACGTATCTCATTATTTTGGTGCAATTGTAAATGGGATTGATTCCTTGATTCCTCTTTTGTTGCTCCATTATTGATGTATAGAAATGTAACAGATTTCTATGTATTGACTTTGTATTCTGTGACTGCTAAATTCATTGATCAGTTCTAACAGCTTTTTGGTGGAGTCCTTTGTTTTTGTTTTTGTTTTGTTTTTTGTTTTGTTTTGTTTTTTTTACTTAAAGTACCATGTCATCTGCAAATAGTGAAAGTTTTATTTCTTCCTTACCAATTTGGAGGCTTTTTATTTCTTTTTGTTGTCTAATTGCTATGACTAGGACTTCCAGTACTATGTTGAATAAAAGCAGTGAGACTAGACATTCCTGTCTTGTTCTTGACCTTAAAGGAAAAGCTCTCAGTTTTTCTTCATTAAAGATTCTTCTTAGAGTTTAAATAAGTATTCAGAACTTTGCTGTCCTTATTGGGGTCAGTATTAACTGGTAGTTAAGAATATAGACTTGGGTGCCTGGGGGCTCAGTCAGTTGAGTGGCTGACTCTTAATTTTGACTCAGGTCATGATCTGAGGTTCATGAGATCAAGCCCCACACTGGGTTCTCTGCTCAGTGCAGATTCTGCTTGAGATTCTCTCTCTCCCTCTCCCTTTGCCCCTTCTGAAGCACTGTCTCTCTCTTCCTTTCTTTCTCTCTCTCAAACAGATAAATAAATCATTCATAGATAGAGAGATAGCCTTTAGGACCTGGATTCTAGTCCCATCTCTGCACTGACTGGCTGTGTGACCTTGATGTAAGTTAACTGAGCTTCAGCATTCTCCTTAGAAAATGGAGAAAATAATATCTATTTAATGGGGCTGTTGTAAGATAGAAGTGATATGATGAATATAAAGTGCTTAGCACAGTGTCTGGTACTTGGTGAGCAACGAATAGTGGCTGCTGCTGACCCTAGTTCAACTCTCAGAATTTGCACAACGGACCATAACTATTACAAGAACAGGATTCCTCATGAGACTCCCATAACTTCCTGGATATGGGTAGGCCAGAAATTCTCTGGGAACTGTTGAAACATTTGCTTCCAGATCTGATGAATTCCAGGGCTTGCGAAAAATGCAGAAGTGAAAATCATTAACTAGCATCTGCAAAAATCATTATATATGAATGGGTGAAAATTGTGTGTCAGTTCTCATTGGGTCTCAACCATATGCCAGTTCTTAATGTGTAGTTTTTACATTTATTTTGTACTTTTGCTTTGGGCTTTGTTCAGTTCTTCTGTTAACATTGGTGAGTTCCCTACGACCCCATGAACAAACTTGTTCATGTTGTACATTGAGAATGAAGACTCAATTATGAAAGGACAAATAGAACTTCAATTAGAAAAAGCTATTGTATGGCTTTACAGGTAAAAGGAAATGTGTGACCCAGTCGTGAATTCTCCGTTTTCCTATTTGTTTGAGACGATTTGGTTTTTGAAAGCTGGAAAGGATACTCTGTACGTTCCTGTACATTGTTCCCTTTTATTCTAAAATAAACACATGATTCTCATTATAAGAAAAAAAAATTTGGGGGGCGCCTGGGTGGCTCAATGGGTTAAAGCCTCTGCCTTCGGCTCGGGTCATGGTCCCAGGGTCCTGGGATCGAGCCCCACGTCGGGCTCTCTGCTCAGCAGGGAGCCTGCTCCCTCCTCTCTCTCTCTGCCTGCCTCTCTGCCTACTTGTGATCTCTGTCTGTAAAATGAATAAATAAAATCTTAAAAAAAAAAGAAAAAAAATTTTGTGACTATGTATGGTGACAGATGTTAACTACACTTACTATGATCATTTTGCAATATATACAAATATCACGTTATTTTGTAGTATACACCTGAAACTAATATATATTGCATGTCAACTATATCTCGATTTTATTTATTTATTTTTTAAAGATTTTATATATTCACTTGACAGTGAGAGAAAGCACAAGGGGAAGCAGCAGAGGGAGAGGGAGAAGCAGGCTCTCCACTGAGCAGGAAGCCCAATGTGGGACTCAATCCCAGGACCCCAGGATCATGACCTAAGCCAAAACAGATGCTTAATTGACTAAGCCACCCAGGCACCTATATATCTCGATTTTAAAAATAAATAAAAAACAGTAAAATTAACACATGCAAGCAAAAATTCAAATATATAAAACATGCTCCAACAAGTCCTCAGTATGGGATATTATAAGGGCACAAAGACACTGGGAAGAATTCGTAGGAAAATTTCACTAATAGTTAATATAAAAAGCAAGACTTGCCTTTACACATTTGACCATTTGAAGCCTAAGATTGAATTGAAAACTTTTTGTAAGGGAAATTCAGTTTTACTATTGAATTCATTTACTAAATTTTTTTCATCACTTTAAACTAGGCAAGAGTTTTTCTATGTTAAAAAAGCCAAGGAGACATAGACAAAAGCCATCAGCTTCCTTTCTTGAAGCACAAATTAACTTTATAGCATGGGCCATCCTTCCTACCTATAAGTTCAATAAGCGAGGAGAGTAAAAAAAGATGTTTAAAGGGAAGAGATATAGTACATTAGCTAGTATTTTTAAAAATTAAGTAAGATGAAGGAAGATACTAACAGATAAAAAGGTAAAATAAGAAACCAGAATAAAAATGAAGAAGATTAAGTGAAAACAAAAGTTACAAAAGAAAATGAAATGAACTGCGTAAGAAAAAATTAGATTCAACCAATTGTGTGTATTAATAAGAAAAGACAAAATAGATTTTTAATGATTCCATTGGAGGCTAAAAGGTTTAAGTAAATTAATATTGTTAAGATACAATCAATCATTTAATAGAATAGATATTAGGAGAATATAAACCAAATAGGAGTATGTGTATGTGTGTCTGTGTGTTTTATGTTTGCAATATTAAAATGATACAAATTCAAAAGCTTATTGCAGTCATATAAAGTCAGTTACAGTTCTCAAAGTGAAAAAGCCACAAAGTTCAGCATTTGGCCTCTCTTCTACCATTCTGTGCATGAGATTACTTCATGGGTCCCATGGCTTATGGGTTCTGTGGCCAGAGACCTGAGGGGCTGCCAGGAAGCACCCAGGTTGCTCCTCTGTTCCCTTAACTGTTTCCTGTCACTGTTCTGACCAAGAGACACCTTTGTCAGGGGAAAACATACTCCTCAGTGAATGTGGACCCAAGGATTCCATTGCTTCACCACATGGATGGAGCTAGAGACTATTACGCTAAGCAAAATCAGTCAGTCAGAGAAAGAGAAATACCATATAATTTCACTCATATGTCGAATTTTAAAACAAAACAAATGAACAGGGTGGGGTAAAAAAAAAAAAAAAAGAGAGAGAGAGAGAGAGGAAAACTGAGAAACAGATTCCTAACTCTAGAGAAAGAATTGAGGGTCACCTGAGGGGAGGTGTGTGGGGGGATGGGTGAAATAGGTGAAGAGGATAAAGGAGGGCACTTGTGATGAGCTCTGGGTGTTGTTTGCAAGTGGTGGAACACTGTATTGTACACCTGAAACTAATACTACCTTGTATGTTAGCTAACTGGAATTTAAATAAAAACCTAAAAAAAGAAAAAAAAAGAAGAAAAGGAAAGAAATCCATTTCTTCAGCTCCACCCAGCAGGGACGAGCTTATTATGAGGCGTGACTGATTTTGCATCATTTTGGCAGCAGATGTCAATCATTACATTGATAAAGAAATTCATTATCCAGATTCGATTGCACCTGACTTGGACAAATCTTTTCTGCCTGATCATAGTCAAAGCTGTATTTTCCCCCAAATAATGTGGATACAAAGCCTTTGGAAAATGTTTACCTAACAGTTATTGATGAAAACAGTTAAAATGTTCAAAGCTGAATCAGATACGGCTTTTTTAACTGTACTTTGGAAGTCAGAATTAGCATCAAGTAGCTCATAATTAACATAAAAATATCAATGTTATTATTGATTGAAACAGTTCTAACAATATTATATTGCAAGTATTTGTAGTTTTATTATAAAAGCAACTCTGTTTTCATATTCTCCACCCTGAAAATGTCTCATCACCTTATAACTCTAATCCCAAATTATTGTTTTGATTTAATGTCTTTTTATTCTCTTATAATTTTAAATGTTTCTTGTTTTTAACTGAATGAACATGAAGATATACTTAAATTTTTAAAGCTTTATCACATATCTTCTTTTAATGTGTTTATCAGGCACCTCTACATTCTTTCCACATCTGAAACTTCTCACCTTAAACCACTTATCTAGATAGCTTTCAATCTTCTGCAGTCTCTGGGGTGTAATCAGTCACTAGGGAGGATGCCTCCCTACCTTTTTATTTTTCTCTAGATATTGCAATGTTACTAGGCCTCCCTTTAAAAATACTGTATAGTTTGGTTTGGAAGAAAATGATATCATTTGTAGCTATTACTGGAAAAGCTTTTCATCACCTCAGTAATATTCCTCCTGGTCATTTCGTATCTTGGCAGTGGTATGCCCTTCAAAAAAAACATAATAAAGTAATGGAATTGAACTCTTCCCAAGTATTCCTTAAGAGCCTATTTTTGTCCTGAAAACCTTCCTTAAATTTTTTTCTGCCTAAGTTCAAAAACCCATTCTTGCCTCTATTCTGACAGAGAGGCACAGAAAATGTTTTCATAGGACAAGTGTATTTAAAGGTGTCCATTGGTGTGGCAAGGATAGGGTCACACAGAGAAACCCTCATCAGCAAATGTGCCCTCAGAGGATGACCCTGTAGAAATCACTGGAATACACAATGTTGGAAAAATTTACAGCTTGTTTATCAAGAGGAGGTACTGGATATCTAGCCATAAACTAGATGCTGACCTGATTCAGAACTTAGAAAAGGTAGAATCCCGTCACAATCACTCACAGGAACCTGTTTGAGGAAAAAACACCACCTCTTTGTAAGGAACTTAGATTTCTGTAACTGGACATTTCATTCTAGAACTTGGATGAGAAAAAAAAATGTTTGTGATATTTAAAGAGAGTCTCTCTGGTAGAACCTAACATTGCAGAATTTTAAAATGTATTATAGTAGTTCCATGGACGCTGCTCTTTCTTAACAAAACTGTGATTTTTTTTTTTAAACTCTCCTAGCACACAGAATGACTGTGCAAAATGCAAGTCAAGATACAAGGAAATAATTCAAAGTTCAGTAAGGAAAAAGATAAAACTGAATTTAAAGTTATATAATAATAAACATTTACATAGCACTTCCTGAGTCAGCCTCTGCTTTCAACACTTCATGTATTTTAACACATATAATCTTCCCAAGAAGACTGTAAGCTGAAGTTTACTATAAATTCCATTTTTCAGATGTGGGAACCCAAACACAGAAACAAGCTAATAGTCACAGAGAACAATTATTTCAACCCAGGGAGTCTGACCCTGGAGCTGAACTCAGAAACATTAAGCTACACTGTCTCTTAATTCTCTTCATTGAGCTTCTATGTGTACAAGAGCACAAGAATCATGTCTGATATTTCCACATAAGCAGGGTTGGAATGGGAAAAAATCAAAAGACAGTGAGCAAGCGTGACATACTATCAAAATAAAAAAATGAGAGCCCAGATGTCAATCAACACGTAAATGGAAACAGAAGATGTGGTGTACACACACACACACACACACACACACACACACACACACACACACACTGGAATATTATGCAGCCATCAAAAAACAGAAATCTCACCACTTGCAAAGACGTGGATGGAACTAGAGGGTATTACGCTAAGTGAATTAAGTCAATCAGAGAAAGACTATCATAGAATCTCACTGATAGGAGGAATTTGAGAAACAAGACACAGAATCATAGGGGAAGAGAGGAAAAAATGAAAACAGACAAAACCAGAGAGGGAGACAAACCATAAGAGACTCCTAATCTCAGGAAACAACTTGAAGGTTACTGGAGGGAAAGGGGATTGGGGGGATGGGTGGCTGGGTGATGGACATTGGGAAGGGTATGTGCTATGGTGAGCACTGTGAATTGTGTAAGACTGATGAATCACAAACCTGTACCGCTGAAACAAATAATACATTATATTTTAATTAAAAAATAAAATAAAAATACAATTTTTAAAAGTATCATTGGGAACTAAACATTTAAACAGAGCCAGAGAAAATACCACCAAGACATTAAAATGTATTTCTTAGAGAGAAAATATCACTGGAGCAAAAAAAAAAATGGTTTTAGCTTTCTAATGAAGGCCTTGGAAGTCAGAGTCCTTATGCTGCATGCAAAAAATAAATTTGCAGAAGATGCCAACTGATGTGCTTTGTTTAAAGATAAATTTTAAATATTTGACTTAGACCTTCAGCACACAGACTCAATATCATTCAGTCATTAGAGATACATCTGTCCCAGCAAAGACATAATTTTCTAACACATAATATACATTTTAACAATAATATGCTTTAAAATATATTAGGTTAGCAATGATACGAGCATAATAATTCTTATGTTTACTCAGTGTATCCATAAGTCAAGTGCTATTACTTTCAACCGCAAAGCTTGTCATAACTTGCTTTTATTCGTGTAGCAGGAAATATTCTACTAAACACTGCCTTAGTTGAAATGTTGAATGTATTTTTACAAATGAACCCATGAAGACTATCCCACTCTATCTTAGCTGATTCATTCTCATGTAATCAATACCCATGGGAGTAGCTTCAGATTGATGAATCCAGACCCCCAAAATGATTGATGCACACAGTAGATATGTGACCGGTATTTCTTACACGAATGAATAAATAAATATTGACAAATAAGCAAAAAGCAGAGTGTGTTTCTTTGAACATGACACCATAGAAACTTGAGTGTCCTCTTTAAAACTTCCTATGAAGGGTAGCAGCCAATGCCATCCCAAATATGCCACCTCGGGCATGAAGATGATTTTGAGCTGAAGGCAACTGAAGAAGCAGATTTAAGAAAAGCTTTCTGCTCTCCTCCAGTTGCCTTATATCAGGACATAAATTTGTAAAGGTGCCCCTCTCCTGTCTCTACCAGAAGGCAAGACATTAATCCCCAGAGATAGCTGGAGACCCTTATTAGCTCAGAGAGGGCATCAGAGGAACCTACAAAACAAAACCTACTAACTAGCCCTATCTTCCATGGGCTCCCACTCATTTACCTTTCCATGTGTGCCATTGTAGAAACTCAGGACTTTTCCTTTGTCCTGTCGTTTCTCTAAAAATTTATTTTTCTTTTGTTAAGATGCTCTCTAAGCCCAAATTCTAAACACCCCTTTACATTACTCACCACTGAGTATTCCCATGTGTATGTGCAATGCACATGTTCATCGGTTCCTGTTTTTCTCTTGTTAATCTGTCCTTTATCAGTCCTATTTGCTGGGCCTTGGTCAATAAATCTAAGAAGGGTAAAGGGAAAAAAGGTTTCCTTCCCCATGCTGTTAAAGTGAAATATAAAATACAGATCAGAAGATCCCATCAGGACCAGAAAATAAATCAGAATAAAATAAAATTAAATTCAAATTAATTCAAAATTCAAGAAGGCCAATCATTTACAAGAAACCAGTGCTTCTTACTCAGTTGAGGAATTGAGTAGACAAAAAGACCTAATGGATTGCTATCATTGGCCCATTCAATCTTTGAACCAAGCTGAGAACCCTCTAATTGTCCTCAACTCAAGGACAGTGAAAACATGTTGATTTGGAGGAAGGAGATAAATTGGAACTGTTGAAAACTTTATTCCTCAAATGTCTTTTTGCCACTGAAACCATGGTGCTCCAGTGGGCTGGAGCCACAGACCTTCCTCCCAAAGTGGAGAGTAAAGTGAGGCTGAGAAGAGAGGGTAGAAGCAGGAGGAAAGGGTGCCTGGGTGGCTCAGTGGATTAAAGCCTCTGCCTCCGGCTCAGGTCATGATCCCAGGGTCCTGTTGTGATCTTGTGATCTCTGTCTGTCAAATAAATAAATGAAATATTTTAAAAAAAGATTTTTAAACATTTTTATTTATTTAACACATAGAGATCACAAGTAGACAGAGAGGCAGGCAGAGAGAGAGGAAGAAGCAGGCTCCTCACTGAGGCAGAGAGCCCGATGCGGGGCTCAATCCCAGGACACTGAGTTCATGACCTGAGCTGAAGGCAGAGGCTTTAAACCCACTAGCCACTCAGGTGCCCCTAAAAAAAGATTTTTTAATTTAAGTTTAAATTTAATATTTTAAAAAAAAAGAACACCTACCCAGCTGAGCCACCCATATATAAAATATTTTTAAAAAAAGATTTATTTATTTATTGACAGACAGAGATCACAAGTAGGCAGAGAGGCAGGCAGAGAGAGAGGGGGAAGCAGGCTCCCTGCTGACCAGAGAGCCCAATGTGGGGCTCGATCCCAAAACCCTGGGATCATGACCTTAGCCGAAGGCAGAGTCTTAATCCACTGAGCCACCCAGGTGCCCCAATAAATAAAATCTTAAAAAAAAAAAAAAGAAGAAGCAGGAGGAAGGAGTGTGTTCTAAATGTTCACAGTGGTGAGCCACTGGTCAGTGCAAGACGATGCATCTAAACAAAAGTAATTCCCTAAAGGGTCACACACAGTCTTTCCAATTCAAAAAATTTTAAAAATCTGGATGCCAGAACTTTCAATATCCTATTAAGTGGTATAATAAATCTTCAAATATATCCTATTCAAGATCCATTTGAATGGATCTTCTAGGCCTATGAGAATTTTCTCATAGGCCTAGAACATGGGTTGGCCTTTTTACATTTTCTAAAGCAGGTATTTTCAAAAGGGGGTAGTTACTGCCCCTTTGGGGACAAAGGGCATGTGTGGAAATTTTTGAGGTTGTCCCAATTACCAGAGGGGCACTGTTGTTATCTTCTATGCTAAATGTCCTGCTATGTGTGGGGACAGGGCATCATAATAAAAAATAATCTATCCAAAATGTCAGTAGTGCTTCTATCAAGACTAGGCCATGGAGTGTAAGACATTAATTGAAATGCTACACAGAAGATCAAAATGTAAAATGGATAAGAGCAAAATCACATGACAATGAAATGAACAAAATTTTGGCAGAATGCCCATAAAAATCACAAAGAGAACAGGAGGTTTGCTGCCACCCACTTAATGTTGTTCCTGAAATTCTGACTATGCACAGGGTAGGAAACAGAAAAAAAAAGAATTCTTTTAAAAATTGTTAGAAAAATTAAGTTATTATAAATGCATAGATACGGATTTATACTCAGCTAATCATAGACCCATACACTAATAACATAGGAAAATCAAATGACGATACAATTTACAATAATGATAAAAATACAAAATTCCCATGTATAGCCTTGATTAGAAAAGTAGGATCTGTTTGAAAAAAACTATCTGAGAGGAAAACTATCAGAGAGAGTGGTATGGAAGACATCATTGTTCCAGTTGGAAAAATAAATAATCGGAAAGCCATGTATTCTTTATCAAGCGATTTATTGGAGTTCCAATCTATAGTCTTTTCTTCCTTTCTTTTTTCCTCCTTTCCTTACTTTCTATATTATTTTCTCCTCCTACTTCTCCTCCTCTTCCTCTTTCTTCCTCTTCCTCTTCTTCTTCTTTTACTTTACAAAATTATCGCTGTACATATCTGGGAAAATAAGTAGGTAACTGTTATATAATGAGAATTTATCTGACCTTTACCTCTGGTTCCTAGGAGGAAGCTGTAAATCCCTTGGAATTTCCTGAGTCATAAAAATATCTTTGTTATTCAAGGTGGACCCATGATGACATCTGAATTATGCAAATGAAGTGACTCATGGAGGACCCTAGTTAGATTCAGGATGGGAGCTGGTCATGCTAGAAAGACCAACCATATCATTAGAAGGTTGAGGCTCTGAGCCACATGATACCAACTTAATCTGCTGACCTTGGAGAAAGGGAGGAGTGGACAATGATTCAAGCAACGATTCCTATCTAATGAAAACCCAGTAAAAACTCTAGACACCTGAAGCTTGGGTAAACTTCCCTGGCTGTTTATCATACATTGATGTGTCAAAAGAGTGACATGTTTCTAAAGACATGTAAGCTTCACTTGAGGACCCTGCCGAGATTTTGCCCTATGCATTGCTCCCTTTGGCTGGTCCTCACATGCATCCTTTATAATAAAACTGTAATCATAAATAGAGTGCTTGACTGAGTTCTGTGAATCTTTCTACTAAATTGTTGAAACTGAGGGGGTTGTGGGAACCCATTAATTTGTAGTTGGTCAGAAGTGTGAGTAACCTGAGAGCACTGGAGGCTGTGCCTTATATGTGAAGTGAGGAGAGAACCATGGATAACTCTGTCCTTAACCTGGGAATTCCATACTAACTCCAGGTAGTCAATGTCAGAATTGCATTGCAAAAATAATAGAAAATAAAATTTTCAGTTCAGGCAGTAAAAATCAACTCTGTCCTTATACAGAGAAGAATCTATTTTTGTCCCATTTATCTGCCTGTTTATTCCACAAGACTTAATTTCAAAGAAGGAATTCTAAACCAATATTCCCCACTGAAGACATTCATGGGTCTCTCATGATTTTGCACTCCTGTAAGCAAGATTACCTTGGTTCTGGACTGTCATGGATATTTAGCAAATAGCCTTGGAAGATGGGGGATAGTATCTCCCAGTGGAGTAAAAAGCAGGCATGTTCATTGTCCATTATATAGCTTTCTCTAAGCTCAAGACTTTCCCTGACAATGCAACCCCCTATATGTGCAGTATCACCTAAACTTTTTCATGTTATCTTGTGGGAGTTGAGGCTTGGAGGACTGGCACAAAATAATTTTGATACTCTGCCTTCAGATACTACTAAAATGAAATCTTTTCTCTCGACCTGATGTTTTAGTTTGTAGGTAGGGTAAAATCTTTGACCCTTCATTCTTATTGACACCTTAGTCTTCTTGCAACCTGCCTCCACAAAAATACTTCCGGCAAAGCATTATAGCTACTCCAGCCCTATGTTCCATCTCAAGAATAAATACGAATATAGCCTCACATGTATTTACTCTGGTCTCTCTTCAGGAAGCTAGAAGTAGTTAAGGATCTTTCCCAAAGAGTGGCATAGAAAACATTTCGAACATTTAGTGAGAATTCAGTAAATGTGAAAATGTTTGGAAAAGTTGAATTAACTTGAATTTCTTAACAGAGATTAAAAGAAATAGGGTTGAGTTTGGTGATGTCATGGTTTGGGAGAAGTAAGAAATATTAAACAACTTGAGTTAGCTTAACCAAAAAATAAAAAAATGTATGAGTGAATGAATCATTAGTTTAATGTAGGCATTTCAAGATAGCTCGGAAGACAGAAGTCTGATAGATAATAGATATTTAGATGCTATGCGTAGATACATGGATACAGAGATATTGCCTTCTAAAACCTAAGGGCAGTAATTTGGCTGGAAAACAGAAGGGTCAGAGATCAGGAAATAAAAACTTTTAGGAAACTAGTAAGATCCTTCTTTTCACGCTCCCCTTCAAAACTGGCTTTCTCTACTTAATTCACAGAGCAGACTGTTACTATGGTACGGTTCCAATCTAACACAGAGACTTACTGTCCCTTCCAGAGCCCAGTTCTCAACTCTCATAAGAAATGGACAAGTTTAGGTTGGGTCAGATGCCTCCTTCTGATCTAATTAACTCTGCTAGGAATTTCAATCAAGTAAGACAAATATAATTCATGAGCACCCACTGCTATGGTGAGCATGAGTTCTGAGAAGAAAGGGATTAGGCAGAAACTTCAAGAGATGTGTAGTAGAGTGAGTCATATGACATATTGAACAGGATGATTAATTATTGCAACAGACAGAACACAGGTAAAGCACATGCCATTGACTGTAAAACCCTGCACCTACATAGCCACATATATCCCATGTGTTCAGGTCAGGATAAAAGGGAGTTAATTCCTTATATTCATCTGATAAGAAATAAATATTCACATAAACATGCTAGCTCAGGGTTTCCCAAAGCTAGCCCTCTAGAATACTGAAACTGGGGCACACAGACTTGTTATCTATACTCACTGAGATACTTGGAAAATGCCAAGCTAAGTACAGGCTTGCTTTATTTATTTATTTATTTATTTATTTATTTATTTATTTTATTTGTGTGAGAGAGAGAGAGAGCACAAGTGGGAGGAGTAGCAGGCAGAGGGAGACGGAGAAGCAGACTCCCCACTGAGCAGGGAGCTCCCAGGCCCCCAGCATCATGACCTGAGCCAAAGGCAGACAACCTACCCAACTGAGGTCACCCAGGTGCCCCTAAATACAGGGTTTTTGTTTGTTTTGTTTTGGTTTTTTTTTTTAAGATTTTATTTATTGTCAGAGAGAGTGAGCACAGGCAGACTAAGATGGCAGGCAGAGAGAGAGGGGATAAGCACTCCCTGCTGAGCAAGGAGCCTGATGTGGGACTCGATCCCAGGACGCCGTGATCATGACCTGAGCCGAAAGCAGCCGCTTAACCAACTGAGCCACCCGGCGTCCCCTAAATACCAGGTTTTTAAAACAATCTTCCTCTTATGCAATATTAAGATTCTTAATGTATAATAGTTACACATAAAGATCTCCTAGGAAAGGGATTTAGTATGAAGATTTCCTAAATATGTTAAAACCATTTTTCAGTGGAGCAACTCAGACTATACGAACACTAACTGTATGCTATCTGGCAGAGGAATTTTCCACATAAAATCTAAACATAATTGTATAACTCCCTTGACATCCTCGAATAAAATCCTGTTATTTGACATAAATGGGTTGGGTTCTTATGTTGTTCTATTTTAAACACCACTGGCCACATGCAGATGGGGAAATGTCCTCATATTATAATACAGTACAGTATTTATACATTAAATATAGCTCAAAATAAATTGGCGTAAACCCAATTTTTTTAACATAATGAGTCATTATGTTTAGGAATTGTAATGTAGTAGTTTAATAGATAAATGAATTGAATCAGAACACTGTTCATATAAATGCAGAAAACTGGTTGTTAATGCTAAATTGGAGCAAAATTGTCTAAATATACCACCTGATGTTGATGATAAATTTTAGTGTATTCAAAAATATTTTGATTGTTACTAGGAGGTCTTTGTTCATGGACATTATAGCTAGAAAACTAAAATGATGCCCAGAAAACTCAAAATGATCATTTTATTATAATTCCATTCTTATCTATTCAATTTGTGTATGTGTGTGTGTATCGGGCAAGCCTTGGTATGAGTGTACATAACACTAATTTGGGACTCCCATAGTTAGAAAGGAATATTTCTAAACCTGGGAATTGAGAATGTAATACAAGTCTCATTATTTCAGACCCTGTATTCCTCTCATGAAACTAATTTGGTAGGAGACCTAAGGAAGTTGAATATAGCCCATATTGTTACTATTAACAAACCTTCTTCTGCAAGTAAAGAATGTTCTGGCCAAATGAGTGTCACAATCTTTGCTGGAAAGATGAGTCTCATTACTTGATCATTCTGACCATTAGATGAATTATAAAAACCAAAACCTAGACCATAGTTTTTGAGATAGCAATCCCAACCTCCCTTTAAGCTCAATGTTGCTATTTGGAATGCAAATCTTTTGCTGGGGAAGTTGGACTTCCTGGTATAGCTTCTGACCCTGTTAATAAATTACTTTCACTTTCCCAAAGGTAATGTATATGCAGTTCAGTGGATTATTTAGTCCTTTGTTAATCAAGTCTTTAAAAAACACCTACAAAACTGAGAGGGGCAGGAAGCATAGGAAGGGACTGGTGCAGAGGGCATAAACACCATAAATTACTCATTTTTCTCAAAGAGCTTTCATCAAATAGGCAATATAAGACCAGGAACACCAATGACAAAAAGCTGTATTATATAATTAAGGACAAAAACTCTGATAGTCCAAGAGATATAAAAGAGATTGTGAGGGGCGCCTGGGGGGTTTAGTTGGTTAAGCATCCAACTCTTGATTTTGGCTCAGGTCATGATTTCAGGGTCTTGAGATCAAGCCCCGTGTCCGTCTCCAGCCACAGTGGGGAGTCCACTTGAGATTCTCTTTCTTCTTCTCCTTCTGCACCCCTCTGCTCTCACTCTCTCTCTCTCAAATATAAAAATAAAATCTTTTAAAAAAAATATTGTGATAAAAAAGAAACAAAGTAACTAGGGGAAAAATGTCTTGGAGAAGGTAAAGCAAAAGTAAATTTTAAGGTTTTTTTGTTTGTTTGTTTGTTTTTAAAGAGAAAGAGAGAGAGAGTGTGTGTGTGTGTGTGTGTGTGTGTGTGTGTGGCATGCACGTTGCACATGCATGTAGGAGCAAGGTTGTGGGGATAGGGGTGGAGAGGGCAGGGGGAGAGAGAGAATCTTAAATAGGTTCCATGCCCAGCATGGAGACCAACACAGGGCTGATCTCATGATCCTGAGATCATGACCTGAGCTGAAATCAAGAGTGGATGCTTAACCAACTGATCCACCCAGATACCCCAACTTTAAGCTTTTGATAGAACTTGAAGGATGAGAAAGATAAGAACTTAAATTGGGGTAATGTGATAGAGAAAGGAAGGAGAATAAACATAGGACAAAGAAAGAAAATGGCATGTCTGGATTTGAAGATTGTTTTTAAGGACTAGTGGGACAATCAATTAAATGCATAAGATGAACCTTAAAATTTAAGCATGGAAAATTTGATTTGGTGTTGTAGAAACTAAGAAGACACTATAGACTATAGAGCAGAGATTGAAATTTTTAGAAATCTGTCAACTTAGGATATTTTACCCAAGAAAAGTATCTTTCAAAATGAAAGTAAAATAAAAACTTTTTCAGACTTAAAAAAGATGAAAGAACTTATTTCTAGTAGACTCTTCAGGCTAATTAAAGAAAGTCTTTTAAGCAGAAGGAAAATGACACCGGATAAAAATATGAGTCCATGCAAAGGAATGAAAAATACTAGAAGAGTAAAAATAGAAAAAGTAATTGAAAAGATTTTCTATCTTATTATTTAAATGTCTTTAAAACATAATAGGCTGTTTAAAGAAAAAATAGTAACAGTATAGTATGGGGTCTATAATATATGTAGAAGTAAAATGTATGACAACAGTATCACAAAGGCCAGGAGGGGAGGAGATATGGAAGTATAGTGTTGTGAGGTTCTTACACTATGCATGAAGTTATATACCATTTAGGGGGAACTGTGATAAATTAAACATGTATACTTTGAGCCCTGAAGCAACCCTAAGTACACACACACACACACACACACACACAGACGCCCAGAGTTATAACTAACAAACCAATAAAAAAGTTAAATGAAATAATAAAAAAAAAACTTACTCCAAAAGAAGTCAGAAAAATCAATAAAGAAGAACAAAGAACATATGGAAATATAAAAAACAAATGACAAGATGTTAGATTTATGCTCAACTATACCAATAATCACATTAATTATTAATTATCTAAATCCTCAATTAAAGGGCTGAAATTGGATTTATAAAAAAAAAAAAAAAGCTAGACCCAATATATGCTGCCTGGAAGAAACCCACTTTAATATAAAAACAGAACTAGACCAAAAGTTAAAAAATGGGAAAATACATGTCATCTTGGCACTGATCACTAATATTAAAATCAGATAATACAGATTTTAGAATAAAAAATATTACCAGGGATAAAAAGTTTTATTTAATAAATGATATGGTACTCGATTCATTCAAAGGACCTAGGATTCAAAATGTTTTTGCATCTCATAAAAGCTTCAAATTACATGAAACAAAAATGATAAATATCTAAAGAAAAATAGACAAATCCACAATTATAATTGGCAATCTCATCATACCAACCATAATAATCGATATAATGAGAAGACAAAAAGCCAGTAAGGATGCAGGAGACAACACTATCAACTAGTCTGATCTAATTGGAAATTACAGAACATTCCACTATAATTTTCGAGTGCAAATTAAACATTTACCAAAATAAAGTATATTCAAGGCCATAAAGCAAGTTTTATTCATCCTGAAAGGATTCATGTTATACAAACTATGTTGTATAACCTTAGTGGGATTAAATTAGATTGGCATTAGTATTAGTCTTAGAAAGATATCTGAAAAATCCCAAATATTTGGAAAATAAATAATATACTTCTGGGCAATCCACAAGTCAGAGAAGAAATTTTTAAAAATCAGAAAATATTTTGAACTGAATGAAAATATGGGATGTAGTGAAAGCAGTACATAGGGGGAAAATAGCGCAACAATGACTATATTTGAAAAGAAAAAAGGCTTCAAATGAATAACTTCAATTTATACATTAAGAAACAAACAAAAAAACTAGAAAAAAGCAAAGTAACTCAACTTAAGCAGAAGAAAGAAAATGATCAAAGCAAACATCAATAAAATAAACAACAGAAAAAACAATAAAGTCAATGAAATAAAAAACTGGTTCTTTATGATCAACAAAACTGATAAACTTCTAGCCAGACTAACTGATAAGGAAAAGTGAAGTGAAAACATGAATTGCCAACATCAGAAATGAGAAGTGACATCACTACATATCCTACAGACACTGAAAGGATTAAAAAAAAAAAAGAATATTATGAACAACTTTATGCCAATAAACTTAACTTAGATAAAAGGGAAAATATCATGGAATGTCTACCAATCCTCACTCAAGAAGTAAATAACTGGAATTGCTCAATATCTATTTAAAATTAAATTTTTAGTTAAAAACTTTCCTACCAAATGGAATTCTACTAAATATCAAAGGAAGAAATACTACTGCTACTAAACAAAGTCTTTGAGAAAGTTGAAAGGAAAGAAACACTTCCCAATCATTCTATAATGCTGGCATGACCCTCAAACCAAATTCTGAAAAGACACTACATGAAAACAGCATACTAATATCCCTCATGAACGTGCATGCAAAATTTCCAAGCAATCTGAAATCCTAGCTTATTTCCTTGGTGGTTATAAAGTAATTGCTCCCTATGTTCTCAATTTTATAGTCAAAATTGGTTTATATACCTGTCAGCCTCATTGTGCCTTTAGAATTTGTAAAAGGATACATTTTCCACGTTTGAGGCCATTTTTTGTTAAAATTTTTATGAAGTTTGACAAACATGAAGAAAAGTGCCTGTACATAGAGCTCAATGAACTTTCATGCACTGAGCACACCCATGTAACCAAATCCAGATCAAGAAACAGAATCTCACCAGCACCAGAAGGCCCTCATGCACCTGTCACTACCTACCCCCTCTAAGAGTAACCACTATTCTGACTTCAAAGAGAGAAGATTAGTTTTCACACATTTAGTTTTATCAGTCAACATTAAAAACAAAACAAAACAAAACTGCATTTGACAGTCATCTGGAAGTAATCTCTAGACTTTTTTGAATAAACATCGATTTCATTAAAATATATTTTGTATGTATCCCCCACTATTTATTTACAAGTTGCATGAGTAGTTTCTAAAAATCATGCATTATTATTTCCCAGCCTATATATATTTAGGGCAATGCCCATCATTAATGTAAATCCATGCTTCAAGTAGACTTCCTGACAATTGAACTACTACAATAGACTTCTTGTATCTAATTGGATCAGGATTATTTCTTTCCTTGAAATATAGTTATGAAGAATTGACTTTTATTTGTGCTTGATTCTAATATAATCTCCATTTGAGTTTTCTATAGGAGAGAGGATCTCTTTTGGCTATTTGTCCATTTTGTGAAGGTGATTTTAGTTTAAAATAATTATATTCTGTGAGTCCGTCTAGCTGAGCACACATAAATTACAAAATATTCCATTTTGCAGGGAGACAGCAGATGAATGACAGCGTCACTCTCAATTCCTTCATGGGATGTATATTAGTCAGGGTTCTCCAGAAAAACAGAACAAGCAGGATATAGATGTCTGTGTATGTGTGTGTGTATGTGTGTGTGAGTTTGTGCACACATAATATCTGGCACGTTGGCCCAGCCAAAAAGACATAAAATAAACCATCATAGGATAGAACTCATCCTTTGGCAGGAAGACCTCCCCCAACCCTAATACATTGACTAAGTGAAGACTGTTGGGCCAATACAGGTTTCAAAAATTAACAAACTATAATGTCTTAATTTCTAATTTAAATATGATATATAATATGTACATATAAATATAATTTGAATATTTAAAAATACAAATAAGAATTATAATAAATTTCTCTTAGCCAACGTGGATACCTTTTAAAATACCACTGTGGGTTTTTTTCTAAATGATGGGGAGATTTTTTAGAAAAGCAGTACTGATAGGAGTGAATTTAAGTCTTAGTTTAAACAATTTGGTAAAATAAAATCTTTGGTATTGATTTATGTCATCATCCCAAATTCTTTTTATTCATTTATTTTACTCATCTATACTTGGCCATTACCTACACTTCAAGTCTCTTGGAACCCAACCTCTTAATTAAACAATGATCTGGAAAGCCACTTAACTCATGGGAAACTAAATTTTCCGTGAAATGTAAGTGCTTTCTTTTATAACATGTAAAATCCCCTGTAGTTTAATTATTTTATCCATTGTATTTGAAGGCCTTCAGAGAAGTCTAAGATTCATTCATATTTCCCAGTGGATATTTTTATGTGCTGTATTTTGGGTAAGGAAGAATTTACTATTTAAATCCTCTAACAAGAGGAAATGGGTCTACTTCAGACAATTGAGTTATAACAAACTCAGTTTCATTTTTATTAGGATTTCATTCTGAGAAATAGCTGGTGTCATTGCTTGCTTTGTTCTCTGTGGTGATTCAATTTCACCTCTGCATATAAAATAATGGGGCAACACTATAGTCTAAATAGTTTTGGCTTACATTTGGGCTCCTACAGTTTCGTTGTAATAGTTTTGCTTGGCATCCAAATTCTATGTAAGTCCAGTTTATATTCCCCCTCAACTGAATAATTACTAATCACCACATTTCCATAGTCCCTGCCAACATTTTTTCCTTTCAGTGGTACTGGAAAGTAGTTTTTGTTCTGATTATGTTTGTTTGCCAAAGGCATTTATTAAGACTTGGTAAAGGCTCTAAATGGGCTACATTTTCTTCAGCTGGTTCCGCTCATAGTCAAGACCTTGACCAGCCCAGTTGGTTGGTTGTTTAAATTCAGAGTTGCCGTTTTTCCCCCTGTTACGTGCTTTCAAGATCTGGAAAGTTTTAGGGGATTGTTTTGTTTTGTTTTGTTTTTAAATCAACTATGGGCTCTTTTGAGAACCACAGACGTAACCAAAATAACTTCACTTGTTGAGAGTATAACGTAAGTTAAAAAAAGCTCAGGCTTTGAACTCTTGGGCCAAATACACTACTGGTTTGAGTCCTGGCCCCTAACATATTTAGCTCTCTGTGCCCTTGTTGCCTTGTCTTACAGATGGGGAAACTAATAGCTACCTAACTTAAAAGGTTGCTATGATTACTAACATACACACAGTAAGTGCTGAATGTTTGTTACGGAGTGCTAGATATACTCTGTCTTAGGAGTAACTCGGTAAATTAAATTACTTAGATAGTAAAATCTGTAGTTGGCCAGTGGAATTAGTTGATAGGATGTTGCAGTCTCCATACAGATACCCCTTTAAATTCAAAGAATGTAACTTAGATGAGTTAGATAAGCTTAAAGCTTCCCCCAGGAGTAAATACTTATGAGGAACCTATGTGTCTTTAAGTTACTCAGGTAAAATGACTGGTCACTCTTAGAAGTTATTAATTCCGAATTACCATATTTTTATCAATTTAAAGACATATTTGTTCACATCTCATCATCTGCGATATTAGGATGCATTTTACAATCTGTGACTAAACAACAATCATGTCAGCCAAGCCTCACCTGAACATCTAGGGCTCAGTCTTAGCTTTAATATTCTCATCACTTCAGTTGAACTAAATATCTGATTGATACTATATGTGTTGAGTTTAACTGCCTTTTTGAATGTCTTTTAAATGATTACAATATAACTCAGTATTAAAACCCAAAGGTTACTGTGTTTGCAGGAAAGCATGAAAGAAGATGAAGCTGTTGTATATACATTTGGTACTAAAGAGATAGATGTTCATCTTTGAAGGGATATTCACAATTCCATGTTTTCTTGCAATGCAACAATCAAGTGCTTTATAAACCTAAGAAAGGATGATACAAGCATGAAATGTTATGATAGGTTTGTTCCTGAAATACATGCAACTGTTTATTGATACTTTCTAATAAATCAGTAGTTTGGGGATTAAAAAATAAAACAACCTACAAATTATACTCAAAAAAATCTTTAAAGAAATTCCATGTCCTCAACACTTGTGATAAACCAGAGGGGAATACAGTGTAGAAAAATGCAGACATCAATAACTCTAAGTTGAAGAGTGAGTCAGAAACATTGGACTCCATGCGAAGAAGTTTAAAAAATATCTTCATTAACTTACTGTCTTAATACTTTCCTTGTTATACCTGAATGAGAGATCAATGATTTTTTAAATTACATTTAAAAGTCTAAAAGAGCTCTTCCAATAAATAGAAAGTAAACAATCTAAGTTATATAGAGACATTGTGTATAGCTTAATTGGCTGCATTGTTTTCTTCTTTTGTGATATACGAAATAGTATCATAAATTAAATTGATGAAACATATTTGATGAAATATAATAAGCATTAGTATCAGTGTAAACCAGTACTTTTAAACTCTCTGTAGTAAAGGGGCTTATTGTATTAGTTTATAATCCATTACAAGTATTTTGTTTTGGGTTTTTTCAAGATTTTATTTGACAGAGAGAAGGAGAGAGCATGAGCCAGGGGGAGAGACAGAGGGAAAGAGAGCAGCAGACTCCTCGCTGAGCAGGGAGCCGGATGTGGGGCTCTATCCCAGGACCCTGTAATCATGACCTAAAGTGAAGGTTGTGACGCTTAACCAGCTGAGACACCCAGGTGCCTCAAATTCATTACAAGCATTTTGTAAAGTATAAAAAAATGAAATTAAGAAAAAAATATATAAGCTAATTCTTTAAATTATTAGATACAACACATGCAAAATTACTTTGTTAATTGCTTTAAAATGTCCCAGTGCTTCCTGTTACTTTCTCAACTCACCTTGCCCTGGACCAGTAGCCATTCATGGACCAACAGAGTTCGTCAACTATGCTTTGAGTGTTACCAACCTTTCCCACCCTAGAAGTGATTTCATCACTGAACGTCAAATAGGCTCAGTGATGCCAGATGGAGTTCACAAAAAGACGAGCTTTGGGTTTTCTTTCTCAAACCTGACAATATGATGTCTTATAACTGATTGAACTTTACATAAAGTTTAAAAAACACTGGCACCCATGAAGTCTTCATCAAGTCAAGTTGGCTATGTAAGTTCAAGGCTTTGTTACACACTATCTACCTCAAACATATATATATTGGTACTAGAGACCACATCAACAACAAAAACATAGCTCATCTCAAAAACAAGATAAGCATTTTCATTGGACAGAAACACAAAGCAAAAAGCAGGGACAAGACCAGCAGGCAACAGTAGCCAAGAGTTTAGCCACCAATGAGAAAGGGGGCCCAAAAGTACTCCATGCCAGAAGGCAATAGATGTACTCAAGCCTCAAATCCAGAGGCTGGAACGAGGTCCGAATTTTATATAACCTTATTTCTTCTAATTTACATTATTCACCAGATTATGAATAAGTGTGATTTAATGCCAAAACTCTGTATAAATCAAGTCCTACACACACACACACACACACACACACACACACACACACCCCTGCCAGATCTTTTAAACTGATTTTTTTTTTTTTTAAATTTAGAAACCCTAGGCTACATTGAGGGAGAGTCTCTGAAATCAGGTAACTAAGTAAAGGTGGTTTGTACATCCACTTGAGCAGGTACAAAAGTTAGCACAGGAAACACAGTCTTGTATCAACATGGGAATCCCATGAACTAAAGCCATGCTCACCTCGCCCAAGTTTCTGATGAAACTCCTTTGAAACTTACCTCCAACATCTCTCCACTGGCAAATCATAAGTCTTGGTCTTCTAGTATCCTTTTACTAAAATTACTACTTGTCTTGTTCACCAAGTCACATGGTATAGGAGAGGACAGATCATAATATTCTAAATTCCGTGAAATTGTGTGAAGTTTCTCACAATTTAAACAAACATGGTTATGCTTTTTAATTTAGAAAGTAAATATATATAAATAGCTTTCTTTATTCCATTCAGTACTTCCTCATTCATCTTCTGACTAGACTTTAAAAACCATGTCTTACGCACTGTCACACTTAAGGTGTGTTTCAGTGTACACACTTCTTGCACACATGGCTTAGACACATGGCCTTGTACATCACCTGGCATAGAATTCCTTGTTTGTACTTGAAGGGTAAGAGAGGCTATATAGGCATTTCAGTGCAAAGAGTAGAAGGGACAGGACTAAACACATCTTTATTCCCTGAACTGTGGATAAAATACTAGAAATACTTATTGCCTCTTTTTCAAGAGATTTGAAGCATCACCCTTAACCCTGAAATCCATTAAGGAAAAGATTCCAGACATATCAGCTCAACTAAAAATGGTTTGGGACAGTCTGTTTCTTTCAAGGTTATAAGCTAGGATAAATAATGAAGAGACGATTGAAATGTCCTAGTTTACATCTTAGCAATTAAAGAGTATCAAAAACAAACCATAAAATGCTTATAAGACTTACATGTTTAGCCAAGCACTTATAAATTAAGGGTTTTTTTCTTTTTGACTCCTAAGATAGGAATTCCTCACATCATTTAAGAGATGGGAATTTTTTTTTTTAACTATTTTTCTCTTGGTTCCTCTTATTGTGTGGCTTTTCACAGAATCTCAGTGAGTGGAGCCCTTCTCAAATTCCATTTGCCAGGGACGCCTGGGTGGCTCAGTTGGTTGGACGACTGCCTTCGGCTCAGGTCATGATCCCGGAATCCCGGGATCGAGTCCCACATCAGGCTCCCAGCTCCATGGGGAGTCTGCTTCTCCCTCTGACCTTCTCCTAGCTCATGCTCTCTCTCACTGTCTCTCTCTCAAATAAATAAATAAAATCTTTTAAAAAAAAAAAAAAAAAGTTAAAAAAAAAAAATAAATAAAAAAAAAAAAAATTCCATTTGCCAAACCAGACTCTGACCAAAAAAAAAAAAAAAGATTAAACTAGTTATAACACAGGCTTATTCCCAAATAATGGCTGAAATTAATGTGTTTCTAACTATTCAAATGACCAAGTGATGTTTAAAATCCCCCCTAAATAAAATAAAATAAGATAAAATAAAATAAAAACAAAAATATAAAATCCCTCGGGGCGTCTGGGTGGCTCAGTGGGTTAAGCCTCTGCCTTCGGCTCAGGTCATGATCTCGGGGTCCTGGGATCGAGCCCCGCATCGGGCTCTCTGCTCAGCAGTGAGCCTGCTTCCTCCTCTCTCTGCCTGCCTCTCTGCCTACTTGTGATCTCTCTCTCTCTGTCAAATAAATAAATAAAATCTTTAAAAAAATAAAATAAAATCCCTCGCTACATAAAAGAGAAACTTGCCAGGACTCACTCAGTGTTAGTCCTTTCCTGAAAATGATGTCTCCATTCTTGCAGATTATCCAGCCCCAAGTAAATCAATTATAGTATACAGATATATAGTCATAGTTTGGTAGTTGGCGTATGCATTTAGATTCGGGATTCCTACTGCTTTGAAAAACATCTAGCAGTATCCATCAATTGACATTTATAGGTATATCAGTTGGAGAACTGGGGGTATTTCACTGTGATGTGAGCACAAGAATTGGGTCCAGCGAGCCATGACGCTGAAGAAGAGAGCATGAACCAGAGGAAAGGGTCTTGTGTTAAAGAGATTCCTGCGAACTCAGGAACAGAGTAAAATGGTGCTTGCTAGGGGCTGGAGGGTGAGGGAAATGGGAAGATGTTAGTCAAAGAGTACAAACTTTCAGTGTAAGATGAATCAGTTCTGGGAATTTAATGCATAGCATGGCGACTCTCATTAACGATACTGTATTAGATCCTTGAAAGTTGCTGAGAGAGTAGATCTGAAATGTTATCAACAAACACACAAAAAAAGGTAATCAGGTGAGGTGATGGAGGTGTTCATTAACCCTCATTGTGGTAATCATTCTGCAATATATATGCGTATAAACAATGTTATATGCTAATAACAACAATGAAGTGGGGGAAAACTCAATTCATAAAGGGCAGCCATTGATAATACCTAAAAGGACAGGGACACCATCAGATTTGAATTTTACTGCTCAGTGTCTGGGGACAGGGTAAGCATGAACTGTAGGGGGGTAAGTAAAGGATGGACTATTTAGCAAGTCTAAGTGAAAGGTGGTGAAAATCTGAATTCAGGTAGTGATGACGGGAGTAGAGGAACACAGAGAGATTTTCAGGAGGCAGAATCCAGAAACACTTGATCACAGATTAAACGAATCTTTGGATGGGGGGGATGGATAAATGCTTTGCGGGTCCATTCTCTATACCCCATTATTATCAATGAAATCAGTTTGTGAAACACCTGAACTTGCAAGTGAATGCCTATGGGGAAGGGTAATATTTCTAATATTTAACAACCACTGATTTAACAGCCCAGGCACTCATTCTGGTTTTTCACACTGAATCGGAGCCAAGAGTGCCTTCGCTTTGCCAGGGGCTGACCCCTTAATTGTTGGATCGATTGGGAAAGTCGGGGGATGCCAGAAGAAGAACTAGGGTTGTAGGGGTGGTGGTGGGCGAAGGATGAGAGCCTCAGGACCGTAACTGTTTACTAAACAAGCAAGAGACCTCTCAGCATTTGAACAACTAGTAGGGCTAAATATTAGCTTTGGCTCTGATGAAGAGCGAAAATAGCAAGTCTTGAGAGAGATCTGCCCCATGTCTAAGGAAATCAAGAACTACCCAAATTCACAGGAATCCTCCTCTGTGCTTCCCCGAGCCTTATCTACCAGTTCAAGTTATGGTGAAAAACAAAAAAAATTGAAAGCTGAGAGACCTAAGGTGGGGCTCTGGCTCTGCCCTTTAATAATGTATGACCTCAGGCAAATATTTAACATTTCTGAACTTCATTATTTTCCTTTACAAAATGGAACTAATAGCATTTACCCTAGTACCTCCCAGGGATGAAGTGTGGATCAAGTAACGTAATATACACAAAAGAGCTTTGTAAATTGTGAAGCTCTCTGTAAAAGTTGGTTATTGTTTCAATATTAATGCTGTAACCTGAGTTTCCCTAGGCGTCCTCTGGCTCTGGAAGGCTTAATGACATAGGAATGACATTAATTCAAGCTGCAAGAGGTAGTCCTTGTTCCCGCCAGCTCACTCAGGATCACAGCCCTTGCGACATTCTCCCGAGGACTCACCAGAGCTCTTACGCCAATCTGGCCCTCCCCTCAGCTGAGCGACTCAGGCTGGGGACCATCTTGGAGGGCATGGCTGTTGCCTCTTCTGATTCAAATAAATACCTTCCCAGGACAGGACCATCACGTGCGACTACGCACATCAGCGTTTGGGCCATGTCCTCTCAGCCACTGCCTTGTCCTACCAGGCACTGTGGGTGGCAACTGTAGCCACTTCCTGCTGGGAACAGCCACTGAAGCCCACACAAGGAGAGAGGAGCTCCCCTGGGTCCTGGGTGGTAATTCTCAACCCCAGCTGTATGCTGACTTCTCCTGGGAAGATTTATTTTATTTTATTTATTGGACAGTGGCTTGTTACTCCATTTCTTAGACCAGTTCTTTTTTACACACATTGTGTAAACTGTTTCTCTTGCTTTCTTTTTTGTTTTAAGATTTTATTTATATATGAGAGAGAGAGAGAGAGAGAGCACGAATGGGGGGAGGAGCAGAGGGAGAGGAAGAAGCAGTGTCCCTGCTGAACAGGGAGTCCTGTGAGATGTGTGGCTCCTGATCCCAGGACCCTGAGATCATGACCTGAGCCAAAGACAGACACTTAACAGACTGAGCCACCCAGGCGCACCTTCCTCTTACCTTCTTAACCATAAAGGAACAAGAAGTTGTTTTTTTTCTTTATTAAAATACAGTCAACAAGGAATCTTACCTTAGTTTTGAATGTACCATGTAGTGATTCAACAGCTCTGTGACTTTTTGCTATGCAATACCAAATATTGGTGTTTTTAAATACCAATGCCTTGTCCCTTCCCTCATCAGACTCACTGAAGCCAACAGAGTTAGAACCCAGGCATCAGTATTTAAACACACACACACACAAGTGACTGATTCAAGTGAGGGCCACCCTGTGGGTGGGGGAGCACTGACCTCTCCCCTGCCATGTGTCATCTGTTCAGTCACAAAAGCTATACAGGGTGTGCCGCCCCCCCGACCTGTCTCAGAGAGCTCTCCAGAACTGTAACAGAAACTGCTACATTAAATTTCCTTTAATTTTTCCAATATGTGGTCATCACATTTATCCCTTTAAATATAAGAAAGTGTTATTTGGGACACCTGGGTGGCTCAGTCAGTTAAGTGCCTGTCTTCTGCTCAGGACATGATCCCAGAGTCCTAGGATCGAGTCCCACATTGGGCTCCTTGCTCAGCGGGCAGCCTGCATCTCCCTCTCCCTCTGCCTCTCCCCCCTGCTTGTGCTCTCTCTCTCTCTCTCTCTGACAAATAAATAAACAAAATCTTTTTTAAAATGCTGTTTTATTTTTATATCATACTTTCACCTTATCTTACATGTATATTCTATAATGTTCATAAATAAATAATTGTGTATTAATCTTGTGATTCAAAATATTTTATTAATTGGTGTGTGGGATCAAAATTTTGTAGAAGACCATGATCTTTCTGGTATTAGTGACTCTCCATAGTTTCTTAATGTAAAATTGAGTTAATTTTTTCTGATCTAAAAAAAATCTACAACTCATTTATTAAATAGTCTCATATAGAGACTTTTGAAATTCACAAAGGAGTTGAAGTTCCTAAATGCTAAAAGTGCTAGTGAAAACCACAAGCTTAAAAGAGATTTTGTTTGGTTGGTTGGTTTTGTTTTTGTTTTGCTTTTTGGTCAAACTGGTCTCCTGATTCCAGGACCAAGGGTTTTTAACAAATATTTAATATACAATACTTAAATATGAAATATTAATACACATATATAGGAAAAAATTTAAAAATTCACCATTGAAATAAAGATAATAATTTTAAAACTGCAGAGAGACTTTCTCAGATGTTTTCCAATCTGGTAGTAAAATGCCAGTGTGTGTTTTGCTAAGTGGAAGGGCCTCAACCACAAGACTTTTTTCCTTTCAGGATAATTTTGTAAACAACTCGCTCCTTAATTAAGCAACATCAAAATACTCAGCTAAATGACTCATCTCGACTATATTGCGGAGGGATTAAAAAAAAAAAAAAGGCTATAATTACTAATACCAGCTCCTTGCTCCTTGCAAGTAGTTTTACACATGCACATTCCTTTTTCATTCTCCACGGTGAATTGTTTACCCCACCACACAAAATAAGTTATTAAAGCAAAATTGTTACAGATAGTCTGAATGGTCATATTATAAAAACTTTGAATTTTATTGGAAGGTGGAAAAAACATTTCCTGTGATTCTCTAATCAAAACTCCCTTGGGCCTGATCACAGGGCCTTTCAAAAGCAACCCTGACCATTGAGGGGGAAACTGCCCACAGAAGAACCTCAGTTCCACTTTGTTTAGGAAGTGATGACTGAAGTTTAATTCATTGGATCACATGGCCCGGAAATACTGTGCCAGCTTGGATCTTACTTTGAGTTTCCTTAATAAACTCAGTGTATTTTAGGTCAAAGATGCAGAGACCTGTTGGTAACTCTTTGGCAACGATCAGCAAACTATATTAAGCCTTCATTCAGGCACTTCATGTATAACCTACAGGGTCATGTCATGGATAACCTACAATTCTGGCTGTTTTCCTTTAGTCTGTTTTTCTTTTTTTTTTTTTAAGATTTTATTTATTTATTTGACAGACAGAGATCACAAGTAGGCAGAGAGGCAGGCAGAGAGAGAGAGAGAGGGGGAAGCAGGCTCCCTGCTGAGCAGAGAACCTGAGGCGGGACTCGATCCCAGGACCCTGAGATCATGACCAGAGCTAAGGCAGAGGGTTAAGCCACTGAGCCACCCAGGCACCCTTTTAGTCTGTTTTTCTAGAGAATACATTTCTTCCATTAAAATCTATGTCACAGAGAACTTTTTTTTTTTTTTTTGGTAAAACATGCTCATTAATTTTCTTTTATCTAAATATCTACTCAAAGAAAGTTGGTTGTCTAAACTCTTCAAGCAACTCCTCATATTCGAATGTCACATTCCTTTCTAGATTTAGCTAATGGGTCAGGAATGTAAACTTGATTTTGGTTGCTAAAAATTTTTCATTGTAGGTCTTTCCAATAACATAATTTCACTCTAATTTTTTTCTTCTCATCCTATTTTCCCTGCTCATTTTTGAAGCTGGATTTTTTTGATACACTCTTTCTGTTCCTGCATTATGCATAGAGGTATTTTATCTCACATTGTAGTCACCATGGCCAACAAAGCCACTCCAAATCTCTCTTATTTCTATATTCCCTTTTGATGAGAAATTATAATAAACAAAAAGGATCAAAGATTGTGCTTTCATTAGGCAGGGAATTCAGACTAAAATAATCTATTACTTAATGAAAAAGATAGGATTTTTTAAATTTATTGTTATTTACATAAATTCTGTTCCAGTCTGTCCCATTTTTACGTAGCTGGGACTTTTTCAAGGGCTAGTCCTATGAAAACCAGAAGTTTCTAAATCCATAAATAAATAAGACTAAATTGTTTTTAACATCAGTCTAAAAATATTAACTTTCTTCACAGAATTTCTTTCCCACATTTCTTAACATTTAAGCAACAACAGTTAGAGAAGTAAGTCTACTGGAAAACAGGGGTAGGCATGGACGCAAAACAGAAATTGCAAACACAGAATGGTGTCCAATACTTTAAAAACCTGCAATAGTTAGTGACTACAGCAAAGATGCCAAGAATGGGCTAAGGTAAAAGAAGGAAAGATGAAGAAAGAAAAAGCATCTTGCAACAGTTAAGTCCAAGGAGTAGAAGGAAAAGGAAATAGGCAGGCTTTACAAACAGCATCCCATTTTTCTTTGGGCTAGTTTTTTGTAGAGAAAATTACTTTAAGGTACAATTTTATATTTTCACCAATCTTTCTTCACATCAAGAACACATGTACACATGATACAACAATGTATAACCTTGAGACTCATGAAAGTAGTGTATATATAAAAGAAAAGTTCTAAGTAAATGATTTACGAAGAGGAAAATTACCGAAATACACATCAGGCAATTATAGAGGCTACATTGGACACCATTTATTAAAAAGCCAGCTAAGAGGTGCCTGGGTGGCTCAGTCAGTTAAGTGTCTGCCTTCAGCTCAGGTCATGATCCCAGGGTCCTGGGATCAAGCCCCTTATTGCTTCTCCCTCTGCCCCTCCCCCTGCTCGTTCTTTCTTTCTCTCTCTCTCTCTCAAATAAATAAAATCTTTTTTTAAAAAAGGCAGCTAAATTATATCCAACAGTGCAGTTCTAAAACTGGCATTGGTTATTGGTGGTATAGATTATTTGAATTAGTAAAAGTAAGATATTACCATTGATGTGAATGTGACAAATATAACATAAAGGAGAAGATATGTTACCCACTGTTTCATCAGATGAATGAATAATAACAGCAATTTAGAAAATACAAAATTAGGGCTGATTGAGGAAACAACAACAAAAAACCTGAAGAGAAATCTATAGTAATCTATAAATATTATAAGGATTTGGGCAAGAAATTACTTTTAACCATTGTTATAAAGAATTTGATACTTTATATTGGATTTAGCTTCAAGCTGGAGAGAAAATACAAATCATCGTTGTTGAGCATCTATCACATTCTGCCCTCTCAATTCAATGTCATAAGAACTTTGCAAATTAAGGGTTGTTAACCTCTATTTATCTGTTGAAGAAAACAGGGCTTCAATGGGCTAACAACTTGTCCAAGATTTTACATAGTTGGAAGCAAGCAAGATATTCTAATTCAAGTCTGTCTGGCTCACAGGTCACTTTTGGAGTTTCCAACTGTATTTGATAAAGCCCTGTAGATTCTTAAGTGTGCCAAAGGGCAAGAGGGAGGGGTCTAGGGAATTTGGGTCTTAGATCACTGCTTCCTCTTTAAACAAAATAGTTCCACTGTTGCTTGTTTTGTACTGGAGATCTGTGTGAGATTTCAGTAAAAACAAACAGGCAAACAAAAACTCTCCTGAGAAAGCTTCAAAGACACTCTACCACACAATGGTGCCTAGAGCTCAGCTTTCAGAAGTTCTGGACTGGGGAAAAAAAAAATAAAAAAATAACCTGTGGGAGACAAAAATGTCCAATTTAACTCTTTCTCTAGAGGTGTTAAAGTAGAAAACAGACAATTATATTTTGAGAACAGATTATTCCCCTTTTCTTCCTTGATGTACAAGAATATAAGACATTTTCCCTTAGGTACTTTCTAGAATGAGGATGACAAATTTAGAGCACCCAAACCCTTGGCCATCATGGCTATTCAGTCACCACTGAGTCTAACCAGAGTCTTGGAATGTTTTCCTACAAAACACTCCTGGCAGTTCAATGAGTAAATCAGAGTTATATGAACTATTTAATTTTATTTCTATACCATCCTTTTCCGTAAAATAACAATAAGAAGACAACTGAGTGGTGAAGTCAGTTAAGCATCCAGCTCTTGGTTTTGGCTCAGATAGTGTTCTCACGGTCCTGGAATCAAGTCCTGAGTCAGCTTCCACACTCAGCATGGAGCCTGCTTGGGATTCTCTCTAGGGCTCCCTTTGCCCCTCCCCCACCCCCAGCTCGCTCGCATGCTCTCGCTCTCTCTCTCAAACAAATTATCTTTAAAAAGAAAAAAAGACTGGTTTTCCATAGAAGCAACAGATTAAAAAATTTTTAAAGGCTATAAAAGAAAAAATAATACATCCTAAAGAAATTTACTTTTCCCCAGAAGCAGTGGTTTTTTTTTTTTTTTTTTTCCCCAAAAAAGACTTCAACCTGAATTTTCAAAATAAAACATCTCAGTTGTCCCACTGTGGCCAATGGAAAGCATGAAACTGCAGATTGTGTACTGTTTTCTCCTTCATGCACTACCTGTGACCCAAGATCTGCCCTTCCCTTCTGCTCATGTGCTTTCACTGGTCTCTGTTGGGCCACTTAGCTCCAGCTAAATAGAAATAATAGAAGAAAGAAGCTTTCTTTAACCTTCTTGTCAACTTGCAGATGTATAACCCCTCTAGAATCACAAAACCTGCAGATTAGTGCTCTCAAATCTCATCAATGTGATCAGAACAGTCTCAATGTGACTACCAGTTCTAAGAGCAAGTTTTTCTAAATCAGAGCATGATTTATGCTGGAAGAAAAAATGTTGGAGAAAGCATGTGCTGTGTCCTCCTCCCCATTTTACTTAAGCCTTCTCTAGGGTGAGGACATGGCAGGCAGCAAGATCAAGCAAACAGTGATAGAAATGTAAAGACTGTAAATAAAATCTTTAAAAAAAAAAAAGAAATGTAAAGACTGAGGGAAAGAGCAAAGTATTTATTAAATCTGAGGGTCAGCAAAGGTGGCAAATACTACTCCCTCTTCTCCTTTTGCAAGAAGATATAAAACAGGTTGGAGTACTAGAAATTTCGTTAGGTGAGAAGAAAGAATTTTAAAAGATAAAAAAAAATTTGGTAGAGGTTGAGGGCAGACTTTCCCCTCCTCTCCCATTCTACCTTTTGGGAGTGGAGTTTTGTGCAATGGGAATTTACCCAAGATGTTTTCAAGCTTTCAGGAGATTTATGGATCATGGAAGTGGGTAGAAATAGAAGTAGGAGGTTTGTGTGTGCCTTCAAAAAATCTATGGAAGGCCAAGATGAAAACTCTAGATATTCACCAATAGACAGAACTTCTGCTTTTCTTCTTGCTTGTCCAACACAGTTTATCATTAGAAAAAATGGTAGAGATTCCAGCGGAACCACACTTCAGAAATGGAGAGGTATATCGGGCAGGAAAAGCCACATTCTGCTACAAAAACAACAAAATCATTTTGGTTTATAATACTAAGGTTTTGCTCTTTGTTCAATCTACATGTCTACCTACTCTACTCACAGTATTCACTCATAGAGCACCAGCATATCACACGGACGGAGCACTCTACCATCTCAAATGTGCCAGAGCAAGAGAGAACACTAGAAGTTCTCATGTTGGCGATTAAGTGATTTTCCTGTAAGTAACATACATTCCTTCTGCATAAAAGTTATTAACCAAAATTAACCACAAAGCCCCACTGAGCCACAATGGGAAGTAATACCCCCATGTGCCTAGAACAGGAGATAATAGGAAGCATTAGGAGAACAGTACTAATAACTACCTCAAAAGGACATCCTCAGGTCTCTCAAAACTCTAAGCAAGTCCTGTGGAGTTCCATTGTAGGCCAGAAGAAGAAAACTCATTGAGTTGTTTCTACTTGTATGTGGGGAGTTAAAACACAAGTAACATACAATTAAAAACAAAATAAAACAAAGCAAAAAATCATCTATACTGCCTCATTCCCCATTTCTGACACATTCATAATAAAGCTTATAAATACTTGGAGCATGTAAATATATATGTGTGTGTTTGTAGCAAAGATATAATAAACTCATTAAATGGACTGGTTTGGGAAAATGCACATTGATTTACTCAAAGACATATATTATCAAATATCTTAAGTTCATTCAATATTATTATTTTAAAATAAATACAAGAACTAGTTAGAGCAATAACATATCATTGGGAATAGACTTGCAAGGAGATTCCTCCAATAGAAAAAAAAAAAAAAGAATGTGGTAAGGGCTAAGTTCATGTATGAAAAAAATGAATAAGTTACAATTTACTCTTTCAAAAAGTCACAGAGATGTCAACTGTATAATAACAGTTGGTCAAAGGAAAACACTAATACTAAGTCTTTATTCATCTGAATGAATGTCAGTACTAACTTTCCAAGTCCTTAAGAGGATGGTATTACTGTCATTACTCCAAAAAAACTCAAGGGTAAATACCTCATACAAATGCCAAATAATCAGAGTTAGCTTCAGAATGTGATACATCCCAAACATCTAGCATATCATAGTCAGGGACTTCTAGACCCATGGAGGTCTGCACTATGGAATTATTGGTTTCATGGCATTCCAGCTTTTCCTTGGACCAAGAAAGGATTCAGATGGTGGCATGAAGTTTTACAATAAATCTGTATTTGGATTATACTTCAAAGAGATAAAAACTAACTTTCATTTGAAAAGGAATGGGAGCTTTGTCAATGCCTCTAAGGTCATAAAAGACACATTGACTATAGTTATTCATTTTTGCTTTATTTATTTTCTTTTAAGATTTTATTTTTTTACTTATTTGACAGAGAGAGAGAGAGAGAGAGAGAGAGCGAGCACAAGCAGGGGGAGCAGCAGGCAGAGGGAGAGGAAGAAGCAGGCTCCCCATTGAGCAGGGAACCCGATAAAGGACTTGATCCCAGGACCCTAGGATCATGACCTGAGCTGAAGGCAGATGCCCAACTGACTGAGCCATGCAGGCATCCCATGTTTTAATCATTGTTTGTCTAGTGTGAGAATAATAAATTAGGTAACATGGGATATCATTTAGGGTTGTTAGGCTGCAAGTAATAGGAAACAACTCCAAGTAAGAAATGCAGAAATAGAATGTATTAAAAGGATCACAGTAGCTTAAACAAAACAAAGAAAAGCATGCACTAGGCTTGAAAAATAACAGGAATTAGGGTATGCAGGAGTCAATCAGCCACCAACGGATGAGGAGGATGAGGAAACTCCAACGAATTTTTTAAAGATTATTTATTTATTTATTTGAGAGAGAGAGCATGAGGGGTTGGGGATTGGTGGAAGGAAGGGTGGAGGGAGGGGGAGAAGCCGACTGCCCACTGAGCAGGGAGACCGACAAGGGGCTCGATCCCAGGACCCTGGGACCATGACATGAGCCGAAGGCAGACACTTAACTGATTGAACCACCTGGGTACCCCGAATCTCCAACCAATTTTTAGGATTTTGCATCATTCTGCTTAAAAGTCAGAATCCTGGAGGTGCTAGTGATTCGCCTACTTTAAGTCACATTCCTACCCCTTAGTTAGAGAGGGTCAAGATCTCCTGATTGATTGTTCTGTTAGTCTTGAACACCGGGGAAGAAGGTAATTTTCTGAAAAGAATTTGAGTTGTTTTTACCAAATCAAGATAAAATAGCACAATGAATGTCTAATAAAATAAATATCTACTATACCAGGATATGTTCTAAAGAGCTACAGAGTTAATAAAATACTTTTTATGACTACCCACAAATGTCCACAAAGTGGAAAGTGTTGAAATTTGAGTTCCAGTCTCACCAGATTTTCTCTCAATGTAAGTGCATGCATGTAGGTAATTATACATGGGTATATGTATATTTGCTGCAAGATTTGTCCAAGATTTGGATATGTCCAAGATTTGTTGCACACAAAAAAAGTAAAAGCCTAACAGGAAACAATTAGCTGTCTGCTATAAAATCCTCCAGAATACAGGTGGTAGAAAACAGGAGTTGAATTATTTGAATTTAGCTTTCAGGTACAACAGCATGAAAAGATAAGACACATTCCAGAACAGCAAACGGTGTTATGATACTGAAAACACGTTGTGTATGGGAGAGATGGGAAATCAGATTTGTAGCAGGGAGACCAGATGATGAAGGACTTATATGCCAGGAGTTTGGATTCGTACCATGTAGGCAATGAGACACCAGTGAAGTTTATTTGAGTATGACATGATATGGTCAGATTTGTGTTTGTAAGTTTATTTGTCTAACCACTGGTGGAAATATGTGGGACGGATTAAAGGAACAAACCACAGGAAGTAGGAGGCCTGATTAGGCAACTGGCAGTGATTAAGGCAAAACAAAGTTATAGGCACCTGACCTAAGACAATGGCAATGGAGCTAGAAAGACAGGAATTGCATTAATTAGCTTTTTCTATATGACAAACTACCTCTTAAAACTTAGAGACTTAAAGCAACAATAATTGAGTTAGCTCAGTGTTTCTTAGCTGTGGGGGGTGTTTGTACCTTCCCCCTCTACCACCACCAACATCAGGGGACATTTGGCAGTGTCTGGAGATAGTTTTGGTTATCACAGTGCGACACAGTGCTACTGTTATGGGTGAGTAGAGGCCAGGGCTACTATTAACCATCCATCACAAGACAACCCCAAAAAAAGCCTCTAGTCTCAAATGTCGGTGATGTTGAGATTGAGAAATTAGCTTATGATTCCAAAGGTCATCAGTTTGGTCTGAGCTTAGCTGGGATTCTGCCAACTGGGACCAGACTCCAATCTCGGCAGGCTAATTCACGCCTGTGTGGTCAGCTAGCTGGCAGCTGAGAGCTGGCTGATCTAAGGTGACTCTGGTGACCTCCTCTCTGACCCCTGTCATTTCTCATCCTCCAGCAGGTTGGCCAAGAATTGTGCATGTGGCAAAGGCAGGGTTCCAAGAAACCGAGAAGAACTACGCGAGTCCTCTTGAGACCCCGTCTCAGAATGCACACACTCGTGGCCTCATTCTATGAGCTGAAGCAAGTCACAGGTCGGGCCCAATGCAAGGGCTAGAGAAATAAAGTGTGCCTTCTGGTATGAGAGCTATAAAAGAACTGTGATTGTTTGCACTTTCTAGCCCAGAAATAGACTCTTGAAATAGTTAGGAGGTGGAATCAAAACAGTTGGTGGTTGCTGGTGAAGAGAGGGGGGCTGACATTAAAACTACATTGACCAAAGCCCCTTGGATAATTGAATCCTATTTTGACTACCTACCTCCCTCTATGATTCCCAGAAGAAAATATAGCAAACAAAGCAAAAATAAAAATGACCCCTTAGTTTCTATCTGGGATGTTGACGTCAAAAGCCTAGTAGAAAGGTTTCATGAGCTATGTCCCTCCTCAGAGGAGTTCCTTTTACCAACCAAGTTCATCCTAAAAAGTCTACCATAAAAGCAGGACAAAAGACCCTCTACCGTTGGTCCATTCAAAAATGTAAGGTTTTCCTCCAGTGTAAAGAAAAGTCACATGTAGGAGAGGGACAGAGCAGAGGAAGGAAGGGAGATAGAGAGAAGGTACGGGAGTGGGAGAAGGAGACAGGACAGGAATATATGGCCATAAGGTGTCTCCCTGGGAATCCTCACTCACGTCTTGAGAGGAAGAACACTCCTACAAAAGACCTCACCATGTCCCCCATCCTCACCGAGGCGGGGTCAAACTTGGTGCTCCTGGACCTGATCAGTCCTCTAGCAGTGTTTCTTCCCTAGAGAGAAACTGCGCTTCATATCCGCATCCACTCTTTGGAGAAAACGGTGAAGGACACTATTCAGCTTCAGCTTCTAACCCTATTACTGGTTGTAAAACCATAGAATAAGACACGACAAAGGATAAACTTAAGATTACTCCTGAGCTCCAGACTGGACACCTGGGAATGCTGTTTTAAGCTGGATGGTCACAGGTATTGAGATCCTTGGCATAGCTGGGAGTGGATGTGCGGGTATGAAGAAATTACCCTTGGGGAGTGTCCAAATTGGGAAAGCAGCAAGTCAAGAGCAGAGCCTTGAAAATACCAGCATTGAAGCAGCAAATGGAAGAAGAAAGCTCATAGAGTGGCTCAGAAGACTGGCCAGAGATGGAGGCGAAAATCAGCAAGGGTCAGGGAATTATAAACAAAGAAAGCAGAAAGTTTCAAAAATTTGGCTATGGCCTATACAGTCGAATGCAGCAAGGATAAAAGTAAGATTAAGGCCAAAATGAACATTGACTTTGCAATGATCATGGATGACTCAGTAGTTTAGAGTAAATGAAAATGGAGGTTAGGATTATAAGTAATGATTATTACTTCACTGAAAAAGATCAAGGAGAACAGTGATATAAGACAATGTATTATGAGAATTTTTTATTTAAAGAGATTTGTGTGTATTTACTGTGGGGGGTGGGATTCACTGGAGTGGCAGGATATAAAGAAAAGAAAGCATGATGGGATGATCTCTCAAAGGACGGGGAGCCAACGAAATGCAGAATAGTCCTGCTGAATGTCTCTTGTAAAGGAAGAGGGAAGCAGAACCCTCGAAAGTGAAAGAAGTCAGGAGTCAGAGGTTTTCAGCCTCTGTCAAGCAGGGAATAGTCATCACTTACCTATTCTAAATATGTTGGGGAAAGGGAAAGTGCTGGTGTTGATCAGAGAGCCGGAAGACAGTGATGAATACAATATTAGACTTTAAACACACAATTTCCAATTTTATAAAGATTGAGAGGAACTCAGAGTGAAAAAAAAATAGTAATGACTAAAAAGCCTACAAAAGAAGTAAAGGTATTGGAATGGAAGATGACCTAACCATGTTTATCTTCTACTAAAACAAGTATGGAAATAACCAAGAGCAGCATTGAAATGCTTTTATTCTATTTTTATTGACTGACTATGCAGGTCCTCCAAAGAATTAAGGACCCTTCATCCCAGTCATTGAAGAGCTCACAAAGTGGCAAGAGAGAGAACCAAACAAACCTTGTAACTGTGAGAGAGGAGAGAGAGGGAGAAAAGAGAGGTATGCATTGATCCAGCCCCACTCATCCCTGCTCAGGGCAGAGTCTACTTCTACCTCTCCCTCCGCCTGCTTCTCCCCCTGTTTGTGCTCACTCTCTTTCTCTCTCTGTCAAATGAGAGGCTGGGTGAAGGTGAGAAAGGGCCATCTGAGAACTGGAACAAATGTGCAGAAGTGGAAAAGTCTCGTGAGGAATCGAGTCAAACAGACACATCAGGAAATCTCATTCCTCTACCAGTTACTTCAACAATCCTTTTTTTTTTTTTTTTTTTTCCCTTTAAAGCTCCCCAACTCCTCACATACATTCTGGATTTTTGAAAAAAGGGGGTAAGAAAATTAGGACTTGTCTGTCCTCTACTATTCTCATAAATAAAACACTTGCCAGTATTATCCCTCAGCCCCAAGTTCTTGCTAAGTAACCTGAGGACGACATTTCCAGAGAAGTCCTAGATTAATCATTGCTTTGCGTTTCACACTTTCTATAGGTATTTGCATTCTGATCTCATACTTACAGGCACAAAGTCCTTCTAATAGAGACATTTTGGCCCCTGCAGAGAAAAAAAAGGAGTAGGGAATGGAAAGGAGTGTCTCTTAGCATCTTTCTTCAGATCATATGTCACATCATTTACTCTACTTACTCCATTTACTCATGCTGACCCTGAATAACTGAAAAGGTTGCATTGTGTCTTGAATTTTAAGTAATATATAATCCACTCACTGCATTAATTCAGGCTCCATCTTAAACAAATTGAACAATTTCAGCCACTAAGCCGGGTTGACTGGAAAAGACTCCATCCTCCACGAAGGCAACCTCTGGGGATATGGTGCTTTTGGAAATTTAAAAGTAATTAAAACGTGTACAGAAAGGATAGAATGAGAAGTTGGTTCCTAAAAAAACTGGTTAAAAAAATGCTATCTGAGTTGAATTTAAAGTATATTATTCTAATCTTTCTATTAAAAGATAAAACATGAGAGAAAATATTTCATGCTTTCCTAACCTTCGCTTATGCATAAGAATGTAACTTATTTTTTAAAGAACACAAACACTACTGCAGTTCACAAAAATGCCAAGCTTTGACATCTTCTTAGTTAAAAATAAAGTTTTTGAGGGACCGCCTAGGGATGCAAGGAAGCGTAGACAAATGCATTTTTGAGTAATTATAAAACTTATTTCACAATGCCCTCACCTGTGTGTGCGAGAGCTAGGAGCAGACAACACTAGCTTTGTCAGTGGGTCCACAGACTCAAGCAGGATTATCAAATCCAGAATCACATTGTTCTCAGAATGTGAAAGAGAGGTTTGAATGCATCCGATAGCTTAGGGTGACACTAAATGAGTTCCATTACATGTCATTTTTATCCATAAAGCCCCAGATGTCCTAAGAACCTTAAAAAGAGGAAGAGTTCAATCCTGGGGCAGTAGTGGTCCTCAAACCCATGAACACATTTGGATCATTTGTTGTCTTAAAATATCAGAATTGCTTGCTTGCTTGCTCGTGCACGCGCTCTCTTTCTCTCACACACACATACACACACACACACACTTCCACAAGAATATTTCTGATACTTAACTCTGTATTGTATTAAATCCCTTTTTAGGGCGCCTGGGTGGCTCAGTGGGTTAAGCCGCTGCCTTCGGCTCAGGTCATGATCTCAGGGTCCTGGGATCGAGTCCCACATCGGGCTCTCTGCTCAGCAAGAAGCCTGCTTCCCTCTCTCTCTCTCTTTGCCTGCCTCTCCGTCTATTTGTGATCTCTCTCTGTCAAATAAATAAATAAAAAATCTTAAAAAAAATAAAAATAAAAAAAATAAATCCCTTTTTATTTTTTTAAGTGTTAATATCTTTACATCATTTCCAGCCACAAAGTAGGTAACATTTTTAGAGAACCCACAGCCCTTACCAGGAAGGACTGACCAAGATGACTAAATTCACTATTTTTCCTTATCCCTAAATATCTATATTAAAAAGAAGAAATGCACAACACACACACATAACTATTTTTTTTAAAGATAGATAATCTTGATAAGGAAAAAGCTTTTTTGGCATAGATCTCAATTTCCTTGACAAAAGGGTATAACGATACGAAAATTACATTAATGCAGACTTTACTAAGTTGGAACTTGTGATCACTCAGAAAAGGACTGAGCCAAAGTATATCTAATTACGTAAAATCATCAGAAAGTTGTGTCTTTAGGCATGTAAGTTGGTTTTGGACATTTTCATTGATGGGAATGCATAAAATTATAAGAAGCCTTTCGGCTATGTCGCCCCAGCCACCAGCTCCCCTCTCCCGCCCAGCTCCCTTTCCACTCATTGCCTCCGTCTCCGTCTCTTCCGGCAAGAGTCCCAGAAGCATCCTAGAACCATTATGGGATCCTACTCTGAAAGGCTTTGCAAAAGCCATCTCCTCTGTGGAAACTGCCCTGAGAGGGCGTCATGATCTCCCACAGGCCCCATCTTTCCCAAACTCTCTGTGCTCTCTTAGCTCTTCCCACTGCCATTCAGTGTCATGACTCTCACACTCCCTGGACTTCGCTCTCTTGAAAGGTAGAGGGTTTCTTCTGGACTTCGGACCTTTTTACCACTGATTCTTTCCACCTGGAATGTTTTTCCTCCAGACCATCACACCACCTGATCTTTCAGGTCTCATTGCTGTTACCAACTGGTAAGCAACACCTTCTCTGACCACCCTGCTCCATTACCTTGTTTTAATGTGTTTTGGTTAGTTCCTTTGTTGTGGGTTGTTAGTTTTTGGTTTTGTTTTTGGTTTTTTTACCTTTTTAAAAAATATCCAATGTGATGTCATCTGTCCACTTTTTTTTTTTAAGATTTTATTTATTTATTTGACAGAGAGAGAGATCACAAGTAGGCAGGGAGGTAGGCAGAGAGAGGGGAAAGCAGGCTCCCTGCTGAGCAGAGAGCCCGATTCGGGGCTCAGTCCCAGGACCCTGAGATCATGACCTGAGCCAAAGGCAGAGGCTTAACCCACTGAGCCACCCAGGCACCAGTTGTCCACTTTTATATTGTCTGTCTCCTTCCTCTCTCTCCCCCCAGTCATTATCATGAAAATGTAAGCTCCTTGGTGGTTGGAACAGTGGCTGGAGCCTGAGAGAAATTCAGTAATACTCTTGGAATGAATGAACGAAAAATGAATGCCTACCTCACCCACAGACAGTGAGTTCCTTCAGGGCAGAGGTCATGCCTCTTGGGTTTTTGTATCCATTGTATCTAACATTGTGGGTACAGAATAGAACAAATGCTCACTGAATAAATGATCCACTAAGGAATGAGTAAATAATGAATTATTATGTTTTTATTATACACCCTGGAAAATATTAAGCTTGGACATATTAATATCTGCTTACAGTTTACCTACACAGTTTAATTATACAGTTTTAGAAAAGATTACAAAGATAGGGGACCGGCAGGAACTAAGATTTGGGGAACGGCTGTGAATTTTTTAAGCCTTACTGGTCTGTTTTAAGTCCTAAGTGGTTAAGTGATTTACTGATGATACTTGAAAGTAACAAAAAATTTTAAAAACAAAGTCTGTATCCTATTCCTTGTAACACTATGGACTAACCTTTCTGAACTCACAAAAATTGCAGATCTTATATGCATGGGACTCAGAAAGCTTCCCTGGCCTTGGATTCTGAGGCTAGAGGGCCTCAAGGAGAGTGGGGCTGTCAGCCCAGAGATGGGATCCAGGACAGTGGGGCAGGCAGAATCCATCAGGACAGAGAGATGTCAACCCCAGGGAAAGGGAACTCTCTAGTTGTGTACTATATTTTCCAAACCAAAGTTTGGAAACCAAAGGAGACCTGGGTATAAAAGATAGAATGCTTGAATCTAAAGCCAGCTCAGAGAATCCAGAACTAATAGTTGCAATGTCAATAGTGGTACAAGTCAGTTCTCAGACTTTTCCCTATTTGGGTGAAATGTCTCCCAAAATGTCTCATCTCCCCAGCTCTAGCTGAGTCCATGCTCATCAAACTTCCCGTTCAGTTTCTGAGATGGGTTAATACCTGTCAGAGCGTCCTCAGATTTTGGATGTAAGTGTTCTTTCATCTAGCAAATGCTATCTTAGAGATGGATGGGTTATAAACATATCTCTTGTGAGTTTTATTAGTGACGAATCAGTCTCAGAAGAGGAAAAGCCTTGGATACCTCTTAAAGTTCTTATCAGTGCTAAGATTCTGTGGTTCTGTAATTCAGTTCCCTACAATATAACCAGTATGTGAAGTATAGGATAGAGGATGGGTCAGGGAATCCGACGATTAAAGTCTAAAGTCCTTCCTGGAGGCTTTGCTTTGTGACTTGGAAACTGCGAGACCTCTACTTTCTTAATTCAAAGCCCTGAGCTGGAGGCATTAGGTCTCTGGGTAATTGTCCCACCCTGGAACACTAGCTTCCAACAAGGCCATGCACATTCCTAGAAAACAGTCACCAGCACCAAACCATCAAGGAATCTCCCTCCTTCCCTTTCACAGCCTTTAAATCCATCTCCACCATATCGCCTTTCCTGAGCAGAGAGAGGAGGTAGCACACTTGCCCTGGGCTTTGTGTCTTAGGAAAATTAGTTATCTCTTCTAAACCTCAGTGTCTGGCCACACTCTCTTCGGTACCACAAATGTTCCACGACCAGTTTCTATCTGTTGACATGTAGTTGCAAAACCTATCAAAGTAGGCCTCGGTAACGTGGGGAAGTGTCAAGAATGGTCAAACTGCGTATGCTTCCTGGATGAGAGGATCCTGAGCCAAGTTATAGTAAAAGGCCTGGCAATCAGTTTCCAAACATTGTTTAACATTGGACAGAGAAACTGAGTGAAGTCCAAACGTTCCCTTAATAACCTTTATCTTTTAATCAGGAACCTCCCAAACTGTCAAACAATTAAAATGAGCTACACATTGTCTAGAAATTTGATGTCAAAGTGTGACCCATGAACCAGAAGCATCAGCATTATTTGGGAACTTGTCAAAATGCAGTATTTCGAGCCCCTGCTGTATCTGAATCTGCATTTTAAAAGGATCCCTAGGTGATTCAGATGTGACTTAAATTTTGTAAAAGGCTCATCAAGAATAGCACACCTCTTCATCTCAGGAAACAAACTGAGGGTTGCTGGAGGGGAAGGGGGTGGGGGGATGAGGTGGCTGGGTGATGGACATTGGGGAGGATATGTTTTATGTTGAGCGCCGTGAGTTGTGTAAAACTAATGAATCACAGACCTGTACCCCTGAAGCAAATAATACATTATATGTGAATAAAAATTAAAACAAAGAAAAAAAAAAAAGAATAACACACCTCAAAGTGTGACCAGGAGAGCATCAGCCTCATTTGAAAACTTAGAAATGCAGAATGGTGGTCCCACTCTGCACTTTCTGAGTGTAAAATTTGGACGAGTGTGGCCCAGGAATCTGTGTTTTGACAAACCCTCCAGGTGATTTTGATATACTCTCAAGTCTGAGAATTTCTGCCTCTGGCCTTTTTCAATTGAAATTCAAGAAGACCTAGTTTTTTGACAAAAGCTAGTTTAATTCTAAAAAATTTTTAAGTGACTAAAAGGACCATATATCTGTCTGAACATTTTTTAAAATATGTTAAAAGCCCACTGGTGTTTTCCAAAGTTGTACCCTTATGATTTTATTTAAGCAACAGTCAGAATTGATGAATGTGTGTATTGAATGCCATTTGCTAATTCATCTGGCATCTGGCAAAACCATATCTCATTGATATGATGGATGATCCTGCTTCTTTGGAATGAGGAAACTTCCACATGGAGGCACAGTAATTATTCCTGAAGGAATGAACATAATGTAAACTGTCACCATGGATAAGTTTTGTGGGCAAAGGATGCCCAAGGGAAAAGGCATCCTTTTAAGCCTCTATTCTCAGCAGTGGTGCTCTGTGGCCTTGCTCACGCCTGGCGCCATTGTCATAGCTGCTTAGACATCTCCTCCCCTTGTGGCTCTGGGTTTCATTTATCAGGTGGTGGAATATATCAAACTCCTTCTCCCTAATGCGTTTGAAAGACTTCCTACTTTGAAACTTTTTTTTTTCTTCAAAGGCAAAGTAACTGTTAATGTCCAGAAGCCAGAAGGAGCTCAACCAGTACACCAATGTCTTCCACAATGCAGGTTTACCCAGATAAATTTTTTTTAAGTATTTTATGAAGAATGTTAAAATATACATAGTTATTCTTGGGGCACCTGGGTGGCTCCGTGGGTTAAGCCTCTGCCTTCGGCTCGGGTCGTGATCTCAGAGTCCTGGGATCAAGACACACATCAGGCTCTCTGCTTGTGGGGGAGGCTCCTTCCCCCCACCCCCCGCCCCTGCCTGCCTCTCTGCCTGCTTGTGATCTCTCCCTCTCTCTCTCTGTTAAATAAACAAATAAAATCTTTAAAAATATATATATACATAGTTATTCTTGAAATTAACCAACCTTGCAATTTCATTTCTAGAAATGAGTACTCAAATATAATGAACATATAACACATGTACAAGAAAATTCACTGCAGCCTTATTTGTTGCCAATAAACAATATGTCCATTCCTAGGGAGGACACAGTTACCTGGGCTAACCAACCAGAGCAGGGTCCCTCAGGAAGGCTCTCTGCTGGTTGCCAGGCATTGACTCTTCAGTTTCCAGATTATGAGGAGACCAGTGTGTTAATCTACCCAAGATGCCATTAACAAAATACCACAAGACCAGGTGCCTAAAACAAAAGTTCCTTATTTTCCCACAGTTCTGGAAGTGTGGAAGATCAAGACCAAGGCATCAACACGTTTGATTTCTTCTGGGGCTTCTCTCCTTGGCTTGTAGATGGCAAGTCTCCTCACTGTGTCCTCAGGTGGCCTTTCCGTTGTGCAAGCATGGAAAGGGAGAAAGAGCCCTGGTTATCTCTTCTTCTTCTTAGAAAGACTTCAGTCAGATGGGATTAGGGTCCTATTCTAACCCCCCCCCCATTTAACTTAATCACCCCTTCAAAGACCTTATCTCCGAATACAGTTAAATGTTCTGAGGTCCTGGGTAGGGGGTTGGGACTTAAACATATAAATTTTGAGGACACAAAGCAGACCATAACAACCAGCATGTCTCAGAGAGTAGCTGGGTCCCATGGGATTATTTATTGAGCATTCAGAGTATTTTAATATTTTCAAAGCCATACCAATGGGTAGTGGCTGACTATTAATCAGGGGCACGGACTCTGCAAGGATTTAATGTTGTTTTTTTTTTAAATTTTTCAAAGGTTTCATTTATTTATTTGAGAGAGAGCACAAGAGGAAGTGGGGGGTGGGGGAAGTAGGGGTGCTTAGCAGGGAGTCTGATGTGGGGCTCAATCCCAGGACCTCAGGACCATGACCTAAACTGAAAGCAGACATTTAACCTACTGAGCCACCCAGGCGCCCTCTGTGAGCATTTTAAACACTATTCTGATAAATACTATATGATTTCACTCATGTGTGGAGTTTAAGAAACAAAACAGATGAATATAGGGGAAAAGAAGGAAAAATAAAATAAGATGAAAATTGAAATAAAGGCAAGCCATAAGATGCTGAACTCTAGGAAACAAACTGAGCATCGCTGGAGGGGAGGTGGGTGAGGGGATGGGATAATCAGGTGATGGGCATTAAGAAGGGCACGGGATGGGGGCGCCTGGGTGGCTCAGAGGGTTAAAGCCTCTGCCTTCGGCTCAGGTCATGATCCCCGGGTCCTGGGATCGAGCCCCGCATCGGGCTCTCTCCTTGGTGGGGAGCCTGCTTCCTCCTCTCTCTCTCTCTCTGCCTGTCTCTCTGCCTACTTGTGATCTCTCTCTGTTGAATGAATAAATAAAATCTTTAAAAAAAAAAAAAAAAAAAAAAGAAGGGCACGGGATGGGTGGAGTCCGGAGGACGGGGGTAAAGATGGCGGCCTCCCGGTCTCCGGCCCGGAGGAGCCGAGAGCCCGGGGCCCCACTCCTCAGTGCGCCCTCAGAGAACAGCGCCAAATGACTCCCGTCGCCCTGGCCTCCGGCCGCGCTCCGAGCTGACCGAGCCTGCGACCGGTTCAAGGCAGCCCTGAGCTGAGAGTCGCTCCTCGGCTCTGTCTCTGCAGCCGGCTTCCCCGTTCTAATACCGTGCTCCTTGGCTTAAAGGGCAAGAACGTGCAGATTTATCGAATAGCCTTGAGGAAATATATATACAGAATATTGGTGAAAGCATTCTTTACCTGTGGGTGGAGAAAATAAGAGATGTTCTAATACAAAAATCTCAGATGACAGAACCAGGCCCTGATGTAAAGAAGAAAACTGAAGAGGAAGATGTAGAATGTGAAGATGATCTCATTTTAGCATGTCAGCCAGAAACTCCTGCTAAAGCATTGGATTTTGATATCAGTGAAAATCGAACAGAAATAGAAGAATTACCTCCGATTGATCATGGCATTCCTATTACAGACCGAAGAAGTACTTTTCAGGCGCACTTGGCTCCAGTAGTTTGTCCCAAACAGGTGAAAATGGTTCTTGCCAAATTGTATGAGAATAAGAAAATAGCTAGTGCCACCCACAACATCTATGCGTACCGAATATATTGTGAGGATAAACAGACCTTCTTACAGGACTGTGAAGATGATGGGGAGACAGCAGCTGGTGGGCGTCTTCTGCATCTCATGGAGATTTTGAATGTGAGAAATGTCATGGTGGTAGTATCACGCTGGTATGGAGGAATCCTGCTAGGACCAGATCGCTTTAAACATATCAACAACTGTGCCAGAAACATACTAGTGGAGAGGAACTACACAAATTCACCGGAGGAATCATCTAAGGCTTTGGGAAAGAACAAAAAAGTAAGAAAAGACAAGAAGAGGAGTGAACATTAATACGTAAAATTATACGACAGGTTAATATGCCTATCACTGTTCACAAATTCCACAGTCATCAGGGAATATTGTGCAGAGAGGATCCTGGACTGCTCAAGTTGGCCAAACCATTGTGGACACCAGCGCTATCTTTTCTTCTTTGGTTATATCATCTGCCAAAAATAGAGAACTTGTGATATATTCATGTGTATTTCAGGCTGATTCAGAAGAATTAATATGAACTTAATTGCCACTTCATCTAATTGAGGAAGGTTAACAGTTGCCCAGGGCAGTACCTGAATTAACTGTCCATTTCTGTACTTGTCAAGTGCCTTTGTTAGGTGGGGAAGAAATGTCTCGAGAGGAGTATAAATACCTGGTATCTTGTTGTCAGGATTCTCATTATGTTAAATGAATATTGCCTTTGACTGCTCTTTATGGCTTATTGGAATAGGAGCTCATAGCATATTGATCTTGAAGAGTTTCTTCTTGTGATTTTGGTCACAGTAAGTCACCTTTCATTTTATAGTGTTCATCATTGAGTAATGATTAAGCAAAAATCCAGGAGTATCCATCTGTAGTTATGTGCTGAAGTGATAATTCATCTGCCAGATTTGTTTGCATAAGTGTTATGCTTCCATTTCTGTTGCATATTGGTGATTGTGAAATTTCAAAATGTGACTTTTCTAACCTCTACTTTTTTTGTTTAATTCTTGTAATGTAAAGCAGTAGATAGGGAGTGTCAGTAGTTTTCTCCTGTCCCTGAAATGTATTAGTGTAATATTCTGTTTCTGTTTTTTTTTTAATATCCTGGAAGTACCTTTCTCGTGATCTTCATTAAGGAATTAGGATGACGCTACAAGCTCTGCCGCAGTTAATGGGGCATTTATAAAGGGGGATAGAGGTGGGGAAAGCCACACTGGTGTGGGTAGCACATCGTCCGGTGGTTATGTAAGTGTGACGCATGATTTCTTCTACATTCCAGCCATTTTTCTCAACTCCGTGACTTTGCGGAGAAAAGGAACAAATGTTTTGACTGGAAAAACAAAGCAAAGAAAATCCCTCTTTTTTTCCGTTATTACCAGATCTCCCTTTATATCAGTGTTTTATGTTCCTCCTTTCATCTGTAAGTTATGCCCTTTACCTCTGCGCATCTAGACAATACAGTTATCTTTGAGATATAGCAGTAAGCTATATCTGCAAACAGTTATTGAAAGTTATTAACTGATTGCAGATTTGTCTGGGATTCTCTTCCAAGGTCAGGGAACGGAAGTTCGGAGGCAACTTGGAATGGTGCTTGCATCATGGAGAGCATCACAGAAGAGTGGACACAGATATTCTTTTTCTGTTTCCTTGCTGTCTTGCCTTTGAAAGACCCAACATCCTTATTTGGTATTTTTAATAAAAATCTAGTAAATTGCTTTACACTAGGATGGATTCTGAGAAATAAAATCCAAATCATATTTGTTGTAAATATGTCTAATGTTGCCAGTGATTAGTAGTTATCAGAGGATGTCCTAGATATATTTAGAACACTTACCTCAGATTCCGCAAAAAGTTAAGTAGCTCCTGTTAAGAAGTTGAAATCCATTAATTAACATTAACTTCACAATTTTGGCATGTCTGACCTGTGAAAGAAGATATGAAACAGGAATTTGGTGCTGCTGAAAAATTGAGTTAATTTTTCTATAACACCAAATTTGAATTTCTTTCTTGCTGTTTCATCTCACAGTTATTTAGGTCTTTAGATAGAAGACCTTTTATCTGTGATTTCATTTGCCCTTATTTAAAAAAAAGGCTTATTTTCGCTTCTTTCTACAGAATTATTAGTCACATTTTCCTGTTTAAAAAACCTAATATCCTTTGCCCAAAGGCAGTTAGCTAGTACGGAGAGATCCCAAAGTCTCCAATATTTGTATTCAACCATTATGGACCCCCAACTAATGATAGCATCTTTTCTCTAAAATTTCTCTCTATTAGAGGATTTTCAGATTTTCCAAACAATAATTTTCTATAGCTAGATCTATGCTACGGCATATTTTATAGTATATTGTATTAGTTAAAAATATTCTCCATATGCCAGTATGGAAGAGCAAGTAGCATCTACTTTTTAAATGGGAAAAGCAGTATGATTTGGAGGTATGTATCATGAAACAGGATCTATTTGAAAAGAATTATATCAAGCTAATCACACCCAAGAAAGACTAGCATGAAGCAGATACTGTTTGGAGGGCAGGTGAAATTTACTGGAAAAATTGTACAATCACTTCTAATTCTACTCTCTAGAGATAACCATTATTAACATTTGCTATGTACATCCTTCTATTTTTTTCCTATGCATGATTTTGTATATATGGCTATTTTTCTTTCCATAAAATGGTATTAAACTGTATATACTGTTTTGTATCCTGCATATTTCATATAGAAGTATATTGTTAACATTTTCCCATGTCAATAAATATTCTTCTATGGCTTAGTTTAAAAAAAAAAAAAGGGGGGGCACGGGATGTAACGTAACGAGAAGTGCCTGTTATATGCAATTGATGAATCACTAAATTCTACCTCTGAAAATTACTGAAAAAAAAAATGAACAACGTTGGAGAAAACAAGAAACAAAAACCAACATGTTCTGAAAAATCCTAAAGTTTTGGAGGAGCTGCTTCTGGCACCTTCAAGGTTGAATTTTGGGGCTAAGCAGATGGGCACTGAGACCATTTCTGAAGTTGAGTCATTTTACAGCTGGCAGACAAAATGGTGTGCCATAGTTATAAGCATAGGATTTAGCATCAGAGTTTGCATTTCTGTCTCCCACCTATAAAATAAATATGATAATGATACCCACCTTTAAGACTGTTGTAAACAATAAGATAATGATGATGATGCTTATGATATTCCAGGCCCAAAGCATGTGCTCAGCAAACAAGATATTATTTTGCCTCTGTAAATGCTTAATTTTCAAGAAAAATGGACACACACACACACACTCATTTCTTTAAAACCACACTACTAAATCACCCCTAATGTCATTCTTGGCTCTAAAACTCTGTGACTCTAAATGATACTTGGCCACAATGAGTAACAATAGAAGGAACAGAACTTTTTAAGCATTTTATTTCTTTCAATGGAAAAATAAACTATACTTTCCTACTCTACAAGAATTCTATTTTTATCAGTCATATTGCTTGATTTAACTTATTTTCATTAAAATAACACTCAGTACTGTGCTCACCAGGTAAATAGGGCAACTTCTGATGTTAGTGTACTTTTTGTGTCATTATTGTATTATTAGACCTACCAGGTATGTGTTATAAATAAGATGAAATTATATGCAATTATTAAAACAATGAAATATGTATTTTTATGAACTGATATGGAATAATCTTGAAGACATATTATTCACTGACAAAAGCAAAGTACACAGAGACAAGTAAGTATGCTACTGTGTATTAAAAAAAAGAAATACCTTTTTATATTGTTTACATTTTTACCGTAGACATGCATTACTTTTTGAAAAAAATAATTAGAAAAAACAAAATAGATTTTTCCATAATAAAATATAACAGGAAAGAACAGATGCCCAAGATTTCATTTTCAAATAGCAATCCCCGTATCCCAATCAACAGCACCAGGAGCAGCGGCTGTTTATCTTTATTTGATAAGAGCAAAGCAGCAGATAAAAATGAAAAATAAACCATACGAGAAGGCACCCATGAAGATCAAATTCCAGGTGGCCCTCCACAGTTGCCGTAGCAGAAGAATTTCTCAGTGCTAAGAAATGCTGTGATTTAATGGAAAGAATGAAGCGTTTGGCATCAAACTGAGCTGAGTTCTAATTCTGGATCTCCTACTTTCTGGCCATGCAAATACAGTGACGACTTTCTGAACCCCACTGTCTATAGCAGATGGGAAGCAAAATACCAGTAACCTTTGCCACATGACATGGTTTTGAAACTTAAAATGCAAGTGCAGGTGTCCCAGCACGTAGCAACCGATATGGACAGAGCGTGCTCCCTTCTGGTCTCCTTTGCAAACTCCTCTTTAGCAGGCCTGTGAGGATACAGTCATTCATTCATTCATTTAACAATGATAAATGGATTGTGTTAAGCATTGGGGCTATACCGTAAGGCAGAGCAGATACACGACCTGCCTTCCTAAAGCTTAGACTCCAGCAGAGAAACAGATGACAGATCAAACATCTGTCATGATAAATCACTCTCAGGGCTATATAGCAGAGGTAGTGTAGGACCCATAGTAATGCCTATTGGGGCTGTGGAGTCACAGAGGACACCAAACAAGGCTTCCGGAGGAAGTCCTATTAACGATCAGACCTGACATAAGAGTAGGAGTCTGTGAAGTGACTCCTGAGGGGAATATCCACGGCTGCCCAGTGGTTCGGCTGGCCCTAGAAGGTAGTACCTGGCAGGTGAAGGGTGAGAGACCAGAACTCACAAAGCAGCTCTCCCTCTGCTCTGCTGGTCACACCGGTTAGTGAATGTAGTTGTTGTTGGGCACAGTTGAAGAATGTGACAACTGAAGTTCAGAGAGAAGAGATCTGTCGAAGGTCACCAAGCTGCTGAGTGGCAGAGCCGGGTCCCTGCCATGTTTGAAAGATCAGTAGAACTTGTGTCGTGACACTGAAATCCCGACTCAGAATCCAATATGTCTAGACTTTCAGCCTCACTATGTGATACCTAAAACAGTGCTTGGTGCATAATAGATGTTCAGCAAATATGTCTTGGATGAATGAATAAAATCCCAAGTGTGAAGGACTGCTTGAAGCATCTGCTATCTTTGAAATAATTTAAATGAATCCATGTCCCAGTCCTAAAATTGACATTTAAGCATCTTAAAGGTCTTGCAGAACTCCAAACCCCTCCCAGACCAGGTGTGTTTAGAACCTGGATTGGATCTCTCTACAAAATGCTAAGGGAGCATCATGGCATCCAGAACCAGCTCCACCAAGAAATCCACTTGGACTCTGGGGTGGATGAGAAATGACCCTGCATGGCAGTCCAATTGAAAAATTAGGAAAATAGGCCAAATAATCAGGAAGAATTATCTAAGCGTTAGCAATTGAGTGTAGAACATGGCTCTGTAATATGGAATCAACATGACTCATTCATTTGGAGCTGGCAAAAGAAATTTAAGACATATTTCAGAAAGATCATTTGATTTTCCTCTTACAACATGAATTTGACCCTTGCAATAGCCAAACCAAACAATCTAATGAAGACTGCGTCTGACAGTGAAAAACAGAATCAGCCTGACTTGCTTCATTTTCTTTTTAGCTGAAACCACCGTATGAGGTTCCTGAAAAATTATAGTTTCAGTGCATTGAACAAACTGTAGTGCTTTCTGAAGGACTCTGGTCTTTTAGCATTGCCCTGAGTGTACTTTCTAGCTTTTTAAACAGGGCTTCTGCATTTTAATTGCCCTATTTTAACTTTGAGTAATCTAATCCTGGGAGGTAAATTAGGCCCTTTTAGTGGTCTATTAACTTTCTCCTCCCCCTAAGGGGAAATTTATTAAATTCTTTTTATGTGTTCCAAGAAAGCAAACCTTGGAACTGACCAATAAGCTTGTAAGAGCCTAATGATGATCATGGAGTAAGCTTCCACCAACTTTTATTGTTATTTTAATTCATTCCAAATGTAGACTTAAGCAATTAGCTATCTGATGCTCCTGGTCCCCCTCTTTTCTACTTGCCCTTTCCCAACAATACAGAGACCTGGAAAATGCCTGCTTGTTTTTTAGATCCCCCTTCCTCTCAAAAACCCTTTCCTGACCCCCAAATCTAAGTTCAGGTGTTCCTCCAATGTCTAATGGCAATTGATAATTTGTCCATCTCCACACTAACCTGCAGACAACATGGCGGCAGGAACTTTTTCTCTGATTGTCACTGGATCCCCGATTTCTGGCCAAGTACCTGGCATGTAAAGCACTTGTTTTCTTAAATAAGTGAATGAATGAATGAATGAATGAATGCATTAATCTAGCTCTTGGGTGTTTAGGCAATAAAGAAATATACAAATTCAATCAAATCCTTGACTATCTTCTATCAAGAAGGAAGTTTTTAATTTCCCCAGGTTTAAAAAAAAATTTCTGTGGAAACATGAAAACATTCTCTCTGAGAACCTCTGGAATGTATAACTTTAGGCTCCAGACCAAAAAGGAAAAAAAAAAAAATGTAGTCACACTAATGCTATTTTACAATATGTTTCCATAAATATTGAAAAACAATTCAGGAGCAATAAGACTGCAGTTGTACTGGGTAGAAGGTACATTATCTTATTTTTCAGCAGTTACATATTCGTAATATATATTCATTTTACACACAAGAGGGAAAATGCAGATTTTTGATTCCCAGTTTAATGGTTCTTCCATATACTATGCAGCTAACAGAAAGGTATGAGAAAGAACTAAACAAAAATTTAGAATTTGGAATTGGCACAAAGAGACTATCTTCGGTGTAAACAGCAGGTAAGAGAAATTGGCATCTCTAAGCACACACTGAAAAATAAAGGAAAAAGTATAGGGAAAACACCATACATTGTAATTTAGCCCCTAGCACGAATTCTGAAAATCAAAACTTCTTCTGACACCTCTGCATTTCATAGAATCACACACCCAGGAACACATGAGGTCATTAATTCTTGGAAAATAAGTAAATCTGCGGTTTACCTCCCAAGGTCTCTCCTTGGTTTCTGTTATCACTGGCAACAGAACCAGTGTTGGAAGGCCACTGTGAAATGAAGAATTCGCACAATCTGAAACCGCTTATGTCAGGCCTTTCTTCAGGGTGAAAATAATATTCAACAACTTTTAGCATGTGCTTACCACATCTGCACCCATTTTGGGTCAATCAGAAAAAAAAAAACTCAACTGCTGGAAAGAAATAATCTACCCATTCAAAAGTAAAAACAGGGAGAGCCAGCTGCATATAAATCCTACAGATTGTGCTGATGAGACCCATGGATGGGCAGAAAGAGCTGCTTCAGGGAAAGAAAATCTAACTTCTGAACAGAAAAGGCTCAGAACATAGCTGGACAAAAGCAGTTCCTAAGAGTTAAGTGAAAGGTTTTTTATTCTATCGCCCCCAAATTCTCAAAACAGTATTTCATTCCCACGTGTATTATTGATTAATCTATTGACTGATGGACAGCACCCACCTCATAAGATGAAAAATCACTCATAATCTAATCACTCAGTAATACCATTGTTATATTTCCACTGATGCTTGAAACTTCACTGATGACTCCTCAGAGCCACCAATAAAATGGAAGAGAGGATTTTCTATTAAACTTTATATCAATTCTTTCTACAATCAGATCTCGCCTCCCATTGTGAGAATTTTTCATCAGCAAGATATTCCCCAAGGTAGAATCTAATGAGTTCCATAGTTGGTCAACTTGCTTAATGACTTAAATTTATTCCATTTGCACCAGGTGAGTGAACTGAGGCATAATTATGCCAGAATAGGGCTAGATCTGAATGTTGAGAGGGGTCTCAGTATACCCCAGTTTCTCAGAGATGTAAGAAAGATAAGAGTCCCAAGACTTCCCTCGGTGGTCAAACAATGAACTGTCCCAAGTCTGCAAATGAGTGGCCTTCTTTACTATTTGCTCATGAGCTCCTAGATGCAGGCTGGATTTTGGCGTGGACCAAATCATGAATAGTTAACTTTTCTAGTTTTCAAAGCCATAGACTGAGTTGGTAATTAATTATCTCCCAAAGAGTGTCATTCATTAACACAGATATTGGGAAAGAAAGTCTAGATGCATTGGTGCAGAGTAATTCTGATGGGAAATTGACTCTCCCGATGCCAATTGCAACCCAGGCTCCTTATCTATATTATTTCATGTAATCCTGACAAGAACTACATAGGACAATTGCTATGATTACTATATGAGAAAATGAGACTCAGTAAGATTAATAAGTAACCCAAGATCACACTGTTGATATGTAATGGAACCAGAATTCAGGACCACAAATTCCTATCTTTCCCACTCTGGTTGGAGAGAACAAGCCTTTTTATGATAGATGAATTAGAACTTCTTTGCCAATAAAAGATACACATATGTATGTACAGTGACCCCAAAATTCTCAAGGTCCTATGATACCAAACAGACAAAATTCCAGAGGACTTTTACTAAAACACATAAACTTCATATCTGTGTGCTCTTTATGTGAAAACAGCACCTTTCCTTATATGGTTTTGGAAAATTAAAGAAGAAAATGAGTGGAGATGTGATGTATAAAGTATAAAGCACGGTGAACATGTAAAGTGTTATTGTCTGCAGAGTCCTCAAAGCCATAGTTGATAAAAAGAAAAATAACCCACAGAGGTGCCTGGGTGGCACGGTCGGTTAAGCATCCAACTCTCGGTTTCAGCTCAGATCATGATTTGGGGGTCATGATCTTGGGGTTGTGAGATGGAGCCCTACATTGGGGTGCTGTGCTTTGCACAGAGTCTGCTGGAGATTCTCTCTCCCTGATTCCTGTCCCTCCCACTTGTGCTGTCTCTCTCTCTCTCCTTCTCCCTCAAATAAAGAAATAAATCTTAAAAAAAAAAAATTACCTGCAAACAATAAACATTAAGAGTGTAATACAGGGGCTCCTGGGTGGCTCAGTTTGTTAAGCAATGGCCTTCAGCTCAGGTCATGATTCCGGAGTCCCAGGATCTAGTCCGGTGTCGGGCTCCCTGATCAGTGGGGAGCCTGCTTCTCCCTCTGACCCTCCCCCTTCTTGTGCTCTCTTCTCTCTCTCAAAAAAAATATATAAAATCTAAAAAAAAAAAAAAAAGCGTAATCCAAAACATTTACATTTCTTCTAAACTATCTAGTGAACATGAATTTTAAGTCCCTGGTCAGTCACTCAACCCACAACTATTTATCGAATGCCTTTGTGTCTTGAACATGAGTTTGTACAAATGCAAATCCCTGTTCAACTCTGAGATTTCCACAAGTCATCTGTCTCTAAACCTCTCTGGGAATATAAGTAGAGCATCCCTAGCCCCACATGTTGTCATCAGTCAGTGCTCTGGGACATGAAATGATACCTAGACTGATCTGTCCACAAGCTAAGTAGGAAATAGTTCTCTATATTCTCCTCACTGGACCTCTGGATATGGAGAGGGAGAGGGACAACAGATGTCACTGGCCTGGTCAACAGAACTGTTTACTTAGCTGACAGTATGAAGTAGTCAAATGAGCAGAAAATTGGCCACAGTAGCTGTTCTATCAATAAGACTAAGAAGGTTCCTGAACCAAAATCTTAACTCTAAGGATTTATACCAAGTTTATATGAATGTGCTCTATAACTTTGAAATTTATATAATGATTTATGTAAATATTTACATAGTTTCTACTGTAGAGTTGCATAAAGCTGAGCTTTATGTGGGCAAAGTGACGTTTCCTTAAGAATTGCCCAACGTGACATGTACTGAGAAACTGCTGAGGAAATCATAATAAACTCAGTTTTAGGGTAATCAGCCGGATGGCTTTGGGAAAATTATTTATTATTAAAAAAAAAGAGAGAGAAGTGAGGAGAGGAAAAAAAGAGATGTGGAGAGACAGGGAGGGACAATGGGCAGGGAAAAAGGGAGAAGGAATGAGCCCTATACAAATGTCATTCAATCACCATTGATATACCCATGTGTAAGGACCCGCATGAGGGGCTTGGAAGCCTACAGAGGTCAATGAAATATATCTGTTCAACAAATCCACAAATATTCGGTAAGCTAGGAGAAAAGTGACTATTTTAAGATGTCACATCACTGGAACTAAATCTCAGATTGCCTTCAATGAGAAATAAATCAGAAGTGTGCTTCAAAAATATCCTGCATATTTAAACGATTATTGGAAGGTTGTTTTTTCTGAAGGAAGCAATGTTGGTCTTTTCCTGGCCCAAAGCTGGGTGATGGCTGTTACCCTCAGCTGACAGGATGGGGCCTAGACCCACCACCACACGTAGGTAGCCATCATCCCCTGGCAACGGGGCCCACATCACACTGAAAATGTGGCGGTGATAGCAATTTTCCACAGGTTTTCTGACTCTAGAGTGAGAGGACACAGGATCAAGTGAACAGTAGTCTCAGACACGAGTTCTAAAATTAGCCATGTCACTGATTACCCTTGACATAATTGGAGCAGCTGATCCAGCCCCGTTTCTGTTGTTGTTTGTTTATCCTAACGAATTCTGACTCAGTGTATATGCCTCAAATAAATACACATATCATTTTCAAAGAAGTTTCCCAAATAATTATATTTGAAAACAAGACGAACCCTTAATTCCTAGAGCTTTCTACTTTGAATACACAAACAGGAATGTATTTCGATAGGAATGGTGAGTGTCAAAGACGAACCGCCTCACTAGCCTTCATTTACTTGCTCCTCTGTCTTCTTAGATACCTCCAGGAACCTGCCAGCTAACTCCTCTAACTTAAGGAGATCCATTATTTTAAAGAAACACTACTATAAAACCAGGGGAGTCATCTGAAAAACAGCGAAGCTGCTGTAGTACACTAGCTTCCAAGTGAAGCACGCAGCTATGTTTTGGCTGAACAAAGTTCAAGTATTTATGCCTTTATTCTTGCCAAGATTTATTCAAAACATGTTTTCAGTGCCACTGAGAATGAAATTGTATCTGGCAGAGACAATAACGAGTACTATAAATAATGAACAAATTAGTACAAATTCCCAGGAAACACCTCAAATAATTCTCTGCGAATCACAAAAACATGCAATTGAGTCTGTGGTGTGTATATTCTAACTGATTCATTAAAAAGCACATTTTTCTCAAAAATGCCACACCAGCTTTAATGAAATGCTACCGTGTCTCACTTCAGTTATGTGATACTGGCTTATGTGCTTCTAAATAGAGAGGAGACAAAATGTTTCATGGGTTAAAACAAGACAAAGAATACAGACAACGTATAATCCTCCTTACGCACAAAGAGGGAAGGGAGGTGAACTGTTGTGGGAAATATTTCTGTGGATTGTTTCATGAAAACAATCCAAAGTATTCAACCAGCAGAAGAAGGCAGCCCTTGGAATAAACACTTTAAGAGGAAGCAACACAGCAGTTTTCAATATTCCAGAGCAATAACCTTAGAGGAACGAGGAATGGAGGGAGTATTGGTCTCCTTGCTCAGGATTTCACCCCTGACTGACTTCAGTCTCATGAAACACCCAGTTCCTCATCTATGGGAAAAGGTCTCTGCCCAGCCAACACCATGACCTCGAAGCAGCCCAAGGACCCTCTGATGCTGCTCCTCATCCAGAAATTTGAGCATCACTCCTGCTCTCCCAGCAAGTTTGCCCCAGAGGAGAAAGAAAATATTGAACAGAACCCTTGTCACTTATAGGAGCAAGGCCTATTTTTAATCCATTTTTATCAGAAGTAATATAGATCGATGGCTTTGTTTGGATGATGTTGATGATGGTGGTGGTGATGGTAGAATGCTTGGTATGTATTTTACTATTTTATTCTTGAATGGGTTTAGTCAAAATGAATTTAGGAAGCATCTTCTTGCTCAGGTACCATAGATATGGCCACTGATATATATTCTACTAACTACAGAGTGATGAGTTAAATCCCCCTCTGTCAGAGTGCAGATAATGCCGCGTGGGGACGGCAGGGCAGAACCAATCAGGTCAGAGTGGAGAGGGAAAACAAAGAAGGAGACATCAAATCTAGGATTTCAGGGAAGGAAGGAAAGGGGCATAAAGCAGAGGAACATGAAAGTACAGGTGGACACACTAGCAAATGGAAAGAAAAGAGATTAAGAAATTAGTTGTGGGGAAAAAAAAAGAAAAAAAAAAGAAATTAGTTGTGGGCCAGATTATAAAATAAGCATCTTTGAGTCTCAAGCTAAGGGATTCAGACTTTATTTTACCTATAGTCAAAGGTGGGGGAGTTAGGAAGGGGGGTGTGCATGAAACTAACATTCACCATTTTTTTAACTTAAGCTTTCATTTTTTAGAGAGCAGTTTAAGGTCACAGCAAAACTGAAAGGAAGGTACAGAGATTCCCCATATATTCCCTCCCCCACACATGTATAGCTTCCTCCATTGTTGACATCCCCCACAGAATGGTCCATTGGTTACAACTGATGAACCCACAGTGACACATCATCACCCAACGTCCATCGTTTACATTACAGTTCACTTCTGGATGTTGTATGTTCTATGGGTGTGGACAAATGTATTCATCATTATGGTATCATACAGAGTATTTTCATGGTTCTAAAAATCCTTTGTGTGCCACCTCTTCATCACCTTCCAACCCCACAGCAACCACTGATCCTTTTACAGACCCACTAATCCACAGCTCCTGTTTTGCCTTTTCCAGAATGTCATGGAGTTGAAATCATACAGTATGTAGCCTTTTCAGATTGGTTTCTTTTACTTAGTAATTTACATTTAAGTTTCCTTCGTGTCTTTTCATGCCTTGATAGCTCGTTTCTTTTTTGTACTGACTAATATTCCATTGTCTGGATGTACCAGAATTTTTTTGCCCATTCACCTACTGAAAGATAACTTGGTTGCTTCCCAGCGTTGGACATTATGAATAAATCTGCTATACACGCTCACGTTCAGGTTTGTGTGTGGGTACAAGTTTTTAACTCTTTTGAGTAAATACCAAAAGTGCAATTGTTGTTATCATATGATAAGCATTCACATATTTTATTGATTTTAAGATGTAAGTTTTTCACTTTTTGACAATTCTGACATGACATTCTATCTTTCAGTGGATAGTACCTCACAACAGGATTGATGATGTAATTGTCATTGAGCATAGCTGCAGCTTACATTTTCCTTCTATGCATTTATAGGAGTGACATATAATAACAATCTGACAAAATGAGTCTAAAAGAGCTTATAGGTATAATAAGAAAAAGTCTAAATGATAAGAAAGAGTCATCTCAGCATTTTTATATATTTGTGTATCACCAAATAAGAATTCGGTGATACATAAAATAACTATGTGGTAGCTTGCTTTAAAAATGTACTAGTCACAATATTAAGTGCATAAATAGGAAAATAACATCAAAATTGTTCTTAAAAATATCTTCAGTGAAATGCCAAAGGATGTGTGGAGAAGGGGAAAAGTGGAGTCCAGTGGCAAAGCTGGAAGCCATTCTAACAGTATAGACAAGAACAGATGGGTTGTGAACTATGACAGTGGCAATAGGAATTCAAAAGAATCAACATACACTTGATGAGCATCCCATGTGGTCTGATAAGGGAGAAGGTGTCAGAGGTAACTTCTTTTATATTTTTCTTGTGTTGTTTGGTTTGGGTTTTGGTTTTTCTATTGTCTGAATTTCTCATTCACTAAAATCAAAGCTCTTATGTATGGGCACAATCTTGACAGCCATGCTGTCCAAAAAGAAAACAAATGCGTGGCTCAGTTGGTTAAGCATCTGCCTTGGGCTCGGGCCGTGGTCCCAGGACTAGCCCCTTTTTGGGCTCACTGTTCAGCAGGGAGTCTGCTTCTTCCTCTCCCCACTCAAATAAATAAGTAAAATCTAAAAAAAAAAAAAAAAAAGAAAGAAAAAGAAAAAAAAGAAGGAAAGAAAAGAAAAAAAAAAGACAAATGTCCTTTTCTCTTTGGCTTTGTGAACAGCTTTTTAGACCTCCATTTTATAAGAGATGTCATTTTGGTCCATCTACATATTCTTTATGACCTTGAGGGTGACTGATCGCTAATGGTGAGAATCTGATACCTAAAGCCACTCATCTGGACAACCAGCTGAGCTCAGATTTCCCCAGTGATGACTGCTGCACCCAAAATACCAGGAAAAGTTCTGGAATATCTGTGTCATCTCCATTCTGTGTTTATTTGAAGAATTAAAGCCTGGTCAAAAAAGAAAAAGAATTAAAGCCATAGTCTTCATCATTCATGACTTTCTGACATTAAATAAGTCTCTTGATTGACCCACACATGGGCTGAAAAGGAAGTACAATGTGTTCATAGTCAACCTTCCACAAATTTAATTTTGGAAAGCTTCCACTGCCCAAGACATTTTTATGACCTTCTTTGATTATGGCACAACAAAGGAAAATAACCAAAGTGTGAGAGTTCCTCTAATGTTTATTTACCTTTGGTGTAGTTTTAATTAAACCAAAAGGCAGGGCTGAGGTCTCTTACAGAAGAGTCTGAATTTTCAGGAAAGTGACTATGTTGACCAAGGATGAAATGAACCTCTAAATCGGCTTAAGGTAACTAATCACATGGGTGATCACCTCTGGCAAAGAAATTATCTCATGAGTCTCCTTTGGTAACCAGGACACTGGAATCCCGAACTCCCAAGAACAAAACCTGCCCAGATCAGCGTATTTCCAGCCCACCTGAATAAACGCTGAGTTTTGGCAATCAGAGGTGGAAAATAAAATTATTCACTTTTTAAAAAAATTAACACTACAAATGGGTTCATTTGTTCATGAATTTTGTGTTTTGATGAACGTAATTTAAAAGTATCCTGACAAACACAGAGTTTGGGGTTGGAATGCTCCCCCTCTCCCCATGTGTTAGTTCTTTAACCAATAGACTTCTTAATTTAACTAAATTTCCACTTCGTTCTCTTAATTATCATTTGGCCATTTGTAGTTTTGATGGTGGTCTTAATGTAAGACCATTCACACTAAGTTTCTTCCCAATTTTCACCTAAAGCCCCAACATTTTAGGTTAACACTTACACTGGCCTCATTGCACCTTCCCAGAGAGAGACAATCAGAATCCTGAGCATATGACAGTCATCACATTTTTAGAGTGACATGTGGCCATATCATTTACTGTCAGTACCAAGATATTTTTGAGAGTGAAAGAGAGGGCGCCTGGGTGGCACAGTGTATTAAGCCTCTGCCTTTGGCTCAGGTCATGATCTCAGGGTCCTGGGATTGAGCCCCACACTGGACTTTCTGCTCAGTGGGGAGCCTGCTTCCCTTCTCTCTCTCTGCCTGCCTCCCTGCCTACTTGTGATCTCTCTCTGTGTGTCAAATAAATAAATAAAATCTTTGAAAAAAAATGAGAGAGAAAGTAGAAGAGAACATTACATTACTAATAATTACACAAGGACAATGGGTATATCCTGCTCTGAGTGAGTGGTCACATTATTTATAAGGCTCTGAGTGATCCAGCTCCTAACTAAGTGCTCAGCTTCCTCTCTCTGCTCATGTCTTGTTGTTCGTATGTTTTTTAAATACTGTTTTGTATGGACACATTCCTTTACTGATTTAACAATTTTGGAATTGAACTAAATTCTTCTTTGGAAAGTCAAATTCTGACAGTTACTTCCAATTGGTCGCTTTTTTTTTTTTTTTTAACCAAAAGCCACCAAAGTTGAAAAGGAAAATATTTGGTTACATTCATTTAGTATTTTGATACAATATTCCTAAAAGAGAGTCAGAAAGATAAGGTTAAAGTAGCATTTCTCTAGCCATGTTCTAGAGAATGCTGTTAGTAGGATCCTAAAAAATTCTGTACCCCAAGAAGATTCAGGTTAAATGACACTGAAGTAGTCTCCTTGGTGTAGACCTTCTCAGGACCACCAACTGTGACCCTTCAAGGGGAAGGTGAGGTATGTTTTATTTCCCCCATTTACGAGATCCTGAAAAGGAGTAAATATTTCTTCTGTTCAACGGAAGAATTTTGAGGAAATGCTGGTCATTTAAGGGACCAACAGTTTTATTTGTTAGTTACTTTGCTTATTTCCATAGTACTTTAATACCTACCACCCTGAAGTAGTGGTTTAGGCTAAGTTGAAAGTAATTACTTCCTTTGTCAATTTACTTTGTCCCTGGGTATTGTTATGATTAGGTTTGAGGATATTTAAGTGTGGTGGTAAGACTTGGGGGTACAAAAATCATTGGTATGGTGTGTTTGTGGGTAGGAATTTCTCCAATTCCATAAGCTACCTCTGAATGTCTGAAGAATTTATAGCACTCTCCTCAAACAGTCTTTAATAACCAGCTTCCTCTTTCCCTTTGACAACATATTGTAAATGGACTGAAACCAACCTGACCATTTCCTTTCTGGGGAATCAGGGGATAGGCCATGCTCTCCCTCAGTTTGGTAAGACAATCAGGATATGAAAAAGAAATCCTGGCAAAGTTATTGAGATAAATCCTCAAACGAAACTCAGATAAAGTATATGTAAACTTAGTAACTGCGTACCCTTCTGGAAAAAAAAAAAAAAAAAGAATTTGAAAGGATCCAATAAGGATTTCAAGACCAGTCATTAAAGACAATTTTTAAAAAAATGGAAATTTAGAAACATTGTTTCCCAGAGTTTGATTTCTGAAAAAGATATAATTTAAACGTGAAACTCTTTTTTTTTTTTTTTTAAAGAAAAACGTGAAACTCTTTTGATAAGTGGGCAAGTTATTTCACTCTCTCTGCCTTGGAGTTTTAAAATAATGTTCCACATTTCATCTGATAAACAGCAAAACCTGAAAAGGATCCCAGGGGAAAATTTCCTATTGCTAGGTTTATTTTTTTTCCCTTTGTTTTATGTCCCCAAAACTTAGCAAAGTTTTACTATCATTCCTCTTTAATTGTAAATTTTTAAGTATATACTTCTGAAAGAAAAGTTAAACATCAACTGCTAAAATTACAATCACCCAAATAACAAATTAAAAATGCTTGGTTTTATGCAGAAAGATGCCAAATGTTGCTACCTTAGCTGGAGAATAAATATATTCTTCATTTCTTCGTTTGTTTCTGGAAGAATGTATTTTGTAGTGGCTAAGACTTCAGACTTCAAGTCAGACAGACTTAAGTCCTAGATGTATCATGATATTGTGACACTGGGCAAATTTCTAGAGATATCTAGGCCTCATCTGCAAAATGGAATGCTAATAGTGACTCACTTATGAGCATCTTGTAAGAAGTCAGTGAACAGAAATATAAAAAACCTTTGGCCCAAGTGCTGGCATATAGTAACTTCTCAATGAATGTCACTATTAAACAGAGATTTAGTATATACAAAAGCTTTCCATTAAGCGTAGTTTTGCATTGCCTGGGTATTTATCAAGACTGTAGGTTTCCAGTCATTTAGCATTTAGCATGGCTGCTATATGCAGTGACCATTATGTCTGGGCTATCACACATCTTTTGTATAAGTCACTGTAGATCAAGAACCAAGCTTTTACTAGCTTTCCCTTTGGTTCTTTCTCTAGCTTGTGCTTTCCTTTTTATCTTCTCCTTCCTGAGATAGCCATTCTGAAAATTCTACACATGCTGCTGGTGAAAGAAAATCTATAGAGCAAAGAGTCTGAATAAAGTCAGTGCCTATCAGCGTTTCCAGGAATCAAAGGTTGATGCCCTCACTATCACCACGCCCTACCACCATTCTGGAAAAGTAAACCCGTGTAAACTGCCACTACTAGTCAGCATTAACACCTACCTCCACAGGCCCTGTATTAATCGGCTAGGGCTGACATAACAAAAGACCAAGGGTACTGGAAATGACAGGGATCTACTTTCTCACAGTTCTAGAGGCTGGAATCCAGATCAAGGTGCCATCAGAGTTAGTTGGTTTCCAAGAGAGCTCTCTTCCGGCCTTGTCCACAGCTGCTTCCTCACTACGTCTTCACATGACCTTTCATCTGCATGCGTGTGAAGAAACAGCTCTTCCATAGCTCTTCTTCTTAAAAGGACACAGTGCTGTTGGATTAGGAGCCCACCCTGATAATCTCACTTAACCGTTGTTACCTCCTTAAAGGCCCTCTTTCCAAATGCAGTCACAATTAGGGTTAGGGCTCAACATTTGAGTTGGGAATGGGAAGACAATTCAGCCCATAACAGTGCTGCTTTATCTCAACACTGTGAAGACACTTGAAGTCCCCTTCATCCCCCTTTGTTTAGACATTGTCTTTGCAGGAAAAGCAGGAAAGAAAAAGGGTCATCTAGGGAAGAAAAAGGGAGGGGATGGTAGATGTCCGAAGGGGTTCAAATAATATATTTATTTCTTGCACTTTTTCAAATGAAATATCAGGATTTTTTTTTGAAATTCAAAACATAATACTTATTTCTCATCTGCCCCCTCTCTCACTAACGAACATGTATAGCACCTTCCTGTTTCTGTCACAACATGAATCAACTCCTATCTGGCAATATTTAGTTGCTGAATGTTTCATTTTTCTTATTAAAAATGTAAGTATCTTGAGAGTGGATCTCTGTCCAGTTATTTTTTTACTCATGGTAGTCAGCACAATGTTTTCCAGAAAGTGATCTTTTATTAATTCAATACATTTTGGTTCAGTACCTACCCATAAGGTAGTCTGCCACTTCTTGATTAGAATTTCCTAATAAATATATTAATAAACTTCTAAATTAAAAATATTAGATAATGCATAAAATAAATTTATAAAAATACGGAACAATCAAGAGAATTATTTATTTTAAACATTTATTTACTTATTTATTTATTTGTTTATTTATTTATTTATTTATTTTAGAGAGCAGTAGAGAGAAAGATAGTGGAGGGAGAAGGACAGAGGGACAGGGAGAATCTTAAGGATAATCTTAAGGAGACAGAGAATCTTAAGCAGGATCCATACCTAGTGTGGAGCTCTGTCTCACCACCCTGAGATCATGACCTGAGCTGAAATCAAGAGTCAGACACTTAACCAACTGAGCCACCCAGGTGCCCCAAGAAATATTTATTTATCATTAATCATTATATTATTCTAACCCAACCTTTTAGATATTTGTAAAGCACATTGAAAATTTATCATCATTCTTGCCATACACGTGAGCAAAGATATGGTCAGGAATATTTTTCTTTTGGTTCTACATTACACAGAATATGTGGAGGTGTATGTCCTCAAAAGTGATGTTTCCCACGATGAAGGAAGACATAAAATCAAATTGCCCAGCTCTATTATTGGCACAGTTTCATCAATGGCAATGTTAGGACAGTTTATAGGAATTCTGCCTACCACCAGATAGCAGGTTCCTTATAGGGCAGGAATTAGCTTATTTCCCTTAATATATTTAGACCCCATGGCCCTAGAATATTGTCTTAAATTTAGCAGTTGTTTGAGAGAAATATTTATAGAGTAGAATCAAGTAAAATTGAATGTATTAAAAATATTGTTTAATATGGGACGAACTCTGAATAACTTCTCAATTCATTTTAACAGATTACCTCTACTATCAATCAGCATAACCCTGCAGTGTCCAATACAGCAACCACGAGCAATATACGGGTATTTAGTCCTTGAAATATGGCTGCTCCAAACTGAGAGGAAGGTGCCATACATGTAAAACAGTCACTGAATTTCAAAAATTTAGTACAAATGGAGTAAAATATTTCATTAACATTTAAAAATATTGATTATATACTGAAATGGTCGTATCTCTGATACACCAGGTTAAGTAAAATATTACTACAGTTAACTTCATGTGTTTCATCTGCCTTTTTTCAATAGGACCACTAGAAAAATTTTAAATCTCTTAAGTGACCAGCATTACATTTTCATTGTAGAGTGTGGCAGTGTGACCTCTTTTGTGAGGCAGGTTAGGTTATTTTGCCTAGATTTATACTATTCTAAGCACAGTTACAATTACTACAATCTGCTGAAATTTTTTTAAACTTTATTTCTGCAGGAATCCTGAGGTTTTTAAAAGCTCATTCAGAGAAAAAAAAAAAAAAGAGGTAGAAATGCCTGATGTGGTCCAAACAACATATTTATTTTTTTTTTAACACATATTTAAAACAAGTTGTTGAGTACTTTGGAAATTCACAGTGTGACACAGAATAGTTCAATTATTGACATGTGGCTTCTTGACAATTTGTTCCTTAAACTGTACTCAGTTGTGGACCACATAAATTATAAATTATTGTGGTTTAGTAGACTTCATACAGCATGAGTAAATTAAAAACTAGATACTTTACAATAACCAGCTTGAAAAAAAAAAAAGAAATTTGGTCTCCTGTGGCAGCAGTAGTTTTGAGGAATTAAAAAAAATAATAATGCACAAATAAACAATTTTTATTTAGCAAGCTTTTAAAGATTGTCTTGGTAAACTGACACCCTCATGAGTGGCATTTCACGGTTAGTGCGAGCACTTGGGTGAGAATAAAATTAGGATCTTGTCTATTTGTTCATTAGAGCTGGCGATCTTCAAAACTCTCTTTTATCTATTTATTAATTATATTCCCATATATGTTAGCTTTCTTTGTGATTCCTGATATCAACACTCTGAAAACCACTGACCTCCGTTAACCTCAATCATGAGATAAGTCATCCACATTAAGAAGTTCACACAACACATTTTCATGTTGGAGGCAGAAGTCATTCCCTTCCACCATCCGTGCTAACGGGCCACCCATTCCAATTAAATGCAATAATTGAGAAGCATTTCCAAGTGGCAGAGTATCTCGCTTCGGCGGAGATGTAATGAAATCTCTTCTTTTGTGTCATTTGAAACAGGATAGATGGAGTGAGAAGGTGTCCTGGTTAAAAACGGAGGTTAAGTCTGAGAAGAAAACGAGCGCGAAGACGCTGGTGAGACAAACCAGCATGTGCAGGAACCACCTCAAAGCAGATCAGTCGTGAGAAGTGAAGAGAAAAAGGAGGCACACTTGTCTCTTTAAAAAGCGGAGAAAAATGTCAGTTCTCAGAGATGAGTTCTTTCACCCCAGACAGCTGTGAGCAATTTGTCAACTGCTCTGAAGTGTGGCGGCGTCAACCCTTGGGTCGCAGCCACGTGGCTGGGGTACTGGCTTCCGTGAGGCTGAAGACACAAGAGGACACTTCTGCCTCAAGGACATCCCAGCTGTCATTGCAGTCCACAGACTATCCAAACAGTAGAGCAGACACTTTTGCAAATTGAATGAAGTCGATTAGGTGCGTGAAAAAATGAAACCAGTAAACACGACCAGAAGAAAGTGTCCACGTGGCTTCGTGGAAGAATCACGGCCATTGGCCAAAGTTCTGGGTCCTGGCTCCACAATGTAACTTGTCATCTTAGACAACTCATTTAACTTCTGTGAACCTCAGTTTCTCTTCTGTAAAACCAAAGGAGCACATTTCAGATTTAGAGAAGTCACACTACTTCAAGTTTCTTGACTATATAAGGTCCTTAATATATGTTAGTATCTCTCTATAAAATTAAACCATAGCAATAAATACAATAATGAAACAGAAGAGAGATTGTTTTGCACTTATTCTTAAAATCCTCGTGACTTGATATAAAACCAATGTAATAATCTAGAAACTTTCCTGGCTCCTATTTTCCTCCTTGTGTTTCTTTTTATGCCCAACAGATAAGAAATGGGCTGACAGAGCTGACTTTGGTGTCCAAGTGCCCCGAGTAACAGTGTTCCTCGGTTCTCCGCTTTGTTATTCTTACATTTTTTCTGACCTGGAGTGCTGGTGCAGCCCCTGCTCTCGCCCTCAGGGATAGGGGAACGACTATCCCACTCTTCCTTCTCCTCTGAGGGCTGGACCATTCCAGGTACCCACAGAAGGATCATTCTCCAACCTCCACTGGGAACGCCCCCACCCTGTGGGAACGCCCCTGTGATCGAGGTCTGGCCTCGGTCACAGACAAGCTTTACCACACCCTTAGAATGCCAGGCTTCCCCTGAACTCCATGTCTGATATTGCTTCTGTTGTCCCTGGGTCCATCCTAGCTCCTGCTTCCTCCCTCTCTCTCCAAAGTAGCCAATCTTAAAAGCAAAGCTCCAGAATACGTAATCAGGGTACATAGCAGCTTTACTTCGATTTTTCTTATAATTCTAAACTTAAGGTTGACTGAATCTTGGAGAGTGGGGGTTAGAATTCAGAAACTTTGATGCAAAGCAACTGAGAGTGAAGGCAAGAATGGGTGGTGTTTAGGATTTTTAGGGGAGACAAGGGAAAAGGCTTATTTTGAGGCAGGAAGTGAATGCAGACCTATTTCTCATCTTTATTCTTGCTCCTCAGGTCTAAACTGTGCTTAAACCTCCCTCTGGATCAACTTATGTTATTCACCTGGATTTGCTCCATGTGGTACAAGGCGAATGAAAGGAATTTCCATCCCTTCAACATAGTAATTTTTAAAAAATGCTATTCTTTATAACTCTGAGTAGTATGTCTAATAAATTTGCCAGCAGTGAGGAATGCGCCTGTGATGTAACAAAGATATGCATCTAATGGAATCTAGTGACATAGTACAAAGGCGTAATTGTAGTTAATTTATGAGTTCAATGTCCTTTCTCTTTTCAGCCCGGAGAAACAGTTTCAGCATATCCTGAGCTTCTCCCAGCGGACGTGATTCTCCTGCATCTGCTTTGAAAATGACAACAAAATGCTGGAAACTCACCTTTGCTTTCGGGCAATATGTAGAAAGTAGATGTGCTGGTTAATCCAAGAATCAATAGGCATGTCCTATATGTATATGTGACAAAGTGAGGGCAAAACCAGCCTGAAGTACCTTGCACGTTCTTTGATCCTAACAGACCAGTAAAATTTCTGAGCTCTGTAATAGCTGTTCAGTGCCTACCTTCCCACTGTGGTGTTGGTAGGTGTATACATCTGCTGACCAGACAACTCATAGCCGGATGTCAAAAAACAACAGCAATATTGTAGTTTTGTCTGTGCTTTTTGAAAAAAGGAGAATGTCATTATCTTCACGGGACATATGGTAATGCTCCTCAAGCTACCCGAGGAGAACAAAGCCAGCTGCTGATTAAATACCAAAGTTCCTTTTAATTAATACTCATGGAAGGTGTGGAACAAAATCAACAATTTAAAAGAGTTTTTGCTTTTTTTTTCTACCTTTGTTTATTTTTTCCCATGGTCTAAATTCTTCCTCTCCACTTCCACCCCCAGATCCCACCAGCCACTTTATGATTTCTTTCGGAAAAGATACATGAGTAACTGGATAGAAGCTGGTTGGGGTGGGGGGATTGGTCAAAGAAGAGTAAAGCAAACTATATTAACTTGTTTCATTTTAATCTCATGATCTGAAACCTCCCAAGAGTATTCAATTGGACTCTGCAATTTCTTGGATGTTTTCCTAGAACGTTGTCTCCCACCTCCCGAAAAAAACATTTCTGACCTTCCCTTTCTCTTCAAATCCTCCTCCTCTTCTCCTGGTGGGATCAGCTAGCACCCGTGTGTCCTCCACAGAAGCCCTCTGGGGAAGCCTCCCTACCCTTCCCAGCGCCTCACCTTCAGACTCCCTGCCGGGTCTGCTGCTTCCCTCCTGACCAGCTTCTTGGGAAAGCCAGCCCCTCCCCTTGTGTCAGGTTCTGTCCTGCACCTTCCCAAGGTGGTCCTCCCTCCCTCCCTCACCTTTCCCTCCCTTCACAAGCCTCTCTTTCTAGCAGCTTCTTCTCATCAGCATGGGAATGGATCCTAATATCCCTCACTCAAAGGAACAAAACAAAACAGGTTCTTAGACCCATTTCACCTCTTCATTCCTCCTCTCCTCTTCCTCTCAGTTGCTGATAAGAAATCAGAAGTTGATAAGCACGATGGCCCCCCACATTTCCCTTCTCTCATCGCTCCACTTTTCATCTCTTCTCACATCCCTCAGCGTCTTCTTACTTCCTTCAGTCTGCTTATATACTCCCTACCACACTGAATCTGGTCAAGTCATTTTAGATGTCCTTGTTGCCAATGCAAATAATGGTTATCATAAATCTGTGATTTTGATCCTATTTCCTCTCCCCCTGGCCCAGGCTGTCCCTGTCCTTTGCCAGGGATCTCCTGCCTCCTCCCTCTGCCAGGGTTGCCCATCACCCCAAATAGCCGCAGGTGTTACCACCATGACTGCTCATGTAAAATGACTCACCCAGGGGCGCCTGGGTGGCTCAGTCGGTGAAGTGTCTGCCTTTGGCTCAGGTCATAATCTCCGGGTCAGAGGATCGAGCCCCCTGGGGGCTTCTGCTCAGTGAGGAATCTGTCCCTCCACCCTGAGTGCATGCTCTCTCTCTTGCTCTCTCTCAGATAGATAAATAAAATCTTCAAAAAATAAAATAAGATGATTCACCCACATTGTGCTCTCCTCATCCCCTTTACGGTGTTCATTTTTCTTTATAATCCTCAAGACTCCATTTCTTATTTTCTGTCTCTTCTCTCTGTCAACTTGGAGAGAGGTTTCATTCACTCTCAGATCTCTGCACCTAGTCCTGTGCCTGACACACCGTGAGTACCAAGAAAGGTCTGTTGAATGATACGTTTCAGGCGCACCTCTACAGGCTTAATGTGGATGAAGTCCTTAAATCCTTACAAAATCCCAGTGAGGTAAGGACTACTGCTATTCACATTTTAAGTCAGGAATCAGAAGCACCTCTCAGGTTCCAGGGTACCTCTCTGTCTTCATCTCATCCACCTCTTGGCAATATTGGGCACTCCTCCTCCTCAAAACCACATGCTTTTAAGAGAGTTTTCTTCTTGCTGTTTGACCTCTCTTTCTCTCTTCCTTTCTCCCTCTCCCTGGCTGAGGTCACCATTCCCAGGAGTGTGCTGATGAACGCTACTCTGTACCTCCCACCATGGTATTTCCTGTGAACTCTGTGCTCACAGACCCAACTGCCAGCTCAATGTCATTGATCACCGAGACCTCAACTCCAACATGTTCAGTGCAATCAAATCAGGCCCGCTAAACTCTCTCACCCTCAATACGTGGCTTCCCCATCCACCTAGGTCCTCAGGCCAGATTCCCCAGCAGCAATCTTGATGTCTCCCTGTCTCTCATCCCCTTGCTTCCATATTCAATCATCTTTCTATCCCCTAGATACCAAGTCACCTTTCATCTTGTGCCCAAATTACTACACAACCTTCCAACTCTGTCCTGCTCCCACTCTTATGCCTCTAAACCATTCTCACTAGGGAACCAGCGAGAGGCTTTCTTAAGATGTAAATTGTATTCTGTTACCCTTCACCATAAAAGCCTTTCACGGAGCATAAAATCTAAACCCTGCATGCTTTCTCTTTGCTTCATAGAGCTCATTAAAAATTGAAATTATTTTATTTTGATTTCCTTCTCTTTGTTTGCTTAGTTCCCCACTAACATATAACCCACGAGGGAAAGAAACATGCTTTATTTACCACTGAGTGCCCAGAACTCATCCCATTCATAGTAGGGAGGCTCAGTAAATGTCTCCTGATGGAATAATGCAATATTTCAGAATGCTATGTTTAGGCAGGAAGCACCTCCCACATTTGAATTTAAAAGTTTATACTGTATTTATCGGTTTGCTATAATTATTGGTGTCAAGTTAACATCATTAGTGAGAAGATAGGCAAGTGTGTATGGTCTCACCCAGCCAGGGTAGGCCTGGTTACACAAACCAAGCGCATATATTTTTCAAAAAGGAAAATATTGATTATCGGAGTTTAGATAATGTATTTGTCTGCTACTACTTTTGTATATGTGATAACAAAGAGTGCAAAAAGACCCACAATGGCCAAATTAAACACAAATGTCCACATGGAGAGACAGCAATCTATTAAGAAGTACTAACGCCCATGTGTGCAAGTGCACGTAGAAACGCACACAAAATTGAGGAAAAACTGTATTTGAATGAAATTCAAAATGGCAAGCAACAGATTCAACTTCAGACTGGGACACTGGGATTCTGAAGAAAACAGCATTCACGAAGAGGAAGCTGATTCACAAAATGGGGATCCACCACTGCTCAGAAACACTGATAAGTTAGAAAGGAAATTGGATGCATATTGGATATTTCATGCCTACTCATCTGCACAGATAGTAATATAATAGGTAATGGTGTCCTTGACCAGAGGACAGGTCACTTCTTTGCAGGCAAGTGTGGATGACTCCCTCACAAAACGCTAAACTCTCTGGTTTCTAGGTTCTACCCCAAAGTCATTCCAGCTCAATTAGATTATTTTCACCTTTCTAAGAAACACACTGTAAGGTAGAACGACGTCTCCACTTGGGATGTTGTGGTGATTTCTTTCAAGAGTTGTCCATCCCTGGGTCAGTCTGGATTTAAGGACAAGGGTCACAGTCTGGAACTTCTCTGAGCACAATAGACACTATTTTCGTGTTATGGTCCGCAGTGGATTCTAGTTCTTGATTTTTATTTGCTCACAAATTACTTCTCCTGACAAAGGCTATATTTAGCTGAACTATGTGATTTGATTTGCAAATCCTCCACCCCCACACACATATATTTAAGTAATTGTTTCAAGGTTCACAATCATTGCTTTGTAAGGAAGGAAGGCAGAGGGTATAAGTAAAGTAGGTCTAGCTGTGTTTGCTTCTGCCACGAGTAAAAAAGCCCCTTCGTTGAATAGTTAAGCAGATTTCCGTAGGTGAAAATTATTCCTATCATCTGGCCTTTGCGTTGCACTTCCTTACAGTATAAACACACAAAGCCCTTCAGAAGCCACCCACACTGAGAAAAATTGCTTTGGTAGGGTTCACTGCTTTTGTTGTTGTTTCTGGGAAAATGGCTCCAAATGAGGGGCATAAACTAGCTAGGACTCCACAGTAAATAGGAGTGTGCCGTCTGTCATGTTAATTGGAACAAACCTGCAGTGCCAAGTTTTCCCCAAGCAGGGAAGCAGCATTGAACCTGAAGTGAGATGAGGAGGTCTGGCTCTTGCCATTTTCTTGCTGAGTGACCCTGGGCAAGCTGCTTAACTTTCCTGAGAAAAGGTTTTTGTGACATTGTAGGGTGACAATACACTTTATTGTTCCATGTAGCTGTTTAAGATGCAGTAATCAAGACATCACTTTAATTTCATTTTCCCTTTTATATGTGTGTGTGTGCGTGTGTGTGTGTTACCTTGTTACCTTCAATACTCCTAAAGTCCTCTTAATTTTCCATCATCCAAGTGATTGCTTTTCCTTACTATATTATATTCATTTCCTAGGGCTGCCTTAACAAAATACAACAGTTCAACAGGCTTAAAACAGAAATCTATTTTCTCAAAGTTCTGGAGGACAGGAAGTCCAAGACCAAAGTGCTGGCAGGGCTGGTTTCGCTTGCGTTGTGTCTCCTTGGCTTACAGATAGTGGCCGCCTTGCTGGCCCCTGGCACGCCCTGGTGTCTCTCGGTGTGTTCAAACTTCCTGTTCTCCTGAGGACACCAGCTTGGATTTGGGCGCACCCTGGCAGACTTAGCTCTTGCATCTCTGCCCTGGAAGCCGGAACACAGGATTAAAGAATTATAGAGTTGTTGAATGTATAGAACATACAGGTCTGCAAACTAGTAGAGAGTTTTGGTGTGGAAGGAGGCCAATCAAAGAAATTATTGAGCCTTGGTAACCATCATTCTCTTCCTCCCCACTCCCTGCCTCTGCTCCTCCTCACTACTCCCCCCCCTCACACCTAACTCAGTGCCTGGAATACAGTAAGAGGTCAACAATATAAATTGAAGACTCAAGGACTTTCTAAAGTAAAAGTCTCTTAACTGGCTTCCTTGACTCTACCTTTGCCCTACTGCGATCTCTTCATGTCCAGCTGCCAAATAAGCCTTGAAAAGTATAAACCAGAGCATGTAATCATCAGACATTTCCAGGGACTCCCATCCTCACTAACAGCAAAAGCCAAGGTCCTTTTAATGACTTATAAGACCCCACGAGATTGGCCTCTGTCCCTCTGAACACATCTCTTGCTTTCAGCTTTGTTCACACCCCTCTATCCACTCTACCTTCTTTGCTGTTTGTCCAACAAGCCCAATGTGTGGCCATCCCGAGGCCTTTGCCCCGAGCACCTCCCTCCCTGCAATGCTGTTACCCTAGATTTCGTCACTGCTCACGTCCTTCAAAGTACAATAAAATAACCCTCTCCACCCTAATTTTTTTTCTTTCTACTATTTATAAACTTCTAATAAATAACTTACTTATTGATTGTGCTCACCATCTATTTTGCACCACCCAAAAGTAAGGATGTTTGCTTCTCTAGGACTGAGAACACAGTAAGTGTTCACTAAACGCTTACTGAAAAAAGTAAAAGTTCTGGATGGAAACACAGAGAAATGTTCTGAACTCAGTAAAATCAGTGTTTTTTGTAGACAAAGGAAAAGTTAAAGGATCCTTTAACAGAGAAAAGACAAAAAAAAAATGTTTTCAAAATGAACCAGAGGGAAGTTTGAAGACTGTAAACTAAAAAGAGAGCCTTATGGACATGAGAAAGAGAGAGCAGAGGGAGGGAAGGAGGAAAGAATAGAGAAAGGAGATTGATGCTGACTTAATACCATGTTTGCTAAGCTGTCCCTCTTCAAAGTGTTTTCGGGGTCTCTTAGTAGAGCAGTATGGATCAGGGGAGGAACCGAATAAGGATTTCAGTCCCCAGCATCCAAGTCTGCCCCTCAATATTATATCTTTAACTTTTTGAGTCTCTCAACAAGATTTTGACTTGAAAAAAAAAAAAAAAGCAAAACAAAAAAGGGCTTCAGATTAAAAATGACAATAAAAGAGTGAAAGTCCTGTCATAAAGTGCATCACAGGGGATAACTTGTGAGATATTTGCTAATGTCTCCCCCTGGGGAGAAAAGGTCAGAATCAGGGGAAGGGGATTGTGGAGAATCCCTCTGTCAGCAGCCATGGTTGGCGTTCTGAGGAAGGCCAGACAGGAGAGCAGGGCTACAGCAGAGAAAAGGAACATGGTGGTGTCAGGCAATGGCACAAGGGAACTCAGAGATCATGTGCAGGGACTGAGAAAGCCAAGAAAGTAAAACTCTGCTCCAAAAACAGTTCAGTTGCTTGTTTGTGGGGGGTAAGTGTGCAAGGTTGCGAATTTACAACTTCGCAAGACACTGAGATAACTACACAAAGGCATTCTCAGAAACTATTCAGCTCATAAGCGCTGGAGCTCTGTGGAATGTGGTGGGAATATAAAAGCCCTGTGGTTTTTAGTATTAGGAACAATGATGTGGCCCCCACACTGAGCATGAACTGGGGTTGTTGATTGTCATGGCTGGAAATTGAGGAGTGGGGTGTCTTGTTCAAGAATTGTTCAGGAATTTGTGCTGCAGTGGCCTGGCCAGAGGCACGCTGAGGATTTGTTACTTGTAACAAATGCAAGGCATATACAAGGATATATTGTATGTGAATTTGAAGGAGTTTATAGTCCCCAGGCTCTTGACTGAATAGTTCAGGTTTTTTGTTTTTGTTTTTGTTTTTATTTTTTTAAGATTTCATTTATTTATTTATTTGAGAGAAAGAGTGAGTGTGCCCTTGACGGGTGGAGGAGCAGATGGAGAGGGAGAAGCAGATACCATTCTGAGCATGGAGCCCGAAGTGGGGCGATCCCATGACCCCAAGATCATGACCTGAGCCCAAACCAAGAGTCAGACACTTAACCGACTGAGCTACCCAGGCACCTCTTCTTATTTTTTTTTTTCCTTAATTATTATCAACTGTTTCAATTTACTTGGAGTCTTGGAATCTTATCTACACTGATATATTCTGTGCTATGAGCTTTTCACTTTATGCTGTTCCTAATCTGCAACACTCTCCCAACACACACACACACACACACACACACTCTTCTGCCATGCTTAATTTGGTATATGAATGATTCATGTTGTTTGCCCAAGAATGATAAATAAGGCTAGTAGTTTGAGAGAAGGCAATCAGGTTGCAAAGAAAGGACAGTATTAATGTTATTCAGGTGTTAAAAAGAAAACCAGGGACCCAAATGGACCCACTTAGGCCAACTCACCAAACCAGCGTTTAATGCCTGACCTAACCGCAGTTTCAACCTCCCCTGAAAATACAGTCTTAAGGAGTCAGCCAGAAATTTTCCGAACAGCACCAATGCGGTAATAGGTCACAGGGGCCCTCTCCATCCTTCAAAGGAAGATGGGATAATTCTTAACAAGACCCATTGCTCTACCACCTAAAGGAAGATGACTTTGCCTGGAACCATCCTTTCTTTTCTCTTGCTCACAACATTCCTGCCCCATCCTCCCTCCTATAGAAACCTTCCATCCTGGGACGCCTGGGTGGCTCAGTTGGTTAAGCAGCTGCCTTCGGCTCAGGTCATGATCCCAGCATCCTGGGATCGAGTCCCACATCGGGCTCCTTGCTTGGCGGGGAGCCTGCTTCTCCCTCTGCCTCTGCCTGCCATTCTGTCTGCCTGTGCTCGCTCACTCTCCTCTCTCTCTGACAAATAAATAAAATCTTAAGAAAAAAAATAAATAAATAAAAAAGAAACCTTCCATCCTGTACAACTCATGGATAGTATTCATAAACTGCCTAATAAAGCCAATTAGACCTTCAAATTTACTCAGGTGAATCTCATTCTTTAACACAGACTTAATCTTACATATCAATACTATTTCACTTTCTTCTGTTATAACTGGGTATGATTTATGTGTGGCTATTCTCTTAACACTTTCTGCACTGATAATGCCCAGATTTGGGGGTTTGAGTAAGGGACTTCAGAATGTGAGTGTGACATAGAAACAGGGATATTTGCCACAAGGATACTTTTCTTATGAAGTTGCATATTGATATGTATATAAACCATAAATGCAGAAACCGTTCTATAATAAATAAAAATGGTCTTACTGCTGGTATAGGAAGTAGAGGGGAATTGCAGCAAGTATGTTTGGAAGCCCAGGAAGGACTATCAAGCCACTCCAAAACGTGCGGCAAGAGAGACAGCTGCCCAAGTGGGATTTCTCAGCTTGGAGAAACTAGACCCACCGAATATGATAGCTGTCACTAAATATTTGAAGGCCGTCTGGCAGAAAGAAGCTGGGGCTGATCAGGTGTGGTCCAAGGGACCGATGACGATACAGCTTCCTGAAAAAAAAAAAAAAATGCAGCAGAATATCTGTGAGCCTCCTATCTCTGCTCCCGGCTCTGAGCAGAAACACAGCACCAGGTGTTTCTAATCGGCAACCCAGCCATGGCGGTCCCCTGCTTCCCAACAGAGAGCATACACAAAACTGGAAAGTAGGGACAGAAAGCCCCTGCTTCACTGATAAACTGGGATGGGCATGTGATCTGCTCTTCTGCAACTTGGCCCCGAGGTGCCCAGTAAGTCAGGAATTGGGGGAAACATGTAGGTAAACGGAGAGGCCATGTAGGTACCAGGTGGAGTCAGATTTTTGGAGAGATTCATAGTCACCAGGTATCAGAGTTTTGCAACCCATAGAGACAGTGGCAATCCCAAAAGGAAGCCTGGGTGAAGAGAAAGGGCAGATTCTGCCCATCTGGCCAGTGCAGCCCCGGACAATATTTAGTTGTCCCTCCATTGATTTGGTCCGCTGTGTACCTGCCCCGTGCTTCTTTCTGGGGAAATCGCTACTGTGAGGATTTGAACGTCTAGGGTTTGGAGGGTGTTTGTTTGGTTTTGTCCTTAAAAGCGGCACTATCACAGCCCAGTGTCTGTTTATGAAGTCCCCTGCCGCTCACCAGCCTGAAGAATCAGGTGGCTAAAAGAACTGAAGAGGTGAAGAACGTGTCACTCCAAAATGCAGCATGGGCAGGGGTGTGAGGACATGCCACAGGGTCTGGAGTTATTGCTGCAGGACGGGTCTGACTGGTGAAAGTTTGCCCTGAGCCAAGTGCCACAGTTTAAATCCCACTTCGACTACCACCTGGTTGTGCAACTGACTTGGGTCAATTCCTCTTTGTACCTTTGTTTCCCCTTCAGTAAAATGAGGAGGACAGTTATAGTATCTACTTCATAAAATGAGGGTTCAGTGGGTTAATTCATGGAAAGAGCTCATCCCAGTTCCTGATTATAGTCAGCAAGTAGTAAATGATTCTTATTTGAGTATCAAACTTGCTGTTATCATCACTGTGTTGAAGGGCAAACGCAGAATCAGACTCCTGCTTCCCTAGGGGAAAAGTAAGGCTCTTAAGTAACAACCTAATTGGTCATCAATGTCTGGGTGTGATGCTTGATTTAAAAAAAAAAAAAAAAGTTACAGGAACTGTATGTCCAGGGGCATGTTGATGATGCTTCCTACCTCTTTCCTCCTTTATGTCTCCAATGAAACAAGTTCACAACAGACTATTCTGTCCGTCTGACCACTCAGATGTGATTTGAACTTTAACAAACATTCACTCAGATATTAAGCTTCCCAGTAGGTCTGCAAGCCTAGATCCTTATAGGCTCCTCCCCTTCGATGTTCTAAAAACTGAAGTCTTCTCTTTGTATTCTCTTTGTTGTCCTACTCTTCGTCAATATATTTAGCCATTTCCAGAATCTTCTTTGGCTTGCAGTGCTACCTCACCAAATTTGCCTCAAGTCGATCTCTTTTCTCTGAAGGTCACTATTTAACTTCCCTGGGGCCCAGAGACAGGATTCCTACCGTAACCTCTCACTGCCTCCCCTCTCTTTCCTCTCTTCTGGAAAGCCCTTCCTCTTCAGCATAGTCATCACAATGACCTTTCTGAAATGCAAATCCAGCAAAACTTTCTGCTGCCTGCAGTTTAAAGTCGAAGCCCCCGAGCAAGGTATTTATGGCTCCTCTTGGTTTCCATTTACCTTTCCAGTCTTGCCATTTCCCCCCTCCCCCCAACTCCCTAATTCCCTCATTCCCCCCCACGCCCCCCCACCCCGCACTTAGCACTTATTTAACCTTTGAGGCCACTGGCTGATTCCTCCCCATCACCTCCCTATCCCTGCCACCCAGGAGGAGGAGGACCCTTCTGGGCTCTTGCTCATGCTAGTTGCATTCTCTGAATGCCCTTCCTTCTTCCTCTACCCTGAACTTCCTCTACCTCCCCCGGGTCTTCCAGGTCCAGCTCAAAAGTTACTGCTGCAAAGATTTCTTTGCCTTAGGCTATCTTCCACAAACTCCCCTGGCCTCGACTTATCTGGCATTTTAGCATTTTAATAGCATAAAGGTACCGGGAGCTTAAAGACAACAAAATGATTTACTGTGCCAGTTAGATTAGGGACTTTTTTACATATGAACTCTCTTCTTAAACATTTTAACCTCAATTTAAACTAGCCCAATCCTTAGCACAAACTAGGTGCTCACATAACAGGTTTATCGAGTGAATGAATAAAGGAATCTTTTACCTACAGTATATTTTTTACTTCTCATCAACACAATCAAATACAGGGAGATGTACTTCCTTGTCTTGTTTTCATTTATCTATTTATTAATTTCTAGCTCTCTGTTTATGCATGGGCCAATGCCACACCAAAAAGATGCTTCTGCTTCTCTTTCAGGAGGTCAGTGGATTCAGCTAAAGGAAAGGGGTGACAACCACCATGTATTCCTTCATTTGGTTGTCTGTTATGTGTCACTCCCTATTCCAGCCTCTGGGGATTTGGGGAAAAGAAAAACAGACAATATCCCAACTCTCCAAGAGCTTTAATTCTATAAAGAAGAAAAAGAAAATAAACAAGTAAACAGAAAAATAAGGTAATTGTGTCTACTGTTAAAGGCTATGAGAACCATGAAATGGGGTGATGTGTAATATTGGGACTAATTAGGGATGGGGGTTAGTCTAGGTGGTTACTTCCCTCACTACCTGAGAAGGTTGAAAAGGAGCCAGGCTTGGAAAGATCTGGAGGTAGAGGGGATAGGAGAGCAGTCCGAAGACAGGAATGAGGAGAAGCAAGGAAACACGTGTGGCTGGCACATTACTAGCAAGGGGACTATACAGTGGGCCAAATGGTATTCTATCTGCTTTCTGTGTTTCAGCCTAATACCTGATTACATCCTTGAAAGAAGGCTATCCACACTTTATAGAAAGGGAAATAAGTGGAAGTGGAGGTACAATTATTCTAAATAAATTGACTGTCTTAAAAGTTCAGGATCAGAAGTCAAGCTCAAGTAAAACGATCATTAGATATTGCCTCTTTACTGTCTCTCACTAACCCACTGTGAATGATAAGCAGCAAAATAGTAGACACTCTTAACATATGGTTGATGTTAGAATAAACAAGGTTGTTCACCATTGAGGCTAAGTCTATTATATTAAGCTTTTTCTTATTTGCAAATTAATATATTTCCCCCCAAAATGTTATTTATTCAAACTGTGGTAGAAACAAGCTTCATTGTAATGGCATTCTAATCAATCATACTGAAATACTTACTGATATAAATACCAATAAAATTAAAACTCATGATTAGATGAGGATATATATCCTTTGAGCCTTTTTCTAAAGTTTAAAGATAAAATAAAAGACAATTACAACATTAAAAGACAACATTTACCTCCTAACATTTTCCTAATGATGTTAAAACATTCTATCCATTATTCAAGGCTGAAATAGTGGATTAGACAAATAAGAACATGCTTCCATAAAGCAACTACGGGCACTTCAAAAATAAGATTTAGTTTGTAGTGAATACAATGAACAGATATACCTTTGTCCTATTAAAAAAAATAATCTATAAGAAGTCAGTAGCCACCAAAAGGCTAATTAAAATGTTAATAAAAATCCCATGCAACTTTCTTCCCTTGGGCCAGAATAATTTTGAGGTAATATGCAATTTAATTGCACTTACATTGGAAGAAGTTCCTTAAACCAAAGATATCAACATCAACATTAGAGTAGTACCTCAATTAATATATAGAAAACTTGGCCAGTTGCTTTAAAGAGTCAGGCTGCAGATTTTTAGAATGTCCACAAGAAGAAAGATGACCTCCAAAATCCTGTCTAAGAAACACATCTTCCTCTCAACAAGTAAGATTCAAGTTTTGAGGAACCTGACTTCAGAGAGGAGTTAAAACAGGAACACTTTACCTGTCTAGCAAGTACCAGAGGGTCGTGGCAGAGATCATAAAAAGGAAGAGAAGATTTACACACTTCACAACACTCACCATAGCACATACCCTCCCCAATATCCATAACCCCACCCCCTCTCCCAACCCCCTCCCTCCATCAACCCTCAGTTTGTTTTGTGAGATTAAGAGTCACTTATGGTTTGTCTCCCTCCCAATCCCATCTTGTTTCATTTACTCTTCTCCTACCCCCTCGACCCCCCATGTTGCATCTCCTCTCCCTCATATCAGGGAGATCATATGATAGTTGCCTTTCTCCGATTGACTTATTTCGCTAAGCATGATACCCTCTAGTTCTATCCACGTCGTCGCAAATGGCAAGATTTCATTTCTTTTGATGGCTGCATAGTATTCCATTGTGTATATATACCACATCTTCTTTATCCATTCGTCTCTTGATGGACATCTAGGTTCTTTCCATAGTTTGGCTATTGTAGACATTGCTGCTATAAACATTCGGGTGCACGTGCCCCTTCGGATCACTACATTTGTATCTTTAGGGTAAATACCCAGCAGTGCAATTGCTGGGTCATAGGGTAGTTCTATTTTCAACATTTTGAGGAACCTCCATGCTGTTTTCCAGAGTGGTTGCACCAGCTTGCATTCCCACCAACAGTGTAGGAGGGTTCCCCTTTCTCCGCATCCTCGCCAGCATCTGTCATTTCCTGACTTGTTAATTTTAGCCATTCTGACTGGTGTGAGGTGATATCTCATGGTGGTTTTGATTTGTATTTCCCTGATGCCGAGTGATATGGAGCACTTTTTCATGTGTCTGTTGGCCATCTGGATGTCTTCTTTGCAGAAATGTCTGTTCATGTCCTCTGCCCATTTCTTGATTGGATTATTTGTTCTTTGGGTGTTGAGTTTGCTAAGTTCTTTATAGATTTTGGACACTAGCCCTTTATCTGATATGTCATTTGCAAATATCTTCTCCCATTCTGTCAGTTGTCTTTTGGTTTTGTTAACTGTTTCCTTTGCTGTGCAAAAGCTTTTGATCTTGATAAAATCCCAATAGTTCATTTTTGCCCTTGCTTCCCTTGCCTTTGGCGATGTTCCTAGGAAGATGTTGCTGCGGCTGAGTTCAAAGAGGTTGCTGCCTGTGTTCTCCTCGAGGATTTTGATGGATTCCTTTCTCACATTGAGATCCTTCACCCATTTTGAGTCTATTTTCGTGTGTGGTGTAAGGAAATGATCCAATTTCATTTTTCTGCATGTGGCTGTCCAATTTTCCCAACACCATTTATTGAAGAGGCTGTCTTTTTTCCATTGGACATTCTTTCCTGCTTTGTCGAAGATGAGTTGACCATAGAGTTGAGGGTCCATTTCTGGGCTCTCTATTCTGTTCCATTGATCTATGTGTCTGTTTTTGTGCCAGTACCATGCTGTCTTGATGATGACAGCTTTGTAATAGAGCTTGAAGAAATAGCATGGAGGACAAGGGGAGATGGAGAGGAGAAGGGAGTTGAGGGAAATTGGAAAGGGAGGTGAACCATGAGAGACTATGGACTCTGAAAAACGATCTGAGAATTTTGAAGGGGTGGGGGGTGGGAGGTTGGGGGCACCAGGTGGTGGATATTGTAGAGGGCACGGATTGCATGGAGCACTGGGTGTGGTGCAAAAATAATGAATATTGTTATGCTGAAAAAATAAAAAAATTATTAAAAAAAAAAAAAAAAAAAGGAAGAGAAGAGGGATTTGGGCCAGTATGTTCCCCAGCCATGAGAGAAACTTGTCACCAGTAAATTCCTGAGTTCTGGACATGTGGCAGAAGTTTTATTTTTCCTTTCGGATTTGCTTTTCCTGTCCTGGTGGAAATCCCCTGGTAATCATTAAGGATCCTACTTTACATCCAAAAACTTCATTAGAAACAAGGACCACAGTAATCAGTTTGATTTTAGGAGCAAGAGAGTGGAAACAATGTTTCCCTGGCCTCCTGGTGTCCATCTCCCTTCAAAAGAGGTACAAAGCGCAGCTCATAAAGGGCTCTCATTATTTACAAGGAAGCCAACAATTTGTATGGTTTTCTGTACTAGCCTTTGAGATCTGTGATTGATTAGACTTGAGGAGGCTATGAAAGAATATGATTAAATTAAATTGAAATTTTTGTTAAGGCCCAGATGAAGGTGACTGGGAGTTTTATTTTTAAACTAAAGCCCTAGAGTCTTAATAACATATGCAGTAGTTATTATTTAAGTACCCTCTGCCTCTTCGGTCCTTCCCAGCAAAGCTGGAAGAACTTTAAAAAGCATGTAATTTCCATTTTACCCCATGGGTCCACGTCTCTTGGTCAGTTTGGAAATCAAGCCTAAAACAACAACCAAAGAAAGTTTGAATTTACATCTAGGATAAGAAACAGGTTTCCTATTTCCTGCGAAATCCAATCAATTAGAGGGTGGCTGTCTGCAGTTCTGGGTTGAGCAGAATGGCAAAACACAGTGGGTCACAACAGTGCTGAAGAGACCAGAATGGATTTTTTATGTTTACAGTAGGCTCCGAGAGGAACTGTGACAGCACTTCTAAGCGTTTGCTGACTCGGATGAAGACATTCAGGCAACGATGGAGACAGATGATTGTTTCAGGGAATTATGATGGAGGAAAAATAAAACTTCCACAGCAAGAAGGGAGAAAACATAAAATATGTATGTGTGTATAACACCTCAAGAGTAAATCCATTCATTCATTCATGCAATATTTGTGTGCTTATTAATATTAATAATATAATAATTTATATAGTACATATAATATCAACATACTTAATGTTTAAGATATTATTGCAATAAGCATAAATTACAAAAATAATGTATATTTTATGTTTTATATGACTAATAAATTAATAAGCATTTATTGAGTGCATCATTCCAGGTGCTAGTGATAGAGGAAACAAATCAAATTTCCAACTCTCATATTCCACATGAGGAAAAGACCTAAAGAAAAACTCAGAAAGATGAGGAAGAACCAGCAAAGGAGACTGAAAAGAAGCAATGAGAGAGAGAGAGGAAAACCACAAGAAAGGAGTAACAAACATATAAGCCAAGCAAGGAAAGTGTCTCAAGGAGGGAGTGATCAACTGTGTCAAATGCTGCAGTAGATCAAATGAGGTGAGCACTGGAAAATGATCATTGACTCTGGCAACATAAGTCACTAATGATCTTGGTAAGAATGACTGTGGTGGAAATGTAGGGGAGAATTAGCCCAACTGGAGTGGGCTCAAATTCCCATGTGAGGAGAGGAAGTGGAGGCAGTGAGTGTATACAACTCTTTAGCAGTGTTTATTGTAAGGGGAATGGGTGGGAGCTGGGAGTGATGGTGGTAGGGAGAGATGAAGGTTTGAGTGGTCAAGGGATGATCTAACGAAGACTATATTGATGACTCAAAAGTGGGGAGAGAAAACCACAGAACCCAAAGGCTGGAGGAGACACTTGAGGATGGGGACCAGACCCAGTGCCAAGAGGAAGGGGGGAGGGCATGAGTTGGAGGAAAAATAACCCTTTCATAGTGGCTGGAAAATAAGGCAGAGGATGTGAGTACAAGATGGTTTGATAGGCTTTGTGGGGAGAACGTGTGAAAGTCCTCTTCTGGTGGCTGCTCTTTTCTCAGTGAAATAAAAAGCTAGATCATCAGCTGAGAGTAAAGAGAAGCAAGAAAATTGTAGCAATGCAACAAAAATGGAAATGAGAGAGTGAGAATTAAATAGATCAGGGAGATAGAGTAGAATTGCCAAGCGGTAGTGCCAGGGGTCCTCTTGAGGGTAATAATCATAAATTTAAAATGAGATTCAGTCAGCTGATACTGAATAAGTACCTCTCATTTTTAAAATGCGCACTTGTCTTCCAATAACGTTGTTGGGAAAAGATACTAAGCTAGATTTTTAAATTTAAAAGTAATGGCCAGAGGTATATCTATAAACTTGATTGATTAAATTATAGTATTATATTAAAGATAATTTCCTTATTTTGATTTTACAGTGGTTGTGGAAAAGAATTGCTTGGTTTTTAGAAAATTCACAGTGACGTATTTGGGGGGAAAGGGACATCATGTCTGTAATGTACTCTCAAGTGGTTCAAAAAAAGAATAATGTATAAGCATAATATTAAACATACATATAAATATGTGTATATATACATGATATATGTGTATATTTACATGATATATATCATGTATATATATGCATATAAACTTAGAAGACAGACGGAGAGTAAGAGCAAGACAGAGACAGATTAGAGCAAATACAGCAAATGTTGATAATTTGGGGGAACCTGAGTAAAAAATATCTAAGGGGCGCCTGGGTGGCTCAGGGGGTTGAGCTGCTGCCTTCGGCTCAGGTCATGGTCTCAGGGTCCTGGGATCGAGCTCCGCATCGGGCTCTTTGCTCAGCGGGACGCCTGCTTCTCTCTCTCTCTCTCTCTCTCTCTGCCTACTTGTGATCTTTCTCTGTCAAATAAATAAATAAAATCTTTAAAAAAAAAATATCTAAGATTTCCTTAGAGTATTCTTACAACTTTCCTGTAAGTTCCAAATTATCTCAAAAGAAGAAAGACTGGCCAACCATTTTTCAGATCTGTATTGAAATGAAATACATTTTAAAAATTACGAAAATTTTTAATTTTATCTTGATTCCTCCATATAGTCTTCTAATGTCATGATTTAGAAATTTTGAGTAACTGTTTAGAATTTGTATTTGAGAAAAACGTGAAGGCAAGGCTGATGCTAGTTTATTTTGCATCTGTGTCTCAAAGCCTTAGGGAAATCCGCCATTGAGTTGTAAATTTCTATTATAAAGAAAGCACATGGTTACACTAGGTGTTCTGTAGACCTCTCTATATTTACATTTCCCCCTTCACTGTGCAACATATGAGCATCTTACTCAACACAAAAGTCTATGAAACATTGTTTCTTTCTCCTACTCCCTTTCCACATTAAGTCCACCAGAAAATACTGTTGCTTTGATCTCCCATATCCATCCCGAATTCCTTACCTCAGTCTTCCTCTCTGATTGTCACTCTGGTCTGTGTCCCCACCATCACGCCCCTGCAGACCTGCTCTCACTATTGCTTCTCCCTGCAATTCATTTTCGACGCAGCAACCAAGGGCATGTATTTAAAGTCAGTCATGTCTAAAGATAGCCCTGTATGTTAACCACACAGGAACCGGAAAAGAAAAAAAAGATGTTCGTGTCATTAAAAAAATAATAATATGAGGTCAGTCATGTCTAAATGTTTAAAATATTCCAATGTTCCTAGAATTTTCTGGACTTTGCATATGCCTCCAACATCTCTCTCTCTCTCTTCCCTATCATTCCACAGGCTCCAACCACACTAAACTTTCCACAGCTCCTGAAATAAGCCATATCTGTTCCTAGATCAGCAATCTTGGACTGCTCTTCTGGAGCTCTCTCATCTCAATATTTTTTCAGCAAAGATTTATGAAGCATCTCCTATGTGCCAAGCACTGTTGTAGGCCTTGGGGGTTACCACAATGAAAGCAGCAATGTGGCCTTTTTGCAGGCTTAGCTTCGAGTCATGACAGACTCAGGATTTGTAGAACCTTAAGTGAATATAATTTGGCAGACCCTCTCTAAGAAAAATAACCTACAAGTCATGGAAGCAAAATTAGCTACAGTAGTCAATACTTATTTGGAATAAAAGGAAAAATTTCAATTGCTTTCTGGGCGTTGGAAATTCAGGCCCCTTTTTTCTAAGATATCTGTTAGCAGATTGCTACATATGCCTACATGCTAGGGCTTCCGGATGGCAGTGGCTTTCCCCTCTTCACCCTGAATACTCCATAGCTTCTAGAAACTTCCTGCATTTACAGGGGCTCCAGGCAAGACAGGGGCTCTGAAGCTCAACCTTCATTGACATCATGGGAAATTGGCCTCTAATCTATGAACAAGACAGATAACATACAATTATACCAAAAAATATTCCCAGACAGTCTAAGTAATAAAACAATTTAAAAGCAGGCAATGTGATACAAAATGAATGGGCAGGCAGTATTGAATATAGCGGCAGTGAAGTCCTTAAAGTTGTTTCCAGAGTAAAGATCATACAAAGCCAAACACCTGTCAAACACCTGACAAAGGTCAGTTTCTTTGGTTTCTTGACTACTTCTCTTGCAGAGAATTTCCAGAAGGGATTACATGGAAGGGTAGCAGAAGGCTATGTTGCACTTATAATACAAAACTGTTTTATATCTTTAAAAAGAGCCATTAATTTAGTTTTCAGAGAAAAGAAGGATTTTGCCATGAGAGAAATAAAACTAATAAGGGAAAGTAATCAAGACCAGCAACCGTGACTTTTCCTTTGAAATGGTGGCTCAGATCATCTTGTAGAGTATGTAAGGCATATGAACCTACCCCAGCCCTTTTGGAAGTTGTCTTCAAAGTCCAGGGTCTCTATTTAAATAGAAGTGTCTAGTGTGGTATCTTAGAGAAATGAATGAAAACAATGAAGAGGGAGTTCAATTTTAATAGAAGACAAAGAGCTAAAGAAAATGAAAAAAATTAAATTCTCAAGTACCACATCTTAAATGCCAAAGACCCATAGGCCATGTATCAAGTTACTAAAAGGTACAGTCATTCAGAATCAGAGAGAAAAAAAGATGGTCAGTAGCATCGTACTGTCTCAATCTGGGATAAGGAAAGAGATAAACACTCTAAATGTTTCTAAACTTTTATTGAACCACTTCTTTTAATCTTCTTGAAATTGAATTTTGTCATTTTACAAGAACTCTACTTAGCTCAAAAAGATTATTTTAACAAAAGAGTATTTCAATTCAGGAGTTTAGAGAAATTAGTCAGATGGAGTTGGCTGTCTTAATGACCAGGCTGGCTTTCATCTTCACTGAGATAATGTGCACAGACTCTCAGGAACAGAGAGCTTTTCCCAACTGCTCTTTCAAATGCTTCTGTTAGAGAAGCTCAGAGAAAAGGATGCAGTCTGGCTGCTGAGAATTTCTGTAATGGAATTCCTTCCATCAGACCAGTCATCTTTTGTGAGGGTGTGAAGGGTAGGGGCCTGGTTAATTTCCTTTTATTTTAAGATATAGACAAACTGAGGGTTGCTAGGGGGCGGTGGGGAGGGAGGGATTACTGGGCAAAGGACATCAAGGAGGGGAATGATATGATGAGCACTGGGTGTCATATGCAACTGATGAATCACTAAAGTCCACCTCTGAGACTAATAATATACTATATGTTAATTAAGTTGAATTTAAATTTTAAAAAGTTTTTAAGATTTTGTTTATTCATTTGACAGACAGAGATCACAAGTGGGCAGAGAGGCAGGCGGGGTCGGGGTGGGGAAGCAGGCTCCCTGCTGAGCAGAGAACCCGATGCGGGGCTCGACCCCAGGACCCTGAGATCATGACCTGAGCCAAAGGCAGAGGCTTAACCTACTGAGCCACCCAGGTGCCCAATAAAAAATTTTTTAAAAGATATAGAGCTATGGTCTATCTGGCCTGCCAGGTCTCTGTGGATAAGTCTGCTGCCAATCTAATATTTTTACCATTGTACGTTACAGACTTCTGATGAATGGATAAAGAAGAAGTGGTATATATACACAATGGAATACTATGCAGCCATCAAAAGAAATGAAATCTTGCCATTTGCGATGACGTGGATGGAACTAGAGGGTATCATGCTTAGCGAAATAAGTCAATCGGAGAAAGACAACTATCATATGATCTCCCTGATATGAGGGAGAGGAGATGCAACATGGGGGGTTAAGGGGGTGGGAGAAGAGTAAATGAAACAAGATGGGATTGGGAGGGAGACAAACCATAAGTGACTCTTAATCTCACAAAACAAACTGAGGGTTGATGGCGGGGGTTGAGGGGGGGGGGTGGGGTTATGGATATTGGGGAGGGTATGTGCTATGGTGAGTGCTGTGAAGTGTGTAAACCTGGCGATTCGCAGACCTGTACCCCTGGGGATAAAAATATATGTTTATAGATTAAAAAAAAAAAAGTAAAAAAAAAAAAGATATAGAGCTATGGTCTAAAAAGAAAAAGAAAAATCTGTAAACAAATCTGTGTATGATATAAAGAGTATGTCTCTCTTCCCATTTCATGCACAGTCCTTCTCTCCAAAGGTAACTGATGAGAACAGTTTCTTACAGATCCTTCAGGGAGAAGGGGAAATATACACACACACACAAATTTATACACATATATGTGTTTAATGTTTTACACAAATTATATTATATACCAAAAAGAGTTTGAAACTTCACATTTTTTAACTGTTGCCAAATTACCTTTCAAAGAAGTTGTATATTTTGTTTTCCCACCAGTAGTGTATGAGTGTGTCTATTTCTTCGTACCCTCCCCAACATTGGATAGCAACCTTTTTAATTTTGCCAATCTGAAAGGTGAAAAAGATCACCATTTTTGGCTTTTGTTGACTTTAATTAGGAATGAAAGTGAGTATGTTTTCATGTTTTTGGCTATTTACATTTCTTTTTCCATTAAGTATTTATCACCTTCACGTGTTTTTCTACATATATTTGTATGTTTTTCTGCATTCATTTCCTTTCATGTGGTCATTTGCATAAACCATTTGGAAATTTAGAAAAATCACCATTTGTAAATTTATCTGTTACAAATACTTTCCCAAATTAGTCTTTTTAAATTTATTTTTTTTTATAAAATTATGCTCTGAATCTTCCTGCAAGTATAATTTTTTTTAACTTTTATGGCTTTGGTGTTTGGTGTCCTGCTGGAAAGCTTCCCCGTAACAAGATGGTATATAAATTTATTCAACTTTTCTTTTAGTAATTTTATTATGTTTTTAAATCTTTGATGTACTTAGAAACAATTTTGTATTATTTATTCCAAATTTATTCATATTATTTTTTCCAAACTGTTAGCAAATTTTTCCAGTGTTATTTATGAATCTTTCCCCCCTCCACTGATATGATACGGCACCTTCATAATATGTAATTTCCCATAAATTGTTGCACCAATCACTGGATCCTTTATTATGTTTCCTAGGTGTATTTCTTTGCTGGTACTAAACTCTTTTAGGTATTTTTTTTTTAAGATTTTATTTATTTATTTGACAGACAGAGATCACAAGTAGGCAGAGAGGCAGGCAGAGAGAGAGAGAGAGAAGCAGGCTCCCCGCTGAGCAGAGAGCCCGACGCGGGGCTCTATCCCAGGACCCTGAGATCATGACCTGAGCCGAATGCAGAGGCTTTGAGCCACCCAGGTGCCCCACTCTTTTAGGTATTTTAACTTAATTACACATTTTATTATCTGGTAGACCAGTTTTCTTTTATTACTTTCCTTTTCCAGGATTGTCCTTTTTCTATTTATAGGTTTACTTTCACAAATTTACTCTGTAACATTTTGTCTAATCCCGCCACCAACCTTTCCGTGTTTTAATGAGACTGAATGGCTTAAACTAGTAAATTGAATTAACATTAATTGATCAGTTTTCTTATCTACCCGTAAATGAGGTATCATTTCCTTTATCAATGTCAATAGTTTCAAAAATGTACTCATAAAAGTCTTACAAATTCTATACATTTCTCATTCTGTATTGGTCTTTTTGTAACCATTGTGATGGGATCTTTTCTTTCTTTTTATCTAACATGTTACTGTTTCTGTTAGAAAATGTCCCGACTTTTGTACATTAATTTGAAATCAAATATCTTGCTAAAATTTATTAATTCTAAGAAGGTTATTTTTATGTGGTTCTTTTTTTTTAAGATTTTTTATTTATTCATTTGAGAGAGAGAGACAGAGGGAGCACAAGCAGGGGCAGGGGCAGAGGCAGAGGGAGAGGCAGAGGCAGAGGGAGAAGCAGACTCCCCACTGAACTGGGAACCCGAACTGGGAACTGTGGGACTCCGTTCCAGGACCTGGAGATCATGACCTGAGCTGAAAGCAGATGCTTAAACATCTGAGCCACCCAGGCGCCCCTTGTGTGTGGTTCTTTAAAATTTGCAAGGTAGACAATCATCTCACTTACAAATGATAGGTTTTTTCCCGTTTTCTCTTTTCTTTTTTCCTTCCAGTGTTTATGCTTATTTGTTTCTCTTGTTTAATTTGTATTCACTATTACTTCCTGAAAAATATTAATAATATTGTTAATCCTGGGAATCCTTGGGCTTCATCCTGATTTTATTTTGAATGTTTATAGGGTTTCTCCATTAAGTACTTTCGTTATGCTGGGTGTTTGTCAAGTATCTTTGTTTGAATAGGATAAAATTGATAATCAGTTCTCCTCTTTTTAGGCCAATGAGTAATTATATTAATTAATTTTCTAATGTGTAAGCATCTTTGCATTCTTGGGATGAACCTCACCAGGTCAAGAAGTAAGCATTCCTTAATTGACTACTTAATGATATTTGCAAAATTTTAGAAGATATTTGTATCTTGTATTTTAGGGCAGCGGGTGCATTTTGATATCATTTTTCTTCTGAACTCATCATGAAAGTTTTTTCTTTCTTTCACTATTCACTGAAATATATATATTTTTTTATTTTACTTAAGTAAGCTCCACACCCAATGCACGGTTTGAACTCACAACCCTGAGATCAAGAGTTACATGCTCTAACAACTGAACCAGCCAAGTACCTGCCACTGAAATACTTTTAAATCAGGTTGCAATTATCTATGAAACTATTTGAACTGATTTTTCAGAGTGTACTGTTGTTATGTTTTGCATAAATTTAGTGTGACATTTTATTTACCAGAAGATCTCAGTAAAAGTGTAAATTTTCAGGAAGTCGTAGTTTGAGATTTTTTTTTAAATCATCATTTTAATATCTGTGGGCTCTGTGTTAATCTCTTTGTCATTCTTTTTTTTTTTTTAAGAGTATATTTATTTGAGAGAGAGAGAGTGAGAAAGAGAGAGCATGAGCTGGGTGAGGGGCAGAAGGAGAAGCAGACTCCCCACTGAGCAGAACTCAGGGAGCCTGACATGGGACTTGATCCTAAGACCCTGAGATCATGACCTGAGCCGAAGGCAGATGTTTAACCAACTAAGCCACCGACGTGCCCCTCTTTTTCATTCCCGATCATGACAATTTAACTTCTTTTTCCTTTTTCTTGGTTACTTTACCTAAGAATGTGTTCATTTTTTTGGTCTTTTCCATGAACCAACTTTTGATTTTGTTAATTTTCTTTATTTCCTCTCTTCTATGGGATCTATTTTGCTTTTCCTTTAGGTTCTTAATGAGGAATATTAGGCATTGATTCCAGATTTCTTCTTTTCTAATATCAAGCATTTAAAAGTGTAAGTTTCCTTCTCAGCACAGCTTTATCTCATAAATTCTGCTTTGTTGTCTTTTAAATATAATTCATTCTATTGTTCCAATTTTTGTATATGTGCTGCTGAAGTGAGCACAATATAATTCATTCTAAAGTATTTTCTTATTTCCCTTTTTTCCCTAGTATTCTTTGAGTTTATCCTGTTTGGGATTTGCTGATCTTGAATCTATAAATTTATGACTTTCAACACATTGAAGAAGTTTCAGCCATTTTTTCCTCAGCCACTTTTTTCATGCCTCTTTAGCTCTTGTACTGACTCTCTGGGACTCTACTTAGGTGCTAGGTCTTTCGCTATTGTCTCACTCGTTCGTGAGAGCTGAAACGATTGGTTTGTTTTTTCTCCCTAATCTTTTTTCTCTCTGTTCTTCAGGTTGGATAATTGCTATTGATTTACCTTCAAGTTTACAGAATTGCTCCTCTTTCTTCTCAATTCAACTTGTGAGTCTATCAGTAAGTTTCCTCTTTAATTAATTTATTATATTTATCCTTTCAAATTTTCCTTTTATTTCCTTTTTATAGACTCTACTTATCTGATGAGACTTCCTCTCATTCCATTCTTTTTAGGAGTGTGTCTCTACATCACGTTGCATAGTTAGAATATATAATAGTTGCATGAAAGTCCCTGAGTGTTTCACTACCTAGGAACATCTTGAGGATGACAGTGGTTCATTCTCTTTTTCCCTGAGAGTTAGACACATATTCTTGGCTCTGTGTATACGGAATAATTTTCTATGGCATCCTGGTCATTGCAAAAGTTATGTTGTGTAGACTATAGGCCCTGTTGTAATTCTCCGGAGAAAGATATATGACTTAAACAGTAAGTTCGGTCTCATTTCTGTGAGTGGGGAATTCCAATCTCAGTTCAGTATTTTGAGATTCCGCTAATCATTTTAAGGTCTGGCCCATGCATTCATGGGTTGGTATGAGAATTTTTTGAGTGGTCCAGTTTTCAGATCAGATCTTTTAAAGCCTTTGTTTGGGTCTTTCCTGTGTAGACATTGTTCCAGGGAGGCATTATTCCAGGGTGAAGGTGAGACTTGTGCATATGGCTCAAAGCTCAGCTCCATTCTTGAAGGCTTTGCTATGTGCAGGTTGATCAGCAGTGAGGCTGATACCTGTGTAGGATCGTGAACCCGGGCAGAAAAACTCTTCTCCTTGCCAGGACTTGCCTTCACACGACACCCTTCAGCTTGTGGCGGCCCCTTCCCCTGATTTCTGTGGGGCCTATTCTTAGAGCAGGGACACAAAGGAAAGTTCATAAATAAATGAGAAACTCATGCCCTGTGGCACATTTCACTCAGTTTTTGCTCTTTGACCACGTATCTGCTTCTGTTTCTTTTGCTCTTCAGAGGTTTTTCATTGTGATGGGTGGGAGAGATGGGCTATCGTGAGATTATTTCTTGAGATTTTTGCATTTGTTCAAAGATAACCTTTGCCTCAGTGACTCCTGGTTGGCTCAGTCGGTAGAGCCTAGGATTCTTGATCTCAGGGTTGTGAGTTAAGCCCCACATTGAGTATAAAGCTTAGTTAAAAATAAAAAAAATAGAAAGATACCTTTACCTTTGTGTTTATATAACAAGGCTTGCATAAAATTTTTTATTAACTCTTCCTTCAGAACTCAGTAAAGATCGTGTCACTGTAAAATCTGAGGAAATCTGAAATTTCCTGAATATAACCTTTAAAAAAAAAAGATTTTATTTATTTATTTGAGAGAGAGCACAAGCATAGGGAGCAGCAGGCAGAGGGAGAGGCAGGATCCCTGCTGAGCAAGGAGCCCGATGTGGGACTGGATCCCAGGACCCTGGCATCATGACCTGAGCCGAAGGCAGACGCCTAACTGACTGACTATATTCAGGTGCCCCTGAATATAGCCTTTTTATATTTATACTTTTGCAGAATTTTTTGTCCTTTAAAGTTCAGTAAGTTCTTCAGAATATCCCTTGCCAATGAACACCCTGTATCAGTTTTTCCAAGAATTTAAAGGTCCACCCTGTGGGTCTTTTAATTCATAGTTTCAGTTCTTTATTTTTCTCATAAAAATACTCATTATTCTACCTTGGAATACTTTTTTGTACTCTACAGTTTAGTTTATCTTATTTGCAGATACTGAAGATCTTCATATGGGATTGACTTTTGTTCTCCACGTTGTGACCTGTCCTCTAACTGCTTTAATCTTTGTTGCTTTTATATACAATCACTGTGACAATCTCAAACCTTTCCTCCATTTCAGAAACTCTATGTTTGACATGCCTATCCTAATCTTTACTCATTCTAATTTGTTCATTACTTCTGTATTAAGCACCTTGCTTGTTTCCTTAGCCCTGAAGTCTCCCGTTTCATCTTTCTGTTATTTTGCTATTTTATTTTGTATCTCTCTCTCTCTCTCTCTCTCTCTCTCTTTTCCCCCCAAATCATGTTCTGCTTAATTCTTTTAGGTCAGATCTTTCCTGGTGTATGCATTGGGTTGAATTGTGTCCTGCCAAAATTCATGACAACCTGGAACCTCAGAATATGACCTTATTTGGAAATAGGGTGTTTGAAGATATAATTAAGCCAAGAATTGGGATAAAATAATGCTGGCTTAGAGAGGGTCTTGAATCCCATGAGACTGCCTTATTCAAGACAGAAAAAGATAGACACAGGGAAAAAGGAAGAAGGCCATGTAAAGATGATTGCAGAGGTTGGAGTAGTGGTTCTATGAGCTAAGGAATGCCAAGGATTGCTGGCAACCACCAGAAGCTAGGAGAAAGACATGGGAGAGTTTCTCCCTCAAATTCCAGAAAGAATCAACCCTGATGACACTTGATTTTGAACTCCTGGCCTCCTTCAGTATGAGAGAATAAATTTGTTGTTTTTTTTTTTAAGCCACCAGTTTATAGTAATTTGTTATAACAGCACTAGGAATTGGCATTTTTGGTGGTGGAGATAAGATGCTTCAGTAACAAAGTCTAAAAATGTGGAAGTGACCTTGGAATTGGGAAATGGGTAGCGTCTGGAAGAATTTTCATAGACAAATCTAGGTGCCCAGCAGTGCCTGGGTGGCTCATGTGGTTGAGCATCCGACTCTTGGCTTTAGCTCCGGTCATGATCTTGCAGTCATGAGATCGAACCCTATATTGGCTCCATGCTTAGCATGGAGTCCACTTCAGATTCCCTCTCGCTCTCCTTCCTGCTCTCTCTCACTCTCAAATAAATAAATAAGTAAGTAAATCAATAAATAAAATCTTTTTAAAAAAGAAAAACCTAGACCTTGAAGACATATAGAAGTATGAATGTTAAAGACGATCCAAGGAAGGCTCAGATGGAACTAAAGAGCATGGTAGACAAAGCTTCTATCGTCTTAGAGAATACATCTATCGCCATGAACAGAATATTGGGTAGAAACATGAACATCGAAGTTGCTTCTGGTGAGGTCCCAGGAGGAAATGAGGGCTATGTAATTGTCAAATGGGAGAAAGATCGTTCTTGTTATGGAACACCAGAAACTTTGGCTGAGTTATGTTCTATAGTTTGCTGAAAAGCAGAATTTATAAGTGATGAACTTGGATATTTAGCTGAGGATAATTCTAGGCAGTGTGTTAGGTTCACCCTAGTGTCTCCTTGCTCGAGCTGATAGTCAAATGTGAAAGGAAAGAGATGAATCGAGAAAGAAACCATTCAGCAAAAAAGAACCAGAATTTGAGGATTTGGAAAATTCTCAGGCTACCTAGAGAATATACCCTAAAGGCAGGACCAAGGATTCTGGAAAACCTTTTCTTGAATGGATTAGGTATGTAACTCATGGATCAAATCAACCATCCCAACCAAAACTTGGAAAGATCTATGGAGGACTGTCTTGTATGACGGCATAGACTGCTGTGAATTATGTGGGAGACTAACAAGGCTTCTGAGAATGTTATACCTGCAGAAATTCTACCAACCTTGACTAAAAAGGGACAGAGATGGGGCAAAATGAAGGAAGGAAGGCTGTCATAACTGATAAGCAGCTTGGCTGCAAATATACGCTAACCTTCAAGAAAACCAACTGGTTCCAAGGGCAGAGCTACAGATACAAAGACAGAAGCCAGAGAGGCTAAGGCCACTGCTATAGGCCCAGAAGGCAGAGCATCAAGCCGTAGATGATTATTCCCAGGCCTTGAATCTAATGGAATTTGCTCTGCTGGGTTTCAGACTTGCTTGGAACTACTGGCCTGTTTTTTTTTTTTCTTCCAATTTCTCCCTTGGGAATGGTAATGTCTATCCCATGCTTGACCTATCATTATATTTTGAAAGCAGGTAACTACTCTGGTTTCATTGGTTCACAGATAGAGAAGATGGCCCAGGATTGCCAGCAATCACCAAAAGCTCATTCTCACTGTGAGAGAATAAATTTCTGTTGTTTCAAATCTCCTAGTTTCTGGTAATTTGTTATGGCAGCCCTAGAATAGCCCTAATGCAGTGTGCAATTTACTGTTATCTCCTTGGCCTTGGTGGGTTTTTTTTTAATGATGTATTTCATCCATTAGAATTTTTTTTATACTAATTCCTTTTTTTTTTTTTTCTAAATACAATTTTTTTTTTTTATTTGACAGAGAGAAATCACAAGTAGGCAGAGAGGCAGGCCGAGAGAGAGGAGGAAGCAGGCTCCCCACTGAGCAGACAGCCCGATGTGGGGCTTGAACCCAGGACCTGGGATCATGACCTGAGCCGAAGGCAGCGGCTTAACCCACTGAGCCACCCAGGCGCCCCTATACTAATTCCTTTTTAAATGATTATTATTTTGTGGTCCTAAACAATTTTGGTATGTTCTTCTTGTCTTCCTTCCATGTTACTGAGACCAAATTTTTTATTCCATAGAGTTTCGGTACAAATATCCTCAATTCCCTCATTATGCACGAATGGGAAGAATTAAGTCCAGCTATGAACAATCTCAGATAGATGACCTTGCCTATGTGCTCTCTTATATCATTGTTAGAAATCCACTACACATGAAAGTGGGCTAAAGGCTTCAATGAGTATCTTTTGACTGATAAACAGATGGCTAAAATAAAAATGACTAAGTTGGCAAGGATCTAAAATAATCAGAAATCTCATAAATTGCTAATATAAACTAGTTCGACCATCTTGAGAAATTGTTTGGCAGTATCCACCCGCCAAACCTGAATCATGCGTATACTCCATGACCCAGCAAGTCAACTTCTAGATATATACCCAACATGGGTATTATACTCATGTGCTCTCCAAATGTATTCAGGTGTTCATTAAAAGACATATATAAAATATGCTCATAGTACTTCCACACTGGAAACTCTTCAAATACCTCAACTATAAATTGGGGGGAAATGTGATATGCTAGCATAATGAAATACAGTATAGTAAAAAGAATGAACAAACCGAAACTACAAACAATGTTGAGCAAAAAATAGATAATGTTATGGACTAAATGTGTTCACCCAAAATTCATACATTGAAGTCCTAACTCCCATTGTGACTGAATTTTGGTCTTACGAGTCAATTAACTTTAGAAGAGGTTATAAGCCTAGAACCACAACCTGACAGGATCAGTGTCCTTCTATGAGGACACACTAGAGAACTTGCTTTCTCTCTGCCATGTGAGAGCACAGCAAGAAGACAGCCATCTGCAAGCTCAGAAGAGAGCTTCCCCCAGAAACTGAGTTGGCTGGAACCCTGATCTAGGACTGCCAGACTCCAGCACTGTAAGAAAGTACATTTCTCATTTCTGTTGTTTAAGCCAACAAGTCTACTGTACTTTTTTTTTTTCTAGCAGCCCAAACAGATTAACAGAGAATCAACTGCTTGAATTCTCCATTTATATGAAGTTCAAAAACAGGCAAAACTAATCTATGGAATTTGAAGTTAGAATAATGATGCTTCTGGGATGAGTAGGACATGACTAGAAGGGGGGCCCTGGGAGACCTCAGAGGCACTAGCAACATTCCATTTCTTGACGCAATTATGCAGATGTCTTAACTTTGCGAAAATTCGTTGAGACGAACACTTACAACTTACAGATTTTTCTAAATGTGTGTTACATAAAAAATATTAGAAAAAATTGGTTTGCTTTTTTTTTTTTTTTTTTTTTTTAAGACTTCAGGGCCTTAGTTCACTCCCAGTCAGGCCGCAGAGTTGGAGGGTTTGTTTCTTGTTGCTTTTTTTCTTTTTTAACATGGAACTACTCTTAGATACAGCTTCTTCTTCCCCACTGAGCAACTTCAAATAGAGATTCCGAGACCTTCAATTCCCTTACCCTATTTTACCAGCTGTAATTCGCAATCTCCTCCCACTCAGGTTTTTTGTTTGTTTGTTTGTGTTTAACTGTAAGACATTGGTTCATAGTAAAGAAAACTGATTGGTTTCACCTGCAGTTCTCCAAGGGTCTCTTCCCTCAGAGGATTTTATCTCATTTTTCTCATTCAGCATCCTTGATACTAGGTCCCTAAACACTTTCGAGAGACCAATTAGTTTGGATGATTATTATAAATTTTTCGGACTTTACCAAGCTCACCTCCCGGGGTGAGCCCTGGGGAACTTGCCTAACTCTGGCGTGCTGGGGCATAGCAGTTCAGATTTCGGACTCTCAAAGGATTTACGAGCTGCCATTTTTTTCGTTCATTTTTCTTCAAATTGTAATGACTATGTAGGAGGGGAGGAGGGAGGGAAGAGTTGAAGATCAGTGATATTTTTTAGGGTAGAATTCATGTTCTCTTCCCCTGCAGCTCATGGGATGGATCGAGGAAGGAATCTTCACAATGCCTGTTACATTCTACCTCTCTTTCTCTGGCTTGGTTATGTATCTATTTATTTGACTCCTGCTGCCATACTGAAATGTTCTTTCATTCATATTTGCAGTTGCTGTTTCAAACTTATTTTTAATTTTTTAATTAATTAAAAAATTAGATTCATTGTTTATGCACCACAACCAGTGCTCCATACAGTTCATGCCCTCCTTAATACCACAACCACTTTGTCAAAGTTGTCGAAATTTTTAATAAAGACTCCTGATCAGAATTGACCCCAAGTGTTAGGTAGTGGAATTCTACCAGTTCGGATCCAAGAGAGAGTAAGAGTGTCTCCCTTTCCTCAAAGCTCATTTAACCACTGCATTTTAAATTCTTGAAGACAATGCCCTTTTCATTTACTCTTCATTGCCCTATACCCACTGCCAGCACCCTGGACAATGTCTAGTTCTAAATAAACATTTGTGAATGAATAAAGTAATTAATTAATGATAATGGAATCATAACAAATAACATGTAAATATAGTATGCTCTTGTTAGACAAAGAGAAAGAGAAGAAACATCTCTCAACCATTTCTTCACACTTTGAAATTGTACCAAAGAGCAAACTAAAGCATTTAATGCAAGTTAGAAAAACCCAAGAAGAGAAAATAATTTTAAAGGATGACACCAGAGGGGTGCCTGCATGGCTCAGTAGGTTAAGCCTCTGCCTTCAGCCCAGGTCATGGTCTCAAGGTCCTGCGATCGAGCCCTGCATTGGGCTCTCTGCTCAGCAGGAAGCCTGCTTCCCCCTGCACCTCTGCCTACCTCTCTGCCTACTTGTGATCTCTCTCTCTGTGTCAAATAAATAAATAAAATCTTAAAAAAAAAAAAAGGATGACACCAGAATTAAATGGAAAAGGACAAATAAAGAATAAGTTGATAAAAAAAAACAACAACAACATAACCTGACTCTTTAAAAAGGCCACAAATGAAAAAACACATTTATGCCTCATTAGGAGAAGATTAAAAACAATAACCCTATATTAATACATTTTTAAAAATCTTAGTATTTTTCAAATATTAGGATACTTTTCCAGTAAATCACCCATGTCCAAAACTACTCCAGGAAGATAAAGAAAACGTGAACTTGTCACGCTATCCCCACCCCCTGCCGAAGGATATAGATTTCAGGTGATTTCATAACTGAGTTATTTCAAGTCCTCAAGGAATAAATAATTGTTCTGCCTTTTAAGTGTTTCCAGATCATAGAACAAGAAGTATCATTTCCAAGTGTATTTTATGAGGTTAGCATATTGATACCAAAACTTGGCCAGAAAGACGTTAAAATAGCTAATGCTTATAAAGAGCTTTTTGTATAATGAGCTCAATTGCAAATATTCTAAGAATATACATTCATTGGATTCTCACAAAATGCTTATGAAATAGATACTATTATTATCGCCTTTTACAGATAAGAAAACTTACACACAGAGAGGTTAAGTAACTTCCCTAAGATCCTGCAATTAGTAAATGGTGGAACTGCGATGGAACCCAAGTGAGTTGGTTCTAGAAGACAAGTTATTGACTATATGCCTGCCTCTCACAGAGAACAGAAACTACAGGTCTTACCTCACTTATGAATGAAGATGCCACCATCTGAGATAAATTACTAGTATGTTAAATGATAAAATGTAGGATTTATTCAAAAAAATCAAAGCTAGGGTGCCTGGGTGACTTAGTCAGTTAAGCGTCTGCCTTTGGTTCAGGTCATGATCCCAGGGTTCTGGGATCGAGTCCTGCATCAGGCTCCCTGCTCAGCTGGGAGCCTTCTTCTCCCTCTCCCTCTGCCTGCTGCTCTGCCTACTTGTGATCTCTCTCTTTCTCTCTATCAAATAATAAATAAAATATTTAAGAAAAAATCAAAGCTAGATCATTAGTGTAAAAATTCTTCAATTCTTAAATTCTAGGTAAATGAAAATTTATAGGCAATAAATTCAATTAAAAAAGGACAAAAAAATCATGCATATGCATATGTAGGAAAGAAGCAAAAATTCTCATTACTCATAGTATAGTACACACAAGAAAATAAAATGAAAAAAAAAAATAATGTAAGAATTTAGTAAAAAGGTCATTGAATAGATTTGGGTCCTGGGGACACGAGACCCAGGGTTTCAAAGCAGGAGTCCTTAATCTGTTGACTGCTCTCTTGAGTGATAAGGGTAAGGGCAGAATGTGGCCACAGATACTTTCTGTGCCACCTAAAATTACATTGGGCCATGAGATCATAGGTTACTGACTCCAAGAATAGACCTTTATACCTGCCCTTTGGGAGGCTGGGGACAAAAAATGATGTTCTGAGAAGTTGCAACAAAATTATGTAATTTCATCTATGTGAGACAGCCTCTTTGATCTGCAAATGTCCCTTTGGCTGGCTGGAAGCTAAATCCCAATATTAAAGGTCCTTTCCTTTTATTAGAAGCTTCTTTAAGGTGTTAGTGAAATACTTATGGTTATGACAGTTTACTAATTCTCAACAGGCATTTCTACCTTACTGCAAGTAATTTAGGGCACGTATGTTGGCCTCTCTGGTCCTTAGTGTGCTTTTTTATAAAATGAGGAGGTCTGAATAAGAGAATCTAAGATTTTCTTCCAGCTCTAACATCCCATTATTCTAGACTCCTCAGATCCTTCCCATAGAGCCAGCACCAATGGCTGCCCTGGAGGGGAGGTCCTAAGGAGCAAAATGGTGGTGGGTTGGGGAGGAGACCTGACGCAAGGAGAGCTAAAGACAAACTACAAATCTTTCACAACTTTGTCTGAGATATGCCTTATAAAAGTATCTTTGCATATAATTTATGAAACATATGTGCCAAGGTGGAAAACAGCTACATAAATAAAAAGTATGGGATGCCTGAGTGGCTCAGTCAGTTGGGCATCTACCTTTGGCCAGGTCATGGTCCCAGGATACTGGGATCAAGTCCCACACTGGGCTCCTTGCTCAGCAGGGAGTCTGCTTCTCCCAGTGCCTACTGCTCCCCATACTTGTGTACTCGCTCTCTCTCTCTCTGACAGATAAATAATACCTCAAAAAAAAAAAGTATGCTAGAAGGCACTGATGGTCTTCAGTAAACCCTACTCCTTAAGGTATATCCTTTCGGCATTCCAACCCAAAGCACTGAGGAATTTACTAGTTTCCTTCTTTTGGTAGGCTCTAGCCACTTCTATTTTTTTTTTCTTGCTGTAGTAATTGTAGAAACACTGCCCATCTCAGGCTCTCAGACCTCATCAAGAACTGATACGTGATCCTAGGGGAAAAGTGCCCCAAACTGAGGGCTCCCTTCCTAAGTTACCTTTCTCCTGGATCTTGGCCCCATGGTTCCTCACCATTTTATCACATTCTCTTCCTTTTTCTGTTGTCACGGTGGAAATTTTGTTCCAAATCATACAGAATGCTCTTTTTGATGGCCACTTTTTAATTCAAACTCCTAAGGTCTCTCCATCATTTAAAAAAAAAATTTCTCAACAATGATATAGGTGGATAAAATCTGCTGAGTGATCACAGAAGTCCCTTATAAATTTTATCTTAAAAGAGGTAAAAGGATTTTAAAATTACATTTCTAGTTCTCCCAGGTATAAATCAGGCAGAAATGTTTATTTTTCGGTCAGGATAACATGATCCTGTGTTCATTATATGATTGATTTTGTTCTGCCAACTAAAATTGATCTCCATAAATTTTATACCACATCATTGTCTTATAAAGGATAGAATAGTTATTGTCAGGCAAAGGCAACCAAAGCATAAAATAATCCTTAACAGAAAGTTATTTAGAATCCCATTTTATCATGTGATGACCTTCCTGTCAGTGAGATAGTTAGAATGCACTGTTAAAAGTAAACCCTTTAGCAACAAATACCTGTGTTTGAGTTTTAGCCCTTCCACTGTCTAAGGCAAATTAATCTCTCCCTTTTAGTTTCCTCATTGGTTAGATGAGAATTACTATGTACTTAATCAGGGATATTTCAAGGGTAAATAAAACACTGCTTAGGAATAATTATTTCTTAGCATAGTAGTAATCATATTCATTATTAGTCATTAGGCTTGATCACAATTTTCTAACCCTGGTTCTACTGAGATTTTGGACTAGATAACTCTTTTTCAGAAGGGATGTCCTGTATATTATAAGATGTTCAGATCTTGGCCTCTGTCCACCAGATGCCACCTGTACCCCCTCAAATAAAATATCTTCAGACATTGTCAAATGTTGCCTGGAAAGCAAAATTTTCCCTGAAGAGGAACTCTGTGCTGGCAAATCACATATATATAGGACAGTCATCATACTCAAGTTGGAAAAATGCTAAATTCGAAGTTAGAATATATGAATTCATATCCTGGTTTTCCTTTTATTAGTTCTATGACTTCAGAGAATTCCTTGATTTCTCCTTATCTCAGTTTCCCCACTCTAGGTATACAGACACACACACACACACACACACACAAACACACACATATGCACACACACACAGGTACATGTTATATTATATGAGTGAATATATGTAGCTATTTAATACATGTGACAGTTCTTTTTATACTTAAAAGTACCATACATGAATAAACTGTTAAGAAAAAAAAAAAGCTCTGTTAAGCTGTATCAGAATTACACTGGCATGGTAAAAAAATAAAAATTGCTGGTCTGTTGATGACCTACACCCTCCCCTCCAACTCTGAGGCCTTTTTTTCTTTTTTTTAAATTCCATACATCATCCGTGTTCATCACAGCAAGAGCCCTCCTTAATCCCCAGCACCTAATTCACCCATCCCCTCACCCACCTCCCCTCTGCAGTTAAAAACCTGGTTTCTCTCTCCCTCTCTTTTTTCCTCTTTGCTCATTTGTTTTGTTTCTTAAATTCCACAATGAGTCAAATCATATGTTATTTGTCTTTCTCTGACTAATTCTTTTTCATTTAACATTATACTCTGCTCCATCCCTGTTGTTGCAAACGGCAAGATTTCATTAATTTTTATGGATGAATAATATCCTATTGTATATATATACCACCTGTTCTTTATCCATTCATTACCGATGGATACCTTGACTGCTTTCATAATTTGGCTATTATAAATAATGTTGCAATAAATATATATTAATTAACTATATAATTATATTAATTAATAAGTATACAAATTAATAATAATTTGATTAATAAATTAAATACATTAAAATATATCCAGTGTTTTGTCCATATTGGAATAGATTCCTGTCTCTTTTTTTTTTTAATATTTTATTTATTTATTTGACAGAGATCACAAGTAGGCAGAGAAGCAGGCAGAGAGAGAGGAGGAAGCAGGCTCCCCGCTGAGCAGAAAGCCCGATGCGGGGCTCGATTCCAGGACCCTGAGATCATGACCTGAGCTGAAGGCAGAGGCTTTAACCCACTGAGCCACCCAGGTGCCCCTAGATGCCTGTTTCTTTAGTTGAGAACCAGATAAGGTGTTCAGTTCATGTATAGAGGCTATGTTGTTTTTTGTTGGTTTTTTTTTTTTTTTTTGAAAGTACGCTTCATAACTGTATTAACCCTCCAGTTGGCAAAACACTCAATGAGGAGAGGCACAGGAGACAGGCTCAGGAAAAGTTAAGAAAGAGGCTAAGCTTTGTGTTTCATTTCTTTTGTTCATTCTCAGGCACATACTCATTGTGTGGAACAATAAGGAACAGCACACACTGTTTATTTGTGTATTTATTATTCATTGACCTACACAGATCCTGTAAGCAACTCAATTGCTTTGATAGGATGCCTCTGGGTACTTCTCCACTTCCCTGTGTTTTTGAACACACTGTTACTTATATCTGGATAATTTTTTCCCCCAATGTACTTAATGAGCTCCTAGATATCAGTATTAGTTTCCTAGGACTGCTTTAACAAAATACCACCTCTGGTCCCTTAAAACAACAGAAATTTCTTGTCCCACAGCTCCAGGCCTGAAGTCCAAAAGCAAGGTGTCAGAAAGGCCATGCTTCTTCTTAAACTTGTAGGGGAGAATTCTTCCTTGTTTCATCTAGTGATCAACCAGGGACAATAGTAAACAATGAATTGATACAACGAAAAGATGAAATTGTGGGGGGTTTTTGGTAAGGATAATAGTTAAAATATTGATATAATAATCCTGGAAAAATAAGAGAAAAGAATTCATGCTGGCTAATGTTGGCTTTGGGAATGGAATGTAGGGAAAGAATGCAAGAGATCCTGTACAGAAAAAAACGTTAGGACGTGAGAACTTACTATATGGACAGTAATAAAGAAGTCATTAAAGACCATTTGGATGTGGCAAGCCTAGATGAACTTGGGCAATGCTGATTCCATAAAATTTGTTGGGTCCCAGTAGCATGAGTATGTGAAGTGTCCCACAAATGGAGGGAAAAGTGGGTCTGCCACTGAAGAAACACACTGGACTAATTGATGAAGATTTGTTAGTTGTGTGCCGTGAGACTAGAAGCCTCATGGAATTATAAAGAAGGATGGGTAAGCACAATCAAGGAAGAAATGGTAGGGAGATGAAAAGAGGAGAAAAGATGCTTTGTTCAGTAGATACATGGAGGAGAAAAAAGGATGGGAGAGACCAGTATTAGCACAGTGCTGTGGAACTGAGAAGTGAAAGTTCAGGAAATACACGTATTAGAAATTTTTTAAAAATCACAGGGCTAGAAATAATGGCTAAAATTCAAGAGGGTTTTCCGTAACCAGGGAAGAGGATTAGAGCGGGACAGCTCAGAGGTGAGAGGCTTGTCGACGTCCAGGATAAGGCCGAACCGGCAAGTGAGTGATTTGGATGGCCTATGAGCATCCTTGTCATTGAGGAGTACTAACCTGACCCTTTTTCTTTGAGACTTTAGTGTAATATTAATCACTCCCTGCTAGATGTGAAATTGTGCCTTAGCAATTTATCCGAGCTATTAAAGGGGGAGAAAAATTGTACTTTATGGAGAAACCTTTTTTTAATTTTATTAACACCTACTTCAAAGAGTTACTGGAGAAATTAATCTGACCCTGAATTCCTTAGCAGAAAGAAATTCATTGAGTTTCAAATGAGTAAAAAGCTATACTGTCCGTTTAACGGACTAGGGATAGGCTCCATTACCTTTAGCTATTTTAATACCCTGATAGTGGCTCAGTTTACAAAGAATGTGACTAAACCTATCCCTTATCTTTGTGATGTCAGACAGTCCCGGCAGAAATACCTTATTGGGACCAGCCTCGCTCCCTAGCTCCAGAAGCAGCAGGAAATGGGCATAACCAGAGGGAACAGGAAAAGATAAGTTTCCCCCGGGAATGTAATTGCCGCCTCCACCAATAACCATAGATATCACAGGTGGGCTAGGGGAACGGACAATAACTCTCCTGTAATAATACAACTAGTTTGATAGGAGCACAAACAAGACAGAGCACAATGTTCAATATTTTTGGAGCTTTCAATGACATAAATTTTGCCCTAGTCAAATGGATCCTATTAATACTTTCATTTCTTTCATTTTTCTGGCCTAATTTCGAAGGTCATAATGTATCAGTGCACACTGAACAAACTTGTGAAACAGTATTCCCAAATCACTGTACTGGAAAAGATTTTATAACAATTATTGACAGCAGTGAGTTTTGCTTAGGCTTTCGCATTCAGTAATTTTAAACATTATACTAAAAATGGACACTAAAAGCCACTCTGTGCATACATCTGCCTGTACAGATCAGGGTGAATTTTAAAAACTTTTCATTTGGACTTAAAGAATGTAGGTAAATGCGATAATGTGTACTGGTAAGAATGACGGACTGTCTGCTGGAAAGGATTAAGAATGACGGCGGTTAAAGATAAGCTTTATCTTTGCAAATGAATTGCTAGGGGGCATAAAGTAGAAACCGTCACAGTCTAAAATCAAGATACTTCTATTTCATTTGGCTGTTTTCCTGGAAACTACAGATCCAAGAGCAGTTGGGAATTGATTATGTTTACCATGTAATTATATCAAGGTAAGATGCAAACCTTTCCACTCAGAGGTTGCTTGGAAGCCACATCTCTTTTCTTCATCTTGTTTGTCCTAGTTTCGACTATTTGTAATCAGCACCCCCCCACACACAGACAGAGGTCAGAGTCAGAAAGAACCAGAAATTTAAAGGTAGACTGTGCCAAGGATGAACAGCTGTCCCCAATCTGGGTTCTTCCTGTCACCGCTGTTGTGTAGTACTCAACCCCTCGCTCTTGCCACAGATGTCCACAGGAAATGCATCAGAGAGGTCTAATGGGAGGGAATCAGATGCACATGTTCCTTAGTATGTGGTGATGGGCATCCTCAAAGTGCCCGCCACAGACAACCCTCCCTCCCAGCTAGAACTGGTTCCAGGCTTGAGAATGCCGAGCCTGTCCACACCAGCCGTGCTGCGGAATCCCCACTCTTCCCCTTTCTCTATATGTTGTCAATAAAGGAATTCCAGAGCTGCTTGGGAATGTGGGGGGATGAACGCAGCTCTGTAATTGAGCTTAGTCACGTCCTCATGTGAGGGGAAAGTGCAACGTGTCCCTGGAGGGACTTTCCTGCCCTGCAGAATCAGAGCACATGGAACAGTTTAGGCAGGGAATAGGCTCAATTCCATGTTTTGAAATTTAATTTTCAGTCCATCAGTTATGATCAATCCGAAAACTGTTTGGTGACTGAGACTTGAAGTTACAGTGTTTCTGGGTCCCATCGTCACAGTTAATTATTGCACTCGACCCATAACAAATATTTAGACATTTTGCTGACCTGCCAGAAGCAATAAACATCCCATTGTTATATCCTAGCACATGATAGAAGTGCTACGATTTCAACAAGATGTCTAACATCCTGTCATTGCTCACTACTCATTGTCCCTATCTCAGGACATGGCAGGTTCACCTCACTGCCCCAAACTGCAGAAGTCAATCCAGATTCCTGCTTCTTTACCTTCAATATTAAAAAGACACGAATCCTGTGGATTCCACCTCCTTGAAGATCTTTCATCGCCTTAGATCATTCAGTTATCTCAAAATCATTTCTTTTTTTTTTTTTTAAGGTTTTATTTATTTATCTGAGAGAGAAAGACAAAGATCATGAAGGGGAGTGGTAGGGGTAGAGAGAGGAGAGGCAGACTCCCCACAGAGCAGGGAGGGGGTCCCCTCTCCCCCCAAATGGGATACTCCATCCCAGGACCCTGGGATCATGACCCTAGCCGAAGGCAGACACTTGACCATCTGAGCCACCCAGGTGCCCTCAAAAACATTTTATGTAAGAATCATTGCACTAGCTTTTTAATAGATGTCTCTGCCTACATTTTTGCTTCCTATGTCCATGTTTTCCATGCCCAGCAATGCAGCCTGGGCATTCTCATGTACAATTTTGACCTTCCTGATCCCTCGCTCAAATTCCACTATGGTTTTCTATCATCTGCAACAAAGTGTACACAGTTTGCTGCACGTACAAATTTCTTCATTATCTGGTCCCTACCTCTTCAGCCTTCTGTCTAGATACACCCCGCCCCCAATCTGTTCTCCCTCCCCATGCCTTTTGTGATGATCTGAAATCATCAAAATACTACAATGTATCTCATATAATATTCAAGACAGAAAGAATGTTCTCTATGTTCCCTCTGTCTTGAATGTGTTTATCCTCTCTTCTATCTAGCAAATTCCTCAAATCAAATAAAAAATGTGTTAAGTGATGAAGTATTCTGATATGCCCAGTGGTAAAAGGTTGCCTATCACATATCGGATGAACTTTGTATGTAACTCAATTATGAAAATTTCCATGTTCTGTTGTAAACGCTTGTTTGCATTTCTCTTACCCACTAATCCGTGGCTTCCCTGATGACAAAATCATCATATCTTTTGTTTTCTTTGTATCTATACAATCCTGCATGGGATTCGCTTGCTTTTCCACTCAACATTGTTTCTCTGAACCATCCGTACTGATTTGTTTGGCTGCAGTTGCTCATTTCGCATTCTGTATAATATTCTAGTATTCCATTTTATGAATGTATTACAATATTTTACCCACTCTCCCATCAATGGACTTTTGTGTTGTTTCTAGGGGTTATTATTATTATTATTATTATAAATGATGCTGTGATGAAGTCTTGCTCATATCTCCAGGTACACATGTGCAGGCTTTTTTCTGGAATATGTATCTGCAGGTAGAATTGCTGGATTGTAAATCATGTGCTTTTTCGAATTTCCAGATAATGCGAATGTTTTCCAAAATTCTTTGCTAAAGTGTGTTGTTTTTTTTTTTTTTTTTTCCAAATCGATATTGGCCTGTCAAACTTGTATTGGCCTAGGCCAATAAAATGTAATGTTTGGGGTTATCTTTTCAATGGAAATCATTAGTGTCTTTGCCAGAAAATATTTATTGGCATTGTTTTAAACAAGAATCATTTCCATTGCTATTATTTTCCTACAAATTCCTAAACAAATGCATTTGTGTTACTATTGGTTTCCACTAAAGGCCACCTTTTTACAGTTGCAAAATAGCAAGGTCAGTAGAAAGCCACCCAAGGTATACACCCCAATAAATCAGATTTATCCTGGGGGATCTGTTAGCCAGGGATCCCCAAAGTGCAGCTGCTTGGCCAGATCCAATAGTGGTCAGTAGCCTGTTTTTATGGAGTCCACAAACTATGATACATTTTTTTTTACATTTTTAAGAAGTTCTAAAGGGGAAAAAAAAGGATATGCTACAGAAATGTATGTGGACAAAGTCTAAAACATTAACTATCTGGCCCTTTACAGAGTAAGTTTTCCTACTTCTGTGCTAGGCAATGCCCAAAATCCCATTGAAAAGACAGCCAATAATATCATTTGCTCTTTATAAGAACAATTTTTTTTCTTTAAGATTTTATGTATTTATGTGAGAGAGAAAGAGAGAGAATGAGCAGGAGGGTTAGAGGGAAAGGGAGAGAGTGAATCTTTAGCAGACTCCACACTCAGCGTGGAAGCCCAATGTGGGGCAGGATCCCAGGATCCTGACATGACAGCCTGAGCTGAAACCAAGAGTCAGATGCTTAACCAACTGTGCCCCCCAGGCGCCTCAAGGACAACTTTTCTTTTTTTTTTTTTCCTTCTGGCAGATTGTACAAAGTAATACTCTTCCCAGTGATGTGTAAGAAGTCAGGTTGAATAAAACTTGGGTTTATTTTGGAGTTTTAATTGATATTTGCCTATTAATGAGATTGTGTACCTTCTTATAGGCTATGGTCATTTTTACTTAGCTTTTGTTTTCATGTCTGTGTTTTATCCATTTGGGGGGATTGTCTGGCTTTAATATTCCAATAATTTTCCACTTTAATATGTTGTAGATCTTTCCTTAGTGCACTGTTTTTTTTTTTTTATTTTCTTTACAAAGTTTTTTGGCAAACAGAATTTAATTTGTAATTAAACATATCCAACTCTTAATGTTTTGAGCCTTTGGGGTTTGAAATCATTCCTTATTCCAAGGTCATAAAGACATTCTCCTATATATACTGCTTAAAAAAAAGAAGAAAAAGAAGAAATAGGTTCCCAAATCACGTCACTTGTGCTAAGCCCCACTTCAGCAAACCAAGACTTAATACTTAATGTAATTACAATTTTAACCTCCCCCAAGTATGTAATCTTAAACCAGTCAATCTGGTTTAAGCAGTCGTGAAGTAATCCACCTGATAGATCCTTCCAGTCCCCAAAGGAAGATGTCATAACCCACTCTTCCATTGTCCCGGCCCCCTTTGCCTATAAAGATCTCCCATTTTGTACTGCTCTTTGAAGCTCCTCTCCCTTTGCTAGCTGGGATGCTGCCTGATTCATGACTCATCTAAGAAAGCCAGTTAGATCTTCAACTTTCCACAGCTGACTTTTTAAAAACAGATTTGGCGGCAGCAGTGGCAAACATCAGAACCAAACTCCCGATAGCTTCAGAGACAACAAGAAAAACAGGAGTGGTAACCTGAGAGCCCTTTGAGTTCAGTTTTTCTCACCATTTCTGTGGTTTCTGAGGCCTGTGGGTAAGTTCCTCTCAGTCCTGGGCTCCACTGTCTTTATGTGAAATTCCCTATCTGATTAACTTTCCAGTTTGTTCCCTATTTGACTAGAAACCCAGCCCTTGGTTCTGTCCCCAGATTCTACATTGGGAACTGCTGGTGGCTTAGTTGGCAGTTCTACATTTGTTTGGAATCCTGCCCCAGATGCCATATTGGGAACTGCTAGTGGCAGCTAGATTTCCCCATTTGTTTGCAATCAGTCTGCAATCCCCATTCTTTGGGGTCCATTGGTTCAGTGCCCTCCCCAACCCCTAGATTCCACATTGGGAAATCCTGGTAGTTGGACTGCGTTCAACTTAAACACTGGACTGTGTCCAAGATCAGACTGGTCCAACTTAAGAACTGGACTGGATCTGTGATCAGATTGGGTCCACTAAGTAAAGGCTAGTGTTCATGGGACTCTTGGAAGATAAAAAGCCGCAAATTTGATGGGTATGGGTTGAGCACTTAAAAGCTCTTAGAGTGGTTGCCCCTTAATGCTAAAGACTCCCAGGTTAGGGTAAGTCGGTCCCAGGACAGGTTAGAGTGACCCTAGGTCATCTGCCAACCTTAAGAAAATCTTTGAGCAATGGGGCTCACTCTGAAACACCACCCAATCTCCATCCCAGTGGCACATCCTCATTAACGTTAGTTTGGCTCCAAGAGACCCAAAGGCTTAGCCGAAGAAGAATGGGAGCCTTATATTCTAAGGAGGTTAGGTGTGCCACCTTCCAGCACACCTGCTTATTTGATGTTTAATTGCCGTGGTCCTGGAGCTTAGAAATATCTACAATAATGACAGAATCTTGCCAAAAAACCTTTTGTCTCCTGAGAACATAGTAACTTGTCAGGTTGGGATTTCCAAAATATGGCTGGACAAAAGTGGGGGTTGAATTCCATTTGTGGTCAGGGTCCTACAAACTTGCGGCCAGCCCTCAGGGAGGGAAATTACAATGGCCATTATGAGAAATGTTCCAATTAGATAAGATCATTTAAGAAGCACACTTAAAAATAGTGTTCCCAAATTAAACAACCGGAATGCGATACCTATTTTAATTGGTATGCAGAAGGCTCCAAAAGGCTTCGAGATTCCAAAATAGCTGCATTGAAAAAAAAAAAAATCACCCACACAAAAATGACACAAGTACCTAAAATGAAAGACGGACTTCACTCCTTCTGCCCCTCCTTCCTCCTTTATAGCACTTTTTCTATTATTTATCCTCTAAGTTGCCCTTCCACTCTAAAGATGCTCTAAGACTGTAAACGGAAGTTCACCAAGCCAGAGGTCTCACGGATGCCCCTGCGCGTACTGTCAAAGGAGGAGCTCTGTATGGACCCCTCCCAGAGTTGATGACACTCTTTCGAATTATCCAGTAAACTGCTATGTTATCCCCTTAAACAGCTCAAGGAAACTAAAATTAAAATTAATGAAAACCTTGCCAAATTCTGGTAGATACCAGAGCTACACCCTCTGCTTTAAAACCCCACATGTAGCCTGCAGATGAAATCCTAGGAAAACTGGCAGAAGCCCGCTAAGGGTGAGGATGCTCACCAGAGTTAGCTCTCCCCCATCGCTAGCAGTAGTACCTGAAAAAGAGAGAAAAATAAAATAGCTTTTGCACTCAATTTGTGGATGTTTCTGAAGCCTAAGGTGCTGTTTAGTACTGCCAGAAATACTTACTATTTCCCAGCTGAAACTGAAGGATATTTAAAACAATTTTTTTGATGGGACACCTGGGTGGCTCAGTCCGTTAAGCCAATGCCTTCCACTCAGGTCATGATCCCAGGGTCCTGGGAAGGAGTCCCACATCAGGCTCCCTGCTCAGCAGGGAGTCTGCTTCTCTCTCCGCCTCTGCCTGCTTGTGTGCACTTCTCTCTCTCTGACAAATAAGTAAAAAAAATAAAAAAAATTTAAGAAAACGATTTTTTTTAAATCGTTGGTCAAACTAGAAGTTGATATTCAGAACCTGATAGGATTTTTTGGGGGGTGGGGCTTCTCCCCTAAGCTAAACTAACTCTAACCTTCTTATCTAGGCCATCTCCTTGAAATGCAAACTTCAGGGAGGTAATTCTCAACAGGAAAAAAAGGGAAAGAGGCCTTAAGATACAAACTGCTGTAGAAACTCCCTTGCCCAAAATCTAGCCCACAGCTTCCATAAGATTACTTATCAAGGACAAGTGGGTATTCTCCACAATTCTTGGGTGAAATGATCAAAGCATTTCTATTAGACACGTTGTTAGTATTGTTATTCAGATCTTCTATGTCCTTTCTGATTTGTGCACCTGATTTATCAAATATTGAGAAAAGTATATTAAAATCATCCTTATCATGGTGAATAATTAGTTTTCATTTGTAGTTCTGTAATTTTTGTTTTTTTTTTTTAAAATGCATGCTCCCCAATGTAATCAAGTTTAGAGTTGTACTACCCTGCTGAACTGATTATTCTTTTTTGGGAGGGGTCAAATTTAAGTCTATTTTGTCTGATTACAATATTTCTACACTAGTTCTCATTTGGTTAATATTTGTTTGATGTATCTTTATCCATCATTTTGCTTTTAACCATTCTATAGTCTTATGTTTTAGGTTTTTTTTTTTTTTTTTTTTTTTAAGATTTCATTTATTTATTTGAGAGAGAAAGAGAGCATGAGAGGAGAGAGGTCAGTGGGAGAACCAGAATCCTTGCTGAGCCGGGAACCCGATGTGAGACTCCATCCCAGGACTCCAGGATCACGACCTGAGCTGAAGGCAGACGCTTAACCAACTGAGCCACCCAGTCACCCCTTTAGGTATCTCTTTCTTTTTGATGGCTGAGTAACTTTCCACTGTATACATATATCACATCTTCTTTATCCATTCATCAATCGATGGACATTTGGGTTCTTTTCATATTGGGACAATGCTGCTATAAACATTGGGGTGCATAAATCCCTTTGAATTAGTATTTTTGTAATCTTTGGGTAAATACCTAGTAGTACAATGGCTGAATTAGAGGGTAGTTCTATTTTTAACTTTTTGAGGAAAAACTCCATACTTTTTCCCAGAGTATGGCTCTGCATCGGTTTTCATTTCCCCAACAGCGCACTATTGTTCCTTTTTCTCCACATCCTCGCCAACACCTGTAGTTTCTTGTGTTGTCGATTTTAGCCATTCTGACAGGACTGAGGTGATATCTCACTGTAGGGTTTTTTTTTTTTTTTTCATTTTTTAAAAATTTAAATTCAATTAATTAACATATAACGTATTATTTGTTTCAGGGGTACAGGTCTTTGATTCATCAGTCTTATATAATACTCAGTGCTCATTACAACACATACCCTGCCCACTGTCCATCACTCAGTTACCCCTGTCTCCCCCTCTGGTTTCATCTTGTTTCGTTTTCTCTTTCTTCCCCTATGATCCTATGCTTTGTTTCTCAAATTCCACATATCAGTGAGGCCATATGATAATTGTCTTTCTCCGATTAACTTACTTCACATAGCATAACACCCTCTAGTTCCATCCATGTCATTGCAATTGCCAAGATTTCGTTTTTGATGGCTGCATAGTATTCCAGTGTGTGTGTGTGTGTGTGTGTGTGTGTGTGTGTGTGTGTGTGTGTGTATACACTATACCTTCTTTATCCATTCATCTGTCAATGGACATCTGGGCTCTTTCCATAGTGTGGCTATTGTGGATGTTGCTGCTACAAACACTGGGGTGCAGGTGCCCCTTCAGATCACTACCTTTGTAGCTTTAGGAGTAAATACCCCAAAAGGGAGCTCTCTTACACTGTTGGTGGGAATGCAAGCGGGTGCAGCCACTCTGGAAAACAGTTATGGAGGTTCCTCAAAAAGTTGAAAATAGAGTTCCCTTTCACCCAGCAATTGCACTACTGGGTATTTATCTCATTGTAGTTTTGATTTGTGTTTCCCTGATGAGTGACGCTGAGCATCTTTTCATGGGCCTGTTGGCCATCTGTATGCCCAAATATTTTGTTAGTCAAATGTTTGCTTAGATTTGCCTATGTTGCTACTATACTCTTTGCTTACCACTCCTTCTTTAATATCTGATCTATCTAGTATTAACTCAGGCAGGCTGAGTCGACAAACCCAGGGGAGGGTCCCACAGGACCTATCAAGAAGATTCTCGGCTTCACACAGAATAGAAATCAAATGTGCACCCAAGAAAGTGAAAACAGTTTACTGAATAGGGGGACTGCCAGAGAATAGCAGATGGAACACCCGAGAGACTCAGAAAGGAAAGGAGAATGAGTCTCATCACTGCTTGGGATAGGGGTTTATATTGGAAAAGGGTCTAGGGTATGTGTTTCTTCAGGAATCCGTGGTTGGCTCCCATCAAAGGTGAGTGTCAGGTGAACAGTAGGTGTCATTCCATAAATTACTGAAGATAGGGGTATTGATGCCAGTGTGAGCTGAGATTTGTTTGGAAAATGTTTGGGATCTGGCTCCTCTTAGGTGTTATCAGGTGTTTGGGGCCTAGGACAAAATTCAGAGAATGGTTCACATTCTTGCTTCCCCCTTGAAGTGGGAATATAGCTTCTTTGCCTGATTCAGAGGCAAAATATGGAACATGAGTAAATGGGGCCTAGCAGACCAACAGCAGAGACGGATGGGGCCATTCTAAAATGGAGACCCTTCAGCTTCCCTACGTCAGTGTAATTTTGTTTTATAAACTCATTCTCAGTAGGTTCCTTTAGTGAAGTTAAGTAATAATAATTCTCTCAGGTTTTGTTTGGCATAGTCTCACTGGAACGACTTTATTATAGATGTTTAACTTGGGAATTTTCATGCAACATAATTAGTTTAAATCCTAGCCCTACTGTCCGTCTGAAGTCTGGTTATGAATTTTCACCAGAAGTTTTTGGCCTAAATACACCTACCTAAGTCAAGCTGAAAAAAGCAAACATTTATGTTTGGCGTGGGGAGGCAAGGGAGGAAGTGGGAATGGAGTTCGAGTTCTGTTTTTTCTGTTTTCTAGTTCACCTTTGCACTACAGATGTTTCTTTTCAGTGGGCTCAGCTTTATGTAGGAGTCTCTGACCTGACTTTTCACCTGCTCCCTACGAAGTCCCTGGCACTTCTAAGTCCTGTTAAAACTGTAGCTCTAGGTTTGGTGAGGCCTACAGAGATAGGTTGATGCCCCTGGGCAGCGCCATTTTTAGTGCTTACAAGCCTTGCTGAATTCCTGGCTGAATTCTATGATTTTGGCTTTTCCTTCACTTTCTTGCTGGCTCAGTGGTGCATTTAGAGGGCCTTTAAAAGAAAGACTTTTATCAAGCATTTATAAGTGTTGCATATAAAATCAGCTTTTAAGGATCTATTCTGCAACTTGCCTGAACCAAAGCATTCCACGCTTAATAACTTAGGCGTGGTAGCCGGGCAGACTTCTTTCTCCTCCATTTTTATAACTCCCCAAATTGCATGACCTTGGACAACCTCTGTAAATCTCAGTTTTTTGAGTTTCATCAAACCTGGGGGCTTTTCATTAGATCCCTTAGAAGAGAAATCTTCTCAGACTTGCATAACCTCCTTCTGGGAAGGGATTTAGCATATTTGATAAAACCCTTAAATTTCTGGTAAACTTTAATGAGATTAGATTTCTTGTGAGAAACACACTTGACTATCAGCTGAAAGACCGTCTAAAGATAACTAACCATGCCATTTTTCCTTTGCTGTGTACTCTGTATCCACTCTTTTTTTCTTATAAAATACCCTTACCAAGAGTGGATCTTTGAATTGGCTTCCTGTAGGGTTTTTCTTCAAGCCACAAGACAGGACTAAAACTATGATATATGCTATAACAGAACAGTCTGAAAAGTTCTCATTAACAAATCTTTAATTTTTAAAAGAATTTAAATGAATCACCTTTATTTTCAACTTTCAGCTATAAGTTTAGAGGCACTATACACAAATCAGACTGCCTTATTTTGTACTGGTAATAAGATATTCATGAACTACAAGGATATTCTATTACCTTACAAAAGAACTTTTCCTGTTTAAAATTTTTGTGCAAATTGGAAAACAAAATGTAGCCTGAAAAGTTTAAATAGAAATCTTAAGATCGGGCATGAGTTTGACTTGCATTTCCTGTTGATATGCAAATTTAGGGATTATTCTGGCCATGGCACCCCCCCCCAACATTCATTATTATGTTAATCAGAAGAAATGTATTACATTTTTAATACATGGGGATCCCTATGAAGGAACTGAGGACTAGCTACCTGGGGAAAAAAAAAAGAGAGGACTTTTTGAACTCCTTTTAGTTCACTGTTGATTATGTAAGGTTGAAATAACGTTTTGGTAATTCTACTGAACAGTAATAAAAATTAAGCACTGGAGTGTTAGAAGATCTAGGTTTTCACACAGTGAATTTTAGTAGCTCACCTATCTATGCTTCAGGACTTTCTGTATAATGAGGATACCAGGAACTCAGCATTTGAATCAAAATAAACAAGGTTTAGGGGTATGTGGCTGGCTCAGTGGGTAGAGCACGGGACTCTTGATCTTGGGATTTGTAAATTCAAGCCCCACGTTGGGTATAGAGATTATTTAAAAATAAAATCTTAAAAAAAAAAAAAAAGAGGGGCGCCTGGGTGGCTCAGTAGGTTAAGCCTCTGCCTTCAGCTCAGGTCATGATCTCAGGGTCCTGGGATCGAGTCCCGCATTGGGCTCCCTGCTAGGCAGGGAGCCTGCTTCCCCCTCTCTCTCTCTCTCTGCCTGCCTCTCTCCTACTTGTGATCTCTGCCTGTCAAATAAATAACTAAAATCCTAAAAAAAAAAAAAAAAAAGAATGAACTGAGTTCACATTTCCAGTTGAAACAGTTCTGGGTGGTTTTTACTTAGCCAAGCTCCTTATGCTCATTTGTAGGGCAATTATATCTGTATTTTAGGATTGCGTGTGGATTAAGTGGCATCTAACACATGCACCAAGAAAGAGTAAAGCATAGAGATATGGAGAGAGTACTTTTGAAGCCTATATATTAGATTAACCTAGATTAATCCAATTATTTAATGATTGCTTTAACTTTTTGAAAAAAATGTCTCTCCACTGTATTCCGTTTACTATTAGCAAGTACCGCTTTTTCTCCCTGCCTTTCAGCTCTACCATATAAAAAATGTAAAATCTGTCAGTCGCTTGATGTTAAAAACACATAATTGCAAGTTCACGAAAAGTCACCTGTATTTCAGTAGGACTTTCCCAGGGGTGTGTGTGTGTGTGTGTGTGTATGTGTTTCTCTGTGTTTGCAATTAGACATGATTCGAAAAAGGAAAGGGATCACTGTTAAAGCTACTCATATGTGCTTGGCATTGAATAACTAAACTAAAAAGCATGTAAGCAAAACAACAACAAAACCAATAGGGGAGGTCTAGTTCTTCTGAGCTCCTTGACACTTAAAACTGCTAAAGGCAGCTTTTATAAAGGAATCGCCTCTGTGCAAAAAGTATTTTCTTTTTCTTAAAACTTCCTTGAAAAGGAATTGCATGTCTTGCATGAAAATGGTGTGCTGCTTGGCTCCACTAAAATGACAAGGGTCCAGGCACATAACTAGTTTTAGTAGGTAGAGCAGACACACTGTAGCCTATTTTTCCTGTGACTTTCCCACTCCCCATCCCCAAGCCTTCAGGTATACACATCACTGGATTCCCAAGAGTCAGGAGGTGGGAGTGGGGAGTTTCAGTACATAATATAGCTCTTGACATCATTTTGGGCTGACCGAAAAAAAAAAGAAAAGAAAGAAAGAAAGAGAGAGAGAGAGAAGGAAAAGGAGAGAAAGCAAAGAGACGAGGAGAAAGAAAAACGAAAAGGGAGAGAGGGGGTAACGAAAGAAAGGGAAGAAAGAAAGAAAACAAAAAAGAGGAAGGGAGAGTACCTAAAAAATGAGAAAGGAAGGAAGCTTGGATAGAGGCAGGAGAAGGAGCGAGAAAGAGAGCAAAAGAAGACTGCGAGAATCATTTTTGTCTCAGGTTGACCAGGGAGAGCAACAGAACCTTCATCAGCACTACACAATCTCTTAGAGGCAATGTATTGTTTTCTTGAAAGCCCCGAAGCTGAGCAATTCCAAGAATATTTGGCAAAGCCCTTTTGGGAAGGGTGAGGTGTGTGTGGGGGGGTGCTTTCTCGCACACTCACACGCCCGGCCCCCACACAAGATGTGAGAGGGTTCGGGAGACCTAGCGGAAACCTTCAGGTCACCCAGGGAACTGCTCCTCTCGCTCGTCCTGCGGCGGTGAGGCGGAGTGGGGGTGAGAGCGCCGAGACGCGCGGGGCGCGGAGATGTGCAAGTGGCGAAGCTGGACCGAGCGCAGGCGGGAGCAGCCGCCCAACTCCCGGCGCGGGATCTGCTGAGAGGCCACGGTGAGTCTCTCCGGGCGCGGGTCCGAGGGATGCCCGGTTCCCCCTCGCTCCCCCGAGCCCCGGCCGCCGCGGGGCCCGGAACCTCCCCGGAGTCCGGCCTTGGCTCGGCGCCGCCGCCGCCCGCAACCCGGAGCCCGCGCCGCTCGGGGCGCGCTGGGGCGGACGCACGGACCGACCGGCGCTCGGCGGGGCTCCCCACGCCCGACCCCGCGCGCTCATTGGTCGGGATGTGTCTTGCTCAGCCGCCTCCAACTTCTCCCCAATCCCACTGGTGAGTCCCGGGAGAGCGAGCCAGCACCGGGGAGCTGGGGAGAAGGGTCCGAAGGGCGCGAGAGCGCGCGGGCGGTGGGAGCCTGCAGGACGGGCGCGGGGCGGGCACAGCCGACCCAGGGGAGCGGCTGCCCGGGAGGCGCGTGGAGCAGGGTCGGCGGCTCGGGTCGGGTGCCACCGAGCGCCTGGGACCCTGCGGCCGTGGGCGAGGGAGGCGTGCCCTGGGAAGGAGCCGCAACTAGGACCTGAAGAGTGAGGCAAAGGGGCAAAGAGGGTGACCTGGGAGGAAGGCTCTGCGAGTGATGTCGGGGCGACTCCTCAGGTTCCTTGCGGTAGCTCCCTGCAGCCTCTGCCTCGGGGAGTTCCGTTCGCTTGTCGAGATCAGCGCTGCCGAATTGCAGGGGGACGGATTTGGGGGCTGGGAATTTGCCATTCGGCTGCACAGACACTGATTTCTTTTTCTTTTTCTTTTCTTCTTCTTCTTTTTTTTTTTTTTTCTTTAAGGGAAGGTTTGTTTTCATTTTGGTTTCTATGGGATTCTCTTCTCATTTGTAACTCACTTTTCTATTTTTACTTTTCCTAACCTGAAGATCCTTTCGTTATCCTACCTCTTCATCTTGCCTTAACCTTAGTTTGCTCTTATATAATTTATGCTGATAGCGTGCTTGTGTCAGCGAGGGTTGGTTGGCGGGAGCAGAGGGGAGTTCTTTTGTAGATGAAAGTTTCCGCACCTGATCGGTCTCATGCTATTTGTATTTGAAAACGAGGGTAATTGCAACCAAACATTCCTCTTTAGCCACTTGATCGAGCCTGTTCCTCCCCCATAGGTGATGCAAATGGTAATTTTATTAAACTGAAAAGTAGTTAACCTGACTTGCAGTGTCAGCGTTTAGAACCTGCTAATCGGCAGATCGGCTTGGAAAGCTTGCGGCGTCTTCACTCTCTTGCGTTCTTTCTGGGTTCCAGCGGAGACAGAAATTTGTCCGAGACTTTCTTGAACTCCAAGCGGTGACTTCTGTTGAATAGCTACACTGCATATGGGAGTGATGTGCTTGGTACTTGGTGTCCGGAACTCCGTACCCCAGGCGCTGGGAACACCTACAAATTAATGTCCTGGCAAAAAAAGGAAATGATTTCTCTTGAGCCTGCTCAGCTTCTGCAGCCACAGCCTAAATATGGAACCTGTTTCTCCTGCTTCCTGTGCCTCAGTTTCCATCATACAAACTGTTTCAGTAGTGTACCCTCAGGGGCTTGCAGAAAGGCTAGCGTGGTAAAGTGCTGTGAAGAGGAAAATCACTGGTTTATAGGCTTCCCTTTAACAAAACTATTATCCTGTAGGGTCTTTGATTGGACTCTGTCATGAAGTGTTGCCTGTTCTCAATTGATAAAGGAATTGCTGTGTTATATCGCTTTGAAATGCAGTTTCTACTTAAGCAAAATAATCATTTATTCTTTGGGGGATGTGATTAAGCTGAAGTTCATAGATTTCTTTTTGGGTTAGATCTCCTAGATCTCTATCCTTTCCTGGGGATGTGTCTACTTTTTGGTTTAAGTTTTTCTGACCATATCACTACATTGAGATGCAGTGTTTTAAACGTGTTAGGTATTTTTTGGCATATCCTACTTTATATGGAACTGTAAGTGTCAACTTTATAATTTTTTTTTTTATTCTTTTGTGCAATTGCCCCCAACCCTCCCTCCCCTAAAATGCGGTTGGGTCTGGTTGAGGTGGCTCTTCCGTGACTGGGAGTTGGTGATATCTTCCCTCCTGATATTTGAGATTCTGACCCCTGTTTTCTTACAAGAAAATAATGAATCCACCGCAGATATCTGAACATGAGTGACAAGGTTAACTAGGCAGTTACACTGGCCTCATTTCTGTTTTTGCTCAGTGCTGTTCAGAAGTGTTACTTAGGAGCAAAAAACACTTCGTAGAGCATTTACAAGAGGGGCAGATGGAGAGTTTGCAGGTAATTCAAAGATGATACCTTTTTGATGCCAGCAAAAGGACTAGCAGTTTTGGTCACTTCCTCTATTTCCCTATAACAGTTTCTGTGGGCTTAGGTGCACAACCATTGGGAGCCCAGCTGCCTCTTACCCCAATCTCCATGGTAAGGAGGAGGTGTGAAGAAAAAGTCACACAGCAGGGAGAAAGACAGACATGCCTGCCTACTAGTTTTCTTGCTAGTTGGAAGCCTGGTGGTGCCAAAGAGCAGCTTTAATTTAACCCTGTGGCTGCCCTTGTTCTTAGCCCTAGAGAAACTGATTATTGTTTCTAAGAATCAAAAGGAGAAGTGGATCGTATTATTTGAGAAATACTCTTCCGTAGATTGTCTCTGAAATATTAGAACAGGAAGACACATGCTCCAGAAAGGGAAATGTGATTAATACTCAGATGCTCTTTGGGTTGCTCTTGAATTCTTCTGGGGAAACTGGGAAAATTGTTCTTTTTATTATGAATCTCTCTGTATGGTGTCCAAGTACTAAATTTGGTCCCATCTTTTCTTTCCCAGTCACCATCCCTATTAAAACTCCAAGGACCACGATCAATGCAATTCCATATCATAACCCCAGGCGCTGTGAGACTAAGCCAACATGAGTTACATAACCATTAAGTAAGACATTTTAACATTCAGGTACATTACACTCCACTTTTATTGAGCAGACACAGTTTTCATGATCTAATAAAATATTTTTATTTGATAGTCTGCCCTTGGTTATAGCCTCATGTAATCAAGAGAACAGCATGCTTAAGACTTTGTATCCAGAACTCTAAAGTCCATTTGTTGTTCACTTATTAATAACTCACTGGGGAGATTAAATTCCTAGTTATCAGCGGGATCTTCCAGGCCACACTTCAAATATAGACTCCATTTCAACTTTATCCTGTGCCTCAGTTTCCACGAAACACACTCACAGGAGATTGTGGGTATTCAACAAAGCTCTTTAACTTTAGGGGTATTTCTGAGCAGTCACTTCATCTAGGAACTCAATTATATGCTTAATTTGTATCAAACTATAAACAGCTAGTCTGTTAGTTTATGATGCTCTTTTCTACAGTCATGCAGAAAAATTGAAGTCTGGGCTTTGGTGGATGGTCAGTAAAAAATCACACGGCCTCTAAGAGAAACATAATGAAATTTAGTATTTCGGCTTACATGCCTTTGATTTCCCTTCCCCTCCCCCCCAAAACTTCTGCACTAAGATCTAAAATAGCTTTTTTGTGTGATGATATATTGCTATTTCAAGCAGTGACCAAATGTGTTGTATGTAAAGGACATTTACTAGTTGTGTAGTTGGGCCAATTACCTGAATTTTCTGTGCTTCAGTTTCCTAAGTACAAAACTGGAATATTAGTGGCCACCTTACGAAGATGAAATCAGTGAGTACGTATAAAGCACTAAGAACTAGTGACTGACACATGGGACGTACTCGATAAATGTCAGCTTAGTAGAAGTATTCATATGAATTTAAATACAAATTAAATATTTTAACAACAGTTACCCTGGCCTCCAGGGTGGAATTTTTAAAAATTATATATATATTTTTTCTTCTTCCGTCGCACAAAGAAACGTTGATTAAGGGTAACATCTTTCATCCCTGGGTGTAAACCACTGACTTTGGGCTTAACGAGTGACCATTTCCAGAATGTTACCTCACCAGTTAATAGAGACCCACATCCGCAGTAGCTATAATTTTGAACTGTAAAAATAAAAGTTGTTTTTAAGACTAAAAATTAACTATCACAAGGGTTTGTTCCTTTTTTGTTTTTATCTGTATTCATGTTTCAAATTATTGCTTAGTCAAAACCTCAAAGTATTAGTCATTGATTTCCATGCTTATAAAGAAGCCACTGGCGCAAGATACAAAATTCACCTTTGATGTTGTCCAAAGTTCAGAAGGGTGAGTTTAAAACTTTGCTTTATGATGGTGCAGCGGTTATTTGCTTATGGACTGCCAAAGGAGTCGTATGTGAGTATTTAGCCGAGACTTCTTGTCTAATTTTGCTTGGATCATCAGTGATACATATATATATATATATATATATATATATATATATATATATATATATTTACATATGTACATATACATATATACATATATATATATATATATTTAAAAAAAAAGAAAAAGAAAGAGAGAAAGATGGATTGATTATGACCTGTCATGTCAGATTCATTGGCTCTGTACTCTTTGTTTTCAGAATCAAAATTCTGACTTTCTACAACAACAACAACAATTTATTTCTATTTAAAATTAATTAACCCTTTATTTTTATTTAGCCGCATTAAGCCTATGGAAAATTGTACATACATTTCCTCTTCTTTTTCTCTATTTATTAATTTGTTATTAGTGGTATTCAAAGGCTTTTTTTTTTTTATTTACAGATTTTAGGTGATGGGCAGATCAGAAAGTCAGATGGATATAACGGATATCAGTACTCCAAGGCCAAAGAAACAACGATGGACCTCCCTGGAGATCACTCTCTCGGTCCTTGTCCTGCTCCTTACCGTCATTGCTGCAACGATGATCGCACTCTATGCAACCTATGATGGTGAGTTACTACCACACTCGTGTGCACGTACCTGCACACGAGAGTGGGATCTTCATCTGATGCTTTTTTCATCTGCCAAATGAATGTGTTAAGGAGAGGGACACTGAAGGATGGTGGTATAAAGATTCCTTTGTAAAATGTCACATCGATATATCTAAACAATTAACTCGGACTAAAGTACAATGTCTGTCATGTTTGAGCTAAGTTATTAATTGCCAAGTATATTTAGTGTACTCATGCTTATGTTAGAAGGATTCTAATGTATAATTTTATTTAATTAAGGTGTGCACAATTTTATGGCCAACTTCAATTAGTGAAATTTGTTGTGTCATTGAAAGTGTAAAGAAGCTCACAGGAATCTAAGAGGTCTAATTTGAGTCTTAGAAGTTTTTCACAATAAGGGTTTAGAAAAGATTGGTTCCTTAATAGGAAGAAAAAAAAAGATTACCAGACTAAAAGGGCTGATTATTTCAATCTGATAGAACTAGGTCTTAGTGGGTAGAGATGATACAATGAATGCACTGTTTTCATCATTATCAAAATTTTAAATTTAGGATTTGCCTATTTTATTTCTGTATATTTATTTGTAGCTATTGACAGTGATGTAAATACTTGGGTTTCTTAGCTCTTGCTTGATGGAATTGATTTTTTAGTTGGCAATTTTTAAAAGAACAAAAGGTAGTGAGAAATTAGAAAACCGTATTGGAAATATTTATGCATGTTTCCTTCTTTTTCTAGATGGTATTTGTAAGTCATCAGACTGCATAAAATCAGGTAAGAAGATGGCTTTTTTTTTTTAAAGATTTTATTTATTTATTTGACAGAGAGAAATCACAAGTAGGCAGAGAGGCAGGCAGAGAGAGAGGAGGAAGCAGGCTCCCTGCTGAGCAGAAAGCCCGATGTGGGGCTCGAACCCAGGACCTGGGATCATGACCTGAGCCGAAGGCAGCAGCTTAACCCACTGAGCCACCCAGGCGCCCCAAGAAGATGGCTTTTAAATTTAAAAGTTTTGCAAGTAATGTTTGGCATTTAAAAATCAAATGCTAATAGGCAAGCATCCCTACACTTTCTTTGTTTATACTTTTATTCCTTATACCTCATTTATTTATAGTCAAGGAGAATCTAAATATAAGTAGTAGATTAATTAGCTAGTTTATTCCAAAAAAGAATTTACTCTTTTTATACCTGGAGTGTTTGGTAGGGTGATGGAGAACTGTATCTCTAGCTTAATGGAGCTTGCCCCGTGGTTGGAGAAAGAAAATCAACACATTGAACTGGTGAGTGTGGTCATATCGTTAATGTTGATTTCTCGATGCAGGTTGTGAGCGGGTGAGAACCAAGAAGGGAGTGAAATGTAGTCTGTAAAGCTAGGTGGAGAAGTGGAGATTTGGGAGGGCCTTTGAAACAGGGCTGGGTTTGGAAGTGGAGGTATGGAAGAGGGATTGCCATACAGGGAGAACGAACAACAGAAATAAATCATGTTGTTGAGAAGCAGTGCATATGTAGGCTTGATAAATAGGGACACGTGAATGAGAGCTTTGAAAATCCACATGTTAGCCTTGATGCTGTAATGAAGGAGAAATGACTATTTTACAAGACCGATGGTTCAATAAGACAGAAGCTGAAAGATGATTCCGGGAATGTCGGGTTGGGTGTGTTGAGTGAGAAGCTGTGTGCCAGAGAGGGTGGGCATGTGGGGGCTGCTGCTCTCATGCTGCTCTGCGTGGAAGAGCCAGCCTGTGCTGGGATGAGAGCTATGTGACAACGTGAAGGGAGATTGGGATGGCTCAGTGGAATGGATTTGCTCAATGAAGGACGTGAAGGACTTGAAAATGAGGCCAAGTTTTAAAACCGAAGGACTCGGGATAATGGTGGCAATGGGCACAGAGACAGAGACATTAGGAGGTTAAGTGTGTCTTAGGGAGAGATGTGATTAATATGGATTTGGACATGTGGGGGCTGACTCAGGGGTTACACCCAAGAGGAAAGAAACAGCAGAGAGGCAGGGATGGAGTGGAAGATCTCTCAGGTGGTGCATCCATGGGTGAAGCCCTGGGAGTACTTGAGTTCCCAAAATGGAGATGAGCTATAAGGGCCAGACATCGAGAACTAGAGGGGAGGGAAAAGAAAAGTCAGAGAAGGGAACAGAGAAAGCATGTGGAGTTATGAGATATCACATCAGTTAGACTGTGGTGCAAAAAAGAAAAACATTTTGACAAGGAGAAGAAGGGTCGCAGCTGAGCACCACACCCTAGGATATGAACACGGCATTTACCTCTTGTCTCCTTTGGCAGGAGAGTCTAAACCTCCTTTCTAATGTTTACATTTCCTCCGAGAAATAACCTGTCCCAAATGATTTTGAACCATTTGCTGTTAGATGGTTTTATCTGGGTTTTTGATCTTCATTGTCCTTTGCAAAATAATGATGAGAAACTGTCTCAGGATTTAAGGTGATAGTTTTATGTTCTGAATATTTGCCCTTTGCTTTTCTGTATTGTTTTTTGAGATTTTCATTGCTGTAGTCATTCTGGAACTCATGTGCGCTGGCAGGACACCTAAGATGTGGTTGCGTGACCGGAGGGAGGCCTGATTGGGACATTAGCCACTGGCTGCTCAACATACTAATAGGGACTTGCCCCTCCAAGGGCTTTCCCAGAAACCAAAGAAGTTTCTTTATTCCCCAGGAAATGGCTGCACAGATACCCTGGCTGGGAGATGTCCAGGGTCACTGTTCCAGAGTTGGTGTGTGCTCAACTTGTCAATGTTACCATTTGCTCCTGCTCCAAACCCTGGCCCACTTTTCTCTTTACCTGCTGCTTTTACTATAAGCTCATTACCTTCCTGTTTCGAGAACCTCCTGCTTACCTGTCACCCTCTGTCTCCTGTGAACCTCTAACTGTCTCCAAGTTTCTCTGTCCTTAATACACTTGACATGTCTTCTAAGTCTCTTAAGCTATAGATTCTCTCACACTTTCTCTCTTTCTTACTCTATTTTTCTCTTTCTTTTTTGTTTTTGAAGAAATGGAGTCCTTTCACTAGGGAGGCATAGAGATCTGGGCAGATTCCCCTCGGGGTACCTACCCCAATTAGCAATGTGGTATCTGGAATCTGGACTCTTAGATGTGACTTACTGCTTAGGGGTGGGGCTTCGGCTTTTTAAAATAGTGTTTAGCAAACTTCCATTCATTAAGACATATTTGACATGTATCCTTTAATGGGAGGTTAGAAATCATACCAGATGTAAAACAGCTCCAAAACTGTTCCTTGGCAGAGAAACATATACAGTAGACATAGCGTCAGTTGCTGAATAACTCTGTTTTTATTCAGCTCTGTTTGTTTATAAACTGTTAGAATACTTCCAGGTTTATAGTTACTATTATTCCTGAGAGAAGAAATGAAGATGAAACACACTCTCATGGATACAATATTCACACTCATGCCTGCTCACACGCCCACAGTCCCCTGCTAGTTAGTAAACCTTTTCTGCCACAGAAGATACAACTACTGTTTTTAGAAGTTGCTGCAAATTAACAAAATTCTACGGGAATTCTTGGGCAGAAGAAAGTATTAAAGAAAGGGAATGAGCAGAGTCCAGTGGACGGAAAGGAAGAGAAAGATGGGGGAAAAAAGATGTTGAAAAGAATATAAAGTCTCCTCTTGACAGTTCTAGATGACTTTAAAAGACTGGGAGAATTCAAACGCAAGCATGGAATTCTAGAGAATTAGAAAAATAGGTGTTGCTAGGCAAGGTGCTCACTTTCAGTGAAAGTTGGTTCTAGCTTAAATCTTTCTCCAGGTGAATGAGGGTGTCAGGGCAAGTGATCAGTGTGCTGCATGGGCTCCCAGAGCCCCCAATGCCCTCAAAGAGCTGATGCGGCCCTAATTGGAAACATTGGTTATGAGGCCCAGGCTTTGACTGAAATGTCGCATTTGAGAGAAACATGCATAGACTCAGATATGACCAGACATCTTTAAAGGAGCTAAGGTTGACTTTACGAAGCCAATAAAGCTGGAAGACAGCTGATACTTTGCTTATAAGATTCCTCACAGGCTAACCAGCTCTATAAACTGAATAGGAATGACCTGATGGGACATCACCACAACAGCTCACATGTAGACAGACAGTGGCTGTGCCTGTTGCTCTCTGGGTCACTCAGAAGGATCACCGGACACTTTTAAATTACAAACCAGAGGATGCCTGGCTGGCTCAGTTAGTAGGGTGTGCGACTCTTGATCTCAGGGTTGTTTGAGCTCCACACTGGGCATAGAGTTGACTTTAAAAAAAAAATTAATAAATAAATGATAAGCCAGGGGGAAAACAAAACAAAACAAAACAAAAAACCAAACTCTTCGATCCTTTGAAGTCAATACATAGAAATCAAGTCATACTAAGGCAAAAATGAAATATTGCAGGCCATGGATAACTTGAAATGTATTTGGTGTTAGGTATGTTAAATCTGAACATCTGCAAATTTAAATATCTATAATAGACACAAATGATGTTTATAACACATACCTAAAGATAATTTGTGTGTGTATGAAATGTATCAGTATGAAAGATTACACCAAACCCAAAATAAAACAAACACTACTTAACAAATAACAAGTTAAGGCAGTGTTCAAAACCCTACTATTAAAGCATGAGTAATATTATTCATCTCTTATTTACCATCTAAGATGGTCAAAAACATGGAGTTATGAGTTTACTTGTGATCTCTCAAACTTCTCCATGTGATTCTAAGTCCTGAAACTGGCTTCCTTTGAGCTGAAGCCTTACTGACTCAGAAGATTTCAAGGAATCACATGCTTTAAATCAAGGCTTCTCAGCTTCATCACTGTTGACATTTTGGCCTGGATAATTCTTGTTGTTGGGGGAGGGGGCTGTCCTGTACATTATAGGATGTTTAGCAGCACCCCTGGCCTTTTATCCACTAGATGTCTCATACCATTCCCCTCTCAGCCAAAAATTTGAGACAGCCAAAAAATGTCTTCAGACATTGCCATGGTCCCCTTGGGACGGTAGAGTCACCTCCGAGTAGGTCCCATTGGCTCGAATGGTCTCCAGAGATATACAGTGCTTTTCCCTTTGTGGTAGGTGGAGTAATGCCTCCCTAAAGATAGCCACTTCCTGTCCCCAGATCATGTGAATATGTTACCTTATTTGGAAAAAAGGGACTTTGCTGATTGGATTCAGGATCTCAAAGTAGGGAGATTAACCTGAGTTATTTGGGTGGCCTTGTGTAATCACAAGCATTCTTTTAAGGGGAAGGGAGCAGGAGGAGCATTAGAAACAAAGAAGGAGATAGAAGCCCAGAAGTGCAGGAAGCAGAAGTTGGAGTGAAGCAGCCGCAAGCCAAAGGATGTGTGCCACCTTGAGAAGCCAGAAAGGGAAAGGAATGGTTCTCCCTTACAGCATCCAGAAGGAATGCTGCATTTTTACCCCTTTTTAGAACTGCAGGATAGTAAATTTGTGCTGTTTTAAGCCATTAGGTTTGTGGTAATTTGTTATAGCGGTCAGAGGGAACCAAGACATCCTCCATAGCTACTTACTTTAAGCCTATCTCTGAATAATTCAGACACGTGCCCACCTACACACATGGATGTTTTCCACCAAGCTGCCTCTTCATTACTAAATTGAGGAATATAGAGGCGCCCGGGTGGCTCAATGGGTTAAGCCGCTGCCTTCGGCTCAGGTCATGGTCTCAGGGTCCTGGGATCGACCCCCGCATCAGGCTCTCTGCTAAGCAGGGAGCCTGCTTCCCCCTCTCCCTCTGCCTGCCTCTCTGCCTACTTGTGATCTCCATCTGTCAAATAAATAAATAAAATCTTTAAAAAATAAAAAAAAAAATAAATTGAGGAATGTAATACAGAGATGTAGGGAAGGAATGTTATGTTACATGGATTTGTAGAGGAATATAATAATAGAATACAGATGAATAATACTAGAATATAGTATAATAAAATAATAATAGCTACCACTGATTATTTATGTGTCTAGCACTACTGTAAGCGGTTTTTATGTATTAACACCTTTGATTCTCATAATGACCCTGTGAGGTAGGTACCATTACATCTTATTTTTGCAGATGATCGAACCTGGGCTAGGATTCCAACCCAGGCACCTGGTTCCAGAGCTCATACTCATGACCATTTCTCCATGTTGTCTCTAAGGAGACTTTGGAGTCTCTCCAACATTTAATACCCTATGTCTGTACATATGAAAGCAGATTGCCTCTCCTCCTGCTAGAACCTAATGCTCAGAGGCATAAGAAGACTCTCTGAGCATTGAAATAATTAAATCCACACTGAGAAGGAGGAGAATAAATAAATCTCTCTTCAATCCAGAAACCAACTATTTTACTGAGAACATTGAGCATCTTCATCAGTGATTTTTAGCACATCGAATACAGTCTGGAATTGAGGGGTCTAAAGAAGCAAATAAGACAAAAAGTTGTCTTAGACTCTCCAGCGGATAGAGAAGCCAAGTTAAGATACATGAGCAATATGATGCACAAGAGAGAGAAAAAGACTGTCCGTACAGTTGTGCAGGTTATATACTGCATAATTATGGTAGACCCAAGAGATTGGTTCACAGAGCATGGAGACCTGGATGAAACCTCTCAGAATTGTTCATTTCCTTTCCTCTTTAATTCTCTACTCACCGGGCAAACTTTTTTTTTCCTACCAAACTTTTGATGAGTGTTTAATTATTAATAGAAAGAAAAGAGGCATTCTGTTCACTTGAAAGATAGATTCAGCATGGTGAGATAATGGGTTCATATTCTGAATATGAACCTTCAAATTCCTGATAATTTTTACAAGGATCAGATTCTGGTAATGCCCTAGGTGAGGTATCTTGGCACCAGCTGGCCTTTCCTGGAAGCAACAGGGACTCCCTGGCTCACCATTGGCCATGGTCTCTCTCTCCTTTCTTGCCTGTTAACAGCCCGGAAGTCTCCATGAAGAAACATGGAACAACTAGATCAGTCCAGGAAAGACCTCAGACGGACTCTGGAGGGCTACCTGGTGCGTGGCAGCCTTTCAGAGTAGGAGATGAGGCTATTTCATTATGTAATTAAGGTGGAAAAAAATCCTCTGGGCAGTAAGAACACAGCAGGTATCCACAGCAGGTATCTTAGTGGAAAGCCAGCTGAAGCTGCCTTGTTAATTTAAATGTGGCATGTGACAGTTTGCTTTGGGCAGCTTTCCTGACACCATTCTCCTGACAATTGTGTAGCAATACTCACTTTAAAAATTCTCTGGTTATAATTAGCATCTGTCAATCAAATCCTTTCCATGAAGGGAATCAATTATGTGATAAATACGAACATACGTAACATATTTTTCTTACCTGCTGGGTAGAATTTAAGCAGAAGTGCACTGCCATTTTTTCCCCCCTTAATGCATGGCCAAGGCATGGAAAACATAGGTAAGTTGAATGAAATGTCTAAAGGGGAAGAAAATTAGCAATGCCTGGTAAGCTTATTTGGAATCCTAAGGTTTGTATTACAGCTGTGAAAATTACCTATATGGGAAGGAGAGTGGCTGTAAACGGTAGCTTAGGCTGGGATGAGGACCCTAGCTTTACACTTAACACTGTAGAGTGAGAGGTGTGGGAAGACCCCTCTGTGGCTCGAGGGTCTTCCTTTGTTCTGTTCATTACCACATCCATAGGCTAGCAAGGTGCTTTCCAGTAACCCTTTGATATAATAGGAAGATCAAATTGGTAATATTCATAGATTATTCAAGGGAAATTTAAAAATAGAGAATTAAAAAATCATGAGGGGAAAATTTCCCAAACCTTTGAATCCTGAAAGATTTCATTTCCTCTGATCATTTAGGAAAGGAGATACAGTGTAGTAGTGGTGGAGTGGAGGAGACTGCTCTTGAGCCTATTTCTGACTGACTGAAAACTGGAATACAGTCTCTCAATTCAATGCAACCTCACCTCATACCCACTAGAAAGGCTTAATAAAAACAAAAACAACAACAAAAAAAACAGTATGAAGTGTTAGTGAGGATGTAGAGAGAGACTGGAGCTATCATACATGTTGGTGTGAATGGAAAATACCTCAGGACATCACAGCTAAATATGTAAAAATCATTTTTGGGAAACATTTGGTGATTTTCATAAAAACTTAAACACACTCTTTGTATACCACCTAGCAATTCCACACCTAGGTGTTTACCTAAGAGAAATGAAAACACATGTCCTCACAAGAACTTTTATGTGATTGTTCATTATGGTGTTATTCATAATAGCCCAAACTGGAAACGACCCAAATGTCTATCAACAGGTGAATAAACAAAATATGGTACAGCCATAAATGGGAATACCACACAACAATAAAAAGTTGACACATACAACAGTACGTGTGAACCTCAGAGTCATTATGTTAAGTGAAATAAGTCAGACACAGAAGCTGGCATATTATACATTTCCTTTTATTTGAAATTTCCAGAGAAGGCAAAATTACAAAAGGCACAAGGCAAGGATAGCTATTACTTGGGGCTGGGAGTGGGGCAGGGATTGCTGCAAATGGGTCAAGGGAGCCTTTTGGGAGGTGGAAGTGTTCTAAAGTTGGCTTGTGGTGATGGTTTTGTACAACTGTATAAATTTATTTAAAAGTCTTTGTCGAATTTTATGGTATGCAAGTTGTAACTTAATACAATCATTAAGAAACAAAACCAAAGGTGCCTGGGTGGCTCAGTGGGTTAAGCCTCTGCCTTCGGCTCAGGTCATGATCTCAGGGTCCTGGGATCGAGCCCCACATCAGGCTTCCTGGTGACGGGGAGCCTGCTTCCTTCTCTCTCTCTCTCTCTCTCTCTCTCTCTGCCTGCTGCTCTGCCTACTTGTCATCTCTCTCTCTGTCAAATAAATAAATAAAATCTTAAAAAAAAAAAAAAGAAACAAAACCAAACTACCCTCATCCCTTTTTGTCATCTCCCCAGTGTCCATCTATAGGTAATTTTATTTTGATCTCCTGATTGCTATTAAATGTTTAGTCCCATTTCTGCAATTCAGAATGATTATGGGTCATTTTCAGGGGCTACCAAATTTTTCTAAATAACCTAACTCAAGCTTCTCTGTTTGAGCGAGTGTCTATTCTTGGATTTTATGAGGGTAATGTTGATGAAAGTCTTGGGAAACAGAAAATCAAGTAGGAAATTAAAATTACTTCAGCAGCGGACTTTGGAAGCGTTGTTTGCATGAGCCGGGGTTTCGCTTTCAGAGGGAGTCAGGGATGCATGTGGGATCAGAGGGCTTGGTGGACCAGCCATTTCTGAATCAAGGTCAGAATACGGGGTCTGCTGTGGAGCAGTTACCCTGGATAGTCCTGCTTTCAAATGTGTTGGTTTCACATAGGGGGTTCTATGAAATGTTTCCATTTTCCCCTCGACTGCTATTAAGAGTCAAATTTGGTTTTACCCTGTAATTATAGGACTTCTTTGTATGCCATCTGATACATTAGCATTATTCTTATCCTCCTTTTTCTTTTTCATCCGTTGTATAGGAATTAATTTATGTGGCCTTCTAAGGCCACTTTGTATTCATTTCAATATGTTAATAATTAGATGAACAGAAAATAGACAAATTCCAGCCATAGATATGTATAGAAGAAAGGCTGTTAAATAGTAAGCTTTATTTCAAAGAGATGCAAGTGTTATGAATAATTAAGGCACAATCTCTTGAAATATTACTGCCTCTTTTTCCATTAAAGCCACCGTAGCGTGGGGGAACTAGGATGCAAGTTTTGACCACATCCTGTGTTGTTAGCATGTGATCTTAATTAAGTAAGTTTAGCTTTCTGCGTTTTATTTTCCTTATCTACAAAATTGGAATTATAGTGTCTCATTTCACAGAGAAACAGCAAAGACTAATGACACCCCATTTCACATTACACATCCTTTGGGGAGGTGCCCCTTAGGTATAAGGCACAGATATATTACATTTAATGTGTTTTTTTCATGCAAGTTACAGATACACTGTTTAAAGCTACTTATTGAGAGTCAAAAAGCAGTCAGTATTTTTTTTTAAAGATTTTATTTATTTATTTGACAGAGATCACAAGTAGGCAGGGAGACAGGCAGGGGGTAGGGTGGGAAGCAGCAGACTCCCCACTCAGCAGAGAGCCCTACGCGGGGCTTGATCCCAGGACCCTGAGATCATGACCCGAGCCGAAGGCAGAGACTTAACCAACTGAGCCACCCAGGTGCCCCTGCAGTCAATATATTTTTAAAGATGAAAGTGTGGTCAAGAGAGAGGGAAGGAGAGGGAGATAGAGAACAGAGTAGTACATTGTATATATTCTCAGGTAAAATTTGTCATCCCTTATTAACACTTTCCTTGACTTCTGTGCTCTGTCTTAGCTCAGTGGTTGACAGGTCAGCCTGTAAAGAAGTTAAAACGAGCGCCATCAGAAATGGGAGCTTAGATCCAAGTTTCCTATAAAGCAAGACCTACCTGCAGGTACACTGATTTGAATACATAGTTACTCTATGCTTGCCTTGGCACACTCTCACCATTAGCCCTTCCCTTGCCATGGATCGACCCCCTAAAAGTAAATAAGCCAGAGACATGCTGCAGTAGGAGAATAACCAGATCCTTGCTCTTCAAAGTCTGGTCCATAGACCATCAGCATCGTCATCAGCCGGGAAACTTGCAAAAGGGCACATTCTCAAGTCCCCACCTCATACCTACTGAGTCTGCAGCTTCAATTTTAATATATGTGGCAAAGTTAGGGTTGGATATGAGGATTCAGGAACCATCAGGAACCAGCAGAAAAGTGTGTGCAGTAAAGTCCGAGACATGCTGAAAAATATCGATTCTCAACTCGGGGTGCTTATTAGGATAATTTGGGAAACTTTTAAAATAATACCCAGGCCAAACCATCTGTGACATACAAAGTTCCTGTTCCTTCAATGGAGTGGTCTCTGTTAGGTGTCAGGAAGAAAAACACTTTAACATTTTAAATCAGTTGACATTAAGGTACATAAGAATTACACAAATGTTCGTGTTTTTAAAAGGAGGGGGATGTTAACCAACGAAATCCTTTAACAGGTGCATTTCAATCTGCGCAACCCTGTGAAAACCAAATTAGAGTGGCTGAGGCACTGGGCCTGTTCACTAGTAATTTTGAAGTTGAACCAGCACATCCTTCCGTGTGTCCTGGGAATGATGTGGGTGGGAATGTTTTCACAGAGACATCAGAACCACATCTTTCCTCATCTGCTCATTCATTTACTCATTCATCAGTCATTCATTTGTTGATTTTTTCCCCCAAACCATTAAGCGAACACCTTCTAAATGTTGCACCTTTTCTAGACACCCAGAAACATTAACTCAGATACACCTTGTCCTTAGGAAAGTGGTAGTCCACTCAGTATGACAGACCAAGAAACAAAATGACCATATGGTTTGGATAAGCGCTATGGCAGAGGCAAGCAGAGAGGGGAGCACCTGAACCAGATTAGTCATGGGAGTGGGCAGCTAGAGTGATTGTAATGAGCCAGGAAAGCGTTCTCAAGAAGAAATGTCACCCACGAAGTACTGAAGGTTAGTGAGAGATTGGCAGACCCGTGGAGCACGAACACAGGCTAGATGTAGCACACCAGGGAAGGCTTGGTGAGTTTAGGTCCTGAATGTGGTTCATGATGGCTGGAAGGATGCACTGGGCTAGCAAGTCATGGTACTAGAAAAGTAAATGGGGGCTTGATCATGTACCACATGGGTTGTGATTCCTCCTAAAGTCTATGGAAAATAAAGAAATATCTCATGGAGAATCTGGAGGATTTTAAGCGGAGGTGTAGCATTCTCAAGCTTGCCTGCTGGCTAGCTCACACCTGCAAAAGTGGAGGCGAAGACTTGCCCATATGAGGGAATATCATTTCTGTGTCCCAAGTGTGAGGGGGAGACTGGCAAGATGGAGGAACCGAAGGTATAGCTGTAGGGCTTTGTCATAGAGGATGTGTATGGGGATGTGAAAGTGGGGATGGGAAGGGGGAGTGTTGAGTGTTGGCATGGAGATGAGCAGGTGTAGGATCTCGTAGTGCATGTTAAAATGTTTGGATCTTCTACTAATAGCTCCAAGAAGTTACAGAAGGAAGGGTTTTAAATGAAGCATGTCTTGATCAGAACTGTTGGGAAGGATCACTGACTATAACTTAGGAACGTCTGTGGGCAGGAAATTATTCCACTGCCCACTTTTTGGGGTGAGAGCTAACAGTTTCCTGGGTTTGAATGGTAACAGGGTGGAGAAAATGGACAGATTTTAACATTCAGTAAAAAGTCCCCTTTGAGACAGTGTAGACTTGAGATACTAGTCTTCCATGTGGCAAAGTTAGGGCTGGATATGAGGATTCAGGAACCATCAGCATATACATGATGTGGTTGAGATTTACCAGGAAGGAAATGAAGATTTCCAAAAAGGATGGAGGGGGAGGAGTCAGGGAGGTAGGAGGAAAAGCAGTGGAGCGTAAATCACCAAGGCAAAAGGAAGAGAGTATGTTAAAAATCAGATCGCTGGAGTTAAGTGCAGCTGCAAGGTTGATAAGATGAGAAATGAAAGCAGAGAGGAAGAAGTTGGAGTTTCAGCTGGAAGGTGGGAAACTTGGTATGTCTTGTTCCTGGGGACATAAGAGAGGACATATCCAGGGAAAAGATGGCAGGACTCCTCTTAGACAGAGGAGGGCCCCCTCTTCCTCTCTTGCCAGGGGGAAAGGGGCAATCGTGGTCTGAATGCAAATAGATCTGGAAGCTGGGAAGGATAGGAAGGCATGTCACCCACCATCCCGTTACTTCACTTTCCTCTGTGAAGTAAGAAGCAAAAGCTGGCGGAGAAAGCGGGAGTATTGAAAGCTGGAAAGGGGCAGTGTATAGAGGGGAAGGGAAGGCTAACCAGGGCCAAGTATGTAGCAAGGCTGTGCACAGGACTGATAACCCTATTGAAGCTGAAAGCCATTATTTGAAATGGCATGAAACCAGGCAGTTATGGGATTTTCCCAGCATCACTGATAATATCTCCAACAGATATTTATTGAGCACTGCTCTAGTTGCTGAGGATGTAGAAGTGAATAACACAAAATCCCTGCTCACAAGGAGACAGTCAATCCATCAATATATAAAATACATTATTAAATATCTCAGCCTAGAGTTGGAGGAGTAAGGAGGGCAGCTGGATGGATTCCGGGTTGGCTTCCCTGCAGAGGGCAGGGGATTGAAATACTTTGATGAGATGATGGTTTAAATGATGGCACTACAGGATGTGGGCTGGATAGAAGATGAAGGCAAAGGGAAAATAGAGTGGGATGCGAGTTCTCAGTGAAGTTCAAGGGCAGGTATAGAGGGAATAAAGAAAGGGAAACAGTTCTACAGATCAGAAGGTCAGAGCATAGGTTACTCAAGTTGAAGATCTCAAAGGCAGAACTATTCTGGGTGATGGCAGCATCAGAATGGTACCATAAAAAATGCATGTACTGATGTGGAGTGGAGGGGAAGGTCATGGCAGTTCAGAAGGTTAAGAAGTTCTCTAGCTGAAGAGGAGTGGAGGTGGTCTCCATAGGCCTGATGTTATCTGGGAAGATGGCCGAAGTTTCATGGAGGGAAAGACGGAGTGAGGTGTCCGTCTTTCTAATGTTTAGAAAGTTAAAGAAATACGGTAGCTGAGGCAGGAATGGTCCAACTGGCAGGAGCCTAAATAAAGCCCGTGAAGAGTGATAATTTGGATGCCACTCGGAGTGACAGTAGAAGGCTCGTTGTGCCTTTCCAGGTCTTAAAATGCTGGGGGGCCTGGGAGCTTCAGGAGGAGGGGTTTTGGTTAAAGCAGAGAGTTGGTGGCAGCACTCAGTGAGTGGGCTTGGAGCGGAATACTTAAATACTTCATTTAATACTTATTTATTACTTAAACACTTAAAATTCTCCTTTAATCCCATTTCCTCTCACATCCCAGACCTGTATCTTTCCTACTCCAGAGAAGAGTTTGCAGGAGGTTTCCTTTTGAATGGAGGTAAATGTTTGCTGACAAGAGGAAGATTCTAGAGTCTTAGGACGTGCCAAGTGATCTAGAAGTTAGTTCGCACAGGTTAGGGCTTTGGGCTCACATGTTGTCATATGTAATTACGTAATTCAAGTGGCTAAGTAGCAACCAGCGAGAGGAAATGCTGGAGGACACCTGTCTGGCCTGATGCTGTTGAGCTCCACTTGACAGAATTATTAATGAATTCACGTTTACTTATCTTTTCACTCCAAGTGAATCTGTGAGTTCTTATCTTAAGACAGAATGTTTGTTTAAACGTTTCTCACAGGCACGGCCTTCTTTCCAAATTAAAAAAAAGAAAACAACCCAAAACAGATTTGTCACATTTTAGAACTCAAAATATCTTTTTAAAATCTTATTTATTTTATTTAGTTTTAAAGATTTAATTTACTTATTTATTTGAAAGAGAGCACAAGCAGAGGGAGTGGCAGAGGGAAGTCTGACATGGGGCTCAATCTCAGGACCCTGGAATCCTAGGATCATGATCTGAGCCCAATGCAGATGCTTAACTGACTGAACCACCTAGATACCCCTTATCTACTTTACTTAAAAATTTTATATTTAAGTGATCTCTACACCCAGTGTGGGGCTCAAGCTTGCAACCTTGAGTTCAAGAGTCACATTCTCGGGGCGCCTGGGTGGCTCAGTGGGTTAAGCCTCTGCCTTCAGCTCGGGTCATGATCTCAGGGTCCTGGGGTCGAGCCCCACATCAGGCTCTCTGCTGAACGGGGAGTCTGCTTCCCTCTCTCTCTCTGCCTGCCTCTCTGCCTACTTGTGATCTCTCTAATAAAAAAGAAAAAAAAAAGTCACATTCTCTACTAAATGAGCCAACCAGGCACCCCAAAAATATCTTTTTAAAAAAACTTTAGTCCTGGGATGCCTGGGTGGTTCAATTGGTTACGCACCTGCCTTTGGCTCAGGTCATGATCCCAGGGTCCTGGGATGGATTCCCACATCAGGCTCCCTGCTCAGCAGGAAGCCTGCTGCTCCCCCTGCTTGTTCTCTCTCTCTCTCTCTCTCTCTGACAAATAAATGAATAAAACAAAAACAAAAACGAAGACCCTACTTTAGTCCAGAAGAGTCTAACAGTAGTAGGACCTTAGCTGTGAAGCTACAAAAAGTGGGGAGGAGGTTTAGTCCACAGGACAGAGTAGATCATTGTTCAGTCAAACTGAAATCAATAAACAGGCAACCGATGACCAGCCCTGCATCTGTTTCTCTGTGCTTGATTCTTAAAGCAGAAACAAGCAAGTCAACTATAAAATGATGGATATGGCCCAAGCCATATCTTTAAATGGTTTCTTGGGTTAATCAAGGCTTTCCTGAACTTCAAAGAAATTCTTATTTAAAGAACTCCCGAATCGTTATAGACTTATAATAAGATGTGCTTGAGGATCCAGTGGTTACTTAAAAATACTTCCAGAAAAGAAAGCTTTTGTTAAATCCATGGACTTAATTTTCTGGTATAATGAAATTACCTGACTGAAATTAGGATGTTTTGATACCTCTGCTAGTCTGAAACCAGATGAATTCATTATCCCCAAACATATGTATATAGCAATTAATGGTCTCATTAACTTGGAAGCCAAGGAGCAAAATATTAATAGTTGTATTTGTTCAGAGAAATAATATTTAATTATATTTGAATGGATCAAGTAAAGGAAGCCATATATAAAAAGTCATTAAATGAACAGAAAATTTCTCAGAGCACTATCTATATTATTCTGTAGCAAGGATATAACAATATGTTGAGAAGAAATGGCATACGTGATACCTTGAAAGCCCCCATAAACTCATATCCATGCAAATATGAATCTTTTAAAAGGGACTATAAGATAGTAGAAATGGACACGATGAAACTTGACACGATATATTTTAACTGTGGTAGTAAAATTAAAACCAGGAAAAGAAGTGAGAACATTTGCAGGGTTTACCAACTGGTTGTGTTCCACGCAGGGCCCATGTGGCAGGGTCAGACCCATTTCAGGCCCAGGCACTCACTAAGGTCACAGTCAGTGGCTCTGACTCCAAATTTGCTCTGTCTCATGCCTCCTGAGCTGCCTCTGACCCCAGCTCCAGTTACATGGGTTTTTAACCTTGTCCCTTGGGACCTCACTTCTGGTTCATTCCCCACCTCTGGACACAGAGTTTCTGCTTTTCCTTCTCTGTCTTCTGGGACTGAAACATAGTTTAGCTCTTAACCTCATTACCTTTTGCCAGAACTTGCCGGACTTTCTTGGATCACACTGCTGGTTATGGCTCCTTTGTCACAACTGGCTGTGGGTTTCCATCCCTCTGTTGCACTTTGCTGGGAATTCCCTCTGTGGCTGACCCTTGTAGTCTACCTAAAATAAGACTCAGTCTCAGTGGACTGGCCCAGACTTCTCTACCTGAGCCCACATTATGTACATGACTAACAGTTTACATGGAAGAAAATGTTTCTTCATTTACCGAGGGAGGAACAGCTCACTAATCTTGGATGTCAGCACAGAAAGCCAAGGATCCTCCTTTTCCCTCAACCATCAACTACCACACCTATTAATTTTAAAACCTTGACGGAATCAGGTTTTTATCTTGTTTTATTTAATAGAAGAAAAACTAATTTATGTGTGAAAAGTTAAAAAATTTTTTCAGATATTGCCTGACTTTAAATGAACAATAAAAGTCATTTTTACTTCCAGCTGAGTAACAGAAAAAAGAAGCCATATCAAAATGTTTTAAGATGCTGATAGAGTACATGTGTGCTTTTCAAAGCTTTTAAATAACAGACGGATAATTTACTATGAGAAGACTTACTTAACTGAGAAGGAAGGATTCTTTTGGAATGTCTATTATCTACTCATCATGCAAAGTATTGGGATTAGATCCCTTGCTTTGGGTGGGGAGTGTACCTACAATTATTATTGCTTTTATATTCTGTGAAATATACTTTGAGTTATCTTGTCATCACTGATGATCTGAGGCTCCCTCTCTCACCTCACCATGTGTCGTACCAATGATGTCGTGATGTATGAAACACAGAGGAGGCCAGCCAGCAGCCTAATGTCTATGGTCCACAAGATCTCTGGATTCATGGAGAAGATCCATCCAAGCGAGGGCTCAGAGAAGCATGAGCCGATTTGGCAGGGCATGTGTCCAAGAGATGCTTTAGAACTTTGTGACCAGCCATGGAGATTGAAAATAAAAGGAAAGCTCTCTCCATGACATGCCCATGATGAGGACTTACAGGGCAAGGCTGGCTATTTCCTGCAGGCTCCACACAAGTCAATGCTTTCTCACGATCACATTCCTCCCCCTCACAGGACAAGATGACAAAGGCCAAGCTCCTGCTTAATAGTTCCCACCCATCTGCTTCCACTAGTCAAAGATAGGCAGGGCTCCTCGGGGTGCTGAAGTTCTTCGTCTTTATCCATCCTGCACCCTTTTTTCAGAAGTTGACCTACCTTTCCACACCCATAGCCTCTACACTCCAGCCCTCATGTCAAGGCTATCACCCACCTTTTCAACCTGGAAAACAGCTTGGTACCTGACTCAGGTATTTGTTGAATGACCGATGAATGAATGGATGAAATGCCCTTCTCTCCTCCTTTGCCCAGCTAATCCTTCCTTCACTCCCAGCACTCCCTATACACCCGTAATTCACATCTCACTGGTAGTTAGTTGACCAATGTCTAGTTTTGCCCACTGCAATAAAAGCTTTGACTCCAACTTACTTATCATTCTGTTTACAGCACTTAGCATGGTGCGGGGCACATAGTAAGTTATCCATACATATTGGTTGAATAAATAAATAAATAATTTATTTATTTTCTTATACTTATTCTCGGGTTCCTTATCTTGAAGTCACAAAACCGCTGTTCTCCAGGCAAAGTGATTTGTCAGGGAACCCGATACACAAATACGGCGGCAAAGATGTGTCCTTATACAGGCTTTGTCCTGCTGACAGAAGTCTGATTTCTTGGCTCTGTGTTTTCTCTGCCAAGGGTCCTGAGTTCAGCCCTTCTCTGCTCATCTGTCTCCTCTGCTGGCAGTAAAGACAGTCACTCTCTTCCCATTTGTTTCATTTACCTTGCTAAATCTATGCTCCTAAGCTAGAATCAGGTCAGCACAGAAACAGTTTCTGGAGGTATTTCCCTTTCCCACTATTTTCCTGTTTCAGGGAGAATTTCCAACTCAATTCCTACTAAGGGAAGCATTTCCAGCTCTCTAGGACCCACATTACCACTGGCCCGTTACCACTGGCCCGTCTCTCCTTGTCCGCCTCTAGTCTGGCATGGCTAGATACAGTTCCACTAGAGGAGTTCATGTACATTATGAAAGAAACTGTTGTTTCAGAAGAAAATCTGCAAGCTCTGAAGGCGGGGATTACACCTGCCTATTCACTGTGGTGTATTTAGTTCCAAATAGTGTTCGATATATAGGGGGACTCAAAAATATTTGTCAAGATGAAATGAAGAGTTTCTGAGTCTTTTCGTGCTCCACAAGGAGAATTTTTTTTTTTTTGAGAAGGCAAATGATTGAGCCTTATCTTCTGTGTCTTCTATAATATAAAAGGGCTATTTATTCATTAAAAAACAGATGTGGAGTCAAACACAACCTGACGTCACCTGAGCGCTGTTTGTTACATGTACTGAATTGAATAGTGCTTACTAGAGAAGAGCCTTCGTAACTGATTTTGACTTCAGTATTCTTTTTTTTTCTTTTTCTTTTTTTTTTTTTTTTTAAATTTTATCTATTTGGCAGAGAAAGACACAGCTAGAGAAGGAACACAAGCAGGGGGAGTGGGAGAGGGAGAAACAGGCTCCCACTGAGTAGGGAGACTGATGCGAGACTCGATCCCAGGATCATGACCTGAGCTGAAGGCAGATGCTTACTTAATAACTGAGCCAGTCAGGCACCCCTGACTTCATTATTCTAAAAGCACTGATGACCCAGCTTATCCTGCTGCTGCGATTTTTTGCACCACTGTCTAATCAAATTTGGTGGCAAAAGCAGAATGTTTTGAGTTGTTCTTAGTAATTACCTATTAGTGAAGTTGCTCTGATCATTCTTGTTCAATAACATGACCTGAAATAACAAAATGCTTACATAGGAGAAACCCGGGTGTGTAAACTCCCTGCTTCCTCTTCGGACAAACCTGCCAACGTCCAGGGAGCTATCTGCCTGACGGGAGTTACTGAGGGAACAGCTTAGCCTTTCTCATCACCTTCAATATGTTTCTTCAAAAAGGAGCATTTTTATTCATTATCATTATAATCAACATGCAGCCCTGATAACTTATTTTAAGTGATATATTGTATTTAAATTGCAGTAGAATCGCTAATAGCTTTTTGCTAGCAAAGAATCTTTTAGGATTCAAAATGCAAATTGGACCTGGAAGAGAAAAATTATTTTTAGACATATGGCACTTTAACTTAACTGTAACACAGTTTCAGGGCTTTCTGTTATTAACAGAATATGTTTTGGGTTGTGAATTTTGGAGGAATCTCTATTGGCAAATTATTGACTGTCATCTCTTGGCTGTGAGCCATTCATTGAAATGGGCTATAAGATAAGGCTGAAGAATTTCACTAATTTGAGGAGAGCCAAAAAAGGATTATTATTGTGGGTCCATTAGACTTGAGATTTCTGTGATTATCTCAACAAATTCTAAAATTCAGGGCCAAATGAGGTGAAAAGAATTCATGTAGCTATACTCATGTTATAGAGCAATTAAAGCCTTAATTGGTCATCAGACCCCACCCCCCAAAACTAGTTGCCATATAATTTAATTTGGCTTCTCTTCAGCTCTCTGTGTAGCTTCTGAAATTTCTTTAATGTTATTTGGGCATGGAAGAATGATACTGTATTAAAAACGTCAGCTTAAGTTTAGACCTATGCTCTATTTAAAGTCGTATTGGTGATCTTGAACACGTAACCGCTCTGTGCCTAGATTTCCTTGAAATAGGGGTAATACATCTTACTGTGCAGAGCAATTAATAAGGAAAAACAATTTAAAGCCAGAGAGACAATTTAACATCACAGAAGAACTCAGACTCTGTCCACCACTGCTTGAGGTCAAAACCTTGGTTTTGTTGCTCAACAAGAGTCCTCAATTTCTACAGCTCTAAAATGGGAACAAAATTAGAGTTACCATATACAGTTTAAGGAAAACAAATTTTAAGGATTTTAGAAAAGTGCCTCCAGAGCAGTAAGTGCTTGTTGCCTAACACGTGTCAAGCATTAACTATTATTAGTAATAGTAGTAGCAGTATTACCTGAGCATCTTTGGCTGAACCCAAAAGAAGATCCTATATTTTACACTCTATATATGAATCCGATAGTGAGGTTGTCCCTGTAAATCTGATACAGACGGATTCCAGGTTAACCGTTTAGAAGTGTACACATGCACACGTGTGTGTTTTTGTCTATATATTTAAGGTAAATCAGTCACATGCATACATAAAATAGTTATAAACTAATTATTCCTCGAGCTAAAACACAAAATAATAGGTCTCCTTTCTTTTCTTTCTTTTTTTTTTAAAGTAATCTCTCCACCCAACATGGGGCTTGAACTCACAACCCCGAGATTAAGAGTTGTATGCTCTATCAACTGAACCAACCATGTGCTCCAGTTCGTCTCCTTTCTTGAGAGTTGCAGCTCAGCTCTCAGTAAATTCACTGTGATTCCCTCTACCTGTATAAATCCACAGACAATTTCTGACCGTTTAGACTGGTGTAAGACTTGACCTTGGCTTAGCTAGAACTCAGCTAGTGGTTGATAGGGAGTGGTTGATTAAATGATAAACTAGCAGTCTAGATTACATTCAGCATGAGGTACTCACCCACCCCACCCCCAACCTTTCTTTAGCCAAGGTATCACAAAAGCAATTTGGGGACAAGGATTTCATTTAAAAGTGAGGAGTGGACCGTGGAAGAATCTAGAATGTTTGTAATGAAAACCATTTGGTTTTTATTAGTGTTACTCTGTGTGCTTGCTAATTTTCAGTCATTTTCCCTTCAGGAATGGTCCCCTAGATTCTAGCTTCCACATTACTGCCTTTTGAATGGAGTCCTTTGTGACCCGTTGTGATTACATTGCATTTTCCTTGTGTTCTTTCAAAAAGTTCTGACTTTGCCTTAATTTTGGCTGGGGGATGGCGGGAGGAGGGTAGCAAGGAGGGAATGAGGTCAGCAATACTTTCAGCATGTTGTCAAAAGAGATTTTTAACTTGTCAAATTTGCCTAGTAAGTAATATCAGGCATAGTGTCTATTAATAAAGCAAACATTTAGGACAGAAGGTTGGGTCAGAAATGGGTGTCCTAAGGTCTTTATAAGAGCATTTGTTCCTGGGTACCCCAACATTTCTCTGACCTCTTCTGGAAACTTCCAGGACAGTTATAAGCCAGGCTGATTATAGTCATTTTAAGGTAATGAAATGAAAACGTTAATGTGGTTGGAGTCAAAAAGCCAAGAGTTTGGGCTGATTTGGAGAGAACAAGCTGAAAACAGTTTTGTTCATGTACCATTTCCTAAACCTTAGCCCCACGCAGAGTAAGAAGGTCATGAAAGAAATCTTTTCGTAGAATCATATGTGTGTCACTTACTTTGTAAATAGATGCCTAACCTATTTAAAATGTTTGACCCTAAAATATAACTTTAATAATTGAGGATGAAGTTCATTGAATCCATTCCCACTTAATATTGTTGCCTGTTTTGTACATTTCCTGGATAGTTCAAAAGCCTCAAAGAAAAAATAGAAGTATAGTTGGTCCTAATTTTTTGCAAATTCCCTGTTTGCTAATTCACCTACTGGCTAAAATTTATTTGTAAACCAGAATCAATACTTGTGGTGTTTTTGAGGTCATTTGCAGACCTGAGCAGGTTGGTGAAAGATGTGAGTCATCCTCCACGTGTGTCCCCAACAAGGACTGTAAGCAAGGGTCCTTCTCTCAGTCTATGTAGTGCCGTATTTTTCGTATTTGTTGTGCTTTTTGTTGGTAATTTCCTGGTTTAAAATGGCTCCCAGACATAGTGGTGAAGGACTGTTAGTGTGTTTCCAAGCACCAGAAAGATGTGTTATGCCTTACAAGGAAAAAAACCTGTGTTAGATAAGCTTTGTTCCATCATGAGTTATTGTGTTATTGGCTGTGAGTTCAGTATTAATGAGCCAATGATATATATTAAATAACATGTCTTTCAATTAAATAAAAACACACATAAAATAAGATTATGTATTGATCAGTTGATGAAAATGCTGTATAATCCAAGGCTCTTAAGAACCCAACCCTGTATTTCCCCAAGGGTCAATGACTCTGTACTTGCTTATTCAGTGTTGGTTGTGACTTTACAACAAACTGCATTAAATAAAAAGAATTGACCATATTCATAATTCCCATGAATTCATTCTCATGGAAAAGCATCTGTGATCTATTAAGTAGGAACCAACATTAAATAAGGTTAAGTCCATAATAAAGTTTCATAGCATAAAGCTATGTTATCCGGTTTATTTATTTGCTACTTGTGACAATTGTACTTCTTTTAGATTTCCTTTATTTTACTGATGGTTTCCCCAGGAGCACCTGACGCATGCAGAAATTTCTTTAAAACACACACACATTAAAAAGGAAAATAAAATAAAATAAAACACACACACAGGACCAGAAAACTAGCCTCTAGGGTATGTATGTGTATAAACATTGAAATGTTTCTTGTGCATAGTGCCAAAAATCCTGTTTTCAGTTAGCAAACTATTGATGTTATTGGAAAGCAGGGTCTTGGGCACTGGTCAGCTCAGTCAGTTAAACGTCTGCCTTCTGCTCAGGTCATGTTCCCAGGGCCTGCTACTCCATTTCCTTCTGCCCCTTCCTGCCCACCCCCCAATGTGTGCATGGGCATGTTCTCTCTCTCTCTCTCTCTCAAATAAATAAATAAATAAATAATAAAATCTTTAAATTAAAAAAAAGCAGGGTATATAGGTAGGGAAGGGGGACCGTATGGCATGGAAGCCACTGGCATCCAAAGGCAGACCAAGGATCTCCTCTTCTTGAGGTAACAGGTAGAGATCCAGTGTAACTGGTGTTTCATCATTTCTAATCATGTCTGGCCACTGGTGGAGTGGTTGTGCCCAGGTGTGTCACCTGAGAGGCCCAGGAGCGTCCTGAGACAAGCGAGAACTCATTGTAGAGGAATAAAGTCAAACTCAGCAAAAAAGTCCCTTGAACAAAGCCTTGTCCATCAGCGAAGAGAAATAGTTCTGAATGGAGTGCAGGCTTTGCTAGTATAGTCTCCTCTAAGCCAGGCCTATCGGTCCTTGTGGTTCTTGGGAGAGGGCGGCATGGAGATAAAATGTAAGTCAGCTATTTACCTGGAGGCACCAGGAGTCTCTTTGGGACTCCTCCAGGACAATGACAGATGGAGGGCAGTTTCACAGAGCCCCTACACCCCGAGCTCGGTCATGGATGGGGTCTGGGGTGAAAGGTTGTGCAGGCCAAAGGCAATAGAATAGAGTAGAGGCCTGGAAGGTAGGAGCAGTGGGCTTGTACACAGGAGACTCATGTGTGGCTTCCTGCACTACTGGGCCAGGGATTTATAAGGGACTGAAGTGCACTTAGAATAGGTTGTCATGATGGGAGCCCGTTCACACAGACTGGAAAAGCAAGAAGAGATATGCCTGGTTCATCCAAGTATGAGACCATCTTTACTTTCAGATATTGAATTGGATACTGGATTGGATATTGAATCCAGTATTGGATATTGGATTCTCTTGTCCTCATTTTCCATGTGTCTCTGTTCTCTAATCTGATGATTTTCCCCTGGCTGCTTATTAGAACCACTCGGAAGCCTTTAAAAAAAGGCCTAGACCACCCAGAAGATTCTGATTTAATTGATCGGGGTGAATCCTGGGCATTTGGAAGCTGGTAATTCACATGATTAGCCAGGGTTGAAAAGAACTGCTCTGAAACTTACATCCCTGAGAATTTTCACTCTCCAGAGCCTGGTGGATTATATCCATAGATAAGTAAGGCAGGAATCCTGCAACATGCCCACTTCAAGAAGATGTACAAATGGGCTCCACACCACTCACCTGTCTGCTTGCCCTGCTGTGAAGAATTCATCTGTTGTTGTTATTACTGTTGTTGTTGTTGTTTTTAACCTCTTCCTTCTTCCTGGGTACTACAGACCCTCCCAGTCCTGATGCTTTCTCCTACCTTAGACCCAGGGCTAGGTGCTGGTGATAAGGCTGACTTTAGGGAAAGAGGGAAGCCATGCTTACTGAGTGTCAGGGAGGGGAGGAAGTAGAGGGCAAGAGGGAAATAAAGGGCAACTGAGAAAGAGTGGAAAAGAAGAAAGGGAGAGAAGGCAAATCACTGCTTCTCACACAGCCCCATCTGGTCTCCCCAAAATATGGAGGGAAGTAGGTGGGGCACTCAGAGCCATGGGAGCCTAAGTGCAAGGCCTGGGGCTCCATCATTTACTGGTTTCTTGACCTTGGGGAAATTACTTAATCTTGTATAACTGAAAACTGGTGAAACTCGGGGAGTCGGAACAGGTCTGCCTGATTTAAGGACCCCAAACATTTTCCCAGCTTGTACAGCATCTTCTAATCCATACCCACACAATGGACTCTTGGTAATGAATACAGTAATTAATAACTTCCCAGATGGTAGTTGAGCTGGTTTTAAAAATTCTATAGTCAAGGAAGTTGGGAGAATGTAACAAGAAGATTAGTTAGGAAAAAAAAATGGTGTGTCATATATTATCAGCCTAGAACATTTGGAATTGTCATTCATAAGAAATAAGCTCATTATTAATAGGAGATTACTTCTCTTGTCTTTATGTGACTATTTTCTTAAATTAAAATGCTTTTTTTTTCTTATTGCAAAAGCAATGCGTGTTCATCTAATACAAATTGGAAAATAAAGATAAGCAACTAAGACAAAATTAAACACACACATAATCCGCCAACCCAGATATAACTGCTGCAAATGTCTTTTAGACTTTTCTGTGCTTTTATACAGACATCTGGTCAGCACCATTCCGTGTCCATACACTTGCCTTTACTACATCATTTTCTATGTCTGATGAGGAAGGTGAATAATTTTATTTGTTTTTAAACCCCATTTGTTTACTCAGAAGTCAGAAACACACAGATAAGGAAACATCTGAAGAGCACAGGTGTGGCTCTGGGGAGAGGCTGAGTAATTCAAAACAAAGTGCAAAATCTAGAAACAATTACAACCAGTTTGACAGTTGTGTGTCTGTTTCCTACAGCCCTTCTACCCACAGGTCTGCCACTGACTTCAAAGAAAAGTCAGCCCAGAGGAGGTCCGGAGGATACGGTGCAAACTGAGAATCAAACCCATGATAAGAGATTAAAGGAAGCTTGATCAAAGCCCCGGCATAAAAGTGCTAGCCCATGACTTGCCTTGGCCCACGGCCCCCAAATATTCGCCAGAACAGAGAGCGCTCTTTGAAGTGATTGGAAGCGCCCATGCCCAGATGAGCTCTCTGGTCAAAGGGAGATTTAAAAAGTGCCACAGGAAGGAGTTGGCATAGTTGCCCCTTCCTACCTCTGGCCTGCACCAGCCCTCACAAATTGTCAGAACACTGCTTCTTTGGTTGTTTTCAGATATGAGTCGTTTCACTGGGTGTCAAGGACGAATTCCCCCTAAGCGGGGAAGGAGCACTTGTTTCCCTTGTGGGAGACAGGAGACGTGTAGAGACTTTTCACAGGGCAGCGGGTCAGGCTCAGGAGCCCAGGGCAGCCCCACGGCTCCTCCTATTAAACACCTTCAAGGTGTTTAAAAGAGTGTGAGGTATTTCCAAACAGGCAGGAAGACTTGCTCGTTACTGTACGTGTTCATTCTGCTCATTCATTACCCGTTCACGGCTCTCCTGCCCTCCCAGTTCGTTGCTCCTGGTGGTGTTAGGACATACCAGCCATTTCCCCGGACAGGAAGAGATGGAAGTGCTCGAAAAATGGCAGTTGCCTCTCCAACATTCAGTTTAAATATTTAAAAGTATTTTAAAAGATAAAATTGCTAAAAATGTACGCTTAGAACACCCTGGTTAACATTTCTTTCAGGCTCCAGTTTTCTGGTTTTTTCACTTTTTAACAGGATAATTCGCCAGTGTTTAGGGCCTTTATTTTCACTTCACCTGTTGTCATCTCTTCATTTCCTTCAACGTTTAAGGGAATTACTTTTTCTACCTTTTTAACGTCAATTTTCTAATCTCTACCTGACGTTTCAGGTTAGAGTTTTTTTTAACCGACAGATCTTGACTGAATGGGACCTGAGGCTCTGTGAGAGACCTGGAAAGTGCTTTTCCCTTCTTTCCCAGAACCACACAGTCTAGGGGAGGGGATGGCGGTTTTTCTGACAACAAAAATGAATACTATGGCAGCTGATACAGATTTTGTAAGGACAGTCCTTGGTGAAGAAGGACAGTTTGAACCGAGCCTTGAAAACACCTCAAATCTCTAAACATGAAAAAATTTAAAAGGGTGTTTTAATAGGGGTGGAAGCACCACAGTCAAAGTTACAAAAGCAGAAAACTGTAAGGTGTTCACAGCAGAAACCAAACAGGGTCATTTAATTGGGGCAGGTGGCGCATGTGAGGAAGTGGGGAGAGAGCCTCACTGGATGGGTCAGAGTGAGAATATGCTGTGGGATCTGGATTTTTTTCTTTTTAAAATTTCTCTGAGTCATTTATTCCATCTGTGATTTTACTTGTTTTCTTTTTATTCATGTGTAATTAACATTACATTAACATTACATTAGTTTCAGGTGTGGATTTTATTATATATTTGTATATATTTGTATGTTTCTCTGGATTTTATTATAAATGCAGACAGGACATATTGAAAACCTCAGAGTGGAAATGGCATGCGAAAATCTTATGGCAATAATTGGACTGGCACACGGGATGGATTGGAGTGGGGAGAGGCCTGAGGCCGTAACTTGGTTGAAAGGGCCTCCGTAGAGCCTAAGAGAAGGAGGGCCCAAAACAGAGCAGAAACAGTGGACATTGCAAGGATGGGGTGGACTGGAGCCCATGAGATGAGAACTGGTCTGACCCGCAGGGGCAGGGGAGGAAGTGTGTAGGAGGAGGGAGTGGGGCTCACAATGACTCAGTAGGGTGGTCATACACAACCATTTGTGCACATCTTTTATGAGGTGCCAGTTGATGGGAATACAAAGAGGCTAAGTTCATCAACTTGGTCAGGAAGACGGAGTCGGTGTCCACAGTGAGAAACCTCATGTGAGCATTCAGGACTGAGTGAGGCCATGAGCTCTCAGGAGTCCTGAGAGAGAAATAATCCCTCAAGTGTGGAGTCATGAGAACTCCAGGGAAAAGATGAGACATACGCTGAACCCTGAATAGTGGGTAGCGTTTTGGGAAGAAAGGGAAGAGAAGTTAGAGGGGGCCCAGTGCGGGAGAAACAATAGCACCAGGTGGAGAAACACAGGAGTGTTTTTGGCACACGGAGCAAGCCTGTCTGCTAGAGCAGAGAGTTTGTGTGAAAACACAGAGAGGGGGAGGAAAGAGAGAAGGCAGAGAGAGAATTTTGATGAGTCTCCGGAAGATTTAGAGGTCAACTTAAAGAGTTTCGTAATTTAACCTGGACAGTGTTCAAGCCACTGACATTTTCCAGTGAGAGAGTGACTAGCGAAACTGTATTTGGGGAAATTTCATCTGTGAAGGACAGGGTACTAGCACCATGAGTAGTTGGGGGACTTCGAGTGAAAATAGAAACTGATCATGGCAAGAGTACAGAAAAGAGGCAAAGGGGTTACCAAGAAGCCTAAAGGGCTGGGGGAAATAAAAGAGTTTTATCCAAGGCTCCAGCCTGGGGAGGCCGCGATGGGGTCGTGTCGTACAGTAGAGCGCAGGAGTCCAGGAGAGGACTGGTCTGGAGATGACCCAGGGCTTGGCGTCAGAGACATGGAGCCCAAGGGGGCCGCCAAGCAAACACACCCAGAAGGTGGAGAGAACGGGAGGGGGGGGGGCTTGACGTTCAGCTGGAAGATAAACTGAACCATTCCCAGTTGGAAAGAATCCGCACACCTCAACGATTGTTGGAGGGTTTTAATTAATTAATTAATTTCTTCAGAAAGCGCAGTATTTTTAAAAGCTCTTTGGAGAACTTAACACTCTCTCGATACCACTGTGTTCTCAATTGCTCTTTTGTTTTCACCGCAGAACAGTTCAACTTGTAGGAGAAGGACCGTGGGAGGACCGTGGGAAGGTTTTCTCACTATTCAGGTGTTAGAACTGTGGGTGTTGTACGTAATACCCTCCTCAAGCCGTAATTTGTATTTTATACATCCTTCTAACTGGGGCACCGAGCACAGTCAGTGTTTTGTACACTGTTGATACTCGCTGTTGCTCATTTGCATTTTCATCGAGGTTCTCCAAGATGAAAGAGTGGACATAAGAAAAGCTAACAAGCTAGTTAAAAACCAATTTTATAATGACAGACTCTACATAAACAAATGCAAATCAGATGTCAAATTTGAATTGCAAAAATTTTGTAAGCAAGGTCCTAGAAGTAATAACAGCAGATTTACATCCTCACTGAAATGATGGAATCCATGAGCAGTCCCACATGGGCACCTGACTCCTGCTGTTGGAGTTGTGCATTCGAGCCCCACGTGGGGTGTTGGTATTACTTAAAAACAAAAAACAATCCCACATTCCTTGGAGTCTCAGAGACATAGCAACCTGAGGAGTAGAGGCAAGAGCTTCAGTTATTAGAGTGAAGAACCACCTTGTGTCAGCCCCAGGCTTGGGTTGGCTAAGGCAGACTGGTATTCTTTTTTTCATCTGAGATAGGAACTAGCAAGAACCTCAGTTATTTGGAGGTGGGGGTGAGATGTAGGATGGGAGGACTGTGACCTCTCAGAAAGAAACCCAAGCAACTATATTAAAGGAAAAGAAGACTCTACATAGATAGTCACCATTCCTCTTCAAGTGACAGTTACGTTAAGTAAGAAAAAGGATCATCAGTCCAGTTGACTTGACGATGAAGGAGAAACAACAGGGCTCCTATTCCCCCTTCCAAAACACTTAAGAAATACACCCTTCATTTTATCTCGTTCTTTCTCTGGTCTTCCAGCCGCTCGACTGATCCAGAACATGGATGCCACTGCTGAACCTTGTACAGACTTTTTTAAATATGCCTGTGGAGCTGGTTGAAACGCAACGTCATTCCTGAGACCAGCTCCCGTTACAGTACTTTGACATTTTAAGAGATGACTAGAAGTCGTTTTGAAAGGTTAGTGGAGTTTGTGTCTATGCATCAAAGATTTCTCTCTTAATATATCCATATTTTAAAGCTATGGCTCTTAGCCATTACGGAGAATGTCACAGAAGATTAAAGTCGATAATCCCTCCAAGTTCTGTGGCTCACCACTAAGTCGCTCTGAGGGTGGTAACACTGAAATGGATATGTTGGCAGCTCCACATTCCTGCTTTCATGAGTGGGTACACGTACACGTACGATGTAGCTCTGTCATCCCTAGAGATGGTATCTTACGCCATTTCACATTTTAAGAAGTAGATTGCCACTAAACGCCATCTCCATTGTTTTTTTTTTTTTTTAAAGATTTTATTTATTTATTTGACAGATAAAGATCACAGGTAGGCAGCGAGGCAGGCAGAGAGAGAAAGGAGGAAGCGGGTTCCCCGCTGAGCAGAGAGCCCGATGTGGGGCTCGATCCCAGGACCCTGGGATCATGACCTGAGCCGAAGGCAGAGGCTTTAACCCACTGAGCCACCCAGGGGCCCCTCCATTGTTTTTCCATGCTGACCCTGGCTGAAGTCAATATTGAGTCATTACTGTGTTTGCATCCCAGAGTAGGTATATTTATTCTAACCCAGCTAAGACCTTCTCCCCAGTAAGCTGAGGAAGTCTTGTCTGGTCTTCTGCTCTCCTCCTTCTCCTGTTCCCCCTTCTAGAAGTTACTCCATAGAAACACAATTCTTGCTATTTTCAAACATCCAAACAAGTAGAGTAATTCAGTCAGTTTATTTGGAGCATGAACAGTACAATCACACAAAGATAATTATTTCCAGCCATCAGGAAGACTATTGTATTAAATTCCACATTCCTCTGCATTATTATTTCTTTTTAATCTCAATTTCAAAAAAGTAACTTATGTATGGCAGAGCAGTACACATCACTGTTCACAAAAAAAAGATAATCTCATCAAAAAGACTTTCATCTAACTTGGCTAATGAAATCAACTCCCAGTTCTGCACTAGGAATAATGATCTGGTAAGGGGTTTAGCTTTTCCTTTAGGGTTTAGAATGGGGAAGGAGGGAACATACACAAAAGCAAGCTTCTTTCCTATACCTTTGCACTGCAAATGTTAATTACAGCTGCAAATGAGCAATTATATTAATGTGGTTTATTAAATGCTCTATTTCAGATGTTCTTCAGGAACCCAAAACTGAAGATATAGTAGCAGTACAGAAGCAAAACATTGTACAGATCTTGTATAAAATGAATGTAAGTGCTGTCCATTTTATCACCTTAACAGTGTGCCCCAAAATGCAAAGATTTCATAATGAATTTATTTTCATTGTTTTCAAAAGCTGCCATTGATAGTAGAGGCGGAAAACCTCTACTCAGTCTGTTACCAGATATATATGATTGGCCGGTAGCAACAGAAAACTGGGAGCAAACATATGGTAAGGCAATTTTCCTTCTTTTAAAAAAAAATAATTTCCATGTCAAATCTGTGTTATTATAGTATCATATTAATGCACTAAAGCTTCTAAAATATACTTCACCTTTCATTGCTTTAGGTACTTCTTGGACAGCTGAGAAAGCTATTGCACAACTAAATTCTAAATATGGGAAAAAAGTCATTCTTAATTTTTTGTTGGCACTGATGATAAGAACTCTGTGAACCACATAATTCATGTAAGTTTGTGTGGCAGACAGCCAAAGTTATCTCTAAATTGTAACAAACATCTACATACTTGTTACTGATATTTAGGAATAATGACTATTCTCATTTGATCTTCATGAACAAGATAGTAATAAATTCGTGCCCTGTCCCCAGTACCTGGATTCCCAATTTTGAAAGTATTTCTCAGTGCTGTGTTTCAGACATTCATCTCTCCCTTCTGCTACTCTAGGTCTAGACCTGCTTTCTTCATAAAATAAAGAAATGAAAGGGGTCCTATTTAGAAAAAACATCCTATGTCTTTGTGTGTTCACGAAAGGAGCATAATTTGGTTTACATAAGTAATGCAGTCTAGAAACCAAAATTTCTAATTGCTTACAAAAGAACATAGAAAAGGGTTTTTGAATATAATTTTAGTTGTTGCTAAAGAGTATCTGAACTTTCTTTCAGTGAAGGTAAATAAATATTCTTTTAAAATGGATTTATTATTTTTTTTCTCATGTAAGCCGTTCATTTACATTACTTAAGGTACCACCCAAGATGAAATTAATGCTTAATGAGCATGTTTGGAATGGACTGAAACATTTACAGAACTTTTATTTGGTTTCCTTTAAAAGAAAGTACCCCAAAAGTTGCAAGTATGAAAAGATTCATATTTATGTCCTATTGCATAAATCTTTATGACCATTTTTATCAAAATCATAAAAGGGATTGAACCCAACTCTCTCTACAGTGGACCCCTTTCTCCTTCCAGAATTCACTCCTTTGACTCTTAAATGCCAACATCCCCCAAGATCACCATGAAGAGATTCCCTAGGGGGAGTTTGGAATTTGGAAAAGGGGCTGAGCCCTCTGTGTGGAAAGAACCTGCTAGTTCTTTCCATCCCAATCCTCTGGGTTCTGCTTCTTTCGTATTGTCCTGGGCTCTTTCAGCTGCTGTCTTCCTCACTATAGTCCATCTATGCTCTCACTTGTCCCACCGTCATCTAACCATGTAGTGCGTTGGAAGCAATCCCACAGAACTGCGAGTGTGTTCCAGTGACTCTTACTGGAAGACAGTGGACCAGGCACACCAGAGCTGAGCCTTGTTTTCTCTTTCACACACAGAGCTGCCCGGATTTGAGCAGAGCAGGAGAGAACTGAGGAGGAGTCTCCTCTATCCTCCTAGGGTGGGGAGTGTAAAAAAAAAGAAATCTCTGGCAAGATTTCCCCAGCCAAACCGTTCTAGGGTTACTATAGAGGTTTCCACTTTTTGATTTTTTTCCATCCCCATTAAGGGTGAGAGTAGAAGAGAACGTCCCCCAGGAGAGCATATTAGGATCTCAGAAAGCCAAATGTCCTGTAAATCTGTAATTTGGAAATTGCAAGTCCTAAATTGTAACTTTTTTTGTCCACCTGCCCCATCCGTTTTGCATTTAAAAAAATCCTTCCCAGTGTATTTTCATTCACGTTTTCTTTGGTTTTTCTCAGATACCTGCAGCATAATATTCCAGATGACCTAACTGCCCATCAGAGTAACACTTCCAGGTGGTGTGGAAACCATTGCCTAATTGTAGTCACTGATTGTCTGATTATTACCCCTATAAAGAGCAAGACACTAGGATCTTGTTCATACATAGATAGACATGCTTATGTTGTCCCAACTGTCCAACACCACGGAATGGCTTATTTTCTTCCTCGTCTATTTTTTATAGATTGACCACCTCGACTTGGCCTCCCCTCCAGAGACTACTATGAGTGCACTGGGATATATGAAGAGGTAAACAAACAAACACAGAAAACTACAGAAACAATTGGTGTAAACTTACAAATAATACAAAGACTTAAGGCCAGATGGGAGCTTCACCCTCTGTGTTTCCTCACTCCGAACAGACAATATTACACACAATAGCGAGCTTCCTTTGACTGAATGAATATTCTCAGCAGACTGAATGAACGTCTCTTGAGAAATAAGGGAACTTACAATTCCAGATTTGTGTCTCGATTCTTGCTATTGAAGTCAGATGACCCATTTTGAAACGTGAATTTTAAGTGTTTCATTTCCTCTGTAAATTGAGTTGTTTGAGAACTGAGCAGATGAATCATGATCTAGGGCGGTACCAAACCAGGATCGGGGAGTGGTCCGTGAGACACATTTTGCAACCGAGTACCCGTTCAGATATCTTGGATGGGATTTTTAGGGAACTGCTTAGATCGGTCACTTTGGGTTCAGACAAACCTTCGCAGCTTTCTGACTTCTAATGCTGGTCAGTGAGTCAAGGGGCTTCCTATGCCACAGAAACCTGCTGGACACCTGGGGTGTTTCGTATTGTCTCCGAGCCTTGCTGTACTCCCACTACACCCGTGTGCCTATTCTTACTGGTGTAAAAAACAACACAAGATACACTCAGCTGTGTGTTGCATTATCAGATACTTGTGAAAGATCTTAATTCTCTAAATGTTTCCTCGTGATTATTTTGTAACTCAGAAGTAGGTAAGTCTGTATTTGATGATCCTGATAGTTACAATGTATGTATGTCTGAACTTACCCCTTAGCTAAAACAATTAGCTAAATATGTGTATGCCAATATTTAGTTTGCCTTATTATTAAGTTCAAATGGCAGGGACTAAATTCACTGTAAAGTATCTTCTTGAGTGGCTAACCAACACTGAAATGAAGAAGAGGTGTATTATAAAAGGCCACATTAGTAGCACAGTCAAAGAGAGGTGGGGTGTTAGAGTTTATGATAATCTAGTTACTGTGTGGGTTGCAGCTATTATAGGCTTTTCAAGCTACTTCCTATTCCAGAGTTGAGGGTGATTGAGACATTTTTGACTCTTATATACATTGTCATCATCATCAACTGGGATGTTTTTCATATTAAGATTGTGCCCTAAAAACATTCAGATTTTCCAGTCCTAAAATATGTGTTTTTGGTACTTTAACGTCTCTGATATCAGTATGATAAGTTCCTACTTCCGCCCCCCCCCCAAAGAAACCAAGCTCTCTTGAGATGAGGGGTGTCTTGTGCATTTTTATTTAAGATTTTATTTATTTATTTGACAGAGAGAGAGTGAGCACAAGCGGAAGGAGCAGCAGAGAGAGAGGGAGAAGGCAGACTCCTGCTGAGCAGGGAGCCTGATGTGGGGCTCCATCCCAGGACTCTGGGATGATTACTTGAGTCGAAGGCAGAGGCTTAACTGACTGAGCCACCCAGGTGCTCCTGTCTTTATGCATTTTAAATTCAGTGCTATCTCATCATCTAGAACAGGTCGCACACTGGCCATCAGAGGTTGAGTCAATATAGAGGCATTTTATTTAACCTGAAGTTTGTTGCATTTTTTTTCTTTTAAAGATTTTATTTATTTATTATTTATTTTGTCCGAGAGAGAGTGCAAAAGCAGGGGGAGCGGCTGGCAGAGGGAGAAGCAGGGTCCCTGCTGAGCAGAGAGCCAGATGTGGGGCTCGATCCCAGGACCCTGGCATCATGATCTGAGCTGAAGGCAGATACTTAACCGGCTGAGCCACCCAGGCGTCTCTCTGCGTGTCTTTAAATTTTGGATTAGTTGCCAATTTTTTTAACCTTGTAAGATTTTACTCGAGAATCCAGATTTCTTGATAAATTAGTAGGATTGGAAACCCTCGGGCTGCATTCCCATGTGGTAGCAGTTGGACAGGGCTGTTTGCTTCTTGCCACTGGGCATTTGTTCTCCAGATTTGAGCCGTCTTTATTTAGAGGACCACTAACTTGTATTGCCTTCCTGGTCCCTGTATGCCCTGAGTTTGTAAGTTAGTTGGGTTCTGGGCAACCTACGGCAACAGAGACCTAAAACAGTGAAGCTGCAATCAGAGAGAAGCTTATTTCTGTCTCATAGTACAGTAGGAGGCAGGCAGTCAGGTGAGGAAGGAAGCTCTGCTGCATGAGATGGCTGGGCCACAGCTTCTTTGACCATCTTATTGCTCGAACATCAATCTCTTCTCGTGTTGAGAGTAGTCTACTGTGCAGAGTTGGTTCACCAATGCTATGCTCACATTTCATGCCACAGGAAAGAGAAGAGATTTCTCTTTGTGTAAGTGATGCAGAAATTGCATCATTCCATTGCTTAGCACACTGTCATGTGGCTACAACTAAGTGTCAAGGAGGCTGGGAAGGTAGTCTTTAGCTGGGAGGCCTGTATGTGCCTCTTTAAACTTTGGTCGACGAGGAGCCAAGTTCTGTTACTAAAAGGAAGAAGGGGATCTGGGCACCCAAAGCATTTAGCAGTCCTGCCACTCTTTGCATCTGCTGGGCCGGGAGATAGCTATAACTATAGTCAAACAAACACATTGGTGATCAAACCTGGAATGAGTCATATATTTATAAAGTTCATGGGAGAGAAATCCGAGGCTCCGAGGTTTGCCCTAGAACACTCAGAAAAACAATAGTAGAACCAGAGCTAGAACTTTGGTCCCTGTCTATCGCTCCTTCCATTACGTCATTCCAACTTTGTAAATAGTAATTTATGCTGGTAGGGTTCTTTAAATGAGCAAGTGATAGAGAAAACCCAGCAGCACTGGCATTTACAGCCTGGAAGTCATCGGTTCAAATTAGGTGCCCTTTGATGATCTGGATTAGGCTCATAAACACATAGCATGCTTGCTGCCTTGTCCTGCTTCCATAAATAGGGCTATTGGTCACTGTGCCCGTTCCTGCTAACCTCAGTCCCCAGAATACTTCTGAACTCGGTGCTCTAGCTCAAGCAACCAGTTGAGGGAAGTGGGCATATTAGGAAAAACTCTGTCATCCTGGAAATGAGTAATTACTAGATTATTTTTGGACCGTCCCCTTTCTTTAAAATCTGATATTTTTAATATCAGCCTGGGTAGTTCAGTGGGTTCAGTCTCTGCCTTTGGCTCAGGTCATGATCTCAGTGTCCTGGGATTGAGCGCCCTGTCAGTGGGGGTGGGGGGGGGGTCTCTGATCAGCAGGGAGCCTGCCCCCCCCCACACCTGCCTCTCTGCCTACTTGTGATCTCTCTCTCTCTCTCTCTCTCTGTCAAATAAATAAATAAAATCTTTTTTTTTTTTTTTAAATCTGATATTTGGGGAAGAGGGTTGCAGGGAGAGGAGAGAGAGTATGTGTGGCCATGGGAGAAATTCCACTTTTTTCCTTACTGCCTCCATGATTTTTGCTCCTGTCTCCCAGTCACTTCCACCTGTCATCCCTCACTTAGTTTCTGTTCTGCATCCCTAGCCAGCTATCAGGTAAAAGTTAATTCTAGTTCTCCCACTACCTTGCTATCTTTGGAAAAAAGTCAACCCCCTTAAAGACTTTTTCCTCAGGGCTGTATTGCTTCATGAAAAAAAAAAAAAATGGTGAAAAGGATAGGCTAACGAAATAACTTCTAGTGGAAAAAGTCATAAGGCTGGAAGAAGTCTTAATATCATTATATCAGTGTATCACTGGTCCGCATTGATTTTCTCCCTTACAGGCTTTTATGTATGCTGTTTCCCTTTGCCTGGAATATTCCATACACACCTACCGCTTGCTCAGCCCCCTTCCTTTCTCCTCACCTTTTAAATTGACATTTAAACTGTACTTACTCATGAAGGCCTTCCCTGAAACTTCTAAGTAGATGAAGATACCTTGATGTTCCTGTACTACATGGGTTTCTGGATACTTCTTTATTTAAAGTCATTTTTCCCCCTGGGAAACTGTAAAAGTAATGAACAGTGGCATGTCTTGATTATTCTTTACTTTATTTCCAGTATCCAGGTCAGATTCTGACCCTTAAGAATTATCGAGTGACTACTAAATGAATCAGGGGATGAATCAGGGGATGAACAGTTGAAGGGGAGGATGGCAGGGAAGAGAGGAAAGAAAAGAAGGCAGAAGCACCCAATCCTTCGAGGTCCTGCCTAGTTCTCTTCACCTTGATTTGGGGGTAGGTGTGAGCTCTAGAACATCAGTAGCTGAGGGACTGTTATTTCTTTTTTTTTTTAAATATTTTTATTATTATTTATTTATTTGTCAGAGAGAGAGGGAGAGAGAGCGAGCACAGGCAGACAGAGTGCAGGCAGAAGCAGAGGGAGAAGCAGGCTCCCTGCTGAGCAAGGAGCCCCATGTGGGACTCGATCCCAGGATCATGACCTGAGCCGAAGGCAGCTGCTTAACCAACGAGCCACCCAGGCATCCCTGAGGGACTTTATTTTCTAAGCATGTTACACACATCTCACAAACCATGCATCCCTTTTCCTCAAGTTCTCCAGTTTTTACTCTCCAGTTCTTTCTCTGCTACATTTCAGCTTGCCCGAGATGTGTTCACACACTCTGTGGGTCCCATATTTTTGCATACCACGTCATTTTAGTGGCATAACTTTATTGGCAATAATTTATTTTGGCAATTATTTTATTGGCAATAATAATTTGAGGATTAACATGAGGTGACCAAACTTTTACCAAGAAAGGTGTTGCATTTTTGACTAGAGAAGCCTGGCTTCTTTGCCTGTGCCTCTAGCCAATGATTTGCACACTCTACTGTGGCGTCTGGCTCTGCAGATACGCTTCAGGGGCTGGGGATGAGGGAGGGTCACACCCCCTCTGATCAAAAGGACCCTAGTCATAGATTTGATCAAATCATTACCCTAAGCCCATTCCTTAGGTCCTCCTTGACCCTCCTCTTTCAGGGATATCCAGATCCTTCAGGGGCGTCTGCCTCCATATGAAGCCAAACTTACTATGAACAATGAAACAGTACAATTACTAAGAAGCCCACCCATTCTGTCCTCTAGAAGCATGGGTTTTTTGATTTTTTGCTTTTTGTTTTTTTCATGTTTTTGGTGTTTTTTGTTTGGTTGGTTTTGTCTTTTGTTTTTTTGTTAGTTGTTTTTGGTTTTGTTTTGTTTTTCTTGCTTTTGATACCCTCCAAATAGAATTTTTGTGTTGTGATAATTATGTGGAATTGAAAACAGTAAAATGCCTTGTCTTTTTATACAACTGAGTAATGAAAATAGATGATACATTTTTATTTTCAAGAACTATTTCTTACCTTCTTCCTCAAAGACAAAACCTATTTTTCTCTTGTTAAAAGACCTTCCTGCCTTTCAAACTTACTGTGTGCTTTTATTCTGACAGTTTTAAGTATTATATTTTGAAAAATGCATATTGTATTTCTCTGGTTGTTTTAAACTTTTAAAACTCTGTTCCTTTTCATTTTCTGGACTTTCCCTCTCACTTAAAGAGGTAATGTGCTCTCAGGCAATAGAAACCAGAGATATATATTCTTTTATTTTTTACATGACAGGATCATATGTTTTCTTTCTTTCTTTTTTTCTTTCTTTCTTTTTTTTTTTTAGATTTATTTATTTATTTGAGAGAGAAAGAGCAAGCAGAGGGGAGGAACAAAAGGAAAGAGAAACTCGAGCAGAGTCAGCACTGAGCACAGAGCCTGACACAGGGCTCAGTCTCATGACCTTGAGATCATGACCTGAACCAAAACCAAGAGTCAGATGCTTAACTGACTGCACTACTCAGGGACCCCAGGATCCTGTATTTTCTTAATAATTAAGGTTACTCATGCACAGACTTGAAGAGCTAAATGGGACATTAGAGGATTTGGTCCAAACCCTTATCTTAGAAATGAGGAAACAGAGACCCAAAGAAGTAAAATGACTTGCTTAAACTCACAGATTAAAAGATCCATGCGTCAGTTAAGAACATTAATTGTAAGCAGTAGAAACCTACTGTGATTAATTTGAATGACACACTACTATGTCAAAGGACAGAAGTAGCAAGATTTGAAACAGTTTGATCCCTTCCAAGGGTATAAATTTCATGCAAGGAAAACAATATGAAAGATACACACTACCTATAAAAAATAATTATGCCCTCCACGGAATTTTTCATTGAAATCAGCCTTATATGAGAAAGCTCTTTTGTACACTCACTGATTCACTGAAAGGAATGATGGCCTGAATTTTCTTAAGTAATCACTCACCTTCAGAAGAGTCTCTGAACTCTGTATTTGGGGATAAATTGGAATTGTTTTCAAAGCTTGCCTCTCATTCCCTCTTTAGATTATCAAGGCTAATTGTTTCCTTGTCCTCTTTTGTAAAGAAATCTGTAGGTTAGCAACCCTAAATATCAGAGTGTAACTGGGCTATAGATATGTTTATGCTCTGTGTTTGTCTGAGAAAATAGAATCAGCCAGAGTAGCAGTTCCTAACCTCTTTATGTGTGTCCATGGCAGGGCTCTGTGGGGCCACACCTTCATGTCTACATACTTCAAGATTATCCACCACAATTTATGTTACTTGCTTGTACATCAATAAGGTATTTATTTGAACAGAGCATTTCAGGGCTAAAAGAAAAGTGAGGGAACCCCTGGTCTAGTGGATGGGAGCCAGAGAAGGCGGAGCAGGAAGATAGTGAGTGCTATGAGGCATGGCGGAGAAGAAGTTGTTCAGAGGCATGAAGAAATTGAACATTCTTAGAAAAACTGAGGGTTTATAAAGAATGGAGGTGTTTGAAGGTCAAGGATAGAGGACTTGGAACATGGCCAGGATGGCTGGAAGCCAAAAAGAGATGATCCAGGGTCTGTGTGTCTAATAAGAGAAAATGCAGAGCAGGAAAGAAAGAAGGAGCACAGGTTGAGGTTTGCAGACCTTTAGATGAGCGGGTGCAAGCCAGAGAGGAGTTTGTTTGCCCACTCATCCAAAACACACTGAGAGAAACTGTTCCAGCCTTGGGCTGAGAATCTGATGAGGGAAGTGAGGGAAGCTTAATATACTTAATATTTAAGTATTATACTTAATATATTTAATATATTATATTATACTTAATATACTTAAAATTTAACTTCTTATATATACTTATATACTTAATATACTTAAATTTTAATATACTTAAATATATTATAATATATTTTATTATATATACTTAATATACTTAAAATTTAACTTCATTTTTTAAATCAGTAGGTATTTATTGAGCTTCTACTATGTGACAGATAGTTTTCTAGGCAGGAGAGATGCTGAGGAAACAAGGCAGAAAAGGTCCTTGTTCACCTGGAACTCACCTTCTGATGAGAGGAGATAGAAAACAAAGAAGTAAATAATTTAAGGAAATAAGATGAATGCAGATAGTAGTGTGATAAAGGAAAGAGAACAAGTGATATGATATAAGGTCAATGACTAGGGGTGGGTTGATAATTTAGATGTACTTTGATTTGATTTTTAAAAAGATCACCGGCTGCTGCTTGGCTGACTTGATAACGCAGATCCTACAAGGGAAACTGCTAACCTCATTTTGTCCCTTCTGGGCACCAGGTGACTAACAGTCAGGAGGTTTTGCCTAGCCCAGGTGTCTGTATTTAACAAAACATAAAGGAGCTTTTATTTTTATTTTATTTTATTTCATTTCATTTCAAAGATTTTATTTATTGATTTGACAGAGAGAGATACAGCAAGAGAGGGAACACAAACAGGGGGAGTGGGAGAGGGGGTAGCAGGCTTCCCAGCAATCAGGGAGCCCAATGGGGGACTTGATCCCACGACCCCGGAATCATGACCTGAGCTGAAGGCAGACACTTAATGACTGAGCCACACAGGCACCCCTATTTTTTATTTTAATATAATTTATTAAATTATAAGTTCATACTCAGTAATTTTTCATAATGATTGTGTTTAGAAGAAAGCATTTTTGTTCTAAATCACTGAGTTTGGGAGTGATTTCATTTTTCTGCAATAGCAAACTGGAACAGCAGGAGAAATGAGATGTTAAGCGAGTACATGGAAAGGATTTCTAGCCCAGATCTGAGTGAGGGAAGATAAAAACTCCTGATTCCCACCAGCTCTGAGTCAGGGCACCCATCCTCTGAGAATGCCCACTACTTCATCATTTGCACAGGAAGCTGAGACTTTTAAACCTGAGCTTTTAAACTTGAGATTTGGTGAATATGACGAGACTCATTTTGGCTGTGTGGCATTGACAAGAGAATTTTTTGAGATGGATTAAATCTGGATTATGAAAGGAACTACATACCTCTTCCCAAGAATGTGCAATAAACCTCAGAAGTTACACAATAAGGTTCTCCTCATGAATAATCTGATGAAAGCTCCAAGGAGTCCCCGGGCCGGTCCGTCACAGATCTTCTTGATCCTGTGTTTCTCCTGCTCAGATCAGGGGTTCTTTATGCATTCTGGTCCCCAGAAATGGCTGTGTGATTCTGGATCTCTGCTGTCCCTCTTTGGGGAGCAAGTCTCCATGTGCTGGCCGCTGCGTGCTCTGTGAAAATGATGTTTAAAGGGGAAAAAAAAAAAATAGACCTTTTTGGTAGGAAACCTTTCTTTCCTGCTTGATGTCCCCTGTGTGTTCCTTTAGGAAACTTTCTGTGTAACATTGTTAAAAATCCCTGGGCATCAGTGGCTAAGAAGAACACAGTTCTGTGACTTTTCAGGCACCTTACGCTCCCTATGTCTTCCCTAGAAAGGGGAAGGCAGAAAATCGGGAAGAGCAAGGTGTCCTGGAACAGGATCTTTAGAAGTGAAGCTCCTGGTCCTTAGGTGGTTATCATACCAAAGCACCCAAATATCAGCCAGTCGAACTGGAAAGCTTTCTGTTCATCCCTGGATCTTGCTGTTATTCATAAACAAAGATATTGAAGTTTAAAGGACAGGAGTCAAATATCATTGCTGTCTTTCTCTTTGGCAACCAACAAATACCAGCTTTTTTCCAAGCAGGAGAAGCCCAATTTCTGAACAGAGCCAATTTATAAATATCAGTGCTTGGTCCTGCAAAGCAAAGATAGTTCTACTTAGAGTGACAGTCCATGGTCTTGGGTATTAGTAAATATCATCTCATTGATAGCATGTAATTTAAAAAGTCACAAAACTGATATTATGGATTTTCCCATAAAACCGTGTAAAACCAATGGTCATCTTTGAACATGCTGTTATAGGAATTGGGATTTACAATGTCTTAATTTTTGAAAGGGCCACGTAGGTATTTTGGTGGATTCTTTTTCACCCCAAGGATTCTCCATATGAAGGCTTCAACAAAAACTACCTTATGATTGTCAAGGTGGTTGACTTGGACCTTGTCCTAGTAACTAATTGCTCTCTCGGTGACAAAATAGAAAAATTGAATTTCAATTTTAAAAATATCCTAGCCAACCTACTATTCAGGTGTTAAAATGTATGTTGATTACTCTCTCTCCAAATCATGACAATTACTATCATTTGGCATATCTACAAAGTATCTCAAGGAAGAAAATAAGAACCTTAGGGTAGAGAATCATACCTTGTAAAAAGGATTTAACAGCAGGAGTAAGCCTGGGTTCTGACAGCTATGAGATAAATTTGGAAGCCAGGAAAGATAATCAAGATACTAAGACACATGTTTAAATCAGTTACATTGGAATAGTTGCCAGGTGATGGAGCTCATTAAAGAAAGTGGTATGTTCCATGTAACTGTGTTAAAGAGTCAAGTATCCCAGAAGCTGCTGACACAGCCTGTGCTTCCAGTTTCCTGAGAAACTGGACCTGCTTGGCAGACGAGAAGCACCATCTGAAGTTCTTGTGCTTGCCTTTGCCAAGTTCCATAGTCTTGAAGTGTATCTGTAAAGATAAGATACTGGAGTAGAACCAGTTCACAGGGGCAATGGCATGCAGGAGAGCATTCTTGTTACTGCTTTCTTACCTCGTTAACAAAAATGCAGCCCACAGAAGAGAAAAACAAAAATCTCAGCAGACTGATATCGGAAAATTCAAATTACTGTTTCCTTCATGGTAGTAATTTCCTGCTGAATGCAGATGAATTCATATAATTTGAAATATAGTTAATTCCAAACACCGCATGCTTATAGTTTGGAATAGTTGGTCCAGGGAGAGAAGAACTCAGACGGATTTGTTTACTTCCAAGTGAAACAAGAATTCTGATTACCTTTTAATAGGAAAAGAATGGACGTGGTGAGAATATGCATAAAAACATCCTTTTATCCCCGTGATCTCAGTAATTGGGTTTTAATACAGGCCCACAGCTGAAAACAGTCAGTTCAGTTGAGCAGCAGGTGGATGTATAGAGATGCTGGCTGCATGTCCCAGCTTTACAGGGTGTCTGAGAATAAGGAAACCCTCTCCCTGGGGAACTGTTTACTTAGCATTTACTGAAGGTCACTGAAGGTCATGGAATGCCAGTATCTAAACCTTACCTTAAGCTGTCTTCTTGGTTTTCAAATTGATAATACCTGTATGTCTTGCTTGATAAAATATTTATTTCCCTATAAGTTTTATGTTTGATCCTCTTGGTAGTTGCTTTAAATTCAGATGGGCCTTTCATACTCACAGTGAATCTAAGTGTGCCCCTTTCACTTATAATCAGTGAGTAGGGGGTATAAACCCTCTTGAAACTATAAGGTGTTAAGGACTGTATAACCTTCCTTCATATTGACCCCGGGAATGAGTATTAGAAGCATAGACATGCCTGTTGATCCCACGCTTGTGTGGCATGACTTCTCCAGTTGTGGTTGTCTGTCTTGTCATTAAGCTGGTGCTGGAAACTTGAATTTTGAGTAAATTTTCACAAGGTGAGATCATAATTTATTTTAATTGCTGATGGATAATAATGGCCGAACAGCAACGATTGAGATTACGGAAGTGGTCTTCAATTTCCTGGTGTTGATGCCACTCTTAGTTTGAGTTAGTCACTTATACATTCTGTAAGAGGTTGATAATATAACTAGTTTATAGCTCACCTCACAAAGTTAAAATGCATGTGAAGATAAAATGGAAAGAATTTAGGTCCTTAGGAAAGAGCCGATATCCAAATCTAGAAATTTTACATTAACATATTAAGGTGAGCCAGCTCTAGTCTTAACGAAAACCGCCAGGTTTGTGGACCTCATGAGAACACAGTCTTATTTACAAACACACACACACACAAACAACAACAACAACAACAACAACAACCCAGGACACACAAAAAAACAACTGCTTGGCCAGAAGAGATATAAAGATGTCCTTCCTGTGTGTATGTGAGTTTGTGGCCTTCTCTTCGTGAACAGTTGAAAAAGCTATATAAGATATATATAAGCAGAGAAAACTTGGGAGATGGAATTCAGGAAAGGAATTTATTATTATTTAAGAAAAACTACTAGGGTATTACTTATCAAGTGTTTTTGCAACTGTATTCTTAGTAAGGCAATTTTAAATAACGATTAAAAATTGAAAATGACAGAATTCCCCAACCAAATGGTTATGAATTGCTTAGTACTTTCAAAGTGATATTTTTTTTGTTCTGCTTTAATTCAGACACATGATGATCTTTTTTTAAACATTCTTTTTTTTTAATTTTATTTAATTATTTGACACAGAGAGAGAGAGTCAAGCAGAGAGAGAAGGAAGCAGGCTCCCCGCTGAGCAGAGAGCCTGATGTGGGGCTCAATCCTAGGGCTCTGACATCATGACCTAAGCCAAAGGCAGAGGATTAACACACTGAGCCACCTAGGTGCCCCACATGTTGACTTTCTAAGAATTTGTGCAGGTCATTTATTTTAGGAGTTAGTAAAGGTCTTCTATTTTATTATGCTTTAAGTGTTACCAAAAATTATAAATAAATTTTAAGTTAAATTACTATGATAAATATTTAGAATGTTCTCCAGCAATTCACTGCTATGTATTTTTTGCAGGCTTGTACAGCGTATGTAGATTTTATGATTTCTGTGGCCAGACTGATTCGTAAGGAGAAAGGACTGCCCATCAATGAAAACCAGATTTCTTCGGAAATGAAGAAAATTATGGAATTGGAAAAAGAAATTGCCAATGTAAAACACATTTTCTCTGATACATTGAATAATGTTACCACTCTTTTTTTTTTTTAAGATTTTATTTATTTATCTGAGAAAGAGAGAGTGGGTGAGAGGGAGTACACAAGCTGGCGGGTAGGGGGAAGGCAGAGGGAAAAGCAGGCTCCCCTCTGAGCCGGGAACCCGAGAGGCGAGACACGTGGGGCTAGATCCCAGAACCCCCAGATCATGACCTGAGCCATTCAACTGACTGAACCACCCAGGCATCCTGTGTTACCACTCTTTTCTTTCTTTCTCCTCTCTAACATATTGGAAAGGTAAAAAGGTGCAACTTTTTCAACAACTGGTAAAAATGCATAGCTCAGAAATGAATCATTGACTTTAAGAGAACCTTTGAAACTGTAGAATTTTGTAGTAAACTGAGTTCCTGACATCCAGGAGACATAACTAAGTTCGACAAATATTAAACTAGATAGACTTAATTACCTAAGATAAGTGGATTATACCAAAAGCTTAACTATTTGCAGATAGTTGGTGGGATATCCTCGAGACTCAGGGCACATGCGATGGCTAACTATTCCACAAAGCTGTTTTAGTTTTGGTGTGTATAGTTCTGCTTTGTTTTATTTTAACGTTTAAGGTGATCACAGAAATTGACTCTTCCACTGCTTAATATTAGTCTCTGAACACTGCTACATGACCATGCAGTGTGACCAAGTTCCAACTGTCAGGTTGGCTCAGAGGTTCTGACAGGAATAGCAAAGCCCAGAGCGTGTTTTCCTGAGTTTCCTCTGGTTTCGATGAACCCTTGAAGTCTGAATTGGCACTTTTTTGTCCGACGTTCCTCTGACAGAGTCTGCAGTCTCAAGGAGTGAACTCTGTCTAAGCAGCATTAAGGTTACTGATTAAACCCACGGTTGGTTTAGTCTAGAATCTTTAGGGCTCTCCCTGACATTGCAGACAAGTCTGTGCTCCTGAATCCTCCTGGTGCTTGCCACTGCTGTCAGAATCTTGAAGACTAAAGATCTTTGAGGGCAATTTTAGCTTTCCTGGAGCTACGTGAAACCCCAAATCTCCAATCAGAACCGGGCTTTGCTTGGAACCATGGTTGGATGAATGACGGTTGGGTGGGTTACATGTGTTTCTGTCCTGGAAGTGGAAGTGTTAGAGGAAAACAGTGTATTGCCCTGGGTTTCTGCCACTTGCACCTTCCCAGACCATGTTCTCCTTTGGTCAGCCTCAGCACTCTGATAGGTATATCCTACCTCAAAATGGTTTGCATCTATGTTTTTTTCTCCTCTCTTAGACTTAGGTTGTGGTGAGGTCTTAGTCCTCTTTAAATGACCTGTGTATCTCTGGCATTATCCAACTTTTTATTCCATTCAGATGTTCAATAAATAATTTTTAAAGTAGTGAATAAATAAATGACCTAAAGGGGACACTGGAGCCATTGTAACCCAGAAATAACTCCCATGTTAAGCTACCTTTGGTCTCTCTTGACTTTAAAATTGCTTTTTTTTTATTTCAGCTGCTAGTTGGGGAGTTGTTATTGCATTTTTTTTTTATTCTGTGAAAAATAAGTGAATAAAACTGTTGAGTCTTATGCTGTAGAGTGTAGAGTATACTGTCTAGGCAGGATAAGAGGACAGTCACAAAAGTAGGAGGTGCTAGCACTCTCCTCAGATAACCATGCTTTGTACTAGGAAATTTTTCTCTTACTTGGCTTGAAATTCTTGCAGAAATCATTATGGTTTTCTTTCTTTTTTTTTTTTTCTTATCTGGATATTAACTGGGATACTGAATGGTAGCGATGAGGAAGAGGGAGAGGATATTTGAGAGATGCATTGCAGGTGATTGTATTTGAGGAAGTTACCATATAAAACAACCACAGAAACAACTGAAATGACCATGACCCTTAGAAGGAAGGAGGCCTGTGGACACTGTCTGTGTGGTTCAGCAGTTGTCACAGTATGAAAAGATTTTTGAAGAATCTTATACTTGACACGGTAGCCAAATCTTGATGATTGTTACTGAATAACCATAAAACAAGTATAGAAAATAGAACTTATATTGTACCTATTTCATATTTCTTTTCCCCTCATAGAGAGTTATGTTTTTCTGAAGTATTCTTAGTTCTAAAATAAGGATCAAAAATTAAATCCGTAGGCTACAACTAAACCTGAAGATCGAAATGACCCCATGCTTCTTTATAACAAAATGACATTAGCCCAGATCCAGAATAACTTCTCACTAGAGATCGATGGGAAGGTAAGTAGCAAGTTTCGTGCTCTCTGTTATTGTGCCATTTCCAAAATTTTAACAGTGAGGTACAGTTTGTTAAAATTCAGTGATTACTTATTTATTGAAATAGATTGAACTTCAAAATGAATTTAGATGACACCAACCATTTGATTTCATGACAAGACTGGAAAAAGGAACACAGACCTATGTGAAGTCATTGTATTATATTGAGTTAGAGTGAATATCAAAGGTAAAATTCCTTTCAAGGCAGCTGTGCAATGAAACCGTTGTAGCAAAGCGTTTGGAAAACATCAAAATGGAAAATCCTTCTGAGAGACAATCATATAGCCATTGGACTTGGACAGTCAAATAATAAAATCACTAGATTTCTTTTTAAGTCCTAAAAAGAATAATTTATATATAGAACTTGCCATATTCTCATCAAGGCCATGAACTTAGATGTTCAGAGCAATGATGGAGACATAGAACACAAGAAATAAGGAGAAAAATCTGGCTCATAAATTCCATTATGAATAGTAGTAATTCATTAGCTAGGATATAGTAATCTTTTGGGGGGACTATGTATGTATCCTTGTGTATTAGTTGATGCACGTGATTGGGAACTGAAGCCAGATCCATGGGAAAATCTACAAACTATCACATTCAGTGATAGAATTCTCTCTGGCCCTAATTACAGTAAAAAAAGCCGGGGGGAAGGTTTGTAAAGACATGACCTATTGTTAGGAATTTGTCACATAGACATGTTTAATATAATGAGGGCTTCATAAATCTGTTTTTGAAAGATTGGTCCAAACCACCAAAGAAAATTGAGAAAAGCGGTTATTAATACTTAATAAGTTATCAGTATTTTATATACTTACAAATATATGAACTTCTCAAACACTGAAATGTGGCATTTTAGCAAGATTTGCATAATCGCCGTGTTTGTGTTATTTTTCTTATATCTACTGTTGGTTGAATAACCACGATTCCCATTTAGAGAATAAAAGATAAGATTTCATCTTTTAGCAGCTCCAAAGTGTAAAAATTGCATGCCTATCGACCCAATACTGATAGTTTTAGATATGGTGTTTGGCTTCATTGGACCATTTGTGTTGTATCTCTAACATTACTATACCTCTCCTATGACAATAGTATGCTGTTGTTTATAGCTGGATCTCCACTGAGGTGTATTAACGGTGTTTGAATGGATTGTTATATCCACTATTAAAAGATAAACACTTTATACCCATTTAAATTTTTGTGTAAACCAAGGAAACTTTATTTTTATTTTATTTTATTTTTGTCTTTGAAGATTTTTATTTATTTATTTGACAGAGACAGCAAGAGAGGGAACACAAGCAAGGGGAGTGGGAGAGAGAGAAGCAGACTTCCTGCTGAGTAGGGAGCCCAACGTGGGGCTCGATCCCAGGACCCTGGGACCATGACCTGAGCCGAAGGCAGACACTTAACGACTGAGCCACCCAGGCGCTACAGGAAGCTTTATTTTTAAAGCTAAATGTCCTTTCTGTGTGTGTGAGTTAGATCAAGATGGGCGACACTGAGCTAAATTTCTAGCTGTATATTCTCTATCCTTTGAGGCTTTCCTTTTGCTCTTAGATGGTTGGTTAGTTTAATGCCGCTATCTGAATAATCATGCTACAGAACTAATTTTTTTAAATTCAGAAACTGATTGGAACGATGGAGGAAAAATTCCAAACAAATAACAGACTGACCATTGTGATAATTATATAATGAGGCGACTGACACCCTAACCATGTCTGACTCCATGACCATAATTGAGTCTTAGAACCAAGAAGACAAGTCCACAATTACTGAATGTTTCATGCCTGCTTTTTTTCCAGCCATTCAGCTGGTCAAATTTCACAAATGAAATCATGTCAACTGTGAATATTAATATTGCAAATGAGGAAGATGTGGTGGTTTATGCTCCAGAATATTTAACCAAACTTAAGCTCATTCTTACCAAATATTCTGCCAGGTAGGTATGTCAGAGTGCCTATGTCCTCAAAATTTACATTTACGATCACTCTTTAGAAGCTTTGCAGCCTCATCTTTTCTGTTGCTGGGTGGTGGGTTTTTTTATACAGAGATCTTCAAAATTTAATGTCCTGGCGGTTCATAATGGATCTTGTAAGCAGCCTCAGCCGAACCTACAAGGAGTCCAGAAATGCTTTCCGCAAGGTGAAGAAAAATATCTCTTTTCTTAAGACTTAAAGCATAAAGAGATACATGGTTATGAAGGCTTGCCATGTACGCTGCTAGAATGTGGTGAACTTTGCCAGGAGTCAACATGCCAAGTGTTGGCTGCTTTGCCCATATTTTGGCTATGTTGCCTAGCAAAGCCAGCTTTCATGGGCTTTGTCCTGCTCTGGCACCATGATTCAATTTCTCTGGAAGGAGATGCATTTGGTTATTGGAGCAGTTTGTCGGAGAATACTGGCTTGGTTTTTCGTTGTGTTGAAAGTAATTGCAAGGGTATATATTTCAGTTAATTTGACCGTCAGGCGCTTGTATACAACACACTAGACATGCAGACAGATGGACTACATTGATGTAGACAATCCACTGAGAGTACACCTACCTGGGGGCAACCGTAAGGCCTTTTATTAGGCTGTACCTTCACTATTTAAACAATCATCCCAGTAGTCCTGTGGTGAGGGGAGATGACAGGAGGGATAGAAGGAGACATTTTGGCAAATGTACTGGTTGGTGTTATGGAAAGGAAATAACTGCTTGTTTGAAATTTTTAGCATTTACTCTTTGAAAGAAAATGTGGGCAAATTTTTAAAATTAAAGAATGTAAAAATGGCATCTCGTGCAATTTCCCTTACTTCAGTTAATCCCCTCGTTAGTACTTAAATTTATATACGTACAGTTCTTCTAAGTACTGGAAGTTCAGCTAAAACATTAAAAAATAAGAATGTGTTTTCTGGTATACCAGATTTCTCCCCTGTTATATAAATTGAACATTACTTCATGTTTATGTTTATGCAGTCGGAACTATTATTTTTTTTGTTTGGTTTTGAGGGGAGGGCATTTTGTTGTTGTTTTCTAAAGCTGTCTAGAAGGATATTTACCTGTAATAGCCGAAAGTTCTACTGGGACATGCTACCGAAAATATACCTTATTTTTGGATTATTTATAAGTAAGCAGTCCAATTGGATTATATTTTGTCATGGGTGAGGACAACATGCCTTGTGAGGAGAAGCCATGAACATTTGCAAGAACTTAGGGGACATAAAGAACAGAGACCTGTGGAATGTGTGTTCACCTTTGCCGTGGCCATCTATTTGTGGTCAGACGTCATTTCCTTTCTCTTACCCATAGGCCCTTTATGGCACAACTTCAGAAACAGCAACATGGAGACGTTGTGCAAACTATGTCAATGGGAATATGGAAAATGCTGTGGGAAGGCTGTATGTGGAAGCAGCATTTGCTGGAGAGAGTAAACATGTGGTAATGTTTTCAGCATGATACTCCTATCAGTTAGTTGCTTGCATCAATGTGCAGTTACAATAGTTAATAATTTGGCTAAAGTTTTACTGATTGGCAGAAAAATCTCGGAATCATGATTTGTTGTTATTTTTCAGTGAATCTCCCCCTCCCTCTCCCAAGGGTCTGGTTATGTTTCTAATCTTAATATTGTCTGATCCAAAACCAATTGTCCATTTTCTGGAAGCAGTGTATACCCAGTGCCCACTCATGTTATGTTGATAGAGTCATTTGTAAAGTCTCCTGTTAGCAAGATTGACCCAGAATTAGTGTTTTTTGAAAAATGTTGAAAGTAAGCCAGGGTTTATTTGAAATATTAAAAATATATACTTCATTTTTCATTGTTACTGAAATGAAGAGGATAGAATTTAAAGTGAAAGAAACTTATTAAAATACTACTTCTTGCTTAATTGAACTACTAACAGTGATGACACTGTTTTATGTGAATTCTTTTATGATCATGGAAACCATTACATTATAAAGATGATTTTTTAATTAACACGTGTGTAAGACTCTGTTTAATCCTTAGTGTTGGTAGTAGAAGGTTCCTTGAAAAATATAATGATCCCCATATATCTGTGTGTTTATGTCATAGTTTGTCTATAAATACATGTTATTGAGTTCTGTAAAGACAGCTTATAATCCTATTTTTTAAAATTTGTGTTACCAAAAAAAAGTAATTCATGTCCTAAATTTGTCTTCTGTTTCTGTGGTTTAAGGTTGAGGATTTGATTACACAGATCCGTGAGGTTTTTGTTCAGACTTTAGATGACCTCACTTGGATGGATGCTGAAACAAAAAAGAAAGCTGAGGAAAAGGTAAATTATTAATTAATTTTAAAAGGCAGCACTAACTATTAAACGATTTCTTTACCAGAAAAGATGAACTTTTAAGGAAGTTCAGGAAAAAAAATTCAGGGATTGCATAAAATGAAAGCAATCTCCTTCAAGATGTCATTTCCAAGAATAGTTTTCATGGATAAAGATTTGTTTCTATGATTTTCACCTTTTATTATCTCGAAATAATAAAAACTCCTACTCCATACTCAATTCAAAATTTTGAAAGATCCCCAATTTTCCCTTTTTTTTTTAAAGGACTCTTTAGAAAATAAGAGGAAATTTTGTATGAACAATAAAGATCTGAAAAATACTATCAGTGATTCATATTATTTCTCTTTTTATAAACATATCCAAAAGGATTCTACCAAAGCCTAAAAATATCCTTTCAATTTTTAATCACAGATTTCCAGCTCAATTTTGAAAACATGCCTTATTTAGATTTTTTATGACCTAGGGAGAAAAATTCTAAATTTCTGTCAAGCAAAGGTAAGGTGATGTATTACTTGAGTATTACATGGTGATCTACAGGTAGAGAGATATTGAGGGAGACTTCGTATAACTATTCCTCTCTACCCCCATTGTGTACCTGTGATTGGGACTCCTAATATCTTGCATAAGAACAGAGGTGTCAGATGTTTAAGTCTTAGGTTTAAACTCACTATGATCATTTGTCTCGATAACTATAAAACTAAGAGGAACATGTCCAGTGGAAACTGTATATGCTTTGGGAGTCGTATTCACATACAATCTGATAATTCTGCTTCAGTTGGGGTGGCAAGAACAGATCATTCTTCAAACTGATAAAGAAAGATTTTATGAACCTATTATAATATGAAAACCAAGCTGTAGTCTAGTTGTTTTCCAGTATTAAATCATGTGAAGGGACTATCGCTCTTGGCTTTCCCAAAGCTGTGGCTGGGTTAGGTCTGAAATTTATGCACCGCAGTATACCTATCTGTCCATCACTGACTGGGTCCTCAGACATTCAGGCTGGATTTACTCCTTTCATGTTCTGGCTCTCTGTGACACGGTTCTGTTTGATGTGGCCAGCTGGATTGAGCTTGATCATCATTTCCCAAGGTAGTATTATAAGCCATTGGATCCATAAGTAGTTCCATAAAAAAAGAGTCCCTGTCTCAAAGAATTTAGGAGGTTACTTCCTGTAGGAAGGGTTCCCTGCTCCCACCTTAGACTAGGTTAAACGCTCCTATAGTATGATTTTCAGGCACTGTATCTAATACTCATTACATGTTAGACTGCAGTAAAGAAGTCTGCTTAACGTTTTTGTCACAGTATTTACCCAAAGTATTTGACAATAAATCCGTTTTATGTAGACCTGTTTCTATAGAGTTTGTGCCTCTTAGAACACTCATTGGGGAAGTGTCTTCTAGAAAGTAAAAAACCTTCAAGAGGAGGCTGTTTGTAATGGGCAGTGGTGTGGAAATCTACAAGAAAACGGACTTGGCCAAACTGACTTATTGACACATATCCTGTCTGATCTGCTGCAGAAATCCTGTGCTTATGAAACAGATTTGTAACATAATTAAATTATTTAAGAACAATATAATATGATAGAATCAAAAGTCAAATATCTTTGAGAAAAATGAGAGAAATAAAATAATGGAAATAGAAATCATAATAGGAAACAAATAGCAATAATGAAAAAACAAAAGTAAACAATTCTAAAATAATAAAAATAAAAATTAGAAAGGTAGTAAGCAAGTGGTCAGTATGAGCCGGTATAACAAGGAAAATCCTGTTCTCTATTTGTTTAAATAATGCCATTCACTTAACTGTGGGAAGATAGGTACACTGGGTTTGAAGACCAAAAGAGTACACTGGGTTTGAAGACCAAAAAAGAACAAAAGAGACTCCAGGACTCAATATTCAGAAGGAATATTAGCACTAAAGCTGTAAACCCATATCTGTTTTCTGAGCTAAGTCAGTGAAGTGGAAAGATAATTATAAGTTGCTAGAATGGAAGCTCTAAATATTAGCCTCCTATAAAATTGAAGAAAAAAGCCTTTCAGAGAAAAAGTTCATAGAAGTACAATACATGTGGAATGATGCCTTGTCAGTTTTCATTTTGGTTTTCTTGGGAAAGCTGGAACCTATGAGAATAGGGTATTAGAAGCAAAATTTTGGAACTGTTTCTCATTTATTTTGGACCCCAGGGAGTAACCATTTCAAAGATCTCTATCTAAGTGTTGTCAAATACTATTTTTGTAAGCAATATGGATCAAGTTATTTGATCGCTAGTCATGGCAAATTATAATGTTTGCATTTGGAAGTTACACAATCACCCTTACATTCAATGTTTTAATTTTTCCTAGGCTTTAGCCATTAAAGAAAGAATTGGCTATCCTGATGACATTATTACAAATGAAAATAAACTGAACAGTGAATACGTTGAGGTAGGTCTCTACAAAGACTGTGCTGATGATACCTGGGGCGGGTGGGAATGTCATTTCTAGCTGTGAGGGTGCCAGAAATGATGTAGAATGGCTAAACCTGAAGGTCTCGTTATATAAAGCCTTTTACGCTGAAGACAAAACTGTGTTTTAGTTTTAGCCTTTTGTTTCATTGGCCTGGTTCATATTTGGGTTTTGTTATTTTGGTTTCCATATATTCCACTGAAGAGTAGTGGGAAAATCTCGTGTCCTTTGAAATGCATCAAGGGCGGACATCAGAGTGTTGAGCAACAGGCAGCACTCGGGCTCCTTATCTCCTCTCATAAAAGCCCAAAAAGTCAAGTCTTCCATTTTCCTCCACTTTCCAATTATTCCTCCATGGGATAAAAACCAGGTCATGCTTCTGTATTGAAAAAATAAAACAAAACAAAAACCTACTGTTTGAAAACAGAAGCAATTTTATTCCCCTCTGGTAATGTAACAGTGAAAAGAGAACAGAATTAATTCAAGTCACAATACTGTTGATTTCAGACCCAGTTGAGGGTCCTGTTGCTAACCTTGTGGTCCTCGCAACTCCTTTGAAACCCTGGCGACAGTAAGGTGATTCTTGCCCAGACCTGGGGATGACAGTGATTACTAATCCATTGATCACTGGCCTCACATGTGGGTTTACAAGCCACAGTGTCCTCTCGTCTCTTTCCATTTGTAGAAAAGCTTGACTGTTTCTTCGTAGATGGACAGGCTGCAGCATGTGAGGCCTGGTTGGGGGTGGGGGAGGGTCTTTGTCTCAGGAGTCAGGTGGCTAAGAGCAAAGACTCACAGACAACTAACTTGGGTTCAAATCCCAGCTCCTCCACTCACCAACTTGGGCAAGAGACTTAATTGTCTGCCTTAGTTTCTTCAGCTTTAAAATGGTGCTAATAGCCCATCTTCGTAAGATTATAAGGATTAAAAGCGTGTAATATATAAAGTGCTAAGAACAGTGCCCAGTACATAGTAGGTGCTAAATTAAGAATGAACTTTTGTCTCACTTGTCATGTAAGAGCTAATGTCAATATAGGAAAGCTTGTCAGACACTTGGTTTCATTGATTAGTTCCAGAAGAATAGGCTAAAGTAGTCATTGAGTTAGAGTACCAGTGACCTGGGATAGAGAACTAGGCTAATGAGAATTCAATCCTTCTTTGGTAAGTTTTAATGCTGTCTGTTAACTTCATTAACTGATATAGTTTAAGAACATATCCCTATGCTTTTAGCAAAAATTTTGATTATTTTTCCCAAAATCTTTTATGGAATATAGTTGAACTACAGGGAAGATGAATACTTTGAGAACATAATTCAAAACTTGAAGTTCAGCCAAAATAAACAACTAAAGAAGCTCCGAGAAAAGGTGGACAAGGACGAGTATGTATATTCGTTTCTTATATGTTCATTCAGAAAAGGGCCTTTGTCCCTCTCATTGTTGGGTTAAGAAAAAGAAGTCGACTTAAAATAATGTTTAAAAAGTGCAACGTCTGTCAATGGAGTGAGTACCTCCACATCTAAGTCTATCATACTAGACATGGGTCAAAGATTTAAGAAAATATAAAAATTTTTTTATGAAGTTGTCCTCAGACTACCCTATTTCTTCGGCTTCCTCTCATTTACTGCCTATCTCCTCTACTCTGTCAACAAGTTTCTCAAGAATGCCTTAGCCTAGGTAACCCAGCGCTCTTACAAGCCTTCTGTGAGGCCACACTTGCGGTACTGAGAATGGTCTTGGCCCAGAGCCCACTTGTTTTCCTTGGGTCAGTCATCCACAGCCCCATCCCCTACCTAGACTGCTCTGTGTAACACCCTCAGCCTTGTGGCAGCCAAATAGGAGACCATGGGAGTCGCCTCCAAATGCTCTTCATCTCTGCTTATTAGTGGCACTTGTGCTTCATATGAACATTAACATTAGTTCAGCCTTGAGTTTTCAATTAAATGGGTGTGGCTAACATATTTACCCACATGTGTTTCTGCACTTAGATCCCTAGAGCTGCTCATGTTGACTTTTTCTTGCTATGCTCTTAGCTCTTGGAGAGCAGGGGCTCTCATTCCTTTTGCCTGTTCAGCACCGTGCTGAACGCATAGAAGGTTTTCAGTTAAAACTGAATGAATGAATGGATGGATGAGCAAATGAAAAATAAACATACTAACTTGATTTGTGTGGTAATGAACAAAAATAATGTGCCAGTGAGGTGCTTGGTTTATTCATGTGTTCATTTATTTTTTCACTTATTCATTTATTAAATTGATATTTTAGAACACTCAGTCCAGGTATCATTGGGAACTGGGAGATCAAAGGTGAACTTTGATTGTATTATATTACATTATCACAGCAGAGGGTAAGAAAGACATGATATAATAAGCTCTACCACCAGAAAGGAAATGTGCTGGGAAAGGTACAAAGTGATAGGGGACTGTCTGATGGTGGGCTGTTCTGTTCCCAGTTAAACCAAGTACAGGTTGGACAAAATTCCTAAACGACAATGCCGATACATTTCAATCCCTACAGAGCATTTTGAATCTGTCAGGTACCCCATAAGAGAGTCTGATTTCTTTTGCTGACTTTGGAGTTTATAGTGCAGCAAATGTTGTATTGTCTGGTGCTAAAAATAGGGCTGCAGAGGCTGGAGAATGTCATGCCCTTGCTAGCAAAGAAGGAAGGAGAATGGGTGCATATGGTTTGTGTTAGAATCGGTTGTGAAATCCTATTTCTGGAAACCCACAAAAAGTCACCAAAAAGTATATTCAGTGGGTAAATTGATAATCTGAGAAGTTTCTTACAAGTCTAGAGATTTTCTTTTCTTTAAAAATACATATGCTTACAATTAATCATTGCCAGTACTGTATAAAATATCTACAGAGAAATATTGTCAGGTAGTGTTTCTGAAAATAGCTAATATAACCTGCACCCATATGACACCAGAAGAATGCTTCATAATTTTAAAAATGGTTGAATTATTACTTGATATTTTTCTTTGAAGTTAATAGAGTCCAAAGTTCTATAATTGTTTGGTAATACAGTTTGCATTTTTCACTCCCTTTCATCATATGTGTTGGTTTTCTCCCGAGTCCTCTTCCCTTACAATAATCACAAGTGAAACCCCTGTACAATATATTTTTTTAAAGATTTTACTTTAAAATCTCAGTGACTTAGTGGGTTAAAGCCTCTGCTTTCAGCCTAGGTCATGATCCCAGGGTTCTGGGATCGAGCCCCGCATCAGGTTCTCTGCTCAGCAGGGAGCCTGCTTCCTCCTCTGTCTCTGCCTGCCTCTCTGCCTACTTGTGATCTCTGTCAAACAAATAAATAAAATCTTAAAAAAAAAAGATTTTACTTATTTATTTGGGGGAGAGAGAGCATGAGCAGGGGGAGCAGCAGAGGAAGAGGGAGAAGCAGACTCCTTGCTGAATGGGGAGCCCGATGCAGGGCTCGATCCAAGGACCCAGAGATCACGACCTGAGCTGAAGGCAGATGTTTAACTGACTGAGCCTCCCCGGTGCCCTTACACTATTTCAATGAATGTTGCATCCACAGAATGCATAGCTCAGTAGAACCTTTTGGGTCCTTCCCTTGATTGTTTCTTTTTTGTGGTGTACATAATAATAAAGTTATAGTTCCATGTCTTTGGATGAATTTATACATGCAGGTTACTGCCATCCTAATTACAACATGAAACATCCCCACTCCAGTAAGTTTGTTTGGCACCTCTTTCCACTTGGTTCCACCGCGTGGGCCCTTTTGTGTCTTTTTTCTTTCACAGAGATGATTTTGAAATGCATCCATGTTATGTAGATCTTATGTCTGTCTCTTGTATGGGAATCTTTGCAAATCATTACAATATGTGACGTTTTGTGTCTAGCTTCTCTCATGAAGTTCTTTTTGGAGGCAAAGAACCAAGAGAATTAGCAGTGAAGCTTCTGGAAAGAATTTGAGATCCCATAATGGGACAAAGGGAGTAGATGTTAGGATCTTGGCAGCAGCCAAAATGGACTATTTTGTTGCCAACAGAATGGTGTGGGAGAGCATTAAAATTGGAGCATGTGCTGAGTTGGTAGGAAGGAATTGGTGATCTGTGTAAAGCAGGGAAGCAGGGTAGACACAACTGGGAGATACTGGAGGTGTATCCATGTTTCTCTCGGAAGAGCCGGTCTTGACTTCCGCCCCAGCTAATTGCTCTTGTTTGGCTTTCTTGAGTTTTGCTCTGTGGGTCTTGAACCAAATCTGCAATACCATGGAATCATTCTCCAGTATTGAGGCCATTTCTTCCTGAAGGCTGGGAGTGGGGTATGGGTACTTGCTGGACAAGAATTCCGGATCTGCCAACTGTTACTCAGTGAACATTATTCATTTCCTTTGGGAATGCTTCTGGAGCTTTCCTTTAGGAGGGTTCCCTGAGCCTGACATCCAGAGATCTGGATGTGTTCCCATGCTCTGGTCCTGTGTCAAGCCTAGAGAATTTTTTTAAAGACACAGATCAAGTCCTGTTATTTCCTGATGAAAACCTTTCAGTATATACCTGTTGCCTGTCTTACAAAACAGGTACAAGGCTCTGCATTCCTCTCACTAGTTCTCTAGAATTCCTTGAGATTCACCCCCTACCCCCGCCCAGTGTTGCCCAAAGCTCCAGCCATAGGAATTACTTTCAGTCATTGCTGCATGTTTTCTTCCTCCTTGTCCCTTACCTGGGACCACCCTTTCAGCCCTTGTTCATCTAACAGAAACCTACACGTTGTTGGACTCAACTGGAACATTCCTTCCTTACTCATAGTACCCCCTTGCATTTTTCTCTTCACCTCGTGCCTGTGCTAGCCCTTGTTGAAAGCAGAAACCATATATTTGTGTCTCTAGAGTTGGAACACTGATGAACGGAATATAGACTCTTCCTTGGTATTTGTGGGGTTCATAAATGATATGATAGCCAGTTTGTGATCGTGCTGATGAAGTTGACTCAGCTGCTAAGATAAAGATTGTCACATCCCACCATTTCATCATCATAGTTAGTGAAGTTAAGCAACAGCTTTCTGCTGTTACCACTGTTTAATAGATTCAAAAAAATTGAGAAAATCAGAAAGTGTGTCTGTGATGTACCTGATTTAATCATTTCGCTAAAATAGCCTTCTGCCCATTTGAGCAGCTGACAACTGCAAAGGGCATGGATTTAAATTTTAAAAAGCTTGGTTCATGCGGTTTCTGAGTGCCTAGTATTTCCAAAATTATCTGAAACATTATGTTCTCTGGGTTTTTGGTGCCAGTTTGTAAAGAATTTCAAATATGTCATATTATCAGATAGTAATAGTGCTAAATTGAGAATATAATATCTACTGGCAAAGTTAATTAGATATTATCTCTAATGATTTACTTCCAGTAACATGATTATTCAATTAGAGTCAATAGAACTAGCAAAACTCAAAAAAGAAACAAAATGCACAACAAAAAAGAACTCCCTTTCTTGTTTTTAGACTTGATGTTATTTTGTTCATTTCCTAGGACAGAACTTTCTGTGATATCATTGTTCTGTGGCAGTGTTTGTAAATCATGACCACTGAACCACAGAGTTACTTACCATAAACTACTAAGACTTATTTCATTGCTGTATCTTTTCCGCTGTTACGCATCAAAATAAAAATACAGAGACATTGACAGGAACCAGTTCAATAGGCATTTTATTTAGCAGCTGCCATGTGCAAAGCACTGTGCTAAGCACTGTAAAGGATACAGAGGAATAAAATGTGGACCTGCATCTCGGACCTCATCATCTAGGGAAAGAAGCAACCGAGTAACAGTTAAATCTGATAAAAGGCAGAGTTTTGTTGGTGCTGTTGCAGAGAAACAAAGTGCTAGGAGAGCATTTTTTTTTTTTTAAGATTTTATTTATTTATTTGACAGAGAGAGGTCACAAGCAGGCAGAGAGGCAGGCAGAGAGAGAGAGGGGGAAGCAGGCTCCCTGCTGAGCAGAGAGCCTGATACAGGGCTTGATCCCAGGACCCTGGGCCAAAGGCAGAGCCAAAGGCAGAGGCTTAACCCACTGAGCCACCCAGGCACCCCAGCACCTTTTTTTTTTTTTTTTTTTTTTTTTTTTTTTTATTTGACAGACAGAGATTACAAGTAAGCAGAGAGGCAGGCAGAGAGAGAGAGAAGGAAGCAGGCTCCCCGCCGAGCAGAGAGCCCGATGCGGGGCTCGATCCCAGGACCCTGGGATCATGACCTGAGCCGAAGGCAGAGGCTTTAACCCACTGAGCCACCCAGGCGCCCCCCAGCACCTTTTTTAAAATGACAATTAAACCTTCAAGTATTAATGAAACATTCTCTGGAAGGGACATGTCAGCACTTATTTATTTACTTTTTAAAAAGATTTTACTTATTTATTTGAGAGAGAAAGCGAGAGACAGAGCAGGAGCAGAGGGAGAGGGAGATGCAGACTCACCACTGACCGAGGAGCTCCACGGGGAACTTGATCCCAGGACCCTGAGATCATGACTTGAGTCAAAGGCAGATGCTTAACTGACTGAACCGCCCAGGGCCCCCAACATGTCAGCTTTTAAATTAATAAGGATGAGAACAGGGGAGTCACAAGAAGCAAAACAAAACGGTTGGTTCATTTGTCTTCATCTTTATTTCTTCAAGCCTGCTGTTGTTTTCTAGTCTGTACTAGTTGGGTGGTGGCAGTCCCTAAAACAAGTGGTTGGTCCTCCTGAGGCTGGCAGCCCAACAGCTGTGTCTGTCTGTGGTTTTTCCTGAAAGGCCAACCCCACCAAAAAAGGCAGGGAGGTTGGCACCCTGTGAAGTGACACTGTAGTTTTGGCACTGCAGTGAGTCATGAACTCTCTCAGTGTCCTGGGGCTGCCATTTACTACCTGTGGCCCTTTAAAAGGCATGTAGTTACCTTATTTATAAAACGAGCAGGTTGATTTAGACTGTATAACATTTCTAAGGTTCTTCCCAGCATTAAAATTCTATGGCCCTAACTGTGAAGGTTTGATAAGAGCCAAGAAGTTTTCCTCCTTGGCTTCTATACATCAAGACACTCAGGAGAAAAGGAACATAGTTTCCAGAGGTAGGGAAGTACCTCACTTCTTTCTAAAATAACCCTTCTGGGTATGCGTGGGTAGCTCAATCGGTTAAGCATCTGCCTTTGGCTCAGGTCATGATCTCAGCGTCCTGGGATCGAGTCCAGCATTGGGCTCCCTGTTCAGCGGGAAGCCTGCTTCCCCCTCTGCCTGCCATTCCCTCTGTGTGTGCTCTCTCTTTTGCACAAATAAATAAATAAAATCTTTTAAAAAATACAAAATAAATAAATTAATATATTTTTTAAAAAACCTCTATTCTGATGTTTCCCCTCACTAATTATTTCTAGAGTCAACTTCTTTTCATGAAGTCCTGTATCAGTGAGCTTGGTTATCCAAAGAAAAATAGCATGCAAGGCTATTATATTATGTATGTGGACATTATATATATTATGTAAATTATATATGGGTAAATGAGGTGGTACAGAGGGACTTGGTAAGAATTGTCTGGGGTAGGTGTGCAGAGTGCCAGAGACTTGAGACACAAATGAATCTCCATGAGTGTAGGTATGTGGGCAAGATTTACAAAAAGGATTATTTGGCTCATCAAGTATTATTGAGCCAGAAAGACAGAATAACATCTAGACCAAACTTGAACAAATCATTCTAGTTCCCTACGGCAATATCTGCCTTGAGATGCTCGTGTTCTACACCTGTTGTAATAGATTAAAATTTTAGATTTCCATCTTGTATGTTCCCATTAAACTGACGGGCTTTATGCTTTTCCAGTGTGCTTTAGGACCACAAGCAAAACACATTTTATCAGTAAAAACACTTCTGCTTTTTTAAAATTAAGTTTTAAATTTTAATTCCAGTAGAGTTAACATACGGTGTTCTATTCATTTCAGGTTGTATAGTGATTCAGCCATTCTGTACATTACTCGGTGCTCACTGTGATAGGGGTAAAACATTTCTGCTTTTTAATTAGCATCCAAGGAAAGTTTGGTTTGGTTTGGTTTTTAGAGGGGGAGGGGAAATAAGGGAATTCAATAATTTAAAGGCTGACGTTTTAAACTAGGAGAATTTTGCAAAAGAATTCGGGAACTTTTATACTAGTTTGCCGTCTTGAGGGGATGATGTTCCATTGGTCATAATTCTTGGTGGTCATGGCTGTCTACAGTCTGCATAGCCCCAGTGCCTCACCTAGGCCTAGTGCTTTCCCCTGCCCCCAGCGTCTCAGGAAGAGAGGCTCTTCTCTCTTGGAGGACACATTGAGTGCCTCTCATGTTCCCAACACTATTCTAAGCCCTAGAGATAGAGTTGCAAGCAAGTAAGATTATATTAAACTAAAAAGTTTCTGCATAGCAAAGGAAATAATCAACAGAATGAAAAAACAACCTATGAAGTGGGAGAAAATATGGACAAATCATATCCCTACAAAGATGTTAATCTTGAAAGTACATAAGGAACTTCTAAAACTCAATAACAAAAGAACTAATAAGCCAATTTAACAATGGGCTAAGGGCTTGAATAGACATTTCTCCAAAGAAAACATACAAACAGCCAACAGACAAATGAAAAGATGCTCAACATCTCTGAGTAGGGATGGTTCAGGGAAATGCGGATCAAAACCACAGTGAGCTCACACATCACTGCTGTCAGGATGATTATGATAAAACTGACAAAAAAGACAACAAGTATTGGTAAAGGGTGTGGAGAAATTGGAGCCCTTGCACACCATTGGTAGGCATGCAAAATGGTGTAGCTGCTATGGAAAACCGTATGGAGGTTCCTCAGAAAATTAGAAATAGAACTACTGTATGACCCAGCAAGCCCACTTCTAAATGTATATCCAAAAGACTTGAAATCAGGATCTCTAAGGGATATTTGCCTTCCCGTTTTCATTGCAGCACCATTCGCAACAGCTTAGGCATGGAAACAACCTGTTTCTATTGACAGATGAATGAATAAAGAAAAGATGGTATATGCGAACAATGGAATACCAGTGAGAGAAGGAGATTCTGCGATATACCACATGGATGAGTGAATAAGCCAGACAGAGAAAAACAAATACTACATGATTCCACTTACATGGGGTTTCTAAAATAGGAAAATTCATAAAATCAAAGAATGGAATTGTGATTACCAGGGACTAGAGAAGAGGGTGGTTTCCAATCAGCAGGTATAAAGTTTAGGTTAAACACGATCAATAACCTCTAGAGATCTTCTGTACAGTGTTGTATCTACAGTTTACAGTAATGTATTGTCGACTTCAATGTGGTAAAATGTGTTAAAAAGATAAATCTTCTGGTAAGTGTTCTTACTACAATTTAAAAAAAAAAGAACATCACTGCTTTCATGGAGTTACTGTCTAATGAGCTAGACAGACAATAATGTCAAATTATAGCATTGCTAAGGGTTATATGGGAAGGAAGAAGTTTCAGTTCTTTCCTGAAAGATCCCAAGATTATTCTAAATTAGGAAAATCATCACCAAAAGAAAATTCTGACAGAAATGATCCACCTACCCATGTATCTCTCAATTTGGGAATTTCTCTGAATTTGGCATATCACATAAGTGGAGGTAGCACGCATCTGTACATAAACACATATACAGTTACTGAAGACTAAAAAGACTGTGCCTTGTTGCCAAACTTAGAACCACATGCAATTGGTTGACTTCCTGGAAGAAAACCAGGTTAGTGATTTCTATGGCCTTGGGTTGAAAGAGGAGTGAAGAATTCTCCCAGTGTCATGTCAGAACAGGAGTCGTGGCTCTCACCTCTCAGATAATCAGATGAGTACTAAAGTTAACAACTCTTATGCAGCAACAGTGAATAGTTCAATGGGGTTCTTTGGTCCTACTGTGCTTTTACCTTTGGGTAAAAAATATTGCCCTTTATGGAACAGTGGAAAGAGCTTGTACTTTGCAGTCAGGTGAAGGAAAGGGGGCTGTGGGTTAAGATTCTTGCTCTGCCACTTACTGTGTAAATTTAGACAACCTGCATATTATCTCTGAGCATCAATGATTCCTTTATAAACTGAGGAAAATAACATCTATTTCTGCCTTGTGGGGTTGTTGTATTATATATTATATAATGTGCCTGGCATATAAGTTAGATGCTCATTAAAAAGTAGCTGTTGTTATAGTGTGGTCATGATGGTCTTCTAGAATGACTTCATGTGGTGTGGAGGTTGCATCCTGAAGTGTGTTAGGGTAAGGGGGAAACCTAAACATGAAGCAGTTTTTTTTTTTTTAAAGATTTTATTTATTTGACAGAGAGAGATCACAAGTAGACAGAGAGGCAGGCAGAGAGAGAGAGAGGGAAGCAGGCTCCCTGCCGAGCAGAGGGCCCGATGCGGGACTCGATCCCAGGACCCTGAGATCATGACCTGAGCCAAAGGCAGCGGCCCAACCCACTGAGCCACCCAGGCGCCCCCATGAAGCAGTTTTAAAAGGAGCACTTTCAAAGGGGCGGTCCAAGATGGTGGCTTAGGAAGATCCTGCTGAACTCCCCTCTTTCCATAGACACACTGAATCTACAGCTGCATGTGGAAGACCTGGAAACTAGCTGGACAGCTTCTTCATGACAAACAGTAAAAGGCCCAAACTGAGATGGATGGGAGAGGGAGATACGTGATCTTGCCAAAAACCCATCCTGGCGGTGACCCCCAATCAGGAGGGATCTCATAAAGCCAGAGCTTCTTCCTGAGGCATGAGGGGTTTGTTTCCCACATCAGGCAGCTCAGCCCGTGGGACCTGCAGTGGAAAGATATTGGCTGTGAAAACTAATGGGATTCAAATCCAAGAGGTGCAAAGGGCTGGAGGGAATGGAGATAGGACCCTTAAAGGGCTCACCTGCAGACTCAGTTCTCTCCAGGGATCAGCACTATAGTAGAAGATTGAAAAGGGCCTAGACTCTATGTGAAGGAAATTCATTTGCTAATCTTACCACATCTATCAGAGGGCATGGGCCTGTTGGGACTCTGTGGGGACAGAGGCGTGGGTTGGTGCCAGTTTTGCTCTCTCTCTACCTTGATAGCATACACTAGGGGCCTCAGCTATGCCTTGTTAGCCTATCTCAGAGTGCCATTCTACTGCTTTGCCAAAGCCAGACACAGTATACACAGAGGTGTTCTTTAATTAGCTGGCTCTGGTGGCCAAGGGGCTTGTGTTCCTGGATTCCATAGGACTGTAACAGTTTGAGGGATGGTTTTTGGTAGGCAACCACCCCAGGGCACTACATAGACCAAAGATTGAAACACACCTCCAGTATTCCTATGGAAAAAGACCCATTTTCTTATCCTGGAGCTTCAGTCTAAGGGGCAGACTTCAAGTTTGCCACAAATCTAGAGGCTGTGGAGGTGCTCACAGAGAATGTAGGCTGGGGGTCACCATCTTTTTGCTCTCCCTCGGCCTCTACTACATCTCCCCAGTACTTCCCCAAAAGGAGCTTACACACTTTTCTGGAATCCCAGTTTTTATAATTGTATCCCAAAGACACCTGCAGATCACTTGGTCTGGAGGCCAGCAGGATTTATGATTATTTGTCCCTCAAAACTGTATATACTTGCACACTTTAGAAATTGCTGCTGAGGGTCTTCCCATCAACCTGAAACTGGGTACTAAATAAGATTCCTCCCTTTGGAGCACTGACAAGTCTTGGCACACCATCAACAACTGGGATCTATGAAGAATAAATCAAGTTGCTTTCATAATTACAAAGGTTGGAAGACAACAAAGACCTAGGGCAAAGTTGAAAGATAAGGTTCCTCTCCTACACAAGACCACTCCTTCAACAGTTTTTTGCCTAATACATAGAAACAAACAGCGTCAAACAAAATGAGAAATTAGAGAAATATGTTCCAATGAAAGAACAAGTTAAGACCTCAGGGAAAAAAATCTCAGTTGAAATGAAGTTAAGTAAGTTATCTGATAAAGAGTTAAAAGTAGTGGTCATAAAGACATTCACCAAACTCAGGAGAGAAATGGAGGTGAAAGGCCTGTATACTGAAAAGACATGGCTGTCAGAAATTGAAGATGACACAAATAAGTGGAAAGATATTCCATGCTCCTGGATGGGAAGAATTAATCATGTTAAAATGTCCGTATTACCAAAGCAATCAACAGGTTCAGTGCAATCCTTATCAAAAAGCCTAGGCAGTAGTTCCTTGACATTGGTCTTGGGAATGATTTTCTTGGCTCCGACTCCAAAAGCAAAGACAATATCAAACTAAAACCTTCTGCAAAGGAAACCATTAAAACAACAAAAAGTCACCTACTAAATGGGAGAATATATTTGCAAATCATATATCCAATAAGAGGTTAATATCCAAAATACACACACAATTATTTATATGTGTGTTTTTGCATGTGTATGTATATACACACAATCCAATAAAAAAATAGGCAGGGCATCTGAATAAACATTTTCCCAAACAAGACCTACAACATGGCTAACAGGCACATGAAATGACGCTCAATGTTACTAACCAGGGAAATGCAAATCAATCCTAATTAGATATTACCTCACACCTGTTAGAATGATGATTAAAACAATAAGTTGTTGATGTTGAAATGACGGAAATGAAATGATGAAAAAACAGCAAGTGCTGGCAGGGGAACGCTCATGCACTAGTAGTGGAATTAGTAGAAGTGTAAATTGGTATAGCAACTATGGAAGACAGTATGGAGCTTCCTAAAAATATAAATGGAACTCTACCATATGACACAGAAATTCCAATTTTGGTATTTATTCAAAGAAAATAATAATACTAGTGTAGACAGATATATGCACCCATGTATGTATGGCAGCTTTATTTAGAAGAGCTAAGATGTGGAAGCAACCTAAGTGTTCATTGATGGGTGAGTGGATAAAGAAGATGTGGTACGGGGCACCTAGGTGGCTCAGTGGGTTAAGCCTCTGCCTTCAGCTCAGGTCATGATCTCAGGGTCCTGGGATCGAGTCCCACATCGGGCTCTCTGCTCCGCAGGGAGCCTGCTTCCTCCTCTCTCTCTCTCTGCTTGTCTCTCTGTCCACTTATGATCTCTCTCTGTTCAATAAATAAAATCTTAAAAAAAAAAGGATATGTGGTACATATATGTGTATGAATGTGTATATTTATACATATACATCATCTACACACATGCACACACACAGTGGAAAATTACTCAGCCATAAAAATGAGCGAAATCTTGCCATTTCTGGCAACGTGGATGGAATTTGATGGTATTACGCTAAGGGAAATGAGGTAGACAGAGAGAAGCAAATACTGTTTGATTTCTCTGATATGCAACATCTAAAAAACAAATGCACAAACAAAGCTCATGGATACATAGAACAGAATGGAGCTTGCCAGCACAGAGGACAGCTGGAGATGGGTAATAGACTCAAAGGGATCAAGAGGTACAAATGTCTAGTTATAAGATAATTAGTCACAGGGAAAATGTACAGCATGCTGATTATAGTCAATAGTGTGCGGTGCATATTTGAAAGTTGCCAAGAGCGTAAAAATTACCACAAGAAAAAGGGGGAAAAAAGTTCATAACTTTGTGTGGTGACTGGCAACTGGATTTATTGTAATGGTCATTTTGCAGTGTATACAAATATCAAAGCATTCTATTATATACCTGAAACTAATATAATGTTATATATTAATTTTTCCTCAATTAAAAAAAAATAAGGTTTCTGATCCATGAAAGCAGTATATCTTTTCTGCGTTTTAAAGTCTTAATTTCTTTCCATGGTGTTTTGTAGTTTCCAGCATCCACTTCTTGCACGTCTTTTGTAAAATTTAATGCCAAAATGTTTTAGTCTTCTTAGTAGTACTGTAGATGGGATTGTTTTCTTAATTCCTTTTTGGATTGTTCATTGCTAGTGTACCTAAATAAAAGTGAGTTGTGCGTATTGAAGATAAGTAAATGAAAAGTACTTACATTTTTTTTTATTTTATTTTTTATAAACATATATTTTTATCCCCAGGGGTACAGGTCTGCGAATCGCCAGGTTTACACACTTCACAGCACTCACCATAGCACATACCCTCCCCAATATCCATAACCCCACCCCCCCCCAAGTACTTACATTTTTAAAGACTTTGGCAATGGCGTTCATCATGGTCCTGAAATTTTATATGCACAGATCAACAGCTCAGAAGTAGGGGGTTGTAATGGAAGATGAGAAGCTCCCCTTTCCCTTTAGTTTACATACTCCTTTCCGAGTAGAATCACTTCGCGTGTAAGTGTATTAGGAAAAGGTCAGAAAAGCATGTTGTGCCTTAGTTTCTATACCTGAAAACTGAAATTGTCATCTGTCTTCTGTGACTGCTTTGAAAGATGAATGATGGTATCCGGGACGCTCCGAAGGCTTGGTCAGAGAAAATGAATAAATGTAAAGGGTTACAGTGGTTACTGTGGTTTCAAAATGAGAATTCTCCTTTCCAGGAGTACTTGAGGAAAATAGAGAAAACCATTGTTTGGTACCGCTGATTTTGAAGGAGTTGCTCTGGGACCACTAGATGCTGGGAAACCGAACACTTTCAGGGAAAGGGGCATTAACCGTTTTGTTGTTTTAAGTCTGAAAGTTATACATGAGCGGGTGAAAGAGGAGTTTCACTCCAGGTGCTTTTGCAATCCGGTGGGTTTATTACATTCAAAAGGCTGGAGGATCAGGCTGTCCACGTCTGCCTTTCCTCCTTGCTATAAAAATGATGTCTTTATGCTTTCCTTTCCTCACTGCCTGGCTTCTTCAGGGTAATAAGAGTTAGAAGAGAAACACCTGGTCCCCCTCTCAAGGATATTTCAGTCGTGTTTCCTATCCACACTTTTCGGCTTTGAGAACCATACTGCTGCTTTGTTCTGTGGAATGCCCCCAAACAAGCATCAAGTCACCTGACAAAATTACGGCTCCAAAATTAAAAATTAAGTTTTCCTCTTTCTTGCTTTCCTACTCTGTACTGAATACCATACACACCCAAGCCCCTATACACAGAGATTTGGAAGAAACATCAAAGAACAGGGTACTATTTCATCTTTCTGGCCCAGTTCCTGTTCCGGGAGGCTGCTAGTGTCTGGCTCTGGTCTGGACTTTGAAAGGTATTTTCAGGTGACCTGCAGAGTCTGGTATTTTCAGGCAAGAATCACCACCATTTTGTTTTCTCTTCTGTTGAGCATTTTCTCTTTTCTGTGTTGCTATTCCCCAATCAAATTTCTGTGTCCCTTAAATGAGCTTCTCCTGAAACTTTGAGGCTGATCCAAATCAGAGTAACTTGCAGTTTTTGTTACATCACCATTTAACTTGAAAAGTATTTTCTTTGCTCTGGTTTAGCTTTCACTTTAACATAGTGAAATATTTCACAACTGGCCAGATGTATTAGACATTGAACCTCTAGCTGTAATCATCATTTTATTTAAGATGTAGTGATCCAGGGGCACCTGGATGGATCAGTCCATTAAGCATCTGACTTGGTTTTGGCTCAGGTCATGAACTCAGGGTCCTGGGATTGAGCCCTGTGTCCTGGCTCCCCACTCAGCAGGGAGTCTGCTTAAGGATTCTCTCTTTCCCTCCCCTCGCTCACATGCATGCTTAGTCTCTCTCTCTCTCAAATAAATAAATAAATCTTAAAAAAAAAAAAAGATGTAATGGTCTGAACACAGTATTCAGGCTCCTATCATTCCCAGGAACAGTATACCCTGTGCTTTTGAATCTGGGTAATCACTCGGGGGTGGTCTGACGGTGCATTGTGAAAGTTCTCAAGGAAGAAACGGCAAACACTACACACTAGTGCTCCATGAAACTAACCGTCGTAATTCTAATTTTATTTGAGAGCTCTGTGATCATAAATAGCTACGTATTTTCTTAAAATATAATTCACCATGGACATTTTAATATGTAAAACACTCCCTCCTGCAAAGTTATAAACATGAATCAAAATGCAATCTTAAACCCCTCACAGAATGTAACAGAAGAGCAGAAAAGCACTAAAACAAAGGTATGACATTTATTTTTACAAAAGGAATAAACACGAGAAGAGTATATAAACATCATCACGCCGTGTTTTTGAGTTCTGCCGCTGTCTGAAACAATAGTTTCATATATCTAACTCCTTCCCTCTGCAGTCTACTTAGTTTGAGAAAGCATTTTGGATTGGCACGTTTTGTCTTTCGTTTTTAGCATGTGCATGAGTTCAGAACAAAGCAGTTGGCATGTTATTTGGGATTGCCGCAAAAGTCCATGCGGAGTATATTGTTACTAAATCAGTTCATAATTGGGAAACTGAGTCTTAAAACAACTGAGACCTGGAAACACATTAAATCAATTTTATAACAATTAAAGTTAATAATTTTAAGCTATTTACGCATCAGATCTACTGCCATATTTGCTATCAGAATTTTTGAGGACAAAAAGGAGTCCCTGTAAGGAATGCTCATTGTCCTCAGGGGTAGCCTGAGCCCATTGTCCATTTTGTCCCCCTGCCAGACAATTTAGAACCATAGTTGAACCTGAATTGTGATACCTGTGTGAATATAGGTAAACATAGTTCTGAAAAATCAATTTTCCTTAGCATGATTTTACTTATATAAGTATTTCCTTTTGTAATACTCTTTGGTCACACAAACAAAATCTACTTGTTCTGTTTAGTTACGCATCTCTTGATTTTAGTCTTAACACCCCCGGGTTTGCATGTTTTTATTGTGAGTCGTCCCAAATCATGTGGAAATCGAGTGGAGTTGAATTAAAATAAATACAATAATAAAATAAATACAATTATATGCTTGTAATCCTCAACCTGCAAGGAATTAAAATAGTGATGACTCAGCTGTGATGAAATTGGGACAAATGATACATCAGTCACACCATCCTTTTCGAAAACGTTTTTCTCTATTTAGAATGACAGTGACATCGAACTAAAGATACAGCATTGATCGACCATCTACCTCTGTCGTCAAACTTACTTTCTTTCAGAAGAAAAATTTACAGAAGTGCTACCTGGATATTTTTTAATTCCCCAATTTTTAGAAAAAGATTTTATTTATTTATTTGACAGACAGAGATCACAAGTTGGCAGAGAGGCAGGCAGAGGGGGACGGGGGGGAAGCAGGTTCCCTGCTGAGCAGAGAGCCCAATGCAAGACTTGATCCCAGGACCCTGGGATCTTGACCTGAGCCAAAGGCAGAGGCTTTAACCCACTGAGCCACCCAGGCACCCCATTAATTCCCCAATTTTTTTATATGAACATCTTCATCATGTTATTAGAGATGAAGCCCATACTTAATTAGAATTTATCAGACAGTTGTTATATATGGCTCTCTCTTGGTTCTTTTTAAGAGATCAAAATAGGACTCAAATCTGACATCCTACAATAGTTACAGAAATTATAGCTGAAGTGCTGACTTGGGCAGCTGACTTTGTCTTGCTTACCTTGCAAAGCAGGGTCTGGAAACTGTTCTAATTTAATCTCATTGTACTGATTACTGTAAACTCCTTCCATAAATAGGATAATAATTGCCCATTAATTGTTGTCCTGAAAGTGATGTAAGTACAATGAAGCCATTAGCTAATAATATAGGATTGTTTTAAGTGTATGCAGGTGTGCTGACATTTAAGCGGTTATCTGAAGTCACGTATTATCCATTTTTCAATGACTGTATAGAGATATATGTAATGTTCTATTAAGATGGGGGTATTACTCCTGTTGCAAAAAAAAGGGCTTAACAATGATTTCATTTTTTATTTTATTGAAGTACATTGACATACAGTGTTACATTAGTTTCAGGTGTACAACATAGTGATTTCACAACTCTGTCTATGCACATCACAAGTGTGGTCATTATACAACCCTATTATAATAGCACTGACTAGATTCCCTATGCTCTACCTTTCATCCCGGTGACTTATTCATTCCATAACTGGAAGTCTGTACCTCTCACTCTCCTTCACCCATTTTGCTCATGCCCCCACGCCCCTCCTCTCCGACAATCACCAGTTTGTTCTCTGTATTTATGAGTGTGTTTTGCTTTTTGATTGTTCATTTGTTTTGCTTTTTAGATTCCATGTGGAAGTGAAATCACGTGTTATTTGCTTTTCTCTACCCGACATCTTTCCCTTAGCATAATACTCTCTAGGTTCATCCATATTGCCACAAACAGCACGATCTAACTCTTTTTTAAGGCTGATTAATATTCCAACAATGATTCTTGTTATACAGTCATCATAACATCTGAGCAGAAAGACATGGGAACATTGGCACCTACACAGACAGACAGGCAGACAAACCTACTTCAGAACCACCTGGATTTCATTTTGCAGTCATCATACAAAAGCATGCCTTTGCTTAATTAGCTGGAACGCTGCATTAAAAGAAAATAATTTAAGATGGCAGTAGTCAGAGGCAGATTACCTGCAACTAAATACCTTATTTAGACACTATCTCAGTGTCTAAATAAACTAGGAAATTTTAAAAAAAAATTAAACTTGAATCTGAAGTTTTAACAACTTGTAGTTCAATATCCTGTCAAATACTCCAGAATGGTTGGTATAGTTACCTAGTATTAGAAACATAAAGGTAGGGATGCCTGGGTGGCTCAGTTGGTTGGACGACTGCCTTCGGCTCAGGTCATGATCCCAGAGTCCTGGGATCGAACCCCGCATTGGGCTCCCAGCTCCATGGGGAGTCTGCTTCTCCCTCTGACCTTCTCGCTCATGCTCTCTCTCACTGTCTCTCTCTCAAATAAATAAATAAAATCTTAAAAAAAAAAAAAGAAACAGAAAGGTAAACATATTTCAATATGATGTCAGTCCATTTGCAATTTCCAAAAAGGTGCTTCTGAATGGGTTTTGTACTATGAGATGCCTCCAGAAAAATTCATACAAGTGAGGTAATGGACGGCAGACATGGATACATTCTGATTTTTCAAGAAGTAGAAATACTTTCGAACAAGATGGCTCACCTAGTGAGCTAATTTTAGTTTGTTGATCATATTTCAATCAGAAAGTTCAGATTGGTCTTGGAATAGTAATAATGCTTTTGTGGTGGCGCGGCGATTGAATCGGATACTAATAGTATAATTTGTAACGAGTTCTTATGTTTTCCATAGGTGGATAAGTGGAGCAGCTGTAGTCAATGCATTTTATTCTTCAGGAAGAAATCAGATAGGTAAGGCCTATTCCTAAATAATTCTTCAATAATTCTCTGTTGTTACCAAGTTGTAGTGCGTTGATTGCATGACCAGTTTTTGGTGCTCCCCATAAAAGCACAGCTGAGGCTGAGTGATTGCTTTATTGAAGGTACTCCTTGAAAGTAAATGCATCCATGTACCTCTTTCCACTATAATAGCAAATTTTAAATCAGTACAAATTACATAAGTGGTTTTCTTTCTTTTGTAATGTTCTCATTTGTGGCTAAGTGGTTTATCTGATGTCTAAGTGCTTTTATTTTATTTCTAAAAACTTTTTAAACATCTCTTATAGCTCCATAAAGTTATATTGACTGTAGGACACTCTAAGCATCAGAATCTTAAAGGAGTTTAAGGTTCCAAGAACCGGCTTTGCAGAGATCCGGTTCTCCTGGCAATTTTGTACGCTGGCTCTGGTGGGGATGGTCCTGATCTGTATCACCTGTTTCTCTAGACAACTCCAAATTTCTCAGAAATTTGAAACGTTGGTTATATTAGGTTGAACCATGTAAAATTACATTTACTTGATTACTTTTAATCAAAAAAGAAAAAAAATGTTCAGTAAGAGTAGTATTGTAGGAATCTGTGTAAAAACTAATAAATGAGTGAAGGGATATAACTAAATGGCTTACTATAACAAAGGTATCTTGATTGTCTTCCTAGGAAGACCTTGAGATTTTTAAATTCTTTCTTAAGTATTACATAGATGGACCCATTTTTCCCCCCAAGGATTTTAAATACTTAGAAAGGCACCAAACAGATTCAGTACTACCAAAGTTGTACTAAACAGAAGTTGGTTAGTCAATTTCTCCAGTTACACGAAGTCCAGCCCTTCATTTCTAAGTGTGGTCAAGAATCAAAAGGGAAGATAATTTCAGCATTATTCTAAAATAAACATCTCAGAGTTTATTTTAGAGTCTGCCCTGAGCCTTGTTTTTCTTGAGCTCTGTTACTAATTAGATTAGAAATGATGAAAAACCCTGAAAGATTTTTTTATCATTGGCTAAAAACGAATTTTATGAAATTATAACCCTTGTTTTATTTTAAAGATTGATTATAGCTTTCCCCATTGCTTTTAAACCTAGGAAGAGTTAAAGTAAGAAACTATCTACATTTTCTTCTAGTATTTTTATGGTCTTTATTTTTGGAGTAACTCTTTTAATCCATCTGGAATTTATTTTGTTAGATAACATGAAAATGAATAATCAGAAAAGTTTCTTTATATAATGTATAAATACTAAAGAAGGCATGTGCACCTCTTAAAATCAATTAGCTCGAAGTCTAGGCTAATACATTTCCTAGTTAGTACAATGATAACCTAAACTCCGACTAGAGCCTGTTTAATGATCAACTCAGAACCATGCAGTCTATCCTTTGTGAGGTATTCCTAGAAACCATTCAGACCCTTTCTTAGAAGTGCCTTTCTCTCTGATGAGGCTTCACTTTTTTTTGTTTTGTTTTTTGAGAAAGAGAGAGCATGCACGCATGTTCATGCACGTGTATGGGGGTGGTGAGGGGGACGGTAACAGAGAGAATCTTAAGCAGAATGACCTTTTGGTGAAATTCCAAGGCAAAGTGAGACGGCCTGGCCTTTGTTTGTATTAGGATAGACTAAGGGATACAGCTTCATTTTAATCCAGTTCAGGAAGGACCCTGGATCCTATCAGACCTGATGATGATTCATTCCAACAAGAAGGCCCATACAGACCCTCTGTAGGACCACCCTGGCATGTTCATCCCTTCAGTCCCTCTCTAGAGCAGATCCACACACTTCAGGTCAAGACAGTACCTTGTTTGGCTCTGAATGATCCCATATCCCTGGAGCCAGCTTAAAATTGGTTCACCTTAGAGATTCCCTGATCAGAGAAGACAGGGAATGTTCTCAATTTGAACTGAACAACCTCAAACCAAAGAAGCACACAGCAAAAGCAAAAAGAAGGTAAAAGTGGCCTAACATTTCACACAATATAGATAGTTATCCTCTGATTAATCAAGAATTGGCTACAATAAGCATTCTTAATAAGAAAGACCTTTTAAAGACTCTCAAGATAAATCATCAGATAGAAATTTGAAATCTGAAAAACTGTTAATGTCTTTTCATATGCTTGTGTGCTAATAACAGCAGTTCAGAAGAAGGGAAAGTGTCATGCAAGAGGAGAAATCTTTGACATGTGTACGTTTTCTCTTTGACAATTCATTTAAATCTTCAAAGTGGGGATTGTCTTAACTAAAAGATAATTAAAGATCCCGACTTCCATCTTTCTTCTTGATAGAAATGAGTTTGTAGCTCTGTGTGTGTGTGTCTGTGTGTGTGTGTGTGTGTTTGCCTGTCTGTTTACATACATAGATACACAACTTTTAATCTCAATATTGTGCATTACAGAATTAGAACTGGTATAGACTAGCATATGTCTCAGGGCACCTGGGTGGGTCAGCTGGTTAAGCATCTGCGCTTGGCGCAGGTCACGATCCTGGAGTCAGGGGATGGAGCCCCACATCAGGCTCCCTGCTCTGGTGGGGAGTCTGCTTCTCCCTCTCCCCAGCTTGTGCTCTTTCTTTCCCTCTCTGTCTCAAATAAATAAACAAAATCTTTTTTTAAAAAATAGCATATGTCTCATAAATGACCCTTCCATCTGCACACAAATAATTTAAATTAGATCACATACAATTTCTCATGGGCTTGGCCTTGCTATGCTATGGTAAAAAAAAAAAAGAATTTGTTTTATTGCCATATAGGGATTTATTCATATTAATAATTTCTTCTTTTTAATTCAGTTCCAATCACTTTTTGTTATAACTCACACAAGTAGACTATTTTCTAAGCTTTATGCACCCCTGCCACTTCATGTCAATTAAAAAAATCAGAGGCACCTGGGTGGCTCAGTCTGTTGAGTGGCTGCCTTTGGCTCAGGTCATGCATGATACCAGGGTCCTGGGATCAAGCCCCGCATGGGGCTCCCAGCTTGACTGGGAGTCTGCTTCCCCCTCCTTCCTTTGTCTTTCCTGGCTCATGTGCACGCTCGCTCTCTCTCTCTCTCAAATAAATAAATAAAATCTTTAAAAAAAAATTTTGTCTTAAAAACAAAAAACAAACAAAAACCTTCCCAGATGGAAAGGCATACTGAAAGTGATGAATTCACTGTCTCTTATTCCCCACACATTTGCCCCATCAACTCCAGAAACCTTCTGTGGATCATTTAGTGTATTCAGCCTGCTGGTGTTTGACTACCTTGAAATAACAACTTTTTCTAAAGATACCTTCCTCGTTCTTAGGAGTCATATTTTCAGACTTTAAAATCAAGAGCAGATGTTTCAAAACATACTGCTTATTCCATTTAACGTAAAAATTAATATTTAACTTTCTCCACCCAATATTGATCTTACCTAATGTCTTCAACCTTTATATCAAAGATTCTGAAATTGAATTGCTTGCAGCCTTAACAAACCAAACCAGGGAAGCGAGGGCATGGGAGGGAGGGAGGAACAGAAATTTTTGTGGCATGGACTAATGACTTATTCAATTAACTAACTTGTTGACAATCATGAACATAAAAAATGTGCAACTAAGCATCTGGTTGTTATCAACAGTTATGAAGTCTACTAGTAACAGCAGTAGGCTATGGGGAAGTCCTCATCACTGAAATTTAGCTGACAGTGTAAAAGGGGAAATCATAATTGGCAAAGCTGAACTTGAAGACTAGTAATTAATATGAGCCATAAAAATCTTATCACTTGCCTAAAGAATGACATATCAGGATATAATTTAAGCAGTAGGATCTTTACAGTTAATGTTTAGTCTTGATAGCACGTTTCATAAGAACATTTTATATATAGGGTGGATTTTAATCAAAGTACATAGTGTGGGAGATTGTATTCACTTTAAGTTAATAAAGTATTGCACATAATTTTAATACTTTAAGCTAAAAATAATTTTTTGGCACTGTTGATAACTCAAGCAGCTACATGTGAGGTATAACTTTCATCAAAATTCTCCAGGGACAGCAGTATTTATTTTCTAACTATTTTGTCATTTTGGATGTTGTGGCAACTTTCCAGATTCTTTTTTTAAGTTTCTGGAGAGCACTTAAATTGTCCAGCATGTTTTTAAAGTCTCTTCTATAAACATCTAATATTTATCTTTGAAATCCATTCGAGGTGCTGCCACATTCTCCCCACTGGAAAGACAAAGAAACAATATTTGCTACTATTTGAACTAGATCTTAGATTTCTTAAGGTCAGGGACTTCTCTTGTGTTCTTGGAATCCCAAATAGTGATCACTTAGGGCTTTACATGGATGGGTGTTGATACTGAAGATTTTTTTTTTTTTTTTGCTAAGAACATAATTCAGTAGATACTAGGATTTTGAAACATGAAAGATGAAATTGCTAAATATGAGCATTATGAGGGGAGGAGGGGGCATGAGGGAGATGAAGTCAGAGAAGACCATGGAGTCAAGGGTCAGAAAGAAGATGCTGTATTTAATTAGAAAGCACCAAACCGATCCTTTGGAAGGCTTTTTAAAATTTATTTATTTATTTATTTATTTATTTATTTATTTATTGGATCAGGGGAGTGATAATGACCAGAGTTACACTTTAATCTGGATGCAGGATGGATTAGATTTAAGATAGGTTATAGTTGGGTGAGACAGGAAATGGAAAGATCATGTAGGAAATAAATTCTTTTTTTTTTTTTAAGATTTTATTTATTTATTTATTTGACAGAGAGATCACAAGTAGGCAGAGAGGCAGGCAGAGAGAGAGGGGAAAGCAGGCTCCCTGCTGACCAGAGAGCCCAATGTGGGGATTGATCCCAGGACCCTGAGATCATGACCTGAGCCGAAGGCAGAGGCCCAACCCTCTGAGCTACCCAGGCGCCCCTCAAGTAATTCTTAAGATGAGGAATGATAATATGAAGTGGGATGATGGCAATAAGGCTGATAGGAGGAAATAAACAGAAGAGATGCTCCTGGAAGGAAGATGCATGACCTGGTCTTTTCCTAAGTAGACTGTGTTAAGACTTGGTAAAAATAGATAAATAAATAAATAAATAAACAAATATTTAAAAAAATTAAAAAAAAAATAGGTGTCTAAGATAAGTAGAAAATGTCGTGCCAGGTGGTTGAGACCCTTCAAATGCCACTAGCAGACATAAAGTCAAGAGAGTGATGGCTTAGAAGAGAATGAGTTTGATGTTTGACACATGAAATTTAAAGTTTGTGAGACATCTAAGTGTAGAAGTCTAGCCAAGTTAAGGCAGATGTCAAGGTAGACATGAAAAAAAAATAGTGTGATTTATTTATTTAGTCGTCTCTGGGACACCATGGTAAATTCATTGGCTCTCTCATTTATCACTGATAATTCACCTATTCAACATATTTCCTAAGTGCCTGTTTTGTTCCAGGCACCGTTCTAGTTTTAGGTGTTGGAGATAATGAGTGAAAAAACAACAACAACAACAAACAAACAAAAAAGCAAATGGACTCAGCAGGTAAAGAAGTGTACTTACAGGCGCACAAGTGTCTATTCTCAAAGGACTGGTATTTGAGGTGCTGAAGCAGGTGAGGATGATAAGAAAAAGAAAGACAACAGCGGAGAAGAAGGAAATAAATAGCCATAGATGCCTTGTGGGAAATAACGTAGGGCAATGTGGTTGGGCGATGCCTTCGATCGAGTAGTTCTGTTTATTTAACAAGCTATTATAGTTGGATAAAATGTTAGAGATGACATTAAAAGTAATACTTGTGTTATTATTTTTTTTAAAGCAGTTATTTAAATTAAATAACTGTTCCTTCCAAATATGTGCAGTGGGGAAAAGTTCTTCTGAATGAAGATGGTAATTTCCCCTAGCTCTAAACTCCTTAGAGCAAACAACAATCTTAGCAGAGTTCATATCGTGATTATACGGTATCACTTATACAAGTGAATCATGATTACAAATCATAGATCATGGTGCTGCTTTGGGATGAACTCTTTGTTGTCATCAATCATAAAAGACCTACTCTTGTTTCATCACAAGAAGACTTTTGTATACAATTAAGTGAAACTGATGAACTGGAAAGTAGCTTAGCAGGCAGAAAGCCCAGCCCAGCACTGCCATTGGAGAAGAATGCCACAAATCATCTTTAACAATCTTCTTTCCTTATAGTCTTCCCAGCAGGCATTCTGCAGCCCCCCTTCTTCAGTGCCCATCAGTCTAACTCATTGAACTACGGGGGTATTGGCATGGTCATAGGACATGAAATCACCCATGGCTTCGATGACAATGGTAAAGTACCATGGACCCTTTCCTTTGGCTGGGCACACCCTGATAAACTTGAACAGCGTTATTGTACTTGATCAGTATGAGAACACATTTAATCAAAAGGGTACTATTGACTAATAATCATACTCTCAGTGTCCCTTCTAAATTGTTGCTTAGGAAGATCAGAAATGTCTAGTAGTGAGATAAGCAGTGTGCGCTTTGCACTCTGACAAAGTAACACAAATATTCACATTTGGAAGATAACTGTGTTTGTTAACACCAACGATAATGTTCACTCTTATTTCATGATTACATATTATCTATCTGGACTTCTAGAGGACAGGGTCCATGTCTTCAACCAGATGTAAAATCAAAAAGTAAGGTGCCTGTAAGACTTAAACTGCTCACGTATGGGAAGAACCTTTTTTTTTTTTTTTTTTTTTTGCATCCTTTACCTAGTTCAGGACTTTGCAAATCATGGGCGCTTAAATGTTTATATGCTGCCTCAAATGGCAAAAATAAATTTAGAGTTTCATTGAAATTTGAGAGGCATAGAAATAAAAAACCACGAGATAAATAGAGAAATGATAGTTGAAGCTATGGGAAAAATTGGTTTGTGAGTGGAGAGACAATAGGAAGAAAATAATAGAAAGAAAATCATTAAGCCTTAACTAGACTTAACTTTACAGCCATAAAAAGAAAAGGTGACAGGAACGGTAGAATTTTGGAAAGGACTTACTACATGTCTGTTAATTCAAGCATATAATAATTTTCATGGGTAGGTACTAATACCACTTCCATTTTTTTTATTTTATTTTTTATAAACATATAATATATTTTTATCCCCAAGGGTACAGGTCTATGAATCTCCAGATTTACACACTTCACAGCACTCACCATAGCACATACCCTCCCCAATGTCCATAACCCACCCCCCCTCTCCCAACCCCCCTCCCCCCATCAACCCTCAGTTTGTTTTGTGAGATTAAGAGTCACTTATGGTTTGTCTCCCTCCCAATCCCATCTTGTTTCATTTACTCTTCTCCTACCTCCTTAAGCCCCCATGTTGCATCTCCTCTCCCTCATATTAGGGAGATCATATGATAGTTGTCTTTCTCCGATTGACTTATTTCGCTAAGCACGATACCCTCTAGTTCCATCCACGTCGTCGCAAATGGCAAGATTTCATTTCTTTTGATGGCTGCATAGTATTCCATTGTGTATATATACCACATCTTCTTTATCCATTCATCTGTTGATGGACATCTAGGTTCTTTCCATAGTTTGGCTATTGTAGACGTTGCTGCTATAAACATTCAGGTGCACGTGCCCCTTCGGATCACTACGTTTGTATCTTTAGGGTAAATACCCAGCAGTGCAATTGCTGGGTCATAGGGTAGTTCTATTTTCAACATTTTGAGAAACCTCCATGCTGTTTTCCAGAGTGGTTGCACCAGCTTGCATTCCCACCAACAGTGTAGGAGGGTTCCCCTTTCTCCGCATCCTCGCCAGCATCTATCATTTCCTGACTTGTTAATTTTAGCCATTCTGGCTGGTGTGAGGTGATATCTCATTGTGGTTTTGATTTGTATTTCCCTGATGCCGAGTGATATGGAGCACTTTTTCATGTGTCTGTTGGCCATCTGGATGTCTTCTTTGCAGAAATGTCTGTTCCTGTCCTCTGCCCATTTCTTGATTGGATTATTTGTTCTTTGGGTGTTGAGTTTGCTAAGTTCTTTATAAATTTTGGACACTAGCCCTTTATCTGATATGTCATTTGCAAATATTTTCTCACATTCTCTCAGTTGTCTTTTGGTTTTGTTAACTGTTTCCTTTGCTGTGCAAAACCTTTTGATCTTGATAAAATCCCAATAGTTCATTTTTGCCCTTGCTTCCCTTGCCTTTGGCGATGTACCTAGGAAGATGTTGCTGTGGCTGAGGTCGAAGAGGTTGCTGCCTGTGTTCTCCTCGAGGATTTTGATGGATTCCTTTCTCACATTGAGATCCTTCATCCATTTTGAGTCTATTTTCATGTGTGGTGTAAGGAAATGATCCAATTTCATTTTTCTGCATGTGGCTGTCCAATTTTCCCAACACCATTTATTGAAGAGACTGTCTTTTTTCCATTAGACATTCTTTCCTGCTTTGTCGAAGATTAGTTGACCATAGAGATGAGAGTCTATTTCTGGGTTCTCTATTCTGTTCCATTGATCTATGTGTCTGTTTTTGTGCCAGTATCATGCTGTCTTGATGATGACAGCTTTGTAATAGAGCTTGAAGTCCGGAATTGTGATGCCACCAACTTTGGCTTTCTTTTTCAATATTCCTTTGGCTATTCGAGGTCTTTTCTGGTTCCATATAAATTTTAGGATTATTTGTTCCATTTCTTTGAAAAAAATGGATGGTACTTTGATAGGAATTGGATTAAATGTGTAGATTGCTTTAGGTAGCATAGACATTTTCACAATATTTATTCTTCCAATACAGGAGCATGGAATATTTTTCCATTTCTTTGTGTGTTCCTCAGTTTCTTTAATGAGCACTTTATAGTTTTCTGTGTATAGATTCTTAGTCTCTTTGGTTAGGTTTATTCCTAGGTATCTTATAGTTTTGAGTGCAATTGTAAATGGGATTGACTCCTTAATTTATCTTTCTTCTGTCTTGTTGTTGGTGTAGAGAAATGCAACTGATTTCTGTGCATTGATTTTATATCCTGACACTTTACTGAATTCCTTTACAAGTTCTAGCAGTTTTGGAGTGGAGTCTTTTGGGTTTTCCACATATAGTATCATATCATCTGCGACGAGTGATAGTTTGACTTCTTCTTTGCCGATTTGGATGCCTTTAATTTGCTTTTGTTGTCTGATTGCTGAGGCTAGGACTTCTAGTACTATGTTGAATAGCAGTGGTGATAACGGACATCCCTGCCGTGTTCCTGACCTTAGCAGAAAAGCTTTCAGTTTTTCTCCATTGAGAATGATATTTGCGGGGGGTTTGTCATAGATGGCTTTGATAATATTGGGGTATGTGCCCTCTATCCCTACACTTTAAAGAGTTTTGATCAGGAAGGGATGCTGTACTTTGTCAGATGCTTTTTCAGCATCTATTGAGAGTATCATATGGTTCTTGTTCTTTCTTTTATTAATGTGTTGTATCACATTGATTGATTTGCGGATGTTGAACCAACCTTGCAGCCCTGGAATAAATCCCACTTGGTCGTGGTGAATAATCCTTTTAATGTACTGTTGAATCCTATTGGCTAGTATTTTGGCGAGAATTTTCGCATCTGTGTTCATCAAGGATATTGGTCTGTAGTTCTCTTTTTTGATGGGATCCTTGTCTGGTTTTGGGATCAAGGTGATGCTGGCCTCATAAAATGAGATTGGAAGTTTTCCTTCCATTTCTATTTTTTGGAACAGTTTCAGGAGAATAGGAATTAGTTCTTCCTTAAATGTTTGGTAGAATTTCCCCGGGAAGCCGTCTGGCCCTGGGCTTTTGTTTGTTTGGAGATTTTTGATGACTGTTTCAATCTCCTTACTGGTTATGGGTCTGTTCAGGCTTTCTATTTCTTCCTGGTTCAGTTGTGGTAGTTTATATGTCTCTAGGAATGCATCCATTTCTTCCAGATTGTCAAATTTGTTGGCGTAGAGTTGCTCATAGTATGTTCTTATAATTGTCTGTATTTCTTTGGTGTTCTTTGTGATCTCTCCTCTTTCATTCATGATTTTATTTATTTGGGTCCTTTCTCTTTTCTTTTTGATAAGTCTGGCCAGGGGTTTATCAATCTTATTAATTCTTTCAAAGAACCACCTCCTAGTTTCGTTGATTTGTTCTATTGTTTTTTTGGTTTCTATTTCATTGATTTCTGCTCTGATCTTTATGATTTCTCTTCTCCTGCTGGGGTTAGGGTTTCTTTCTTGTTCTTTCTCCAGCTCCTTTAGGTGTTCGGTTAGGTTGTGTACTTGAGACCTTTCTTGTTTCTTGAGAAAGTCTTGTACTGCTATATATTTTCCTCTCCGGACTGCCTTTGTTGTGTCCCACAGATTTTGAACCATTGTGTTTTCATTATCATTTGTTTCCATGAATTTTTTCAATTCTTCTTTAATTTTCTGGTTGACCCATTCATTCTTTAGAAGGATGCTGTTTAGTCTCCATGTATTTGGGTTCTTTCCAAATTTCCTCTTGTGATTGAGTTCTAGCTTCAGAGCATTGTGGTCTGAAAATATACAGGGAATGATCCCAATCTTTTGATACCAGTTGAGACCTGATTTAGGACCGAGGATGTGATCTATTCTGGAGAATGTTCCATGTGCACTAGAGAAGAATGTGTATTCTGTTGCTTTGGGATGAAATGTTCTGAATATATCTGTGATGTCCATCTGGTCCAGTGTGTCATTTAAGGCCTTTATTTCCTTGTTGATCTTTTGCTTGGATGATCTGTCCATTTCAGTGAGGGGAGTGTTAAAGTCCCCTACTATTGTATTATTGTTGATGTGTTTCTTTGATTTTGTTATTAATTGGTTTATATAGTTGGCTGCTCCCACGTTAGGGGCATAGATATTTAAAATTGTTAGATCTTCTTGTTTTACAGATCCTTTGAGTATAGTGTCCTTCCTCATCTCTTATTATAGTCTTTGGCTTAAAATCTAATTGATCTGATAGAAGGATTGCCACTCCTGCTTTCTTCTGATGTCCATTAGCATGGTAAATTCTTTTCCACCCCCTCACTTTAAATCTGGAGGTGTCTTCGGGTTTAAAATGAGTTTCTTGTAGCCAACATATAGATGGGTTTTGTTTTTTTGTCCATTCTGATACCCTGTGTCTTTTGATTGGGGCATTTAGCCCATTAACATTCAGGGTAACTATTGAGAGATATGAGTTTAGTGCCATTGTATTGCCTGTAAGGTGACTGTTATTGTATATTGTCTCTGTTCCTTTCTGATCTACTACTTTTAGGGTCTCTCTTTGCTTAGAGGACCCCTTTCAATATTTCCTGTAGAGCTGGTTTGGTGTTTGCAAATTCTTTCAGTTTTTGTTTGTCCTGGAAGCTTTTAATCTCTCCTTCTATTTTCAATGATAACCTAGCTGGATATAGTATTCTTGGCTGCATGTTTTTCTCGTTTAGTGCTCTGAATATATCATGCCAGCTCTTTCTGGCCTGCCAGGTCTCTGTGGATAAGTCTGCTGCCAATCTAATATTTTTACCATTGTATGTTACAAACTTCTTTTCCCAGGCTGCTTTCAGGATCTTCTCTTTGTAACTAAGACTTGTAAATTTTACTATTAGGTGATGGGGTGTGGACCTATTCTTATTGATTTTGAGGGGGGTTCTCTGAACCTCCTGGATTTTGATGCTTGTTCCTTTTGCCATATTGGGGAAATTCTCTCCAATAATTCTCTCCAATATACCTTCTGCTCCCCTCTCTCTTTCTTCTTCTTCTGGAATCCCAATTATTCTAATGTTGTTTCGTCTTATGGTGTCACTTATCTCTCGAATTCTGCCCTCGTGGTCCAGTAGATGTTTGTCCCTCTTTTGCTCAGCTTCTTTATTCTCTGTCATTTGGTCTTCTATATCACTAATTCTTTCTTCTGCCTCATTTATCCTAGCAGTGAGAGCCTCCATTTTTTATTGCACCTCATCAATACCTTTTTTGATTTCAACTTGGTTAGATTTTAGTTCTTTTATTTCTCCAGAAAGGGCTTTTATATCTCCCGAGAGGGTTTCTCTCATATCTTCCATGCCTTTTTCAAGCCCGGCTAGAACCTTGAGAATCGTCATTCTGAACTCTAGATCTGACATATTACCAATGTCTGTATTGATTAGGTCCCTAGCCTTTGGTACTGCCTCTTGTCCTTTTTTTGTGGTGAATTTCTCCGCCTTGTCATTTTGTCCAGATAAGAGTATATGAAGGAGCAAGTAAAATACTAAAAGGGTGGCAACAACCCCAGGCAAATATGCTTTAACCAAATCAGAAGAGATCCCAAATCGTGAGGGGGGAGAAAGGGGATAAAAAGAGGTTCAGAAAGAAAAAAAAAAAAAGAAACAATTAAAAAAAGAAAACCAATAAAGAAAAAATATAAAAAGGAAAAAAAATATATATATTAGATAAACTAGTTAAAAAACATTAAAAAAGAAAAGGGTAAAAGTTTAAAAAAATTAACAGAAGAAGAAAAAAAATTGAAAAAGAAAAAAAAATTAAATTAACTGCAAGGCTAAAGAATCATGGGGAGAAAGCCATGAGTTCCGTGCTTTGCTTTCTCCTCCTCTGGAATTCTGCTGCTCTCCTTGGTATTGAAACTGCACTCCTTGGTAGGTGAACTTGGTCCTGGCTGGGTTTCTTGTTGATCTTCTGGGGGAGGGGCCTGTTGTAGTGATTCTCAAGTGTCTTTGCCCCAGGCGGAGTTGCACCACCCTTACCAGGGGCCGGGCTTAGTAATCCGCTCAGGTTTGCTTTCGGGAGCTTTTGTTCCCTGAGCGCTTTCCGTAGAGTTCCGGAGGACGGGAATGAAGATGGCGGCCTCACAGTCTCTGGCCTGGAGGAGCCGAGAGCCCGGGGCCCCACTCCTCAGTGTTCCTTCAGAGAACAGTGCCCAATTACTCCCGTCACCCTGGCCTCTGGCCGCGCTCCGAGCTGACCGAGCCTGCGACTGGTTCAAGGTAACCCCGAGCTTAGAGCTCACTCCTCGGCTCTGTCTCTGTAGCCGGCTTCCCCGTTCTAATACCTGTAAGCTCTGCGACACTCAGACACCCCGATCCTTCTGTGACCCTGCGGGACCTCAGGCCACGCTGACCCCGCGTGGGCTTCACCCTGGTCAAGCCTCTGGAGTGATGTCCCTCAGCAGAACAGACTTTTAAAAGTCTTGATTTTGTGCTCCGTTGCTCCGCCGCTTGCCGGGAGCCGGCCCCTCCCCCCGCGGTCTATCTTCCCGTCGCTTTGGATTCACTTCTCCGCCAGTCCCACCTTTCAGAGAGTGGTTGATTTTCTGTTTCTAGAGTTGCTGTTCTTCTTCTCTTCGATCTCCCGTTGGATTTGTAGGTGTTTGCAATCTTTAGATAAGCTATCTAGCTGATCTCCGCTACCTGAAGTAGTCTCAGCCTGCTACTTCTCTGCCATCTTGACTCCTCCCCACTTCCATTTTTTTTTTTAATGGAAAAAAGTAGAAGCACATGAAAGACTTGCTTGAAGTTACAAACCTAGGAATTAGTGGAATCAGGAGGTAAGGCCAAGTAGTTTGCCTTTGTAGCCTTCTTCTCATTCACTATATCGTAAGTATTTAAAAGGATGATAAAATGAAGTGTTAAAACGTGGCAGATAATGGCACTGTAGTTCAAAAAAAGGAAAGGTTGAGGAGGGTTAGCAGGAAAGCTCCAGGAGGAAAAGTGACTCTTTGTGCTTGAAGTAGATGGAAAACTCTGAGTACACAGTGTCTCATGAGGGGTTTGAGACATGAAATGAATGCAGAATAAAAATAGTATTTTTCAATCTCAAAATATCAAATTAAACAGACTTGGTCCATATGAAAACCATCCAAGAGAAACAAGGCATGATTTCAGGAGTGGCTTAACTGGTGGCCTCAGCTGAGGTATCAGGAACCACGTGGGTACAAAACCTGGATCAATACTAAGGCCCACAAGCAAAGCCGGCCCTCACAGTCCACGTTTCATCAACACGGGATGAGAAAGGGGAACAGTTCTTCTCATTACCTGTCCACTTGAGTGTTCTCTCACACAGTGGGATCATATGGGATTTCTGTTTTTAACCTTTTAAAGAATGGATATATCCAATCTTAAGTCTGTGCCTTTTGAGTTAAAGATATCTTAACCATAATTCTTGATGTAATGAGTTCTCCTTTTACTTAAATCATTTTATTACAGGCAGGAATTTTAACAAGGATGGAGACCTCGTTGATTGGTGGACTCAACAGTCAGCAAATAATTTTAAAGCCCAATCCCAGTGCATGGTGTACCAGTATGGAAACTTCTCCTGGGACCTAGCAGGTGGACAGCACGTACGTTAGAATTCTCTTGAAAAGTTTTGGATATATTCAGTCTTTGTTATCACTTTTGCTTTTTTTTCTGGAGTATAAGTGACATATAATGTTACATTAGTTTCAGGTGTACAATTTAATGATTTGACAAGTTTATACATTGTGCTATGTTCACAAGAGTAGCTCCCATCTGTCCCAATACATCGCTATTACTGTATCGTTGACTACATTCCTTATGCTCTGCTTTTATTCCGGTGACCTACACATTCCATAACCGGAAGCCTGTATCTCCCTCTGCTCTTCACCCATTTTGCCCCTCCCCCTAGTCCCTTCCCCTCCGGCAGCCATCAGTTTGTTCTTTGTATTTATAGTTCTGATTCTGCTTTTTGTTTGTTTATTCATTTTTTTAAGATTCCATTTATGGGTGGAGCTATATGGTATTGGTCTTTCTCAGTCTAACTTATTTCACTTAGCATAATACCCTCTAGGTCCATCCACGTTGTCTCAAACGGCATGATCTCATCCTTTTTATGGCTGAGTAACATTCCATTGTGCATATATGTGCACGTGTTTCACTTCCTCCTTATCCATTTGTCTATCCATAGACACTTAGGTTGCTTCCATAACTTGGCTAATGTAAAGCTGCAGTAAATAAATATATCTTCTCAAGTCAGTAGTTTCATTTCCCCTGGGTAAATACCTAGTAGTGAAATTATTGGATCAAATGGGATTTTTGTTTTTAACTTTTTAAAGAATGGACAAATCCAATCTTAAGTGCATTATTGATGCCTTCTTAACAATCCAAATACAGGTAAGGTTCTTTAAGCATCTTTTGTTTTTTAACAGCTCAATGGAATTAATACGCTGGGAGAAAATATTGCTGATAATGGAGGTATTGGCCAAGCATACAGAGTGAGTAATAACACTTTCTCCCATTCTAGTGATTGGAGTGATAATATCCTATTTAATCATTCATTGAAAGCCTTTTGCAAAAGGCACATATAATGTAGGCAGTAAACAATGAATAGAAAGTAGAAAATACACGTGGGAAAAGGGGATTGTAAGTGTGCTAGGCAGAAAGAGCAGTATGGTTATGATTGAGCTGAACAGTCTAGGCTTCTGAGAAGCTGAAAAGAGGAAACCTGGAACGTTATATCAGCAGAAATGAGGAGGCATGCAAGTTCCACAGAGGAAGCAACATTTTTCTAAAAAAATGAGCTCTAAAATAATTTTTTTTTTTTATAAAAAGGGCCTCCTTGAAAGGATTTTTTCAGTCGTTGACCAGTGTATTAAATAGGACCTCAGTTTCACAGCAGGTGATGCAATCTTTGGGAACGATAACCACAGTCCAGTTACAACGACCTGGTGAGAGACTGAAGTGATACAGCTCTAGCACACGGCCCTGTGGTCATCCAAACTGTTACACCCAAAGGAGTGTATCGATGGAACATCCCTTAGAAGCTCATTTAGCCTTTCATTCATTCTTGCATTCAACAAATACTTATTGAGGACTTTACTGTGTGTTTGGCACTATTCTCAGTGTTGGAGACACAGCTGTGAACCCTCCATAAAATATGTCATTATTTGATAATTGGAGCAGGGATTAAAAGATGGTCTAGTTGATGCCATGTGCACAAAAAAAGTAGGGATTTTCACAAATGAGTAGAGGAATAATGGTGTTGGAAGCAACAAGAAGGAGTGAGGGTCGTTTTGAGTGTTTCTTCCAATGCTGAGGTAGTTGACATTTGGAATAATGAACACCATCTGCTTGAGAATGTACAGGGGACAAAGTGCCCCAGTTAAAACCAGGCTTCTCTAAGACAAAGATGGATGGAGTATTCTGTGCAGTGGATGAGGATATAAGATTACTTGTCCACCATAGAAGTGTATGGATTAGAGAGGAGGAGGCAGTGGTTGGGCCAGGAAAGGGTAAGCTTCAGAGCATTGTGGGAGAGATGACAGGTAGAGCCCGTAACTTGGCAGTGACCATGGATGATCAAAGTGTGAGTTTTGGGAGATTCAACGGCCTGCAAAGTTGACAAAAGAGTGAGTCCCAGCAGAATCTGGGGGTGGGGGGGTGGGGGGTGGTAGACGGTTGCTCCTTTGAATGGTTGGTAATACTTTGACTAAATACCAGGCAATGTGCATTTTACCTTGATGGGTGCTAGGTACTTTGGTTTTCCTACAAATATTTTTGAGCTTTATACTTGGACACGATTAAATTCCTCAGAAATGGTTTGATCCTTCTGGACCTTGCTTTTACAACTTGTTAGAGGGGCTAGGGCAGGGCTCAGTCTGGGGAAAATTATTCTCCACTGCTGAGGCAAGACCTACTGGGTGAATCTTGAGGTTCCCATCTGATCTCTAGAGATCCTCTCCTGTGTCCTTGAACTCTCAGCTCCTTCTCAACTCAGGCAGTCCCTTGGGCTCCAGTTGAGTTTCCCTTCTCTGTGTTGTAGCCTGGAAATGCTTAAGGCAATAAGCTGGGACATTTATAGGGCTTACCTTATTTGTTTACCATATCAAAGCAATCACTCTCTTTTATGCCTGATGTCCAGTGTCATACACATATATTTTGCCCATCATTTGTTGTTGCAGCAAAAAGGTGAATCCAGTCTCTCTTACTCCATCTTGCCTGGAAGTGGAAGGCATGGGCACTGTTCATTCTCCTGTAGTTATTTCTAATATTCAGACAGATTAAAAATCATTGCTGTAAAAATGCAACCAAAATCTAGGTTGATGGTACTTCCATGAAGATCTTCACCTAAAACAAGTACAGACTTACTATAATGAAGCAAATTATAATTTTTATTTTATTTTATTTTTTTAAGATTTTATTTATTTATTTGACAGAGAGAGACACAGTAAGAGAGGGAACACAAGCAGGGGGAGTGGGAGAGGGTGAAGCAGGCTCCCCACTGAGCAGGGAATCTTATGTGGGGCTCCATCCCAGGACCCTAGGATCATGACCTGAGCCGAAGGCAGATGCTTAACATCTAAGCAACCCAGGTGCCCTGCAAATTATAATTTCTTATACATGAAATCATAGTATCTAATACCCTGTCCACTTTGCTAGATTGTGAGCTCCCCAGGAGGGAGCAGGCTCAAGTCTTCCCCATATTCCTAGTATCTTTACATAATAGAGACTCAATAAATCTGTGTTAATGGCAAGGAGGAGGACATGAAATATATCTTCTGCTTATCTAATTGATCACTTTCCTTTGTATTAAATTGGAAGTAACACGTCTCTGAAAGTTTGTTGTAAATTCCTTAAATATGTTTAGTAGAAGAAAACTGCATTTTTCAATAGTATTCATAGAGCCTTAAGAATTAAGGACACTTTCTAAAAAAAAAAAAAAAAGAATTAAGGACACTTTCTGATATCCAAGTAACCTAAATTCCTTCTTCCTAATGTAACTGAGGTTTAGTCCATTTTGTCCTGTCTTCTGGGGTGCCACCACAATTACTCATCTTCATGCTTAGAATCATAGGATACTAATTTTTAAGCGATCTTAAGGAATCCCTTGATTTTTGGCATGAATCATTCAAAGTCGGGAGTAAATCTTTCTTGCTAAGAGTAGTAAGTGAGCTAAATATGGCAATTACAGAATGACTCCCTTGGCAATTCATTCTTCCACCTGGCAAGACTTATCCATCTGTCTACAGAATGATGTTTACATAAGTTTTTTATCATTTATATAAATCATCCATTCATTCAACTGACACTTACGGATCATTGACATTTTCAGAGCATTTGTAAATAAATTCTTGTTTTCTTTCTAATCCATGAACCAGTTGTAGGTTGCCGTATGTAAATAGATTATTATAGTGGGTTGGATGGTCTTTTGCACAGATTTATACATGAATTTAGAAAATTATAAACAACATGTTTCCATTTCATTAACTGCCTAGGCATATCAGAATTATGTTAAAAAGAATGGTGAAGAAAAATTACTTCCTGGACTTGACCTAAACCACAAACAACTATTCTTCTTGAACTTTGCCCAGGTATTGTATCTTTCTTGATTGATAGATACGAAAATCATTTTGAGTTACAATTTCATAGTTAGTTAGATATTGCATGCTGAGTTTTCTTGTTTTAATCAGTTGTGGCAGAGCATTTGACGTGACTGACTTTCCCTGTTTATAAAACACTTTCAGCTCATATTAATGGTAATTATCTTCCTGGTTGCCTATCACTGAACATTATTTGAAGAGTAAATGGTTGAGAAATGCAGAATTCCAATTTAATTTTTGCACACAAATACTCTTCGATGGAACCCAAGCACACTACTTTCCTTTTTCTTTTCCTATCCCTAGGTGTGGTGTGGCACCTACAGGCCAGAGTATGCTGTCAACTCCATTAAAACAGATGTTCACAGTCCAGGGAATTTCAGGTGCGTGGATTTGAGCAGCAGTCCAGCTGCTCCGACATTGACTCCATTACTTCCACATTCCGAAATTGGTTTTTTGTAACTCTGACTGTAAAATTTGGAAATCCAGGGTTTGTTTTGTTTTGTTTTGTTTTTTTCCTTTTGAGGGTCACAGATAGGATCAACAGAACACAGCAGGATAAATGTCATGTTTGCATTTGACTGCTCTTAGCCTCAGAATGTACGTGACTGCTCTTAGCCTCAGAATGTACGTGACCTATGCTTTGTGCTTGATGGATTCCAACAAAGACATTGCCTGAGAATAGTGGTCCTATTTAAAGCTAGCACAAAGACATTTTTAAGAGCCTATGAAAAGTTTAGGCCTAGCACCAATGAGTAGACATTCCAAAGAAAGATTTCCGTTCAACGTATAAAGAGAAATGTGGTTTATTTTTTTTTTAAGATTATTTATCTATTTATTTGACAGACAAAGATCACAAGTAGGCAGAGAGGCAGGCAGAGAGAGGGGGAAACAGGCTCCCCACTAAGCAGAGAGCCCAATGCGGGGCTCAATCCCAGGACCCTGGGATCATGACCCAGGCAGAGGCTTTAACCCACTGAGCCACCAGGTGTCCCAAGAGAAATGTGGTTTAATTAGAGGTTGTCCAACATAACATAGTTATCCCCAGAACTCCAGAAGAGAGTACCTTGAAGCAGAGGTCAGAGGACAGCCCATCAAGGATGCTGGAAAGAAATGCTCTGTAGAGTGAAAGGTTGAGTTAGAAGAGATCTAAAGTCCTTTGGAGATGAGAAATTCTAAGAGAGCATTGTATTGAAAGAGAATCACTCTAACCACTCTTCCAGTGTTAAATCCTGGATCCCCATGTATCCAATTTAAGGACTGAATTATTCATGCTCCCCTTTCCCACATAATATTAACATTTTGTCACTGATTTACTGATCAACAATACTTCTCAGGCAGGAACTCTAAAAAAACAAACTTAAAATTTTGTAGAGTGGTTTGGAAAACAGTTTGAGAATAAAAGAGAATTAGTGGGCTGAGTTTTAAAAGCCCTTCCTAAAATGAATGTACACATACTGCCTGGATCATTCACTCCTGGGGAAAAACCACATTCAGTTATGAAACAATAAAAGACACATTTACAAATTAAAGAGTTTACTCAGCTTGTTCTAGTATCACCATCGTAATCACCATCATTTAGTATTTGCCTTAACTGTTCTTTCAAATTTCATTCACTCAACAACTGTTTATTGTGTGCCCATTAAGTATGTGATCCAAGGTAAATTCAGTCTTGCTAGAAAAGTCAAATTAACTTCTTTTTAGATAATGAGCAGCAAAAGTCACTGGATCAATTTCCATTGCAGTTTGTCTAAGTAACTTTTTGTTTTCATTTTTAGAAGTTGTCTTTTTCCTTACTGAAGTCTTCAGATGAGAAAATAGGGGAATCTAATACTGAAGCACAGAGGGCAATTATTATAAGCTCACATAAACCATGATCACAGTCTAATTGGTCAGAGCTCTTCCCTTTATACCCTCATGAACTAAAGCATATATATGCGTAAAATCCTAATGAATTTAAGTAATATTATTATAATACCTGGTACACCTGGCATATCCTGAGAGAATGGGGCTTGCAAATTGAAAGTTTTTGATAACTAAAATTTGTCCCTTGAGTATTAACATTTTTATCTTAACCGCTGGATTAAAATTTCTGTTTAAAATACATTTTCCGGGGTGCCTGGGTGGCTCAGTGGTTAAGGCCTCTGCCTTCGGCTCAGGTCATGATCTCAGGGTCCTAGGATCGAGCCCCGCATCGGGCTCTCTGCTCAGCAGGGAGCCTGCCTCCTTCTCCTGTCTCTCTCTGTCTGCCTCTCTGCCTACTTGTGATCTGTCTGTCAAATAAATAAATTTAAAAAAAAAAAAAAATAAAAATAAAATAAAATAAAATACATTTTCCGCCTTATTGCCTTATTAACACTGTATCCTGAACAAAACCTAGCATTTTTTTCTTAAATGACACAGACTATTGCTATGACTATTAGTTGGCATTTTAGTATTTATTAGCTTAAAGAAATCCTCAAAAGCTAGACTATGGAGAGCTATTTATTCCTACACTATAGAGCCACCAGTGGGGATATGGTGATGCTTTTTTGACTTTTCATTTTGGCTTTTTATTAGGGTTTTCCTGTTTGTTTGTTTCTTTCCTCGTTCTCTTTTCTGTTACTACATAGCCTGCCTTTTGCCATCCCATTCCTTCATTCTGATTAGCTCAGGAGGCAGATCCTTATAATTGAATGGTGGAAGAAAAATGAACGTGGGGCACCTGGGTGGCTCAGTGGGGTAAAGCCTCTGCCTTCAGCTCAGGTCATGATCCCAGGGTCCTGGGATCGAGCCCCGTATCGGGCTCTCTGCTCAGTGGGGAGCCTGCTTCCTCCTCTCTCTCTCTCTGCCTGCCTCTCCGCCTACTTGTGATCTCTCTCTCTCTCTCTCTCTCTGTCAAATAAATAAAATCTTAAAAAAAAAAAAAAGAAAAATGAACGCAAGCTTTGAAGTAAGAAACACTGAGTTCCACCCATGGCTCTGCCATTTATAAGTTGTTGCTTAAACTCTGTGTCTCAGTTTCTAGATATTTTACATTAGGATTAAATTATCCTGCAAGTTAAGAGTGTTAGTGTTAATATAGAAAAAATATTTATGATATATATATTTGAAAATTAGAGCTAGGATTGTTTTTAGATAAGAAAGAACAGGGGTGCGTGGGTAGCTCAGTGGCTTAAAGCCTCTGCGTTCGGCTCAGGTCATGATCTCAGGGTACGGGGATCGAGTCCCGCATCAGGCTCTCTGCTCTGCGGGGAGACTGCTTCCTCCTCTCTCTCTGCCTGCCTCTGTGTACTTGTGATCTCTGTCTGTCAGATAAATAAATAAAATCTTTAAAAAAAAAAAAAAAAAAAGGTCTGAACAGAATAAAAATCCCTAGGAGGAAACATATGGAGTTTGCAACAGTTTTTATTACCTGAGAGTCAGGGGCTTTTTCTGCCCATTACGTCTGGATAGTTCAGAATGTCAGTAACTGATCACTGATTAAATGATATATAGGTAAATATGTAACTGTTTTCTACCCTCAGTTTTAAACTGAAAACAACTGTATTATAAATATGTAAAATTTGCTCTCTGTAAAAATACATATTATTTTATTATAAAATATGTAAAATTATTCGTGGCTTTATTTGTAACATTCTTTGTTCTGGTGCAAAAGATGCCTCTGACTATTTTTTGTTTATTGTAAGAAAAGTATGTGTTGTTTTTTAAAAAGGGTAAATGGAATGCCAACCTTTTGTCAAGGAAATTATTCTTTTCTCTGGAGGTAAAGGGATTTCCTTGGCAAAAGGTTGAGGTTACATTTAGTTTTGGAAACAGGCTGCTTCCTGGCTGTACAAAGTAAAACACATTTTTTAAAGAGCCTTAAAATCTAATAGACGCTGAATTGCTATTGAGAAATTGTGCGTAGTGGTTTGTTTAGAAACATTTCTGAAGTAGAGGGAGATTTTGTAACGTTATGCCTGAATACCACAGTATGAAAACAGAGGGCAAATTATACTCGATATAAAGCTGAATCTCTAAAACCACTTGTTAGGTCTGAGCTGTAGTTGTTCTATTCCTCCTAACTAAAGTCTTATGTACTTCAGATAAACTTCTAAAACTTTAGTGTTTAAAATAAAAACGTTTCTCCTTGATGTGCTAGAAATTGAACTCATAATTTAAATGACTTCTTTTTGGAAATTCAGTTTCTGTTCGCCGTCCCCACTTGGAATGGCTGTCATGCTCATATGGGCCATCTAATCTACAGATGTGTCTCTAAAGTTATCCAGATGTAATACTTCTCAACAGTACATAAGGGTCTGATACATTTTTTAAAGCATGTCCAAAGGGACAAAGTGATACCAATGTATACTAAATAGTAAAGTAGTGCTCATTTAGATGCTTAAGTTGCTCAATATTATCTTCCAGTCAGAATAAAAGGGGACTTTATAGAACTAACACCAATAATAAAGTAAGATATTTTTTCCACAGCTTGAGTTCTAGTACTTGTAAGATATTCTTTCTGGTGTTTTATGTAGACATTTTCTGGTAATTCAGTGATTCTGTTCCCTATTATTCCATGAGTTAGTATGTGTATGCTAAATCTACTCTTTGAAATACTGTTTCTTCTATTTGCCTTAAATATTAACATTGTCTCTGATATTTTGTAAATGTCAGTTTTTATTTTGATGAACCTTGGAGCACTTGTTAATCTTCAGATCACATCTGGGAATGTATTCAGGCATTTGTTTCTTTGTGAATTTATAGTGGAGCATGTGCTGATCAATGGGACCTTCCTTTAACAAAATCATGAACAACAGGGATAAAGATTGGATAGTTTATTTATGAATGCAGCTAGTTAACCTTGTAACCAAGTCATTCATTTAAAAGAAGTAACAAAGTGTTGTCAGAAGACCAATTAATTGCAAAAAGCTCCTTCAGTAATTTAAAAATCCAGTTAAGTACAATCAGGAGTAGTCTTCTTGATCAGCCGAAGTTCAGCTCCATATCCCTTAGATGTTTTTAAAACAACTGATTATTTGCCAAGGGAATAAACAACAACAGTACAATAAAACATTTTTTATAATAAAGTCAAAATTTCAAGTAAATCACTTTAAGAAATAACCAATAAAAGCCATTTATCTTTTGTTATCATAAACACAAACACTGCACAGTTTTCATATAGCATGAAATTCATGGAAGTCTTTTATGTAATATTAATGAAATATGACCCCACTCTTAAGAGAAGGGAATCATTTGATTAATAATGTCTCCACTTTCTGAAATAGATTATTTATGTCATCCACCCAAAGAATTAATGTAAACAATAAGACATTAATCAGAATCCTAGGAAGGTCAGTGAAGTCCTGGTACATGGTTGACCTAATTATTCAGCACCAAGTGATCTTAGGTGAAGCCTTTGGATGGAAAGAGAAGAGCTGGAATGGAAATGGAGAGGTCAGCGTGCATTAGGTTGAGTGTTGCTACATGGCTAACTGCCATGGGTGCTTTGTGAAGACTTCCCTTCTTAGAGGTGTGTGGGTTGTTTTGTTTTTCCATTCCCCTCATGTTTTTTTAACAAATGCAGAATTAAATCATAGGTTTGGACATTTTACTGAAGTACTTGTCCCCATATGATTATATCTAAGATACGATCCTTTAAAAAAAAGTTTAATAAAATGAAAACAGAAAAGAGCATTTCTTCCAGTATGTAGATCCCAGATGCTTTCCCTGTCCATCAGGGAGCTTATTGCTCCAATTGAGGATCAAGTCAGGCCTCCATGATGACTGTCACTCAGCCAGCACATAGGGCTTCCTGAAGTGGGAAGGGGATTGAATTAAAAGAAACAAAGTTTCTCTCTGTCTCAGAGTCCATGAGCCTAGAAACTTAAAAGACTAAAGACCAATACAAATTCCTGATATCTAAAATCTTTTTATTCCTTGGGGTGCGTGGCTGGCTCAGTTGGTAGCACATGGGACTCTTGATCTTGGGGTTGTGAGTTCAAGCCCCATGTTGGGTTTAGAGATTACTAAAAATAAAAAAGTCTTTTTGTTCCTACATATATGACCACTTTTGACCAAGCATCAAGTGAATTTGTTCTTGGACTTTCAGATGTAAGAAATGACACATTACCATCATCATCATCATCATCATTATTATTATTATAGCAAATTAATTCAATCTCCAAGCTCCCACCCTAAGCTTGGAGGTAAGAAGTTTCAGTAGTTTTGAGTGTGTACCTTTTTAGGGTTGTACAGGAATCTGAAGACCCAGAAACTAGGGAATTAGCCTCCAGTTATCTCCAGCCTGCCATGGTCCCGCTGATATCTCTGCAGTTCAAGGGCTTCATCTGAAGTCGGGCGGCTTCATTTCCTTCTGGCGGTCATGGGCAAGGGCCTCAGGAGCCACTGCCCTTGAAGTTCAGTCTGCCGCACATTACATGCCATCCTCTCAGAGGTCTTCTCAGGGCCCTGCTCACAGTGGGAGGCATGTCTTTGTCATTCATACAACCCACCATTCTGGGCCCCTCCTCACCTTTGGAGAGGTCTGTCTTCTCCATCTCAAGGGGATTAAGAGATCTGGCCCCCACCTCGCCTCAACACTCCCATACCAGGAAGATTCCTGTTAATTTTTAAGACTCCTCTAGGAGTACTAAAAACAAAAAACAAAAAACAAAAAAACAACCCATGCAACCAAAAAGTTTACATTCTCTCTGAAGGATAGGGGTGTTGTGATGTTAGGGATGGAGAGATAGTTGATGTGGTAATGGTTGACACATTAAGAAGTCTGACTTTTAGAAATTAGATACAGATCTGTCTTTCCTGGAATGGGGATAAAGAAAAGAAATGTTTGCTTTTTCTCATGGTTGGTCCATAGTAGCAAATAAACACAAAAATGCTAAGCAGTGTTTTTCTTCATAATGTCCTATTCCTCCTATATATGTAATCACCATGACCAGCTGACAGGCTTTTTTCTTCAGGAAGTATGTGTTGAGTCCTACGATATACAAAGCAGTGTGTGAGGCTTTGTGGGGAGGGCAGCAGAGAGCCAGAGATGCACAGGATTTTGCTCTCCGATTACAGTGTAAGCTGATGTCACAAAGTCAAGAAGGAGAATGAATCACTGTGAACTGATAGGGCTACTACTGGTGAGAGGAACTAATTAGGACATTCTTTGAAGAAAGGCTTTGCAGAGAGGTATTTAAGTAGAGGCATGAAAGCTGAGGAGGAGTAGATCATGGAGTCATTGGGCAGTAACTTTCCAGGGTATTGGTCCATAGGAGCAGAAGGCCCTGAAGAAGGAAAGAAATGTCTGGTTTGATGACTGGAAAGTAGGTCTGTGTAGTTTGAGCCTGATGAGAAACATACTATGAGGAGGCCGGGAAGGTAGGCTGGAGCCATCAGAACATTGGAGACCATGGAGAGGAGTTGAATTTCATTCAAGCCCCTAGAAGGTTTTAAGTAAAGGAATTAGGGAATCTGACCTAAACTTTAAAGATCATTCTGCTGTGTGGAGAATGGGTCAGAGGAGATAAGACTGCAAAGATTTATACTTAGCACACCTGCCATGTATGGAGAGCTCAGTAATTAGAACATACTCTCCTGTCCCTTGCCCAAGGTCTTCCCACCACTCACGTCTATTTGCCTCCCTGCCCTTCCTCCCAACCTAAGGTGGGTGTGGTGGGATGGTCCTGGCGGGAAGAGAAGGAAGGGAGCTAGTTGGGGTTTATGGGAAAACATGACTTCTGCATCATTGTACTGACCTATCTCTCCTCTCAAATGCTGTTTGGTGCCGACAGTGTTGTTTTTGCCCCTTGAGGTCAGAGATAAGAAGACGTTGACTTTTTGCCAGCCCTTTCCAGTTAACTCAGGCTGAAGCCAGTTTCTGGTACCTATGAAGTTCTTTTGGAAAAAAGAAAAGAATGATCTTCCTTATTAGATCAGATCAACAAATATCTATTTAAAGTCTATTATATTTAAGTTATCATGTGAGCCCTTCCAAGACATACTGAAAAATCGTGATTTTATTTTTGACCAAACTCCTCTTCTAATAACTGCTATTCTGAATATCAACTATTCATTTATTTTACAACATGCATAGGGTGTTTATAAATTAACTCCCCCATGACAACCTTAAGATGCAGGTTACTATTATATGTATCCTACAGGAAAGGAAACTGAAGCACAGAGGCACTAAATAAATACAACTCATAACCAGGCTTCAAGCCACAAAGTCTTCAAAATCTGTGCTCCTGTACGTTGTTGCCTGTCTATTTAAAAATTCTGTTAATGAGTAGAACTTTTTTTTTTTTTCCTCTCAGGCTCTAAATTCCAAATTCCCTTGATAGGTCTACATGAAGAAATTCTGTAGAGCTCCTACATGGCATAGGCCTAAGTATCAAATGCTGACAATGACTTTTGTTTGTTTCACAGGATTATTGGGACTTTGCAGAACTCCCCTGAGTTTTCAGAGGCCTTCCACTGCCGCAAGAATTCATACATGAATCCAGAAAAGAAATGCCGAGTTTGGTGATCTTCAGAAAAAGTGGTGTGGCCCTTCGCTAGACTTGCCAACACCACAGAAATGGGGAACTCTGTCCACAGAGGTCACTGTAATTACATGGGGTTAGTTCACAGAGATGACAGAGCATCATATTAGAAATGAGGTTAGGTTATTCTGGAAAAGGTGTGGAGAGAGGAGGTGGGGTCCGGTGTCTATCAAATCAGTCACTTTTCACTGTGTAAATAATGCTTGATCTCTGAAGATAGTATCATTCATTTCTGTTTCTCATATGATCTGCCAGTTTGAAAACAGTGTTAAACACTCGATGTAGACTGGGATTTCTAATCAAAGGGAGATTAAAGAGATTGAAGCATACAGTTGGCTCCAACAGCACAGCTGCGGCATGAGGGTTAAAAACACATTGCCTAACTACTTCTCTTTACTTTTATTTGCAACATTTCGCTCCTACAAAACTCTTCCAAAGAATTCTTATACATCTTGGGGCCTTGGGACTTAAAGTAATTTTAAACCAATTTTGCCAATCATCAGTTATTCATTCTGAGATCATTTTATTTTAAGCTACTCTTAGGGCTAAAATGAATGTCTGAAACTGGTTTTCATTGTACCTGCTTTCACCAATACTGAGATTCTTGGGGCTCCCTGCAATTTTCTAAGCAATTTCTTGTTCTCTCTCTCTCTCTCTCTCTCTCTCTCAAAACTTGATCTTTTTAAGAGATTTGTAGTAATGTATAAATAATAACTTTTATATTTAATTATTAACTACAATTTATGACTAAGTAATTATTATTATAAGTAATCATGGAATATTGACGCTTCAGACAGATGAATAGTTACAGACCAAGATCTGTAAAGTGATGTACAAAGGAAGATTTGAGACTTTTTAAACTTATCAATCATATTGATAAAAAGCTTTAAGCACAAACTCTGGGTTAAAAATTGTCATTGGACAGTTGTCTAAAGCGGGATTTTCAAAATAAACTCTGTTCCTGAGGGCTATGATAAAAGGACAACACTACGTCTGTGTAGCTCTGCATCTCCTTATCTTTTCAGGTGTGTCATCTGATGGAAATATTTTGATAATAAATTGAAATTATAAGCCCATTACTCACCAAGCCTGTTGTGCCAGCTGTCTAGCTTTGGAAAGTGCATTTCTGAATATAGATGAGAGGCTTCCCCACCTCACACAGACTGCTTCTGAAACCCTAACTCACACAGAGTTCGGGGAGGACACTGTCTAGTCCCTGACAGGAATTTATCTCTTGAGGCTTTTATCTCCTTCTCTTTCCCCGTCCTTTTGGCTAGTTTGGTTAATTTCATTACTTGATTAATAGTTTACAAAAGAGGTGTTTTCCCTTTTTTTCCTAAAAAAATGAAAATGAGGGAATTACTCTTCAAAATATGTGTTAGTTTTCTTGCTTCTTGAAAAATGCCCATTTACCTTTTTTAAAAAAGCTATGAAAATATAATGTATCCACAAAAGTTTCATTAAACATGAGTTACAGCTCAGTGAACTTTCTCTGGCTGAACACAGCCCTGCAACCAGCACCTTTAAGCAACAAAACATTACTAGTGGCTTAGTACTTAGTACTTCCAACCACCACTTCCTTCCTCCAAGGACAACTACTGTCCTGACTCCTAATTTCATACATTAGTTTTAATCGATGAGCATGTGTTCTTTTGTATCTGGCTTCTTTTACCCAGTGTTACATTTTGAGATTCATCTGTATTGTTGCATTCAACTATGGATTTCTCATGGTCATTACTCAACACTATCCTATTGTGTGATTATAGGACAGTTCATCCATCCCATTGTTAAAAGGCATGTGAGAAGCTTCTGGTTTGGGGCTGTTACAAATGGTGCAATTATGAGCCTACATACTTGCACTTACCTATCTTTCTTAACTTGAGATTTTAATGAGCTCATTTCCACAAATTCATCAAGTTATTATAAATATTGAAAATACAGTTTTAAACTAGCCATGGATAGCCTTATCTTTTTCTTCTTATATTACTGCTACCACTATTATGGATAATTCAGATTCTACTTATGGATATATTTCCTTAAAGAAACTGAAAACACAAGTAAGATTGGTGGTTAGAGAAATAGGAGCATCCAGTTCTGAAGAAAACAACAGTCTTTGAATCATTTAATTTCTATCCTGTCAGAGCAGCTGAAGAACAACTAGTACAAATTACGAAAAGATACTAAATTCCCCCACTCTTTAAAACGTCAGTCTCCCATCCTTTATGGAAGGACTTGAGTGAAATTTTCTGGGGAAAAAAAGAAAGAAAAAAACCTTTCTAATGCCTGGATCTCCTGTATCTAGAAATGTCAGATTTCCTGGGACTAAGGGATACACCCAAGTGAAAAGACCAATAGCTCCCCCTCCCACACATGAGGATATTACTAATTGTATATGGCATCGTTGTTGAGTTGTGTGGGTCTCTCAACCAGTTCCAATCACCTGGAGTTGTTCCATCAGGTAAGGCCTATTTGTAATCTCACACATAAATCCATTTCACTGTGGCTGAATTCTGGTCAAGAAGAGAGTTGAGAAGCTGAGACGCAAAGGGTAGGGAGCCAATATAACTCAGGAATGAAGAGAGAAAGGAGTTCTCATTGGTAAGGAATCTGCCTCCATGCTGCAGTGTCCATGTGGGTTCTGGGTGTGGGGTGGAAAGGATGCCATCCTGGGAGAAGAGTCTTCTAGTCTTATCTGCCATTAATGACAAAGTGACCTTGGGCATTTGATCCCTTCTCTTGGGCCTTTGCTTTTCCCACATGAAATAAAAGAAGATTCTATAAGTAGTTCTCAACAAGAGGAGAATGTGTCCAGTACTTCCTTGCTCGTAACCTGTCCCCCAGTGACGACCCACTGCGTAAGATAATTTCAGAACTCTCTAAATTTCAGATAATTTTCAGAACTCTCATGTAAATGCCTGAGTCTAGTTAGACCACATTGTATCTCAAAGACAAGGACTAAAGTTTGATCTTATTTGGGTCCATGCTGTTCTTACTAGTTTTCTCTAAAGCCTTCATTATTCCTGTTGTCACAGAGGGAATTCTCAAAGTAGAAGATAACTGTTAGTTTGGAAATAAGACTCCCCCCACCGTCAAAGATGGAAAATCTGAAAGTTTTATCAGTTCCAGTCTCAAAAATACAAAATAAAAACAAACATTTTTCATAGTATTGCTCTTCTGCCTATTCCAGCCTCCCCTTGAAAAATGATATGGCCAAAATGGAGCTTTCGTCCCTGCCATCTTACGCTCCCTGCTGGCTTCATTTAAAAATAAAGGATATAAACTATTTCACCAATGTTTTCTTGCATATACCACTGCATTCTTCCAAAGATACCATGCTTTTCTGGTCTGATTTCTTTGCAAAAGTTCAGTGAAAAGGTTGCCAAGTGTTACAGAGAGTCACAGGTATAACCAGATGATGGCTTAGGCAGAAACGCAAGTTGTCTTTGTGTACCATCCCTGGGCTGAAGGATTGGACTTGATTAATCAGGTGAAGAGAGGAGCCACCTGGGACTGTTGTCAAAGTGGCATGTGTATATTGCATTCTAATCTCTTCTTTAACAATGTCTTAATTTTAACTCCTTTGTATTTTGCATTTCCTCTAAAACCTGAGAAATACTACTGTTATTTTCCACTTTGTAGCCAAACTACTGTGCTTCTATTTTGTTGTTCAACAAAGCAGACCCTCTAGGTTGTGCAGGAGAAGCCTGGCAGAAAAATGAGCATAGACTCTTGCAGAAATAATGATGGGCTCTCGGCTTGAACGGTGCGGGAAGACTAGAAGTCTAGCAATTGTGTCTAAGTTTTATATTTCTGAATTTCCTTCCTCCCGAGAAACTAATGATACTTTTTTCAGGTGTCAGACGTGTTAACATCTGTTAACTCCTATAAATGCACTTGGTTGTCATCTCTGCTCTGATCATATCAAATTATAATGCATCTGAAAAGTTTTCTCTATATGCAGGAAGACAAAAATGGGACCAAGTACAGTATCTGGATAATCTGTTTACCTTGGTGTAAATCTTTCAAAAGACATGCTATCAATGCTCTGTGTCTCCTGAAATATAGCATCAAAGACGCGATGCTAAGATGTTTATGGCAGCTCTAGCTTTAATATCAAAGCAATAGGAAGGAAAAAGTGAAATAGGAGAAAATGTTTAGATTTGTTCAAAGAAAATATGAAGAGGATGCAATGTTAGAAATACATTATGATTTCAATTATGTTAAAATATTGTTGTATAGAAAAGAGTTGGAAGAATATGTGCCAGAAATTAATAGGGAATATCTGAATGGTAGTATTATAGGTGATTCTTATTTCCTTTTTCCTCTGCATTTTACATATTTCTATAAGGTGAAAACATTACACCTTAAAAGTCATCTAAAAAAATGTTACTTGGAAGAAAGGAAGAAATAAGGGAGAGAAGATGGAAGGGAGAGGAAAAAAGAAACCAAATTCCTTTGAATTTAAGATGTGTTCATTTATTTAAGAATCTATCCAGTTTGGTACTCAGGCAACTTAGACCCAAGGAATGCAGTGAAGTAGATTTTGGTCAGGAGCCTCCTTCCCCCACAACAGGCCATATCTGTTTCCCAAGGTGACTTTGATACCCACTGCTTGATACAGAGCAAGGGAATTTTCAGACCTTCCACTGACTGTGCTCAGAATGGCTCCCTGAGAACAAACCATGTGCTTCAGAGATCTTTTGGTCTTTACTCCCCCTGAGGATGCTAATGTTAGCATTCTCTCCCACCGGGTCTGCCGCCACACAACACCCTACCATCTACCAAATCATGGCCAAGGTTAAGGTTATAGCCTATGACTGAAACAGTATCCAGTAAATTATATAGGGATTGGACCCAAATGCTACCTGAGAGGCACCATGATTTACCTGGGGGTCAGATAAAATTTAAAGGTTGAACAGGGAGGAGACAGCAGGATACAATGAATCCGAGGTAACTCCCTGCTTCCATGTGTTTCTTTTTGACTTTGGCCATAGATGAAGATCACACTCATGCTAGTTTAGCCAAACCTAGAGATTTTCTTGATCCACAGTACCAAATTGGGGGAATGTCTGAGTAATCGGGCCTTCTTTCATGTGCCTACCTTATTGTTGCCAGCTGCCTTTCTCCAAAAGAAAGCCGTGATGGTCAACCATGCCCAGGCTCAAAAATTCTCTGCTTCCTTCACAGGGGAAGCACAGGATCTAATTATAGTCCACATTTAATATCCTAGAGAAAACCCAATGAAAATCCTAGAGAAAAAGCCCATTTTGAAAACATGTCTACCTCACTAGAGAGGGCATGGGGAAGTGGTGATGTTGTAGAAATTATGATCATTGACCCCCTTACCCTATCTTCAGAGAAGGGTAGCTTTCCAAAAGAAAAGAAATCACCATTCCTAAGAGAGAAAGCTAAAGAAGCAAATGTCCAAAACACTGATAACACTAGATGCTTCTTAAATGCTTTGTAAGACATCTCAGTTTGGATCAGATTGTGCATATTAAATTTTGAATAAGTGCCAACTTTAACTATGTGTGATCAAAATGAAGACATGCATTTTAGTTAGATTTACTATTTAAGCAGACTTAAAGTCAATAATAGAAGGGTAGAAAGGAAGAGAAATAATACCATTTATTGGGAGCAAGGTACAGTATAGAGTTTCCACTTAATATAACTAACTTGTGAGGTAATGTTGGTACCCCTGCTTTACAGATGGTGAATTTGAGTTTCACAGAGGCTTAATTAATTTGCCCAAATTCACACAGGTGATAAATAATAAGGCCAGGGACCAAACCAGGGTATGTGGAAGTCCAAAATCTACATAAATTTACTATCAAAACTCTATATCACTATAAAATGCATTTCAGCCCATCCAAATAAATTCATTTGTAGCTAATAATTCCCAAAACACACCCTTTAAGAAAAATAAATGAAAAATAATTTTTTTTCCAATTACTTCTATGGCTTTACAAAAGCCATTGTGATTTTTAAAAGGACATTGAGTATTTTAAAGTTATATCTATAGATACTTTTAGAACATCTGCTGTTCAAGGTACTGTGTTAGAAACAAAAATAAAAATAATTGGAAAAGAAGAACAAGACAAAGTAATAGTCTTTGGCTGGCCCTACACTTGTTCACTGTATCCATTCACTTCTTCCTTGATGAAGCATCACGTACCTTTTCACACATAAAAAGGCCTATTTATCTTTTGCTGGGCCCACTAGAAGATAAAAATAAATAAGACAGCTGGCCTTTTAATATAGTAGAGACATCGAAACTGTACACAAATAAATGCAGCTGAATGTGGGATGTGCCAAGAGATAATAAGAAAACAAACTCGGAGAATTCAGAAAAATTTTCTTTCCTAGCATGCCAGGCATTCTGGAAGAAGTAACACTTAAATGTTACACTTGATGAGATGGATGGGACTTTGTCAGTTGGAGAAGAAGGCAAGGAAGTATAGTGGCTAAGTGTATCTCTTACAGAAAATTAGCCAACCAACAAATAAGGAGTCCACATTGACACCAGCGAAGACAGACACTGCTAAGGGGACTGTGCACTGTGAGACTGTTGACACAGCTATCCCTTGTTCACCATTAGCTTTTTGACATGTCTTGTAAGCATTTCTTAAAAGAAAAGCTTCCCTTATTTCTTCAGATATCCTACACTATTTTCAAAGCTTTCTCATTATCACTCCACTTTGAAAGAAATCCTGTGCATTTCTTGCGTTTGCTAGAAGTTGTATGGTAAGGATATTACTCCCACTCTTGGAAACTTGGAATTCTACTCTTATTCCAGTCCTGTTGCTAAATCACATTTAGCAAATAACTATTTCTCTGAATTTCCATTGTCTAAGAGTCAAAATCAGAGTTAAGATCAAAGCCTTTTCAAAACCAGAAGGCAGGCAGATGGAATATTTTGCAAACCAAACTCCTTGGAGATGATGAAAGAGATCATCGTGCAGAGGAACTAGGGCACAGTGTTATGGAAAAAAATCTGAATCCAGAGAGAGCCAGAGAGACCCAGGGACGCACAAGGTCAAAGCAAAGACCAGCCCAAAGGCTACACAGCAAGCATTTGGCTCCCCAATACCTTGATGGTTTACCTCTGACTTCTTGACACTAATGAAGCCTGTAGGTCTTTAAAAACATGAGGGCTTTTAGGGGCGCCTGGGTGGCTCAGTGGGTTAAACTGCCTTCGGCTCAGGTCATGATCTCAGGGTCCTGGGATCGAGTCCCACATCGGGCTCTCTGCTCAGCAAGAAGCCTGCTTCCCTCTCTCTCTCTCTCTCTGCCTTCCTCTCCGTCTACTTGTGATCTCTCTCTGTCAAATAAATAAATAAAATCTTAGAAAAAAAAATAAAATAAAAAAATAAAAACATGAGGGCTTTTAGCTAAAAGACTAGAATTTTGTCTTTTCCTCTTCCCGTGTTGTCTTTCATGTTGCTCTAGGTGAGTCATTTACTTGATCCCTTTTAAACCATTTTCCTCACTAGACATTCCTGAAACAAAAAAAGCACAAAACCTGCAAACTTTAAATAGCAGAGGATTTCTTCAAAAGTAAAGAGTGAAAGCAAGAACACACTCAAAACAAAATTGAAAATTTGAGTGAGATGATAATTCAGGGGAAAACAATTTAGACAAGTTCTCTTCACTTTGCTCAGAAAATGGCGTTGGCCCACAGACCTTGGGGAAGCTGTCTAACTCCTTCGAAACTTCGTTTACTCTGAAGTAAACATAAAAATGTAAATGCATTTGTGTCCCCAAAGGTGTCTATTTCCTAATCCCCAGAACCTGGGAATATGCCAGGGCAAAGGGGAATTCATAGTTGCAAGAGGTTGTTACCGGACCTTCGGAGGGTGAGATTATCCTGGGTTATCCAGGCAGGCCTAATGTAATCACAAGGGCCTTTAAAAACAAAAACAGGCAGCCAAGGCCAGAGTGAAGCGATGTGAGTTCCACCAGTTGTGGCTGACTGTGAAGGTGGAGGAAGGTCACAAACGAGAGGATGCAGTCAGCTTCTAGAAAGTGGAAAAGGCAGGGGAACAGGCTCTCCTCTAGAGCCTGCAGAAGGAACACAGCCCTGTTGACACATTTATTTTGGCCCCAGGAGACCCCTATTAGATTTCTGACCTACAGAAATGTAAAATAATAGAGTTGTGTTGTTTTCAACCACAAACAGATTGTAATTTGTTATAGCAGCTGTAGAAAATACGGTAGGAATAAATATTGCAAGTTACATAATACTTCAGAATAATGTAAATGTTTTTGAACATTGTGCTACGCTCAGCTATTATCTTCTAATGGCAAATACACACAACTTTATAAAATCAAAGAATACTTAAACTATTATCTGTTACTAGGTAGTGAAGTATATGGTATGACGTTAGTTTGAAATAACTGGATACAGATTTTCATTATTCTCCACTAATACGAAGTCATACCTGAGTCACTCATGCAAAGACTGAAACACTGGCCTTTATAAAATAAACATAATTCACCTCACAGAGATTAGGTGTTTGACACTTAACAAGCCTTGCCTGTCACCCACGTTTCATCTCAGCATGCAAACTAATTATCTACCAACAGGGCCTTCCCTGTATAAGCACTAATATGTCGGGAAAATATTTATGGCTTTATCCACTAAAGTAACTAAAATAGAAGAAATTGTTCAGGCAAAGCTTTGAGAAAATAGAAACCCAGGACCATGGAAGTACTAATCATAAAGCAGCCTTGAGATTTTAGTACACTTGGCATATTGGTTTTCCTGAAAGGTTATTTATAGGTATTATTTCTACCTTAGGGCAAGCTAATGAATTGCTGTGTTCTCAGAAACTTCTACACTTCAGCCTCAGGAGTATGTCATAAAAAAGACATATTGCCCCAGTGCTCAAACATTAAAAATAAAGAGGAGATAGTCACACTGGCAAGTGCATGGTGTCCTTGGTAGCAACACCAAGAATGTTCCTGATTTCTCAACATCCAATACGCGTAAGTCCCATATGTGCGTTGCTCATGGCTTCCTCATTCTTGCTGAGTTCTGTAGAAAGAAAAATCGATGAACAAAGCCCAGGCTGTGGCATGGGGGAGCCAGCTATGACCAGCTGATAAGAGCTGATTCTTACATTTTTATGAATTTTGTGAGCCAGTAGATACCATTTTGGAAGGTTCAGATCAGCCAACATTGCAAGTCAGGATTGGCTATTCGGTTGATTGGTTGGTTGATGGATTCTTCCCAGAGATCCAGCTGTTCATCATTTACCAGCACCCACTGGCCATGACCAAAGGCAACATGAAATCTAGTAAGTGAAACCAGGAGGGTCTTCTGAAGTAACACAATCTAGGGGACTTCTTGTATGTCTTAGATATAACGGATTTGTGTATTTGTAACTTTTCTCACTGATGGCTGTAATATTTTCAGTACTCTAACATGTCACAATTTTCCAATCGATGAATATAAGGTGTGTTGGGAAAGGGGTGCCTTCCTCTGATTTATGCAATGGTAACATGGGGACCAATGCTAACTTGAGGTTAACTGACATCAGACTAACTATGATATAAGGTCTAGTCATGACAGAAATGATAAAGGAGTTCGAATGAGACTATATTCGGTAAGATGCATCATTAAACCAGGTTTTTTTTTTGTTTGTTTGTTTGTTTGTTTGTTTGTTTTTTGCAGGCTCCCTGCTGAGCAGAGAGCCCGATGTGGGGCTTGAACCCAGGACCTGGGATCATGACCTGAGCCGAAGGCAGCGGCTTAACCCACTGAGCCACCCAGGCGCCCCTAAACCAGGTTTTAAAGGTGGATAGTTTCTTTAAGATTTTCTTTATTCATTTGAGAGGGAAAGAAAAAGCATGAATGGGGTGGGTGGGGGACAGGGAGAGGCGGAGGCAGAGGGAGAAGCAGACTCTCTGCTGAGCAGAAAGCCCCTTGTGGGGCTGATCCCAGGACCTGGAGATCACGACCTGAGCTGTAGGCAGATGTTTAACGATCTGAGCCACCCAGGTGCCCCAAGACGGACAGATTTTTAAAGAGAAAATAGCAAGGCAAGAATTCCAAGAGACGAGAACAACTTGAGTCAAAGTTGATAAATGGGACAGTCCTTCAAAGAGCCGAAGGGGGTGTCTCATATTAACCAGAGGAAAATTCACTTCTCAAAGTGGTTTGGGGCCCAATTGTGGGGACCTAGAATTCCAGACTAAAAAGTTTACACGTTGTAAGTGCATTTGAAATTTAAAGCCGGATTCTCTGTCAAGAAAGGGGATTGTGCTAATGTGACACCAGCCACCTAGGAACCAACACGAGAGTTATGTCTGTTTTCTTCACCACAGTACCTTTTGGGCTTGGTACAGTATCCAGACAGTGCAGCAATCAAGTTCTTTCCTGTTTGGAGACCATGAGTTGAGTTATGTCATTGTACCTAATCCTTCTACCACCAAGCACTCCTGTCAAAATATTTCCAATATATTCCAACTAAGCCAATCTCAAACCCTTTTTTGAATCATTTTATAAAGTGGCTTATATAACATTTTGCCAGATTAACATTATTCGGGCATGTGATGTGATGGGCAGTGCGTGTTATATGTGACTAACTAATGAATCATTGAACACTACATCAAAAACTAATGATGTACTACATGTTGAATAACTGAATTTAAATGAAAATAAAATGAGCAGGTTAAAGTTAAGAGGCAAGGCTAGTGCTAAGCAGACATCATTAGAATAGAAAATTGTAATGGGGGCACCTGGGTGGCTCAGTGGGTTAAAGCCTCTGCCTTCGGCTCAGGTCATGATCCCAGGGTCCTGGGATCAAGCCCTGCATCGGGCTCTCTGCTCAACAGGAAGACTGCTCCCTCCTCTTTCTCTGCCTGCCTCTCCGCCTACTTGTGATCTCTGTCTTTCAAATAAATAAATAAAATCTTAAAAAAAAATCATTAAAAAAAAAGAAAATTGTAACAAAAAACTAGAACAAGGGAGACTTGCTCATTAGTGTGGTTCTAGGTCTGTTGTGGAGCTTTGAATCAGAAGCAGCCAATGGTATTCAAAGGGAGGTCAAGGAAACAGAAAAGAAACAGAGTTGAAGAGAAAAGTGGGGAGGATATTTTAGGGAAGAGTTTCATTTAATTTCAACTTCAGCATCGCCTGTTCCCTGAAGAGAAAGGATGCTGTGTGGGAGCCCCTCCCTCTTCTGGGAATCAGGGCAAATCAATGACAAGTCCAAGAGCAGTGAGGCAGCAGGCTTGGAGCTCTGTTAGATAAGGCCACAAACACTGGACACAACAGATCAAGAACATTAACCATTTATAAAGCAGGGAGGGGGGTACAGAAAGTCTCACCAGATTCCCTTTGTCTTAACTTCCATTCATTATGTAGGAACAAATTCCGGATCTCAACTTCCTCCCAAATGTATTCTGTGGTCCTCTGAGGACCACACTCATGTTCCTTGTCACACCAAGTCAAGCACATTCGACCACTCAAGAACTCCCTCCTCTCTGGCCCCAGGTTTCTCCGAAAACTTTTCCTGTTCATGACAATTCCTAATGTACAAAGGGGGCTACTGCTCTGCTAATCCCCATGAAAGTGACAGACATAGCTACCTTTTCCCAGTGATAAGGCTCCCAGAGTGCTGATGCTGGACACCAAGGGCATGGGGATCCCAGCTGCGGGCTCTCTCTCTTGTTACTGGCAAAGATTCCAGCGCGGAATCTTTCCACTGCAGCAACTCCATGTGATTGACACCACATGTTCCCACCTCCCACAAAGACTTTTATTTTTAAGGGGGAAAATATAAATAAAAAATACATGCTTTCATTATACAATAAATAAAGATATATTGATAGTGTTTACTTGCCTTGTTATTGCAGACCTCTTGACATAAGACTCAAATCAGAACTAGTGGCAACATTCTCGGTGATAATGTACTGAAAGGATCTCCTTTCTCCTAAACCAAACTTTTTAAAATTTTTATTTTGTTTTAAATTCCAGCATAGCTAACACACATTGTTACATTAATTTCAGTTGTACAATATAGTGATTCAGCAGTTCCATGCAATACCCTGTGCTCATCACAGCAAGTGCCCTCCTTAATCCCCTTCCCCTATTTTACCCATCCCCCCCACCCTCCCTCTGATGACCAGCAGTTTGTTCTCTATGGTTAAGGGTCTGTTTCTTGGTTTGTCTCCCCCACCCCTTTTCTTCCCTTTGTTTTTTGTTTTATTTTACTTTTGCCAAAAAACTTTAAAATCTCACCTCTCACTTCCCTTAGGATAATTACCTTTCATTAGGCTCTTCATTTCACTCTAAACAACTTCTTGATGAGCATGCCCCGCCCCTAGACAGGGCTGATACTGAGCTGGTTGACGCCTTATGTGTGTGCCATCTGTTTACCATTGGGACCCACTCTGATTGGATGGTAGAAATTATTTTAGACTCCCCAAATCCTGGGGTAAATACAATGGAGGCTCACAAAAAGGCACTTTAAACATATTGCAGGAAAGGGCATTTTCCGTGCATTAGTTGCTTAATATAAATGAGAAAAATATAAGGTTGCTGTATGGTAACAAATGTATTGATTATTATTTCAAGGAATGTCCGTGCTTTTCCTCTGCAAAGATACTTACTATACAGTAGTACAGAATATAACAATCAGATTCCTTCTGGCTACTGAAATGTAGCCTAATGTCCCAGTGTGATTTGTCAGGTAAAAACTGCTGTGTCCCAGTGCCCATTCTCCTTTTTTTTCTTCCTTTTTCTGACAGAATTTTTGAGTTTTGTGAGCACATGGCTACTCAGCTAGAGACTGTATTTTCCGGTCAGGAGTGGTTGGACATGTAATTATGTTGCAGCAAATAGAATGTGAACAGAAGCGAAGTATTCAGCTTCCGGATCTTATTATTTAAGGAGATTGCTTGCACTCCATAGTACATCCTGGAACATACAGATGTATCTATGAGCTAGTTTCAGTCTGGGCAGGTAAAGTCACAAGACAGATAGACTCTGGGTCCCTGGGAAGGCTCACTCTGGACCTATTCTGGACCGTTAAATGAGAAAGAAACTTCTATCTGGCTTGAGTCTGAGTGTATTTTATTAGGAGGACGGGGTCTGCTTGTTACAGCAGCTCAGCCTGTGTACTAACAAATAGAAAGTCGTCCATCTCCGGAAGGAAGAAACAAAATTTAAATATTTGTATATGAGTGCCCAGAGAAACTATATGATACAATGTCAGGGACCCTGCAGCCACTGTGAAACTAACATCTATCAAGAAGGAAACTGGGGGCTTAAACTTGAGATGTCATACACTACAAACCATATGACAGTATGGAAATCAGTCCTATTCAGGATTTAATATGACAAAAGAGAATTAGAGTAAAATAAAGAAATTTGCTACTGTCTTTGGCAGCCATTTCTCTTATATTAACTCCCAGAGCTCCTACTCAGATGAATAAATTAATAAAATTCCAAGGACAATTGAACATGCCCTGGTAATCAATGCTAGCTCCTGTAATGAAGATTCTCCCAAACTGGAAAGCACAATCCAAGTTTTGTTCTCCTTCACCTGATATCTGGTGCAGCTGGACATTTTCCCTGGATGTTCTTCTCTGACTCTTGACTGTTGTCTGGCTCCTTCTGGCATTTTTATCCACCATCTTGGAATTCTTTGCTTCGCACCAGATGGACTAGGTGGGGGGACATAGAGAGAGCTCTTGAGGAAATCACACAGAGCACCCAAAGCTAGAAGTGAAACCCAAAATTTTCACTCACATTTTATTGACCAGAACTAGTCACAAGACTGAGAAGTGTAGAGAGCTCATAGCTATTCATGAGTATTTGGGTCTCTTCCACGGCAATCATTTTGAGAGCTTTGGAAGCCAACAGCCCTAAACATATCAGTTATAATCTGGTGTCCACTGAAACTCCCAGTCCCCTGCAATCATGTGGAAGACGCTGTGAAGTATAAACTGTAGCATATGCCAGATAGGAAGGATTCAGGATAGCCCCCATTCTACGATATTGACCCTAATTATATGAAAGTTAAGAGGTTAAAATTTCTTTTCTCTTGATCCCCTTCATCCATTTTTGCCCACCCCTCTACTCCACTCCCCTCTGGCAACCACTGGTTCTCTTTATCTACGAGTTTTGTTTTGTTTATTTTTATTTGTTTTTTTAGATTCCACATTTAAGTGAAATCATATGTTATTTGTCATTCCCTGTTTAACTTAATACCCTTAGCATAATACCATCAAGGTCTATCCATGTTGTCTCCAATAGCAAGATTTCATTCTGTGTATGGCTGAATAGTATTCTGTTGTATGTATGTACACCACATCTTCTTTATCCTTCATCCATTGATGGGCACTTTGGTTGTTTCCATATCTTGGTTATTATAAATAATGTTGCAATAGGTATAGGGGTGCAGACATTTTTCTTGAATTAGTGTTTTCATTTTGGGGGGGATAAATTCCTGGAAGTGGAAGTGCAAGGGCATATGGCAGTTCTCTTTTTAATTCTTTGAGGAACCTTCATATTTTCTACAGTGCCTGCACCAGTTTATATTCTCACCAACAATGTATGAGGGCTCCCTTTTCTCCACATCTTTATCAATACTTGGCATTTCTTTTTTTCCGATAATAGCCATTCTAATGGGTGTGAGGTGATATCTCATTATGGTTTTGATTTGCATTTCCCTGTTAATGAGTGATGTTGAGTATTTTTTCATATGCTTGTTGGCCACCTGTAGATATTTTCTGGAAAAAAAAAATCTATTCAGGTCCTCTGAGTTTTCTAAATATAAAATCATGTCATCTGCAAACAGTGACAGTTTTACTTCTTCCTTTCCAATTTGGATGGCTTTTATTATTCTTTTTCCTACTTAGTTTCTGTGACCAGGACTTCCATACTATGTCGAATAGAAGTAGAAAAAGTGGGCATTCTTGTCTTGCTCCTGATCATAAAGGGAAAGCTTTCCACTTTTTACTGCTGAGTATGATGTCAGCTGTGGGCTTAACATATATGACCTTTTCATTATGTTGAGGTACTTTCCATCAGTACCAACTTTGTTGAGAGTTTTTATTATAAATCATTGTTGAATTTTGTTAAATAGTTTTTCTCCATCTATTGAAATAATCGTATGATCCTAATATTTCATTTTATTGATGTACTCTATCACACAAATTGACCTTAAGGCCTTCTGGCCTCCAGACCAGGTGATCTGGGGTTGGCTTCTTGGAGACAGTTGCAAAACTTGGGCTTCTGTGCTCAATATCACTCAACATCAGGGAAATATAAACCAAAACCACAATAGGATAACACCTCACACCTGTCAGAATGGTTAAAATTAACAACACAGGAAACAACAGATGTTGGTGAGGATGCAGAGAAAGGGGAACTTTCTTACACTGTTGGTGGGAATGCAAACTGGTACAGCCACTCTGGAAAACAGTATGGATATTTGTCAAAAAGTTAAAACTAGAACTACCCTCTGGCCCAGCAATTGTTCTGCTAGGTATTTACTCAAAAGATGCAAAAATACAGATTCAAAGGAGCAAATGCACCTGGTGTTTATAACAGTGTTACCAACAATAGCCAGGCTATGGAATGGCACAGAGGTGAGGCTCTGGCCTATCAGGTTTGGGTGGGCTGCGGGAGCCATGCAGGGCAAAACCAAGGCATTTTAAAAGCTTCCTAGACTTTGGATATCCTTACTTTCAGAAATTCCACCCTACTTCATATCAAACATATTGAAATATACTTCGATTCCACATGAAATATAATTTATGTGAGTTTACATGAGTTTCAAGTTTGGAGCCAAAACCATTTTCAAGCCTAAAATATCCTATTGACCTTAACACTATATCGATAGATATAGTCCTCCAAAGAATCGTTCTACACATTCTCACCAAAGAAATTCCGATATGGCTATATGGGTTCCATCATGCGGAGCTCCCAGGGAATGGAACATATATTAGAACACTCTATTTTTTAAAAATAGTGACCATACGAGTCACTACACTCACTTGGGAAACTGTAGAGGCTAGAATAGGATTGGTAGAAAGGGTAATCTAACATGATGAGGAGGCCAAGAGGTAGTCAAGCAACATGGGTCAGCAAACTTGATGGTTCTTGAGTGTTCTCAGAATGTAATCATGGGAGCAAGTGAGGCATATTTAAATGTGTCTAGAGATTTGAAAGGGTATTTAATGGTATGTGGAAACATTATACTAGTTGAGGTACAAGAAAAGAGGAAGCAGATACCTTAAAAATGACATGGGTTATCAAACTAATTGGTCTCTGATCCAAAGATATTCAGTGGGTTGAACCCTTCCTACAAAACATCAGGGAGTTTGCTCAATCAATATTTCACACTATCCTTCATGAGCTCCCCACAGAGAACTGTTGCTAAAGTATATATATCTGCTCCATGACCTGTAAGGGCAACCCAGTTGTAGACACTACTGAGGGATTTGTGAAAAGAATAGCACTTTTTCCAAATGATTTTATGCCCAGAGATCTGAATAGAGAGCAGGAAAATGCATGGTTCCCCAACCCTGACTCAGGCCAGCCAGGCAGGTACCAATTTACACTGCTCACTACTTAGGATTCCACATCTTCCTTGGTAAGTCAGGTAGAGAGGTCAGGGCAGATGAAGTGGACTGGTGAAGACTTTGTCAATCCAAGAAATTTTTTTTTAAAGATTTTATTTATTTATTTGACAGAGAGAAATCACAAGTAGGTAGAGAGGCAAGCAGAGAGAGAGAGAGAGGGGGGAAGTAGTCTCCCTGTGGAGCAGAGAGCCCGATGTGGGGCTCAATCCCAGGACTCTGAGATCATGGCCCAAGCTGAAGGCACTGGCTTAACCCACTGAGCCACCCAGGCGCCCCGTCCAAGAAATTTTTAATAGACTTACCAATACACTATGCAACGTCAAAATAAAACAATATTTGTGGTCACATAGGTTTCCAAAATGTCTATCACCACAAGTTGACCTGGTGGCTAATAAGGTTATTTATTACCTGGTTCTACCGGGGAAAGATAGAGACTGTTGCTTTCTGGAAACTAATAAAACTGGGTATGTGTACAATAAATTCCTGTAAGATACCAGCTACATTAGGAAATACAAAACTAACATAATAATTCCTTTGTTTGAATGCCTGTGTCTTATGCACCATGAAAAACATATTTAGAATTATTTGGCATTCCCAGCCTTGGTCATTATGAGATAACTTCTTTTTATATCCAAGATTACAAATAAAGTCATCATATAAGGCCAGCGATGAAAAATAGTGAAAAATATTTTTTTAAAACCGTGGTTCATTCTGAAATCAACTGGATTTGGCAAGTGTCTAACTAATTAAAACCTATTTTGTAATTTGAAATTGGGCCAAGCCATTAAAGATAGCCTCTGCAAAACAGTCCAGGCTAATAAAGAAGGAACTCAAAAATTAGGATGAACCCAAAATGAGCAGAGCAGCTGCCTAACACCTGGTAGTTAATGAAAATCAAAATCAAATGGTGAGAATAGCTAGAGGAATGGTTGGAATACATAGTAATGAACCATGTCAAGAAGACTATTTACAGAAAAAAAGAAGAAGAGTTGCAAGGAAAGGAAAAGATTCAAGCTTCCCAAGGTAATGAATTCTATTTCAAATAATCCGAGCTTAAACCACAGAGCATCTCAGCACCAACAAAAAACTCCATTTTGATAGAAGTGAGGAAAAAAAAGCAGAAAATCAAATCCCACTTATACATCTAGAGAGAGAAATTGACAATCAGAAAATTAAAATGATTTTATTGCTGTTGCTTATTAACAACTCCAGAAGGGAAGGGAATGGGACTGGAGGTAAGGGAACCTGTCATGAAGGAGGCTGTGACCTTAGGCATGTTACCTGGTCTCTACATGCTTTAATTTCTCTTCTAAATTGAGGGAGCTGGCTAGATGATGTCTAAAATCTAACACTGTATTTCACTGAAATTTGAGAAGTCCCAGTGTGACTAAATAAGGAGAATGGTATATCACCGTGAACCGTAACAAACAGAGCCCCAGGCTTGCTTTATTTCTTCTCACTGAATGAGGTCCATTGTACCTAGATTCAAAGTTCTCTCTCCATTTCCTTGATAAGACATTGTTTCTTATGTCTAATCTTGTGTAGTTTCTTGTATCTTTTTTTCCCCTCCCATCAGGAATGTTCTAAGGCAAAAGTAAAGTTCTTGGAGCCCTACCCTTGTCACCCATCACTTTCCTCAATACCCTCCCTCAGGCCTTGGCCAGCCCTCACATACAGAACTGCCTGGCAGCCATGTCCTGGGGCACAGAAGCACAGGTTTCCCATGACAGGAAAAGGATAGGGAAGACCTGTGGGAGAGAGGGCATGCAGTGAGTAGGGGTGGGGGGGGGGCAGGAGCAGAGAGAGAAGGAGAGAGAGCATCTTAAGCAGGCTTCATGCTTAGTGCTGAGCTCTCTGTGGGGCTCCATCTCATGACCCTGATATCATGGCCTGAGCTAAAATCAAGAGTTGGACACTTAACCCACGGAGCTACCCAGTCACCCCGGGAGGACCTATTTTTGAGTTCTGCTATATTATAGATGCAATTTTGGGTACTTTACATAAAGTATCTTATTGAAGCTTCAAGCTATTAGATCTTCCATTTATAGACAACAAGAGAGAGGCTTTCCCAGAAGTTGGTTTGCTTATACTAGGTTACTTAGCTGGAAAAGCAGCATAGATAGGACTGAAATTCAGCTCCTTTTTACTACTTATCTCTTTCAGAAAAACCTTTCTATTTGTGTTTGGTTCAGGTGTTAGACAAATCAGGTGTTAGCAATCAAAGGAATCACAGTAAATCTCTTTTCCCACAGCCTGTGAAGTGTTCTGTCTCTCTCCCTCCAGGCCTTGTACTTTGCCCCTTCAGGGCCCAGCTCGAAGGTTCAAAGAAATTTCTAGTTCTTACTCACCTTGGCTTACAATAGTCTCTGACAATGCTGTGCCACCATGATGGGCTGGATTGTGTCCGCCCAAAATATGTTGAAGTCCTGACCCACAGTCCTGTGAGTGTGACCTTATTTGGAAATAGGGCCTTTGCTGATGATTAAGTTAAGATGAGTTCATTAGGGAGGGCCCTAATCCCATGTGACTGGTGCCTTAGAAGAAGGGGAAATTTGGACGCCAAGACAAACATGCACATAGGAAAAATGACACATGAAGATGAAGGCGGAGATTGGGGTGATACATCTATGATCCAGGAACACCAGCATTTGTCAGCAATCCACCAGAAGCCAGGAGAAAGGCATGGAGCAGATTCTCCGGCACTGCTCTCAGAAGGAACTAACCTTAGTTCATGGCACTTTGTTACGGATGTCCCTGGAAACTAAAACAGTAAACACTAATAGTATATAGGGCAACGAGAGAACAGCTGCAAATTATATAACACAAAATTACTTGGAAAAGTCAAATAAAAACTCAGAGGGCAAAAGTAATGCAATATTTGATTGATATGTATTTATTCTACTCTGATCGTGTATCTGGAAAATGAGGCCATCAGATGTAACCAAGTATTTAATTACATTAATTGCTCATAAAAATAAAAGCTTTTAGTCTGGTAAGTAATGTTAATGCCTCCTGGAACTGTGTGCTTCAAGATTCATGCATGTGAAACTGACACACGTGTTTTCAAGTCACAGAGGAAACTGATCCTGCCAGAAACTGGAAGGTGTTTAACTACTGAAACTCAGTCCTAAGTTTCAGCTAAGTGCAGGGTGGTTATGATTTTGAAAACCTGGGGAATGAAAAGCAGCAGGCAAGGATACACTTCCTAGATACCTTTCCCTGGAGCCTTTAGGAGTAGCTTCCAACAACCCAACTCAGATCATACTTTCATATGCATTTCTAGTTTGGTTTAAAGCACAAAGGGAATAGAATTCAAATAGCACAGAAAACAAGGTTGTGTCTTAGTGGACCCAATTCAATCTGTTAGCAAATATTGAAATTCATTTGTGAATTAATTGGAAAAGCATCAAACACAGATTTAAGATAACCATGCTTTCATTGTGTATCACGTGAGGTTAGTTGGCACCAAGAAAAGAAAAAGCAACTTTAAAGACAGGTTACACAGATCAGCACATTCTGTATTTTCTGTATCTTATTTCCCATCAGCTGCCAATCACATTTCTTCCAGTTCCAGGTCATTAGAATGCATTATTCAAGAAACTAGTTAAAAATTTACTGAGCAACTGTTAATTTTTTTTTCATTACTGTAACAAATATTTCTTTTATTTATAGAGCAGGCCAGGCACTGTCCTTGGATACGGTGCTAAACACAACAGGTACCATCTCTGCCCTCATAAAACCCACCCTCGAACTTGTTCGTAAACTTGCATTCGAGGCAAAGGGAGTTCACAGAAGTGTAACATTCCTACAAGAAATTTATGGAATATTGTGATGGCTAGACCTATATAAGATCTCTCAAATAGCAGTACAATGTATAGCACGGGAGTAAGAGCCCAGTAGGTGACATTCACAATGACTATCACAGACATACACTGCTTTTCTGCCTAGAGCTCTCCTTCTCTGAGTTCCCTCAGATCCATGACTACAGGAGAGGCAGCCATGTTTTCAATGGAAACCCCAGGGACTAAACACATCACCTATAATCATCTATAATCTAAAATGGATTATAGATAACTTCTGTGATTGAGTTGCAACCCAAAGAGCAGTCAAGGCTTTTGCTGTCCCTTGAGATCTAGAGATGATTTAAATCCCCATGTTTGTCCCGTAACTCGTAACACCGTCAGCCTCCATGTTCTGCTCTGCTGCCTTATTTTTTACTCTGTCTTCTGAGTGCGCCTTTATTTTGACCACTTTCAAGCCAAATGTGCCCCCCCAAAAACAAATGGACTAAAACGAAGCTTACATCCATTAGGCTTTTAAATGTATGCCACACATTTAAAAGCCCTATCTTTTTAAATTTTTTTTAAGATTTATTTATTTATTTATTTATTTGACAGACGGAGATCACAAGTAGGCAGAGAGGCAGGCAGAGAGAGAGGGAGAGGAGGAAGCAGGCTCCCTGCTGAGCAGAGAGCCCAATACATCGGGCTCGATCCCAGGACCTTGGGATCATGACCTGAGCCGAAGGCAGAGGCTTTAACCCACTGAGCCACCCAGGTGTCCCTAAAAGCCCTATCTTAAACCTTGATCTTTATTTATCTTTAAATCTTTAACTTTATTTATCTTTATCTTTCATCTTTATCTTTAAAGATATATTTAAATAATAATATAATATATTTTTATAATAATAATTTTTATAATTAATTTATTATAAAATAATCATTTATCATTAATTTAATTATTATGATTTGTTATAAATTTTTATAATTAATTTATAATTAAAAATAATTTGTTATAAAAAATCTTTATCTTCGGGACGCCTGGGTGGCTCAGTTGGTTAAGCAGCTGCCTTCGGCTCAGGTCATGGTCCCAGCGTCCTGGGATCGAGTCCCACATCGGGCTCCTTGCTCATCGGGGAGCCTGCTTCTCCCTCTGCCTCTGCCTGCCATTCTGTCTGCCTGTGCTTGCTCTCTCTCCCTCTCTCTCTCTGACAAATAAATAAAATCTTAAAAAAAAAAAAATCTTTATCTTAAATCTTTATCTTTATTTATCTTTAAATCTTCAGAAATGCACCATAATGATACAACATCCTAAAATGCAATATCGAAGTCCCTATAATAACCCTTTAGGCTACTCTGGCGGTTACTCTATCATTTCCCCCAATGCCACCCCCTACTCGCTGCACTTGCATACTCCTGTTCAAGTCTCATGTGCAGCAGTTGGGCAACTTTTTTTTTTTTAAAGATATTATTTATTTATTTGACAGACAGAGATCTCAAGTAGGTGGAGAGGCAGGCAGAGAGAGAGAGAGAGAGGAGGAAGCAGGCTCCCTACTGAGCAGAGAGCCCGATGTAGGGCTTGATCCCAGGACCCTGAGATCATGACCTGAGCCGAAGGCAGAGGCTTTAACCCACTGAGCCATCCAGGTGCCCCTGGGCAACTTTTTTAATTGCCGGATCTTTCGCTCTCCTTTTACCTGTTTGGGGGATTATCAAGAACTTATCCTAAACAAAAGCAATTTCTTCTGTAAGAAGAATACTGTTGGGTGCCTGTGTGGCTCAGTGGGTTAAGCCTCTGCCTTTGGCCCAGGTCATGATCTCAGGGTCCTGGGATCCAGCCCCACATTGGGCTCCCTGCTCAGCAGGGAGCCTGCTTCCCCCTCTCTCTGCCTGCCTGTCTGCCTACTTGTGATCACTCTCTCTGTGTCAAATAAATAAAATTTAAAAATCTAAAAAAAAGAAGAAGAAGAAGAAGAATACTGTTAGGGCGCCTGGGTGGCTCAGTCAGTTGAGCGTCTGCCTTCAGCTTAGGTCATGATCCCCGGGTCCTGGGATCAAGCAAGCCCCCTGGGCTCCCTGCTCACAGAGAGCCTACTTCTTCCTCTCCTTCCTGCTCATGCTCTCTCTCAAATAAATAAATAAAAATCTTAAAAAAGAAGAAGAAGAAGAATACTGTCAGCTGTAAACAGGATTTTTAAAAATCTCCATTACAGACTATTGACAAAGTACTTTAGAAAAACATAAAAAGGAGAGAGTCATTTGGAGAAGACTTTAAGTGAGGAGGTGACATTTAGTTGGATTTTAAAGCATCAGCAAATTTCCTAAGGCCAAAAATGAGATGAACGAGATCCTGCATTGAGGATATCACATAAGAAAGGATAGACATGTGTAAGAACACAGAGTAGGTTCCAGAAGGCTCAGGTGATATGCCAGGTAACTCACAAGTATAATTCCAGGTCAGATTGAAAAGGTGCCTTGTGAGAGAGAGAGAGAGGATCTCTAAAGATGGTCTGTGGAAGTAGGCTTTATTATAGCTCCCCCAAAGCTTCTGCTTTTCATGACATGAGTAATTTGTGGTTCAAGATACCAGCTCTAGGAATGAGTTTGTACCAACTCAACAACAGTTATTAGGTACTCAATACACATATTGAGTATAGACACTTGGCTAAGAATTGGTGATGCAAGACAACTAAATGGTTAAAAGGCTAACATACTGAGAATTTAGTGCAGAGCTTCCTACAGGGTGGTCTGAAACACACATTCTGCATCTGCAGTGCATCACAATACTGATCTCTTTTTTTTTTAATTTAATTCCATGGACGCCTTGGTGGCTCAGTCGGTTGGGCATCTGCCTTTAGCGCAGGTTGTGATCCCCAGGTCCTGGGATCGAGTCCCTCGTCAGGCTCCCAGTCCAGCTTCTCCCTCCGCCTGCCACTCCCTCTGCTTGTGTCACCTCTCTCTGACAAATAAGTAAAATATTTAAAACATTTTTCAAATAAATAAATAAATTTTAATTCCAGTATAGATGACATAGAGTGTTACATTAGCATCAAGTGTGCAATATAGCGATTCAATTCTTCTGTACATTACTCAATGCTCATCATGAGGCGTTCCCCTATTTTGCCCATCCCCCCACCCACCTCCCCTCTGGTAACCATCAGTTTGTTCTCTATGTTTAAGAGCCTATTTTTTGGTTTGTCTTTTTCCCTTTGGTTTTGTTTCTTAAATTTCACGTATCACTGACATCATCGGGTACTCATCTTTTTCTGACTGGCTTATTTCACTTTGCGTTATACTATCTCCATCCATAATGTTGCAAATAGCAAGCTTTCATTCTTTTTTATGGCTGAGTAATATTCCATTGTGTGTATATATACTACATCCTCTTTATCCATTCATATGTCAGTGGACATTTGTGCTACTTCCATTATTTGGCTATTGTAAATCATGCTGCAATAAATATAGGGGTGCATGTATCCTTTAGAATTAGTGTTTTTGTATTCTTTGGATTAAAACCCAGTAGTATAATTACTGGATAATATGGTAGTTCTATTTTTAATTTTTTGAGGAACATCCATACTGTTTAATAGTTTGCATTCTCTACAGTATGTGAAGGTTTCTTTATTCTCCACATCCTGCCAATACCTGTTGTCTCTTGTTTTTGATTTTAGCCATCTGACAGGTATGAGGTAATATCTCATTATAGTTTTGATTTGCATTTCCTTGATGGTGAGTGATGTTGAGCATCTTTTCACTTGTCTGTTAGCCATCTGGATGCCTTCTTTGGAGAAATATCTGTTCATAACTTCTGCCTATTTTTAAATTGGATTATTTGGGTTTTTTGGTCATGAATTGTCTGAGTTCTTTATGTACTTTGGATACTAACCTTTTATTGGATATGTTGTTTGCACATGTCTTCTCCCATTCAATAGGCTCTCTTTTACTCTTGTTGATTATTTCCTTTGCTGTGGGGAAGCTTTTTATTTCAATGTAGTCCCAATAGTTTATTTTTGCTTTTGTTTCCTTTGCCTTAGGAGACATATTTAGGAAAATGTTGCTATAATCAATGTCAGAGAAATTACTGCCTATGCCCTCTTCTAGGAGTTTTATGGTTTCAGGTCTCACATTTAGGTCCTTAATCCATTTTGAGTTTGTTTTTGTCTATTGTAGCCCAGTTTCTTTCTTTTGCATGTAACTATCCAGTTTTCCCAACACCATTTATTAAAGAGACTATCTTTTTCCTATCACAAATTCTTTCCTCCTTTGCAAAGAGTAATTGACCATATAATTGTGGGTTTATTTCTGGCTCTCTATTCTGATCTATGTGTCTGTTTTTGTGCCAGTACCATACTGTTTTGGTTACTACAGCTTTGTAATACATCTTGAAATCTGGGATTGTGATACCTCTCATTTTGTTCTTTTTCAAGATTACTTTGGCTGTTCAGGGTCTTTTGTGGTTCTATACAAATTTTAGTATTATTCATTCTAGTTCTGTGAAAAATGCTATTGGTATTTTGATAAGGATTGCATTAAAGTTGTAGATGGTCATGGGTAATATGGATATTTTTAACAATATTAATTCTTCTAGCCCATGAGTATGGAATATATTTCCATATGTGTCATCTTCAATTTCTTTTATCAGTGTTTTATAATTTTCAGAATATAGGTCTTTCACCTCCTTAAGTTTATTCCTAAGTAGTTTATTATTTTTGATGTAATTGTAAATAGGATTGCTGTCTTAATTTCTCTTTCTGCTCTTTCATTATTAGTATATAGAAATGCTACAAATTTCTGTATATTGATTTTGTATCCTGTGACCTTATTGATTTCATATATCATTTCTAGTAGTTTTTTTTGGTGGACTCTTTAGGGTTGTCTATATATAGCATCATGTCATCTGCAAATTCCTTACCAGTCTAGATGCCTTTTATTCCTTTCTTTTAGGACTAGGACTTCCAGTACTTTGTTGAATAGAAGTGGTGAGAGTAGACATCTTTGTCTTGTTCCTGAATTTAGAGGAAAAGTTCCCAGTTTTCCCCATTGAGGATGATATTAGCTGTGGGTTTTCATATATGACCTTTATTATGTTGAGGCATGTTCCCTCTAAACCTACTTTGTTGAAGGTTGTTATGAATGGATGTTGTATTTTTTCTGCATCTATTAAAATGATCATATGGTTTTAATCTTTTCTTTTGTAGATGTGATGTATCATCTTGATTAATTTGCAAATATTGTACCACCCTTGTGTCCTGAGAATAAATCTCATTTGACTGTGGTTGAGTGATTTTTTAACATATTGCTGGATTCAGTTTGTTAATATTTTGTTGAGGATTTTTACATTTATGTTAGAGATATTGACCTATAGTTCTCTTTTTTGTAGTGTCCTTCTCTGCGGTTAATATCAGGGTAATTCTGGCCTCATAGAATAAGTTTGGAAGTTTTCCTTCCTCTTCTATTTTTTGGAATAGTTAGAGAAGAAAAGTACTACCTTTTCTTTAAATGTTTGGTAGAGGGGGGTGGGAGGTTGGGGGCACCAGGTGGTGGGTATTGTAGAGGGCACGGATTGCATGGAGCACTGGGTGTGGTGCAAAAATAATGAATACTGTTATGCTGAAAAAAAATAAAAAAAATTAAAAAAATAAATGTTTGGTAGAACGTTTGTGAAGGCATCTCATTCTGGATTTTTTTTTTAAACTGGGAGTTTTTAAATTACTGATTTAATTTCATTGCTCAGTAATTTTGTTCAAACCAAAATGTTGATCTCTTCAGTCTTGGGAGCAACTAGGAGCAAACTGGGATAGCCAGAGTATCTGTCCAATTGTCTTCAGCCATAAGTAAACTTCTCTCTTGATATCAGTGTTGTGGCCATTCTGTGACAATGGTGGGAAGCACTGGCAGAGGATTACAATACTATTGCAGAGGCCCAGGGGAGCTGGATGAGTGTGGCTGAGGTGATGGTGAAGAGTACATGAACTTGGGAGCTGTTTATGAGGCAGAATTAACAGATGCTGATAAGCGAGTTTTTTGTGGGAGGTGAAGATGGAAAACAAGGAATTCAGCAGAATGACTGTTTAGATGGAAGGAACTTCTATAATGAGCCATTCATCAAAGAGGAGTGAAAATTAGTTTGGAAAATGGCAAATAGTTTAACCTCATCCTTAGGGGAGAGGTTTTATAACTAAGAAGTGCTGAGAAGTTCTAAATTTCAATGATTTGTTTTCTGCTATATCTCTAAAATTTCCCCTAGTTGAACACTACCAAATATGAACAGAATCTTAGCAATGGAAAAGTCAGAGATGGGATACTTATAGGGTTGTGGGGTCTGAGGTCAAGTGGTTTAAGTCAGACCTTTCAAGATAGGGAACATATTGGAATTCAGCAAAGTTTGTGGCACAGTAGTTTAGAATTGCATGCCTCCTCCTCTATCTGAAGCTCACTTCTCATTTCCTCAAGTACATTGTTCTATTAATTATTCCCACTCTTCTGTATTTTCTCTGTCCCTCTTAATTGGATCCTTCCTTCTAAATACTTTGTCTTCTAGTTTTCTTCCTGCCTATTGGACTACTTCTTTTCATTTCTTTCTTCAGCCACCTAATTTTCTATTTCTTAAATAGTGGTGATTCTCATGGTTCTAAGAGTATCTTTTCTTCTTATCCTCTATACCTTCCTTTCACAACCTTTTCTACATGTATGCTTCCAACTATTATCTAAGACTCTCAGTTTTATGTCACCTGTACAGTTCTCTCTCCAGATGTCTAATCACATAAATTTGAGCATACATTCTAACTCGGCTATTAAATTCTCATATAAAACCCAATATGCCCAAAATGGAACTAAAGATTTTTTTCCCTTGGAATCTGCCCCTCTTCATATCTTTGAGAATGGTGCTGACATTCATGTTGCTGCACCCACATTGTACCACATTGTACCTGTCCTCCTTTTCCCTTACTGCCCACATTCAGTCATTCATAAAGTCCTAAATCCCATGGATTTTGCCTTCCAATATGTCCCATATTGTCTGCAGCTCACCATTTCTCTCCCTCTCCCTTAGGTTAAGCCTCTGTTACATGGTTGTTGCAGGAGCCTTTCTTTATCCTTCCTTGTCCTTTCTATTCTATACATAGCAGTCCTGTGTATAATTCTTAATATCTCCCTGTTTCTCTTTGGATAAAGTACAGAAGATATGAAAACACTATAAGTGTCCAACAATGGATGAATGAATAAAGATGTGGTACACATATACAATTGAATATTATTTAGCCATAAGAAGGAAATCCTGTAGCTTCTGACAATGTGGATGGACCTTGAGGGCATTATGCTAAGTGACATAAGCCAGACAGAAAAAGAAAAATACTCGATGGTTTCACTTATATGTGGAATCTAAATAAAAAGTCATAGGTGGCTCTTGTCCCTGGTAAAATCCTTTGACCTTAAAGGAAATCTTGAACAGATCTATACCTTGAAAGAAGTTACGGTTCTTTCATCCTGAAATAAGTCTTCCTTATTGGTATCTCAACTCAAAGAGCTTTCTGTAAAAAGATCTGGTCGATCTCCCTGATACCAATTTTTAAATCAAGTCATGATCTAGCTTTGGTCTGCTCTCATCTTTGTCTCTCTCATCCCTCAGTAGTTTATCTCATCTTTTTTTTTCATCCTTCCGATGTTTGTGTATTTTAATTTTTACATTAATAAAAGTTAAAAATGTATGTGGTTTTAGGAATGAAATAGTTTTACAAAACTTGTTATGAGAAAAAAAACAATCCTCTAGCCTCCCAACCTACTTCCCACTCTCCAGGAGCACTTCCAAATTTTGCCTGTCTATATAGCACACTTGTATGGCTGCATTTTAATATTTTATTTTTAGCCATTAAATATTGATTTCTTACCATAAAGGTGGTAAACACAAGTATTGCACACACATACACCATTGCACACCTGTATACCTCCTCTCCTCTCTCCTTACCAATACTGCGAGCTTACATAATTTTTTCCATGACTGAGCCATGTAGTAGGCTCTGATAACTTTTCCTTCCCTAAACATTTTTTTGTGTTGGTAGAATTAACAGTTTTCAGTTTTTATATTTGTTTAGTTTCTTACATATCACTAATTCAACACCAAACTGTCCATCAGTTATCCAAACCTTCTTTCTATACTTTACAGTAGATATTATTTCAATTTTGTCTATTTGAAGAAATTTCTCTTGATGTTTTCCAACTTGCTGTATCAGAGATGGGTTGCACTCTATTCTCAGTGCAGAATTTTTGATTCAGAATCCCTTCTCTATTACTGCGGGGAGTCCCTCCCTGTTTCTTGTTTCTTCTATGTCTACCTTGAGCGTATGTAAAAATCATCCACTGTCTCTATCTTATCTAAGACCAATTAACTCAAAACTTTTGGAGGTGGGACCCAAATATCAGTATTTCTTAAAGCATTCCAGTTGATTCCAGTGGATAGCCAAGAATGAGAACAACTATTTTATCTGTAGTTTTCTTTGTTTGTTTTCTAATTTTGGTGGAACATACCCTCAAGAAACTCTGGGAAAGAATACTTGCAAATTTTGAGACTTTACTTATATGAGCATGCTTATACTCTGCTGTCCATTTGACTTATAACTTGACTAATGCAGAATTCATACTAGGAAATATCCTGTTTCTCCAAATTTTTGAAGGTGCTGCTCCACGATCTTCTAGCTCTCAGTGTTGCTTTTGAGAAGCCTGAAAGTATTCTGATCCCTAGTCTTTCATCTGTGATCTGTACTTTTCCATCTACATTTTTATGGGGTCTTCCCTTTGCCTTTGGAATTCTAAAATTTGTTGATAATTGTCTTGGTACGGATTTATTTTCATCAATTTTCTTGCTATAAAGTACCTTTTAATCTTGCAACTTGGGTCTTAAAAGTTTTCTGAAATTTCTTCATTAGTGACTTATTCTTCTCTCTTTCTCTTCTGTTCTTTTATTCTGGAGCTCATATTTTCAAATATTGGATCTTCTCTCCCAGTTCTCTACCATTCTTGACTTTTCTCTCCAGTTTTCCATTTCTAAGTCTTTTTGGTCTGTGGTATGAGCTGGATTGTGTTCCCCAAATATTCATATGTTGAAGTCCTCCTGGCCAGTACCTCAAAATGTGACTGCATTTGGAGATACTGCCTTTAAAGAGACAATTAAGTTAAAATGAGGTCATTAGGGTGGGCTTTAATCCAATGTGGCTGGTATTTATGAGAAAAGGAAATCTAGACACAGGCACACCTAGAGGGAGAATGCCATGTGAACATGAAGGTGGTTATCTACAAGCTGAGAAAAGAGGCTGAAGAAGAAACCAATCCTGCTGATACTTGACCTTCGACTTCTGGACTCTAGAAGTGTGGGAAAATAAATTTCTGTTGTTTAAGCCACCCAGAATATGGTACTTTGTTATGGCAACCCTAGTAAACTAATAGTCTGCTTATAGGAGCTTTCCTCTATTTATAACATTAATCTTAAAATTTTCTTAATTTTGCTATAGTATTTTTAATTTCTAATTTTTAAAAAAATATTTTATTTATGTATTTGTCAGAGAGAGAGACAGCACACAAGCAGAGAAAATGGCGGGCAGAGGGAGAAGCAGGCTCCCCGCTGAGCAGGGGGCCTGATGTGGGACTCAGTCCCAGGACCCTGGGATCATGACCTGAGCTGAAGGCAGATGCTTGACCAACTGGGCCACCCAGGCATCCCAGTATTTTTTAATTTCTGAGAGTTGGGTTTTTTAATGTTTGCATTATAACAGCATCATACTCATGCTTCAAAGATGCAATATCTTTTCTTATCTCTCTAAAGCTAGTAATGGTAGTTTTTCTTTCTCTGTTCTCATGTTTATGCATGATTTCGGTTTCCTCGTGTTATCTATTTTTTGTGTGTTATTTAGCCTTTGCCATTTATGCTAAGTTTCCTCAGGTACCTGATTTTCTGTTTACCTTTTAAGAAAAAGGTAATAAAAAAAAACTGAGCTGAAGTTCCAAGTGGTGGATGGGATCTGTTGACTGTGGGCTCATGCCCTTTGATCTTTAACCCAAAGATTGAAAACTAGAGATCCCCAGGCTGAAACTGAAACAACTGTGCCTGTGTTTTGTTTTATCTTTCAATTAGATTTGCATCCTTCAACTGGAGATGCAACCTTTCACTACCTGCAAATCCCACTGCTCCTTGTTGAGTGAAGCTAATCTTAAGCTTGAAATTCCTACCTACTACTTTTCTCTGCTAGTCAAAAATCTTGCTTATCCTTTAACACCAACTCAGAAGTCTCTTCCTCTGTGATATCTCTAAGAACCCCAGGCCAACTTTGGCTTTGCCTACTCTGGGTTCTACCAAGTTTCACGTCTCCATTGGAGCCTTTTTCACAGTCCTCTTTCACATGATAGACATTTGATGTGAGTGCGGGATACTCCATACCACTGTACGTCTGTGGAGGTAGGAAGGCCATTTTGGGCATGTTATTATCTCATCTAGTAGCTTTGGTACAGGTTCAACGAAAAGTTACTTGAAAACCTCTATTCTCAATGGGGCAGGGGTGGAAGGGAAGAAAGGAGAACATGAGAGCATAATTTGATCTTCCGCCTGAAAGATCAAACTCGATACTCATCCCTGAGTATTTGATTATTAAGATCATGAACTCTAATTCCCTTTCACACCCCCAAAGTAAGGAACATGCCACGCAAAGCTGCAATGTGACTTTAATATTCTTTCAGATGATTTCACTCAGCATAATCTGTTTCACATGATAGAACATTTCTCAAGCTGTAACAACAGAAAAAAGGAAAAACAAAATCCCAACGTATCGAAATGAAAGAAGGAACCTCTCTGCATTTGAAGAGTTCATTTATCCTCATTTGTGATCACGTGCCCTTTCGGAATTCAGATCTGATAAAGTGTAAATCCTGGCACATCCGCAAAGGTCCCTACGTATGATAAGTCTTAGTTCTGGCAAATACGTTGAGAGCAGTTTTCAGATATCCGAGGCCTTACCATTTCTGCTGCTTTTATTTCACCCTGGCCTCAGTTGTAAAGTCTCCTTAATGTTCCTACATGGCATGGGTTTTTGCCCGTGCGTCCGTCCCATCCATTTCCACTTATGCCTTCAGGGATACAGTCTGCATTCCCGGCCATGTAACATCCCGTCCATAACAGAACCAGTCTTTCTCTTTTTTATTCGGCCTCTCCTGCTTGCCTAATTAAACAGCATCCGCTAACTCTTTGTTCCTATTAATCTTTTCCTCCCAGGACAGTTTGAACATTGTGGTTTTTAAATTATTGAGAGCGCCCCGAGAGTTACCAAATATAGATTCACTCATGTGAACAGTAAACAAAGTATGTTTGGATTCATACAAATTTATGACTCTACAAAAGTCTTCAAGAACCAGATGGGTTTTAAGAACGGTATCTCCAAGTACTCTTATGCTGGACATGTGGTTAAGGGAGACTCAGGGAACCGCCTGAGTTCCCATCAAACCATTGCTTTGGACAAGCTAGGTGGCCTCGGGAACTGCTTAGCCTTTCTATAAACCTCAATCCCCACCTGTGAAATGGGCCAAACAGTCGCATCTATTTCAGAAGATGTTTGTGAACATCAAATGAAATAATATGCTTGGCACACACGCTGTAAATATTAGTTGCTATATTTCTTATTAACAACACCACTGAGGCTAAAATACACAGAAATATAAATATAAAATACAAAGAAATATAAAATACAAAGAAAATGCAAGAACAACTACCCATAGCTTTAGAAACTGGTTAGACTTCTATACCTGTCAAGTGCAAAGCAGAAATAAACTGGCTGAATAAAGCCAAAAACATTCAGAAGTTAATGTTTGAACAAATCATTTTTAGTATAGCATTTGAAATAAGAATTATAAAGGAATTGGAAGCATGTGGCTTTTAAAAATTATTTTATAGAATTTTTAAATTATTATAATTATTTTTAATTTTTTATAGATAATTTTTAACTATTTTTTAAAGATTTTATTTATTTATTTGACAGACAGAGATCACAAGTAGGCAGAGAGGCAGGCAGAGAGAGAGAGAGGAGGAGGAAGCAGGCTCCCTGCAGAGCAGAGAGCCCGATGTGGGGCTCGATCCCAGGACCCTGGGATCATGACCTGAGCTGAAGGCAGAGGCTTTAACCCACTGAGCCACCCAGGTGCCCCTTAACTATTTTTTAAATTGTTATAAAGAAAACTTTAGGAGGAAAGCAAACAAACTAGTCTTTTGTTTGTTTGTTTGTTTTTTAAAGAATCTTTTGCTTTAATTAGAAACCTACATGTGATACCCCAAATTCAAATCGTCCCTCCTTCCAAAAAGTGTACGTCGTGGCCCACATGCAGAACCCAGCTCACTTGCAGGAAGGAGGGCCTGGCTGGTAATGACAAATGCACTGGCAACCCAAACTGAACAAAAGAATAAATCTTTGCCTTAGAAAGCATTAGCTTAGCCACTTTTATTTGCCTTTCTGAGTCAAAACATACCAAAAAAACCCCAATGTTTTTAAAGGCAGGAGCATTTAATAAAGTATACTTTGCTTTGCTTTCCGTGTGCTCATTTTTTTTTTCTTGGCATAAGTCTATAGTAAGCTGACATACAATATGCAGTAGGTAATGTGTTTTCTAAGTATTTGGATGAATTGGTTGATTTAAAATTAATCTAAATTAGCATTTCCCTAACCATCATGCACAGAACAGCATTCCTGGAATGTTGATAAACATGCTAGGAGAATAGTGTCCTGGCGCAAATAAGTCTGAAACAGAGGCATTCATTATACATATTTATCACCATGTCAAGTACAAATTAGCATATAGAAAACTCTAAGACGTCCTGTGGTGGAGAAATTTATTTTTTCTGTAATTTGCATTTTCTCCAAATTATTTGAACCCGGAATCCGTTTTTCCCAGCTTTTCTTTTGGATCCTACAGAACACAGTTGGCTGAATTCCAATTTGGGGATGCACCAATTATATCTGGGCAAGGCTCATCTTGCAATTCATCTAAAGGCTAACACATGGAAAATTCATGATCAATCTAATAAGTGCCACCTACCAAATCTTAGGGAAAGCGCTCCTTCCCTACTCCCTTACCTTTTTTCCTTGAAGAGGATTTCCCCTCAATATCCCAGGCTTTTTGTCCCACCCACCCTTGACTGGAGCTAGAGAACTCTTGTTAGCAGGAAGCCTTTGGACAATGTTTCTCAGTTAGATAGATCTAATATACCAGAGGTGGGAGCCAACAAAGATACGAAGCCTCTTTTTCCTTCGCATCTGGACCAAGGGCAGTTAGTACCCTGGGTTAAGTGTTCCTCTGAAAGCAAAATTTCTCTCTGGTAGACTGTTTCAAGGCCAACAATGGGACATAGGCAGCTAGTAAGTCCATTTCGTTGGTCAAGCTGACATGACTTGCAACCTAGCCCTCACCATTGATAGTGGTGATATTTAGGTCTCTGTGGAATAATTTTATTATATTTCAACTGGTACAAATCTCAGGCAATGAAGAGGGATGTTGTTTTGGATCCCCTCAACCTCTTATATCATAAATTCTGCAAATTATTTTATACGCATTATCTCATTTAGTCCTCACAACAACTTTTTGAGGTCAATACTAATACATTCCCATTGGACATACGAGGAAATTGAAACAGAAGTTAAGTTACTTACCGGAGGTAATGTAGTGAGTGATTGATTTCATCATAAATGAATATAATATCATGCATATTTTTAATGTTACTATTACTATAACTAGTGCACCTTATAGGGTGGTGTTTGTTTGGATCCCCTTATTATTTTTCTCTCAACTCCTCTTCTGTTGCACATATTGATCTGTAAGGCCAATGTCAGTTATATGGAATGAATATTTACAAAACCAATAACCTTGGTCAATGACTGAGAGACTACGGAAGGTCTAAAAGTAGAGTGCTAGGGCGCCTGGGTGGCTCAGTGGGTTAAAGCCTTTGCCTTCTGCTCAGGTCATGGGATGGAGCCCTGAATCCCATCGGGCTCTCTGCTCAACAGGGGGCCTGCTTCCCCACCAGCACCCCCCAACCCCCGCCTGCCTCTCTGCCTACTTGTGATCTCTGTCAAATAAATAAAATCTTTAAAAATAAGATAAAATCAGAGTACTAAATCAGAAATTTCAAATGGACAACCCGCCCACATACATGTTTTGTTGGGCTCCGAAAGTATTACAGAATGGAGTTAGTGAACCTCATAAAAATAGAGATATCTGGCTTCTCTTTAAAAATGTGAGCCGCTGGGCAGCAGCAGCTGGGACTGATGCGCTGCGGATTCCTTTCCATGGAGCATGCGCAGTGCAGTTCACCTCATCCCCACTGTGCCAGTTCATTTAAGCACTTTCCTGGCATCTGCTCTAGTAAACATTTCAGTTGGCAACCCTGGTGCCAGACAGGATGTCTCCCACCCCTGTCCCGTTGGCCTCTGTGGAATATCATGGCCATCGCAGAAATCCTGGAGGCTGGATGTCAACATCCATGACCAGGCCACTAAGTGAACGTTCGGGATCTTGATGTGAAGCAGCCACGGCGAGTGAGCAGCAGCTGTCCAGAAGCGATCTGGTCGTGAGGTGCTCGTTTCATCCTTCTAGCAAAACTGTTCGCGTTGCCTCTGCACTCAGCTAGGAGTCGGCTTGGGATTCTCTCTCTGCCAATCTCTCTCTGGCCCTCCCCCACCCCCATCCCCACCCCTACCCCCGTGCACTTTCTCTCTTGCTCTCTCTCTCTCACTCTCTCTCTCTCTCTCTCTCTCGATGCATAAATACATCTTTTATTTTTTTAAAATGCTCATCTTTTGCCTAGAGACTTCAGGGAGAGAGGAGAGCAGCTGGGCCGGTGGGTGTGAGTTTCCTGCACACACTCAGTTCCGCCTGAATCTGCTTTAGGTATGAGATGTCTCTATAAATGTTATGAAATTAGGGGCTTTTTGGCTCCAAAAACATTGTAAAACCATTGCCTCTTGACCCTCTATATTCTCATCCCCAACACAGACCCTTCTTTTCGTATCAGTAATGAGTAAGTGAATAGATAGACTATGTAAATTCTAGGATGGATGATTGTCCTTCAGGTAAGAAATGTATGTTTGAGCGAGGGAAGATTAGCCACCTCAAGCAAGACTACTTTCCACCCTTTTGTTAATCTGTAACTAATCTAACTTCTACTCCACTATCACTAAGATGAGAGAGGCTATTTCTTTTGTTTTTTTTTTTTTTAATGCATCGTTACTACCATTTTTTGTACTTTTTATTTAAATTCTAGTTAACATCTATTGGTTTCAGGAGTAGAATTCAGTGATTCATCATTTACATATAACACCCAGGCCTCATCACAAGTGCCTTCCTTAATGCCCATCCCCCCACCCAGCCCATCCCCCACCCACCTCCCTCCATCACCCCTCAGTTTGTTCTCTGTCATTAAGAGCCCCTTATGGTTTGTTTCCTTCTCTCTTTTCCTCCCTCCCATATGTTCATCTGTTTTGTTTCTTAAATTCCACGTATGAGTGCAATCATATGATATTTGTCTTCCCTGACTTATTTTACTTGGCATAATACCCTTTAGCTCCATTCATGTCATTGCAAATGGTAAGATGTCATTCTTTTGATGACTGAGTAATATTCCATTGTGTCTATATACCACATCTTCTTTAGCTTTTCACCAGTCAATGGCCGTTTGGGCTCTTTCCATATTTTGGCTACTGTTGATAATGCGAGCAAGGCAATTTCCCAGGAAGATTAGGTTATTACCTCCTCCAGGGGAATGTACATTCAAAGGATTCTCTAATATGACATTAGAAGAATCTGTCCCCTCTTGAAGAAGTATTGAGCATCAGTTGGAATAAATAAATTCCTCTGTTCAATATGATCCCACAGTGGGTTATTAGATCCCCAAGGGAGACTGATTTCCCAGGGATTAAAAGAAGATGGAATAAGAAATTTCTTTGAATTTCCTGGGCCCCTACCCCTTAGAAACTGCTACCTGTTTTCTGCAGCTGTGAAAGTGTAGCACCCTTTAAAATAACACTATTCAGCTCCCATACTCATATTAATTGTTATTATGATATCTTTAACTTGAAAAATGGCTATTAGCAAGCACTTCAATAATCTTTGAGAAAATCTATTCACTGGAGATTCTAATGGTCAGAGTGGCACTTTCTTAACCCCCTGACCATACTAAGCTTTTCTGGCTTGAGTTACTTCAGCACCTTTTGGGAGCTTAGAAAGCAGTTCTCATCACTTGACTATTAAAGATTTGCATATGACCTTTCAGCCCAATCAAATAATTAGTGTCAATAATTGTGTGACATTATTAAGTCTCCAAACCCATGTCAGAGGCCCACTTCCTCCTGATTATGGCACCGTGAAAAGGGTTTTTTGTTACTTGTGCCAAAATATACAGTTGAGGACTAATAACACCTTTTCTTTGTGGTTTTTAGTTTATTTAAAATAACATTTTACTGGATGCATTTCTCTCTTCCAATGGAAAAAAAAAATCTTAAACACATGTGGTTCATGGCTAGTCTACTCTCACTCTGGAAAAATTATCTAAAGGCCCCTGCAGTCTGTTTTTTATACCATGTTCTCAGGGAGTTTTCATCTTGTGATTTGGTGTAGGATGGTCTATAGTTTCCTTCACTTTCCTCTGACCAAAATGTTATTTTTATTTAAAACACTAATTACTGAGATGCCTGGGTGGCTCAGTTGGTTAAGTGTCTGCCTTTGGCTCAGGTCACGATCCCAAGATCCTGGGATTGAGTCCCACATTGGCCCCTTGCTCATCAGGGAGGCTGCTTCTCTCTCTGCCTGCTGCTCCCCCTGCTTATGCTCTCTCTCTCTCTGACAAATAAATAAATAAAATCTTTAAAAATAAATAAAATGAAATAAAACACTAATTATCCACATGAGATCTGCTCATTCTTGCTTGTCCACAGAGGCCTGTTTAAAAAAAAAAAAAAAAAGATGTATTTATTTATCTGAGAGAGAGAGAGCACATGGGGGCAAGAGGATTGGGGAATAAAGGGAGAGGGAAAGAGAGTCTCAGGCAGACTTCTCACTGAGCACAGAGCCTGACATGAAGCTCCACTTGGGGCTCAATCTCTGACCCTGAAATCATGACCTGAACCCAAACCAAGAGTCAGGCACTTAACAGACTGTGCTACTCAGGCGTCCTAACCACAGAAGCCTTTAAATTTTATGTCTTAGGTGATAAAGCCTTCTGATGTGTAAAACAAAACAGTATAAAAAGGAATACAATGAAATGTCTCCTACCTCATCAGTAACACCTATGTTAAAAAAACTATTGTCATACATTTTTCTTTCAAATAAAATGATTAGCCACATGGTGATTGCAAAACAGTCTTATTAGTTATTTATAGCAAAGATTTTTAATTTTTAATTCAAATACAAGATAATATAAATACGCACTCTGCTCCTGCCCTTCCTACACAAAACAGCCTAACAGGTTGCTCTAGGCCTTTCTTTCTTTGTGGAACCATATCGTGGAGGTTTTCCATGTCTGTGAAAGGTATCCTCATGTGTACAGGGGCAAAGTAGTCCACTGTTTGAATGCACATGAGATATTTAGCTAATCCTCCCTCGACGGACACTTGGCCTATTTTGACAAACAAAGCCGGAACAAAAAAAAAGAGCCCTCAAACACACAACATGCACAAGGAAAGGAACATCTGTAGGAGAAATACCCAGAAGGGGGATTGCCCTCTCAATGGGTAAGTACAGTTGTAACTTTGATAGTGTCAAATTGCTCACTATAGGACTTGTACCAAGTAACATTCCCACTAGTGAGAGATGAATATGCCTGAAGGTAAAGTTAGATTTTTACCAAATCCACTAGGTGAGAAAAGGTATCTCAATATAGCTTTAACTTTTTTATTATTATTTTTATTAATTTTATTATTATTATTATTTTGAACATCACATCATAAATTTTAGGGACCATTTACATTTCTCTGTATCTGTTCTTCTGCCTTGCCTGTTTTTAAAAATTATACATACTTTTCATTTAAAGGAATTCTATATATACGAAGGGTATTAGTTCCCATTTATACCATGAGCTGAAGTTTTTTTCCCCCAGTTTACTGTTTGTCTTTTAACAAATTTCTGGTGGGGTCTTTTCTTCGCCATGTAGAATTTTCACCTAATCTTTTCTGGCATCTGAAATTTGAGTCATAGATAGACCTTCCTTACTCAAATCTTATAAAGAAATTTATCCCTGTTTTCTTTTAATAATTATGTGGCTTTATTTTTTCACATTTAAATACTTGATCCATTTGGAATTTATACCGGTGTACAGTGTGTGGTAGAGATCCAACTCTTTTTTTTTTCCAGTTATTTACCCACTTGTACCAGTGGCAGTTACTGAAAAGTTCACTTTTTTAGGATCTTTTAATATGAATTCTAGATATCTGGCTAAATGAAGTGGTTTCATTATTTTCTATGCTAAAATTCATAGAAGAAAGGAGTTTAGGAAAGTACCCACTGATTTGTGCACAATCCACCTGAAGATGGAAGTGAAAATTTAAATTTGTTTTTGAGATTCTGTCTTTGAGTCAACAGTAACTAGATTGAAATGGATGTAGAAAGCTTTGTGGGGAAAATATTAAGTTACGTTAAGGAAATATTGCTATAACTTTTCATTTATTTATTTTTTTTTACAAATTTAAGGCAAATGACTAGCAAAGATTACACATGAGACTCAAAGGAAAATAACCATTTTTATTATAATTAAATGAACAACCTAAAATGAAATTTGATACAATTCTGTCCCCGTGACATTTCCAGGCCCACTCCTGAAGTGCTAAATCAAAATCTCTAGAGCTGGGGGTAAAAAAAAAAAGAAAGAAAAAGAAAAGAAAAGTCTAGAACTGAGACAAGGGGATCTATTTTTATAGCAAGTTCTCGAATTATTGTAATGCACCCAGGCCCACAAAGTCTGTGAACTCGAATCTAGGAAACTTTGACTTCGAGCCTGAAAAAGAAAGGGTAGAAACCAAGGTCAGAACCACAGAGCTAGGAAAAATGTGAAGGAATGATTGGATCCAACCCATTCTCTTCATCCTAATTAAAGGACACACATGTGTTTCATCTCTCCAAATGTCTCAGTAATCCACAAACTCCATCAGAAGCTCAATTTCAAAGTCGTCACCCCAACAATCAAGAATTCTTGTCTTTCCACAAATGATCTATCTGGCTTTAGTTTGGATCACTTTCTTTTTGTTAAATCCTACTCCAAGAAAAGAGAAAGGAATGAATATTCCTGGACCTTTGAAAGTGTGGCCACTTCCCAAAACTTAACCTTTCACTTGGCTTTCCACAAAACTTGTGAAGTGGATATTATGGATCGAGTTGTTTACCGCTAAGAAAATTGAGGCTTAGAGATATTTTATAACTAGTTTCAGGGTACTCAGGAAGTGTATTCAGAAGCTGTTCTGTGAAATCTTTCAAGGGAGAGGAAAATGATTGATCAGCATCTCTTTCTATGACCCTTGATGATTTGAAGATAGAGTAACAAAAATTTTTAATCTTAATATACTTAATTTACACTCATTCTTTAGATATTATTTTGGACCCAAGAAGCCTATTTTTAAAAGCCTCCCTCTTACCTCCTCCTTCTCTGTCTCTTTACGTGCTTGATCTTCCCTCAATGAATTCCTCAGGACGAAAAGTGATTTCTTCATTCATACTGGTTTCTTTTCTTTACAACTGCCCAGGTTTGAGGTTTTGTTTTGTTTTCAAATTCTCAGCGGAGAGCTGGGTGTTTTGTTGAATAGTCAGTTTAATAACCCGCTAAGGATATTATCTCCTTGCTATCAATGGTATCTCTGCTCCTTGGGAAGATGACGGTCTGCAGAAAGAAGAGCTTTGAAGACCATCATAACATCAGACCCTTCTCTTTGTGCCAACTAGCGTCCCTCTGCTCTTACTTTTTTTCTTATCTGTATAATTCCCCTTTTTCTCCACTAGGCACAATCTATACTGCTGTCATTTACTGAGGGTTCCCTATGGGTCAGGCAAGGTAATTTGTGTTTTATGAGGTACTTCATTAAATCAGCCCCAAACCTCAGTGAGGTGTCTTACTTCCATTTTTTACATAAGGAATATGAAGTTCAAGGAGATTAAGTCACCTGTCTGAGGAGAAGGAGCTATTCAAACCCAGATTTACATCTACTTAGATCACAAGCTTTCGTCACAATGTCTTAGTGTGTGAGAGAAACCTGGTTGGCTGTAAAGTCTCTATGGGTTCTTATACTACTGTTTTCCAAAGACCTGCTACTAAAAGATCTCCTACATGAAAGAAAGGTAGGCGAAACATATTTCTTGACTTTGGTAAATCATGTTAAATATGGTTCATTTCATAACCTGCTAATGACTTAGAGCTTTGGTCATTTTGTTGAACATATCAGTCAGGAAATGCCTTCAGCCAAAAGTAACTGAGACTTAAAGTGGCTTAAAGAAATAACACTTATTCCATCAAGGGAAAGAAATCTGGAAGTAAGGACTCCAGACATGGCAGCTTCACAAAATCATCTAATTCTTAGGATCCTTCCAATTTTCTGCTCAGCCATTTTTAGCACATGATTTTCATACACAGTTGTCTCACGGTCCTAGACGACTATTAGAGTTCTGATCCTGACATCTGCCAGATGGGCAAGAAGGATCAAATGTGAAATTTGTCCTGTTAAAAAACTTTCCTAAAGTTCCAACCTGTTGGAATCTTCCACCATCTGTGCCACATGTGGCCATGGAAAACTTCTTCATAGCTCCCACTGACTGGCACTTGGTGGTCAGTTTCCTAACAACCATGCGGTATTCTCCAGTAGGAGGTTCTACCACTTACAGGATGCATTAAAGAAAAGTGCATCATGTAGACAGAACAAGATGAAAGTCTCAGTTACCATGCTACGCATTGTCGATCACTTATTCCCAATCTTCAGCAGTCTACCTGTTTCAGTCACCTTCTGCAGCATAACAAATAACCCCAAAGCTTAATAGCTTAAAATACAACCAGATATTGACCATGATTCTTCAATTTGGGCAGACCTCAATGGGAAAGTCTCATCTTCGTTTCAAGTGGTATTGACTGGGAACATTCATGCAATTACTTTCTTTTTCTTTTGTAAGATTTTATTTATTTATTTGAGAGAGAGAGAGCATGAGTCAGGGGAGCCAACTGAGGGACAGGGAGAAGCAGACTCCCCACTGAGCAGGGAACCTGACATGGAGATCATCCCAGGACTCTGGGATCATGAGCTGAGCCAAAGGCAGATGTTTAACTGACTGAGCCACCCAGGAGTCCCAAGCAATTGCTTTCATCTGTGAGCACCACTGACCTAGAAAGTCCAAATTGGTCCTCTCTCTTCCTCTAGGGTCTTTCTATGCAGCCTCTTGTCACTTAGTGTTCTAGTTCACACTTATTCCATGGTGTCTGGGTCCTAAGAGGCAATATTTCAAGAACAAGTAAGGAGAAGCTGTCCTCTAGGGAGCTGGCACCATCGCTAACAAGGCTTCACTTCCTCTATATTCTGTTGGTCAAAACAAGCCATAGACCCCCCCAGATTCAAGGGAAGGGAAAGAACCTTCACCTCCTGAAGGAATTTGGCCAGTATAATCCACGATTCTACACCTTCCCTTTGAGGTTGGACCACTCTTTCTTTAAACACCAGCTTCTGTAACTAACTACATCCTCTCAGGACAAGCCAATGATAATTTCTTAATGGACCTAACCTTTCAGAACAAACATTTCCAGGACTGAAAGATAACAAGTTGTTAACACAATCCACCCGCTTCCCTCTAAACAAGGAAGCCTATAAGAATTGGCTTCGTGTGAAAGCAAACGTTCTTTTCTTTCCTTTCCTTCTGGAAATGAGAAAACAGTGGCAAAAAGTCAAGAAATTTATTATTTCAGTAACTTACCAGTTGCAGTCACATTCATATTTTTTAATATAATTAGCTTCTAATTCTCTGTTGTAGCTTGGTGGAGTATAGACATAAGAAAATAAAACCTAATGATGTTTATAAAGACTTATTTTGACAGCTTCACCTCATTTACATTCAAACACAGTTATCATACCCCTGAAAAAGAATAGAAAAATAATTGAATTGGCTCTCATCTCCTTTTCCTTCTTATTGTTTAAGAAAAATATAGACTCATTAGTATAGAAACTCAGCTCAAAGCAAAAAAGAGAACTTATTGGTTCCCATGCCCGGGAAATTATGGGTAGGCCTGGTTTCAAGGATAGCTGGATACAGGTGCTCAAACATGGTCATCACTGCCCTTTACTTCCATATTCTTGGCCACAGTTCTCAATCACTTGGCTTCATTCCCTCCTTCACATGAGGTTCATCCAGTAACTGGAGAGAGGATTTCCAGCAGCCTCACCATAATTTTCTTCAAGATTAATCACCTCCCAGGAAAAATAACTTCTCCTCCCATCCTAATAATAATCCCAGGGAAAGATTTAATTTTCCTGTTTAGGTTACATGTCCACTTTTGGATGGATGACTTTCCCAGAAGAATGCTGTAGTATACAAAAAAATGCCCCCTCTCCAAAGACGCCCACATTCTAATCTCTGCAGCCTGAGAATATGTTACTTTATGAGGCAAAAGGGATGTTGCAAACGTGATTAAATTAAGGACCTTGCCATGGGGGTGGAGAGGTATCCTGGACTATCCAGGTGGGCTCCATGTCATCATGAGGATCTTCGAAGACAGAGGCAGAAAGAATCAGAGTCAGAGAGAAGATACGTGATTCTGGAAGCGGAGATTGATCAATGTGCTTTGAAGATGGAAGCAGCCACGAACAAGGAATACAGGTGGTCTGCAGAAGCTGAAAAAGGCAAGAAGCAGATTCTCCCTGAGCGCCTCCAATGAACCAGCTGTGGCCAATGCCAATTTTGGACTCTGGCTTCTAGAACGGTGAGAGAATAAATTTTTGTTGTTTTAAGCCACTAGATTTATGCTAATTTGTTACAGCAGTGAAAGAAACGAACATAAGTGGTTTCCAGATTTGGCTGCGTTTACTTTACATGTCTTGATCTGTGGTCAAGGAAGGGGGTCAGAACTGAGAGAGAGTGTCAGGGTTAGAACGCATGCTTGATGGTACCACCGAGACCACATAAAATGAGGCAGAACTCGCCCAAAAGGAAAATTCCTTTGCTACATGAGGAAATAGAAAAGAAGGCTTGATAAATATAGTTAACAAGCAAACAACACCATCAACAGTAGCTACCACATCTAGTACTATCCAAAAGTAGAAATGCTGAGAGGCAGGGAGGAAAAGGGAACTACAGAGGCCAGGATAGGTAGGACTCAACCCTGGGCCTGAGTAACCAAGACTCCACAGCAGCAACAGTTAAGGTTCTCCCGCTCCAATGTCCTGAAAGACAAAGACTGATGAAGAATCTTACAATCTTATCATCAGTAAGACCTAAGCTCAAATCTTCCGCTAAGAGCAAACACTCCCATCTTGATTTTCCACAGTAACGTGAGAGAGCTCATGCTTCCACAACTCTTCCAGAAAGAATGCCAAATGTTACAGAAGAGGAAACCAAAGGAGCAAATTTTTGCAAGGGACCCCCACACACACAAGTGAACATTTCCTTGAGTATTGTTTTCATTGTTTAAAATTCAGGTTATTGGCTTTAATATAAACCTGGTATTTTATGGCACCTCAGTGGCTCAGTCGGTTAAGTGTCTGCCTTGGGCTCAGATCATGGTCTCAGGGTTCTAGATTGAGTCCTGCATTGTTGGGGGGATGTGGTGGGGGAGGGGGGTTGTCCTGCTCAGCAGGGAATCTGCTTTTCCCTCTCCCTCTGTGCTCTCTCTCTCTCTTTCAAATGAATAAATAAATCTTTTTTTTTAAACTGATATTTAAAAACTCCTATGAATTAAATTATTTTTTCTTCTGAAGTGTTTGAGTTAACTGATGGTCCCAGGAAGTTTCACCATTTTTACTCTAGCTTCAAAGAGACTCTAATTTTAATAATTTACATAACATGTGTAGCCCACATATGGGACTAGGCCCAGGGCCCTTCCAGACCTCCAGTTCTAAGACAATCACCATAGCTCTGCTGTCCTCATCATCTGCCACTTGAGACCTGAGCTAGAAGGAGGACATCATCAGCCATATTGAGAATTTAACTGTGGTGATGAAGAAGAGGCTGCCACTAGTTTCCTTCAGAAGACAATTCCTAAAGAACATAACACAAATGAAGAGCTGAAGTTTTAGTGGCTTTAAAGCATGCCTGCAAATTCTTTGAGAGGCCTCTCATGAAGAGGTGGATTCTGTGTCCTGTTCCCTTGAAACAGGGCAGAACTTTGTGACTGCCCTGCTTGGCTTAGAGCACAGCAGAGGTGAAACCATGGGACTTCTGAGGCAAAGTAAGAAAAGGCAAAAAGGCTTCTACCTGCTCTCTCCCTCTCAGGATGTCTGACCTCAGTACCCAGCTCCATGGTGTGAAGAAGCCCAAGCCAAATGGAGAGGTAGCCTGTAGGTGTCCTGGACAATGGCCTCCATGAAGACTCCTACCTCAGCCACTGCCAATTAAGTGAGACAAGCTTTGAGATGCCTATGCCACGGTCATCACTGGGAAAGCCTCTGACATAACTCTTCAAAAAAATTGAAATCCGGAGTGAATATTTTTAACTAAAAGCCAGGAGCCTGAGATCTTAAAAATACAAAAAATACTACGATCTATTCACACGCTTCCTTGCGGGGGCACCAGGTGATGAGGACAAGTAAAACTGGCTGGTGACGTAGTTTGTTGTTTCAGGGTGCTCCTCGATGTTAGTGTGTGGGGGAGGACTTCCCATAGAATTATGCCAACAGGTTTTCTTGGTGAAGAGAGTCAGAAGGCCAGGAAAAATTAGAAGTCTTTTAGAAGGGGTCATCAAGGAGAGGAAAATGTAGAGCAAAGAATTCTAGATGTGCTGTCTGTCTAACTGCAAGAGCAGAGCCCTTGAGTAACTTTGTCCAGTCAGCTCCTGGAACTAAGAGACGTAATAATAAGTTATGGTTGTTGTTCGATGCTGCTAAGTTTATGAACCAGTAGGGGTGCCTGGCTGGCTCAGTTGGTGGAATGAGTGACTCTCGATCTTGGGGTTGCAGGTGAGAGACCCATGTTGGGTGTAGAGGGCACTTAAAAATATAAACTTAAAAAAAAGTAGGCATCAATAGATAAACAAGGGTAACGTCTGTAGGAATCTGTGAAAAGGGAAAAGGATGGAATAGGTGACTCAGACACATACCTCCCCATACCCCAGATTCCACCCCTGCACCCCTGAGTTCAGCTCCTATGTTGGATTATAAGGTGTCTATTTTCCTTTCTACCCCCCTGTCTGGAAGACAGTAGGTGCTTCATAAATGTGTGAGGGAAAGGAAGTGAGGAGAAGGGGAGGCTACAAAATGAACCCAAATAATGGGAGCTACAACCTCAGGACCCCACTGAAATCATTCATGGGTCGATTTTGGTGAGGAGCTCCAAATAGAACAACATTGCCTAAAGATGTAAAACCACCAACCCCATCACCTACCGGCTGAGTAACCATGTTATTTCATATCCTGGGACACATTTCTCACACAGGAATGCATGAAACCACAGAAAACCAAAATACAGTAGCTACCAGAACTACCAACTGTATTTTAATCATTCATTTTACAAATATTTATTAAAGATGTGTTACAATCTAGGCACAAAGGTAACCAATTAAGAACAAAATTTTGTATTGAGGTTAAACACCAGTGTCTTATGGGGAAGGATGCAAAACTCACATGAATTTTTAAGGAAAAAATGATCCCTCAAAGAATATTCACCCCGGCACTGCTATCGTGCTTTTATGCCCAGAAACTCAGAGTTAGGTTTAGGTGTTCTGTCTTCTCAGTTGGTAGGAGTGCAGAGTTTCAGAAAATCCCATTTCGGGTACTAATAAGAATGTTTCTATTATAATATCTTCCTGCACCATTGGTCAAAAATTGACAGCTCCTAGCTAATCTACATTGGTTTATTTGAACCGCAAAGCAATTTTTTTAAAATTTTTGTTACAACTGAAATTGGTGGCTGATAGTTGAACCTCATGGGTGCCATTTACTAAGTTGGATCTCTGGCTTCTCCTACAAGAAACTGGACGAGCTAGCAAACCTTAAGCCCATCTCTTCATGGGGTACAGTCAGCTAGTGCTGATCGTCTGACTCCCCCTTTCCTTTTGACAAGACCTGGTCCCCAGGGCTTGCCATGGACCTCGCCAATTCCTGTCCACCCACCAGCCAGGCTGTGGCCTGCTTCTGCTGTCCTTGGTAACTGCCTGGGCCTGGGAAGTATTTGGACCTACGTCTCCAGTTCCAGGCTGACATTGAACCATCTGTGTCATTTTCCAGTACGTGACACTGACTTCCAAATCTTTAAAATTCAGGATACGAGTCTTGGATCCAAGAACTGGGTCTTTATCTGCCCACAATCAGAGAATCACAGAGCTGGAATGGACCTTCTTTTCTGATCATAGCCACAGCATGCTGAAGGCTGCCATACAACCTTGGGGATCAGAAAGAACCCCAAGATTGCCTGACCTACTCTCAAGGAAAGAATCAGACTCAAGATGTGCATCTTCCCCAAACATAGAGTCCCAGAAGCACTGAGTAAGGAGGAGATACAAGGACATTAAAACAGGTCCTTTTAGAGCCTGGCTTTCCTTCCAAGACACACACTCCTTTTCACAGGGCTGGGAAGTAGGGAGGAGTTCCCAAAATGTCTTTGGATCCTGTCAAGAACAGCTGGGGGTGGCATCCTTACCAGGAGGTAGACAGACAGGTAACTGAGTCCAAGTTCTCGTGGCACCGTGTGTGTGTGTGTGTGTCTGTGTGTGCACGCGCGCACGCATATGAGTGGCCGTAGCCACCTCAGGGCCATGAGTGTTCACCATGAGTCATAGTTTTGTTTTCTGGGCTCAGTAGCCTGTGTTCTGGCAGGAATCAAGGTCTGGGGTTTTGCAACAGCTGCTCATGTCACCTGGGGAGGCAACCCAGCATGCAGTGGGATCATTTTTATCAGCTCATGAGCACTGGCTTTGCCTGCCAAAAGGCCATGTTTCTCAACTAGAAAAATAATATTCCTCTCTGGAACCATTCTTAAATGCTGGGGTTGAAATTCTTACCTTACACCACATAGTCTTAAATCGCTCTCATAGTCTCTAATTCTAATTCACAGTGACTAACTCCTAAAGAGAACAGCAACATCTCAGATGCTACTGTAACTCGGACAGGATCATCAGCAAATACAGTGGAGACTATCTCTAACTCATCTTAAAATGACTCTGTCATGTTTTCAAGGTACAGCTGCCCTGTTCTCCACTCAGGAATTTAACACATTTAATTCTCTCTACCTGGCATCTGTTATAGGCTCTTGCCTATCACCTTGTAGCCCTGGTCTTTCTATGACCTCATCTTTAGCCCACCTTCTATGAAAGCCTCCCTAATCCCTGATCCTGCATTCGCCTCTTCCTGAACCCTTTCCAGCCTCTCTGTGGAGAAAGACACAGTGTCCTTTGGACTGCAGCCATGTGAGAAACACTGATTATGTGATGAACACAGGCCCTGCCTGTCCAGGCGAACAGCATACAGCAATGACAGAGGATGCCACCGAGGGCTGCAGCCCCCTGCTTGTGGGAACCTATATTAACATGCTTGGAATAATGAAACCGCTAATTTGGTCACATGGAACATACAAGTTTTTCTGACATACTTAGCCAACAAGGCAAAGGTCTGAGCCATAAGTAACAGGTCTCTCAATACCACTAATTCAGAACTCTTCAAAAAACTTTCATCTAAATGCCCTCAATTGGTGCCTCGGGGGCTCAGTTGACTCGTCATGATCTTAAGGGTCCTCGGATGAAGCCCTGAGTCCGGCTTCCTGCTCAGTGTGGAGTCTGCTTCTCCCTCTCCCTCTGCCTCCAACCACCACCCACTCGCCTCCCCGCATCATGCTCTCTTTCTCAAATAAATAAATAAAATCTTTAAATGTCCTCAAAATAAGATGCTTATTTTGAAGGCAGTCTGCTATTAACAAAGGGAATTTTCAAAGCAAAAAGTGTTTGCATGTATGTAGTATCAGAGAGTAAGAAAGTGGAAATTTTTATTTAGGTCATTACCTAATAAAATCATGTACCCGCTACTTCCAAACCAGAGAACAGTATTGAAAGGTGATTCTAGGTAAAATTCATTGCTGCAGATTTGTGTGATCGTCACTTCAGTATGCAATGAGTTAATTTTAATAGTGATCTATTGTCTCATCAAATCTGGGCCTCTTATCACAAATACTGACACCAATAATAATTCTACTATGCCCCTTTTCCTCTGCTTCTGCAGAGATCTCAAGGCTTTGATTTTCAGTTCTGTAGCAGATGCAAATAATATGAGAGGAAGCATCCCTTCTGTTATTATCACTAGCTATCACAGAGAAAAAAATAAAATGTTAAAACGATTGGAGAGGATAAAAAGAGGATTTGGGAGAGACCATGGAGAAGAAAAAGTAGAGAGCAAGGAAGAGAGTGTTCGCACGCGCGCGTGTGTGTGTGTGTGTGTGTGTGTCTTAAAATTTGGAGGAAATGGCAGGAGAAAATTCTAGAAAGGAACTTGAAACCTCTTCCTCCCCTCCCTCCATCTAGCTACTTAACAGTTTTGCCACAAATTAGCTTTGCCTCCAGCCTCTCTTGCAGCTTTCCACACTTACCTTACTCCTTCCTATCCAATTCATAAACCCAGAAGAAGGCCCAAGATAGCTGTTTCTCACACAGATCAAGGAAGATCTATTGAGAGCAGTAAACAAGGAAACTACAAATAGCTGAACATTGTATCGGGACAAAAAATAATGGATTGCTTCCAAGAAACACCACGCCACTCAGATCAGGACAGGCGTGGGGGTCATTACTCCCAGGAAGGGAATCATTGTATGCAATCCTGTGAAAAGCCAAGCATGCCTTCTTGATGAACTAGCAAGCCAGCATGCCAGCAGATTAGGATATTGTTCTAGGACAAAGGGGAACACACGTAGGCTATTCTGAGAAGGCTAGAAAGTCATGATTACCCCACAAACTGGCCCGGACAATTTAATCAGTGTGTGGGCAATGCAGAAAGAAAGCATTTTATTAATATAATTTTCCTTTTTTTTTTTTAAATACAACTGGCAATTCTCTTCTAATTATCATGAGTTGACCCAACAAAGAACAGAAGAAGAAATTTTTCCTTTTGATTATATGTATTGTTGTTTTCCTTAGAGGATGGGTGGGGGTGAACATTAAAAAAAAAAAAAAAAAAAAGAACCAGAACTATAAACTAGACCATATTCTTGGCTCTCACTTAGAAGGAGGCAGAATGTTTTGAATCAATATCACAGTCATCTGCTAAACATCCATGCTCCTTGGTCTACCACAAACTGGTACTCTTCAAAACATAAATATATACATGTTTTTCCAAAAGAGGTGAATCAATACCATCATTTTATTCATGCCATTTTTCTTAAAAATGTTAAGACATACAGTATTTTGGAGAAGCATTTTCAACTCTTCCCTATTCTTTCTTCTTTAAAAAGTTGAGGTTTTTGTTGTGAGATTCTTCTGAGCTTTATTTTTGAGGCAATTTCTGTAAATAAACGAAAACATTATGTTTTGTGGATAATTTTCCTCTCAACTAAGACAGCTCATCCATTTTGATTGATATTGGCAAGACAATATCCATCTGTTTCATCTTGATCTGTTATTTCCATAAACTAGTAAGACCGAAGAGTACCTCAAAGATGCTTATGTCCCAGGAAATGGTTAAGCAAAAGGGGGAAACGTACAAAAAGAATGCCATCTTGTGGCTGCACCAATAGAAGAACAACAAAATAAAGGCTTCGCACCCCAGACGGTAACCGTCATGCTATGAAGGTACACACACGAGTTGTGTCTTTTCACAATGTCAGCTTTATTCAATCATAAAGCAAAGTTAATCACAGTTATAAAGCAGGTTTGGGATTCCAAACCCAATGACATCTCACCATGTGATTAAACTTGGCTTCTTACACAGCACACAGAGCAGGACAGAAGACAAACCACACAACAAACAAGATCACAGAAGGGTGTAGAAAGTTAACAAACCAAAGGCAGAGTCAGTCTGTGTGCATGCAGTTGAGATAAGGCCTCCTCTGGTAGGGGTCAGCTCTGGGCATTTATGGCTTACCATTAGGAGTAGTTGCACAGTTAGGTAGCCATGGCCTGGATCCCCAGCCAGAAAACATGGAGTCAGGACAGCCAAGATAAAACAACACTGACATACTGTTTTGACCTTAGGCAGGACCAAACTAGCGTTACGCTCTGCAGCTTTTGTGGAAATGACTCTTGTAAAACATCCTAAAATAAGGCAATTAACCACCAAGCATTTGTCAATATCATGTGCAAGGAGCAGTTAAGACATAAGCCCCCAGATGTCAGCAAAAAAAGACCATCAGCACATTCACATTAACCTAATAGATAGATACCTGACCAAAGCTCTGATTGGCACGACTCAGCACACCCTGATTGCTTAAGAGTTCCGAAAAAGAGTGCATAAAAACCCTTAGACTTAGAAACTCCAGAGGCAACCCTGTTGGTCCTTCTCCCTCTCTGGGAGCTCTATACTATTGCTCAATAAACTTTGCTTTGCTGCCCACCACTCTGTCTGGTCTACCTTTTCATTCTCCCAAGTGATGTGACCAAGAACCGCGGACACTAAAGGCAGAGAATTCCTGCGACATTGTTATGTTCAAGCAGGGGAGGCTCTCTGTTCTGTTTGGAAATCACACAGGCAGAGACTTGGATGGAAGTTGCCATTTCAAGTGGTCAGAAAGGGGTCATATCTGAAGAGTCGGACAGTTTGCTATAAAAATGTTCCCATTTTTTAAGAGATTTAATAGGCATTGGGTCCCTGGTTCTGCTCATTATCCATTCCGGGGTGTCAGCGGATACTGGTCCTGGCAAAACCTTGTGGCTGCAGTATCTTGAACTTGACACAGCCTCCTGCTTAACATGAGAGACTCCACTTTGCTTTCTACAGTACTGTTGTGGTGTCCAAACAGGGAGCTTTTCATTGTCCTATGAGCCACTGAGAAGGCAGGCCACACTGCCTAAACCTACATGAATCCAGATTCCATCCTATCCTCGTACCCCACAGGAAATGACATTGTTTGTTCTGTACCGCAGAATCAGATATTCCTGGGAAGGTAAATTATTTGGACAGACATACCAAGGGTATTAGTCTACTTTGGGAAATGCCTCTGGGTGTGCTAATGCGTGCTCCAGGGGAACCAAAGAGAACTGATTTCACGATAACGAAGGGAAGGCCCCCGGGGCCTCAGGTGTTGGAATTTAGGACAGAGCAGCTTTGTGGCGAAGTCATAGCCGAAAACACTGTGAACTTCTTGACACAGTCTTACCTCCAAACGCTGGAAATAAGAACTAGGAAATGCCAGTTAAGTATTCCGTTTTGAGCCAAGTACTGGAAGAAGTCAGCTCAGTAAGTATATGTTATTTTAAAATGCTGATTCACAGCTAAAAGAAGGGTTTAGGTAAATACATGGTTTGTAGATCCATGAGGTATCATCTAGAAAAGCTGGTGATATTTAGTATACATTTTGTGGTCGACATCTACAAAGTTAATTATATCTTTCCACAAAATGGAGACTTAGTTCCTAGAGCTTCAAAAGACCTGAAAAGTCATCTAGTTCACTCTCTTAATTTAACAGAGGAAGAAAATAAGGCCCAGAGAGGTTAAGTGACTCAAATAAAATCACACAGCCAGCTAATGACTCAACTACTTGTCAGATGTGAGGTACACAACTTTCTTCAGGGGCTATTTTTTTAAAAAGCATACTGTATTACATATAATATATACTATATATAAAATGTATGTATTCTTATGTATTGTATATATTTATTTGTATGTATATATATTTATTTATATAAAATATATATTTAAAAACATGCACACATATCTATATCTATGTATGTAGATAAAGATATGCATACATTGTGTACCCCTTTTGTAGAGATTAAAAATGGACATTATCATATAAAAAATTCTGAGTAGTCTTTCAGCAAAGAAATCTATTCCACTTTATTAAGCTCAGATTTCCCAAACTTACATGACCAAGACACCTTTTTTTTTTTTTTGCCATGCAACCATTACTAACGTACATGAAACTAAATCATGAAAATTCTGCATAAGAACCTCATTTGGATCTGTAATTATTCTACTTCATCTACTAGTTCATTTTTTTATTGTAGTTCATTCAAGCTAGACTTACAGGCAGCAAATAAAAAGAGGTGCCTACGTAACCCACCCTCCCCAGTTTCACGCACTCAACCAGCTCATGAAAGTAACAGTGAAATCCCAAGGTTACCTCTTTGCAGACGGGCTGCCTGACACAGAACCAGTCATGGCCTCTGTATTTTCATACATTTGCAAACAAATACTGTATTGGCCAACTTTGTCCGAAGGTGGATAGCTATAGCATTACACACATACCAACTTAGTAGAAGAGAATTGTTTTTAACATTTACTCATAGACATTCTTTGGTATCAAAAAGTGAGTATCCCACACAACAAAGCTCTGTCTGCAGAGCTTATTAATGTATCATTAAAATACATTCAACTTGGGGCACCTGGGTGGCTCAGTGGGTTAAAGTGTCTGCCTTTGGCTCGGATCGTGATCCCAGGGTCCTGGGATCGAGCCCCACATCGGGCTCTCTGCTCAGCGAGGAGACTGCTTCTCTTCCTCTCTCTCTGCCTGCCTCTCTGCCTACTTGTGATCTCTGTCTGTCAAATAAATAAATAAAATCTTAAAAAAAAAAAAGTACACTCAACTAGAGCCATGAATCTTTGTCTTTAAATTAAACAAAAGGAAAGGCAGCTTAACACTAAATAGAAACTTTAAAAAGCTTCATTCTCTTTTAAAACCTCCTCATCCATTCCTGTGGCTCTGTCATTTCACTGTTGTGAACTGCAAGTATTAGGCTGTCAGATGGTATGAAAAGTCTTATATTCTTAAGTGTTTGTATAGTCTTCTGGCTCACGAAAAAGAAAGACCTGGAAAGGCAGCATTCACTTTTGCCAAATGTGGCACTTCTGTTACACGCACTTACACTACTCATTTCATCCCTCATGGCAAAAATAATTTCTAATAGAATCATGTATACACCAGCCAATATTAAGGAATCATCCGAGTTCCCTTAGGAAGGACATATTTCACACATGCGTGCACACATCACACACCCCAAACTCACCAATGCCTGGAAGGCATTTGACATCGCCTAGGGCTTAAAATATACCCAGCAACCAGTATCTGAATTAGTAATTTTAGGAGCCTTCAATGTCAGTTGAGGCAAGATTCTTCCCCAGCTTCCTCTGTTAGCAATCTGAATTTATGCTGATTCCCCATAGTCCATGCCTCCTGAGGTAGCTGCTAAACTAAATAGAAAAGTACCTACACAAACTCAAACAATTGTCATAATCTAATATTGCTAAATTGCAAACCATATGTAATTTAAGAGGAAATTACATCTACATCTCGAATCAACGGACCGATGTTATGACTCATTTTGTAATCAGCAATTCTTTTAACTTTGCAGATCTTCACCCTGGAATGGATATTTTTAGACTGAAGTGGAAAGGATTATTTGTTGTAATCTCACCCTTAATACTGTTTTGCATGTGTTTCCAGACACATAATTGGCACTGTGAGAACTGGAAGATAATAAGATTGTTAATAAGGATTCATATCTCTACAGGTCCGTAGAAAATGTGCTGAGTTTCAAAGAATTTATAGAAGTTGAAGCGATTGTCTTTGAAGGGTGGTTTCTCCCTATCTTCTTCATACAATAGCCAAAATCAAATTTGATTACTCTGTAGGTCTAATAAGCTGAGGAACTAGCTGCCTTGTATTTTAGTTCTTCTAAGACTGTGTGCCACCCAGAAAGTTGAACAGAACAACGAGATGATGTGTGATACTAAGACCAGTCAAAGTCTAGTGTTTCCGCAATAACTCACGCTTTTGGTGCTAATGGATTAGAATAAATTTCAGTAGAACCAGGAGTTTAGCTGTTGGGATAAATGATGAATACAAGTTTGGAGACGTTTTCACTCAATTTTCTTCTGGAAGAGGCAAGTACAGAAGTACTGATTTCTGTTTGAGATTGAGAAAAATAGTTTATTTGATGTAATAATTTTAAGATGATAGCCTCTATTTCTTAATACCCAGTATTCTTCCTACCGGTATTTGGTATCCATTTTAAAATTACATATCCATCATAAAAACATCTTCCCAAGTCAGAGCTATTCTGATTTATCCTATTACCAAGGCAGCTAAAATCTACCTTTTTAAACATACCCTCTTCTTCATTTGACTCTTCTTTATAATCTTTTACTGTTGGAAACACCAGGGCTCAGTCCTCGGACCTTTTATCTATCTACACTCACTTCTTTAGTGATCTCATCTGTGCATAAAATGCAATCTATATGGTAATAGCTCTAAAATTTTTATCTCCAGCGCAAACCTTCCTCCAAAATTCTAAACTCTTATATCCAAACTCTTCCACTTTCATTTTTGTTTTTTTTTTTTTAATTTATTTATTTGACAGACAGAGATCACAAGTAGGCAGAGAGGCAGGCAGAAAGAGATAGAGGAGGAAGCAGGCTCCCCACTGAGCAGAGAGCCCCATGCGGGGCTCAATTCCAGGGCCCTGGGATCATGACCCAAGCCCGAAGGCAGAGGCTTTAACCCACTGAGCCACCCAGGTGCCCCTTCCACTTTCATTTTTAATAAAATCTAAAACTCACCATTCCACAAAACTAAACTCTTGATCTTTCCTGCAAAAGCTGCTCTGCCCATAGCCTTCCTTTTCATGGTTGATACCAGCTTTGTTCTTTCCATTGCTCAGGTCAAAAGCTTAAGTCATCCTGGACTTCTCTCCTTTTTTCATACCTCACATCCAATCTAACTGTAAATCAAGTTGGTTCTATTATCAAAATAGATCCAGAGATCAGTATGAACTCATGTTTATTTTAGCATATATGCAGACAGTTAAATGCATACATAAATCTAGTACCTGTTCATATGTGAAGTGGTCGGTGAAGTGTGGCCTCTCTACAAAGATATCTCCATCCTAATCCTTGGAACCTGTGACTATGTTAACTTCCATGGCAAAAAGGACTTTGCAGATGTGATTACAGTTAGAACCCTGAGATGGCGGGATTACCTGGGGTGGGTCCAATGTAATCACAACAGTCCTTAAAAGAGTCAGAGGAGGGGATGTGATAACAAAGGTAGAGTGTCACAATGATGCAATGTGGATTTGAGAATGCTATGATGCTGATTTTGAAGATGGAAGAAAGGGTCATGCGCTAAGGAATGCAGGAAGCCTATAGAAGATGGCAAAGATGAGGGGACAAATTCCCTCCTATAGCCTCCAAAAATAAAATGAGCCTGCCAACATCTTGATTTTAGCCTATTGAAATCGATTTTAGACCTTTGACCTCCAGAACTGTAAGATGAATTGATGTTGTTCAAGTCACTAAGTTTGCAGTAATTTGTTACAGCAGCATAGGAAACTTAGGTTAATAATATACATCTATGTCCTAACTTCGTCTGCAAGGAGGGTCAGGAAGCAGTGGCATTCCAATAGTAATTGGTCCATCTAGTGCCCAGATCCTAGTTTCTAAATATCATTCTCCAACTTAAAGTACCAGAGCTCCTTGGGGAAATGGCTGATTCTAGGGCTGGGATAGAGAAAATGCAAGGTAAGTTTGGAACAATTTGTAGCACCAGAAAGTAAGGAAGCACTGTAGAAATGGGGATACTTCAGGGGCGCCTGGGTGGCTCAGCGGGTTAAAGCCTCTGCCTTCGGCTCGGGTCGTGATCCCAGGGTCCTGGGATCAAGCCCCACATCGGGCTCTCTGTGAAGCAGGGAGCCTGCTTCCCTTCCTCTCTCTCTGCCTGCCTCTCTGTCTACTTGTGATCTCTGTCTGTCAAAAAAAAAAAAAAAAGTTCAGCACTGAAGATAAAATAATTAAAAAAAAAAAAAGAAATGGGGATACTTCAAATAGGAAAAAGACTAAAAGCTTTTCAATGGCCAAAGTTAGAACAGTTTAAGCAATAAAATAATAGTAGTATTGAACTATATCTCAAAGAGGAGAAGTCTGAGAATCCATAGTACTATAAATACATAATTAAATATATAAATATGTTGGTGAGAAGAAACACATCCTCTTCACAAGGGAGGAATAAGGGCAACAGAAAACCACCATTAGAATGCCATAATAATGATTTCTGCAGGCAAGATCCACTGATTAATGCTAAACTTAAAAAAAAAAAAGAAGTAGAATATTGGCATAGTCTCAAAGTACTTCCCCCCAAATATTTATTAATTACTATAGTGATTTTATCATTTGTCCACAAATTCTTTGGTAATTCTCCCTGTGAGAGGGGAAGCTTAATTCCCACCGGTTGAGTGTAGACTAGACCTAGTGACTCACTTTGAAGAAACTGGGAAGATACCCTCTTGACCAGTAAATCACAGTCACATCACTGGTAATAAGTCATTTTGAGATCATGTACCCCCTGATAGGATGAAACAAGAAAGGCTCATCATCTCTGTATTGGTCATCACCCAAATCCAGAATCTTAGCACAGCTAAGGGAAAATAGATAAAATCAAATTGTGACAGAGTGTACAAAATACCTGACTCTTCCTCAAAAGTGGTCAGGTCATGGGGCGCCTGGGTGGCTCAGTGGGTTAAGCCGCTGCCTTCGGCTCAGGTCGTGGTCTCAGGGTCCTGGGATCGAGCCCTGAATCAGGCTCTCTGCTCAGCAGGGAGCCTGCTTCCTCCTCTCTCTCTGCCTGCCTCTCTGACTGCTTGTGATCTCTCTCTCTGTCAAATAAATAAATAAATAAAATCTTTAAAAAAAAAAAAAGTGGTCAGGTTATGAAAGACAAAGCACAAATTGGAGAAGACTAAGGAGACATAACAACTGGTTCCTGTGTCGTATTCTGTATTGGATCTTGGTGCAGAAGAAAGATATTAGTAGGAAAAAAAAACCCATAAAATCCAAATAGTCTATTTCTCCCTATCACAATGTAAATAGCCCTCCATGACAATAGGAATCTTAAAGTAAAAGATGTTTTATCCATTGATATGCCCCAAGCACCTAGAACAGTATCTGATACATAGCAGAGGCATGATAAATTGCTATTAAATTGAATTTAACCTGACATTCAGATGCCTAGAGTATGGATCAATCTTCAAATGGTATCAGAATCCCTAGAAGCTTTCATATAAATTCTTTCTGTTGAAGTCAATGTATATATTAAATAAAACTTTATTATTTAGGTTTAATAATTATTTTCTAAAATTCAAGATATGTTCCCATATTAAATTACCATTTTTGTAGGTTAGAATAGGTGAACACTAAAACTTCATGTAATTCAAGCTAATAATTCTACGATTTTTATGAATTGCTTACTTCTAAAAATCATAATTCAATTCCAGTGATTTTTAAATGACTTTGTTAAGCTATAGTTGACATACAGAAAGCTATGTATATTAACATAATCAATTTGATAAGTTTGGTGATAAGTATACATCCATGAAACCTTTATCACAATCTATGCCATAAACATATCCATTACTTCTTTTGTCCTCTTTATTTATTATTAGTAGTGGGTGAAGAAAACGTTTAACATGAGATTGACCCGCTTAGCAAATTTTTAAATAGACAATACAGTTTTGTTAACTCTAGGACCTATGTGGGACAGTATATCTCCAGGACTTAGTCATCTTGCAAAACTGAAACTTTGCACCCTTTGACTAATTAATACCTCCCTGTTTCCCTCTTCCCTTGGCCCCTGGCAAGTATCATCCTACTCTCTGCTTCTTTGAGTTTATTTATTTTAGATTCCTCATCTAAGTGTTATATGTAGTATTATCCTATATCTGACTTATGTCTCTCAGCATAACGTCCTCAGTTCATCCATGCTGTCATGAGTGGCTGGATTTCTTTCTTTCTTGAAGACTGAATGATACGCTATTGTATGTGTACACCACATCTTCTTTATCCATTGATCTGTCCTTGGATATATAGGTTGCTTCTATGTCTTGGCTATTGTGATAATACCCATGGGAGTAAAGATACCTCTTGGAGATAGTGATTTCATTCCTTTGGATATATACCAACAAGGGAGGTGGCCAGATCATATGGGGTTCTATTTCTAATTTTTTGAGGGAGCATCACACTGTTTTCTATAGTGGCTGTACCAGTTAGTATTTCCATTAATAGCTTCAAGGGTTCTAATTTCTCCACATCCTAGCCAACACTTCTCTCTTTTTTTTTTCTTTTTAAAATAAAAGCCATCCTAACAGATGTAAGGTGATATCCTATTGTCGTTTTGATTTGCATTTCCCTGATGATTAGTGATGTTGAGCTCTTTTTCATATTCCTCTTGGACATTTGGAGAAATATCTATTCAGTTCCTTTTCCCTTCTTTGAGTGGATTATTTGGGTTTTTTGCTAGATTTTTGAGAGTTCCCTATAAATAAATTCTGAATATTAACCCTTTACCAGATATATGGTTTCCCAATATTTTCTCCCATTCCACAGATATCCAAACTGGGATAGGTTGTCACCTTTCTAATGCCCATATGAAAATGTATTGAAGATTGAAAGCTGTAAGAGTTCAGTCTCTGCAAGGGGTACCTGACTCTCTGCCAGGTCTTCTGTGCGAGAGCCATCTGCCAGTGAGCATCTGGACAGTAACTCCAGAAAACAAGATGTCTCTGGGAACTCTGGGGCATAACCACAGAGCATTGTGTCTGACCCAAATGCTCATTTTTAAAAATTAATAGTGAGTATTTTAAATACAGAGATTTCACTTTTAAAAAGTAGATAATTTTTAGCTTCTCATGAAAAAAATGGGAAGATCTGGTAATTTAAGTTCTCACATGCCAAAAACCTGCTCCAGCTGAGCGGCAGCTTTGTGCTTCAGATGGGGCGTTGGTTCCAAATCAGCATAGTCTCACCTGACTCTCTTTCTTCACCTGGTCCCAGAAGGCATTCCGGCTTACAACTCATGCTTGCGTGGGAAGGGCGAACGGCAGAAGGAAAACACGCTTCAGAAATGAGTGATTCGGATTTCACCTCTACAAGTGACCAATTCCTTAGGTAAATGTTTAGATTGTTATCTACTTCATATTTGAAATACCAGGATATAAAGCATTTCACTGTCATGAGAAAACATAAGCATGAGTTAAAAAAATAAAAAAAAAAGAACATGAACATGAGTTTTAAAACACAGAGATGATCTTGCTTGGAGGAAGACAAGAAAAGAAAGCTTACACTTAAATTTTATTTCATTTTATAGTGTTGTTTCCAGAAGCCCAACAAAACAAATATGTTCATTATGCTAGAAGGAAATAAATATCTATTTTTCAAGTTTTGAGGTGAAGAAAATGCTAACTAGAAAGCTAATGTCTCCTCTTGGATGGGGGAAAAAACAGAAATGTCATTTCCTTTTCTAAACCTTCTTTAGATGAAAGGAAATCAGTAACACTTGCTTTACTTACAGTGACTTTTTATCCAAAAGCCTGAGAGTCCTGTATAGTAGTGATCGTAGATCAAAAAAGTATATTTTATGTTAGTTTCACTGCCTCTCTATGCTTTCTTTTTCAAGTAGCAGCTGTCTTGAATTTGCTCTTGCATATACTTCTTAATTTAATGCTAAGTGAAATCAGACGAGCAAATAAAATCAAGTCATTGTAAAAAGATCTCAAAGTCTGCACAAGTCGTTAAACCTAGTTGTAGACCCTACTTTGATTTCCTAAAGTGTAACACAAAGCAAAGAATCTACTGTACTGTACATTTTTATTTTCTTTTATTTACTCTGGGGTTCATATAGATCTAAATATATGTAATTTCAACAGCAATTGGAATAAAAGCCACTATTTATAAGTCTTTTCTTGACAATATACTTAAAATAGATAAAATAAGTTTTACTGACTACAATATTGTCTGTTTTACCAGATAATATTTTTTTAAATATTAATTTCAATGATGTGGGCAGGAGTGAATGCTCCATTTGTTCACACAATTGTCACCATTCTCTATTTTGCATTGGTTTTGTATCTATCACCTATGCTACCTTCCTGTCCCCAAAAGCACATGAGTTTATGACCCCTGAATTATCAATGAATGGACTAATGTAGTGTTCACTATAAGTAAGCTAGGGCTGGATCCATCTATAACCTTTACTTTTTTTTTTAAGTAGTCTCCATGCCAACGTGGGGCTTGAAATTACAACTCTGAGATTGAAAGTCACATGCTCTACTGTCTGAGCCAGCCAGGTGCCCCTGTAATCTTTACTTTAAAAAAAAAAAATTCATGAAGGAGTCAATCCCATTTACAATTGCACCCAAAACCGTAAGATACATAGGAATAAACCTAACCAAAGAGGCAAAGAATCTATACTCAGAAAACTATAAAGTAGTCATGAAAGAAATTGAGGAAGACACAAAGAAATAGAAAAATGTTCCATGTTCATGGATTAGAAAAACAAATATTGTGAAAATGTCTATGCTACCTAAAGCAATCTACACATTTAATGCAATCCCTATCAAAATACCACCCTTTTTTTTTTTTCAAAGAAATGGAAGAAATAATCCTAAAATTTATATGGAATCAGAAAAGACCTCAAATAGCCAGAGGAATGTTGAAAAAGAAAGCCAAGTTGGTGGCATCACAATTTCAGACTTCAAGCTCTATTACAAAGCTGTCATAATCAAGACAGTATGGTACTGGCACAAAAACAGACATATAGGTCAGTGGAACAGAATAGAGAGCCCAGAAATAGACCCTCAACTCTATGGTCAACTAATCTTTGGAAAGAATATCCAATGGAAAAAAGACAGTCTCTTCAACAAATGGTGTTGGGAAAATTGGACAGCCACATGCAGAAAAATGAAATTGGACCATTTCCTTATACCACACACAAAAATAGACTCAACATGAATGAAAGACCTCAATGTGAGAAAGGAATCCTTCAAAATCCTTGAGGAGAACACAGGCAGCAACCTCTTTGACCTCAGCCGCAGAAACTTCTTCCTAGAAACATCGCCCAAGGCAAGGGAAGCAAGGGCAAAAATGAACCATTGGGACTTCCTCAAGATCAAAAGCTTTTGCACAGCAAAGGAAAGAGTCAACAAAACCAAAAGACAACCAACAGAACTGTAGAAGATACTTGCAAATGACATATCAGATAAAGGGCTAATATCCAAAGTCTATAAAGAACTTATCAAACTCAACACCCAAAGAACAAATAATTCAATTAAGAAATGGGCAAAGGACATGAACAGACATTTCTGCAAAGAAGACATCCAGATGGCCAACAGACACATGATAAAGTGCTCCACATCACTCAGCATCAGGGAAATACAAATCAAAACCACAATGAGATACTACCTCACACCAGTCAAAATGGCTAAAATTAACAAGTCAGGAAATGACAGATGCTGGCGAGGATACAGAGAAAGGGGAACCCTCCTATACTGTTGGTGGGAATGCAAGCTGGTGCAGCCGCTCTGGAAAACAGCATGGTGGTTCCTCAAAAAGTTGAAAATAGAGTTACCTTACAACCCAGCAATCACACTACTGGGTATTTACCCTAAAGATACAAATGTAGTGATCCAAAGGGCACATGCACCCAAATGTTTATAGCAGCAATGTCCATAATAGCCAAACTATGGAAAGAGCCTAGATGTCCATCAACAGATGAATGGATAAAGAAGATGTGGTGTATATATATATACAATGGAATACTATGCAGCCATCAGCATACTGATTCATCAGAAATGAAATCTTGCCATTTGCAACAAGGTGGATGGAACTAGAGGGTAGTATGCTAAGCAAAGTAAGTCAATCAGAGAAATACAAATATTGTATGATCTCCCTGATATGAGGAAGTTGAGAGGCAGGGTAAGGGGTTTGGGGGGTAGGGAAGGAAAAAATGAAACAAGATGGGATCAGGAGGGAGACAAACCATAAGAGGCTCTTAATCTCACAAAACAAACTGAGGGTTGGAGGAGTGTAGGAGGAGGGTGGTTGGGTTATGGACATTGGGGAGGGTATGTGCTATGGTGAGTGTTGTGACGTGTGTAAGCCTGATGATTCACAGACCTGTACCCCTGGGGCTAATAATACATTATATGTTAATAAAAATTTTTTTAATTATAAATAACATGTCACACACACAAAAAGAGACAAGCCATAAAAAAAAAAAATTCATGGATCTAAAGAAAAAAAAACTGTGTCAGGTTGTTACTGATACGTGTCCAAGCAGAGATGATGTTTTAGGAGAAGTTAGATAACTTGGAGACTTGGTTCCCAGCATGAGCAGGTGTGCCTCAGAATCACCTAGAGGACGTGTTAAAATACGATGGTTGGGCCCCACCCCCAATATTTCTGATCGAATAGTCCTAGAGTCCAAGTATGTGCATTTGTAACAGGTTTCCAGGTAATGCTTGTCCAGGGACCAAATTTTGAGAACTACTAGAGTAAGAAATATCCAGAGATTTGAAATAGTTTTAAGAGGAAGCAAACTTGCCTACCAACTTTATTTTTCAGGTTACACATCTATACACACAGAACTTCATGTTCTTTACTAAATGTTAAAATTCCCTCAGAAGAAACTTAGTGGGATCAATAATGGTATCAGTGAATTACTGGAAAGTAATAAATACGATTTGGAAGGATATAGGAAGACAGGTTGGAAAGCTAGTTTGAGAGGGTGGATTTTATAAATACAGAGTACATTGACTTGAGAGAAACCAATCTCTATGTTGACGACACCAGAAGACAATGTGGTTTTCAACGCTCAGTTGCAAAGATGACTCATAACACATGGGTCTTTGGCCTGGTTGTTAAAAAAAAATCTTTATCAGTTTGCTAGAAAATAAACTAAATCTCTGTTATGATCATTTGTCATCAATGGATGGGCCAGACATTAAAAAAAAAAAAAGCACAACATATCAAGTAGTCTTGTTGGAAATCAGTCTAATTAACTGCAGCATGATTGAAGATTATTGAGCCCAAGTTTTCACCGTTCTTCAAGTCCTTCTACAGATAGTCATCAACACATGCACCATTGATCTCAAGGGCAGAGGAATTCCAACAGTCTTTCCAGGGCTGAATGTTGAGTTGGACTTCTCATCACTGTTTTCTTAGACTAAGATGAGTAATCAGAAGGGCACAATGCTTTCACTACCTGGAATAGGGCCTTCTCCTAAAAAGAGAAATTCCTGTTGATAACTGTCAGGCACAATGATTTCAGGCAATGAATTTCAAATGCTTCTTGGTAGCTAACTATCTTAATGGGACATCAAAGAGAAGTCAGATATAGTTTGAAAATGTAACGCTGTGCTCTGCCCCACACTTGACCTTGGTCTGAGTTCTTCAAGATAATGCATCACAAAGCCTTGCTTTCTGCTTGGTCTCTACTTGGCTTCTCTCACCTGGCATGCTAACACACCACCCCATGTTCTTCTCAGAAGTTTTCCTTGTCACCATCTATATAGATAAGTTATAAGAGCAATGACCTGTTGCTGCTGCTATTGTCTTTAAACCTCTTTGGATTCCTGGATGGGAATCATCACTAAAATGCCACTGATTTATTTTTTCTCTTTTCTTTAAATTGAATTTATGTAGGTGTGGATTTTTAAAAAATCTTCTAAAGGAGGGCCTGGTGCCCACCCAATAAACAAGCTCTGGCTCCAGGAAAAAAAAAAAAATCTTCTAAAGGATTACTTTTTTAATTAAGTTTTTTAAAATTTTAATTCCGGTATAATTAACAGAATTGAATTAGTTTCAGGTATGCGGTATACTGATTCAGCACTCCCATACATCACCTGCTGTTCATCACAGCAAGAGCCTTCCTTAATCCCCTTCACCAATTTCAACCATCCCCTCACGTACCTCCCCTCAGGTAACCATTTGTCTGTTCTCTATAGTTAGGAGTCTGTTTCTTGGTTTATCTCTTTTTTCCTTTGCTCATTTGTTTTGTTTCTTAAATTCTACATATGCATGAAATCATACGGTATTTGTCTTTCTCTGACTTATTTTGCTCAGCATTATACTCTCTAGCTCCACCCACATCACATCACTGCAAATGACAAGATTTCATGTTTTTTATGACTGAATAATATTCCATTTTATATATATATATATAATATATATGTGTGTATGTATATATGTATGTGTGTGTGTATCGATATATATCTATATCCTCTTCTTAATCCGTTCATCTATCAATGGACATAGGCTACTCCCATATCTTGGCTATTGTAATTAATGCTACAGTAAACACACAAGTGCGTGTATTCCTTTGAATTAGTGGTGGGTTTTTTTGTTTTGGTTTTTTTTGTTTGTTTGTTTTGTTTTTGTATTCTTGGGTAAATACCCAGTAGCGTGATTACTGAATCGTCTATTAGTTTTATTTTTAACTTTTTGAGGAAACCCTATACTGTTTTCCAGAGTGGCTGTACCAGTTTCTTTCATCGTTATTTCAGAGTTCACCTCTTTCATCTGTTTAATTTTTTTTTAAAGATTTTATTTATTTATTTGACAGAGAGAAATCACAAGTAGGCAGAGAGGCAGGCAGAGAGAGAGGAGGAAGCAGGCTCCACGCTGAACAGAAAGCCCGATGTGGGGCTCGAACCCAGGACCTGGGATCATGACCTGAGCCGAAGGCAGCGGCTTAACCCACTGAGCCACCCAGGCGCCCCATCATCTGTTTAATTTATTCCCTGGTAATTTATTATTTTTTTGTGTATAAAAGATTGCTTTTGGGCGTGTTCTGCATCATATCTAAGTCCCAGGACTGTGAAGTGGAGTCTCTAAACTTGAAAAGTTGGAAATCATCACATTCTATGCATGCACCAGACAACCAGACAATCGGACTTCCAGAGCTCCTGCATCATCTTCACTGTACACCACCTTCGCTGTATACCACTGTCAAGGTTGGTAGGAAAATGAATAAATCAGCTTCAGCCTTAGTGAAGAAGAAGGAGGAGACGGGGAGACTTTTGAGCATCTCCCAACAAGCACAACTGTTCAGTGCTCACTACATGAACAGATAAGCTAATGGGATATAAGACATAAGCAATATAGATACGTGCCACACCATAAGTAAGACCAAGTCATTTACTACAGGAGGCCAAAGCTCTCTCCCTTTCTATCAATCTTACATACACACACTGTGAGTTGGCATCTGTCACAGCAGAAAGACTATACAGCAGCCCTGGGTCAAGTTCTGCTTGAGCTGGTGACCAGCTGTGAGACTTTGAGCAAATCTGCCTTCACAAATTTCATTTCACACATCTGGATACACCTACCTTTCGTGAGAATCAAGTGAAATAATGTATAAGAAAGCACTTTTACAACCATATTGTGTAAACTGTTTTGTAAACACATTGAAATGATTTGGGATCAGATACCCACTAAATTGCTGATAGCGATTCCCTCCGAGGAAGTGAGCAACGCGGAAGATAGGTGAAGGGGATGGGAGCTTGTTACTTTCTTCTGTAGTGTTTGAGGTTTGAGGTTGAGGAGAATAGGTCATTTATCACAGATGTCTCTTTTAATGATAGTCTTCTTCACGTGTAACTGTTATTAGAACTATACAAGCCTCTAAAAAACCTTGACATCTAGGGATTACAGGCTTATTTGCAAGCCCCTGTGTGATTATTGCTACAGCACGTTTAACATGAAAACCCTCAAAACCCTCAACTTGCTTGGGGCACCTGGGTGGCTCAGTGGGTTGAAGCCTCTGCATTCAGCTCAGGTCATGATCCCAGGGTCCTGGGATCTCTCTGCTCAGCAGGGAGCCTGCTTCCCTTCCTCTCTCTCTGCCTGCCTCTCTGCCTACTTGTGATCTCTGTCTGTTAAATAAATAAATTTTTAAAAACCTCAACTCGCTCTCTCTATCTGCAGATATAGAGAAAGCCTTAAAGTTCCCTGTCCCTTTGCTTCTTGGAGGAGGCTCACATTGAGCCAAAATTTAAAGTCTAGAAGAAGGCAGTTATATAAATTTAGGTGTTGGGAAAGGGGGTGGAGTATGCTAGGGCCAAGAGTAGTTCTTTTCCGAACAGAATGTGCAAAGTTGGCTTAGAGCTAGAAATGAAAGTAGGCAGCTCGGATATATCGGTTAAGGACCTTAAGTTCTATGGTACAAAGATCCCTTTATGTCAAGGGACTGACAACAGAAATAAAAAACCTGACAACATTACATAGAAAGGGACTGAACTAACAGAAAACTGAAGGAGATGACAGATGTCGGGCCATGGGACTTAAATGTGGAGACCAAGAGACATGGAAATAAAATGTTGCCTAGAAGAAACAAATGTAGTTATCAATTCTTTAAATACAGATTGGAGATTTCCTTCCTCTGAAATTTGGTGCATCTTATAGTATAGTTCAAAAAGAATCTTGTAATTTGGCGATTATACAGTATAGTTGAAAATAATTTGTAATTTGAAATCAGAAGATGCGGGTTCAAGTCTTGGTTGTAGCGGTCATTAGCTATATAATCATGAATGAGTCTCAACATCTCTGCACTCCAGGTTGCTTATCTTCAGCATGGAATTGATGATAATTTCTACTTCACAGAGTTGTTGAGTGGAAAAAATAAGAATGTATGGAAGATGTAATGAGAAAAATTGTGATATTAATAATGAAAAAATGATCTCTTACATTAGTTGAGCATGTAGTAAGGGCCTTCACACTCTTGATATATCTCATGAAGCTGTTTGGTTAAAGGTAATATTCAGGCATTCATTCATTTATTCATTTATTCGCTTGACATATATCCATTGAACATCCTTCTGTCCTGTCTCATGAATCCTACATTATCACACATCCTACACTGAGTTTATTATACTTACCATGGTGAACATTTTGTAATCAATATAAATGTTGAATCACTATGTTGTACACCTGAACATAATATAATATTATATGATAACTATCATCAATTTTAAAAAGAGAGCTTACCACTTAGTGGGGGTTGCAAAGGGGAAAAGATCTTTCTTAGGAAGACCAAAGAAACCTATTTGCCTCTGTGTGTGTGTGTGTGTGTGTGTGTGTGTGTGTGTATTTGGAGGTTATGGATGGTCAAATATACTCTTACCAAGATGGTATTGTCTAAAAACACTGAATTCTAAAGTAGTGCTCCCCAAACGGTTGATCAATCCACTGGTTTTAAAATCATTTTGGTAGGTTGAGAGCAGTATTTTGTTTTAAATTATCACTGATGCTACTTCTTTGTGTCAGAAGACTCTAGAACCCAGATATGTTGCCTGGGTGGCAGTGAGATCCAAACAACTCTCAGCATGTTTGGCATCCTGACGTGGCAAAGAAACTAGAGTCTGCTTACATGACCCTGAGGAGACCCCTGGGAGAACTCCTTTTTGTTGAAGAAGCCAGGCTCGAGGAACTTGACACAGTGATGGTGAATTCAGGATGGCAGTTGCCACTTGAGTCCATCTGGCCCTGCCCTGGGTCTCTGCTTGGGTCCTAGGGAGCGAGAGTCTTGGCTGAAAATAAAAACTAAAAGAACTCGTTCATTAAGCTCTGAGATATGTTGTGACATAAGCAGTCCTGCTTCAGAACTCCACAAACAGCAACCTGCCCACAGACCAGCATATACAGGTCCAGGGAGGGCTGCTGTGGAAGAGATGGGGGAAATGGGAAGCCCACAGCGCCTGTAAGAAACTGCTAGGTCCCGCAGAGGAGAAGCGCTGACTAGAGCAGCAGATGTATGTATAAGCCCATCCAGCTTCCTCACCGGGAGGGTGCGAGAGCCAAAGTTGGAATTACTGCTGCTGGTAGGGTGATCTCATAACTCCACACAGGTTACTGAGACCAGAAGGAAGTGCTAATTATATACGGCAGGGGAATTGGAAGAGATGGAGAGAGAATATTAAATAAAAAGCCAAGAGCAGAAAGCAAAGGGAAAAACAAAATTTGGATGAATCTAGCCAGATGCTTGCAGAGGTGATCGTACTCTGACTCCAAAGCAATCTCTCCATCGATTGCCAACAGGCTCCAAAGCAAGTTTCTAGCTTTAGCGAGATAGGTAAAGACTATCCCCAATGTCTATAACATCCTGAGGAGATCGCCAGATGTATTAGTTGGAAGGATTGCATTTTCTAAATCCTAACGCATCCTGTCCCAAGTAGACCTTCACATGGTAGAGATGGGAGAAAATAAATAAGGTGCCAGTTGAGAGGCCTCGAACTCATCAATATGCAAACCACTTAAAAGCCTATTTCCATTTACTCTCCACTTTTGGACCAATTTTACAGAGCAGGTAACCTATAACTCAAAACAATTTCTCCATGACCCTGTTTCATTCAGCATCACGATTCTAATCAATATCCTCTTTCCTTTAACATTCACAGGCATAAGCTCTAAAAATAACTCCATCAGATATATATTTGTGTCATTTGGAATTTTGAATTTATAAGGGCATATACGCACAGCCCAAGGAAATTACTGAAAATGGCCTTAAATCTCAGATAATGGCCAGACTCTAAAGCCCTGGAATATTTCTGTCCTTCCCCAAAAAACCATCACTCTGTAGCCACTCATGATTCGTTCAGATGATTTCTAAGAAATTGCATACCCACCTCACTCTGCAAAACAAGAAATCGCTTTCAAAGAAGAATGAAATAAAAATAAAACATTCATCCATCTCATTCTCTGGGAAATTACCAACTCAAAATATCATTCTTCTGCTTTTGCTATTCTTTTCTTTCCTCTAAAGGAATCGTCGGCTACTGTGTATTTATGTTTCAAGTGCACCTACTCTGTTTATCCAAAAAAGAAGAGAAAAGGAAGAAAAAGGCGAAGGGGAATGTCTGACAAACTGCAATTGGCAAAAATGAAGGAGAGTGAATAAAACAAATAAGAAATAAATATAATAAATAATAAAGTAGGAAATAATTTTCTTGGAATAAGAGAGATTAAGGTTTATTTTGGTTTTGTTTTTGTTTTTTTATTTATTTGACAGACAGAGATCACAAGTAGGCAGAGAGGCAGACAGAGAGAGAGGAAGGGAAGCAGGCTCCCGGATGAGTAGAGAGCCCGATGTGGGGCTCTATCCCAGGACCCTGAGATCATGACCTGAGCTGAAGACAGAGGCTTAAGCCACTGAGCCACCCAGGCACCCCAGATTAAGTTTTATTTAATTACAAGATCGATAGATGGCTATTACTTGAAAATGTTGTATCTGTGCACAGGGATCTCTCCTCTAGGATCTATCCTTGGAATGTCCTCAGCTCTACCAGGCTTGGTAAGTCATAAGGAGTTTTCTTAGACATTTTAAAACTCCATGGAATTTATCACTTTTCCCAGACACAGGGGGTAATAAACATCTTTCTTTAAAGGTTTTTATTAAATTTCACGTCCTCAGAGGTATTAGGAAAGCAGTATTTCTCAGCTTTGACATCAGTGTAGGTCTCAGGGTGGGAGGAGGCATTGAGTGTGGGCTGAGATGTAAGACGTAAGGCTGAGCAGTCATGCCATCAATGGTGTTAAGGAACTGTTAACTCATTAGGCTCTTCTTCTCAAATAATTATATCTGTACTTTGATAGATGGTAAACTGAAGACTTCAGAAACTTAAAAACATCTAAGATTCTATGCCTTGTAAAATTTATATGCAATCACCTATTTGGGCCTTCATAGATCACCAGTCACTTCTTTTGAGAATTCCAATCCAGCTTCAATTGCTTCAACAACATCTTTCGAGTTCAAACGTAGAACACCAACACTGAGTATTTGTGAATATTGTAGGGAGAAATAATTACCCACTTGATGCATATTTATTAGTTGCCTATGTTGAACTATAGTCTATAAGTCAGAAAGATAAGAAATGGATTTACCCATAAAGGGCTTAAATTTAATACAGAAAATCAAATTCACATATATGAAAATATTAGTGGACAGATACTATGATGTTTTGAGACATTAATTCATGTAATTAAAAAATACAGTATAATATTACATAATAAAGTGCTGATTTTTTGCTGCAGCAAGAAAACTTACCAGTATAAGCTATGGTGGACCAGTGTCTGTAGGTTTTCAGGGAGTAATGCCCACATACACACATATGTTATAAGAGTGTTTTCCAAACTTCTGTGATAATAAAAATCGCCTGGAGAATTAATTGATTTTTTTAAATAGACTTTCTCCAGACCTACCAAAATGAGCTCTTAGAGAAGCAGCTTAAAGAATCTGTATTTTTAATAAATGACTCCATCCATTCAGATCAGGCAGCTTTAGAAAACACTGCCGTCCTCACAACAGTCCCCTGAGAATATTATTATCCCTCTTTTATAGTTGCGAAAACTAAGGTTAGAGAGATTAATTAGCTATTCAAAGGACTCCCGAGTTAGGATAAAACAATCTGACTTCCAAAACTTTTGTTCTCTTTACTGCACTAAGCGTTCTTTGTTCTCTGAGAAAATGATCTGGGTGGATATGGAAACGTGGAAATAAAATACTTATTATAGAAAAATTTATTTCTATGGGTGCTTAAAAACATTATCTTCTGTGTTCAAGTGCCAGAGAAAAGAATATGGAGCCCTGGAAATCAGAAAGTGCGAATTGATCTCGCCCCTCCATTCTACACAAAGGCGGCATGCCTAGTTCTGTACCTGGCTTTTTTCACGCAACACTCTGACCTGGAGATGACATCACATCAATATACAGAGACCCCCTTCATTCCTTTTCACAGCGGCCCAAGTAGCACATTATGTGGGGAGAACCCAGTTTAGTCCCTCAGTCTCCTGTGAATGGGCACTTGGCTTGTTTCTAGGCTTTTGCTGGAATACATTATGCCTTAATGAATAGGCTTGAGCATATGCCATTTTGCATTTTTACCAGTGTCTATCTGTGGGAATGACAGTAGTCTGAGAAGAGGGATAGCTGGGTCAGAAGTTAAATGCATATTTAATTTGGATAGATACTGACTGTCAAACACCCCTAAAAATGCTGCAACATTTTAATTTCTAAAGACCGTTATATGAGCGTGCTTTAGTCCCCACAGCCTTACCAACATATTTATTATTAAACATCTTACTTTTTCCCAGCTGAGAGGTGAGCCATGGTTCTCCAGTGCAGGTTCAATGACAGTTCTTTTATTATGAGCAAGAGGTAAAGGGCAGGGGTGCCTGGGTGGCTCAGAGGGTTAAAGCCTCTGCCTTCGGCTCAGGATATGATCCTGGGGTCCTGGGATCGAGCCCCGCATCAGCCTCTCTCCTAGTCAGGGAGCCTGCTTCCTCCTCTCTCTCTCTCTGCCTGCTTCTCTGCCTACTTGTGATCTCTGTCTGTCAAATAAATAAATAAAATCTTTAAAAAAAAAAAAAAAGGTAAAGGGCAAGTTTATATTTACATCTTGTTTTCTGTGAACTATCTTTTCTTATCTCCAGCTCATTTTTTTTCTATAGTTTTTTGGGGGGTGAGAGGGGATAACCTAAAAAAATTTTAATATAATTTAATTTACCAAACTTCTCCCTATTGGTTAAGCATTTTTAGTCACAGTTTGGAACTTTTTCCAACCCCCAGGTTTCTTATCGTTTTTATTCGTAGATGGAATCTTTTAAAAGTTCTGGAAGAGATTCTTATGCACACCAAAATACCAGTTTACAAATCCAAGTTTATGAAGTGATGTGAAACACTGCAGTTATTTGCATGAGAAACATTTAATCATCTGTCATGTTTGTGCTTTTCTTAATTCTTCTAAATGATGTCCCTCTGAAGTCTTCTTGCCTGTATGATAAAATATTCCATTAGTGAAACAGAAAAGATTTATTTCCGGAGTAAGGTAGGGTCTTTCTGAACAAACATATTCAATTACTGAAAACTTTACCTTTCTAAGAGAAGACAACATAAACCATTATGATACAGCCCACAATCCAGCCGATCAAAAGAAGAATAGGGACCAGAAGGCGGGATGATGGAGACTCTGCTTAAAATAAAAAAAGAAAAGAAATAAAGGAAAGAAAGAAAACAGACTAGGTAGGTCATTTTGGTATTGTATCTTCTGAATTAAGAGAATGAAAGGAATCTGAAAATATCAAGAGAAAAACATACACGCTCAAGTTATTCCCAGACAGGATTATTATCTCCTGTTCTACAAAGGGTACATGGGAGTCAGCTGGCTATTTGAAACAGAAGACCTGTGGTGTTCAAACCGTAGGTCTTCCTTTTACAGTTATGTAACCTTGGGCCATTCTGAATTTGGACTTCCCTATTTGTAGAGATAATGAAACTTGTGATATCTACCTCCCCGAGTTGTTGTGAGGATCAAATACTATTATGTGTGTGTTTAATGTATACAAAACGCATTCCTGCATTTGTCCAACAACACTGAGAGCAGCTGTTTACAGAGAAACAATGGAAAACTACTCTTGAGGCAATTCCTCTAAACTAAGTAATCGTAACACAGGGAAAGGTGTCAAAAATTCTTCTTCCTCTTGATAAACTGATAAATCTTGATACTGACTTTAATCATCAGTATAATTGGAAAAGAAAAGCATTATACCATATATGATCATTCTCAACTAAAGAAAGAGATTCTATTTTGTTAACATATTCAATAGAGCAACCAACACTGATCCAACCCACAGAGAAGACATTAAGACAACCTTTGCTCCTGTGTTTTCTATCTGTACCCTTATCTGAAGAAAGCAATTTTAAAAATTACCATTTTTTAATATTCATTGTACACACACACACATCACACACAAAAAAATAAAGATGAGCACAGAAAGACATCATATAGAATTAATGTCTCCATGTTAAGGACTCACATATATTCTTAATCGAAAAGCACAATTAGGTTGTACGCCATCAGCTAACAAAGAGAACACATATTCTTAGCAATTGCGTGCCTATTACAATTTCCATCACTTTAAAATGTGAAGTTTTTTTTAAGTGCTATTAAAACAAAATCATCAGGAAAAGAGACACTTCTAAAATTAGGAGGCACTCTTATAAAAGCAAACTTTGTGCAGTTAAGAAGAATTTTAATAGTTTAAATCTGTGTTTCCAAAAATGGTAGAATATCTCCTAACTCTTACAAACTCAATGGTTTTTCCTTGTTTCTCCATCTTGCTGAGACCTTGAACAAAGCATTAACCACTAAATGGAAAAATCTTTCTCTTTACCTGCCATGTAGTATTTCTTTAAGGATAAAACGAACATTATGATATGCCCTTTACTCTCATTTGGACGAAAGTCTTTTTATGAGTTAAAGTGCCATTATAGCGGAAGTACATAGCAGTGCTTTTTTTGAACTGTTCATATATATGACTTAGCACTTTTCCCAATTTCAGAGAACTTAAAAATTAATACTCATATTAGAATGGACCATTTATAAATATCTTATACAAGAATATTTTAATATAATTCTAAAATTCACATAAAATAAAGACTTAAAAATACATAAGTATATGTTTCATTATTTATTACTCTTTGTAAAACAATAGAATTGATTGTGGGGTTTTTTTTCTTTTCTTGAGAAAGAGAGAGTAGAGAGGGGGGGCAGAGGAAGAGGGAGAGAAAGAATCCCTAGCAGGGTCCAAACCCAGTGCAGAGCCAGACGCAGGGCTTCACCTGGACTTCCACCTGGCGCTCAGTCTCACGACCCCAAGATCATGAGCCTGAGATCATGACCTGAGATGAAATCAAGAGGCTGATGCTTAACCGACTAAGTCACCCAGACACCCCAATTGACTGTGCATTTTCACACTCAAATTATACCTGCATTTGTGTTCTTTTAACACAAATATTTTAAGTTTTGTCGTAATCTGTAGCATCATTTTGAAATTGGAATATATGGGATACTGAGTGACTCAAGTTGGTTAAGTGTTGGACTCGTGGTGTCCGCTCAGGTCATGATCTCAGGGTCGTGAGATTGAGCCCCCCTTCGGGCTCCACGCCCAATGTGGAGTCTGCTTGAGAGTCTTTCCCCTCCCTCTCCTGCCTGCTCTGTTCCTCCCCCTGCTTTCTCTCCCTCACTCTCAATCTCTCTCAAATAAATAAAAGCTTAAAAAAAAAAACAGGAATATATAAGAACACGACATACTTCGCATAGGTCACTTACATTATAGTGCAAACAAGCACAAAACCTCTTTTTAAATATGAAGAGTGATTTCAAAATGCTCCTCTCTGTCCAATCCTGAGCCTGCCCAAAGGGTTATATCTGGAAATATCCTTAAGGGCACTCTGCTCCGAAACAAGACTGTCTGCATTAGAACCTGGCACCACCACTTTCTAGTATGTGATCACAGAGAAGTGACTATACTTGGCTATGCCTCAGTTTCCTTATCTGTAAAGCGGAAATGATGATAATACCCTATATCTCCTGAGATTATTGTCTGAATTAAAAGCAACAATTCCTGGAGGTATTTAAAAAGGTTTTTTTTTTTTGGATACCATATATATTCAGCCCCTTTTGTCATATTAGATTCAATCATTTTTCTTAAATATAATACATATTTTAAAAGCAGAAAAAAAAAGAAATTCAGATATGAAGCATATTAGAAATGACTAAGCCCATTTTATTTATTTCATTTCAGGTGCAGGAAACAAGTCCAGAGAGGTGGATGGACTTCCCCAAGCTCTCACAGCTGTTCATAGCAGATCTGACAAAGAAGTCAGATGTTCTTAATTCTGGTCCCACAGACCACAATACCTCCAATCTAGCACAACCCCAGAGAGTATCTGGCTTCTAACTCATCTTTTGAAGAAAAGTCATGAACAAATTAAGCTCTTCTGTATGATCCTTTTAAAAGCACACATAACATATAGACATAGTCTATAAATTGTACACCCAATGCATTTTTTTGTAGCCATGCTAACGTAGGTGGTTAGTGCCCCTTTCACAGTGATACCACATTCTTCAGAATAACTGAGAAATACTAAATACTGGGGAATGTAATCTAAACCAGGGAGCTGGGACCTTTTCTTGCCAAGAGGGTCTGATGCCTTAAATCTTACCTTTTTCAGCCATTCTTCCTGTTGCTGGGTGCGTTGGTCGGGCCACGCTCACCTCCTCGTCGTTGTCATCCAGCGTCTCTTTGAACTTTAAATAGAGAGATATCTGAAGAGTGTGGCAGCTGCCGTTCTCCTGACTGCCAATTGTCTGCGGAGTGATGTAAGGTGTTGGAGAACAGAGCTCTTCTGGCTCTTTATCCTGTTATTGTGGAAGAAACTAGTGGCTACAGAAGCTAAAGTCAAAAAGCTGAGCTATCCTAGACCAGAGATGGGCAGATGTGTAATTCACCCAATGACTTCAGCCGACATGGAGGAAATGTTTAAGGAAAGGGGTACACAGAGGGGAAAATGACATTGCAATTAGACAAGTTCTATCAAAGAGGGAGGGTGATCTACTGGGGGAAAAAACACTTTGGAGTCGGAGAGACCTGGCTTCAAATTCCAACTCTATTTCTGTAATGAAGGCCAAGTTGCTCAACCTGGGCATCAGTCACTTTAATTTTAAAATGAGGATAGTGACATCTATCCCCAGTAGAGGTGTCGTAAAGATAAAATAAAAAAAACTGTGTGAAATACAGATGTTTATTACATTTCGGGATGCAAAAGAGAAAATAAATTAAGTGGTGCCCCTTGCTCTGAACCATTCTAAAAACAGAACATTTTAATACAAATGTACCAGAAACTAAAACAACAAAAGGCTGGGGTATTGCCTAGAATTTTCAGAGAGCAGCCATAAGCTTGTTTTTATTAGCAATGTATAAAAATAGGACATTCCATTTTTCAAAGTCCAACCTAATTTATATAACATGACCTAGACTGTGCTCTAGATTCTCACTGGAATAACTTTAATTTTTGGGTCTGCATGGAAAAGTTTTGCAAAATGACCTTGTGACAAACTGCCCAAAATGTCCACCACGAGATGAAGGGTGTCCTCGTCTGAAAGGTAAGACTTGCCCGATCGAGTACATTTCCACAGAGTTCCAAGAAGAAACTGCAAATGAACACATCACACCCACTGATCAGAATCCACTAATGGTTCCCCATTTCCTAGAAAATAAAAGTCTGAACTCCTCCCTAAGATACCTAAAACACCTCATCTTTCTACTTTCCCATTTGCAGTGATGCCTCGGTCACAGTGAATCCCCGGTATATGAATTCAGGATGCTACTACCTACATGGGCAAGAACATTTTATTTTCTACCTCAAGTCATATACCTACAGATTAGACATGCAGCTAATAATCTGGTACGTTTACTGAATGATTACACACACCATGTTTATGTTATGTCACTTACTGTTTTTAAAAAAAGATTTTATTTATTTGAGAGAGAGAGAGAGAGAGCACAAGCAGGGGGAGCAGCAGGCAGGGAAAGGGAGAAACAGGCTCCCCGCTGAGCAGGGAGGCTGATGTGGGGTCTCAATATCAGGAGCCCGGGATCATGACATGAGCCACACACAGACCACCCACGTGCCCCGTTATGTCATTTAAATCAAGTTGCCATCTCTCTCTTTCTCTATATACAATTTACTTTTTATTTTTATTTTTTACTAACATATAATGTTACAATTTAATATTTTTTTTAAAAAAACTGGCTATACCAAATAAGAAGAGAGACTATGTTCTATGTAACAAAATCCCTGCTAACGTCCATATTTTTTTCAATATTAAATAATTATGCTTTTTAAAAAAGGTTAGTTGGCACAAGATAAACAGTGGGGGAAAATGGCGATTGATTGATCTCACTTAAATACTGTATTTTTTTAACTAAATAGATTCGAATGAATACACTATCTTAAGATACACACACACAAAAAAGATATTAAAAAGAAGCAGTGGGTTACCCCCACCAAAGAACAAATATATATCTATACTAATGTAAAACAATTTTCCCAAAGTAGCTGAAAAGAGGATGTATGAAAATGTTTTACACTACAATTGTCCTCAGCTTTCTTTTTTGATATAAAATTGACTATTATTAACACTATTGTTATCAATTGAATTTTGAGAAGGAATTATTTTATAACTCCTTTATTTTTTTTTTGTTTTCTACAGAAAGTGAGAGAGAGAAGGAGAAAAAAGAAGAAAAACTAACTCAATGAACATGAATTGCCCAGTCCTCAGAAAAGGGTTCAGTCTAGAATCTCATCTCTTTGGTATCCCTTCAGTTAATTAAAAAAACAAACAAACAAAAAACAAAAACAAACAAAAAAACTATATTTATTCAGGAAAAATGTTTTATTCATTAATAGACTGAATTCACCTTGAACTCACAAATGCAAGGCCCATATTTGAACATTTTCTAATCTTCCTCTTAGGGCATACCATTTAGGAACCTTTTATACTTCTACTTTGCATACTTTCTTCAAGAGTTAGTTCTCAAATCCCTTATTATCAAAGTGACATTAGATTCTTCTAGGGTACTTAAGCTTAAAAAGTCAACTATTTCACTCTTTATTCAAGATAAATCAGAATTCTTCATTTTTCTCACATTTTTAAACTGTTACTGTCTGGAATTATAGTAGCTAAATCTGCACATGACAGATTTAATAGATAAGTTCCTCTTAAGACATAAACTTACCCAAACTGACTCAAAAGGAAATAGAAAATTTGAATAGACTTGAAACAAGTGAAAGCAATTGAAGACATAATCAAAAAATGTTTCACAAAACAAAGTTTTAGAACAGGAAGCTTCACTGGCAAATTCTACCAAATATTTAAAGTTAACACCAATACTTCAAAAGCTCTTTCCAAAAATAGAAAAGGAGGGAAGACTTCCCAACTCATTCTATGAGGCCAGTATGACCTCAAAACCAAAGCCAAAGATACTATAAGAAAAAAACTACATACCAATCTCTCTAATGAATACAGGTCCAAAAATTCTCAACAATAAACTAATAAACCAATTCCAGCAACATACAAAAAGAATTATATACCATGACCAAGTGGGATTTAACCCAGGAATGAAAAGTCAGCACAACAGTCAAATGCCCATTAATGTAGCACACCATACTGATAACATCTTAAAAAACCAAAAACCACATGATCAACTCAGTAGATGCAGAAAAAGCATTTGACAAAATCCAGCACTGATTCAAGACAAAACACTCAACGAATTAGGTACCAAAGGGAACTTCTTCAACCTCTTCATAAAGGGAGTCTCCAGAAAACTCACAGCTAGCATCATATTTAAAGGGGAAGCATCCACTCTTTTGCCACTAACATCATGAACAAAACAAGAATGTTTACTCTTACACTTTGATACAATTTTGTACTGGAGGTTGTAGCCAGGAAAATCAGGCAAGAAGATGACATAAAAGTCATCCATACTGAAAAAGAAGAATTAAGTTATCTTTATTTGTAATGTGACATGATTATTAATATTATATATAATATAATATATTTATTATATTATATATAATCATTTAATTAATTGAAATATTTAGTTATACACAATATAATTATAAATATAATTTTAAATATAATATAAATATAATTTTAAATATAAATATATATAATATATTTTATATATATATTCCTAAAGAACCCCCTCCACACACACACAAAAAAAAACCCTGCTAGAAAAAATAACATGCAAGAATCAGTTGTAATTCTACACAGTGGCAATGAACAGTTTGAAAAATAAATTAAGAAAAAAATGACATTTACAACAGCATCAAAAAGAAGAAAATACTTGAGAATAAAATTAATCGAAGATGTACAAGCCTTGTAACTAAAGACTAACAAAACATTGCTGAAGGAAATTAAAGATGATCTAAATAAATGGAAAGACATTCTGTGTTCACAAATTGAAAAATTAATATTGTTAAAGAGGGCAATACTACTCAAGACAATCTACAGATGCAGTGTATTTCTATCAAAATACTACTGGCCTTTTTGCAGAAATGGAAAAATCTAATCTTAAAATTCATATGGAATTGCAAGGGACCCTAAATAATCAGAACAATCTTGAAAAGGAAATACAAGGGACTTACCCTTACTGATTTCAAAACATCCTACAAACTACAGTAATTAAGAATGGTGGTATAAGCACAAGGACAGGCATACAGATGAAAGTAATAGAACTGAGCATCCAGAAATAAATCCATACATTTATGGTCAATTGATTTTCAACAGGGGTGCCAAAGAATAGTCTTTTCAATAAATGCTGCTGGGACAAGTGGTTTTCCACATGCAAAAGAATCAAAGTGAAACCCTATCTCACACCATAGAGAAAAATTAAGTCAAAATGAATTAAAGACTAAATACAGGAGCTAAAACTATAAATCAGAAGAAATCATAGGTGTAAACCAGGCAATTGTTTCATAGCTATAACACATAAAATAAAAACATTCAAAAAAAATAGATGAATTGGCCTTCTTCAAAAGTTAAAACTTTTGTACATCAAAGAATACCATCAATAAAGGAAAAGGATAATCCATGGAATGGGAAAAAATATTTGCAAATTGTGTATCTGACAATGGTTTAGGATCCAGCATATATTTTTTAAAAATCCTCTTACAACTCAACAATAAAAAGACAAATAACCCAATTTAAAAAATGGGCAAAGGATTTGAATAGATTTTTTTATCCAAAGGAGATGTACAGTGGCCCATAAGCACATGAAAATATATTAAAATTATTAGTTGTTGGGAAATGCAAATCAAAACCACAATGAGATACCACTTCACCACTTCACCCGATTAAGATGACTAAAATAAAAAAGATAGACAATAACAAGTGTTGACAAAGATGTGGAGAAATTAAAACCCTCATACAGCGCTGATGGGAATGTAAAATGGTTCAGTCACCTTGAAAAATAGTTTTGCAATTCCTCAAAATGTTAAATATAATACTACCTTATGACCCAGCAATTCCATTCTTACGTGTATATCCAAGAGAACTGAGAACAGATGTTAAAGCAAAAACTGTACACAAATGTTCATAGCAGCCTTATTCGTAAGAGCCAAAAAGTAGCAACAAACCAAATGCCCATAAACTGATGAAGAGATCAACCGAATGTGGTATAGCCACACAATGTAGTATTACTTAGCCATTTAAAGAATGTCTTGGTACATCCTACAACATGGTTGAAACTTGAAAATATCATGCTATGTAAAAGAAGTTCTACTGGGTGATTCTATTTATATGAAATGTCCACAACATTTCCATTGAGACAGAAAGTAGATTAGTGGTTGCTCAGGGCTGGGTGTGGGATGGAGGGAATTGGTATGGAAATGGGGAGTGACTGCTAAAGGATATGGAGTTTTCTTGTCCTGGAATTAGATGGCAGCACTGACTGCACAATTTTGTTCAAACCACTGAATCATACACTTATTTAAAAGAGTGAATTTTATTTTATGTGAATTATACCTCAGTTTTTCAAAGTTTGAATTAATTCTTGAAACAGGAAAGTTTTAGAAAAGAAACCCAGACCCCCAAAGGCAAAAAAGGGGAGAGAACTGAAACAGAATTGAGAGAGATGCCTGGCAAAATAGTAACAAAGTTTTTAAAAGAAGTGTTTACTGAGCCCCTACTATGTGCTAGACATCACTCCAGGCACTTAGGAACTACATCAATGAACAAAGATCCTGCCCTACCAGAGTTATATTCAGAAAGGTGGTAAGTGCTATGAAAAAAAGAAAAAGTAAGGGTGACTAAGGTTAATAATTAGGTCGATCCTGAGGCTGCCTTTTCCTGGCAGGACTGAAGGACCGCAAGGAGTTAGAGTGGCTTCAGCACTGTGAGCAAGGGGGTCAGCAGTTAAGGGAAGAGCTCAGGCAGGTAGTAAGGAGGCTTTATCGGCTATTGTTAGAATGTTGGGTTTTTTCCCGAGTGAAACAGGGAGCCAGCGGAAGGTTTTTAAGAGAGCCGTAACATGATCTGACTTATATTTTTGAGGTCTCATTCTGGCTGCTGTGATTGAGAGCAAGGGTAGAAGCAGAGAGACTTGTTAGGGGCTATTGTAATGATACAGACAAGAAATGATGGAGACTCAGAGCAGGGTGGTGGTTAATTACTCACCAAGGAAGGGGACTATTGGGGTGCCTGGGTGGCTCAATCATTAAGCATCTACCTTCTGTTCATGTCATGATCCAGGGTCCTGGGATTGAGCCCCGAATCAGGCTCCCTGCTCAGCAGGAAGTCTGCTGCTCCCTCTCCCACTCCCCATGCTTGTGTTCCCTCTCTCGCTGTCTCTCTCTAGCAAATAAATAAATAAAATCTTTAAAAAAAAAAAAAGAAAGAAAGAAAGAAAGGGGACTATCAATGAGGGCAGAGAGTAGTGTGGTGCACTTACAATGGGTCTGATTAATATGGTTTTGACAGGTTGGGTGGGACTTTCCCATATTATGAACTTCCCTTGACTGGGTTGCTGTGTGGAGAAATTTGTGTGTGCAATGTCCAATGAAAAGGTTCAGCAAATGCAACAGAATGTAATAAGCAAGATTTAACCAGTCTGAGGTGCCCAATATATGAAATCTATTGCGATGAATGAATAAGAGGCAACGAAGGATTACAGACTACCTGATCTTCCCTGGGACTCTTGCATGTCAGAGAAAAGGCACTATGATAGTGGAGAAGGAGGGACTTGGGATCTGGTTTGATCACCAGCTCTGGCAATCACTGTGTGAACTTCAACAAGTTACATGGACTATGAGTCTATCTTTTTACCTGGAAAGTGAGAGAAATAGCATGCAAGGCTGTTGCAGAATTAGAGAAATGGATATTATATACTGAGCACCAACCTAATACATAGTACATTCCCAGTACACAGTATCTGTTATTTTAAACCCTGATAAGCAGACATAAAGAGAAATGAGAAGCAACGTGGGCAAAGAACTAGATGTTCCCTGGTACATGTACCCACATGTAGCTGCAATCATTCCCGAAGGTTGTCTTAGAGGATATCTCTTAATCTTCAAGCCACAACATAAGGGAGGGGGGTTGCAGGAGACCATTTTTCAACTCCCACTCATTCCGCAGTACATTTCTGATTTAGCTTCTGCCTGCATTTTTCCATTAAAACAACTTGTTCCTAAGACCTAATATCACATGACTTCCATGTTGCTACTCAGTAGAAATTTTTCAGTCTTGATCTTACTTACTGATGACCTCTTGGTGTCACTTGACTCCAATTGGTGACTTTATCATTCTTGTAATTCTTTCTTCTCTCAGCTTCCGTGGCATCAAAGTCTTCGGACTTTTCCCTTTTTTCAATTTTTTTTTTTTCTTTTAAGTAGGCTTCACCCCCAGACTGGAGCTTAAACTCCCCACCCTGAGATCCAGACCTAAGCTGAGATCAAGAGTGGGTGGCTTAACCCACTGAGCCATCCAGGTGCCCCTGACCTTTCCCACTGCTGTTTATTCTTAGTCTTATAGGTTTATCCTCATCTACCTAAATATTAAATATTTGTTCCTTGGTAAATACATCAGAACAAAGCTTTCATGATATGAGAAGATGATGTGGAGAGAGCAAGCAAGGGAAATCACTAAGTTGTGTGCATTTCCAGAGCCCTGAGAGTTCCTTCCAGGGCCAGCCTCTTGGCATGCAACCTATACAGTTATTTAGGACTCCATGCTAAGGAGGCTCCCATTCTCGGTTTAATGCTCTGATGTCAGTGTCTTAAAATTCTTAATAATGTCATCTTTGAACTTGGTTTTCATCAGAGTCGATGGGACAGCGGAGCAGGTGCACCAGCAGAGGCGAGACTGAGAAGACAAAGTGTGCGCGCATGCGCTGTAGGGGTCCCGCCCCCAGCACAGCAACGGCATCCACATGGCCGCGGACCAGGGGCAGGCAGCAGCCTGGGGCAGTCAGAGAGTTTCCAGGAGCGGACAGCGAGGACAGGCTGGGTCCTGGACAGAATGGAGGTTGTGATGGCAGCAGGCATGCATGGAAAAGTGAAGTGCCTTTACTGACTTCACAGTCAACCGCTTGACTCCCTGCTCCTTTCTTGGTCTCCATGACCTCATCATGGTGACCTGACATGTTCAGTGATTTTATATAATTTGTGATATGGTGTGTTCACTGATCATATGTGAGAGGCCCTTATTAGCCTACTTTCAAGTGTAGAGGAAGTTAAGGAAAAAGGCTGATAGAAGGATGCCTGAAGGTGAGCATTTATGGGTCCATTTCTTAGGCCAAGATACATATTCCCTAAACTTCAAGCCATCGCTGCCAGTACCCTGACCTTGCAAAACAGTCTACGGACTATGCTTTCAGCCTAAATGTATTTCTTGAATGTTTTAATATAGATAAAGACAGAAGTAAAAACTAAAGTGCCATGTCAGGGTCATTCCTAGTATGGAACTCCTCCTATTCTTGGAGTCTGTGGCCTCAGCAGTCTCCACTAAAACAGAAACAAAAGGTGCTATTACTTCGAATTGATATTGTGGTCCCAGTTGGATGGTTTCAGCACCCGGAGAATCTTCGTGTTTCAAAGATGTATTGGCTGTAAGAGAGAATTACCTGCACAGATCTCATGGAATCCAACATTCTTAAAAAATAAAAATTTAAAAACCTCATTGCTGAGTCATAACAGAGGGTTGACTATACAGGCAGTGCTGTCACAGTGATAGAGGTTTGGATCTCCGCTCTGCAAATATCTGTGGGATCTGGGAGCAGGTGACTGTCAGAAAAATTCTCCAGATGTGGAAGTAAGCAGACAGGTGGGGGCAGATCCTTTCAGTATAAAGGGACGGAGGTCATCAAGGGTTGTTGAGACCTGTGCTTTGTTCATCTCATTTTTGCTGTTGGCTAGAGCTCCCATCCTTAGAAAATTCACTTGCCAACTTGTAAATTTTCTTTTTTTTTTTTTCAACTTGTAAATTTTCATCCAGTAGAGATGGAAATGATTTCTGTCCACAGGAACTGATAACCCCATATGTCGATGGCATTAACATTAACCAGTGCTATATCTAGCTGAGCGATCTTCATCCTGGCATTTTTTGTTGTTGCTGATAAATATGCTCTTTATGCTCTTTCAAATGATCAAACCTCTTTTCCCCTCCTTAGTGAGTAAGTCAATAAAATATTTGGTACAGGTCCTTTATATATTTGTCTGAGGGTCCTGATTTTATCTTTTTGAAAATTATGTTTTAGGCCAACACTACCGTCTTGACCTCAGTTTCTTTATCTGTAAAACAGAAATAATAAGACCTACTTTATAAGGTTATCAAGAGAATTAAGTAGCAGGAGCATAAGGCACTCAGCCCAGACTGGAGCTTCGAATATGAGTCTGTGAAGAGAGTATAAAGCAGCTGCAATCGGGGAAGTGGTCCAGCTCATCCCTGGTCAGCTTCTGCTCCTTTCTCAAACACCCACATTTTACATTCTTGCCTGAAATGATTTTCCGCTTCTATAATCACATTCTTGAAAATCTTATTTGCTGACCCTTTGCTAATTATATACTTCATACCTCATGGAAATAATGTCCAGTGGGAACTATTTGTGAGAGCTCAGTGACCTTCATCACTGAAAGCTTTCCAGTGCTTGTTTCCAGCAGCACTCCGGCAGGTGTGGGGTTTTAAAAGTGCAGATATTGTCAATGAAGTCAATTTAAACCAAAAGACAAAGGTTTTTCTTAGAAACTATGCATTGGCATTTCCGTATTTCAAATGGTAATTTTCTGAGGCAAAAAAAGGGTGACATCGAAGATGGTATTTTCATTGAAGGGTATGCTGAGGAGGGGCTCCTGGGTGACTCAGATGGTTAAGCTTCTGCCTTTGGCTCAGGTCATGGTCCCCTGGTACTGGGTTGGAGCCCCACACACGCTCCTGGCTCAGCAGGGAGTCTGCTTCTCCCTCTCCCTCTGCAGCTCCCAGTGCTCATGCTCTTTCTCTGTATCTGTCTGTCTCAAATGAGTACATAAAATCTTTTAAAAAATTACTTTTAAAAAGAAAATAAAGAATACACTGAAGAAACATACTCAGTTGTAAACATATTCTGCAAACTGTTTAACACTTTCCCTTCCCTGAGGACTCTTAAAACTGTAGAATCAAATCTCTGCTATTTCCCTTTTACCACCAAAATATATACACCCTCTCCCATCCCCACACCCCAAATAAAAGGAGCCCCAAATGTACCCATCAGAGCCAAAGGGCATCTTAAGGTTGAAGAAGACTGGCTGATTCTCCCCACGTGGTGGGGAAGTTACTCCTGCCGGGGACTGGACTGTGTACAAAACAAAAGAATAATGCTCCTCTCCCAACCCCATCCCCCACCGTCTTCCAGAACTGTAAATATAAGGTTGGGTAGCACAAAACCACAGGAGACAAATAACTGCACTTTATGAATTACTCCAAACTCCTGAATAAACTGTTCTAAATCCTAAGGTTTTTAGCTGTAAAAGAACAAAACTCAAAGGAGTGAATAATCACCATGCTCAAAGGACAGAGCCACCCTTGGCCTGTGCATTTGCTCTGACATGGTGACTGCATTTTCCTCTCAGCTCTTTGAACGTGGGCTGTCCCTGAGGATCTGTTTTCCCCTCACGAGCCAACCCCTCCCAATGGGAAAGCTTTTGCCCCACAGACAGCCTTCAGGGGAAGTGGGGCCAACTTCCACACAGCCTCTGGAGGCAGAAGACCAGGGAACACGGCAGAGTCTGAGAGAGTCACCCCAGGAGTAATTCTGTTCCCTAAACCCAGCCCTTCTCACCAACCAGCATTCCGGTTCCTGAAACTATTGTAATAGGAGACAAAAATCTTTCATTCTGTAATTAAAGTTATAACCAAAAGATTTGCACTTCCATCTTTTTTGTATTCTAAATCTCTATACATTTAAACCTATTTTCTAACATTTTATTATGACATTTTCAAGCAATTGCTTGAGATAGTTTTATATAATTATAAAACTTCCCATATATGCAACCCTCTGTCATCAAGCCATCTGATTTTCTGATTTTTTTTTTTTCAAAATAAATTGCAGACAGCAGCACACTTCCCTCCAAATACTTTAGTATGCAAGTCATTGGACAAGAGTCCAACACATTCATAGGTTTTTTTCTTTCCAAATAAACTCTCTACACAATGAAATGTGCAAATCTTAACCGTACATTCACTAAATTTTGAAAAATGCATATACTTTTGTAACCCAAACTCTTATCAAGAGAGAGAGCTGAATTTATTTTTTGACCTACTAGCTTTTATCCATGATTGCATATTCACATACAAGTAACAATCTGTTTTAAATATCCTGGCTTTAAAATGTGTCTTGAAGTCTGCATGTCTTATCTCCCTTCATTGCTCTTATTTTCAGAATTATTTTTACTATTTTGGCAAATTTAACTTTTCTCTTGAATTTCCAAATCACTTTACTTAGTTTCCCCAAAAAGGGGGGAAAAAAATGAAAACAAAAACCTCTGTTGTCATTTTTAATTGACTTGCATTAAGTTTAGGATTACTTTGGGGGTATGTGAAACTTTATAATATTCCATCTACCCTTCCAGGAACATAAGATGCTTTTCTATTTAGTCAAGTCTTCTTTCATATATTAGAATTCCTTTCATAAAATTCTAGCACATTTCTTGAGTTTATTTATGGGTTGTTATTGTAAATGTGCTTTTCCCATTACACTTTTTAATGTGAATTTTGTATACAAACAACTTACTAAGTTTGCATATGGTCAATAGGAATTTTCAGTTGATTTTCTTAGGTTTTGATATACAAATCATATTTTACAAACAATAAGTTGCTTCCTTTTTCCCATCTGATTTCTTATTTTGTATAATTATGATTTTCTACTTTTCACTAGTTTTTCAAAGAACCGGTTCTTCAATTTATTTTTCAGGTTTATGTTTTCCCTGTTTTATAGTCATTAATTTTTGCTTTTAATTTATGAGTTATTTCCTTCAACTTTTCTTAGGTTTATTTCCTTGGCTTTTGTCTAATTTTTAAAACTTGATGCTTAATTCATTTATTCTTGTTCATCTATAAAAACGCTTAAGGTTGGGTATTTTTCCTCCAAGCAGAGTTTTAGCTGTATCCCATGGGTTCTGACATGTCATGTTTTAATTAATAATATTTTCTAGATATTCTGCCATATTACTTTTGGCTTTCTCTTTGACTAAGGAATTGTTTGAGAGAATTTTTTCTTAAGTCTTTTTTTGTTGTTGTTGTTTGTTTTTTACTTATTTGAGAGAGAGAGAGAAAATACCTGTATAAGAATATGAGCAGGGGGAGGCGCAGAGGGAGAAGCATACTCCCCACAGAGCAAGGAGCCCCACTCAGGGCTCAATCTCAGGACCCAGAGATCATGACCTGAGCCACAGGCAGACATTTAACTGACTGAGCCACCCAGACACCCATGATTGAGAGAATTTTCTAATTTCCAAGTGGTATTTTGTTTTTGAAATGAATCATGGAATGAGACTTTCTGGGACAAAGATTTTAATATAAGATATTAGGTATTTATACATCTGTTCAGGGAGTTTTGTTTCTATATATTGGATGTTTTTCTACAAAATACTCATATTTAAGGTATGCATATGTACATAAAGTTTGTGTTCCTAAATATATCTTTAACTACTATGCATCTTTAAATAAATGCTAGCATTGTATTTGTGACCCAAATACACTGATTAATTTATTCCTTAATTTTCTGCTTTTATTATGGAAAACCAAGCCTCAGAGAGGTTAAGCAATTTGTCAAGCCACCACCCAGTAGATCTCGGAATCAAAATAATAAAGCAGGATGCCTACCCAGGGACGATTGATTCCACAGCCAACACAATTCTACTTTCCCAGACTGCACCGCTAGAAGCATGTGAGGAAACAAAATGCAAATTACTCACCACCTATGGGAAATACATACAAAGCACATGACCATCAACATGCAGTCACTGAGGATGTTAGCGATGCCTACTGAGAAATGTTAATATGTGATTGCACATTTCATGAAAGTAGGCTTTTACAGATTTCAAATGTTGGGAATGTTCCAGAAGGATTACGCTGCTTTTGGAGTTCTTTCAGATTTTAAGGTATTCCTCTAAGAGGTTCCTTTCAATATTTCACCCTCACCATGAGGAATCCTTTCTCATACCCGACGTAATTACTTCATGCTGAGGGTTAGCTCTCTCTTTGGGATTCTTTAGAGAGGGAGAACAACTGGTCCCTGTTCTCTGCATAATAACTCCTCATGAACTTGAGGCCTTCCATAGGAAGGGATAAATAATCCCTAATAAATAATAGCATTTAGAGATTAGGATAAATAATCCTAATCTCTAAATGCTGCTTTTTTGCAAAAATATTTTCTTAAAAAGTGGGGGTTTTTTGGTTGGTTTGTGGTTTTTTTTTTTTTTTTTTTTGGTTTTGGGGGGTTTTTTTGGGAGGGGGTTTGTTTGTTTGTTTTGTTTTGTTTGCCAGAGAAGGACAGTGTTCATGTGGCCTTCATGAAGTTGTTACGTTGTGTTGACCATTTCGGAGCTACTGCATAGGTAAGTGGTAAGGATCATTGCAATACAGTTGTTTTATGATGTCTACAAGTCTGTTCGTGCCTCTTGAAGCCTTTTAACCCAGGTGATAAGATGCAAGGCATTTGCCATCCATCTCCCACACTGAGGAGGTGCTAAGGAGAACCAAAATGGCAAATGACTAAGGAAAGCATGAAAAAAGCATGGAAACAGCAGAAGAATTTGAGAGTTTTGTAGTGATTTGTGTGAAGTGGATTTATTCTGATTCTTTAAAAATCAAGAAAACTTATCTGATAGCATGGAAAGGAAATGAAATAAACCCCAAGCATCTGCAGTAACAGAGTAATTTTTTTTTTTTAGTAAGAAAAAGAAAGATAATCCAACCAAGTCTCTTCTCTTTTCAGAACTCCAGAATGATAACAGGCATCTCCAGAAATCATATGCTAATGGCAGAAATCTAGCCACATGTTAATTACAGAACAAAAAGTGGAGGGATTTATTGGGATCAAGTTACTATGCAAAAGAAAGTATCATAATTAGAAAAGTGATTTTTATAAAGATAAAATCATCAATGCCCATAGTACATAACTTGAAAGAAAAAATTAATTCTATAAGGTGTTGCAAATAAATATTAATAAAAAAAAAAACAATTATTAGGGGCTTTACTAAGTGCCAAGTATTGATATAGATATATGTATCAACTTATTTAATTCTCACAACACACTATCAAACAGAGTTTCTTATCCCAACTTTACAGATAAGAAAACTGAGACAAAAGAGGTTAAATTAGATGATGAAAGTCACGCTGGGGTATGTGGCAGATTTGGAATCCTAACACAAGTGTTCTGACCCAAGAGACTTTGGTTTTTTAATCATCCTGCTCTACTAATAACAGAAAATGATTTAACTGACCAGCTCTTGCATCCGCCAATTCAGCAAAGCTAACCATTCCCACCCATTCAGACAGATGGGTTTTAATTGCAACATTCTCTTGTGCTCCAGTTGCAGCAATAATTAAGGGGGACCATGCCTACAGTTGGATTTTAAAGGGGGACCTCCATCAGGTATGTGCTGCTGGCCCAGATCAAGATATTCTTTTGACCATCCCCACCAGAATGCACGTTGAAGCTAAAGAGGTATCACTTAGAGCACATGGGGATTGGAGCACTCCAACCCCAGTGTTTCAACTTTGAACTTACAGTCACTCCAGTGACTCCTTCATTTCATGGAATCCTTCTAAGGGTTGTTGGTATCTCCCTCTGCCTCCACTGCTGGATATAAACTCCTAAGAGAGCAAGGACTCTGCCTTCTTTATCCTTGTATTACCAAGCATCCAGCTGTCTGTAATGTTCTTCCCTAACAAGCAGGGGCCAGTGGAGGGTGGACCAGGCAAGTGTTCTTCTGGGACAGAGAGTGAGAGCATAAGTGCCTCAAACATCTGGCTGTCTGGTGTGAAAGATCAGATGCTGGCTGCAGAGACCTGAAGATGCCAATGTTGAAGCAAGAAAAAAGTCCAAACCCCATACTGTCCAGTTCAGAGACGGAGATGGAAAAGTGGGAATGAATAGAGGAAGAGAGATGCTAAGTGTAGGGAAAGCAGGTTAAGACAAGAGAGTGTCAAAGTAAAATCGGACTTTTGTACATTCACGCACAAACATATATCTCATTCGATTCCCATGGTGAAGCCTTTTAAATATCACCAGTTCCGTTTTGACTATGTTGCCATTTTTGTCTATACAGAAGTATTTTTCAATTATTTTAATAATTTTTCCCATTTCATAAAAATGAGTGGAAAATGGAAAACTGCAATGTACCTTATTATGGAAACAAAAAGCCAAGGTCTTATAAAATTGTTACACAGAAAAAAGGCACCCCATGTGCCCTAAGTGATACCTCTTTAGCTTCAATCTACAGTTCACAGGATTTAAGCGGGTCTAGGGCAGGTTTGATTGTGAAGGAAAAATACGAAGTTCAAAAACATGTAAAAATTGCTGCAACAATATCTTCATAATGTGCTCCTGAATGCAATGGTAATTAAAGAATCTAATTTTCTTTTTAGTTATCTTGTATAGCAAAGCCTTTTATAACATGTCAATGTGTTCACCTTTCAGACATTTGACTTCAAACAAATTGTTCAGAAACTCATTATATAAAAAAGGAGGGGATTCTGTGTAAAACTTTTAAAAACAAGAAATATTACTATATTAAGCCAGTGGCTCTGAATCAGGAGCAGGTTTGTCTCCAAGGGGACATTCGCTAAGTCTGCAGACATTTTCAATTGTCCTGATTGGGAGAGGGTTGCTACTGGCTTGGTGTTGTCCAGGGCTGCTACGAAACCTAATATAATGCATGGGCTCCACGACAAAGATTTATCTAGCCCACTAAATCGAGTGCTAAGCTGCGAAAACTTGGATTGGGGTAAGAAAAAAGCTGTTAAAAAAACAATCCGGGCCCCTTGGTGGGTCAGTTGATTAAGCGTCTGCTTTGGACTCAGGTCATGATCCCGGGGTCCTGGGATCAAGCCCCATCCTCCACCCCCATTGGACTCCCTGCTCAGCAGAGACTCTGCATCTCCCTCTCTCTCCCTCTGCCATCCCCCTGCTGGTTTGTGCTCTCTAATATTAAAATCTGTTTAAAAATTTCAAAAAAAACCCCAACAACCTACCATCTCTGTAACTTAACACACCAAAGTCTACTGCCCCTGTCATAATACAATGTGTGTTGAAGGTAGGAGGCTCTGCTCCTTATAGACTTTCAGAGAAGTAGTGGCCCTACTAATCCCTAGGGCTTCAAAATCTTCCACTAGGTCTTTATGGGAGGTGAAGAAATAAAAGCCTTTATGGAAATGTATGGGAGATTTCTAAGCTCTCACTGAAGGGGGAGAGTGTCAATCTACCCACATTCCACTGGCCAGAATTCAGTCACAAGTCTAACAGGAAGACAGGCTAAGAAGTTTGGTTTAGTTGTGTGTCCAAGCACCTACCTAGTCTCTACCACCATGTCTTATTTATCTTTGTGACTAACAAAATGCTTTGCTTGTGGGTGCTTAATAATAATACATTAATAATACTAATTAATACAAAGAAATTTGCATTAATACAAAGCAATATTTCCTACAACAAATGAAAACTTTTGCAAATGACATATCTGATATATATATCAGATCCAAATATATATATCCAAAATATATAAAGAATTTATAAAACTCAAGACCCCAAAATAAATAAGTCAGTTAAAACATGGGCAGAAGACATGAACAGACATATCTCCAAAAAAGACATCCCGATGGCCAACAGACACATGAAAGATGCTCATCATCACTCATCATCAGGGAAATGCAAATCAAACCACAATGAGGTATCACCTCACGCTTGTCAGAATGGCTAAAATTGAAAACAAGAGACAACAGATGTTGGCAAGGATGTGGAGAAAAAGGAACCCTCGTGCACTGTTGATGGGAATGCAAACTGGTGCAACCACTGTGGGAAACAGTATGGAGGTTCCTCAAAGAGTTAAAAATAGAGCTACCCTATGACCCAGCAATTGCACTATTGGGTGTTTACCCCAAAGAATACAAAAATACTAATTCAAAAGGATATACACACCCTGATGTTTATAGCAGCATTACTTAAAATAGCCAGGATATGGAAGCAGCCCAAGTGTCCATCAATTGATGAATGGATAAAGAAGAGGTGAAATATATATGTATATAATATATTATGGAATGTTACTCAACCATAAAATGAATGAAATCTTGCCATTTGCAACGTCATGGATGGACCAGAGGGTATCATGCTAAGTGAAGTCAGTCAGTCAGAGAAAGACAAATACCATATGATTTCACTCATATGTGGAAAGCAAAAAAAAAAAAAAAAAAGGAAAATAATAAGAGAGAGACAAATCAAGAAGCAGACTTTTCATTATAGAGAACAAGTTAATGCTTCCCAGAGGGGAGGTGGGTGGGGGATGGGGGAAATAGGTGACAGGGATTAAGGAGGGCACCTCTGATGAGCACAGGGTATGGAAGTGTGAATCACTATATTGTACACCCGAAACGAGTACTACACTGTATGTTAACTAACAAATTGAAATAAAAATGCAAAATAAAAAATAAAAATAAAAACGAGAAGAATCTAAAACTTCCATTTAATATGAGGTCATCTACAAATTTCAGTTTCAACAGTGTATGTCTCAGACTTTATAAGTGTATAATGAAATTTGATGGTTGGCTAACCAGATTTTTTAAAAAAGATTGTATTTATTTGCCAGAGAGAGAGAGCACAGGAGAAAGAGCAAGAGTATAAACAGGGTGAGCAAGGAGCCCCACTGAGCAGGGAGCCCTCAATGTGGGTCTCCATCCCAGGCCCCTGGGATCATGACTTAAGCCGAAGACTGACACTCAACACACTGAGCCGCCCAGGTATCCCTAGTTAACCTGATTTTTAACCACAGTTTCTAAAACAAAATAATTTAAAATAACAAAATAAAAGTACATATATTACTTGATGTTTATTTCATACTTAGACTTTTCAAACTTTTATTTTCTATATTAGCTAATAGAATATGTGTTTATTTTCTCATTCATTTTTTAAGTTTTCTTCTTTCTGAAGTTTTGAATTGCTTGAATTTTAAGGGAAAAGCATGCAACACACAAATAATAAAATCATTATTCTTAAAAAATTAATGTAAAATCATGTGACTTTCTCTACATAGAATTCTTTTTTTAAAAAAAAGATTTTATCTATTTGAGAGAAAGCGTGCTCACCTGCAAGAAAGCATAAGCAGGGAGAGGGAAGGGGCAGAGTAAGAGGAAGAAGCAGACTCCCCGCTGAGCAGGGAGCCTGACATTACGACCTGAGCCACCCAGGCACCCTATCTACCTAGCATTGCAACAAGAAGAGAGACAAAACAGCAACACTGGGTAACAGCATAATGTTCTAATGTTTAATTTGACCTCTGACAACTTTAAAGAGATATTTGTAAAGCAGTTACTTCCATATCCTTCTTTCTTAGGGGAAAAAAAAAAAGGCTAAGTTGAAAATGATGAGTCTTGCACCAGGTCCCAAATGCTGGCAATTTGGAATAATTCTCATGGCCCAAGCGAACGTTTGTTTCTATAAGAAAGAAAAATAAATGGTTAATACCATCAGCGGATCAATTAAATTACCGGGCAGCTATCTTCCGTACTGCCTTCACTGACATTGCTGTGAAATTAACCATTAGATGTAGTACAGCAATTGATAGTATATTCCTCAAAAATAACCAGTTTCAACAACTTCTCTGTTTTTCCCTTCATTCCTTTTTGAATGCCAAAGTTCCTCTCACTAATGGATTGCTTATGATATGCCAAGGAGTCCATCACCAGAATAGAGTAAGGGTAGAGATAGAATGTGGTCGTGGTGAAATTTTGCTGTATTCCATTGCAGAGGTGATAAAAATGCAAGGTGTCTCATAAGTATTTCTGACCCATTTACTTACAGAAATGGGAGTACTTATGGTTTGGAAATCCCTAGCTATGAAAAGCATTCCAGTTTATTCTATGCTATCAAGTAGCCTTTTGTTAAAGTAGAGTTTTATGGGTGAGTTATTGCTGGGAAATCTGCCTTTAGAACATTAGTAATGCAATAAATTCCATCCAGCCCATCTAGGTTATTTTGAGCAGAACTATGTCTCAATGAGCCAACTGCATTTCACCGAAGATATTCTGTTCTATTCAGAGGCTCATATGTGCTCTTCTTGGTCCTTGTCTTTTTGAGAATAGTAGTGGCTGAAATTATCATGGTGGGAGTTTCTTTTAGAGAATTTCAATCAAAAGATGACATAAAAAAGTCCACCGAACAAAAATGTGTAGTTAAACCAAGTAACTGAACTGATCCTTATTCGCTATTAAATCAAATTGCAGTTCATGAAGATTGCATGTGAGATCCATGAAAATATTTTTCTATCTTGAATATGAAGGTTATAGCATGTTCTTTCAAATTTGTATGGACACTATGGAATCATAGTCCTTTTTTTTTTAAGATTTTATTTATTTATCTGACAGACAGAGATCACAAGTAGGCAGAGAGGCAGGCAGAGAGAGAGGGGGGAAAGCAGGCTCCCTGCTGAGCAGAGAGCCCGATGTGGGGCTCAATCCCAGGACCCTGAGACCATGACCTGGGCCGAAGGCAGAGGCTTTAGCCCACTGAGCCACCCAGGCACCCCTGGAATCATATTTCTATAGATGTATCATGTATATCTGTTTTGTTTTCAAATTAGACTCAAAAGATATTGATATAAGGTTTGGTATATTTAGAAGAAGCCGTTCAGCTTTGGGGTCAGATGTCTTGTGTTTCAGGGCTGGCTCTTAAACTTAGCTGCGTGTCCTGGGACAAATCACATAGCAGACCTGTGTCTCACTGTGTCTCACAGAGAAAGACAATAAAAATATCTATTTTTTGAGGGGCGCCTGGGTGGCTCAGTGGGTTAAAGCCTCTGCCTTCGGCTCGGGTCATGATCCAAGGGTCCTGGAATCGAGCCCCGCATTGGGCTCTCTGCTCAGTGGGGAGCCTGCTTCCTCCTCTCTCTCTGCCTGCCTCTCTGCCTACTTGTGATTTCTGTCAAATAAATAAATAAAATATTTTAAAAAATATATCTATTTTTTGAAAATTGAATAAGTGTTTTGTCCTCCTATTATTATTTTCCTTCTGTGTGCTCTCACACACAGCATCCTATAGAGTAAGGGACGGCAGGAGGCACCCAGTATATATTTATTGAATAAATTGGCCTGAGTAGATTTTATATGATTAAAGAGGCATTCAGTAGTAGCCTTGTATGGGGTAGGGATAGGTAGGGCTTGGGAGTTAGGAAGAACTAAAAAACTCAGTTTATCAAAATACAAACTTTGCTGAGTAACTGTCTTAGTTTTCTCACTGGTAAAATGGCGCCAAAAATATCATCTTAAAAGATCATTGGAATCAGAGACAATATATGGTGAGCATTGGCAAAATATCTGACAATAAATGATAGCCGTTACTAGCTAACACTATGATCTGTTTCTACTCACAGAATACTTCTGACACAAAATGTGTGTGGGGGTTGGTTTCCCACACCACCAACCAATTCCCCAACCCTTGTGTCATACAATTTCACGCTGACACTACCAAAAATTAGTGTAACCCACAAGTTAAGAGTTTGGTCCCACAAAACTGCCCCCATTTCTAACACCAATTTCAAGTCTGGGCTTCCTGTACTGCTGACCTCTTGGCTATAAATGGAGGGTTCTCATGACCCCCTCCTCAGGTTTGGTAACTTTCTAGAATGGCTCAAAAATTTCAGGAAAACAGTTTACTTGCTATGACTGGTTTCTTCTGAAGCATGCAATTCAGGAACAGCCAAATGCAAGAAATGCACAGGGCAAGGTGGGAGGGGCAGTTGGAGCACAGAGCTTCCATGGCTCTCTGGATGCCCATATCCTCCGCACATTGATGAATTCACCATCCCAGAAGCAGTCTGAACTCCATCATTTAGAATTTTTATGGAGGCTTCCTTACTTCATTATGCAGGAATGACTGATTAAAGCATTGGCCATTGGGGCGCCTGGGTGGCTCAGTGGGTTGGGCCTCTGCCTTCAGCTTGGGTCGTGATCTCAGGGTCCTGGGATCGAGCCCCACATTGGGCTCTCTGCTCAGCAGGGAGCCTGCTTCTCCCTTCTCTCTTTCTGCCTGCCTCTCTGCCTGCTTGTGATCTCTGACAAATAAATAAAATCTTGAAAAAATAGAAATTTTTTTAAAAAAGCATTGGCCACTGGTGATTAACTCAATCTTCAGCCCCTCTCCCTTCCCCAAGGGTTGGAACTGGAAGTTCCAAACCTCTGATCACACTATTGACTCCTCCGGCAACCAGCCCCCTTCCTCCAGTGGTCACCTCATTAGTCTGGACTGTAGTAGGATCTAAAGAGGCTTGTTAGAAGTAATAAAAGATGCTCCCCTCCTCCCTATCATTCAGGAAATTGCAAGGATTTTAGGAGCCCTGTGCCAGGAACCAGAGAAGACCAGATATACGTTTCTCATTCTATCACAACATCACACAAACCTGTGCAGGGGCTGCTGTAAAGAATGACAACACAGGGGCGCCTGGGTGGCTCAGTGGGTTAAGCCACTGCCTTCGGCTCAGGTCATGATCTCAGGGTCGTGGGATCGAGTCCCACATCAGGCTCTCTGCTCAGCAGGGAGCCTGCTTCCCTCTTTCTCTCTCTGCCTGCCTTTCTGCCTACTTGTGTTCTCTCTCTGTCAAATAAATAAATAAAATCTTAAAAAAAAAAAAAAAGAATTACAACATGGGTCTGCAGACATGATCTCACCACACTGTGTGGATGTCTACCTCACGCAACAACCCTGTGCTGATGACTGGGATTGCAAGAGATGGAAAACACATGACTTCTGTTGCTCCTACTCTTCTGAGAAGTAGGATTTTAAAAAGATGGTGAAATACACAAGTTTTGCAAAGCAAGGTCAAATGACAAACCTAAAACAACTGAGTAACAAGTTTGATGTCCTTTTTGCAAGGGAAAAACAATCCATGGGTGGGAGGGAGGGCAAATGTCTCGCCAGCAGTGGAGGAATCTTTCTGGGGGGCTTGGGGCAAGAGGGAACTTTTTTTTTTTTTAAGATTTTACTTATTTATTTGACAGACAGAGATCACAAGTAGGCAGAGAGGCAGGTGGGGTGGTGGGGGCGGGAAGCAGGCTCGCCGCTGAACGGAGAACCCGATGCAGGGCTTGATGCGGGGCTCGATCAGAAGATTCTCGGATCATGATCTGAGCCAAAGGCAGAGGCTTTAACCCACTGAGCCACCCAGGCACCCCAAGAAGGAACTTTACAGAGCGTTACAAGTAGCAATGGGGCAACGGGGTACAACTGGCTAGCGCTGCATCTCTGACATCATTTAGAAATATCAGGGAAGGAGATCAGTATTTGGGGATTGGCTGACTAGCTACATTGTGTTTCTGGTTTCTGTTTACAGAAATATGAAACATCAGTTTGTGGATGTAGCACCCTGAGCCCCCCTCCATCTTGGGCCCAATATATATTTCAACTGCGTGGTTTTTCAAAACTTATCCAAAAGTAAGTAGAAAAACATAAATATAGGTCAAAAACCCTATTGTAGTTAAACCATGACCAGGAGTGTTTTTTGTTTTTTTGTTTTTTAAGATTTTATTTATTTGACAGGACAGAGATCACAAATAGGCAGAGAGGCAGGCAGAGAGAGAGGAGGAAGCAGGCTTCCCACTGAGCAGAGAGCCGGATGTGGGGCTCGATCCCAGGACACTGAGATCATGACCTGAGCCGAAGACAGAGGCTTTAAACCACTGAGCCACCCAGGTGCCCCAGACTATTTTATTAAAATCTTGAGCAGGTACAATAGCACAGTAAGAAGTCAAAAACTAGGTCATGTATAATAAAATGTTTTGCACTTCAGTGGTTGCAAAGTGTACTTTTTTTTTTTTAATCTGGAACCCAGAAGATGGATTTGAGTAACATAGTTAAAATAAAATAAAATGCATTTTTTTAAAGTATAGATCCCTGAGAACTGATAGACACCCACCTACACCCACCCCCCACCCCAGCATAAGAGGTAATTTCAGGCAGTCAGATGTCAGGTGTGATTCTTCACATGCATTGCTGGGCCACTAAATTTCAGCAGGCCTTCATGAGGAAGAAGGGTGTTTCCAGAAAGTCCAGTTTACTCACACCATCATGAATCTATCTTTGATCTCGTCACATCCCTTGAATTGCTCATCTGCTGGTTAGGAAGTCCAACACAGAAAGAGTTATGTTGCTTGATTAAGACAGCGGATTGCTCGGGCGCCTGGGTGGCTCAGTGGGTTAGGCCGCTGCCTTCGGCTCAGGTCATGATCTCAGGGTCCTGGGATCGAGTCCCGCATCGGGCTCTCTGCTCGGCAGGAAGCCTGCTTCCCTCTCTCTCTCTCTGCCTGCCTCTCTGTCTGCTTGTGATCTCTCTCTGTCAAATCAATAAATAAAATCTTTAAAAAAAAAAAAAGACAGCGGATTGCTCAAAAACTTCTCATGAATCCTCCCACGTGGGATAACTTTTGTTGTCTGCCCCATCTTACAAGAGACCAAATTAAAAGAGGTACAAATCATTGCCTTTTTGTAGTGCTTTCAAAGCATTAGGGAAGAAAATCTAAAGTTCCCAATTCATTTTACCAAGTTCAAAAAACTTTCCAAAATATTATAATCAAAAACAGAAGGTCAGTATTTCCAAAACAGATCCAGAAGTCTTTCTAACACATACTAATGAATAATGCACACACAAAAAAGATTTCTGCAATCAAATAATTAGCTAAGTACCACTATGATATCCTTTTCTTGAAGACTCATAGTTTTCATGTAAAAGGCTCTAAGAAGCAAAGAAATCAATTTAACCAAGAATTCCCAAGTTGATTGGCTGTAAGCAATCACTACCTTTTTTGTGGCCCAAAACCTTTCCCGAAGCAAAGAAGGTAAAAGACGCCAAAACACTGAGGACCCATGTGATTGGAAACATATCAGATTTCATCAGGACAGGAGACATAGGCCACAGCCCTTGTTCCAAATATTAATAATGAAGTTTGTATACCTCTAAGTCTGACGAATACATGATTACCCACTATCCAGTTACATATTTAATTCCTAATCAGATCTTTCAAAGTGGATTTCATTCCCTTAAATATCAGCATCTGTGCAGTTTGTTTCTAATATTTGGTTTTTTCCCCCATTGGTTTTGAGATACATGGTGAAATTTGGAAGAGCCAGAAATAGCCCCAGAAGAAAAGGGTTGAACAGCCCAGTTAGAGAGCGTAAGAAACAGAAATTATTTTCTGAAACTTCTACCAGAGTTCTCTTTGACACCCAAGTAGAGACATGGATGGACTAGAACAGGCTTCCAGGACAGGTTATGGAAGCCCCATGTAAATTCTTGTACCAGAATGCTCTCTCTGCTCTATAAATAGCATAGGTTTCACATGCTGTTTGAACATGAGACTCTGCTTCTCCACGCCCATAGCCATGCTGCCTCTCTGCTGGCTTCAAGATGGCAGCTTCAGGCTTCCACGGGAATGCTTTCTGTAGCCAGCACAGTGGGCACCATTGATACAGTGTTTCCCTGCTTCACCCCGAACAATGCCTTGACTTTCCTAATATCAATCCATACAGATAGCTGTCATTTGATAAGGAAATTATCCATTACGTAAACTGTATTGGGTTATGAACACCTTGGGCTTGGAATAAACCAAACTGAACAATGTCAAACATTGCCTTCCACGCACAAAAAACTGGGGAGCTTCAGCCTAAAATAAGTTTTTAAATGCACCTTGATTTTAGTACTAAAGAGCCCAATTTTGTTTCACAAAATATATTAAAAAGCTATGAATTCCTCTGTTTACTAGAGAACTAATGAATCTTTGAACACTACATCAAAAACTGGTGATGTACTATACGTTGGCTAACTGAACATAATAAAAAAAGAAATAGAATTTCTATTATGTTGATTATTTAGATACCTGATACAGAGATCAATTGAAATTTCTAGGTGCCATTTTGATATAGAGTCTACTTTGTTTCTTTTGTTAATTTCTAAATCTAGCAAGAGATCATCAAAATAAAAACCCAACATTTTATTTAACAAGCAAGTATCAACAATTTCAGTTGAATATCTCATGTGGCTTGGTTAAAACATGCAAAATTTACTAAGTTCAGGGGCGCCTGAGTGGCTCAGTGGGTTAAGCCGCTGCCTTCAGCTCAGGTCATGATCTCAGGGTCCTGGGATCGAGTCCCACATTGGACTCTCTGCTCAGCGGGGACCCTGCTTCCTCCTCTCTCTCTGCCTGCCTCTCTGCCTATTTGTGATCTCTCTCTGTCAAATAAATAAATAAAATCTTTTAAAAAATTTTACTAAGTTCAGTTATGACCCCCATCCCCCCAAAATCCCTAAATATTTATAAAAATGGATGTTGCATACAAAATACATGACATGGACGTATAAACTGGTACAAAATAGCTTAGGCTATTTCTTTGAAAAAAAATTTTTTTAATTTATTTATTTGACAGACAGAGATCACAAGTAGGCAGAGAGGCAGGCAGAGAGAGAGGGGGAAGCAGGCTCCCTGCGGAGCAGAGAGCCTGATGCGGGGCTCGAGCCCAGGACCCTGGGATCATGACCTGAGCTGAAGGCAGAGGCTTTAACCCACTGAGCCACCCAGGCGCCCCTTTCTTTGAAATTTTCATTGTTATTTATGTTTGTGATTTGAGTCACAACAGTGAAGAAATAAATAATCATAAGGAAAAAAATACAGTTATATATGTGTTCAACTCCATTAATTATTTCTTATGAACAATATCAAGCATTTTAATTTTTCATTCTAATGAAGATGAAAAAGGCTAGTAGATAAATCATGCAAAGACACTATTAAGAGAGGCAATGATTACCATACTAAACAGTATCTTGTAATTTGTTAAAGACTGCTCCAGTATATCCAAAGAGGGAAAGAGGTTTTAAGAATATTTGCAATAAGTAAAAAGAGACAATTTTACTCCACATTCATAAAATTGCATCCATTTATTTTATTTAATTTAAATTTTCAACTAGATGTTAGAATGAAAATACGAGCACTAAATTTAATGTGTTAAGATTTCAGACAGTCCATATTAACTTTTCCAGAAGAATTTCTCCTACCAGGATTGAGCATGGACGCTGAGGAAGTTCCCACCATTAAATGGGGAAACAGTTCCCATATAGTCTGGTTGCAGGGAAACAGACTGAGGCCAGGTTAGCAATGCAGGAGGCTCACTGGGGGTCTCTGAGGAAGGACTCAGTGAGGTAGAAAGAGATGTGGGATGGGGCAGAGGGCAAGGTTGAGCTGATGCAGCTGTGACCAAGGTCTCGGTCAGCTTCAGTGAATCCCACGGGAAGTGGATTGGGTATGGCCCTTCGGAGCTGGGCAAACTTGAGACAAGGGGCCAGGCCTTTGTACCTCCACACGTGTGGTTTTGGGATGTGCGCCACCTTAGGAAGGAAGATAGAAGCTTCGGCCAAGAGCAATGCCTGGGGAAGGACCCAGCTGTGACCTGGCAGCCTTCAATCCTCCGGGCAGCTGCTGGAATGAAACATCTCGGACCTTGCACAAAGCAGCCACCACCCATCCCCAGCGTGTGGACCATTACCAATGGGCGATATTGAGCTGCAAGAATTTCTGACATTAGTAAAATGCAATGAGAAATTCATTTCATGCTGTCTACTCAGGTAAAATCTAAAGAAGAAAAAGCATCAGGACAAAAAAAAAATCAAGCTAGAGTTTTAAGTTGGTTAAGAACAGAACAGAGGGCGTCTGGGTGGCTCAGTGGGTTAAGCCGCTGCCTTCGGCTCAGGTCATGATCTCGGAGTCCTGGGATCGAAGTCCCGCATCGGGGCTCTCTGCTCAGCAGGGAGCCTGCTTCCTCCTGTCTCTCTGCCTGCCTCTCTGCCTGCTTGTGATCTCTCTCTGTCAAATAAATAAATAAAATCTTTAAAAAAAAAAAAAAAAGAACAGAAACAGATACAAGGCCCTTCTGAGATAATGCGTATCTGCTGAAGTTTGGTCCTGCGTGTTGAGATTCTTCCCCCCACCCACATGCACATACCATACACACCATGACCCTTGAGTCAAGACAGTTTCATTAACCATCGCTCCTGATCAGACAAGTGGGACTGTCACTCTGAGGAGCCGACATCGAGGGAAGAACCCAGCATGCCATCAGTTACTCAGGCCAAAACTCAAAACGTGTGCTCACACATAGGTAATATGAGTGCACGGAGACATCAACTCCGCAAGAACGTTTTATTTCTCCCATGACAGTGTTTCGGCAGCCGAGAAAGTTCTATTTGCAAACACAGAATCCCAATAAAATGTAAAATGTAAACTCCCGATTTTCTATTTCTCAGTCTTTGCTGCATCTCAAAACTAAAATGGCTCCTACCAGCCACCCCACCAAATTCAGTCAAATTCTTTTGCAATGAACAAACTATAATACAGACAAGTACATGATGCTTTCAGTTACATTCGCTAAAACCAACATGAAGTCAGAAAAGCATTACTTGTTTGAAGTCAAATATACAGAACATTAGAAATTGCCTTGATTATAGTGGCACCATTTGGGGTTGGAAATGTTGATGAAGTCTGTCATGCATTTTTCCTCAACCAGAAACCTATCCGTTTTTCAAAACTAACACCCCACAAATAGTTTCAGAATCATTTCTACACCTAAAATATATTGAATAAACTATTCTACATGAAGCATACAGTTGCAGAGTGAGAAAGGATCTTAGATCACCTCGTTCAACCTACCCATTTAAAAAAGTAAATAAAAATTTAAATTTAAATTTGAAAATTGAAAAAAAACAAAACAAAAACAAAAAACTACCATTTCACAGATAAGGGAAACAAGGCCAGAAATGGAAAGACCCCAAAGGATGTACAACTAATTAGTAGCCACTGACATAAGGAAACCCAAATCTCAAAGCAGCGTCCCTCCTGCAGTAGTAGCTTCATTACCATTTCTGGAAGTTTCGACAGGTTCTAGTTTTCTACCACGACTGCAATTAATTCACATTTAATCTGCAGGAGATTGTGGTTCCTAATGTGTTAGGTAACACTAATGTTTAAATATTTAAGCTACTTTAGTGTTTTGTGTGTAATAGTGGAAACTGGAGCCAGATTTTGTATCTCGGATAAACCTGGTTATGTCTTTTGTATAGCCCTTAAAGCTGGGAAACGCGGTTACCGAGTCAGAAAATTCAAATGCATCTGGTGTAAGCTCCTTACCTAGGCCACAGGCCCGTGCAAAATAGCTGAGTCCATGAGACGTATGTATGGATGGAACTGGCTTCTCTAATAACTTCCAGCCACGTTCTGCCTGGCAAGAGGTTTTCAGCTTAAGAGGACGTGTGGCCTGAAGCCAGCACCGATCATATAGCATGAAAAAATTAAAACCAGAATATACTTTCAAAATCTGTAAGGCATTTCGAAGGCCTGGCTTACCCTGCTTTCCAGGGTTCATCCTAAGCCTTCGTATTTTATTCAGAACAGCATTTCGTGTCAGAAGTTTTGAAGAGACTACGGAGGGGTAGAAATCCATAACCACACACCTTCCCACACCTCTAAAACTTTTCTTTCTGTTTTTCACTTTTATTCTGGGTCTTTCAAGAAAAGGAAAAGAATGATCTACTTTTGCTGAACTTATTTTATACATCATCTGCGGTGGACGAGCTCATTCTGTGCTCATGCAGCCGAGGTTAAAAGTTCGCTTGTGACAAGAACCAAAGACCTGCCCTCTGACTTATGCTCCTAGACAGTGTTCCAAAACCTAACTACTTCTCTAGCGAAAGATATTAAGAAAGCCCGATGGTGAGTGGATGGCCTCCTCGCACTCCTGGAAAATACCTTCGATGACACAATCTCCCCCGGAGGCCAGTATCACCATTTTTACAAAAAAAGAGCAGAGGTGCTGACAGTTAAAAAATAAAAAAACCAACTGCATTCCAGGCCTTGCCCCGGACCCTGGGGATGCAGTCATGGGAAGTTAGGCACAGTCCCTGCCTTTTCAAAACTGGATTCTAAATTTTGCTCCTTCCAAGAGGCCTGTTGGAAAACGTCACCTAACCCTGATTCCTTCCTTCCCCGAGCTTCTTGAGCAGTTAGGGTCTATGACTCCATGCTATAGGAATATGGGACTGACACTGGCTTTCCGCTTGTCTCATTGTCTTTCGTTCCTGTAACACCGCTCAGTGTCATTTCCCCAACCAGATTACACACTCCTTCACATCAAGAATCATCGCTCTTCATTCTCTATCTTGCTTAACACAAGAGTGGTCACGCTATTGACACCAATTAGCTGTTGCCTTTTTTACTGCTCTTTTTTTTAATTATTTTTATTAACAAATAATGTATTATTTACCCAGGGGTACATGTCTGTGAATAGTCAGGGTTACACAATTCACAGCACTCATATGATATCATATGATATACATATGATATCATGAATACCCCTACTTTAAAAAATTAATAAGATTTATTTATTTATTTATTTATTTAAATTATTTTTATTAACATATAATGTATTATTTGCCCCAAGGGTACAGGTCTGTGAATTATTAGGGTTACACATTTTACAGCACTCACCAAGCACATACCCTCCCCAATGTCCATAACCCCAACCCCCTCTCCCAAACCCCCGCCCCCCAGCAAACCTCAGTCTGTTTTGTAAGATTTAAGAGTCTCTTATGGTTTGTCTCCCTCCCGATCCCATCTTGTTTCATTTTTTCCTTCCCTACCTTCAAAACCCCCCCACGTTGCCTCTCAAATTCCTCTTTTTTACCACTCTTAAGCAGCTAAAAAAAAAAACCCCACAAAATTACAGTTAAGGAACACTGAGTGATTTCATATAAAATTTGGACTGATAATTCAGTTCCTTGAAAATGATCTTTCAAAACTTAGAGAATAATCTTTGATCCACATAATATGCAAAGCCTCCACATAAATTGATAAGAAATCTATTCATCCGTGAATGTGTCTGGATGACATCAAGTGGAAAAAAAACAAATGATTAACACTTTATATGCCTAGCACAAAAAAATGAAAGTAGACCCCAAAACTCTAAATTAAAACATATGAAACCATGGCTTGTGTTGCTTCGGAATGTTCAGCTTCCAGCATGTCTGTGGGTAAACCTGCTATTAATCAGGTTTGGTTCTCGATGTGGACCTTATAAGTGAATTAAAATGGTCTTCATATTTTAGGTTATTTCTATTATTTTTCTATTTTCCTCCAATGAACATTTTTGTTAAAATTAGAAGAAAATCTTAAAAATAATTCTGATTCATTCACTATACTAGTCAAGAGTCCTTATTTCACATTTGTGAGATGATGGCTCTGTCACAGGAAGTCTGGCATCTCGCCTCCTGAGTCTCCGTGAGATTTGCTGCGTTAGATCCAGCTCAGCACTCCTTGAAAAGGCAGCTTTTAGTGTCTAACACCCTCTAGTGAGCAGATTGCAAACCCTCGGTTCATTCTTGGAATTGCACTTAAAAACAGAGGGTCCCCACCGTTGAAGCCAGCATTGTTACTAATGTTTTTTAGTTACAGAAAATTGCACGCACGGCTTACTAAATGAGCCTGATTTTTATTCTTTCAGACTGAGTCCGATATGTCCATTTTTTACAGGTCCAGCTCTTACCTTCCATTGAATTTGAGTTGCAGACTCCGGGTGGAGAATAGTGTCACAACGTCAAGGACATCAGTGTTAACTAGATAATCTAGGACCCTTCTAACTTCAGTGCAGCCTGGCTCTACCACGTACTGCACTGGCTAGAGGGATAACGGCCACGTGATCGGCAGAAAGAACCACATTTGTAGCCCGTACAGGAGGGCTGGGGGGAGGATTAAATGCCACATGATGGAGCTGTGCCCCTGAGCCAAACATGGCTCTCAATGGTCGGTATTTATTCGGAAATTGGATAAATGTCAGTCATTTATACAATTTCAATTTGCCTTCTGTTGCACTTACATGTGAGTCAGATTTATTGTGGAAACTTAAATTTGATGCATCAAAGAAATAAATGAACATCTGAATGTATGTACTCATTTAGAATTTGTATTTAACTCACTTCCTGAATTTATTACCCATTGCTTTCTGAGGTTGAATTACTTCTGATGGATACCTTTATGGCACATCTGCAGTGTAACTCCCTTCTTCCCTAAGGAAGGCCCCAGCTAGGGCATCTACACACTCTCATTTCCCTTCAAACTGGGATTCGTTTGTTCTTTGTGAGATACAAGCCTCAGGCTGAAACCCAGCTCACATTTCCTGCTTTTGTTGGTTCAGTAAGCGTTTATTATGACCCTATCAGAATTAAGTCACACGGTGCTTTTTGTGATGTGTGGGATACAAAGATGAATTCTTTTTTTTTTGAAAATTGGAAACTGCCCCTCTCCAGATTATAAGAGGAGGAGTCCTTGTCTGTATGTAGCACCTATAAGTAAGGCAGAACGTGACAGGTGGCCCCTGTGAAAGGTGCAAATGAAGGAGGGTTGTGAGGAGGGAGTGGTACCATCACCACAGAGGACTTCATGGAGGAGGTGGCACTTGAACTGAAATGATGACCCAGCTCAAAATCTTTCCCTGCACGGATCCCTCCTCTTGGAGTGCATGCTGAGTTTCTTGCCTATCACCTGTTATGTCATGGCTAGGGATTGGTCAGATGTCAAAGGGGAGGCGGACTTGGGAAAAGGGAAAAAGAACAAAAAGGTCAGGAGCCAGGAGAACAGAAAGACAAAATGTGTCCCACAAAGACGGGTCAAAGGCTCACACTTTAGGACTGAGACAGGGCAATAAAAACCTGTGGCATGTCTGCCTTTTAACGAGCAGTTTGGCTCAGGCCCCAGGCAAGGGAATCATGGAAGTAAAACATACCTATACCAAGACATGTAAGTGCTCAGGGCTCCAGGGAAGTACACCCCTTCGATCTGTCAGGCCATCGCCATAGCACAGGAAAGAAGAGTTTCTTCCACTCCCAGGATAGCTAAGGGTCATCTAGCCCAGAAAGGGGACAGCACTCTCCCTGCGTTATCCTAGCCAATTTGAGGCTTTGAGCTCAGGTTCCCTTGATTTGGATCATTGCATTTCATATATGTTGAAAAAGTGGGAAAAGACCCATCCTTCTTAAAATAGGGAATAGGATGGACTTTTTCTTCAACGTCCTTAATAATCGCCTGCCGTAAGTAGAAGATAGGATAGAACAGACCTGGGGAAACGGTCCTTCAAGGACACAACCCCACCTCATATCCCTGCAGGAGGAGGAAGGATGGGGAACGTTAGTGACTGTATGCAGTGTTAGGGATAAACACAGAGAGATGCTTCCAGACGGTTTGTCGTAAGAATAGGACGCATGTATTAGTCTTGGAGGAGCTCAGGCCTCCTCAGACCTTCACCCCATGCAGGACATCTGTGCACACACTTCACTCCGGGACGGGGTGAGCCTACTGCCCTCCCAGCTTCGCTCGCCCACCAGACGACTGGGAAAGGAGCATTCTCCCTGAGTTTCATGATCAGAATTGTTCACTATAGAAGCTTCAGCTTCACACCGAGAAAGGAAGGCCAAGAGGGGGGTGGCTGAGCAGGAACGCAAATCTGGGAGACACAGACCCCGCTGCAATCCTGGTTCCCACCTCGTTGCATCCACATGTCTCTTGGCAGCTGGTTTCTGGTCTGGGGTCCAGGAAGAGCAGAAGTTCCAGTGTTATTAGCCCTATAAACTGTTCTAAGGACGAATCTTTGGTAGATTATAGCAGCAGGGATTTTGTGCAGCCCTGCTTCCAGCAGATGGCAATGAAGAACTTCCTAATTCCTCCAGATGGGGGAGGGATCCAGTTTATGCTCTTAAATAATTATAAGAGATTTCGTTCTGACATAACCAATGGTTAGGGACAAAAAGAAAAGAAGAATAACATGTACTTTTTCCCTTTTCATCTGAAAAAAAGTATAAAATATAAGTGTCTTAATTCTTCCGACCCAAGTATGTTCGCCTGTGGCTCCAAACGGGGCACAGTGGAGGCTCTGTGGGAAGATATTGCAATGAACCGGACGTGACATCCCATCAGAGAAAAACGGGTAGGTCCGGTCTGTCTGTACGAGGACATTCGCAAACAGCCAACCAGAAGATGTTAAAGATAAGTTTGACAAGACCTACTCACTTCTGACTCTAAATACAGAGACTTAATGAAATCATGAAGGCAGTTGGACTAGATCAGCCCTCCCCAAATCTGGCTGATGTTTTTCAAGTTCTTCTTCCAGATAATTCTGATTTCCTGGGTCTCCATAAGGACTGTGATGTATGTATTTCTAAACTCCTCAGGCAAATCTGAGACACCCCATGTCAGATTAGGGGTCTTCTTGCTACTAGATGACCTTTGATGCCCCTTCTAAGACCAAAGGACCTCATTACCATGAAAGACAGTCAAGGCAACAGAACTGGTTTCTGCTGGGCCACTCGCCTGCTCAGCTGAGCCAGAGCTGAGAGTTCTGAGAGTTTTAAGAGCAGTCTGTTTGGGAATAGAGATGAACCTTTTATTCTGCATATGGACTTGGTGATGTGTACTGTATGTATGGGCGCGCGCGCGCGCGCGCGCGTGTGTGTGTGTGTGTGTGTGTGTGTGTGTAAACACTGGGAATATATAACAACCAAAGGTGGTCATCACTGCGAGGGTTAGAAAATGCTACTAATGCCATTTCAAAAAAAAAAAAAGAGAGAGAGAGAGAGAGCCACTGTTTCAGTCTTTCAGGAAGCAACATATGTGGTGAGTACATTTTTTGTAAAGATTTTATTTATTTATTTGACAGAGAGAGAGACATACATAGCAAAAAAGGGAACACTAGGAGAGGGAGAAGCAGGCTTCCCGCCCAGCAGGGAGCCCAATGCTGGCTCCATCCCAGGACCCTGGGATCATGACCTGAGCGAAGGCAGACGCCTAACGACTGAGCCACCCAGGCTCCCCGTGGTGAGTATATTTTTGAAGAAACATGTCAAGATTTATGATCATTGAACAGAAACCGACATGATGCATATCTGTTTTACTTGAAAGCAATTGGAGCGTAAACATTAGCATATCTTTCTTTTTCAGGGAGCCAATTTAACTTAGAGCCAAACAGACAGCACAAAGCTCTGTAACTTAGACAGAAATAGTTATTAACACTGTCAAGGGCAACACACTTAAGGATGAAAGTAAGCTGTAGCTGACACCTTCTCGTTATTTGCTCACACCCATGTTTCCCTTGGATCTGTACTTGTCAATTCAAAATTATTAAGTTTCAATGAGTCATTTGTTTTGTTCTGATGGAAATGTCTGAGATCCTTTTTTGGGGAGATGGAGGTATCTATTCCTGAAATTAAAATAATGCACTCCTATTAATTATTAGCAGACATACATATACATTTAAATGGACATTGGGGTGCCTGGGTGGCTCAGTCAGGTTAGCGTCTCCTTCGGTTTGGGTCATGATCCTGGGGTCCGGAGACGAAGCCCTACATCAGGGTCCTTGCTCAGTGGGGAGTCTGCTTCTTCCTTTCCCGTCCTCTTGATCTTGTGCTCTCTCTCTCTCTCTCATGAATAAAATCTTAAAAATAAATAAATAAATGTAAATTTACATAAATCTCAATTTACATATAAATCCCTGAACTTCCTCTCAAGGACTATGCTGTATTTGTATTTTAGAAATCTTAGAATAAGGATCTTTAGCTCCAATGTTCTCCTTCCGGTTCCTGTAGCCATTCCTGTTGTCAGTACCATTCTTTGGACAATCATGGTCTATTCCAGATTTGTGACAATGAGTCATTCTGGTCTTCCTCTGTGCAGGAGGGAGTTATGATGTGATAGGTGGAGTCCACTGGGTCTATGGGCCCATCAAGGAAGCATTTACTTTGTTCCTGAATTCATCATTGGGACTGGCATGCTTAGTCTATCCCTTTGTCAGTGGTTCTAACACCAATTGGGCCTCGACAGGTGGAATAAGGGATATCATGGTGGGGAAAGTCAAATCAGAGCCTCAGGAACTGCCCAGCCCCAAATTTTAAATCAGGTCCCAGGGACAGGGAGATGGCAGGAATCAATGCTACCCTTAAAGATGTACAGGACGCAGGCTGGTGATTCCCCATCATATCTTCATTTCATTCCATTTCATTCTCCAGTCTGGCCCATGGAAAAAACAAATGGGTTCTAGAGTGCACTACTGAAAACTCAACCAGACAGTAGCCCCAGGTGCAGCCACTATGTCAGAGGTGGTGTTTCTCTAGAGCACATCACCACAGCCTCGGGACACAGTACATGGCCACTGATTTGGCATATGTTCCTTTCCAACCAGAAAAGAAGATCAGGAACAGTTTGCATTCACGCGAAACAGGCCAGATTCTGCAGTTACAATCTGCCCCCGAGCCATGTCAACTCTCCTTCCACTGATAATAATATATTCCAAAGCCATGTGGACACGATGGATATCCCAAGAGAAGCACAGGGATTCATTACATATATAACATGACGCCAACTGGGCTAGATAAGTGAGAGGTTTGCCATGCTGGACATCCCAGTAAGACCCGCATACTCCAGAAGGTAGAAAAAACGCCTGACAAAGATTCAAGGGTCTACATCCAAAAAAAAAAAAAAAAAATTCTGGAGTCCAATGGCAAGAGGCATGCCAGTAAATCCTGTCCATAGAAAAAGACAGATTATTGTCTCTTCCACCTTCTACCTTGAAAAAATGCACTCAGTGCACTGAGGTTCTCAAGGCAGTGTATGTCACACCTGGGCATATGCTCCAGTCTCGGCAACAGGGGACACGGAGTCTGCCGGCCTGGAGTGGAGCCCAGGAAGGAAAAGAGCCCTACAGCAGCTCCAGGCTTTGGCAGCCACAGCAACCTGGCCCCCTGGGCCTCTGAGCCAGCAGACACTACAGTGTTAGAGATGCTGGTGGTAGGGAAAGATGCCGTACGGGGTGTAGTGTAAGCCCCAGTAGACAGTGACAACACAGGCCCTGGGGGTCTGGAGCAAGAGACCACGCGTGCCCTATGCAGGAAAGAATTACACACTTTTAGAACACCTTCACACTGGCTCCTGAGCTCTGTGTGATATCAAGTGCTGGGCCTTAGTCATTCCCGTGGTCATTCCCTCAGCTCACAGCCACAGCCCCATGGGAACCCCTTCCCAGCAGCATCGGGCCATGGTTTGGGGGTGGGTCGGCTCCATCGGCAGTACAGCTGAAAGTGGACGGGGACTGTTTCTGCCTCCCTTGTGGCCACCATAGAATGATCTCAAGTCCTGCAAATGCTAACCTCAGGACCAGAAATAATCAGGCCCACGGAAGCGAAACACCAGCAACAGCCGACCCGAGCAGAAATGATTTGTTTTTCCACTGATCGCTTCCCAGGATACAATCGCTGGCGTAGTAGGTGTTCAATATCCAGCAGATACTTTTTCATGTCAACTGACGAACTGAAAGCCAGGCGGCTGAGCTACCCTCAGACTAATTGCAAATGATGTTTTCCAGAATCCCAGATCTCTTCTGTTTCCAGCATCACTGCCGTCACCTCCTGAGGGTAAAAAGGCTTCAATATTGAGTCACTTTACATCATGATACAAAACAGGTTTTGCCGGAAGCGCACTGGGAGACTAGGATGCGTACACTTCTTCATGGGAACAAACGCGAAGCTTCTTCCCATATTAATTACATTAAGACTCAAGGAGCCCTAGCTCCGCTATAACAATAGACTAAAAACAAGGGAAGTCTGGCTCTTTAAAAAAGTGGTCGACAATTAGACTTTACTCCTTCTTGTAAAGCTTATTCAGAAAAGGCAGTACATTTTACAGATGGGAAGACATGCATTGTCCTTTTCATTACACTCCACTCAGGAATCCAGCCCGAGCCTACTCTTACACCAGCCCAGGAACTTCATTAGCTTCTGGTTTTCACTTCCTTTTGCTGCCACGCGTTGGGAATGACCAGCATTCAACACGATCACAGGGACGTGTCCCAGCGGCACTGTGAGACATTCGTTGCCCCTGTTGGCCCAAACCTGACAGGTGCTGCTTCCCACCCCCAGAGGCCGGTGGCTGTAGCAAACCTGCCGGGTCCCTGTCCCAGAGACAGTGTGTGCCAACGCAACCAAATCTTTCTTCTGCCTTCTTAATCTTGTACTCACTTAGCATATGGGAAGAAACATGTAGTTCCCTCAACTGCCTGGGCAAAAACCGTCAACTGTGCAAGAGAAACTTAGAGCTGCAAAGAAGCCCAGAATCCACCTGGACTCATCCTCACATGTTGTAAAACAAAAACCCACCTCGTAAAGAGTGGGTGAGACCCGGAAAGGCTCAGCCAGGGAGCAGGAAACGCTGAGGGGGGGCGCCATAGGACAGCCCACCTGGGCAAAGCCGCCTGGGTCAGCAGCCAGCCGAGCTAGCTGGATTGCCCTGGACATCCTCCTCCTACTCACTGCCCCTCCGCCTCCCCGCCCAGCCCCAGCTCCTTTTGGGTTATGGACCCCTCCATCTTTGCCACCTCCTGGTTGGGTTCTAGCTGTTCCCCTGGTGCATGCTATCATCTGGGCTCTAGTCGAGAGAAGAGTTATCCTAGGTATTTAAAAACGGAGGGATTTAATTCATGACTCGGTTACATGGTTGTTGGAGCACTGAAAAGGTGAAAAAAATGCAGGCTAAAACAATCTGGTTATTACTCAGTGCAGGAAGCAGCTCCCACCACAGGTAGGGGAACAACGGGGGAAACACAGTGTCAGCAGAGGATAGGCACTCACAGGAGGGCTCACCAGGGTGCAGGTGCTCCAAGGCCCAGGGTATAGTCCCTCAGCTGGTGCCCTGTGGCTGGTGCCTGGCTCTCTGAAGAAACTGTCCTGTGGTTGTTTGCTGGTCAGATCATTCCAATAGGAGTTACACTACTGCTAAAGGAAACAAACTGTTGGGGCACCAGGATGACTCAGTTGGTTAGCTTCTGCCTTCGGCTCAGGTCATCATCCTGGGGTCCTGGGATCAGCCCAGCTCCCCATCATTGGCCTTCCAGCTCGGTGGGGATTCTGGCTCCTCCCCCTCCTTCCTGCTCATGCTCTCTCTCACCATTTCTGTCCTCTCGCAAATGAATAAATAAAATATTTTTTAAAAGGTTTTCAAAAAAAAAGAAAGAAAGAAAACAAACTGCCTATGAAATGAACTGTTTTATAGCATCTGAAAGCCTTGTTATGCTAACGAGAGATCATTTATGTAATCATTAAAGCCATCCTTTAGGCATATATACTAGGCAGAACTTTGTAGCCTCGTTCTAATTACTAGCGTGTAGTTGACAGTAATCAGAAAACATTTCTTCAAAAATACCCTGTATTAAAACTGCTCACATCAAATTTGACTTTCTCCCTATCCAACTTGTCCGAATTAGTCATGCTCTTACAAGAGCGATAAATCAAAACCATCAGAGTCACTCTAATTGTGGTCCGCTTTGTCCCTCAGAGACCTGAAATGGCTTTGGTCATTGCCTCAGCTTTTATCAACAAGAATACTCGCTACTCTTTCTTAAGAGTCCATTAGACACCAGTAATTTACAAAATGTCATTTGATCATCACAACTTGTCTGTGAGGTGTTCTTTTTTTTTTAAGATTTATTTATTTGACAGAGCGAGATCACAAGTAGGCAGAGAGGCAGGCAGAGAGAGAGAGGAGGAAGCAGGCTCCCCACCAAGCAGAGAGCCCGATGCTGGACTCAATCCCAGGACCTGAGACCATGACCGGAGCCGAAGGCAGAGGCCCAACCCACTGAGCCACCCAGGCACCCCCGTGAGGTGTTCTTATTCCCATCTGAGAGGTGAAGAAGGAGTTATGAAAATTTCCGTGACTCACATTCACAAAGATTTTTTAGCGATTACTTTATGAGTTACAATACTGTTATAGTTATATAGTGTTGGTATATATATAATATTTAGTTATATATATATAGTTGTATATATAATATATATATTAATCTCGATGCTATTTTAGAGATTAAATGGAATTATATAAAAATAATTAATCCAAAAGAACACATAGTAACAAAAACTATCCAAAATGGATCATAGGGAGAATTTTTACTATAGCTGTGACAGCGTCTGTGTCTGGCTGTTCCATTATCTCACTAGTTTCTCCTTGGTTTCTATTGATTGATTTTTTTTTTTTTTGGTCTGGTTATAGATTTTATTTTCTTGCTTTTTTGCATGCCTGATGTTATGAGTTAAATTTCGTACCCCCCCCACCAAAATATGTCAAAGTCCTTACCACTGCTGCCTCAGAATGTGACCTTATTTAGAAATAGGGTTGTTGCGGATGTCATTTGGGTTGTTGCAATAGATAAGGTCATACTAGAGAAGGGTGGACCCTTCATCCAGTATGACTGGTGTCCTTATAAGAAGAGGGCAGGACAGAGACACACAGAAGAGTACCACATAATGGCGGAGGCAGAGACAAGAGTGACCCAGCTCTAGCCAAGGGTCACTGGAGACTGATGGAAGCTAGGAAGAAGTAGGGAGAATTTCTACCCAGAGTCTCAGAGGGAAATGACACCGTAATTTCATAACTCTGGCCTCCAGAACTATGAGAGAGTCCATTTCTGTTGTTTTAAGCTCCATAGTTTGTATGCCTTTGTTATGGCAGCCCCAAGAAACTGACACCCCTGGGAATTTGGACTGGATGCTGGATATTAGAAATTTTACATTGGGGATATTGGATTTTGTTGTATCACTTTAAAGAGTATTGGACCCTATTGTAGCATGAAGTTAAGTGACTTAGGAAGAGTTTCATTTGAAACTTGCTCTATTTAAAATTCACCAGGATGGGGGCACCTGTGTGGTTCAGTTGGTTAAGCCTCTGCCTTCAGCTCAGGTCATGATCTTAGGGTCCTGGGACTGAGTCCTGCATCAGAGCTCCCTGTTCAGTGGGGAGCCTGCTCCTTCCTCTCCCTCCCCCTGCTCACGCTCTCTCTTTCTCTCTCACTCACTCTCTAAAATAAATAATAAATTCTTAAAAGAAAAATAAAATAAAGTTCACCAGAATTGGTCAAGAGAAACTGGTAGTTCCATGCAAACCCCCTTCCTCTAACCCTACTCAATTCCCTATGCTTTACAAGGCCTCCCCACTCTGGCTGGTGCCAATATGATCTATTCCCAGCCCTGTGTGAACTCTGGGGTATGTCTGACCTGTTGCTGGCTGAATGTCTTCTCACATATGTGCAGCGCAGAGCTCAGCCAGAGGCTAGAGAGGACCCATCGGAACATCTCAGAGACTCTCTGTATAATTCTCTCTTTGGCATTGTGTCCCACAAACTCTAGGCACCTTGAGAATTCCAATCTCCATCTCTTCAACTCGGGCAGACTCTACAGCCTGGCAACTGCCTTTGGGCAGAAGTTTGGGTCAGTTGTAGAGCTCATCTTACTGAATTGGTTGTCCTTTCCTCAAGGATCATAATCCTTTATCATTTTATAGCTGATGTGCGGAAACCTTTGTTTCAGACATTTTTGTCTGATTTTTCTTTTTTTATGTTGGAGATTAATCCAGGCTCCAGTACATCATCATGGCTAGAAGGAAAGTATCTTAGTTATTGTTTAAGTAAACAAGAACATGGTGTTTCTCAAAGTTTCGCTTTTTCCCTCCTTCTTAGGATCTGGAGGGCACTTCTCACCTCACTACTCCAGGCTAATGTGTAACATATCACGTATCTTTTCGGTGCCGTAGGTTTTGCTGTGACGTCTGCAAGAAAGAGAAATCTAAAAATTGAATCAGAGCCTGACCCGTCAGACCCAAGGTACCCTAAACTCAATAAACATCTTGTGTTACCAATGACTGTTGGGGGCAAACTGGTGACAGAAGCTATGTTTTGCTTTTTAAGTGATTTCTTAAGCCAAGCAGATGGCAAACTCCCTCACTAGCCAAAATGCAAATTTTCTGATCCCTGCCATTGAAACGATCTTTACTTCAGCGCTGTGCTGGACTAGGACAGTGTGGAAGCTTGCAAGGGATGACAAATAAAAGCCGATTTCTTGTGTGGTGTGTGGTGTGATCATCAGAAACCAAGAAATTCACATAAGAGTAAGTTGGGCAAAAAGCAACACTCTTTACTGAACACATGCTAAATTACATAGACTTTATAAACACGCTGAATTCTATAGGCTGACATTTTTTAGCGATTAATGGATTACAAGACACTCCCATATTTACTTATTTCCTTCAAACTTACTCCATCCACTATCTTCAGTTTTTCAGCTAATGGCAATTCCGTTTCCCAAATATTGAAGCCAAAAACGTTAGGAGTCATTGTTGGCTCTTCCCTTCGCATATCTTCTACCCAACCCATCAGTGAGTCCAGGAGGCTCTAGCTATAAACTAGATCTAGCTCCAACCACTCCCCAGTACCCTTGATGCCTGAGGGACTGTTATCTCCTGGATTCCTGAAAAGGCATCCTAACTAGTAAGCCAGCTTCCAACCCAGCTCCCCAAGACTATTCTCAATTCAACAGTCAGAATGATCCTAGTACAAAACAGATTACATTGGTCCCCTGCTCAGAACCCTGCCATGGCTCCCTATTTCTCCCAGAGGAAAACAAAGTTTTCCTAAAATCTAAGAGCCCAGAGGACACAACTATCCTGCCCCCACACTGCTTCTTCTTAGCTTGCTCTATTTTTCTTTTTTTCCCATGACTTTCATCATCTAGCATGCTATGTAATTAGGTTATGCCAAAATGCAATCCAGTCTAGCAAACCAGCCATGTTGATTGAAATGTTGACTTATATTCCCTCGACTAAGGCACTTGACAAAGACAAGTTTACATACTGTCACTAACTAACCTTAGCTGACATGATCACAGCAGTGGTCTATAGACAGGGTGAGCTGCAGTCCTACACTCTTGCCATCCACGTTATAACAAAAGCAAAGGTAACATGCATGTAGGTGTGTGTTGACCAAACATTTGTTAGCAAGCAGCACAAAACAGCTCTCATAAACTATGTGTAAGCTCAAAGAAGTCCCACTCCCTGGATCCCCTTTATGTGTCCTGAGAATTTCACTTGAGGCAGACACAACAGCACGAAAGAGGCAACAATATGTTAGACTTGGAGGCATCATCAGGTAACCACAATCCTCTCTCACCAATGGGTCACAGGACTATTGGGAGGTGAGCATGTGGTACCCTTAGGACATAGACTGCAGGCAGGCGTCCTCCGATTTTTACATCTTGGTCATGCAATAGCTTCAGCCAATCCTTATATGGCTGCTACCTCACTCTGCTTACAAAGGAGAGCCCATTTCTGTGTGTGTGTGTGTGTGTGTGTGTGTGTGTGTTAAGTTCTCCTTTCTTTTCCTTTTTAAGATTTTATCCATTTATTTGGCAGAGAGCAAGAGCACAAGCAGGGGGAGCAGAAGAAGGAGAGGAAGAAGCAGACTCCTGGCTGAGCAAGGAGCCCAATGTGGGGCTGGATCTCAGGGCCCTGGGATCATGACCTGAGCGGAAGGCAGACACCCAACCGACTGAGCCACCCGGGCGCCCCAAGGAGAGCCCATTTCTAACATGCATTATTTCCATAGATCCCCTGTTTAAACAATACCACAACCCTGATATTTAATTCTAACTGAATGTCTAATTACCATAGCCTGGATTTGATCAAGATACAAATAACAAAGCTTATGGTCACCATGTTGTGTCTGTGGTTTCTCTTCTAGGAGCTACTACCCCCATGCTTTGGACTCTCCTTCCATATAAATCCCTGACCCTAGATTTAAAGCTTAAAATAACTAGGACATACTAATTTCACATGATCTACAGAAGCTATAGTAGATTAGAGATTCTGTAGCAATGGCAATGTTAACTGGCACTGCCAGTGTCCAATAACTCAGTGCCTCCTATTTTCACCATAACAAGCACCCAGACAGTGTTCGTTATAGCTTATTATATTTTATGTATTGCGTATTTATTCGTTATTACCTATAGGGATATATTATGTATTTATTATGGTTATTATTTCCTTATTTTCCTTTTCACAGCCACAACCAATGATTAATTCCAGGCATCCATCATGTAACATGCCTGTGGAAAAAACTGAAAATCCAGTCATAAAGGAAGAACCAGAAGGGCAGTAATGTCACATCAAAATTTCCTAAGCATAAGTAACTTTCCTCCCCCCACCAAAAACTTCTTAGGTCTGTGGAAAGAAAATGGCCTTTCTACAAAATCAGAAAACTCCTAAGCTAGGACATAGAGTCAAGGCAATCAGAGTCCTACGTGTCATTCATTTTTGTTCCTTTAAATGCTTTCCCTTTATGTTTTATGATTTGAATGATTCCGTTGTGAATGTAAAATAATTGGCTTTTCCCTTTAAAAAAGCAATAATGTGTTTCTAGTAAAAATGCTAGATTAAAAATATTCCCTTGTTATATGCCAATTTTTTTTTCATTTTTATGTTTGCTAACATCTGGAGGCAAATAGAAACATCAGATAAGTTAGAAGTGAATTTCAATATAAAAATTATTCATTGTACATGAGTCAACAATATTCCCCACTAAAAGCTCTGCCAAGTGCTAGCAATCTAAAAAGTATTGCTCTATCAAGCCATGTATCGTCTAGGGAGAGTTGTAAAGAAAATCTTTCTTGATTTTTTTGTTGGGTTCTGCCAAGCAGTATTTCCAATGATTACGTCTTTCAGATCACAAGATGTCTAAAGTGAACTATTTAAAAAGAGATCTTGAAGTATGTTATGTGTAGCCACCTGGTTCTTCCCAAATTTTCAGTTACTGATGAAGAAGAGCAGAACACATCTTGATCCTGGCAGGGGTTAAAACAATGTTCCCACCCTTGGAGGAGGCATGATTTGGTCTGTGCCTTAGAGAACTGCTGGTTTTCCGCTCACGGGAGAGAGGCAGTACCATTTCAGACAAGAGCCAAACATAAGTTCATCATGAAGACCAGAAGGGGAGCATTGTCAGGGGGAGAGTGAGGCTGAGGGAGGAAAAGCAGGGAAGGAGAAGGGTTACAAGCAGGTAGTGAAGAAAATCAACAAGGCAACTAAGGTGAGTGATCCAAGAAGCAAATCGAGTTCTTGTTTAGCGCTTGAGCAAAAGCAGAGACCCCACTAAAGGAGACATATTAAACTTTGCCAAGTTTCCCTACAGTTTTGTGAACCAAAATTCTCAGAAGGGGCTATTTACATTTTAACGTAGATGCAACCTGTGTCCTGTATGAATATGGGATGCTCTGTTTTGAATGGTGTAAGATGAGTGATGAGGGGCCTTAGCCCAGGGCCCTAGCGGAGAAAGCTGGAAAAGGTAATACAAAAAAAATCCCCTGACACAGCGGGAGAAAGAAAGCTCAATCTTGCAAGGCTTAATTGAGCAGTGCTACAAGGTGGAGGAGAGCACAGTGAGAATCGCAGCTGTCGGGGGTGTAAGGCGATCCGGGAGCTGGCAGGAGGGCTGGCCCACAGGTAGTTCTGAAAACTACTTCATTTACCTTGAAAAAAAGGCAGCGTTTTGGATGGTAAAATTATCCTATTTATGTGGGTTAAATGCAGTTCAATCTGTTAATACTGTTTGTGTCACAATCTCCCTAAAATAACATCAAGTCTTATGGAATGTGCAATATGTAGAGATAAGTAAGTAGATAGATCTGTAGATATAGAGATATAGCTGATTAAATTACTAAAATTAGTTTAATTCACAGTAAGACTAAAAAATATTCCCACAAGATTCATGTATTTTTAACATAAACTTCTCATAATCTCTGAAATGTACAGCTAACGCCCCCAAAATTTCAGTTTTGCCTTAAGTCGGACTTAAAATTAATGTCTTAATTCTACCTGTCTTTTAAAACCTAGATATGATTTTGGGAAATTATCTGAATGATCTCATGTCACTCAGATATTGAGAGAAGATTCTACTGCATTATTTTCTTTGTGATATTCTTCAGGGAGCAAGTAGATAAGACCACTCAAATGAGAGAGGGAGACAAACCATAAGAGACTCATAGGAAACACTGAGAGTTGCTGGAGGGGTAGGGGTGGAGGGAAGGGGTAACTGGGTGATGGACGTTGAGGAGGGCACATGATGTAATGAGCACTGAGTATTATATAAGACTGATGAATCACTGACCTCTACCTCTGAAACCAATAACACATTATATGTTAAATAATTGAATTTAAATTAAAAAAAAAAGTCAGACACCCTCTCCCAAAAAAAAGCTTTGAGACTTAAGCCTGAAAACATATGCAAAAATCCAATTATCTAACATATAGATTTAAAATTCTAGATAAAATACTGAAATTACTTTTTTAAAAAGACTACTTATATCATTTACCGGTTTCTAAAAATAACATGCACTTCTCACTTCACGCCACTAGATGGCATATCTATACATAAATAAACCAGGAAATTTGTAAAAAGAAGGAAATCAATCTGGGTTAAAATAAGCCTTGTCAAATCAACACATCCATGACAGTTGAAATGGAGAAAAATGGAGAGTACCTGGGAAACCATTATCATTTTGACTACTAGGCAATGACTTAATTAATTCAGCCATAGTACAGTGTACAGTTTCCTAGAAGTATAACAATGTACCACAGGGAGTGACTAAAACAGCAAAAATGTATCAATTCACAGTTGTGGAGACTACATATCAGTAGGGTTGGTTCCTTCTTGCGGCCCTGAGAGAGAATCTGTCCCCAGATCCTCTTCTAGCATTGGGTGGCCGCCAACCATCCTTGGCTTTCCTTGGTTTGAGGACAAATCCCTTCTCTCTGTGTCTCAGCCTTCACCTGGTCTCCTCTGTGTGTTTTCCCATAAGGACACTAGTCACTGGGTTTAGGGACCACCTAATCCAGTACTGATCTCATCTTAACTAATATCTGCAAAGAGCCTATTTCCAAATAAGGTCACATTCTGAGGCACACAGTGGACTTGAATTTTGAGGAGATACGATTTAGTTCAGTGTACACAGAGCGACACCCATGCTGGGCACCCAGGTATCAGCCCAGTTTCACCACTGCCAAGCTGTAAGACCCATGGACAAGTCATGTACCTATTTAAACTCCATTCATCTTGTAAAAAAATAAAAAATAAATAAAAGGAATAATAACCATATGTGCTTTATAGCATCACTGTGAGGACTGAAAGAGGTTATACATGGGATGTGCTCCGTGCCTGGCACATAGTCATCGCTCCAAAAATATTAGCTGTTACTACCATTATCATTGTCATTATTGCAATTCAGAAACATGTTTCCATCAGAACCTGAGAAAAGAGGTTCTCGGAGGGGTACCTGGGTGGCTCAGTGGGTTAAGCCTCTGCCTTCGCTCAGGTCATGATCCCGGGGTCCTGGGATCGAGCCCTGCATCGGGCTCTCTGCTCAGCAGGAGCCTGCTTCCCTTCCTCTCTCTCTGCCTGCCTCTCTGCCTACTGGTGATCTCTCCTCTGTCAAATAAATAAAATAAAATCTTTAAAAATTTTTAAAAAATTTAAAAAAAAAAAAGGTTCTCGGGATGAGGAAGGGATGAAATGCATTTCCTGAAAGACCCAGCCTTGTTTCTGTACTGTCTGCCCTCCAGGAAAGGGCCCTGGAGCTCCTATGCTTTGATTTTTTTTTTTTAACCATTCATTTACTTATATTACTGGGTCTACTTTTCAAAAAGGCTCTGCGATGACAATGTCCTAGTGTTGTCTCCCTGCTTCCTCAAGCTCTAAATGTACCCATGAAGGGTGCATCCCTGGAAGAGCTAGGGACTCTGCAACGTTTTAGTAAAGGGGTAATTAGGGAGTGAAGACATGCAGCTGGCTGTCTGACCTGATGCTGAACCAGCTGGGGACAGGCAAGATGAGTCCTGCCTGAATGCATGGAAGGGGAAGGCCAGGCTGGGTTTGGGAAGGACAGCAGTTGTAACAAAATAATCATGGTTAGGGGCTCCTGGGTAGCTGAGATGGTTGGGCATCTGCCTTCAGCTTTGGTCATGACCTCAGGGTCCTGGGATCGAGCCCCCTGTGGGGGCTCCCTGCTCAGTGGGGCAGCTGCTTCTCCCTCTCCCTCTGCTCCTCCCCTCCCCTGCTTCTGTGTGGGCCTGTAGGTGCTCTCTCTCTCTCTCAACAAATAAATAATAAATATTTTAACAAAAAAAAAAAAAATCATAGTTAGGGGCTAACACCAGACGTGGACCTGGTGGATAAAAGAGATACTCCAGGGACAACTCTTCCAAAGCACTGGGGGGAAGGAGTTTGGAGATGGCCCAAGAACAAGCCAGGCGGAAGAATGGCTTCCAGACAGAGGTTGGTACCAAAGAAGCAGAGAGTGAGAAGAAAAGGTCTCTCTCCAGAGCACCCAGGCTCAGGAAAGACACAGACTCTCAGAAGCCCCACCTATATCCCCCTTGACACCTCCAAGCTCCATGCTCCACAAGATCACCCGTACCAGAAGCCCGATCTGACTTCTGCATTCCCTTTCTCCCAGAAGGCCCCCCAGGCTCACCAGCCAGAAGGCAGGGGTCATTCTGGAATTCTCCTTTGCCCTCATGGTCCAGTCCTGTGGGCTCAACAACTTCAGAGTCACATGAATCCATCCCCTCTGCTTCTGCCTCTCCTGTTACCTGCAGAGCAAAGCCTTCAGTGGGAACACGAGGCCTTCATCATCTGAATCCCGTCTACCTCTCCAGTCTCACCAATCCCGTCCCACCGGCACCTTGCACCCCCTCTGTGATGAATGTATGGGGCTGCTCAATGAACACAGGGATGAATAAACATATCACCACAAGCAAGAACAGGTTTGGAGTCCCCAAAGGGGTGACATTAGTTTACAGATACTTTGCAGTCAAGTCTATGATATAATAAGTCACTCGGGGGTTTTGTTGTTAGATTGACAGCTCATCATGTATTTAAAGGGTTCCCGTCCATTGCGGGAATAGAAATTAAATCTTCCTCAGTCCTAGCAGAGTACCTCATACAGTAAGAACAATCGAAGGGCAAAGCTAATTTGTAGGCCCTGGGGGCTTCACTGTGGAGTTTCTTCCAAGGTTGAGCTCTGGCGTAGATCCTGATCTTCTGCCTTGTATCCCATAGAAACAGAAATGGCTGATATGGATGGAGGCACCCTCTTCTGCGGTGGGACCCCCATGGCAGGCAACTTTAACGCAGGGGCAGGAACGAGGAGGGGGACCTGAAGCAAGAAGGATGGGGACAGGAAAGGGGCTGAGGTTGATCTGTGGATAGAAACTATTATAGAAGTCTGGGAAACACAAATCCCAGAGTGGATTAAGTCAGGTGAGAGATATGGAGACATCAGTGCTGGAGCCCGCAAGGGGGCTCGATTTACATGGATACTCCACACGGGGCTTCCTATGGACTGCAGTGTGGATCCCTAAAAATTCCAATGGTGAAGCCCTAACCCCCAGTGTCATGGTATTTAGAGATCGGACTTTTAGGGAAATAATTAAGGCCCTAAGGGTAGAGCCCTGATCCAGTAAAACTACTGTCCTTATAAAAGAAAGAGACACCAGAGCTCGCTCACTCTCTCTCTTTTCTCCCTCCCCCTCTCTCCCTGCTTGTGTGCCCAGAGGACTGGCCATGTAGGGGTACACAGCAAGAAGGCATCTCTGTGCAAGCCAGAAAGAGAGCTCCCGCCAGGAACCAGATTTGCTGGCACCTTGATCTTGGACTTCATCTCAGTTAGTTTGGGCTGTTAGAACAAAGTACCATGGGCTAAATGGCCTTTAAATAACAGAACAGAAAGAGCTAACAGAAACTTAGCTCTGGAGGCTGGAAGTCTGAGATCAGGCTGCCAACCAGGTTGGGTGAGGGCCCTCCTCTGGGTTGGCTGGAGACTGCTGACTTCTCACAACATCCTCCCGCTGTGGGGAGAGAGTGAGCTTGCTCTCTGGTGTCTTCTTATAAGGGCACCAATCCCATACATGAGGGCTGCGCCCAAATGACCTAATAACCTCCAAAGGCCCCACCTTCAATGTCATTACACTGGGATTAGGGTTTCAACTCATGAATTTGGGGAGGACACAAAGATTCAGTATAATAAAGTTAACTATTTTTCTTTTCCCTTTCTTTTTCTTTTTTTTTAGTAGGTGCCACACCCAGCCCTGGAGCGCAGCACAGGGCTTGAACTCTTCACCCTAAGATCAAGACCTGAACTGAGATCAAAACTCAGACACCCAACGGACTAAGTCAGTTTAAGTTTCAAAATTCAAAAGGCACAAAATGGTTTACAATAATAGTTTACCTCATATCTGTCTCCCAGACTTCTAACCTCCAGAACTATGAGAAAGTCAATGTCTCTTGGTTAAGCCATCCAACCTGTGGTATTTTGGGGGGCAGCTGAGAAGACCAAGACAGGTATCTTGAAGGACCAGGCCCCACGCCCTGGTAAGGAGCAGCCCAGTCTGACCATAGAGGACACACAGTGGGGGGGACTACAGGAGACAGCCTCCAATAATCACACATACTTAGGTAAAAGAATGGATCTGCGGGGACGCCTGGGTGGCTCAGTTGGTTAAGCAGCTGCCTTCAGCTCAGGTCATGATCCCAGCGTCCTGGGATCGAGTCCCACATCGGGCTCCTTGCTTGGTGGGGAGCCTGCTTCTCCCTCTGCCTCTGCCTGCCATTCTGTCCGCCTGTGCTCGCTCTCTCTCCCTCTCTCTCTGACAAATAAATAAAAAAAAAAAATCTTAAAAAAAAAAAAAAGAATGGATCTGTGACCATGCTCCTGCGTATCAACCAAGCAAAGCAAAGGAAGAAAACCTGACAGAAAGGCAACACAGTTCATCCATCCAGATCTCTCTCTGAGCAAGAATTATTTAGGGACCTCACAAAGCAGGGCATTCACCGTAGTTTTGGAATTCAGAAACATCAGGATGGTCAGTCACACTGTCCCTAAATGATTGGCTTCAAAGTGTCTTTCTAGGTTCTTTCTTGTTCTTCAGCCATTTGCTGGCTGACCTGGACCAGACTGTTCCTATTTCAAGGTCAACTGTCTTACCTCCATGATCGAGAGGCTCTCTGTATGCCTCACTTTGAAGATTTGGGAAATTATAGCCACAGTGAAACCAGACATCTCTTGATCTCTGGCAGGTCTAATAAATGTATAAACTCCTTCCATCTTTTTCTTTTTGCAGAAAAAGAACTTTAACAAAATTATTGCTTCTACTCCATGAAGATACAATTAGGAAAACCATTTCCTCCAATCTATCCTTTTGAGTCTTTTCCCCCTGCAATCCAAAAAGAATTTATTTATATGTCTGCTAAGAGTTAATAAAACCATTAACTTGTTATTAAGACGTTTTTAAAAACCAGCCACTACATAAACAAGTTGGTGTTTTTCCCTACAAGTTCCCCAACCATGTACACATATAAAAGGATGCTGTAGTTAAACCCCCTGTATGTAGAAGATTGGAAATGCTCTCCTCAATGTCTGTGAGTAGGGCCTTGCTTTATTATTTTTTTAAGATTTTATTTATTTATTTGACAGAGAGAAAGAGCACAAGCAGGGGGAGCAGCAGGCAAAGAGAGAGGGAGAAGCAGGCTCCCTGCTGAGCCAGGAGCCAGATGTGGGACTTGATCCCAGGACCCCAAGATCATGACCTGAGCTCAAGGCAGACGCTTAAGCGACTGAGTCACCCCGGAGCTCCAGGGCTGTGCTTTTCCACCAGTACTAGAAGCAAGTGCATTTTCTATTGAAACCTGTTGAGGGAGAACCTGGGTGGCTCAGTGGTTAAGTATCTGTCTTTGGCTCGGGTCATGGTCCCAGGGTTCTGGGATCGAGCCCCACATCAGGCTCTCTGCTCCACGGGAAGCCTGCTTCTCCCTCACCCACTCCCCCTGCTGTGTTCCCTCTCTCACTGTGTCTCTCTCTGTCGAATAAATAAATAAAACCTTTAAAAAAAAAAGAAAAAAAGCAACCCGTTGGATACATCATCTCTGTACTCCTGCATTGTTATAGGAATTTTACATCACTGCAAAAGGAATATTTTGACAATTGGCTTAGGTGTCCCAGATGGACACTTGCACATTTCATTTAATTACTTCACATTAACCCACCATTACATAAACTTTAAAGAATGCCTTGTGATTCAACACGTAACATGGAGGTCTATTACTCTCAAGCACGGTGCGGACCACTTACCATGCAGTTAAACCAGCAGATTCAGGTGTTGAGGGTCCAGATGATTCATGCAGACTATAGGGTATGTGACAGGGGATCAGTGAGCCCCAGAGTGGGAAGTCGCCTGTGTCAGGAGCCTTCGACTCTGTCCCTCCCCAGCCGCTGACTAATCCCGCTAGGTGATCTTGGGCAAGTCTGTTTCCATGCTACAGAGTTTTTGAATAATTAATTAAAATAATCAATCAGGGGCGCCTGCGTGGCTCAGTCAGTTAAGTACCTACCTTCAATTCAGGTCATGATCCCAGAGTCCTGGGGCTTCTCCCTCTCTCTCTGCTGCTCCCCCTACTTGTATATTCTCTCTCTCTGTGTGTGTCAAATAAATAAATAAATAAATAAATAAATAAATAAATAAATAAATAATGTCTTTTAAAAATAATATAAAATAATCAAATAAATGTTGAGCTTTCAGGACTACATACAACTATTTACAAACTAGTTAAACTTTATGTGAAACCCGTATTTTCTGGAAATTCCTCTTGAGGATTAAAAATACAAAAGCACTAATTAACTAAAAATTTAGCTCTTTATATAATAGAAGAAAGTTTTGAGAAAATTGGACATATTTGCTCATTAAAAACTAAAATCTCTACCTCTGAACCATGCAAGCCATCAGTGGGACTCTGAATTGCACTTCTCGCCTCGAAACACCAGGGGGCTCGATTTGAACATGTTGGCAGAGAACGGAGCATGCTGGCTGTGGTACAGAATGTCAAGTGGGATTTTTCCTGGTGTCTCAAAATTGTGGCAAAGGCCCAAAGTCAAGAACAAAGGCACTGAAAGCTCTTTTTTATTTCAGAGAGCTGACATCTGCCTGTAGCTGGAGTGGGGAGGCAGGATTGCCCCTCACTCTCCTCCCTGGAACCAACCAGACCTCTGAGGATATCCCACCCACCCGCACTTAGATTAAACACGAAGAAGGAGGGAGTCTGTCCTTTGGGGGAGGGCGGGGATGGAGAGAAGCTAGACCTTCCTTGCAGTGAGACAGGCAATGCTGACTCTCTCCAAAGTCAAGTGTGGGGGATCCCAAGGGAGTCTCTCATGAAGATGGGGTGTCTGCAAGAAAGAGAAGAGGGCAGTTCATTCCCTGACCCTGTCTGCTTGGTCTCTGACTTGCCGATCTACTCCCAGCAAAGGACAAGAGGAGTGAGATCAGGGCTGGTAGGGCCCAGTGGCAAGTGGTCCTCACTCCTGGAATGGCCATAGCAAGGATGCGAGGTCTCCCCACAGATGCAGTGATCATCTGAGACGGGAGCTGAGCTATCCTGTCTTGCCCAAACCTCACCCTGTGTCCACCAGCTGTGGGTGCTCGGGAATCCAGCAGCAGGTCCCTTGGGAGAGGCTGAGGTGTGGTGGAGGCCCAGCAGAGCTGGCTTTCCTAGGGCAGGTCAGGGAGCTCCAGCACAGGGGAGCAGAGGGAGACCCACACCAGCAGTGCCCCCTGGAGAGGCACCATGGGCTCAGGCCGCCGCTGGGAGGGCATGAGGCCAGGCAGCCCGTATTAGCCAGAGACTACAGTCTCTGTAGGCCAGGCAGCGGGACTACAGTCTGCCCGGAGAGGGAGTGACATCTCCGCCCTGGGTCTCTCCTTCTCTTGGTCCCAAAGCACCAGGAGGGCTTAGCTTAGGAAGAGAAGTAGGGACAGACCTAAATAGATAGATAGATAGATGACAGATAGGTAGATAGATAGATAGATAGATAGATAAAATACCACACCCTCTGCCCCAACCAGCACATGCGCGCGCATACACACACACACACACACACATGCACACACACAAAGGCTGGAAAAACAGAACAGGTATGACCTCCCCAGGGAGGAAAAGAACTTTAAAAAGTTTGAAACTCAAAAATGAATGAAACTAAGCCAAATACTAAAATAAGAGTGTGACAAACCAAAGTGATTATAAGCTCACTGGGTACCTTAGTGGCTTGTTTTGTTTTGTTTTGTTTTGTTTTTTAAGATTATTTATTTATTTAGTTGACAGAGAGAAAGAGAGTGGGAACACAAGCAGGGGGAGCGGGAGAGGGAGAAGCAGGCTTCCCTCTGAGCAGGGAGCCCAATGTGGGGCTCGATCCCAGGATCCTGGGACCATGACCTGAGCCGAGGCAGATGCTTAATGACTGAGCCCTTAGGCGCCCCTTTCCTAGTGTTTTAATGTGCTTCCTAGTATTTTTTAAAAGAGTGTCTGCTCCCTTTCCCCTAACCCGGGATTGCAGTGACCCACAAGCACACATGCACGGACACAGCATGTACCCACATGCAAGGACACACACACACACACACACACATTCACATCCAAGCTGACGCACATGGAAACCCAACAGTTCATGCAACTAGTACAACCAACTGTCAATATTGAGGAAACTCATAATCCTGTTTGAGAAATAGACTTAGATATAAAGCCAATGTTACAGATAAAAGATACACCCTAATATAAGCCACAGAGGCAGTCACTGGATGTGGAGAAAGGTGAAGACCTTGCTGACCCTTATGGGGGGGTGGCGGGGCAGATGGAACTGATCCGTACTAGTCTGCTTCCTTACCTACAAAACATGGACCTTGGATTAGGAGGTCTAGGGCCCCTTGCCACTGATTTTATAATCTGACATAGCTTCGCTAAGATTCTATTTCTCATTTCCTTTTTATGTGCTTCGCTAAGATTCTATTTCTCATTTCCTTTTTAAAGCACATAAAACTGCACTACACTGAAACTTTCAAATCCCCAAGAAAGGCAAAGTAGACTCCTGTGTGGGGTGGTTGCCAATGTCCAGAGAGAAAGGAAGCCTCCTACCCTGGACAGATGGGCTCCCTCCTGCCTCCCCCTCCAACTGGCCGATAGCCCCAGCTCCGGAGGCTGTTTCCCAGCAAACTGCGTGGACCTTGGAGCCCCAAAAGAGAACCGAGATTTGATGGTGTTGCATGGCTCATTCATGGGGTTGGATGACAGACTGGTTCTCCTAAGCGTCTGCCCAGAGCTGGAGCGCACCATGGTCACTCACACAGGACACAGAGTATTGAGAACCTTGCCTCCATCCAGAGAGGCTCTCCCTGCAATAATCTCATCCAGGCACTAGAAGATCAGGGGAGCCCATTTCCACGCACCACCCCTGCCGGGGGCTTCTCTTCTGTTAACATTTGCATCTTGGGTCCTGTTCTCCTCTTGTTTCCCTCCCTCCCAACTCTCCTCACTTCCTCCCAAACTTAGTCATAAGATCCTCTGTGGCCCTGCACACTGAACAGAATGCTTTTGGCTGAGAGCACATTATCTAAATGAGGCCATAGTTCTCTCTTGCATTAGGGATTAACCCCATTTTACAAATGAAGGTACGGAGAGGGGAAAAAAGGAGACCCTCGCAAGATGGCAAGGCTGCTTAAAAGCAAGACAAGAAGCCCCCAATGGAGCCGCCTATGCTAAACCCCACATCACCAAACAGACACTTAATTATAGTTTTGGCTGTCCCCGAAATGGAAGCTTGAATCAGTCTATCAGAAGTCTCCTGATCAGCACGATGCAATTTCCTGGATGGACCCCTGCTGTCCCCTGAAGGAACATGAGCTAGCAACGGTCAGCCCACTCTGCTGCCTACATAACATCCTTGTTCCTGCTCCCTTCTGTCTATAAAAGTCTTTTATTTTGAACCGCTCCTCAGAGCTCTTTTCTGTCTGCTAGATTGGATACTGCCTGATTTAAATTGATTTCGCCCACATACATGTAAAATTTTTCATATGCCCAAAGTCCTTTTAATGGACTAGTAAATAGTAGTTGTGGGGATGTAGTTTCAGCCTTTGCCCACCCAGCTCTGTTTTTCCCCATTCTTGAAAATCGTGTTTTGGTTTTGTTTTGTTGGTTTTTTTTTTTTTTTAAACTACGAAACTAAGCTTTGTTAGAGAAAAGCATTTGTGCACTTAACATGCAAATTGTGTTCCTCAGAGATGATTCTATGTTCACTTACTGATGATTTGCCCTCTGATGACAACTTCACACTGCTCTATTCTAATTCACTTACATCCACTGGAAAAGAGGGTGTTTTTGTCTTTTCTTATTGTTCTCTTTGCACTGTCTCGAGCAATGCCTGATGCTTAGAAGGGCGCTGGGATATATTAATTGAATGGGTGAACAAGCCCACTGGTATAAAAAGCCAGTCTAGACTCTTTGAGAGTTAGAAACATAGCCAATGGCATTCCTCCTTGTGAAAAGTTATTTTTAAGTAAAATGGGATGATTCTAAAAGATTAAACCTGATGAGACCTGTCATTTTCGTTAAGAAGATGTTTTTCTTTCTACCTGTTTTCCCCCTTCCCCAAGCCGTTGCCCACATTACCCCAAAAGGATGCCAGTACTTGGTACCAGCTTGGCAGTAAAATGAGAGTCAAGGAATTTGTGAATGCTCGGCTCTGTGTGTGTGTGTGTGTGTGTGTGAGTGAGAGAGAGCACAAGTTAGAGAGAATGAGAAGGGAAAACCCCAGGAAACAGCCTTCCACCTCTTTGCCCCTTAAAGAAGTCGATACTAAAGCAAATGCGTCCCAGAAGAGTCTGCTTCTGCTGCCAGCGGGACAAATCACAGGATGGTAAGGAAGAGCCTCAGAAAGTAGAACCAGCAGCCGTTGATCGGCAGGCTGGATGCTCGCATTTTACAAAAAGCTCTCATCTGGGGGCGCCTGGGTGGCTCAGTGGGTTAAGCCGCTGCCTTCGGCTCAGGTCATGATCCCAGGGTCCTGGGATCGAGCCCCGCATCGGGCTGTCTGCACAGCAGGGAGCCTGCTTCCCTTCCTCTCTCTCTGCCTGCCTCTCTGCCTACTTGTGATCTCTCTGTCAAATAAATAAGTAAAATTTTAAAAAAAAAAAAAAAGCTCTCATCTGGAACCCCTGCCTCAAGTGTCTTTCTCTGCATATCACACAAGCAATTATTCTAACGTTGTCACATAAATTGATTTGGAGGGCAAAACTTCTCAGAGCACTGCATCGCTGATTCTTCGTGAAGCCTAAACAAAAGCCTCTTGGCCTGAGAGATGTTTGCAAAAATTATTTCCATAGTACGGGGCTCACTGAACTTAAAATGAATGAATCAGACTGAATTTTAAAATCGTTTGATAAAAATAAATGGATTTGAATATAACCATGGTGTTACACCCAATTCATTCATTTCTTTAGTAAGATTCTGTTTGGTACTGGGTCATTTATTTCACATCCTATTCCCCTGACCCATCCCACCACCTGGGTAGAAGGACAGGGATGCGCCAGTGAACACAACAGCCGAAATCCTGCCATCCTCTGGTGCAGGAGATGCGGAGCCGTCAGGGGGAGCTCGGAGGACAACCGCTCCAGGAATTAACTGTCACCACTTCATACCCGCAGAGTCTGCCTTCCAGGAAAGCCCACATGGTAGAGATGCCGAGCAGGACTGTGGGATGAGATCGGCCTATTTTAAATTCCTGAAATGCCCAGTTATCATTGTAGAGCATTATTTAGAAGATGTTGAACAGCTTTCATCTTCTCCAGCCTCATAACTTTTAATATTTACATAGCACTTTCTCAGAGGTCATGAACAGCTGATCTAAATACCAAAGTTGGCCAGTTGTCAGACTTTCGTTGAGCCCATTCAATATGTTTTGTGATTGAATTAGTTGCCTTCATTTAAAATTTGGGGCACTTTCTATTTTTTAAAAAGTATGGATTTCCAGCTTCTCTTAAGAAATATTAGGATCTAATTTTAGGCCCATGTTTCTTCATGAGACAAAATCTCTGGAATTGAGTGTAGCTGACCTCCTTAGACAGCACTGAGCTCTGGTTTGCCACAATCCCCACTACTCTCTAGCGCCTTCCATGCAACCCATTCCATCTCATTCAGATTATCTGTCAGAAGCATTTGAATCTGCAACCCCTGTTTTTGTCTCAACAAAAGTACTTCTCTAAGTGTCCTTTCTGTGTGTGCTTGCTATTCACTTCTGAAATGTCGTGCATCTATAATTTGTCAGTTAAAAATATATTCACAATTAGTGTCTTCGATGCATACCTTTGGCATGAGACATACAATAGGACACTGAATGGCCATTTTTCTTCTTGTCTCGGAATTTAAGTCCCATTGTTGAGGGCAATTAGTGATAATGTCCTCAAATCCTAAAGAAGAGCTACTGGACACGTTCTGTGAGAACTTTTGAAAGATACACAGGTCATCCCCCTGAGGCCTTCATTTACCTCTGAGTCCAATGTAAGGAAAATATTAGTAATCCAGAAGGAAGTCATCAAAGCCAAGAGTCCTGGAGAAGCTGCTTTGGTTCCCTCTACTCTGGAACCAAAGAAGATGGTGCTCAAAGAGCATCTCTTGAAGCATCTAGAAGTACCAGAAGGGAGGGAATCCTGACATCAGTCTCCTCATCTGGGTATCGCCAAGGGACAGGGCTCACAGGCTCACCCCCTCTAAGGAGGAGCACAGGGATGAAGCACATTGGAGAACTGCCATCCATTTTCTTGAGTGGGGGCATGCATGAACAGAGACTGGGGCCCGAGTCTCATAGGGAGACACCTTCAGGCAGGGGGCAAAGGAGGCCGAGCAGAGAGAGCAGCAGTGGGCCACCGGCGCTCTCTCCAAGAGTGCCCGAGTCTCACAACGAGTTCTCAAGTGAATGGGCTTCAGGACTGTTGTCATCTAGTCACTGAGGACTCGCGTTCTTTCTCTTTACTTCACTTTCTGAAGGACTGAGGCTTCCCAAGGCAGGCTCCCATCCTCATTTCAAGATGCTGACATTTCATAGCATTGTTTCTGCCTCAGCTAAATCCTGAAAGAGAATGTTTCTCAGTCCCTGCATTTCAAGAAAGGATCCTGAGAGGCAGCCGATCTCCCAGGTGAGGGCATCCTCCAACATTGAGCCAGGGACTTGTGGGCAGGAGAACGGCTGAGAAGGTGGGGTTGTGGAGACCCACGCTGGCCAGCGTCCATCTTGAGCACTACTGCGTAAGAGCTTAGAGGCCAGGGTTGTCCAACTGAATGATAATCCCGTGGAAGCAGGGAGTGACTTGGATAGGCAACTAATATTTCTTTTCTACAGAAGCAATGACAGATCTTTGAGCAGAGAGTGACAAGTCCACTCATGAATTTGAAGTCACTGTGGCTGCAGCATGAAATCTGAAATAGAGGAAGACAGCACTAGAACAGGTATCTTTCCTATAAATAAAGACTTTGCAATATTTGAAAGTAAACTCTCAGCCTTTAATACGTGCCTCGGTACTTACATCAAACCTTGGAGCAGTTAAGAAATGAAGGCAACTATTTTCCTGACATTGTCAAACATCTCTAAATACCGCTGACGTGCCTTCAACCTATTAAAACCACTGTTCTGAACACAGGACCATCAACAGGAATCCACTTTCCCCGTCCGAAGAGCACTGCAAGCAGTTGCATGTTGTAACTAGAGCTGCAGAAGTTTGACTGGTTATCAAAAGAAATTAACATCTCAACTCCTATTTGTACCTAAGTGCACACACATGCACACACTCACAGCCGCACTCATGTACTCACGAGCACTTACGTGTACTTGTGTGCTCATAATCACACACATACACACAGACTCATGCCCTCACATAGACTGACCCACATAATCACACATAGTCCCGCTTTCATACACACATACACACACACTTGCACATAGGTGTTCACATACACTCACAGACACACAGACACTTTAATATATGAGAGCCAGGGCACCCTGGTGGCTCAGTCGGTTAAGCATCTGCCTTCGGCTCAGGTCGTGATCTCAGGGTCCTGGGATCGAGCCCTGCATCGGGCTCCCTGCTCAGTGGGAAGCCTGCTTCTCCCTCTCCCACTCCCCCTGCTTGTGCTCTCTCTCTGTGTCAAATACATGAATGAGTAAAATCTTTTTTAAAAATTAAAAAAATTTTTAAAAATAAATAATGCATGAGAGCCAATGCAAAGAGTACCACTTGTTATTCTGCAGGATCCAGAATGGAAGAAGGAAAATGATGAATATTTATTTGTGTTCAATTTTTTACATCTTGCTAGTTTATTTATATATTTCAGGGACAGAGGGGAGATTGGTCTGGGTTTGGGGATTCAGATCTTGGAAATTTCCATCTTCATTATGTATGCTGACCTTCCGGGGAAAGAAAGGTACTGCTCCCATTTCCACTTTGGCCCACTTAGGTTCCGATTACTAGGATGTCTCAAAGAAAGAGCATCACTGGCTTTCCTAGACTCAAAATTCAGAAAAGATTTCAGAACTATATTTATACCATTATATTAAAAGAGGAAAAGGTGGGATGCCTGAGTGGCTCAGTTGATTAAGCATCTGCCTTCAGCTCAGGTCATGATCTTGGGATCCTAGGATCTAGCCCTTCATGGGGCTCCCTGCTCAGCAGGAAGCCTGCTTCTCCCTCCCCCCCCCTCCTTCTTGTGTTCCCTCTCTTGCTGTCTCTCTGTCAAATAAATAAATAAAATCTTTAAAAATAAAATAAAATAAAAGAGGAAAAGGTGAGCCTAATACCGTGTTACCTATAGAAATAATGGAACCACGGAAAACTAAGATGTTGCCGGCTTCTCAGGTACCATCTGGGGGCCTGGCGGAAATGAGCTTTTAGTCCTCGCTCTGCCACTGACCAGCTAAGACGCTTCCATGAAGTCTCTTGAACCTTTTGAGCCAGGTTTTTCCATTCACTGATAACAGAAGCCCTTTTCAGATTCAACTTCCACAGATTTAATTGGGTAATAGTGAGTAGGTAATTTTTCTTTGCAGAGCCTGACCTCAACCAGCTCCTAGTAATTGCATTTTCTAGGTAGCTACACACGGGTTCCAGGGAAACTCATTGCACAAGCTGCTGACACACTCCTTAAACCACCAGCACCAATTCAGACCTCTCTCTCTCTGCTCAGGAGACCTTTCTCAGTGAAGTTTGTGCCCACACGCTAAGGACAGAGGGCAGAAGTCATGAAATGTGGTGGGGCGTCTCCACAGCGCCTGCCTCCAAAGAGAGAGAGGGAGAAAGCACTGTGGCGAGATCTGTCCTCTGAGGCTGACTGTGCCCAGCCTGGCCTCGGGTAACAAAGGCTTTGTGTGAAAAAAGGAGGCACACTCTTATTTATCTATGTCAGAATTTGTCATCCTTGATACAGCTAGAGAGATATTTGCACCGGCTTGGACAAAATCTCGCCAATTAGATGCACCGATGTCAAACAACAATATGGTTCTATTGCAGCTTTCGTTCCAACCCCAGAAAAACCTGAGAAGAAGGTAACATGCATGTGAGCCAAAGGCCCCCCCACTCCCAACCTTTCTCCTTGGAATTCCAAGCCCAGCACTGAAGGTTCCCCCCACTGATCCCCACGTTCCCAGGGTGTCTCACAAAAACACACTGTAATGGCAAAAAAATAATTTTAAGCCTTTGTCCTTTTGTCCCCTTCGAAACCTGCCAGTCCTATGTCCCTACCCATTAGCTCATAGCCCTTTGCCAGAAAAGCCGTTATAGTCTGGGTGTCTGCAAATCCAGCATGTACAAATTTAATTGTACACAGGGAAAAAAAATAGAGAATCTATATTTGTGCAAACACAAGCCAAGTAGCCCTCCTAGTGTCCCGTGGAAGTGGCAGTCATCTCTCCAAGTCTAGAGGGAAAACTGCTGTGTGGGGCTTATTCAGAGGCAACAGGACCCCCAGAAAACCAGGCCCATATTTATGGAGCTCACAGCAAGCCACTCTACGCAACTCAAGGAAAGGAAAGAGAGATTCTCATCTCAAGCAAGGAAAACTCGCTATTCTACCCCTTATGACTCATTATTCTGTTTCCATGGGGCTCTTCATGTGCGGCACAAAACCGGAGTTCTGTAATTCCCCATCAGCTACAGCCTAAATAAGTGACTGCAGGAGCGTGGCCGGTCTGCCTCCTCTCCCTCCCCACCCTGGACCCCCGGGGCCGGCTCCTCCAGTCTTCATTCCTCAAGCTGCCACCTGCCATCCACTCTGTTCGATGTTCTGACTTCATAGCTTTCTATTAAAACAATATAAGCCCGGGTGCCTGGGTGGCTCAGTGGGTTAAGCCTCTGCCTTCGGCTCAGGTCATGATCTCAGGGTTCTGGGATCGAGTCCCACATTGGGCTCTCTGCTCAGCAGGGAGCCTGCTTCCTCCTCTCTCTCTCTCTGCCTGCCTTCCTGCCTACTTGTGATCTCTGTCTGTCAAATAAATAAATAAAATCTTTTTAAAAAATTAAAAAAAACAATAAAGCTCATAAAAGCTGAATTCAAAGACTGTAAAGGTGCAAAAAGTGATGAGATCTACATTTTTCTTCTCAATGTTTATGTACAGAAAAAAGGGGCTGATTCCATACAGACAGTTACATTCCCTTCTTTTTCTCTTAACATGATAGTGTAAGCACTTCCCCACGACTCTGTAAGCAGCATTTGGAAGGGTTACATGATAGTCCAGCGTATGAATATTTAGCAATGTACTTAGGCATTCCCCTGTGGTGTGAAGCATTTAAATTGCTTCCATTTTGCTCTATGACAGCGTGTACCGATCTTACGCACTTTATGCCCCTCTGTTGTCATTATGTTGTCACCTGCCTGTCACATCCTTCTGTCTGTTCTCTGCCTCATAAACTCCCACTTACCCTTCAAGCCCCAAGCCTCAAATCTCGCCTGTTCTGCATAGTAACTTACTCTGCAAGGAACTCCTCACGGTCAGGTCCTTCCCAGTCTGAGTTTCTACATCACCAGTATGTCTATCCTGGTAGTGTTGACATTGTCTAATATTCAGATGTTCGAGCGTCCCCTCCACCAGAAGGTGAGCTTCCTGAGTAGAGAGTCATGCACTTTTCTTCATCTTTCTTACTGTATCACCAAGCACAAGGCCTAGCGCATAGTAGGGGCTCAACAGATACTTGTCTGGGAGTGTTTTTTTCCAGAATTCTTCCATTGCAACATTCAGGAATTTTGTCCTTTCATTCTTTCATCCATCTGTGCCATAGGCCTGGTTGGGAGGAATAAGTGATAGATGCTGGAGAGGAAAATTACTATATTTCAGGAAATCTAGTTTGTAACAAAAGCACCAAACCAGTAACCAAAATTAATAGTGATAACTGCTTCTTGGGTAGAGGCAAGTCAGGTTTCATCAGTCGAGCTGGAAGGTCTGTAAAACTTTTCTTAGATCTTGGAAACTACTAGAAACACAGATACGGCGTTTTAATGTCAGGACAAGAAAAGTCTGCTGACACCCTGACCTCCACTACATTTCCCTCTTGGTCCCCGGAGGCTCTAGATTAGGCTCATGTTCATATTTTGCATGCTGTCCTCCCAAGCCAGGGGCAATTTTACAGCTAATATTCGAGGCCAATGTTTAGAAAATCATTATTTTTGACTTAAATGTGAATGGTCTTTATAACTGATTCTGAAATTTGCTTGTTAGGCATTCACGTGGAGTGTTCGCACATTGAGGGAAAGAACCACTTTCATGGAACCCAGACACACTACCTCTCTCCATAAACGTTAGGTACGCCAATGACTTTCAGTTCCACCAAGAGATTCATGTGTATAATCCTGGGTATAAGAGTTTTCTGGTAGTGGGTAGGTACTGTGCTATTTTTTTTTTAAGCCTTATTTATTTATTTATTTGAGAGATAATGTAAGCAAGTGAGAGAGACAGAGAGAGCATGAACAGAGGGAGAGGGAAAAGCAGACTTCCCACTGAGCAGGGATTCTGATGCAGGACTCGATCCCTGGACTCTGAGATCATGACCTGAGCCGAAGGCAGATGCTTAACTGCCTGAGCCACCCAGGCACCCCTGCTATTATTTTATGGAAAGAAAAAGAAATAAGGATAATATAAGTAACAAGAAGAGGAAGTGAAAGAAGGGAAAAGAGACCCAAGCTTCCCTCCTTTGGTGGATGAACAGGAACCTTCCAGATCCTATAAGTTGTGTTCTCATTAAGCCGTGAAAAGATGGAGACACAGGTGTGGAATTGGTAGAGTTGGACAAAGAAGGTGGGTAAGGGAGAGACAGCATATTATCTGTGTTCTTGCTAAAAGTCTACTACTTCTACAAAATCTGCCTTGAAAATTCCAACTCCCATGACTCTTTCCTCTTTTACAATAATACTCATTTTAGCAGATTGTTATAAACTATCCTTTTAACCTTCACATTTCTAAGGTTATTTCTGTCTGCCCACTCATTTTCATCTTCCTTTGAAAAAGACTCCAACTTCTCCCTCTAGGCCTTATACTAGACCTAGTAAATTTTTGGGCACATACTTGGCAGGAACTGAAAATGTTTGAAATATACTTTTTAATCACAGGAAGCCTTCATACTTTTAGAATGCTCTCCAAAAATCTCATGAAGAAAGGGGGTGGGCTAAATTGTGTCCCCTCAGAATTCATACTAACAAAATCCATGATAACCCCAGTACCTCAGACAGTAACTGTATCTAGGGATAAGGTCTTTAAGGAGGTAATTAAGATTAAAAAGGTCATCAAAGCAGCCCTAGCCTGACCTGACTCGTGTCCTTAGAAGAAGAGATTAGGACCCAGACACACACATGTAGATACACCATGTGTAGACACAGCGAGAAAAGAGCCATCTACAAGCCGAGAAAAGAGACCTCAACAGTAACCAACCCTGCTGACTCCTTCATCTTGAATTTCTGGTCTCTAGAACCATGAGAGAATAAATTTCTGCTATTTAAACTGCCCCAGCCTCTGGTTCTTTGTTTTGGCAGCCCTCACAAGCTAATACAGGAGGCTTTCTCTCTCATTAATTTGATGGAGAAGTAGTAAGAGATTTTGCAATCTGTGATTAACGAGATAAACAAAGTGGGAGGTCTCATCTGTTGGCTCTTTCTTCAGTATAAAGAAAATGTTCCCAACTTCAAAATTCTTACCCCTAAACCACAGACACTTGCCTATAAGGTTTATTTGAATACTTACAATAAACATCATCTGTTAACTAGATCTACCACGGTTTTAGATGTTGTTATACTTGTTTCTTTCGAGAGCCAGAGGCTGAAGGAAGTGGGGGAAAGAGGCGGAAGGTGAATCCTGTGTGTAGAGTGCTTCCAGAAAGAGACTGCCTTTTGCTCGGGGCTTTCTGATACTGGCCTCTCTCCAAATAAAACAAAAGAGAAGGTCTGACTGTGGTGATACTGTCACCATTGATTTGGCTCTATTACAGAGGTGTCTAGCTTCCTCGGCAATGACTTCCCAGCTTTGCCAACACTTCCTTCTCTCAGGTTTTTCTGATGACCAAGGCTCTACACTGCTCTTCTCAGCAATGGAGCTCCTGCGCCCGCCATGACCTTCCAGGACCCCACTGGACCCACTTGACAGCACTTGAGGTGAGCTCGCACAATTTCCTCAGGGAATTGACAAGGAGACTTCTCTACCTAGGCTTTGCCCAGTTAATTTGACATTATATTCAAACAAATTACTTCACCCAATACTATATCTGGAGGGAAAGTAGGAATTTTTCCCCCTCCAATTTCTTTAAAGCAATAGCAGGAAGGTAGTCCAGCCAATCCATAGAGACTACAGGAAATATCACACGTAAAGGCTCAAATGTGCTAAAATAAAGCACAGGGTGCAGAATTTTTCAGTCACACAATAATCTCCATGCTCACCTCTGTTTTCACAGAACCTCATCGAAAAGGCCCACAACGCAGGCCCACATCAAGGATCATCAACTCTTTGCCCTGCACACATGCCCATAAACATGGGAAACAACCATTCCCTGTCTGACAAAATGGAAATATTTCAAGAGACCCATCATGATAGTTCATCTCAGTCCAGGAAGCTCTGGACATGTCCAAGTAACCACCATTATCTTTGCAAAAACCAAAATAAAATGAAATTCTTTGAGACACAATCCCATTTGTGGGATTTAACCTTAAAAAAGTCAAGGTTAGGAGCGCCTGGGTGGCTCAGTGGGTTAAGCCTCTGCCTTCGGCTCAGGTCATGATCCCAGGGTCCTGGGATCGAGCCCCATATGGGGCTCTCTGCTCAGCAGGGAGCCTGCTTCCTCCTCTCTCTCTGCCTGCCTCTCTGCCTACTTGTGATTTCTGTCTGTCAAATAAATAAATAAATAAAAATCTTTAAAAAAAAAAAAGTCAAGGTTAATTAAGTAAGAAAAATAATCCAAAAGAAAGGAGAGTAGATTACAAGTGTTCATCTCCACATTATTTGGCATGATGATACAATTATCAAAAAATAGGTAAAGGACTAAAAATAAAGATGTCTGCATTAATTTAGGATATTATAGACTGATTTCTGGAACCAGACAAATCAAATATAACAGATACTGCCTCGAATAAATCAAAATATAGGAAGATTTGATAGAATTCCCCACGCACAAGCGAGGGGAGAAGCAGCTACCACACTCCACGCCACACTCAACCAAACCAACCACTAACTCGTGTGTGTGAATGAATGGCTCTGTCAGATAAAAGTAGGACCTGGAAAAGTCTGGAGATGGTAGGCTGCCAGGATCCCATAAGATAAGGAAAGTGGGGACCATATGGCAGCCACCAACATTTTGGCCTCTGCAAAGAACACTGGGAGTATAAGGCACCCTAATAAACAGTGAGGGAAGGCATGCAGTGACAGTGGCTGCCCGGGCTGGATTGCGTATGACCCACATGACCAGCTGGACCAATCAGGAGCCGTCCTTGGACACGCATATAAGGAAAAGAGCTGGGAAAGGACAGAGTAAACCTGGTTCCTTAGTATAATTCAACAGACTTTAGAGCGTGGCAGCCACTGATTGACAGAGAGACCATACTTCATATTTGTGGTGTGGATGGGAAAGGGACTCCCAGAAGCAGCAACATTCCAAATGTTCTGTGGCCAGAAAAGGGTCCTGTTTTCATTTACTCCCAGTTTTACCATCTCCTGCCTCCTTTCCTTTCTAGGGCACAGGAACCAAGGAAGATGACTCTCCCACAGACATCAGATGGTCTTCCACGGCCACCTAGTGTCTCCTTTGCCATTCACCCTGCCCCACCAGTCTCCGATCTTAATGTGGCCTGTTGTCAGATCCCAAAAGCTACCCTGACCCCAGCATTTAGGCCAGATCGTGTGGTGGCCAAATTCCCTCTGTTCCGGTAGGGACATCTCTTTGGTGAAATCCAAGGCATCCCCAATGGCCATAAACCTTACCAACTTAAATAGTCCCCTCTTCTTCAAAAGCATCTTGACACAGAAATGAGGAAGAATAATTCAGTTATGTTCCTCTGGCTTTTATGCTAGTACTCTGACCTGTGGGAGAATGGTCATACCACCAGACCGTCACTGCCTCAGAGCATTTGTTAGTATTAATATAAATAAAATACATGGAAAGTATTTATCCACTGAGACTTGCCATAGATACTGAGTAGAAACAGAACTGGCACTGAGGACCCGGGTGCATTTGCTCAAAACATCCCACCTCTCACCCCAAGGGGAGGGCTCCGGGGAAGGCACTCTTCAAAGAACAGAAGGATACCAACATAGGCATTCTGCAAACTTAGAGTCAATGTGGGTCCTAAAGTTCCCTGTTTTCTTCAAAACAGCAGCCTCACAACCCTGCCCGGTCTGTCCTTCCCACAACCATTGCACCTAGACTTCTATTTGCTTTTTATTTCCATATGTTTAGCAACAGCTATAAAGCTCTCCTTTTGAGGAAATGCTTTCAGCAATTGTGTTACCTACTTTGAACTTGTTTCTCCTAAGCCATCAGCATTTCTCTTCCCCACTGTGAAATTGACTAAAAACAGCGTGAAGCTGACAGGTTTTTGTATAGAGACTAGACATAGCACTAAAAAAATGTCTGAGATTTTTTTCTCCCTCTTTTAACAAAAGGCATCTTCCAATGCATCTTTTATTATTATTGTTATTATTATCATTATTCACCCAAAGTTTTTGTTATCCCAAAGGAAAATTCAGAACTAGAAACTTTATTCAAAAAAGATTGTTCTCAAACGGAGCTCTCCTGGGGAATGACTTATTCACTAAACACAACATTACACTGCTTTGTGGAAGAATGGAGCAGGCAAAGATGGAGTCTTTTGATTTTCTTTGTTCATTTGAGTTTATTCAAGCCATGGCATATTTTTCGGTAAGAAGTGGCAGCCTATTTACCCTGTTTCACTCGGAGACAAAGAAGAATAAAGGAGGGAGACATAGAGCTTTAAAAATAGCATTGGTGGCAGAAGTAGACACCCACCTGGGGAATTATGTTTCATTCCTCATATCCACCAAGCCAAGCACGATACCCGGTACACAGCAGAGGCTCGAGGCAGGTTTGCCAAATAAATATGTGAGGAAGCAGAGCAGCTCTCCGTGGAAGAATGACTGGGTAGAGGAGGTCAGGGGAGAGCCTCAGCACGTTCATGGCGCTGGCCAGCTGAGCTTAGAGAGGAACGACTTCCCCCTGCCAACTCGAACCTACTATAGACTCAGCCTTGAAAGGACGCTGCCTGGACATGACAGCCCTCTAAAAACCTATTTCCAGAGAAGCTTCTGGGTCCCCTCTAGAGTTTTAGAAGCCTGGGTTTCCAGGACTAGCTCTAACTGGAGTCTGGGCCCGTCCTGCAGATCTCACAGCTACTTCCAGAAGTTGCTACCCAGATGCCTAGCACCTTCCTATCTAACCATATGCTTTGGTTTCCAAAATTGTGTCTCCAGTCAGGCAGCTTTCCTGGAATTTAGATGCATGTCCCATTTTCTCCTGAACATCAGCCCGGGACGTCTTATAGAAACCCCAACTCAAGCCATCAATTTTCCCCTGAAACATGCACAACTTCTGTGTGCCCCAGTACCAGACTCATTGTTGTGTACCTCAGGGGTACTCCATCCCCCCTCAGCACTGGACTCCCCATAATTCCTTGGATACCTCCATGCTTTTGTGAGAGCTGTATCTGGTGGCTAGAATCTTCTCGCACCAATATCTGGCTTGGAAAACCTCATCCTTCCGGAGCCCACTCTACGTGACCTTCTCTGCTTACCTTTCCCCACTCTTCCAGAATGGAGTGAGTTTCCAGAAAACTTGGTTCAGGGGTTCTACCAGTACTTGTAATTGATCTACTAGCTTATCTCTCACCTCCTAGTCTGACTACATCGGCTTACCCACTAGGCAGTTCTCACACTCAAGCGAACGTCAGAATCACCTGAGGAGCTTTTAAAATGAGATTCCCAGGCCTCCCCACACCCAGACACAGAGACACAGTAGGTCTGCAATGGAAACAGGGATGCTGAATTCTAAAAGCCCCCAGGGGGATTCTGAGGGCAGCCACACAGGGAACCTCCTCCCAGATTAAAGCTCCTGTGTTTTGTTGAGCTTGGTTACCCAGCACAGGGAACAGCATTAGCAGCAGTGGAAGAATATTCTCTGTTGGATGGGAGAATGGGTGAGTGGATGGGCAGCTGGAGGCTGAGGGAGAATGAGACATTCTGAACAACCAGAAGACTGAAAGGAACCTGGAGAAGATGTCAGTTTAGTTCAGATCCTCTGGGAATGGGCAGCAGTACCAAGCCCCATCCCCAACTCCAAAGAGCCTTGGCTACTCGGAGCAGCAGACTGTCTGTGTTTAATTTCTGGCAGATTCTCTTTCTCCCTCTGTGCATTTCCTCCCTGTCTTCCCCACAGCTTTTATAAACCAGTAACTTCTCCAGTCTTCCCCAGGTGCCAGATCAGGTGTCTCCAAGCCCCCAGGGTGTGTGGGGGGTGGGGGGAGGAAGGGGATTTGTTGCAGGATACAAGCCACCAACCTAAATAACCTAGCTGGACACTTGCAGCCTTGTCTAGCCTCATAAACGGGGGTCTAGCCCTCCAGAAGGCCTTGTGAGATTTCTGAGTCAACCCTGAGCAAGGCATCCCACCAAACACAAAAACCAATTTTAGGAGGGTGAGGAAAACCTCGAACTGGACATCCATGAGGCTGGTGTGTCTCGGTGCAGGAAAGACAAAGGTCCCTCCCGCGGTGCTATCGCTGACAGAGGCAGCCAGCGCTGGCTCCCCTGCGTGGCTCACTTGCCATCTGGCAGCCTTCAGAGCCCTGGTGGCTCTCTTTAAGAGCCATTTGAATCCACAATTCAAACTCAAGAGCATTTTCAATGTAAAAAATAGTAATGCTTGATTTAATTTTATTGCCCGGGGGGCTTTCCCAGGAAGAGGGAAGGGGGAAGGCGAGGGGAGGCCGCAAGCAGGGACATCTGCCACTGGTGGGGAAAAGGCCCAGGGCATCTCCTTCCTGTGCCGTTACTCCTGGGCACGAAAATAAAAACAATCCACATTTTCTCCCCAATCTGCCAGCCTCTTCGGGTGTTGGAAACAAGCTCCCTGCCTTTGGGCAACTTGACAGGCTTGCCCTGGAACAAACATCAGCTGTCACAGGCACACCGCAAGGAGAAGGGAAGACTCCAGGGCCCAGAGAAGGCTTCGGGACAGCTCAGATGGGGCCACCAAAGGGATCCTGCAGATAAGCTTGAGAGAGCATCGGGGTAGATAAGAGTCCGGCAGATGGCTCTCTGGGGTCTGCTTCTGTCTGCTTTCACATGGAGAATCTGTGGGCTATTTCCATACACAAACCTCACCTCCTCAGTAAAAAAAAAAAAAAAAAAAAAACAATGATAGGTTAAGAGCAAAAATAGACACATCGAAACTGGTATCACTGAAATCCTTAATACAGTGACAGAAACTCCAGCATCCTCTAAAGATTCCCAGCTGGTATGTTTCCCGCACTCAAGATGAGCCAAGAGGAGGATATGGGTCTCCTGTAGGTGGAGGGCCAGATGGCTTCTCCCTCTCCATTGCCACCTGCAGACCCTGGAGCGGTCTGGCCAAGGCCACATGTCTCACTGGAGCCCTGGTTTCTGAAAACCAGTGTCCCCCGGAAAGGTTGGCAACGTGAGTTAGTTAGGACTTCACTGTGGACTTCATTGTACTTCAAGGTGAAGAAATTAATTGTGGTGTAGCATGGGACAGGAAGCAAGCCTGCCAGTACTTTGTATAGGTATGTATTGGTAGGAATGGCCCTGCAGGTCCTCCTCGTGTCTGCCAGACTCATCATCAATGCCATCAATGCTAGGATTTCAGCCACACCCACCCAGGTGGCTAGCTGGTCCCACATGACCCTGAAGCCCTGCTTACAGCAGGTTAGACCAAGAAGACGAGCCTGATCCAAGGGCAGCCTGGCTCGGGGACCCTGACAGACGGGCAAGACTGTGACCTAATTGAGCTGATCAGATCTCATCTCTTCAACTGTTTGAGAACCTGACATAAAAAAAGAAAAAAGAATCTGCAGTTCATAGACGGAATAAAAGACATTCTTTTTATTTTTTTTATTTTTTTTAAAGAGATAGGCTCATTCTAATTTATTTATTTATTTATTTATTTATTTATCTGACAGAGAGAGAGAGAAAAAGAGATCACAAGTAGGCAGGCAGGGGGTGGGGGGACAGACTCTCCACCAAGCAGAGAGCCCGATGCAGGGCTCGATCTCAGGACCCTGAGATCATGACCTGAGCCGAAGGCAGAGGCTTAATCCACTGAGCCACCCAGGTACCCCAGAATAAAAGACATTCTGATTACTGAATAGGCAAAGTTCCTATCTACTCACCAGAGTGCCAAAAAAAAAGTATTATGGAAAGAGTTGATACTTGTTTTCTTGTGAAAACAGCATTGAAATGATCATCACAGGGGGAAAATACCAGAACTTTTTCCAGACTAATTTATATTTATCATAAAACTTCACATGGTGTTTACTTTGAAATGCAGAGCAGGTGAGGAGTGGGGAGACATGCCTACAAGTTTTCTATTCGAAATGCCTTGATGTGAATCGGAAAAAAAAAAAAAACACATCCAGAAGGAGCAAGAAGAAGAAACCCTAAAACAAGAGAAGAAAACATCGAGCAGCCAGAAGTCAGGAGCAACAGGTGCAAAGTGGGAGAGTTGCTTAGTCCCGTTAGTGACCAGGCAGCAGAGAGTGAGCACGGGAGCCCACTTCTGAGGGGACATCAACTGAAATTCCGTCGGGCCCCAGAGCTTTTGCTGCAGCTTCCGTGTGGCCTAAGGCTCTCTCATTTCCCCTGCGTGGTCTGGCTGCAAATCCCTATCTCCTGAGCTGGAGTTGTCTTTGCTTCTGGAAACCTAAAAGAGCCTAATTTCAGTATCATATTATCAAATAAAAGAAAGAATATTCAAAGCCAAAGACAAAGAACTTTGAAAGGAGCAGACAGGAGGGTGTTGTGATTCATGTGGTTCAAGTACAAGGTTCAGTTCAAGAAGAACTGTAAGTTGCGAGACAAACTTTGCATAACGTGGAATGCCTTCCGCAGAGACCAGGATGTACACAGGGGAAACCATGTCTTAAATGGACAACAATCAGGAAGCTGAGGTGGTATAATGCGATGAAGAGAAAAACTCAGGAGGCTCATGATAGATGCCGCCCTGTGTCAGAAGGGCTGTCCCGTGGAAGAAGGATTGGAATCATTTCACTCGCCAAAGGGAACAAATAGGCATGTGGAGAATAGAGGCATTGATTCAATATTAGGAAAATCTTTTCAAAATGTCAGAAGACGGGGTGTCCTCCTTTACAAGGTTGTGAGTTATCCTTGAACCTGTTCGAGGAGAAAGAGGAAGTGCTCGGGTGGGGACGTTTTTGTTTTTATTTTTACTTTTTAAGGATTTATTTCTTCTAGCGAGTATGAGGGAGGGGCAGAGGCCCGAGAGAGTCTTAAGCAGACTCTGCACGGAGCCCAGAGCCTGATTTCACAGCTCTGAGATCACAGCCTGAGCCAAAACCCAGAGTCAGATGCTTAACGGCCTGAGCCACCCAGGCACCCTGGGCAGTGGTGTCTTTACGAAGATATTTAAGAGCCGTCTCAATTCCAAGAATTGAGAGACAGCCCCCTTCCATCTACAACCTTTCTTAGGAGGAGAACACAGATTCTGGACCCTGACGCCCCGGGTTTGTATCCTGGGTGACCCTAAGCAAGTCAGTTGCCTTCCCACACCCCTTTCCCACTCTAGAAATTGAGAAAATGGTAGCACCTCTAGCCTAAAGAGGCTGTGAAAATTAAATGAGACCATTCAAATCAAGAGTTTAGAACAATGCCAGGCATCTAAGAAGCACTAGATACATACATTGGTGGTGGCTGTTGTTCAAATCTAGTTCTCAAAAAAAAAAAAATAATAATAATAATAATCCAGTTCTCCAGGACTTGCTTCAAAGTGGTCACAGTCAAACTAAACCTCATTGTGCATGGAGTATCTGCTCACCATTGAAGGAAACAAATACTAGAACTGTTTTGTTTATCTGTCATTAAGTTAGCAAATGAGGGGGCGCCTGGGTGGCTCAGTCAGTTAAGCGTCTGCCTTCAGCTTAGGGCATGATCCCAGAGTCCTGGGATCCAGCCCTGCATCGGGCTCCCTCCTCGGGGGGAGCTGGCTTCTCTCTCTCCCTCTCCCCCTTCCTTTCTAATGCCTTCTCTGTCTCTCTCTCTCTCCGATAAATAAATTAGAAGAAAGAAAAAAGTTAGCAAACTAATGTTGGAGAAATGGCTCTAGGTGTGGGGATATTCCCTTCTTTAGAAAGTCACAGATGACTAAAAAGAATGAAGAAAAGCAGCTCAAGGTGAATCATAATTGTATTCCATCTTTGGTCCAGGAAATATTTTGGGAATGCCCACCCTGTGCTCAGCAGTGTACGGGACACAACAAACACAAACGAATGAGTACCTTGCTCTCAAGCGGCTTACTTCCAGTAGGAAAAGGAATAAACAAGCAAGATCATAGCAGGTGCAGAGAGCACGTGGAATGGTGAGAGGGCGCTGGGGGGCCAGCGAGGGTGTGGTGCCTTCCTGTGGCCTGAATCCTCGGCAACCGACAGGGTCCTTACCCACTGGGGGAAGAGGCAGACAACAGAAGCAAATCCTTGTTACCATGAAAAGGACAACTGAATTTAAGCAAGAATCTCTGTTCAATGTCCCAGCTTTTCTACTAAAAATAAAAATGGATGGACCATTTTTGCAGACAAGACAAGCCTTTGCAATGGTTTAGTCACGTAGCTTCAATTTAATTATCTATTCTCTTCCTCGGTAGCCTCCTCAAAAATTAAATTTCTCACTTTTCTGATGGTCAATTTTGCTTCTGAGTAATAAGATCGCATCGATAACTGAAACTAATACAGAAACCAAAAATTTCATTTTAGTCAAAAATATCCAATTTCCACAACAATTCTGTAGTAGCCAGCCTATCTTCTAATCGACTGGACTAAAAGGAAACCGGAAATTAAAGGAGACATAAAGAGGTCCAAATCATACTCCTCTTGGTCCTTTAGCTCCCACACAATAGAGAATTCTGGTTAGGCAGTTTAATGATCAGGTTAAGCTAGAGCATTCTAAGAAAGTATTACAAACCTCCAAATCTCAGTGGCTTAACATGACAGTAATTTATTTCTTTGCTCAAGTAAAGTCCAGTGAGGACAAGCAACTCCCTGGGGTAAATTTTCCTTCGTATGGTGACTTAGAAATGCAGGTTCCCTCTGTCATAGTTTCTAGAATGTGTGAAGCAGAGCAAGAGAGAATGACAAGAGCTCACACATCCTCCTAATTGCCATGATTAAAAGAAACATGCATCTCTTCTTTTCACTCTGTGTTGGCCAAAACCAAATACATGGCTTCAGCCTCCAGGCAAGGAGGCTAGAAAAAGTAGGGGAGGACATGGAATATTCAGAGAGCATTACCTCATCCTTTGGCATATGCAGGTCTCATCAAAATCAAGTTTATGCTGAGGGCATTCAGATACCTTGGAAATGCAACCTCTGTCAGGTGTGGGCACTGCAACCTCAACATGCCACAGTTTAAGAACTTCTACTTATCTATGTCTAAAACCCATGTAAGGCTGCCTTACCAGGAGACAGCACCCTGGTACATGAATAAAGTGTTAATAGAAAGCCAAACAACCCCCAGTTTTTGCAGAAGGTGAAACTTTAAAGATGGCAGCAAAATTAACACTGTTCTTGTCGGTCTTGGCTCAAAAGTTAGAGATTATCAAGCATCAGGCAGTAGTTAGCATGCAAATAAGCCTGTCATTGGGTATAGGTAATGTAATTGACCAAAAAGGGGGGGGGGCTTTTTGTTGTTGTTTTTTCAAAATTTTATCCATTACGAAACATGGAACCTTTCCACTGTTCCATGAGCTTTGGGTCCCCCCGCCAAGAATGTAATCTTTAAAAATGTCCACTGCCTTGTGACACTAAGATAAGTCCATCTGCAGGAGAAGTGCTCTTCATTTTCTTTTTTCTGAGGCTGAGTGAATAGAACTTGAGCAGATCAACCCTCACTATGCAACTGTTTCACTGCCAAGTCGATGTGGGAGTAAGTACATCATGACTTTTTTTCTAGTCATGTTACACCTGGTGGTCCTTGGAAAAGCCTTCAGTTCTCAGAGTACATATAGAAGAAAGGCATTCAGGAAATAGAATCACAGTAGTAATCCTGATTTAAGAAAGATATGTAACTGAGAAATATGAAATCATCCTAATAGCACTGAGAGTGGCAACTTTACTGACTGACCGTTTTACTCTCCTTTTTTTGGGGGGGGGGGGCGTGTTTTTTAATGGCAATTACTGACCTCCAGGTTTCTTTTCTTTCTTTTTTTTTTTTTTTAAGAATTTTATTTATTTATTTGACAGAGAGAGATCACAAGTAGGTGGCAGGGTGGGGGTGGGGAGCAGGCTCCCTGCTGAGCAAACAGCCCAATGCAGGGCTGGATCCCAGGACCCTGAGATCATGATCTGAGCCAAGGCAGAGGCTTAACCAACTGAACCATCCAGGCGCCCCCAGATTTCCTTTCAATACCTTTCTACCCTAACTACTTCCGCCATCATCTGGACAACCTGAATCTATAAGGGAGACTTATTTAATAGGGAGGCTCCCATTTCCAAGACTTTCTGAACGTCAGTTACCTCCTTAAGTTCCATCCACTTCAATCACCCCTATATGTGGCTCAAATATATGTGGTGGGTATTATGGAGGGCACGTATTGCATGGAGCAGTGGGTGTGGTGCATAAACAATGAATTCTGCTATGCTGAAAAGAAATTTTTAAAAAATGTAAAAAAAAAAAAAAAGACATTAAAAATAGAGCTACCCTACAGCATAGCAATTCACTACTGGGTATTTATCCCAAAGATACAGATATAGTGAAAAGAAGGAACACAGGTATTCCAATGTTCATTGCAGCAATGTCCACAATAGTCACACTGTCGAAAGAACCAAGATATCCTTCAATGGATGAATGGAAAAAGAAGATGTGGCATATATATACAATAGGATATTACTCAGTCATCAGAAAGGATGAATACCCACCATTTGCACTGACATGGATGGAACTGGGAGGGTATTAGATGCTAAGTGAAGTAAGTCAGTCAGAGAAACACAATTATCATATGGTTCTGCTCATATGTGGAACATAAGGAATAGTAGAGGGGACAATAGGGATGGTGGGGAAAACTGAATGTGAAGAAATCAGAGAGGGAGAAAAACCCTATAAGACTCTCGACTCTAGGAAACAAACTGATTGTTGTGGAAAGGAAGAGATGGGTGTGGGGATGGGGTAACTGGGTGATGGATATTAAAGAGAGCATGTGATATGATGAAAAAAAAAGAATAACTCAATTGCTCAAGTTTAATCTCTAAGATCTCAGTCTTCAAGCATGATTTTCTGTTCTTATGATACACTCATTTCATTAATCCCTGTGTCCACTTTACCACATTTTTGTGGCATCCAGCCTCTTCATGCCTGCCTTGGGAAGTAATGAGCTTCTTGTCTCTACTGGTGTTCAGAAGAAAAGGATCACTGTTTGTTGGGAATACCAGAGAGGGCTACCCCAGCCTTTGGAGAAAGTTATGTTGCCAGAATAGTTGGAAGGATATGAAGTTCAAAGACATATTGCAGCTGTGATTCAAATGCTTGATTCTCATATTTACAGGAGGCTAACCCTCCAATAAGCGCTTTGTGTTTAAACCATCAAGGGTCCAAACTGGGTACTAAATAATCACAGAATAATTAAAGTGGTAAATACTGAAAAGCTATAGCATTGTCTATTAATTTAAATCAGCTGAATAATGTTACAGGCAATGCCTTAAAAATGCAAGACATGCAATGACATAAAAGAGATTATAATTAATGTAATACCCAATTTATGGAAGGAAATTGTTCTGCTCAAAAATCATATAGTGTTTAGGTTAAGACTTCTTAGGGAGGGGGAAAAAAAGACTTATTAGGGCCATAACATCAGCTTCAAATCTAATATGCTGAGGTAAATTGGAACTTGCGTCAGTTTTCAGACTCAATTTAAGCGGAACTCGTTAGAAGAATCTTATTCATTGTAATAAGAATGGTTAATACAAGAAAACCAATCCTATAGTTGAAAATTAAGTGAAAGCAACAGCAAGCCAAATATATTGAAACGTGTAACCAATCTGAAATCTGTAATGGTAATCTCTAGACAGCTGAGATGCAAATACTCTTGCACAAAAAAATCTACATTTATTGGATTTGGGAGTATGTAATCAAGGCTGGCAATCATACCTATCCATCTTTATTTAACTTTAACAGGTCAAATAAGGGAATATTTTATGCACCAAGATTGTCACAGACATCGGTTACCAAGTGATACAATCAAGGGGTAGAATGTTAGAAGAGAGTCTCAAAAATCTTGGGACAATCTAATATATGTGTGTAATTATTTTTCTCTTCCTCAGGGAACAAAAGGAAGTTTAATAGACTATAATCACTGTTTGCAAGCAAGTTACAAGAAGATCTATGCAGCTGTTCTCCAGGAGATAAATACAGGGAGGGAAAAGAAAATGTAACATCTGCCAAATACCTTGCTCAAAGCTCTTTGTTAGAAGACTGTGCTGACTTGCTCTCTATAATTCTTCTAGAAGAGAATCTCATCTCCCATTGTCCTGGATGAGTTAAGACAATTATTATTGACAGACACAGGGTACCCAAATTTTTTGTTCTGAAGAAGGTCTGAAAAAGAATCGGGTCACCTTGCAGTTGCTACTGTCATACAAAATCTGATGCATTTTTTTCTTTTAAGATTTTTTTTATTTATTTACTTTAGGGAGAGGGGAGGGGAGCGTGAGCTCGGTGAGCAGCAGAGAGGTAGGGAGAGGGAAAGGGAAAGAATCTCAAGCAGACTGTGCACAGAGCTGGACGCCGGGCTTGATCTCACAGCTCTGAGATCACGACCTGAGCCAAAAATCAAGTCAGATGCTTAACCAACCACACCACCCACGCGCACCAACAGTCTATGCCGAAGACTTGAGAAAGGTGAACGAAACCTTTCTACTATATCCCATCAGCCAGCAAGCTCTGCCACCTTCAGCTTTTCAGATCTTTAAATCTCACTTTTGACCGAAAGCTGGAATCCAGACAGACAATACAAGAACGTCTTTTAGCCCTCTATATGGTAGTGGAGAAAGAGATGACAAAACCCTTTGACTTAGAGCCCTAAAATAGCCATCTCCTTGCAGGGAAGCCATATCAATAACTTCTAACTCTGTCTTCAGAGACACCCTCGAATTTTGGAAAAGTTCTATGACACTTTATTCAGTGCTCAATTGGACAAGTAACTAGTCAGTTTCATTGAGACTCTAGAACATTACACATGTACTTATGTAACCAGATTTAATGTCTAGCCACTGAAATAGTATCTCACTCAAATATTCAAAGGATAGGAAGGGAAATGTGATGAGAACAGCTTTAGCGTTTCCGAAAAGGAGAAGTTGATCTTTATCATTTGATGTGCAATCAGACACTGGACTGATTTTTTCCGCTCGTTAACTTTTCAGCAAGAATCCTAAATTTGATGTTTAAGGGTCACTACTGTTATCGGTATTAATACCCCTTTAAAGATATATATAAAACATTTTTAGGTAATCAAACCTGAAAACAATTGGAAAAATATTTCCACTGTTTGTGCAGTATGGAATATTGAGCAGCTATAAAGTTGTTCAAATGGATTAAATGTGGGGACATGTATTTAACTCATTGGCTTTATTCAACCCATCCCAAGATGACCAAAAATTCATCAGGAAAATAATACAAGACAAAATACCAGTTAACTACTATCACAAGGTAAAAATGGTCCTAAACCCTAAATAAGTTCAGTTTTAAAAGAAAAATAATAAAATCACTGGCTTAAAAGCAAAAAGAAACAAAACAAAACAAAAACTTTAAAAAAATAGCAATGCAGTGGAGACTATCCTGCATTAAAAATGACTAAACTATTTAATGTAAGCCAGGTATGATGTTTTTGCTAACCATTAGATGCTGCTAGAACATATGAAATCCTAAGGAATTCAGTAACACATGCTGTGTGATGAATCACACAATACTTCTGAATACAAAATAGCAGAAAACACAAATATGAGATTTGAAATTTAAAAGAAGATGAGATCTGACATCCTTGATAGAAAGGTTTGTATTAATAATGGCCCTTTGAAGTCTAATTTAAAAAAAAAAAAAACAAGCAAATTCATATTCTTGCAGAATGCATATACCCATCTAAGAGAACCTAATATACTGACTACTTCAAATGGTATGTAAATGGTGTCTGTCCCAGGACTGGGCTGGGGAGAAATCCAGTGTTTATAACTTCCCATCTCCCAGCCACATGGAGTTGCCCTGGTGTCTTTCTCTCCCACACTGGTTTGCTCTCCAAAAATACAAAAAGCCAGATGCCTGTGGGTTTGGGTGTGCCTAATTGAGCCATGCTGAGCACCAAATGACCTGGAAATGTTTAATCCAGCTTTTGTCAGAACAAATTACTGGGATGTTCTCACTGCCCCCTTAGGGACTAATTTACAATTGGATACCAAGTCCTGTGCAAAGCTATGGGCCAAGGCTGATGCCCAATTTACCCGGGCATGCGAAGTATGGGTGTGCCACTCTGATGGGAAGAGGAACCACTCTCGAGTGGTGGAATGGATAAGAAAGAGGAAGGCCAAATAAAAGACTGCAAGGGTCCTGGAGGGAGGTTGGCATCTGTGCCTTCTGCTCCTCAAAGAGCTCATTTGCGGAAAGAGAGGCTTAGTGTGCTCTCTGCAAATTGCCTGGCTATATACAGCCCATGAGTCTCTACATCACGTGAACAGTACCCCACAGTGTGATGGCATTAGTTGGTGGGGCCTTCGGGAGATGATTAGGATTAGATGAGGTCATGAGAGTGGAGTCCCCACGCCGGGGACTAGAGCCCTCCTATGGGTCACAAGACTACTTGCTCCCTCCGTCTACTGTCTGCCCTGTGAGGATACAAAGAGAAGACAGCAGTCTGCGACCAACCCGGAAGACTGCCTCACCGGGACCTGGCCATGCTGACGCCCCAATCTTGAACTTCCAGCTCCTAGAACTGTGAGAAGTAGACTTCTGTTGTTGATACAGGTGCCCAGTCTAAGGTACTTTCGTTACAGCACCCTGAATTAAAGCACCATGCCATGGCAGTGAGCACTAGCCTAACATCTGATTATTTAGTATCAGATGATTCCCATCTCATCCACAAGTCACCAGGGTGCAGGGCTTGCAGAAAGCAACTTGAAACCCAGGTTTGAATTTGGTATATATTGATGTCAGGTGGAACAGGCTCCGCCCCTCTGAGCTCCCTCTCAATCCACCACCCTGCACACTAGGAGTTTGAAGGGGCGGGATGCTGGCTTTAACCCCTTCAGGGACTCAATTCTCCCAAAGGGCACCTCCTACCGCCCTCAGACTCCTCACTCAGCCCCCACACTTGTGCTCCTGGTTGCTTTCTTTGTTTTGTTGTTGTTCTCCTTTTGGACTTGGGATGGACCGTGCTGGGTACGGTATTCTGTTTCAGGCTATCATCACCGATCCATACAAGCCCATCTCTTGTTTTATTTCTGTATTTTATTTTCTGTCTCTTATTTCTGTGTTTTGCATAACCCACACACTTACTTCCCTTCTCCCTGCTCCATTGCATCAATTCTAATGTGTTTTATGCATCCATAGGTGTCTTGGAAAGATATGAGAATGTGATTTCCATCTATACAAATAGTACTGAGGGACGTCTGGGTGGCTCAGTGGGTTAAAAGTCTGCCTTTGGCTCAGGTCATGATCCCAGGGTCCTGGAATTGAGTCCTGCATAGGGCTCCCTGCTCAGCGGGGAGTCTGCTTCTCCCTCTGACCCTCCCCTCTCCCCTTTTATTTATTTCAAATAAAATATATATATATATTTCAAATAAATATATATATATATATATCACTGCATCTACATGGGTATCATATTGTTACCTCTGCTACGTAGTATTTCATGATTGGCATCCACTGCTCATTATGAAGTACTACAACCGATCGCTCTTCAGAAGTTGTTCCTTCGCATTCCTAGGAAGGATGCATCAGAATTCCTGTCTGCCCACATTTCCTGTTTTCCGACTTTCTAACTTGTGCCAAACTGATGGTTGTAAAGTGTGCTGTAATACTGTTTTCATTTACATTTCTGATTACTACAGTCATTGGACGTCTCTTCACATATTTGTTACCCATACAGATTTCTCCTATGCAATATAAATATTGCTTATTTATTTCATTTGAGCATTTTTGTTTACTAATTTGTTCATTGAGTATCTTAGATATTAATCCCTTCTTAATATACAGTATGTATCCTCTCCAAGCTCATCCACATTCTGTTAAATTTGCCCACAGTCTTTTTTATTAAACAGAAACCCTTAATTTAGATATAATTAAATCTACTTTTTACATTATTTTTGCAATTTTCCCATCCTGTTTAAGAAAATATCCACCACTCTGACACCACAAGGACTTTTTAAATTAGAATTGGGTTAAGTTTGTGGAATCTCTTGAGGACAGTTTATATCTTTACAACATTGTTACCCTGTCATTAACATGCTATAGCTCTCTAATCATTCAGGACTCATTTTAAATTTCCTATGGGGTTAATTTTTTTTTTTTTTTTTAGTGTACCAATTTTCTGCATTCTTTGTAGTTGATTCCCAACTACTTTATATGTAATTTTGTTGTTATAGTGCCTGTTTTTCTATAGCATTTTCAAGTAAATTATTGCTGTAGTGGACTTAGTCCTAAGATTTTCTATAACTAGCAAGCTTTTGAACTCCCTTTTTGTACTAAGAGTCTGTCTGTCAACTGTGCTCTGTTTTGTATGTAAATGATTACATTACATCGATGTAGATGATTACATTGCATGCAAATATGACAAGTTTGTTCTTTCCAATCCTTGTCTCTCTCTTTTCTAGTTGTCTTTCTGCATTAGCCAGGACTTTTAATTATTTGTAGGTCAGTAAGCCGTGCTGAAATGCCATGTCCTTCTCTGGTTCCTGCTCTAAAAGGGAGTGAATTTCAAGTTTCTCTGTTAAAAAACAAATAAATACACTTTTCTCTATTAAATATTTTCCTTTTTTTCAAAGATTTTATTTATTTATTTGACAGAGAGAGAAAGAGCACAAGCAAGGGGAACAGGAGAGGGAGAAGCAAGCTCTCCACTGAGCAGGTAGCCCAACGTGGTACTCGATCCCAGGACCCTGGGATCACGACCTGAGCCAAAGGGAGAAGCTCATATGACTGAGTCACCCAGGTGCCCCTCTATTAAATATTTTTTGTAGAGTTTTCGTACATAATATTTATCAGGTCAATGGAGTTTCCTTCATGTCTTAATTTTCCCTGAAGTACTGTTTTTTTTTTTTCCATCAAGAGATATTAAAATTTATCAAGTTTTTTCTATTAATGTGGTTTATTTAATGATAGATTTTCTGATTTTAAGTTAGTCTCTTGTATTCCTGGAATAAATTCTACTAGATCATATTATATTTCTATAATACATGATTGGCTCTCCTTATCTAAAATTTTGCACTGGAATTTTCTCTCTCTGTCATAAATGAAATGGTCTTAAAATTTTCTTTTATTGACTGTTTTAAGAATCAAGATTATGCTACCCTCAAAAATGACTAGTATCACTTTTAATCTTTTCAATTTTCTGGACCAATTTACTTAGATGAGAATTTTGACCCAAGTCATATGGTAAGAGAAGTAGACAATTCGGGCTTAGATTGTGCAAATGCAGCATGATTCAGGAGCTAACAGCCTTACTGGTGGCTCCTTAATTCAGCCTTCTTCTGACTACAGTAGGAGAAGCAGGTCCCTAGCTGACTCAGTTCTGCAGTGAAGTTTTGGGGAGTGTTTCCTGAAAGTTCAGCCTAGAGACTGTTTCATCAGGCCTTCCAAAAATAATCTGAAAAATCTATACCCTTTTAAAATCCTTATTTACTTAAACTTTCTTGAGTGGATTCTGTCATCTGCAACCAAGATTTTCTCTTGGTTAGGAAGGTAATTTTTATTGTAACTCCTTTAATGATTATCGGTTCATGTGAGATGTCTATGTTTAAATTAGAAGTGATAGTTGCTTGTAATTTTATTGTCTTAAAATCTCTTTGGTTTAGAATTATTTCGTCTTTCCACAGCATATTTTGTTTATTTGCACATTCTGTTGTATCTATGATGAATCTTGTCAGACTTGTCGGATCAAGATCCTGAACAACAAGTATTTTAACAAGTTTTTACAACCATGTGATAACTTTATTACTACCTTGGAAGTTTATTAGTATCATCATAGCTTTAGTTTTAGATTTATAATGTTTTTTTTTCTTTCCAAATGTATTAGTTGTTATCACAATAATGCCATGTAATAAACACAAAATATCAATGGCATACAACACTAAACATTTAGTTTTGCTCACAAATCTGAGTTAGCTGGGCTTGGTAGGGTTCACCCAGGCATTGAGGTGAACTGCGGGTCAGTGAGATGCCTTTAAGCCTCTTGGCTGGTGTGTATGTCTGGGGCCTTGTCTGGGATGACCGAGCTGACATCTCTGTCTGACATGCTCTATAATCTTCCAATACCCTAACCTGGACTTGATTTCATGGTGGTAACAGAGTTGCAAGAGAGAGAGAACACAGAAGGATGCAAAGCTTCCTGAAGCTTTGGCTCAGAACTGGCACACTATCATTTTTTCCTACATTCTAACAGCCAAAGCAAGTCACAAAGCCAATGCAGAGTCAAGAGCTGGGGAAACAGAACCCACTTCACGATTAAATAAGCTACCAATTCACATTGCAAAGGGCAAAGACACACGGAAGGAGGGACAATCAGGGAAGTGTTTGCGATCAAACTACCACTCCTTGTTTCAGCTATCTATTGCTTTATAACAAAGCACCCCAAAATGTTGTGGCTTACAACAACAACTCATTATGATCTCTTATCGTTCTATACAATGACCAGATTTATATAAACAGTTCTCACAAGGGCCTCCAATGCAGTTACACTCTAGTGACAACTGGACTGAAGGCTCTTCTGGGCCAAACATCCAAGACAGTTCTTTGGTCACAGATCTGGTGCCTTGGCTGAGACCTTGAAATAGGTGGGGACTTGGTTCCATGTGGCCTCTCCATGTTGCTAGCTTTGGACAGGCTCAGCATAGCATTCTCAAGGTATTCAAACTCCTCACGTGGCTGCTCATTTTCACCAGAGTAAGCATTCCAAGAGATCAAAGCAGAAGCTGCCATGCTTCTTCTGAGCCAGCCCTAACAGTCACACAGTGTCTCTTCTGCCACCTGGTTACACAGGCCAGCCCAGGTTCAGTAGAGAAAGGGTCTGCATGAAGAGAACACTAAGCATTTGTATGCGTATACATACGTGTGTGCACATGCGCAATATTATATGTATATGCAATGCAATATCATCTGCTTTAGTTCTGAATGTGTAGTTGATTGTTTTCCAGGTAAATAAAGATATGTACATTATATTGCTTTTTTAGGTAATCTGTTTTACATATTCATGTATTTCCTAGAGTATTGGGTTTACTTTTCCTCTTCTAGGGTATATAATTCTTTCAACAGTGTTGTCAAAGTGGATACTTTTGAGGCCTTGCATGATCAAGAGTATCTTTATTTTATACTCATATTTAATTTTTCCAAGTTCCCTCCCTTCGTTATTTTACGTCCAACATTTCTATTCAAACACTTCTTTTCTGGAGTCATTAGGCCAGTTTTCTTTGTCTTTGATTTTTTTTTTTTTAATTGTGCTCTCCTTTTTGTCAGTCTAGGCTCAATTATTACTCACTTCACCCATCTCCTCCCAACACACTCAACAAGCAATGCTGTTTCTCAAGGAACGCCTGTGTTTCCTCCCCAGACACTGCTCTTTCTCAAGACTGCCTCAGTGATAATCTGGCTCTTGAAGTGGAGAGTGGGGAAAGGAGGGAGACTTCAGGGTCCCCAGCTCAAGGCTTCACTTGCTTTCTTTGACATCTATGGACAGCCTGACTATGATGATTGATGTTGCCCTCCAGCCTCCAGCTAAGAGGCTGGCCCTACCATTGACCCTCCTCAGGTGGCTTTAGGAAGGTGATGTTCCACTCAGGGAGATGTGGGGCTCAACAAAGCACTCCCCCAGCTACTTCGAGTTTTAGGTAGTTATATCTTCCCTGTTCCAGGTTGCTCTTTTACCCAATCCCCATTATTCCCACCACCACCTCCGTAACACAGGGACTCAATCACCTTCCACCTCCCTAGGTGGTTCTTACAATCTTTATTCTGTTATTTGACCTTACCCATCCCCCTTAGCTCCATGTCATTCTCAGAGCCAAGATGGTATTATACTGCCATCTGATCAGGAACAACATGTTCAATGTCCCAGACCCTTTATTTTTTTTTTGGACAAATATTATTTTAAAGTGTAGTGTGGAAATTAAGATATGGCAAACTGCAGAACATAATGTTTGAAATGAGTTTTCTAATCACCTTTGCCTTTGAAAAATTCCGTGAGATATTGTACCTTACATAATTATCTTATTTAAAAAAAATGAAGTGAAGAGATCAGCATATATCATATATGATTATTTTCTGAGTTTGATTGATCAATAAAGAATAAAAGAGAACAATGATAAATATATTAATCTTGGTAAAACAAAAGGACACAAGTGTCTTGTTATATATTAATGCACACATTCCCTTTTTTCCCTTTTCCCAGAACATTTGGCATTCTTTATCAACCAGTGTATATAAAAGAATAGAAAAATAGAAAAACAAAGGTTTCTCACATAGTCTTTTGTATTTCTATATTAATAAACCAGAAGGAAAGTAATGAATGGTTTCAGTTATAGAAAGGAGGGTATCTGGCTTAGCATTTTAATAGGGCCAGAGACAAGTTTTTCTTATTTTTGGCTCAACCTCTATCAATCTTTGAAGTCACTTACTGGTCAATATTTTAATTGTTTTCTTCCAATGCTATCTATAAATGTAATTATTTTCAGTACGGAATGTTTTCACTTACTAAATTCACTCCAATAACAACCCTCTTGTTGTTTGGGGTTTACTGTTTGTGTGTTTGCATTTAGCACATGGTTTTCCAAGGTTTCATTTTCACATCTAGCTTTCATTTGAAACCTCCTTTACAGATGAGAATGCATACCTTTTAGTGAAACAGAGTTGGGACCAGGTAAACCCAGGGTTGCACCATAGTCTTTTTTTCCATATTCTTAAATATAAAATATATCAGTAAATAGTTCCATCTTTAGATTCTAAGAGTTGTGCATATATTGAAGTGCTTTAGCCAACTGTTTCTTTCTGGATGTTTATTGACATGAACCTACAATAAACATCTTTCAACTATAATCTATTCTATTAGTACTTCTTCAACTGGAACATAACACATATATCTGAAGAACCTTCTTGAACCAGGACATTGGAAATAGTTTCCCTCCCACCTAGCTGAGTTTTGGAAGAATTCCTTAAGCATAAGTTTTGTGAGGAACATTGAAAACTCATACAGTCATACAGTCAAATAGTTAATGAATATTGTATTCCTTTAATTTTGAATTACTTCCTTGCTCTCTGAAAAATTTTGGTGGATTAAGAGATATTTTTCATCCAAATCAAAGAATGACACTTATTTCTAAAAATACATCATTGGCATTTTTAGATTTGTATGGGGTTCAGCCAGAAGTAATCCTTAGAGGTATCATAACTCAAGTAGTAATTTCATTATCGAACTCTGTGGAATTGGCATTTTTTTCTGGGGTGGGTCTTTTCTGGGGTCTTTTTTGGCACTGAAATACAAGAAGCAATCATAAGAGTTGCTTTTTTAGTTTTTGTTTATTTGTTTTATTTTGTATTTTATTTTGTTTATTTTATTTATTTTGTTTTATTTGGAGGCCTTTTTCCCCTAAAAACATAATTCCTCCAGCAGGGGCCCTACTCTCCACGGTGACAGCCCCCTACTTACTCAGCACAAAGGGCTGGAGTGAGAGCACCTGCTCTCCATTGTGGCACATCTCCAGCCAGGCCCTCTGGTGCTAGGAAAGGCATGGAGGCAGGGGGTGGGAAGGAACACATGGGCCCAGATCCTGCACTGTATGCCTGCCCAGCCCCTGTGGGATTTGTTGCTTTATCCAGATGGTCTTGGTTCCAGACTCTCTTTTCACTCTTAGCTCCCTGCTTGCTACCTGTCCTCCTGGGCTCAGCCAAACCCACTCCATTCCCATACTTCATCTTAGTGCCTGGAATACCAGCTGTGTCCAATGCCCAGGGTCTGTGCCTTGCCCAGGAGGGAAGTGACACTTGAGGCCTATAACTGACCAATGAAGGGTAGCCATTGTGCTCTCATGAACTCCTCTTGGTATAGCTGAGGACCAAAATGCTTCACCATTTAGGGGAAGATCGAAGAGAGGCAAGTTCATTCTTACAAATAATACAGCAAGGCTAAGTTCCAAGATGCTATGGCCATTCAGTCAAATGAGAAGTGGAGAGAAACCATCTGTTTACTGTGCAAAGTAAGCAAAAACTAGACATCTGGGGGACAGGTAATGAAGTGGAAATAGAGTTGGACTGAAATTCAGGAGGCTAGTGTGATAGGCCTCGCTTTACCATTAGCAGCAGCAGTGTGACTCTCCAGGAGGTCAATTAATCTCTGAGGACATCAGCTTCCCCAGGAGCACATCAAGAGTATGGGACTAGATGACACCCAAAGTATTTATAAACCCAAAAGATTTTTTCTTGACCCTAATTGCCCTCTCCTGCTAAAGCAGGTCCTCATCAAACACAACCATTTGCTCATAATAGGGATTCAATATGCTAAATTGAATGTCCAAAGGCAAAATAATTAGGCAGACAGTGGGGCTGTAGCTGTTTCTGTTGTGACTCTGGTACCCTTGAAAAAGTGTCCTTTGGTCTGCTCAGTCCTGACTTTGACCTTCAGAGTGTTAGGATTCTTTGCTGACTATGAAGAATAGCAGCTATACTCCTGTCAAATTTTTTTATCAACCTAGCAGAATGATATTCTTACTCAGAAGTTAGCACACTTTATTCCATGTGGAAAAAGTTTGGGGTTTCAGATGGTTTGTTTGTAACCTAAACTGGGGTCATTTTTTTTTAAATTAATTTCTATAAATTTTGGTTATGAATTGAGACAGTGGATGAGGGCAAAGAGGAAGGGTCATGTCTTAAAACAAGCATTTCAATGGTGACAAGCATTTTAATTCTCACCTTAGATGGCAAGATCAAAAGATTCATCCTAACATTTCCTGAGGTTTTTTCATCTGCTCAAACATTTACGTAAATAAGAATTATTTTCTCTTAAATAGGAAGACACTTAAGTACTACAAATTCGTGTGTATTTTTCAGAAGTTTTTCACTGAGGATTAACTCACCAGGTAAGAAAACTGCTATTAACTTAAAGGGTAAAGAATATTACTATAACCTAAGTCATGGGCCCAGAAATTCTATGTACATTGCAAAGAAATAAAATATTGAATCCCAATAACAGACTCATCCCATTGTTCATTGACCCAAATGGTTGGTGTCATAGAAACAGTGTAATTTCTATACTATATCAATAATTCAATAGTCTGAAGTGGCATTAAGAATAAAAGCATTCATTTTGTTCGTTTTACTGTAAAAGGCACTGAACAAAATCAAAGGAGAACATCCTATGAGGATCAGTTCACTGGATTAAGACTGTTTGTTAATATAAATCTGCTAAAATAAATCCCTATTCAAAACAGTAGCATGCATCTCTTCCTTTGCTCACTCTCTCTGTGGTTGACCTTCAAACTGATGTTAAAGCTAACCTGGTTCTATGTTCAAATGATCTAAAGATACATAACACTTTTGGATACATTACAGAAATTTTACTCTAATTATTCATGGTTATTCTTCATTCAAGCAAGATTTTTCTATCAAATATATTTTTAAGTCTACTGTATCTATATTTTAGTGTCATTCCCCCCCCAAACTCATATTATCAGAACTCTTTCACCTAATCAATAGGTACTTGTTGAAATCACTATGTGCTAGGATGATTTTGTTTTCTTCATTCCAATATCAATCAGTATTAAATTTTATTAGAGTAAATTCTCCAAGAAATCTCAGCAGTGTAGGCATAGTATTCTGGCTTTTAGTTTGAAACGATGGCTGAAGTATCAAAAGCCAACTTGCATTTCTGTTTCTTGTTTCTCTTTAAATGATTTCCCTTATAGATAACAGAGTAACAAAATATATCTTATCAATCACATGGTTTTGACCCTACTGCAATTCTTTCTGTGCCTGTGATTCAAAAGAATTTTCTAATTTGACTCTTCAGTTACCTATTGTTTACGGCTTGGCCTTCGGAGACAGTGTGGCTTGGATTTAGATTCTGATTCTGCTACTTACAAAATGTTCGACTTTAGGCAAGTTACTTGGGCTTTCTGACCCTTAATTACTTCATCTCTAAAAAAGCAGAATAAGAGCATGTCTATCTCACAGGGCTGTTTTACATACCGGACGTCAGCACATATGAAAAGGCCAAGCCCACCAACCAACCAGAAAGCATGACTCAATGTTGGTTTTCTTCTTTATTTTTTTTTTAACTGTAACTTCTTTATTTTTTTAATTTCTTCCCTTGCAGTGGGTTTTTTTTTTTTCTTTAAACTCACTCACATGACTCTTAAAATTCCTCTATAACTGTCTAAAGCTGATTAACTCCTATTTAACCACATACCATGTGCTGACAATAGTGAACACAGCACAGTATTTCCCTCTTCTGGTCTATTTAGAATAGCACATGAATAGCTAATTCATGAGGACAGGAAAATCTCAATTGATCCAAATATTAGAATAATCAGGAAGAAGGTGGTGAAAACAGGAAGAAGCAATACCAACAAGGGATCACATAAGATTATACAACATCTGGGCCTCCATTACTAGTATCATTTCTTCCTTTTTTTTTTATCTGAGTATAGTTGACACACATTACATTAGTTTCAGGTGTGCAACATAGTGATACAACAAGTTTACACATTATACAGTGCTCACCACAAGTGTAGCTACCATCTGTTACAATACAATGCTATTACAATGTCACAGACTGTATTTCTTATGCAGTGCCTTGTATTCCTGTGACATTCATTTCATAACTGGAACCTTGTATTCTTCCTATTTCAGGTTATGGGTAAGCACTTAGGGTCTCTACAACACTCACAGCAAGGGGAAGCAACGAGGTCGATGAATGTGGGAGAGAGGCAGTAGGCGAGGGCAGCCAAATGGCGACTTCCAACATGCCCTCACCTGGTGTTCAGTTTTTCTTCCATGTGACACTTATGTAGAGGAGGGAGGGTTACAAGAGTTTCATATCCATATTAAAGAATACAGCTACTGGTTTTGGCTAGAAGCCAGTTGAGATTCAGTCCCCTTCGTAGATACCTGAGAATAAAGCTGATTGGAAAAACAGATGGTTTACATCCACAGTGGATGCCAGCCAAGGACACAATATTCCATTTCCATCTAGATAGTGCCCCATCTAAACCACCCCACCATTCACACCCTCAGAATTTAAATGGGATCCTAGAGAGAAAGGGAGAGATCTTAAATTTACCTGCGAAAAATCCCAGAAGTGACTAGCCTTGAATTATACAATATTAAATTTCGGCTTAATCAGGTGAAATGAGAGTGGAAGACAGATGTTAATCATTTGGGTAAAATTAAAATTAAATTTAATTAAAATTAAAACCATGGTTTATAAGTATCATGACTATACATAATGATGCATTACTAAAGGGACTAAGGAGTTACAAAAAGACATATCATGGAACATTCTGGATGGGGAACCAGAAAAAAAAAATCAGGGGAGATTTCAGTGCTCAGCCCAGGCATACAGCAGAAAACAGATATTCATGGGCTAATCAGATAAGAAGTAAGTATGAAGTATTTTACCACACCGGGAATTATATTTAGTTTCCTCCAATTTTAAATTAACTTGTTTTGCTTATGCTTTCTTAGGATAAGAAGTAAAATTACCTGTTTACAGAGAAAAATTCTAAAGACTTCACTAAAAACATATTCAGACTAATAATCATAGTATTATTATATAATATATCATACTATATCTTTTATATGTATATACACACATATATATAATATCATAGTAGTATTATAATCATAATAATTCAGGGCACCTGGGTGGTTCAATTGGTAAGCACCTGCCTTTGGCTCAGATCATGACCCTGGAGTCCCAGGACTGAGTCCCTCATCAGGCTCCCTGCTCAGTGGGGAAGTCTGCTTCTCTCTTTGACCATCCCCTTCTCGTGCTCTTTCTCACTCTCTCTCTCTCTCTCAAATAAATAAATAAAATCTTTTTTTAAAATTTCAGTTAAGTTGCAGGATACAAAACCAACATAAAAAAATAAGTTGCCTTTCTTCAAGGGAAGGAAGGGCAAAAATGAACTATTGGGATTTCATCAAGATCAAAAGCTTTTGCACAGCAAAGGAAACAGTTAACAAAACCAAAAGACAACTGACAGAATGGGAGAAGATATTTGCAAATGACATATCAGATAAAGGGCTAGTATCCAAAATCTATAAAGAGCTTAGCAAACTCAACATCCAAAGAACAAATAATCCAATCAAGAAATGGGCAGAGGGGGGCGCCTGGGTGGCTCAGTGGGTTAAAGCCTCTGCCTTCGGCTCAGGTCATGATCCCAGGGTTCCGGGATCGAGCCCCGCATCGTCTCTCTGCTCAGCAGGGAGCCTGCTTCCTCCTCTCTCTGACTGCCTCTCTGCCTACTTGTAATCTCTGTCTGTCAGGTACATAAATAAAATCTTTAAAAAAAAAAAAAAAAGAAATGGGCAGAGGACATGAACAGACATTTCTGCAAAGAAGACATCCGGATGGCCAACAGACACATGAAAAAGTGCTCCACATCACTCGGCATCAGGGAAATACAAATCAAAACCACAATGAGATATCACCTCACACCAGTCAGAATGGCTAAAATTAACAAGTCAGGAAATGACAGATGCTGGCGAGGATGCAGAGAAAGGGGAACCCTCCTACACTGTTGGTGGGAATGCAAGCTGGTGCAACCACTCTGGAAAACAGCATGGAGGTTCCTCAAAATGTTGAAAATAGAACTACCCTATGACCCAGCAATTGCACTACTGGGTATTTACCCTAAAGATACAAACGTAGTGATCCGAAGGGGCACATGCACCCAAATGTTTATAGCAGCAATATCCACAATAGCCAAACTATGGAAAGAGGCTAGATGTCCATCAAGAGATGAATGGATAAAGAAGATGTGGTATATATATATACAATGGAATACTATGCAGCCATCAAATGAAATGAAATCTTGCTATTTGTGACTACGTGGATGGAAGTAGAGGGTATTATGCTTAGTGAAATAAGTCAATCAGAGAAAGACAACTGTCATATTATCTCCCTGATATGAGGAAGTGGAGATGCAATGTGGGGGGTTTAGGGGGTAGGAAAAGAATAAATGAAACAAGATGGGATTGGGAGGGAGACAAATCATAAAAGACTCTTAATCTCACAAAACAAACTGAGGGCTGCTGGGGGGGGTGTCGGGAGAGGGTGGTGGGGTTATGGACATTGGGGAGGGTATGTGCTATGGTGAGTGCTGTGAAGTGTGTATACCTGGCAATTCACAGATCTGTACCCCTGGGGCTAATAATACATTATATGTTTATAAAAATTTTTTTAAAAAAATAAGTTGCCTTTCTTTACACTAACAATGAACTATCTGAAAAAGAAATTAAGAAAAATAATCCCAATTATACTAGCATCAAAAAGAATAAGATACTTAGAAAAAAATTTACCAAAGGACGTGAAAGATCTGTACACTGAAAACTATCAAGCATTAATGAAAGAAATTGAAGAAATATAAATTCTGTTTTTATTTGTATAAATAGAAAGCTATCCCATGTTCATGGATTAGAAAAATTAATGTTGTTAATATTCATACTACCCAAAGTGATCTACTGATTCAATGCAATCCCTATCAAAACCCAGTGACATATTTCACAAAAATAGAATAAACAATCCTAAAATTCATATGGAACCACAAAAAATCCAAATAGCTCAAGCAATCTTGAGAAAGAAGGCAAAGCTAGAGGCATCATACTTGCTGATTTCAAATTATATAACAAAGCTATAGTAATCAAAACAGTATGGTACTGGCATAAAAACAAACACATAGACCAAAAAATGGAGAATCCAGAAATAAACCCACACTCGTACAGTTTACTAATCTTTGTTAGGATGCCAAGAATATAAAATGACAAAAGGACAGACTGTTTAATAAATGGTGTTGCAAAAACTGGAGAGACACATGCAAAAGAATGAAATTACACCCCATCTTACACCACACACACACACACACACACACACAAAACTAAAAATAGATTAAAGAGTTAAGTGTAAGATCTGAAACTCTAAAACTTCTAGTAGATAACATAGAGGGTAAGCTCCTTGACAGTTTTGATAATGATTTTTTGGATTTGACACCAAACGCACAAGCACGAAAACCAAAAAGAAACAAGTGGGACTACTTTAAACTAAACAGCTTCTGCACAGCAAAGGAAACCATCAACAAAATGTAAAGGAAAACTGCAAAAATGGGAGAAAAACATTATCTGATAAGGGCTTAATTTGCAAAATAGATATGGAACGCCAACAACTCAGTAGCAAAAAAAGAAAAACAAAACAAAACAAATAACCCAATTAAAATCTGGGCAAAGGACTTGAAAAGACATTTCTCAAAAAAAAAACAAACAAACAAATGGCCAACAGATATACGAAAAGGTGCTCAACCTACTAATCAGGAGAGAAATGCAAGTCAAAACCACAAAACCACAAAATCCTCATGCCTGTTAAGATGGCTATTATTGGGGCGCCTGGGTGGCTCAGTGGGTTAAGCCGCTGCCTTTGGCTCAAGTCATGATCTCAGGGTCCTGGGATTGAGCCCCGCATCGGGTTCTCTGCTCAGCATGGAGCCTGCTTCCTCCTCTCTCTCTGCCTGCCTCCCTGCCTACTTGTGATCTCTCTCTGTCAAATAAATAAATAAAATCTAAAAAAAAAAAAAGATGGCTATTATTAAAAACAAAAAAAAAGAGAAAAGTGTTGTTAAGGATATGGAGGAAAAGGAACCGTGGTACACCATTGGTGGGAAAGAAAATTGGAAAATCTACTATGGAAAAAATATAGAAGTTCCTCAAAAAATTAAATACAGAACTACCATATAACCCAGCAATCCCACTGCTGGGTATATTTCTAAGAGAATTAAAATCAGGATCTTTAAGAGGTATCTGCATTCTCATATTCATTACAGCATTATTCACAAAAACCAAAATATGGAGACAACCTAAACATCCATGGACAGATTATTGAATGTTGATGTGGTAGATACATGCATCAGAATACTATTGGGCCTCAAAAAGAGGCTTTCCTGCCATTTGTGACAATATGGACCTGGAGGACACTGTGCTAAATGTAATAAGCCAAATACAGAAAAACAAATATTGTATGTTATCACCTATATGTAGAATCTGGAATAAACTCATAGAAACAGAATACTGGTGATTGCCAGTGGCTGAGGGGAAGGGAGCAATGGGGGAGATGACGGTAAAACAGTACAACGTTTCAGCTATTTAAGAGGAATAAGTTCTGGAGACCTGCTATACAACGCAGGGCCTGTAGCTGACAATATTGTATTGTATACTTAAAATTTTCTAAAAGGATAGATCTGTGTTAAGTGTACTTGTCACCAAAAATAATAATGATGATGACAGTAACAACAACAAAGGGGGTGGGAGGAAACTTTGGAAGGTAATTAATATATTTATGGCCTTGATGGTGGTAATGGTTTCCCAAGTGTATATTATCCCCAAACTCTGCCCTATGACCAATTAAGGCACTGTTTCCACTGCAATCCTTTATCTCACTGCTGTCAAAGTGAACTTTCTAACCTAAATCTCATTTTTCCATCTCCTGAATAAACCCTAACAAGGCTTTTAATAAGATATCTACTAAGATCACATTATCCTCATAGGATAAAGTACTAACTTTTTTTTTTAAGATTTTATTTATTTATTTGACAGAGAGATAGATCACAGGTAGGCAGAGAGGCAGGCAGAGAGAGGTGGGGAGGCAGGCGCCCTGCTGAGCAGAGAGCCCAGTGTGGGACCCGATCCCAGGACCCCGGGATCATGACCCAAGCCGAAGGCAGAGGCTCAACCCACTGAGCCACCCAGGCGCCCCAGTACTAACTTTTTAGCACACTGTGCTACTCCTGCTTTCCCCTTTTCTTCATGTTTTCCAAAGACCCATGCTCTTTGGTACCAGTTGAAAATTTATAGTCCTCTAGCACACTCTTTCTTCATTCTTCCACACGCTCTGATTAAATAAACAGCTGATTAAATAAATAGCACTGGTGTTGCTGACCAGCAACACCAGTGCTAACACTAGTGCTAACACTACCAGCAACACCAGTGCTAACACCACCACCACTCTGAGTTCTGTCATCACATTTCAGTCCATCAACACAGTCATCACCATCACCGCCGCCATCACTGCCACCAGGATCACTTCCACTGCTACCACCAACACCCAAATGGCAAAGACACTTGATGGCTTATAAGACTTGCTTTCAAGCATTTGCTTAAACCTCTGTGAATCTACAACTTCATTCTCAGTGTCATCAATGAACCCTAATCAACAGCCTCTCCTAAAATGTGATCCCAGAAGTACTTTACTTTGGATATTAACATGTACTCCACACAATCACCTTCATTAATGCCTACTTCCATATGGTTTGCATCAAGTCTTTAATATTTTTATTATTTTTTTATTTTTTTTTTTTATTTTTTGCAGGCTCCCTGCTGAGCAGAGAGCCTGATGCGGGGCTCGATCCCAGGACCCTGAGATCATGACTTGAGCCGAAGGCAGCGGCTTAACCCACTGAGCCACCCAGGCGCCCCAAGTCTTTAATATTTTTAAAAGCAATGTTTTTATACAATATAAATGACAGAGAAAATATGATTTTCATGCCTTTAGTATAATAGTTGTGAATAATAGATTTATTATCCTTCAATCAATTTGAACTGTATGGTTTTGAAAGCTTTATGTGTTGGAATCATTTATTTATATTTAAAAGAAGGACGTCCTCTGATTTATGTATTAGCATTTAGATGACATCATTAGGAGGTTATATCATACACACATGTGTATGTGTATGTGATCTCCTTAAACAATGATGTGTCATATATAAACAATGATGTCATATATATGTGTGTGTATATACATACACACGTGTATGTGTAGTTTTAGGATTTAACTATGTATAAAGATTTTTTTTTCTAGCCTTCGTGGCTAGAGGTGAAAAATAAAAACCAATGTGTAGGTGAATAATCAATCATGTGGCAATGGCACTCTCAGTTCAATGCCAAGGGGAAAAAGTTGCAAAAACAATGGGATAAAGTTTCTGTTTTTTTAGAGTTAAATCTGCAACTCAAGTGTTTAAAAATTCACTTTTTTAAAAAAAATTATTCATACAAGTAGTATTTGTACAATGCCTGTCGTGACAGACACTGTGCTGGGCACTGAGAATCAATGATAAACAAGATTGACATGGTCTTCCCTGCTGAGCAGGGAGCCCATGTGGGGCTCTATCCCAGGACCCTGGGATCATGACCTGAGCCAAAGGCAGACTCTTAACCAACTGAGCCACCCAGGCACCCCTATTTCAACATTTCTGCTACTCAGGATGACTTTCACTGTTAAGTGGAGCCCTGCTGGGTCAGGAAAAGAAAGGATTTCATAACATCTCAAAGCAGGTACCACAATCAATTCAGAGATAGGAGAACAGCAAAGATCCAGAGCAGGCTAATTTACCCTATTCTATATGGCTGATTTAAGCTGTCTGTGAGCCAGGAGGTACATGTAATCTCTGTGAGAAATTCAGGTTTCTCATAAGTGGTGGTATTTCACACTTCTCAAATAAAGGCATGGATGTCAGAATCGAGTCTGTAGATGTCACTGTCACAATATGGTGGGTGAGATAGGGCCGCTCTGGGGTTCCTGTCTGCCTCCGACAAGGTATAGCGGCCGCCCCTAAGTTCTAGCCCCTCTCCTGCAATGTGTTAGCTGTGTGACTTTGGCAAGTCACATTACTGTCCTGATCCCATTTCTAGATTTTAAAACAAGGATGATTAAACATCCCCAGAGTATCTGACCAGAATACCAAACAGGGCCCAGACCCGTGCTGCAATTTAATACAGTGATACTATGATGATCAGACTGGAAACTCACCCTCTAAAAAGGCCTATGGCCTTGGTTTCCCGAGCTACCATAATCATCCCCATTCCAGAGCTTCTCTGTAGCAGCAAGCACTCTTCTCCTTTTGTTCGGTGAATGTGGTTTTGTTCCCAGGACTTCAAGATCCTACCTCTGATGACCAGGGGCAAAGTGTGTCCCTAAAAACAGAGCAGTCCTCCAAACTCATTCACTTGTCTCAAATGTCACTTAGGAGACTCATCAGGAAAACTTCATTTAGCCTTTTTCTCTTCAAAGCACAGTTTCTTAAAGGACTCACTCTTGAGTGGTAGCAAAATAAGCCTTGTTTTCTAAGAGGTAAGGGTATTTGACAGGTCTAAAGAGAGGAAAAGAAAATTGACTTAAGGAACCCTTTCCGTTCTTCTGACTCTAGCTGCCTTGTCTCTTCACTAGAGGTACGTAAGTAATCAGTACATCCCAAGTTAAAAGTTGATCTTTAGCAGGTAGGCAGATAACAACAGTTTAGAAAAGTTAGCTGCAGGGGGCTCCTTAGATGCCCCACAGCTTCGGTAGCGACCGTAGCTCCCGCCGGGTGTGAGTGTCGCCAGCCCCTCCCCCAGGAGACCGTTGCAGTTGGTAGCTTTCTGCTCCTCGGTAACCATGTGCGACCGAAAGGCCGTGATCAAAAACGCCGACATGTTGGAGGAGATGCAACAGGACTCGGTGGAGTGTGCAACTCAGGCATTGGAGAAATATAACATAGAGAAGGACATTGCGGCCCATATTAAAAAGGAGTTTGACAAGAAGTACAACCCCACCTGGCACTGCATCGTGGGGAGGAACTTCGGTAGTCATGTAACACATGAAACCAAACACTTCATCTACTTCTACCTGGGCCAGGTGGCCATTCTTCTCTTCAAATCTGGTTAAACGCATGGACTGTGTCACACAGCCAGTGATCCATCCAAAACCAAGGACTGCAGCCTAAATTCCAAATACCAGAGACTGAAATCTTCAGCCTTGCCTAGGGGAACACCTCGATCTTTGAACCTTTATTGTGTTGTGTTGTGCAGGGTATTCTCTGTACAAATATGTTGTGGTTATAAAACAATTAGCAAAACAGCTTACATTTGTATTTATCTTCTATTCCATACCTCTGCCCCATGTTTTTTCTCCTCAAAATCCATTCCTTTAATAAATCTGTTGGAGAAGTGAAAAAAAAAAAAAAAAGAAAAGTTAGCTGCAGTAGGAGGTATATTCTGCGAACATACAGGATAGCAAAGCTTTGAAGTGACCTAAGACATCAGCTGAACCTGTAGACAACTTGCCTGACTCAGAAGCGAGCGGGCTTCTGGCAGGGAATAAGAGGGGACTGCAGGAGAGAATGTGGAGGACCTTGGGAAGTGGGAAGGAGAAGTGCAGCTCTGGCCCCACTCTGGACAGACAGAGCATCTGTCAAAGACAAAACAAGTAATAAGTCATGATGTCTAAGATCGTGCTCAAGCCATTTCAAGCTCCAGAAATAGGTTCCACTAACAGCAGAGTCATTCCAGGAGTCCAGATTTGGTCTCCAGCCCAGACCAGGGGCTCCTGCACACTATACAATGTTATTAATGAGCTGAATTGTGTCCTTCGAAATTCATGTTGGGAATCCTAACCTCTAGGACTTTAGAATATGTCTGTATTTGAGGATAGAGCCTTTAAAGAAGTCATTAAGGTTGAATGAAGTCAGGAGAGTGAGGTCTTAATCCAATAGGACTAGTGTCCTTATAAGAAAAGGACAAGACATCAGGGATGCATGCACGAGGGGTAAGACATGTAAGGACACAGCAAGAGCCATCTGCAAGCCAAGGAGAGAAGCCTCAGGAGAAACCAAACCTGCAACACCTTGATCTTGGACTTCTCACCTCCAGAACTGCAAGGAATAAATTTCTCTTCTTAAAACCATCTAGTTATGGCAGCCCATAGTTATAGCAGACAAATACATACATGTAGTTGGAACTTGTCTCAATCCAAAAACAAAAACAAACACAAAACCTAGAACAACAACAAAACCCAGCCGGGCATTCAAGAAATATTAATATTTTATTTTCCTATAGCTCAATTTATAGTGATTTCAGAATCTGACACCCCACCTGAAGCAGTATAGAACTTAACCTCAGCCACAGTATGGTGCAGGCAGGCAAGGACCTTATGTGGCCCCTGGGCCTTGTAACATCCTTTGTCCACGTCGGTCATTTCAGATTGGAATTTCTGTGAGGCCGCAGTGGTCCCCTAGGCATATTGCACCATGACATGGTTTCTCTTTTCTGAGATCACACTGCCTCAACTTATCACTGCTAGAAAGCAAGGCCTGGGCTTACCCGGGATTTGGCCCATGTTCTTTCTCTAGAGCAGGCCACTGTTTCCCACCCAACTTCTAATCAGAACTCTCTGTCTATAACCACACATTGCCTTGGGTGGGTTCAAGTCAGCAGATAAGCCCAACCACCAAAAAGGCTATCATCTTTCCTAATTAAAGCCGACAGGCTAGAGTGCTTTAGCCTTGTGACTTAACACAAAGACAACAAACCAGTAACACTGGCTTCATCTGGGAGCCTGTTAGAATTACAGAATCTCAAGTCCTAACCTAGAATCAGAAACTGGGTTTTAACCAAATCCTAGGAGATTTTTTTTTTTTTTACACTAAAACCTGCAAAGCCATGGTCTTCTAGCACAAGGGTTCTCCAACTTGGGCAGGCGTCAGAATCATCTGGAGGACTTGATGAAGCCCCCATGACTTGGCTGCACCCCCCCGACTTGGATTCAGTAGGTCTGGGGTGTTGTTCCCAGGGATTTGCATTTCTAATAATCTCCCAGGTGAAGGTGATGCTGCCAGTCTGGGGACCAGAGTTTTTTAGAATTAGTATGGAACATCTAAAGATACATTGATGTTTTACAAGTTAAGAGACCTTGGGTATGGGGCACCTGGTGGCTCAGTGGGTTAAAGCCTCTGCCTTCGGCTCAGGTCATGATCTTAGGGTTCTGGGATCGAGCCCCACATGGGGCTCTCTGCTCAGCAGGGAGCCTGCTTCCCTTCCTCTCTCTCTGCCTGCCTCTCTGCCTACTTGTGATCTCTATCTGTCAAATAAATAAAATCTTAAAAAAAAAAAAAAGGGAGGACCTCAAAAAAAAAAAAAAAAAAAGAGAGACCTTGGGTAACAATTCCTGCCTACTCTATTATTAGTTGAAGCAAGCCTGTCATAACATTTGTGGAGCCTGGAGCAAGAATATAGAAGGACTTCCATATACCATCTGTATAAATATTTAAAAGTTATAAATCAGGCTGGAAGAAAGGGGGTTCAAAAATATTCTGTCTTGACAAATATGTTTTCATAATGATGTGGAAGATCAGGTTCAAGGGTAGATTTCTCAGAACTCCATGTGTGCCCTTGTCCAGACCTGCCCCTTTGTCTTCCTATTCACCCCAACCCTGGGAAATGAACAGGCTTGGGGCCCTTTGGACAGGGAGTTCTAATGTCCCAGGAACCCAGAGGAATGGGTCCAGAAGGGAGACACAGGCTCCACAGTGGCAAATCACTTGGTTTCATGGACTCCTTACCCAGGGAGAAGGGTGAGGTCAGAGAAAGGCCAAAATGGGACCATTGAAAGCAAGGGACACAGAGCAGGACTCAACATGGTCGAGTTTAAGAGTGATACATATTTGGAAGCATGGAGAGCCCGTGGTGTTTTTGATAATATACCTAGAGTCATAAAACTAGTTTGTCTCCTAGGAAGTATTTAAGATAAAATGCAACAGTTGACCTACTAAGTACATTGGCTCTCAGTGTGATCTCCAGACCAGCAGCATTGTTGTGGACTAAATGTTTGTGTCTCTATAAAATTCATCCGCTAAATCGCTGTGAACAGAATGGTTGGTAGAAATCTGGGTGGTTAAAGGGCCCTTCTGGTGAGATTGCAGACAGAAAGGAGGAACAGATGACTGGACCGTAGAGTAAAGGTGCTCCTCTCTCTAAAATGGGAAACAAATTAGGTTAGATGAACTGTGCACTAGGCTTTTGGGAAGGCAGAACTTGTGAAGGATGCACTTGGATACTGAGCCGAGGAGATGTCTGAGCAGAATATTACAGAGGTGACTTAGTTATTTCCAGCCTGCTTTCAGTAAAAGGTAAAAAGTAAAAGTAAAAGTAAAAAGAGATGAATTAAGGAAAGAATTGTCAAGCAAAAAGGAACCAGCACGTGGAGATTGTGAAAAGATCTTACACTAAGGGTGTGGTCTACCAATCGTTTGAGAAAGAGATTATGGTGTGACTCTTGGATTTAACCAGTCCTCTCCCCAGAAGTCAGAGCAGGGATAGGATTATACCAGCAAAAACCTGCTGAGAATAAAGAAGACAGAAGGAAAAAATGGGATAGAATGAAGGAAGACTGTCAGACTTCAGGAATTCTATAGGACCAAACAGGAGGAATGAATACAGCTAGCCAGCTGCAGACATGCTTTATTCTTCAAGGAAAGGAAAGGGAAGAAATTCAGACATCACCCTGGCTACAACTCTCACAGGCTGGAGGCTGCTTCCTCTGTAAATTTGAAGGGCAGGGTCCTCTCAGAGAGCTGTCAGGGTGGTGCTCTGTGGAGCTGAAAGGGCCACCACCCTGCCATACTGTGGGGGTGTCACCGCCACCCGCATGTGCCTGGAGGCAGAGCACCAAACCAAAGACGATTATTCTCAAACCCTAAGATTTCACGGAATTTGTCTTGCCAACATTCCTACTTTCCTTCAAATGTCTCCCTTTTTGGAATGAGAATGTCTGTCCCACCATTGCATCTGGGAAACACACAGTTTGTCTGGTTTCACGGGTTCACAATTAGAGAGGAATTTTGCTTCAGATTAAGTCATACCTTAAATCTCACCTGATTTACATGATATATTTTTAAGATTTTATTTATTTATTTGGCGGGGCAGGCACAAACAAGGGAAGCAGCAGGCAGAGGGAGAAGAGAAGCAGGCTCCCCCGCAAGCAAGGAGCCTGATGGGTGACCAGATCCCAGGACCGTGAGCCAAAGAGACACTTAACCAACTGAGCCACCCAGGCACTCCTAGATGATATTTAAATAAGACTTTGGACCTTGGACTTTAAAGCTAATGCTGGAATGAGTTAAAACTTTCAGGAGCTATTGGAATTGAATGAATATATACTGCTTGTGACAAGTGCATGAATTTCAGGGAGCCAGAGTTGGAATGTTACAGACTGAATGCGTGTCCCTCCCAAAATTCATGTGTTGAAGCCCTATCCCCCAAGATGATGACTTTTGGAGAGAAGACCTTTGAAAGGAGGTACTGGGGGTTAAAGGAGGTCATAAGGATAGGCTCTTATGATGGGATTAGTGCTGGGATAAGAAGAGATACCAAAGAACTTACTCATCTGTACTCTATCTCTCCACCATGGAGGACACAGCAAGAAGGAAGCTATCTACAAGCCACAGAGTCCTCACCAACAACTACATCAGCCAGCTCCTTGATTCTTAGGCTTCCCAGCCTCAAAATCTGTCAGAAAATAAATTCCTGGTGTTTAAGCTATCCAGTCAATGTATTTTGTATGGCAGCACAAGCCAACGGATACAGGCTTACCGCAGGGCTTGTTGGAAATGCAAATCCCTGGGCCCCACCCCAGACCTACTGAATCAGAAACTCTGGGGCTGGGCCCCAGCACTCTACGTTTTAACAAGCCCTCCAGGGGATGCTGATGCTTGCTTCCACGGCTCAAGGTACAGTTTTGATTCTTTTATATTCCTCCATCAGGAACATCTTAGACACTATTTTTTATGAGAATTCAGCTTTGGACTGCTCAGAACTAAAAGCGCCCCTTATTCCATTATCAGCAGGATCTATTCCTCAAGGTCATGAATAAAAAAAAGAGACTGCTGATATAATGTGTGTTAAATTGTTGTACCTGGTCAAATATATTCAGAAAGTCAGTTCATATTCCTCTATTTCCAAGAATTTTCAGGTGCATCCTTTTGTTTCAAATGAAGTTTTTTAAAAAATATTTTTTCTTCTTTAGAGTTATGGAGATAAGGCCTTAGAAAAGCATCACTAAAAAGCACATTTTAGAAGGACATCTCTTTGTCTTATCAAATTTATATTCATGTAGGCATAAATCATAAGGGGTTATGACAACTACTGATTGCTTCAACCTCTTTCCTGAGCTTCTTGGGAGAGTCATGTCTCCCTAGTAATGTTTAAATGGAGTGGGGATTTGGTATAAAAATAATAATTAGTGCTTGGATTTACATTACCATGACATGGCATGTTTTTGTACATACCCAGTGAGAAGTGAAGGAAAAGGAAGTCATATGTCTTTACATGCCTCATGTTTCATTAAACTATCACAGCGTTTTGACGTTGGTAGCATTATCCTCATTCTATAAATGAACAAAATGTAGGCTCAGACAGCTGGCATATCCATCTTAATAGGGCAACTTGCTTGCCCTATTAAGGGCAGTAGAAGCTATGGGATTTGAATCCACAGCTCTCTGCTTCCAAGGAAAACCTCTATATTCCCAAATTATCACAATATCCCTTATACTTGTGGAAACTGCATTACATCCTTATAATCTGACCTTCTCTGGAGAGACACCAGCAATACAACAGCTTCTTAGTTCTCAGGCTCTCATAACGTTTACTACACTTGTTGTAAGAAACTCCCAACAAATCTGACTCTACCTTGTCTGCCTGTGTACCTCTAATGGTAGTACTCTGAGAAGGAAATTTAATCATGTTGCTCCCCCAAATAAAAAGTCTCACCTCAGCCTTCAAGATTAAGACCCAGCTCTCTGACATACCACAGAGGGCTCCTCCCAATTTGTCACCTGCCTGCACGGTCAACACCCTTGACACCTCCCATCACGCCGCATTCATGGGGGTCCTTGTGGGAATTTTTACATTCGTTCCTGAATCAGTCCCTGTGTCTACACCAGATATGGATGTTCTTCTAGAGATTACTTCCAGTCTCCGTTTCCAGACAGTGGCCCCTGTTAGACTACTTTTCTTTCTATCACCTATTGCTGCTGCTGAGCCTGCTGGTACCATTTAAACTTCCATGCCCTTCCTCAAGCATGGCTGAATCCACACTGAGACAAAGTAGACCGAGTATCCTACTCCTGTCAGAGATTTTTGTGTGAAAACAGTTCTTTCTCTTTTATTTTGTTTTTTACTTTCAGCTCTGTACCAAAGGTTCAGTATCCAGAGAATAAATGAGATTCAGGCACTGTTCTATTCTCACAGCCAACCTTTCACTTTCATGACTGAGACCATAAATTTAGGTAGAGTTTGTCCTGACTCTTTATCCCTGAGGAGTTCTCCTCTTGTAGGTTTCTTATTTCCAAATGAAAATAGACTCCTGGTGGCCCTGCCCCCCAACCCTCATCCCATATTCTGGACTTGCCCAGAAAGCTCCAAATCCCAGACATAAACTCAATTTAGGCTCAAACCAGTATCTCTACTCCTCTCTCGCCTGTAAGGTGAGACACTAGGTACACACAATTAAATAGAACATGGCTGTTATTCCTTTAAATTGAAGATACTATAATAATTAAATCCTTCACTGAAAGAAAAAATATACACCTTCCAGATCCCTCTCTTCAATAAGACAGAAAACTCAAGAAACTCTGGTTGTTCAATATTTTATGTGAGTGTGGGTCCTGGCCTTGGTTTTCATCCATTTTCTTGTTTCTTTCAGCCCTGGCAGCCTGGCCCACAGAGGGAAGGGATGATAGATGGACTGATGAAGCCAGAGAGGAACACAGTGAGCCACTATGGTGATCAGGTTGTGGTTAAACTTCTCTGGGAAAAAAGTTGAACACATACTTTCTAGTTTCTAAGCACCCTCAAGCAGCAAGCATCCCCCTGAATCCAGCATTTTCCTTAGAATTCTTAGTTCTTGGCAGAGCTGATTTGGTCTCCTCGAAAAGACAGACAAGAATTTGGCCATTAGCCTCCCAAGAAACTTGTTTTTTATTTTTATTTTTTTTAAAGATTTTATTTATTTATTTGACAGAGAGATCACAAGCAGGCAGAGAGGCAGGCAGAGAGAGAGGAGGAAGCAGGCTCCCTGCCGAGCAGAGAGCCCGATGCGGGGCTCGATCCCAGGACTCTGAGATCATGACCTAAGCTGAAGGCAGCGGCTTAACCCACTGAGCCACCCAGGCGCCCCGAAACTTGTTTTTTAAAGAACAGGACATATACCATCAAATTCCCTTCATTACCTTTAGAAGCAGCACTTTGCTAAATCCAGGGCATTCTCACCAAATATGTGTCTACTTCCACAAGTCCCAATCCAGAAAGTTCTACCCTACATGTAGCTTAAAACCACAGCATCTGTGTGGCCAGCCGAGTGGAGGAAGTCCTGTTTCAGGATAACCACTGGCTAAAGGGGAAGCCAGAGACTTCTGTGGCAGAATTCTGGAAAGGGAAGTGGAAGGCCAATGCCTTAGAAAAACAAGCACATTCCTGGTGCTAGGAGTGTAGCTGTTGCCATAGTAACATGGCCCCCATCCAGTCCCAACTTCAGATGCTGCAGAGGCTCCACAGAGACCAGGTCTTCAGAGCTGACAGCAACAGTAAGATGCAGCCGCTAATTATACATTAAAGCAAAAAGAACCCCCTCCCGCACCCCAATATGCTACAGATGGTGTCAGGTTCTGAGGTAAGCTCTTAGTAAGAACAGAGCTGTCATAGATAAAATCCTTGTTTGCCCTTTAAGAATGCACAATACTAGGTCATATCTGGGGCAAATGAACCCAATCTACAGAACACTGAAGCTACATATCTCCTTTGATTGTCCCTACGGTATACACTGTCACTCTGCCTGTGCCACCCCCCAACACACACTTTTTTTTTTTATATACCATTATCACATTAGGGCACTATTTTTTTTTTCTTCATGCTATGATCTTAACATCCATTTTCCAATTCCTTCATTTAACACATGATAATGTTACTTTACTCAAGTTCACATAGCTAATAATTGATGGAGCAAGGTCTGTCTGATTCCAAATCAAACTGAGGCTTTTCCTCATCAGTCCGCATTGCTTCCCTAGACTAGTGAAAATTATGTTATGTTTTGTGTCAATTAGGAATGATTTTTGGCTAAAATAACAACCATGACAATAAAACTAAGAATATCTTTACTATAAAAAAAAAATTAAAGCTGGACATGGATAGTTCCAAAACTGGCTCAAAACAACACAGGGTCAGGACCCTGAGTCAGCATCTCTGCACTTTTCATGAGTTTCCTCATTTGATCATCAGATGGTCATCACAAATGTGGCAACAGGCCTATACAAACATGTCCAACACCAGGAGTGGACAGCTGCATAACAGGAGGAAAAACATGAAAAAGAACCATTATGATGGCCTTCTCTCCTTTTATCAGGGAGTAGAATTCTTCTTATGATACCCACCAGTTCACATTCTCTAGTCTCACTAGACAGAACCAGGTTATACAGGCAACTGTAGCTGCAAGAAAGGCTGGAAAAGTCAGCACCTGACTTTTCCCAGCTGCCATAATGGGAGGCAGTTAATGGCAGTACATTGGAATGACCATTAAGTAGCCAACCTAAAGAGTCTTGTCATGTGTCATCACAGCCACCAGAGAGCCTTTGCTGTTGGGTGCCTGGATGGTACAGAGTCTTGGTTTTGGCTCAGGTTGTGATCTCAGGGTTGTGGGATCAAGGCCTGCAATGACAAGCTCTGCACTCAGCAGGGAGTCTGCTTGAGTTTCTCTCTCCCTCTGCTCTTCCCCCACCATGCTTGCATGTTCTCTATCTCTCAAATAAACAAATCTTAAAATAAATAAATAAATAAAAAGACTTTGCTGTATAGCAATTCTTGGTTCAATGCTTATAACTTTTTTCTAGAACTTCTTTAAGAGTCTCCTAACTGATAATCCCTGTCCACAACCTATCTCTTTAGCGGAAAGATTTGGCTGAATCTCAAGTCATCTCATTCTTAGCCTTGAACCCTTTCCATCACCAGACCTAACTAATCATCCATGCATTTAATACAAAAGCATTTTGAAAACAGTTGTTTAGACTTTCTATTCTGTGCACAAGTGGAAAAATTCCCAACAAAAACACAACAGAAGAACGCATTGTCTTTATCTTCCCCTCACCTCCATTCTCACCTGCTCAGACTCCAGGGTCATTTCATGCAGACCCTCCTCATGACCCAACCCCCCAGATGAACCTGAACTGCTGTACCTTGTCAGGGGGAAGAAAGAAACTCATCAGACGCTAAAATCAAGAGTGACACTTAAAATCCTTACAGACTTATAGACTGACTGCATGGAAACTTAGAGGGTTGGTTGGTTTGTTTCTTCCTTTCTTTTTAATATAATCATTTCAATCTGGTTGTTGGTTTTCAGATTTATTGACTTGGAAAATGAAAACTTTCCTATGGGATATTTTATGTTTGTCACTTAATAAAGTCGCTGCCTGTTTGATTTAAAGGCCCAGACTCAGACAACTTCATCCTAAAAGCCACAGAACATTTGAATTTGTTTTTTTATCCATAAACAAGGGTTGTAATGATGTAGTCAATAAGAACACACAACCGCAGCCCCCATGCATTGCAAACTCCGGGAGGAGCCCTCCCATTGTCATCTCCGTAAAGGGAGCCCCTGGAGAGTCCTGCAGTGGCAGTCCTCACAGTAGCGGCTCCCCAAATCAGCAGACAGCATACACCTATTCCCTGACAGCTAGTCCCCACAACATCTGCCCTCAGCCATGAGACCATCTTTCTAGGTTGCCACAGCACATATGTGAAGCTCATGCCTAGGAAGAATCGTCCTGCTCAGAGCCCACGCTCACTGCACCCTGAACTGAGCAGTTGTTCCTTCATTCTTTGTAACATGATACAGAGATCTTGTTTTTAAATGTCAAAAGAAAAGGACCCTCCGTGCTCCAAACTACCCTTCCCTTATAGAGAGTAAAGACAAATGACAGAATAAGGAATGAAGGCTTGATGAGGAACAGAGGCAAATGCCAGGAAGAGACTGGCAGAACCAGGACACATAAGCTTGTAGGTCCCTGAGAGGAAGATGCAGGTTATTTTTCAGGCAGAAAACATGCCAGTTTAAGGGAGTCTGAGCTGAGTGTGTTGGAATAGACAAAAGAAACTCCAGCAGTTAGATTAATCCATGGGGAATTAGGCTTAGCAGAAGAGACCAGTCACAGAATTTTTATTGTGCTTTTCATTCATCCAACACAAATGTATTGTGTGTCTATTGGGTCAGGCATTGTGCTACGCCAGGCACTGGTATGCAATTCAGCAGTGGAGGCAGACATAATCCTTGCCCCCAGGAAGCTTACAGTCTGGTGGGCAAGGCAGACATTAAACAAATAATCACACAAATGGATGTGCAATTTGAATTGTAATAAGAGACAGGGTTCAGGACATGCTACCCCAAAATATGCTACTTTGGCATGTTGAATATTTCAAATTGAAGGAATTTGAGAAATGGCATATTCAAAAAAGACTTTCTGATTTTCCCTGAAGCAAGCCATTAAACTGTCATGTGAGAGGAAGGGAACATCTTTATGTCCAAAGACAGGGAGAAATCTAGAATTAACAGGCCCTGATAAGTTTCCCCCAGTTTACTACACTTTCCTTTCCTTTGTCCTATTCTATCCCATTTTTCCATGACCTTCCACATGTCGCATAAAAACACTCAACATTTTACCACTTCTTTACCTTATGAAAGCTCCTATGTCACATAAAACTTAAATACTGTGTATGCTTTTTTCTTGTTAATATGTCATTGTCTATTTAATTTTTAGGCCTAGACAGGAACTCTAAGAGAGCTAAGGAAAATTCTTCCTCCCCTACACAATCTTTTCAAAGGAAAAATACAGGGCACCAGAAGAATGAAAAACAAAGGGACATACCCAGACTAAGGCAGAGGGTATCTAGGGAAAGGATGTGTAAGCCCATGAAGGATGGATTGGGTCCAACCAAGTGAAAAAGCAGGAAAGCGTTGGAAGCAGAAGACACAGCATGTTAGGGAGCTCTGCGTATGGAGGAATCTTGGTACATTTGAGGACAAAAGGAGGCCAGTGTGAGCAAGGAGCATGGTCACAGAAAGCTGGGCACTCAGATTGGCTGTAGCATGCAGGGGCTTTTAGAGAAAAATCCTCATTTCAGGTCCTGAAAGATTCTGGGCCTCATCCTCTACAAAGTATCCCACTGGGCAGTTCATCAACCACATGCAGGAAGCCACCTGGCTTTGAGGACACAGCTCCCTGTTCTGAACCTTCAGCAAAATGTACATGTGTGCTCCAAACTAATTCAGAGATAGCAGTAGAAGAAATGCCAGGCCAGAGCAAGCCAATGGTCTGTGGAAAATGATATAAGTAGAATATTTTAAAATGGGGCCAGAGTAGCCATTTCAGAGGAACTTCCTTGCATATCCTATTTTCTGAATCTTTGAACTGGGCCGAACCACCAACTTTCTAAGAAGTCAGCAAGAATAAGGATATTCTGTCTGAAAAGACTGATAAAATTGAACTTGTGTCTAGTGACCACTTTGCCAGACAAACCCATGAAGTACAAATCTAGCCCTGCTTGCCAGCACCAACAAACTCTTCTTAAAAGCAACTTACCCAATCTTCCTCTTTCTTATAAACAACACTGTTTGGGTTTCTGCTTAATCTGTCTACCCCAAATTGTAATTCTTTGATCCCATATAAACCCTTTGTCTCTTGAACTCATTTCTTGTTTTCAGGTTGCCATTCCTAGTGTCAGAAATGTGACCTGAAGGGACCAATGATTCCGCTAGGACCCTAACAGATTAGACTCCACAGCCACAAATCAAGAGAAAACTTCAAGGAATTTTAGGCCTTGTAGGATATTTCAGGAATTATATGTCCAATTTTCCCCTAATAACACAACCTTTTTTATTTCTTACTATGATATGACAAACCCAATACCATAGAATGAGAAGAAAATGCTCACATGCTTTCCATCAACTAAGAGAAGGACTCCGCAGCCCTCCTGCATGGGGGCACCCTAATTATCAGCTTCTCTTTTTCTCTCTTATACATGAGAAAGAGCGGAATGTTTCAGGAGTCCTTACCCAGAACACAGAGGTCAACACAGACCTCTTGGCTATTATAACCAGCAGTTAGACCCAGTAGCCAAAGGACTTTCTCTTTGCATGAGAGCTATTTTCAGCCACAGCTGCTCTTAAATGTCAACAGAAGAGATAGTCATGGACAGTCCCCTCACCATTATATTCTTCATGCCATGAAGATTTATTAAATTCCCACCACACTCAATATTGTTCTGCAAGCCAGCTCACCTGCGCTAACTTCTCCCTACATTACTCTTTCTCATGCCAGGCGTAATCTGGCAACTCTCCTCCCTTTATCTGTTGACAATATGCCCCAGGGTTCTCTAACCTTGACTGACCAACTACTGACACCTAAAACTGACTTAATAGCAAACTCCCATTACAAATACCAAACAAATGCTCATGGTCTACTGATGGTTTCTATATGAGGAACGATGGAGGGAAATACTGTGCTAGATGCACTATTACTTTGAAGTAATTGAAGTAGCTCCTGTCCCAATGGCTACATCTGCACAACAGGCAGAACTTTTATCCTTTAACTAGACCTTGTAGTTTAGCCAAAGATAGAACTGCAAATATTTACACATATTATCACTGCATGTTTGGAATTATTCATGATTTGGGTGTGCTTTGGAAATAAAGAGGATTTTTAACTTTCAAAATCTATCAAATTAAAATGGAGTTTTGTCAATGAAATGTTAGATTCAGTTCAACTTCTCTCCACCTTGGCCATTATGAAGATCCCTGGCTATTCAAAATTAGAATTGGATGAGGCTCAAAGAAATAATCCAGCTGATCAAACAGCAAAAATGGCTGCCTTGAGTTCCACAGAAACTAAGAACCATATAGCAAATATTGATTATTTTCTAAAAGAATATTTGAATCTTATTGTTAAGGGTGTCCGAGCCAAGGCTTCCCATAGAGAAAACCTTATTGAACCGACAATGGCTGTATTTTCAGTTCATTAACAAATTTATGGTGTGGTCCAAACAATAAACCAGTGCTACCAAAATTTATGGGGAAAAATCCTACTTGAAATGACCCATTAAATGACTCACTGGGCAACTGACAAACTTAAAAGCTTTATGAAGCAATCCTGGTGAGGAAATGTCTCTAAGGCTGCTAACAAAGTACAGTTCACTTGTACTGTTTGTCTAAAATTTAACCCAAGGAAAATGATTCAGACAGCTGCTGGCCGTTTTATTAGTGGACCATTACTTAACGGGCCTTTTGGGGTTCAGCAAATAGATTTTATTTAGCTGTCTCCTCAAATTTACAAGTATGTCTTGTCATGATCTGTATATTTTCTTATTGGTTTGAGGCATTTCCTTGCTGGCATGCTACTGCTTTAACTGTTACAAAAGTATTGTTAGAAAAGATCATACCTGGGGTGCCTGGGTGGCCCTGTGGGTTAAGCCTCTGCCTTCGGCTCAGGTCATGATCTCAGTGTCCTGGTACGGAGCCCTGCTTTGGGATCTCTGCTCAGTGATGAGCCTGCTTCCCCCTCTCTCTCTGCCTGCCTCTCTGCCTATTTGTGATCTCTCTCGCTCTGTCAAATAAATAAACAAAATCTTTAAAAACTGAAAAAGAAAAGAAAAGATCATACCTGCTTGGGGCATGCTCTTGGAATTACATGGTGACCTTGAAACATACTTCACTGGCCATACCATGAAGCAAATATACTCTATTTGGCATAAATTACATTTCCATTGTGCCTATTACCCTCAGTCCTGTGAACTGGTGGAAAGAATAAATGGCCACATTAAAACACAATTGGCTAAATTTATGGAAACATTCAAATTGACCTGGCCTACAACATTTTCTATGGTCCTATTAAACTTAAGGGCCACTCCCTTCAGAAAACAAACTCTCTACCTACACAAGTATAACTGGGGGAACTTTGCATCTGGCCTTGACTGCATTTAATGATCAACTAATTAAAGAAGATAGTCTTCACTTTTTCAAGGGACTAATTAAGGTCATGAACAAAAGTCAAGCAATCTTTCAGTGTGCTCCCAAGAGGCAAAGAAATAAAAGACCACAACTTACAACTAGGCCTTTTTTTTAATTGAAAATGGCATCTCCAAAAGAATTCCTTACAACCAAGATGGGAAGGACCATATCAGTACTCTTACCTAAACTTTGTGCTGCAAACCTCAATGGTATTGATTCCTGGATTCTATATTTCCCATTTAAAGAAAGCTCCTGCTCCCAGCTAACCTGACAAATCAACACAGTTTGCCATCAAAAGCCTCACTCTGTACATAAATCTAGAGATCTGTTAGTACATTTAATTACCAATTTTTCCACCATTCCTCCTCCAATTTCTTTTACTAATTCCTAGTGTCCTATTAAACCGTTGTATTGTGTAAGGTCTACCTGGATTCCTTCTAGAACTTGCTTAACCAAGAGACCCTCCAAAGATTTGAGAGGTAGCACTTATAAAAATGAAACATTAAGCTTGCCAGGCACCCCAAGTTTCAATAGTTTTTCTTCTGCAACCCTTACTTCTATATGTCAATATAATTTTACTCCATCTGCAGATAACCTTCTTAATTACTTGCATTCTTCAAATCTTTGGCTCAATGAATATCATTATGATGATGTCATTATCCATGTCCCATTTAGATTTATTTTTACTTGTAGTGAAAGAAAGGTTTATGGGGAACACATTGCTTAAATCTTTATCAACTTGAAGATTATTAGGCAGTTGGCTTATTGGTCACACCTACTTCATTACATGATTAGAGACTTAGACTTGGACATCCCCCTTTAATCCATATCACACATTAAAATGAGAATTGCCAGAAGATGTCTCTGACACTAAAGGAATAAGATTCTTGTGAATTTTATTTCCATGGTGGGGTGCTAATGGGAAAGCATACATGACCATAAACTTATAAAAAACGTTTAGGAGATATTGATGAATCTACTGATAAGGCAATAGATGCCTAAGAACAAACTTTTAATTCACATGCTTGAGCTGTTCTGCATAACAGAATTGTTCTTGATTATTTCTTAGCAGAGCAAGGTGGCATCTGCTCTATTGTTAATACCACCTGCTGTACTTGGACAAGTTCTTTAGGATTGAATGAAACTCAATTGCACAAAATCAGAGAATGAGCCCACTGAGACCTCTAGAAAGCTTTTGGTCTTGGGGCACTCAGGTGTCTCAGTCAGTTAAGTGTCCAGCTCCTGGTTTCAGCTCAGGTCATGATCTCAGAGTCCTGGGATGAAGCCTCATGTCAGGCTCTGAGTTCAGCATGGAGTGGGCTTATCCCTCTCCCTCCCGTCCTCTGTTCCTCCCCTCTCATGCTCCCTCTTCTCAAATAAATAAATAGAAGATTTTTTTTAAAAATTAGAAAGCCATTGGTCTTTTGACCTATTTAGCTGGCAACCCTCAGAGAGAGCCTCATGGTTTAGAGCTATTACACAGCTTGGAATGTGTGTCTTACATGTGACTCTCAGGATCATTATTATTATAAGACTCCACTTCTGTTGTTCATCACAGTGCTATAAAACTCCACACCAATAATGGTAGCCCAACATTTGGAATTGATTTCCAGTATTTATTTGGCCAGCTAAAAGAACTTTACCAAATTTTGCTTATTTTATAAAACTTGATAACAAGCCTTTCTCTGTTTTGATGCACTTGCTCAAATGTGGCCTAAAGGCTACTGAAGAAGCCGTGTTCCCTCCGACCCATGAAAAGAAACATCTGGCCATAAAGAATTAATGAGTCTCCTTGGCAATGAAGGATTAGATACCAAAAACGTGAGAAAACTCGATTCTAGTGGTTGCTCAACGATGCTTTCAGATGAAGTACTTGATTAAAAGGGGGAAATGTGAAAAGAGATAAAATAGTGAATCTCCATAAAAATAGAGCCAAAGAAGTCATTTTCGGAAATGCCTTGCACATCCTATCTTCTGAACCTTTGAGCTAGGCCAAACCATCAACATTCCAAGAAGTCATCAAGAAGGAGAAAATGCTCTTTGAAAAGACTGGTAGAAGTGAACTTTTGCCTAGTGACCACTTTGCCTGACCAGTCAATAAAGTACAAATCTAGCCCTGTTCATCAGCCCCAATGATCTCTTCCTAAAAATAATTCAACCTAACCTTTTTTCCCCCATAAAAACCCTGTATTCATCCCCTGTAATCAGGACATTATTTGGGTTTCTACCTAATTTGTATAACCTGAGTTACAATTCTTTGTTTCTAAATAAACACTTTGCCCCTTTGAGCTGGTTTCTTATTTTTAGGTTGACATTCTTCCCAAATTACACCTTTCATACCATGAGCTTCTCTTTCTCTCTTTCCTTTCCTCATTGCTAATGGTTTCATTTCTCTGATGCTAGATTTGAGGATTTTCAAAATTAAAAAATCTTGCCTGTTTTCCTTATTTGAGGACAAATGTTGGTCTGGCAGGTCTGGGAGCATTTTTAAAAAAATACAGTTTCATTACTTCCAAGGACAAAAGATAACACTTTGAAAAGGAAATAAGAAAGCTTTGCACTTGAACGGATCAGAGTTGTAATTAGCCTGTTCATTGTTTGAAAGCAAATTCAGGCTCACAAATAGATGAACATTTCCCTGGCTTGTGCTCTTAATTCCATTAGCAAATCATATTCTCTTGCATGCATAAAATCCCATTACAGAGTAATATTCATCACAAAAATTAATCCCAGGGTCTCCCATAATCACAAGTATTAATCCCTAGGACTGGCCCAGTGCTTTGTTCATATGATTACAACAAATTTTCCACACACAAGCACAACTGATGCTGCCACAGCAACTGGGCCTCCCTTGCTTGTATGGGCCTAGAATAGTGACTCCTGGGACAGTGGTTCTCAACTCGGAGGGTGAGTCTGCATCACTGCCTCTCCCACTCACTTTCCCAGATCTCTGAGGCAGTAGATCTGGTGTGAGCAAGGTGTGAGCATTTCTAAGAAGTTCCCAGCTTATGCAGATACTGCTGATCTGAGGACAACACAAAGAGAACTGCCACTTTAGGGGCCTTAGGAATGGGACATAATGAGCCCAGCCGAACCTACCCTCCTCCACTAACATACACAACCCAGTTATGAGATTCCCAACAAGCCAAGGACAAGCCTCTTGTCCTTGGAAAACAACAGGTTACCAGGGACTTCAGTCCATGCTAAGATATACACTGACAGCAGCTCCTACCAGATCCCACCTTGAGAGGAGGTTGGAGAAAGATAATAGTGAGTCAACTAAAATGGCAGACCCAAAGAGGTGGAGAGGAGTGGCCGAGAGCACAAACTGGGTCCACACTCTCTAGTCAAACCAAAACTGGCTTTCTAAATGAGAGCCTATCCCCAAAAGAAATTGCCTAGTTCTGTTGTCTTTTGGTTATATGTGATATGAGAAAAGGAGATCTGAGAAAGTGAGGGGGTACCTGAATGACTCTGGGTCCTTGGTGCCCCAGCGTGCCAGTGACCTATAATCACCTCCTGTACTGAAGTGTTCTTATCGTTCTCTGTCTAGTTATCTCACTCTGTGATATTAGGAGCCAAAATGGTGGATGTCCTATTTGATATCTGGTATGTTTGGATTAGACGTAAAATGAACTGGATAGATTTGTATTTGTCCACTTGATTGAGAGCTTGAAGAAGGCTTTGATTTCTACGTGTCACTAAACTGTGTGCACTGAGCAGAGAAAAGCGGTAAAATCAATAATAATTAGGTTCCACTTCTTTGAGCAGTTCTGAGGAAGAAGTAAGACAAGGGAATAAGCTCTTGCTCCTGATGGAATAACTTCAGGTAGAAGAACTGTGAGGTGGAAGATTCAACAGGCTTGGAGAAAAGGGAGGAATGCTAAGAAGAGGGCAAAGTGCCCACAGGACACCAAGCTTCTGCCCATGAGCTTCTTGTCTGTTCCCACGGTGGGCTGAGGCTCTCCCTTGATTTCACTGACTCGTTCAGGAAAAAAAAAAAAAAAAAACAAGCAAACAAACAATCAAAATATATACAGTCAAAGACAAGTCTCTTTAGAGTAGAACTATAGGAACATGAGAGGAGAGGGGAAGTTGCTACCACAGGGCACTTTCTCCATGTCAAAGACTTCAAAATGGGTTTTAGCATAAGGTGTTGACATGGTAATTGTTAAGATAGTGATGAGAGAACTTAAAAATGAAAGCAAGGAAGAAGTTCTCCTTCAAGGGAGGAGTCAAGATGGCAGAGAAGTAGCAGGCTGAGACTACTTCGGGTAGCGGGAGATCAGCTAAATAGCTTATCTAAAGATTGCAAACACCTACAAATCCAACGGGAGATTGAAGAGAAGAAGAACAGCAATTCTAGAAACAGAAAATCAACCACTATCTGAAAGGTAGGACTGGCAGAGAAGTGAATCCAAAGCGATGGGAAGATAGACCGCAGGGGGAGGGTCCGGCTCCCGGCGAGCGGTGGAGCAATGGAGCAAAATCAGGACTTTTAAAAGTCTGTTCCGCTGAGGGACATCGCTCCAGAGGCTTAACTGGAAGCCCAGGCAGGGTCAGCGTGGCCTCAGGTCCCACAGGGTCGCAGAAGGATCGGGGGTGTCTGAGTGTCGCAGAGCTTACCGGTATTAGAACGGGGAAGCCGGCTACAGAGACAGAGCCGAGGAGTGACTCTCAGCTCGGGGTTGCCTTGAACCGGTCGCAGGCTCGGTCAGCTCGGAGCGCGGCTGGAGGTCAGGGTGACGGGAGTCATTGGGCGCTGTTCTCTGAGGGCGCACTGAGGAGTGGGGCCCCAAGCTCTCGGCTCCTCCGGGCTGTAGACCAGGAGGCCGCCATCTTCATTCCCGTCCTCCGGAACTCTACGGAAAGCGCTCAGGGAACAAAAGCTCCCGAAAGCAAACCCGAGCGGATTACTCAGCTACTCAGCGCGGCCCCGGGTAAGGACGGTGCAACTCCGCCTGGGGCAAAGACGCTCGAGAATCACTACATAAGGCCCCTCCCCCAGAAGATCAACGGGAAACCCAGCCAGGACCAAGTTCACCTACCGAGGAGTGCTCTTTCAATACCAAGGAGAGCGGCGGAATTCCAGAGGAGAAGAAAGCAAAGCATGGAACTCATGGCTTTCTCCCCATGATTTTTTAGCCTTGCAGTTAATTTAATTTTTTTTTCTTTTTCAATTTTTTTTTCTTTTTCTCTTCTTCTGCTAAATTTTTTTAACTTTTACCATTTTCTTTTTAACGTTTTTTAAATAGTTTATCTAATATATATATTTTTTTTTCCTCTTTTTATATTTTTTCTTTATCGACTTTCTTTTTTTTAATAGTTTCTTTTTTTTTTTTTCTTTTTGAACCCCTTTTTATCCCCTTTCTCCCCCCTCACGATTTGGGATCTCTTCTGATTTGGCTAAAGCATATTTTCCTGGGGTTGTTGCCACCCTTTTAGTATTTTACTTGCTCCTTCATATACTCTTATCTGGACAAAATGACAAGGCGGAAAAATTCACAACAAAAAAAAGAACAAGAGGCAGTACCAAAGGCTAGGGACCTAATCAATACAGACATTGGTAATATGTCAGATATAGAGTTCAGAATGACGATTCTCAAGGTTCTAGCCGGGCTTGAAAAAGGCATGGAAGATATTAAAGCAACCCTCTCGGGAGATATAAAAGCCCTTTCTGGAGAAATAAAAGAACTAAAATCTAACCAAGTTGAAATCAAAAAAGCTATTAATGAGGTGCAATCAAAAATGGAGGCTCTCACTGCTAGGATAAATGAGGCAGAAGAAAGAATTAGCGATATAGAAGACCAAATGACAGAAAATAAAGAAGCTGAGCAGAAGAGGGACAAACAGCTACTGGACCACGAGGGAAGAATTCGAGAGATAAGTGACACCATAAGACGAAACAACATTAGAATCATTGGGATTCCAGAAGAAGAGGAAACAGAGAGGGGAGCAGAAGGTATATTGGAGAGAATTATTGGAGAGAATTTCCCCAATATGGCAAAGGGAACAAGCATCAAAATTCAAGAGGTTCAGAGAACCCCCCTCAAAATCAATAAGAATAGGTCCATACCCCATCACCTAATAGTAAAATTTAGAAGTCTTAGTGACAAAGAAAAGATCCTGAAAGCAGCCCGGGAAATGAAGTCTGTAACATACAATGGTAAAAATATTAGATTGACAGCAGACTTATCCACAGAGACCTGGCAGGCCAGAAAGAGCTGGCATGATATATTCAGAGCACTAAACGAGAAAAACATGCAGCCAAGAATACTATATCCAGCTAGGCTATCATTGAAAATAGAAGGAGAGATTAAAAGCTTCCAGGACAAACAAAAACTGAAAGATTTGCAAATACCAAACCAGCTCTACAGGAAATATTGAAAGGGGTCCTCTAAGCAAAGAGAGACCCTAAAAGTAGTAGATCAGAAAGAAACAGAGACAATATACAATAACAGTCACCTTACAGGCAATACAATGGCACTAAATTCATATCTCTCAATACTTACCCTGAATGTTAATGGGCTAAATGCCCCAATCAAAAGACACAGGGTATCAGAATGGATAAAAAAACAAAACCCATCTATATGTTGCCTACAAGAAACTCATCTTAAACCCGAAGACACCTCCAGGTTTAAAGTGAGGGGGTGGAAAAGAATTTACCATGCTAATGGACATCAGAAGAAAGCAGGAGTGGCAATCCTTATATCAGATCAATTAGATTTTAAGCCAAGGACTATAATAAGAGATGAGGAAGGACACTATATCATACTCAAAGGAACTGCCCAACAAGAAGATCTAACAATTTTAAATATCTATGCCCCTAACGTGGGAGCAGCCAACTATATAAACCAATTAATAACAAAATCAAAGAAACACATCGACAAGAATACAATAATAGTAGGAAATGGACAGATCATCCAAGCAAAAGATCAACAAGGAAATCAAGGCCTTAAATGACACACTGGACCAGATGGACATCACAGATATATTCAGAACATTTCATCCCAAAGCAACAGAATACACATTCTTCTCTAGTGCACATGGAACATTCTCCAGAATAGATCACATTCTTGGTCTTAAATCAAGTCTCAACCGGTATCAAAAGATTGGGATCATTCCCTGCATATTTTCAGACCACAATACTCTAAAGCTAGAACTCAATCACAAGAGGAAATTTGGAAAGAACCCAAATACATGGAGACTAAACAGCATCCTTCTAAAGAATGAATGGGTCAACCAGGAAATTAAAGAAGAATTGAAAAAATTCATGGAAACAAATGATAATGAAAACACAATGGTTCAGAATCTGTGGGACACAACAAAGGCAGTCCTGAGAGGAAAATATATAGCGGTACAAGCCTTTCTCAAGAAACAAGAAAGGTCTCAGGTACACAACCTAACCCTACACCTAAAAGAGCTGGCGAAAGAACAAGAAAGAAAGCCTAAACCCAGCAGGAGAAGAGAAATCATAAAGATCAGAGCAGAAATCAATGAAATAGAAACCAAAAAAACAATAGAACAAATCAATGAAACTAGGAGCTGGTTCTTTGAAAGAATTAATAAGATTGATAAACCCCTGGCCAGACTTATCCAAAAGAAAAGAGAAAGGACCCAAATAAATAAAATCATGAATGAAAGAGGAGAGATCACAACTAACACCAAAGAAATACAGACAATTATAAGAACATACTATGAGCAACTCTACGCCAACAAATTTGACAATCTGGAAGAAATGGATGCATTCCTAGAGACATATAAACTACCACAACTGAACCAGGAAGAAATAGAAAGCCTGAACAGACCCATAACCAGTAAGGAGATTGAAACAGTCATCAAAAATCTCCAAACAAACAAAAGCCCAGGGCCAGACGGCTTCCCAGGGGAATTCTACCAAACATTTAAAGAAGAACTAATTCCTATTCTCCTGAAACTGTTCCAAAAAATAGAAATAGAAGGAAAACTTCCAAACTCATTTTATGAGGCCAGCATCACCTTGATCCCAAAACCAGACAAGGATCCCATCAAAAAGGAGAACTACAGACCAATATCCTTGATGAACACAGATGCAAAAATTCTCGCCAAAATACTAGCCAATAGGATTCAACAGTACATTAAAAGGATTATCCACCACGACCAAGTGGGATTTATTCCAGGGCTGCAAGGTTGGTTCAACATCCGCAAATCAATCAATGTGATACAACACATTAATAAAAGAAAGAACAAGAACCATATGATACTCTCCATAGATGCTGAAAAAGCATTTGACAAAGTACAGCATCCCTTCCTGATCAAAACTCTTCAAAGTGTAGGGATAGACAGCACATACCTCAATATTATCAAAGCCATCTATGAAAAACCCACCGCAAATATCATTCTCAATGGAGAAAAACTGAAAGCTTTTCCGCTAAGGTCAGGAACACGGCAGGGATGTCCGTTATCACCACTGCTATTCAACATAGTACTAGAAGTCCTAGCCTCAGCAATCAGACAACAAAAGGAAATTAAAGGCATCCAAATCGGCAAAGAAGAAGTCAAACTATCACTCTTTGCAGATGATATGATACTATATGTGGAAAACCCAAAAGACTCCACTCCAAAACTGCTAGAACTTGTACAGGAATTCAGTAAAGTGTCAGGATATAAAATCAATGCACAGAAATCAGTTGCATTTCTCTACACCAACAACAAGACAGAAGAAAGAGAAATTAAGGAGTCCATCCCATTTACAATTGCACCCAAAACTATAAGATACCTAGGAATAAACCTAACCAAAGAGACTAAGAATCTATACTCAGAAAACTATAAAGTACTCATGAAAGAAATTGAGGAAGACACAAAGAAATGGAAAAATGTTCCATGCTCCTGGATTGGAAGAATAAATATTGTGAAAATGTCTATGCTACCTAAAGCAATCTACACATTTAATGCAATTCCTATCAAAGTACCATCCATTTTTTTCAAAGAAATGGAACAAATCATCCTAAAATTTATATGGAACCAGAAAAGACCTCGAATAGCCAAAGGAATATTGAAAAAGAAAGCCAAAGTTGGTGGCATCACAATTCCGGACTTCAAGCTCTATTACAAAGCTGTCATCATCAAGACAGCATGGTACTGGCACAAAAACAGACACATAGATCAATGGAACAGAATAGAGAGCCCAGAAATGGACCCTCAACTCTATGGTCAACTCATCTTCGACAAAGCAGGAAAGAATGTCCAATGGAAAAAAGACAGCCTCTTCAATAAATGGTATTGGGACAATTGGACAGCCACATGCAGAAAAATGAAATTGGATCATTTCCTTACACCACACACGAAAATAGACTCAAAATGGATGAAGGATCTCAATGTGAGAAAGGAATCCATCAAAATCCTCGAGGAGAACACAGGCAGCAACCTCTTCGACCTCAGCCGCAGCAACATCTTCCTAGGAACATCACCAAAGGCAAGGGAAGCAAGGGCAAAAATGAACTTTTGGGATTTTATCAAGATCAAAAGCTTTTGCACAGCAAAGGAAACAATTAACAAAACCAAAAGACAACTGACAGAATGGGAGAAGATATTTGCAAATGACATATCAGATAAAGGGCTAGTGTCCAAAATCTATAAAGAACTTAGCAAACTCAACACCCAAAGAACAAATAATCCAATCAAGAAATGGGCAGAGGACATGAACAGACATTTCTGCAAAGAAGACATCCAGATGGCCAACAGACACATGAAAAAGTGCTCCATATCACTCGGCATCAGGGAAACACAAATCAAAACCACCATGAGATATCACCTCACACCAGTCAGAATGGCTAAAATTAACAAGTCAGGAAATGACAGATGCTGGCGAGGATGCAGAGAAAGGGGAACCCTCCTACACTGTTGGTGGGAATGCAAGCTGGTGCAACCACTCTGGAAAACAGCATGGAGGTTCCTCAAACTGTTGAAAATAGAACTACCCTATGACCCAGCAATTGCACTGCTGGGTATTTACCCTAAAGATACAAACGTAGTGATCCGAAGGGGCACGTGCACCCGAATGTTTATAGCAGCAATGTCTACAATAGCCAAACTATGGAAAGAACCTAGATGTCCATCTACAGACGAATGGATAAAGAAGATGTGGTATATATACACAATGGAATACTATGCAGCCATCCAAAGAAATGAAATCTTGCCATTTGCGACGACGTGGATGGAACTAGAGGGTATCATGCTTAGCGAAATAAGTCAATCAGAGAAAGACAACTATCATATGATCTCCCTGATATGAGGGAGAGGAGATGCAACATGGGGGGTTGAGGGGGTAGGAGAAGAGTAAATGAAACAAGATGGGATTGGGAGGGAGACAAACCATAAGTGACTCTTAATCTCACAAAACAAACTGAGGGTTGATGGGGGGAGAGGGGTGGGAGAGGGGGGTGGGGTTATGGATAATGGGGAGGGTATGTGCTATGGTGAGTGCTGTGAAGTGTGTAAACCTGGCGATTCACAGACCTGTACCCCTGGGGATAAAAATATATGTTTATAAAGCTGTAAAAAAAAAAGAAAAGAAAAAGAAAAAAGAAAGGATGAATACCCATGTTTTGTAGCAACATGGACGGGACTGGAAGAGATTATGCTGAGTGAAATAAGTCAAGCAGAGAGAGTCAATTATCATATGGTTTCACTTATTTGTGGAGCATAACAAATAGCATGGAGGACAAGGGGAGATGGAGAGGAGAAGGGAGTTGAGGGAAATTGGAAGGGGAGGTGAACCATGAGAGACTATGGACTCTGAAAAACGATCTGAGAATTTTGAAGGGGTGGGGGGTGGGAGGTTGGGGGCACCAGATGGTGGGTATTGTAGAGGGCACGGATTGCATGGAGTACTGGGTGTGGTGGAAAAATAATGAATACTGTTATGCTGAAAAAATAAAAAATTAATAAAAAAAAAAATGAAAGCAAGACTTCCTGCATAGGTTCATTTTACTCCTTCAAGTACCTCTTTGATTCATTTGTGGATTGGCTAATAATGGAATAAGAATGCATGCTATAACATAGTTTGTAGGGTGATTATGTGGGAAACCCAGGGTAGTGGTCAAATGACCTAATTTCTAAGTCAAATAGTAAGGATGTAATTGATCCTACAAAGAATTTTACTGAAAGTGGTAGGCAAGCAGACCTTAATGGGTCAAACTGGAATGATACAGACTTGATGTTCTGTGACTATGTTTAACTGAGTCATGAGATTGTGATAATTACTAATAAAGAAGTGAATAGTGTATTAACTACTAGCAATCCTATAAAACTATTCTTAGATTTATGTCAAAGGTAGCTGATTTGAAGTCAATTATACTATTAATACTTGAAAAGTAGCCTCTTTATCAATAAATTAATACACAAAGTAATAGTCACATGACATCTCCAAAGGGTCAGCATCAAGCAGCAACTTTAAACCCAAAGCACTGATTGGATGCGAAGTGGAACTTTCATTGATGCAGAAAGCATGTGATGAAGGAGTGTTAGATCAGTGATTACATGCTACCCATGACATCTTCTTCCTCTAGAAAAGGTTGAGCCATATGTGTTGTCAGAGGCAGTGAACCTCTTTTATATTACCCTGAAGCTTGTAATAAACTCCTTAAGCAATGGTGGTAAATACTGGCTATAATATATGTTTGAGATTTTCTGCTATTAGACAGCAGTGGGCTCAAGTAATAAGAATGTCAGAAGCTGCAAGGATTAAAGCATCAAATAATGATACCTCTAGTGGATGTAGTAGGTAAATAAATGTCTATTGTTTGTCAGCATCTGCCAACTCCTGGCACAAGCATTATGTTTGAGAAAATGCAGAAAAATCCTGCAAAGAAAAGTGCTTCTAACAGAATGAAGAGGAATTTTTCCATATCAAAGTCATTTTATTCGACTGATGTGCAACAATCTTGGGAAATACATTCCTATACGATGTCTCACCATCATCAATACATTGTTAATGTGTTGGTTAATAATCCTAGTATTAAGAGGGCTAATGAACTGAAATAGAATCATATAGTCAATTCTGAGATTGTTAATAGGTAATAGCATCAGAGCTGCTCCTATTAATGGCTAAGGGCTTGGGTTTCCTCTATGGTCCTCTATGGTTCGTATATATTTGGTGAGTTTTGATTTATTTCCCGAGTGAGTGAGGACCATGAGGATTAAGGCAATGGCTGACTCTAAAACTATAAGAAGTACTAAAATAATAAGTTCTATTGACAGTATCAATGGACAAATTGACAATAGGGCTAATATTCTTTCTCAAATTTGGTGAGTTAATACATGGCCAGCTGTCACATTTGCTGTAAGCTACATGGCAATGTCTATTGGTTGATTATTAACATGAGGGTAAGTGGAACGGACATGCCTTGTGGTGGAAAATGTACAATGAGGTCTTGATTTTGTAGCAGAAAGCAGTAATAACTGTTGTGCTGATTAGAGTAGGACTGTTATTTGTAGGGTTATTGAGATTTGAGTGGTTGGGATGAATGTCTGGTATAACACCTCTAACAGGTCTGTAGTCCCAACAAGTAAAAATAAGTGACACAAATAGTAGCGATCCAGTTTGTTCTCAGTGGCTGTGAATTAACTTTACTTGTTTCTAAAGTCATTAGACTATGGATGGCTCAGTCAGTTAAGTGTCTCCCTTCAGCTCAGGTCACCATCCCAGTGTCCTGGGATCCCAGGGTCCTGGGATCGAGTCCTCAGCTCCCTGCTGAGCAGGGAGCCTGCTTCTCCCTCTCCACCCCTAACCTCCTGCTTGTGCTCTCTCTCGGTATCTCTCTCTCTCTCTCAAATAAATAAATAAAATCTTAAAAATGGGGGCGCCTGAGTGGCTCAGTGGATTAAAGCCTCTGCCTTCGGCTGGGATCGAGCCCCGCATCTGGCTCTCTGCTCTGCTCAACGGGGAGCCTGCTTCCTCCTCTCTCTCTGCCTGCCTCTCTGCCTCCTTGTGATTTCTGTCTGTCAAATAAATAAATAAATCTTTTAAAAAAAATTTTTAAATCTTAAAAATGAATAAATAAAGTCATTAGACTAATCACTGTTGGAATGTAATGAATTATGCAGTTCCTAATAAAACAGTTTTGGAAGAACAGAATTATTGAAAATATAATCAAGATTACAATAGGCAATCCTAATATTACGGAGTAATGAAAGAGGAAAATATATTGTGCTTCATTTTGTTTCTCAAGAGCCTGGGTGTTTTTGGTATTTCAAGTACTTTGAGTGAGGTTGATAGTGTTAAAAAGAAGATGAGAGATTTTAAATGGATAATTGTTAACCGATGCTAGGATTCCTGATAAGAGTGTTTGCTGTGTCTAATTGGGTCATGTCTTTGAGGAGCAATTTAAATTCTCAATGTAAAACTGAAAACGTTGATGTTATATAAGCTCAATTTATAGTATGCATGCAAATCAGCTTTTGAAATATTCTATAGGTGCCATTTCAAGCACTCTGGGCTGAATCATGATTCCAAAGCACAGTTCTTAACAGATACCAAGTCTTGTGAATATTAATTTTGCTTGATTTAAAACTCCTGAAACAACATCTGTCTCTTTAAATCTCTGACACAGCTCATGAGTGGAGCACATCTTTTGATATGTGTCATATATGGATCTAAAGTTTTATGAGTAGGACTCTCTGATTATCAAGTTCTAGTCGATGAAATTTTCCAGGTTTTAAGTCGGTCTGTGTTGAAATTATGTATGAATCAAAGTTAAGGTTTCATAGATTATATATTTATAACCTCAATATCATTGATGTCCTGTTTTCGTGGTTAAGAACAGGTTACTAAAATCTTGGCCATTAAAAATGGAAATTAGGCGAAGAATTCACAAGGATAAAAAAATGAAAATAACTGCAGATAACATAACTAATACTGTTTCTACTCCGTGAGTGTCTATTGTGCTTGCGGAAGATAATTTGGCACATAATAAAATATAAGGGCACAGTCATGGAAATAGAACAACTTTTCTAAAATAGGAGAACTTGCATTGTGAAGCTACAGCTGGAATGATCCGCCATCATGGCACAAGGAATTTTAATCAATAAGGCACTTTGACAAGTTGTATTTTTACTAATAATTTATCTATGAAGAAAATCCTTAGGGTTATGTGATTGAAACTAATTTTGAGAAACTTGATTCTCAAGCTGTTAGGTCTTTTGGTATTTCAAATGTTTGGAATACCTAAGCTTTTATAAAAATTGGTTCTTCAAGTACTTGATATGATGGAGGGCACACTTCTTGTCTCAGTTGCTAACTATTAGGATTACTATTTTTAGAGAAGTAAAGGACCCTATAGATGAGACAATGTTTCATGCTGTGTAAGTCTGAGCACTGTTATAGCAAAGTAGAAAGACTGAGACTGTTTGGGCGGAGGGAGTTAAATTAAACCCCTGCCTAGGAATATCATTGTAAGGTGGGCTTTGGGCTCATGTGACATGATCCATATCCTGAAAATAATGGGAATCAGTATACAAAGCCACACACTCCTATAGATAGGACATGGGGGAAATGAGAAAAATCTGAAATTTGTAGGACCATCTGGCAGGCTGGAAACTCAGGCATAACTTAATGCTGCAGTCTTGTAGCAAAGTTTCTTCTACAGGAAACCTGTTTTTGCTCTTTCAGCTTTTCAACTGATTAGTTAAGGCCTACCCCCAGCATCAAGATTAATCTTTAATTAAGGTCAACTGATTGTAGATATTAACTATGTCTACAAAATACCTCACTACAACACTTGGATCAGTGTTTGATTAAATAACGGGATACTATAGTTCAGTCAAGTTAACAGAAAAATCAACCAACAATGGTAAATAGGAAAATAAAGCCTAAGGATTATATATATATGGCCATCATTTAATATTTCTTCTATATAAAGCATCTAGTCAACTGAACAATTTTACCCATATTAGGCAAGCAATAAATATTGTAGAAACTATGAAGTATGTATATTTCTATGTTATTTCTATGGTATCTATATGATATACTCACAATATATTCTGAACCAACTGATGGTATTGTTCATATTATTTCTATGTAACCAAAGGTCTAATTTTGCTCCTGAATAATATGTCATCGTAAGTAAAATTATTCTTTTTTTTAACATTTTATTTATTTGACAGAGACAAAGTGAAAGAGGGAACACAAACAGGGGGAGTGGGAGAGGGAGAAACAGGTTTCCAGCTCAGCAAGCGGGGCTTGATCCCAGGACCCTAGGATCATGACCTGAGCCGAAGGCTGACGCTCAATGACTGAGCCACCCAGGTGCCTCATAAGCAAAATTATTCTGAATCAAAATAAAATTAGGATAAATCTTTCAGGAAGTTCAAAGAATCAAAATAAATATTCATATAAAATTTGGTCAAGGTGGGGCACCTGGGTGGCTCAGTCAGTTGAGCATCTGCCTTTGGCTCGGGTCATGATCCCAGGATCCTGGGATAGAGCCCTGCATTGGGCTCTCTGCTCAGTGGGGAGACTGCCTCTCTCTCTCCCTCTCCCTCTCCCTGCTGCTCGTTCTGCTTATGCTCCCTCCCTCTTGCTATCTTTAAAAAAATATTGATCAAGAAAGTCCTGTTAATAGTGTAGTAGTTATGGTCGTAACTACTGGAACCAATGACAATAATACAACTACAACAACTGATACATATAGAAGAGAAAGTGCTATCTTGTTTGCGATATTCTAAGTGGTTTAATAACTGTGGTAATAAAACTAACGGCATCTAAAATGATAATTACCTATTAAATGAAGGGAGAAGATGGTTCAATACAGGGGATGCCTGCATATGCTGAATTGCCAGCCGATGGAAGGACATTCTTCATCCTGTCCCAGCTCTTCAGACCCCTTAAGGGAAAAATCAAAGGCTGCAAGCTTACTCCAGATGGTGAAAAGGTAAAAGGCTTCTCTGCAATTCTGTAGGTATCTCAGAAGGTCAATCTCAAGGAATTTACATAGAAGCATTCTAGTGAGAATCATCTGCCCAGTATGTTCTACTTCGAGCCCAGACTTCTGTGAGAGCTGTCTCCACATTCCAAGGGCATCTGGCCCTGAAAATCAGGAAAGCAGCAACACTCTTCAAACACTGAGTGAACAGAGCTCTACCCAGCTCCTCTCAACCCAAATTGGTCCTGCTACTTCTTGTAGGGGTCACTGAGAATCTTTCGGGGTGCTTTTTCAAGCTTATCTGCTCTTATTTGTATCCTAGGGGAATTTAAAACACTTGAATCCTTCTTTAACCCCAACCCAGCAGAGAACAACTACTGAGTTCCACTCTACTGATAAAGTAAGTTATCTTCATGGATCTTGGAGAATATTATAGAATGGGAACGCAAGACAATCATTAAGAACTCTTGGTCTATTAGCCAAATAAATAAGGGTCTTCATGATCTAGCATCTTTCTACACTCCTGACATCATCTCTCATCACGACTCTCCATTCCCATCCCCATACTCTACTTACATGCCCAACAATCATACCATGTCTATTCACCCTCTTCACACTTTTGAACATGCTGCTTCCTTCAACTAGGAAGAATTTCCCTTCCTTGTCATCTTTGGTAGTCCATACTGATTCCTGAATATCCAGTTCAGTGAAGTCTGTGAAGTCTTTCCTCACCCTGTCCTGAGCAGAATTAACCACTTTCTTGCCTGTGTTTGGACAGCATCACACCATTGTACCACTGGGCTCTTTCCATGTCTGTGTCACACCCCGCCCCGAAGCATCCTAATGCAGGAACCACATTCCAGTCACATCTACATCTCTTTCTCTTTCAATCTCCTAATACATAATGTAGCATAGAGCAGGTGCTCAATAAATGCTGTTTGAAGAAATAATGAAAAACAGCAGATTATAATCCTCAACTGCATGTGTGATGTTTGTCAAAGTGACCCAATCTCTTCTCCTCTGCCCCACCCAGAGTCACTGGGAACACCTGTAGCAGAGCTGACATGGACAACAAAGCAGGTCTTTTTTCACAGGAAACTTCTCCAGAGCTCAGATAGTTCCTTTGTTGGATGAATTCTAGACATCCCCTGGGGTCCAGCTTTTTCTCTCTGAAGCAGGACCAAGATGTAATACACCTCATCAGGGTACCCTCATTTCTGGCACAGTCTGCAAGCAAAATACTAGACTTGGCAACACATCCAGTGTCCTCTTCATAACATCCCTTATAAGAATAAGAAGCTATTGCATTAACCAAGTCCTTCTGCAGGCTGGCACAAGCATCCAGCCTTCCAAATAAGCAATTTGCTCTTTGGTAATGCTCTTCTGTTACATTTGAGGAGTTCTTGGTATTTGTCAAAGCTATTTCACAGGTAACAGTTTCATTTGACCATTACCATAGCTCCCTGTGGCAAATAAAGAGAGTAGATCTGGTACTCCCATTTTGCAGATGCAGAAGAGACTCCAATGGTCAGCCACTAGGTGAGAACCCTAACCAAACTTGACCTCAGATCTTAAGACACCTAGTGCCATATCTTAAGATCTGACACCATGTCAGATCTTAAGACACCTAATGCTCTGAGCACTATAACACATCACATAGATTTCAAGCTGTCTCTAAGATCTGCTCATCTAGATACAAGCTAACTCAGCTAACCATTGCCAGAACTAGTCCAAGGAATGCCCAGCACAAGAAGCAGCACTAGCAGTGGAGTTGGTGGACTAAGCTAGAAACACTAGTTAACAAAAGTAATCTCAACTGCAATTCCATTTTAGACACTGATAGAATTGGGATGTGACCATACTGAAAGTATTTTTAATTCTTCTTTGATTAAAAATTCCTTTCATTTACCTAACATCTGTCAAGTGGTATATTGTGCCTGTAAAGATGGGGAGACATTGTAAATCTGAGCCACCAACAAAGGAGATTCCAAGACTCCAACTCTCACCCCTGTATGAACTCACCATGGTTCTTCCCTAGAAACTTCTATTCTGAAATGTTAAAAGGTAGCTGAAGAGGAGAAAGGGTAAATGTTTTTCCAGAAGGCCATGATAATACATTATTTCCCCCACAATCTATTTTGCTTTTAGTCTCTCTCTCTTTCTCTCTCTCTCTCTCTGTCTCTGTGTGTCTCTCTCTCATTTCCCATTCCCTCTTTCTTCCCATGACTAGTTCAAATTCAGTATGTAGAGAAGATCATTTTATTCCATCAAAAAAATTAAAGGATGATTCATTCAAAGAATACTAATAAGTGACAGACATTGTCAGAAAAAAAATTAAATACTCTGATGATTTTTTCCTTGCTTTTGGCAAGAATTCATCTTTACTCTAAAGAAAAAAATTAAGTATGTGCTTTGCAAAGTTGAAGTGATTCATCTTATTCTTCCAAGGTGAAGTGACCTACAACATTTCATCATTTCAGATTAGAGGTCATATGAGGTTTCAAAATGAATGTGATTGCTCAAAGGTAAAAATTGAGCACACCACAGTGAAAAGGCATAATATTCAACTTTTCATTCCTCTGGTTTGCATTTTTCAATACTTCTTACTTATATCTCTTTCCAACTTGCCAGAGTGAGACTTAAAAAAAAAAAAAAAAACCCAAGTGCTTAGATGTAGAACTGTCTCCTTCAATTTTCATTGTATATGGAAGAGGGACAGTGGGAAATTGATCTTCTTGTACATGTCACGACCTTGACCTTCTTCCTTAGAAATGGCCAGAGTCTGAGTCTTACTTTTTTTAAGAACCATAATACCAACTTTAGAAAGGAGAATGGTAAATTTGCTTATTGCAAAGTGGCATGGATTCATCAAAGCATTCCCCCTAACTTCTTAAATTTTCTAGCTCTTTTGCACAGGCAATATACAACTTTATATATACTTCTTCACTGTTCCTCTTTTGTCCCTAGATAATTCAAGATTTAGTTTAGATGTAACATCCTAGCTCCTCTCCCTCTTCCTCTAAAATAGGTAGGCTTCCTCTCTGTTCCCATAGAAATCTATGTACACTGGCTATAGTATCAGAAGGCCAAGATTTAAACCCTGATTTCTCCTGATAAGGTTTTAACTTCAAGAAGAAAATAAAAAGAAAGTAACCTTTCTCAGTCTGAGTTTTTTATCTATAAAAACTGATGAAAGCAATTAAAGCAAACACAAATGAATGGAAAGACAGCCCACGTTTTGGCTTATAAGGATTAATATTGTTTATTTAATTTTAAGATTTTATTTATTTTTTTTTTAGAGAGAGAGAGACAGAAAGCACAAGCAGGTGGAGGGGCAGAGGGAGAAGCAGACTGCCCGCTGAGCAGGGCGCCCCATGCAGCATGGACTCCATCCCAGGACCCTGGGATCATGACCTGAGCCAAAGACAGATGCTTAACTGACTAAGCCACCCAGGCACTGTAGAAAAATTAATATTGTTTAAATGTCCATACTATTCAAAGCAATCTACAGATATAATACAATCCCTATAAAAATCCCAAAGACTTTTTTTTTTTACCAAAATAGAAGAAAACAATCTTAAAATTCATAAGGAACCACAAAAGACCCCTGACGGCCAAAGAAATCTTGAGCAATAAGAACAACCTGGGGGCGCCGGCCCTTCCTGATTTCAAAATATGTTACAAAGTTACAGGAATCAAAAGAGACATAGAGACCAATAGAACACAAAGGATAGCCCTGAAATAAACCCACACATATATGATCAACTGACCTTTGTCAAGGGTGCCAAGAATACACAGTGGGGAAAAGAATAGTTTCTTCATTTAATGGTGTTGGGAAAACTGAATAGCCATATCCAAACCAACAAAATTGGACCCTTATCTTACACCATACACAAATATTAACTCAAAATGGATAAAATAATTAAATGCATGTGCTGAAACCATAAAACTCCTAGAAGAAAACATGAGGCAAAATCTTGACATTGGTCTCTACAATGATTTCTTGGATACGTCACCAAAAGTAAAAATAGACTAATGGGAAACAAAGCTTACAAACAAAGCTTAATTTAACATAGTTTGCAAGGCTGACTTGATATAGATCATTTCTTGCTTGTGCTTCTGGAAAAGAAAAGCAAAAGTTGAACTGGTTCCCAAGGTTGATATGAGGTAACCACTGAAAACTGTAATATAACCAATCACTGTAAAGAATACACAGTCACTGCCTTCTCAGTATATACGCTACTTTATAACAACATGTCCCTGAGCCTCATTCCATGTTTTGGTTTGAGTGCTCCTGGATGGTAAACTGTCTTTTTAGTATGTGCACAATAAATTTTAACAATTACTGTTTTAGTGATTTATTTGTTTTACTTTGTCTATTTTGAAACTTTGACAGGATATATCAAACTTAAAAATTCTGCTCAGCAAAGGAAACATCAACAGAGTGAAAAAAGCAACCTACAGAATGAGAGAAAATATTCGCAAACCATATAGTTGATAAAGGGTTAATATATATATTCCAAAGTACATAAGGAATTCCTACAACTCAATAACAAAGAAACTCAATTTAAAAATGTGCAAAGAGAAATAGACATTTCTCCACGATGGAGAATGGCCAAACAGGTACATGAAAAAGTGCTCAAAATCACTCATCATCAGGGAAATATAAATTAAAACCATGAGATATCTCCTTATCTATTTGGTTGGCTATAACCAAAAAAAATAATAATAAAATAGTAAGCATTGGTAGGGATGTAGGGAAATTGAAACACTTGTATACTGTTGGTGAGAATGGAAGCTGGTAAAGTTACTATGGAAAAATGTATACAGTTTCCTCAAAAAAGTAAATACAGAACTACTATATGATTTGGCAATCCCATTTCTGGGTGTATACATATATATCCTGACTGATATTAGGATCTTGAAGATATACCTACACTCCCATGTTCATTGCATTATTATTCACAAAAGTGAAGATATAGAAAGAAACTATATGTCAACTGACAGATGAATGGATAAAGATGTGGGGAGCACCTTGGTGGCTCAGTCAGTTAAGGATCTGACTGGATTTCAGCTCAGGTCATGAGATTGAGCCTTGCCTTGGGCTTTGTGCTCAGTGGGGAGTCTTCTTGAGATTCTCTCTCTCCATCTCCCACTGCCCCTCTCTCCCGTCTCTCTCTCTCTAATAAATAAGTAAATCTTTAAAAAAAAAAAAAAAAGATGTGGTATATACATACAATGGAATATTATGGAGCTTTTTAAAAAAGGAAAATGCTAACATTTGTGACAATATGGATGAACATGAAAGGCATTATGTTAAGTGAAATGTCTGTCACAAAATGATAAATACTACATGATTCCTTTTATATGAGGCATCTAAAGTAGTCAAAGGTATGGAAGTAGATGTTGGAATGGTAGTTAGCAGGGGCTGGGGGGAAGGGGACATGGGAGTCATTGTTTAGTGGGTATATAGTTAGTTATACAACATGAGTAAGTGCCAGAGGCCTGCTATACAACATCGTGCCCATATTTAACAATAAGGTATTGAACACCCAAAAAAACTTTAGAAGGGTAGGTCTCATGCTGTTTTCTTACCAAGGGATGAGATATGGCTTTTAGAGGTGATAGATATATTTATTACCTTGACTGTAACATGAGTGCATACATATGTCCAAGCCCACCAAATTGTATATAGATATTAATTATGTATGGTTTTTGCATACAAATTATACCTCAATAAAGTTAGGGAAAAAAAGATAATCCCTTGAATTTGAGAAATGCTCAATAATGCCAGCTATTGATATAATTATTATAATACTTGTGGTGTTATTTCACTTTAATTTATGTTTGTATCCATATCCCCTAGTATACTGTTTCTTAAGGATAGAGAATACGACATTTTAGACAAAATTTATTCAAGGTCATTTTTTCTAGTTTTATATAGAATTCTGGGTTGGCAAAAATATTTTATTGAGCACATTTAAAATATCATTCAGTTCACCCAAGGCATTTATTGTTTCTGTTGAGAAGTCTGCTATAAATCTTACTGTTCATCTTTGAAAGGATTGTCTTTATTCTGTTTTTAAGAGGTTCTTTTTACCTCTGGTTTTCAATCTTTTTGTCTCGGTTTTCAAAAACATTCTTATGTAGCTGAGGTTTGAAATTTTAATTTCATTCATAGTTTGTAGGCCTTTTTCAATTTGTGAGTTGATGTCTTTTAGAGATCATTGAAAACTCTTACCCATTAGATCTTCAAATATTTCTGCCACATTCTCTTTCCCATCTCCCTTTGGGACTGTCATCACATATGTGTTAGCCGGCATCCCATGTGTTTCTAGCATTTCTTTCTGTAGTTTAAATTTTGTTTCTCTATTACTCCAGTTTGGATACTTTATATAGACCCCTCTTCAGCCTCTTGTTATTTTGTTGGCCTGTTTTTTTGAGTATCCTTACTCTGGCAAAGGATAATTCACTAGATACTAAAGAGATCTCCATTATATTAAGTCCTTAAAGTGAGGGATTTTCCTTGTGTGTTCTTCCGTAGTTCAATCTTGAGACATTAAAGAAATAAATTCTGGAGAAATAATGAGGTATTTCAATTCTGTATTGCAATAGACTCAATGCCTGTGTTCTGCCTGAAATTTATATCCTTTAAACTTCAAGAAGATATTTGGAGGTGGGGACTTTGGGATGTGATTAAGTCATGAGGATGGAGTCTTCATGAATGAGATTAATACACCTATAAAAAAGGTCCCTTCCGCCATGTGAGGTTGTGGTGACAAGTAAGTTATCTATGAACCAAGAAGTGGATCTAACCAGATACCAAATCCACGGGGTCTTTGATCATGAACTTCCCAGCCTTCAGAACTGTGAGAAATAAATTACTGTTGTTTATAAACCACCCCGTTGATAGCATTTTGTTATAGCATGCCCAACTGGACTAAGACACTTTCCATTACAATAACTACTACTCTTGTGGGGCATTCATTAACATTTTTCTCTCCCCTATTGTTTTCAATGTTTCCTATGTTATTTGATTCTTTGTGGGCCTGTTCCTAAAACCAGGACTATTTATTTACCACCAGCATTAAGATTTCTATTATATCCAATAAAGAACCTGAATAGAAATAGGCAGAGGGCTATAAACTTTCCTAGTATGCTCTTTAGTAGGGACACCTAGATAAAATAATACTAACAATAATCCCACCAATGGTTCTTTCTGCGATTGGTGAGAAAGATCTCATATAACTTAAGAAAAGAAAGAACAAAATATTGAATGAAAGTTAACAAACATCTTCAGCTTGGAACTGTTCTAAGTGTTTATTACACAAAAATCAAAACCAAGACTCGTCTATGCTTTTTAAATGTAACATTAGCACACCTAAATATCATTTAAACTCCTCTGGAAGAAGAGTCTTTACAATTTGTGAGCATTTATAAACCTGAGACGGGAGAGAATATAAACGCTGTGTTTTTGGTTATGCATGTTCTGAATGGAACTAGGTTCATTCCAGGTGAATAGACATGAGGAGGCAGCTACAGGAGTATTCTATATTTATTTAAGTAACTATCACTCCCTTAAGGAAAATATTTCACAACTCTAATGGGGAAGTGAAGAGAAATCATGCATGTTATAATGCCTTCAAGTATAGCAATGGCCTGAGACCGCAGAGAAGGAAGCCATATGCTAAGAAATTATCCAGCTTGACAACACCTAGGAAACAATGAAGGGACAGGAACTTCCTGGCTCCTTCCACTGCCCTAACAAGGGCTTCCACGTACCAGTAGCTGTCATTGATAACTACAGCATCTACCCTAGAAAACTACAGCAGATTCTGAGGAGAAACCAGGTTTTCCTCAAAACTAGAGGTAGAGTTGGCAGGGGTGGTGGGAAATGAGCAGGTATGCTTACGTGGAGAAAAATATCTGTAAACACAGTATCATTCTCTTGTCATTGGCTCATCAGAACCAAACATAAATTTTCTCCCTCATAGTTCGTTAGTAGTGGGCTGCATAGCCCCTTGAATATTAATGTTAATCATATCCTCAGGTAATATATTAAAAGAGGACCACTAATTTGTTTCAGAATTTTAGGAAAATTTCTAGGAAAATGTCCTGGATTTCATAGCTCTCACATATCATCTACTATCTTTTTTGCTTTCTGCCACTAAATAAAGCATGTTAAGCATGAACTGAGAGATGAGAAAAGCTCCCTCCTGCATTCTGAATAACACCATGTTATGACTAAGCACAGCTTTGCAAGATACAATAGATTCAGAGACCCTTCCAGAGCCAAAAGTATGTTAATGTCTCCAAATATATAAGTGATGAGTGATTACATTTTTTTAAAAATTTTTTTACTGCAAAATACAGATGTAGTGAAAAGAAGGGCCATCTGTACCCCAGTGTTCATAGCAGAAATGTCCACAATTGCCAAACTGTGGAAAGAGCCAAGACGCCCTCAATAGACAAATGGATAAAGATACGGTCCATATATACAATGGAATATTACACAGCCATCGGAAAGTATGAATACCCAACTTTTGTATTAACATGGATGGGACTAGAGGAGATTATGCTGAGTGAAATAATTCAAGCAGAGAAAGTCAATTATAATATGGTTTCACTTACTTGTGGAGCGTAAGGAAGAACATGGAGGACATTAGGAGAAGGAAACGAGAAGTGAATTGGGGGAAATCGGAGAGGGAGATGAATCATGAGAGACTGTGGACTCTGAGAAACAAACTGAGGGTTTTGGAAGGGGGTTATGGGCGGTTGGGTGAGCCTGATGGTGGGTATCATGGAGGGCAGTATTGTATGGAGCACTGAGTGTGGTGCATAAACAATGAATCTTGGAACACTGAAAAAAATAAAATTAAGATGTTAAAAAAATTAAAAATAAAGATTTATTTATCTGAGAGAGAGAGCACGAAGAGAGAGAGAGAGCATTAAGTGGGGAGGAAGAGGAAAGGCAGGAGCAGACCCCTCACTGATCAGGGAGCCCAACACGGGATTTGATCCCAAGACCCTGGGACTGTGGGATGCTTAACTGACTGAGCCACCCTGGCACCCCTGATCAGTGATTACATTAAGAAGAAAAACTGCTGAGAATCAACATGTTAAATATGTTTATAAGCACAGCACAAAATGGACAAACAAATGAAATTCTGATCTCCTCATCAAATAGAGGCAAGAATGGCTAGAATCGAATTTCTCCCCCTGTGGTGGTAAGACCTCTGAGAAGTAACATTTTCAAAGGTTTTGTTTACCTCTGTTGACTATGGGAGATGCTAAAAAGTGTAGTCATTAAAACAAGTTAAACGGCACAATTTCAACTGCATCATTTGTAGCCATTTGGATTTCAATTTTCACTAAAAGTTATTTCATTCTGTCCTATCCCACCCCCACCACAACAGACCCAGTACTATCACCTCCGTAGCTCTTTCTGCACTCTTCAGTGTGATGAAATAAGTTGTTTCCAGAATATTTTGCATGGCTAAGAAGAAAGGATTGAATAAAATCTTAAAATTTACAAATCTCACTTGGCAAAATATGTGCATATAAATCAACATTTCTGTTGAAGGCCCCCAAATCCTTTTAGTCTCCCACTGAATTACTCAGTGTCCCACATAAGAATACATTCAGGGGAATAAGGCATTTTGAAAGGGTCTCACTTGATACTGATGGTTAAAAAAATAATTCAATGAGATGATCCCACCTTGAAGCCTCATTTGAGCCTTCAAGATGGAGATGGGGCTCAGTCATACCATTTTGTTCTAAAGCTGCCAAGATGAAGACCTAAGAGAGAAAGGCCTCTGGTCATATGAGTGGTGCCATTCTACTCAAAAGAGGACTCTTTACACACACACACACACACACACACACACACACACACACACACACGCATACATCCTAGGTGATGGGTGTGATAAAAGGAGCAGAACCTGGACAGGGCAGAACTAAATTTGAATCCAAGTTCTTCACCTTGATCAAACCATTTAAACTTGTTTAGCTTCAAGTCTTTCCTTTGGAAAATGGAGGTAATAATATCTACCTCTTTTTTTTGTGAGTTTTGTGAGGATTAATAAGGCATTATGTATCCCTGAACCTGGCACAGAATAGGCTCACATCCAATAATGGTCATCACATCTTTCGTCCTCCCTATTCCCCGGCTATAACAGGTTGGCAAGGAAAAGCACAAGAACTCTAGTTCAAGTAATGGTTCCTAAATTACATCCAGAGTTTTTAGCAGTATGCCCTCTGTCTACGAAAAAAATAAATCACACATGTTCCTGAAACTCCAGCGTTATTGGCTTCTCACAGAAAGGGTGGGTAGTAAAATCTAGATCCAAATTGTCTTACTGTCAGCCTATCAGACACATAGCATCCAAAGAAATATATAAAACAATGCATTTCTTCAGATTTGACTTCTAACTGGGGTGGGACCTTAGTTCTTAACACTTAATACATCCACATAGCCACCACCTAAGAGACAGCAGAGAAACCCCTCCTACACCAACTTTATCTTCCCAACTTTATCTTGGAAACAAAGAGGTTCCTGTTTCATTCTGTGCCCTTAGAGCATTCTCTTTTTGTGTGTCAGTAATCATCTCTGCACTCCACCAAATGCCATCTAGATGGTTCTCAGGCAGAGCATTCTGGGAGAGGGAGGAGAGGAGGGAAAGAGGCATTCAGAGATGTCTTCGTTTAAGATGCAGTAGCTTCCTGATGATGAACACACTCACACTGCCCAGAAAATCTTGTGGCCATCTCCAAAGTATTCTTACGTGTGTTTTCTCCCAGTGAGAAAAGGAGAAGGGAGAAAAATAGACACATACTGCTATGCCCCTTGTGTGGCAACATACGGTCCTCATGAAGGCCAGTGTCTCCCTCTGACCTTACTTGTGTGTGAAAAGGTACTAAGGTTTCTCCATATGTACTTCGCCTTCACCATTCAGTCTCCTGACTCGTAGCTCCCAGGACCAACAGCTTATACACTGCTCTCCACCAATGACACTCCCTCTGTCAACCTGCACGCACACACCAGAGGTCACACTGCTTCCAGTATACTATTTATAATCCCCATCTGGACACTGCTAGCTCCAGATTAAGTTCTTTATAAGGGGGTACATGTCCTCCCTCGTTAGAAACGGTAAAAAATATCTCCATACCCTTGAGGGGAAGAATTACTAAGCCCCTAGGCCCTCCAGCATCACCTTAGACAGAGTAGAGGGGACTCTTCTTGACTTTGGAATCAAGCCTATTAACCTCTTCGTGGGAGAGAGGTCAATTTTCTGAAAAAGAATAGATCCTCTCCCTACCAGCTCCCAGAGGAATAAGAGAGCATTCTGAGCCCTTGGCTTGGTCCAAACTTCAAACAAACCTGTTTGAAGGTATCCTAGGTGGCCTTTCATTAGACTGAACGTTGGTTTCAAATACTATTGAGTACCATCTATTAAGTGCACTGGATTGCTGATTCCTCTGCAGGTGACAAGGGATCAGTCGTAGACTTTCTCATCCTAAACAATTGAACCACTTTCATTTGTAAACTACTCTCAAAATTTCTTCCTTGATAAGAATAGACCCAAGAGAAGAATTTTTAAATTATTAAGATCTTTTTTTTCTGAACCTGTATGATATGTGCCTGGGGTGGTGGAGGGGGAGAGTGGGTAAATAGTCCATTTCCACCAATATATCACCAAACAGACAAGCAAAAGTCAGTGTTGATTAATTCTAGGAGTCTGCTGATTGAATGATTTCTAGATGCACTGACTTCTGGGAAGATAACTTTTCTTGAATACAGAAGACCCAGCAGTCTCATTTTGTCACCACATTCCCCACTGTGAGAGAGAGAAGAATGACCCTAAATACCCACCCCTGCAACTTTGCTCCCCAAGTTCAAGTGATCATGCACTACCCTGGATCTGGAAGGGATTATTTCCAAATAGGACACTTCATTTCCAGAGCAGGGCCCTCCTGATCCTGGAAAAGTCATGTACCTTCCCTGCTAGAGGGCTCACTTTCCCCTTTGTCCATTGCCCACAGTCCCCAGGTTTCTTATTGAGGGTTTTGCCCACCTTATTCCGACAGGGGCAGTGGTGAGGAGTCTTGCCTGACAAAAATTCTCAGCAGAATGTGAACATCTTTCCAGCATTCATCTTGTCTTCCTCAGTCAGGGGTCTGATAACACCCAGTTTTCCAAGGTGAACTGGAGAACAGGGGCTCCTCTCCCAACAGTCTGAGGCATTCAGAACCTGCAGCACAGCACATTGATCCACTTCTGCCCATTTGTTTAATGTTATTATGCTTTCTTATAGAACCTGTCTCCTTTCATCATCCTAGCACTTCTTATGTCCAATGCTAGGAAGAGGAAGGGAAAGTAGGAAAACCTTGTCCTTCCATTCACAAACACACACAATCTTGTACGTGATTTGAAGATACACTTTTACCACCTGTGTAAAGGTGGCTAGAACTGCCATAACGAAGTACTACAAACTGAGTGGCTTAACCAACAGAAATTTATTGTCTCACAGTTCTGGAAGCTAGAAATTCAAAAATAGGGTGTCAGTAGTGTTGGTCCTTCCTGAGGGCTGTGAGGAAGAGATCTATTTCCAGCCTCCCTCCTTGGCTCGCAGATGGCCATCTTCACTCCGTACCTCCTCACATGGCTTCTCTTCTATCCATGTCTGTCTCTAGGTCCAAATTTCCCTTTTTATAGGGACACCAGTCACATTGGTTAGAACACACCCTAAAGACCTCATTTTAACCTGACTACCTCTGTAAAGACCCTAGATATTTTTGGGCAGGGAGAGGGGTTCACACAATTCAACCAAAACACTTCCCATTCATAGACTCTTCAGGAAAACCCCCAGACTAAAGTATGGTAATGATACTAATGATACTATGATACTAATGATACTTTAGTATCATTGTAGTATAAGACTAAGAGTCCAGTGGCAATTAGAAAAGAGTTCTGTCTAGTCCTTACATTGATGCTCAGTCAACAACAAAATACTGTACTCCCACCCACAGATTCATTGATTGCATCACATATAAACATTTTTTTATTCCAAATTTCTGTACGTAATGTGAACTCCTGGCATCTTAAAGTCCAGCTGTCAAATGGGTAATTTTAAAAGGGCTCTGGTATTTTTCAATTAATTTTGTTCCTAATATTGTACATAATAATGGGATTTTTTGCTGAAATTTATTAACTCTAGTGAATTAACAATGTGCTGAATAAATTGCCAGAGTGAATAAAGTTGCACAGACGATGAGTTTTCCACTTGCCAATTTTTTGTTTTGCACTGCCTAGGCAGTAACAACATGGTTTTGTACTCTGTAAGATCTCTGTAAGATCAAGAAATTACCGTTCACCCAGTTTAGCTCAGGGCTCTGAGGAGTTCTTTAAAAGTTAAATATCCAAGATCTATAAAGAACTTCTCAAACTCAACACCCAAAAAACAGATATTCAAGTCAAAAAGTGGGCAGAAGACACGAGCAGACACTTCATCAAAGAAGACAGACAGATGGCTAACAGATACATGAAAAAGTGTTCATCATCATTGGCCGTCAAGGAAATCCAAATCAAAACCATACTGAGATACCACCTTATGCCACTTAGAATGGCAAAAATTGACAAAGCAAGAAAAAACAAATGTTGGAGAAGTTGTGGAGAAAGGGGAATCCTCTTACACTGTTGTTAGGAAAGCAAGTTGGTGCAGCCACTTCAGAAAACAGTGTGGAGGTTCCTCAAAAAAATTAAAAATAGAGCCACCCTATGACCTAGTAATTACAGTACTGGGTATTTACCCCAAAGATACAGATATAGTGAAAAGAAAGGCCATAGGCACTCCCATGTTCTTAGCAGCAATGTCCACAACAACCAAAATGTGGAAAGTGCCAAGATACCCTTCAATAGACAAATGGATAAAGATGTGGTCCATATACACAATGGAATAATACTCAGCCATCAGGATGAAGACCCAACTTTCGCATCAACTTGGATGGGACTGGAGGAGATTATGCCAAGTGAAATAAGTCAAACAGAGAAAGTCAATTATCATATGGTTTCACCTATTTGTGGAACATAAGGAATAGCAAGGAGGACAACAGGAGAAGGGAAAAATGAAGGGGGAGAAATTGGAGTGGGAGACAAACCATGAGAAGACTATGGACTCTGGGAAACAAACAGAGAATTTTAGAAGGGAGGCCATGGGGGGATGTGTGAGCCTGGTGATGGGTATTAAGGAGGGCATGGATTGCATGGAGCACTGGGTGTTATATGCAAACAATGACTCATGGAACACTACATCAAAAACTAATGGTGGTGACTAACATAACACAATAAATTTTTTTTTTAAAGAAGTTTTAAAGAAATGTTTGGTGAAATTTGAAAAATATCATCACTTTAGAAGTTATTCTTTGATGGGGTGCCTGGGTGGTTCAGTCAGTTGAGCATCTGACTCTTGGTTTCAGCTCAGGTCCTGATCTCAGGGTCAAGCCCTCCATTAGGTTCCATGCTCAGCAGGGAGTCTGTTTGAGATTCTCTCTTTCTCTGCTCCTTACCCCCAGTCTCTAAAATAAATACATCTTTTTAAAAATGAAGTTTATTCTTTGAAAAAATAACCCTTCTTCTGTTGTCCTTTGAAGAAATGGCACTGTAAGACAAATTAAGCCAGACAGAAAATAAGGTTTCTAGAAGGGATATTGGTTTTACACAGATTTGAAATTTCAGAATCACACCTGCCCCTCAGGCCCAGAGTCTATTTCAGAAACCAAGATGACTTTTTGCTTTCAGCTTTTACGTTTTGATAAAGCCTAAACCCTATTTTTCCCCCAAATGCTCTTAGAACAACACTATCTTTTCATAAAGGTCCAAATAGTTTATTTTGCCATGCAAACCAAAAAGAATTCTCGAGATTCCCCCAAATGAAAATCCAATGAGAAGAATCTATGCCGAGAAATAACATGAGCTCTTTCTTCTGTTACATTTAGGTGAAGGCCATGAAGTATACTGAGTCACCCAAAATTTTCAGAAAGGTTGGGGTCATCTGAACCTCACATTCTTGAATCAGGCCAATTCTCGATGGTGTGACAACTGGGGAGGGAGGCAGAACACCTGGGAGAATGTGTCACACTCAATAACTGAGACAGCTTGTTAACATCCAGTATCACTTTGGAATATAGGTAGTTAATATCCATCTATGCTAACTTTATTGGACTTAGTATATTTTTTCAGAAATGTGCCCCCAGGTGATCTCCCAGCCTACTTATCCTCTCTCAATATTTGAGGGGGTTGACATCTTTGAACCCACAGCAGGTACAACTATGCCTGGTCTTTCAGGTAGAAGTCTGAGAAACTGACAGTCCAGCTCAGCTGGCTCCTAAGAGCAACCCTCATTTTCAACCCTCATTTTCATCCCTACATCTTTACCTCTGGGTTTCCCCATCCCAGGCAACATCTCCTGTTTTGCCGCGGTTAACCCAATGAACGCAGTTACCGGCATTTCAATAGTTTTGAGATTTGTGAACTAATTTGCATCTCCGTTTCTTCTTCTGGACAATTATGAGTGATATATCCGTATTTAGCAGTTGTATAAGCAATTTAATCACCTCTATTTTGACGTGATGAAGAGATCCAGTCTCAGGGGAAGCTTTCTCATGGAATGGCTGGCAGTCAGAGGATGCCTCCTTTCGGATCATGGCTCAGGTGGTTGTGGGTTTCCACTTCAGTTTCTTGGTTGTAGGAAGCTGAGAAGTGAAACCTGATCTCAGAGCATTTGCTAAAGAAGCAGGTTATTTTCAATGACGTGCCAGGATTCTGTTCTCCATGCTTTTCTTGAAGTTGGTTATTAGAAATTGAGGATTGTTTCTCATTGGTCCACATATTAGCCAGAATTCTCCAGGGAAACAAAACCAATAGGGGACATACATGCAAAGAGATTTATTATAAGGTATTGGCTTACATGATTATGGGGCTGAGATGTCCCCTGATCTATAGTTGCAAGTTGGAGACCCAGGAAGGCCAGTGATGTAGTTTGAAGTCCTGAGGGTCAAAAAGTCGATGGTGTGGATTCCTGCCTGGGTCTGAAACCAGAGAGCTAGGGGAGCTAAGGGCAAGTGGAGATTGATGTCCACCTAACCATCAGGCAGACGTCATTCAGACTTTCTCTGCCTTTTTGTTTTATGCAGGCGCTCAACAGATTGGATGAGGCCCACTCACACTGGGGAGGGCCATCTGCTTTACTTAGCCCACCAATTCAAATGCTCATCTATTCCAGAAACACCCTCATAAGCACCCAGAAATAATGCTTCCCTGGATATCTGGGCATCCCACAACCCAGGCAAGTTTACACATAAAATTAACCATCAAAAGTCACATCCCCTGGGATTGTCACATGAAAAACAGGAGCTTACTTTCTATTGACTTGTTTCCTTTTAAGTCACGGAAATGGGGATTTCTTTTTCATTGGCTCGCAAGCTTATATATTTCTTGGTAAACCAACAATTAACAATACTGGGCCCAGAACATATCTGCAGCCAGCAGTAGGCATCATACAGATTCGATCTGCTCTTTTTCAATGGTGTGTGCAGCACATAAACTAACTTAATGCTTGCTTTCATTCCTTTATCTTGTAGAGCAAGAACAGAATATTGAAAATCCCCAATTCACTCAGGCTAACTTGACCTAGAATTATATTGTTGATGAAGGCATTTGGGGGAACACCAACGTAAGACAAATGGAAGAGAACAGACAAAATCAGGAATCCGATTCTTTCAAGCCAAAAAAAAAAAAAGGGAGAGAGAGAGAAATAATTGCCCTTCCACAATTGCACATAATTATAGTACGCTATAATGTGCATAATATTGGAAATACATTCCATTTAGTTTACCAACCCTTAAATTATCTAACCGATATGTTTTATAAAAACTTTATACAGTGTGGAATACACCTTTTCTCTCTCTTCCCCCCCCCTTTTTTACTTCATTTCTTCCTTTTTGTGCTCTCTTGGTGAAGTTTAACAGCACAAGAACAGAGGGTATTCATAAGATTGCAGTAAATCATTCTCTCCTTATATATTTTACATTATAGTCTGCAATCTTAAAAATTTAAGCACTAGATTTAAATCAGTAACACTCTAAAAGAATTTCGTTGGTATTTAAATTTTTTATTAAATACGGTGATTTATAATTACTGAAAGAGTTACTACCTATGAAATTATTTTCTTGTCTCATTAGGGAGTAATTTGTATTAGTTGTAAACATTCTATGTTTAATTATGTGTAACTTTCATATAAAATTCATCTATGAAAATATACTTACAATATAAATCATTTTATAAATGACTTTTTTTTACTAGCTAAGTAATGTGAACATTTTTCTTATCATTAGTAACATCAGACAAATTTCCGTAATTGCTCTCCACAAAGGCTAACTTACAAATCTACCAGTAATAAACAAAAAATCTTCTTTCCCCTATATTGGCAATGATTTTCAAAATACAGATCTACTCTGTTAACATGATCATTAAAAAAACTAGCTCATTGTTTTGTTTTGAATGTCTTTGATTTTAAGTTGGAAAATATATTTGTTGTTACCAATTTAATGACTGTTTCCTTTGCATGTGTTCTCCTCTGGGATATTCACTCACCTTGTTCTTACTGGTGTAAAAGCTCTTTATGTATTAATATTATTAACCGTTTGTCTTTCATAAATGTTATAAAAATTTTTTCTTTTCTCTCATTTTATCATCTGCTTTTATATTTTGTAAAGTGGCTTTAATGTCCTAAAGTTCTAAATTTTCATGACATCAACTCTATTTATCATATCTTGCTGTTTCTACCTTTGGTGTATGGCTGAGCAAGGACTTTTTTACCTTGAATCTATATAATATCCACCAACATTTTCTGCAGGCTTTATAGCTTTATTTTTATACGTATACCTTTAATCCATATGGAATTTATTTAGATTTATTTTAAATTTTTTATTTAAATTCAATTAATTAACATATGATGTATTATTGGTTTCAGAGGTAGAGTTTTATAATATATATAAAACTTACATATATAATCTTCTATATACATAATCTTCTACAATACCCAGTGCTCATTACATCACATGCCCTCCTTAATGTCCATTGCTCAGTTACCCCATTCCCCCAACCCCTGCCCCTCCAGCAATCCTCAATATGTTTCCTATGATTAAGAGCCTCTTAAGGTTTGGAATTTATTTGGATTTAAATGTGAACTAAGAAACTAACTGTTCCTCTGCTCCCCACCCCACCCATAGCACATTAGTCAGCTGGTAAACAATTTATTAAATAATTCATAATTTCAACATAGATTTAAACCTCTTCATTACACTTTGTTTTTGTTTTTTTTTCAGAAAAATCTCCTATACATAGATCCTTTGTTAAGATCATTCTGCAATTTTTGTTGTTTCTGTTTTTTTAATCCATTGTTATATGATTAAGACTATATTTTTGATCATAGGAAGGAAGATCGACAGTTCCACCAAATCGAATCTTCCCTTCAGCAGCTCTCTCAAATCAAGTCGTGAATGTCCTTCAATAAAATATTTTCACTGTCTTATCCAGAACTTATTGAATAAACATTTAATATATTTAGCAGCTATTTGGAATTGGATCACTCTTTCTCTTTTATTTTCTATTTGAAAGCCGTTGCTATGAAAAGGGTATTTTGTTTTTATTTTATTTGTTTGTTTATTCCTTTGTTTGTTATTTTATTTGATTATCATACTCCTGAGGATTTTTAGCATAGGAGAAAGGACTGGTGGTATTCAAGGAATTCAGAATTACTTTTAGTTACTATGGTTTGATGCTATGGTGATTGAAAGAAATATTGAATTTCTGTCAGAGATTAGAGAAAACAAAGGTGAAATTGTTTTTCCACCCAAGTTGACAAATCCCAAGTTAAGAGCCCCTGATGACTTTGGCACTCCTTAGGCTATCCTTGAAGTTTCTGTCAGTTCAGATGAAGACGAGAGAACGTGCCCTTAACAAATTTTTGCCAGGGATATATTTTTGACTCCTTTATTTTTCAGTCTTTCTAAGTCATTTCATTTCAGATAGCTCATGTACACATCACTCATAGACTTGAATCCAGTCTGAGAGTCCCTCACAATTATTATGGGTATCGAACTACTTCAAACTTATCCCTGCAATCTTATTTTTCTGTGATTATTTTTCATGCTTCAATTTTATTTTGTTTTGTAATTTGTTACATTTTTTGCCTCCTTTTAAAAATAAATTTAGAAGTTTTAACCAATTTCTATCCTTTCAGAGTTTTAAAATACATTTGAGCTTACACTTTTCTGTCATTGTTGCTACCAACAGTAACTTAAGACCTAATACCAAACATAAAGGCAGGCCTAATTGAAAGGATGTTTTTTATCTTTTTCCTACCCCATGCTACTTATTTACCCACGCTGAACAGAAAGGAGAAAAGGAAGGATGGAAAAAGTCCTATCACCTGTCCCCTTAGGTCTTGGTAGGCACTGAGAGGTAGAGAACATGCAGCTAATAGAAGGAGACAGAGCAGTTTTCCTACACTACTTTGCAGATGACATGGAAGGAGGAATGAGACGCAGTTCAGGAGCTATTTCTTTTTGAAGTAGCTTGCCTAAGACTGCCATGCCATTAGCCAACTGTAGTCTGTCCACGTGGGCATGGCCGTGAGCCCAATCTACAGCAGCAGTATTTTACCTAGTGCGAGTGTCCATCTTTCTATCCACTTGGGTCTCCTCACCTATTTTCTCTGTATTTGGGGGGCTCCTGGCTTGAAATATGAATTTTACTTATACTAATATATCCCCTCCTCTGCCTTGCACCATATCAGCACCCACTTATTAGCTAATGACTTTTTCATCATCTTGATCACATGGCAAATGTATGTAAGCATATATATGTTTGTACTTGTATAAATACCCACACTAATACAAACAACTTCTATTTCACTATGTATATTTCAAGGACAGTATAGAAGTGTAATTAAGAGGATGGAAATGGGAGCTAGATCTTCTAGGTTCAAATCCCAATTCAGCTATTTACTGACTAAAAGTCCCAATTCAGCTATTTACTGACTAAAAATTTGAACATGATTTTTAACTTCCCTATGTTTCAGGTTATCTGTAAAGTGAGAATAAATATTAATAACACCTCCTTCATGGAGTTACTGTAAAGATTACTTGTTGACACCATGTTTAACATGGTGCATAGCCCACAGCAGGTGGTCAGGAAATGTTAGTTATTACATATTACACACATAAAACAAGCAAGTGCTCAAAAGTAGCGCTTGTAGACCTCTGGAGCTGGGGTTTATCTTTATTAGGTGCTGAGGGTAGAAAAGGAGAGTTTCCAATAAGTTTGGGTTTTCCCACAAAGCCCTTTTGACCTCACAAAGGTGTTGCTAGTCTTTGACCCCACCCAGGTTGTGACATCCGAAGAGGGGAACAACTCAGGGAATTCTACAATCCCAGAAATACACTGCCACCAGAGTTCTTCCTACCCAACCCCCTTCTCTCAGCGAGAGACTTGGGAAGTCCATGATGGTGCACTGCATTCTAGAAACTGTAGCGTTTCCACTTCCTCTGCTGTATTTCTCAGGGGTGCAGTGTGATCTCTGAAATAATATGGGGGCAGAATCAGGAGAAACTCCTCTAGCCTTCTTAGAGAAGCAAGTGTCTTTTTTGGTTGGGGTACACCTGGCTCCCTGAGGCAGACAGAGGAGATAGAAAGTCTATTCTACTGTTTTTATGCTCTCATTGTTTCCAGAACAAAATACTGAATAGGATTTTTTTCCCTCGGCCCAGTTCCATTTGCTTTAGACTTAGTACATTTCTACCCAGTTTATTATAATCGTTTTGAAGTTTCAGCTTTTGATGGTATGGCAACCTTTCTGTCTGTTGCCATAAGCGATTTAATTGGAAGCTGTTAGATGGTTGCCATTTGAAGCGGGAGCCTCCACTACCATCTCTTCTATAGTTTAACTGTTATTAAAGTCCCTGATAACATGTACGATTCTGAAATACACAGTAACCATTTATTTAGTGGTGTTTGTTTTTCTGCCTAGAATCTGAGAAGTTGATTCTTTGAAAAATAAGCCAAGCTGTAGTTTATTTTTCAGGAGTGAAAATTTTCACAATCAAACCCTAGTTTCCTACTCATTTGTAGTCTACAATTTGTTTGGGAGATCTGAAAAGCTCTGTAAAATGGAAACTTCTTTGAAATTGCTCTGAGTCATCAAGCAAGAGCCATCATTTCTCATCTGATCCACCAAACAGACCTGTTCCCAGGAGGTGGCTTGATATTAGCTCTCAGGAAATACTCAATTTTCTCAAGAATAGGAAGTTGTGATTGAACACAACAGTGCCACCAGCGACTGTGATTCAGAATCCCACAAGGTGGGAATTCAGGAAGTTGCGTTTCAATAGCATGGTGATCTGGGGCAAATATTTGACACCCCATACTTGGACATTGATAACACTATTTTCATGCACGGGAAACACTTGGTATCCTATTTCCTTTGAACCCAAGCTGGCAGAACCTGTCTCCCATAAGAGAGAATGAAAAGTCAGATGCTTACTTTGTCATCTTCTCTTACGACTAGGGGATAGACATATGACCCAATTCTGATCAGTGAGGTATAATGGGAAGTCTGATGTGAAGAACAATTTTCTGCCCTGATTAAGAAACCCCGGGTGGGAACTGAGAAACAGAGAGGCCTCACTCCTCCTGATAAAAAAGAGGCAAAGAGATCCCACCCCTCTCTTCCAGCTTTTGGATATTGACATGAGAGGATGTGATCTTTGGACCTGTAGTAGTCATCTTGTGACAAAAAGATGACCCTGAGAAATTAAAGATGCCAGAGTGGAAAGACAGGAAGCAACTCAGTCTTCAGTAACTGCTGAGTTACTGAAACAACCTTGGGACTACGTACTTCCAGATTTTTCTACTGGAGGAAAAAAACAAGTCCTTGAGAGAACTTACTGCCTTTGGTGGCCAATACCCTGCTCTGGCCACACAGGAGCACAGCACTTCTCTGCCACCAAAGCATGGCCCATTGACTTGAAATGCAATGTGACTAGAAGCATTGTGGCCACGTCCAGTGTTTGAATCCCCGCTGCTCTTCCCTGCAGTGGTAATCAGGGGAGCACGTACACTGATGGTGTTGCCTAAGATCCAAGCATTTGGAATGATGAGCCAAAGCCTAAAAATCAGCTGCTGTGGAGAACTGCCTGAACTCTCTGCTGACTTAGCATGAGTGAGAAATAAATTTCTGTTGTGTTAAGCGACTGGCGGAGGTTGTTTGTTACCACTGTATAATACAGGCTACTGTGCCTGATATGCTCCTAGTAGAGTTGAAAGCATCCTAATTGATACAACATGTATAGCCATTTGAGCTGCAAACAACTTTTTCTGTAAAATAAGAGGGTTGCATTCATGGTGAAGGGAGTATCTACCATTTTTGTCAGGCTAGCCTCCAGCCTCCATCTTTTAGTAACAATTTTGCTTAAGGAAACCATCATAGTAAACGTGTCTTTCATGGACCATGTCTTGTCAGCACTCACTTCTACTCACAGAAAGCTGCTTGCCATAAACCTCTAGGACTCTTTGTCAGAGAACTTTTTTCTAGTTGTAATAGTGTGTTCAATTTTTACACATGGTAAGCCAGAAGTACCCAATAGTTAATGTCCCAGAAGTCCTCAACAAATCTTGTAAAGACATATGGTTGAAAAATATCCTGTCTTCCTCATCTTAACTAACTGATCTGTTCTAAACTGTCTCCCTTGGGGTCAGAGTTTGGTTGCCCAGAGTGAGAACTGCTTTGGTAACATATCTTTTATTGGCTTCTTTCCCTTCCCTGTCTCTCCTCCACACTATAAAAAACAAACAAACAAACAAACAAAACATCGCTGGGATCAGCTCCCAAATAAACTACTTGTTCTTGAATCCTTGTCTCAGAGTCTGGGGGAACCCAACCCAGGACACTATTTCTCTCCAAGCAGACCCAATCTTTTTGCAACTGTCAATAAAGGTACAATACCTGCTCTGTCTTTGATATTTGGATCTCGAAGGCAGTCAAACAAAGACTATCTTTAAAGAGGCAGAGGCTCTTCAAAGGGTCTACTCATTAGCTCCTTCTTTAAAGATTCCTACAGCCCCTCTGGCACCTGTCTTTTTTGAGCCAGATTTCTTGTTTTTTTCCCCCCAGTCCTAAGAGTTATTCCATAACCTTTCAATAAATTCATTTTGGGCTGAGACAGCTAGAATTGCTTTCTGGGACCTGCAGTCAAAGAAATCAATGAATATAGATGATATATTAGGCCTCTTTCAGCTATAAAGATTTTGTGATAAAAATGAATTAGTTATAAATAGTATAAGAGTACTAAATGCTATGTATTTATTATTTATAAAATCAGATCCATAGAAGTCACTTAAAAATGTCAATGTTTTCATGTTTCTTCACATTTTACTTGAAATGGCATCTCTAGCTGATGAGGCTGTTTTCTAATATTTTAACATAATTCCCATAAACAGTTATTAATCTGGAAGAGTAAAATAACTTGGCGGTCATGGTGGTTGTTTCATTTTTATCTGAGGTGACTATTAAGTTCCCATGATCTGGTGTAGAATATTTAATTAAATATTTTTAAGAGTAAAAAGTTCTTGGGGTGCCTGTGTGGCTCAGTGGGTTAAAGCCTCTGCCTTCGGCTCGGGTCGTGATCCCAGAGTCCTGGGATTGAGCCCTGCATCGGGCTCTTTTCTCAGCAGGGAACCTGCTTCCTTCTCTCTCTGCCTGCCTCTTGGCCTACTTGTGATCTTTGTCAAATAAATAAATAAAATCTTTAAAAAAAAAAAAAGAGTAAAAAGTTCTTAAGAGATTTCTATGCAAAGAAATCCATAATGCTATAATCATAGAGAAACTTTATGCTAATCTTACATACCTGAATATGAGCATTCATAGAGAAAAGCTATTTAAATATGATTTAGGGTGATGCTCCTAATAACCACATCTAGGACAAGTTGAGAAACAAACTAAATAATGAGAGTAATGGATTCTAACCCAGAATATATCTATTGTGAGTCTGTAGTGATATAAATAATTGAATAAATAAATAAATGGGGGAGAACTCCAATTAATAAATGTAGAAGGAATAGTGGAAATACAATCTTGGTGATAGTATAATAATAATTATCTCAGTCAAGAATAATTAAGAAATGCCAAAATTAGCAGGTGAAAAGTGTGATAAGAAACAAAATATTTACATAGTCTCAAATATCTCCCCACAAGATAGTTATCAAATACAAAGGGGAAAATAGCAATGTTATAGTGGAGGAACTTGGACCACTCTGCTTATCCAAGTGATCCAAGTTAATATCACCAGTAAAAGACAAAATGGCATCATGTGTCTTTTGATTTGATGTGCTGAGAAGGTGTAATAGTTAATTTTATGAGTAATGAGGTATCCAGATACTTGGCTAAACATCATTGGTATTTGTGAGGGTGTGTCTGGGTGAAATTAACATTTGAATTGGTAGAATGAGTAAGTCAAATTACTCTCCCCAATGTGAGTGAGCCTCGTCTAATCTGTTGAAGGCCTGAGCAGAATAAATGGACTGAGTGAGAAAGAATTTTTTCTCTCAGACTCAGACTCAGGCTCTCCTGGGTCTGGAGTTCTCAGCCTTCATAATTATATGAGGCAAGTATACACACACACACACACACTTGGTTCCGTTTCTCTGGAAAACCCTGATTAATACAGATATTTTGATACTGAGAATGGCTTTAGAGGAACAGAATTTGAAGGTAAGTTTTCTGACTTGATTCTGGGCTGTCTGGAATTGATTCTCCAATCTGACTAGATTTAAAAATACTAGGAATTTGAGAGGCAGGGAGGGGGGCTGTGAGGAGAAGGGAGGAAAAAAATGAAACAAGATGGGACCAGGGAGGGAGACAAACCATAAAAAATTCTTAATCTCAGGAAACAAACTGAAGGTTATTGGAGGGGAGGGGGTTGGGGGGTTGGGGTAGCTGGGTTATGGACATTGGGGAGGGTATGTGTTATGGTGAGTGCTGTGAATTGTGTAAGATTGATGATTCACAGACCTGTACCCCTGAAGCAAATAATACATTGTATGTTAATAAACTAAAAGTAAAATAAAATAAAGTAAAAAATGTCAATGACTCTGTCTCCAGGCATAAACAGAGCACTGATAGTCCATTGCATGACTTGGTGATACAGATATAAAATATTTGCATTGGATATTCTTAATCAACCACTTATAAGAAGTAGCTAGATGATGGGTATATATGATACTTACAAACATTTTTGGAAATCTAGCTAATATAATGAAGTTGGTTCGCTGCTCCTGATGTTACTACACAAAGCAGTGGAAGAAAAAAGGATGAACTCATGGATTCACATTCCTAGCTCAAGCACCACACAAAAGACCTGGAAGCTTCTACATGTGCCCTGAAGGATGCTTATCTCCTGCAGCTGCAGCACTGAAACTGCTGAAAATCAAAAGCACAATTTCATCCTGTGATTAGCTGAATTAGGACACAAGTTGAATTCCCGGACTTACAGAGTATCTGCTGTTGAGTGAGGGCATTGGTTGGGGAAGAATGGGATCCTGTAAGCTAGCACGTGGCTATGTGGGAAGACCCTGAGAGAGCTGGGGACACTGAGCTCCTAAATTCTGAGACTTCTCTAACAGTGAAGAGATTGCCCCACACTCACTGGAAGACAGACAAAGGCTAAGGAACCTCCACAGATTGGGGGAGACCAAGACGGCATGCCACCTAAATGCAGTGTGGGATCCTGGATTGGAATCTGGTCCAGAAGAAGCGTCATTAATGGGACAATTGATAAAATTTGAATGAAGACTTTGGATGAGTTAATAGTATTATATGACTATTAACTTCCTGTTTCTGATAACTGTGCCGTGGTTATATGAGATGTTAACAGTTGGCGAAGCTGGGTGGAGGGTATGCAGGAATTCTCTGTGTTATTTTTGCAACCGTTTTATACGTCTTAAGTGAACTCAAAATGAAAAGCTCAAAAATTAAAAAAGCAAGTTCAAAACATTAAAGTTCATTCCACAAACATGTGCTGAAATAGCAACTGGAGATGGAAGATACACTGAGGGAATAAATGTGAAAAATATCTCAGATATTGTTTAGGCCCTCTGAAATCATACTGTGTTCAAAGCAAACTGTGATCTCACTGTGAAAAGCAAAATGGAAATAAGAAACTAGATGTAAAAAAAAAAAAATCACAGAACAGCACAAAGAACAATGCAAAATGACCACTTACTCAATGCATAAATGTCAAGGAGTTCAGAAAAAAACAACTGATTGAAGAACGATTTGGCAGTATGAAGAAAAATGTGCCTGGAAACAAGTGAAGGACTTTGCCATATCTGAGTGATTTCCTTTCTCCTATTAATCTCTGATACTTAGAAATATGTACATCTCTATTGGTGAATATAGATGTTCTCTTTTTTCTAGTAAGTATGTATGTGTCTATAAATTATAAATAGAAATTTCTATCTCTGTAAGAAGGAAAGGGTGTATATAGGGAATTGTGCATAAGTTAGAAAATTCTGTGAAAAAAAATGGGAATTGTACTCCGAAGAGCAAGAAACTGATCAGCCCAGTGGTTAGACAACAACAGAATGAAAAGAATAACAGAAATCATTGGGAGGTGGAGAGGAGAAGTGAGTGGGAGACAAACCGTGAGAGACTATGGACTCAGAAAAAAACTGAGGGTTTTGGAGGGGAGGAGGTTGGGGGCTTGGGGGAGCCTGATGGTAGGTATTAAGGAGAGCACGTATTGCATGGAGCGCTGGGTGTGGTTCATAAACAATGAATTTTGGAACACTGAAAAAAAATAAAATTCAAAAAAAAAATATGTAATATTATAAGGTAATGATATAGTATAGCAGCCAAAATTTGACCATTTAGTGTATGCCAGCCACTCTTAATCAACAATTTGACAGGTTAATTCACATAATCCTCACAACATAGGTGGTGGATGTATTGTTATTCCCCTTTTACAGATGATGGTAAAAATGGGATTTGACCGTAAGCAGTTTGACCCAGAAGTAAAGCTGTTAACCACCTGATTGCACTGCTTTGAATTTGCAAGAAAAGACTTGACTAAAGAGACCAGTCTCCCCTTCTCCTGGGAGATGAAATTTCTAATTTACAGTACTATAATGCCTTAATATAATAGTTCCCAGAAATAGGACCTTCCTATCACCCAGAGGGGATGGACTGGGGCATGGGCTGCACGGTGAGGAGTTGAAGGTAGGGAAGGGGATGGATGGTGAGAAGGCTCAGACCTCGGGACATAGAGCCCCTCACTGTCAATGAGGTTGGTCGTAGCTTCCCTATTGGCAAGGGATGTCAAGGGACCAGAGTGAACTTCCGCCATACAGACGCTGCCTGTAGACCCCAGGATGGTCTCCTACACATGGAATGATTAGAAAAGGTCTTTTGGGTAGAATTGGATTTGAACTGATGACATTAGGCCTTGTCACAGGTATCTTTTGGCTCCAAATTGGCCTCTGGGAGGAGAGTCAGTGGCAGACAGCGAACAGATTCTCCTACACGTGAATTTAAATTTGAAAAACATCCACAATTACTTCATATAATCTGTGTTCAGAAAATATGGACACCAACAGTCAGGACTCACTAAGGTTAATTGAATAGGAAAAATAACATGATGAAAACATTTGACTAATATTTGTTCTGGGAAAATTTGCAAATGAATTTAGAGGAGGGTCAATTCAAAAGCCGACAGAAGCCAAGGAGATAATGGATTACAATCAAGTAAAACAGGCAGAACTGCTTTTTTTGAAGAGGCTTTGTTTCCTTATTAAACACATATTCCCTTCATTACTTCAACAATGAAATAGGCTCTCTCCAATTTTGCTTTTAAACACACAGCACTTTTGGACTGTCTTTTGTTTTCCTCGCTTTGATGGAGAGACATGGACGGAGAAATAGTTCTGTCCTGTGCGATATCTAACAATGTAAGCATGATGATAAATATGGACTGACTAGCTCTAATCATCAGAAGGAAGAGGGAGTTGGGGGTGGGGTGAGAATGGGAAGCTAGAGAGTGCATGCCAACTGCTGGGCACCATGCTCTGTGTGCCTACAACTGGTTTTTACCATGCAGAACGTGAGCCCAAGTGTTGTCAATCCTGCTGATTAGTCAAGAGAGGCTGGAAAAGCTACCTTTTTCTATGAAATATCTTGACCTGCCAATCTTTATTTATAACTTTTCAAACTATGTGTAGACCTCGTTCTTAAAACATTTATACGTTTTCCTCCATACTTGGGTAGTTCCTTCCTTCTGTACTAGAAGCTTCTCATCTCCTTTTCTGGATCCTTATCTTCTGCTCATCATTTAAAATGAGGGTGTCCTGGATCTCCTTCTCTGTTGTAGCATCATCCTCCTGAGAAACCTCTCCTGACCCCACAGTCCTAAGCCACCAGTGTCAGAGATTCCCAAAACTTTTTCCAGCCCTGTCCTCTGCCTGACTCTTCAGAATCTGTCAAATCACCATCTCCAAATCAATGTCTAACAGAAATCTCAAATTATCATGGCCAGGAGAGAACTCTCCCCTGATCTCCTCCCCATCTAAGGAAATGGAATCACCATCCACCAAGTTGCTCAAGGCACACACACACACAAGCATTTTCTGCATATATGGTCTAATTTTATGCTTTCATATGTTCATGCATTTCCCTCTTCCTAGGAGATCCTTTCAGCTCCTTCTCCTCCTCTTTTCACCAGGAACATTCTCATTTATCCTTCAAGAGTCCATTCCAGCATGATCATCCTCAGACAGCCTGATCAATAATTTTCTGGGCCCAGTGCCAAATGGGAATGTGGGTGTAGTCAATCTCCCCACCACACAGCTGGCCCCTCCAACCCAAGGGATTGTAGACTCTACACGGGGACACCCTTGGTGCCTCAGTTGAGGCGAGGAGAGAGGCCCCACCAAGTTGCCTGTGAAACATGCCTGTGGCACTGCCAGAGCAGGGTGGGGACAACTGCCACCTTGCCCCACCCCAAGATGCTGCAGTGCCCAAACCTGACCTTGACCCTCCTTGCTCCTATGCCCTGGTGTCTGCTGGGGGTAAAGAGTAATGACAATATTCAGGCCTCATGGCTTCAGCCAGCTGGGAATGCACTGCTGAGAACCTCTCCTGAGGAGATGGAAGCAGTGGAAGGTGGAATTGCACTGAGCCAAGGCTTTAAGTCCTTGGCATATACTTCATTGTCCCACTGGACTTCACTTTAAAACTATTAAGGATTTCAGAAAGGGGCCATAAAGTATTACCCCCAGCATGCACACTTCTGAGACTGGGGCCCTGAGCTACTGGTTGCACGCCCATGAATCTGGTTCTGCTCAATAGGCCTTTGATCTGTATTTGAAAGGCCTGACACATATGCTAACTGGCCAAGCTGGACCTAATTTATGCACCGTCCCTGCTTAGCTCTGCTGCAGTTGCCTCCCTCACTTCCCAGCCAGAACAGCCCAGCAATGGATCACACGTGACTACCATGGCCACTGCCACCACCACTGACTGAGAAGTTTCCATGCAGCTCAACAAGGAGAGGTCACCATGTCTGAACACTTGCCAGAAGATACCTGTCTTCTTCAGGGTGGCTGGGAAAGGCTGGGAAACACAGTTGGGAAGGTGGGAAAGTTAACACCCTAAGGAAGATTTTAGTAGTGAAAGGCAAGAGAAAGGAGTCAGAGATATTGTCTGTCATTCCTTCCCCAAATGGACTGAAATGCAGTCATTTTATTTGGCCTCTGTGAGACGGGGCACCCCGCTGTATGTTATAAAGCCATAGCCGGCTTGGCATACTCCCTGTGGTTTCTCTCCTTCGTTTCTTTCCTCTCTCTCATTTTCCCCTTACTCTTGCTTCCCTGAGACTGTACCTCAACAAAACATTGGCACAAAACTATTCCCTCAGACGGTCTTCTTTGAGAAAGCCAGCATGAGACAACTGGTACCCAAAGTGAGTTAGTAATAATGGCTGGCATGCTATGGCATCAGATTTGCTGATGTTCTCACTTGTGGTTGACTGGGATCCAGTGGAGGTTTACGTGAGCTTTGGGATATCAAGTTGCCACTGTAATTGATCAATACATGGGTAGAATAATTACAGAACTTTCACAGTGGATGACTTCATATGATGGCATTGAAATCCTTGATAGTTTCAGTTAATTGTCATTTTAAGGCATACTTTGAAGATTATAGATGGCTCTGAAGCAGATGGTAAGACCAGATCATAAAATACATCAAGAAAACCAGAGAAACACCCATGGAGGTAGAACTTGAGAGTGTTAGACCAGGGGAGCGAAAATAAGACTGAACAAAAGAGAATATGTTAAAATGGACAACTCACTCATTACTTGGAATTTAATGTCTAGCAAGTCTTAATTATGTCCTAATAAAATGTAATGTCTACCAATCCTAACAATTTGCTGGGATGATACCTGAAAGCCTGGATTCACAATGGCTAAGTTGAGGTAGAATTGTTGGAACTTCCTTGACAGAGTAATGAGGAAGGGCTTGGAAGTCTCAGGAAAAGGAGAATTTTAGAATAAAGACATGAAAACCTATGACTTGAGTACATTCTCCAAGAGGGCCCAGGGGACACTTCCTTCACTGAGAAATGCACCGATGGTGAGAGTGCCAACATCACTGAGAAGCCCACCGTTGGCTGCCTTCTTCAGGGCAGTCTTGACAATGTAAGATCCTGGCATAGTACAGGGCTTCTTAATATCAGTCTGGATACTGGGATTCCAGAAAGGCAGAGGTCAGGTAGATATAATTACCATAATGAACTGTATGCCCAAAATGGCAATCAAGGTGCCTTGGCAAAGTAAACTATTATTACAGCTAATTGGTAATGGTTTTTCCAAAGGTAATATAGACAAACAACCATCTAGAGCAACAATTGTTGATGTGTAGGACACTACTTCATGTAGTGTAGTGTAGGATTACAGATGAAGCAGTTTAGCATCACACAGGAACCTATTTGAAATGAAAATTCTCAAGCTCCACTCCAGGTCTACCAATGCAGAAATTCTGGGGATGTGGTTCAACAGTCTATATTTTAGATAGCCCTTTAAGTGATTGGGATGCATGCTAAAGTTTACAAACTGTTGTACTTGGGTTTTGCTTCATTTATTCAATCAGAAAGAACTGAAAACTGATGAACATAAGGCTATTGTTAGACACTATGATGGACAGCTGCAATTTCCAGTCACTACATCAAAGTCAGTTCACAGAGCCAGAGCCCATTGGAGGGAAACCTGGGTCTCTACAACATTGCCACAAACATGGTAAATATTTCTCTAGCCTTTCCTCAACTTTGCCAGAGTAACTGTGCAATGAAGGAAAGGGAACGCCCAGACTTCTTGAGGATAATTAGAATGAGCTCAGAACTGACATTGATATCAGGGAGCCCACATCACCACCATCATCCTCCAGTATGCTACCTTATAGATTCTAAGGTGTAGATAGTGTTTGAGCTCAAGACCATCTCACTGTGAATCCAGTAGGTCCAGGGAGGCACCATTGCATTTCTCAAGTCTCTGAATGCCTAATAGGACTATTTACAGTTAGAAGTTGGACCTTGGTTTCCTGACCTGTGAATTAAGATGCAATGCATCTTCCTATCTGGCCAACATAGTAAATCAGAAGAAATATCATCTCCCAGGAGGAACTGCAGAAATAATTACCAACAAAGAGATTCAGGGATAGTTATTCTCCTATCTAGTCATTTCACCTATCTGGCCTCTGCAAGAAAAAAATCATATGGATCATGGTGGATGCCAATGGATTACTATAAACTTAAATGGTAGCCCCAATTGCAGGTTCTGGGCTAGGTATGAATTTTATTGGAGCAAATCAACTCAATCTGTAGTACTTCATTTGCAGCTATTATTTTGAATGCTTTATTCCTGATTCTTGTCAATAGATAGGATCCAAAGCAGCTCATCTTTCCATTGTAAGAACAGTAATAAATCTTCACTGTCTTGATCTAGCTCTGTGTTAATTTTCCTACTGTTGTGGTCTATTCTGTAATGATCTCAATCATCTTGATTTTCCACAGTGCATCACTCTAGCCTTCTACATAGAATGACATTTTACTAATTGGACCTAATAAGGAGAATGGGTCAAGTAATTTGAATGCCCTAATGAAACACATATGTCACAGAGTAGGCAGTTAAGTCCTTAATGATTAAGGGCCTGCAACATCAGTGAAATTTGTAGTGGTCCAGTGATCTGGAACATGAAGGTACATACCCTTTGAAGTAAAGCCTGAAAGCCTGACTGTGGTATACCACATAACTGTATAATTGGGAGCTGTCCATCATGAGCTTGGTGTTAACAGAAACTCCTTCCCGAAAGGTCGAGAGCATAGAAACAAACTACTGTATAAAGGAAATAGAAGATTAAGGAAAAGACTCAAACAATCTAGAAGATAAAAAAAAAATAAGACTTGTTGGGCTAGACCATATCATCTCTGTTGCATTGGTGCCACTTCCTCAGCCCATACCTGTGGCCTCAAGGGATACTCCCTACAACCAACTGAGAAAGAAGATCTTGATTCCAATTAAAAAGCAGTTTGGTATGCTCTACTGGGATCCTATAGAAATGGGTCACTGCAACAACACAGTCTCTGTTATGAATGACTGAAAGAATAAGCATTACTGCAAGGAGGCTCCCAACAACTAGATAAATAGGATGACCTATTCCCTGGGTGTTAGCTTTTCTCATTGGTCAATCCACTGCTTGTGGTGGGCTGATGAAAAAGGGGCCATGGCAGCAGGCTCAGATCCTAGACATGGATCTAAAGGAAGGGCTCCAGGAACCAAGGGGTAGAATTAGGATCAGCCCATCTCACTATCCTTCTCAATGACCCAGTTGCAGAATTTTTTTTGTTTGGTTGGTTGGGTTTTTTTGGTCCCTACAACTTATATCTGCTGGATTAGAGATCCTGATTCCCAGGGTAGTATTGCTTTCTAGAAAACACTTAAATGTTCCACTGAACTGGAAATTAAACCACTTGGAACTCCTCATGCTAGTGGACAAGCAAGATAAGAATTACGGTTTAATTGACCTTGACTACTACAAGAAGCTAGGGTTGTTGCTACAAAATAGAACATATATGAGTACATCTGGACTACAGGACTCACTGAGGCATCTCTTGGTGATTCTGTGCCCCATGACAGTTGTAAATGGACACTCAGAACAACTATTGCCTGATCAAAGGAAAACAACCAATCTATCAGGCAAGTAACCTACAGCAGCTGAAATGCTAAGTGAAGGTGAAAGAAACTAGAATGGCTGACAAGTGAAGGAGTTGATAAGTATCAGTTATGACCCTGGAACCAACTGTACCAGTGAAGACTATAGTTTGGATTGCTGATTCCCCTCTGAATCTTGCTTAAGGGATTGAAAATGACTACTACCTAGAAGGACTGGCCTTGCATCTCACCACTCATGTCAAGGAAGTAGAAAAGATATCTTGTCCTCACACAAGGTCTAGGATATTATAAAAGGATGCAAGTAAATCTGATTGGAGCAAGGGATGTAGTGTAAGAAACACAATTTATGTATCACCCTAGATCCACTCATCCTTGCACAGGTATCAACCATCTGCAATGTTTTCAGCTATTCAAAATATTCCTAGAGTGGTTAAGTTCCAGCCACTGTTGTTGCCATCATGCACTGAGGATCCCATTATGTAGCCTGAACTGACACAGAGAGACTCCTGCACTGCCAGCCAGAGACTCTGGCTGCCCCAGTGCCTGCATAACACAACTTGGACACACAGGAAGTTAATGCCTTGCAGGGTAGACTTCACTGCACACAAAAAGTAGATGGAAAGGACATCCAGAGATTTATTTTCTACCCTTCCTCCTCTTCAAGGGACTGCTCTGAGATGCAGTCTTTTCATATGGCTTCTCTGGAGACATCCTGCAAATCTAAGCATCTGGTTGATTGTGTCGTGAAACTTTGACCTTCTCAATAACATGTCTCTTTGAATTTCTCTCCTTCCTTTTCTGCCTCAATTCCCCTTTAATCTCATTCTTTCTTCTCTGAGAATGTATTCCCCCCAACAAAATGTTAGTGTGTTAGATTTTATCATAGGTAATTTTTCTGAGATCCTGAGCTAAGGTGTCAGCTATTTTTGTTTTTAGAAAAAAGTGAGAAATTCAGGACTCTCAGTTTCCAGTCCAACATGTAAAGAGCTTAAAAGCCACCTACTGCATTCCAACAACAAGTAAAAAGTTGAACAAACAGAAAAATCAGCAACTCATCTTAGATCTGGCAGAGAAGTGAGGTCACAAGGCAAACTGCCCCCAGAATTGGAGGAACACACAGGTGAACACAGAAAATCAATTTACCAGAACAGAAAACCTCCAGGGGAACCAGTGCCCAGGATAGGAAAACCTGAGCTGTATGTGGCCTCAAGGGATATTCCCTATTCCCAAGGGATACCCAGTATCTTAAACCAACTTGGTGCAGACAGTCTGACTAGTTTAAGAAGACTGGCTGAAGCTCTGCCCAAACAATCTGTGGATGGAAAAGCACCACTTGCTCCTGGAGAGGATGATGATGATGAAGTTCCAGATCTTGTGGAGAATTTTGATGAAGCTTCCAAGAATGAAGCAAACTGAATTGAGTCAACTTCTGGAGAAGATAAAACTTGAAGAAGTTACTGGGAGCTGCTATTTTATATTATGACTGCTTTTTAAAATTTTGTTCATGGATCTGATAAAATCTAGATCTCTAATATTTTTAAGCCCAAGCCCCTTGGACACTGCAGCTCTTTTCAGTTTTTGCACTGATGAATTGCTGAAGATTCAATATGGACAAATCTGAAAGTTAAAAACTCTAGGGGAACTCAGTCATAGAAGGGTCCCAGTATTACCTCCAGGAGCTTACCAGGAATATTGGAGAAAAATCTCCTCAAGATTCCAGCTGTGGGAGGGGAAAGAAATCATGTTGAAATATTCCAGAGGTTCTGTTCTTAACAAGGCAGTCCTTTGGACAAACTATTTTACCTGAGCTTAACCTGCTGGGTTTTTATTAGAGCCTAACCAATCGGGGGAAGGGAAATACTTAACTCCAGCCCCAACCATCATGTTCCACCTAAGGGAGGGGAAGAGGAATACTGAGAAGTACTGGTGAAGTTCACTGTCCAGGGGCACAGACTTACCAAAAGCCAGAGACCTAATCGTAAGACTATAGAATGATTCCACTAGCCACCCACACACTATCATCATATGACTAAAGACTTATATACTGTAGCTCCTTTTACCCTGTACATCATGTCCATCTTTCAACCAAAAATTACAAGGCTTACTAAAAGGCAAAAAAAAAAAAAAAAAAAAAAGTCTGAAGAGACATAAACAAGCATCAGAACCAGAGTCAGATATGACAGGAATGTTGGAATTATTGGAAGAGGAATTTGAAAAAAAAATGTAATTAATATGCTAATAGCTTTAGTGGAAAAAGTAGGCAACATTCAAAAACAGAATAAGAACATATAAGCAGAGAGATAGAAATTCTAAGAAAGAGTCAAACTGGAGATCAAGAAAGGCCTTTGATGGGCTCATTGAAGCCCATGTTTTGAGCTTGAAAATGTGACAACAGAAACTTCAAAAAGTGAAAACAAAGACTGAAAACCAAAAACAAAAAAGAGCACAGAATATCCCAAAACTGTAGGACAACTACAAGAGGTGTAATGTACACATCATGAAAATGTTTGAAGGAAAAGAAAGAGAAAAAAGAACAAAAGAAACATTTGAAACAACGATGATAGAATTTCCCTACATTAAATGTCAGACACCATAGGTTCAGGAAGCACAGAGGACACCAAGCAGATAAATGTCAAACAAACAAACAAACAAAACACCTATACCTTGGCTTTCAAACTGCAGAAAATCAAATATAAAGGAAAAATCTTGAAAGAAGCCAGAGAGGGAAAAATCATCTTACTTATAAAGGAATAAATATAAGAACTACACCCAATGTCTCCCCAGAAACCATACAAGCAAAAAGAGAGTAGAATGAAATATTTAAAGTGTTAAGTGAGAAAACCTATCAAACTAGAATTCTGTGCCCTATAAAATTATCCTTCAATAGTGAAGAAATAAAGACTTTCTCAGACAAAGAAAAATTATATAGGTCAGAAACTCAAATCTACATAAAGAAAAGGAGAGCATCAGAGAATAAGTGAAGATAAAGTAAAAACTTACTTTTCTTATTCTTAGTTCATGTAACTATTGAGTTTGTTCAAATAATAATAATAGCAATATTTTCAATTATGTTTTCAATTATGCATGTTTAAGTGTGTGTGTGTGTGTGTGTGTGTGTGTGTGCGCGTGTGTATGTATGCTTATCTATAAGTGAAATGAATGACAACAATGATACCAAGACAGGAGAATTAGAATTATTTTGCTATTATAAAGTATTTATACTACCTATGAAATGTAGTGTTACCTGAAAGTGAATTAGGTGTAAATGTGTATTGCTAACTCTAGGGAAGTCACTAAAAGGAGTTAAAAAGAGAAAATGAAGTCATATAGAATGCTCAGCTAAAACCATGAAAGGAAAAAAAAAAAAAAGGCATGGAAGACAAAAATAGGAAAAAATAGAAGGGCAACAAATAGAAAACAGTAATAAATATGGAAGATATTAATGCAACTATATCAATATTTATTTTAAATGTCAATGATCTAAGTGAACCAATTAAAAGATATTGTCATAGTGGATCCAAAAAAGACTCACCTATATGTTGTCTATAAGAAAATCCACTATAAATATAAAAATACATACAGACCTAAGCAAAGGAAAAGAGAAATATATGCCATACTAACATTAATTTTTTAAAAAGCAAAAATAGCTATATTAGTTTCAGATAGACAGACTCAAAGCAAGAAAAGTAATCAGGCATATAATGGACATTACATAATGATAAAGGAGTTGGTACCCCCAAGAAGATGTAATAATCCTTAATGTGTTTCACCTAAAAACAGAGCATCAAAATACATGAGAAAAAAAAGGAAATAGACGAATGCACTATTATAGTTAGAGACGTTAATACTTCCCTATCAGTAATGGACAGATCCAATAGGCAGAAAATCAATAAGGACATAGCTGAGTTCAACAATACCATGAATCAACTGGATATAAGTGATGTTTACTGATTACTTCATCCAAGAACAAGAGATTACACATTCTGCTCAAGGCTCACATGAAAATTCATCAAGAAGGACAACATTCTGAACCATAAAATACAACTTAATAAGTTTTAAAGAATAAATATCATATATCTGCTCTAAACACCAGAATGGAATTAAACTAGAATCAACAGTTGGAAAATCCCCAATCCTTTGAAATTAAACACTACACTCCTGAGTAACCTAGAAATCTATATTCATTAAAGAAATTGAACCAATAGGTGCACCTGTGTGGTTCAGTGAGTTAAGCATTTTCCTTTGGCTCAAGTCATGATGCTCAGGCTCCTGGATCAAGCCCTATGTCAGGCTCTCTTCTCAGTGGGGATTCTGCTTCTCCTTCTCCCTCCACCCCTCTTCCCTTTCATTCTCTCTCTCTCTCCCTCCCCCTCTCCCTCCCTCAAATAAATAAATAAAAATCTTGGAAAAAAAAAAAAAAGAACTTGAACCAATAATTAATAATCTTCCAAAACAGAAGCATGAGGTCCAGATGGGTTCACTAGTGAACCTTTGGCTCAAGTCATAGATCCTCAGGTCCTGGATCCTGGGGTTGAGCCCTATGTCAGGCTCTCAGCGGGAATTCTGCTTCTCCTTCTCCCTCTACCCCTCTTCCCTCTCATTCTGTCTCTCTCTCTTTTTCTCTCCCACTCTCCCTCCCTCCCTCCCTCCCTCCAATAAATCAATAAAAATCTTGAAAAAAAAAAAAGAAATTGAACCAATAATTAATAACCTTCCAAAACAGAAAGCATGAGGCCCAGATGAGTTCACTAGTGAATTCTAACATTTAAGAAGGAAATTATACCAATTCTCTACAGTCTCTTCCAGAGGATAGAAACAGAGGGAATACTTCCTAACTCATTCAATGAGGCCAGTATTACCCTATACCCAAACCAGACAAGATGCCCAAAAACTACAGCCTAATACTCACTTAATATCTCTCATGAACATTGATGCAAAAATCCTTAACAAAATATTAGCAAATAGAATCCAGCAATGCAAGGGAAGAATTATACACTATAATCAAGTGGGATGTATGTCAGTTATGCAAGGCTGGTTCAACATTCAAAAATCAATTAATGGGAACACCTGGGTGGTTCAGTGGGCTAAAGCCTCGCCTTTGGCTTGGGTCATGGTCCTAGGGTCTTGGAATCGAGTCCCACATCGGGTTCTCTGCCTTCCTCTCTGCTTACTTGTGATCTGTCAAATAAATAAATAATAATAATAAAACAATAAAAATAATAATAAAATAATTTTTAAAATCTTAAAAAAAACAATGATCAATTAATGTAATCCATCAAATCAACAAAATAAGAAAAATCACATGGTCATATTAACAGATGCAGGAAAAGCATTTGACAGAACCCAGCACCAATTCATGATTTAAAAAACTCTCAACCAGGAATGTACATTTAATATTTTATATATATATATATATATAAAATATATACATAAAGGAACTTTTATATATACATATAACATCTTCAACTTGATAAAGAACACTTAAAAAAAACCAACAGCTAACATCACAATGGTGAGGAAATTCAACCTCTCCTGCTAAGACAAGGAATAAGGAAAGGATATCCATTCTCACCACTGCTTTTCAATATTGTATTGGAAGTCCTGGCTATTGAAATAAGACAAGAAAAGGAAAAAGGAAAAGAAGATTAAAAGTATTCAAATAGGAAAGGAAGAAATAAAACTCTTTGTTTTATGACGTGATTGTCTGTGTTGGAAAAAGTAAAAGAATTGGGGTGGGAGATAAGCCACTTGGAACCCATAAGTGATTACAGTAAAGTTGCAGGATACAAAGTTAATATACAGAAGTTAACTGTTCTCCTTATATCAGGAATGAGCATAAGGAATTTGACATTAAAAATATACTACCATTTACATTAGCACCCCCCAAAATGAAAAACATAGGTATAAACCTAACAATACTTGTTGAAGAAGAACTCTCTGTATGAGAAAAACTATAAAACTCTGATGAAAGATATCTAAAGAGGATGAAATAAATAGAGAGATATTATATGTTCATGGAAAGATTCAATATTGCCAAGATGTCAGTTCTTCCCAAATTGATCTATAGATTCACCATAATCCCAACCAAAACCCCAGAAAGTTATTTGGTGGACATTGACAAACTGATTCTAAAGCTTATATGAAAATCCAAAGATCTAGAACAACCAACTCAATACTGAAGAAAAATAATAATACTTGCAAGGATGTGGAGGAATGAGAACCCTTCTTCATTGCTAGTGGGAATGCAAAGTAATACAGCCATTTTGGAAGATAATTCAGAAGGTTCTTACAAAAGTAAACATACTCTTATCCCACAGGATCTAGTAACCATGCTCCTTGGTATTTACCAAGATGAATTGAAAACTTATGTCTACACAAAAACCTGTACACAGTGGTGCTTAGGTGGTTCAGTCAGTTAAGTGTCCAACTCTTGGTTTCAGCTCAGGTCATGGTCTCAGGGTGGCAAGACCCAGCCCCTTGTGAGGCTCTACACTCAGTGGAGAGTCTGCTACTCTTTGTCTCCTTCTGCCATTCCCCCTGCTCATGCACACATTCTCTCTCTCTCTCTAAAATAAATAAATCTTAAAGAAAAAAAACCTGCAGACGGATATTTATGGTAAATTTATTCACAATTGCTGAAACTTGGAAACTATCAAGATGTCCTTTAGTAGGTGAATCAATAAACTATGGGGCATCCAGACAATGGAATATTATTTACCACTAAAAAGAGCTAGCACACCCTGAAAAGACATGAAAGAAATTTAAATGCATATTACTAAGTGAAAGAAGCCAGTGTGAACATGCTATATAGTTCCAAGTATAGGACATTATAAAAAAGGTAAAACTGGAGACAGTGAAGAGACAATGGTTTCCAGGATTTGTGGAGGTAAGAATAAATAGGCAGAACACAAAAGATTTTTACGGCATTGAAACTATTGAAACTATTGAAACTATTCTGTATGATACTACAGTGGTGGATACTTACTATACAGTCATCAAACCCCACAAAATGTACAATCCCAAGAATGAACTCTAATGCAAACAATGAACTTTGGGTGATAATGATGTGTCAATGTGGGTTATAAATTATAATAAATTTACCCACTATAGTGGGTGATGTAAATAGTGGAGGAAGTTGTGTGTATGTGAGAAGGATAAAAAAAAATCTCTGTACCTCTTGCTCAATTTTGCTGTGAATTTAAAACTGCTAAGAAAAAATAACGCTGGGAGGGGAGGGAGCAAGATGGTGGAGAAGTAGCAGACTGAAACAGCATTACGTCCCAGGGTTCAACTAGATAGTTATCAAATCATTCCGAACACCTACAAACTCAACAGAAGATAGAAGAGAAGAAGAGCAGCAATTCTAGGAACAGAATATTGACCACCTTCTGGAAGGTAGGACGGACGGAGAAGTGAATCCAAAACGATGGGAAGATAGACCATGAGGGGAGGGGCCGGATCCTGGCAAGCAGTGGAGCACAAAATCAGAACTTTTAGAAGTCTGCTCCACTGAGGGACGTTGCTCCAGAGGCTAAGTGGGGGTGGAGTCCTCATGGGGACAGTGTGGTCTCAGGACTCACAAGGTCACAGAAAGACTGGAGGTGTCTGAGTGTGGCAGAGCTCCCAGGTGTTGGAGCAGGGAAGCTGGCTACAGAGACAGAGGCGAGGAGTGGGCTCTCTCCCCGGGGTTACCTTAAACTGTGATCCAAGGCACAACCGGGCCACTGCTCTTCAAGCAGGGACCCCACAAGTGACAGATCTGGAGAGACCCCCTCTTTCCTCCTCTGGGAGGAGAAGCACAGGAGTGTGCAGCAGAAATCTGTTGGGTTTGGAGACTCCAAATGGGGCCAGAGAGAGAAATGCTCGGTCACAGGCCGAGTGAGCACAGAGTACCACCTGAGACCAGGGAGATGGAAGGGACTGACTGCTTTGCTCTGAGGGCACACTGAGGAGAGGGTCCCCAAGCTCTTGACTCTTCAAGGCTGAAGACTGGGAGGCTGCATTTTCACTCCCATCCTCCAAAGCTCTATAGAAAGTGTTCAGGGAACAAAAGCTACAAAGAGTGAACCAGAGCAGATTACTTAGTCTGGCCCCTGGCAAGGGCGGTGCAATACCACCTTGGGCAAAAACATTTGAGAATCAGGGACGCCTGGGTGGCTCAGTTGGTTAAGCAGCTGCCTTCGGCTCAGGTCATGATCCCAGCGTCCTGGGATCGAGTCCCGCATCGGGCTCCTTGCTTGGCGGGGAGCCTGCTTCTCCCTCTGCCTCTGCCTGCCATTCTGTCTGCCTGTGCTCGCTTGCTCTCCTCTCTCTCTGACAAATAAATAAAATCTAAAAAAAAAAAAAAAAAAAAAAAAAAAAAAATTTGAGAATCACTGCAACAGGCCCCTCCCCACAAAGATCAGGAAGAACATCCAGCCAAGACCAAGTTTACCAATAAATGAGAACTGCAGAACTCCAGAGCTAAGGGAAAGCAACGCATGGAATTCATGGCATTTTCCCCATGATCCTTCAGTCTTGCAAAGTTAAATTTTTTTTTAAATTTTATTTTTCCTTATTCTGTTTTTTTAACATTTCCTCTTTTCCTCTTTTAACATTTTTAAACTACTTTATAATAACAATACCTTTTTAAAAAATCTTTTAAAATTTTCATTGCTATATGAATATTTTATCCCTTCCATATACTTAACCTTATTTTTTGTATACATATAGACTTTTTTTCCTTTAAAATTTTGGGATACAATGTCTTCTAATAGATCAAAATATACCTTAAATCTAGCACATGGCTTTGTTCCAGCCTCCAGTCTGATCATATTCTCCTTTTTTTTTTCTTTTTCCAACCAACTTATCCATTCCTTTTTTAGAACCTTTTTTAAATTTTCATCTTTATAGTCATATTTCATCCCTTCATCACGTTTACCCTTATTTTTGTATATACATAACTTTTCCTTTTCTTAAAATTTTGGGAGGTAGTTTCTTCTAAAACACCAAAATACACCAAAAATCAAGTGTGTGGCTCTGTTCTTTATATATATATTATATAAGAAAATTATATATATAATTTATATATATAATATTAATATAAAAAATAATATATTATAATATAAAAGAAATTTATATATATATATATATATATATATATATATATATATATATATATATATATAAAATTTTCTCCCCCCCCCCCAGTTTTGGGTCTCCTCTGATTTGGTTAGCATATATTTTTCTGGGGTCTTTGCCACCCTTTTAGCATTTTATTTTCTCTTTCATATATTCTTATCTGGATAAAATGGCAAGGCAGAAAAAACCACAAAAAAAAAAAAAAAAGAACAAGAGGCAGTACTGGCAGTAAGGGCCCTAATCAATACAAACATTAGTAATCTGTCAGAACTAGAGTTCAGAATGATGATTCTCAAGGTGCTAGCTGGGCTCAAAAAAGCAAAAAAGGCATGGAGGATATTAGTGAAACTCTCTCTGGAGAAATAAAATCCCTTTCATGAGAAATAAAAGAACTAAAATCTAACCAAGTTGAAATCAAAAAAGCTGTTAATAAGATGCATAAAAAAAATGGAGGCTCTCACTGCTAGGATAAATGAGGCAGAAGAGAGAATTAGTGATATAGAAGACCAAATGACAGAGAATAAAGAAGCTGAGCAAAAGAGACACAAACAACTACTGGACCATGAGGGGAGAATTTGAGAGATAAGTGATACCATAAGACGAAACAATATTAGAATAATTGGGATTCTAGAAGAAAGAGAGAGGGGGGCAGAAGGTATATTGGGGCAAATTATAGTAGAGAATTTCCCTCATATGGCAAAGGGAACAAGCACCAAAATCCAGGAGGCACAGAGAACTTCTCAAAATCAATAAAAATAGATCCACACCCCATCATCTAATAGTAAAACTTACAAGTCTTAGTGACAGAGAAAAAATCCTGAAAGCAGCCCAGGACAAGAAGTCTGTAAAATACAATGGTAAAAATATTAGATTGGCAGCAGACTCATCCACAGAGACCAGGCAGCCAGAAAGAATTGGCATGATATATTCAGAGCACTAAAAATGAGAAAAACATGCAGCCAAGAATACTATATCCAGCTAGGCTATCATTGAAAATAGAAGGAGAGATAAAAAGCATCCAGGACAAACAAAAATTAAAAGAATTTGTAAACACCAAACCAGCCCTACAGGAAATATTGAAAGCGGTCCTCTAAGCAAAGAGAGAGCCTAAAAGTAGTAGACCAGAAAGGAATAGAGACAATACACAGTAATAGTCACCTTACAGGCAATACAATGGCACTAAATTCATATCTTTCAATAGTTACCCTGAATGTAAATGGGGTAAATGCCCCAATCAATAGACACAGGGAATCAGAATGGATAAAAAAGCAAAACCCACCAATATGCTGTCTACAAGAAACTCATTTTAGACCCAAAGACACCTCCAGATTTAAAGTGAGGGGGTGGAAAACAACTTACCATGCTAATGGACATCAAAAGAAAGCTGGAATGGCAATCCTTCTATCAGATAAGTTAGATTTTAAGCCAAAGACTATAATAAGAGATGAGGAAGGACACTTTAGCATACTCAAAGAGTCTGTCCAACAAGAAGATCTAACAATTTTAAATATCTATGCCCCTAACATGGGAGCAGCCAACTATATACACCAATTAATAACAAAATCAAAGAAACACATCAACAATAATACAATAATAGTAGGGGACTTTAACACTCCCGTCACTGAAATGGACAGGTCATCCAAGCAAAAGATTAACAAGGAAATAAAGGCCTTAAATGACACACTGGACCAGATGGACATCACAGATACATTCAGAACATTCCATCCCAAAGTAACAGAATACGTTCTTCTCTAGTGCACATGGAATATTCTTCAGAATAGATCACATTGTGGGTCACAAATCAGGTCTCAAACAGTACCAAAAGACTGGGATCATTCCCTGCATATTTTCAGACCACACTGTTCTGAAGCCAGAACTCAATCACAAGAGCAAAGCTGGAAAGAACTCAAATACATGGAGGCTAAAGGGAATCCTACTAAAGAATGAATGGGTCAACTAGGAAATTAAAGAAGAATTGAAAAAAATCATGGAAACAAATGATAATGAAAACACAATGGTTCAAAATCTGTGGGACACAGACCTGAGAGGAAAGTATATAGTGATACAAGCCTTTTTCAAGAAGCAAGAAAGGTCTCAATAACACAACCTAACCCTACACTAGAGAGCTAGAGAAAGAACAGCAAAGAAAGCCTAAACCCAGCAGGAGAAGAGAAATAATAAAGATCAGAGCACAAATCAATGAAATAGAAACCAAAAGAAGAGTAGAACAAATCAATAAAACTAGGAGCTGGTTCTTTGAAAGAATTAGTAAGACCTTCTGGCCAGACTTACCAAAAAGAAAAGAGAAAGGACCCACATAAATAAAATCATGAATGAAAGAGGAGAGATCACAACCACCACCAAAGAAATACAAACAATTCTAAGAATATATTATGAGCAAGTATACACCAGCAAATTTGACAATCTGGAAGAAATGGATGCATTCCTAGAGACATATAAACTACCAAAACTGAACCAGGAAGAAACAGAAAACCTGAACAGACCAGTAAGGAGATTGAAACAGTCATCAAAAATCTCCCAGCAAACAAGAGCCCAAGGCCAGACGGCTTCCCAGGGAAATTCTACCAAACATTTAAAGAAGAATTAATACCTATTCTCCTGAAACCGTTCCAAAAAGTAGAAAAGAAAAACTTCCAACTCATTTTATGAGGCTAGCATTACCTTGATCCCAAAACCAGACAAAGATCCCACCAAAAAGAATTACAGACCTATATCCTTAATGAACACAGATGAAAAAATTCTCACCAAAATACTAGTCAAGAGGATCCAACAGTACATTAAAAGGATTATTCACCACGACCAAGTGGGATTTATTCCTGGGCTGCAATGTTGGCTCAACATCCGCAAATCAATCAATACAATACATTAATAAAAGAAAGAACAAGGACCATAGGATACTCTGAATAGATCCTGAAAAAGCATTTGACAAAGTACAGCATCCTTTCTTGATGAAAATTCTTCACAGTGTAGTGATAGAGGGTAAATACCTCAATATCATATAACCATCTATGAAAAACCCACAGTGAATATCATTCTCAATAAGGAAAAACTGAGAGCTTTTCCCCTAAGGTCAAGAACACAGCAGGGCTGTCCACTATCACCACTGCTATTCAACATAGTACTAGAAGTCATAGCCTCAGCAATCAGACAACAAAAAGAAATAAAATGCATCCAAATCAAAGAAGTAAAACTCTTACTCTTTGCAGATGATATGATACTTTAGGTGGAAAACCCAAAAGACTCCACTCCAAAGCTGCTAGAACTCATACAGGAATTCAGTAAAGTGTCAGGATACAAAAATCAATGCACAGAAAACAGTTGCATTTCTATACACCAACAGCAAGACAGAAGAAGAGTCCATCCCATTTACAATCGCTCCCAAAACCATAAGATACATAGGAATAAACCTAACCAAAGAGGCAAAGAATCTGTTCTCAGAAAACTATAAAGTACTCATGAAGGAAATTGAGGAAGATACAAAGAAATGGAAGAATATTCCATGCTCATGGATTAGAAGAAGAAATATTGTGAAAATGTCTATGCTACCTAAAGAAATCTACACATTTAAAGCAATCTCTATCAAAATACCATAGATTTGGGGCGCCTGGGTGGCTCAGTGGGTTAAGCCGCTGCCTTCGGCTCGGGTCATGATCCCAGAGTCCTGGGATCGAGTCCCGCATCGGCTCGCTGCTCAGCGGGAAGCCTGCTTCCCTTCCTCTCTCTCTGCCTGCCTCTCTGCCTACTTGTGATCTCTCTCTGTCAAATAAATAAATAAAATCTTAAAAAAAATACCATAGATTTTTTTCAAAGAAAGGTACAAATAATCCTAAAATTTATATGGAACCAGAAAAGACCCTGAATAGCCAGAAGAATGTAGAAATAGAAAGCCAAAGTTGGTGGCATCACAATTCCAGACTTCAAGCTCTATTACAAAGCTGTAACCATCAAGACAGTATGATACTGGCACAAAAACAGACACATAGATCAATGGAACAGAATAGAGCGCCCAGAAATAGACCCTCAACTCTATGGTCAACTCATTTTGAACAAAGCAGGAAAGGATGTCCAATGGAAAAAAGACAGTCTCTTCAACAAATCGTTTTGGGAAAATTGGACAGTCACATGCAGAAGAATGAAACTGGACCATTTCCTTACACCACATACAAAAATAGACTCCAAATGGATGAAAGATCTCAATGTGAGACAGGAATCTATCAAAATCCTTAAGGAGAACACAGGCAGCAACTTCTTCGACCTCAGTCACAGCAACTTCTTCCTAGAAACATCGCCAAAGGCAAGGGAAGCAAGGGCAAAAATAAATTACTGGGACTTCATCAAGAACAAAAGCTTTTACACAGCAAAGGAAACCATCAACTAAACCAAAAAACAACTGATAGAATGAGAGAAAATATTTGCAAATGACATATCAGATAAAGGGCTAGCATCCAAAATCTATAAAGAACTTATCAAACTCAACACCCAAAGAACAAATAATTCAATCAAGAAATGGGTAAAAGACATGAACAGACATTTCTGCAAAGAAGACTTCCAGATGGCCAACAGACATATGAAAAAGTGTTCAACATTACTCGGCATCAGGGTAATACAAATCAAAACCACAATGAGATACCACCTCACACCAGTCAGAATGGCTAAAATTAACAAGTCAGGAAACAACAGATATTGGTGAGGATGCAGAGAAAGGGGAACCCTCCTATACTGTTGGTGGGAATGCAAGCTTGTGCAGCCGCTCTGGAAAACAGCATGGTGGTTCCTCATAAAGTTGAAAATAGAGTTACCCTATGACCCAGCAATCACACTACTGGGTATTTACCCTAAAGATACAAATGTAGTGATCTGAAGGGGCACGTGGACCTGAATGTTTATAACAGCTATGTCCTCCATAGCCAAACTATGGAAAGGGGCTAGATGTCCATCAAGAGATGAATGGATAAAGAAGATGTGGTATATATATATACAATGGAATACTATGCAGCCATCAAAAGAAATGAAATCTTACCATTTGCAATGATGTGGATGGAACTAGAGGGTATTATGCTAAGCGAAATATTTCAATCAGAGAAAGACAATTATCATATGATCTCTCTGATATGAGGAATTTGAGAGGCATGGAGGGGGGTTGGGGAGTAGGGAAGGAAAGAATGAAACAAGATGGGATCAGGAGGGAGACAAACCACAAGAGACTCTAATCTCACAAAACAAACTGAGGGTTGCTGAGGGGGTGGGGGGCTATTGAGAGAGGGTGGTTGGGTTGTGGACATTGGGGAGGGTATGTGCTATGGTGAGTGCTGTAAAATGTGTAACCCTAATAATTCACAGACCTGTACCCTTGGGGCAAATAATACATTATATGTTAATAAAAATAATTTAAATAAATAAATAAATCATTAATTTTTTAAAGTAGGGGTATTCATGATATCATATGTACAGCAACATAACTTTATAATTCTTTCCTTATATTTTCAACTACTGTATGTAGTAAATTTCCAAGTGTTTGGACATTTGGAACAAAACCAATATATTATGTCTCAGCATCACTGTGGCTCCCTAAAGACAAGTCCCTATTGTTGTAATACTAGCACATAGATGAATGCTTAACCCAGAGTAGATGTCACTAAATGTATACTAAAGGCTGCAGGAAAAGCAATGGTGGGTAAGAGAAAGAGGACCAAAGTAGGAGTTGGATTAACCTTGCTTGGCTATATCCTATCCCCTATGACCTTGAGCAAATCACATGTTCATCGAGATTTATTTTCAGAATCTATAAAATGCAGATAACCTCATATCTTCATGAAGCTGATGTAAGGACCAAATGAGATGTGCCACCATAAGTTTTTTTTAAATTGCTTAATGCTTAGCAAAAAAAAAAAAAAAAAAATCAGCTACTCTTACTCATGGTAATTGACTAAACAGACACTACATTAAAAGGGAGAGAAAAGGAAGGAAGGGCTGGAAACAAGCAGATAAGAAAATTAAAGGAGAACAAATTCAGCCATCACCATTCAAACGACTTGGAACAAGATTCTGTACCTCTTCCTCCTCCCACGCACACAATAGATGTTAGGCACATGCTTTGCTTTCACTCATTTTCCTCAAGTTTTCTTATTCACCAATTTATCAAATACTTACCCAATGCAAACAGATACCAGGCCTGGAGCCAGGAAAAAGCATAAGGCACAAGCCCTGTCCTCAGAGAAGTCTAAGTCTAGTGGAAGAGACAGACGTGTGAACAGATTGATACGCTGGGTGGAATCGAAGCCCCCATCTCCACGGGCAAATTTGGGTAATTCCTAATGGGTTGGGTACAACAAGGGAAAAGAAGATGACAATCAGAAAAGGCGCTCTAGAAGAAAGGATCCTCCAGGATACTTCTGGGAAAATGTAGTGCGCAAAGGTGGAAAGTGCATTCTAAGGCAGAGGAGACTGGGCCATAGAAACAGACAAGAGCACCAAATCAAAGACGACCTTGTATACAAGGCTATGGAACCTTATTTCATACATCATGGGGATCCACTAAAGGGTGGTAAGATGGCTTAATGTAAATATTAAGCAGCTTTACTTCCACCCTCTGAGGATATTGCTACTGCTGCTAGCAACTCTCCCGGCCACCTGTTGCTGCTCAGCTTGGAATCGTCTACTACAGAACCTCTAAGAAAGGAGCCAAGTGGGAAACTTTGACACTTCCCAGGGCTTACTCTAGTCAGACTCTGCAGAGATTGGGGCCTCCCTGCTAGCTCTCAAGAGAAAAGAAAAATTAGAAAAACTTTTAATATATGCTTGAGCTCTGACTTGCTGTGTGATTTCCTTGGGACTGATGAGTCTCTGACCCATCCTCCAAACAAGCGAAACTCTGATCAGGAGTCCAATCCGAACACTAAAAGCTTGTACTAAAATGTAAGCATCATTGCTTCCTCTTCTTTATTATTAATCTCCAAACATAATCATAAGTCACTCTTTCCTCTTTTCCTAAGTCCTATCAGTAAACAAATACTATTTGTATGGACAACAGATACACATGGTGTCTGGGGGTTGGTCTGATCACCCATCACTTAGCACCAACCATTTATGTCACTTCTAAATCATTCTGAAACACGGATGACACCCAAATGTAAACTCTTGGATTTTTTTCTTAAATAATACTGATCCTATCAAATACGGCAGCTAAATTCTATCCCTTTGCAAATGAATTTCAACAACTTTACATTGTGTCAATCTTTTTAAAAACAAGCCAAGGTCTAAGGATGGAACTTTGTGGGTTTCAAACCCCCAAGAAGACAAAAATCTCTCAGGTTTAGTAAGGGTCCCTCTTCCTTTCATTATTACACTCCTACCCCAACCAGCATCCCAGGGTTTGTCCACAGAGAGGAAGACCCTCAGCACTAGGGAGAAGTTCAGAGTTGGGGACTGAGGATAATCAGGGTCTGATTGCTTTCCTCCCTACTCTTTCCCCATCCAACAAACCTTCAGGTGGTCTGATTTGCCAAACACAGCATTTTGGCTGCCCCCATACCCAGGGCAGGATTTAGGAAGCATTATTTTTAAACTAGCAATATTAACACAGAATGCAAAGAAACCCATTACATTTGATTTCTTTTCAAGTCACCTCACAAATATGATCTTTAAAGCATAATGAAAACACTGAGACATAAATTGCTGCTTGAAACTATCTCCTGTAGAAGTTATCTCTTCTTCTGTGAAGAGATGAAAAGGAAAATAGTTCTGAGCACGCTGGGTCCCTTACTCAGCAATCATCATATGAACTCCAGTTGAAAAAAAAAAATTCACAAAGGGCTTAAAAATCTGCTTTAATTATATTTCCATGAATTCCAAGAAGAACATCATTGCAGTTAATATTACAAAAAAGCAAAGAAGGACATCTGAACATGCAATAAAAAAAATGGATTCACAGTGAAAATAACGTATGTTGGTACTAAAATATAGTTACTTGGCTCCATGAAGGGAAAAGGTTTCTTCTAATTATCTATTTACTTGGATTTTATTATGAGAAAATATTTTTCTTCTTCTTCTTCTTCTTTTTTTTTTTTTTTTTTTTTTTTTTTTGCTTGACAGCTCTGGGGATGTTTTCAATCTTGTGTTACTATTATTGTTAGTGTCTGACAGAAGTCCCTCATTCTGAAAGCCATTATTTGCAGTCTATAATTTAATCAGAAAATTCAAAAGTACAACAAATAGCTTGGCAACTGTGTTCTTGTTACATACAAAGCCATTAGCAAAAATATGTAACAAAATTTATGTAAAACAAACAATTTTGTCCTTATATACAGAAGTTTGCTTTATCCTCATACCCTCTTAGCCTACTCTAAAATGAGAGGGTGTGCGGTGGGGGGGAACGGCTACCAATCTCCTCTTAACTCATTCTGCACAGGGTAGGGAAATCTTAAAAGGCAGGGTAACTATTTTAATCTTCTTTTGACTGAGTTATAAAAATGCATCTGGGCTTCTTAAGGAAGAAGGAAAACTAAGAATGATGATAACGGCTTTAAAATAAAGAATTTATCCCTTTGTCCTTTGCGAAGTTTCTTAATGACCTCAACAATGATAGAGTAAAACCGAGTACATTTGTGACTGTGATCTGAGGGCACAGTAGAGAGCGTGGCGGAGAAACAGAGAGACATCAGAACCCACGCTGCTGCTAAGTTTCACAACCAAAGCATGCACGTATTTCATACGAAGAGCGTTTACACTTCAGGGGAGAAAGATCATATGCAGAGGGAAATGTCACCCCGATCTATATACAAATGCAGAAACAGGAAGAACACGGGAGTCAAAGGGAGACCAAAATACAAGTTTAAAAATACATTTTTAAAATCATTTCAAAGCCAAGACCATGTTTACTGAAAACTCTGACAATTCTACAGAATACTTTGTAAACATTGAAAATGCAGCTTGATGTAATTCACAGTCTCAAGAGAAAATAAATTTCTGGTTTATCTTCACTGTTGGGCTCGGTCTGCAGAATGGAATGATCCGAGCAAAACGGGTCGCCGTAGCTGGGGCGCAAGGCGGCACACGCCCCTTCTGGGATGCCACGGCCTTCCAAGCCGCCCGCTTTGCTGCTCCGCAGGTAGCCAGCGATGTACGAGCCGGTGGAGTGCCGGTTGCCAGCAGGCAGGGGTGCCGAGGGTTTGTTTCGCAGAACCACTCCTCCTGCGTGGCTGGGGTTGACGCCTTTTTGCTTGTTGGCTTCCTGTTTTTCCTTGGCACGGCTGGCAATGTTGCGCACTCTGCTCTGGCTTCTGGATGACAACTTTCGGACCAGTGCCCTGGGGAAATGACTGGCATCTGGCTTGGAATAGAGCACCTGACAGCCCTCTTCCTGGTCGAAAGACACAAGCTTCCGCAGCTGCTCGGTCAGGGCGTCTATGGGCTCTAATGACTTTGTCTTCGCAGTCACGCCCTTCTTGTCTCTAATGCCGGTTGCAACAAAACTCTTACTAATGCACTGGTACTTGCTTTCAAAGTTGCAGGCGATGTCCTCTGATGTTAAGTCCCCCAGACTTTTGGATTTGCAAGGGCTGGGCAGCTTCAGAGAAGGCAGAGAGGGATGTGTGGGCTGCGTGGGTACAGGGGCGTGCGTGCCTTCATCACTGGACAGGGGCCCACAGGTCTGGTTCACTTTTACGTCTAAATTTGAACAGTTGTTGTGCAGAAAACCAGCACCCGGGTAGGCTAGACAAGAAATACTTTGATTTTTGACATCTTGAATATTGTTGAGTATTTCAGAGACAGAAGGGGGAAAAGTCTCCTTACGGTAGCCATTTCTCAAACCTCTTTGAAAATGTTCCACCACGTCCTGGCCGTACTGTGGTTTTAAGGGAGAAGCAGAGTGACTTGCGCCCTCTCTTCTATATTCATAGGTTGTTATGGACAGGTTTTCTGAGTCTCCGTCCACTTCCACGAGACTGCTCTCTCCAGAATTTAAAGAGAGAGTGGTTTCCGCTATGACCTCTCCCAGTGCCAAGTCGGTGGAAGTGGCGGGGCTGTGGTTCTTTAGTGTTTCCCACTCTTTGCCATTGGTGGGACTTTTTGGTAACCAGCAGTGAGAAGTATAAGACCCAGGCAGGTCGTTTTCCACAGCCCCTGTCTTGGCCTGACCAGGAAGGATGTCATCTGGCTTGGCTTTGGAGACAGGAGTGCACGTAGTTTCACAGACCGTGTGTGTTGAGTGTTTGGAGGTCTCGGGACTTGAGAAGGCAATCGGGGCAGGAGACGAGCACAGGAAGGATGATTTGGATTTTCCCATGGAAAAGTCATGCCTGAAGGGCATCTTTTGCTCCAAGGTGGGCAAGGAAGGATGACTTGACGTGACACTGGTGCTAGGGGGCTGAGAAACAACTGTGAGGTTTGCCTGATCACTGGTATCCTCAAACTGGCCAATCAGTGCTGAGATAGAACTGCCTGGCTCATTCTCATTGGTTAAAGTGACATTGTCAATAAGATGGGAAATTTCACTCTCCTGCAGAATGGCAGTAGAATGCGAGTCAGGTATGTCAGAACAGAGCACAGAGACGTCTGACAAAGAAAAGGATGTTGCAGTTCGGCCCATAATCCAATTCCCTTCCAAATTCTTAATCTCCAGGCTGCTTTGAGAAAAAATGTTCCCTGACAATGTACTTTTTTCCTCGGCAAAGCCCCCAGCATTCCCATTTGCCTTGGTTTTCACACCACATGGACCTTGTATTAGGGATCTAGATGTAGGATCAAGAGCCAAATGCTGCCTTGGGGAGAGGAATCTGCTGGGGCACTCCTGTTCCTGGCCATCACCTGACACATTTGCTTTGGTTCTCCCACCCTTGGGACCTGCCACTCCCAACTGTTCTCCTGTGATTGGCCTGTTGGCAACAGAAATGGTGGAGTCCCTCTGGCTGATGTCTTTGTGGAGGAGGGCGCTAGAGGAAGAGGATAACTTTTTGTTGAAATTTGGCAAATGTTGGTCTTTTATACTTGCCTTCCCTTTTCTTCTTCCATCCTTATCATCTGCTGAATGAAACAAACAACATTTTAGGTAATATGTATCACTTTTTGTAGACCCTACAAACACTCATGTTTGTCTTCAGACAGACAAATGGAGAATGTAAATCTGTTACATCGTGACAGGATATAGTTATGGATTGCAGAGATTTGCAACAAAGTGTCTGTGTGATGAATAAATGGTAAAATATATTTATAGGAATTTCACTGAAGCTTCCCTTTGAGTATCTATTACATCAGCTAAGGATGTAATAGTCATTGTCAAAAAAAAAATGTCAATGAGTTACCATACTTTTACAGTGAGGATTACCTTAAGTTGTTTCCTATTCAGATTTGTACTACACAGAAGCATGGCAATAAAAATAGAACAAGACAGTTCTGTTAAACAAAGTATTGCGGTACCTGTAAGCAAGATACTATAAGCTTTCAAAGTTATACATGGATTAGTAAAAAATCACAAATCATATTACTTAAAAAAAAAAAAAAGCAGACTGGATGGTGCAATAAATGTATCAAAATACCAGTATCTACTGATTCTGAGGTGTAAAAATAAAGACTTGGTGACCAATTCCATGCCGTTGTTAATATCTAATTTTTTCTTAATCATATTTTTGTTTTTAATATGCAAATTCCATATTGCATTCTCCCCTAAAAGAGGCAGTAAGTTATTAGGCACAGTATAGAAATCTATAAAAACACACAACTCACAGGAATTTGGGGTACCCCATCATACTTAGGATAATGCTCAAACAGTATCAAATGTTCAATTATTTTTACCTAATTCTTTCAATAGTGTTTTTTTAAATGTTTTCAGTCAGGATATATAAGAAAGAAGAATTTATTTATCTTGTTAAAATATCTTTCTAACTAAAGAAAAATTCATCATAAAAAGTTTGACAAATCCAAAAATTACAAAGAAAAAAATTAAATATCCTATGATGTTACCACTCAGAGAGAGCTACTGTAAGCTCTTTTAGAGGGACAGAATTATATATAGAATTTTGTATTCTGCATTTTCTCCACTTATTTTTTTTCTACATTATAACTTGAATCATTGCATGGCTTTGTTTGTTCTATATTTGCCACAAGTCTCATATAATATAAATGAGAATGACAAATTTATAAAGCTGTTAAAGGGAGGAAATATGCATCAACTCAATACTGTTTTCTGGATTAACCAGTATTTATTTCTATTGAGTACAGCTTTATTTTCTTCCAAAACGGGATTTTGAAATAAACTTTAAAGCACATATTTCATCACTTCTCTGACACTGCTCTTAGTGAATTTTCAAATTTTTAAACTTTTTTCTCCCTTCAAATAAGCCATTCAAAAATTCATTTGTTTCCCTAGAATATCTTATAATAAAAATCAATACAAGCAACAGGGAGTTTGTGAGAAAGTGGGACACTGAAATTAGACTGTATGATAGAAGGAGAATTTCCCTAAAGTAAACAGGTATCACATTATATTTGTCTGAGATGATCCTGATTTAATTAAAACACTTTTGTCATGGAGACATCAAATGGACAGAGTTTTGGTACTTCCTTTACAAAGTCAGAGGAAAGAGTCACTGCCGCAACTCAGGAGCTCCTTGGTACCTTGCAAAGCAGGCATTATTTTTTATCAAGTTCTTGGTATGAGCGAAGCATTATGCTCAGATTAGGGGAAAAAACAGGTAAGGCTTGATCTGTATGCCTGAGGAGCCTATAACTGGACAGGAGCCATAGACATGCTTCCTTCCCTGCCAACATCCAGGGATCAGGGATATGAGGCCACAGGAAAACACCACCTGAGCTACCTCTTGAGGAAGCAAAGATTTCTCAAGTGAAGAAGATGGCTTGCTTTTGACATCTAGCTTGACTTCTTTCTCCATAAACATTTCTAATCATGGAAATGTGTTGTATGTTGGGGAAAGAAATACTACTGTATCCAACCTCAAATAAAAAATCAATATAATTCTATTTTACCTCAGAACAATCAATAAATATTAAACCCACTTGGAAAACCAAGATCTCTGCTCCAGTTCTGTCTAGGGCACTTCACAGACCCCTGGGCTCCATACTGTCGCACCTGATTGTTCCCCTTATCCCCCTCACTATCAATTTCAAATGTCAGTGTTATTTTAAGGCTTTAGGTGACTAGGAAATAGTACTTTCCCCTTCTCCCCGAAGCTTAAAATCTGGCCTAAAGTTAACATTAAAAACTATTTTTTAGTATATTTTTACTTTGACTATAAAATGTCAACCAGGTCATCATGGTAATCAGGGACCAAAATATGGCTTCAAAAGAGTTATTCTTAGAGAAACATAAAGCATCTTACCCAGGGAGTGTTCTTTTCCTTCAGTGTCTTTTGTTGTTGCAGATATAGGCAGTGACAAAGCCCCCAGAAGACTTTTGTCAACAGGCAAAGAGACAGGGCGCTCTTGCAAACTCCGTGTGGTCCTCCTCAGGACACCATCTTGATCTCTTGAAGCCTCCGACACAGAATCCTTAATCTCTACCATTTCCTGGAAGCCCATTTTGCTCTTTTTTCTGCCTTTGGCCGGAGCACTGGCTGTGCGTCGCAAAATCCTGTCTCCAATGGATCGTTTCCGAACGTAATGGGAATTGTTTTCCGAAGAACCGTGCCTGGGATTCTTATTGAACAATCCCTTCAGACCTTGGAGCTGTCTGTTCTGAAGACACAAAAGGAGGACACGCGGGTTAAGCAAATCCCATTGTGTCAACAACTTGCCTTCCAAATGACAGCTCCATGAAAAGTGGACACACAGCAACATCGTACAGCCATCAAAGGATATTCAAACCAAGAAAACTGCAGCTCACAGCATGCCGACATAATGTCATGCACGCCTTATTGACCTTATTTTGTGATGAGGCATCCTTCCGTTTTTTGCAACCAAGCTACCCAGAAGCTTCCTACCTGGAGATGGCAAGGTGATGGGAAATGTTTCCACACTTAATAGACTGCTATGAACTTCAAGCCACCTTAAAGCAACAGATGCATGTTTCCAAGTGGGAAGCAGGAAATGGAGTGGTATGAGAGCATGCTGCCATGACCATTTAAAAAGAAACATGTCAGCACGAACAGGGCACCATGCCGAGAAACTACCTTTGTAGCTCCTAGAAAGTGCAATATAGTATAACTGGGGTTGAGTATTAAAGGGCTCCACTGCAAGGAAAGAAAACAAACACAACAGAACACAATGTGGGCTCATTCAAGAAAGTGTACAAGTGTACACTTGCACAAGTTTACAAGTGTACAAATAACAACAAAAGATGAGAACGCATATGCGTCTAGCACTCCTTCTTCCACCTTCGGTGATTTCAGCTTCGTGTGGTACTCCACGCATCACCGCCACATTGTGCTTTATGTATCCCAACCCAAATACATCTCCAAAGTAATCCATAATGTGACTTAGAAGTAGGCATCCATTTAGGAGAACAGAAATCCTATGGAACACTTTGATTCCTTCCTAGCTCAAGTTTTAAATAAATTCTGAATGTTACTGCTTCCCTCGAGATGATAATTTATCCTCTACAGATACTACTTAGTTAGGCTGGGATCCCTAGAAGCTCAAGAATCATCTTCCGACATTTACATTTGTGTGCATTTATGTCAGATGAACAGCACAGACAGAAACCGACGACTACAAGAAAGTCATAGAAGAAAACTCCAGCACTCTTAGACATTAGAATCCTTAGTGCCCCTCCCATACCAACTGATGGAAGGAAAAACATTATACCCCCTAATTCAGCCTGAACTGGTCCACTCCCTAGAAACTGGCTTATAGTCTTGATATTAATATTAGCCAACATTTTTGAGCATTTACTCTATGTCAGGCAGCTTTCTAAGAATAACGTAGTTTTTTACCCTACCTTTACAGATGAGGAAGCTAAGGCACAGAGAATGTCTGTAACTCTATAGGAGAAACTCCAAGCAATGCAGACTTTTCTAATAGAGAGCACTGGACATTCCTAGGTGCTAGCCAAGGCTCTTATAGTCCCTCCAAATCACATCTGGTCCCAGGAATTCATTCCAGTGGCCAAGTCCCCAATTACTTGGCATGACTAAAGGACAGCCTATTGATTTGTAAACCTCCAATGAGTTGTGTAATGAAGAGAGCCACATCAGGAGTAAACTAGAATACATTCTTGTCGTCTAGTTCTTAAAAGAAAGTCCTTATAACATCCATAAAGTCCTGTGGGTGGCTTTAAATGCATTCATGGAGTTTTAGGGTTTGGGCTAAATACAACGGCACGAAATGAATGCATCCCGCCGAGAATGGGCTAGAATCACAGTCTGGTTGGTGCTGGTAATTCCTCAAACATCTGAGACGCCACATTGCCTGCTACAGCTAGCTAGGTCTTCTTAAGTAGTAAAATAAAACTCAATGTTTAGGTAAATATTTACTGTTGTACTAACAATAAATATACTAAGGAGCTTCTGAGAGAATAGCGGTTTTCTCCTAAGCTCGGAGAGGCCACACCCCAAAACAGTGGAAGGAGCACATGTGGGTCAGGACAGGACCTGACAGTCTGGCCCATGGGGCTTGCTGGGCTTCTCACTGGTTTTCTGCTAGAGAACAACTTTGTCAAGATGTACGTGCCTTTTGAGCGATTAGTCAAAAAAATAACTTTGTTAAGGACCATATTATTGTCGCACATGACTTTAAGCCCTATACTCTTTCTCACCTTTCCATAGATTTCATTGATTGTTATGTGGACAAATATAGATGCTTCTGTCAGTCCTTCCAGGTAGACATGCCGGTAGCCTAAGAAAAAGCAAAGAAAACAGTTTCCTTTTACTTGGACTTACATTTGGCTTTCCCATGGGTGCAACTAAATGAAGTGTTTGAATTTACTATAATTCTTTACATTTCAAAAACATGTTAACACTCATATACCACATTTTATATAACATATATGCCAGACGTTGTATATATCACATATCATATATTAAAATTTGAACGGTCTGCCCAGAGAGGAGAAGCCAGCCCCTGCCTACCGGGCACTAAGCTGCTGAAGGTCACGGTTCTTTGTCCAACGAAGTCTCGTCCAATTGGATCATGATCCCACACCAGGAACCGAACCAAAGCTATGTCTGGCATATGTACTGTAAATGTCAGGGTTTCTTCCCACACGGGGTTAAATCCTCAGAGAAATAGGAAGAGAAAAATCAGAAAAGCAAAGGGCTTGGCTAAAAATGAATTGGCAGCAACATCTGCAAAGCAGACTGAAAATTGCTTGCAATGGTTATTAAACTCGCGAAGATGACCAAGCCACTTCAGGGTGCCTTACTGACATAAAGTCTTGGAATTCGCCCCATTGCCAGAAAATAATTGGTAGGAAGATTGCCTGTAAATGATTACATTAAATCTAATAATCTTTGATGCCCAAATTGCATTGTAGGGGACATTTCTTGAGGTGATTTTAGAATGCTTCAAAAAGCTCAAAAAGTATCTTTAGTATTGATCTAAGAATAATGTTTTAGGAGGGGAAAAAAAAAAGGAAGAAAGAGAGAGATCCTGCCATGCAGAGACGAAAGAATTATGCTTCAGACCCGCAAAAGATTCTACTGCTATAATAATCACCAGCAAACATTTTATAAGGTGTTATGTAGGTTTCAATGCTACTGTACATATAGCGTCTTATTTAATTGTTATAGCAATCCTCTAAGGATGGCAAGGCAGGAGTTTTTTGTTTTTTTCTAATTAAGAAAAAAGAATGCATTATGATTAGCTTTCAAAGCTATATAATTTATTTTATTTTATTTTTTTTTAAGATTTTATTTATTTATTTGTCAGAGAGAGAGAGGGAGAGAGAGCGAGCTCAGGCAGACAGAGTGGCAGGCAGAGGCAGAGGGAGAAGCAGGCTCCCTGCTGAGCAAGGAGCCCGATGTGGGACTCGATCCCAGGACGCTGGGATCATGACCTGAGCCAAAGGCAGCTGCTTAACCAACTGAGCCACCCAGGCGTCCCACTATATAATTTTTAAAAATCACCCAAGTAACAAATGCTTTTTTTAAATTAAGAAATGCAAGTATTTATAAATCATTTTGTAGTTAAGAAAACCGATATGCAGAGAAAAGAGTGCACCTAAGGTCACACAGATAGTTACAGAGTCAACTCAGAATGTGCACTGTTTTTTTCCAGTGTCTTCCCATGAAGCGAAACCTTAATACATGGAAGATATGTTTTCATAGCTATTGAAAATAAATAGATATATAATTCAGCTTATATTCTGAAAGGTAAGAATACATTTATTTCTTGATAAAATTTTCTCTGATAAAATAATTATATAAATTGATGAAAATTCAAGTACTCTCTAAGTTTTTTTTCCAAAAATTAATAAATTTTATTAAATACATGTATCCAGGAGGCATCAGCTACTTATTACTATTAAATGCCTCAACTAAGGAAATAATTATGGACTGAAATCACTGACGTGTCCCTTCTTAACAGAAGAGACTGTGTTTTTGTTACCTTAGTCATGACTTCTCAAGTACTTCTTTAGATAAAAAACAAACGACAAACAAAAAAACAACAAAAAAAAAACTGTGGTCATTGGTGGGAAAATGCAATATAGGAAGCCCGTTTCCTTTAAGCATGTTATTTCCTAAAGTAATAGGTTTCTGCTACTCCTGAATCCCCAGATTCCTTTCCTTAAGCTAGCACTTAGAAAAACTCCTCTTAGGGGGGCACCTGGGTGACTGAGTTGGTTGAGTGTCTGACTTGATTTTGGCTCAGGTCATGATCTTGGGGTAGAGAAACTGAGCCCGGCATCGGGCTCAGCTTGCACTTGATGCGGAGTCTGCTTGGGAGTCTCTCTCCCTCCCCATCTGCCCCTCCCCGCCCCCGCCCTGCTCATGCTCGTGCTCGCTCTCTCTCTAAAATAATCTTTAAAAAAAAAGTCTGAAACTAGTGATGTACAAAAATGTTGGCTAATGGAATTTAAATTAAAAAAAAAAAGAAAAGAAAAGCTCCTGTTAAGCTCTCACTATAAACCTCCAATTTCTTAAATGTTTTGAGGATTGTGGTTTAGAGTATTAATGACTAAAGGTTGAGAAAAATAGGTATTCTGTAATGTTTGTCAAATGTATGAACAAACACTATGTAAGAAGATTACCAAGAAAAAGACATGAGGCTTAGGTTAAGAAAGCTTTTTTTACATCATGGCCGGAATACAAGAATGGTGTCCACCCACCATATGGACATATTGAGAAGTAAACTGGACCAAGCATGCTGGACTTGCTTTTAGAGTTTTATTACATGCTCCAGAAAAAAATAAAAAAACATCAAGACATATAGGTATCATGAGTGAGAGCTCTGAAGTAACTTACATCATGAAAATATGATATAAAAATGTAATAGAGGCATTTTCCTAAGTTTTAACCCAGTCCTTTAAAATACTATCCATTCTTTTCATTAGAAAACAATTGCTTCAAAAGAAAGAATTTAAGAACCTAGATCACAAATCCACCAAAACATACTATGCATCTAACATAAACTCAGATGGCAGTTATGAATTTTAAGGTTGTTTCTCTTCTACATAGCCAAATTTTACTTTTTCAGTGCAAATTTTATTTCTAGAGCTTCTTGATTAAAAGTCAACAGATTATCATCTTACCATTGTCGTCTACTACACGAGTTTGATCTTTACAACAGTCTACCGGCAATCCAATAATTTCAACTTCAACAAAAGGATCAATGATCTATGTAAATAAAGAGAGAGTATTATTGCAACTGATACATTTCTATATGTATGTTAACTAATTTGAGAATATTGGCCAAAATGTCCATGTTTCAATAGTAACCCATTTTATTAGGTGCTTACTGAGAAAGAGAAACTATAAAACAGATTTCAGTATATGAAACAGAAAAAAAGATTAAATTTTAGTTTGCCAGTATTTACTGATGCTACACAAATTTTTATCCAATGAACCTACAACTCCAGTTCAAGGTATATGTCTAACAGAAATGAGAGCTCTTGTCCATGCTCAGAGCAGCTGTATTCATAATATGTAATATGTATTCATAATAGCCACATACTAGAAACAACCTAATTGTCTATCATGAGTAGGATGGATGAACTGTGGATTATTCATTTAATGACTGCCATACGGTAATGAAAAAGAAAAAATTCTGCAACACAGACATCATGTTCAGCAATTCAGACCTAAACGGGTATATACTGGGAGTGCCTGCCTGGCTCAGCTGGAAAAACATGCAACTCTTGATCTCGGGGACATGAGTTCAAGTCCCATGTTGGGTATAGAGATTAGTTTAAAAAAAAAAAAAAGAGTATATACTATAAGAGTCTATTTATATAAAATTTGAACACAAACATCATTAATGTGTTGTGATAGGGGTTGGTGTTTGATTGGGGGTGTTGAGAGTAGATATTTACTGGAAGGGTGAATGGAAGACTTCTGAGGGGGTTCTCAGATGTTCTGCATTGATCTGTGTTGCATAATAATTAATCAAGCTATGCACATCTGATTTGTGCACTTTACTGTATTTAAATCAGCTGTATACTATAATGTAACTCTAAAAGTACCAAAAATATTAAGATTAAAAAGGAATCAATAGAAAAAAATGAATGCTTAGTCTTCCTTCCCACCTCCCCCCACCATCCCCTCCCCTCCAGAAGGAGGGACCCTGCTTTGTTGGTCATTTGTAAACTCTCTTTCACCATGCAAGTTCTGAATAAAGAGCAATGAAAGACTGAAACCTTAAGAATCCAGAAAGAGCTGATCTAAAAGTATGAAGGAGAGAGAGTTATTTAGTCTGAGAAAACATTTTAGGAGCTTGGAAAGGAAGGAGAAAAAACGGAGTTTCAGGGAATAAGAGCTCGAAGCACACTAGAAAAACATGTTGAGAACATTGGGTGGATACACATATTTTTTGCTTACTAAATAAACCATGAAGTCTACTCATTCTCAATTAATCATTTGATGCTAGAAATTCGTCCTTTCAGTAGAACCTTGTGGTAAAAACTGGACCATTGGGTATCTCAGATTTTGGAGGGCTGCTAATGAGGATGACTTCTGTCCCTGAGGAATTCAAGAAGACCACAGGCCTGGAGAGTAACTTCTTGCTTCAAAATGTGCCTCCTGTGTTGCTCCAAGCAAATTATGTACCTATACTTCTGTCTTCTCATCTGCAGACCTGGGACCCCAGTGTCTGCTTCCTCAGACTGTAATCTCCATGACATCCTGGAAGAATGGAATTGGATGGTGGCGAGTATATTTCTTTTTATTCCAATCATGAAGAAGCAACCAGGTAAATTCAAATGGAAGGACATTTTGAAAATAACTGGCTTGGACATTTTATAAAATGTCAATATCATGAGAACAAAATAAGAAAGCTAGAGAACTGTTCTAGATTTTTAAAGGACCAAAGAGAAATGACGACTAAAAGCAATGTGTGATCCTTCATTGGATCCTGAATACATAAAGAAAAAAAGAAAAGAAAAAAGAAGATATAAGGATAATTTGGGGACAACTGGAGAAAAAGGAATACAGATTTTACATTAGATAATATTATTATACCAATATTAAATGTCATGATTGTATTGTGGTTCTAGAGGTGAACATTCTTATTCTTAGGAGATAAATGCTAGAGTACACAGGTATTTAGGGGTCAAGATATCAATAACTTATTCTCAAATGACTCTATGAAGAAATGCATATATACGTATATGTGTGTATAATTTTTGAACTTTGTTACATTTGCTTCATCTCTGTGTATACATGTGTGTATACACATACACACATATACATACATATATACACAGACATATATACATCTACACATGAAAGGGAGAGAAAGCAAATATAACAAAATTTAGTAATTTTATTAGTGAAGCTAGATGCTGGAGATGTGGCATTAATTTTACTAACCTCATAAGTTTTCTGAGGTTCAAAAATTTTCAAACTAAAAAGTTTGAGAGGAAAAAATAGCAAGGGTCTTCATTTTTGCAGACAGTGAAGAAAAGCAAAAAGGAAATAATGGATAAGGATACATTTTCTGATACTGTCCAAACAGCTACTCTTGCTGCTAAAAGGAGGACAGAATGGAAGGAGGGAGACCAGTCAGCTATGGGGCTACCTCAGCAGAACTGACGAGAGACAAGGGAAGTTTGGATTAGGCTAGAGGCAACAGCAATGGAACAAACGATCCCATATGAAGCTCCTACTTTCTGAGGAGTAGGACATGGTACCATCTGTGAAAGATGAAAAGGAAAGTGATGGGAACACCCGTTTGAGGAGAGAGAAGGCTGGAAATAGCCCCTGTGGAGAACAGGATCGAAGCCTGACAAGGTAAAGAGGATGGTCACATAGCATCACAGGTCAGATGAGATTTGCAACAAAGAGCTTATGGTAACCCAACAGCAGGGCTGAGCTGTGTCCCCACTCAACATTCAAGATCCAAAAATGCTGGTTTAACAAGGTGGAGTGGCAAGGGGCCTGAGGTGATAAACCACTCCTGAGAGGAAGAACATGGCATGCCTCCAACCTAGATGTTGTATGCATTCCGGAAGGGACTGTCAATGCTTGCCAATAAGTCAGCTGATACCCGATGAGCTGAGGTCACTGCTCATTTACAAACACATAGAGAGAGAGAGAGAGAGAGAGAAAGAGCAAGAACTCTGAAGGTATTTCAGATGAAATGTAATCACAATAAAATAACCATGTAATTAACCACTTGGTCATACACATGGCTTACCTCGCCTCGGTCTCCAAACATGGAGTCTGGAGGTTTGGGGAGTTGCTGTCCACTGATTACTTTCAGGATGAGCTGCTTTTTGGGGTTGGCAGGAAGTGGGTCACCAGAGAAAGGGTTGAAAGTACCTAAGGCAAGTAAAGCGGAGGTTAAAATCTGAGGCTGGTAACACGGGAACACACACGCCCTTCGAGCACGCAGAACAAACAAATGCTGAACAACTACAGTATTTCCTGGAGCAAAGACATGATCACATAACTATCAGTGTGGCTTCTACCTGAAGGCAATGCTGGCCTGCATTTCTATATCTGTGGTTTTGTTAAAATCCATGCTCCCAAAGGCAAAGGAACAGGCCAATTTAAAGTGTCTGTGGTGCAATTATCAATCATGGAGAGGGAGAAGAGAGGCATTTTCTTAGAATGCCAACAGTGTAGATGTCAGATTCAAATAATTTTCTAACTTAGACTATCATAGGTATATAAAGTGAATATAACAAACAGAAAGACCCAAAACAAAGCAAACAGCAGAGCAAGAAAACAGGCAAAGCATAAAATCCTGAAGGCACATCTGTTAACACTTCTTTACCTGAATTGCTAAAAATCCAATTTGGAAAATTTTTAAAGAATTTTAATGAGCAGAACCAAAAACAAGTGTTTTTCTTTTCCCTATTGTTAGCACTGCTTTATAATTAGACTACGCTGACTAAAAGGGCTTGATAAAATAGTCTCAGGTGGTATTTTAATTTTGCTAGCGGGTTTCAGACTCACTCAAAGATTGGGCTCAGACCTTACATGGCAGCACAACTTATAGGTAATGCCCAGTGAGTATCACGCTGGGAGGCACTGGATCTCAGATGACAATTCATTGCTATTTATGACCCTCTTCATGTACGTAACCTCCCCAAGAGAACATTCTAAACATCATGCTACCCAAATGTTAAATAGTTGTGACCAGAATTCTAATTTGCATGCAACGCCTTCAACCATCTCTTTTTTAAAAATCATGTTGCAGGGGCACCTGGGTGGCTCAGTGGGTTAAAGCCTCTGCCTTCGGCTCGGGTCATGGTCCCAGGGTCCTGGGATCTAGCCCCACATCCGGCTCTCTGCTCCGCAGGGAGCCTGCTTCCTCCCCTCTCTCTCTGCCTGCCTCTCTGCTTGCTTGCGATTTCTCTCTGTGTCAAGTAAATAAATAAATAATCTTTAAAAAAAAAAAAAATCATGTTGCAGGGGCACTTGAGTGGCTCCGTGGGTTGGGCCTCTGCCTTCGGCTCAGGCCATGATCTCAGGGTCCTGGGATCGAGCCCCACATCTGGGTCTCTGCTCAGTGGGGAACCTGCTTGCCCCTCTCTCTCTGCCTGCCTCTCTGCCTACTTGTGATCTCCCACTCTCTAATGAATAGACAAAATCTTTAAAAAAAAATTCATGTTGCAAAACACTGACATATCACATTTTCCAGAGAGCTCCTCCAGTAAGGTGGCTGCAGTTGGAGAGATGACTATGAAGTGAACACACACCTTTGCACATTTGCTGGGGTTTGAGGACATAGCCACAATTGCCATTTGTCTTGAACTTGGCTCGATTTAATTGCATCATTCGCCCTTCAGACTGGTAGTTCAGTGCCACTGTGCAAGTTCAAAGTTTGAGAGGTTAGGCAAGACAGCAGCATGGAATCAGGACATACAGAGAACCGCTCCTTCCCGAGGCATACACACCTAGCTGGCAACCCGCGTTCCAGTAGGGCAGAGGGTTGAAGTTACTGGAATCAATGCGGTAGGCGGAGGGGTAAATCCTTGTGAGCTGCTTTTGGTTATAAATCATGAACTGCTCCGACTTCTGCTGAACCACCTGATGTGCTCTTGTTTCACTGAATGACAACACGTTTCCTGTGGTTCCTGGCAGTTTTTAATAATGAGAAAAGAAATGTGAGAATGTCTGTCGAGAAACCACCACTCACAAAAGACTTTCTAAGACATCAGATTATGTCCATAATAAAATGCAGAGCCAAAGAGTGAATTCAACCAGAGTAGGAGTAGCTTCGGGCCAAAAAAGAGCCAGAAAATCCCATTCCTGAGACTCTTTAACTATTTGGGGTCAAATCTGAGCTGCTCATCTTGCAAGGGTAACTGCATATTTCTGAGTCCGATGCTCCCCCAGGAATTCAGTCATCTCACTAGTTCATGTCTGTCTGGCTAACAGGAAGAGGACTGGCAGGAAAACTAATTTTTAGGGACATGACTCCAACAGAATATCTTTGGCAAAGATATAGCCAGTCATGGATAAATAAAACTATGTAACTTATTACTATGTAACTTATTCCTGATGACAAGGAGGCATTCATTGAAGACATTCATCTAAAAAGCACACGTGAAGTACATATTAACTGATAGCATTCAGGGTCCAAGAAAATAAAAGACCAATTCCAAAAGAGAAAAATGTAGTTTTAATGTTAATTTGTTTAGAACTGTGAAACCAGTCAAAAGCTATTTGGGCAAGAGGAATAAAAATGGAGAAAGACTTTAAAGAGTATTATAAAAAGACAAAATCTCAGAAACAAGAACAATCTTTCACTATCCAAATAAACCATGGAAAAAATAAAGGGAGGTAGAAGCACAGGAAGCCTATATTATAGTTTCTGCTGGACTATCCTCTGGTCGTGTCAATCCGGGGCCAAGGAAGCACCAAATCTGTGGGTCATGATGTAGGTAACCCCTAAGCCTTCAATATCCCCCTTTTCTCCAATCCCATGTCTATCATGTCCCCATTACTCCTACTCCTTCACTGAAGATCCTCATCCCACCCCCAAAACGACCACTCATATGTCATCTGGAGAAGAAGCCGGCCCAAATAAAGACCGACACTTGCCCAGAGCCTCATCATTCCAGTGTTTACTCTGATGAGCCGAGTGTGTCTGAACCCAGACGGAGGGACACGGATCCCGAAGTCAAGGAGTTGAACTCCATAGTCTTGCTGGATCAATGGGCCTGAATTGTATCCACCCCGTGCATGTTAATTAGAGCCCATATGGGCCCCACTCAGGGCCCCAGTTGCCCTCAGGACTGCATAACCTTAGACTTTAAACACCGGCCAAATGACCGACAGTTATACTCTGGGGATGCAACTTGGAGTGATCATAAATACAAAACGGACGCAAAGAAATTACGGTTTTTAATCACACGATTTCCCTCATATACACTGTTTCCTTATCACATATATTTTATTGACATACTTATTAACATAATTTACGTTTGAATAATCTTACTTGCAGATTTTGATGAGTAATGTTTTAAACATGATGGGAGAAAATCCAGTCGTTTTGACAAGTCCCAGTCAAGTGCAGTAACACTATAATCAGTGCCACTGTTTTCTCTGTCTCACCACATAAATATGTACACCACACTATCAGTAAGATGACCCTGCTAATTAGGCATGTTATCAGCTAGCATATGAATAGATCTGAGTTGCTTTGCTTTGGGGTAAGACATGCATTCGTTATTTATTGATCATTTTGTGGCTACACACGCACACACAACAAAAACTCAAGTTCAAGAGCAAAGAGTACTCAATATTATTTTCCATTAAGCTAACAGAATTATTGTTTCTGAAGGTATTTGGTAAAAATTATATTCCTTGGGGCACCTGAGTGGCTCAGCTGGTTAAGCATCCAACTCTTGGTTCTGGCTCGGGTCATGATCTCAGGGTCCTGGGATGGAGCCCTATGTCGGGCTCCCTGCTCAGTGGAGAGTCTGCTTGCACTTCTCTCTCTCTCCCTCTCCCTCTCCCTCTGCCTCTCGCCCTGGCTCGTGTTCTCATTTTTTCCCTCTCTCTCAAATAAATACATCTTCTTAAAGAATTATATTCCTTTAAACCAGATATACCTTTCACTCCATTAAACCACTCACTGAGTTTATTTTCTAGCTATGGGCAGTTATTACAAGGACAGTTTCTCATGTGAAATTAATTTAATTTTTTTTAATTGTCTCATTTGAAGAAGGAATCAACACCAAAGTTAAGACAGAAAACAATACGCTTGTGGAATGAGAAAAACAAAGAAGAGAGATCTCTGAGGAGAATCCTGGAGGTTTGTGACAGACTTAAGACTCGGCACAATGTCCTTTTTCCTTCACTAAGATTGGGAAAAGTTGAGAAAATGAAAGATTTTTAATTTAGATTTCACTTCCACTAAAATTAGAATTAGGTCGAAAAGCCACATGACTGGAGTTTATTTCTATAAGCATTCAGTAACTGAACAAAACAGAAATGAGAAGGGAAGAGGGTAAAGGGAAGAAGGGCAGCTAGCAGGGAAGTCCGGGGTAAGAACACCTGTGGCTAGGATTTCTCAACGCAACATGACGCGGAAGACAGGTGAAAATCAGTGAAAGAATCGGTGCTTCTGAAATTCCTGCTCTGTTCAAACTTCAATCTGTGGGTTAAATTATCTTCATCAAAGTCAAAATTTCCAATGACAAAATATGGGATTTTTGAGGTGCTACTTCAGTTTTCTTCTTTCTTCTGGTCATTCGCACTAGGAACGTCCATCTGTGACCTGGTCACCAGACCACGACGTCAGGTCTCCACAGTTCACGCCTTGGGCAAGATGCTACTATAATGCATTTATCTTTATAGAATTATGAAGTCTTCCTCTGTCCAGCCAGTCAGGCTACCACAGTAATTAACATGGCCCCCACCGTGAGCAAAGACTTACACTGGCAGCCAGTTTCCTGACACGTTGGATGCTACCAGTTCCAGAAATGCATGCTGATGATCCGATTAACAAACAGTTAGTTAGTAAACGGTTGACAAAGAAAAGTCGAGAATGTTTCCCCAAGAAGAAAAGCTCTCTCCTTACCATCGTCCACGATGTCCTGGGCCGCCACAGAGTTTGTATACACCACCAAGTCAGAGAGCTCTCGGCAGAGCTTCATGGTTTTCCTGCGGCGACCCAACCTGTGACATACACAGCCAGGACTCATGTCACTTAGAGCTGGAAGAGGTTTGGTCTCCACCTTCCTTACCTGCCCCTAGTAGAGCCAGGATTAGAATCCAAGCGTGAGTCCTAGGTCAGCTCTCTTTCCACCAAAATACCCTGTTCATGTGGTTTTATTCACTGCTCAGCTGAGAACCAGTGTCTTCTCGTGTATTTGTGAGTTCTGTCGTGAAGGGTTTGACTGCCACTGTTCCCCAGCCAGCAAGTAACAGAAGCGGAGGTCATCAGACAGCTCCTCAACTTTGGCAGGAGGAGAACCTGGACTTCTATTCGAGAACATTCACAGCAGAGGTCTCCTGGGAGGTGATCCCATTTCTCTTACATCCTTTACTGTAACTACGGATTCAATTTTCTGTATCCTAAGGGCAGGAACCTCATACATCCTCTCTGCCCTTACTAGTTACCATTTTATGTATGGATATTCTGTTGAAGTGAAGCTAAATATAAAATTTAATTGAGCACTAGATGTCCATTCCTACAAGACTTCTCTATGCTTCTAATTTCATTTAACTTCAGTCTTTCAATAAAGGCACACGGGTGTGTGTGTGTGTGTGTGTGTGTGTGCACGTGTGCACTTATCTATGATATAATTTACATTCCCCTGTGACTTTACCGTGTACATGAGCTGCCAGAAAATCATTATATTCATCTCAGATTCTATTGGCAATAATAAAGAAAACAGCAGCTAATATTTTTGAGTGCTTAGTTAATTGGAACAGGACTTATCAGGCTAAATAATTTAATTCCTTTAATCCTCACAATGACCCTAAGAACTAGAAACATATGAGAAGCCTAACTCATCCCATGTCAGTGGCACAGGAACAAGAGCTTCAAGTCTGGCTACTTCGGATATCTAGCTTTGCACATGTGCTCATCATCCATCAGCCCCTTCAGTCTCCTAGGAGAGCCCCCCAGACTAGCTCCTGTGGCCCCTCTCTCTTCTCCGAAGAGACCTCTTCCCTGACCACTGCTGCAGCCAGCGCTTAGCAAGAGCTCCCTGTGGGCCAGGCACAGTGTAGGTCCCCTCCTTGTGTTATTATCTCACACCCAATTCATCTTCCCACGTCCTGCTGCACTGAGCACTTGACCTTGTGATCCACTTCTCTAGACACATACAATAAAACAGCGAAGCTGATGGGACTGCAGAGACCCCGGGAGTCTAAGTAGGAAACACGGAGGTATATTCTCACCTGTACAGCTGGCTGGTCTCCTTGCCAGGATTCTGCTGTGTGTCCTCCTCGTCATCAGTACTATACGACTTAGACCGTGATTTTGTGGTTTTCTGCTGGAAAATCACAGTAAACTGAACAACAAACTCACTGCATCAGGCACACCTGCAACATCTAGAGAATGGACTGGGCGTTATAATATACGCAAAAAGGACAATTACTTGGAAGAAAACAAATTAGTTGAATATTGCAGCTTGACTTACCATTAATAAAAAGCATGTCTACGATCATAATTATACTTAATATTAAGGCAAACCTAAGGGTTTCTTGCTTAAAATGGACTTCTAAGCTACAGAAGATGTAGGTTTTAGAAAGATGATTAGTCATTCATTGAAGGTCTCCAAGAGCAGAAGGGTCATAGTTATAATATCTATTCAAATGACTGTAAGGGGATAAAATGTTCTTTTACTTAGGAAATTCACTATTCCTGCTGACTTATAAAAGATAGATTTGACAAAAAAGACAAGTAGTAATTTTTTTATGAATAACTTTTTCTTGCTTTTGATTAGCGTGTGCTCAAATAACTGTCTAAGTCAAACTGCACTTTTGAGATTTTGACCCATTTTAATTTCTACCAACAGAATAAAAATTATTACCCACAGGGTTCAGGCTGAAAGGCTGCAGGACTAAAGGCTGTCAGAAATAAGGACATTTTGGAATGATGCAGTTTTATCCCAGCACATTAGAGATAACCCCACTGTTTGGCAATACATAACAGAAAAAACAAATAACGGGAAGGGATCCTGTAATTGCAGAAAAACCTGCCACCAAAAAAACAGCTTCCACAAACAAAGGTAAGATCTTTAGAGAGCACCCTGGACCTCTGAGGGCTGTGGCTTAGAAAGAAAAAGGGAGACCACCCTCGTGTTAACCATGGGACCACATCACCCTCCAGATTTTCTCTTTAACAAGTAAAACACCAAACCAAACTGCTGGCATAAACACACTCAAGTCTGCTGCACTGACAGTAAGGTGCCAATAAAGTCTAGAACCTTCTCTGGTGTTACTGATGTTTTGAGAACCTCAGAGTGCATGGTGTGCAAACACTAGCATCTGATGATCTCATGTTCCAGCCTGGCCTCCCACCAAGTGGGCAAGTTGGCCAACCTCTCTAGCTTCCTATTGTGTTTTTTAAAAGGAAAGGACAATGACAACTATTTTATAAAGGATTATTGTTGTGATGATTAAATGAGATCATGGTTGTAAAGTCATTCTGTAAGCTGCAGAATATTGACTTTCAAAATAAATACTCTTCATATTTATTAAAATAACCCATCAACAGTCTTGTGGACATTCATTCTTATGACTTGAGTTCTAATAAATTTTAATTCTATTGTAGCTAAAGTATTTCTTCATCTTTCAATGGCTGCCTAATTGTACATTATGCGAATGAATTGTGGACTGAAGAAGTCTTTATGGGTGAACATTTTGGTTGTTTTCAGTTTTTTAGTATAATGACTACTTTGCCCAACCTTTTAATAAATTATCCTATTGATGGAGCAGGAAACTCCCAGCTACAACATTCCTTAAAGTACAAGAAATGGCCTTACAGAAGCTTCATGCATAAAGTTTACCACCCAATAATTGATTTCTTATGTACTTTGTTATACCTTTTTATTGAAAAGGTATAACATAATTTTACCTTTTTATTTAAGCATAGCATACATTCAGAAAAATACAACAATCTTAAGCACAATGATTTCCAAAGTCACAAAATGATACCACCCAAACGAGGAAATGAAGTATTAGGTGCCCAAAAGCTTTCTGATCTTCCATTCAGAAAGCTTCCTTACCTCCTCTCCAAAGATAACTACTATCCTGACTTACACCTCTTAGATCTTTTTTGCCTATTTTTAAACTTCATCTAAATCGTACCAAACTGTATGTACTATCTTGGGTCTGGCTTCTTTTGCTCAATGTCATGTTTATAAAGATATTACTGTATGCAGTTGTTGTTTTGTCATTTTCCTTGCTGAAAAATATTCTCTTATGTGAATACACCACAATTTTCATTTGTTCTATTGTTGACAGATGTTTGAACAGTTTCCTATTTGTACTATTACAACTAATGCCACTGTAAATATTAGGTGTACATCATGAGGCTGAAACACAATAATAGAACTGATAAGACATGGTGCATAATACAGCTTTAATAGATACTGTGAAATAATTGCACAAATGCATACTTCCATTAGAAGTGAATAAAGTTCAAGTTACTCAGCATCCTCACTAACCCTTGGTGCTGTCAATCGTTTTATGTCTGCTCTTGTGACGGGTATATAGATGGGTATATGTGAAATCTCATCATCATTTAATTTGCATTTCTTGGGGGATTGATAAGGCTCAGTACCTTTTCCACACTAGCCATTTGGAAATCTTGTTTTGTGAGAGGCTACTTAAGTCTTTTGCCCATTTGAAGAAGACTATGGGGGCTCCTCGGTGGCTCAGTCAGGTAAGCATCTGACTCTTGGTTTTGGCTTGGGTCATGATCTCATGGGTCGTGGGACTGGGTGTCTGTTTCAAGATTCTCTCCCTCCACCCCTCGTCCCACTTATGCATGCTCTCTCTCTCTCTAAAATTAATAATTTTTTTAAAAAATTATGGTATTTTTGTATTGATTATAAGAAGTCTTCATATATTCAGGATATAAGTCCTTTGTTGGATATGGGTATCGAAAAATACTCTTTTCAAGTATGCAGCCTACTTATCAAGTAATAATAAGAAGAATTTCTTAAGAAGTTCTTCAATTTTAAAGTAGCTTATCAATCTTTCTCTTTTCTGAAGTCCTATTTAAGAAATCTTCTGTTATTCCAAGGTTATGATGATATTGTCCTGCTACTTTCCAGTCTTTTTAAATTCATTGGACTATGCACCTTTGTCACTCTTAATTCATACCTTATGTTTTCCAAAGTTGGTCATGAGGGATCGTCCATGTGATTTCTTTCCATTTTCCTTCACATCTGGATGCTGAGTAAATAAAACATAATATGACTATTTCTCTTTTTCACTTTTGTTTTTGCTTTAGTTCTGGTGGAATGGCAGAGGAACCCTCCTTGCCTTAGGTAGAACAAGCAGGTCCCATTCATTTCACTACCCCAAAAGTTGTGGGGTCTATCTCAAGAGAGGGAGACATTGGACTGGAGAAGTGTGGGCACCAACCAGTAACCACCAACCACTTCCCAAACTGGTGTCAAGGGCCTCTTAGGAATGTCCAGCTGTACAGGTCCCTCCAGTGCCTGGTCACAAGACTCTCTGCAGCACAAGAGGTATTCTTCTGAATGTGCCGAGTGGGGATAATCACCTTTCATTAAAATAGATTCTGATTTTGAAAAATGGCTCAAAGTCTTTAAGAGCCAATTCTGTTGACTAAGAAAATAAAACCCAAATACATCTATTAGGTAATAAGACTGTTTTTGTTTGTTTAAGTAAACCACAGCAGAGCTTATCTGTTTGTTGAAATTAATTCCTTGTGTGGTGAGCATCTGAAAGAGGCATTGCAGCCTCTGAAATTTTCCTCATGTGGGTTAGTTTTCCAGGCTAGAGATCTCCTCACTCAAGCCCATCTCTCATTAGGGGAAAGAAAGCCCACACCACCAAAGGGGTTTGGACTCCTCCTCAATGGTCATCCCTAAAAATATGTATTAGCTGGTTCAGGGCTAAGGACATGGTATAAGGAGAGATCAGCATGCCCCATCCTCCTGGGCCTTCTGGCTAAACAGAGAAGCAGCAGAGATAAGCACATAAATGGAATAAATGTGGGTGAGCAAAACTACTTAAAATCAAAATGCCAGGGAGGCACTGATGTCTATCCATAGAGACTAATCAAAGATGTAATTGGGGGTGGGAAGAGGATAAGATTAAGAACTGACTGGGGAAAGAGACAGTTCAGAAAATGCTGCAGGAGGTAGGAGGGGGTTTACAAGGTAATTTCATTTGACTGGTTAATGTCTATTGACTGCCTTGGAAGATCTACTGAAGCTGAATGTTAACTGTTCAAAAACCCCAGAGCTAAGAAGATAGCCAGATATGGTCATAGAAGTAACATTGCTTTCTAAGTTAGAAGACCCAGTTCTGAGGCCAAATAGCTAAATGTCCTTTGTCCATCAGTTGCCTTCTCTTGACCCGTTTTCTTACCTGTGAAATGGGAGAGGAATGGATCACTTAACCTCTTGAGTTCCTTTCTATTTCGAATAGCCCTCCTACCAGTAAGGGGACCATGTCATTTATTGTCCAAAATGAACTCTTTTAAGAGTGAAATAGGCACTTTCAACAATTACACTGGGACAATAGGTATGAAGTAGGGCTGTCCTGTGCAAGGTGAAGTGTATGGTCATGCTATTTTGTAGGCACCTCCTACACCCCAAGGATTATGTTAAGTGCATTACATATATTCTCATTTAGTATATAAGCACCCTCAAAGAGAAGTAGGGTTAAAATTCCATTTTACAAATAAGAAAAATTGAAGTACAGTGAAGTTAGATAATATGCTCAAAGTCACAAAGCTAGTTGGTGATAAAACGGGGGTTGTGTGTAGCTCTAAATCATCGTCTCTCTGGCTTGCTCTCCCCCAACTTCTCCCATCTCACATGACCCCTTTATGTAGAAGGGTAATCCCCATAAATACCTATCTCCAAGGTGACCTCTCCCTGAGCATCAGTACCACATTTTTTTTTTATTTGACAGAGAGAGATTACAAGTAGGCAGAGAGGAAGGCAGAGAGAGAGAGGAAGGGAAGCAGGTCCCTGCTGAGCAGAGCACCTGATGCGGGGCTCGATCCCAGGACCCCGGGATCATGACACCAGCTGAAGGCAGAGGCTTAACCCACTGAGCCACCCAGGCGCCCCAGTACCACATTTTTTATTAAGTCCACAGATCGGACCCTGTGCTAGGAACTTGGCATGTATACAAGGGAATAGTAAGCAAAAGAGATGCAGACTCTGTCCTCCCTGGGCTTGTAACCTAAGGGTGGACACAAATGTAACACACTGTAATGAGATTCTGATGGGGAAAGTGCAGGGCATGGCAGGATGGCATGGGAAGGCCATCTACCAGACCTGAGGATCAAGGAGGACTTCCACGGAGACAAGCAAAAGCTGAAGCCAGAAGATGGGTAGACCTTTTCTAAGTGAGATGAGAAGGAGGAAGTGCATGGTGGCCAAGGGAGGAGCAAACACAAAAGCCAAGTGCTAAGAACATGGTACCTGCCAGGAGACAAAGGAAGTAGGGTGGGTGTGGACTTGTACGCATGCGCATCAGTGGACAAGTCCGCGCCGGGGCCAGGGCCTGGGGAAAGGGTCCTATGGGCTATATCCTGGAAGGTGGACATTATCCTCCATACCCTGAGGAGACTCTGAACAGTTTAAAAAACAAGAAAATGGCATTATCAGAGGCCTGTTTCTGAAATATGACTACGGTCATGAGATAAATGAGAAATTGGAGTGGGTGGGAGAGCACAGGAGCAGGAAAAGTCCCCTTAGGGAATAATTATGGCCATCCAGACAGTTGCCACTGCAATGTTAAAAAAAAAAAAAAAAAAAGAAGGAGATTTAAGAACTCCAAAGGACAGGCATCTTTCTTGTGTCTACTATGTTCTTTGAGCCTGAAGGATGAGCACTTCATTTTTCTTTTACTCCAATCCCTTCCAGGGGAAAAAGAGCACAAGGAGAATGCAGTGTTGCATGGCTAGATGACAATCCAGCAAGAAGGAAGCTGGGGTGATGCACTGCCCTGAACCACACGGCCCAGCCTCAGGCTTGGCTCTCAATACACATGTGTATCCAACACAGATGGACTCATCTCAACAGTAACTCGTCCTTGTCCACTGAGCCCAAAACCACATTTTAAAAACCTCAGCGCTCATACAATGGAATACTACGCCACCATCAAAGAAATGAAATCTTGCCATTTGCAACGATATGGGTGGAACTAGAGGTATTATGCTAAGCGATATAAGTCAATCGGAGAAAGACAATTATCATATGATCTCACTGATATGAGGAATTTGAGAGGCAGGTGGGGGGTTGTGGGGGGTAAGGAAGGAAAAAATGAAATAAGATGGGATCGGGAGGGAGACAAACCATAAGAGACTCACAAACTGAGGGTTGCTTGGCAGTGGGGAGGTAGGGATAGGGTGGCTGGGTGATGGACACTGGGGAGGGTATGTGCTATGGTGACTGCTGTGACGTATGTAAGACCGATGAATCACAGACCTGTACCACTGGGGCAAATAATACATTATATGTTAATAAAAATAATTAATTAAAAAAAAAAAAAAAAACCAACGCTTTACAGCCCAGTTTATTAAAGTCACAGTCTCCACATTAGGAGTCTAATGCATTCTCATAGTCACCCAGATTGAATGGAAAGTAAAAAATAAAAAAAAGGGGAATGAGTTTTGTTCCAGCACACGTTGGAAATTTGAAATCCCTTACCATCTTACCTGAGAAGGTAATTGGCACTGGGATTTCTTCCATGAATAGCAAAAGAAGGATGGGTTTAATTTGTTTCTCCCAAATCTGCAAGACCTGCCATGGCCTGTCCAAGTGGAATGATCTAGGATGCAGCAGAGACTTCTCCAGAAGCATGAGGGGAAGTGACTGGCCCAGGTTAGCCAATGAGAGTTCATGAAGAATAAGAAGCAGAAATCAAGGTGAGCTAACCGAGTGAGCTAACCAATTTTACAGACATTCGTGTGGTTAAAACTAAGTGGCTGGAAGGGGAGAGTGAAGAGGAAGCAGTTTCTATTTATAGAAATCTTTAAGAAAATTCACAATTGTATGATCAATGGTAAGGGCGGTACTACTGTAATCTACATTTCAGTTGCGTCCCCAATATTCCATTCTGCCTAACGTGCAGCATCAGAGTGGCTGACCTTGGCACCACTTCCAGTGGTAAATTCTCTGGGATTAACAATCCAATATTATCCTATACCCTTGGCAAGTTATCATTCCAGCAGGACATGTACTCAGGGCCACGGTGATTAGGTTAGGGGTGGGTGTATGAGCTAAGCTGGCCAACCAGAGCTCAGCACAAACTCTAGAGAGTAACCACCAATGCTCAGTTGTCACTTTGATTCAAGCGTGGTCACCCCATGTGGTCCCTCTTCTGCCTGAGGATCCCTGAGTCCCAGAGGAGAGGCGGCAGTACCGGGGAAGTCAGTTATTAGAGCTAGCGACTGCCTGGATCTCCTCTAGGCCAGAATAAATGCCCTTGATGCCCTGCAGTGATAACATCAATAAGCCCACCCTCCTTTGTCCTTGCCCACTTCTGATACCTCTACTAGAAAGCAGAGTTAAAATCTCAGCTAGAGCCCAAATCATTCGTTCATTCAGCAACCTCTTATGAAAGTTGTACTAAGGCCCAGCACTATAACAAGTCAGAAAAATGACGTTATTAAGACTGGCAAGGTTCTTGTCTTCAAGGAATCTATAATCAAGTTGAGAAGACAGATATTTAGCAAATTATTGCATATGTGTTAAAAAAAAAAAAAAAAGAAAAAAACCTTCAGAAAAGAGAAGCTGTCACAGGCTACCATGAACAATATAAAGGGATAACTAATCTAATCCCAGGTCAAGGCAGGACTCATCTGGGGCATCACACTGAGGCTGGAATTTAAGACTAATTAGGCATTAGCAAGAGCAGAGGTAGGAATGGAGTGTTCTGGGCAGAAGGAAAAGAACGTGAGGAAGACTATGACGTACAGACAGCTGTGGTTGGTGGGACAACCGTGGGAAGCAGTGTGACAGGGAAAGGAGAAGATCTGAGAGGTAGAAAAGAATGCGATTGTAGGTCCTTGAAAGCCTGGTTAAAGAGTTTATAATTTATCCCATTCATAACACGAAGCTACTGGACAATTTTCAGCAGTAGAGTGACATGATCAGATTTACATTTTGAAAACATCATGCTAATTTCAGAGTGGAGATCGGATTGAAGGAGGGCAAGAAAGGTCCAGGTGATAGTTGGCGTTGGCCTGGATGAGGACCCAGCCACGGCCAGGAGAAGTAGATGGATGGAAGACACGCTCAGGAGGTCCAGTCAGAGCAGCACGGAGGATGACGGGCTGGGGAGGGAAGGGGGGTGCAGCACGTGGTGGACTCGAGCCTTTTCCCTCAGCTGAGCAGGCACAGGACAGGTGAGCCTGGGACCACTGTCCTGAAGGTCCCAGTGAAGCAGTATTTGAGGGACTTCTGCCTCTGTCCATCTACTTTTAACAATTTCTCACATCATTTTGCCATGGGAGATTTTCATTTCATTTGAGCAATAGGAGGAGGGAAATGGAAGAAACTAGAGAATTTCACCAACGACAAATGATCAGAAATAGAGCATGAGGTCCTTTCCTTTTTCCTATCGAAGGACAAGTACAAGAGGGAACTGGGTACCTGTTTCAGGTGTGCATTTAAGCCTTCATGCGTGGCCTTTAGTAGAGCCCTCACTGTGAAACTATCCGGATCTTCTTTGTCTCGAATTTGAGATTCTTTTAACAATGACTCCAGTTTTTTCCTTATGAAAGATTCCACCTGATGCTCAGTGGTCCCATTATTCTGCAAAGAATTAAGCAATGAAAATTATTTCCCTTAAGAAACACAGAATGAGAACACAACCCTCATTCAAGCCAACATTGCTTCTTATAATTTGATTAGCTTTCAATTACCTGTAAGAAGTTAAGCACAATATGCCATTTTGGTCCCCCCCCCATACACACTGATCCCCCCAAATACTGATTACTATGATTATATTCAACCCTTGAGAACCTTACAAGGTCTTATCATTTTCATTTCAGAGACGTGGAAACTGATGCTCAGAGAAATTAAGTTGCTCAAGGTTACAAAGCTAGTAAGAAGCTGAGGCAGAATCCAATCCTTCCCATCATGCTACATTGCACTTTTAATAGAGGGAAAGTGAAGGACAGTCTTAAAAACTAAGTTTTCTGTATCTGCACAGGTAAATTTGAGGAAAAAAAAATGCTATTAAAAACATCACCTCCTTTACTGAGGGGAAAAGAATGCGATGGAAATCTCTGGAATTGAGGATTATTCTGAGATAAAAGTTCTTTCCTACCTCTGATCCCAATGTATAATTAAAGGGAACTCATGACTGACCTGTGCCCTGATTCTTCATTAAAATGACTTTAAGATCACAAATAATTTCAAATGTTATGCTCGTGTCCAAATGACAACTTAGGCAATTTTTAGGTGATCCAGAGACAGGGATTTCCTTGACGTCTTTCTTAGCATGGCTTTTCGGCCACCCTGCTCTGCCCGACCCCAGTGTCCCCGGCCTCCTCAGCTTCTTTCATGTCTCTCTAGATCCAGCACTCGTCCTTAGCTCTTCAGCCACCTGCTGGAGGCCAGCCCAGCCACAGGGTATGAAACCAGTCCTCTTCCACGAGGACCTCCTCCTACATTCCTCACCAAAATTTTAAGGCCTGTTTCCCACTAATACATTCGTTACTAAGAGGTGATTATATTTTTTAATTAATTTATTTATTTTTATTTTTTATAAACATATAATATATTTTTATCCCCAGGGGTACAGGTCTGTGAATCGCCAGGTTTACACACTTCACAGCACTCACCATAGCACATACCCTCCCCAATGTCCATAACCTCACCCCACTTCTCCCAAAGAGGTCATTATATTTAAACCCTGTAGAACCAGACAGTTTTCTGGTAATGCCTTCTATTTTCACAGAATCTAATAAAGGAAAAGCCATACAAATGACATAAGGGAAATTTGGGGGAAATAAGACTACATCAGGAATACATTGCTGACTTTCCCAGTATTAAAATCACATGCACGAATGTCTTCGGTATATCCAATGAACAAGGCACCTCACTTCACTGCAGGCCCTCAGGTCTTGCAGGAGGTACAAAGATGGACAAGAGTTGATCTGCATAGATGGCAGAGATGCTAAAGAGGTCCAAGGAACCACGGATGGCCGATGCAACTGCAGTTCTGAGAAGGAGCACGGCCTTCCTGCCCCAGTGACCAAGAGGTCCCCAAAGAAGAGGGGGAAGGGTCTGGGGCTCTGCAACAGCAATGGAGAGAGGGGCTTCCCTGTCATCCATAGCTCCTGCAAAGGTTTCCTAGAGCACAAGTTGCATGGAGGAGGGGAATGGCCGATAAAGTTGGAAATGTACCCTAGGGCTAGATGGTGGGGGGACATGAAGGCAAGAGGTGGGGAGTTCCTGAGAGCTTCTGGGTAGCTAAGTGTCTGAGTACAGTATTTTAGAAATAGTATTAACCTGGCAGCCTGTGCAGAAAGAGGACAGGGGCCTAGAGAGGAAAAGCCAGACACACTGGTTCCCGCAACCAATATGAAGAGCCTAGGCCAGTGTGCTGGGGAGGGATTTAACACAGAGGAGAGTTGGAGAGCAAACTTCATTTTGCATACAACAAACTGAACTGCCTGCTGTATGCCAGGAGAGAAACATGACTAAAACACAACCCCCCTGTCACAGAACCCTCGGCATCACGGAGAAGACGGACACACAAATGGCCAACTACTCAAGCAGGTGCAAGTGACAGCACCAGGAAGATCATGGCCAGACAGAGGAGGGGCACCTCCTCTAGCCTTGGGAAGGTGGCAAAGACTTCCAAGAGCAGCAAAAACCTTGCCAAGCCTTAGAAGATGAGTACATTCATTTTCTGTGGCTGCTGTAACAAGTTGCCACAAATCTGGTCGCTTAAAACAACCGAAATGAATTCCCTTGTGGTCCAAGAGGCCTGAAGCATGAAATCAATGTGTCAGCAGATCTAGACTCCCACCTGTAGGAAAAGACGTTCCCTTGCTTCTTCCAGTTTATGGGAGCTCCTCATATTCCTTGGCTTGTCAGCCTAACTCAAGTCTCTGCCTCTGTCTTCACGTGGCCTCCTTCTGCATGTCCCCTGCTTCTGCTGTGTCTCCTTTTGTTAGGAAGAAGACTACTCATCATTGGATTTTTAAGTCCCACTTGGTTAATCCAGGATGATCTCTTCTCCAAGCCCTAACTTAACATCTACAGAGACTCACTTTCCAAAGAAGGTCGCATTCTAGGTACCAGGGGGTAGGGCTTGGACATATCTTTTGGGGGACACACATCAACGTCCTACAATGAATAAGAGTTGAATATATGGCAGAGAGCAGAGTGACAGCATTCTAACAGGAGGGAAAGTGTGGAGAAAACAAACAGTAGCAGCAAGCACCAGTGACCATATGCATGTGGAGAAAAAAGCACAGGGAAATATAGAAAAAGCAGCTAACGCTGTAAATCACACTAAGGTTTTACAAAACACACTCATATAATGATACTTCATTTGAGCTGCCTAGTACCCTTGAAGGCAGCCACTAGGGTTAGCCAAATTCAGTCATGATACAGAGGCAGAAAGATTCAAAACTTTTCCAAACACACAAGCCTAGGAAGTGGCTGAATAGGGACTTGAATCCGAGACTTCCAGTTCAAGATTCTTGGTCTATTTCTTCATATAATGCTGCAGCCATCCTTCTAATGCGGCTACAGAAAAAGATAAATTCTTGAGTCAAATTAAGCATGAGCAGGCTTATGTTTGGACAACCTAGAGGGAATCTGGGAAATTTATCCCCACAATCCCTCTGTGGGAAAGAGCAGGTCTCACTTAAGTGCAGAAGGAAGAGAATTCTAGACGTCCATCTCCCAACACATAGGCTCAAGTGACCCAGAGTCCTGACAGGGAGCACATCCGTCAGGAGAACCAAAAGAGAAGGCCATGTGAGAGCACCCACCATGCCCAGGTCACTGAGAGGGCCCCAGATAAACCTCAGTTCCCTTCCCTGGCCCGGGGCCACACAAGTCAGAGATGGTGAGGAGACCAACTGTGGCCGCTACGTCCAGAGACGTTCACAGGCAGCAAAGCAAGGCCGCACACACAAAGGCCGACTGGCTGACCAGCGCAGGAAATAATGACGGCTTCATACAAAGGCTCTGGTTATTCACTTCACACCCTCCAAACCCTGGGTGTTGCTGAAGGGATGATATTACTGCCTGTTGATCTTTCTCTTCTCTGTGATGTACAGCACGAGAAAATTAGCAGCCATGGGGAACAAATAGATGCATGGCTGAGGTTTCATTAGCGTGTTATCCTTCGGTCCTGGAACCCAGGAGTGCAGCTGAAAGTAAGCTGAGACAGACACTTCACCTGAGGCCTGTCGGCCAGTGTGCAGCTGCGGCAGGGACCACAGCTGAAAGCCCCCCACATCTTGCTCTTTTGTTCCCTGAGCCAGCGGCGGTGGAAGGATGCTGCTGCGGGGAGGGGGGTGGGCGCGTATGCAGGAAGCAGCCCTTTAACATGGTTGGGAGTAGTTTCCACCCAAGAAGACCTCGGGGTTCCTAATTCCTGTTTCTAAGAGGTCAATGTGATCTGTCCGCCAATGTGGACTGTCCGCCCAAAATAGGTAACTCACACAGACACATTCTTGTTTTTTTCCCCAGCGTGAAATCTGAGGACGGCTGGAAAAGCAGCCAGCCTGGGAAGCAGCAGGAATGGGGCTGCTCGAACAGTGGCATTCTATTGCCGCGGCCCACTGGAACCACTGGGGAGTGTTCCAAAATCCCAAACCCCGCCCCAGACCAATGATGTGGGAATCTCTGGGCCGGGACCTGGGTGTTGGGATTTTTGAAAGCTCCCCTGTCATTCCAATGTGCAGCCAACGCTGAGGACCTTTACTTTAAAACAAAACTAAACAAAACACTGGAATAGCTCACCATCCCCAAATGCCTTTTTCCCTGCTCCTAGGCTGAAATCTGGAGACAGAAAGGATAACATACTAGCCACCCTTTGTGAGGGCCTTTCCAAGCCTGGTATCTCAAGGTCTTGGGCTAAGGAACAGCTTCTCAGTGGCTCAAGTCTGTGCATGTAGCCTGTCCTCTACTATCTCCCGTCTGCTCCTTTAGCTCCCCGAGAACACGCAATACTTAAGGACCAGCTCCGGGCCTCACATCAGCAATAATCATGCTGCTTCTGCCATTCTTATTACTAACAATATCTAATATTTATTGAGCGCAAATCATGCGTCAGGCATGGTTCTTAGTTTTTTACAGGGTGTGAAACAGTTGTTACGTGTTCCTGGATAAGGGCTCATATAAAACTGGTCGGAAGGCTTACTGTTTATGGGATAAGCATCACGTACAAGGTGGAGAGCTAATATTTGTACCTAAGAAGCTGGCTGAATATAGATTCACAGAGCACAAGAAAAAAGACAGCGAATAACTCAGTGAAGAAGAAAAAATCATTGAAGTCGAAATACAGGGGTGCAAAGTCCTAAGTCACACTGACATTAGAGGACCCCGTAAAGATGAATAATGGCGCGTTGGCCTCACTGAATCAAATCGGTTAGATAACTGTACTATGGTTGAAAGGAAACTGTCCCCCGTGTCTTTGAGCCATGTGGTTCTTTTTTTTTTTTTTAAATACATATAATGTATTATTTGCTTCAGGGGTACAGGTCTGTGAAGCATCAGTCTTACATAATTTATAGCACTGACCATAGCACATACCCTCCTCAATGTCCATCACCCAACCACCCCATCCTTCCTACCTCTCTCCCCTCCAGCAACCCTCAGTTTGTTTCTTGAGATTAAGAGTCTCTTAAGGTTTGTCTCCCTGCCAATCCCCTCTTGTTCCATTTTTTTTTCCTCCCTACCCTCCACAACCCCCTGCCTCTCAAATTCCTCATATCAGAGAGGTCATATGATAATTGTCTTTCTCTGATTGACTTATTTCACATAGCATAATACTCTCTAGTTCTATCCATGTCATTGCAAATGGCAAGCTTTCATTTTTTGTGTTTGTGTGTGTGTGTTTGCTTTTTTGGGTTTTTTTTTGTTTTGTTTTTTTGTTTTTTGTTTTTTTTTTAAATGTGAGCCATGTGATTCTTGAGTCACTGAACAACACAGTGGCTTTTCCATGGGCCTTATACATCATGGGCCAGATTGTCTCTACGGCTGATGCCACAAAAATCATATGAGGCAGAAGCTTAAAGGATTTAATTGATTCAACAACAGAGAGAATTTATTACACAAGCAAAAAACTTTCAGTGTGGTTTGAATCCCTTAGTTAGAAGTAACAGCAGGGGCACCTGGGTGGCTCAGTCAGTCAAGCCTCCAACTCTTGTTTCTGGCTCAGGTTGTGATCTCCCAGTCGTGGGATCGAGCCCTCTATCAGGCTCTGCACTCAGCACACAGTCTCCTTCAGATTCTCTCTCCCTCCCTCCCTCTCTCTTTCTCTCTCTCTCAAATAAATAAATAAAACCTTAAAAAAAAAGAAAACTATTTAAGAAGTAACAGCAGACCAGGAGGAATAAGAAACCCCGTGTGAGGGTCCTGCCTCCCATTCTGCTTCTAACCCAGGTAATGCAGGGGAACCTCAAGACCTGCTTCTGACCTTTGCACTTGCTGTGGCCTCTGCCTAGAATGTTCTTCCCCAGACAGCCACATGGCTAACCCTTCACTAGTTTCAGGTATTTGCTCTTACGTTATCTTCTCCATGAGACCATTCCTGGCCATGGTATCTAAAGTTTCATAAACTCTTCACATGGTACATATATGTGTCCCGACCCACACGTGCCCACACACACGCACACACATACTTTCTACACTCCTTCCCTCCCTTCTATAAAGATTCATTTATTTTTATTTTAGAGAGAAAGCGCGCGCGTGTGTACAAGTGGGGGGGAGGGGCAGAGAGAGAGGGGGAGAGAATTCTTAAGCAGACTCCCCGCTGAGCTCGGAGCCCACCTGAGGCTCAATCCTAGGGCCCTGAGATCATGACCTGAGCCAAAATCAAGAGTCTGTCGCTTAACCGATTGGGGTACCCACTCCGTCCTTTTTTTCCCTTCAGCACTTATCATTCCCTAGTACTTTCACAGATTACTTATTTATTTTATTTCTTGTTTATCCTCCTCTTCTCCCATTAGTGTGCAAACTTCATGAAGGCAAAGATTTTTGTGTTTTGTTTACTGACAGGTGCCCAACACCTACAACATGATGGCTGCCTTTCCAAAAGATGCTCAGGAAAAATGTGCTGAACCTGTCTGTGGATCTTGTGTAAGCCTCATGAGAGTTAGCGATCTGGTGTTCATGAATGCTAACATAAAATGTTTAGTTACTGCAATAATGCAGACATAACTTGTAAATCTAACCACATTCTGTTAACTTAAAACTGAGGTTAAGAACTCCTCTAAGGTAATTAATGGCTTCACATAAGGTATGCACTGTACATCCTCTTTTGCAAAAATGTGATCAGGCAATTTACATTCGACACTCAGATAAGGCATTGGAGCCCTGAGCTGACAATAAGACTATAAACTGATTACAGAAAAACACTTTGGCTTTCTAAACACAGCATCACCTTTTCTCAGAAGAGCTCAAAAATAGGGGGAAAGGATTCGAAAAAGTAAAGTAAAAACTTTATATATATATATGTATATATATATATATAAATAAAAATATATATATTTATATATATATATATATGTTATATATTTCCAGTAGAATATTTGTTCCTTTAGGTATATTCTCTCCTAGAGTCTAACAAAGAGATGCCTGTAAAACTTTACAATTCAGGTCTCTTTGCTTTTATGAAAGCCAAAATCAAAGAATCCAAACGAAAGATCCTATCTATTTTTACATAATCGTGTTCTGAACTCTCTACCTGTGTGGCTTCCTAGAAAACAACTAGGAGGCTTTGAAGATGTGAGGAAGCAGCTGGGTATTTTCACAGGTGAAGTGGGTGATTTGTTTCCATAAAACCACAGCCAACTCTCCTTTATAATTACAGATACTTAACATGAAAATTTAGGAGCTCACTGATATCAGAAGAAAAATTACATAACTGGGTGTTTTTAGAAACTTGAACAACTTGGTTTTTACTCAGAGCAATAAATGACTACATTGTGACAGTACCTAAATTTCTACTACTCATTTTCCCTAAAAATAGCATTCCCTAACTATATAACTTAGTCAGGCCTCTCTGTTCCCTGCTTTCAAATGAGAGACTACTCTGATGCTGGCAATCAAGAGATTTTGAAAATAAGACGCAATGATAGGGGCGCCTGGGTGGCTCAGTTGGTTAAACGGCTGCCTTTGGCTCAGGTCATGATCCCAGGATCCTGGAGTCGAGCCCCAGGTTGGGCTCCCTGTTCTGTGGGGAGCCTGCTTCTCCCTCTCCCTCTGTCTGTTGCTCCCCCTACTTGTGCATGCACTCTCTCTCTGTCAAATAAATAAATAAAATCTTTAAAAAAAAAAAAAAGATGCAAAGATAATGAAGATCAGAGACAAAAATTTGGTTTACAAACTAAAGCTTAAAAAAACAGAGCAGCATTATCCATAATTGCATATAAGTAATAACAAAAAGAGTAAATATCTGGAAGGGTAAAAAATAAACAATTTAATATATTAACAATTTCGCTTGTGTAAATCTATTTAATTTCTTGCAACCATAGCCTTATTAGTGGTATTTCACTGAACTAATATAAACTATTAAAGGACAACAGATGAATATAGATGGTAACTATTACTTTTCAATTCAAGCTGAATATTTCCCACTTCATCCCTTCTAAAGTACATCAAAGCCAAGAAAAAAGTGTGCACCAAGAGGTTGGTTGTCATTCTGCCTATGCCCACTTTGTAATCATGCTGGCTCCCTTTGATAACTACAGGAAGCCATATTAGTTACTACTATTTCAAAGAGAATGGACTGTTCTTAGCAATGTAATAAACGAATTCAGGGCAATGATGCAAATTAGAAGATTTTGTACAAAATTTCTACGTTTTTTAAGAGGGAAAAATAAGTCCGGATCTCTAGAGGAATACCACTTTTCCACAGAAATGAAATTGCAAAACCTGTAACAAACTAACGTGAAGGGGTGCTACTCTCAGGCTGTCAGGTGATCCTGACGATCATGAGTTGTAGAGGTGGGGGAGGGGCATGAAATCCTAAGTCGCCCCCCTCCCACCATGAGGACATTTCCTCTGGGTTTGCCTTTGCTTTAGATTACCTGGCTAAATGATGCTTTTCTAGGAAGGCAGCTCCTTGATCTAGGACAGTGTTCTGAAGCATCACACAGGTCCTACGCAACTTTATCTAAAATGTGGTAAATTAAAGATTTAGCCAAGAGTCCCATTTCTGGAAGAGCTTGGAAATCTTCTGATCCAAAGTACATTTTCTTAGGGGAAGGATGGGCATCCCTAGAGAAGCAGACACGTACAGCTGGGGCCTGCAAGCCTGCCTTAACGAGCAGCATAGTGGCGCTGCTAGCACAAGGAAGCAGAGAGAAGGCTAAAGCCAGTTTATTTCAACAAAGACCATGACATTTCCAACAGCAATTTAAGTTTTGACAAAGTTGTAACAGCAGAGGATTTGTCCCTAGAGGGAGGGTCAGACAGGTGAATCATGGGCATTCCTTCCAACTCTAAGACACAAAAATCCTTGAGTCAGTGAGCATCTGAGCATCTATGTGCCCAAAAACAAAGTAACTTTCACAAAATAACCCTTTTGCACCATGGCCACCACACTGTGAGGATTCCAACATGGCAGCAATTTTTACCCCAACACATTGAGGGGGAAAAGTACAAATAAATCTGTAACTCACGTAATGGAGCTTGAACTTGCACTCATCTTCAATTTCATCTGCGCTGTCTTCGTCAGAAACTTCCCCCTCCTCTGCATCATCCCCAAGATGATAAGGCAACTTCTTGCCCTGAAATGGAGCAACACACCCAGCTTAAAAATGACCATAGAGTAGATATGTGCTGTCTGGGGCAGGTTCACCTGACTGGAAGCATCTAGATCATGTGTCTACACCCTAGTTCCAAGAACATATAGACGCTAATGTCAAGCATTTTTGGCCACTAAGAGGGGATTCTTTAACACACAGGGATGGAGGAGGAAAGAAAGATGTTCAGATGCCTGGCAGCCAAATAATGATAAATTTCTAAGTATCATCCCAGACTGCTGTCCAGGCTGATGTTGTCTAAACTCAAACCCCAGTGACTTTTAGTATTCCCGCGCTCCACACCACTACTGGCCTTCTTCAGCATGCTGGATTTTCCCCTTGCCCCACTCCCTCCCTGCACAGGATCGCCAGCATAGTCAAGTTTGCAGAGAACTCTCTGTCCCTACTTCCTATACCTTCCCTGACACCCAAAGCTACTGACCCTGGGTCCTTAACAGTCATAGTTTCAAAGCTTATTATACTGTTTACATAATGAAAGCAAGATCTACACGAAGACTCCAAACTCGTGGGGCTTGGATTTTTAAATGTTTCTTCTTTATTTTCTCCAACTTACAGAGGGTTGTTTATAGGATTAAAAGGGTGAGATTTAATTTCCCTTTGTACTGATATATATTACTCTCCTTATTTGTACGTGCTATCTGCAAAGTGAAAACTATATGCTTTCTTTTTCACACGAACATGTTTAGAGATAGACAGATGCAGACACATGGATATACACGCACCTCTAATTCTAAGTAAATGGGCAGGATACCTTTTCATTTCCTCCCGTGTATCATTAGTAACAAAGTAGCTCAGAATTCAAGTATTTATGTCTATATATTAAGTCTTTTCTGATATGGAAGGCTTCTATAAAATTTATTTTTTCTTCATTTGAGGGGGCACTGTAGAGTCACTGTACTAATACAGGAGCACCAGAAGAAAGGTCCTCAGCTAAGCGGCAACAAGACATGTTCAAGAACAGACAGACATCAAGCTAATGTCCTCCTTCATTCATTCACCACCAACTACTGACTCACAGTCTCTGTTTTGGGCACAGTGACAGACAGCCAAGATGGACCTATACGCAAGACATTTAAAATGTAATGACAGCAGTTCCCTCTTTCGATAGAACGAAACCAACATAGTTTTTAAACGTAAAGCAGAGCAGAGCTAACAAATATGAGAAGTAACATCTGTAAGGAAGGAGTAACAATCCTTGAATGACAGAAACAGTTCTGATACCACAAAAGGGAAGCAAAACCGGAACCGTGGTGGGCACACAGCATTGAGCTGATAGGATAGCCACACCCAGCTTTAGCTTCCCTTCAGGTAAGTGCGGTGGTGGGTGAGGGAACAGAGAGAGAAAGCTGCCTGCTCCGAGCATCCATAGAAGCCCTAATTTTGCATTCATTTAAACTGAATTAAAAGACACAAGGGCCATGTTTTTCACCAACTCTTGCACATTTCTGGTTCTCAAAAGATAATTTATCCAGGCAGATAGGAAGAAAAGCAATGCAACAGAACGGTGTCTCTTAATGGTTCTTATCAACAGTTACAGCCAAGGGAAATTATAGAACAAATTAAGGCAGAACTTGATATGACTCAAGGAACGTAGCTGTGATCCAATTGATACAAACAAAAAATGCCCCAGTGTCTTTTAAGGGGTCTCTTTCTGATTTACAGTCTGTTACATATAGGAATTACCAAGAATTAGTTTAACCGGTCCATGACACGTGGAAATATTATGACACTAGAACCGTAGCGGCCGCTCAGCTCCAAGCTGCACGACCCTGGGAATGTGGTAATGACTCTGATTTGCAACTGTAAAAAGTAAGAGGCTTGGACCAATAGTTACAGTTTCTTTCAGCAAGAAGAGTCTACGGAAAATTACAAAGTTTGCTATTATTTTTGTTAAAAAGCCACTTTTTATTTGTTTTTTAGGAGATTGGTGTGTCTATATATGGTTGGAAAGTATGTGTATTATTATTATAATAATAAACAACTTGTCAATCTTTAAAGTAGTTAGGAGCCACTAAAATGGTGCCTTTTGAACCAAAGGAATGTAGGAAAATCAGTTCCTTTGTTTTTGCTTCGAATGGAAATGCATTGGTCTATAGATCTGGGAGATCTCCTTAAAGTCTGCAGAAAGTTGCTACTAGCAAATGAACCTTAAATGTCTTGAAATGCTCACAATCCACGCTCACAAACCCAATGAGTGCCCAAGATCCTCTGGTTCTGGGGCACCTTGGTGCCCATAAGCCCTAAGACATTCTATGACAAATGGTGCAAAGTCCAGTTATACAGAAGGGACTCAATTCATACCAAATATCTACCTTAGGTTCCACTGCCCAAAAGGGAAGAATTTCAACCAAATGGACTTACTCTGCATTTAACCTCAAGAGTACAGGAAACACGGAAACATTCACAAAGCTATTAAGGTAAAATTTAGCTTTTTAGCCCAGCAATCAATGTTTACCACATAAGAGTTTGTTTTAGCAAGACTTCAGGAAAACCGACCTTACTGTTATCCCTTACAGTATTTGAAGCCTTTATTCAAAATGCTTTCACACATACAAATGCCCGACGATAACTCTTTGCTGGATTCAGTCTCTAGTTCTCATTTCACTGACGGAAAAATAGGTTTTGACCAATTCCAAAGATGAGTCCTCTGCACCTTTCCCATTTGCTGCCCTCCCTCAGAGCCCCTGTTAAAGTAGTCCTAGGAAATTACACTGTTTGACTTTCTTCTGCCTCCTTTGTGATACTTAGTTTTTTTGGTACACATTTCTTTTAAGTAAAATGTAACCCAATTTGAATATTAATATCCTGCTGCTCTTCCTTAGATCTTTAGTCTTAAAATAATACGACTACCCAAGATGGATTTAATCCGAACACACAAAGTTAACTGGAATTACGTAAAATCACAAAGTCACCCATGTGAGATCTCAAAAAACTGTTTTTTCTGGCTATTCTGTGTATTAATAATATTCATTGCAGGTAGTAAATTTCTTCCCTCTGAAAAATCTGTTCATGAACTGTCATTCTATTCACCTACTGCTCCTTCACGTACACTCGAGTCCTGTGGGGCATTATGTCTGTGCCCATGCTCTCCGGGAAGCAAGCTCTTCTCACTTACATAACCACGGCTGATCAACCATAAAGACTATTGTTTGTCTGCTCATTCTTTCTTTTCTTTTCTTTTTTTGACAGACAGTTATTGGACCTTGAAGTGGGAGAGAAGAATCTGAAAGAAATGCTTTCAGATATGGACACAAAGAGCCTCCTCTTCCTCTGTCCCCCTGCACCCACACATACACCACGGTCAATTACTACAGACTAAAATAGCAAACATTTGGCTTACAGTATTGATTTTTTCACATCACAAAAACAAATCCCAGAAGATGTGATCAGTCAATAACTAGCTCTTTCTGAAGGTATAACTATTAATAAAGTGGAACAAGATGCATCCACAAATCTAGATGACTCTTCACGGATTGACTCTATTGTTCTCTTGATAAATGAGTTTTTATTCCTTAAGGGAGGGAGGGCTTCGTTGGTCATTAATGCCTTTGACTGCATTCCCTGGGGTAATTACCTTCACTAGGATTTTGCCTTTCAAACTTTGAGGGCTTGGGAGCTGTTTGGTCTCTCCTGTGTCTACAGATGACAGGTCCAGTTTGTCTCCAAATATTCCTTTCAGGTAGTGAGCAATCTTCCTCTGCTGCTGGACACTGCAGTGATTCTCAATGGACAGTATAACTGGGAACCTAAGAGGACAGCAACAGATTCTAAAGGCATCACATACAGGCAACTCACAGGGCTGTTTGAACATCATTCCATATTCATTATGTTCTTACAATCCTGGTGACAGTATTTGGGAGAGCTGTGATGATTAAAATGAGAAAGATGGAAGATGCGTTTCTTTTCCTTTTTTTTTTTTTTTTAGATCTTATTTATTTATCTGGGAGAGAGAGAGAGAACAAGCTAGGGGAGTGGCAGGCAGAGGGAAACACAGGCTGCCCATTGAGCAAGGAGCCCAGTGCAGGGCTCAATCCCAGGACTCATGACCTGAGCAGAAGGCAGACACTTAACTGACTGAGCCACGCAGGTGTCCCATGAAAGATGCATTTTTTTAAAAAGATTTTATTTATTTATTTATTTATCTGGCAGATCACAAGTAGGCAGATAGGCAGGCAGAGAGAGAGAGAGAGAGAGAGAAGAGGAAGCAGGCTCCCTGCTGAGCAGAGAGCCCAATGCGGGGCTTGATCCCAGGACCCTGGGATCATGACTTGAGCTGAAGGCAGAGGCTTTAACCCACTGAGCCACCCAGGCACCCCAGAAAGCATTTTTTAAGAAACTCTGCTGACCAAAATTATTTTGCTAGGCATAATGGTTGAACAAAATATCAACCATGTGGGACAACCTCCTTTAATATTTTGCATTTAAAAAAATGGTTCATTCATTATGTCTCTTTTAAAAGAAAAAAAAAGAGGCAATTTTAAGAGAGATAAGCCTAAAGAAAGAAAACTCATATATTGTAATTTTGTCTTATTTATTCAAAAATCTAAAGTAGACAAAAATATATAATGGGGAAAGACAATCTCTTCAATTAATGGCGTTGGGTAAACTGGACAGCTAATGCAAAAGAAAGGAACTTGACCTCTTTCTTAAACCATCCTCAAAAATAAACTCAAAATGGATTAAAGACTAAAGTGTGAGACCTCAAACCACAAAAATCCTAGAAGAGAGCACAGGCAGTAATTTTTCTGACATCACTTATATCAACATTTTTCTAGAAGTCTCCTGAGGCAAGGTAAACAAAAGCAAAAATAAACTATTGGGACTACATGAAATAAAAAGCTTTTCCACAGTGAAGGAAATCATCAACAAAACAAAAGGGGAGAAGGGATTTGCAAGTGATATATCCAAAAAGGGGTTAATATGTAAAAAATATAAAGAACCCATACAACTCAACACCAAGAGTCCTCCAAAAAATCCAATTAAAAAATGGACAAAGGGGAACCTGGGTGGCTCAGTGGGTTAAAGCCTTTGCCTTCAGCTCAGGTCATGATCCCAGGGTCCTGGGCTCTCTGCTCAGCAGGGAGCCTGCTTCCTCTTCTTTCTCTGCCTGCTTCTCTGCCTGCTTGTGATCTCTGTCTGTCAAATAAATAAATAAAATCTTAAAAAAAAAAAAGCTGATTAAAAATGGACAAAGGACCCGAATAGACATTTTCCAAAAAAAGATATACAGTTGGTCAACAGACACATAGAAAGATGCTCAACATCACTATCAGGAAATACAAATCAAAACCACAGGAGACATCACCTTACACCTGCCAGAATGGGTAAAACCGAAAACCCAAGACAAAACAAGCATTGGTGAGGATGTGAAGAAAAAGAAACCCTCCTATGCTATTGGTGGGAATGTAAACTGGTGCAGCTACTATGGAAAACAGTATGAAGGTTCCTCAAAAAGTTAAAAATAGAAATACCATATGATCCAATAATTCCACTACTGGGTATTTACCCCTCAAAAAACCCAAAAACATTAATTCAAAAAGACACAAACCCTTATGTTTATTGGAGCATTATTTACAATAGCCGAGATACAGAAGCAACTTAAGTATCCATTGCATTGTTAGCAAATGGGTAAGGAAGATGTGGTGTGTACAAGTACACACACACACACACACACACACACACATATACACACACATGAATATTATGCAGCCATAACAAAGGAGTAGGTTGTGCCATTTGCAACAACACGGATGGACCTAGAGGGTATTATGCTAAATGAAATAAGACTGAGAAGGACAAATGCCATATGATTTCACTCATATGTGGAATCTAAGAAGAAAACAAATGAATAAACAAACAAAAAGCAGGATCAGCACTATAATACAGAGAATAAACTAATGATTGCCAAAGGGGAGGGGGAGGAGGGGCTGGGCAAACTGGGCAAAGGGTAGTGGGAGGTATGGGTTTCCAGTTATGGAATGAATAAGTCATGGGAATAAAAGGCACAGCAAAGGGCACACAGTCCATGGTATTATAATAACATTGTATGGTAAAAGTAGCTATACTTGTGAGCACGGTATATGTATCAACTTGTCAAATCACTATGTTGTACACCTAAAACTAATGTAACATTGTGCATCAACTACACTCAAATAAAAAAAAAATAAACTTCAGGATAAAAACTTAAATAGATTCCATTTTTAAAAATATCTAAAGACATCTAACAAATCACTAAATACAGATATTTAAAAATATATTATCAGCCCCTGGCTTGAAAATCACTCTGGAGGATAAAATAGCATAATGGAATTTCACGATTTATAGCATCCTATGCCAAACATTTGAAAATCATTTGTATAGAATTATATGCGAATCTTTACTTTCAGAAGAAGCAAGCATTCACTCTCCCCCAGTCCTCAGGTTCCTGTTCAGAGAACATGAAACCCAAGTAGACTGATTGCCAAAGACAGCCTCCGGAGTTGGTGGCCAAGGCAGAAAGGGAACCCGGACTGATCTCTGCTCTTACTCTTCTTCTGACGTTGTTTTTTCTTCAGAGTAAGAAATTATTTCAAATTTAGCTTGCTGGTTTTTTCTACTTCTTTCCTGTCATGTATCTTCTGAAGTAATAGACCATACATATTTTCCAGAGTATATAGCCAATATTTAAATTGGCCCATACATCCATGTAGAGAAAAAAATTTTACTTCTGGGCTTGTATGGCAGCACATGCGTCACAGGAGGGTCTATAACCTCCTGAAATTACATCCTTTCCTCATTAGTAAAACCTGATGCCAAAGGTAATAGAAGAGATGAACCTTTGTAACCAGAGTGGGCTACCTTATTCTGATCTAGTTGTTCTCGTGTCGACATGGACTTTATCCCAGAGTGTTAGAAAGAGAGAAAAACAACGACAAACTAGCAAGAGATTATCTATGCAATCACATCAAGGTGTTCTAACAACGAATTTTTAAATTACCAATCTGTTCATAAAAAAGCCTATTAGGGGCGCCTGGGTGGCTCAGTGGGTTAAAGCCTCTGCCTTCGGCTCGGGTCATGATCCCAGGGTCCTGGGATCGAGCCCCGCATCGGGCTCTCTGCTCAGCAGGGAGCCTGCTTCCTCCTCTCTCTCTGCCTGCCTCTCTGCCTGCTTGTGATCTCTCTCTGTCAAATAAAAAAATAAAAATCTTTAAAATTAAAAAAAAAAAAAAAAAGCCTATTAGAGGGGCACCTGGGTGGCTCAGCGCGTTAAAGCCTCTGCCTTCCGCTCAGGTCGTGATCCCAGGGTCCTGGGATCGAGCCCCATGGCCAGCTCTCTGCTCAGCAGGGAGCCTGCTTCCTCCTCTCTCTCTCTCTCTCTGCCTGCCTCTCTGCCTACTTGTGATCTTTGTCTGTCAAATAAATAAAATCTTTTTTTAAATAAACAAATAAATAAATAAATAAATAAGCCTATTAGTGTCTAATGATACTCAATGTAAAGCAACACTTCTCAACGGGGGACAAGGGGGACCGTGACTCAGTGTTCCCAAAATAGCTATCTGTCAACATCTGAAGACATTTTTGTTGCTCACAATATTGGGGGGAGGGGGAGAATGTGACTGACATTTAGTGTGGAGAAGTCAGGACGCTGTAACCATTTTACAATGCACAAGACAGTTTCCCACAACAAAGAATTATCTGGTTCAAAATGTCAATGGTGCCAAGGCTGAGATACCTGGGTATAAAGAAGGCCTAAGAAAGAAAAGAAAAAGACTGAACTTTTAAAATGTGCTAAACAAGCATTATTAACTTTTCATTTCAAGTGCTTTTCTCCTAAATAGCCCCAAACTTGAAGTAAGCCCCGTCAAACACCCAACTTCACATTTTAGAAAACAATGGCAAAATCACTCCATCAACTTTGCTGAAACTAGCAAAAATGAGGGTAGAAAAGACCTGTCAGTTGATACCATAAACCAAAGCTGCCAGGCAGCATGCATCTCTCATTGCAACAGCATTTTAGCCTCATGGTTAATAAATAAGAAGACCAAATATTAAAAATTTTAAAGGCTATTAACTTTTAAAAAATTAATTTTACAGAATTGTAATTTTGTTTAATTCCAAAAAAATCATTTCTTAGCTGTCTGGTATATTGCAGGCACCTGCTAGGCAAGAAAGAATGAATAAGACATAGCCCCATATTTCCAATGAGCTCATGGTCTTAAAGATTCAAAAGAAGGCAGGAAGCCAACAGTTACAATTGAGTGCTATATAGATATAACAGAAATACGCTCAGGGTGCTAAGAACAGAGAAAGGAGCATTTAAATCAGCTGGTAAATCAGTAAGTCTGACAGAGGGACAGTATCTGAACAGTCTTGAAGGATGGATAAGGATTAGGCAGGTGGAATAATGGGAAGAATGTGCGGGGCAGAGAACAGCACATTGAGGTAGGGAGTTGTGAAAGAACTGGGGTCACTTGGGAACCCAAGAGAAGACAAAGGCAGAATCCCTGCAGAGCAATGATGGAAGACCCTGGGAGAAAGAGAAGAGGCCACGTCCTGAAGGACCTAGAAGACATGACTGCATACCACAGGGAGCTTCTGAAGGACTTTAAGACATACAGCAGCACACTTGTGTTTTCAGAAAGGAAAATATTGCACTGGAGTGGAGAATGACCCAAAGGGAAATGAAAACGGAGAGAAGGCAATGGAGTCAAAAGATAATTTAGGAAGTAGAATTGACAAGAATTGGCTGAATCTAGAATGACTCGGTTTTTGGCTAAAGACCCTGGTAGACAGCGTTACCTCTTACTAAAGGGAAATAGAGCCAGAGGACGTTTGGCAGAACGAAGTGCTGAGTTTGGGTTGGGACGTAAGCTCCGTGATGGTGGAAGTCTTCTCTTTTGTTCAGTGCTGTGGCTCCCTGAACATATTTCAGTGTCCCTGGCTTAGAGCAGGCACCATAAAATACCTGAATAAGTAATGACATGTGCTGATTTTGAGGTACCTATGGGATACATAGGTGAATTTTTACTAAGAATTTTTCTAGGGGCGCCTGGGTGGCTCAGTTGGTTAAGCGTCTGCCTTCAGCTCAGGTCATGATCCCAGGGTCCTAGGATCCAGTCCCATGTCTGGCTCCCTGCTCAGTGGGGAGCCTGCTTCTCCCTCTCCTCCCCATTGTGCTCTCTCTATCTATGTCTCTCTCTCTCTCTCTCAAATACATAAATAAAATCTTAAGAAAAAATTTTTTAAAAAGGAATTTTTCTACATAATTCTGAAACTGAGGGGAAAGTTCTGGACATATAATTAAACAGCCCAAAAGCAGAACAATGGCAATAACTTAAGAAATAGTGACTACTGGAGTGCCTGGGTGGCTCAGTCGGTTGGCTCAGGTCGTGATCCCAGGGTCCTGGGATCAAGTGCCACATCAGGCTCCCTGCTCAGCAGAGAGCCTGCTTCTCCCTCTCCCTCTGCCACTCCCCCTGCTTGTGAGCTCTCTCTCTCTCTCATTCTGTCAAATAAATAAATAAAATCTTAAGAGAAAGGAAGGAAAGAAGAAAGGAAGGAAGGAAGGAAAGAAGGAAGGAAGGAAGGAGGAGGGAGGGAGAGAAGGAAGGAAGGAAGGAAGGAAGAAAGGAAGGAAAGGAAAGGAAAGGAAAGGAAAGGAAGAGAGAAAGAAAGAGTGACAGAGGAATGAGGAAATGGAATAGAAGACCTTAGCCAAAAAAAAAAAAAAAAAGAGTGAGAAACAATGATGGGATAGAGGGTAATGTTATAATAGAAGCCCCCCAAAAAGCAAGTATTAAGGAGAAAAGAGTCACCATTATCCAATGCCAAGAAAGAGTCAAGTGACAAGTCACAGTATATACAGGACACCCAGCAAGGCTAAAAACCTAGCTTTTATTTTACTATATTGTAATATAATATCAATAACCTATTTATCACGTATAGTAACCTATGTTTCCAAACTTTATGAACATTGTAGAAATGCTGAAATCAGTCTTCACAAGAACAAGCTCCAAGGAAGCAATGTCTTGAGACAGAATAGGGTAAGAAATAAATGGAGCATGAGAAAGTACAAACATGGAGCGCATATTTCTTGCTCACAATTCTTTGTTGGGAAGGAAGGAGGGAGCGAGGGTCATAGAAAGGGAGATGAAGACTCCAAGGAAGGGCGTGTGGTTTTGTAGTTGTGGTACATCAGCCAATGCTCTGTGTGCTAGCTTAGCTCCCAAGTGTTGTACTTACTCGTTCTTCACAAAGGCGTGCTTGTTGATGGTCTCCACAACGTCTCTGAAGAGAATTTTTGAAGTCAGAGTATAACCGTGGTGGACCACTGGCTCTCCATCTGGGCCATCCCAACAGTCAACTGCCAAGAACAGAATTTCACATCAACAATGCAAAGTTTTCTGGTGTTTGTTAATATTTCTGGAACTATCAGATAAATATTATTCTATATTATATCAGATAAATATTATCAGATTAAATATTATTATACATGTTATGAGCATGACAAAGATATCAGACAGAGAGATGGCTGTTCTGGCATATTTATCAGAATAAGGAATTAAAGATAATAACAATTTGTTTCTGAGTGTTTATAGTTAACAAAGATGTCATATTCACAAGCGCCCTAGCATTTACCAAGAACGCTCGTTAGAAATTGATCTAAAGCCAATCAAGTACACCCAAGGCTAGTGATACTTCTTAACGGGTTGTTTCTCTAATTTCACTTCTTCATTTTCAGCTTACTCAAGTCTTTTGGTAAATTGCAGTGACCCTCTCAAATCAGTAACAGAATTCTTCATTACCGTTCACTTAAACTCATTATGTTTCTTTTAGATCTTCATTTTATTAATTCTACAGGAGCCATAATATAACACTGACTTCTTAAGTTCAAATCCTCAGGCCCTGCCGAGATTTATGTGAATATAGGTAAATGATTTAATCATTTTAAAGCCTTGCTTTCCCCCACTGAAGGGAAAGAATGGTCGCATTTGCATCATAAGTTTGAGTGATGCCTATGTAAAGCGGCTTGTAATACTACAGGATACATAGCAATTGTGATTGTTATTGATAACACTGATACTGCTCTACGTATAGACAGCCTCACTGGCTGCCAGCTCGAGAAACATGACCACCACCATCCACCCTGACTAGGGATTTGCCTTCCCTGTTTTACACTCGACCACCAGACTGGTCTTTCAAAATGATGCTTTCACCGTGCTGTTCCTTTGCTCAAAAGTCTACTCAGCGCATAACACAGCATTTACTCAGTAGATATATGCTGATTTTATTAATAGCCTACAGCAGGTCCTGCCTGCTTAACACCAAGGTCTCCATCTCTTATGCTAGAGACTGGCTAGCAGCTCCCTCAGCCTGTAACCACTTCCGCCCTGGCACACAGCCGGACTACACTGCCCAAGCCTTCCCTTGCAGTAGGATGTGGCCATTGAAATGTGGGCTGAAATTATGTGCACTGCTTCCACATCTGGGCTGTGAAAACTTGCCCTACACAGTCATCCATGCTCTCTCCTTTTGTGATCACTATAGAAGACATGTGCTGGAGATGGCATGACCCAAGACCCCTAAATCATTGCTTGAAAGACTCACCTATTAGGGACACCTATTTTGGACTTTACATAAGCAAAAAAGAAATTTCAGTTGTTTTAAGGCACAGAGATTTTAGGTTTAACTCTTAAAGGAACTACTGTTGCCTTAATACCTTAGCTCCCGTCTGACAAGTCAAACTTATTTTCTCCTACACCTGACACTCACAGACAGGTTCTTCCATTAGGCGAGTTGCCTCAGAGACAACCCTACCTCCAGGACTCTGCTTCTTTCATTTAAGGTCAACCAAAATGCCCTCTTTCACGCTCCTTATCTAAATCCCAATCAAGGCTAAGCTGGGGTCCCCCATACAACCTTGCCAGTTCTGGTGACATTGCTTTCCATATAGCATAGGCAGGCAACTCTGCTTGCCAGAGCTGAGAAAACTCAAAACTCTAGATCTTACTGCCATGAGTTTTCCCAATTTTTAAAATATTGGGAATGCATCCGTTTTTAAAATCACAACACGAGCCAAACATTCTGCATGCTGGATTTGGCTAATGGAATGCCAGTTAAAACTTTGAGTTTTAATTAGGGCCAGATAGCTCATGACCACACCTGTTCCTTATTTTAGTACTAGCTTCCTCATACATGTGCTTTGTATATTACATCAGGGCACGATCTGTCCATTTTTTCCCTAAAACTTTAAAGCTATTCACCATAACCATTAATAGGATTTGATGGGTAATTTTATGTGTCAACCATGCTAGGCTACAATGCCCAGTTTTTTAATCAAATGCCAGTCTAGATGTTGCTGTAAAGATATTTTTTAGATGTGATTAATATTTAAATCAATAGGCTTTGGGTAAAGTGAATTACTCTCCATAAAGTGTGGGCCTCATCAATCAGTGGAAGGCCTTAAGATGCAAGACTCCCATTTCCTGAAGACGCAATTCTCCCCATGCCTGTAACATCAACTCCTACCTAAGGTTCCAACCTGCTGGTCTGATGTATGTATTTCCGACTGGCACATCTCCATGATCGGGTAAGCCAATTTCTTAAAATCGACCAATCTTTCTTTCGCACTCTCATACATATGAGAGAAATCCTACTAGTTCCATACCCTAATAGAGTTACCTATATTATAATTAAACATTGACTGTTAAATTATCCTTAGGAAGAAAAATGGAAAAGGTAAGAGGAGGAAAAAGGCTAATATCTTTTCAAGGCTGATACCATAGGAATATAGGAAACAAATTTTAAAGATGCTGTTAAGGAGATCCAAGGTTTTGGGATACCAGCATAAAGAGTTGCACTGTTTCTTTGGGCCTACAAATGAGGTAAAACTTATCAAAGACATTTTCTAAGAAGAGAAGCTCCAACTATCTTTTGACATGTTCTTAACATTCTTTAATTTTTCTTTGCATAGAGGTATGGAAAGAAGGAACAGATGTTTCCAATGTAATTTGAGTAATTTAGACCCTGATCTATCCCCCTTGTGGAGGAAAAAGGACATAACAGGGTTTCTCATAAATGAACTAACATCCTCGCAAAAAGAAGGGATGTAGACCAGGCAATGCCATGCCCATTTGATTATCATGTATACAGAAAAGCAGCTGTTAAAACTACATTGGGCATGAAAGAAGATGTTCTTTTGCTAACATTTATAGCATAAGCAGAATATCTGTAGCCGAGGGTGGTGGTGGTTTTTTTTTTTTTTTTAATTTTATTTTTTCAGTGCTCCAAGATTCATTGTTTATGCACCACACCCAGTGCTCCATGCAATATATGCCCTCCTCAATACCCACCACCAGGCTCACCCATTCCCCCCTCTCCAAAACCCTCAGTTTGTTTCTCAGAGTCCACAGTCTCTCATAGTTTGTCTCCCCCGATTTCCCCCCACCCACTTCTCCTCTCCATCTCCCAATGTCCAAGGGTGGTTCTTCTAATGCTCACTTTTTAGATCTATTTCATCACCTGTCTACTAAACGAGGATAACAACATTCCCAAATGGTAACTGGCATCCTAACATGTGGCAGTCACAGCGAGGTTCAAATGACAGTGAAGTTTCCTGTAAGAGCTCATGCTGTAACGGGAATGCTGGCAAGACGAAAATCCTCTAACCAATCCCCCTAGCCACAAAATTACCAGGGGCCTGTTTTTCAATCACGTCACATATTAGAGGTCCCTGGAAGCACTCTGACAAAGGGTTGGTCAGTTCTGCAGTCTAGCCAAGCAGCTAACATGACAGCTTTTCATAATGGAACTTAAAAGCGTTCCATCCTGATAGCCCTCCCAGAGATAACAGGAAAGGGTGTAAACCGATGATAGCAGTGATGCGACATCAGTTCCATAATGAGGGTGAAAATCCCCTGGACAGAACATCCATATTTATTAGGCAACTTGGGCTGAAAATCAAGGGAATAAAAGACCATGTAAAAAATGTTATCCAGTTGATTTGCTGACAAACCCACTTCCCCAAAAAAGACCTGTTAGTCTTCCCCAAGACACTGTGTGTATCCTGACCAAGGACATTCCTGCCGCTGAACTAATGGAGATGGAAAACACAACTTGATCAAACTAGAAGCTCAAAGGTGGAGAGATTCTTCAGGTCACACTACCATGAAGAACCTGTCCGGAATCATTACTCTCTGCCTCTAAGTGCTATGCTCGGCAAAAGCTGCTTCCAAAAAATATCTGTGGGACCTAAAATTTCCAATCCTTGACCTGCTATGTTCTATAAATCAGGTTCTTTATTCCTAACTCTAGTTATTTCAGAGTAAAAACAACTTGATCCAGACCCAAGGTAGATGCCATAGCACTGGTACCTATAAAAACTGGTGTCTCAGGCCCAAGCTTCAGCTGTGAGCTCAGATCTTCAAAGCACAGGGCTCGCAGAAGTTGTCAGGAGAACGCAAAAGATCATGTCATCAAATTCTCAGACTACAGGAACATCTAAATATTCAGATGGTGGTCCCAATCTTGAACCGAGCCAATTCCTTCTTTTAAAACCACCTTCCCCTCAGTGCTTCACTTCACTTTCTCTAGCCTTCCTTCTGAGACCTGATGACCTTCATTTGATCCCTCCTGGGGCTAATCATGCCATGCAATGCTTGCTCCTCCAGAAAGCACATGGACTTCACAGAGAACAGTGGAGTAGGGGAGTTAAATCAACTTGTGTTCAAATCTCCAGTCCCATGCTTCCTAGCTATGGGAACTTGAGCCACTTCACCACTCCAAGTTGGGGGTGTCCTCTCAAGGAGGCTATTCTAGCCCCCTTAGTGTTGTAAGACTCAAATGAGAATGGATGGAAAGCACTCAGTCAGGACCTGGCTCACAAAAGGGGCTGAAATCAGAGTAGTTCCCCTGTTCCTCCACACAGAACATTCAAAGCCAAAGTAATAACCATAATTTTGAATACAACACAGATTCCGGACAAAGCTGATCAAGTCCCTCAGATAAATAGAATTCTTCTCCTCAACAAAAACCTTCCAGAAATAGTAGTCTGACTTCCACTGCCCACTTATAATAGCTTATTCCAATAGCAATAACTTCAAGTAAGCCAAATAATAGGGGAGGGATTTGCGGCTCCAAGCTGATGAGGGAGGTATTGGAGGGACTGCATGTCCTTTAAAGTGACACCAGAGCTGTACATGTTCTCAGTTGGTGTGAGGATCTGGAGCAAGGTAAGCTTTTAGAAAAGGAGAGCCAAGTAGCTTCTAGTACTTTGGTTCTAGTAGCTTCTAGTACTTTGGGTTAGATGTTCTGATTCAGGATAAGGAACTGATCATGGGAATATGGTTAGGCTTGGGTAGGACACTGATTTTTAGAGAGCAAAACCAAAAAAGAGAAGACTGGGTACCTGAAAAACCTGGAAAGCAAAAGAAATACAGCACAGGACACAGAAGTTAAAAAAAATTGCAAAACAGTCTGGAGTTAACAATCACGACACAGAGCCATTACAAGTCATTTTTCCTTCCTTGGCCTCAAAGGACATGTCACCATTTCAAATGATAGGCAACCATCACTATGAATCCAATGAGGGTCTGTGCCCCGGGAACCTCTATGCATGTCACACACGTAAAACTTCTTGAGCACTGAACAAAGGGTTGAATAATGGCTGAGAGCAGGATGTCATCTCGAGACCTTCTAAAAGGTTTTTCTTTATGTTAATATTTTATAAGCATCTTCATTACTCAGTTGCTTAAGCTACTCAATTGTCTGTCACTCATGTCAGTAGACATTCTCTGAACCAACAGCAAAAATGCCAGAGTCTTAAAGCATGAGGTTCCAGGACACTAAATTTGTAGTGGCTCTAATTGTTTTGTATACAGACAGTTTTTAATGCCTGTCCTGTTTTAAAATGTTAATTGACCCTTAGAACATTCCAGAAACTATCTGACAAAGACCCATCCAATTATGAGTCTTATCACCTTACTATTTATTCCTTTCCCCTACACTATTCTCCCCCCAGCACAACACCCCTGTTTTCCACCGCTAACCCCCCCACACCCCCACCAAAAAGTGATTCCCTTTTGCTCCGTGGAATCTCCGTTCCATCACAAATTCCCTTTTATCATCAGACTCTTTGCAGAGTTCACCTTCCACCTCCGAATCTTGATTAACCATCAGCTTGCCTTGGAGGATACCACCTTTATCCACAGGTGCTTTTTTGTATAAATCACAGACCAGGGAGCATGCTCCAGGCCTTTATTGGCACTTTTAAATAACTGTTCTCCTATATTCATTTAAAAATTAATCCCCCCACTTTGGAACCTCACTTTATCCAACTCTACGTTTCTGGCATCTTCCAAGTGCCTTTCCTATAGCATTCTTTTTGCACTTAATTATCTGGTTTACAGTTTTTAATCTCCAACTTCTAATCTTTAAAATTTTTAATAATGAATCTACCTGTCAACATCCTTCATGAGTTAAAAGTCCATGTGGGCAGAGGAGATGCAACATGGGGGGTTAAGGGGGTAGGAGAAGAGTAAATGAAACAAGATGGGATTGGGAGGGAGACAACCATAAGTGACTCATAATCTCACAAAACAAACTGAGGGTTGATGGGGGGAGAGGGGTCGGGAGGGGGGTTGGGGTTATGGACATTGGGGAGGGTATGCTATGGTGAGTGCTGTGAAATGTGTAAACCTGGCGATTCACAGACCTGTACCCCTGGGGATAAAAATATATTATATGTTTAAAAAAATAATAAAATTTAAATTTAAAAAAAAAAAGTCCATGTGGGCAATTTATTCAGTCTCTTAGCTTTAACCTTCCCAATGCTAACAAACTCCTCTCCACTCTTCATTCATGCTCACCCACCATCCGGCCTGGATACAGTCATCACCTGTAACTACATCCAAAATCCCACTCTGTGATGACAATTCTCTGTTCTTATTTTTTGTATGTGTGATGACAACTTTCTCCATCTTTTTATCTCTTGGTTGTCTTACCTCATTTTGTAGTCCCATATTCACCTTTTTTCCTTTCTAAGATGCATGGACCTACTGACTAATTACTTAAAAGAGCTCTCACCAACACCTTGGTGATATTTTATACGACTTAGAAATCTAGAGGCTTGGATCAATTCTATAATCTATCTTCACTGTTCCTATACCTAATCTTTCTCTATCTCTCTAAGATTTTATTTATTTATTTGACATAGAGAAACACACACACAGAGAGGGAACACAAGCAGGGGGAGTGAGGGAGGAAGAAGCAGGCTTCCCGCAGCCCATCGGGGAGCCTGATGTAGGGCTCAATCCCATCACAACTCCAGCCCATATCTAATCTCCTGGGAATGGGATGGGAGGAGTCTAAGCATGCAGATTTTTGTATAACAAAAGGATGGTTTTTAGACTGTTTTTGAAATTAACTAGGATTTCTCCAGTTTATCTTATCAACTCCTTTCCCATTGTTTTTTTTATCTTAAGCCCCCAAACTGACTTCCCCCCACTTTACACTTCGTAAATGATCCTCTCTTCCCAGAGAAAGGAGAGGCAATCAGGCTTAAATACTTTGAAAATCTCAGCCCCCATATCCCATCTAAAAACAGAATCTGTGTCCTCCGTTTCTTCTTCTTCCAAGTCTCAAAACCTCCCCAAACTATATCACCTAGTTTTCCTCAAATGGGAAAAAATGCCAAGTGACTAACCCATAGCAGCTACCCCCACTAGCCTGTCACCAAACCTATCAAAAGATACCTATAACCTTGCAGCTGTCAAATGCAACCAGATTGGATGATTAGTGTTTGCCTTAATTTACTTTGATGTTGCATGGGACGTTTTTGCCCATTTCATTCCTTAGATCCCAGTGACCATTCTGTGTCGTCCCAGTGGTTTCCCCTTGCTCTTCCTGCATGTAACTGCCGGGTCACTTAACTCCTCAGGCCTCATTGCTTGTCCGCTCCTCTCTGTGGGAGATCTTGTACACTTCCAAGACCTTAACTATCACATACAAAACTCAGAACTATGGAATCTTTATCTTGCTGGATCTTTCCATTTTGTTCAGATATAATTATCCAACTGACTGATAAAAACGTCCAAGAGAACGTTACCAAATGACAATAAATTCAGGTGATAGAAAACGTGAATGCTCTTACCCCAGATTCCCTACAGTACGTGGGTGGCACCATTCACTCATTATAGCTCTCACCCTCATTTCCTACATCCTTTATTTCTTGCACCAGGTCCTGCTGAGCTGTCTTCTTTAAAATCGATGCAATCATCTCTCCTCCTCACTTAGTCCAAGTTTTTATAACCCTTCCACGGAATCATTAAGAGCCTTTTCCACCATTTTCATTGCTCTATCTAGCTTCACCCTGTTTCTCTCCACAAACACATATTCTTTAAAAAACAAAAAACTGTCCTCCTACACAAAGACGCATGTGATCTTTCTAAACTACAAGTCTGATCACATCACAGTATGTACTAAGACTTTTCATTGGACCCTTGTTACCAAAGACTAGAATTCCTCAAGCCCTTTAACCCTTTATGATGGACCCAACTTTACTTTCCCAGCCTATTTCTCATCGCATTTTATCTCACACCTTACTCTTCGTAATTCCACTTCTCTACCATGTATGTGATTGGCCTGGTGGAATTCTCACACTGTCCTACCATTTTTAATGGCCACCCATTCTGCCAGACTGTCAGCTCCTTGAAGACAGACACCTGTATCTATGTCCCCACAAGCAAGACCCCATTAGAAATTTAATAAACATTGTTGACTGAGAGACTATAAAGCATCTTGAAAGCAAAGAGTCATCCAGAACTACGTCTGCCACTGTCGAATCAAAAATACCTTTCTAGGAAAACTTTCATTGTCATCCCAATCTTTCGGCAACTGTAGGTGTGCTTCCTAACTTCTGGTTCATCTCCTTGCCTCCTGATTGGACAGTAAGGAGAAGCCAGAGAGCATTACGTGTTAAGAATGACGCTACAATGAGCAGAAAAATGGTTCTGGTTCGTGTGCCTATTTCAAGTCTCCTCTGATTATACTAGACTTGACTGACTTGACTAAAGGCCACGTTCATCAACACTCAGCGGAGCTCAGACAAGGCCCACACCTTCTACACAGCGACAGCCTTCCTGGAGCACCCGGGCATACATGTCCACTTTGGACTGGGAAAGGAGCTGGTCCCCAGTCAGGTATGTGTTGTGAGATGAGGCGATGTAGTAGTTGCACAAGGGCTGATCCATGTCCTGGTACACTTCCTGGTGCAGCGGGTTAAATATGTCACAAGCAGGACTACGCATGAAGTTCGTGAACCCTAGGGAAGAAAAAGACGGTGAAGGACTCTAGCTTTCAAAGCACGGGTACTTACTCAAACCCACTGGGGACAACAGAGGTCAAAGTACGTTCATAGTCATTAGCTTATTTACACTCAGGACAGCTACTGGGAAGAATACTAAAGCAATGAGATTTGCTTCAGGTCAATGAGTGACAAAAACGTAAATACAATGGGAAAATAGTAGTTTAAACATAACCTACAGTCAACTTTTCAAGAATTTTGATTAAGTCCTTGGGAAAGGGCTTACTGCAAAGCCATTCGGTAGCTACTGAACTCAAGCTATGACTGCAGAGCATGATCTAATGGGTGACTGATGCAATGTTCAAGCCATATTGACACAAAGTGCTACGCTGATTGACCAGCAACGTGATAAGTTATTAATTCAAAAAACAGTATTGTTAGGGCCATAGTTGAGGCCGCAGGTCAAAAGTTAGGCACTGCCTAAATTCAGAGTGTGATTATTTGACTATGAAATTGGTTTGAGAAGATGCTGCTAGTAGCTGGCAACTTTTTATGAGTTTAAAATAGTGTCTAAAGATTACACAGAAATACAGAGAGCAAATGGGACAGTTGCCAGAGGGGAAGGGGTAAAGGGCTGGGCAAAATGGGAAGAGGGAGATCTAGGCTTCCAGTTCTGGAACAAACAAGCCACAGGAATACAAGGCACAGCATAAGAAATATAGTCAGTGATACTGTAATAGCAATGTAACAAGACAGACAGTGCCTACACTTGTGGTGAGTATGACATAATATGTAAGTTGTCAAATCACTAAGTTGTACACTCAAAACTAATTTGACATTGCATATCAGCTATACTCAAATAAATAAATAAACAAATATATATAATGTAGAAAATCCTATGAGTTTTCCATAGTTTTTCAAAACAGAACACCTGAGTAGAAGAGGCATTCATCAAAAATGAATAAATATGGGAATGATCTCCAACCACCTAACTGGAATCATCAGGGTAAATTGTTTCAAGTCGTCAAGAATTATGTGGGTAAAACTGTGTCTGTAAATATCCTCTGAGACTCTGGAGAATTTCTTCATTGCCTATCCTTATGTCCATAATGGTCAAATCATGTTTAATCCCATTTTGGGGGATCCCACCAGAGAAAACATGCATTTCTTGGTAACGGAATGGCCTAAATTAGTTTATCCTCTCTAGTTGTTTTAATAATGGTTCTTAATGAAATAAATTTTAAATTATTCCTTTCTCTTAATTACCCTCCACCCCAGGAAGTAAACTGGTGATATCAAAACCCTCTTGTCCACACTGAGTCTGAAAGTAGAGGAGAATAGGAGGTCAACAATCTAAATTAGTAAGATAAACTATGGCTTTGGATGCTCTTGAGGGCAATGGAGTGCCCCAGTGGTCCTCCATTAAGATTGCTGGTTCTGCCTGGGACTTGATCTTCTATTGGGTAGCAGCCTGAAGTTTATTTTCCCACATATTTTAAATAAATATAACTTATACATACATGTAGCTATATTCACATTTATACATAAGATCCCAGAAGCTAATTCTGAATACATAACTGTGGGCGAATTACTTAATTTCTTTGAGAGCCTCACTTTCCTCAACTATGTAATAAAATAGTTGTATTAACAAAATTTGTGGTTCCAATAACCTCTCCACTACTACCAACTAGGGAAAACAAGTTCATGGCCAATATTTTTTAAAAAAACATGTACTTTCAAGTCGCTAGTGTCATAGGTTAGTTATTTTAAAGCCAAATTTCCTTTTTTGCAATTACCAGGTTGAAGCTTTCCAAAATTAGCCATTTGAGAAAAGTCCAAATATTTCTTGAGATCTACCACATGCATGGTGGGATAGAGCTGATTTGCGTGGAGTGGAAAATGCATATCATCATTAGAGATGCAAGAGAAAGAGCAATATCATGGCATCTGTTTTATGGGAAAATATGTTGTATTGTGAGTTTTATTGGAATCATCTGTAATCCGTGAATATCTCCTGATTTTCTAAAAATTTTGCTAGAATTTAACTTAACAAACTGAATTGAGAAATGAGAAATTAAGAACATTGGTTATTTTAAGGGAGGCAAACCCTACAAGATTCTTACCTATGGAGAATGAACTGAGGGTTATTGGAGGGGAGATTGGTAGGGGATGGGGTAACTGGGGGATGGGCATTAAGAAGGGCATGGGATATAATGAGCACTGGGTGTTATAAAGCAACGGATGAATCACGAAATTCTATCCCTCAAACTCATATTACAGTATATGTGAACTAACATGAATTTAAAGAAATCTTGAAAGGGGGAAAAAAAAAGAGAATACTGGTTATTTTACCTTCTATGCCAAGAACATTTTTTGCCTTATTTTCTTCTGAAACTTCAAATTTTCTTACGATGTCAAGACAATATTCTGTTGTCACATTACTCATCTAAACAAAACAGAACATTAGTAAAACACCTACAATTTCATGAGATACTTGCCTCTACACACTTTTTAAGCATTCCTGATACAGAGCAGAGTGATTAAATGAGCAGTGTTTGAGATTACTAGTGTCATAGCAACTTTATCTTTGTGAAATGATCATCTCAATCTTTCCACATTATCTTTCAGATTTAATCAGTGAAAACATCCCTTCAAGTACTAGACAAATGTACTCCATGAAGCAAAATTAATAAAACTGAACCAATATTCAGTGCAAATCCACTGCCAAAATCGACATATTATAAGCTAGTAACTATCTACAAATTAATATTTCCTAGACAAACACTAAAATTTGCCAATCATAAATACAGATAGAAAGAAATTATTCCCTATCAAAACAGAATGCTCTAGGTAAATCCATAAGTGTGGGTGTAGATCTATAGATCTTCCTAGTGAATCACAAGAGCAATCTGCCGTGATGATTCAAGATCACAAAGGTGAGTGAGAGAAAGTAAAACCAGAAAGCTAGGTGAAGCAGCTAGCATAACAAAGAATTCTGGAGCTAGATGGCTCGTGTTCAAATCAGCCCGCTCACATCATTAACAGTGAGATCTTGAACAAGTCACTTACCTTCTCTGTGGCTATCTTATAAGGCAGTTGTGAGAATTAAATTAATTACGATCAACGTGTGACATCAAAAAGGCAGTGTAGCCTACTAAGTCATTCTCAAGGTCGCTGCATGAACATTACATACTCAATGTCACTGGAAAAAGCAAACTCTTCCAGAATAATTTCTTTAATTAAACAGCAACATGCAGGATATGATATTTTGATCAAAATTCCACTGAGCCCCACAGTCTAACAATGACATTTAAAAGTACTAATGAATAGTGATGGAGAAGCTAGTCCTATGAGCCAGGATTTCATACTTCACGGTGTTTTTCAAATAGTCTATTAAGTCTTAGGTTCAATACTTACATTTTAGTGAAATCTAATTTTTCTAAACTGTCTATTTGATAGCCTTTAAACCTTTTGCAGGGGAAGAAAAGCTCCGTTATGCAGCTCTTTTTTGCCTGCTTGCAAAAACAGAGACTGCTTTTTATCCCAAACCAGCTGTGTAATATGCCTAATGCATCCATTGCGTAAATTTCACAACCCTTACTACCTTCAGAGGCTTATATTGCCAGACAACATCAGAAAATACCATAAAAGAAATGAAACCATGCTACCTATAAGAACTCTATTGCCCTACCCAGGCTTGGAGCAGGTCATTAATTTGTCCGCAACATACTAGAAAGGTTTACCACGTACAATCTAAAAAACAAATAATTTCTCACAAAATAAGAAGAGCCAAATTGATAACAACAACAACTAAAATTCATGTGCCATGGGAAGCCTGAGTTTACACTGCAATTACTCGGTTTATGAAGCAATTTGTTCAGACATGTAGGGGTCTTGTCCTGGACTCAGGTAATCTACCTGAGGAGCCCATGGGATCTAAAAAATAAACAACAAAATACCATCATCCTGGGATAGAACTAGTTGGAAATGAGCAGGAACATGTCATTAGTTCAAGATTCAAAGCAGAATGTGTTAACTAAAAGCATCCTATTGGGGAAGTAAATTCGTGCAACTATCAGTAGACATTCTAAGAAGCATACAATTTTCTGGGCAGGATCTAAAAATAAATGTGAGGGGCACCTGGCTGGCTCAGTCAGTTGGGCATCCGACTCTATGGATCTCAGGGTCATGAATTCAAGCCCCATGTTGGGTGTGGAGCCGACTTAAAAAGAACAAAAGAACAGGAAGAAAAAAAATGAAAGGTAATCCATTTCCTATCAAAATTCAAGTATTAAGGATTAACTCGGTGATATACAGTAATATCACATAATAATGAGAAAGGAAATGTATAACTCATTCAGCTTCCATGCTTCCCCCATTCCCTGGTCTAATTTATTAACCTTCCCAATAGCTAACCTTCCCAATAGCAAAATCCTGCATTTTCTACAATGCAATTTTTCAGACCTTACTTAAAAAGATTTTATGAGATTTTGCTGTGTGAATCAGGGTTCAACATAGGTTAATGCCCTGTATGGTTCCTTTCTCCTTGTTTTGTGACATAGCTAATAAGGAAAATAGAAAACAACTTCTCTCTACTCTACTGTTTCCCATGGAGCACATTCATAAGTTTTATTTGGTATCAATATCTGAGCCACTTGCTGTTTCCAACACAGAGGACTGTTCTTTCTATACCAGGCAACAGGTGCTAAAAGAGCTTTAAAAAACCTGAATACAATAATGATTCTTTACCTTTATATAATGCAAGCACTGCTGTGCAGTTTAGAAAGAGCCTTCGTGCGCAAAATCGTAAATAGTTCTTACAAAAGTCTTGTAAACTTGGAATTTTAATCCCCATTTTATAATAGGAAAATTTATGCTAGGGAAGGTTCACTATGTCAAAGTCACAAAACCAACAGAAGGCAGGACCACGGATCTGACTTCAGATCCAAAGCCTTTTCTTTTACACTATACCTATCATCTGGGAGTTCTTTATTTGTACTGAAAAACTGAAATGCTTACTTTCAAAACTGATGGTTTTCTTCAATATAGCTAAAACTACTAAATCTTAACTTCTTAGATTTAGTAGTTGAGATGCCTTTTTTTTTTTTTTTTAAGATTTTTACTTATTTATTGACAGAGAGAGACACAGCGAGAGAGGGAACACTAGCAGGGGGAATGGGAGAGGGAGAAGCAGGCTTCAGGCTAAGCAGGGAGCCCGATGCAGGGCTTGATCCCAGGACCCTGGGACCATGACCTGAGACTCCTGGGATCATAACTGAAGCTGAGCTGAAGGCAGAGGCTTAACCCACAGAGCCACCCAGGCGTCCCCTTTTGAGATGCTTGGAGGTCTGAAGTTAGTTATTGTAGTTTAACTTCTTTGACTAGTCCAGGTTGGATTCCATTCTCCTTTCCTCGTTTGCTGTAATACTTAATCTCATCCAAAAAGACTATCTGGCCCTCATATTAAAGGTCAGCCCACTTCAGATGGACTAGTTATAGAGATCAAAGTCATAGGTCTCTATATCACATATTACTGTTCTGATACTGACTTTTTATCCCCAGGTTGTACAGTATCTAGCAAAGCTTGGACAACGAGTGAGAATTTCAAAACAAAGTCAGAAGTAAATAATTATATTTCTTATAGCTATGATTCCCAAAGCACACCAAACCCAAAAATCATAATGTAACTTGCAGAGAATTTTAATATTGCTAAGCTCTTTTCAATTTACTATTGTCAAAGTAATATATTCATAATTAAATGTCAAAACTAAGATGCTTATGATTGAAAGTAGAACTCCCCCTTCTATACTGAGAACCACTCTCCAGAAAAAACAGTCAACATTTCTAGATATTTCCATTGGAAGGAGTCTTTATATTCCTGATTATGATGATAATGATGATATATATATATTATGATAATGATAATGATACTATTGATACTAATGATACTATTTTGTTTTTATACACTTCAAGCATTGTCTCTTGACTTTTTTATTGTGTTAGATAAAGATTTAGCTCATTTGGGCCTGCAAACTTTCTCCCTCTACCTCTCCACCCAGAATAGCTATTTCTTAATTTTTATTAAATTACTATTTAATGTAGATTATTCTGATTATGCAAATGTTGAACACTGAGTCTATTGTATAGTGATTGTGTTTCTTATAGAATTTTTTCCCAATCTGTTAATTACTGCAATTCCTACCCAATGGTTAATTTCTAGTGTCCCTCTCATAAATTCTTCTTAGTGGCTCTAACGGCTTCTCAGTTACCAAAGGCAACAAATAACCCATGAATTCCAATTTTTTACCCCCTACAAAGGTCCTTCTTCTTCCAGGCTGGTAGGATTCCAGCATTTTATTCAGCTTCAGTTCTGACTTCTTTCTCTGACGCTCCTCAGAGAACGCTTGGAAAGCAAATTACTTCTTGCATGTGTTCTTGTGTACTTGTGTTTTACTCTGCATACACATTCGGTTGACAGATGAGTCAGGTAGAAAATTCTAGGTCAGAAAATGTTGCTCCTATGTTTATGGTTTCTGGAATTGCTGATGAGAAGTCTGATGCCGTACTGATTCTAATCCTTTGACAGGACCTGTTTTTGTTTGTTAATTGGATCAATGTTTCTTTTTTCCTCTCTCTCTCTCTCTCTCTTGCTTTATGTAAACCTCCAGGGTTTCACTTTATCCTTGGCATTGTGAATTCCATTATGATTTATCTCTGTGTGTATCTTTTTTTTTTTTTTTTTTTTTTGAGAGAGAGAGAGTACACGAGTGCAAGGGGCAGGAGGCATGGGGGGGAAGAGGCAGAGAGAGAGAAAGAGAGAGAACCTTAGCAGTCTCCCCACTGAGCACTGAGCCCACCCCAGGCTCAATCTCACCACCCTGAGATCATGACCTGAGCTGAAATCAAGAGTCGGACACTCAGCCGACTTAGCCACCCAGGTGCCTCTCTGTGGATCTTTATATATTCACTGCACTTCACACTCAGTGGCCCTGTCAACCAAGAGAGTTCTAACTTTCCATGCTAACCATTTTTTGTACTATTTATTTTATAATTTCCACCCTTATATTTGTTCTTATCTTTTTCTGCAACTCCGATTATTCAGAGAGTGGACCTTCTGGAGCAATCCACTAATTTCCCTATCTCTTCTTCCTATTATCCTTTTTTTGTGTTTGTTCTACTTTATGGGTGATTTTCTCACTATCTTCCAAGCCATTTATTGAATTTAGTTCTCTGCTCTGCTCTTCCCCTGAACCGTCTTTTCCCAGTGCATATGGCTCTGGCTTCACGGCTGCAGTTTTGTGTTCCATCACTCCGACATTAATAGCAGTTTTTAAGATGTCCTTTTCCCTGCATTGCCTCTATTTCCTCCAAGTTTATCTTGGTCTCTGTATTTTATGGTAGAGGATTTCCTCAAACATGGTAACCTTGCCTTTTTAAAACCCCTTTTTAAAATTATTTAAACATGTATTTAAAACCCAGTCAGTAATAAATGAGTTGGAACCTCTGTATTCCTGGCAGAGCTGACTGACTGGTGGGTTTCATTGGAAAAGTCCCTGGCTGTATTACTTTATTAGATATCTGATGTAAATACCTTCAGGTTTGGGGTTTTTCTTCCTGGAATTGGTGTATTAGTTTCCTAGGGCTGCTGTTAATGGATTACCACAAACTTAGAATTGATTCTCTCACAGTTCTAGAGAACGCAAGTCCAGACTCCAGGTGTTGGCAGGGTCAATTCACTCTGGAGACTCTGAGGGAGAATCTGCTCCACGCCTCTCTCCTCGCATCCGCTGGCTGCTGGCAAAGCTTGGCATTCCTTGGCTTGGGGCTTCACAAGTACAGTCTCTGCCTCCATGGCCTTCTTCTGTATGTCTAGGTTTTCTTTTCTGTCATTTCTAAGAGCACTCATCACTAGACTTAGGGCCCACCCTAAATTTAAAATTTTATCATCTCGACATCCTTAACTTAAGATTACATCTACAAAGACCCTATTTCCAAGTAAGATCACACTCACAGGTATCAGGAGTTAGGACTCGAGATATATCTTCTGGGGCCACTATCCAACCACCATGGCTTATAATATCCTATTTCCTACCTATAATTTCCCCTATATAAATGTGGGAGCAGAGTATTAGAAGAGGGGTATGGTCCTCCCACTTCAATGCACAGAAGTTCACTCTGTCTTTGAACTCATTACCTAGTTCTCTGAAACAAGCCACCCAAAACCTAGACGCTTAAAACAACAACTACTTTTCTTTTTTTCTTTCTTTTTTTTTTTTAAATCACATTTGTGCAAGATGGCAAGTGGGACTGGATCTGGCTGGACAGTTATTTTGTTGTTTTCACCTACTAGGGGTTGTTCAAGTGACTACAGGTACCCAGTCCCCTGACTACAGTTCAGTGGTCTAAGATGGCCTCACTCACATGCCTATTGTGGGTGCTGGCTGCTGGTCCTGGGCCTCTTTCCCTGAGAAGTCTCTCATCCTCAAAAACACTAGCCCGGTTTCTTCATGTGGTAGTTGCACAGTTCCAACAGGGCAGGAGTGGAACCATCAGGGCGCCCAGGGATTCCTTGTTCATCATTTCTGCCATAATCTGTTAGTCAAACCAAATTCTGAAGCCAGCCCAGATTCAAGGGGCAGGAAAAGAGTCCACTCCTTGATGGGAGAAGAGGGAAAGTCACATTGACAAGGGGCACGCAGACAGGAATAGGGGAATTCCTGCAGCCATCTTCACAGACCATCTACTATAATCCCCTGTGTCCAGTACTCAGGGAGGCCTGGGACGCCTCGGGACCCTTCCAGGCTATCCTTCTCCAGTTCTGATTTTCACTGTTATGCCAGGTTGGAGAAGAGACAGTTGTCCTGCTGCAAGACGTAGGAGAGAGGATCCAGAACCCCACTTCCAACCCATGCTTGTGTCTGTCATCCCACCTCATCTCCTATTTTCAAGAGCATTATGTGACTTTGATTCTTGAGCCTTTCCAGGATTCCACTGAGTGAGTGAAGTCGATTCGTGTTTCTTGCTCTGTAGGCTTGAATTTCAGGGCTCTGGGGTCTTCTTTAGATCAGACAAATTTCAAGATTTTATTGTTCCTGTCTCCTTCCTTGTTCTCTTTGTCCTTGTAGTTTTATGCAGAAGAATAAAAGTCTCTTTCCTGAATCTTGGGGTAATTTCAGAAGGGAGTGGAGGAACATCTCTAAATGAATGGTCCTTCAGTTTGCAACTGAATAAGAAACAATTTACCTCCCCAAACTTGCTACCTCTAACTCATCCTAAAATTCAACCACAAATTTCAAAGTGTTTGAATGTATGACTATTTCACAGAAAATGTCATTTGGGAACTATATTCGAGGCAGCAAAATATTACAAGATATAATTACTCTGAAAACTCTCAACTGCTTAAACTGGAATAATTAAGTAAATGAAACAGAAACTCTGGAAGGACTCTTAAAAGGAATGCTTTTATGATGAGGAAAATGTTTAACAAAAAAATAAAGGTACACTGGCACCAAAGGTAGTTATAAATGAAGAAGTGTTTATAATTATTTCTCACAGAGAGGCAAGGTGGAATGACCATGAGTCTCACCAGATCATTCTGGATTCAGTAAAGGATAATGAAGGGAGATGGTGCAAGTGACACTGGTGATTGGATCAGAAGAACCACGGGACTACTTGAGCAGAGAGAATAAAGACACAATGGGCGTAACTGATAGAAGCACCACAATGACGGAATGTATATATCCATGCCAGATAAACAGTAACAATAAGAAGAAGACCCTCTAGCAGGAGATCAGTAAAGCTCTGAAAGTTCCCCTGGAATTAACCATCCATATGTATATTTCAGATGAAAGTGCTGAATAAAGAGAAATCTGCTTTCCATTGTTCCACAGAAGTGTAGCCTTTGCACTTAGTAAACAGCTAGGTGGTTGCTCAGACAGCAAGGATGCTTCATTCCTCCTGCCTCTCTCCTCCGTCCACGAGACACAAAATGATAAAGTGGACACAAAAGGATAGAAAGAAAGTAGACGCTTATTAAGAAAAGCTGTCAGGGGGATGGGGGAATGAAATCCAATTATCGCTCCTGAACCAAAACTCTGAAAAGAACTGAACACAAAACACATTCTGCCCCAGTGCCAGCAAATGCATAGTAAATCTGGAGAAGACGTAGATTGCTCTTCGGCAAACACAGTGGATAAAAATGAAACCAAAAAACCTCAACCAGACCTAGTTCTCTGGAATCACAGACTTGCGGATGTCAGTCATCTTTATTGGCAGTTGCAAGGAAGCAGTGAAAGAGAAGTGTCAGCCCGCTGGTTTCTTCTTAACTGGCACTTCTTCATGGATATAAAACAGAGAGAGAATTTCTCCAAGCACATCCAAGTTTTAAAAATGAAAGGCCCTAATCAAACAACAGTTGGGCCTGTCAAAGTTATGAAATCACGTCTCCGAGAGCCTCAGTGAAATAAAAATCTGACCCGTAGCCAATATTTGATTTCATATAATCTTTGACAACATATGTGACCAGCAGTGATATTTCGTTTCACAACTGCAAAAATCAGTAAAAGTTGAATACTCTGGTGTCTACACTAATCTTATGCCATCAGAAACGAATGAATTACTGCCATATGAATCGTCAAATTGCCTCCAATTTGTTCCATTGTGAAAATCCCGTTTTAAAACTCAAAATCCCACAAAACTCTTAACTAATGACTCTCTTGCTGCACATTTAGATGGTGCTCAATTTTTCTCTATTTTAAAGAATGCTGAAATGCACAACTTTACATCCTTTTTTTTTAATGTACATAATTATTTCCTTAGAATGAACCATAGAAGTAAAACAGATTGGTCAAAGTTTAATAAATTATATAAAATATGATCATTAAACTGTCCTAAAGAAAGATTATACCATTTCACAACTTCAAAGGAAATGTAAGAAACAGACACCATGTCTGATAGAATTTATTTTTTAATCTTTACTGATTTGGTGGGTAAAAAATGATCTTTTCATTTTATTTCATATATTTGAATTCCTAATGAAGGGTGAACTTTTCAATAGGCTTATTTACTTTTTATGAAATTTGTATTTATTTATTTTTTTAAAGATGACAAAGAGAGAAATCGCAAGTAGGCAGAGAGGCAGGCGGGGGCGGGGGGGCGGAAGCAGGCTCCCCACTGAGCAGAGAGCCCAATGTGGGGTTCAACCCCAGGACCCCGAGACCATGACCTGAGCCGAAGGCAGAGGCTTAACCCACTGAGCCACCCAGGTGCCCAGACTTTTTATGAAATGTTTAATGTTTCAAATGTTCTGCCCATGTTTCTATTGGGTATTCATCTTTTTTCCTCAGTAGTCTATGACATCACTTCCCATATTAAGGAATTTCACTGTTTCTCCCTTTGTATGTTACAAATATTTTCCTAGTTTGTGCTAGACTATCATTTTATGGTATTTGATAAATTGGCTCACACAAAAACTTAAAAGTTTCAAGACATTAATATTTTCCTTTATGTCTTATGTGTCTTGATGTATGATAATTTTTTAAAAATTCCTTTCAGATCATGCCCATATGTAGCTTCAAGCTAATTTAGAAAATTAAACTGGATACAGGTAATCGTCTGCCAGGGGCAGATGTCATAGAACACTGGCTTCTGTTTTCCCTAACAAAAATTTACCGGTTGAATGTCAGTATAACCAAAAGGAGGGAAGAAACACATGCCCTTTAGCAAGTGACATTCACTATTGCTATTCAAATGGACTGGGTTAATTCCACTTGTCCAAATGAATTTGAAGTCAGTAGTTTTAAATATTGTAATTTTAATTTGTCACATTGCTGTGCTTCTGAATATCTATGTCAGAGGGCCTTCTTCACATTCATCATTACAATCAATGTTCAATTTGACATGTGAGATTGGAAAGGTAGATATCAGCTCCCTTTTATAGATTAGGAAACAAAGGGTCAGAAACAATTATGTATGACCTGCCCAAGATTCTCCTATCAATAAAGCCTGTAGGGCTTGGAATGTAGATCTTCTGAGCTCCCAGTCTAATGTTCTTTCTACTGTATTAGAGGAGCGGTACAGGTGAAAGTACAAAAGTAGTTACAAAAGCAGAAAACAGAGAAGCGATGTATGTAGTAGGGCTAATTTTCTGGGGGGAAAAATATTTTTCTATTACTCCACATCTCCATGTTGTATCTGTATCAGAGCTAATTTTGTTAATGGAGAATCTCTTCCTTTGCCAAATTAGCAAACCAACTAAAATAATTGATTTTGATAGAAACGTTTACTGACAATTAATCCTTAAGAAAGCAACACCAAGGGGCGCCTGGGTGGCTCAGTGGGTTAAGCCGCTGCCTTCGGCTCGGGTCATGATCTCAGGGTCCTGGGATCGAGTCCCACATCGGGCTCTCTGCTCAGCAAGAAGCCTGCTTCCCTCTCTCTCTCTCTGCCTTCCTCTCCGTCTACTTGTGATCTCTCTCTGTCAAATAAATAAATAAAATCTTTTAAAAAAAAATTAAAAAAAAAAAAAAGAAAGCAACACCAAAATCTATTAAATCTGAATCTGTTATTCCTAAAATGTATATGATTGTGGAATTGGGTAAAGTAAATCATTACCAAATCTAGTGTATCTTTTTCAGGCACCAAGCAAGTTTTTGATTCTCCAACAGAGTATCCAACAATGTAATTTAGTTCCGACACTAACTACCAGGAGTTAGCATTAGACCCCACAGGTAAAGTGCTCAATCCCATAGACTGCTCCACCTCATTCTAGCCGCAAATGAGGTATTCAGGCTACCCCCATTTCTGCTTGGCGTACTACAAATTTGGGGGTTCTGTCAAAGGAAAAACAGACTATGGGGTACCTGGGTGGCTCAGCCGGCTGAGCGTCTCTCAGTTTTCGCTCAGGTCATGATCGCCTGGGTCCTAAGATCCAGCCCCACTGTCAGACTCTACACTCAGCAGGGAGTCTGCTCAAAGAATGTCTCCCTCTGCCCCTCCCCCATTGCCCACATGCACCTGTGTTCGTGCTCTCTCTCTCTCAAGTAAATAAATCTCAAAAAAAAAGAAATAACAGGGGCACCTGTGTGGCTCAGTGGGTTAGGCATCTGCTTTTGGTTCAGGTCATGATCTCAGGGTCCTGGGATCAAGTCCCATGTGGGGCTCCCTGCTCAGAAGCAAGTCTGCCACTTCCTCTCCCTCTGTGATCTCTCTCAATCTTAATCTCTCAAATAAATAAATAAATAAAAATCTTTAATAAAAAATAAAAATTTAAGAATTTTTTTAAAAAAAGAAAAGAATAAAAAACAGACCTAGATACTATTTAAAGCAATAAAAACAGATTTTAATCAGTAACTATTACAATAGGGGAAAAGAGAACTTCAGTATATAATACTGGTTCAGTTCCAGATACAGGATAAATAAGGGGGCTTTATACCCAAGAAGCTGGGTGGGGGTCAGTGGAGGAAACATCGGAGATAAGAGGGGATTCTGGGTAAACCTACCTAACAGGGTTCTTGCTAAAGGAAAAGTGGTGATATCACCTAGGAGATGGTGAAAATAAGGAATTTTATCAGCTGTTGAGGTGATCAGGTATCAGAGATGCAGGTTTTAGTTAAAGGGACTTAGCAGGATTCTTGCTACAGCTGGACTCTTGAAGACAAGGCCCAAAGACAGGGCCTAGTAAAAAAAAAGGACTCAGAAGAGCCTGCCTACTGTTTAGTCAAGGAGAAAGCCTGTCAGTTCCCAAAATTCACTGGAATGACTCACAGAACTAAGAAAAGTGCTTTATTTACTAGGACTGATTTACTACAAAGTATACAACTCAGGAACAGCCAAATGAAGAACTGCATAGGGCACGTGTATGGGAAGGTATTCAGATCCTCCATGCCCTCTCAGGGTACACCCCTTCCCCTTCCCAGTACGTCCTGTAGCTTCACCAACCCAGAAGCTCTGCAAACCTTGTGGGGCAGGGGCTTTGGTAGAGGTTCCATTATGTAGGTTGATTGATTAAATCATCCCTCCCATTTGTGACATCTTTAAAACCTAGAGGAAATTATGCTACATGAAATGACAAAGACACACGATCTCACTGAAAAAGTAGAATCTAAAAAGTCATACTCATAGAAGCGTCTGGGTGGCTTAGTCAGTTAAGTATCGACGTTTGGCTCAGGTCACGATCTCAGGGTCCTGGGATCGAGCCCCATGTTACGCTTTAATATGTGAGAGCCAGGGCACTTGGGTATCTCAGTCAATTAAGTGACTGCCTTCGGCTCAGGTCATGATCCTGGAGTCCCAGGACTGAGCCCTGAATCAGGCTCCCTGCTCAGTGGAGAGTCTGCTTCTCCTCTGACCCCCCTCCTCATGTTCTCCCTCTCCCTCTCTCATTCTCTCTCTCAAATAAATAAATATAATCTTTTTTTTAAAGAAAAGTTCTTATTTTAAATATATTTAGGGGTTTTCTTTGCTAATCAGGACTTAGTTTACTTAGTCTTCTGATATGATCCAATATCGATTTCCTATCAAAATTATCAATGAATTACTATATTACTAGTTAAGAATTATGTCATAGTTGGGGTGCCTGGGTGGCTCAGTCGGTTGGGTGTCTGCCTTTGACTCCGGTCATGATCTCCAGGTCCTGGGATTGAGCCCCATGTCAAGCTTCCTGCTCAGCGGGGATTCTGCTGCTCCTCCCTCTGCCCCTCCAGCCCGCTCATGCTCTCTCTATCTCTCTCTCTCTCTCAAATAAATAAATGAAAATAAAATCTTCAGGAAGAAAAAAAGAATTATGTCACATTTAACAAATACCGAACAAATACCTACCTATATTTTTAGTATAAAGAAAACATAACCATTATATCTAAAATGAGACACATGAGGTAACATTCCTTACTCTGCGGAAAAATATTCAACTTATTTCAGTTAAAAAATTATGTGAGTGTTCAATTTATCACTCCCTCATAAAAGCTGCTAGAAATCTGTTAAAAATAACTCATAAGATTTTTTGGTGGAATTGTGATATTTACTCCTCTACCCTAAAAGTAAAGTGTACCTATATCCAACACCAGAAGAAACCTGTATATTTGTATTTTTTAGTAAACAATTCAATTCAACAGTCTAATGATACCTTTTGTTCCACCTTCAAAAACTGCGCCAGCTCGTCCACAGTTAGGTGATCTTTCTTGTCACTGTAGCTCAACAGCAGCAAATAAAGGTCCCGTCTCAGTGACATCATTTTGTAGAAAACACAGAATTCTTCAAATGTCAGAGTTCCTTGATTCTCATCTGTATCAGCTTCCTAAAGGCAGAGGGAAAAAAAGGCATTGTGAGAGTCTGAAATAGGAAATTCAGTACTGGGAAATCATATTTACTATAAAAAGGCTAGAACACATTTCACAAATGGTAAACACATTCTTTTCAAGCACACGTGGGCCAATTTAAGTTAACTATTTATTAGGCCACAAAAAAAAGTTTTATGTTATAAAGACTCAACCTTATAAAAACCAATTTCTCTGGTCACAGTAAATTTATATACCAACCAAAAAACAGCTTAAAAAAAAAAATGTCTGAAGACAACATAATACATTTCTAAATAGGAAATGAAACATACAAGTGAACACATGCACTACAGATTAAAATCCATATGATGACTTAAAGCAGTAATTAGAAGGAAATAAAGATTTCAATGTATTAGAGAACAAGGTAGACTGAAAACAGATAAGATAATAATTCAACTCAATAATTGAACTCAAAAAGCTAGAGAAAATTAGGCTAAAGAAAATACAAAGAAATAAATTATAAACTTAAGCAAAAAGCAGTGAAATAGAAAACAGATATATCATCCAAGGGTGACAATTATACCAAGAGCTGGTCTTTTGAAGAATGAAAAAGAAATGTTGAGGAGCGCCTGGGTGGCTTAAGCACCGCCTTTGGCTCAGGTTGTGACGTGGGGTCCTGGGATCAAGTCCTGCTTCAGACTCCTTGCTCAGCAGGGAGTCTGCCTCTCCCTCTGACCAACCACCCCTCAGGCTTATTCTCTCTCAAATAAATAAATAAATAAATAAATAAATAAATAAATAAATGAAATCTTTAAAAAAGGAAAAAAAAAAAGAAAAAGAAGTGTTGGACAAGACGAACCAGGAATAAAAGAGAAAAAATATTTAACATGTTATGAAAATACTAGTCTCTGACCAGCTTCTGAACTGTAATTCAATCAAATACAATTTTTAAATATAATAGAATCTCTCTTAATTCGGCCTAGGTAGCTTATTGCTCTTATAGCCATCAGGATCATTGGTACTTCCTTGTTTTCCCTCCACAGAAGTCTGAAAAATCTACCTGGACTGATTTCTAGTTGAAATTATTCATTTCTAGAAATATTGAGCAAGAATCTTTCAACGTGTATCTTCCTACTGATTGGCTAAATTTTTGAGGAAACTCTAAAATTGTTGGGAATATGTAATGAGCAGCTAATCCATTCATATGATCTTCATTTTAAGTGAACACAGTTGTAACTGAACCAAAATTGACAGGGAACGAATGGCATCTTGAATTGCCCAGGTTTTGCAATGTATATACTCAGCTGTTATGGGGTTTTAGACATAGCTTTGAAAGTCAACGTGCTCATAAAAAATATATTTTTAAAAATTCTGCTAACCTTGGGATAACTATGAGCACACACTTTAACCAATATTTAAATCATACACAGTTTCATTGTGGAGCTGACTGGCTTCAGCCCTTTCAAAAGTAGAAGGAGAATGGTCTCTAGAATATCTAGTTTGGGAACCTGAGATGCTTGTTTGTATAGTTACTGCGTCTTAAGAAACTGGGTCTAATATTCAAATTTCTGCCATACCTTTGTTTCAAAGTATCTAACCCTAGATACAGAGAAAAAAACATTTTTCAAGACTTCCTTATAAACAATTAAGAACAATAAAACTCTGACATATAAACAACAGCATTTAAAGACTTCAAAAGTAGCTATCCCAGCAATGTCCACAATAGCCAAACTATGGAAAGAACCTAGATGTCCATCAACAGATGAATGGATAAAGAAGAGGTGATATATATACACAATGGAATACCATGCAGCCATCAAAGAAAATGGAATCTTGCCATTTGCAACGACATGGATGGAACTAGAGAGTATTATGTTTAGCGAAATAAGTCAATAAGAGAAAGACAACTATCATATGATCTCCCTGATATGAGGAAGTGGAGATGCAAAGTGGGGGGCTTGGGGAGCAGGAAAAGAATAAATGAAACAAGATGGGATTGGGAGGGAGACAAAGCATAAGAGACTCTTAATGTCACAAAACAAACTGAGGGTGGCCGGGGGGAAGGGGGGTAGGGAGAGGGTAGTGGGGTTATGGACATTGGGGAGGGTATGTGTTATGGCGAGTGCTGTAAAGTGTGTAAACCTGGCAATTCACAGACCTGTACCCCTGGGGCTAATAATACATTGTATGTTTATAAAAAAATTTTAAAAATTATATAATAAAAAAGTAGCTATCCATAACTTAAAAGATTTATTTTAAAAAAATTTAGTTGAATCTTGCTTTGCAACAAAAAAGCAAAGAAAATTCTAGGAAGGCTTCAATGTCTGCACCAGCGATTCAACCAGAAGAAAAATGTTCCTGAAATAATACCAAGACCTTTGGTCCCAACCCTCTCCCACAAAGAGCATTTCCACAACCCTGCTAGGTACAAGGCCTGCAGTGGAAATGTTTTCCAGCAGGTCCTACTGCTTATCCTACTTCTGGCTCGGTAAGTCTTTAAACCTAAAGTCATAAAAAGAGACCCCTAGTGTTTTCTTAAGACTTGTCTAAAGATTTACTTTGAACGCATAAGACATTTGACATAAACATTTCCTGATTTGCCCTGCAAAATGCTTAGTGCATGGGAAATAAAAGGTGTCTAAAGGGGAAAAATATAGAAGTAAAAATAGATCAATATTTTATGTTATTCCCTTATCTAACTTCCAAAAGGTAACTCCACATCATTATTTTTGTAGGTATACACTTTGCCTTCCTCTTTAAGCTTGGCCCCTCTCCTTTGATCAGAAGCTACCTCTTTAGTACCATGAGCATTTTCTGTGGAAAGGAACAGCTGGGAGTGTGGGGCTCACAACAGGACAAAAGTGAGATGTCACAGGGAGTGCCAGGAACATGGCAAAGCCTTCCATACAGTCGAAAGACAGTTCTCTATTTGTGGCAATACAATTCCCCTCCAAAGCCTCTCTCTCCATCTCTGGTGTTCGTTCTAAAGCATCTGCCTTCCTCTTCTTTTCCTTTCTCTTCTGTTGTTCTCCAGTGCAATGTGACCTCATTGAAAACCATGTCCAGCCACGAGCTTCCCAAGGACAGGGCCAGGATAAGAGGTCACAGAATGGAACCAGCCTCCACCTTCCATTCATCATTGCAACACATCCCTCATGTCATTTCTGTCCTTACCGCCTCAAAGAACAAACGGTGAGAAAACAAAAGTAGCACCAAACATTAGCCATCAGAAAATATCACACTCTCTGCTTACTTTTACATGTACAAAATATCACCTAATCACTTAGAACAGAAAATTATTGCAAAACACGGATCGTGCATATGACTTCTCTCCAAATAAGAGCACTTCCTAAATTAGTATATTAGCAATTACTAATAATCTGACATTGACTTTGTACTCACTCAAGAGAGCTCACTTCTGTACCTTCGATGGTGGACTAGGTATAGTCCCAGCTGGGGGCCACAGGGTACATTTGGCCCCAAGGGTTTTCCTCAAGGACGGACCAAGAGGGAAAGAGCATTTCATTTAATACCAACAGGCAGTTGAATGAACTTATGGAGGGTTCCCTAAATGGTAGGAGTGAGACAGTACTTCTAAGCATCATGGGTTCTAAATCTTAAACTCCTCTGAAATGAAACAGAGCCTCTCGAGGACTTTAATCCTCAGGCTACCTAGTCTGATTCTGATCCTCACAAGAGCTCTGTGGAGTGGGCCCCTGAGATGTTATTGCTCCCTTGAAGGCCCTTGACTGGGTTTACTCCATTATCTAAGTGCCAGGTAAAGCGCTTATAATCACTCCCTGAAAACAGCAACAATAAAAAAGCATCTTAGGAAATGAAATCATGCATACGTGTTAAGTTTAGGAAGCTTTTTTTTTTCTTTCACAAAACAAAGCGCCTCTTTTCCTCAAAGAAAAATACAATACAGAACAGATAATATCAACTTCCAACAAAACAGAGCAGCCTTTGAAATATCCAAGTATTAACAATAACCTCCAACGTGTATTTTATACAAGGCCAACCCATCCGTGAAAACGTACCTGAAACATTTGTCTGACTTTTCTTCGGGGAAGATTGACATTTAGTTTGTGCATCAGTTGGTGTATCTCTTCAATATTCAGTAAGCCGTCACCATTCTTATCAGCTTCCTCAAAGGTCTGCTTCACCCACATGAACAAAGGTCAAGAAAAACACCTTTTTCATCAAAATAAAAATGGCTGTCTCACAGAATACTCACAAGGACATTTCTCATAAACACGGAACTTGAGAAGAAGGTCTTTGGAGGAGGCCCTGCTTGCCATCCACAGGCGAGTGAGCCACCAATAGTGACCATGAGCAACGGGCAGCTGGGCACTCGTACCTGAATCCCTTCACTTTAAAAGGAGACTCAACCCATGTCCTCCTGAGAGCTGCTTTACCTCACACATTCTTAGCCAATGCGTTAAGAAATATGATGTGAAGAAACTGCATATATACCAAATTTAGGCCTCATCTCCTTCCTCTATGACCTTCCAGTTAATGTATTTTTACCTTCACAACACCCCACACTAGGCAATGTTTTCGGTTCCCTTCTCTTGGCCCACTCCTACATTTAGAAATTCAGACGGTCTAGTTCAATGTCCTCATTGTTCAGATGAGGATATAAAGCTAGAGAAGAGAGAATTCGTTAAGGATAAATTAGTTAAGAGATCCAGGTTTTTGGCAACCTGGTCTAGTACTCTTGTCTCCTATGCAGAAGCCCTATCTGTAGACTATGTTGGTCTTCCTATTACTAGTTCCGAAGGTTCTTGCCTAATAATGTCAAACTTCTAACTCCAGGGCAAGTCTGATATGAAGTTACCCTCGAAATGCCAGTATAGTATTAGGTGACTGAAAATATAAAGCTGAATTTGGATACAAAAGATTTACATCAGGTGAACTGAGGTTTTAAAAAACCCTCAGGGGAGATGGCTCTTGGGTTGTTTTACATGGTAAGGAAGCAGAATAAATGGTAACCAGTGGATGAACTGAAATCTTTTTTAAAATGGATGATTCATAGTTGTTGGGAGTAAATTACAGAAGGCAGGAACCATGTGTATATTTAGAAAACCAAATTGAGCTTCAAAATTTGAATGGGAATGAAGAGCAAAAAACAGGTGGTGGAAAGAAACCAGAAAATTAAAGTAAGGAAAAGGTATAGGTTTAAAACCAACAAATGGGAGAATGGGACTAAGGTGAGAGAAAAGGGGAAATGGATAATATTTGCTTATCAAGCAGATGACATCAAACTAATCTACAAAGCCAAAATATTAACAGTCCACCCAGTGGTAACACAGCATATTTACATTTCTTGGGTGATTCAAATTATGGTTATGGGAGACTGTACCTCAAGAAGTAAAAACAATAAAAAAATCTTATTTCATCTAAATTTATATAGAGGTCATTTTAATACTGTAAATACCTCATTTCACATTTTGTTCCCGTTATAATATTTGAAAATAACCACCCCAGTTCTTTCTAATTCAATTTCTCCTCATAGAGTTCAAGTAGGACCTCATTATACATGATCCCTGGAAGTTAACAGGTGACCCAGGATGAAACTAAAAATAACTGAAGAATCAAAAGTGAAATATTTGGGCCAATTTCTAATTAGTACCTGAATGTCATTTTTTTTTTCTGTTTTCTGGGCACACAGTGCCCATCCCTATCTATTTCTTTTGTCTATGGATGCTGCTCTGTGCCCGAAAAAGTATTCTGGCAGAGTTCAGAGTGATGAAATGAGTCCAATAGTGATAATATTCTCATCCTTTCATTTTTTACTTCTTCACCAAACTCTCTCAAAGACTTCTCCAGAGAAAAGGCAAAGACAAGCAAACCCTGAGGATGAGTATTCTACTGATATAAACCCTAAGGGTAGGCTGTATCTGCAAGGTCTTCTGTGTAGACGCACAACCTGGCCTTGACAATTGGTTTAGGGGATATGGGATTGGTATGACACAAAAAGAGGTAGAATAACACCAGGAAATGCATACTAGTCCTGATTCTTTGTTGACCTCGCCCTGTGACAGAGGGTTACTTATGTTACTTCTTGAGCTTCCATTTCTTCATCTGTAAGGTCACTGAACACAACCAGATGACCCTGAAGTCCCCTCCAACTCTAAGATTCTATGACAGAAAAAAACACTCTCTTCCAGTAACAGCACACATGGCATACAATACAATTACAGGTAAAAGTCTTCTGATATCTTAAAGCTATTCTTCATAATTAAGATAGGAGTACTCAAGAAAGCTCTAAATTAATGATTCTCATCATTATACGGGATAGTTTAAGAAGAGAAACTATCATTCTGAAAAGAAAAACTGGGAGAGTAAAAACTGAATGCAAGTTATGGTCTAGAATTTTCTATCAAAAAAATACAGGAAAATGTAAAGCATTGAATGCTAGTATTTTCTGTAGGGGTGGGCAAACCTTTTCTGGAAAAAGCTTGATAGTGAATATTTTAGGATTTGTAAGCCATTAGGTCTTACTTAGTTGCAGCTATTTGATTCTGCTCCCGTGACACGAAAGTGGCTGCAGGCAACACAGAAATTAATTGGCAGAGTTATGTTCCAATAAAATTGTACTTATGGGCACTGAAATTTGAATTTCATATGATTTTCACAATTTCACAAAATATTCCTCTTCTTTTGATTTTTTTCAGCGATTGAAAACCAATTCCTAGCTCAGCAGCACATATAAAAAAGGCGATAGGCCAGATGTACCCTACAGGCTGCAGCTTACAAGGTTCCTGGTTATAGGGAAGGTGTAAACCTTTGGTTCATAACTCCATAAGGGACTGCCTAAAGTCCTCTGGAGGTAATAATTTTCCTTATAGGGTCAAGAGATAAAGTGGGGGTATCATCGAGGAGAACGGACCGATGGAGGAAAGTGGTGAGGCTTGCAGGCTGAGGCCACTGGATTCGAACTTTATCTGAATAGGAAAGAAAAAAATGTGTCAGTTCTTACCTCTCTTTAGCAATAAAAACAGTAGCTATTATTTATAAGTGCTTAATATGTGTTTGATAACAGTGCTTTAAAGCACTCTGTGTGGGGCGCCTGGGTGGCTCAGTGGGTTAAAGCCTCTGCCTTCAGCTCAGGTCGTGATCTCAGGGTCCTGGGATCGAGCCCCGCATCGGGCTCTCTGCTCAGCAGGAAGCCTGCTTCCCCCCTGCCTCTCTGCCTGCTTGTCATCTCTGTCAAATAAATAAATAAAATCTTAAATTAAAAAAAAAATAAAGCACTCTGTGTGTATCAACTCATCTGATCTTCACAAAACTATAAGGCACATGCTATGATTAATATCATCACCAGGGGACAGACAAAGACTCTGAGGCAAAAAAGTTTGAGTGACTTATCCAAAGTTATACGGTACATGGCAGATTTGGGGCTGAATGCCAGGCAGTACAATGCCAGGCTGAGTCCTTAAACACAATACTATATTGCTTGTAATAGACATGAGTACTGCAACTGCCTCAATGCAACGTAACCATATTGCAGAAATAACTTGAATTACATTTTACACTGGATGGATTTTTTTCATACACCCGCAGAAGATTCATTATTCTCAGTATTCATTCACAGTTGAAAGTTTCAGGCCTATTTGAAATGTAATAATAACAAACATCCCAAAGCTGTTCTTCTCAACTAGTATAATTAAATGTATGCCCAATCAAGGGTATTATTCTGTTATTAAAGTATTGCCTAAAACCCTATCAAATTCTGGCAAATCTGTATGAGAATCGTTCCCTAATTCCACATAACTTTCCCTATTTTTGACATCAGCTTCTTCTTTATTATTCATTAATTTCCTCTTTCCTTTTCTCCTCACTGACACAAGCATCAACTGTTTCTCTGTTTCTCATAAAATTGTTCCCTGTGCAGTTCTGGGGTACACTGCTTTCCAGGTAGCATATATTCCGAATATAAAATCCCTCAGCTGTCAACCTGGTTAATTCAAACATGAAAATTTTCTACTGCAGTAAATATGGACAAACAAAATCTATTGAGCTAAAATGGTGTAAATTCATATTAGAATATTATGACTTTAGGATGTAAAACGTAATCCCCATGGTAGCCATAAAGAAAACAGCTATAAGTTATACATAAAAGGATGTGAGGAAGGAATTTAAAATTTCTCTACCAAAGAAAGAAAATCAATTAAACAAAAAATGTAATGCAGAAAACAAGAGACAAAAAGATATAAGGCATAAAGAAAGCAAATAGCACAATGACAGAATAAGTCCCTTCTTATCAGTAAGTACTTTCAATGTAAATGGATTAAAGACAGAGATTGGAAGAATGGATAAAAACACAAGACCCAATTATAAGAGACTCAACTAAGGGGCTGCCTGGGTGGCTCAGTGGGTTAAGCCTCTGCCTTCAGCTCAGGTCATGATCTCAGGGTCCTGGGATTGAGTCCTGCATCGGGCTCTCTGCTAGGCAAGGAGCCTGCTTCCTCCCCCCCTCCCCCCACCTTTCTCTGCTTGCCCCTCTGCCTACTTGTGATCTCTCTCTGTCAAATAAATAAAATCTAAAAAAAAAAAAAAATCCACTTACTGAGAGTGAAAAGATGGAAAAAGATATTCCATGCAAAGAGTAACCAAAAGAGAGCAGAGGTGGTTCTAATAACAAACAAAATAAACTTTAAATCAAAAGAAATTTTTAAGAGATAAATAAGGACATTATATATTGATAAAAGGTTCAAAGATATAATGATTATAACAATGACAAACTAATGACAAATCAAAATATATGAAGCAAAAACTAATAGAATTAAAGGGAGATGTAGACAGTTCTAAATGATAGTTGGAGAATTCAATACCCCACTCACAGTATGGATAGAACAACCAGACAGAAGATAAGGAAACAGAGAATGTAAACAATACAATAAACCCATTAGTTCTAACAGACATGAATAGAACACTCTAACCAACAGCATACACATGTGTCTCAAGGGCAAATGGAACATTTTCCAGGCTAGATCATATTTTAGGCCATAAATTAAGTCTCCAACTTTAAAACATAGATATCATTCAAAGTATCTTCTTTGACCACAATGGGATGAAATTAGAAACAAGTACTACAAGGAAAACTAGAAAATTCAGAAAATTATGGAAATTAAACAACACACTTTTAAACAACCAATAGATCAAAGAAGAAATCATAAAGGAAATTAGAAAACACTTAAAGACGAATGAAACACAACACACTAAACTTACACAGTGAGAGCAGTGCTAAGGGGGGAAATTTACAGCTATAAATGCTTACATTAAAAAAAAAAATACACCTGAAGCTAATATAAAATTGCACCTCAACTCTACTTCTATTAAAAAATAAATAATTTTTAAAATAATGACTAAAAATGAAATTCAAGAAAGATCTCACATTAACCATCAACTTAACATCTTAAAGAACTAGAAAAAAAGAAGACAAACTAAATCCAAAGCTAGCATAAAAGAAAATAAGAAAGATTAGAGGAAAGAGCAATAAAATAAAGATAGAAAAACAAGAGAAAAATCAATGAAATGAAAAGTAGGCTCTTTGTGAAAAGACCAACAGCATTAACAAACCTTTAGCTAGCTAGATTAACAAAAAAAGAGAAATGATTCAAATTACTAAAATCAGAAACAAAAGTGAGGACATTACTACCAATTCTACAGAAATAAAAAGGATTTTAAGAGAGTACTATGAAAAATTGCATGCTAACAAACTGGATAAACTAAATGAAATGGACAAATCCTAGAAACACAAAACCTACAGAGACTAAATCACAAAGAAAATAAAATGTGAATACGTCTCTAACCAGTAAGGAGCTTGACTCAGTAACCAAAAATCTCTTAACAAAGAAAACTCAATATCTGATACTTAAACTTAAATTCAGCTCTGCTGAATTCTACCAAACATTAAAAGAACTAACACCAATCCTTCTCAAAAAATCCAAGAGGGTACATTTCCGAGCTCATTCTATGAGGCCAGTATTAGCCTGATACCAAACTCAAAGATACCACAAGAAAAAATATATATATACAGACCAAGAAACAGTAGTGCAAAAATCCTCAACAAGATACCTGCACATAAAATTCAGCAGTATATTAAAGGAATTATACACCATGACCAAGAGGGATTTATTCCTGGAATATACCAATGGTTCAACATATGAGAATAGATCAACAGCAACATAAAGAAGGGGGGGAAAAAAACCACATCATCATCTCCACTGATGCAGAAGAGCATTTGACTAAATTCAACACCTTTTCATGATAAAAACACTCAAAACAGAAGGAATAAAAGAAAACTACCTCAATATAATAAAAGACACGTATGAAAAATATATTTCACACTAAATATATTCGATAGTGAAAGACTGAAAGCTTTTCCTCTATAATCAGGAACAAGGCAAAAATGCCATTTTTCACCACTTTTATTCAACAGAGTACTAAGTTTTAGGCATAGCAGAAGGAAGGGAGGAAGGAAAGAAGGACAGAAGGAAAAGGCAGGTAAGTTAGAAAGAAGTAAAATTATTTGTTTGCAGATGATATGATCTGATATACAGAAAACCTTGAAGACTCCATAAAAAAGTTGTTAGAATAAGTGAATTCAGCAAAGAAGCAGTATACAAAGCCAACACACAAAAATTGGCTGCATTTCTGTATATGAACATTAACAATCTGAGAAGGAATTACAAAAACAATTCCATGTACATCTCATCAAAATAACAAAATACTTAGGAATTAATAAAGAAGGTCAAAAACTTGCACAATGAAAACACAACATATTGCTGAAAGAGATTAAAGAAGACATAACTGAATGGAATCCACGTTCATGGACTGGAAGACGATTTAGTTAAAATGTCAGTCCTACCCAAAACAACTTAGAGTCAATGCAACTTCTATCCAAATACCAATGACATTTTCTGCAGAAATAGAAAAATCCATCCTAAAATTCAGGAACTCTGAGTAGCCAAACCATCTCGAAAATGAACAAAACTGGAAGACTCACACTTCCTGATTTCAAAACTTATCTTGAAGGTACAGTAATCAAAACAGTGTTGTATTAGTATGAAGACAAACATATAAACCAATATAACAAAATAGCCCACAAATAAACCCTCACATCTATGGTCAAATGATTTTTGACAAGGCCGCCAAGACCAGTCGATGAAAAAAAAAAATCTTTTCCACAAATGGGCCTGGAAAGCTTGGATATCGACATGCAAAAGAATGAAGTTGGATAATTACCTAATACCATCCACAAAAATTAATTCAAATGAATCAATGACATAAATATAAGACCAAAAACAATAAAACTCTTAACAGAAAACAGAATGAAATCTTCACAGCATGGAATCTGGCAAAGGTTTCTTGGGTATGACACTCTAAAGCACAGGTGACAAAAGAAAAAGCAGGCAAACTGGACTTCATGAAACTTCAAAAATATTGTGCACTGAGGACACTATCAAGAAGGAATAAAAGAAAAGGTTTGCAAGCCATGTAACTAATAAGGAATTAATATACAGAACTCTCAAAATTCAACAACAGAAAAGCAGACAACCCGGTCGGGGGTGTATCAGATTGTTAACATCAGTAACCTTAGAAGAGTGGGTACAAAATTCATAGACAGGGATAAAGACAATTGATCTTTTTGTTATGCAGCTCTGTATTCTTGGTTTACTGCAATAAGCATGCATTTCTCACTTAACTAGAACGATCTAGTGAAGGGGTAAATTTTGCCACCATTTAGAAAAAACAACAGTATGCCCATTGCTCTTACTGGTCTACTTCAGAGTTTATGAGAGGCATTTATATACGTGGTTAAAAGCTCTGAAACACTGTGAACTTGTCCGAGTTAACTGGGTGAGGAGAGCACTTCTACAATTGCTTGTCTTCCCGACAACCATTTTCCTTCCTTCTTCCTTGTTGAAGAACTTCAGTTTTGTTCAGGTATGCAAGAACCATTTGCTCCCATGGAGGCAGAAGGTGAATCTTGACTGGCCCTAGTACAGCCATCCTCAAAGTAGAATCCAAAGCATTCCCCTAACCATGAGCTCCCCCCCCCTTCCAACCATTTATCTGTGAGGCTAAATTTTCTTCATGTATTTCCACCAAAACAATACAACGTACAGATTAAATGCAGAAGCAGATAGGAAAATACATGCGTTCTATTCAGATAGACATTGAAGAGACCTGCAAAAGAGGAAAGAACACTATTCTTTTTCACTAATTTGTTTTGAAAAATAGTTTTCATAAAAATATGTTAACATGTAATAGGTTATTATAATTTTATTTTTTAAGATTTTTATTTATTTGACAGAGAAAGACACAGCAAGAGAAGGAACATAAGCAGGGGGAGTTGGAGAGGGGGAAGCAGACTTCCCGCTGAGTAGGGAGCCCCATGTGAGGCTCAATCCCAGGACCCCAGGATCATGACCTGAGCCAAAGACAGTCACTTAAAGACTGAGCCACCCAGGTGCCCCAGTTTATTATAATTTTAAGAGTATTAACAAATATTTTTTTTTAATTCTCAGATTTAATTTCTAATATGACAGTATCAATAGATGAAACCCACATAAACAAAAACCCTTTCAGTTTTTACGAGTGCAAGAGTCTCGAGCTCCAATTATATTAATTGGTTCATGTTGTTGAAGACTGCTTTAGGAATGGGCCTAGAATAGCCATTGGGCCAATGATGAGATTTAGTCCTTGTGGGGGGTGCGGGGAGGAGGGCATGGCTGGGAAAATTTACTTTGCTCTTAAAAAAAGATTTATGAGAAGAAACTATGATCCCTCAGAGCAGTGCTGTGTTTGGAGCTCCTACCTGAAGCAGGTGTACCTCTGTCTGACCATGGGGCAGCCGCTGAAGGACCACCCCAACAGGCTGAGCCTGGCAGAACCCCGGTCTCTGATGACATCACTGAACCACGATTAACCAACCCGTGAACTGCCCCATCTCACCTCTCCTGTTCGTGAAAAATTAATATTCCTTTAGTTTGGGACACAGTACGGTTCTGTGGCTTATATCAGAAAGCAATTTTATTCAATATTTTTGTTTGTATTTTTACCAAATGTTAAGGAGTTAAGAACTAAATTAATAGAATAAAGCACAGAAAGTTAGTTTCTATGTCTGTGTTTTGTTCACTTATAAATCCCAGGTGCCTTTATCTGCATGCTGTGAATATTGATGAAAACATCATGGCTCATCAGCTCAGACCTTCACACTGTCAAAATTCCTTTCATGGGCTGAATATTTCCACTCTGCTCAAACAATACCCTGGGTGAGGAATTATAACTAGAGCAGCACAAATTTATCACTACTCTGGGGGGAAAAAATTAGGGCATACATTCCAATGACAGCAAGGAAGTAGTCCCACTCCCTTCATAGATAGGGGCACATGTATTTTCAGACCATGCCAAATGTGAAAAAGGGGGCACCTGGGTGGCTCAGTGGGTTAAGTATCTGCCTTCGGCTCAGGTCATGATCCCAGAGTCCTGGGATCAAGTTCCAAGTCAGTCTCCCTGCTCAGCCAGGAGCCTGCTTCTCCCTCTCCTTCTCCCTCTGCCTGCTACCCCCCTGCTTGTGCTCTCTGTCACTCCCTCTCCAAAATAAATAAATAAATAAAATCTTCTTTAGAAAAAAAAAATGTGATAAAGGGAATCAAAGCAGTCAACAACTCTATTGTCTTCACTTTACAGATAAGGAAATTGAGGCCAGAAAGTCCATGTCCCATGACCAGGCCAATACCAGCGCAAGAGGTGTGTCCAGACCAAGGAGGTTAACTATCTGGTCAGCACGGGACCTCAAGAATGGGCTTCATCAAGGACACTCAGATGAGTCCCTAGTTTTTTGAACAATTCAGAGAAGGTAAAATGGTATGAAGCAAAAAATAACTTCCCCTTCCGTATCCATCAGTTTCCATACTGTAAATTAAAGAGATAGAAAAAGCAGGAAGGAGCTTAATACCTCATATGTAATTAGAACTCAAAGAGTACCTGTTAAACTAAACTGATTTGATCACAAAGCAGGATTTTCTCTAATCCAAATAAATACCTTCCCAGCTACCGAGTCTCTCTTAGGAAACTTTAGGCTGCATTTGGAGACCTCTCAGATTGTGAAGCTAAATTCAGTCTCCTCCTAAGAAGCCTGAGTTCATGCCAGCTCATTTCTGTCTGTTCTGTGCATTCATCTACTTGGCGTGAGAGGGAGGAGGGGGCAGAAAGGTGCTAGGGGTAAAGAAAGAGAGAAAGAGAGAGAGAGAGAGAGAGAGAAAGAGAGAGGAAGGTGGCTTTAAGCCTCAAACCTACAGGGAAAAATAAGACACGGTCTAATACACACACACACACACACACACACACACACACACACACACACACAGAGCTCAACATTAACATTGTAGGAAGGATATTGGTCATGGGTTCTCTGCCTCTTGGCAAGGGAATCTTCATCACTGATGCCGGCCATCAGGTACTTGAGGCCTGTGATCCAGGTGCGGGCCTCCTCAGGATTGGAGGTGATGAGGTCCAGAGACTCCATGTGGTTGCCATGGTAGATGGTGAAGCAGCAGCTAGGGTCAAAGTGGCCCTCCGCTTGTCTGTGGAATATTTCAGACTGCCGACCTTCGGTGACTTTGTAAATGGAGTCGATAAGTACTGCGAGGAAAGCAGAACACACAGTTACATGGCATAATGGATTTGGAAAAAATTTTTTAAAAAGCAGCAAAATCATCTTAAATTCTAAAAATAAGCACAAACAGGGATGGCTGGGTGGCCCAGTCAGTTGAGCCTCTGACTCTTGGTCTGGCCCAGGTCACGATCCCCGGGTCTTAAGATCAAGCCCTGCATTGGGCTCCCCACTCAGCAGGGAGTCTGCTTGAAGATTCTCTCCCTCTGCTGCTTCACACACACACACACACACACACACACACACTCTCTCTCTCTCTCTCTCTCTCTCTCACTCTCTCTCAAATAAATAAGTCTTTAAAAAAAATAAGCATGAACAAATTCACTGTCTGTGAACTGTGGTATTATTAAGTTCAAATGTGAAATACAAACCATATCGTTTCCCGCTAGGAACCTTCTCCACATGCCACTTTACCTTCCTGGGCAGCCTTAGGCAGCATGGACCATGCCTTCCCAAGCACTGAGTCAGGACATGTTGAAATTTATGATAGGAAGAGCGATATACAGATCAGGGCAAAAAGACTGGTAGAAAAGGAGACTATGAATATATCAAATTTACAGCTTGCATATTTGCACAGGGAAAACATACAAAGACCTAGAACCAACTTTGGAGTTGTGCATAAGATGACAGTTAAAAATTGGAAGGAAAAAAACGTTTGGTGGTAACTGAATAGCATGGCTAAATGTGATTGGTATCTCCAGAAAGAACGCCAGGACGGTAAAGGTCGAGCAGGGCTTAGAGAGGTAGAGGAATAAGGTGGTATCCCAGAAGAAGAAAAACATAGGATAAAGAAACATGAGGTCCACTCCAGGGATGTTAAATAGGTCACTTGTGCAAGACTGGAAAGCTCAAGAGAGAGTATAATGGGACATAAAGTCGGAAAGGTAGGGAGAGGCTAGATCACAGAGAGCCTGGAATAAGAGACCAGAGATGAGCATCTTTTAGGTAATGGAACAACACTGCAGATTTGGATCAGAGAAGCACTAACAGGGAAGATTACTTAAATTAGAATATTACTTTTTTGTTTGCTTGCTTGTTTTTAAAGCGTGAATCAGAAGTATTGCAATCTTACTGATTGCCTCTAATATCGTCTCCTCCATTCTGCCTTTGTGGAAAGCCACAATTTTCTTCTGGTATCAACTCCTTCCCCACACAATTCACAGAGAAATGAGCCAATGCCTCCCTGCCTCTCCCAGCCCCCAGGGCAAGTTCTGGAATGTCTAAGCCATTGGAGAGGCCCCATTCCTATTTCCTATGATTGATTTAGGTGTGGGAATATAATGCAGTTCTAACCAAGGAGACATGGGGCAGTAGGCTTTGAGAGAAAATTCTGGAAAGGGGTTCCCCTCTCCTAAAAAGGAAGCACCATGTTGCTGCTGCCTTGACGACAGGGTCAATATACAGGGGAGAGAGCCAAGAGCCCTGAGGAAAACAGAACTAAAGACTCAACATCCCACACCTGGACCTGCCGATCTCTGAGTTTCTTATTACATGAGATGATATCTTTATTTTTCATGTAAGTCTAATTTAGTCAATGTCTTCTGCTACTTGAAGATGAAAGCATCTTAACAGACAAAAGCAGGAGACACTAGCAAAATGGAGACTGGTTAAGAGACTTCTCGACAGGCCAGATAGGTGAAGAGACCAGAGACCAGGGAGGTTCCTATGAAAACAGGAAGGAAGGAGATGAGAGAGCCATTACACAGGACCCAACACCCAACTTGGTGCTGAATGTACGAGGTGTGGGAGAGAGACTTTCAGTAGGGGTCAGATCAAAACTCTTTTGCTTGGTATCACTAAAAGCTAACTCACTGGTCAGTTAGCTTTGCTCAGAATATGGCAATACACTTTTAAGTCCACTGGATTTATAATACCCTTCACCTTTTACTAAAAATAAATAAATAAATAGGGGCGCCTGGGTGGCTCAGTCACTAAGCATCTGCATTCGGCTCGGGTCATGATCCTGGGGTCCTGGGATCGAGCCCCGCCTCAGGCTTCCTGCTCCACTAGATGCCTGCTTCTCCTTCTGCTTATGCTCCCTTTCTCACCATCTCTCTCTCTCTCTGTCAAATAAATAAATAAAATCTTTTTAAAAAATAAAATAAAATAATAAATAAATAAATAAAGGGCCTCAGGCTATAAAACCTCATATCCCAACTAAAAAATAAATCATGTTTCCAGCACAGGGGAAATATTAACATTTACAGCACTCACATGGACAGGAAAACTTTTATGGATTAAAATTCCCAAGGAATTAAAAAGACAAAATGGTCATTACTTATTCAGTCTGTCTGCATCCTTTAGCAACTGACCCTAAAACTTACAAAAATATCAAAGTTTCATAGATCTGAAGCTTTCAGACAGCCCAGCAAATATAATCCATGTGGAACTATATCAAGTCAAGCAAAGAATTCAAAGATTGGTCTTACTTTTTGCCTTCTCACTCTTCCTCGAGGGTCTCCATCGGAGGCGGGTCCGATGCTCATCCAGGTAGAAGAGCCGGACTAGCCCTTTGCTCCCACGTTTCAATTTGATCATCTGTGTCCCGGACTGCATCACACTCATGCATCTTTCAACTGCAAAGAGAGATTAGAGCACATTTAGCTGTTAAACAGTACACATGTAGACTAGCGTTCAGAAAATCTACTGTCAAGGAGTGCCTGGGTGGCTCAGTGGGTTAAAGCCTCTGTCTTCGGCTCAGGTCATGATCCCAGAGTTCCGGGATAGAGCCCCGCATCGGGCTCTCTGCTCAGCAGGGAGCCTGCTTTCCTCCCCACCCCACCCTTCTCTCTCTCTGCCTGCCTCTCTGCCTACTCGTGATCTTTGTCTGTCAAATAAATAAATAAAATCTTAAAAAGAAAGAAAGAGAGAGAGAGAGAGAGAGAGAGAGAGAGGAAGAAAGAAAGAAAGAAAGAAAGAAAGAAAGAAAGAAAGAAAGAAAGAAAGAAAATCTACTGTCAAATAAAACCTCGGATTCATCTCCCAAAGATTCCAAGGACCAGAAGACTAAAGTTGGGAAAAATAATCTGGAAAGAGCCACTGAGGAACTGATTCACCAGTCTTAAACCAGTAAAAAGAGCCTTCCTGATTGAAAGAAAATTCTACTTCCAGGTAAACACTGCATCAATGTTACACAGAACCATCTTTTGTTCTAACTGGCAACATACTTTTTGGTATGAGAGTAATCATTTGATGCTTGGATTTATGTTTAGAAAGCATTTCTCAGACTTCACAGTGAATATTGTGAGTTTTTAGATAGTCAGTTGTAAAAACATCTTATGATAATCCTTGAAGATGCAATCAATAAAAACAAGATTGACACAATGCTAACAATTTTTGAAATTGGATAATGGCTACTATGGGTTCATACTATTATATTTCTGTATGTATTTGAAAATAGAATAAATATGAAAATAAATCTTTTTAAAATGTGATCAGAAAAAAAATCACTTTTTCACAATTCAGCATAAAACGTCCGTTGATTAATGAAATAAACTGCTAAGATTTTCCACCTAGAAGAATAATTTAGTGATTGAATTCAGGTACTGTCCAAATCTCTCACTGTCCAAGCTAAAACTATCATTTAAATTCTCTCTGCTTTGAGATGAACCTTGTTAGAAATGGGCGTCTGTCGGTGTGGCCTATTTCCCCTTCTTTGGTAACTAGAAATACTCCTTTCCCATTTCATGTGTTTTTGGTGGCCAATCAATCACCCCAACTAAGAAATGGGCACCTGACTGACTTAAGCTAAGAGCAAATCTGAGTCCCTTCCAAAGAACACAAATCCTGAGCTGAGCATGGGAAGGAAACAGAACTGAGCCATTTCAATGGCCAAAACTTAAAAGACACTCCTGCCTGGCCACCCTAAGATTCCATAGTTGTTATGGTTATCCTGGAGGTTGACATTGTCCCCTGGATTCTGCAAGTTATTCAATACTCTTCCAAATACTTTCTTATTATATTATCCAGAGATAGCTTTTATATCACCAACCATTACAAAGGCACCTTTATAACCACGAGAGCACTAGAAACATCTGGTTTGGAGTTCCTATCTTATCAAGCAGTATGCCATTAGAAACAGATAAACAAAGAAACACAGAAAATAAACTTCAACAACATGAGACGTCAGCTTTTATGACTATGTAGCCTGTCTTTACCAGGAGAGATAAGGTGATCTTAAAGGTGAGACATTGTATGTGCAGGGTACTGACTAAAAGTAACTTCAGCATAACCAACTTTTCACTCTTCCCTGCATGAAGAGCTTTTTCTTCTCCAAAGAAATCAAAGAGGAACCGCATTAAATTAAGTGGTTTTAGGATTTGATATTTCAAGGAAAGTGAAGTATAGGCTGCTCTTTCTCGTTTTATCTGACATCAAAAATCCAAAAGTAACAAAATAGCTCTTAAGAAAACAAACACACAAACTTAAAATACTTACTTTGAAGCAAAGAGCAAAATTTGAGATTTGGTTTTGCACACCTAAGTAGTCACCCGCTACTAAGTACCATTGGTTTAGGTAACAAAAGCCCCAGATTTGAATTGTTGGCAGCCACACTGACCACATCACACCAGTTATTAGAGGGAGAACGGAGTGTCAGTGTATCGAGATAAAATCATCAAGTCAAACCATATATATATATATATATATATATATATATATATATATATATATAACCATATACACGTATATGGTTTTATTGTTGAAAACTTTAAAAATAAATGCCAAGTCAAAAGTAAAGACAAAAATACTATGGGATTCCAGAATGAAAGGAGAATACAGTGGGCTAGAATGAGGAGAAGTGTAATAATAACACAGTATCAGATGCTCAAGGATTAGAAAGAGTAGAGATATATTCAGAGGATAGGGAACGATGGGTCTCCAACTTTGGAAGAGTGACTCAAAAGGAAAGTGATGGGACATAAGGTTCCAAGGGCTGGATAAAAAACTAGGCTGTAAGAAGTTGGGGATGTTGGTAGAATAAGATCTTAATCCATTGTCATGAGAGATTCACCAGACATTTGAGCAAAGGATTCATGGGATTAAAAAAATAAAATAAAATAAAATAAAATAAAACCATAATTCAGGAAGATGTCTCTTTGGGAAGAGAGAATAAAATAAATTGCTTAAACCAAAGTGGAAAATTGAATTAACTATACAATCAAAGATCTAACAGCAAGCACTACCTATATATCTGACATTGTGTCCTCCGCTTCGTTCACACTGCCCTTTCTTTCTCTTTCCTTTTCACAGTACTCCCCCTTTTTTAACCTAAAATGGAACTGCTATGGCCATAACATCTCAACCCTTTAACAGGAAAAGTACAATGATATAAAAGTGTAAGCACGGATGCCTAGATGGCTCAGTCAGTTGGGCATCTGCCTTCGCCCAAGTCGTGGTCCCAGAGTCCTGGGATCAAGCCCCAAGATGGACTCTGCTCGGTAGGGAATCTGCATCTTCCTCCCTCTCTGCTCCTCCCCTCCCCATCCCCAGGCTTGTATGTACTCTCTCTCTCTCTCCTTCTTCTCTGTCATATAAATAAAATCTTTTTTTTTTCTTAAAAAAGTATAATCAGGGTGCCTGGGTGGCTCAGTGGGTTAAAGCCTCTGCCTTCGGCTCAGGTCATGATCTCAGGGTCCTGGGATCAAGCCCCACATCAGGCTCTCTGCTCAGCGGGGAACCTGCTTCCCCCTCTCTCTCTGCCTGCCTCTCTGCCTACTTGTGATTTCTCTGTGTGTCAAATAAATAAATAAAATCTTTTTTAAAAAAAGTGTAATCAGCTATCTGAGCTAATAAACACCATCTATAATTTAGCAAAAGCATCATTCGGAGAAACACAAATATTTTAGAAAGTAGGATACGATCCCTCGATGAGGAAGGGTATTTATATAATATATTAATAGTCACTAGCTTCACATTTATCCCATCAACTCAGCCTTGGGCTAAGACTCCAGCTTCATCCACCACAGCAAACAAGCATATATGATTGAAATGTATCTGGCAGAGCTAGGATCTGAAACAGTGTGATGCTTAAATTGTTTATGTAGCTCCTTTATGCTTATCACATGGAAAAGGCATTTAGTTAGAGTCACACTGAAAAATCAAGTCCAGGGTAGTCTTGGGAGTGAGTCACCTAACATACCTCGTCTCCCTCAAACCTCATTGTAGACAATCCATTGAGTTGTAAAGCTAACCAGAGAAAGAATGCCCTCAATCATTCTTTGTAACTCATTCAATGACTCTTCCAATGTCATCTAAACCACGAAGTGATGGCTTAAGCCAATTTCTTTATGGTCTTTATGTTCTGCCTTCTGTAGAGGTAGATAATAGTAGTTGCCACCCACATAGAAGTCATTCTTCAACCATGCCAGATCGGTAGATTCCATAAAGTAAGATGAGAAACAAGAGAACAAAGGAAGACTTCCAGTGGCAGGTAAACAAGGGAAGAGTTCCAGGGGCTTAGAATGATGTAACCTTATCATACACACTCCCGGTGCTGGAAGGTGTCTGGGAAAGTCTGCAAAGGCAGGCCACAAATGCAGCCACATTCAGGAATATTAAAAGAGAAACACCCACAACACACATATTGTTTTTGTCTATTATGCTCCAGGCCTCAATATGTACACAAATTTGACACGCTGCTTGCAATCATGATATTTAGGTCATTTGGCATGCTGCTTTTTTTCATTTGTATAATAAACAGTTTTCCATGTTTCTACACAGTCTTAATAATTATCATTTTAATGGCCGCCTAACAGAATAGCATAAATATTTAAAGAGTAGAACAGATGAGTAGAAATACAGTAGACTGTATTTCTAACTTTATTACATAATTAGAGTTTCAAAACTCTTAACAGAGTTTTATCTGTGAAATGAGAGGCATAACAAAGTGGTCTACAAGGTCCTTCAGAATTTAATTCTTTAAAGGTATTAAATCAATTCTGCCACAGTCAGTTTAAAATAAGTAAATGTCTTTAGCAGTTATCGGTTCACTAAAAGCCTCAAGCAGAAAATCCTGTTTAAAACAAAGAAACAAACTTCTGATTTGAAGTATAAGAGAGTATATATCATTGGAGGAGAGATTCCCAACATTTCTACTAAGCATGCATGACATCTAAGAGGGTTTAACTCTTTAAGCCATGCTGGAATTAGAGGTCATCACATTCTCCCAGGAATGTCGATCATACCACCTGATGCTAATTTTTTTAACAGCTTTAGTGAGGTACAACCTATATACATCAAAATCCACCTGTTTCGGGCTGCCTGGGTGGCTCAGTGGGTTAAGCCTCTGCCTTCAGGTCAGGTCATGATCTCAGGGTCCTGGGATTGAGTCCTGCCTCAGGCTCTCTGCTAGGCAGGGAGCCTGCTTCCTCCTCTCTCCTCTCTCTCTCTCTCCTTGTGATCTCTGTCAAATAAATAAAATCTTAAAAATAAGATAAAATAAAATCCACCTGTTTCAAATGTACGATTTAATGACTTTAATGTATCTACAGAGTTGTGAGCTGATCCTATTTTAGAACATCTCCATCACCCCCAAGAAGAAACTCCATGCTCATTCGCCTTCATTCCCCATTTCACCCACAGCCCTGGACAACCACTAACCTATTGTCTCTGTGGATGGGTCTTCTCGAGATATTTCACATAAATGAAAATCTTATAATCTGCAGTCCTGTGTTTCTGGCTCCTTTCACTCAGCATATTTTTGAGGTTCCTATGATGACTGTGTCCATTTTTTTGTTTGTTTGTTTTCTCTTCCCCACTTCCCTCACAGCACATTAAACTCTTCCCCTGCCATTTAGGGTAAAAATGATCCTATACAGGAAACTGATTGAATAAAGTAATATATACCTACACCTAGTGGGCTACTATATAACCATACAAGATAATAACAAAGACCTCTATACACTGATATGGGTTAATTTCTAGAAGATACTAGTAAGTGAAAAAGGCAAAGAATAAATAAGCATATATCTATAATATGATACTTTTGTGTAAGAAAAGCTTGGGAAATTTTAGAGATGCAAATACTTATCTTCACAAAAAGAAACACAAGAAGGATAACCCAGACAACACCGTAGCTGGTTACTCTCAAGAGTGGGAGAAAATCAAGTAGAAGGGATAAGGGTGTGACTTTTCTTCATATCCTCCATGTTCCAAATTAAAATTAAGTCGATAAGAATGAGAAGGAGGGGAAACAAACACAGAAAGCAAACAGAAACATACACATACATATGTAAGTAGTTGAGTCTATATATGTGCATGTGTGTGTGTGTGTGTCTATGTGGATACACACACACACACACACACACACACAGCTGCATATATTCCCTAGCCCTGTTCTTTAAAAGGCCAAGAAGCAATATCACCTCCAACAGTAATAAGTAAAACTAGGGCCCTGCTCATTCTCTACTCTAAATGTCACCCCAAGACACCTTCTCACATACAGGGTCTCAACCAGGCCTGTGTTAAGGCCATACAAGAATATCACTTGCAGGGACACCTGGGTGGCTCAGTGGGCTAAAGCCTCTGCCTTTGGCTCAGGTCATGATCCCAGGGTCCTGGGATCGAGCCCCACATCGGGCTCTCTGCTCTGCAGGGAGCCTGCTTCCTCCTCTCTCTCTGCCTTCCTTTCTGCCTACTTGTGATCTCTGTCAAATAAGTAAATAAATAAAATCTTTAAAAAAAAAAAAAAAGAATATCACTTGCATGCTTTTGTAAACACATCTATTTTGGGACAGTGATCACCAAACTGTGCATTAGCAGACCAAAAAAAAAACAAAAACAAAAACAAAAACAACAACAACAAAACAAAAGTCCAGATCCTCTGCAAGAGAATCTTTCAGCAAAAGGTACATGAAAAATGTGAATTGATTTCTTGCCAGCATCTACAGATTAGAGTAAATCTGAGTGACGAAAGGGATTAGCTTCTGAAAACAATTCCATCTCTATATATAGAGATATATATATCTCTATATTCTGAAAACAATTCCACTCTAAAGTGCCAAATAATGCAGATAATGCTTCTCTCAAAGGAAGGCAAGGGAGATTTCCTGAGATCACCAGCGCAGAAAAAGAGGGAAACACATTTTGGGCTCCATGACACAGGAAGCTCTGAGGCATCTCACTGATGGGCCATCCCCCCGGATGGCGGTCACTGTGCAGCTCCAGGAGCAGGAGAGGGGACATCCTGTCACTAACCAGCCATGTGCACTTCTGAAGGTCATGGAGTATCTCTGAATATCCAACCGCCCTCAACCTAAAAGTGCATCTTCCTCTCAGCTCTGTGAGTCTATAAAAGAGCTGATCTAGCTTTCATAGGTACAATTTTATCTTTCAAGAAGACAAAATTCTAGTTCATCCAAAAGCCTCTCAGAATAACTTTAAGGAAAAAAAAACGGATTAATATCTGGGTATCTTACTAGAGACATCAATTTTTAAAATGATCTGTATATAAAGTATAACTGCTCTTCACAGGGGATGGCTTCATTTGAAAAGCTCTTCCTCGCCAGCCGTTGAGCCTTAAAGTCAAATCATACCAGCTTATGAATAAATGTGCTTACAAACAACCATGGAGTGCTCCATCATATTAAGTCATGATTCTTCCCAGTGAAAAGCAAACAATGCAGAGTTCATTGATTTTTCTTTCCAAAGCTTAAATCACTCTTGTGGAGAAGATAAGATTATTTGAAAGGTTTTTAGAAACTAATTGGTCCATGATAACATTTTGGAACTTGTCTGCAAACCTTATGTGCACATAGTCAATATGTTTGCAAAGTTGGTAAATACATATGGGGGATTTAGATCAAAGAAAGGGTGAAAGGAATCTATCAGTAATTCGTAAATGTCAGAACCCTTTCTTCTATTTTGTTAAAGCCTTCTATATAATACTTTCTTTTTTAATGAGACCTATTTTGTATTCAACAATTGTGTCTGCTCCATAATCATTAGTCCTAGGGAAACAAATGAAATACAAGACAGAATTCAGAACAATCTATGATTTTGTTGGCTTTACTTAATGTTACCCCATGGGGGAGGGGAATATAAATTAATTTTAAAATTCTAAATTTAGTTCTATCTAATATGTAAAGAGTTTTCTGCCTCAACATAAGGAATGGAAGGGTCTTCACCATTGCACAATATGGTTCTAAGATATATACAAATAAAAGACTAGAGATTTTGTTCCATCATTTGTTCAGTGAGATGACATGGTATTAGATATTCAGGAACAAAATTCCTAAGCTGCAATAAATACTGGACTTTACTTACAGAGAATATTTTCCTCTAACAAGGTTCGTGGTTCTCCACTCTGGCTGTATGTACATCAAAATCATTGAGGACCTTCTTAGATGTGTTGAACACAAAGTCCCACCACATACCAATTAAGTCACCGTCCCTCGGAATGGGGATGAACATCTGGGGTTTTTTGTTAGTTTGTTTGCTTAATCTTCCCAAGGACTCTACTGGGAATCCAGAGATAAGACTACTGACATGTTATCTCAATTAACCTCTAAATATCTTTGTGAAGTAGAGATAATTAAATGCCCCTCATTGTAGAGTGAATGAAAACAGACTTAGAGAAGTGAAGAACTTGTCTGAAATAATAAAGCTAGTAAATGGCAGAGACAAGCCTTGAAACCAGGTATCCAGATTTCCCAGGGCATTTCTCTCTCCATTTCACTGCACAGAATGTCTGCCTTTGGGTCCTGTCCAGGCCCCTAAACTGCACATGGCTGGTAAGTTTTTTAAGCAGTCTTACTCCAACATTCTGCTCTACAGAAATAAGGAATTAGCTTTGCTGGCTCCTAAGACCCTTTCCACTAAGTATTAGGAGGAGCCTATAATATACCAGGTCTATCTTCTAGAAACTTCATGTATCATAGTGATAGTATGTCATGGTAATGACAAGACTGGTAAATAGTATGTAAAAATTAACAATAAAATAGGGAGTGGGATATAAAAAATAAGGACACGAAGGACTAAGGAGGTACAGGGCGGGTTTGGATGAACCCCAGAGGAGACAGAATTTAAGCCTGACCCCCAAAGATCATAATAAGAACACTTGGTGCATTTTCTTTTCAATTGTTCTTGTTCTGGGTCTGTGTACATTTTTCCTCCCCACTTAGAATGTATAAATGGTAGCTGAAATTTATGAAATGAATTATAAATACTCTGTTAGCCACATTAAAAAATTAGACTCGGGGGGTGCCTAACTGGCTCAGTGGGGGAGCATGAGACTCTGATCTGCAGGTTGTGAGTTCAAGCCCCACAGTGGGTGTGGAGGTTCCTTTAAAATAAAATCTTGTATAAATAAATAAATATAAAAAATTAGATTCCAATTCTTGTTCTTAGTAACTAGAAAGCCAGTTTCACTTATTTCTTATTCCTAATCTTCCTGGCTGTTTCTTGGGTGACACTGGGCAAGGGCAGTTTATTCAGTTAAATGAGGAAGACTTAACCTTCCCCAAAGCCAGCAAGGTATTTTCTCCTAGCTCAACAAGCACTGTCATGGCAGAACATCTAGTATTTCTACTGGGTATGTTAAAAAGAATAAAAAGTTTATGATGCCACACATTAATTTCAAAGCGCAAGTTTATTCTTTGATTGGTGATTCGATCAAGATGGAAGTGTACATGGCGTCAGAAGTTGAATGTGCTCCTTAGACAAGTCCAACTTCCCCTAAGATGGCAACTGGTCCCCAGTCTTGCCTTTTCTTTAAAATACAGACTCTTAGACCACACCTCCAAAAATCCCTGTTTCTGGAGATTCTGCATTTTAAAAGCTCTTCTCAGGATTTCTGAGGCCCATTTCAGTTTGGAGACCACAGCTCTGGGTACCATCATTGCTTGGCATGTGGTCCTTGGGACCCAGTTTCCTAGGCCCAGCTCTGGGTCTTCATTCAGTCCCTTAAATGAAAGAAGCAAAGACTTACTGTTCAGTTGCCTGTTAGGACAGTAGCACAGGGTTTTACCCCCTCCTGATAAAATATGAAATATCCTAATTAAACTAAGGGTTAAAGGATAAGAAATTCTTTTTTTTAAGAATTTTTATCTATTAATTTGACAGAGAGAGAGCACACAAGCAGGCGAAGTAGCACATAGAGGCAGATGGAGAAGCAGGCTCCCTGCTGAGCAAGAAGCCTGATGGGGGGCTCGATCCCAGGACCCTGGGATCACCACCTGAGCTGAAGGCAGAGGCTTAATCCACTGAGCCACCCAGACACCCCAAGATATGAAATTCTGATATTCAAATAATCATTCAAAATTGTTTCTCTAGAACCTCTTCTGTACTTGGAGGCGGCTCAACACCTCACAATTTCAGATTTGTTCTATCGCTGCTGAATAGGACAGAGGTGCTTTCTTAGTTTTGAGCCTTAATGACCAATGGGTATTTATCTCTCCTCACCCACATCCCGTCCAAAAGTTGAAAAAACATCTCCACAGTGTGCTACACACACTAATACAGAGCAAGTATTTGTTGAGGTTGTTATTGTCTCATTCATTTCTTAAAGTCACTGGACATACTTTCTGCCTACTTCCTCCATTTAATTGCACAGAATAGTCTGTACTCCAACAAATTCATACACCCCTAGTAGTACCCAATTCTTACCCTCAAGCCCCTATTTCCTTCACTAACTATTGATTAAGGGACTTGACCCTTTTTTTGGTTAAAAACAGCAAAAAAAAAAAAAAGAGAGAGAGAGAGACAAAAAAAGCTTAACTGATTTCATGCAAACTGTCCTAATTTGGTCCTTCGAGGTCCTAAAACACTCTCCATCAAAGAGTCAAATAACAGAAAATGGAGCAAGAGGTCACCTTTATCTAGAAAACAAAGTGTCCCTCCCTCCAAGCCTTTGTTGCTCTCAGGCCAATGGCCTCTTAGGAGGTTTCAGAGACCACCTGCTGAGCTAAAGCAGGCCTGGCACCTTCTGGCCATAGCCTGTTGGATATCAAGTTGTATGGCATTTAAAGCAGGCAACTTATTTCTGGGGCAGATGTTTTTGTTGGGGGGAAAAAAAATCCATGCTTAAAAAAACACGAAAAATAGATTTCTGTGTGGTAAAGAAAATGCCTGGGAAAATCCTCTCAGGTTTATTTTACAAAAATTATTTGTCCTCATCCAAACTCTGGTCCTAATATCATAAGCTTCCTTTTTTTTTTAATTTAATAAAACATAAACATCACTGAGTGACTGAGAGCATTCACACAGCCTTATTAGAAGCAATTTTGATTGGAGTTGCTACCCTGAATCACTGCACTATAGATCTTAAATCATTTTTTTTTAAATAGAAAAATCTAAAAATGGCAGGAAAATGGGAAAAAAAAAAAACCTGAAAGCCTCTTTGAAGCAAAGCTGGCATATGTAATCAGAGCAGATGTGCTATAACGTTTTCTAAATCGCCAATCCCAGAAAAAAAGGCCAGCATTAAAACCATAACTATCGGGGCGCCTGGGTGGCTCAGTGGGTTAAGCCGCTGCCTTCAATTCAGGTCATGATCTCAGGGTCCTGGGATCGAGCCCCGCATCGGGCTCTCTGCTCGGCGGGGAGCCTGCTTCCTCCTCTCTCTCTGCCTGCCTCTCTGCCTGCTTGTGATCTCTCTCTGTCAAATAAATAAATAAAATCTTTAAAAAAAAAAAAAAACAAAAAAAAACCATAACTATCTGGATACAAGAATTCCTGAGTTCTCTTTCTACTCGCAAATAATTGCACACACCAACACACATGCATACACATATATGTGAACATGAGCCGTCATGCACATCTTTAGCAGTGCAAGGCTGACTACCAAGCAAGTATAAAGAGTTGAGAAGTGGCACAATTACCGTATGATGGGTAGAGTATTTCAAGTAAATCTTGGGAAGCATACGAGAACTGACAAGGGACAGAAAACATGTCATGGCGGACAGAGGAAAGGTTGGGGACGGGTCAAGAGAGTAGGAAATATTAAGCACAACAGTGGCAGTGACAAGAAGAAGCAACTGGAAACAGCTATTTTGATGGTGAAAAAGACAAAAGACAAAAGAGCTGTAGTCCAGGAAAAAAAGTTAGAGGTAGATAGGAAGAATGATGACCACCTAACAGCCACCTTAATGTCAGAAGCATAGGTGGCTGGGAGAATAGTTCATGACATTGGCAGGTCAAGGAAATTCAGAGCATACATGTCAGCCCCTACAGACTACACAGTTTTTAACTCATAAGCAATGTCATGTCACAAAGTCTGTCCTCCTAGAAGCTCTTTCAGAGTAAGGACTCCATACCTTCTATGATGTAAACAAAGGACAGGAGCCCTAATGCAAAAGGATGATAAATTTAACAACATGTAAAAATACCTATGTAAATCATAAACAAATTTCAAAATAAGCAACAGACTAGAAGAAAATATTTGCAAAAACACATAATGAATAAAGGACCAATATCTATGATATAATGGGTTCCTGCAAGCCAGTAAGAGGAAGAAAACAAATAACCCAAGTAAAAATAGGCAAAATAAATAAATAAATAAAAAGATGATTCACAGAAGAAATGACCAATACAAATGTAGGAAAAAATGCCTAACATTACTCATGGTTAAGAGTTTAAAGTCAAGGCAAAATAACAGTCTACCTAATAAGTACCAATTTTAATATTATTCAAAACCACTGTGGATGAAATTGTGGGGCTGATAATAAGATTATAAGTTGGTGCTATAAATTAGGTAATGTTATCTGAATCAACTTGGCAATATTTTCTAAATTTAAAAGAAACATGCGTTTTGACCTTGCAATCATAAATCAGGGATTTATCCTATACTCATACTGCAGAATGAAAAAGAAATAGAGATAAAGATATATGGCCAATCACTGCCACCTTGTTTTTAACTATTTTAAAACAAACTAGAAACAATCTAAATGGCCATGAGGTTAACCATAAAATGAAATAATAAAGAAATTATAGGTTAACCATATAAAATGAAATACCACAGTATCATTAAAAAGAGTATCAATAGAGTTAAGTTTGCCAAAATGGAAAGCTGCCCAAGATATATTATTAAGGAGAAAAAAAAAAATCTACAAACTTTTATGCCATGATGATTCTACTTGAATGTATATATTCTCAGAAAATTTCTGTAATTTGTGGAAGGAGTATAATACTTAGAGAGGAAGAGAGGAGGATACTTAACTCCCACCTTAAAGTCTTCTGTATTGTTGAGGCATGTTTTTTTCTCTTTGCCAGGAGCAAGTACAGCTTTGAAACATCTTTTTTAAAACATATGGGAGATGTTATATTTACTTTAAAATTGCACATAATTTGCAAGAAAAAGCAAAGGAAAATATTGCCACTCGTTTGTAACTCTGCCTACTGCAAACACGATAAAATAGAAAACAAGCCAAAAGACCTGCGTTTGAATTCTGGATTCTTTGCTCAGTCACATTGTTACCTGGTCTACTCCATCGACTCTGACCCAGTCTCCTCACATATTAAACACAAGAATCAGGAGATCAAGTACCAAAAATGTCTTGCCCAGCACACACGAGACTTTCAACAAATACTATTTTCCCTTCTTCCTAAATGATATCAGAGCTCAGAAAAAGCAGCAGCTCAAGGTATTGTCAGCAAATTGTGAATGATTGAAAATTCTATGTCAGGACAATAAAACTGCTTCCCAATGTTGAAGGAACTTGATTTTCTCTGCAACTCCAAGCCATGTGGCCTATCCTGGAGTATTCATTCTGGTCTGCACACACATGACGTCAAACGTAGCTCTCCACCGCCATCCTCCGCATTCAGTTTTAGGCTTGTATGTTCAACCACCAGATGACAGAGCTGGGAAGTCTAATAAGAATCTTAAACATAGGTCCTAAAACCTGTTTCTCCTCCAGCCACTCCATCTCGGTAAGTGGCTCCACTCCCCACCAATTGTTGAAGCTTTCTCCATCCTTCACAAAGCCTTGACTTGCCATCTAAAGCACTACCCAAATGGACCATGTCTATCAGGATGGAAACCCCATGACCCAAACTCCACATCCTCTCTCTCCTGAATGTCTGAGCATCCCAGCTGGCCTTCCGCTTCCCCCCACAAGCAATTCTCCATGTCATAGCTAACGTGGTACTTTTTAATGGTCAATTAGACTTTTTGAAACAAGCCAACAGCCTCCCACAGGAAGTATAATTAACCCCAGTAGAGAGATAAATAAGATTATCACTCTATCTAGTCTCTTCTTATTGATCAGTGGAATCCATACAGTTCCCCACTTTGCACTCACTGCTCCCTCTCCCTGGAATGCTCCCTCTCCCCTCCAGATTTTTTGCAGGGCTGATTCCTTCTTGAAATTCAGGTCTGAGATTAAGTAACCCATAGTGGTAGATCCTGATGACCCAATCTGAAGAGGCCTCCTGGTTGCCCATTATTAATAGCCATTTACTTGTTTATTTTCTGTTACTGCCCACTAAAATCTAAGCTCCACGAGGACAGACATGTTTCACTCATTCATGATTTCCTGTGCCTAGAACAGTGGCTGATACACAACAGTGATCCCATACATTTTTGTTCATTGGATTAATGAATTTGTGGTTCCCAAAGAACAGATCTAAACAAGATCCCCAACCCTTATATGTTGCTATTAAAAAAAAAAAAAAAAAGTATCTTACAAATAAATGCTGAGGATCAATCTGTTTGTCACACAGTGATTTTTTTAGCATTTAAACCTAAGATTTGACTAAGGGTCAATACAATTGTGAAAAATGATAACTATGGGCTTACATAGTAATCAAGAGGTGTCACTTCTGCTAAGTAAGGAAGAACATGATTTGGAAGTGTTTTTTTTTAAGATTTTATTTATTTATTTGTCAGAGAGAGAAAGGGAGAGAGAGCAAGCACAGGCAGACAGAATGGCAGGCAGAGGCAGAGGGAGAAGCAGGCTCCCCGATGAGCAAGGAGCCCGATGCGGGACTCGATCCCAGGACGCTGGGATCATGACCTGAGCCGAAGGCAGCTGCTTAACTAACTGAGCCACCCAGGCGTCCCTGGAAGTGTTTTTATTAGATTTTTCAGAGTATAGTGGAGCCACTCAGCTGGTTGAAAAACTTATCCAATTAAAATGTTTTATTCTGCCAGAACTCCAAATTCAATATAAAACTTCCTAAATGAGGTCTTCGGGCTGTCCGTGAGATTTCACCATATTATAGATGAGACAAAATTATTACGCTTCAGTTCAGGCCCTTTTAGTTTTTCTGGAATTCACTTCCTCGAGCGTTTGTCTACCATCTACATGTTCTTTTTTCTGACTCTGGCACTAGGTGAATCACACAAAAATGAAGCTCTAACATTGCATTTGTACATCATGGAAAAAGGAGAAAGGCTAGAAGGCTTTATACCAAAACACCAGCTTTCATTGTTTCTGGATTACAAAGTTATGGATGACCGATACTTTCCTTTACTCTCTTCTGTGGTTTCTCAAGTGTCTTTTTTTTTTTTTTTTTTGCAGTTAACAAGTGATTTTATAAAATAAAATAATAAAATTAAATAATTAAAATTAAAACTTAATTTTTTTAAGATTTTATTTATTTGACAGACAGAGATCACAAGTAGGCAGAGAGGCAGGCAGAGAGAGAGGAAGAAGCAGACTCCCTGCTGAGCAGAGAGCCCGATGTGGGGCTCGATCCCAGGACCCTGAGATCATGACCTGAGCCAAAGGCAGAGGCTTAACCCACTGAGCCACCCCGGCGCCCCAAAACTTAATTTTTTTAACTATCTAATATGCTATTGTCCACACAGAACAAGAACTGAAAAAATATTTGAATATTAGAAGACAAACAGTAAAATGCTTTAACATGATGGAAAATTTTAGAATTCAAAATATTCTTTATCACTCATCACAAAACAACTCCTAATTTTTTATTTTTAAGGCAAAAGTATGTGTTATTTCTAAAGATTATTCATTTATCTAACCCTAAAATTCAGATCTAAATTTATTATAAAAAATTATACTGGTCCAGGGGCACCTGGGTGGCTCAGTGGGTTAAGTATCTGACTCTTGATTTCAGCTTGGGTTGTGATTTCGGGGTTGTGAGACTGAACCCCTCGTCAGGCTTCCCAGTGAGCATAGAGTCTACTTATGATTCTCTCCCTTTCCCTGTGCCTCTCCCCACTTTCTCAAGGAAAAAAAAAATTATGCTGTCCACATTTATGTCCCACATGCCTGGCTTAGAGCCAGAACTAAGCAGAACATAGAAAGCAATTCTGGTAATTCGGTAAACTCACAAGAACACAGAGTAGACCCAGAGCAGATACCCAACAAACAATAAATTGCAAGCGTTAAAAATGGGATGGTGTTCTTGCATATAAGTGATTGTACTGGACCCTCTATAATGCTAGATTGTTGTGAAATGCAAGGTATGCTGTATTTGAACATGATATATGTGCTCGAATCAACAGAACTTCCGTTAAAAACACAGTACCTGCGGCAGCAGTACAAGTCAATACCCAGGAGATGCACAAGCCTTCCCGGGATGCCTGCTGTCCCTGTCTGGGTCACGATATTCAGTATAGGAATGAACAACACACAGACCCTCACTGATCCCATAAGGCTGCTTTCCTAAAGATCTATTCACAGGACAATTATGTGCCAGTCTGCATGCTATTTTAAATCTGTGCAACTGATTCAGCACTCCAATTGCTGATAACTACTGTAATCAGAAATTCTTCTCCTCTAGCAGAACCAGGGCAATTCAAACATCAAAATTTATCCCGACAATCCCCATCTGAAAGATAAAAAAGCACCAAGGAGGCCTACATCTTCTTCGAATCTCCGAAAACATTTGCAGCACTGTGAAAGCAGTGTGATTCTAATGATAGAAGAAACTTTTGATGAATAATGCAAAAGCATCTGTCAGCATTTAGGAAACAATTACCACTATGGACCATTGAAACAAGCCCATCCTAGGTGAACAAGTGACCAGAAGGACTCTGTTTTGTTTTAAAGTTCTCAACTCAGGAACACATAAATAATTGACAAGTTTCATTTAACTGAAATCACATTTCTGACCAAAGTTCCCTTCCTTCTGTGTTCTGAATGTGGGGACCCAAAGTTTTAACCAAACTGGCCAACCTGACTTACCTATAGCAGTTTCCAGTAGTTTCACAGTGACCATCAGCCCTGTCATATGGAGGATGTGGCTTGAGAGAACCACATCAGTAAATGATAATTACTGTGTTGGAAAAGGGCTGTTCACGGTGGCAGAAATATTCTAGCTACCAAAATGCTCCAGGTGGAAACCCCACAAAACCAGCCAATTTGTAGTCAAAAAATGCCTTATTCCGGTCCACTTTAGCACACACTATCTTTATTGCAACAAAAAAGTCCTATCTTCTTTAAATCAATTACCATGATTTAATCCAGAATTTGGAATTATTCAGAGCAACTGAATCAAGTATATTATCTTCTAAAGCCATCATCCTATCCATGAACAAATCACTTGTAAAGCAGTTTATCGTTGGAGATTAACGATTTCCCAGGGGGGAAAAAATGTAGTTTTAAAATACGATTTTCTGCTTTCTCTTCTCATTCTGAGACAACACAGTCTAGGTCAATTTAACTTATCTCTATAAAGCCATGCCGTGTAGGCACTTTAAAATGCTCGATCCCAAAAGATTTTTAAGAGCTCTGCTTAAAGGAGGATCTTAGGAAAGGAAAAAAAAAAATGTTCCTGGTGCAGCTTATTTAAAATGAAAAGAATGAATGAAAAAATATGTAAAAATAAAAATAAGTAAATTAAATTAAATTAAAAGAATGAAAGAAGACAGGCAGCCAGGCTTTCTTAAAGTTTTGATTTATGGGACTCTTGTATTAGTAAACTAAAGAGGATAGCCTGCACATGATCTATAATATGAATATTATGAATGCTCATGGCAACCACATTAGGGAAGTAATCTCCATTTAGATTTTTGATATTAATAACATGTTCATTTCCGGGGTGTCTTGATGGCTCAAGTTGGTTAAGCCCCTGATTTGTGATTTCGGCTCAGGTCCTGATCTCAGGGGGATCTAGGGTTATAAGATTGAGCTGGAGTCAGGCTCTGAGCTCAGAGGGGAGTCTATTCGAGATTCTCTCCCTCTGCCTCTGTCCCACCCCACCCCCAGGTTTTTTCCTCTCAAATAAATAAATAAATACATCTTTTTCAAAAAAAATGTTCATTCCCACTTGCAGATTCATAGGCTGACTTCCCTGCCCTAGCCCACTTAGACACACATACATCAAAATTCCTTCCTGGAAAAGGAAAAACCCTTTTACCTCTACTTGCTAATGTTGCCAATGATAGCAACAGGCTACCATAAAATATTTCCAGACTCAGCATTTCTCCTGCCTTGAGTGTGAAAACCTCATCTCTCCCTTTTTTATAATGGTGAGTTTTACTGTTGGGGCCAGAGGGGAGAAGGGACAGGAAGCGTGAACATGCAAAGGGGCAAAGTGTGAACATACCCTTGAGGGTAGAGAGTAGTCCATAGCTCCCACGGCTGAAAGTACCAAGAGTTGCCTACTGTTCAGATGCCCACCTCCTCATATACATCATAGTCCAAAAATGCAAATACCCTAAGAGGCTATGTATTTTAAATGTCCTGATTTTACTTTTTTGTCATCTGTCTCTCCCACTGGAATGTAAGTTCCATGAGGTTTTATCTGTTTTTATTACTGCTATATCCCCCCATACCTCCCAATGAAAACTCAATAAATAGTTGAGGAATACATCAAAGGATAAATTATAACAGAGTCCAGGCTGATGCATTTCTGACTCCATCATATTTTAAAATTTATTTTCTTAAGGTAAACATATGTTTAGGAGGTGATGGGCTAATATCTTTATCTTCTCCAAATTCCTTTGAGATGTATGAATAGTATTAATCAATAACTAATCCTAATGAATACCTTTTAACTTTCCACTGCTTATCACCTTAGGGTTGCAGGAAAACTTGCATTTCAATATCAAATTAATGTTAAAACGATTTCACATAACAGTCCTAAACAAAAAGGGGATAAGCCCTGTCTAGGGGAGCTCTGAACAAGAGAAGCCTCTTTTCTCCCCAAATCACAAGACCAACAGTGGCAGCACCCTTCTCATTTTCCCTCAGGTAAGGCTCGGGGGATAAGACGGCCTGAATCTTGGGCAGCTGGTCGACAGAACTGGCAGTGGGGGCACTGCGGGCACTGGCAGGGAACTAAGCATCAAAGGAAGACTAAAAGGCACCACCCTAGAATGGGGTCTAGAGGTAGGCTCACTGTCTAGGGTACGGAGCTGAGGTGTGGCTCTGGGTTCAGGAAGGAGAAAACCACTTGCAATCGTTTTCAGAACTGCTGCTTAACAGGGCCCAGAGAGGTATGAAAAAGTAGATGGAGTCTCTCTACTGAAAACGGAACCAAACCTCATGCCAGAGAAAGAAAGAGCACAGACCGAAGGGGCAACAGCTGGGGGTGGGGGGGCAGTGATGGGAGCAGGGAGAGGTGCTCAGGGACCAACTATGTGTGTAATGTTGTATCTCTTTATTTATTTTTTAAGATTTTACTTATTTATTTGAGAGAGAGAGAGAGAGAGCAAGCACAAGTAGGCGGAGGGGCAGAGGGAGGAGACTCCCCGCTGAGCAAGGAGTCCAACTCGAGGCTCGATCCCTGGACTCCGGTATCATCACCCGAGTGGAAAGCAGATGCCCAACCACCTGAGCCATGTAGGTGCCCTTGTTGTATCTCTTTAAGTGATACAGAAGAGCATTGGCTGGCTACCTGGGTCATTCTGATACTATTCTCCGTACTTGTCCATGCGGGGGGAGTTCAATGGTAAAAGCATAGACTAGGGAGGTGGTGGACCTCAGGCAAGTTAACTTCCCTGGACTCACTCCCTTCATCAGTAGCACAAAAAAAGGCATGATAATGGTATCTGCTTCATTCAAGATTAAATGAATTAATATAGGAAAAATGCTTAGAACAATACCTGGGACACAATAATGTCAGACTTTTAAAGAGCCACTTTGGAATTAAAAAGGTTAAAATCTCACAGTTCTACGGCCAGCCATGCTTACACAGCTTCCCTTGGCCTCCGTTTCCTCCCTCCTTTTCATCCACTTCTCAAACACTCCAACTCCCAAAATGTTCCTGTGGTAGCTCTTTTTACACCACTGGGTATATCTCAAGCCCTGCAGCTTCTATCTCCCTCCACCTTGGCATTTCTGTACACGTTAAAGGCTGGGTGCAGAGTGCCCCAGGGGAAGAAAAGGAAGACGTACAACCCTTGCGTCAGAGTTTCGAGCAGTTACTAAAATCTAAATTGTACAGTCTTACAGTATTATGTACATTGTGCACTTTCCGTCACCACTCACAAGACTGACTTCATTTCAACCTTTCCTGTCCCAAAGGTTAGAAAGTCCTCATATTTCAAAACAAAAGTCTTTCCAGCTACAGTACACCTTGGGTGTTTCTGCATTTGTTTTTGTTTTTATTACATGTGCTGCTTAAAACGGTCAGCTTGCAAAACAAACCCGACAGAGATCTGTATGTTCCTGGTAGGTTTTGTGTCCCCAAATCTGGAATCCGCCACCTGATGGAAAGCCATGCCTCGTGGTAGACCACTGCACAGAAAACTGATTTTTTTTTCTTTTTAAGATTTTATTTATTTATTTATTTATTTTTATTTATTTATTTTTAAGATTTTATTTATTTGACAGAGAGAGAGAGAGAGATCACAAGTAGGCAGAGAGGCAGGCAGAGAGAGAGGGGAGGAAGCAGGCTCCCTGCGGAGCAGAGAGCCCGATGCGGGGCTTGATCCCAGGACCCTGAGATCATGACCCGAGCTGAAGGCAGAGGTTTTAACCCACTGAGCCACCCAGGCGCCCCAGATTTTATTTATTTATTTGACAGAGAGAGAGAGAGAGAGATCACAAGTAGGCAGAGAGGCAGGCAGAGAGAGAGAGAGGGAAGCAGGCTCCCCGCTGAGCAAAGAGCCCAATGCGGGGCTCGATCTCAGGACCCCGAGACCATGACTCCAGCCGAATGTAGAAGCTTAACCCACTGAGCCACCCAGGTGCCCCCGGAAAACTGATTTTTAAACAACTCATCAATTATTGCATTTCCTTAAAAATTAAACTCACTATTAAAATTTATGCATTGAACTACTGTTAAATTACTGTTGGTTTTGGGGGGTTTTTTGTTTAGATTTTATTTATTTATTTGAGTGATAGAGACAGAGAGAGTGAGCATAAGCTGGAGGAGCAGCAGAGGGAGAAGGAGAACAGACTCCCCGCTGAGCAGGGTGCCCGCCATGGGGCTCAATCCCAGGCCCCTGAAATCATGACCTCAGCATGACACTTAACCAACTGAGCCACCTAGGAGTCCCTAAATTACTGTTTACGTGCTTTACACTGCAAGTAAGAAAAGGATCAACTATACATTGCTAAAACACAAGTTTTTTCAACCCTACATGATAAAAAGTTTGAAAGGTAGTAACATGGTTAATTTATTTAGCAGTTGAAGAATTCATTAAAAACCCAAGTTTCTTCCTAAACTGATAGGCTGCCAGATGGTTTTGGTAGCTCTAGGCCTTGTATCTTTGTGTCATTTCTTTGTATCTTTTTTTAAGAAGAAAATTTTCTCAGCAGTATACCGATTTCCCTCACATCTCATTGACCAAAATTGCTCCCACCTACACCAATCATTTGGAGGAAACCGGAGTAGGGAACCTGACCAAGGTTCACACAGATGGGGCAGACACTCAGACTTCCCTTGAATAGAATTTACCTGACTGACGATCTCTTAGGAAAAAAGAGGTCCCTGTGTAGCAACAGTATTAATGTAGCACCTTTAGATCAAAATAAAATTCTGGGAAGTTTTCCGAATAGAAGCTTCTAGATAGGATTTAACTTTTGCACCCTCAACTGAATAAATAGATTTGGTGTGTCAGAGTGTAATCCCAGGACCTATGCTAGTCTGCAAACTGGTTGTGATGGGCCCAAAAGGAAATGAGTGAAGAAACTGAATTTAGATACTTTTATAACATTTCACAGGTTAATTTTATATGTGTTAAATCCAAGAAAAATTTGGAACTTCTTGTGTCTTCATTTTTATTAGTAGTGGTAGATTTTTATTATATTTATTATATAATTTATCATATTCTATAAAATTATCAGTCCACAATGGCCTGAGAATTTAAAAAAAAAAAATCATCAGAGACAGATTGCCCTATGCAATTTGTCTAACTTTAGTTTAAATGTTATACATAGAACAATTTAAATTTTATCTTTGACTGTCATAACAAATCTCAACAGCTTTTTCCTCCAAGCCAAATTAAGGTCTAGAACTTTTAGAGCTAAGTGTGTGGTCTGAACATTGTACAATTTCCTTGAATGTAAAAATTGCACTGTAAGATAAAACTGGCTAGAACAAATGATACCTAGGACAGAAGCCCATTGCCTGGTCAACTTGTCAGTTCCAGAAGACGCTAGACCTTTGTCTTTGGGTAGGCCCCAGAACACAACATCTAGTTAAAAATAAAACAAAAAAACAAAAAAGTAAGAGTAGGAGAAAACTGGATATGAATTTGACAGATCAGCATTACTGGAAAAACATGTTAGATCTTGTCCTACCACAAGATGAGAAAAGTCTTTACAATGAGCAAACTGTCATTGTCATTAAGGAGTGGATTCCAAATTTATATTACATTTTCCTTCAAATAGAAAGATCACCTACATTCAATTAGCACTTCAGCTCTTCTGCTATGGAAATGTGTTTTTTACACAGTCCCATATCTTATCATATTTATTTTCTCAGACAGAAATCCTATTAATTCTTGTATCTCTCCATAAAGAAGGACAGGAAAGACCTTAGTTAATACTGAAAATTAGGAGATTACCTCTACCATAATTAGCATACATCAGTAGCACATTTTCATAACCAAACAAAGAACCTCTCACCCATTTGGATACCTTTACTCAGTGGATTTAAAATAACCTTTCAAATCACCAACTGTAAAAATAACATTCCATCTCAAAATGTATTCAAATGGAGCTCTTGGATGTAATTATATAATTATTAACACGCCACCTTCTTATGAAAAGCTCCGAGACATCCCTTGAGAGCACGAACCAGGCCACAAAGGAAATCAGGTTAAGAATGCTAAACTGATTCTCAAATTGAAAGCTGAGAGTAAAAAATCATTCTGAACTTGAGCACGTCCACTGATGGCATTTGTTAGTGGGTAGCTTACTTCTCCTTATTTACTTCCTATTGGTTATCATGACACTTCTCCAAGTATTTTTTCGTAACTCAAGTTTAAGTATGCTCCCTCCCTCATTACAGGAGAAAGTAGTTTCAATTATTTAACAAATAGGGTCACCTACTGGTCTCTTTATAGAGGTCTACTACTTTTCATCCATCATCACCCTAAGAAATCTAGGGATTTAATCCCTTCAACAGTTCCCATTATTAAACTTTAAAAATACAATGCTAAACTTTCAGCCATGCACAAGACTCCCACCAAGTAGCAGTTCTCCCAAAGAATTAAATAGAAGCCTCACTAACGAGAGAGGTGAAACTCTGTTTTAGACTCTGCTACCCATAATTTGGACATGCAGAATAGTTGACTTTGCCTTCAAAGCTCATCCTTCTTTTCCTAGAGCAGCCAGCTATGACTTCATTTTGAACTTAGGCTATGATTTTTCTGATTTTTCTCTTTGCATGTGCATGTTTATTGTCAAATCTTGGACTTTGAGCTACCTCCAACTCAAGAAATGATTTGGGCAAGCTGCCGTGTTCATAATCTTAAAGCCTCTGGCTCCCCAGATTATACAAAAATCTATCTCCTGATATTTAATTAATGTCAAACTCAATGTCATGCAACATTGCTGTCAGAAAATTTCTGTTTTTTGAACATGTCTATTCTCCTACACATAACTAGAATGAATAAAAACTCCTAAATAAGTCAGAGCCATCTGTAAAAGTAAATGATGAAAGAATTTGACTGTCTACCATAATATTGGGACAAGATCTGGGGGAAAATATTAATGAATAAAGGATTATAACCCCAAATAAGAAAGTAAATAATAGTTTAAATTAAATATATAACTTTAGTTTCTTCCAAAAATGAACTAGACTTAAACCACATGATCATATCCCATGCATTTGTAGATTAGAACACCTTAAATAACCTAAATAATAAATGTTTGTTAAATAAGTGGATGAGTAAATGAAAAAATTCACAAGCTCTACAACATAGTTGGGGAAGTAAATTCTTGGTTGCTTTAAGCTTCTCATATATAAACCATGCAGATGGCAATCGCAGTTCTTAATACCAAAGACAAAAGCCCAAGTCTATATAAAGATATCTTAGAGTAACCGGCAGGGGTGGGGAGAAATCAAATGTTGAAAATCGGAAATGTTTTTATCTGGGAGCACGTTGAACACTCCCATCCAGCAAAACAACAGCCTGCTTTCATAGCCAATACTACCCATGGGACCACCCTCCAGGCTCAGAGGAATAACAGAGAGCCCACCTTACTCTAGCCCATCAGATTCACTTTCCTAGGAACTTGGATTAGCACCTGAGAGCTAGTCCCTGGCTCAGCCGATCATTTGCAGGAAAGAGATCTAAGCCAGGGGGTTTGCGGGTGGCCATCTGCAAGTATGCCAAAGCACAGAAAGAGAATAAGGCAGATGGCAGGGAGAGCCCCAGGAATGAATCAGAGCTGGAGCCTCAGGACTACCTAGGCATCCAGCCCCAGTCTCTTGTGAAGCCTGGCCATCTTTGAGTTCCTTGAGCTGACTCAATATCCAAGATGTGTGAATAATAAAATGGGGGATAGGGGCATAGAATAAAATTAAGAATTGAAGAGAAAGGATGCAGTAACAGTCTGGACTTCTTTTGAGGACTCTAGGGACCACTGCAAGGCTTTAAGCAGAGGGACCCACGAATTCATCTTTACAGACACTCTGGCTGAGAAAAAGATGGACTGGAATGGTGCAAGAGGGCCATGAGGATGCTTTTGTGGTAATCCAACAGCCATGGTCTCAGGGAATTATGTTGCCAATATGGGATGCTGCTTGCTGGCATAATTTAAACAGATGGACTATTTCTCTTCAAAAGGTCATGTTTTATGTAAGATCTGTAAACATTACATGAAAACTCACTCTTTGTCACTCCAGTACAATAAATTATTAGTCTGTTAGTCCAAAAGCTCCATGATTATGTAATTAAATCATTAAGACTAGAGGGTTAAGTCACCAGGGAGTGTCCATTATTTCCCAGTGCTGTATTTCAGAATCACCCAGGGACGGTATCACTCTACTGCTCTTTTAGCACTCTAACATTTCTCCCTGGATCATACAGATCCTTTCCTAAGCCTCCAAAAGTAAATTTCAACAAATGAATTCATAAGGTAACACTTGGTAGCAGATACTTTTGCTAATTTCACAAAATCTTTCTAAATCCCTTAAGATTTGCAGCTCTCCAAGCTTCTTCTAAATATAACCGAATATTAGGCTGGCTAAAGAGAGGTAGGTAGCGTAGAAGTTAGGTACTGAAATGAGAACCATGGTGTCTCCGCAGTAGGTGGCTCAGTCATTGGGCATCTGCCTTTGGCTGGTGATCCTGGAGTCCTGGGATTGACCGGCATCAGGCTCCCTGCTCGGCGGGATGCCTGCTTCTCCCTCTCCCACTTCCCCTGCTTGTGTTCCCTCTCTCTCTGTGTCTCTATCAGATAGATAAAATCTTAAGGAGAAAAAAAGAAAGAAAGAAAGAAAGAATGAATGAATGAATGAACTCTGCTTTCAACTACTTGAGCCCGTAGCAGGTGTGTGTCTGGGAATGCATTTTCAAAACTGACTTCCAATCTAAAAAATAAACCATGAAAACAACACCTTTTAAGATTATTTTACTGACCCATGTTTTGTTTTGTTTTGTTTTTAATTAAAAATCTTAACAACTCAAATCCATGCTTCCTGTAGACTCTTTATAGACCTTAGATCTTTTTTTTAAGATTTTATTTATTTGACCGACAGAGATCACAAGTAGGCAGAGAGGCAGGCAGAGGGGGAGGGGAAAGCATGCCCCGCTGAGCAGAGAGCTCATCCCAGGACCCTGAGATCATGACCTGAGCCGAAGGCAGAGGCTTAACCCACTGAGCCACAGGCGCCCCTAGATCTTAGATCTTACCTTAGACTTGAATGGTCATAGATGTTAGACTGCCTCATATTTCTATTTGTATAATAGACCAAATGTTCCCTAATTAAGCTTGATCCATTTTGTGTTCAAAATTTGAAGGTGGGGGAGATCTTCATGGAAACTCAGTCTTAGGGCACCTGAATCCTGCTAATTAAAAATTCATATCAGACCCTCAGAAACACCTACTGCTTCTCTGGCACAGAAGTTATTAAATACTAAGCCAGAAATTAATCCTATTTAGATTAGCCAAAAATCCTAGTAAAACCGCTGATTCAAAGACTCACCAGCTGCTGAAGGGTTGCATGCTTAAAAAAAAAAAAAAGGGGGGGGGTAAAGTGTAATTTTTTCCAGTTACAAAAACAGCAAAAGCTTTAACATTAAAAAAAAAGAAGAAGAAGAATAGCTAAAATGTATTGAGCACTTAATATGTACTCACAATACACCATTCACAGTGCTTGGCGTGCTTGGAGTCATTTGATAATCAAAACCACCCTATGAATAGATGCTACGATTCGCTCTACATTCAGCAGAGGATTTGGGGGCATAAATAAGCTAAGTCACTCCCCCAAGGTCACGCCACAAGCAAAGTGCTGGCTGGCGGAGGATTCTCTCTCTCTCTCTCTCTCTCTCTCTCTCTCTCTCTCTCTCTCTCTCTCACACACACACACACACACACACACACACACACACGCGGAACTACTTTTTTTTTTTTTTTTAAACAGACAGAGATCACAAGTAGGCTGAGAGGCAGGCAGAGATGGGGGGGGGGGAGCAGGCTCCCTGCTGAGCAGAGAGCCCCATGCGGGGCTCAATCCCAAGACCCTGGGATCATGACCTGAGACGAAGGCAGAGGCTTTAACCCACTGAGCCACCCAGGCGCCCCACGGAACTATTTCTCAAGGCGCAAATGTGACTTTGATTTTGAAATCATTGCATCCTTTGGTACCATGAAAGAAGAAAAACATTGACTCAAGGTACATTGCAGGCTCTTCCATGCAGTTTCCACCATCACTTTTTCTTTTTTGCTACAAACATCTTCTGTATTCTCTTTCTTTCTTTCCTTGCTTTCACCCAACAAATGAGGCAGTGTCTGCAAGCAAGCCAGGGAAATGGGGTGGGCATCTACTCAGTCCAGAGACTGGTCATTCTCCTGTCTGCTTCCGCTGCTGTTCACTTGCCCCTGGTGCTTCCAGTGAGTGCTTCACAAGAGACTCGAGTCCTTTTAGGGCGCGCCTGGCTGTCCACAGCGGCTCAGGGCACTTCAGAGACTGGTAAGGAGAAAATGCTCGGTGTCTGTTTGGTGGGCGGGGCTTTGACCCATACTGGTCCTGAGCATTCTACAGCCTGCAGCTACGTCATCTATATTCCATACTCTGACTGATTTCACCCCAAGTTGTCTAACTCACTTCATAAATGCATATCTTGCTTACAAGTTATACAGCTCTTTAGCCATGCATGCCAGAACATGGCCGTTCTTTTTTAAAACGTGTTCATTACAACTTATCTACAACCTTGAGGTGAAACTTTGTCTTTACCAGCAAGGGCACCATCACTTCCTCTTTTTTTTTTTTTTTTTAAGGTTTTATTCATTTATTTGACAGAGAGAGACACAGCGAGAGAAGGAACACAAGCAGGGGGAGTGGGAGAGGGAGAAGCAGGCTTCCCGCTGCGCGGGGAGACGGATTCAGGGCTGGATCCCAGGATGCTGGGATCATGACCCAAGCCAAAGGCAGATGCTTAAGGGCTGAGCCACCCAGGTGCCCCCATCACTTCCACTGAGAGAAGTCTTGGTGGGGATGGGCTGCCCGGCTGGCTCAATCCATAGAGCAGGTGACTCTTGATCTCAGGGAAGTGTAGTTTCTAAACTCTCCACCAAAAGCCACTTCTAAAAAAGGCAAATGTAAAAATAAATGGCATCCTGAAGACTTCTAATGTATATCATTTTAATATAGGAACAGTCCTACGGCAGCCAGAGGTGGAGTGCATTTCCCAATTAAGGGTCATAGGAAGCTGCACCCTCAAGGTGGGAGAGACTATCAGTGTATGCTGGGATGGGGGACAGAGCAACACTGGGTTACAGTCTTCTTTCTGAGACACAACCCAGGCTCTTTGAGGAGTCCTCATATACCTAACTCCATCACACACACCAGTCATCATTATAAAGCAAGCAGTCAGAATGTGAACAAAGAAATCAACCTAGTATGGTCAACTATTCGAGTTTTCCACATTAATATTGTTAGCTACGTGTTCCTTTGTCAATGGTCTGTATTTAAGTGAAAACAGACACCAAGGGGCACCTGGGTGGCTCAGTGATTTAAGCCTCTGCCTTCGGCTCAGGTCATGATCTCAGGGTTCTGGGATCGAGCCCCGCATGGGGCTTTCTGCTCAGCAGGGAACCTGCTTCCCTCTCTCTCTCTCTGCCTGCCTCTCTGCCTACTTATGATCTCTCTCTGTCAAATAAATAAATTCTTAAAAAAAAAAAAAAAAAACAGACACCAAAAAAGCTTTTTTTAAAGCATGGGAATATTCTTCCACTGACTTAGATTTTTCTCCAATTGGTATAGTGGATGTTGGGAGAACCTCCATTATATAAACTTTCAGCAAACTAACCTTAGCGTAGCTCACCAAATTTTGTTTTATGGGAATATGCTTTGAGAATCACTGATCTAAAGCCCTCCTCATCCCTAGCGATTAATCTAACAATTTATTCTAAATAACTGTCTATCTCCCATACTGACCAGTAGAGAATTTTGCCTTTTGCCTCATCTCTTCTAGACATCAAGTTTATGTTTGGGCTTTTTAAATAATCAGGGAATCAGAAGTCAATGTAGAACTAGAACCAAACATCCTATTTTCTGTTTCAGGAAGATAAGGCTATAGACCAAAAAGCATTTTTTTTTAAAAATTCCATGATAATTAGGTAACCCAATTACAAAACAGGGAACAGAATGCACACCTATTCTTTGTCCAACTTGGATGGTGTCAGACCCTTGATTGGATAATGGCCAAAAATTCACATGAAGAACTGCTCTCATATACAAGAACTTTATCTGTAGTATTTGAATTTTTACGGGATAAAACAAATTCTCCTGGTAAAATGGTTCTCAAACACCGGGACCCCAGGAATCATTTCATCCAGGTGAGCATATATTTTGGCTTTATTTTTCAATGTGTTGTCCTAAAAATAATGGCCCATGTGATCAGAAATGCACATTTGCAGGGCCTATTATTGAAAACAAAGATGGGTTTACGGTAATCAATAATCAATCTCAGTGATCAGCAATCAATCTATACAAAAGAGAGTAAGATGGTTTTGTTTTGTTTTTTACATCTGGTAGATACTGCTCATTGCTTATATAAGCACATAGCCATGTGCCCAGTTTAAAAATACATCCCAGCCTCCTATGCACATATGGATGGTCGTGTGATTTAATTCTGGCCAATTTGATGTATGAACAAATTCATGAGTGGATTTCTATAAAAGGTATTTTAAAGGGGGGCTAGTTCAATTAATAGGTTCCCTTTTGTTCTTTTTTTTTTTTTTAAGATTTTATTTATTTATTTGGGAGAGACTGAGTGGGAGAGACAGAGAGAGCATAAGGCAGGGAAGAGGCAGAGGGAGGAAGAAGCAGACTCCCCACTAAGCAGAGAGCCTGATGCGGGGCTCGATCCTGGGACTCCAGGATCATGACCTGAGCCGAAGGCAGATGTTTAACTGACTGAGCCACCCAGGTGCCCCAGGTTCCCTTTTGTTCTTGACCCTTCCTACTATCTGAATGTAGATTTGATGGCTGGAGCTGCAGTAGCCACCTTGTAATTTTAAGGATTCCTTGAACAAAGAAGCTAGCTCTCTCCCTTATATCACCATACTTCTTCCTTATATCATATAGCTTAGTTTCCAAGAAAAGAAACCCAAATCTTGATTTTATGCTGTCATGGTTAGTGTACTCTTATTTCACATTTCCAATTACTACCTTTGGATCATAAAAAAGAAAAATATTCACTTCCTAACAGTCCCCTTTTCTGTTGGTAGGACAGGCTCCTCTTTTAAAACTCAAACCCAAGTCAGTGTAGTGGCAGGGATATTCAGCCAGTGGAACTCCCATAAAAGTTTCTGTCTGAATAGAGATTCGAAAACAAAGGGATATGGCAAAATTCCTTTTACACTTACTCTCAGAGAAGTACAGCTTTTTCAACAGTGCATAGCCCTACACTGTAAAGGAAAGTGATAAGATCACTTTTTATTTAGTAGTACTTCATAATTCTCATAGAACCTTGCCGTACAAAAGCTCACTTATTTTCCACAGCAACCCTATGAGACAGAATGGGAAGGAAATATTGAGACATCTTCCCTTGAAGACCCAGTCTTTGTATCTGATTACTCCCAGGCATCTCCATCCAGATAACCGAGGACCCTAACACTTCAAGTGTAAAATAAAACTCTCCATCAGCCCCACTGTTTTAAGTGTGCCTGGGATCTGTTTTTAAATCCCATTGTGAATGTAAGACACACAGACATCGAAATGGCTGTCATGAAGGTCCAAGTTCTCTATGTGCTGTGTTCTCTACGTCCCAAGTGCTGCAATGAAGCCCCACAGCGAAGCACAGGACACAGTCAGGAGGTGGAGGGACTGAGGTGGGTGCGGGTGGGGGTCAAATGAGGGCAAGAGCCTTTAGTGGGGTTTCCACAGGAAAGAGCAGGCAAAGCAGAGTAAGCGGGTCTAGGTTGGCTAGTTTGGATCATTTTAGCAGGCTCCAGGGTTAAGAGCCTCTTACTAGCCGTCTGGTATTTGGCCTTGGGGGTGATTAGGGCAGGTGAATGGTCATCCAGGTGTGAGAGACTGACTGATAAAGGAAGTGATTGGTTGGTTGGTATGTGGAAAGTATGCTAACAGGTATCAGTAGGAATTAGCTAACCCCAGGAGGGCCAGCCTCTCCAGTGTCAGTAAGGCCCCAGATGTGACAGTGTCTGAATATAGCAAAAAAAAAGAAATATTTCACACCCACCCATACATTTTCCCCCACCTGGTTTCAGTCCCGTGAATGGGTGGCATCACCAACCACCCCATGGCTGAAGCCAGATGCATTGTCACTATGGACTTCTCTATTCTGCTACATTACCTGGCTCTCCCTCCTGCATACCTACCCTCGCTCCCCTCTACTCAGTCCTTTATCTCCTACCCTGGCTCTCTCTATAACCTTTTAAATGACATCCTGGAGACCTACCTCACCCTCTTCCCTTCTCAGTACTGACCACAACGGGAATCCTTTCAGTGTGCAACTCCACCCTCCTAAATCCAATACTCAAATCCTTGATAGATTTTTGTTTTATCCTCTAAAAATATGAGAAACTCTAGCTTCAACTTTCTCCTAAGATTTCCCAAGCATCCTTGAGTAAAACTGGCCTTCTAGGAATACCCCTTTTTTGTCCTGACACTCCTTCGAATGACCTAGGGGGTAAGGTCATCACCACTTGGAAAACACAGACCTAAGTAGAGAACCTAAACCAGGTCCTTCCTGGAGCAGCCCTCCCAAACAGCCACCCTCACTTCCCGCACCTCAGCTTATGCCCTCGACGTGCCACTAACTGGGCAAATGTAAGCCAGTGAACACACTATGCCTCTGACAGTCTCTGACTCGTTTTGCTGGGCTGCCTTTGGATAAAACAACTCAACAAGGGGTGCCTGGGTGGTTCAGTGGGTTAAAGCCTCTGCCTTCGGTTCAGGTCATGATCCCAACGTCCTGGGATCATACCCCGCATCGGGCTCTCTGCTCAGCAGGGAGCCTGCTTCTCCCTCTCTCTGCCTGCTGCTCTGCCTACTTGTAATCTCTCTGTCAAAGAAATAAATAAAATCTTAAAAAAAAAAAACACTCAATGAAACAATGAAGTAAGTACAGGGGACATTACAATACAAACCTGTGGTGGTTTTCAAACACAACCATAGGGGCACCTGGGTGGCTCAGTCAGTTAAGTGTCTGACAGGTGATTTCGGCTCAGGTCAAGATCTCAGGGCTGTGAGATTGAGCACCTCCCAGCCGCCCCCCTACCCCGTTCCAGGGCTCCGTGTTCAGCAGGGAGTCGGCTTGGACTTCTCTCTCTCCCTCTCCTCCCGCCCCAACCCCTACCCCACTACAGTGAATGCATGCTCTTCCTCTCTTTCTCTCTCAAAACAACTAAATAAATCTTTAAAAAAATAAATAAAATAGAACCATAAATTCTTTGACACTCCTGTCCTGGAGACACAAAGTCCAATTCTTTTAGCTCTGGATATGAACTAGCCTCCGTGACTCATATCTCACAAATAGGAGGCATCACCAGAACAAATACGATATAGAGCCAAGACTCTCCGCAGCTGTGCAAAATTAACCATCACCTTCGTTCTTGATTTCCAGCTCTCTTCCCAGACAGTGAAATGATTTTGTATAAATGCAGCATCATGCAGGGCCAGACCCATTTGCTTTTCTTATTTAGCAGGCTGAGGATGTAAACGCTTAGCTAATAAAAAATGCATGTACTCTTAACCTGGGAGTCAATAAGGAAAATGAGTGTGCTCCCCCACCCAGCCTAACAACAAGCATGTGTGCTCCTAACAATTAAATAACTACCTCCATACACTTTAACAGTCCCAGGATGAAAGACGCTTGACTGCTTCATTCAAAAGTACTTTAATAAGAATGTTCCTGGGGACAGCACCATCAAGCCAAGGCACATTTCCTAAACCTCTTTCTCCCAAACTTGCAGAATCTTTTGGGTAGCTCAGGGGGCACAGTTAAAATGAAATTGCATTTCCTGTGCAGATCCACAGAGCAGCCGATTTAGGAGATCAGAGAGAAAAAAGATGTTCAAAGAGCTTTAAGAAACAATACCGGGTAAAGCAATGCCCACATGGTCTTTGACATGGAAAAGGTTTTAACTGATGACCAGCAAACACAGTTCACCTGCATCCTCGCTCTAAAATTTCACAAGAAACTTCAAAAGTCTTTCAAAAATAATTCAGAAATTTTAAAAAAATATACTTAAACCCCTGAAATCAGAGAAAAAGAAAGGACCGTGAAGACAAGATGGAGCAAACATAGAGTTCTTCCAGCCACTCAACAAGCAGTGTTAAACATCTACAGAATATCTAACCCAGTTCTGTCTAGGAATTTCTCAGCCTCTGGCAAAGCTAGAGTCTGACATCCTGGGCACTTAATTTGCTCTCTTCCGTTTCCCTAGTACTGACTGCCTTCACTATATGCAGCAGAGAAAGTCTGGCAGGTTCTGGGCATGAGCAATTTGCGTCTTAGACCTGCTGAGTTTCCTGCAAGGCAATGAAAAAGGAACTGGCACGTGCTTTCAAATTGAAAGCTGGGACTGCTTGAAAATTTGACTCTTGGATCAAGTGAGAGAAAAAGCCTAATTTCATTAGTGATAAAGTCATCTCAAAATCCCCTGCCAGGGGAGTAGTATATCCAGAGGATCATAGCTCAGGACTTTAAAATCTTCCCCAAGCCCAGGGGGCAAGGAGGGTGGTAGCAGTTTCCTGATACCCAGCTTCGATTCCTCTCCCATTCATCAAGTCAGATTAAAAACAAAAAAAAAGACCAACCAGGAAGAGAAACCACCACCATAAGATGTTGATGGCCTTGAAAGAGACAAGAAGGCATTAAAGAGGCATTGTTAGGGAAGGTGGGACCATTTGTAGGCTAGGTATGTTTCCAGGCCTCCGTCATGAGGCCCTTCTCAGCCAAAGGAGGCCCCTCCTTGGCAAAAGACCCCACTTGCCTGGCAAACACCCAGCTCCCCGCAGGACAAAAGGCTGGTCCCGTTTAAATTTCCCAAATCACCACGACTAATGCTATATCTTGTAGCAAATCTATTCTGGTGTCCCGTGTGCACAAGATGTATTTCTAGCTGCTTAGGATACAATAATGAGTACGACAATGCCTGTCCTCATGATGCAAGAGTGAGTGACAAGACACAACAAATTAGGGGCGCCTGGGTGGCTCAGTGGGTTAAGGCCCCTGCCTCTGGCTCAGGTCATGATCCCAGGGTCCTGGGATCGAGCCCCGCATCGGGCTCTCTGCTCAGCAGGGAGCCTGCTTCCTCCTCTCTCTCTGCCTGCCTCTCTGCCTGCTTGTGATCTCTGTCTGTCAAATAAATAAATAAATAAAATCTTTAAAAAAAAAAAAAAGACACAACAAATTAGACAACAAAGTGGTTCATACTATTTGTCCTAAGTGTGCCAAAAAGATCAAGCTATAAAGAGAAAGCAACTGACAGAGGACCAGACAGCCTGGGGCATCAGGGAAGGTCTCTCCATGAAGGCAGCCTTCAGTCTGAGCCCGGAGGAGCAGCAGTGAGCAAGGCAAAAGACGAACGGGAGCAGGTCATGACAATGGGGTGACCTGCACAGGATCGCTACGACAACGTGCTGGTAGGGGAAAAAGGACCCACCTCATGGGGTCTCCTAGGCCACACTGAGAATTTGGGTTTTCATCCTAAGAGCTACAGAAATCCACCGAAGGCTTTCAAGCAGGGAGGTAACATAATGAGGCTGCCCTTTTCTATGATCAGCCTTGGTTGTAGCTTGGACAGTTTGGGAGGACAAGAGTGTGGCTGAGGGGACAACAGGAGAAACCCGTGTGCACGAAGACAGACGTAGACAAGGGCAGAATGGAGATATGTGAGCTCATAATTTGGAGTCTTCTTTAACAGTGGTGTTCACATATTTGCTCAACACTGATTTAGAGACACGTCTGAAACTGCTCAAGGACTATGAGGCCAAGAAGCCTCTCTTCAGCCACCCTTCAGAACTGCATTTGGCCCCCAAACACCCTGATAAACAGAACAAACCATGACACTCAGTAGACCTTGTCCTCCTTCCAAGCAGACCTAGGAGCCATCTGACAAGGGCATATCCTTCAGGCAGGACCATCCCATATGGTGTGCTGGTTGGGCAGACCATAAATTGTACAATGCACACCCTATGCTACGGTTCAGAGCAGCCCTACTAGGGGATAGGAAGGGACAGGGTCTCATTTCTCTCCCCCTTAGTCACTTCTAACCAATTTTCTCCATCTCATAGTTCTAGTCGTTTTAGCACTCCCTTATCATACAGCACTCTGGTCAGTTACTGAGCTGAATCATCTTTAATCCAGCTCTGATTTGGATTAGGATGGTTGTAGAAGGAATGGAAGGACAGAGAAGAATTCCACAGTCTATTAAGAAGTAGAATTAGGGGTCACCTGGATAGCTCCGTCTGTAGAGCGTGTGACTCTTGATCTCAGGGTCATGAATTCAAGCCTCATGTTGGGTGTAGAGTTTACTTTAAAAACGAAATACCTCCAAGTATTCATTCACGTAACAATAAATTAAAAAAACAAATGAGTGTGAAAGTAGAATTAGTAAGACTCAGAATGTGTGACCTAGGGCATAGAGAGTCATGGGGGAGGACAGTATCACACTTTTACAACTTCCTGTGGTCTTCCTCAAAGACCTGTCACAGAATAAAAAAAGGTATGGCGCCCTTTATAGCTTATGTCATTTTGCTTTCATTATATCCTGTGACTATCACAACAGTCCTGTGAGACATGACAGGTATAATCCTTGCTTCAAAAGTGCAACTCACCCAAAATCTAACAATCAGTACACAGCAAGGGAAGAAAGAAACAAACAACAAATAAAACTCAAGCACTTCTATATCTAAATCCATACTCTTGCCACTAGAACACATTGCCTGTTAAGTGACACAATAATTGAATAGTGCCACAAACAAGCCCTCAGTGGGCTCCTGTTATCTTAAAGAGCCTGCCAGAGGTTAACCACGGCATACCTGGCAGGGGGACTGCTATGGGCAGGGAGCTAGAGGCCCCTTAAACCAAATGTTATCTAGGAACCTGAAATCAGCCTTAAGTCATTAAACTGGAATATTTCTTTTAAACTTCAAAAGTCAGGGGCAGGGCATCTGGGTGGCTCAGTCCATTGGGTTGCCAACTCTTGGTTTCGGCTCAGGTCTTGATCTCATGGGTCAAGGGACTGAACCCCAAAGCCAGGCTCCGTGCTCAGTGGAGAGTCTGCTTGGAAATTCTCTCCCTCTGCCCCCCTCCCCCCGCACACACCACAAGCACACTCTGGGGCATACTCTCTCCCTTTCTCTCTCTCTCTCTCTCTCTTTCTCTCTCTCTCTCTCTCTCTCTCTCAAATATATAAATAAATAAATCTTTAAACTGCAAAAGTAGGGCACCCAGGGGTGGTTTGGTGAGGTGAGCGACCAGCTCCTGATTTGGGCTCAAGACATGACCTCAGCATTGTGAGATCAAGCCCCGAGTAGGGCTCTCATTGGGTGTGGAGCCTCCTAAATATTCCCTGTCCCTCTCCTTCTGTCCCACCCCACCCCCACTTGCACTCTCACTCCCTCTCAAAAAATAAATAAATAAATAAATAAATAAAAAATAAACTGTAAAAGAAATGACAAAACACACCATAAACAAAGTCAGGAACTGAAAGAAAATGGGTACATATATTTGCTGTACATGTGACAGACAATGTATTTGTCTCAGATTCAGCGAACTCTCACAAATCAATAAGAAAAAGATAAACTGATGTAAAAATGGTTACAGAACTTAGACAACATGGAGAAGAGAAATTTCTGTTAACAGGAGAAGCTGCTCAACAATGCTAATAATTCAAGAAATGCAGATTAAAACAACAGAATGGTGGGGTGCCTGGGTAGCTCAGTGGGTTAAAGCCTCTGCCTTCGGCTTGGGTCATGATCCCAGAGTCCTGGGATCGAGCCCCAGATTGGGCTCTCTGCTCAGCAGGGAGCCTTTTTCCCTTCCTCTCTCTCTGCCTACCTATGATCTCTGTCTGTCAAATAAATAAAATCTTAAAAAAAAAAAAATGAAAAAAAAATAAAACAACAGAATGGTATTCTATTGTAGACTGGATTTAAAAGGCTGGTATCACCTGGGGCTAATAATACATTATATGTTAATTAAAAAGAATAAAAATATATAAATAAAATAAAATAAATTAATTTAAAAAAAAAAAAAAGGCTGGTATCATCCAGTGTGTGGGGGACAACAGGCACTCTCACCTACTGGAGAGCTTTAACCGCATCAAAATGTTCTTATTTTTCCGGCCTACAACTTCAATTCTTGGCATTTATACACTGCACAAGGGCACAAAGGCAAATGTGAGTGACTGTCTGTTACAGCATGATTCGTAACGAGAAAAAACAAACAACTGTCAAAAGAGACCTGGTTTCTTAAAATATGGTACAGCCAAAATACTGAAAATACAGCTAGGGGAGGGGGGAGTGCCTGGGTGGTTCAGTGGGTTAAGCATCCAACTCTTTTTTTTTTTTCTTTTTTAAAGATTTTATTTATTTATTTATTTGACAGAAGGAATGAGAGAGCACAAGCAGGCAAAGCAGCAGAGGGAAAGGGAGAAGTAGGCTCCCTGCTGAGGACCCTGGGATCATGACCTGAGCTGAAGGCAGAGGCTTAACCCACTGAGCCACCCGGGTGCCCCAAGCATCCAACTCTTGATTTCGGCTCAGGTCTTGATCTCAGGGTGGTGAGAGCAAACTCAGTGACAGGCTCCGTGCTGGGTGTGGAACCTAAGATTCTCTCTCTCCCTCTCTCTCTGCCCCTCCTCACCCCACTAGCCTGTGGGGACACATGATCTCTCTCTTAAAAAAAAAAGGGAGGAGCACCTGGGTGGCTCAGTGGGTTAAAGCCTCTGCCTTCAGCTCAGGTCATGATCCCAGGGTCCTGGGATCAAGCCCCACATCAGGCTCTCTGCACAGCAGGGAGCCGCTCTCTGCCCGCCTCTCTGCCTGTGATCTCTGTCTGTCCAATAAATAAATAAAATCTTTTAAAAAAATTAAAAGAAAATACGGTTGTTAAAAAGAATGAGGCAGATGAGTAAGTAATATAAATATATATATATATATATGAATGTATTTATAGAGAGCAAAAGAGAAGAAGATAAACCAAAACTGATTATTTGAATAGAATGCATAATAAGATACATTTTTATTGTTAAAATACGTTTGCATGCATATAGGTTAAACATTAGGAAAGATATATACCAAATTGTCATGAATACCTACAAAGTGTGGAACAGCAAGCAGGAGAGCGTCAAAGAGGACATTGATATTTTATACCATAGACTTCAGCATTGTTAAAATTTCCAGTGATAGCCACATATTCATATTATAATTCCTCAAACTAATACAAATATATTTTTTAAAGATTTTATTTATTTATTTGACAGAGATCACAAGTAGGTGGGGGGGGTAGGCTCTCTGCTGAGCAGAGAGCCCGATGTGGGGCTTGATCCCAGGACCTGGGATCATGACCTGAGCCAAAGGCAGAGGCTTAACCCACTGAGCCACCCAGGTGCCCCAACACACATATTTTAATATGGAAAAACCTCTGGAGCTTAATGTCCTTCAGCAAGTGAACTAAACATTGAACAAACATAACCCATGCTTACCTCCCTTTTAGATCGCTCTCTGTTTCAATATGAAATTACCTTACCAGCTGATCTCACGTGAAACATTAATAAAAGAAATTCCTGCTTCTTCCACTTGTGCTGATAGGCAGATTAAATGTTCCAATTATCTTCTCAGATGTGCTACTTCTAAATCAGTCCTTGGAAATGATCAATAGTCCCTAGGTTAAACTAGAAGCAAACATGAATATCTATTATCTCCATGTTTCAAGTCCTAACTTCCTAGGCTTTCCTCCCTCCAGGAAGTGCTAAAAATATGTAAGTTATGCCTCAGAGCCTTTGGACCCATGCAGTTAACCATGCAGAACAAGCTTATTAATTTGACTTTCTCAGTGAACATAATGATCAAATCATTCTAAATGAGCAGGAGGCCAGGGCAAAGTCCAAGTTAGATGTTAGCATTTATTTGACTTTACATCTAACCCTAACTCTCGTTTTTTCCAAGCCTTCCAGGAGAGTTTGTGCAATGGGGAGCCAGTTAACTTTAATCACTCATGCTGCTATTTCCCTCAGATAGCTATAACATTTAAAAGAAAAAGCGTCACGTTAAACTTCTTTCTTATATCTGATCATTTCATAGATTGCCAATAATCTGCATTTTCACTGCGTCATTTATCTAATTGCACACAGAGAAACCAGCATGGCAGAGATGTCTAGACTAAGATTAGTATCCACCAGCAAGTCTCAGTAGGACAGATCCCACATTCAGGTACAGGAGGCCAGAATCCCCCTTCAGGTGAGTAAGGGAGTTGGTTTTTGTTTGGGACCCTGTTGAACCAATTTCACATTTTCTGAGCCCACTTTACACAGTTTTACATTTTCAAGATCATTTATTCCCCAGACACTTAGAACTAAGTATCAGCTACCACTTATAGAGTGCTTATTATAAGCAGGAAGATCTGTAAGTCCCTTTATCTCAATCACTTGTCCTCACTGCTGCTTTCAGGCTGTTCCCTCCATCACCGCCACTAACAGCACACACCTAAAAACAAAGCATGTCCCTGTGTCTGTAACACCTGCTACATGGCCTCCTGAGGTTGTGAACTGCCCCCCAGGTACATGGCTCATCCCCCACGTCTCATCGCTGATTTCTGCACCAGCCTCCACTTCTGCTCCTACCATCATTCCTGGTGACATTGACTTCGTATTGGAGGTTACACCCAGCGCTCTGGCATTTTTGTTCCTGGACCTCTTCACTTCCTGTAATCTTGTTCCCCACCCACTTAGCCTCCCAGTTCAATGGTCCCACCTAGACTCTAATGATATACTTCTCACTAATTCTATAATTTCTAAAATCTCCCCTCCAGATTCTCCACTGGACTATCACCTCTGCCTCTATCCTGCACTCTCGTTCTCTCTCTCTCTCTCTCCCCTAAATAATAAATGAATATTTCAAAAAGAAAAAAATGGAAATCCCATGGTCTGACCACTGGCTACTTCTCTAACTTCATATGCTGCTTTTCCCATCATTGACTTCACTTCCACTGCCTTGGCCTCCTTGTGGTCCTTCTTTAACCTGCCATAGGGCGTGTCCTCTTCCTGGAACACTCTTCCCTTAGATATGGTTTATTTCCTCACTTTTTTTAGGGCTCTCCTCAAATGTGACTTCGTGTAAAGGTCTTCTTAGATCTTTCTATCTAAAATATTCCCCTTTAGTCAATATTTCTCAGTTGCACCTTTTTATTTTATTCGTCTTATACTGAATTAATCTTTCAGCATCCTTGCAGATAATCTTGATCTGTCCACATATCCACCAAAGGAAAGCAAGTAAAACCATCCATAATCCACATCCACAGAATAACTAGGAGTCAGATACTACTGTGAATTTTAATTTACATATAAGTGATTAACACAACATAGCCAACCTTGGAATCAGACACCACGCATGTAGAAAAAAGAAGGGAACAGTAGGATCCTAGAAGTGGTGGAAACAAACAAAAATCTCTTGTGAGAAGAAAAGATACCTTCTAAAAGGCTAATAAACCAAAGGAAACAAAGATTCTTTTTTTACTAAAAAAAAGAGTAAGATTACTAAATAATCTTTTTTTTTTTTTTAAGATTTTTTACTTATTCATTTGAAAGAGAGAGAGAGAAAGCACAAGCAGGGGGAGTGGCAGAGGCAAAGGGAGAGGAAGACTCCCCACTGAGGAGGGAGCCCAACACAGGGCTTGATCCCAGGACCCTGAGATCATGACCTGAGCCAAAGGCAGAGGCCCAACCCACTGAGCTACCCAGGTGCCCCCCCTAAAAAAACTTTAAAATGCAGATTCTTTAAGGGAAAAAAAGTCAAGAAAATAGACCCAAAAAACCATGTAGCAAATATGCTCAAGATAAAAAATGAGAAAGCATAGGTAAAAGAAAATTAACAAAGGCTTAAGAATATTCAAATAGAAGATATGCTTAAAATACAAAAAAAAAGAAGAAAAAACAACATTTCACTAACTCTAAGCTTATAAATTTGAAAACCTAGAGAAAATGGGTATCTTCCAAAAAAGAAGCACTTTCCCCAAATGACCCTAATACAAATAAAAACCCAAACATCAATTTTCATACAATAGAGAAAATTATTCCCCCAAATAAAAGCTACTCCCCCAAAAAAGTACCAGCTCTATGTGGTTTAATGAGAGAAATTCTACCAAACCTTTAAGTAATTTATAATCTCTATGCTACTTAATTATTCCAGAACATAGAAAAAGAATCATAAGCTGTTGCCAAGTTTGCTTTATGAAGCAGATATAATACTGATACCTAACTTAATATCATGAAAGGTTGCCCAAAAATAACTACAGACAAACCTCACTTATGAAATGGCCTTCAGGGCATTCAAGGAATACCATTCCTGATTTTCTTTTTTTAAAAAACACTCAATAGGGAGCCTGGGTGGCTCAGTGGGTTAAGCCGCTGCCTTCAGCTCAGGTCATGATCTCAGGGTCCTGGGATCGAGTCCCGCATCGGGTTCTCTGCTCAGCAGAGATCCTGCTTCCCTCTCTCTCTCTGCCTGCCTCTCCATCTACTTGTGATCTCTGTCAAATAAATAAATAAAATCCTAAAAAAAAAAAAAACAAAAAAAAAAAAAAAAACACTCAATAAGGGCGCTGGGGTGGCTCACTCAATTAAGTGTCTACCTTCAGCTTAGGTCATAATCCCAGGGTCCTGAGATGGGAGCCCAAAGTCCAGCTCTCTGCTCAGTAGGGAGTCTGTTTCTCCCTTTACCCCACCTCCCTGCTTGTGATCTCTCTCTTTCACACATACTCTCTCTATTTATATAAATAATAAAGTGAATAAATAAAATCTTTAAAAAATTTTTTAATTAAAAAAAAAACACTCAGTAAAAAAGAAATTAATGGATATTTCCATGTGTGTTTTTTGTGTGTGTATCCCTCAGTCACAAAGCTAAAATCTTATTTAATGGGGAAACACTAGAATCATTCCGTTAAAGTCTGGAATGAAACAAGGATGTCCATTATCTCTATAAAACATTATATAGAGAAGGTATTAGCCAATGCAATCAGACAAGCAAAAACCAAAGACATGACAATTAGAAGGGAAATAAAATGTTGTCTATTTGTAGATTATGCAGCAGTATATCCATAAAGCTCAATAATCAAAAATAAAAATTAAAAGAATTTAATACATCAGAAAGTATAAAATTAACATACAAAATTAAATGGCCTTCAAATAATCATATAGTAACTAGTTAGAAGATGTAATGGGAAAGAAAATCCCGGAAACAAAAACAAACACAAATTTAATGGTTCTACAGCTAGACAAGTTGATCCTTCAGTTAAAAAAAAATAAATAAATAAACATGCAAGCATAGTTCAGAAAAGAGATTTCTGCTTTTGACCAAAATGGAGTAAAACACCAAGTAAATAAACAAACAAGGGTGCCTGGGTGGCTTAGTCTGTTAAGTGTCTGCTTTCAGCTCAGGTCATGATCCCAAGGTCCTAAGTCAGGCTCCCTGCTCAGTGGGGAGTGGGTGGGGTAGGGATTCTGCTTCTCCCTCACCCTCTGCCCCTCTTCCTGGCTTGTGTTCTCTCTCTGTCAAATAACTAAGTAAAATCTTTAAAAAGATTTTACTTAGTTATTTGATAGAGAGAGCAAGAGAACCCAAGCAAACAGAGCAGTAGAAGGAGAGGGAGAAGCAGGGCTCGATTCCAGGACCCCAAGATCATGACCTGAGCAAAAGGCAGACATCTAACCATCTGAGCCACCCAGGTGCCCCTAAATAAAATATTTTAAAAAGATAAAAAATAAACAAACAAGATACATGAAACAATGGTTTTCAAGACTTTGGGTATCTTTTTCCCCTACCCTAGTAAGTTCTCAACTGACATCCTGGTAACAAATTTCAGATCAACAGGAGAAAAACATACAAATGTATTTAATATATATAACATGGGGGCTTTCATAAGGAAGTAAGTATCCAAAGAAACAGTTAAACATGAGAGATTTCATGCCAGATTTGATGAGGAATGGAAACTCATGGAAAGATACTGTAGGACAAAGAGTATGAGGTAAGTGTAGTCAACTGAGGAAAACGTAGCAATGCCTGTTTGCTCAGATTCCTCTGTGTCCCTTCATTTTCAGAGATAAAGATGCTGATGTCCTCAGGCTTTACAGACACCTCTCACATGAGAGGTTTTATGACCTACTTCAGGGGAAGGTCAGAAAGTCCTTTTTAGGGAACCCTCCCAAACTCATTTTACAAGGCTAGCATCACGCTGACACAAAAGCTAGAAAAGGATATTACAAAAAGCTACAGACCAATATTCCTGATGAATACAGAGGCAAAAATCCTCAACAAATTATTAGTAACAGAATTCAACAGTACATTAAGAGGATCATGCACAATGATCAAGTGGAATTTATCCCTGAGATGCAAGGATGATTCAACATACACAAATCAATGAATTTGATATACCACATTAATAAAATGAAAGATAAAATCATATAATCATCTCAATAGATGCAGAAAAGGCATTTGATAAAATACAATATCCTTTCATGATAAAAACACTCAATAAGTTGAGTATATAACAAATAAAAGAAAGATCATATATGACAAACCCATAACCAACATCATACACCATGGTGAAGTTTAAAGCTATTCCTCTAAGATTGCAAGTAAGACAAGAGTGCCCACTTTCACTGCTCCTATTCAACATAGTACTGAAAGTCACAGAGCAATCAGGCAAGAAAAAGAAATAAAAGATATACAAATCAGAAAGGAAGAAGTAAAACTGTGTTTGTTTGCAGACGATAGGATCTTACATAAAGAAAATCCTAAGACTCTACCAAAAACTATTAGAACAAATCAACAAATTCAGTAAAGTTACAGGACATAAAATCAAATTACAGAAATTAGTTGCATTTCTAGACATTAACAATACAACATCTTAAGATTATTTTAAATCCCATCAATGACTGCACCAAAAACAGTAAAATAGGGTGCCTGATTGGTTCAGTCATTAAGTGTCTTCTTTTGACTCAGGTCATGATCCCAGGGTCCTGGGATTGAGCCCTGCATTAGGCTCCCTGCGCAGTGGAAAGCCTGATTCTCCCTCTCCCACCCCTCCTGCTTGGGTTCCCTCTCTTGCTGTCTCCCTCTCTGTCAAATAAATAAATAAAATCTCACTTTAAAAAGGTAAAATACTTAGAAATAAATTTAACCAAGGAGATAAAAGATCTGTACCCTGAAAACTATAAGACTGACGAAAGAAATTGAAGGCAGCACAAATGAATGGAAAGACATCCCATGTTCATGGATTGCAAGAATATTGTTAATACGACCACACTATAGATCCAATGCAATCTGTACCAAAATTCCTATGCCATTTTTCACAAAAACAAAAAAACAAAAAACACCTGGGGTTCTTGGCTGGCTCAGCTGGTAAAGCATGAGGCTTTGGATCTTGGTGATAGAAGTTCAAGCCCCACACTGGGTACAGAGATTGCTTAAGAAATAAAAATCTTCCCCAAAAAGAAGAAAAACGAAAAACCAATCCTAAAATTCATATGGACCCAGAAAGACCATCAATAGCCAAAATGATACTGAGAAAGAAAAAACAAGCCTGGAGGAATCACACATCCTGATTTAATACTACTCTACAAAGTTATAGTAATCAAGACAATATGGTACTGTCAAATAAACAGACACATAGACTAATGGAACAGAATTGAGAACATAGAAATAAACCATTGCATATACACTCAACTAATATTAGACAAGGGAGTCAAGATTACTCAATGGGAAAGGGAGTGTCTTCAATAAATGGTGAAAAAACTAGATAACCACACACAGAAGAATGACATTGGATCTGTCTTACACCACTGACAAAAATGAATTCAAAAAGGATTAAAGACTTAAACATGAGGACTGAAATCCTAAACTAGAAAAAAAGTATAGAGATAAGGCTCCATGACACTGGTCTTCAGAATGATATGATAAATAGGAAAAGTAAAAATTAATAAGTGGGACTATATCAAATGACTAAGTTTCTGCACAGCAGAAAGAAACAATCAATAAAATGAAAGCACAACCTCAGGAATGGGAAAAAAAAAAAACACCCGTGAGTCAAGTATGTGATAACTGATTGGTATTCAAAATATATAAAGAACTTTTACAACAAATAGCAATAACAGACAACCTAATTTAAAAATGGGCTGAAGACCTGAATAGACACTTTTCCAAAGATGACATACAAATGGCCAACAAGTACATGAAAAGATACTTGAGATCACTAACCATCAGAGAAATGCAAATGAAAACCACAATGGGGCATCACTTTATACTTGACCGAATGGATATCACCAAAGAGAAATAATGAGTGTTGGCAAGAATGAAGGAAAAGGACAACTTTTGTGTGTTTTAGTGGGAATGTAAATCCCATAGCCACTATGAAAACAGTATGGAGGTTCCTCAAAAAATTCAAAATAGAACTACCAAATGATAGCAATCCCATTTCCGTGAATATATACAAAGGAAATGAAAACAGGGTCTCAAAGAGATATCTGCACTCCTACGTTCATTAACTCATTATTCAAAACAGCCAATACCTGGAAACAACTTAAGTGTCCATCAATAATAAAGATGTTTTATACACACACACACACAATGCAATAGAATATTTACTATTCACTCTTGAAAAAGAAGGAAAATCCTGCCATTCACAACATGAATGAAACTTGAGGGCATTATGCTAAGTGAAATAAACCAGAGAAAGACAAGCGTTATCACTTATATGTGGAATTTTTAAAAAGCTGAATGCAGAGACAGAGAATAGAATGGTGGTCGCCAGAGGCTGAGGAATGGAAATAGAGAGATATTAGTAAAAGGTATACACTTCCAGTTGTAAGATGAATCAAGTCTCAGGATCTAATATACAGCATGGTGAGTATAGTTGACAACGCTATATTGTATACTTGAAAGTTGTGAGGAGAGTACATCTTAAATGTTCTTGCTACAAAAAGGAAATGGTAATTATGTGACATGGTGGAGATGTTAGCTAATTTCAGGGGAGTAATCATTTTGCAACGTGTCAGTGTGCCAAATAAAACAAACTGTACACTTCAAACTTACACAATGTTATATTAATGTAATATAATGTTTTATTAATGTAATATAATCAATTATATCTCAATAAAGCTGAGAAATAATGTCCTTCTTGGATTTTATGACCTGCTGCAGGACGAAAGTCAGAAAGTCCTTCCTGTACATGCCATTTCTTAAGTCCTTTGGCTTAAAATATTCGACGTGCCAAGGTGCCATATTCTGGGGAAGCATGTCTTGAACCCCACCCCAACCTGGACCATGAAGAACAGTAATCCCCAAGAGCTGGGAATCACATGAGATGAACTGAATGGTTATCTCAGCTTATGGTCTGGAGAGGTTTTCTAGACTTAGAAAGGGGGAAACCAGGAATAGTTCAGCGGTCTTGAGTTGAGAAGACAAAGTTGGGAGTCCATTGAGAACAAGGCAGCTAGAGTTCATACGACAGGTTACAGGAGAAGAGAGAAGTGCTTAGAGAGAGCCCTCTGGAGATCTGCAGTACTCAGCCCTTCAGCTGAGTACTGATTAGCACAAGTAAAGGATTAGAGGAAATAGAACTCACAGTTTAACTTTATAATAATAATATTAATGGGGTCAGGATACACTACCCCAAAATATGGCACCTTGGCATACTGAATATTGGACATGGCAGGTACAGGAAGAACTCTCTGACTTCCTCCTCTTCCTCCGAAGTAGGTCATACCCAACGCTCTCTTGCGAGAGGTGCCCATCCTAAACCTCCTTATAAAGTACATCCTTACCTATGAAGACAAGGATGCCAGGAGAAATCCAAACATGGAGCTAGTGCTGTTTACCCCAGTTTACTACCCTTAGCTCACACCCTTTTGTCATAATACTTTTATTTTTCACTCTTCATCAAACCTAGTATAAAAACATTCAGGCTCAATTGTTTCTTTAGCTCTTCATTGCCTTATGAAGGCTCCTTTGTCATATAAAACATATTTTAAAATGTGTATGTTTTTCTTATTATTCTGCCTTCTGTCCATCCAACTTATAGGGCCCCAGCCAGAAAACTTAGGAGAGTGGCAGGAAACAGAATTTTTTCCCTCCCTTCTGTTATTTCAAAAATATTTATTGAATTATAAAATCTGAAACTGTTCTTTTGAGAAAAAGAAAAGATATTCCCAATCATTTCCCATTATTTACTCCTAAGCTCTAGCAGTAAAGCACAAAGTAATTTAGTAAAGAATTACTCCTCAAAAAATAAAACTTGATTTAAAAGAAGTTTTTTCTTACATTTAATCTCTATTCATCTTTGATGCAATGACTTCAGTCTGTCTTGATCCAGTGGTTAAATAATCCTACCTAGAGGTATGCCTTTCATAGTTGGAAAGAAGTAGTCACACATTTAATTGTGCTTTCTCCCTGGCTGCCTGCCAAAAACAATCACAGTTCAATATTACAGCTTCTCCTTCAGAAGTAATTAAGAAGTTAATCTTACTTAGAACACATAATTACCCAGCAGACCACAGAATCAACTTATCCACTTGTCATGAGTCAAAGCTCAACGAGGCAGTACCACATTGAAAGGCAAATATCCAAACTGTCTCCCCAGCTATCCCATTTGAAAATGTGTGGAGCCCATCACCATCCACCAGTCACTGGATGCCAAGCCTCCCCAGTTTCTCCAAAGTATGAAGAAGCAATAGAATTGAAGACCAGGAAGGATGCTGGTTACAGGTCATTTACGCTCCTAGTCCATCAGGATAACAGAGGATATCTGAAGGGGAAAGGAAGCTTCTGAAGCTCTAAACTGCAGAATATTCCTTTACTACTCCTGAGCACCTGCCAAGGGTGAGATATTCACTCACACCTAATCTTTTTCAAACACCACTCAATCATTAGAAGAAAGACCTTTCTGCTTCATCTGACACTGGTATGCCAAGGGCCCACTAGTGATTTACCTAACATGGAAAGCAATTCTTAGACTCATTATCTATATCCATGGACGGGGGAGCCAGACGTTTTCAAGGATGCATGGAAGTTTCGAGAAAGCACCAGCACCTGATCTATGAAGGCTCTGCCCACTCTGTGTCATGTTCCTCAGGGCCAAACAGGCTGAACACCATCAAAAGTCCAACTTTTCTTAAAACAGCAGACTTGTGACCATCTGAACACGCCAACTTTGGAGCTATGTTCTTTTCAGAAGTTAACAGCCACTTTTACTGACCTATTCTCTCTCCAAGCTAACTCTCAGAGCAAATTCTGAAATTCTTAAGAATGCTGCAGAAACTAAAGGCATCTGAAATTGAGATTGCAGCAGAAAACTCCAAGGCTATTTCCAGCCGGCAATAGTAGGTCTTATACAATAAGGACTTCTCAATAGTTAATAGCTCCTAGAAACCTGTCATGTACACAACACTATACTAACAGGTGTAGAGATTTATGAAGGAAAACAGTGCTGTTTCTGTCCCTGAAAAACATATATTCTCTCCTAATATCCTAATATCAGAGGTGCTCTAACTTCAGTTGCACCTGAACTTTAGCTAAATGATTTCAGCTACAGCAGGAGGAGAGTGGTGGAGGTGGGTGACAACAATAATCCTTCTACCTGTTTACCCATATCAGTCTCATGAGTTTTGTCTCATCTTTTGTGCATTTGGATTTTACATTATTAAAAGAAAATCAACATCCTTCTTTTTAAAAACAAATTCACTCATTGGAAAATAAATTGACAATTTTCTTTTTCTTAAGTTACCTCAGGACGAGGGGCTTCCTTAGGGTGACTTCGTAGGTAATTCAATTTCATATGAAATTTACCAAGTAACACAGGTCTGATGTGCTCTGCAGAACATTCCATATAGCCCAAGTCCCCAACTGCCTACAGTTTTCAAACATAATGCCACATGAAGAATTGGCATGTTGAAGAAAAGGGGAGGATGCTCCCCTTAGTGAATCAGCAGAATTTATAGAGAAAGCCTAACAACTGACCCAAATTGAAGCTGCCATCTTCCGTATCCCAGCTGGGGGCCTTATCACCTATGTAATTCAATAAGATCTTGAAAGCACTGCTTAGAGAAGCTTATGTTGGGGTCAGTCACAAGAATTAGAGGAACGACTGCCATCATCTAAAAGCTTTTTTATCACAAGCCTGAGTCGAGGCAAAGTAGGAGGCCAGACCAAACAGAGGGTGCATTGCAACCAAATATCCCAGCCCCAGTGAGAACTCTGAACTGTTCACTGATCTTTGCCTTCTAGGTATATGTATTACTTTCTCCCTTTGTTTTGTAATCAAAAAGGGTATTAAAACTTCCATTCCAATTGTAAAATTCCAAATATTTTATCAGTAAACAGTTATTGAGTTAGACTCCATGTAGGACATTGTCTCTCCTAAGGATACCAAGTGGAATGAGACCTTGTCCCTGTTCTGTTCTGCAAATTTCTTAGAGTAACAGAACAGGTATTTTCAATAGCTCAATTCTACAAAGATTTTCTAATTACATACCTTGTGTTTTTTGCATCCTTTTTAAAATCTAACTGTTTCAAACAAAAAGACAAAAGAGAAAGCTACAAAAATGTGTGTATTAAACATAGCTGCAAAACACTTCTTTGTAACATGTAATTTTATCAATTTAGGCAAGTGCCTTTGGTTAGATTTGGGTACCTAAGAACATGCATGGAGAAGTAAATCTTGACCCAGTTCTATCATTAACTGCTGAAATCTTTTGTTCTCTTATTCCCTCTCCTTTTCTGCCCCTCTCCCCTACCTTTCCATAAATCAGTCAAACTATTCAACCTCCTCGTTATCACAGTTGAAGGAACGGTTGCTCCAGATATTAATACCTATAGAAGTGTCTCCCAGCAAAATCCTTCCTGTTTGTCAAAGGTAAGAAGAGATCTGCCTGTTCTTTCTACCTCTTCTTTCACTAAGCTTCATGGGCCTCAAGCAGGATGATGGGCTTATTTATCCTACCACCCTTGGCACCTAGTACAATGCACAATGTGTAACTGCTAGTGGGTATTAATAAATGTTAGTATGACGAACCTCCCCTCTGTCATCTAGCTTACCATATATGCTAAATGCTGAATCTGTATTGACTGGCTGATAGAAACTCTTACTTTGCCAATCATTAGAGGAGAAGAGTTACTAGATCGAGTTTGTACCACTATTGCTCAGGCTGTTGGGTCTTCAAACTAGCAAAAGTCAGGCTATGGAACAAGTGGAAACCAACACTAATGAGACAGTGCACTAGTCATATCAAAGCCTTTCTCAGTCAACTGTCCATTACAGGGATTTTACTCCCTGTAATAATCATTCACTTAATATTTGCCAAACATAATGAGTTCAATAGCAGAGCACTATAAACAGTTTGATGACTGTAGCAATTATGATGATGTTCTAGAAAGGGCATTTGCTTATGTTTAGAAAAGAATCTGGCAAAGGCAGCACGGTAGAGGGGATTCAGCTGGGACTGAACTCAGGGTGCCTAATGATCTTGGCTATTTGGCTATTCAGAGTGCAAAGGAGCCTACAGTGTTCATCCACTCGAGTGGAGAGGTATCTTTCCTATAGAAATTGCCTTCCAACTGCATAAATTCCGAACTACAGGGCTCTGAAAAGAGCTTTCAGCCCGAGTAAAGACTCCCTAGGCAAATGCTACATCTCAGACACTACTAAATACAAACGAATAATACCTCAGACACTCACAGTGTAGTCCAAAGGTTGGCAAACTTCTATTGTAAAGAACCGGATGGTAAACACTGTAGTGTTCTGTGGGCCATACAGTCTCTCTGGCACTCATTCAACTCTGCATGTAATGCAAAAGCAGTCTCAGAAAATACATAAACTATGCAACATGGCTGTGTTCTAATAAAGCTTTATTTACAAAAATAGGCAGCTGGCCAGGTTTGGCCCACAGGTTGTAGTTTGCCAGCTCCTCATCTAATCTACAGATCAGGTACACTTTTTTTTTTAAAAAGCCCAATAGTGAGATCTGTGTTCATGAAAGTGTCCTCCTTGTATCTGCATAACATCTCCCAGTTTATGAAGCTATTTCATGAAGGATGACTCAGAATTTAATCTTCATACCAACACTTTGTAGTGGATGGGTCTTAATGCGCTTACTTTATGAATAAGAAAACTAATCCTCAAATAAATTCAAGAATTTAAAGACATTACACAGGAAGGCATGGAACTAGGAGTTGAGCTTCTGCCTATTAAGGCACCAATTACTATGTGTTCACCAAAACTCATTTCCTCTTCCTCCAGGGCATACAAAGCTAGACTTCACACGTTCCTTTGCAGGTAGGTCTGGCCACGTGCTTAGGTTCTGGCCAGTAGAATTTAGGCTTTGTGCATTAAAAGTGATTTCTCTATTTTCTTTTCCCCTTTTGGTTGGCTGGAGAGGAGACATACCTCAGGCAACCTTGTGAGTCATATGTTGACAAGCGCAGAACCACAAGACAGAAAGAGCCTGAGCCCCTGAATCACCACCTGGAAGAGAGCCACTCATCCAGGAATGCCTGTGAAAGCAGCATGAGATGTATATTAAGGCCTAAAGATACAGAGCTTAATCATTTTACAATGGCTAGTATGCCTCAACTAATGCAGCAGAGGTATTAGAAATACAGTTCACCAGGCTCATGAGGTCGAAGGATCCTATTTCTGACAAGGGATCTATCAAGAAACACAAAGGATGCCTTTAAGAAAGAACAAACTGTTCTAAATGGTTTGATGTTAAGTCTGCGACCTAAGCAGTGGAAGGAGAGGCAAGCAAAGACGAAGACTGGTAAAAGGCAACGCTGAGGAAAAGGGACTTGGAAAGAGCAAGAGACCTGCTGTTAGCACACCCAACCGGAGGAAGAGGCTGAAAGCAGTTAAGACCACCTCACGGGGCTCAGGATAGCACTGGCCTAACCAGAGCACAGCTGGGAGCCAGCAAAAGACTGTTCTATGTTTTCAATATAGAATGAGATTTTTTTTTTAGAACCAGATTTTTTTTTTAATTTATTTTGTACAGAGAGAGAGATCACAAGTAGGCAGAGAGGCAGGCAGAGGGTGGGGGGAAGCAGGCTCCCTGCTGAGCAGAGAGCCTGATGTGGGACTCGATCCCAGGACCCTGGGATCATGACCTGAGCCGAAGGCAGAGGCTTTAACCTGCTGAGCCACCCAGGTACCCCTAGAACCAGATTTTTTAAAGTAGATTTGATCTTGATCTTTTCTCAATGGAATATATGCTAATTACAAATGTGCAAAGAATTATGAAGAAGAAAATTACACATAATCCTGTAGTCAAAGATAACTGGTATTACTAGTTCGAGGCATAAACTTCTGAGCTTATTTTACCTTTTCTTATGCACATACATTTAGGCATGAAGAAAAAACTGTCTACTAGTGTACATTAAGGTTGTTCAACTTTTCCTGCCATTACAAAAAAAAAACAATTGCCATAAACATTCCTATCACCATGTCTTTGTGCAAATGTGCAAATACTTTTATAGGCATAGTTTCTGGAAGTAAAGCCACTGAGCTGAAGGGTCTGCCTACTGTCAAACTGCCATCTGGAAATACTAACTCAAATTCCCACTGGCGGTATAGAAAAGTGCTCATTTCACACACCTCTGCCAACACTAGATATCATCTGGGGGTTTTTTGGTTGTTTTTTTTTAAGCCTTTACCTGTCAGGTAAGGTAAAACACACACACAAACACACGTATAACTGTATTTCATTCTTTTAATTTTTGAAAACACGATTAAAAATTTTTTGGTCCTCTTCTTCATATTTTTTAAAACATCCTCTCTGGCCTGTGGAAAATCCTAATCCACAACACCGAGAAGTTATATTTAGTAAGGGGGACAGTGTGCTTAATTTATGCAACAGTCTAAGTGACTAGAAGCCAAGCAAATTTTGGATTTGAAAAGCAGCATGAAAGAAGGTAGAACAAATGATCAGATATTAATTCTCAAGGGATATGGACTGTGGGTAAGCTGTGATTATCAGAATTGAGTGGGAAATGTGTTTCCACATTTATGTACTCTAAATAATAAGCTGTCTTGCTAATTAAAATCAACGAAGGACTTACATGTTAACTTCTTACTTCCTTAAGTTTTTCTTTGTCATATGCTTGACTTTGATTTTGGTTATGCTAGGCAAATGGGTTAGAGGAAAAATACAAACAGAAAATTGATACAGGTTGTCAATCCTGAGATAAAGAAAGGGCTGTGTGTGCGTGGGTGTGAATGTGTGTGTATGTAACACAGATCCTAAAATAAGTGGGCGTATGCACCAACCACCGGACAAGACTTGTCACACACTTCATCTCATTAATCTTCACAATTCTTTGAAAGGCACAGAATCTGTATTTTTTAAATGAGGAAAATGAGTACCAGAGAAATTGACCCAGGTGGTTATCTAAAGAGCTAAGCTGTTATTAGAACTTTTGTTTCCTGCTGCTATTTTACTTCAAATCCTATAATTGACCTCCTGCCCCGCACTATACCACAGCACTGAAAAAAGTCCTAGATTAGAACTTTGGGGCTCTCCCTGACACTAGCGTCCTTCTTTTCTCATTGGGGATACAAAGAAACAAACAAATGATTAAGAAAAAAGAGAACAGGGGTGCCTGAGTGGCTTAGTGGGTTAAAGCCTCTGCCTTCGGCTCAGGTCATGATCCCAGAGTCCTGGGATCGAGTCCCACATCGGGCTCTCTGCTCAGCAGGGAGCCTGCTTCCTCCTCTCTCTCTGCCTGCTTCCCTGCCTACTTGTGATGTCCGCCTGTCAAGTAAATAAATGAAATCTTAAAAAAAAATAAAAAAGAGAACAGGTTGCATGTGAGAATGGGAAAAGATTCCAGCAATATGAATAAAAAACAAGAAAATAAACTTAAGTATTGAGTGAATGAGAAATTAAGGAAATTGAACAAAGAAGTGTAAACTTCGAATCATATCAGGAAGACAATAATACATGAGTACAGGATAAAGAAGAAGCACAAAAAAGCAATGGTATGGAAACCCCCCTCCCCCCAATACACATATACCTCAAAAGAAGAAATTAAAAAAAAAAACAAAAAACAAAAAACCAATAGTTAGAAGCCACAGAATTATAAAAGTGGATGGTCCAATCAAGAAATGTTATGTCCAGCCTCTTCAACTTGACCTGTTCCTAAAGAAAGAATCCATTTTCCATTCTGTTACTATTTGCTTTCCCCCACTACCTTCTTTAACTGCAGTGATCAAAACTGTACTCTCTCTTCAAATAAGGGTGATAGGGGCGCCTGGGTGGCTCAGTGGGTTAAAGCCTCTGCCTTTGGCTCAGGTCATGATCTCAAGGTCCTGGGATCGAGACCTGAATCAGGCTCTCTGCCTAGCAGGGAACCTGCTTCCCCATCTCTCTCTGCCTCTCTGCCTACTTGTGATCTCTCTCTCTCTCTGTTAAATAAATAAATAAAATCTTTAAAACAAACAAACAAACAAATAAACAAACAGATAAGGGTGATCGCCACCTGGGAATAGAAAGAGAATGTTATCCAGGCCTGCAGACACTATTTGCACTGACAACTTCAGAACTTCATCACTTTGTTGCTCTCTTGCTTCTCTGCAGGCCTTTTGCCAATATTTGTGTTGCTTTGTGTTTGTTCTTAACGATACTTCTCTGAACTTAGAACAAGAAAAATCATGGAAGGCATCTTAAGAAGACCCCCTAGACCAAAGAGAAGAGCAGGGAACTGCTCCTGTGTCTTACAGCTGATACACATCAGAGCCAGGGTAATACCCAACCATGGGTTCTTACCTTCACGGACTCGCATGTGGCCTTATAAACCAAATTGAGCCTAAACTTTATTTCTGTGAAAAGAGAAAGGAAATGAGAAAACTAGGGCAAGGGAATCTGCAAAGAAAAAGGAAGACTTTGAGGAGGAAAGATCACAACCAATAGAAGCGTGAGTGTGAGTGCACAGAGCGGGAAAAGTAAGAAACTCAAGTGTAGGGAGAATGGAACAGCTCCTTTCTCCGTTCCTTTTGTTCTTCTGTCCCCTTGTGTGTATCTTGCTTGCATTCATCACTTTTTCAGGAAAAAAGGCGCAATCTGTTTTTTTTATTTTTGGGTTTTTTTTTTTTTAAAGATGTTATTTATTTATCTGACAGAGAGAGAGAGAGCACAAGCAGGGGACGTGGGAGGAGGAGAAGCAGGCTCCCCACTGAGCAGGGAGCCTGATGCAGGACTCAATCCCAGGACCCCGAGATCATGGTCTGAGCCAAAGGCAGTCACTTAACCAACTGAGCCACCCAGTGCCCCAAAAGGCGTACATTTGAGATAGGAAAAAGTAAGTAAATAGTGAGAGAATATGAAATAAAGTTCAGAATGACTATGCATCAGAATGGGAAAAGGGGACTGATCAAATTCTTTACATAAGATTAAAATTAGGGGGGGCGCCTGGGTGGCTCAGTGGGTTAAGCCGCTGCCTTCGGCTCAGGTCATGATCTCAGAGTCCTGGGATCGAGCCCCGCATCGGGCTCTCTGCTCAGCAGGGAGCCTGCTTCCTCCTCTCTCTCTGCCTGCCTCTCTGCCTGCTTGTGATCTCTCTGTCAAATAAATAAATAAAATCTTAAAAAAAAAAAAAGATTAAAATTAAATGATAAAGAAGAAACTTGAGACATGGTCCCTCTTCCTCCCCACGCCTCCACCAAAATTTGTATATCCCTATTTATTATGTTCCCCATACCTGCCTTCTCTCATTTTCTAAGTGGATTTTTTGGCCTTTTAATTTTTCAAAACACCAATAAGAACATGAGAAAAGAAGTGAGTAAATTTTAAAAATGCAAAAATCAGAAAATAAGGAAAGCACAAAATGAGTGAAGTTAACCTTAAAACCTTACCACCAAGAGGATGCTCACAATATAAGAGGCATTTAGTTACTAGGTCCAGGCTGAAGTCCTGCCTCACCTTCCAACGAGGGCTGAAGAAGTAGCAACAAGAAGGTAGACTGTGACTTAGCCCACACAATTTGCATTTTCCATTGTCCTTCTTCCTCACCCACAAGTGTAATTCCCTGTGAAACCTGCACTAGTGGCACGGTCCCTTTCCGCATTTGCGTACACACATGTACACACTCTCCAAGAAGGACGCCAAGTCCATGTGCCAAAGAAAGTGTCAACTATGGTGAAATCTAAGGAGTGGGAAAGGCGAGGGAGAATTTTACTTAGTTACTTAATATGAGTCAGTATTGCTTGGTCTTTTTAAAAACAGTCATTAGATATAATTTTGGACATTTAAAATAAAGAATAAAGAATGGGCAAATGATGATAAATGAACATAGACATGAGAGGGGAAAATGTGCAAGGAGAAATTAAAAGAGAGTAAAACAACGGTCTTTTAAAGCTGTCTTTTATTTTTGTCCCTTCTCTTCTGATTTTATAGCTGTACTTGAGGGGAGGGGCGCCTCAGACCCCCTGCCTGTATATTCTTTCAAGGTTTATCTTCTCACACCCTACCTGGAAAAATCAGACAATATGGACACTGATTTTAAGAAGAAGGAATTAGATGAAAACCTTATACTGCATACATCTACAATCATAATCTACTCTCTAAACAGATCAATAGGGGGGCACCGGGTGGGTCAGTCATTAAGCTTCTGCCTTGGGCTCAGGTCATGATCCAGAGTCCTGGGATTAAGACCCGAATCGGGCTCTCTGCTCAGCGGGAAGCCTGCTTCTCCCTCTCCCACTTGCCTTGCTTGTGTTCCCTCTCTCGCTGTCTCTCTCTGTCAAATACATAAATAATATCTTTAAAAATAAATAATAAACAGATCAATAGAAATAATCATTTACCTTTCTTCAAAGAGACAGCCGAAGTAACTCTAAGTCACTCATGATAGCTTCTGTTTTGTTGACAAATAATTAGAGATAGTAATGGATCATTCCTGAAAACCTCCATGATAGGGTTCATGGCCTTGATATGCCTGAACCAATTTCTCAGGTAGATTGCAGGATCCCTTATCAGTCCTTCATGGTACTTCTTTTTTTCCCCAAAAAAATACCACGTTTTTCTTAAAATACCACTCTTTTTTCCTCAACTACTACTTTTATATCACCCATCAACTCCAAAGTTCCAAAGTAGCCGTTTTCTTTCCTTCTTCATTAGATGCAGCCCAGACTCCTCAGGGGGATATTAAAAACCTTCAAGATCTGGTCCCATCCTATAACCATTCTTATGCCCCTGCTTCCCTAAGCCAAGCCCTATGTCAACTACCTCACAGCTCTTCCTTCTCTTTTTTTTTTTTTTTAAAGATTTTATTTATTTGTCAGAGAGAGAGGAGAGCGAGCGAGCACAGGCAGAGTGGCAGGCAGAGGGAGAAGCAGGCTCCCCGCCAAACAAGGAGCCCGATGCGGGACTCGATCCCAGGACACTGGGATCATGACCTGAGCCGAAGGCAGCTGCTCAACCAACTGAGCCACCCAGGCGTCCCGCTCTTCCTTCTCTTAATCAGGAAGTACTCACGCAGCTGCAGGCCCATTTACTCCAGGGAACACCATATGCAGAGAGAAGAAATTAAACCATAAAAGTGGTAATTTTTTTTTTTTTAACAGAGAAGGCACTCAATTGTTTCTTGCCTCTGTATCTTACCAACTCCAAGAAAGTAACAGAATCACTAAGAGAGAACATGACTGCAAGTTCAGGCTCCAAAGTCAGCCAACAGTATTCCGATGTCAGCTCTACCAATTACAAAATTACACTATGACCTAGGATAAGTTATTTTTCTCTCTGAACCTCAGATTGGTCATCCCCAAAGTGGAGATAACAACTTTATTCATCTCCCTGAGTTATGATAAAGATTGCTAGTTGTCAAAATGACTTTTAGATACTCGATTTGTTTCTAATAAGCTTGATGTCATCATCTGGTATAGAAATCTCCAGAATCTACCCTTTTCCTCAGATACCATGTTCTGAAGCGGTATCCTTAACTAAAATTAAGCAATTAAAAATTAAATTAGGTGATTACTTGCTCTGGTGAATATTTATGTAGCCACAATCACATAACTTCATGCAGTCATAGTATGTAAACTTTGCTTATTGATAGTAAACTTTTAAAATCAACCTATGAGGGGCACCTAGGTGGCTCAGTGGGTTAAGCCTCTGCCTTCGGCTCAGGTCATGATCTCAGCGTCCTGGGATCGAGTCCCGCATCAGGCTCCCTGCTGGGCAGAGAGCCTGCTTCCCCCCGCTCTTTCTGCCTACTTGTGATTTCTCTCTCTGTGTGTCAAATAAATAAATAAAATCTTTAAAAAAAGAAATCAACCTATGTTCAGGGCGCCTCAGTGGCTCAGTTGGTTAAGCCGACTGTCTTCAGCTCAGGTCTTGATCCTGGAGTCCCAGGATCAAGTCCAACATCAGGCTCCCTGCTCAGCAGGGAGTCTGCTTCTCCTTCTGACCCTCTCCCATCTCAAGCTGTCTCTCTCATCTCTCAAATAAATAAAATCTTGGGGGAAAAAAGTAAAATAAATAAAATCAACCTGTTATTGAAACATGGAAGGAGTAATAACGAATACTGAAAAGGAATTAAAGAATGTTTATATATGAGAGAAGTAAGGAGGGACAAGTGAGAGAAAGGATGGGTAAAGGGAGTACTATGGTCACTAGGTAGAGTATTTCTATTTGGCAGAGCAGAGAAAAAAAGTGTAAGTGAAATTGTTAAAGTTACATAGATAGCCAACTAACAAAGTAACTGAAAGAGATGTGGGGATTTTACTAGTGAGCTAATTCCTCATCTACCACAGAAGAAAATCAACAGATGATATCAAAAACTGAAAAATCAACAGAGTGTATAAATACATCATTTAGAGATATGAAAGTAAAACTAAAACCCTACAAAAAGGCTAGTAAAAAGAGTTAAAAGTCATTTATTTAGGAAAGAGGTAGAGAGGGTTAAGAGAAGAAAACATACTTCTTGTACTAGTTCTTTTATATTGTGTTTAAAATGGCATACATTCAGACAGCGTGCCTACCAAAAGCAGCTGACCATCTTTCTAAATAAGAGGGTCCTAACTGGAGAAACTGGCAAGGAGAAGCTCCCATGGTACTACAATAATATCAGTCTGGGCTTCAAGATTCCCAAGGAGGCCACAGAGGGCATGTATGTCGACAAGAAATGTCCCTTTATTTGTAATGTCTCTATCCAAGGGCAGATTTTGTCTGGTGTGGTGACCAACATGAAGATGAAGAAGACCACTGTCATCTACCAAGACTACCTCCACTACATCCAAAAGTACAACCCCTTCAAGAAACACCACAAGAACATGTCTGTGAGCCTATCCCGCTGCTTCAAGGATGTCCAGATTGGTAACGTTGTCAGTGTGCAAGTGCTGGCCCTTGAGCAAAACTGTGATGTTTCAACACGCTCAAGGTCATGAAGCCCACTGGTGCGAAGAAGCAATTCTAGAAATTCTGAGACTAAACATCTACCCATACCCCCAAAGAAAATAAAGTTATTTTCCCTGTAAAAAAGGAAGGAAGGAAGGAAGGAGAGAATACAACTGACAAAAATCTATTCACAATACCGACTAAAACCACCACAAGTATTAACCTGACAAGAAATATAGACAACTTACATGAAGAAAAATAACTCTAGGGGCACCTGGGTAGCTCAGCCGGTTTAGAATCTGACTCTTGGTTTCAGTTCAGATCGTGATTTCAGGGTCCTGGGTGTGAGCCATGAGTGGAGCCCCACGTCAGGCTCCATGCTCAGCAGGGAATCTGCTCAAGATTCTCTCCTTCTCCCTCCACCCCTTCCCTCCCCTCATGCTCTCACACTATCTCTCTCTCCCTCTCAAATAAATCTTTGAAAAAAAAAAACTCAAAATCTTTACTGACATACAAAAAGACTTAAATTTTAGTGAGTCCTACTATGGTCCTGAAAGGCAGTGTCTTAAAGTTAGTGATTCACCTCAGGTATTCCATAATCAGTGCAATTCCAATTTAAAAAAAAAAAAAAAAAACAGAATTACTTTGGAGACTATTCAGTCTATTTTTAAAATTTATCTAGAACAGAAAATATATGAAAAGAAAAAGAAAAGCCAAATAAGAACAATGATAAAGAACTCACTCTACTAGGTAGTTCAGAACTAGACTAATTGATCTATGAAAAAGAATAAAGTACACAGTATCATGAGCTTCACCTTCTTCATTAAATAGGGAAATAGTAATTTTGAACAAAATTAAATACCAAGATATGGCCACTGACCTCCCTACTGTTATATTTGGACTGATGACACAAGCAGCATGACAACATTCAAATCAATGTCTTATAACCTAAAAAAGGTTGAGTTGGAGCGCTCTAAGCTTCTTAGGGAAAACATTTCTCATTCTCTGTAGAAAAAAAAGAGGGGCACCTGGGTGGCTCATTCAGTTAAGTGCCTGCCTTCAGCTCAGGTCATGATCCCAAGTTCCTAGAATCAAGCCCCATATCTGGCTCCCTGCTTGGTGGGAAGCCTCCTCCTTTCTCTCCCACTTCCATGTTCTCTCTCGATTTCTCAAATAAATAAATAAAAATTTTTTAAAAAGAAAAACAGAGCTACTCATAATCAGGCAAAATCCTGTCTAATAACAAGAGTTTGCAAACTTAGTAAGAGCAGAAATGTTATATTTCACATCAGGTAATTACCTACTTGTAGCTAATATATTCCAATTGCAAGACAGTAATTGGACAAAATGTGCATACAGAGGAAAAAGCAATCAAAGAGCAGCTTTGATTGGGGCAAAGGACACCAATGTCAACTTCAGAGTCCAGTATTTTCTCATGAAAGGTCTAAGCTCAGAAAGTTGAGACCACTGTACCCTCACCTATTTACTGCAAAAGCCTTCTGGTCTCCCTTGCACTAGTCTCATCTCTCCCCCGCCGCCCCCCCCCCAGTCTCTAAACTGTTGTCAGAGATCCTTCTGAAATTCAAATCACATTAATCTCTCCCCAGCTTAAAACCTTCTCCCTTAGAAAGGGGAACCCTCCTACACTGTTGGTGGGAATGCAAGCTGGTGCAACCACTCTGGAAAACAGCATGGAGGTTCCTCAAAATGTTGAAAATAGAACTACCCTATGACCCAGCAATTGCACTGCTGGGTATTTACCCTAAAGATACAAACGTAGTGATCCGAAGGGGCATGTGCACCCGAATGTTTATAGCAGCAATGTCTACAATAGCCAAACTATGGAAAGAACCTAGATGTCCATCAACAGACGAATGGATAAAGAAGATGTGGTATATATACACAATGGAATACTATGCAGCCATCAAAAGAAATGAAATCTTGCCATTTGCGACGACGTGGATGGAACTAGAGGGTATCATGCTTAGCGAAATAAGTCAATTGGAGGAATACAACTATCATATGATCTCCCTGATATGAGGGAGAGGAGATGCAACATGGGGGGTTAAGGGGGTAGGAGAAGAATAAATGTAACAAGATGGGATTGGGAGGGAGACAAACCATAAGTGACTCTTAATCTCACAAAACAAACTGAGGGTTGATGGGGGGAGGGGGGTTGGGGGGGGTGGGGTTATGGATATTGGGGAGGGTATGTGCTATGGTGAGTGCTGTGAAGTGTGTAAACCTGGCGATGCGCAGACCTGTACCCCTGGGGATAAAAATATATGTTCATAAAAAATAAAATTAAAAAAAAAAGTAACAGTAAAATAAAAAAAAAATAAAAACCTTCTCCCTTAGGTAGGGCGAGGGGAGGGGACAGGGAGAGATAACGTCCAAATTTCTTAGCCTGGATTATGAGGTCTTTATTATGACACTCTGCCCTTGCCTACTTCCTCATCTTCAATCCTTGTTTATCTACAAGATATAATCCTTCTTATTCCTCAAGGCTTAGCTCAAATATTACCTCCAGAAATCCGTTGCTTACTTCTCCACACTCAAGCTACCACTGGAATGTTCCTCTATTACGGTGCTGCCATAATTACATGATAGAAGCATGTCCTTGTACTATACTATGAATTACTGAAAAAAAGGTTAATACTTTTATTCACTTTTCATGTCCCCCACTAGCCCTTGTTATATAAAGCATTCAACATATCTTTGTACCAATTATTTATTAACAGTTTTGGATTCCATGAGAAACTCTCGATTTCCCCTCCCTTGTACGAAGAATTCAAATGACATAAAGACAGAAATCACAAGTATCTAAAATGCTCAGCATCTCCTAAAAGCAAAATTCTGTATGATTAAATAGAGTAGGTCCAGCCATCATGATCTGGGAACTGGAGAGCTCCATTCCAGCCAAAAATCTATTTCATGTCTTAGAGAAAAAAATGTGTAGCCTATTTTTTTCTTCTTAAAAGAGTAAGGTGGCTATGGTTTCTTTCTGCTCTAGAAATCTAGGACTCATTCCTACACGGACATCAGCATAGGACATTCAATACACAGTGTGCACACTGCTGTCATGTAGGTTATACTAAGCCAAGGGGAAAATTAGTAGCAGATGGTACCAAGGTTCTAGGTCAACATTTTTTATTTGCACTCTAGAACAAATACAATTTCTCTTCAATTAAAGTAGATGAGATGTGCATTACCCTTATTTCTAGAATTAGATCATCTTATATTTCTGGGGCCTTTCCATCTTCCAAATGCTTTCAGAGGCGTTATACCAGTAATTCTTATAACAACCTTGTGAAGTAAGAACTAGTATTAGTGCTTATTGCTGAAAGGGAGGCTGGGGTTCGTAGACATAACAAGATTCTAAAACATTCACCTTACATGCCTGAAGCTTCCTCTGACTGCTGTTTTTATGTTGCAGTTCAAGTACCTTACAATTTTTGAGTGTTTTAAGAAACACTGAGATGACTTCCAGCTCAGAGGCTTAGTACATTATACCAAAATTTGAGACTAATAATATTTTCCTAAGCTAATGCATAAATACACAATGTAGGAGCAACCATTGAGTTTTATACTTAATATACAGTTTTAAGACTAGGGATATGCCATCAAAACTCGGGTTTCTTCTCTTTGATCTTTCTGGATCTGAATGAACATTTTTCAACTTTATAGACCCATCAATCGAAACCACTTCCACTAACATTGTTTAATAATAAATACAATTCAGATTTGATGAAAATTAGAATCTACCAGTTTTACATTCTGAAATGGAACTGATCTGTATAATTTAAGATATTTCACTTAAAACTGTCCTGGAATGCAGAAGAAAGATTTCTTTAAAAATAGTCTTGCCATCCACTAAGATTAATGCCAATATGGGCAGTCAGTACAGAAAATTTTTCGCTCAGCAAAATGAATCATTAAAATAATTAAAAATAAGTAAAATATGAAATATATGCTCATGAAAAAAAGATAAGACTATCTGTACGTGAAAACATCATCCCTGAAACAAGACACCTCACATTCATCCATTTTACAAGCTTAGATGACTAGAAAAATTCACTCAAATTGCCATAATGTTTCACTTTAATTCAATCTTAGAGATTACTTTTATGGTAAAAGTAATGGAAGTCCTTTCCATCCTTATTTCTGTGATGTGCAAAGCCAAACAGTCCTCATAGTATGCTATGCATTTCAATTTACTCCTGCATTCAGCATACAGGAGAGTTTCCAAACATATTAAGACAAAACTCTAAATGGAAAATCCTTCTGACAAACTGCATATTGAGTTATCCAAATTCCCAAATCCTACCCTATTTCTATGTAAAAGGTCCTTCCCAGGCTTAGAAAACTCAGCTGTGCTCTGGAAATTTCATCCATGGTCTAATTCATATTTTGAATAAAAAGCAGGCATCAAGGCTGGAACCGTGAACATGACACATTGAAGTTGATACCATAAAGTAGCAACAGTCTCCAGACAGGCTCTCACAAGGAGCACTGACATGATAAAGTTACATCTAAGTAGACCCACATGAATAACCTGAAATGACAGACGAATTTCAGTTGGAAGACAAGTTTGGAAGACATTTCTTGACATGTCATTTATTCTGTCTGACCAGGCAGGAGTATTTCTTATAATTCAAGAGCAATCTCCATATAATTTAAATTCTGATCTCCTCACTCATACTTTCAAATGCTTCTCTCATGCTATAGGAGCTGACAGATTCTAAGAACATGATACATGGATTCTGCCTCCATTTTATCTATGCTGAATACTTACACCGTGTCATTTTATAAAGCTAATTATTTTCACCGTACACGACTCTTTTTAACTGACACAAATACATTCTGTCCAGATTATTGTAGAAAGTTAAAATACAGCTTTACTCGTGACTCAAACTGAGTAAGACTTGAAATGTTTACATTAAAGCTCACTGTTCATAGGTGTCAGACACATAAAATTTTTAGGCATATCTACATCCTTGACTTGCAACCTAAGAATACAGTGGTTTTGCCACTGACCACTTCATTACAATGAGCTTCCTATTCATCAGCCTGAAAATTTTACTGTTACAGAAGTCTACATTTGCCAGGGGAAAAAAAACAAAAAAAAACAAAAACCACTTCGCCTCATCAAAAATACTTCACCTTTTTATCTCAGACTGAAATAGACTATCTCAAATAGGCTGTCAAGAGTTCAAATAAATATTTAAACTTAACTAAACAGAAAATAAAATCACAAATGTATCCATCCCATCTTTCACTAGGACCATTCCACTTACCTTAAAATTAGTAGTATGACTCTTACCTTTTTCTGGACTTAAGTTTTTATATACTTCAAGGTCTGCCATTAAATTTAATACTCTTACACATTATTGGCAAGAGCAGTCAAATTCCTCTCTAAAGGCAAAGCCTTTTTCTGATACACATCTCCAGAAAGGAGAAGAGGAAAAAAAAAAAAAAAAAGGCAAAGAAATCCTCAGCAGCCCCAAGAACTTGGCTCATGCTGCCCTTTATGGCATGATGCGATCTTCACAATTCAGGCTTTACGGTGTGGAGAAAATAAATCCGGGAGATATGATTACAGAACTTTGTCCCAAAGTGAAAAGCACAGCCAGATAAGAGCACTGGAAGCATCTGCTCAGGGCTGCCGCTATTGTGGGAATGCAGGCGCTGTGGCTAGTTTGGGTATGAGACATGCATGCTTAGCGCAGGGCTTAAAACCCTCAAGGCATTGTGCACATTTTATGTCTGGGAAGTGGAGCTCTTTAGCCTTCAAAGAAAAACCCTCCTCACCTACAAGGGGCCATTGAGAAACACAGATTACCAGGGTAGTGACGCAGGCTGAATGCAGAAAATGAACATGCACACACACACACACACACACACACAGAGAAACACAGAAGCACACACACAGACACGCACACTCTCGGAAGCAAAGATCACTCCACTGGAGGCAAAAGCAATCCATTAAAAAGGAAGCTATCTGTAATCTCCATAGCACACTACTTTCGTGCCAGTCCAGGTAAGCACAGATTACTGACAGTGTTGAAGGTTTTCCTTGATGTCTGTCCTTATTCCACACACAAACATAGCCATGATTATAGAAGAGACTGGAAGGTTTCCAACTTAGAACGAAAGAGGTGACAGTTTCTAAATACTTGAGCAGTGATGGCTACTTCTCAGGTAAAAATCACATCCCTGTGGGCAAGTTAAGTAGCGAGAATGGGTCTGAAAAAGCCAGTTTTAGTGAATGAACCGGCATATTATTAAAGTCCAGTTTTCCCTAAAATATGCATAAGCATTTATTTGCATGTTTTATCAACTTCGTTACAGAGACAGGTAGACAGACAGAAAGGCAGGGCATGTCTTTCACAAGCAATTTACTGTAGTCTTGCATTTCAGACTTGTAACTAAGTCTCTCCATCCTGAGCATTAACTCCCTTACTCCCAGAATTCTCTAATACTAACACCTCTTGCCATTTTCTTCTCCCTGCTTCCGCTGAACCCCTGACCTATCCCATAAATGTCACCATCAACCCATCTACTCCACTCCCATAGGACCACCCAGCCCAGATCACTAACCCATCCCTCTGCCCTGAGGTATCATGCTCTATCCCACTTCCTGTTCACCTGTTTCCCAATTGCCATGGCCCTCATCCCATCTGCAGACCCTACTGTTTACTCTTAAATCCTCTGAGAAATCTGAATGTCACAGATGTGTGTGTGAGTATGCATAATTAGAATATCCTTCTCACAAGACTCTGTATGTGTGTGTATATATATATATATACACACACACAAATATACAACAAAACAGTTAAGAGTTTAGGAGCCCATCTACCTGGGTTTAAATTCTGACTCTTCCACCAACCATCTGTGTGAACTGGGACAAGTTACTTAAATGGTCTGATACTTGGTTTCCTTATTTGTACAATAGGCATAATAATAGTTCCTCCTTCAAATGTTATTGTAAGAATTTAATACGCATAAAGTGCTTAGAATCAGTTATTTTGCATTATCATTGTCATACTATGGTTATTAGTCTTGAAATCCTTTACAACAACCTAGAAATGCAGTGGAGTTCACTGTTTAAATGAAACAGTACTTTAAATGTAGAGTGGTACCCCCAAATTTGAGGTATCAGAAATACCCACTTCTGTTAAATAATTCAAATGATTAATACTCCCAGATAGTCTTCTATAAAAAGACACTAGTGTCCCCAAGACACAAAATTGGTGTCAAATGATGGGTTTCTCGTTCCTCTGACTTGCCAGAACCAAAGTTACCTGAAAAGCAAAAGGCAGCTTTGGGTCAATTTCTCACTCAGTCCAGAAAAGAGATGGAGACCAAAGTGCTCCCAAGGGAGACTGGCAAACTTCTCCTTCCCTTTTCTTCCAGAGGTTCCCCACAATAGTCTTGGGAGAGTGAGGAGAGAGGAAGGGAGCAGACAGCTTTTCCCCTCCTCATCCACAGCGAGTCTTCTCCCAGTAGGTTCTTCATGCTTCTTGCCTTCTAGCCCTCAAAGCTCCCCAGGCTCCTCCCTGGAAAGGCTGACCTATGGCTCAAACATGAAGCCCAAGCCCAACACCACAGCGATGGGCAGTGCCGGCAAGCAGGCGGGAGAGCCTTTAGAAAGCAGGCATGTACCCTGAGCATGTGTCTGACCACCAAGGAAAACTCATGGGTTTTGAAAATCCAGAAATATCTACACCTTATTAAATATCCAATTCTTTAGCAGCAGCAAGTAATTCTCTATGCAGCCCATTGGAAAGACTCATACTGAAACACCTACTCTAGGGTCAGCAGAGACACTGGATGATTGACACACATTGCCCTGAGTTACGCCCCAGAGTTCTCGCAGCAGAAGGTCATGTATAATGTCAAGTCGAGGTTACCAGGCTTTCAGGGTCAGTGGTGCTTCCTTTGACTGGGTCACTGCAACAACCGCACAGCTCTGGAATGTTTAACCTCTTATCTGAACTCCTCATTTGAAAAGACTGGGCTCTTTCCAGAGTAGTTCTAGCATAGTACTTGCATATATAATTGGTATCTCATAAGCCCTCATTAGCTATATCTATTTCTACTTCTAATTGTGGAAGATAACCATTATCTTCCACCAATCAGGTAAAAGAGAAAAGTGTCTCCGAGTTCAGCTTGTCAATCGACAGTGAGAGAAGGACTTTAAATCCCATCTAACAATGATTTCCTTACATTTCACACCTGAGTTCTACTTCTGATCTCTCAAAGACACATCACCAAGTAACAGACTACGGCATGGGCTTCAAAGTCACATGGAGGAAAATCTAAGTCCCAGCTTTGTCCTTCACTCACTGCATGATCTTGGGGAAGTTATGGGCAGGGTGGCTAGATAAAACAGACACCCAGTTAAGTCTGGATTTCAGATAAACTACAAACAATTTTTTAGTGTAAGTACATCCCATGCAAAATTTCCTATATTTTTACTTGTTAAAATCTAACTACCTGACGGAAGGGGGCCTCTCTGAGCCTAAAGAGCCTCAATGTAGAGATGTTAGCAGCCACCTCATAGGGTACTTCTGAAGGTAAATGAGCTAGTATAGGCCGAGGGCCATAGCCCTGTGCTTGGACAAATAAGTATTCAATCTCTAGAAGGTGAGTGAATGGGCACTCTAATCACTGGCTGGACAGAACTTTATTTAATCAAGTCCCATGCTGAAGAGGTGATACGCTATACCATCTCCACACAGACCTCAATCTCGCCAGCCACATAATTCCAAATTGAGACCAACTCAGGGCAACAGCATGGCACACATCTGCTCCAAAACTGCCAAGTCCATCGAGAAAACCTACTGACACAAACATGGGAGCCACATCACTTTGTGATTTTTCTAAAAGCTATCATTTACCAAACACTGTAAACAATACCTTCTCCGATCTTCATGAAAATTCCGCAAGGTGCTACATTAGTACTCATATTTTAAACTTAGGGAAGGAGACAGATTCAAGTTGGCCAAGATGTCCAAGACTGCAGAGCTGTGCTAGAATCAGGCTTCCAACCCAAGCTAACTCCAGGCCCAGATCCTTCCCACCGGCTCCATGCTTCAGGTCATGAAAACCATCTACGGGATTTCAAGCCGAGCTTCAGAATTCCTCACTCTTCCCAGTTAGAGAATCTTCCCATAATGGCAGAAGCTGTTAGGGCCTCTGGCTTGGAAACACAGAGATGCTGAGTAAGGAAAATCACCTGGAAAATCAAAATCTCAAATCAGCCATTCAGTTTTTAAATCATAGTCACAATTTTATGTGCATTCGAAGTAGTACAAAAGCAAGCAGAGAGCAGCAGTGACTTCCCAGGGAAAGAGCCTCCGGGGGAGTGCCCAACCACACCCCTCACAGACCCGGTCCTCCCGCCTCGGTAACTTAGTGAGGGTTTGGTTCTGCAGGACCTTTCACACACTGCTGAGAAACTGTAAGTTAAGGGCATAAATTTTTAAAAAGCCATCAGAGGTATAAAAATGTATATACAAGAATATTTCATTAGTACTAGTTATTACAATTACTGCCAACAATCTAAATACCAATCAACAAGGGAATGATTAATAAAATATGCATTCATATTTTAGGATACTAACTAGCCATTAACAATGTTTGAGACATTGTCATTACCTAGAGAATGTCTGGCATCCTATATGAAAAAAAGGATACAAACTAAATATACAATATTTTAATTATGTAAAATATTTGTATATAGAAAGAGAATGAAGGACTAGAAAAATATAGGAAAAAGATTAACAATGAGATCTCTAGTATTTTCTTCTGATATTAACTACATTTTAATTTTTTAGAACTGGCATTTACTTCTTTTATTCAGGAAAAAAAAAGAACTTTTTTAAAAGTCTAGCCGGGAGCACCTGGGTGGCTCAGTGTTAAGCATCTACTTTCAGCTCAGGTCATGATCCCAGTGTCCTGGGATCAAGCCCTGCATCCGGCTCCCTGCTTGGCAGGAAGCCTGCTTCTTCCTCTCCCTCTCCCCATGCTTGTGTTCCTTCTCTCAATGTGTCTCTCTCTGTCAAATATATAAAAATTAAAAAATCTTTAAAAAAATAATAAAAAGTCTAGTCAGTTTAGTAATTCTCAACTAGGGAGGAAATAATCCCTTCCCATTGGTGTATTGAAATGAAGGAGAACTTGCTTTGAGAATTACTGACATTTATGAAGCACTGACTCTATTTCAGACACATACCTAGCATTGTACATACCAAATTTTATCCTTACAATGCCCGTATGAGTGAATTAAATATAATCCTTTCTCTAGTTTCAGATGTGGAACCTGAGGCAGAGAGAAGTCAAGTAACTTCCTAGAGCTGGCCCAGCAAATGAGTGATAGACCTGATATCTGAATCCCCACAGTCTGTCTTCAGGGCCAGTGCTCTTCACCAGGTCAGGTAGTCTGGAAACCTTCAGCTTATACCCTGCAGTTTATACCCTGCAATCTATTTTCTCATCAGAAAGCCTTGTAGAACACCCAAGAGAATTATCAGAGCTCAAGTCTTTTTGTGAAATTTCACTGTGCACTCAACTACACAGGAAACCCCAAATCCTCAATAGACCATATAGCAAAATCAGCAATATAACTACACAGACAGATGAAACCTCAACAAGAATCCTACACATACATGCAAAATTCAAGAGCTAGATTTTGGGAGACTTCCACATGGGTGCTCCAGGGAGACACAGCTCTCAGGGTGAGCAAGGACACTGGCTTTCATAAAACAGAGGGTATCCACCTATCTGCTGCGGTATCGCTCCGCCCAAGCCTCCCTTCTTCACCCCGAGCTGGCTCAGGTTGTTCTGGGGACACTGGGCACTCGCCCTTCACCAAAAGCCCCCTAACCACTCAGGGCTATGTGTACTTACTAGCCCCCCAGCCCTGAGCAGTACCTGGCCCTGAAGCAGACGCAGCACCGACCAATCACTTGGTCAGTGTGAATCACAGACAGGAAAGAGCAGCTCGTTGAAGGCCAGAGACCTTTGCCCCCAAGTGTCTACCGGACAGCACCGGAAATCTGCTTTCAGTTTGTATTTACAATGGACTAGACTCACTAGATGAAAGCTGCTGCCTTCCTGTGGTCTACTCATCACCAGTGCATTTAAGGAAATCACTGTTATAGGAAACTCCAAAACCCCTGTCAGGACCACCCCAGCAAATTGCTAGAACTTCTGCATCAAGTGCACAGGACACAATGGAACACTACCGTGAGTTCATCTTCAAAGGAAACGTTAAGCGCTCCTCAAAGGTGTATGCAAGATACTTAAATACCCAATGGCAGAAATCATGATAACCTTGCCACCCCTGCATGGTCCCTCATACTCTACCCCTTACAAAGCCCTCTCAGGAACAAACGCCTCGTGAACCTGACAACAGCTATACGAAGTGGAAAGAGGCACCACGATCATCTGGCCTCCCCAGATGAGGAAGCTGAGCCTCCAAGACTCTTCATGACTTGCCCAAGATCACAAAGCTGATGGTGCCTGACAGTGCCAGGGGCAGGGGTTACCTGAAACAGGGCTTTCTAATCCAAACAGTGTTCTTCCCACATATCACGTACACACCCTTACCATCATTGCCAGCAAGAATGAGTTGCTAGACAACAGAGAATTAGGAACTGTAAACCCAGTGTACTACAAAAATGTCCCCTGAGAGTTGAGAATGGCGAAAACAAGGGTTCTACCAGGACAGAAGGCTCACCGTGGCTGTTCATTCATCACTGGAGAGAGAGAACTACATATTCTAATAACATGGAGCATGTCCTATAGATCACACATGCCTGTCAAATGAACCAGTTTGGTCTCCTCCTTCATTAAAAACTTGACGTGCTTCAGTGGGCAGTAACTGCTACACGTTTTTAAGCATCCGAATCCCAAAACAGACTAAGCTTTAACCAAATCAAATATTGCTCTGTTCGGCAGGACAAAGATGAGCCAGCCACCCTTTGGCCCCACTGCCTCTTTGAAATGATGCTTCCTTGATGATTTATTGATCTCCCCTTCAAGACTCTGGGCATTAAAACTAAAAGTTCTCATTTTCTTGGAAAGATGACTATCGGTCATGTTGCTTTAAATAGTATAGGTTAGCATAAAATTTTACAGGCACATCACTCTCTGTTTGATGAAGATGTCACTATAATTCAAAATAAAATCCGTGGTCGGCTCAAAGCTTGATGCCAGCTAGAGCTATCCACACAAACAACGGAGACCTCATAGGCAAAATTTCATGCACACACCCTGTTCTAAACCCAGGAGCTCACGGCCAGTGAACACTAGCAGCCCTCGAAATGCTTTTGGTAGAGACTTGGAAAATGTGAACATTCAGTTGACATCCGAGTTGCTTGAACGAATATCCAGATATACACAGAGGTACCCAGAAGTTATAAATAAGCATCAATTGTTTTAGATATCTCCCATCAGTTCTGATCAGGTATAACTGTAACATCAACAGAGGAGAACTAACCAGAGATAGGTAGGCACGTGGGAATCTCTAATAGTTGTTGACAATGACATATATTAAAACAAGTATCTTCTCTCAGGGCTGAAACTTTAATTAAATACTCAAAACTTAAGGAGTGACATATTCAAACTCCCCCACAGCACTCCAGAGGCACTTATACCCTTGAGCGGAGGAGCCCCTTTACCTACCCCCTCGGGAGGAGGGGCTGGACAGAGGGAGCCTAAGCATCCAGAATAAACCCGAAGTACTTGTTCTTGCACTAGTGTTCTAGCACTTCCAGCTAAAACAGGACTGTTTGCTTATGTAATGACCATGCCTCTGCAGAGCTGGTATTTTAGTGGAGGACATTTTACATGCCTTCATCTGACATCTCTGGGTGTACTGAAAACGTAAATGATGTTATCTGCCCGGGCATGGCTTGGTTACAGTCCGTTAAATAGGGATTACGATATGTACATTCAAATGGGAGGCACGCATGGTTATCAAAATGCAAACCCCCACACTGTATCTGGTAATCCTGAAGCCCAGAACACTGCATGTTCAGATTGGTCCCATGAGGAATGCCAACACAAAGATAACCATGGGAGAGAAGAGTGGGGGAAAGGGGAGAAGAAGACTCTCGTTATGATACAACCTCCCTCTAAACAAAGCTCTGCGGAGTAGAGCGGAGAATAGCTCATGGCCCCTGACTGCAGTCAGGAGCCACAGCAGCTCAAGCCGAAGAGCCAGCAGCCCCGTCTCTGAAAAGTCTCCCAGGCCAGCCGAAGCCAAGAGCTACCAGACTGCAAGGCTCATTCTGCACAGCGAGCCGCCCGCAGCCCCAGCCCCAGCCGCCTTCAGGGCTCTTTGCCTTAGTACAGCTGACAAGATACTCTCCTGGGAAGGGGAAGTGGGTTTCAGGGAGAACTGGATGGCCATAACCAGTATGGACAGTAAGGAAATGAGCTCCTCTGAGAATCTAATCCTGTAGTGTCTGCGGAGGACATTTTCATAACAAAAGATGACCTTTAGGGCAAGGGTGGCCATAAATGACCTAGACAGGGAGATAGCAGCACTCTTTCTGCAAGAAAACCAAGGCAAACGGATGGTACCGACTCCCCTGGTAACAATTTTCAATATGTCACAGTGCAAGTCCTATCACAACAGTCTAAACTCCTAACCTAACCTACTTCATGAATCGAGTCCTTTGTCACTTTCTGGATGAGACAGAGAGGGGTCATCCTCCACAAGTTCAACCATGGGTCTTCCACATCTCCTTTCGCAGGCCCTCTTCCCCAAGTCTCAAGGGACTCTGCTTCTTTAGCCTTTCTCCTCGTCATGTTTTCCCCAACAACAACCCTGCTTAAGTAATTTTGTTTCTGCCTGATAGCCATCCTAGGTAGATGGGACAAAGCCACAGGGAGGACAACAACGTAAACTCCTAAGAATAGTAATAGTGAATGTCTTGTTTGCAGATGTCTTCCCAGGGCCTAGAAGGCACCAGGCCTGTAGTGAGCCCCAAGAAAGTCTGAGAGCAGGAAGACTCCCCCAAACACAGAAATTCAGCTTCCAGATAGTTCTCCAACGTCCAGCTGAAGACTCTGGGAATGAAGCAGGACCTCAGATACCAAAGGACGACAGTAGGACTCCCAAAGCTGGGAGCACGAAGAAAACCAGTTGCTGTGATTGGGATAGAGGGTTGAATGAGGGAGTGGTTAGAGGCAGCCTTTTCTCTATAAATCTGAGAGGAGATTAGGATGGAAACTGCTCATGGGTAGTTCCCTTGGGACAAAAATTATCAACTTACTGAGGTTTTCCAAATGGACTTCTAGTGAGCACTTTAGCCCAGCAATTTAGGAAAAAAAAGAGAAATAGCCTATGGTGCCAAAAGAAGGTAAAGTTCCTGAGGAGAAAAGGAGCAAGGACAATTCTAAATCCAAAATAATTAAACACAGTGCAGGGGGAGGAGGGGACACGGAATAGTTGAAAGCGACGAGACAGTCATGGAATATGGAATCGAAAAGACTGAAGATCAAATCTCTGCCCACCAAGTAGCTCAGCAACCTGAGCCAAATTATTTTAAATCCCTCTCAGCCTCGGTTTCCTTATGGACAACACTTCCTACAAAATCAGATTCAGGTATGCCACGCAGGATGGGCTACATAATCTCCGGGTCCCATGCAAAATGAAAATATGAGACTTTTTCCAAAAATAAAGAATTTCAAAGTGGCAACAGCAGAGCATTCAAGTAAGCATGGATCACACACACGTCAGGCCAGCCTCAGCTCTGGTCTTTATGATGTTACAACATTTTTTCCATGTTTGCTAGTTTCCTTTCCCCAGGTCTATTTCCCTGTAGAGATCAGATTTTTTTAAAAAAGTTCAAAACTAAAGGACATTTTAAAAAATTTAAAAGGCCTTATCAATTTTAAATTTACTTAAGTTGATACCTTTGTGCCATGATTATATAAGGTAATATCCCTATTCTCAGGGCATATACACTGAGGTATTTAGGAGCAGAGGACCATGAAGTATGTAATTTATTCTCAAATTATTCAGAAAAAATAATTTAGTGTGCATGTGTATGTGTAAGGAGTGAGTGTGCAAGTCTGTAATGAGAAAGCAAATGGTATAAAGTTAACAGTAAGTAAATCTGGACAGATGAAGTTTCTTTGTTGTATTCTTATTCTTATGACTTTTCTGTGAGGATAAAATTATTTCCAAAGAAAAAGCATCCATCACATAAAGGTCCCATGTGAGATTTGGGGGAGTAGAGAGGGAGGAGGAGAATAACAGCAAAAGAGAGGCAAGGCTGAAACTCTCTACAGACGGGGACCATTTCTACTTTGTTAACTGCCGAATCCCCAGCATAGAACCTAGGTCAACAAACATTTAAGGCAGGAAGCAGAAAAGGAAGCAGCACCCTGTGCTTAGACTAGCTTGGGAAATAAGGACCCCAGGCAGGAACAGATGGCTGATAGTTACACCAGCACTTGGGAACCAACACGCTGCCTCTATTCAGCATGAGACCAAGAAGTGTGTGAATGCAGGCATGCAGTGTGGCGTGGTGTATACCACACCCTGCACCAGAGACTCCGTTCTTGTCACCTGCTAACAGTTCAGGTAAACTCACCTCAGGCCCGCCATTTCACCTCCCACACCTCAGGAGCCTCCCTGACGGAATGTAGGAGGTCACTAATTTGTTCACTGACTGGACATCGCTCACGTGCCAAGCTCTAAAGTCATGTTCCCTGTTCTCTAGAGCTTTCATTCTAGAAGGCTCTCGCAAGCTGGCTGCATTAAATAATTTTCTTGAGCTCCTTGAGGTCTTTTCCAGCCCTGAAAATTCTACACAACAATTTCAGGGCTTTTAGTTCCAAAATAGCATGAATATTATTGCATACAACCACCCTCTAAAAGACTCATAGAAAATGCATATTCTCCTAAAGGTGAAAATATATTCAAAATGGCCTATGTTTAACTTTAAAAAAAGAAAAAAAAGTACACATGGGCAGTGAAATGCTTGGAAGCGTACACAAATAAGCCTTCTGCCAAGAATCAAGTTGATTTTTGGCAGCCAAAATTCTTGTTCCTTGACAAGGTATACAAATAGTAAGAATTTCAAAAATCTAGTAAAGCTCTGTAGAAAAAAAAAAAATTATAAAATCATAGAAATGCTTTTTAAAGCCATAAATTTATCAATGAGAAAATAACTATGAAGTGTAGATTAATGATTAGTATTAAAATTAAAACATCAAAAGTATTTTAATTTTCTGTTTCATTAGTTCTTCTCATTCACAGTCAACTAGCACAATAATGGTTACAAAGGCTAATTTTGTTAAAGACCTTAGAGAAAAGAGGAAGAATTGCTTCTTCATGAATACTAAGGATGATAAAATAAGAAACCAATAACACTTTATCTCTTTATATAAATTAATCTAATTTAGAAATAAATTAGTACTATACTATATGCAGAACTTGTTACGTATCCAAGAAAAAAATGTTACATGACTAGCATCATGGTACCTATAGTTGCCAGATATTAAACCTCTGCACTGATTTATATCATTTAGGACAAATGGTAAGGGATAGGGGATCAAAAATATAATTAAAGATTCAGAATAAGAGGCTTATGAGAATATTATTTCCCAGATGGTTTCTCAGGAGCTAAAATAGGAACATCCATCTATGAAAGCTGGCATCAAACACAGGCCGCAAATTGAGATACTAAGTATTTGCCCCTCAAAAAACATCCTCCTGACCCGGACATAATTCACGAAGATCTGGGTACCGCATTATTTTCTGGTAGATGCAGAGAGGGCCCACCTCAGCAAGGTAACTTCCACAAGTAAAGGCCATTCATCCGTGGTTTTACAGAACAGCAGCTTTAAAAGCTTTATCCTTAAAAATGAAAAAGTTCTAAATGTCCTTTGGATTCATGGAGTCAACGCTTTATCAGACAGTAAATTACCAGATAGTGAAATCATTACCTGATCTAAATGCTACATGGATTATATTACTCTGTTTGTAAAGTTCAGCACCTGGCTCCCCACAGAGAGTTCATAATCACTTTTTAGCTAGGAAGACACACACGAAAGTCAGTTAGAGGCCACCAGGTAGAGAGAGCCCTCTGTCAGAGAACCCTGTTGCCCTCAGTGATGCGCCAAACGAGGCCAATGCCCAGAACATTCTGCCCTGTAGCAGTTCTGCAGTGAGTATCTTCGTACTCACCTGGCCAATACACAGAGGCTTTGAAACGGTTCCAAGTAAAACTCCTTTTATGTCACAATATTCCAATGCTATTAAGATCGAACCAGTTCCAATAATCAGAAAAAGCAGAGACTTACAAGATTTATCCCACAGAAAATCCACTTAGCATTTCATAATGCTTAGCTCAGATCATGAAGGCTGGTTGAGGCAGAATGGCAAAAGGCTGGCATTTAGAATTAACTCCCAATAGCCAATTGGTATGAATAGGCACCAGTCACCTTCTTTTCTATAAAAGGGGACCGGTTTAGTCAGAGGTTCACATCAGATTACTTTGAAATGTGATAAAAACTAAAGTCTGTGTTCATAGAAGGATGCACAAAGGTATACGTATATACCTAAGAGTGTTTTGAATAATGTTCAGTGATTTCACTAAAGTCCTAAAGTCCAGTTGCGGGTTCGGTTTAAAATCCTTCAGTCAGGAGCGCCTGGGTGGCTCAGTGGGTTAAGCTTCTGCCTTCGGCTCAGGTCATGATCTCAGGGTCCTGGGATCGAGCCCCGCACTGGGCTCTCTGCTCAGTGGGGAGCCTGCTTCCCCCTCTCTCTGCCTGCCTCTCTGCCTACTTGTGATCTCTCTCTCTGCCAAATAAATAAATAAAATCTTTAAAAAAAAAAAAAAAAGAATCCCTCAGTCAGATGGCTTCCCCAGTCCTTCCTGGTTCTGATGCATCAGGTGTCAATGCAGACCAGGGTACTGCTTATGTCCTTAGCTGTACCTTCCTAGGTTTTAGACATTGGAAGTTCACATTTTTAAGTCCATTCTACAAAGAAAATTACAGCCCTCATGTCTCCCACTTGGAAATCTGAGCGTTGGGATAGCCTTTGGGGTCTCTGGCTTTAGCTGTCCCCCTCACACAGTTTCCACTGTCTAAATGTGTTGTTTGGTGGGCAACAGTTCTTCCTTTCCCCCTAACTCCCTCCTCTCCAACCTGTTCCTTGGAGGTAGGAACTAACCCCTCGTGCCCAAGGGCTAACACAAGCCCAGTGGATCTCTCTGAGAAGCACTGCTTACATTTCAGAGTGTAGACAAATCACCTGGGAATCTTGTTAAAATGCAGAGTTCAATGCAGGATTTCCAACACACTCCCAAGGATGGCTCCATTTCCAACCAGTTCCCAGCCCCCCACCTACCTAGTTCTCTAAGTGCCCTTCTCAGCCTAAAGGTAACTCACATTGGTGCCTCTGTGGAGTCCTTTAGTGGCCTCTAGAGGGTCTTGAAGCTCTTCTAAAACACTCAAACCCACATCTGAGTTGCTTTAAAAGAAACAAGTTTGTATAACACATCATTGTACCACAATGGAAGAAGCAGCAGCTGACAAACCTGGGTTTGAACACCATCATCTAACAATGTGTTTTGTGGCTAATTGTTTACCTCTCTGAGTTTTATCTGTAAAACTGTCTTGTTGAAAGGCTCATGAGAGATTAGCTGGAAAAACAACAACCATTGCGAATTCTAGAGGCAACTTTGATTCAGGATCAACCCTAAAATTTCCTGATGGTGCCCCAAGAATATGCCAGTGTAGAATCCACTGATTCCTTCTGATAGGTCTAAACTTGGTTATCTTAGCATCAACCCCAAATTCCTCTCTCTCCGTGGCCCCCATACAACCCCACGTACAAAGAAGGAGGTATCATGCAACATAAGAGTAATCTAAGACAAGATTTCTCCTTTCTAATTCTGAAACTTCTAGGAATAACAAAAAGGTCCCCAGCATTGGTTTTATCTCACACAAAGGAGAATAGATGTCTGACACAGTTTGCCTTCTACAAGAAAATGTGTGCGCTTCTCCAAGTCTCTAGGTACCCCTTTCACCAAGGCATTACATCTCAGGGTTACATCTGAGCTACTCCAAATGAAGGCACTGTTCCTGCAATTCCTGTGTTTCATATTTATTTCTGTATCAACTCTTTAATTATCCTGCTGTGAACTGTGTAGTCCTCATCATGGATTAATCAAAACAAAATGCTATTTTTATATTCTTTGTTGCCTGTTCTTAAGAACCTTCCCAAAGTATTTCTGTTCACCACCAGGAGGCCGTGAATAACATTGTGAGATCAGTTAATGCTCAAAGGTTTATTTCTGTATCATGTAACAAACAGATCTATTGGCTATGAGACAAACCACGTTTTAAGGACACTAAGAAAACATAATATTAAAAAGAATATGAGGGGCACCTGGGTGGCCAGATGGTTAAGCATCTGCCTTTGCCTCAGGTCATGATCTCCAGGTCCTGGGATTGAGCCCCATGTCGTTGGGCTCCCAGCTCAGTAGGGATTCAGTTTCTCCCTCTGCCTCTCCCCCTGTTTGTGTCCTCTCTCTCTCTCTCCCCCTCTGAGATGAATAAAAACTTTAAAAATAAATTAACAAATAAAATATGAAATAAATCTGTTAGGAAAGAAAATACTGATATGAAGGTGAGCATATCACTTGCCCCCATCTGCATAAAAATCAAGATTTTCATGTAAACTAATACCTCATATCATGGACCCATCGATGTTTCAGTCAATCAGCAACACTGGCCCATTGATTCTCACCCCTCCCAGTGCATCAAAATCACTTAAAGATAAACAGATTAGAGATATAGAGGTATAGCTATATATACACAGATAAAAATGTGGATATAAGGAATGAATGAATGGAGAAGACATCTTGGTCCCACACCCAAGAGATTATTTTACAAGACTGTAGTAGAACCCAACCATCACTATTTTTTAAGCACTCCAGAAGATGCTAATGTATAACCAGAGTTGAGAATCGCTACTTAATGTTTGGTTGTTAAATCATTTTAAGAAAGTGCAGGCATAAAACACACACCGAGGGGCCCCTGGCTGGCTCAGCAGGTAGAGCATGCATGCGGCTCTTGATCTCAGGGTTGTGAGTTCAAGCCCCGCGTTGGGCATAGAGCCTGCTTAAAATAAATAAAATAAAATAAAACAAAACACATACTGAGATTATCGATTGTTTTTCCTGTTTCTTTGGTCTTTTCTGTACTCTCCAGCTCTCTTACAGAGAGCCTATATTGCTAACATCATAAAAATAAAGTGAAAAAAAATTTTTTAAGAAAACCAGCATCCACAAAATCCCAAGCATAAATGACCATTCTCCATTTTCCTGCTTCCTCTATACTCACACTATTTGTATCCAGAGCCTTCTTATTAAATGTCCCTCTTCCCATACTTTTAAGATTTAGTACAATATAGGCTATCACAGAAAATAACCCTTAGCAAACTCATGAATACTGTGGCTCTGTTGAGACTATGTATTTGTCACCTTAAGCCTGGGGTTTTCAACCCACCAGAATCTAATTGGCTGCCCAATGGCCTCTCCTGGGGAGTTCTAAAACTTCTCCGACACCCTGGCCACACCCCAGACCAATTAGATCAGAATCTCCGAGGGGGTCACACACAACAGTTTTATATCCCCAGGTAATTCCAATGTGCAGACAAGGCTGGGAACCACTGGCTCTAAGAGTTAATTAATACAAATCTCCACATCCAGAGATAAACTCCTGCGAGATTAAAAGCACAATACCTTGAAATTCTGACACCCGTGTAATATCAAAGAATGGTTATTTGTAAATGTACATCGGTGTTCGATTTCAAGTTAGCAAGGAATAAAAATAGGAACTAAATAATAAATGTGTTCACCGTTCTCCCTTCTAATTGAGCATAAGTCACCATCTTTTATATTTAAATACGAAAAATTCAAAGAACTCTGTGATATGGCATATATTCTGACCAAGATCAGAAATAGGCAGAACAAAATTGGACCAAAAAAATGTTTTCACAAATTCTACATTTATCTTACCCACGTAGGTGTTATTTCTGAGTAACTTTGCATCCTGGAAGTCAGGAGCATACTCTTATATTGCTTGGGGACTCTTAGATGAAAGGCCTAGATGAGAACCACTTTTCTTGTTTGTAAATCTGAAATAAAGGTGCATTTCCTTAAGTTTTAAAGAAACCCTATGCTGTTTGATTATTCTTCTCAGGTACCCCCAGGCCTCCTATCCTCCTCTTTTACCGAGGAAACTGGTGCTTTTGTTTTGGAGCAGGTCTATGCGATCCCCTCGCTGGGGTTAAGAATTAGCCCACAGACAACCCTCAGTTCTGTGGACTGAAGATTTTTTAGACACAGGCAGCAGAGAATTTTAATAGTATGCAAAACACTGCTATTAGGCAGGTTTTACTGATAGTGTTATTTTAATGAGTGAAACCTCCATATTCAGAGTTGAATAAACTCCACACAAATATAGCCAACACAGAAATTCCGGAAAGCAGTATTAAATGAATGCAAAAGGTCCAAAATTCTTTTAAAGAAATGAGTTTGTCCTTTTCCATTTCAAGACATGATACGTTTGTAATCATTTTTTCTAAAGCATACTAGGATTCTCAGCAGAAGTAACCTTTTCCCTCTCAATCTCAGGAAGAGATGGTTTATGGGTATTCTTTTGTTCTCCACAGCAAAAGCATGAGCAAAGGAGAGAAGAGGGATAGCCAGAGAATGGATACATTCCACAGCACAAAGATTAGGAGCCCAATTTAGAGTGCAAAACTAATGAAAAAGTAGATGGTTCTTATCTCCCTTCTTAAAGGAATAAACTCATTCAGCAGTATTTTACTAAGCATCTACTATAATGCATGCAGTGCACGCTACTATGTACTGGAAATAGACGTCTCCCTTCTTAAAGGAATAAACTCATTCAGCAGTATTTTACTAAACATCTACTATAATGCATGCAGTGCACGCTGCTATGTACTGGAGATAGACGTCAAAAAAGTCTCCATTCTCCTGGACCTTAGAAGGAATGGCAGTGAGGCCACAGCGTATGGTAACAGGAGAGCCTAAAACGGGGCCTGGCCTAGGCTGGGAGGTCAGAAAGGCTTCCCTGCAGAAAGGACCTTCACTCCGGGGTCTGAAGGAGGAGTTTAAAGCTAGACAAGTGAAGAAGAAGTAAGTTTTGTGAGCAAAGAACACAAAGGTCAGCAGAGCAGCAGCATAATGAGGGAGGGGAAGAGTAGATTGAGGCTGGCAAGGCTGACGGGCACCAAAGAGGGAGTTCTGGGTCTGGGGAGTGGGGTCTCAGGACCTGGACAGCATCAGTGGTGTCAGGTGAGAGGGTAGACATCAGGGTAAGGAGCATCAAGGGGCTGTCTAAGCCACGGTGCACTCTTGGGAGCTACCAGCGTGTGGACAGGAGTGGAAGCTGTTGGAAGGTGAAACCACTTCACATTAGGCCAACAAGCCTTAAATGTGAAATTTGAATACCCCTTTGACACCAAGAGTTGGAACTTATAATAACCTCAGACACACTTGCTGAGAGAAATGAGTCCTAAGAAAATACAAAGTATCACAGGGCCTCTGGGATGACTTTTCATTTACACAGTACAAAAAGACAAACTTGCATTTTTTTTAACCTCTGTTTTGATAGACATGAAAAAGGAAGGTTTTGTGACTACAAATGCAATCGCTAATAATGATTACTATGGTCCAAGAAAAAAAAACCTGGATCTTTTGTGCAACTAAATGAAATAATTATGTTGCCCTAAAAGAACCCTGAATTTACTCATGGAAAGACATTTCATCCTCCCATCAATCTCTGTGCATATATTAGGCACAGAGTAGGAAAAGACAATTGGGAAAATGAGAGAGCAGGGGAAAATTAATTATAATTATGGAAATGCAGCTTAAAGAACAAAGGCTTAAATTTGTAACACCGGTCTAAGGGGAAATAATTCTCATAAGCAACCATTTAAAACGTGAGAAGTCTGCAAATCTGAAGGAAACGTTGACTGTTTATTAGTCATGTTATTTCTTCTTTCTAATTTAGTAATCAGAAAATTGGTATTCCCAAGCATAAAGGAATAAAACAATCAAGGGCCTTCTGCTTGATTGGACTCCCAACGGACACAGTTTAAGAGAAAGAACTTGAGTCCAACAGGAAGGGCCTGCCATGGTTCTCACTTAAAGGCAACAGGCTCATTACTTCTTTGTTTTTTGCTTTTCATAATTTAACTTTTATTGAAACATAAGTAGTAATTGCAGTTGATGATTATGTTTATCTATTTAATAAAAGTATATTAAAAATTATAATTAAAAAAGCTTGGTTCTAAATTAATTATACCTATGACCATAATCAACTTTTTTAAAGATTATTTATTAGTTTATTTATTTATTTAACAGAGAGCGAGAGATCACAAGTAGGCAAAGAGGCAGGCAGAGAGAGAGGAGGAAGCAGGCTCCCTGCTGAGCAGAGAGCCCGATGTGGGGCTCGATCCCAGGACCCTGAGATCATGACCTGAGCCGAAGGCAGAGGCTTAACCCACTGAGCCACCCAGGTGCCCCTAATCAACTTTTTTTCTTTTTTTTTTTTTTTTAGTTTTATTTTTTCAGCGTTCCAAGATTGTGTATACACCATACCCAGTGCTCCATGCAATATGTGCCCTCCATAATCCCACCACCAGGCTCACCCATTCCCCAAAGCCCGTCCCTTCTAAAACCCTCAGTTTGTTTCTCAGAGTCAACAGTCTCTCATGCTTCATCTCCCCCTCCAATTTCCCCCAATTCACTTCTCCTTTCCTTCTCCTAATGTCCTCCATGTTATTCCTTATGCTCCACGAGGAAGTGAAACCATATGATAATTGACTCTCTCTGTTTGACTTATTTCACTCAGGGTAATCTCCTCCGCCTCATCCATGTTGATAGAAAAGTTGGGTATTCATCCTTCCTGATGGAGGCATAATAATCCATTGTATACATGGACCATATCTTCTTTATCCATTCATCTATGAAGGGCATCTCAGATCTTTCCCACAGTTTCACGACTGTGGCCATTGCTGCTATGAACATTGGGGTACAGAAGGCCCTTCTTTCCACTACATCTGTATCTTTGGGATAAATTCCCAGTAATGCAATTGCAAGGTCATAAGGTAGCTCTATTTTTAATTTCTTAAGGAATCTCCACACTGTTTTCCAAAGTGGCTGCACCAACTTGCTTTCCTAACAACAGTGTAAGAGTGTTCCCCTTTCTCCACATCCTCTCCAACACTTGTTGTTTCTTGTCTTGTTAATTTTGGCCATTCTAAATGATGTAAGGTGGTATCTCAATGTGGTTTTGATCTGAATTTTCCTGATGGCTAACGATGATGAACATTTTTTCATGTGTCTGTTAGTCATTTGTAGGTCTTCTTTGGAGAAGTGTCTGTTCATGTCTTCTGCCCCTTTTTTGATGTGATTATCTGTTTTTTGGGTGTTGAGTTTGAGGAGTTTTTTTATAGATCCTGGATATCAGCCCTTTGTCTGTACTGTTATTTGTGAATATCTTCTCCCATTCCGTGGGTTGCCTCTCTGTTTTGTTGACTGTTTCCTTTGCTGTGCAGAAGCTTTTGATCTTGATGAAGTCCCAAAAGTTCATTTTTGCTTTTGTTTCCTTTGCCTCTGAAGACATGTCTTGAAAGAAGATCCTGTGGCCGATGTCGAAGAGGTTACTGACAGGCTCATTACTTCTAACTACTAAAGCTAAATAAAGCTTCAAAGACTGAACGCTGTTACTTCTTGTCCATCTGGGCTTCCCAAATATCCGGACCTTCTGTTTGCCATTTTGCACTCTACCCAGATCTTTTCGTCCCCTTGTCAGACGAGCATGTGAGTAGCCCCGACATAGAAAGCATAACAAGAAAGATCACAGTGGATTCAGTTACTCAGCAAAATCTCCCCCTCATTTGATTCCTGAATGGGGAAAAGAGGCTAAGACAACTCAGCACGGACTTATACGAGTCTAGATCATTGCTTGGTTCCAATCAACCCAGCTACATAAACTTGCACAAAGCAAGTACAATGAAGAACACCAGAACCTCTGGGGAAATTAAGTCATTCAAATTCAAAATCTTAGTGGGCAAAATCCAGAGTGGAGTGGCTGTGGAGGGGTCCAAGGGGTTAAGGGGATAGCATTCCATCCATTCAAAGTCACATTCCCTGATCCCCTATTGTGTGTACAACCTCAAGCCTGGAGTGCCAGGATGGCAGTCTTGAGGAATGGAATCAGAGGAAGTACCCCTCCCCCCCAGAGACAAGCAGGGGAAGAGCTACCAAAGAATGATTCAGATTTCTATAGGCATGTGGGAGTCACCCATGTAACAGTGTGAGAAGAGACAAAAGAGACTGTAGTCAGTAGGCCTGGGAAGAGCAGGCAGCATGATACCTTGTGAACAAACACAGAGATAAGAAAAGGGCCAGGACCATACAGTTGTCCCAGTGTCCTGGGGAAAGGGAAGCCACGCCTCAGCCAAAGGGAATTCGGAAGGGACAATGGGTGGGGCTGGAGGGAGCCAGCAGGTCCTCTCTGAAAGAGTCCCTGGTGAGGGGCCAAGTGAAATTAACATTCACAGAGGATGGACCCAGAGGGAGTCTGGACAGACAAATCAGGTGCCCAGCTGTGGCTTCTAGAACTTTGCTTTCCATCTCTCTTCCTTCTACCAAAACCTGAAGAGCCAGGCCTGAATTCCTCCTCAAGGGGAAGACGTATATCAGAGTTCCCTGAGCCTCCACCCTCAAACCCCAACAGGCAGCTCAGGCCTGTGCCGGGGGTCAGGAAGGAGACAGAACATGAAGGAGTTTGAGATGAATGTTGTAAATTAGATTAGACCCTCAACAACCAAAAAGTAGTCAGAAAGTAATAGAATCCGCCCAAGATGTTGCGAAGAGTGCTTTTTTAAAAGCATTTGCTGGAGGGCACCTGGGTGGCTCAGTGGGTTAAAGCCTCTGCCTTCGGCTCAGGTCATGATCCCAGGGTCCTGGGATAGAGCCCCGAATCAGGCTCTCTGCTCAGCAGGGAGCCTGCTTTCTCCTCTCTCTCTGCCTGCCTCTTAGCCTACTTGTGATCTCTGTCTGTCAAATAAATAAATAAAATTTTTAAAAAATAAAATAAAATAAAAGCATTTGCTGGAGATGGCACCCGGGTGGCTCAGCTATTGAGAGCATCTGCCTCAAGTCCTGGGATCGAGCCCCACACCAGGCTTCCCGCTTGGTGGGGAAGCCTGCTTCTCCTTCTTGCACTCCCTCTGCTTGTGTCCACCACCCCCCCACCTTGCTGTCTCTCTCTCTCTCTCTCTCTCTGTCAAACAAATAAATAAAATCTTATTTTAAAAAAAAAAAAAGCGCAATCATTGGAGAAAAATGAAACAATTTCTTATATATGCTACACTCAATTGAGAATATGCCATAAACCAGCCACAGATGGAATGTCCATCATAGAGAAATACAAAAAAGAAATGAACCTCAAATTTTAAAATGTAAAGTAAGTAGCATTTCATTGAGAGTTTCCTTGAGAATTTTTCTCTAAGTCCAGGAAATGAAGGAATAGCACATGTTCCCAAAAAGCTAAAAAACCATTTTGTTTCATACCGGCTCATATTAAAAGGTTATTTCTGTTGTGTTATAACGAGTACATAAGTATCCACTTTTGTAAGGTTGGCTGTAATTTATCCCGACAATGGAAAGAGGAAAGTGCGTAAATCAATTTGGTGAGTTAATTCACAGCAAATTCTCCAATTATCTTCCACTTAAAGTGGGATGAGGAGAGAAGGTTAAAAATCAAATAAAAAATTTTTAAACACAGCACTTAGAAAGAAGTGTTTAAGTCGTTTGTCCTAAATCACGGCATTTTGCTGACATGGCAACTTGATCCCAGAGGGAGAAACTCACCCAAAGCAACCCAGCTGGAGGGCAGCCCCCACAACATGCCACACCTAGGTCAGGCTCGTTCTGCTTCTGCCCAGGCCTTTAGTAACACTGGCATATTTGCGAGGGGCACCAGAACATCACAGACCTGAAGGAATACCTCACTAGATGCCTTCTGCCTTGGTGGCCATCCTTTGGGGATGAGGGATGGGGGAGGGGAAACTTGACAAGTGGGCTAAAGAGGAATTTACTGGGGGAGACTGTTCCAGAATTGCTTCTATTATAAAAATGACTTGGGGCGCCTGAGTGGCTCAGTGGGTTAAAGCCTCTGCCTTCAGCTCAGGTCGTGATCTCGGGGTCCTGGGATCAGGCCCTGCATCAGGCTCTCTACTCGGCGGGGAACCTGTTTCCCCCTCTCTCTCTCTGCCTGCCTCTCTGCCTACTTGTGATTTCTGTCTGTCAAATAAATAAATATATAGTCTTTTAAAAATAAATAAATAAATAATAAAATAAAATAAAAACGACTCAATACATTTTCTCCCTTATGACCTATCTTTTTTTCCCCACCCTCTCTCTCAACTCATGCTTGAAATTTTTTGCATGCAGTGTTACTCTCCCAAGAGACAATACTTTTTTTTTTTTTTTTAAGTAATCTCTATGCCCAGTGTGGGGCTTGGACTCATGACCTCAAGATCAAGAGTTACACACTCTACCAACTAAGCCAACCACACGCTCTCAAGAGGTAATACTTTTCATCTTAATGATGCTTGCAAAATTTTGACTGTCATTGCATTAATAGTAATTCTATGTGTACTCACATTTTCTGGACCTAGAAGATGTTTATACAATCATTGGATGGAAAAGCTAAGCTTAGTAATGACACTAATATAAAATCTAGTAATGCCCCAAGCCCCAAAAGCTGCTGTTGAATTCATAATGCATTAATAAAACAGCCTCATTAATGAGAACCATAATTCCCTTCTGCGTAATTTCATTGTCCTTTCATATACACCAGGCAGGACCTGGCATTCTTCCTTCTTTTTCCAGTATAGATGGAATTTCAGTGTAGAGGGAGTAAACGTCTCCATTCTTCTTTTTTGAATATAAAGACATTTGTCCTGAAAGCTTATTTATCAGTCCTAACTACTAGTCTCTCCATGGTCAAAACTCACGGGTGCTTATGGGCGCATGCCTGCTTGGATGTGCACGTGCGCACGCGCACACATGCACACACACATCTTCTCCCTAAAGAGAAATGTAATGTTCTGCCAGTGCAAAACTAACTACAAAGTTTACAGTCAAATGAGAATCTTACCTCCTTCTGATGACCATCGTTCCAGCCTTTCCTTCCTGCATCCTGGCCTGAAGGACACTCTCATTCACTACATACCCATCCTGATGTGTGACTACACAGGGACCTCAAGCGCTGTTGCTAGTGGGAACTTTGGAAGCTGGCAAAACGCTCACTTTAGAGAGAGGGAAACTGAGGACCCCCCCCCAAGGGGACAAAGGCAACACAAGTTAGTAGTGAAACTTGAAACAGAACTAATCTTCAGGATCCCACTCAAAGCCTACTTTCTTTTACAAACTGGTAGTCAAGTTTCTAAACTCCCATCACCAAGTAGGCCTCTAGCCAAGAAAGGGAGGTCAGACGAAAAGCAATTCATTACATTAATTAACTAAGTTAATTAGTTGCATTAGAGGGTTGCTTGAGGCAAAGTAAGAGTACATATAAAGCACTTTTTGAAAAGACATATTACACACTTAATAAGAGAACTATCCTTCACTCTATCCCTGGGTAGTAAGAGAGACTCATAATTCAGTTCAAAAGCTTTCTACTCTAGATTTGTGATGTTCATTCAGAAACATTCACTATAACATGATAACAACAGAAATAAATAACAGTGTAAGTTGGAATGATACCATAATAATTTATTGGAAAGCAATTAATAATTCTTTCCAACATCACAATTATGACTAGCAGTGCATAAAAACAAAAATTAAGTCACCTCTAAATTTACTCTATTAAGGAACTCAAATGTGTGGAAAAATGTATGTGCATAAAAAATTATATATATTAACTGCAAACACATTGATTACTGGTTTTAAGAATCTGTCCCAGGTCAGAAAAATATGCCACAATTCACTACAACCAAGAGAAACAGGAGACAGTATAGGTAATTTTCAAGTAAGAATAATTCATGGAAGTATAATCTGTTAAAACAAGATTCCAAGGCACATGCCTGGCTCAGTAGAGCATGTGATTCTCGATCTCGGGGTTATGAGTTCGAGCTCCAAATTGGGTATAGAAATTGCTTAAAAATAAAATCTTAAAAAAAAAACACCCAAGATTCATATAACACAAATCATTCTTTGCCCTAGTTTTTTCCCCCCTATTTCAAACATAGCAGGTGAATAAAAGCCAAGTACAGACAAACCTCAGCAATTAACTTCTTCAGTAGGTACACAGTCCCTTCGGATCATTAGATTCCCTAAAAATCTGCGCAAAGGACAGATGAGTGGGAAATAAAAAAGAGTTTTTCATAATTCCTATCAGGGCTGCTCTCATCTCTGAACACAGAACCATGTCAATTCAACCAGGTCATTTTTGTCAGCCATTTTAGCTTTTCCAGCCATTCCATTCCAACCGTTAGCATTGTTGCAAAGAGGAAAGAGAAGATAAAACACTGGACAGAAACAGATTATTAACAGTGTTTCTCTTTGGGTTGTGGGATTTTGGGTAATGAAAACATACCACCACCTCCATACTCAGAAAATGAGGCTATGAATATGCTTTTTGAACTGTGAAATAGTATACAAATGTTACTTTTTGCTTTTTTTTGTTACTTTTGTTACTTTTTGGTATAAATGTTACTGTTTTACTTTTTTTTTTTTTTTTTTTTTTTTTTTAACTTTTAGGGCACCTGCGTGGCTCAGTGGGTTAAGCCACTGCCTTAGGCCCAGGTCATGATCCCAGGGTCCTAGAATCGAGTCCCGGATCAGGCTCTCTGCTGGACGGGGAGCCTGCTTCTCCCCTCCACTCTCTCTCTGCCTGCCTTTCTGCCTATTTGTGATCTCTGTCAAATGGGTAAATAAAATCTTAAAAAAATAAAAATAAAAATAAAAATTTTTTAAAGATTTTATTTATTTGTCAGAGAGAGAGGACAAGCAGGCAGAGTGGCAGGCAGAGGCAGAGAGAAGCAGACTCCCCACTGAGCAAGGAGCCCAATGCGGGACTCAATCCCAGGACTATGGGATCATGACCTGAGCCGAAGGCAGTGGCTTAACCGACTGAACCACCCAGGCGTCCCTGTTTTACTTTTTTTTAAAAGTGATTTTTTACTTTTATTGATCACTGTAGCCCATATAGTCCATTTTCATGTAGCTCTTTCCTCCTCTATTGCTTAAACCTGTATGTAAGGAGTCCAACCAGCACAATTTGCACAACGAAGTCTGCATAGTCTAAAAGTCTATTATCTTGCAGCAGAAGTGTTTTTTTCTGTTTATATTGGGAACAGACTTTCTTTCTTTTTGTTTGGATTGATTTGGTTAAATGAGAAGAGTTCTTAGCGTAAACCAGGAGAAACCAAGGTATTAGGCAAAAAGCATCCAAACTCACATCCCATATTCCAGAATCCCCTTCCAAAGGTATCAGACATTTCTGACCCAACAGTTCCTGCCTTCTCTCTTCTCTCAGGCAGCTCTGAAATCCTCTACACAGATATTATCTCTAGAGCTCCCCTGGCTTAAAATGTACAAGACTCCTCACTACTCTCCATTAAGTTAAATAAGTTCCTATCTTAACAGACAGACGTTCATTTTTGCAGAGGTAAACAAAGAGGAGGAGTAGAGACATCACTGTTTCCCGAATTACATATCCTTAGGCACAGAAATCCAAAATGGTGGGCACCTGGGTGGCTCAGTGGGTTAAAGCCTCTGCCTTCGGCTCAGGTCACGATCCCAGGGTCCTGTGATCGAGTTCCGCCCAGGGCTCTCTGCTCTGCAGGGAGCCTGCTTCCTCCTCTCTCTGCCTGCCTCTCTGCCTACCTGTGATCGCTATCTGTCAAATAAATAAAATCTTAAAAAAAAAAAAAGAAAGAAATCCAAAATGGTATTTTACACTATCAGAAATACTTATAGCTACTGCTTTATTATAAATGAATACAATCATAATTCTAATTGGCTTTCATCCTTTCAATCTTGGGAAAATCTGGTATCTCTAATTCCTTTGAAAACCGTAGCTCTAACATGTAAGCAACTAATTCATATTTTAAGTATTCTACTGCCCCCTTGTGTATCTCATGTTCAGTGAAAAGGTACTTCACAAAAATTACTGTTGTAATTCTCAGAAGTACTTCAATAGAATCTCAGGTATTAGAACTAAAGGTACTTCACAAAAATTACTGTTGTAATTCTCAGAAGTACTTCAATAGAATCTCAGGTATTAGAACTACAGACAACCTCGAGATCATCAAGACCAGCAGGCTCATTTCACAGGGAGAGAACGAGGCTCTCAAAGGATTATACCATTTGCTCCACATCATAACACAGCTACTTAATAGCAGAGCAACTACTACTGGATCGAACTTAAGCTTCTGAGTGCTGATTTCTCTGCCAAAAGGGAGATAGCTGTCTGGAACAAAAGAAATGATGGCATTTTGGAGTTAGAAAGATCACATGAAAGGGGATGAACATTAACCAGTGCAAAGGTGTCGAACGAAGGTAATATGAGTGTTCATCAAGACTTCAGCATGATATAATAATATACTAAGCGGTAATCCAACTATAAAAATACACAGAAAATTGTTTTTAAGTCGTTAAGCCTTTGAGATCTCTGAACAAAGGCATTCTAAAATACTATATGAAAGCACTTAAATCTGGACTTTGTCTAATCAGACGCAAAATAAATCTTGAAAAAATAAAGGTACTTTTTCTAACTCTTGGGTTTCTTCACTTATCATATTTGTTCTTTTTTTATTTAGAAATAAAAACTTGTAACAGAAAATACCCCACAGCAAATGCCGTGTGTGTGTGTGTGTGTGTGTGTGTGTGTGTGTGAGAGAGAGAGAGACAGAGAGACAGAGATGAAGCAATGAACAGAAACTTTAGATGAGGTTCACAGAAAAACAGAGTAGAACTCAGGGTCACAGGGTAAGGTCACAACTCCCCTTTGCTAAGGAGTCATTCACCTGCAAGACACTGCAATGCCAGGAGAGCCAGTCTGGAAAGGCAGAGGCAGGATTTAGTTTTGACCTTGATAATAATTAACTAGATCAACTTGGGACAGTCATTTCATCTCTGCTTCCCTTTCTTGACCTGTGAGATAAAGTACTCCTTACCCTAGGAAAGTCCTATAGTGGGGTAGCATAATGAATGTGAAAAAAAAAAAAAAAATTGTAACCTCTTAAGTACTTTTTTTTTTTAAGACTTATTTATTTGACAGACACAGATCACAAGTAGACAGAAAGGCAGGCGGGGGGGGGGGGGGCGGGGGGGGGGGCGGGGGGGGAAGCAGGCTCCCTGCTGAGCAGAGAGCCCCATGTGGGGCTTGATCCCAGGACCCTGGGATCATGACCTGAGCTGCAGGCAGTGGCTTAACCCACTGAGCCACCCAGGCACCCAACTCTTGAGTACTTTAAAAAAGTAAGTAAGGCTGAGCTTCTCTTAAACTTAACTTAAAGCAATAATAAAGCATTAGTCTGTCACCAAATCAGGAAAGAAGAACTAAACTTGGAAAGTCGAAGGCAGCTGAGATTATAGGATTGTTAAATAGCACTCTGATCCCTGGGAAATTTCTCCCTCTACCCTCTACATCTCCCCCAGCTTTTGATGGAGACTGCTCCAAAAATACTGACCACAAGTAAATCTTTGACTCTTAAATAAATTTCACTCAAGGATATCCCAAGAGCAGGATTGACAGAGTTTATCCCTGACTGTGTATCACAAAACACACACGCCAGCAGGGGAAAAGCAATTCATCTTAGTTTGCGGGAAAGAATGACGAGTCTCAATTCCTCTCTGATTGGTGGCTGCAGTAAGGCTGCCTGAGAATGACAGGTAAGTGCTGTGAATGGCTCTGTGGCCTGACAGTAGACACACACCATGCTGGTAACAAGCAGACTGATGACTTGCATTTATTAACTGAACACTTACTATGGGTTGAACCTCCCAAAATTTCAGACATCAGAAAGGATAGGATTGGAGTTGACAGCATAAAGGAGGAAAGGCACTGATCTAAACTAATTTGTAAGGAAGAAAGTGGTAACCCCATTATGGTTATTGGGGCAGGCACATTGCTTATACCTGGAGGGGATGAGACCAGTTTGCTTCTCGGGCAAATTATCCATAAACGAGTTAACTTGAGCTCTTGGTTCAACCCAGCAAAGACACCATATTTGCATCCAGAGCGCTGGAATAAAAGTGCTGTCAGAAATAAACTAAAAGCTCCAACTTCACAAACACAAAAGGCTGCTCACCATGAAATACACTGTTGTCCACCAGAAAATGCCTGCGGTACTGCACACAGTTTCTTTTCTCCAAGTTCCAGTAGCTCATTGTCAGGAGATTGCTGGCACAGCATCAAAACCAAATTGCTCTGTCGAGGGAAACAGAGGGAGACAAACATGAGGAAAATGGCAGCCACACGCTCACCGTGGTAACATAATGCATCAGTTACCCGGCATGATGAGGCAACACAGGTCCCATACAACTTCTCCAAATGTGGAACTGGGATCCCCTAAATCCTAAGAAGTTTCCCACAAGTCTTCCCAGAGGGTAGGACGTCACTTAACACACCACAGACAGTAGCTTTTTCAAACAGCACCTTTCGGGACTCAGTCATTGCCATCTCAAGGGGGGAATAAATCTACAACCCGAGAATAAGTTTCAGGACAGGCTGATGTGCTCCAGGCCTTGCCCATGATTGGCCAGGACCAAAACCAGGCAAAGCCGATGACTTCTCAGGAAGTTTCATCTCTAGGAGGAGAGGTAACCATCATTCCCAGTTCCTGAATTTTGGCTTAGTACCCCTCTGGCAGACTGTGCAATCAATCCATAGGCATCTTAGAAATCATAACAATGTCTGTGTAGCCACGGATAAGCCAAACACGGTAAGAAAGCTTGCCTCCCTCTTTTGGTTTCACTGGTGGCCCATTCAGAACCATTAAGGCCTGGCTCAGGACACATTACACTCACTGGTGTAAGGAGAACTGGGCACAGGTCTCAAGCCGTGAGGACAAGAAGCGGTGCCTGCCCCTCCGTCAGGCTTGCCCCTGCACAGAGAGCACAATGCTAACTAGAGCAAGCGTTTGAAAAGCAGAGATCTGAGCTGATGAATTAAATTCCTCCAAAAGCTGATGTGCATAACCCTGAACAAGGCCTCCATTGTTCACAGGATTTGGCTAAAGCAACTTTTCAGAATTCCAGCTCCTTTCCTGGTCACAGAATAAAGACAAGCAACACCAAGCGGGGCTGGCATGAAGAAAAACCCACAGGTGGGAGACAATTTGTATCTGTCCTATTAGAACAATGTAGAGTTTTGTAAAGATTCTCCAGGATGAAGTCAGCCACTTGGTGAAAAAAATAAATTATCAGAGCTTTGTCTATTCATCAATGGAACAATTGGTGAAGGCTCCTAACGCTTTTGCCAGAGCTTCTCCTTGGCTCAAAGGGTCCTTCTTAACCCTCTCCAGCAGCAATCTCACCTGACTCCAACCTATCCATTTTTTTTCTGGCTTCATGCCTCATTCCCACCTGGCTAAGGCTGGCTGTCGCTCCTACTTCCTCAGGCTGAAGATGAGTCCTACCAGGGGTGCCTGGGTAGCATCTGCCTTTGGCTCAGGTCATGATTCCAGAGTCCTGGGATCGAGTCCCACATCGGGCTATCTGCTCAGCAAGGAGTCTGGTTCTGCTGCTCCCGCTGCTTGAGCTCACTCACTTGCTCTTTCTGTCAAATAAATAAACTCTCTAGGGACGCCTGGGTGGCTCAGTCAGTTAAGACACTGCCTTCAGTTCAGGTCATGATCCCAGGGTCCTGGGATAGAGTCCCCCATCGGGCTCCCTGCTCAGCGAGGAGCCTGCTTCTCTCTCAGCCTCTGCCTGCTTATGTGCTCACTCTCTCTCCCTCCCCACCCACAAATAAATAAATAAATCCTTAAATAAATAAATAAACTCTCTAAAAAGAAAATGAGCCCCACAAATCTAAGTTAAAACCACCTATGGATCCAACTATAAAAGATGACAGCTAACAGCTGATTACTGGAGATAACATCCCCTCCCACTTAATACTGAATACTATAAAGAGCTCTCCTTTAAAAACGTATCTTTAGTTATATAAATAATGTAGTTATATATGCTCATTAATTTTTTTAAAGTCAACACTGAAATCCATCAAAAATCCTTAAAAATTTAGGGGCGCCTGGGTGGCTCAGTGGTTAAGCGTCTGTCTTCAGCTCATGGCTCCCTGCTCAGCGGGAAGCCTGCTTTCCCTCTTAGTTCCCCTGCTTGTGTTCCCTCTCTCACTGTGTCTCTGTCAAATAAATCAATAAAATCTTTAAAAAAATAAATCCTTAAAAATTTAAAAACCCTTCCTCCTTCATTCCGTGTCTCTCTCTTAGAATGACCACTTTTGTTTGGTGTGTATCATTCCAGTTCATTTTCTATGCATTTACATATGTATGTATGTGTGTGCGTGTATACATGTGTGTATAAAATACATATACATACATGCAATTTTAAAGACATCTATATATTTTTTAAATATTTGAGAGAGTACGTGTGCACATAGTGGGGAGAAAGAGAGAATCCTCAAGCAGACTCCCCACTGAGCAAAGAGCGTGATGCAGGGACAAATCCTAGGACACTGGGATCACGACCTGAGCTGTAATCAAGAGTCAGACGTTCAACTGACTGAGCCACCTAGGGACCCCAAAGGCATCTATATATTTAATAATACCTTTTCGCAAGAACTGGAAATAATTTCAGTATTATCAATAGTACCTATTTTCTACAAAAGTATATTGACTATTCATATATATTTTTTTGGAGACTTTATTTATTTGAGGGAGGGAGAAAGAGTGAGCATGAGCTGAGGGGAGGGAAAGAGGCAGAGGGAGAAGCAGACTCCCCACTGAGCAGGGAGCCCCATGTGGGACTAGATCCCAGGACCTGGGGATCACGACCTGAACCACAGGCAGATATGCTCAACTGACTAAGCCACCCAGGTGCCCTGATTATTCATATTAGAAATATTTTGAGTTACATGGAATTAAAGAGAACCCTGTCTGTATTTACGCTCAATTTTCCTTACTCACTTGATCTTATGGTTTCCTGTGTCATTCTTTCCTTTGCATTCTGTTTATTCTCAATCCAGGGAAGGTTAGCAGAATTAGAAGATGAAAGAATAATGTGCTTTTGTAAATAACTAGCAAAACAGATGAACATACCTGACTCTTTCTTGGCTTCCTCTTAACCAGATGAAAGAAGGAAATAAGAGGATATTAACATCAGTGATTCATCCATGCTGCTAGGAAAGGGTAACAATGGGACTTGAAATCATATCTTCGGATTCCAAACCCGATTCTAGCCATCACAGGCTAGAAGGAACTAGACTGTTATACAATATGGTGGGATTTTTTTTTTTAAGATTTATTTACTTAAGAGAGAGAGATCAGAAAGAGTGCACACACAGGAGTGGGGGGAGGGGCGGAGGGAGAGTAAGAGAATCTCCAGCAGACTCCCCTCTGAGCACAGAGCTCCCCGTGGGGCTCAATCCCATGACCCTGAAATCATGATGTGAGCCAAAATCAGAGTGGGACTCTGAACCAACTAAGTCACCCACATGCCCCAATATGGTGATTTTTTTAATAGGTCTTATAAATTCTTGTACATTCCTCCCTCCCTTCGAATGATGGAATCTAATTCCCCTTCTTTTGAATACAGGCTGGCCTCAGTGACTCATTTCTAACAAAATCAGTTGTAATTAATGCTATGAGTCTTCCAAATCTAGATCATAAAAAGGATACACCTCCTGCCTGGCTCCCTATCTCTCTCAGGAGGCTCACCCCGAGAACCTAGCTACCATGATGTAAGGAAGCCCAGACATGAGTGTGCCAACTGATCACACCAGCTGGGCCCTCAGCCAACAGCCAACCTCAACCACAGACACATGTGAGTGAATGAATCTATAAACTATTCTAACTTGAGACTTTAAGTCTTCTAGATGAAGCTCCAAATACAGAGGGACAGAGACAAGCCATCCCCTCTGTACCCCATCTATATATGACACACAGAAATAATGAAAGATAATAATTTTTACTGCCTTACACACTAAGATTTGGGCTAATATGTTAGACAGCAATAGATAATGAATATAGGTAACATCCTTGGATACATTCAATGAGGACTAAGACCTTCAACTCTGTGGAGACAGAAATGTGAACTCATACAGATATATGTAATACTAAGATACTTGAGCACTGGTCTTCTATGGACCCACCTTTCCAACATCCAGTTCTTTTTCTCACACTGTCATAATTGCCCTTTTCTTTAAGGACTGGTTAAAATGCACTGCCTTCCTGGGGCGTCTTGTTAGTTCTGTTAGAAGAGCATGCAACTCCTGATCTCAGGGGCATGAATTCAAGCCCCACGTTGGATGTAGACTTTACTTAAAAAAATAAAATCTTAGGGGCACCTGGGTGGCTCGGTGGGTTAAAGCCTCTGCCTTCGGCTCAGGTCATGATCTCAGGGTCCTGGAATCGAGCCCCGCATCAGGCTCTCTGCTCAGCAGGGAGCCTACTTCCTCCTCTCTCTCTCTCTCTGCCTCTCTGCCTACTTGTGATCTCTGTCTGTCAAATAAATAAATAAAATATTTTAAAAAATAAAATAAAATAAAATCTTAAAAAAAAAAAATCTACTGCCTTCCTGAAATGCCCCCAGAATCTCTCCCTCCAAGTTAACCTAAAACTCTCTCATGCACTGAACTACCATAATCCTACATACCAATTATTGAGTATCTACTACGTATCAGAAACCATGATAAGGCTTTACATCATGGCGTCTCAACCTTGACTACACATTAAAATCAATCATTTGGGAAGCCATAGAATCCTGGCCCCCAGGCCACACCCCAGACCAATTACATCAGAATCTCTGGGGGTAGGACTTGGGCATCAGTGGGTTTAATCATCCACAGGATGATTCCAAAATACAACCAAAGGTGAAAACCATTCTTCATGTATATTATCTCTACTCCTTGAAGAAACTCTTCTGGATGGGTGTTTTGTTATTGTTGTTGTTGTTTAATGTTTTCTTTTTAAGATGTTATCTATTTGTCAGAGAGACAGACAGCGCACAAGCAGAGGGAGCAGCAGGCAGAGAAAGCAGCAGGCAGAGAAAGAGGCTCCTCTCTGAGCAGGGAGCCCAATGTGGAACTCGATGCCAGGACCTAGGGATCATGACCTGAGCCGTAAGCAAATGCTCAATCAACTGAGCCACCCAGAAACCCCAGAGGTGGGTGTTTTTAGGAAGAGGAGGCACAGAAAAGGTAAACGTTGAGCTAGAGCACAAAGATACAAGTAATTGAATCCTATGACTTCTAGGCTGTTTGCCTCCTTAATTGTTCACACATCTTACCTCTCCTGGCATCTGCTTGCTGCTGAAGGTTAGGGGAAGGCTGTAAGCTGCCTCTGTGTGCCCGACCAAGGCCATGCACATACTGCATGTCCTTAGTGTAAACATCAGTGACGCCTTCCTTCTATGCCCCATTTCCTGGATTCCTGCCTGGTGGAAACTGAAGGAAGAAAGGGCTCTCTCTCGCCTTTAGAATCAGAGCAAATGATTTCAGAATTTAGAGATGATGGAGGTGGAGATTAAAGGAAGTAATAGGGCTGGGGCAGAAGGAGAGGTGTGCAATAAACAATAAACCCAATCTTAAAAAAAAACAAAAACAAAAAAAAAAAAAACCCTTGGCTTTCACCAGATTCAGATGATCCAAGGACCCAGTGCTCACTAAGGGGAAGTGACCAAAAAGAACCTTAGAAATCAGCTAAGCTAAACCTCTCATGGTGAAGTCAGAAAAAAAAATCTGACCCCAAAGGATGCAGCACTTGCAAGAGAGCATAGCTGTTAAATAAAGCTGGCAGGAAACCCAGCCTCAGGAGTCTCAAAGCTGGGATTCCCCAAGGGCTCATGGTCCCATTTTCGAGAACACAATACGTGAAAATATCTACTAAAATGCAGTTTCACTGATTTTTCAAAAAATACCAATTCAGATTACATTAGAGATGTGTTTCCATTGCACCATTCACGTAATTGGAAGTTGTTTGGTCAATATTCAAGCAGAAGCAGAGATGTTTAAAAATTGACTCAACTTTCCTTTGGGACTTACTCCACCTCCTGAGGTCCATGGAACATACATGTTATATTTAGAACTCTTCACAGAACACACAGATGCCTAATCCTTGCAACGATTCACAAGATTAATAATTTACAGTAACTAAGAAACTTTAGATAGGGAAGTAACTGGTTGTTATTAAAACTGACTTCAGATTCTGCCTCCAGAAAAAGATTAATAAGATTTTTTTTTAATGGATGGTAAAGTTACAGGAAATGCTATATAAATGCATGTATCTTTTAACAATTTATTTTTACCCATTTTTAGAGCTTGAAACACACAGGAAAACTCACAAAACATACATTGTGATGTCACTTACCACCTAGAGATAACTGCCATGTATACTGTGGCCTATTTTTTTAAAACATAAATCAGGTCCTACTATTTTGCAATCTACTTTTTTTTGTTAATTTTTTTTATTTTATTTTTTTTAAAGATTTTATATATTTATTTGACAGAGATCACAAGTAGGCAGAGAAGCAGGCAGAGAGAGATAGGAGGAAGCGGACTCTCTGCTGAGCAGAGAGCCCGATGCGGGGCTCGATCCCAGGACCCTGGGATCATGACCTGAGCCGAAGGCAGAGGCTTTAACCTACTGAGCCACCCAGGCGCCCCGCAATCTACTTTTTTAATTTAGTAACTTAGTAATATATTGTGATACTCTAGCCATATCAACATATTTCTATAAAATAAATGTAATTTGAAAAGGAAATTGTAATCAACTCTACTCAAAGACTCCACACTCCAAAAAGTCAGTAAGAGAGGCGCCTGGCTGGCTCAGTCGGTTAAGCGTCTGTTTTCGGCTCAGGTCATGATTCCAGAGTCCTGGGATCGAGCCCACCGTTGGGCTCCCCGCTCAGCGGGGAGCCTGCTTCTCGCTCTGGCCCTCCTCCTGCTGTGCTGTCTCTGTCAAATTAATAAATAAAATCTTAAAAAAAAAAAAATCCATAAGAAATGAAAGAAGCCAGGTAAGCACGCAGAGGGGAGTCACCTGTCAGATGAACTATAAATATCCGCAAAGTTTACAAGCTCCTAAGTTTGTTTTATGATAAGTCACCTTTATAATCATTCCACATTTGTTTATTTTTGCCTTTTTATCTGTAGGTTCATGACTAAAATTGCCAATGTCAAACTATACGATGCTTAGAAAGCTTTAAGTGTAGGACGGGACCACCTACGAAAAGGGAAATTCCGGATGACACCTTTAAGAAAAGCAGGAAGTATTTTCAGTAACAAGCAAAGATGTTTAAAAACGTTTTTAGCACTCTACAGAGGAAAAAGAAATCCTTTACACAAACAACTGCTTCACAAAGTCCCCTAAGAAAATGCGGTACAGTTGCAGGCATCCCGTGAGCTGTTGTCCCCACCTCCCCCCCTCCTCTGGCTCTCCTCTAGGAAGCTCCTTTACGTGCACAGGTGTAGCTGGTGTCTGGCTCAACCCAACTCAGGTGGGCGTGTGGCTTAGACCCGTCAAATCAAAGAACAGCATCCCCAGGGCCACAGCCTTTTCAGACCCCTGAGCACCAGGCATAGGATTCTGTCTGAACTATTGGAAAAACAGTTTTCTGCTGGACTTGAAGTTTTGAGGCCTCGAAACCTAAAGTTCCAGGTACGCATCCTGTTACTACAAGAAGAGGATCTGGGGCACCTGGGTGGCTCAGTGGGTTAAGCCTCTGCCTTTGGCTCAGGTCATGATCTCAGGGTCCTGGGATGGAGCCCTGCGTCCTGCTCTCTGCTCGGCGTGGAGCCTGCTTCCCCACCCCCACCCCTACCCAACCCCCCCCACTTCTGATCTCTTTCTCTGTCAAATAAATAAATAAAATCTTTAAAAACAAAACAAGAGATCTGTTTGAGGATCTGTTTCAGACTCATTCATCCCAGAAGAATGGAAAGAAAGGAAGTCCTGCGGGTATCATTTAAGTCACACCTGAAGCTACACCTATCCCTGCCCTTTTTAGGTAAATGAGACAGTACATCCCCTTTTTCGTTTAGTGTTGTTTAAGCCACATCACGTTGAGCTTTCTATCACTTGCAACCAAAGAGTCTTGCCTGGTGAGATGTGTCAGCAGAGCAAAATGGAAAGAGAGGCCCCCTGGCAGTCACGAGCACTCCGTTCTAGCTTCCTCTCTAACAACTGACTCAGGGGGGACAGGGGGCAAGTGTTTTTAACTAGTCCTGAGTTTCAGTATATAATTCTTTATTTTCTGGAGATTTCCTTAGAGATCTACTCATTCAAGTCCTTTGTTCTGGTAGCAAAGGCTTCCTCACGCCCCTAGAAGGTGTAGGAAGCGGAGCAAAACCTGAAACTTTCTCTTAAGCTTCAGAATTCCCTTAGTGGTTGGGGCACCTGGGTGGCTCATGGGTTAGGCCTCTGCCTTCGGCTCGGGTCATGATCTCAGGGTCCTGAGATCAAGCCCCACATCGGGCTCTCTGTTCAGTGGGGAGCCTGCTTCCCCCACCTCTCTCTGCCTGCTTCTCTGCCTACTTGTGATCTCTCTCTCTCTCTGTGTCAAATAAATAAATAATCTTTAAAAAAAAGAATTCCCGGGGCGCCTGGGTGGCTCAGTGGGTTAAGCCGCTGCCTTTGGCTCAGGTCATGATCTCAGGGTCCTGGGATCGAGTCCCACATCGGGCTCTCTGCTCAGCGAGAAGCCTGCTTCCCTCTCTCTCTCTGCCTGCCTCTCCGTCTACTTGTGATCTCTCTCTGTCAAATAAATAAACAAAATCTTTAAAAATAATAATAATAAAATAAAATAAAAAATAAATAAATAAAAGAATTCCCTTAGTGGTTTTTAAATGTGAGGCAAATCTCTATCACTGCTTTAACATGAGTTTTATAAAACACTGCAAATCTATTCAAGTCACTTGAATGGCTTAGTAAAGGATAATTATTCAGGGCTCCCGGGGGGCTCAGTCATTAAGCATCCGCTTATAGTTCAGGTCATGATCCCTGGGTTCTAGGATCAAGCCCCGCATGGGGCCCCCTGCTCGGTGGGGAGTCTGCTTCTCCCTCTCCCTCTGCCTGTCACTCCCCCTGCTTGAGTGCTCTCTCTCTCTCTCTCTCTCTCTCCCCCTCTGTCAAATAAATAAATATTTTTAAAAACTATTCAAATTCATAAATGGAAATCAGTTTTAACACTGTGCCAAAGGAATCAAAAGAAATAGGAAAATCCTTAAAAGAACTTTGCAGGATGAAGGGAACATTATATGTATTTATATTATGTATATACATATATATGTATATATAACATAAATGTATATACACACAAAAAATACATATACAATTTTTAAATTGTTTAATTCCAGTAGAGTTAACATTAGTTACGGGTGTACAATGTAGCGACGCAACAGTTCCGCATATTACTCAGTGCTCATCAGGATAATCCGCATCACCTACTTCACCAACCCCCCCACCCGCCTCCCCTCCGGTAACCCTGTTTGTTCTCTACAGTTAAGAGTCTGGTTTTTGTTTGTCTCTTTTATTCTTTGATCTTTTGTTTCTTAAATTCCACATGTGAGTGAAATCATTTTTGTCTTTCTCTGACTGGCTTATATCTCTCAGCATTTCACTCTCTAGATCCATCCATGTTGTTTTTTTTTTCCTCCCTTAAGTAGAGGGATCTGTCTATGATACGCTGATATGCTGACCATTACTTCTCCCTCTTCACCTACCCCAACTGCTACCACCACAGTCCATTCTCCTTGGTACCCCTCTTCCATAAAAACTGCCACTCCCACTCTCATTCCTCCCATTCTCTCAATATATATTTTGCTCTCAAATATATATATATATATAATCACTATGGTTTGTACAATATTTCCATTTATATCTTGCCTTTTAAAAAAAACTGGCACTTATTAGGGTGCTTGGGTGGCTCAGTCGGTTGCTTAACCCTCCAACTCTTGGTTTCCGCTTGGGTCATGATCTCAGGTCCTGAGATGGAGCCCCTCTGACGGGCTCTGCACTCATTGCAGAATTCACTTGACATTCTACCTCTTCTTCCCTCTCCACCCCCACTCACACCCTGCCCCCCACCCCATGTATGTGCACTCTCTCCCTAAAATAAATAAAACACTTTAAAAATAACAAAATAAGGGGCGCCTGGGTGGCTCAGTGGGTTAAAGCCTCTGCCTTTGGCTCAGGTCATGATCTCAGGGTCCTGGATCGAGCCCCGCATGGGGCTCTCTGCTCAGCAGGGAGCCTGCTTCCCTCTCTCTCTGCCTGCCTCTCTGCCTACTTCTGATCTCTGTCTGTCAAATAAATAAATAAAAATCTTTTAAAAAAAATAACAAAATAAAATAAAAACCTAACACAATAGCCCTATGAGTCGTTGATTTTTTTTTTTTTTAAGATTCCATTTATTTACTTGACAGAGAGAGAGCAAGAGAGGGAACACAAGCAGAAGGAGTGGGAGAGGGAGAAGCAGGCCTCCCGCCAAGCAGGGAGCTTGATGCAGGGCTTGATCTCAGGACCCCAGGATCATGACCCGAGATGAAGGCAGACACCCAACAACCGAGCCACCCAGGTGCCCCAAGTCACTGATTATTAAGCACGAGTTCAAAGAGGTTAATAGGACACAACAGGTTGCAAACCCATGTCTTCAGACTCCAAATCCACTGTGTCCAGTCCAACGCTATACTCCGTCCAGCAGAGTTCCTTCCCTGACACTCTGCTTCCCTATGGAAGGAGCCTAGAGCTGTGATAGGCAAGACTGACTCTTCCCATCCCAACCCTTCAATTCAACTCCACTAGGGGCCAATCAATGAAGGAGAGGAGGCAGGAGGAGAAGCTTAAATGTGACTTCAAAAACCTGCATACCCAGTTCCTCCAGCCAGGAGCCTTTGAAGTAGACAGATTGCAAGGGATCAGAGTAAAGTGTCAGTCCTCTGATTATCAGATAGTGGGAGGTTTCTTTGCAATGAAATTTGAGTGAGCTACTTGGACCAAGTTCGGAAACACCAAGGCCAAATTTGCTGGCCGGCCAGCATTGTGAAAACTGTCTGAGAGATCAGTGTATTCTCCAAATTGCTAGGGGAAGAAGGCTATTGTCCGAAATTAAAACATAATGTATGGGGGCACCTGGGTGGCTCAGTGAGCTAAACCTGTGTCTTTGGCTCAGGTCATGATCTCAGGGTCCTGGGATCGAGTCCCGTATCAGGCTCTCTGCTCAGCAGGGAGCCTGCTTCCTCCTCTCTCTCTGCCGGTCTCTCTGCCTACTTGTGATCTCTGTCAAATAAATTTTTAAAAAAATCTTAAAAAAAAACAAAAAAAACATAATGTATGAATTCACCCTGCTATTGGAAAAGAAATAAGTAGCTCACAGGATGTAGTAAGGCATCAAAGGGCAATGGAAAAATGCCTGACTATAAGTTAAGAGGCTCGAGGTACAAACCAGTCCTTCCTCTAAATTGTCAGGTAAATCTCTTCACACCCTTGTACTTCAGCTGCCTCATCTGTGTAACAAAAAAGGGGTGGCGGTGAATGAGATGCTCTCTCAGACCTTCTGACCTTTAATATCCCACACTCTATTAATAAGGATTATAGGCAACCCCTCCCCAATATCCCAATCCCTATGTCTTTTTTTTTTTAGATTTATTTATTTGACAGAGAGAGAAACAGAGAGGGAACACAAGCAGGGGGAGTGAGAGAGGGAGAAGCAGGCTTCCTGCTGATCAGGGAGCCCTATTTGGGGCTCGATCCCAGGACCCTGAGACCATGACCTGAGCCAAAGGCAGATGCTTAACAACTGAGCCACCTCCGCTTTACCTTTAATTATGAATTAAAATAGCCCTGAGAAAGCACAGCTAATTCCCATTAGCAGTGTAGCATTTAACTTATATGGAGAAGTACTGATTTCCCTTTCTTTAAGCCTTGCTGTGAGATAAAAGACATAATTAATGGGCTCTGACAGTAATGTTCATAAAGTAATAAGTGCTTAGAAACAGGAAGGCATAGGGCCGCCTCGGTGGTTCAGTCGGTTAAGTGTCCGACTCTTGATTTCAGCTCAGGTCATGATCTCAGGATCGTGAGATCGAGCCCCTCGTGGGGCTCTGAGTTCAGTGGGGAATCTGCTTAAGAGATTCTCTCCCTCCCTCTGCCCCTTCCCCCTCTAAAATAAATAACTTTTTTTAAAAGATAGGAAGGCATACGGGAAAAGTTCCCAAAACTGCGTCCTGCACCTCATGGCTTTTAAAAACACATTTGGGAATTTCTGTACCCAGTTATCCCTAGAAGTTGAGAATTCAAACCAAACCCAGTTAAAAGCTAAATTTCAAAGAAAGCAGCTCCTCTAGAATTTCTCCACTAATTTTAAGTAAAGGGAATTACACAGTGCAAGGACAGGGTACCAAGGGCCCCAGCTCCTCTTCCTTTGGACCAGACACAAACTACCAGCTTTTCAAGCAGTTCAGAACACTGTCTGGGTGAGCTGTGGGGGGCCCTGGTCAGAGGGGCCCCATTCCACTTCTCCGCTGGCAGGTCACTGTCCTGTATCCACACCCTCACCCCCTTGTCACAAGCTCCCTCCCTGCCTTCCCACAGGTTTCCAAGTACTGCCAAACTAGTTGTTAAACGGCTCTACAAACAGCCTAATTCCAAGCGAGCCCCCTCCCAGTTATGTCCACAAAGGGAAAGAAATAAAAGGGTACCTTGTTCATTTTTTTTAAGGCTCGAAGGCAACACCACTAAACCCTAAGATCCTGGTGTGTTTTATTTCTTTACAGCAATCAGGAGCTGAATATGCTCTGAGCTAGTTGAGCAATGAGATACAGTCCACCCTCCAAAGAAGATGCATACTTCCTTTGAAAAGACTAGTTTAAAATATAATATGTACCCAGCACTTGACAGAGTCCCTACCTTTTGGTTTAGCAATCATCTTCTGGAAATATACCATTAAAAAAGTAATTAAAGATACAGACCAAAATGTATACATAGAAATGTTCACTGCATCATTTCTTATAATACAAAAAAGTCAGAACTCTAAATATTCAACTATTGGGTTAGCTTTGCCAGTCGTGTAGGTAGTTAACAATCGTGTTTGCAAAGGTTTTATAAATGAGTGTAGAAAAATGTTCATGATATAATGCTATATGAAAAAAAAAAAAAAACAGGATATAAAACACCTACTATTGGGCTCCTGGGTGGGCTCAGTGGGTTAAGCCTCTGCCTTCGGCCCAGTCATGATCTCAGGGTCCTGGGATGGAGTCCTACATCGGGCCCTGCTTCCACCTCTCTCCACCTGCCTCTCTCCCTACTTGTGATCTCTGTCAAAATAAATTTTTTTAAAAATCTTTAAAAAAAAAAAACCAACTATGATAAACAATATTGCATAGAATAATGAATCCTGAGGTGCCTGAATGGTCACTCAGTTCTCCAACTCTTGATTTTGGCTCAGGTCATGATCTCAGGGTCATGAGATCAAGCCCCAAGTCAGGCTCTGTGCTCAGAGCCAAGTTTGCTTGTCCCTCTTCCTGCAGCTCCCCCAAATAAATAAATAAAATCTTTAAAAAAAAAAAAATCAATGTTTCACCATTAACAGTGATGTTTGTTGTAGGTTATTTATAAATATTCTTTACCATATTAAGAAAGTTCCCTTCTATTTCAATTTCTTGAACAGTTTTTTACATAACATTAAACTTTTTAACACACTTTCTCTGCACGTGATAAGATCTTTCAGCATTAATCTGTTGTAAATTTACCAAAATCTGGTAAATTTTCTAATGTTAAACCAACCCTGGGATTCCAGGATGAATCCAATTTGTTCACGGTGTATTGTCTTTTTAAAACATTGATGATTTAGCTTGCTCATGTTTTATGATGTTTATGTGTATGTTCCTACATGTTCCTATTGGCCTACAATTTCCATTTCTCATATTGTTCTCAACACTTTTGTATTGAAGTTATTACAGCTTTATAACATGGATTTCTAATCCCCAGAAGGATTTATACGAGTTTGAAATTATCTTTTTCTTGAATGTTTGATAGGAAACATTTGCTCGTAAACCCATCTCACGGGGCACCTGGGTGGCTCAGTTGTTAAGTGTCTGCCTTCAGCTCAGGGGTCCTGGAATCAAGCCCCCTATGGGGTGCCCTACTCTGCGGAAAGCCTGCTTCTCCCTCCCACAATCCCCTTGCTTGTGTTTCCTCTCTATCAAATAAAGAAAAATCTAAAAAAAAAAAAAAAACAAAAAAAAAAACCTCAGTCTAGACCTTCCTTTACAAAGAAATAATTGGCTACTGGTTGGTTTGTTTGTCTGTTTGTTTTCAACTGGTTTATTTTAAAATTCTAGGATTATTAAGCCTTCCTATCTTTTCCAATTTGGTTTTGGTAAATTTATATTTACCTAGTAATTCATTAATTTTTTCTAAGCTTTCAAATGTTTTGGCATAAATTAGTTCACAATACAGTCTTTTTAGTATCTAAAACATCTGCTTTTCCAATCCTAATATTGTTTATTTGTACTGTTCTCTTCAAGTCACTCTCATCATATGTTTATCAACAACATTACTAGCTCTTATGAAGAGCCAAAATTTGTCATTATTGGTCCTCTGTAATGAATAACATGAAAGTATTACTACTATTCTTTTCTATTTTCCTTGAATCTCTTTTGCACCCTTTTTGAATCTTCTAACTTCAACATTTAGCTAAGTTTCAGGTTTTCTTTTCTAATATAAGCATTTATACATGCTTTAGCTGCTTTCCCCAACCCCGAATTTTGACCCATAATATTCTTATCTTCTAGTTAAAAATACTTTGATTTCCATGATGATTTCTTCTCTGATGAAAAGGTCATTTTGAAGCATTTCTATGATTATTCATAGTTATATTTTTAATAGTTTTGAGCTTAATTGCATTGTGGTCACAGATATGGTCTGTATGACACAATTATTTAGCAATTGCTAAGACTTCAGGGTGACTGGGTGGCTCAGCTGGTTAAGCGTCTGCCTTCACCTCAGGTCATGATCCCAGGATCCTGGAATCGGGCCCCAAATGGGGCTATCTGCTCAGCGGGAATCTGCTTCTCCCTCTCCCTGCTGCTCCCTCTGCTTGATACTCTCTGTCAAGTAAATAAATTAAATCTTTAAAAAATTGTAATTATACAATTTAAGCAATTGTAAGACTTGCCTGGTAACAAAGTTTGAATGTTTTTTTATAAATGTTCTAAGTGTATTTGGAAAAAATGCATAGTCTGCAGTTTTGAGATAGTGATTTTCATGCCTATCACCTCAAACTTATTCAAATTCTACTGCTTAAATCTTGTATATGATCACAGATCTTTTCCCCCACTTTATCAAGCACTGAGGAAATAGATTAAAATCTCACTAGTAATACAGTTGGCACCTCAATAATGCAGGGACAGGGATGCCAACATCCCACACAGTTGAAAATCCACATATAACTTTTGACTCCCCCAAAGATCTCTATCTGTCAAATAAATAAATAAAATCTTTTTAAAAAATTTAAAAAATAAATTTTGTTTAAAAGTTCATCATTCTGATGAGTTGAAACTTAACGAATAGAACCATTTTTTTTTTCTAAAAATGCTTTTTCAGCATTTAAAGTCTATTTTGCCCAATGTCAATCCTGCAGACTTTCTTTTGGGTTTTTTGTTTGTTTGGTTTTAGATTTTATTTATTTATTTGAGAGAGAGACAGTGAAAGAGAGCATGAGAGAGGAGAAGCCAACTCCCCGTGGAGCTGGGAGCCCGATGCAGGACTCGATCCTCGTACTCCGGGATCATGACCTGAGCTGAAGGCAGTTGCTTAACCAACTAAGCCACCCAGGTGCCCCTTTCTTTTGATTTTTAATCTAAAGTCTATTTTGCCCAATGTCAATACTGCAGGCTTTCTTCTGGCTTTTAATCATCCATTTATCGTTCTCTATTCTTTTACTTTTAACTTCTCTGTATCCTTATGTTTCAGACATGTCTTTTATAAGCAGCAAAGAGCTGAATTCATTTTTCATCCAGTGTAAAAATCTTTGGTTCCTTCAGATTATAATTACTGATAACATTCGTTATTTATTTCTATATCTTGTTTTGTACTTGCTATTTGTCTTATTCTGTTTCTTTTCTCAGCTTTGTTGACTTCAATATTTATCTTTCTCATTTCAATTTTCCCCATTAGCTAGAAAGTTGTTCCGTCATTTTTAGTAGTTGCTTCAGAAATTTTAACATACACACTTCACTAACCAAAATCTACATTTAACCAGTATCTTTGACTTCTTCCCAACTATGCAGGAACTTTATAAGATATTAACTCCTTTTACTTCTCCAACTTTTACCATTTTTTTTTAAATTTTATTTATTTGACAGAGAGAAAGAGAACACAAGCAGGCAGAAAGGTAGAGGGAGAAGGAGGCTTCCCCAGCCGAGCAGGGAGCCCGATGTGGGGCTGGATCCCAGGATTCCGGAATCAGGACAATGACTGAGCCACCCAGGCACCCTCATTTGTTTTATCTAGTTCCCACTGAAGATATTATTATTTTATCTAATCAGTATGTGCTTTAACTTATAAATTTTTCCTTTTTTTTTTTTTTTTGCTCTTCATTACTTTTTGTTTCTGAGGCCATCCATCTGGAAATAATTTACCTCTGCCTGAAATGTACTCTTTTAGTGATAATCTGCACAGCAAAATCTAGGTTTTTGCAAAGTCTGCAAAGTCTCTGCTCTCATTTTTTAAAGATATATTTAATGGAAATAAAATTCTAAACTGACAGTTAATTTCTGTCAGTACAAGAAAGATAGTATTTTATTCTCTTCTTCTGTTGTTGCGTTATCAGGATAATTTATTATGTCTTTTTTTTTTAATAATTTATCTGAGAGAGAGAGAGAGAGCATGCGCACATAAGGAGGGTGAGCAGCAGAGGGAAAGGGAGAAGCAGATTTCCCGCTGGGCAGAGAGCCCAATGTGGGGCTCCATCCCAGGACCCTGGGATCATGACGTGAGCTGAAGGCATATGTTTAAGAGACTGAGCCACCCAGGTGCCCCTTATCACGTCTCTAAAGATAAACTGCCTCTCCCTTCTTACCTTGCCTAAGATCTTCTCTATTTTCTGTGTTCTATCATTTAATTATATTTTATCTATGTGTGGAAGTCTTTTTACTCATGATTGGGATCCATGTGACCTCATGAATTATGGGCAGTTGTGTTTTTTCTTTGTCTTTGAAAAGTCCTGGGCATTATCTTTTAAATGTTGCCTCCTCTCATTTTCTCTCTTCTCTTTCTGAAACTATAAACTTATGTATGATCTGAATTCTCCAACTTCCACATTAACCTTTCTTTCAGGTTTTTCATCATTTGCTTCTGTGTTGCCACTGGAAATTTTCTTTGGATGGATCATTCCGTTAACTATTTCCCTGTTTGGCTTGGATTAATCTGTTGCTAAACCCATTCACTGAGTTCTGATTTTCAGTGTTTCTTTTTTTTTTTTCAAGCTCTATATGGTTTTCAAATAGGTTGGTTCATCTTTACAGTTTATTTTTCAGCTCACATCTTGTTTACAGTCTTTTTTTTTTTACTATGAAATGCTTATTTTTGTTCAAATTGTAAGTGATGGGGGTTCTCTGATGTCTAAGACAAAAATAGAGTCCTCCAAGGTCTTGAACTCACAGCCCTGAGATTAAGAGTCTCACGCTCTACCGACTGAGCCAGCCAGTAGGCCTGTAGGAACTACTTTTTTTTTTTTTTAAGATTTTTTATTTATTTATTTGACAGAGAGGGAGACAAAGAGAGAGAGAGAGAGAGAGGGAACACAAACAGGGGGAGTGGGAGAGGGAGAAGCAGGCTTCCCACTGAGCAGGGAGCCCAATGCGGGGCTTGATCCCAGGACCCTGGGAACATGACCTGAGCAGAAGACAGATGCTTAATGACTGAGCCATCCAGGTGCCCTAAGAACTACTTTAAATCAAATTTTCATCTTGAGGTTTTTCTGACCATCTTGTTATTGTAATTCTACATACACATCAGTATTTGAGCTAGTTTAGGTTCAAAAATTCTTGCAACCGGGGCGCCTGGGTGGCTCAGTGGGTTAAGCCGCTGCCTTCGGCTCAGGTCATGATCCCAGGTCCTGGGTTCGAGCCCCACATCGGGCTTTCTGCTCAGCAGGGAGCTTGCTTCCTCCTCTCTCTCTGCCTGCCTCTCTGCCTACTTGTGATTTCTCTCTGTCAAATAAATAAATAAAATCTTTAAAAAAAAAAAAAAATTCTTGCCACCAAATAGCGTTTGTTCAGAACCACAGTTTTTGAGAGGTGATTTTTCTTACAGTCTTAAACAGGTTTTAGGAGAAAGGAGTTGTGATTTTTCATTCTAATTCACCCTTATATTGAGGGAGAAGCCTTCTGAAGTCCCAGCTTTATCACCAAAGGGTCCCACTCAGATGTCTTACCTAGTCTCTTATCCCTTTTGTCCTCAAGACCATGAAAAAAAGAAGTACAAGTTAAACTGGTTTGGCAAATGCCCTCAAGGAAAAAGCCAACTTCATTGCAACAGATCCCTTCTTGCTTAGCTTTTGACCTGAATATTCATTACTTTCACGCTGGTTCATTGCATTTAATATTCCATTGTATCCAGCATCTTTAAATTATTTCAGCCAGAGTGCTGGTAAACTATATTGCTAGAAACAGAACTCAACCCTGGGAATTCACATTTAAAGCCACTGAGCCTTGGAGTCTGACAGCCAAATCAGGATGATCTAGCCAAAAATGAACCAGTTCAGTGCCTATCACTTTGTAATAACTGCTGGTATTTTAACACTTCCTATGTGCCAAATATTGTGGTAAGTATTTGTATTATCTTATTTAATCCTTACAATAATCCTAAGGGCCCATTTTACAGAACCACAGAGATATTAAGTAATTACCTAAGGTCCATAGCTATCCAAGTGACAACACTGGGATTTTAAACTCAAAAATGTCTAACTCCAAAGATCACACTTTTCCCAAAGATTGCACCCTTAAGATCCATGCAATTTTACTTCTCAATAAATAACGTAAGAGAGGGAAAGACAGAAAGAGGGATAGCACGCACTACTAGGTACCACAGAGTCACTAACAAAATGCAGGCTTTCCTATTTTCAATCCTCTCTACTTCCCTATGCTCAGGTCAGGGTTGGCAAATTTCCATCATTTTTTTTTTAAGATCTTATGTATTTATTTGACAGAGAGATAGTGAACACAGCAGGGGGAGCAGCAGGCAGAGAGAGGGAGAAGCAAGCTCCCCCCTCAACGGAGAGCCCAACTCAGGGCTCAATTCCAGACCCTGGGATCGTGACCTGAGCCAACGGCAGACACTTAATGACTGAGCTACCCGGGCATCCCAAGGTCAGAAATTAAAAGAATATAAAAAGTCCCCAAAGCAATATTACAAAAGGAAATAAGATATTAAACCTGAGTTGGTCATAAGAACCATCAAGCTCAAGAGATCATAAAAAAAATCCAGTCAAATATTTTTAAATTGTGGAAAATCAGCTTTGTTTTTCATGGGCTGAAATATTAATTCTTAAGAAGCTCTGGTGGGGTGGAGAGGTGGCTCAGTCGGTTAAGCACCAGGACTCTTGATTTAGGCTCAAGTCGATCTCAGGCACAAGGCACATAGGCACAAATGCCAATGACCGAATCCGCACTCAGGTGAGGGAGGGGGTCTGCTTGGGATTTTCTCCTTCTCTCTCTGTTCCTCCCCCACTCATGTACATGCATGTGCTCATGCTCTCGCTCTCTCTCTCTCTAAAATAAATAAATCTGGGACACGTGGGTGGCTCAGTCGGTTAAGCTGCTGCCTTCAGCTCAGGTCATGATCCCAGGGTCCTGGGATGGAGTCCCACATCGGGCTCCTTGCTTGCTTGGCAGGGAGTCTGCTTCTCTCTTTGACTCTGCCTGCTTGTGCGCTTTCTCTCTCTCTCTCTGACAAATAAATAAATAAAATCTTAAAAAAAAAAAGGTCAATATTATTAATAAATAAATATTTTTTTAATTTATTTTCTTTTAGAGAGAGAATGTGCACAAGCAGGGAGAGAGAGAGAGAGAGAATCCCACAACCCTGAGATCACAACCAAAGCTAAAATCAAGAGTCAGTCTCTCAACCAGTGAGCCACCCAGGCACTGGAGTAAATAAATATTTTAAAAATAAAAATGGTAGCTCTGGAAAAAACAGGAAGCTAGTGAAGTTACTACAAGTTAAATATATCCACTCAACTTCACATTAACTGATCTCTTCAAGCTTGCAAGTTCTTCATTCTTTTTAAATCTAACTAATAACCAACTTGTCTGAAGTTGTCATCCAAAGAAAGGTGTTATAGAAAACATTAATGAGAAACATTGGGAAATAAATACTGAACAGTATTATAAAATTCCTCAAATGAAATTTATCATGTGGATTCTGGTGGGTTTTTTTCTTAAACCACTACAAAAAAGATTAAAGATATTGTAATTAACTCCTGGTTATTTGTCACTGGTCTATATGTTTTCAGTTATTATATTCTCTTGCATAGTTTCCTCCCCTTGGAATACCTACTATGTTCACTTTAAAATCATGGGAACTGGAGTGGGGATACAATATCCTAGTGGCTGGGTCTTGTTCACAGCTGCCCTCAGAATCTTCCATTATTCCATGAGAATCTCATCTCCATTCAAGGAAGAGAAGGATCTCCTGAGTATCCAAGCAAACAGCATCAGAATCCACTGAAGTCTGAATGTCCAACACTTCATCTTCTCCTTCAGTAATGCTAGGAGACAAGAACCTATGCCCCAACAAAGGACAGTAAAAAATTCAAGTTATCTTCGATTCCAAGGACTAGAACCAGGGCCAGAGCCAAAAATGTTCATACCATTCTGCCAGCATGTATGCCAGGAGGTGCTTTCAGGTATCAAGGAATAACTCTTGGGTCACCTGGGTGGCTCAGTTGGTTAAGCATCTGCCTTCAGCTCAGGTCATGATCCTAGAGTCTTGGGATGGAGTCTCACATCAGGCTCCTTGCTCAGAGGCCTGCTTCTCCCTTTCCCTCTGCTCCTTCCCCGGCTCCCCCTGCTATGCTCTCTCAGTCTCTCTCTCTCTCTGACAAATAAATAAATAAAATCTTTAAAAAAAGGAAAAAAAGAGTAACTCTCCTAGTCCTAGGGAGATAAGGGAAATGTTGAGATTTGAAAGTAAGGTGTGAAACACAACTAAATGCACATTATCTAAGAAAGTTAAGTGTGTTGGCCCCGTTCTACCAGGCAGTGATAAAAAGAAACTATTCGTTTCTTTTTCAAAGTTGATCTTTCGACCTCTACTGGAAAAAAAATGAAGTGACACCTTTTGCTGTGACACTCTGCTCACCCAGAAGTAAGAGAAAAGCAAGTTTCATCTATACCAAGATTCTAATTTTACCTATCAGATTAGCAAAAATCAACAGTTTGGTGACAAATTGTGTTAATAAGAGTGTGGAGATACTGTTACTGTAATACATTTCTGACAGGAGTAAAAAAACACAAATTCTATGGAGGCCAATTTGGCAATATTTATCAAAATTACAAGTGTACATACTTTTAACCTAGCAATTCTACTTCCAAGTAGAATTATACTAAACTGTACTTAGACCGGTATAATATGGTATCTATTTAAGGTTAATCATTGCAACACTGTTTTCAAAATATCAGAAGCAACCTAACTGACCATTAATCTGGGTTAAAGTTCAGTACATCCAGAGGCCCCTGGCTGGCTCAGTCCATAGAGCATGTGATTTTTTTACCTCAAGGTTGTGAGTTCAAGCCCCTTGCTGGGTATGGAGATTACTTAAAAATAAAATATTAAAGGGGCACCTGGGTGGCTCAGTTGGTTAAGCAACTGCCTTTAGCTCAGGTCATGATCCCGGACTCCCAAGATCAAGTCCCGCATTGGGCACCCAGCTCCACGGGGAGTCTGCTTCTCCCTCTGACCTCCTCCCCTCTCATGCTCTCTCTCACTGTCTCTCTCTCAAAGAAATAATAAATAAAATCTTTTAAAAAGATAATAAAATATTTTTTAAAACTTTAGCATACCTATTTGGTGGAAAATATGCAGCCATTAAAATTAAAGAACCTAGAAGATCCAACACAATATTGAAAAAGAACAAATTTGGAAGACTGACACTATTCAACTTCAAGACATACTCTAAAGTTACAACAATTAAGAAAGACTGCCTGGTATTGGCAAAATAAATAAATAAATAGATCAATTAAAGAGAACAGACAGTGCAGCAATAGACCCACATAAATAGAATCACCTGATTGGGGCACCTGGCTGGCTCAGTCAGTAGAGCATGCGACTCTTGACCTTGGGGTCACGCATTCAAGCACCACCTTGGGTATAAAGCTCACCAAAGGAAAAAAAAATAGAATCAACTGATTTTTTACAAAGAACAAAGGCAATGCCATGGAGCAAAACCGGTCTTTTCAACAAATGGTGCTGGAACAACTGGACATCCACATCCCAAAAAAATGAACCCAGACACAGACCGTAAATCCTTCACAAACATTAACCCAAAATGAATCACAGATCTAAATGCAAAATCCAAAACTATAAATTCCTAGAAGATAACACAGGATAAAACTCAGATGACCTTGAGTGTGGCAATGACATTTTAGATATAACACCAAAAGCACTGACCATGAAAGAATGAATTGATAAGCTGGACATCATTAAAATTAAAAACTTCCACTTTGTGAAACACGGTAATAAGAGAATGAGAAGAGAGGCCACAAGACTGGGAGAAAATATTTGTAAAAGGCACAACTGAAAAAGGTTTGCTATCCATAATACACAAAAAACTCAAAACACAACAAGAAAATACTCCTACTAAAAATGGGCCAAAGATCTTAACAGGCCCCAGCCAAAGATGATATACAGATGGCAAATAGGCATATGAAAAGATGATCCCCATATGTCATCCAGGAAATTAAAATTAAAATGATGAGATACCACCAAATAACTATTAGAGGGGTCAAAATCCAGAACACTGACAGCACCAAATGCTGGCAAGGATGTGGAACACAGGTGCCTGGGTGGCTCAGCTGGTTAAGCGTCTGCCTTTGGCTCAGGTCATGAACCCAGGGTCCTGGGATGGAGTCCGCCATCTGCATCTAGCTCCTTGCTCAGCGGGCAGCCTGCTCCTCCCTCTGCCTGCAACTCCCCCCTGCTTGTGTGTGTGTACACGCACTCTCTCTCTCTCTGACAAATAAAATCTTTAAAAAAAAAAAAAAAACAACTTATGTTCACAGAAAAAGCTGCACGTATTTGTATATATTCATAAATGCCAGCTGTATTCATAACTGCCAAAACCTGGAAGCAACCAAGATGTCCTTCAGCAGGTAAATGTGTAAATAAACTGTGGTACATTCAGACAATGCAATATTATTTGGTGCTAACATGAAATGAACTGTCAAGCCATGAAAAAATGTGGAGGAACCTTAAATGCATATTACTGAGTAAAAATGTCAATCTAAAAAGGCTACATTTTTATAAGATTTCAACCATATGACATTCTGAAAAAGATAAAACAGTGAAAAAAATCAGATCAGTGGTTGCCAGAAGTGGAAGGGTAGGGGAAGAGATGAATAGGCAGAGCACAGGGTTTTAACAATAGTAAAATATTCTGTATAAAACCATAATGATGGGTACATGTCATTATACCTTTGTCCAAACCCCTAAGATTTACAACACCAAGATTTACAACACCAAGAGTGAATTGTAAGGTAAACCATGAACTTTAGGTGATAATGATGTGTCAATACAGGTTCATCAGTTGTAACAAATGTACCACTCTGGTGAGGAATGCTGATAATGGGTGAGGGAGTGCCCATGTGGGGACAGGGAGTACATGAGAAATCTCTGTACCTTCCCCTCGATTTTGCTATGAACTAAAAACTGCTCTAAAGAAATAATTCTTAAAAAAAAAAAAAAAAATTAAGAGGGGCACCTGGGTGGCTCAGTCAGTTAAGCAGTTGCCTTCAGCTCAGGTCATGATCCCAGGGTCCTGGGGTTGAGCCCCACTTTGGACTCCCTGTTCAGCGGAAAGTCTGCTTCTCCCTCTCCCTCTGCCTGCTGTTCTGCCTACTTGTGTTCTCTCTGTCAAATAAATAAATAAAATCTTTTTAAAAATAAAGAATTAAGAAGATCTATAGGCTGATATAGAATGATAAACTACATTTTTACAAGAAAAAATGCAGAATTATGTGACTAGTGCACTACTATTTTTAAAAGGAGGGAAAAAAAGCATCCATATATATTTGCATATAGAGTAGTTCCCTCCTTAGCCACACAAAAGATGTTCCCAGACCCCCAGTGGATGCCTGAAATGGTGAATATACCTACTATGAGCTCTATACCTACAATGTTTTTTCTCCAATATGCATCTATGATAAAGCTTCATATATAAATTAAGCACAGTCAGAGACTAACAACAATAAAGTGTAACAATTATGAGAATATACTGTAATGAAAGTTATGTATGTAAGACATGTGGTCTCTCTCTGAAAATATCTTGTACTGTACTCACCTTGTGGTGATGTGAGAGGACAAATGCCTACGTGAGGAGATGAAGAGACGTGAGTGACGTGACGGAGCCTCGAGCTGTAACTCACCTCTGACCAACAGCAGAATCTCCTGTTTCCAGTTACTGAAGCTGCAGAAACCGCAGACAAGAGGGACAACTCTATGTTTTACATATATAGAATTACACATATGTGTCGTTTTGAAAAAAAATATACAAGAAATGAGTAATACTGTTGGTCTATTAGAGAATGGACCTCAGCTGGATGGCTGAGGGACAGAAATGAGAGAATTTTTGCCAAATACCCTTTTAAGTTTTTTAAATTGTTAAGCATAAAAACATATGATCTACTCAGTCTAATGAATAAAAAGTAACATAGCAAAGACAATTTGGGAGGGGGGGGGCACCTGGGTGGCCCAGTTGGTTGAGCAGCTGACTCCTGATTTCAGCTCGGATCATGATCTCAAGGTCATGAGATCAAGGGCCTCTGGGCTCAGCGGGGAATCTGCTTGAGATTCTCTCTCTCTGCCCACTCTCTTTCCCTCTCTAACATAAATAAATAGATAAAATCTTTATAAAATCTTTATAAAGTAAAAAGAAGAATTTTGTGGGGGGTGCCTGGATGGCTTAGTCTGTTGGGTGTCTGAGTCTTGATCTCAGTTCAGGTCTTGATCTTGGGGTGGTGAGTTCAAGACCTGTGCTAGGTTCCAGGGCTGGGTGTGGTGCCTACTTAAAAAAAAGAAAAAAGGAAAAAGAAAAATAGTTAACTTTTTTTTTTTTAAAGATTTTATTTATTTATTTGACAAGAGAGAGACAGAGAGAGAAGGAATAAAAGCAGGGGGAGTGGAAGAGGGAGAAGCAGGCTTCTCACCAAGTGGGAGCCTGATGTGGGGCTTGATCCCAGGACCCTGGGATCATGACCTGAAACAAAGGCAGATGCTTAACAACTGAGCCACCAAGTGCCCTAAAAAATAGTTAACTTTAAAAAAAAAAAAAAAGGGGGAAGAATTTTGTAAGCAGATATATAATTTTTTACTTCACCAAATTTGAGAGGAGAAATTTAAGAATGTTTTGAGAACTGCTCTTGACTTGAGTTTTTGCTTTTGACTGAAAGTTGGACACTAAATAGTAGTTTTCACATTTCTCTTTTGACAAGTGAAAAAGAAGTTTGTATACAGTTTGCATTCACTCTCTTCCAAGACTGTATTTTAATGACTTACCGAGTAAACAGAAAAATACTTCCAATTTACAACCCATTTAAAACAAACAAACAAAAAAAAGCTATGGTTCAGAATAAAACATTTGTACACAAGCTTGTTTTTTTTTTTTCTTTTTTAATTGGAGAAGAAAAGATTTCTCTCGCATTCACTTTTAGACACTACTCAGGAAAAGAAAAAAAAATAATAATCACACTGCAGGGATTCCTCTATGAGAGAAAATAATGGGGTAAGGGGTGGAGGGTACTTTCCAGCTTTTGCTCCATAAACACACTGCCAGCAGAAGATAGGTTTAGTTGCTCAGGAATGGGACAAATTTGATTACCACTGGCCCACTGAATCTGGCTGCTTCCAATAGGTGTTTTATGAGAGGGAAGGGATGAGAAGGGATATTTTATGAGAGGGAAGAAAACTTCAGAAAGAAATAAATATAAAAGTAAAAAAAACTTCCTCAGCCCTGTTACTGAAATCCAAAAAAGCTTAAGGAAAACTACTTTGAAAAATTACTAAATGTGGGTGCCTGGGTGGCTCAGTCATTAAGCGTCTGCCTTCAGCTCAGGTCATGATTCCAGGGTCCTGGATGGAGCCCCACATGGGCTTCCTGATGTGCGGGAAGCCTGCTTCTCCCTCTCCCACAACCCCTACTTGTATTCCCTCTGTCTTTCTCTGTCAAATAAAATAAAATCTTTAAAAAAAAATACTAAATGTAAACTTTGGCGAGATATAAAAAGATAGTAAGAAAGAATACAAATCAAAACCACAAGGTATCACATCACACCTGTCAGAATGGCTAAAATCAAAAACATAAGAAATGACAAGCGTTGGCAAGGATGTAGAGAAAAAGAAACTTATATACTGTTGGTGGGAATGCAACCAGTGCAGCCAACGTAGAAAACAGTATGGAGATTCCTCAAAAAATTACAAACAGAATTACCATAGGATCCAGTACTTCCACTACTGGGTATTTATACAAAGAATACAAAAACACAAATTTGAAAATATACACACACCACTATGTTTATTGCAGCATTATTTACAACAGCCAAATTATAGAAACAACCCATAAAGAAGATGTGGTATCTATATACACAATGGAATATTACTCTCGCATAAAAAAGAATGAATCTTGCCATTTGCACCAACTTGGATGGATCTAGGGCATAACGCTAAGTGAAAAAAGTCAAAGAAACACAAATACCATATGATTTCACTCATATGTAGAACTTAAGAAACAAAACAACAAAGAAAAGGAAAAAAGACAAACTAAAAAGCAGACTCTTAAGTAAAGAGAATAAACTAGTGGTTACCAGGAGGGAGGTAGGTGGGGGGGTAAGTGAACTAGATGAAGGTGATTTAGAGTACAATTATCAGGATGAGCACTGAGTAATGTACAGAATTGTTGAATCACTACATTATACACCTGAAATTAATATAACACTATATGCTAATTATACTGGAATTTAAAAAAAAAAAAAAAAGATAGTAAGAAAGTTGTTTTTCTTTAAAATTTCATCCCAGTCTCCTACTTCTACAACTTAGGAATCAAGATGTGATTATTTCTTTATTATTGAAAACCAAATGTCCTTTTTTTTTTTTAACTTTTAGTTAAGTTTAAGTCTCAAAATTCTAAAGGCGCAAAAGGGTATAATAATAGTTTACCTCATATATGTCTCCCAGCAACCAACTTTATTAGTTTCTTGTATATTCTTCCAGAGATATTCTATATGCATACAAGGAAACCCTCCCCCACCTTTTTTTTTCCTCAAACTTTCCTTTCCTATTCTTTTACACAAATGGTTGTATGGAACCAACTCTTGTGTCTCTGTCAAATATATAAAAGAAAATCTTTAAAGGGGCGCCTGGGTGGCTCAGTGGGTTAAGCCGCTGCCTTCGGCTCAGGTCATGATCTCAGGGTCCTGGGATCGAGTCCCACATCGGGCTCTCTGCTCAGCAAGAAGCCTGCTTCCCTCTCTCTCTCTCTCTGCCTGCCTCTCCGTCTACTTGTGATCTCTCTCTGTCAAATAAATAAATAAATAATCTTTAAAAAAAAAAAAAGAAAATCTTTAAAAAAAAAAGTCAAGGGATCCTTACATAATTGTAACTCCTTATATGAACACATACTACTCTTTTCTATAAAGGAATCTCTTTTATTTTTTTTTAAAGATTTTATTTATTTGACAGAGAGAGATCACAAGTAGGCAGAGGCAGGCAGAGAGAGAGGAAGGGAAGCAGGCTTCGCTGCTGAGCAGCGAGCCCGATGCGGGACTCGATCCCAGGACTCCGGGATCATGACCTGAGCCGAAGGCAGCGGCTTAACCCACTGAGCCACCCAGGCGCCCAAGGAATCTCTTTTAAAAAGATAAGTTTCGGGATGTCTGGGTGGCTCAGTTGGTTAAGCTGCTGCCTTCGGCCCAGGTCATGATCCCAGGGTCCTGGAATCAAGTCCTGCATTGGGCTCCTTGCTCGGCAGGGAGCCTGCCTCTCTCTCTGCCTCTGTCTGACACTCTGCCTACTTGTGCGTTCTCGCTCTCTCTCTCTGACAAATAAATAAATAACATCTTTAAAAAATAAAAAAAGTAAAAAGATAAGTTTCTTTTCAATATCTCCCATGTCACTCAAAGTTAAGAAAAAGTTGTTAGGAAAGAAAAAAAAAGGGGGTGCCTGCATGGCTCACTCCGTTAAGCATCTGCCTTGGGCTCAGGTCCTAATCTGGATGGAGCCCCACCTCAGAATCCCTGCTCTGCAGGGAGCCTGCTTCTCCCCCTGCTTGTGCTCCCTCTCAAATAAATAAATAAAATCTTTTTTTAAAAAATGATCTAGAGAACAAAATTGCATACAATTACATGACAAAACAACTCACTGAATTTCTGGTCCAGTATTCTGATTCCTGAAAAAAAAATTGTATAGATCTTCAAAGTTCCCACCAAGGGTAGTTTTGCAGAGGTAACATTAACACCCCATGGAGACCTGTTCCACTGTCCAGTCCAGAGGCACCTTCAGTGAAACTGAAGAGGGAGGGAAAAAGGAAGTAGGAAGCTAAATTTGAATGTTTGGTTCTCGTGGATTAGCAACAAGGAAGTGAAGGCAGATGAAAAGAAACCAGGATTGCCTCAGATCAGTTAATCAGTAACCTACATATGCCAGCGCTAAACTAGATCCTTCTGCCTTTCGGTGGTAATTGATTGTTCATTGGCACCTGAATGGCTGTACAAGGGCAGAAGTCTCTTGTGAAGCACAGAAGAACCAGCCACAGAGAAGAGAGACTGCAAATAGGGTAAGCCACAGTTACTCAAGAAGAGGGAAACCCAGAGAACCCTCCAGGGTCCTGTGTGGTACCTGTAGCCAAGACTGATTTCCAAAGCGGAGTCCAACATCCATTTACTGAAGCTTCTCTTTCCCGCTTGTATCACTCATAAGGAGCAAAGAAGGCCCAGGATGAGGTGTGCTTTTACAGCACAGTTTGCTATTAAGAACACTAGACCAGATGTCTGCTGGCAATCTCTAGGCTCAAGTCCCAACTCAGCTGTGTGAGTGTGGACATTCCTAAACTTCAGTTTCTGCATGGATAAACCAGCTCAAAAATATTACAAATCTAAAACCAGCCCAGTACAACCCAGTCTCAATTTCCCAACAATAAAGCAGAGCTACCTTAGGAGCACCAAAACGTCAGCCTAAGTTTACAAATTTTTAGCAACTATCCAAGATAACTGTGATCTCTAATTTGGAAGACACCCTCTGGTTCATTCCAGCAGTAAGTCTCTCAATACTATTTCAAGAAAACAGGTGGACAAAGGTTATATACGATAAAGACAATATCAAAGTCTTGGGATGCCAGAAAACACACGTTAAAATCACAAAGGGTCCTTAGACCCACCACAATTTGACAACAATCCCAAAATGATAAATAAGTGGGCCACTTTGATGTGGCAAAGCCTCTGCAGAAGGGAACCTAAACAGCACTCACTTCTAAACAAACAGCCAACACAGTTTATAAACAAAGCCTTGATGGTTTTTCTGGAACCAGACCTGAATTTATAACCTTCTCAACTCCATACAGTGAATGCAGATTCTCCACTCACCAAAAAGCCTATCAGAAACATTTCTAGCTATCTGTACTTCGGATAGAATTGTGAGTCTGAAAAGAAAACCAACTCTGTATTTTTTTTTTTTAATTTAGTCTGTTTCCCGAGTGGCAATATGATATGATAGAACAGGTAGGCAGAAAGACCTCAGATTCCATGTCAGTTCCATGCTGGTTTAGGTCATGGGCTAGGGAAAAACCTCTGTGAGCCTCATCAGTGACGTAAGATAATTCCTGCCTCTTGATTATTGTGGGCTTTAAAGAGACAATAAATGTCTAGGCACATGGTTGGAACATATTAATATTCATTTTCTCCTTTTCTTCCAGAACTCCTTAAGATACTTACTAAATAAATAACCAGAAAAGCTGTTCCCCATTATGTTAAATCAATGATGCCAGAATTTCTCAGGCCAAAATAGTCAGTGAAAAAAGAATCTTTTGCATATATGCAAACCTTGTGTTTGTAAGAGATACGCATGTATATAACCAAATATATAATCAGAAGTTGCCCACTCTCAATGTCACGCAATGAAATTGAATTAATCATGACATGGCTGTTGACCGTTTTATCTCTACAACTAAAGTAATTTCAAGTCTACAGCAAGGATTTCATAGGAGCCTGCCCTGGATTTTCCAGAACAGCGGGATCATTAGAAATCAGAAATGTGGCTCCATAATTTTACGACTATGATGAAGCAAAGGTGCTTAACTTAGTGCATCCAAAATGCAGGACTAGTGAGAATGTTTTTAACTTTGCTATAAAAGTTCTCTTGGTTGTCCCCTCTGTACCCATCCTGTCCTCTTCTACTTTGAAGCGCAGAAGACAAGAGACCGTGATGATAATAAGACAAAGCTGTGTAAACTTCTTCATGGGCTTAAAACGCACTTCTAATTCAGCACACCCTACCACAACAGTCCTCGATTTCTCCTTAAACAAAAATGGTCACGGATGTCAAAGAGATGTGAGTGAGTGTCCACTGAACTGTGTCTAAATGATTTTCCTTGTGAGCACAGCCAGCCTGGAATAAGACCCTACGAGTGAGAAGAGAAAACATGCTTCCCAGGCCGAGGAAGCATTGTTCAAAGTAATGAGTTCTGCACCACTTGGGCCACACTTCACAGCTGAGTCTGATTTTCCTGAACAAAGACCAATAACCAAATGGGCATGCTCTTCAGCAAGATTCTCAGAGCTGATGATTGTTGTCAAACCCATGAGGTGGTGGAAAAAAGAGAAAACTACCGCCTCCCTACCCTTCTGTGTTCTACGAAAGAGGAAGACTTTGTCAACCTTGGTCCGTATTATGCCAGGAGAAGTGACATAGCTCTAATGGATTTCAGTAGAGTCTAAACTCACTAGAAATGCCTAGAAGTGTGGCATCTCAAAAGTTAAAATTTGTAAATGCCCTACTATATTCCTTTCATCCTTCTATCACAATTTTACATTTTTTTTTCCCCCTCAGAGAAGTAATAGTCATGATCTTTCAAGCGTGCAGACCAACACTATTCTTAGAAGGGAGCTGCAGGAGGTTTATGATGTCACGAAACATGGAGTCAGAACAAAGGACTACTGAATCACTCACCTTATCTTCATCTAAGAAATCTGAGAATTACAGGGTTTTTCTGTTCCTCCCAAACATGGTGCTGTACTTGTGAAGACAGCAAGTTTTAGGGCCCAGTCTGCACTACAAAAATGTGGGGGGAAAAAAAAGTGCTCACAATGCTTCTTACTATATATAATTTTTATCTAAAAATACTCAAAAATGGTGTTCAGCATATTTTTTAAATCAAAGTGTAAGCATTTGCTTCTGAATCTAGATGTAAGATCACTCAACACTAAATCAACTGTTCTCCTTAAGGGTTCTGTTAAGTATCTGCTCTGAAAACCTGAAACAGCATTAGAATGATTTCAGAATTCAACTCTGACTTTACTGAAGGCAGGGACTCTGGAATGATTTATCCTGCCTTATATATAGTTTTCAAAAATGTTCATGGACTAAATGAGTGAATAATGTAGGAAACATTTAAGAGTTTTTCGAGTATATTACATTATGGCACACTAACATAAAGCACCATTATAATATTCTATTTTTATAATTCTAGCCTTCTAATTATTTAGAAGACTGATTCTACAAGTAAGTTTAATTGATACTAATGATGTGAGAAAATGTATCTCGAAGGCAGAAGCAAGGACTTGCACAGCTTTTATGCAGAATCTGATGCAGCTATAAATTCTGGCTCTGCCCATCAACCTTCCCTCCCTTTGTCTCCTTCTCATAGCCTTTCCCCAGCCTTCCCCCAAGCACTCGCAATCTCATTATCCCGTGATCTGCTAAACTGCAGTTTACCTCCTGGAACCAGCAGAAACACATGTCACTGAGAATTAGGGAATTGGAGCCAGTTACAAACCGCCAAATAGGGTCACAAAGTATCTGAACCTGAAAATTGAGAGTTTTTCTATTTTTTTAATTATGAGAAAAGGGGGAAAACTCAATTGGACATTTTTTAACACTTGCATCAGATGGACTATATCACGTCTTAGGCACTTACAATGAATGGGATGGGAGAGGTAACTTTAACAGCATGTTATTTGCTAATCATCTGAGAAGTAATATTACATTGACTTCATTTGCTGATGGTGGGAGGATATTGTCTGAAAACTTCTACCACTCACAAACACTTGCAACTCTTGAAGGCAAATTGTTTAAAAGCAGGGGACACTGAAAGAGTAGCCCTAGTACTTCATCTAAGGTATTTTTATGCCACACTTTATTCCAGAAAGAGTAACTCCATTTTAAACTTTGATTAGTTATGTTGATATTAACCAGTGTTTCTTTAATAGCAACTAGGCATATTAATCCTGCTGCCAAATACTGATGCAGCCTTAAGAAAAATAAGCAACAAAATGCAGCTCCCTCTACATAACCTTTAAGATGTGTACCCTTGCCAAATGCTAACCTGTGTGTAAACAAATGGGATTTCTTAAAAGGGGCAGAGCTATTGATACTCACAATTTTAAAGGAAAATGACATGTTTAACAGGAGGCTTGAGAAATCTGACTGGTTCCCATCAAGACTTCTTGAAACATTCCCTGCAGAAGATTAACCCCAGAAATGACCAAAACTGAGGGGCAGCAGGGAAAAACAATCACCCCTTCTGGGAAAGCCTTTGTTTCTTTTCACTGGCATTTTACTTTGGTCCATTTTGGAGCTCATCTCTTTTCATAAACGTGCCATAAGGAGGACACAGGTGCTTGGGTTTGCACTCATCCCACTCACCACTTGCATAAAGGGGGCACAAGTCTGTAACCTTACTCAAGAGCAAGCACCTGATTTTTTTTTTAAATATCTCACCTCCAAGGAAATATATTTTATTCAGTGTTGGTAAGGTCTCAGTGACTGCCTCAATAAGCAACTTCTCACCATTTTCTTCCGTCTAAGATCAAAATGGTAATGCGAAATAGCCGGGGGGGGGGGGGGGGGGACTGGGGGGACAGTCTTCTACTTCCTTTTAGTTGGTTATTGTTTTAATGCTGAACTGCTAACGTAAAAATGAAATCATAAACTCATCCGGAGTTACAAACAACAAAGAAAAGGAGGAGAGAAGGGGGCCCGCCGCGACGCTCAACAGGGGACTGGGTTTAGGGGCGAGCCGGGTGGCATCTCGGACTCGCGGCGCCGTCGTCATGGGAACCCCGCGCAGGCGCAGAGAGCGACGCCGCGAGGCCAGGACTTGCCCCCACCGCCCGGCGCGGCGTCGCTCTGGTGCTCTCGTTTATTCCAGGAAAGGGTAATGGAGTAAATCCTCCTGGCGCTGAGCGTACCCGGTCTTCTCCGAGAGGGTCCCGAGTGGGGTCAATGAGTGCAGGAAGAGCCGTGAGATTCCCCAAGTGTAATGGACTCCGCACTCCCCTTGCTGGGAAACGCGGACCTGCTCTCTCGGAGCTGTCGGGAGGTGAGAGACGGGTTCCTGGGAGTGCGCGTGTAGGTGAAGCATCCTGCAGCAAAGCTTCACCCTCCAACGGGCAAACCCCACTCACCACCACGGGGGACTCGAGAAGTAAATTCTGGCGCGGGCACACGCATACCCACATCTTCTGAATTACAAGACAGCCCCCTACCACACACACACACACACACACACACACACACACACAACCCACGGTGGACCACTTCTCCGCGCAGGGGCTTTGGAGGATCCCCACGCACAACAATACTCACACGGTCCTAAAGAGCGTGTCCCGGCCGGGACTGGAGAGAGGAACTCGGGCCACCTGCTCTTTGGCACACCTGGTCTGGTCCACCAGTCTTCTTTCTCGTTCCGCCTGGTTCCCCCTCAAAGCACTGACCTGCTCAACTTTGAGTGTTCAGCAGTTGACGGATTCCTGGGAGTCCTTGGCTCAGGAGCAACCTCCAAAGTGCTGGGGTAATGAGTTGCGGGCCCTTGTGACTCCCAAGTCGAAAACCCTGTCGAGGGACGGAAAAGCCCCCCAGAAGCGCACTTCTCGCCACAGCCAGCAGAAGCCCCCGAGACGCGCAGGCTAGAGCGGGGCGCCGCCGCCACAACCTGCTTTCTCATTCAAATTCTTACGCTCACACTGGAGCCCCCTCCCTCCCAGCCCCGCAGCTCCCGAGGAAATCAGGAACTGGAGCGGGAGAGAGTGGACTGGAGCTCCCACCGCCTACAAGGGCCCCAGCCCGCCAGGGGTAAGGGGGCCGAAGGCTGGACCTGGACCCCTGGGTCCACGCGCCCTTGCGAGGCTCTCTGGCAAGCAAAAGCCAGAAGTTCTGAGAATAAAGTCTTCCTTTCTCCCGCGTAGCTTTCAAAGATTCCCAAACCCAGGGACACCTCCTCGATAATCAGTTTTAGGCAGTGCCCTCAAGAGCTTCAGTGGTTTTAGGATAAAGGAGTTTGGAGAAACAAAGTTGGAAGTGAGAGAGCAGAGAATGGGAACCGTTTGCAGCTTGCACTAAAGTTAAAAAAAAAAAAAAAAACCTTAATGAAAATCGCGAACCCTCTATCTTAGGTCACCTTACCATTCTAAGAAAATAGCACTTACTATGCCGTTATAACCAAGGAGATCTGCCTTAAGTAAATTGCAGCTTAAACTGAGAAAGAGGGGAATGTAGGTAACATTCTTATTCCCCCGCCCCCCGCCTTTTCTTCCAGATGCTTCTCCTACATGTTAACGGGTCAATTATTCAAAATCAAATTAATTTAATGGCTGGCAGACTCCAGCACCGAACCTGCGGTAAGTAAGAGCACAGCCAAGGGGGAGGAAAGCCTGCACACAGTGGGCACTCAAATAGCGAGGAAACGATTAAATCTACCGCGCGCACAGACATGGTGACTGACCAGGTTGGTGCGGCTGCTGGAAGGCTGACAAACGCTGGCCTCGGCAGCCACCGTGTGATCCGGTCTCAAGATTCCAGGATTTGCATTTATCAGCCTTCATTCAACCTGCCCTATTGTTAGTTCAAAGCCTGGCTGGGAGGGACTTCGAGACTCTGCTTCTCACTCACCTTCAATTTAAAATTCTCCACCAATAAGAAGGTCCTAGAAAAGCTGGCAGCATAGGGTTGGCAGGGAATTTCTGGGCTTAGTGACAACATAAACTAAAGTCATTTTCTTTTTCATGCGTGAATTTGCTCAGGAAGTTACAAATGAGTGCTCGAGCAGGGAGAGCAGGGCCGGGGCTGCCCGTCTGCTTTGATGGACAGTTAGTGTGGGGGGTGGTAGAACCGTGACCTCTCAGCGCAAGATCTAGGGTTTCACCTTTTCATCCCACTTAGCCGATACCATAGAAACAACCCATTTGTATTATTCAGTTCAACAGAGGCAATTACAATGTCACAGCAAAGCACCATGGGCAAGAAGAAACTTTATCCTGAAAGCAATCCTGGACTCTCAAAAAAAAAAAAAAAAAAAAAAGCCACCAAAATAGTCACTTGAATTTCTTCATGCCAGGGTACCAGGAAAAATTCAATTTGGGAAAATATATATATAAGGTCTTTCAGCTCCAAAGAAAGAAAGCTCCCTAATTTTTTTTTAACATGCCGGGACAAAAATTCCCAGTGTATAAGAAATTAAACAGGTAACTACTCTTCTACCCTCAAACTGCTTCTTGCTTTGCATCCAAACATATGTTTTTTAGAGCTTTGTTTTGCTGGTAATCTCCATGGTGAATAGGAAGGCCAAAAAGAGAGAGTAAGAGAGAGACACACACACGCATCAAGACAACCCCTCACACAACCACAGAAGTTACCCACTCTAAACCTCCTGGGTTTGTCTTTCTTTTAAACCTGAAAAACCACAGATGCATGGGTTAAAATAAGCTCAGACACAAAGTTCACAACAAGAGCACTTGGTTTGTAATACAGTCTTTATTTTGAAAGTTTTAATCAATTTCCATAACTGTATGAACTTCAAAACTTTTCCACTATGCAATATTTCAAACCTATTGAAATCAAAGCAAATGCCCATATAATATTTCTGCTTCCTACCCCTTCTTTTTTAGGTAAAGCATTAGAGATAACAGCAAAAACCCCATCTCCTGGCCTGTCTCCCTCCCTTTGCGTGAATCATACTTAATCATGTGCTTAAGTGTTTAGGACATATGGAGAGATCCATAAATCTTTTAAGGTACCTTTTCCCTCTGAGATTTTTTTTTTTTAACTCCATATATCAGAGAAAAATCAACTAAAACCAGGAAAATATTGTTACATTGCTCAGTGTTTAGAAGCCAGACAGAACTATCCCCCCACCCCACCCCCGTCCCCCCACTCCCCCCCCACCCCACCGCTGGTGACAAACAGAGGGAATGATAACAAAGGGATTAGACAGTGGGTAGTAAACAGCCTCTCTAGGTTACACAAACCCTTCCATGGTTACCGAATAGTCAATAGAAAAAAAACAAAACAAATAATACCCCCTTCCTTCACAGCCTACAAGGGAATCAGAAAAAAATGGGATCTAAATTCACACTTCTTTGGGCAGGTAGAACAAAGGTCCTATATAGTAGTACCTTTTTTGCATTGTCTCTTGGTAACCTAAACTACAATCTTTCTGTAAGAAGTAACCCCTTTTCCCAGCATAAGGGACTCCTGCTGCTATGCTAGCTCAATTCAAGGTTGAAATCAGCCCTGCTGAAAAGTCTGGGGTTGAATCTTCCTTGCTTCTCTGTACACGGGGACCTCTCTGTGCAGCAAGTTACGGAAAGCCCTTCACAGCAGTCCTTTGACTTAACCTCCTCTGTGCAGTAAAAGGGCTATGAAAGCACCGATTTTTCTTAAATGCCATTTACTGGTGAAAGACATCATTCCCCACCCCCACTCTCCTCGGGCTTCCAGAGCAATGACTCTCATTAATTACACTGGCACAGCACTGCCTGGACTCCCTTCTAAGTAGTTGCCAGATTTCCACATATCACCTCTGCCTTGATACAGAATGTGCACTGACACCGGGATCACAGAAAATCCTGTAAAAGGTGCCTGATAGCTGGGAAGATGATTGATGTGCTTTGAGGTGGGCCTGCCACGCTGCACATCAGAAAGGGTTTCTTAGAAAACTGCACTAGGAACCGGGTTGAAAGTCCATTTTTCTAGCTATGCAAAAATAGTACTTTCAGTTGCGAAAACAGCCATATTTAAGATATTCGAATTTAAACAGCAATAATCTTCAAGTTATATTCAGAAAGCAAGAAAGTGAAGGAGATGAATATTATCTCTATTTTAATCAAGACACCAAAAAGTCACAAGAATAACCAAAGAGCTTAGCAATTATCAAGGATGAGCTGGAGGTCTCCCAACACAGCTTTCTTGAGTGCTTGCCAAGTACCAGACATTATGCTAGATGGTAATTCTTAGCTAGAATTCAGATAATGCTCCTGAAGTACAGAGCAGTAGCTCTCCTCATGACCTTACTTTTAGATACAAATAACAAAACCCCAACTCACACTAACTGGAGGAAAGGAGCCAGTACTGACTCCCACCTTACAATGGAGGAAAGGATAGAGGCTTCAGGAATAACAGGATCCAGGAATTTAGAATCATCATTTCTTTTCCATATTCATTCTCTTTTGATCCTACTCTTCCTCTCCCTGATGTTTTCAATGTTTAAACCTTATTCTTTCCTATTACATATGAGCTTCTATAGGCTGGTGGGTGGAGAAAGCATTACCAGGGACAGCTCCATGACCTCAGCTAGCAATCCCAGGGAAAAGGGAGGCTTTTATTTTATTTTATTTTATTTTTATTTTACCATCTGTAAATAAGATTGTAGGAAAGGATGCCAATTGACCTGCTTCAGGTCATGTGTCCATCCATAGGTCAATTAATGTGGTCAACAACAAGTAGAGTATATGTGTATCCAGTCTCTGATCATACACCCAGTCCTGTAGATAGGAGGTGGGGTAATTTGAGTAGCAGCCCCACCAGAACTATAAGGAGTCAGGAAGGATTTGGTCCCCATAGAAAGGAAGCTGCTCTTCCCAAATGAGGGTAGGAAGTGATTCTGGTGGATAAAAAGAGCAAAGGTCCCCAACTGTGCCATCTCTTGAACCTGCCACCAAAGAAAGCCATTAACACCTCTGTATAGATTCCTATGTGTATGACAGAGGTTTCAAAAAAAAAAAAAATGAGAAAAGAAACTTCCAGCATTCATTAGGAAGAACTGGGGAGGGGTGTCACAGTATGAATGCCACCGATCTTTCCCTCCCCAGCTACAGAAAAATTCATCCCCATATGTAGGCAACTGTCATGCTAAGCTGGAAACAAGAGAGAAAAGAACATAAAAGCAGGACAGCTGATCTTGGGAAGAGTTGCTTCCTATTTGTGCTTTTCACTTTTTATCACAGAAATTTTCATAGGTAAACAAAAGTAAAATAGTATAATGAAGCCCTACATATTGGTCACCCAGTTTCTACAATTATTATTTTGATAATCTTTTATCTATTCAGGAATGTGAGGAATTCACAGAAATAGTTTTTTGTTGTTTTTTTTTTTTAAGATTTTATTTATTTGTCAAGAAAGCAGAAGCAGGGGGGTCAGTTGGCAGAGGGAGAAGCAGGCTTCCTGCTAAGAAAGGAGCCCGATGCAGGACTTGATCTCAGGACCCTAGGATCATGACCTCAGTCAAAGGCAGATGCTTAATCAACTGAGCCATCCAGGTGCCCCTGAAGTACTTGATTTCATAAATTAACACTTTTTCACAGTGCTGGGCTCTTAGTTAATGGAAGGAATGCATACCTACAAAACAACTAAATTAAATAAGACTACTACAGGGGAAGCTCTTAGTAAAATGCCTAGCACAAAATGAGCTCTGAAAAATGTCAGTTTTTTTAGGGGTGCCTGGCTGTCTCAGTTGGTGGAGCATGCAACTCATGATCTTGGGGTTGTGAGTTGGAGCGCCACAATAGGGGTAGAGATTACTTAGTAAAAAAGTTACTATTATTATAGGTACTATTAAATGGGTAACCTATTTCAAGATTTTAAATGCTAGCAAAGTCTACATGTTGAAATGTATTTGGCGTACAGAGGGAAAAAAGTTAAGGCTAAACTCTTTACCAATAGACAAAAACATTTTTAAGTGTTCCATTTCTTTTAAAGATTTATTCATTTCATATAGAGAGAGCACAAGAAAGAGCGGGTGGAGGGGTGGCGTGCAGAGGGAAAGAGAGAATCCTAAAGCCGACTCCTGGTCGATCAGGGAGCCCAATATGAGGCTCAAACCCAGGACCCTGAGACGATGACCTGAGCAAAAATCAAGAGTCTGCCACTTGACTAAGACATCCAGTCACCCCAAAGCGCTCCATTTTTAAGTGGACTATTCATATTTTTTCTAGAACAAGCCTATATAATTGTTTCCCCTTTCTATATGGAAATATCAAAAATATTACAAGCAGGGGCGCCTGGCCGGCTCAGTCAGTAGAACACGTGGGTCTTGATATCAGGCTTGTGGGTTCGAGCCTCACACTGGGTGTAGAGATTACTTAAAAATCGTAAAAAGAATACATACATTACAAGCAAATGCACTTTTCACCTTACAAATAAGGAGATACAGACTAAACTGTCAAACTCAAACAAGAGCTTGAGAGATACTGGAATTCTCAACTCCAGGTTCCCTACTATAATATCTTGGCAAAATAATCTAGCCTCTCAAGGCTAGGTGAAGACAAAATAGAATTGTGCCTGTCTAGGTGAAGTCCTTCAATTCAATTAAGATTTCCTTATAACCCAGTTATACTTCTTAAAAGATGTTCAGTTCCCACCACAAAATGAATACTTTCTTTTAAGTGAATACTTTTTTTTTAAGTGCATTTTTTTTTTAGTAATCTCTACACCCAAAGTGGGACTCACAGTCACAACCCCGAGATCAAGAGTCGAACGCTGTTCCCAAAGAGCTAGCCAGGCACCCCAGAATGAGTACTTTTTAAAAGGCAGAAAACATGCTTAATTAAAGTGAACTTACTCTATTTTCTCTCTTCATACAATTTGTTTCATTGTTTTCTCCTGGTGGTTGGGGGTGGGGTGGGGCAGGGAATAAAGTATTCTAGAGGCAACAATAGTGTCAGAGGACAGAGCTCCCTCTCCTTCCTCCTAAGAGCTTCACAACTGGGCTTTGTGAGTTTTGTTTGCCGAAAGACCTCCCACAGAGCCAGTATCTACAACTTGCAAGATGGTCAAAGCCTGCTGGGCAGGACCAACATAACTGAAGTACTTTCTTGTGCCCAGGAAATTTTGGATTACGTATTTTCATTATGGAATATATTGTACCGTTAAAACATTCCTGCAGAATCCCATAATATAACTAAGAGAAAAATGTATCTTCATAATTTATCCAATTGTGGATCAGTCATACACAGCAATCATTATCATAGACATTAACAAAAGTTTACACAAATGAGCAAGTTGTACTGTGAAGGGAAAAATGAAAAAAACCGGTAAGCCAGAATACAATTTCTAAAGCTTTGAAAGCTGAGGAGAAGGCAATTTACACCATAAGGAAAATTCTCTTATTTCTGTACTATTTGGAATCCTAATATGGTACACCCTTTCTGATTACTTTTTTTTAACCAGAAGACAAATGTTTAGGTTTGTCCACACAAACATAGTAAAAGGAAAAACTGCATTTAAAAAACCATATGTTGGGGCACCTAGGTGGCTCAGTGGGTTAAAGCCTCTGCCTTCGGCTCAGGTCAGGATCTCAGTATCCTGGGATCAAGCCCCACATCAGGTTCTCTGCTCTGTGGGGAGCCTGCTTCCTCCTTTCTCTGCCTGCCTCTCTGCCTACTTGTGATCTCTGTCTGCAAATAAATAAATAAAATCCTTAAATAAAAAAAAATAAAAACCATATGTTAGCTTTTGTTTCATTTCTTTAAATATTTATACTAAATATGTAACTAGAGGGCTTGGTTTGCCCAAAATAAGTATCATTTTCAAATCTGACAAATTTTAAAAATGTTCTTTCAGAAGACCGAAGGCAAATTAATTTTCACAGTGTAGGATCATAAGATGTATAGAGGAAAATCAGACTGGAAAAATAGGTTCTGGTCAAAATAAGTAGGCAAGGGGCGCCTGGGTGGCTCAGTGGGTTAAAGCCTCTGCCTTCGGCTCAGGTCATGATCTCAGGGTCATGGGATCGATCCCAGCATTGGGCTCTCTGCTCAGCAGGGAGCCTGCTTCCTCCTTTCTCTCTGCCTAGCCTCTCTGCCTACTTGTGATCTCTCGCTATCAAATAAATAAATAAATAAAATCTTTGGAAAAAAAAAAATAAGTAGGCAACAGGAATGGTTCACTTCATTCTTTTTTTTCTTTTTTTTTTAAGTAATCTCTACACCCAACCTGGGGCTTGAACCTACAACCCTGAGATCCAGTCGCACGCTCTACCAACGGAGTCAGCCAGGCACCCCAGTCTACTTCATTCTTTATTTCATTCCTTTATTTAACAAATATTTATAGAGTTCCCAATGAGCAAGAAACTGGGTAAATGCTGTGGAGAAAGCAGAAATGCTCCAAAGTTTATAAAGTATGGCTTGAGCTATTCTAATAACTCTAGCACTAATTTCTCAATTTCATTGCTAAAGTATTTACAAGCTTTACTTTGATACCCAAAACAAAAGAGAAAATAGAAGTAATTATCCCAATACCTCAATTTTTTAAAAAAATATTTTATTTATTTATTTGACAGAGATCACAAGTAGACAGAGAGGCAGGCAGAGAGAGAGGAGGAAGCAGGCTCCTGGCACAGCAGAGAGCCCGATGAGGGGCTTGATCCCAGGACGCTGGGATCATGACCGAAGCCAAAGGCAGAGGCTTTAACCCACTGAGCCACCCAGGAGCATCCCCATACCTCAATTTTTTAAAAACCCTACCTCTGTCTGAATTACTTGTTGTCCTCACTTTAGTTATAGAAATCTTTTCATCAGGCCTCTTCAAAAGTGCTTTTAGAAAATGAGATCTGCAGTGATTTTCAGTAACCCATATACTTTTGCACTGCAAACCAGTACACATATTCAAATATATTTATAACATCAAAATAATTAACAAACAACATTTATCTCTGCTATGTGCAATGCACTGGATAGATTTTATTCTTTTCTGTTTTTCTTAGCCCAACATGGGGCTTGAACCCAGAACCCTAAAATCAAGAGTTGCATGCTCTACCACTGAGCCAGCCCCAGCTGCCCCTATTCTGTTTTTTTTCTTTCTTTTTAAATTGCTAGTGGCAACTCATTAGATTGACTTCACACCTCACTAATTGCTCGTGGCCAATAGTTGAAAAACACTGCTCCCAGTCTGTCCTTTAGAAATGAAGAAGCAAAGTAGTAGTGCTCAGAATAGAAACATGGTCAACAGTGCACACCTTCTGTCCAGCAAATTGACAGATCTCAAAGCCATCCAGAATTAAGTCTCTGGGACAAAAAAGGCCTGTGATTGCTCAACCCTTTGACCATGAAGCCACATGCCCTGTGGAGGATAAGGAAAAATCTTCTGGAGAACAGAGCTGGAGCATCCAGCCAAACTGACCAAGAAATTCACACACTGCAGGACTGGGAGTCATCATCCTTGTCCCACTGAATAAGACATATGCTATGAACTCCTGACATCCTATTTTCCCTCCACATTATGTACTGGGTGCAGGGACATTTGGCCTTGTACTTCCAAATCATGGAGATTTACTCTGGACCAGACCAAAAGGAATTCATATCACTCAAAAATCCCAAGCTAGGGCATGCACTTAATTCCTAGCTGAATATCACCTTCTTTCCTGAAGAATACTGAACTGTGGAATCGTATCTCACCCCAATTCCACTTCATCATAGTTTGCAAAACTATCTAGCTAATTAATGGCATCTTCTGCTGTTTTCTATCATTGATACCATTTTCTTCTATTTTAATATTTGATATTTTGATGTAATTTGAATGGAAGTTAAAAGAATGAGCTCAATGGCCATCTTGAAACAGAAGTAGAGTTGGTTCATTTTAAAGCTTTTATTACTATTTCACTTTTAAAGTTCTGTTCTTAATATTTTTAATAATTTTTCAATTTTTTAAAAAAATTTAAAAAAAAACACCCAACATGGGGCTTGAGCTCATGACCCCAATATCAAGAGTCACATTCTCTAGGGGTGCCTGGTTGGCTCAGTGGGTTAAGCATCTGCCTTCGGCTCTGGTCATGATCTCAGGGTCCTGGGATCGAGCCCTGTATCGGGTTCTCTGCTCAGCGGGGAACCTGCTTCCTCCTCTCTCTCTGCCTGCCTCTCTGCTTACTTGTGATCTCTATCTGTCAAATAAATAAATAAAATCTTTTAAAAAAATAAATAAAAAATTAAAAAAAAAGAGTCACATGCTCTATTGACTGAGTCAGCAAGGCGCCCCCTGTTCTTAATATTTTAATTCTTAATCTTGCATTTTTAATTTTCTTCAGTCTTTTTATAAATTTGCATTACTTGGGGAATGTGGGTCGCTCAGTTGGTTAAGCATCTGCCTTCAGCTCAGGTCATGATCCCAGCGTCCTGGGATAGAGCCCCGCATCAGGCTCCCTGCTCAGCAAAGAAATCTGCTTCTCCCTTTCCCACTGGCCCTCCTCCTGCTTGTGCTCTCGCTCTCAAATAAATAAATAAAATCTTTTTTTTTTTAAGATTTTATTTATTTATTTGACAGAGAGAGATCACAAGTAGACGGAGAGGCAGGCAGAGAGAGAGAGGGAAGCAGGCTCCCTGCTGAGCAGAGAGCCCGATGCAGGACTTGATCCCAGGACCCTGAGATCATGACCTGAGCCGAAGGCAGCGGCTTAACCCACTGAGCCACCCAGGCACCCCAATAAATAAAATCTTTTGCAAAAATTTGCATTACTTTCTTCCTGTGACTTGCCTTCATTGAAACAGTTGCATGGTAATGGCATTAGGGAAGCTCCAAAGCACTGATGAGATTCAGGACACACTATCCCAAAAATGGCACCTTGGCAGAGTGAACATTTTATGCTGAAGGAGTCTGGGAAAACCGCCAGAGCAAGAAGGTCTTTTTGATCTCCCTCCCTTGCCCTTCTTCCCTGAAACTGATGATAAAATCCTCCTAAGAGAAGTGCCTTCCCTACAACTGGAGGTCTGTTTCTTCAGGTCTTTATTTCCTTATGTAAGTTCTCATGTCACATAAAACTTGTATTAAATCAATTTATATCCTTTTCTCCTGTTACTTTGTCTTTATCAGTTTAATTTTCAGACCCAGCCAGGAACCCAAAGAAGGTAGAGGAAAGTTTTTCCTCCCCACACCACAAAGACAAGTCTGGAAACCATATCCACCCCAGCTATCCCAGCAGTAGCTGGGCTCCTTAGTATATCTGCCATCCCTACTAATGGTGGCTTAAAAAATAACCATTCTGCTGGTGCCCTAGAATTCTGAAGTGCTGGTGTTTCTTGGCTTCCTGAATCATGTTGTTTCTTTGAAAAGTCACTGTTCAAATCAATGCCCTGTACAACCATTGGATTTAGGGCAAACTGTCAACAATATGCCCCTTGACAACACATGGAGACTCAAATCTCAAAGATGCAAATGTAGGGGAGCGAAATATGTCACCCCAAAATACAGCTCTTCAGCTTAAGGATTATTATCTTGAGCTGGGTTTTTTTGTTGTTTTGTTTTGTTTTTAAGACTTTATTTATTTGTAAAAGAGAGAGAGCACAGCAGGGGGAGCAGCAGAGAGAGAAGCAGGCTTCCCGCTGAGCAAGGAGCCCTCAATACCAGGACCCTTATATCATGACCTGAGCCAAAGGCAGATGCTTAACTAACAGAGCCACCCAAGCACCCCTTAAGCTGGTTATTTGTAAGAAACTGCAGAGATAGGAGAAGTTCTAAAAACCAGGTAAAAGTTACTCTTTTGTAAGAACAATTTACATTTATAAGGGAAATCTCCATTTGTAAAGATGTCCCCCTCTCTCTCTCTCTGAAAAACAACCTTACCCTTGTTTACTGTGCCTTTCAGGGTAACTTCTCATAACTGGCCTCCCCGTCCCCCATCTTCTAGCCTTTACCTGGAGATGTTACTTAAGGGGATGGCCATTTCGGGAGTTACTCAGTTTTCCTTGGTATCTCCAAGGTATATAGGAGGTATACATGTTATTAAACTTCTCTTTTGTTTTTCTTCTGTTAGTCTGTCTTGTTACAGGTGTGTATCAGCCAAGCACCTAGAAGAGTAGAGGGAAAATTATTTTCCTTTCCCCCTACAAACTTCACCTTGATGAGTAACCAAATGATGCTGGAGAAATCCAGAAGATAAAATTCTTAGCACATTATCTGCTTGCCTCAGATGTGGTTAATTCTCCTAAGCAGGTTTTGCAAATGTACCAGGCCAGTATGAGGTACTGACTGGGATCTTTACTACTCTCAGTTACCTGAGAAAGCAGGAATAAATAAGAGATGATGAGCTAATGTTGGGGTTTGGAGCAAATGGTCAAGAAAGAATTCTTGAGATGTCTTCAATGAAAAAAGGTGGTTTTATTAAAGCACGGAGATAGGACCATGGGCAGAAAGAGCAGCACTGACGTAGTGAGGGGTGGTGATTATATATTTTCAAGTTTGTAGCGGGGATAGGAACATTTTAAATCTATAGGGAATTTTGGAAGGTTTCCAGGACCTTGAGGGGGCTAGCCATTGTTAGGAAAAGGGCATTTATTACTGTCTAGTAAAACCTTAGTCATGAGATCCTACAGATGTGTATCAGTGGACTATATGCTTAGGAGATGATTGCCAACATATATCTTGGCGGGGTAGAGATAAAGGATAAAGTTTCCAAAGGAATTTTTTTATGTTAAATAAGATTTACAGGATCCTGGAAGTCAGGATAATGTTAAACCAAGATTGCCTTTCGCCCTTAGCAAGGTATTAACATCAAGGCAGCTGATTTCCTAGAGGAATGTCACTCTGCCTGTTTCAAGGACTTGTTAATGGGCTGTAAGTAGTAAGAAAATTTCATTTTTTTTCATTTGCTCTTGTTTCCCATTATCAAGAAATAGCAGAACTATTGAGATCAGTAGCCCTGATTTCTCTTTGAGTCAACTTTTTAAAGAATGGCATTTCTGGCAGCAGATTCCCCAGGCCTTCCCAGTGGTGAGAAAGACCAAGCTGATTTAGGTTTCAGGACCAAAAAGAATAAGAGGTCTTGGAATAAGGAAGAGTTTAACAGAATTTGTGGAGTAGCAACCATCCTTTCCCTCTCCTGTTCACACAGGGGAGGAAGATTTGATATTAGCACTTCACTCCCTTTTCCATAAGACTGAGAATGCCATATATCCTGTTTCCACTAAGTTAGGAAATAGTGATTATCTCTTTTCTGATGTTTGCTAAGCTACAGAGCCTTCTAGCACTTCATTTACCTGAGACAAGGAGAAAGAAGCATGATCAAAAGAGGGAAGCAAGGGGCACCTGGGTGGCTCAGTAGGTTAAAGCCTCTGCCTTCTGCTCAGGTCATGATCCCAGAGTCCTGGGATAGAGCCCCACATCAGGCTCACTGCTCCGCAGGGAGCCTGCTTCCTCCCCTCTCTCTCTCTGCCTGCCTCTCTGCCTACTTGCGATTTCTCTCCCTCTGTCAAATAAATAAAATCTTTAAAAAAAAAAAAAATAGAGGGAAGCAAGAGAGAGTGCCTGGAGAATCACCTACATTCCCACCACTTAGTCAGAGGATAAATGAGTTTCCAGGGTGCCTAGGTGGCTCAGGCAATTGAGTGGCTGAGGCCCAGGTCATGATCTCAGGGTCCTGGAATTGAGCCCCACGTTAGCATCAGGCCCCCCACTCAGCAGAGTTAGCCTCTCCCTCTGCCCGTCCCCCAACTCATGCACACACGTGAGTTCTCGCTCTCAAATGAATAAAATCATAAAAAAAAAAAAATGCACGAGTTTCCTGTAACTTGAATCGACACCGTGGAAAGTGGCAGGACTGAGGTCAACTTGTAATACTTCCCACAACACATACCCATGAGTGGAGTGATTAAGCCCCGTCACATTCCACAATTAAACTTATGTGTCCTTCCCATCCCAGGTGGTGGGGATCCAAGAGCAAAAGGCTGTGGACTAAACAGCCTTGGGAGTTAAGCAGATAGGGAGAGAAAGACTAAGAATCTCTCAAGCCAGGGGACTATGATAGGGAGCCCCTACAGAACCCTCAAGGAATAACCATGACCAAATGTGCTGGAGAAGAACCAGCATTTGGACACCTGTCTCATGAATGGAACTAACAAATGTCAACACAAAAAAGGGAAATGTAAGCAAAATGTAAGGAGACTTCAGTTGTGTGTTAGAATTCTCTCTCTAGGTGTTGTGGGAATATGCTTTTAGCTGCCAAATAATGACAGTGCTCGGTCATATATGTATGGGAATAGTTTTCACTCTTCTCCCAAGTTTTGTCCACCATTAATTATGATAAAGCTAATGTTGCTTTCAACATTTCATAATAAGAAGTATGACTAGAAAATGACAAATAAATAAAACCCAAAAAAGGAAATGTGAGTCTAAAAGAATATAGATTGAAAGGGGCCATAAGAGATCCAATCATTTAGGGGCGCCTGGGTGGCTCAGTGGGTTAAAGCCTCTGCCTTCGGCTCAGGTCATGATCCCAGGGTCCTGGGACCGAGCCCCATGTCGGGTTCTCTGCTCAGCGGGGAGCCTGCTTCTCTCTCTCTCTGCCTGCCTCTCTGCCTACCTGTGATCTCTCTCTCTCTGTCAAAATAAATAAATAAAAATCTTTAAAAAAAATCCAATCATTTAGAAAAAACAGTAAGAACTAAATTTATTTGATAGAAATAATTTTTTAAAAAATAAACAGGTCTTGGGGCACCTGGGTGGCTCAGTGGGTTAAAGCCTCTGCTTTCGGCTCAGGTCATGATCCCAGGGTTCTGGGATCGAGCCCCACATCGGGCTCTCTGCTCAGCAGGGAGCCTGCTTTCCTTCCTCTCTCTCTGCCTGCCTCTCTGCCTACTTGTGATCTCTGTCTGTCAAATAAATAAATAAAATCTTTAAAAAAAAATAAAAAAAAATAAAATAAACAGGTCTAGATACCCAGGATACTGAAAGGAAAGAAGGCCAAGGGAAAAAGGCAGCCATAGATCCCGTTGTTTTGAAGATAGGAAATTAAGATGTAAATCCTTTATTTGAGAAAGGCAAAAAAACCTGGGCTTTGGTCAGAAATTCTGCCTAAATTTAGGACTTTTCTATTTTTTTCAGATGACCCTATTATAACTGTCTCATATAAAAAAGATCTTGCCTCTATAACTATATAGTTCACCTTGTCCTTGGACGATCAAACAAGCTATCTACAAGAAAGACCAGAGACAAAAGCCAGAAAAGCAGACCTTGTTGACCCCGAAGAAAGCTGCTGGCCAATGGGATTCCTCCTAGCCTTCAAGTATGTGTTAACACTGCTACCACCTAAGTGGAGAACAAGAACGTTCAGAAAATGGTGACTGCACACAACAGGAGTCCCGCTGGTCTATTTTTCTTCTTGTCTATCTTGTCCTAAAATCATGGTTTCCCTACTGACTATAATCAAGGCAAAGGTTAGAACAAGTCATTTCATCTAGTCCACAAAAAGACCTGTACCAGCTTCACTTTCACATAACTTATCTGGAAAGACAATGCTGCAGGGACTGCGTTGGCAGGGGTCATCAGAACTGATTACAGTGATAACTGTGATGAGATCTGACATCATTGGGAGGTAAACCAGGAAAGCAGCAGGTCCATGAGCTTGCCACAGAACTAGTTTTTTTTTTTTTTTTCCACAGAATTAGTTTTAAATGTACTCTGTTAACTTCTCTGTTGAGAGAAATAGAACATCCCCTTAAAACAAGAAAAGCTATTGGGGCACCTGGGTGGCTCAGTGGTTAAATCCTCTGCCTTCGGCTCAGGTCATGATCTCAGGGTCCTGGGATCGAGTCCCACATCGGGCTCTCTGCTCAGCAGGGAGCCTGCCTCCTCCTCCTCCCTCTCTCTGCCTGCCTCTCTGCCTACTTGTGATCTGTCTGTCAAATAAAAAACAAAAACAAAAACAAAAAAAAACAAGAAAAGCTATTGAGGGATGAGACCCAGGGAATAAAAGCTAGGATATAACATCCTATCCTACCCCAAAGGCGATGACATAAAATCACAAGAACAAAAATCCGTGGCAGATCTGAGGCCTTACTAAAAGTAAATGTTGTTTAATTAGGAAATGTTGGGAAATCTACTTTATGTTTTACCAGCAGTCAGGGAGCGGCAATAAACTTCTCATGCTATATGACTGATTCTAACAAGTGTCAACTCTTTGGACCATGTGGTACCTCTGACATTGTAAGCATCACAGATCATTAAGAGAACCTTCTATAGACATGGCGGATGTTCGTGGATTATCACTGGTGTTATAAAAGAAGCCTGTAGTGTTAGGATGTTTTTAGCAGCAAGTATATGTATATATCAGATCCTCAGACCAACTCAAACTGGCTTTAAAAACAAAGAAATTTACCATGTTACATGAGGAACTGGGATTCAAGATACTTCAAAGATCGGCTACTTTAGGGACTCAACAATGTCCTAAGCATTCCTATTCTTTCTATCTTGGGGGCTGCCATCCTCAGCACATTGCTTTTCGTCCTTATAATTATCCTCACGATTCTGTCCGGAGGGTTATTCCCTTCATCTAACAACAAGTAGAAATTAGCCATTCCTTATTACTAAAAATGGGTTAGGTGACCTTCTCGTGTAGCTTTGCCCCACATTCATAGGTAGTTAGAAAGCAGGGGAAAAAATTAGCCTCAGGCATGATGTATAAAGAGTTAATTTATTACAAGTAATCAAAATTGATAAAACTGGAAAAGTCAACAAATATTCTTTCAACAAAAATTAAATATGAATGCCGAAAATAACAGTGTCCAACAGTTAAACTCTCTTTTCAAATATTAGCACTACAGGTATATATCCTTTATCCTGGTGACTTTATAGAGTACTTCATTTTTCCTAAAAGCATATTACATTAATTACAACTTGCTTAAATTGTTCTATTACATTTAAAACAATCATCTCTTAAATATTTAAATCCCATCAGAGTGCAACTTAGATCATTCAGAGAAATTTCCATTTCAACTCAATGAAAACATCTACATATTTACATATTTTACTCTTTTCTGAGTGGGTCACCTCCAGACCCCTTGGAATAGTTCACCCTTTTCTACGAAAGTGTATGCGATTCATAAGTTCTCTGAACTTCAATATAAAGGAGTAGTTATTTATGTTGTCTTTCCATGTGTCATAAGTCCTTCTAAATTTCTCATAATAACTTTCTTTTTTCAAATTGAAATCTGATCCAATTTTTTTAAAATAACTGTCTTTTTTCCATATTTCTCTCCAGGAGCCTTTGAATTTTTCCAAATAACTTTCTTCAGATTCTTCCTTCCATATTCCTTCTCTTTTTTTTAAGGCTGTTAATTCAGCTTTAAGTAAGTTTCTGTGAATTGTCCAATAGATTTTAGAATCATAGTCTAGCCCTTTAACAAGAACAGTTTTGCCAAGGCCTCTTCTCAAAATTTCTTCATTCAGACTCATACTAAAATACCTACCCTTGAATAAAAAATAACACAGACCAATTACTAAAGAAAATTGCTACTATACTTATAACATCTTCACTTTGAAATTTATTTATTTATTTAAATTAAATAATCATCCAGGGGCTCCTGGGTGGCTCAGTCAATTAAGTGTCTGTCTTTGGCTCGGGTGGTGATCCCAGAGTTCTGGGATGGAGCCCCACATTGGGCTCCCTGCTCAGTGGGGAGTCTGCTTCTCCCTCTACCTCTCCCCCCACCCCTTGTGCTATCTCTCTCGCGTTCTCTCTCTCTCTCAAACACATACATAAAATCTTTTAAAAAAATAAATAAATAAACCAATTAGTTAATTTAATCATCATTCAGAGGGGCACCTGGGTGGCTCAGTGGGTTAAGCACCCAGCTCTTGATTTTGGCTCAGGTCATGATCTCAGGGTCTTAATATCTAGCCTTGCTTCGGGCTCCGTGCTCAGTGCAGTCTGTGAGATTCTCTCTCTCCCACACCCTCTGCCTCTCCCTTCCCTTCACATGTTCTCTCTCTCTTTCTCTAAAATAAACAGATAAATAAAATCTTAAAAAAAAAAAATCAGTCATTTAGCAACTTAGCCTCCAAAGCCAAAAAACATAAAGCAAAGGGCTCTCTAAGAACTTAAAACAGCTAATACTAAATCCAATAATTTCATTACTAGGAGAGATCCTTGTTCAAAGTTAATTGCCTCTTTTATTTTTTTTTTTAAGATTTTATTTATTTATTTGAGAGGGTGCGGGAGCACACGAGCAGAGGGAGGGGCAAAGGGAGAAGCTGACTTCTCACCGGGCAGGGAGCAGGGAGCCCGGAGCCTAAACCTGGACTGGATCCCAGGACCCTGAGATCATGACCTGAGTAGAAGGCAGCCGCTTAACTGACTGAGTCACCTGGGCACATCTTAATTGCCTCTTTTGTAACATACAGTTCCCCACAAACTCACTGGTCTTCTAACCCAAAGAGATGTAAAAGTAATAAAGTATAAAAATCGGTTTTTGTTTGTTTGATGTTTGGGGTAAAGAAGCACACAAAATAAGCAAAACAACAGAGGCTATAACAAAAGAAACTAAAAGCACACAAATGCAAATTGAACTGAATCATCACTGAACTATTAGATTAGGTTTCAGAATTCCAGTGCGTAAGAAGGTGCTGGCATGTAAATACATTTTTTATTTTTTAAAATATTTTATTTATTGGGGCGCCTGGGTGGCTCAGTGGGTTAAAGCCTCTGCCTTCGGCTCGGGTCGTGATCCCAGAGTCCTGGGATCGAGCCCCGCATGGGGCTCTCTGCTCAGCCGGGAGCCTGCTTCCTCCTCTCTCTCTCTGCCTGCCTCCCTGCCTACTTGTGGTCTCTGTCTATCAAATAAATAAATAAAATCTTTAAAAATATATATATTTTATTTATTTATTTATTTGACAGACAGAGATCATAATTAGGCAGAGAGCAGGCAGCGAGAGGAAGGGAAACAGGCTCATCGCTGAGCAGAGAGCCCGATGTGGGGCTCGATCCCAGAACCCTGGGATCATGACCTGAGCCTAAGGCAGAGGCTTTAACCCATTGAGCCACCCAGGCGCCCCAAATACATTTTTAAAAGACTTCCCACAAAATAATTTTTTTTTTAAAGATTATCTATTTGTTTGACAGAGAGAGAGAGAGAGAGGTCACAGTAGGCAGAGAGGCAGGCAGAGAGAGAGGGGGAAGCAGGCTCCCCGCCGAATGGAGAGCCTGATGCGGGGCTCAATCCCAGGACCCTGAGACCATGACCCAAGCTGAAGGAAGAAGCTTAAACCACTGAGCCACCCAGGTGCCCCACCACAAAATAATTTTTACATGAAAAATAGGACTGGACCTTGCATCTTCATCCTTTAGGAAATTTTCTTCAAGGAAAACCTCACTTCTAAATGAAACTGGATAAATGGGATTTTTTCCTACTAATTTACAGTATAAAGGAGATCCTGCTGGGGAGGCTGGTTGGCTCAGTCAGTAGACCTAAGACTCTTGATCTTGGAGTTGTGGGTTTGAGCCCCATGTTGGGTGTAGAGATTACTTAATTTTTTTAAAATCTTGGGGCGCCTGGGTGGCTCAGTGGGTTGGGCCGCTGCCTTTGGCTCAGGTCATGATCTCAGGGTCCTGGGGTCGAGTCCCGCATCGGGTTCTCTGCTCGGCAGAGATCCTGCTTCCCTCTCTCTCTCTCTGCCTGCCTCTCCATCTACTTATGATCTCTCTCTGTCAAATAAATAAATAAAATCTTTAAAAAAAAAAAAAATCTTAAAATAAAAAAAAAAAGGAGATCCTGCTTAGCTATTTATATAGTCCTTGTGGGATTTTAACCTAATGAGATTAATTTTAACACTAATAATTTAATAGCTTTCTTAGTCAAGTACTTCACAATTAAATTCTAAAAATGCGAAAACTCCAGGTTTCAAGTAAGAGACATTTTTAGGACTTTCATAAGGAACAAAGTAACCTTTTTTCCCTTAAATGCAGTAACTTTTGGTCATAATGAGTTAATAAATACAGTCTTAAAGGATTTATTGTGTTTTTCTCAAACTTTTAAATTATAAGAGCTCATTCCCTTAAACCAAAATCAGAATAACTAAAATTCAATCTCATACATTAGTAAATTCAACAAATGCAAATTACCACAGCATGCATATACTGCATAGTTGGGTCACCTAGGAAGTAATATAAGCTAAAGTATTTAAGGTGAAGTATGAGCTCAGGAGCCAGAAAGGGCTGGGTTGAATACAGGTTCTTCCACTTGGTTACCCTGAGTCCCATCTATAAATGGGAGTAAAAACAATGACTCCATAGGGTGGTTTTGAGGATAAATAAAATATACTTCTCAATTTAAAACCAAAGATAATGTTTTCTTAGTTAAAAAAATTTATTTTTATTTTTTATTATTTATTTATTTATTTATTTTTAAAGATTTTATTTATGGGGCACCTGGGTCAGTTAAGCATCTGCCTTAGGCTCAGGTCATGATCTCAGGGTCCTGTGATCAAGCCTCCTGTCAGGCTCCCAGCTCAGCAAGGAGTCTGAGTCTCCCTCTGCCCCTCCCCCCTCCATATGCATGTGCTCTCTCTCTCAAATAAACAGAATCTTTAAAAAAAATTTTGCAAAAGATTTTATTTATTTATTTGAGAGAGAGCATGTATCACAAGGGCCAGCAAGGGGAGAGACAGAGGGAAGAGAGAATATCAAGTAGACTCCCCACTGAGTGCATAACCCAATGCCTGCCTTGATCTCATGACCCTGAGCTCATGACCTGAGCAGAAATCAAGAGTCAGGCACTTAACCTACTGAGCCACCCAAGCTCCCAACATTTTTTTTATTTTTAAGTATCTGTATACCCAGCATGGGGATCTAATTCATGATCTCAAGATCAAGAGACACATGCTCAGGGCACCTGGGTGGCTCAGTGGGTTAAAGCCTCTGCCTTGGGCTCAGGTCATGATCTCAGGGTCCTGGGACTGAGCCCCGCATCAGGCTCTCTGCTCAGTGGGGAGTCTGCTTCCCCCTCTCTCTCTGCCTGCCTCTCTGCCTACTTGTGATCTCAAAAAAATAAATAAAATCTTTTTAAAAAGTATTGAATCTTTTAAAAAAAAGAGTCACATGCTCCACCATCTGAGCCAACCAGGTGCCTGGAGAACATAATATTTTTGTAAGGCCTTTGGCATCTTTATATATTTTGCATTACCAGCTTACTTTTTATTTTTTTAAAAAAGATTTTATTTGTAAGTAATCTCTACATCCAACATGGGTGGGGCCTGAACTCACAACTCTGAGATTAAGAGTTGCATGCTCCATTGACTGAGGCAGCCACAGACCCCTACCAGCTTACTTTTAACTCTAAGACACTTCAACCAATCAGTGTTGGATAATTCTTATTTTGAAAGAACTGCATATGACCCGGACATACAGAAATTAACGGGTTTCATCAGGCTTTCTATCAATAGTTCAAAAAGCTCTAAGAATTCAAAGTGGTTACAATTTTAATCCCTTTAACATGAGGTTATTTTTTTCCTCAGATTATTTTTGTTTGTTATATAATAAGGGACTTTATTTATTTATTTTAAAGACTTTATTTATTAATTTGACAGAGAGAAAGAGAGCAGGAGAGGAAACACAAGCAGGGGGAGTGGAAGAGGGAGAAGCAGGCTTCCCGCTGAGCAGGGAGCCTGATGCAGGCTTGATCCCAGGACCCTGGGGCCATGACAAGAGCCAAATGCAGACGCTTAATGACGGAGCCACCCAGGTGCTCCAATAAGGGACTTTAAGAGTAAGAAAACTGTACTTCAACCTGTCATAACACTTTACCTACTTAATTTTCTACATTCTTTTTTCAGTAATCGTCCACCAAAAGCCTGAAGTAAGGCTCCTGCAAGGACTCAGGACAGAGACACAGGGACACTGATGAAGCTCCACAGCATCCCCAGTTACACAGTGGCCATGGTCAGTCATAATGGTAGGAAAACTCTGAGGCAAGTCTTTAGTTGACTGATTACAGATCATAAACAGTACTTAAATATTCTCGACTTTACAGTTCAGAGACTGAGCACTATTTACTTCAGAAAACACCCCTGCTCTTTGTAGTTTCCAGCTGACAGGGCTCACTCAACAAGCAGTTTCTAATAACAAGGGCGATACACTATACTCATGTATAAGTAAATGTGTAAAGATAATCCTCAAATGAGCAATGTCCAAAGTCATTAATAATTTTAGGTTTCTTTCATGTTCTTAATTTTCCATTTTTTATAATAAACATATAAATAATATTTAATAACAAAACGTATATATGAAACACCTGGTTCACTACACATGATCACTATGAGTAGCAGTTAAGAAAGACAAAAATTCAGTCCCATTGTAGATTCAAGATTCTAATTAATGATGGTTCTGAACAAATAAAAAGAATAAAATACTGCTCATGATTTCTTCACACTTACCTTATTCACTAGAAGATAGCAAAAGAGCACCGAATTCTCCTTTCCAAGAAGTTGAAACCATAGCAATTGGGAAGGTTTTAACTCTTTTTGTAACCACACCTTCCCAGTTTCAGTGAGTTCTACTCCTGCCAGTTTAACCAACAGAACACCACAGGGCTCTTCTAAAAAGGTTAGATAGAAAATTGTTTAGCTTTAATATCATGTTGCAAAAGCAAATTTCAAAGTCACATGCCCCCACAAAACAACTAAATATACTATGCTTCTTTACAAACACCCAGACTCTCTAAATGTAGATCTATTTATATCTGTACTCAACTTTTCTTTTAAAGCAACCGAAGCATGTAACATATGGAATAATGTAAAAAACCCATTTCAGTAAGCTCCAGAACAGGATGGAGAAGCCATTATAAGCAAATGCATATATGGCAATTTACAGTGCTGTCTCAGCATGACCTCTGGAAGCAGGTTCTACTTAATAGCATCCCCAGAATTGTGCAGTGTACAGCCTGGACAAACCCAGGTGGTGACATTGCTGCCTGAGAGCTGAAAAGTCATCACTATTCCAGAGAGAAGAGATTTAAATTATGACAACATAATTACAACAACATGACATAACGGTTGCTCAATTATTTGTGGAAAGAATGCATAAACGCCTGAATGAAATCCTGAATGGTAGAATAAAAAAAGGAGGGGGGGGAATCTGAAGCCAAATTAAATAGTCCCTTGTATTTATTTGTTTTTATTTTTTTTTTAAGATTTTATTTATTTGGGCGCCTGGGTGGCTCAGTGGGTTAAGCCGCTGCCTTTGGCTCAGGTCATGATCTCAGGGTCCTGGGATCGAGTCCCGCATCGGGCTCTCTGCTCAGCAGGGAGCCTGCTTCCATCTCTCTCTCTCTCTCTCTCTCTGCCTGCCTTTCTGTCTACTTGTGATCTCTCTCTGTCAAATAAATAAATAAAATCTTTAAAAAAAAAAAAAAGATTTTATTTATTTATTTGACAGACAGAGATCACAAGTAGACAGAGAGGCAGGCAGAGAGAGAGGGGGAAGCAGGCTCCTTGCAGAGCAGAGAGCCCGATGTGGGGCTCGATCCCAGGACTCTGGGATCATGACCTAAGCTGAAGGCAGAGGATTTAACTCACTGAGCCACCCAGGCGCCCCTGTCCCTTGTATTTAAAGCCAAGAGTTTGTACTTTCCCTCACAAAGCTACTAAAACTTAAAATGACTTTTTTTGCTATTTTACAAATGACTTCTAATTAACAAATACTAAAATAGTTGTGTTATTTTCTCACTCTACTTACTTTTCCATGAAGATATGATAGGTAAAGTAATAGGAATATGCTCAATTTCTAAGCCATTCTCAGTTATTCGGCGTAATCGTCCACGTAGTTTAACATTCTTTCGTATAAATTCTACTGGAATATCTGAAGAACTTGTAAATTTTGATGTCTGTTGATTTATAAAAAAACCACAATATTTTATTATTATTTTCATTTTAAATTATGTCAAACTGTCATCTAAACATTTAACAAGAAGATATAACCACTGAAAATTTTTAATTTTGTCCTTAATTTTATATTAATATTTTACTTATGATTTAATCGAAGTGTTGGTCGGGAGCACCTGTCTGGCTCTGTTGGTGGAGCATGCAACTCTTGACCTTGGGGTTGTGGGTTCAAGCCCCACACTGGGTACAGAGATTATTTAAAAATAAAATCTTTTGGGAAAAAAAAAAACTATGAATACTAAAAGTGAGAGTTAGTATTTTAAAAGATCCTGACAACTAGGATGATGGGATAAAATATAAAAGTCTTCCCCTGTACTCCCCAAAACTAATGTAGGATAGAAGACAATAAGCTAATTGTAGGATATATGAGAAAGATAAAGAACTTTAGTTCATTGTGAACTCAAAATGAAATGAAAGTGTGACAAGTCTACAAAAAAAAAGTACAAACTCCCTCTCCTCTCCACTCTTCACTGCTCCCCACCAAATTCAAACACCAAGCAACATTGTAAGGAACAGATCCCAAACAAGAAATAAGGAAGAGATTGTTCTAGATCAGGCCCTCAAGGGATATACTGTGCTCTCCTGCGTACCATATCTCCTAAAAGACTTCAACAACAAACTAGAACAAAACTAGAAGATGAGAAAGAAGATGATAAAGTGCCTGGAAACCACATCACATGAGAAAACCAAGAATATCTCGCACAGGGGAGGGAAGACTTAGAAGTAGAGAGGGTCATTAAAGACATCTCCAATTACTAAATATCTATCCCTTTTTAATTTTAGGTGTTTTCATTGAGGATATACATAAAAAGATCTAAGAGTGCCTTGGTGCTTGGAATTTTTGAAATTATTAAGGAGCTAGGGAAGAAACTGAAATAGAACCCATGATCCTTGCTCTCACCGAATTCACCATCTATGTGAGGAACCTTTAAAGGCAGATCCCATTGCATCTACCTTTTCTGCATCCAATAATCCCTCAACAGCAGAAAGTTCAGTGCTGTATTTCTGTGACATAACAGGCACTATCTGGGAGATGAACTAACAATGTAAGTAAAACCAGAATACAACTGCAGAGCAATATATAAGTAGGTTTAAGATAAGCAATATATAAGAGGGCCTCCGAGTGGCTCAGTCAATTGGGCATCTGCCTTCAGCTCAGGTCATGATCCCAGGGGCCTGGGATCCAGCCCCACATCAGGCTCTCTGCTTGGCGAGGAGCCTGCTTCTCCCTTCCCTCTGCCTGCCACCACCCCTGCTTGTGCTCTCTCTGTCAAATAAATAAATAAAGTCTTAAAAAAAAAAAAAAGATAAAGTATAAATGCTAAAGGGTTCGGCTGCCTGGAGAGTTCAATCCATTAAGCATCTGACTTCGGCTCCGGGCATGATCTCAGGGTCATGAGATCGAACCTCGAGTCAGGCTCCATGGAGCCTGATAAAGATTCTCTTTCTCCCACTCCCTTTACCCCTCCCCCCATTCACTCTCTCTCAAATAAGTAAATAAAGGCATAAATGCTAAAGGGTCAAAAATGTAAAGAATAAGATCTGAGGGAGACATCTTAAAGCAAGTGAATTCTAAACTTGTGATAAACATCCTGCTCTCTAGAAGAGGCAGAAAGATGATGCCACTAACAAGAACACTGTCCCTAAGCCTCAGATGGAGAAGGAAGTGTCCTAAAGGCAAAGAGACAAAAGCTGGAAACACTGTGAAAAGAAAATAATAAGTGTTTCAAATTCAGGAATATGAAATTTGGAATCCAGTTCTGCCACATACTAGCTGGATGAGAATTACTTAACTTCGAGTATCCATCTCCTCTGTCCATAAAAATTAGGTGTAAGAATGCCTCTTTCAGGGCCCCTGGACGGTTTAGTTGGCTGAGCATCTGACTCTTGATTTTGGCTCAGGTCATGGTCTCAGGGTCATGGCATCAAGCCCCACGTTAGGCTCTGTGCTCAGTGGGGAGTCTGCTTGAGATTCTCTCTCCCCCCTGCCTCTCCCACACTCTCTAAATAAACAAACAAACAAATAAATAAATAAATAAATTTTTTTAAAATACCTGTTTCATATGATTATCTTAAGTATTAAATGAAATTATGTATCTCAAGTGCTTAGCACAGTACTGAACTCAATCATCATTTTTTATTTTTTAAATATGAAATTTGGACTTATCTACCAGTAGCTGAAAGAATATGAGAGGTTGGCAAACTCAGGAGGAGGAAAAAGGGGAGGAAATACAGAAAGAAAGCTGAAGGGGAGCTATTAGGTCCCCTTTGTGGCAGGACTTTGGTTGGTTAATGCATTATCTATTCCCAAGCCTCTTTCTTTTGTCATCATGTACTGTAAGCATGGAAAACCTAAATGACCGCCTTCCCAACCTCCCTTCCACCTAGAGGTGGCCATATGATAAAAGGATGTAAGCAAAAGTCTACTGAAGGCTTTTGGTAAAACTTCTGTTTTCTCAATAAAAAGGAAAACATGTGGCTGGCACCTTCTTTTTCCCTCTTCTTCTGCTTTGAACGTGAATATGCTATTTGGAGTTACAGCAGCCATTCTGTGCCATGAGGAAAGGCACAGAGAATCATATAGACCTAAACTCTCTGTCATTGACCCAGAGTACCAATGCCAGCAGCATCCTACCACCAGAAGTCTTTCAACATGACGGAAAAAAAAGCCTTTTAAATTGGTTAAACTACTGCTGCATGGGGTTTCTCCTACTTGTAGCCAAAGTTCTCCAACTGTTACACAATAAAATTGTTTGCCCCCTAATGTTCCAATATTCTTTTTCTACCTCTTTAGCTTGCTCTTCTCACCACTATTCATTATTTTCAAAACTCATAAAACCTAAGAAAAAAAGACACCAGAACTATGGTCTAAGATAAATAACTTCATAACATACTAATATAAATTACTATTAATGAATAAGTAATTTGCATAAATCAATAACATACCTAATATTGTATAACTTAGAACAATCTATAATTAATTTATGTCATTTTTAAGGGCTAACAAGTGAAGTAATCCCTCAGATTTATTTTTACCAAAATTCTATTTTTAAGATTTTATTTATTTATTTGAGAGAGAGATAGTGAGAGAGAACATGAGTGGGTTGAAGGGCAGAGGGAGAAGCAGACTCCTCACTGAGCAGGGAGCCCACTGCAGGGCTCAAACCCAGGATCCTGGGATCATGACCTGAACTGAAGACAGACACTTATCCGACTGAGCCACCCAAGCACCCCTTATTTTTACCTAAATTCTTAATCAGATCATTTAGTATTTTGACAATTTTGAAACCTTCAAAATACAAATGTCATGGAACATAGATTGTAAGATAAAGAAAAAAGTGAAATGAAAAGAGCTAAAGCTTCAAAAGTTTCACTTTAAAAATATAAGCTAAATGTGAATGACTTACAAAATCATGGAGGTGTTAAAAGAAAAAACCTATTAGATTATTAGATACAAGGTTAAAAATGAGTTCAAGACACTTAATAAAAAATGGGGGGACTGGGCGCCTGGGTGGCTCAGTGGGTTAAGCCGCTGCCTTCGACTCAAGTCATGATCTCAGGGTCCTGGGATCGAGGCCCGCATCAGGCTCTCTGCTCAGCAGGGAGCCTGCTTCCCTCTCTCTCTCTCTCTCTCTGCCTGCCTCTCTGTCTACTTGTGATCTCTCTCTGTCAAGTAAATAAATAAAATCTTAAAAAAAAAAAAATGGGGGGATAAAAGTCTGACTTTGGAGTCAGAGGGAAAAGGCAGGAGTTGGAAAAGATGTACTATATAGTACAGTAAAGCTATATAGTCAATGATAATATAAAACAATATAGAGATAATAAATGTAAGACATTAATATACACAGAAGCAATAAACTCATTCCAGACTGTAACATGACACTACAATTACACTCAGTTACAAGAATCAGTTACATTAAAAAAACTTTCAAAGCCTGAATTGTCAAAAGGATTCCATAATATCTATTATTAAAACATTACTGAAAGGCCGAAAAATATGCTAACTGAAAATATAAATTATTTTTTTACATCACACTTCTTGCTCTGTTCATTAAACAGATCTTACAGATTGCTACAAATTGGAGAAAGTATAAATTATTCAGTGCTAAAGGACATAATTTGACTATAATCTAACACCACTATACAAAATGGTTTTGAGACATGCCACAACGTCTGAAATGCAAATTTAGTGATTACAGCATTCTAGCCAACTAAATCCTTTACAGATTCCTTTTTAAGCATGAAGAAAAGTGATTATGGAAAGAGAGAGCGGGCAATCACTTTCCATACAATCCTGCGGATGTGTTGCTTTTAAACCAAGATCTTAAAATGGGTTTGTTGTTCTAAAATAATATTTAAGACTTCCTTTTTTTTTTTTTTTTTAATTTGACAGACAGAGATCGCAAGTAGGCAGAGAGGCAGGCAGAGAGAGAGGAGGAAGCGGGCTCCCCGCAGAGCAGAGAGCCCGACTCGGGGCTCAATCCCAGGACCCTGGGATCATGACCTGAGCCAAAGGCAGAGGCTTTAACCTACTGAGCCACCCAGGCACCCCAATATTTAAGACTTCTAATATGAATAACAAAATGATACACTGCTTGAGAGAAAAATGGTCTGCAAGTGAGAAGAAATTAACTGTCTCTTGCTTATCATAGTGCCTTCTTCATTTTTTTTAACTTACCATCCGAACACTTCTTAGAAGTAACACTGTTCCAGCTACGGCCATTACGGTGCTGATGTTCTTCAGAAAGAGATTAAATGATTAATTCTCACTAGTTGTTATTCATAATAGTAAAAGTACTCATTGGAAGGGGACCAAAAAGAAGACTGACCTCTCTATTAACTGTCCAAATAAAGTGCATCCTTCAACTAACGGCCCATTTCTCCCAACAAACTTTAACTGCCCACCTACTCATCAATCTTCCTGCTTTTTCCCCAAACAATCTGGCACGCACAGTAATTATATATGTAATATTGTATTGTTCTCTATTGACTGTTCCTTTTAACCATGAATTCCTTAAATGCATGAATCAGTCTAATACTTCTTGAACAATGTCCACAGTAACTTGCATAACCCTGAGTCTACAGTGGGAATGTAAATATTTGGTAGAAAACTTTACTATCCAAAGCTTAAAATATAATGCTTTAGATGTATATGTGGGAGAAGAGTTGGGAAGAACTTATCAATGTTTTTAAAGTGCTTCATTAGAAATAGACTGGGACACCTAGGTAGCTCTGTCAGTTAAGCATCTGCCTGCAGCTCAGGTCCCCATCTGGGACGAAGCCCCACAGGCATCTCTGCTCAGCAGGGACCCTTCCTCTCCCTGTCCCTCTGCCTGCGGCTCCTCCTGCTTTTGCTCGTTCTCTCTCTCTGTCAAGCAGATTAGCAAATAAAATCCTTTAAAACACACACACACACTGAAATAGACCTAAAAAATTTTAACTTAAAAATAAGAACCTGAGGCTCCCGCAACAAGCGCGATAATCTAACATGTTTTCCTTCAAGAAATACAACTAGGTTAAGTAAGAAATGAAGCTGAAAATATACCCAAAGAAATGAAGATGCTAAGATTGCTCTTAATGTTGAAGTAAAGCTACTTAGATCCAACTCTGATCTTCCTCTAAACATCAGGCAAACATAAAACAAAGCGGTGAAAACTTTGTAATTACCATCACATAATGCCTTTTATTTGTTCTGTGGATTTCCCATTTGTAGGGAAAAAAGGGAAATATACACAAAGATACACCCTGTGATTGGGACATTTGGAATAATGTATCCATGTGCCAATTTTTTTAAAGATTCTTTCAAGAGATTTTATTTATTTATTTGATAGAGATCACAAGTAGGCAGAGAGGCAGGCAGAGAGACAGGGGGAAGCAGGATCCTGGCTGAGCAGAAAGCCCGATGCGGGACTCGATCCCAGGACCCTGAGATCATGACCTGAGCTGGTGGACATTTAATTGACTGAGCCACCCAGGCATCCTTCCATATGCCAGTTTAAACACCGTTCCCTCTCTCAACCTACTGAAGTCGTTTTTTTAATTTGAAACAACCCATGCACCAAATTCTGCTTCACTGGAAGAAGCCAGGCTTTGTCAATTAACACGTGTGTATCTATCATTCATTAATGCCACCCATACCTGTCTAGCACTTACTAAGTGGTAGGCAATATTCTAGGGGTAAGAGCTGTACTTGGGAAGGAAACAGCCATGGTCCAGGGCCTTGTGGGGCATGATTGCAGAGCCTTTGCAAAACTGATGATCCTACTCAACTTCTCAGAAGAATTTAACATAGTTACTCATTCTCTCTGAAAATATTCTCTTCCCTTGACTTCTAGGACACCTGGTTTTCCTGATTTTCCTCCTACTCCTTCACTGTTTCTTTCCAATCTTTGCTGACCTCCTTTTCACAAATTCTAAATGTTAAGAGAATCCTTCAGGTCCCAGGTCTCAATTCTAGGATTTCAGAAACTCTTCTGACTTGTTCCAGGATGCCATTCAAGCTTAAAACACTAGCTTAAGGTTTATGTGGTTAATTCCTAAAGTTGTATGTCCAGTTATGATCTCCCTTCAATGCCAGATTCCTATACCTGGTTGCCTAGATAACATCTAGAACTTGGTTTAGAATTCTAATAACCATCTTCAGGTTCACACCCGTCCACCTTCAAGTTCACATGTCCAAAGAGTCCTCCAGATTTCCCCAACAAATCACTGACTCCCAACTCCTTCCCAGAAGCAACTTTGACCACCATCCACCCCTTGATTCCTCTTTCTTTACCTCCCACCCCAAATCAATCACACCATCCCTGGGGAACTAGCCACAATCTTGTGTCGCCTGGTCACCTAAGATGTCGCACTCTTGGTCGAACTCCAGTGCCCTCTCACTTCATTCGAAACATAAGGACTACAAGACCACGTGCCCACCCCCCCGCCCTTGGTTTCCTGTGCCTCGCCGTCCCCAAATGCTTTGGGGGGGGGGGGTGCTGGCGCCCCACGCTGTGCTGCGTATGTCTCTGAGGTGTCCCCGGGGCCCACCACGGTCCTAGCAGTAATTCGGCAGAGGTGGCCTCCTTGGCCCTCCGCGCCCATCCCACGCAGCCAGCCCAACCGGATAGCACTCCCCCCGCCACGGCCGCCGGTCCCTCGCTATCCTGGCGAAGCGGCTCTCCGCCCCGCCCGGGCCCCCACGGTTCCACTGCGCGCGGCCTCCCGCAGCCCGCCTCCCTCAGGCTCGCTCCGCGCGGCCCCGTGCCCACCGCCTGCCCGGCCGGCTGGTTTCCGGTACCCGGACGAGACGCAGGTGGTCGTCGGCCCACTGCGAGACCCGCGCCACCACGTTGGGCGCTGCTCCGTCCCGGTCCGTCGGCGGCGAGGCCGACGCCACAGTCCGCCCCGCCATGTTCCCGGCTTCCCGCGAGCCAGCGGCGCGCTCCTCGGGCGGACGGCAGGGGGCGCCGCGCTCCTAGGGCGCAGCGCGCGGACCCAGGCTCCCCCGCCTGTGGGGGCCCAGCGCGCCTACCGACAACCGAGTCCTTGTGTCCTCCACAAGCCCCCCCAGGAGTGGACTGACGGCGGCTATGAGCTCCCTCGTCGCCTGTGGACGGGCGCCCCACTGAGTCGGAGACTGCCGACAGTGACCCCCACCCCAGCATCTATGCAGGGGATTTCCGCCGCGCTGGACGTCTGTGTGGGGCAGTGGCGGGGAGCTAAAGGCTTCCCAGCGGTGCTGGTGGGGAGGCGAGATGATTAGTTCGTGACTTCAGTTAACCCAACCTTAGTGTGGGTTCCGCATCTGCAATGCAGAAAGGAAATTGAAGGAGTACTTCCCCTTGTTCCCAAATACAACAAGATGCTTAATATATTTGAATCTTGCATTCAAGTTTGCACGGTTGCTTTGTAACCCTAATATCACGTGTTCTAAATTGTCGAACTGTTAACTGATTAAATGTAGAAAGCTATGTTAGTATATTTAAGATATTACTAGTAGTATAAATTAGTATATTTTTAAACAACATTTAGATGCAGGACAATGTAATGATATGGTAACATTTGTGTAAAAAATTGTGTGTGTGTGTGTGTGTGTGTACCATGAAAAGCTATGCAAGGAACCTACAACAGTGATTGCCCCTGGGGAGAGGGATTCGGGTAGGAATGGTTGGGAGGTTTAACTATCTACCAGCTCTAATAGAACATTTTGCAATGATGGAAATATTTTAATATTCACGTGTGGTTAGTGGCTATGATATTGGACTGTGCAAGTATACCGTTGAAAATTTTTTTTACCTTATGCACATTTATTACCTTAGAAGTCAAAATGAAATACGCTGGATTCCTAACACACACTGAGTAGTACCTTCAAGGAATGTAGTGCCTCAGTACTACATCTAATAGAAAATAAGTAACAGCTAAGATTTAGATCTAACTATGTGCCAGGCACCATTCTAAATAGTTTTCATGTATTAACTCCTTTGATCCTCACAGCAACTTTATTAGACAGACACTATTATTAAGCCCAATTTTAAAGAGTAAGTATGTGGAGTGAGTAAGCCAGTAGCTAAGGTCACCCAGCCAAGAAGTGGTGAGCTGGGCCATTGTGCGGGGATTCTACTCAGCCAGTTGGCTCAGTCTGTGCACTTAACCACAACACTGCCTCCCACAAAGGCAATCAGCTAGCACACATAAATCCCTATAAATCTCCAGTGAGGGGGCACACAAATAATATTGGGGAAAATCCAGCTAAAAAGATATACTATCTAAGTCCCTAATTACTATTTCAGATAAAAACAAAGTTTCTGTATATTAAGAGATTTTGAATAGCTTTAGTTAATAAGTAGAAAAAAATAAGATTTCTTCAGGGGCAATTCTGTTCCCAAGTCTTCCTTTGCTGTTTCAATGTTCTTTCTGTTCTCTCTCATTCTTCAAGTCAAAGACAGTGCTCTGTTCATTTTCCCTACTTTCTACCCCAAGGTCTTCTTTTCTATACCCTAGATTATCAGCCACCTGGTGTTTCTGAATCCTCCAGATATCTCAAAGTGTCCTTCTCGATATTTCAGCATCATCCCACTAACCATTGATGTGGGAAGGGTAGCTCCTGCCCCAGGATTTCTGCAGATTGAGAAATTTAACATTTTCTTGGGGTAGCTTCACCAAGGACCCCTGCCCCTTTTGATGCTGGTGACCATTGAGAACTCAATGGATATGTTGCTTATATGACTAGAGAGGTATGCACGAAAGCCACACTTAGGTTCATTGCCCACCCCTCAATTTCCCACAATACCATGAACACAAAGACTGAGACTGTATTAGACTTTCATTAAAGATTTGATATTAACTATATGGAATGGTAATTTAAAAAAAATTAACTTGGGGCGCCTCTGTGGCTTAGTCAGTTAAGCATCTGACTCTTGATCTTGTTACAGAACCTGAACTGGATCCTGGCAGAAGAACCAAGTGGCACTCAAGAGACCTTGGAGATCGGAGGTTTATTCAACACAAGTGAGCTCAGAGGGGAGTAATCTCCCAAGGTCTGAGCGCTGAGCACAAACAAAGGGGGTAGTTTATACACTTTTACTTATGTATCTGTGCCACTCTTGGGCCCACTGCTGGCAGGGACAGGGGAGGAAAACCCGAAATGGCTCTGGGGCCAGGACTGGGATCACCTGTTGGATTGGTCGGCCACCTTAGAACACAGATTTCCCATACCAGTCTTAGCTCAGGTCTTGATTTCAGGGTTGTGAGTTCAAGCCCCATGCTGGGCTCCATGCCAGGTATGGCACCTACTTAAAATAGATAGATAATAGAGATAGAGAGATAAGGCAGATAGATAATAGATAGATAGGAGTGCTTGGGTGGCTCAGTCAGTTAAACATCTGACTCTTGATTTCGGCTCAGATCATGATCTCAGGGTCATAAGATTGAGCCCCCTGTCAGGCTTTGTACTCAGCAGGGAATCTGCTTGAGATTCTTTCCCTCTAACCCTCCCCACCTCTCCAAAATATATAAATAAAATATTTTTTTAAAATAGTGGATAAATCTTTAAAAACAAAAACAAATGAGCTGAATATTATTGTGAATGTCCCCAGAATCCAAAGGAAAAAAAAAAAAAAAAAGAATATTTAATGGACACCTCCCTCACAGAAACACCTCAGTTTCTAGCATTGGTTTCCAGTCAAAGTCAACCATTCTATTGTGTTACAGACTAAATGCCTGTGTTACTTCAAAATTCCTGTATGACATTCTAACCCTTGATGTGATGGTATTAGAAGGTGAGGTCTTTGGGGGTTATTAAGGTTTAGATAAGGTCATGAAAGTGGAGCCCCTCTGATATTAATGTCCTTATGAGAGAGGAATAAAGACCAGATCTCTCTCTCTCTGAGAGAGAAGATGGCAGTCTGCCAGGAAGAGGAGTATCTCAGCAGGGACCCAACCCACCAGCACCTTAATCTTGAACTTCATCAGCATAAAAAACTGTAAGAAATAAATGTCTGTTGTTTAAGCTGCCCAAGCTATGGTAATTTGCTATAGCAGCCTGAGATGACTAAAGCACCTATCCTTCAGGACCAGGAAGTAAAGCTCATTCATTTCCTTGCTGTCCAAACTAATACCTACTGCCCCCCTACTCTCTTCAGGACTGTCAGGAGTGATCAAGACTGTCATCTTGTGGGGCACCTGGGTGGCTCGGTTGGGCGACTGCCTTCAGATCAGGTCATGATTCCAGGGTCCTGGGATGGAGCCCCGCATTAGCTCCCTGCTTGGAGGGGGTTGGGGAGTGTCTGCTTCTCCCCTTTCCCCTGCTCATGCTTGCTCTCTCACTCTCTCTCTTAAAAAAAAAAAGAAAGAGGGGCGCCTGGGTGGCTCAGTGGGTTAAGCCGCTGCCTTCGGCTCAGGTCATGATCTCAGGGTCCTGGGATCGAGTCCCACAACGGGCTCTCTGCTGAGCGGGGAGCCTGCTTTCCTCTCTCTCTCTCTGCCTGCCTCTCTGTCTGCTTGTGATCTCTGTCTGTCGAATGGATAAATAAAATCTTTAAAAAAAAAAAGAAAGAAAGAAAAAAGAAAAAAGACTGTCATCTTGTGATCTCCTGGTCACACTCTCTTGTTCACTGAAGACTAGCATCTTTTTTTTTTTTTTTTTTTTTAGTCAGAGAGAGAGGGAACAAGCAGGAGGAGCAGCAGGGAGAGGGAGAGGCAGAAGCAGGCTCCCCATGAAGCAGAGCCTGATGCAGGACTCGATCCCAGGACTCTGTGATCATGACCAGAGCTGGAGGTAGACGCTTAACCGACTGAGCCACCCAGGTGTTCCTGAAGACTAACATCTGACTTAAAGTCTTTCTCTTCAGTTCAGTTCCTATTATTCTGATTTCTCAAGTGGTTGACTATCTCATGCCCAGTGACTTTTTCCTCTACCCCAAGTCAGCCATTCCCTCCCATGGTTATACTCTGGGTCTTGCCCTTGCCAGAAATTGCCACATCTGCGATCACAGCCCTAACACTGCCCTATTCCACCCTAATCTCTTGTTCTTCTGGTTCACTTGTGAAAATACCCCTTATGGCAATAAGTGTTTGAACCCAGGATGATCACTCCACTGAACCATGTCCATCCACCATCAGCCCCATCTAGTCTTCAATTTCTACCCTATCCAGCTAGGACTCTCTGGTTTAGCATTATAATCACTCCCTTAAAAATAGCTGCTACTCCAACCCCCCTCTGCCTCCTTTGCATTTGCCTGGTAAAACCTCACCATTGCATTACACCCAAACTTCACCAAACAGTTGGAGCCCAATATGGAGAGATCTTCAGCTTTTATTTTTTTTTAAAGATTTTATTTGTCAGAGAGAGAGAGAGAGAGCACAAGCATGGGGAGAGGCAGGCAAAGGGAGAAGCAGGCTCCTTGCTTAGCAAGGAGCCTGAAGTGGGACTTGATCCCAGGACCCTGGAATCATGACGTGAGCCAAAGGCAGACGCTTAACTGACTGAGCCACTCAGGTGTCCCATCTTAAGCTTTTTTCAAGAAAAGCTGCAAATTCCAAATTTTTTAAAAAGATTTTATTTATTTATTTGACAGAGAGATCACAAGCAGGCAGAGAAAGAGGGGGAAGTAGGCTCCCCACTGAGCAGAGAGACCGATGCAGGGCCCATCCCAGGACCCTCAGACCATGACCTGAGCCAAAAGCGGAGGCCCAACCCACTGAGCCACCCAGGCGCCCCCAAATTCCAACTTTTATATGCAATTGCCCTGTTTTGAAATTTAAATTGTTAGGAAAACACTGTACTGGGTATAGAATATGTCCTCAGGCTGAGACTACAGACTTTCAGTTTATTACTTCTCCTTGAATGGCTTTCCTTTATGCTTCAAGTAATGTCAAAACTCCTGAGGCTCATACACAGGATGCTACACAATTGAGGACCTGCTGATCTCTCAAGCTCTTCTTTCCTACCCTCCACCTTCATTCATTTTGCCTCAAGCACAAAGTACATTGATCTCACTGTTCTTCACACATGGCAAGTTCATCCCTTTGCCTCTGAGCCTTTTAACTTACTGCCCGCCCTGCCAAGAGAGCCCTAAATCCTCTTCTCTCTCACATTCACCTCCCATTAAGCGGCCTCCTTACCTTTCAAGTCTCAATTTAAATATCATATCAAGGGGGTGACTGGCTCAGTCGGCATGCGACTCGATCTCAGGATTGTGAGTTCGAGCCCCATGTTGGGTGTAGAAATTACTTAAAAATAAAATCTCAAGAAAAACAAACAAACAAATGAATTCATGTGAAGAATTAGAGTACCAGTAAAGGTAACTACATAGGTAAATATGAAATATTGTATAAATGTATTTTTGTTTATAATCCTTCCTTCTCCTGTGTGATTAAGACAATTAGACAAAGTAATAATTATGAAACCATGTTGATGGGCTTATAATATATAAAGATATAGTTTGTATAACAATAATAGCACAAAAGAAGAGACGAGGGAACAAAACTATATTGGAACAGTTATTGAATACCACTGAAATTGATTTGTATACTTTACTCTATGTAAATTATGCCTTGCTTTTTCTGAAACGGGCTAGAGGGAGAAGTTTGGAAAGCATAATGAATCTTGTAGAAATTAGGAACTGTGGAATCTCAAGCCAATTACCAGGCAATGATCAGGAATTGTAATATAGCTAGGTCTTATATCTGGAATGTAGTCTGGGAGCCCAAAAGTTGTTCAGGAACTAATATGGCTCTATTTGAGTTAGCCACCAACATTATCCCCATTTCTCAGGAGCAGTTCATTGATCCCTACTGTTATTAATCTATTGCCAGCAACTCAGTCTGTCTCACTGTGTATGTCTGACCCTCCTTCCACTACCAACACATGCTTTGTCTGTCTTCCCATAACCTCCTAAAAAACTCTGAGTGGGGGACGCCTGGGTGGCTCAGTTGGTTAAGCAGCTGCCTTCGGCTCAGGTCGTGATCCCAGCGTCCTGGGATTGAGTCCCGCATCGGCTCCTTGCTCAGCAGGGAGCCTGCTTCTCCCTCTGCCTCTGCCTGCCATTCTGTCTGCCTGTGCTCGCTCTCTCTCCCTCTCTCTCTGACAAATAAATAAAATCTTTAAAAAAAAAAAAAACAACTCTGAGTGGTCCAGGCATCATCATTCTTATTGAAAGGGTTTGGGAGAGTGCCCCCGCTACCCCCTGGATGTGCCACTTTGGTATGCAGATTATTTTGAGCTTAAGGACCTTGAGACTCTGTGGGCACAAGACAAATATTTGTCCCTCCCTTAACCACACAGAAAAATCGAAATTGGGAGTCTTTCCCAGAATAAGGGTTATTAACAGAGGTAAATTTTATCTGAGTGCCCCATCTGTATGGTAGGGCAAACATCTAATTACCAAACTTCTGGTCTTCTTTTTGCGCTATGAAATGCATTCCTTTCCTCTAAAATCCCAGACCGCTACCCCTTTCTCAGTTCAGAATGACATATATACTTCATTTTGCCTGTCTTTGGAATTTCCATGCCTATCCGGATTCCCCTTACATATGCCTATTAAATTTGATTTTCTCCTGTTAATCTGTCTCATGTCAATTTGATTCTTAGTCCAGAAATTCTCATTCCCTATCATTACCAAAGTTTTCATGCCAACCCTCCTATTGGATAGCTTATCTATTTATTGGCTGTCATTCAGTCAGGGGCTCACTCCTCTAGCACCACCAGCTTTAGTATGACAAGATGAAGTGGCCAGAAACATGACTACTTAAGCTTAAAAAAAAAAAAAAAAAAGCTAGAGTTACCTTGCTAAGTCTGGGGCACTGAACACGACACGTGCCTTCAGAAAGGGATGAAGCAGGCATGTAAAAGATACACCCTCCCCTCCAGAGCCTTCTCCTAAACACAATTAATCTTTGTCTTCTTAGTTCTTTCATTGCACTTTCTTTGCCTGGAAAATTATGAAACTCTAAAGGAGAAAGACATATCAAAACACTTTTATTCTTTCCAGTGCACATTTTGTAGAAAAGATGATCAAAAAATTTGTTGAATCAATGTAAGAATCAAAGATTTTCCTAGATTCACCCATATAATAAGGAGGATATATATATTTTTGTAATGTAATCTTATAATTCTTATGATCTCTAAATCATTCAGTACAGAATTAAATGCTTACAGTATTGTCCTATCTGTAGCCCACTTCTCTGTCATTCCACTTTATCTATCTATAAGCCTGATTGAGAAAACTGGAGGGTAAAACCCTGAAATGTTTTTTTACTGGAGTTATCCCCACAATACTTAGTGCTTATTAAATTTACTTGCACTGTTTACTTTCACTTCAGGGCATTAATCTGGCAATTAAGTCTACATAAGGAATATCTGGCAGATCAGAGACAAAAGTCTGAAATATATTAACTTACATCCTTTAGGTCAGCATTTGTGGTATGACAATGCTTGCTGAACTTTTCTCTTGGTCACGAACAGAGATTTGCTTTGTCTACTTTGAATAAGAGAAGCTGCACTATCAGAGTTAAGTAGGGTAGAAGTAGGAGAGAAAGGAGCCTCACAAAATTATGTTAGGACTCTCAACAGAGCAGAGGTCCAGACACAGTAAAATACCTCTAGTAAAGGGTTAGGTTCACATCATCATTATTTGTGACTCTTCATGCTCGTGCATCATTACCAACATGACCTTGCTTTTTCTTCTTCCATTTATGCTTCCCTTCTTATTCTTCCCACTACAAAACTGGCTTCCTTACCCTCTTCTCTATCACTAGGGTGGACCATACAATTTAAGATCAGAATCAGGACATTCTTTCATTGTAAAAAAAAAAAAAAAAAAAAAAAGTTTTGGTAATAATTTTGCTGGGCCTAAGAAACGTAAACTTGTATCATTCTAGAACACAGTAAATTCAGTAACTCTGTTATCTGCTTCCTAGTTTATGCCTAGTTTATCAGCTCTGTTTATGCCTAGTTTATCAGCTCTGTTTCTGCTTCAATGTAACTTCAGCTTTCTAGGGGTGACTAATGCCTCAGGGGTCCATATAGCCTCCACTCATTGCTTCCAGGCCAATAACATGGTCAGTCTCAGCACACCCCAAGTGGAGATATAACAAACCTGTGTGGGGAGGGAAAATCTTGCTCATGGAGAACATTAGAAAACTAGGTTTAATGTACCAGCAGAGACTGTGAAAACACCTTCAGGAATGAATCTTATAGATGCTGGACCCAGGAAGCAGAATATATAGCTAGTGGGCATTCTGGGAAGGTCACCTAAAGCCAAGTTTCTACACAAGTCGGATGGTTCCTTAAAGCAATGACACAATGGTTGCCTACAGAAAATGAGGGTGGAGATGCTAGAACTACCTTGGCAGAATATGAGGCATGCGTCAAAAAGAAAGATCACACTATTAGAATGGGCTTACTACATAAAACTGAGAATATGCTATCTGAACATGTTTTCCAAGAGAGCCCACAGGATACTACCTTCTCAAAAGCAATGGGAACATGGTATCAGAGGAAGAATAGGTGTTCAACATCAGTGACCATTAGGAAAATGCAAATTAAAGCCACAAGAAGTTCTAGTTCAAGATGGCGACAGAGGAAGATCCAGAATTCACCTCCTCCTGTGCTCAAGTCTCAATTACTTAAGAAAATAAATTTGGAAACAAGTCCCTTTTCACACTCATACTACCATCTTCTGATTAAAATTGCCTCTTTCAAAGCTACTCTCCCCCCCCCATTTTCTACAATCGTTTACACTCAAAAGCTCATGTCCTTGCTTCCTGTAGCAACCAATTGTCCTTGTAATTCAACTTCATAATCTCTAGAATCGATTTCTTCTTTTCCTTTTCCAATGCTGACATTCTATTGTAGACCCTGTTTCCTTTGAAGGTCTTTAACTTACCTCTCCTCCAATTTCATTTTATTAGAAATTGGTGGTTTAAAAGGTAATCACTAATAAAGCAATGCTTACAATCTGCAAAATGTTAGCCTTAGCGTACCTCTGACTATATATACATCATGACCCATCTATGCCAGTCTCTTAGTTCAGGCAATATCTGATCCACTTTTTTTTTTTAAAAAAAGAGTTTATTTATTTGAGAGCACGAGCAGGGGGTGGGGGGAAGGCAGAGAGGAGAGAGAGGGACAAGCAGACTCAGAGCCCAACATGGAGCTCGATCCCATGACCATGAGATCATGACCTGAGCCAAAATCAAGAACCAGAGGCTCAACCAGCTCAGCAACCCAGATGCCCCTGATCAGCATTAAAAAAAAAAATGCTTGGGGGTCCCTGGCTGGTTTAGTCAGTAGAACTTGTAACTCTCTCAGGTTTGTAGGTTTGAGCCCCACACTGGGTTTAGAGATTACTTAAAATTAAAAACTTAAAAGAAAATTTTTTTTCTTTAGAGGACTAGAAAGAAATAAAGGACAAAAAAAAAATACAAAACCTCCATTTTTCCTTTTGTCAGAAATTATTAACCTAATAAATAAAAATGTTCAAAAATCTGTGAAAGTGTTATTTTGAAATGGTTTTATCATTTTTAAAAGCCAGAATTGTTTCTTTCTGCTTTTGTAATAATTTCCATTTCCTGACTTACAGGGTCAGATTTCTTCAGATAAACCCTCCAATTTTTGCTTCAACTCACACCTCACTACTGAAATACTAGATTTAAATTTCTTCTACCCACAGGAGTATACTTTTTTATTACCACTTTAAATTGAACTACTTGGATAATTTCCCCCTTTGAACTAGAAGAAAATATAAAAGGAAACATCTAGTCACTTGAGACAGAAATCTTGGTTCTAAAACCAAGACTTTCAAAAACACAAGTGTTGGCGAGGATTTGGAGAAAAAGGAACGCTTCTGTACTCTTGGTGAAAATGCAAACTGATGCAGCCACTGTGTAAAACAGTATGGAGGTTCCTCAAAAAATTAAAAATAGAATTACCATATAATGCAGTTAATTGCACTCTTGCATATTTACACAAAGTATACAAAAACATTAGTCTGAAAGGAAAAATGCACCCTTGTTTATTGCGGGATTACTTACAATAGCTAAATTACTGAAGTAGCCCAAATTACTGAAGTAACCCATAGAAGAATGGATAAAGAAGAGGTGGTACATATATACAATGGAATATTATTCATTCACAAAAAAGGAAATCTTGCCACTTGCAACAACATGGATAAATCTAGAGTAAAATGCTAAGCGAAATAAATCACTCAGAGAAAGACAAATACCATATAATTTCACTCCTGTGTGAAATTTAATAAACAAAACAAACGAACAAAGGAAAAAAAAGATACAAACCAAAAAACAACTCTTAACTCTAGAGAACAAACAGATGGTTAGAGGGGAGGTGGATGGAGGGATGGGTCAAAGAGTTGAAGGGGATTAAGAGTACACTTATGTTGATGAGCACTGGTTGATACACAGAATTGCTGAATCACCTGATTATACACCTGAAGCTAATATAACATTGCTATGTTAACGATACTGGAATTAAAATAAAAATAAGGGGCGCCTGGGTGGCTCAGTGGGTTAAAGCCTTTGCCTTTGGCTCAGGTCAGGGTCCCAGGGTCCTGGAATCGAGCCCCGCATTGGGCTCTCTGCTCCGCAGGGAGCCTGCTTCCTCCCCTCTCTGGGCCTGCCTCTCTGCCTACTTGTGATCTCTCCCTCTGTCAAATAAATAAATAAAATCTTAAAAATAAAATAAAAATAAAAAATGCACAAGAGAGCTTGTGCTCTCTCTCTCAAATAAATAGCATTAAAAAAAAAAAAAAGATTTCTCTTCCTTTCTCTGGTTTGGTGGTAGATGTACACCTCCTGAAACTACCTTACTCTTAATTATATGTCAATCTCGTATAATTTTAACATGAATGATTTGCAGGTAAATTTGGCTAGTACTTAACAAACATGAAAACAATAATATTTTATTAGTATTTTATTTTTTAGAGGTCAGTTGTGAAGCAATCATTTTGAGCACTTAAATAAACCCTCATGTAAAAATCTGGAGAATTTATTTCAAATATACTCCAAATATTTAAACAATGCATAAATATTTAATAAATATTATTAACATCTGAAAATAAATGAACCAAATAAACATTTCACATACACTAAAACACTTAAATAATGCAAAACTATCAAAGTTAATGTTAGATCTTTCAAAAATAATAGAAATGATTTTGTTGTGCATTTTTAATTCAAAACTGTACATGGATCCAATATCATAAAGACCCCAACAATGACAACTTTCAACACTGTATTTTTTCAATTTTACACTAATTCTTGCATAAAGCAATATCTGACAACAGATCTAGATTTACTGATACAGCTTGACAGTGGTAATCTATCAATTTACCAAACATGCCCAACTAACTTTTTAAAGTAACAGATTTTTGCTCCAATTTTCTATTTTCCTAATTTTATAGATACAGGTGATAAAAATTTCAATTTCATTAACTATAAGGCTAGAAAAAGTAAACTTTTTCCAACATATAAGGTCATTTTGAGGAAAATAAGGATAGACTTTAATATTTATAACAGTGACTGATTAATTGTAATCAACTAGAGTACTAGATCTGAGACATTTATAATTCTCTAAGAATTATGCCAGTACCTTGTTCATTTCAGTCACGTTGTTACTCTTTACATAAAACTGTTATAAAAAGTTATGTCTATATATTGACAATAAAAAACCATTAAAATGTAGCAACCTTTTTCTCAATGCTTCAAGATTTCATATAAAGTATGCAAATCAATATTGCTGATGTTTTAACATAATCTTTTAAATTATATACTTGACAAATTCTTTAAAAGAGAAATTATAATTAATCATAAAATTTTCATTTTCCTACATAAAACTATTTCCTCCTATAAAAAACCTGTCAATCCATTAAAAAAAAAACCCTCCTTAAAAGCAATCTTTATAATCTGATAAATAAAAAAAAGTTTCTATTCACTTAAATAGGGGGCATGAACCCTGTACATTAACTATTCTGTCCTGATACAGGATTTTCCTCTGGTGAAACAGAATTCCAGGAAAAAATACAAGTTCTCCATGCCCATTTACCTTGCCAACAATTTAAAGGAGTAAAATGAAGATTCTAGTTGCAGTTTTGACAGGTAAGAAATGAAAAGGCTCCCAGTCCCAAATTAAATAAAGATTACATTAAAAATTTGGCACTGTCAAATTAGAGATTAAGCTGTAGTGAAAAAAGAAACAAGGTCTTTAACAAGTATTTTAAATCTGCTAAGAGAAAAATCAATTATGCCTTGCTACCTACCAAAGACATTGGTTAAAAGAAGTCTCAGTAATACAACACATTATATCACCTTTCCTTTTGTAATGAAAATGGCTATTAAATATATTAATCCTAGTTATAATGGAATAATTTCTTAAAACTTTTTTTCTTTCTTTAATACTAAGGCAAAATACATTTTGGAAATCTGCATGGAATGTCCCCAACAAATTGGTTCCTTAGCTTTAGCAGTCCCTGTGTCATACAGTTTTATTCATTCTTTCAACCACATGAAACAAACATAATCCCTCAAAATATAAAAACAAGTCTGATCTTCTGTTATATTAAATAATGAGCTCAACCATTTAATACAAAACAACATACCATTTTGGGTTTCTGTTAACAGGGCAAAATAGAAATTATTCATAGGAAAAAGTACTAAATGACTAAAATCTGTCTTTTTTGGGACAGAATTCACCCTTATATCCCTCTGCTACCAGTAATGGCTTACCTGCTCTAAACCATTCAAGGTTCAAGTTCACTACTACAAATGCAGACATTTTCCAGTTTTCGTCATAGATTTTTCTTTTAACATTGTTTTTAGGATGCTTTAAACAATTAGTTTCACAACTATTATTTCAAATTTATGTTTACAATTCATAGCCCATCTTCAATAAGTCCATGGCTCTTACACTTTTTGGATCACAGACCACTTAAGATTTTAACAAGAGCTCTCTCCAGAAAGACAAATAATTACATATCCAGTTTTGCTAGCAATTCAGGGGTTTCAAGGCCCCAATGACATCTGCTTAGGATAAAAATCCTTGTAATAAAGAGAAGAAATCAAACAACAGATTTATTTTATATCACAAAGGTTTAATTAAAAAAATAGAGAAATCTATTTTAGGTATTGAACAAATTTTTTGTGTGTGTGATTGAATAGGCAAAATTAAAATATTTACAAAGGAAGGAATTTTTGTTATTAGTCTTAGCTAATCATAACCTTGTGAGATTTATAAGAGTATTAGCTAGTAAATATATATAATACATTAACTGGAGGAGTTAATGTTCATACTTGAGGGCAGAGTTTATCAGGATCTATCAGTAAAGAAAAACATATGCAAAAAAGGGTAGTATTTTCTAGTACTACTGAAATACCATGAACAGATCCTCAGATTCAGGTAGATCATTTGTAAGATACCATCAGTGATCAATGTATACAACACAGTTGCACATAGCTATTAAGAAGTCATTTTTGGTATGCATTATAAGCATGTACCCAAATAACCAAAGAACTATGATTCAAAATTTCTAGAGCAAATGCAATTAATGGCTTTCATCTTATAGTTAAAGGCTTACAACAGATTTTAATACTTTAAATCATTAAAGATTGGTTGACTTCAAAGTATGTTTGAAAGTATGTAAATATGTAATATGAATGGGTAAGAAACAAAAGGTAATTATGGCAATGTCAATTTTTTAATCCAAAAATTAAAAAGCAAAATACATTTCACATATGAGAGTAAATGGGTTTTTTTCTTTATTCAAGTAAACATTCTGATTATAATACATGATAATGGACAACCCATGTGACAAAGTATGGTAGACTACAGTTTGGTGTAGCTTCCTTGTTTCGAGGATGATTTTCCAGGTGATTCTTCAGGATCTGACACTGATGCCCAACAAAGGCTTTCCAATGGCAATGCATGAGTTCTAGAGAACCGCCTCTATCTTTCTTCAGATGCTGAGTGCCATTTTCTCCCACCCATTTTATCCTCCATTACTTATATAAAACCCCACTCTAAAATTCAACCTATGTTATAAAATTAACAAAATAAAAAATTAGTATATGTTTTCCCACAAGGATAAAATTAAGTCAGACTCAACTTAATCTTTCTTTTTCTTTATCTTTGGAAGGATTTACATAATCTCTAAAGAGTCAGAGTAATATACAACACAAAAAAAAGCAAAGAACCTTATTATTGGTATACATAATATGTTAGGAATTGCTCATGTATTCCAAAGCTTAACCTTCCTGGGATATCAATCCTCCAGCAGATATTATAGTTTACAAACAGAAGATTGTGTTATAATAAGTGGAAATACAGTACCTGATTTTATATAAAGTAACTGTGAGATCTTTTCTCACTAGTAAAGTGCTTAATTAAGAAACATTCTTCCACAACATAATTTACCTTGTCAAAGGCACAAAATGTCTTTGTCTCTCTCTCTAAGCATTAGTCTTTAAAATTATAGTATTACTCATTTTGATTTTATTTAATTGAAAATCTTTACTGTTTTTTTCTCTCAGTAATAAAAAAAAAACTGCTTTGAGCAAAACATTTTTTATTTTCAAAACTTTGCCATGAACGTACATACAACACTAAATTAGATCCCTTCATGAGCTGTCTGTATGCCACGAAGCACTTATGACAAAAACATATGCAAGCTTTAGGGTAAAAGTTAACAAGGAATCAGAATATCTCCCCCAAAAAGGGGGACAGGGAATCATTAAATTAAAAATTGTTAGCTTTCATTTTATAAAAAATAGTTTGAATAATCTTCTTATAAATCTGTAATGCTTACAAAAGCAGGAAATACATTTAAAATAGGTTTTTTAACACAGATTCATTAGTACAATGTGGTTATGGTCAGAAAAATAACAACTAAAATGGCATTTCAGTAGTCTGCATTCTCTTCTCAGCAAATTCCACATAGAATTTAACCAATTTGCAATTCAAAATAAAATTTAGTTGTTAACAGGGTCAGACTGGCTGTAATTAGTACCTGAATATCAAACTCTGTTCCATTTCATATATTGTACCAGAATTTTAAATACAGCTCAATGATAGGTACTGATAACAATACTTGACTGGATGGTTAACACCCATGACTACTGCACTGCAGGTTAAAACATACTTTGGTCAGTAAATTAAAAAGATATAAATCAAATAACAAGGCCAGAAAACTTGTTTTAGAACCAATTTCCTGACCTTAAGTAAACTTCAAATACATTGACAAGGCAAGGAAAATATAATCAACTATACAGAGAGTCTCTACTTTTTAATCATTTGGCATTTTATATTAATTTTCTTGTTTAAAATTTTATTTTATACTCCCGTGCACTGATTATCATAGCTGTCTGAATTAAAATAAAACTACAGTTACCTTCCTAGAATGTCCAGTAGTGAATGCAAATTAATTACTTCTTTTGCACTTCCATGAAGATGGTCCTTCATCCTGTAATTTTTTCAATTTTGGACCAAGAAAGAACCACCAACCAAATCCAATAAATACACAAATGATGGATTCTACATAATAACCATCCAGCGCCGTAACACATGAGCCACCAAGTTTTTTGCAAAGCTGTAGAAGTAAAATTATAATAAATACTTCACAATTTCAAAATGGAAGTATTCAGCAACTTAGATGTTTCTACTTTGTAGTTAAGGGATTAATAAAAAAATACTTTTGGAAGTTATTTTTATTTTTTATTTTATTTTTATTTTTATTTTTTATTATTATCATTTTAAGTAATCCAGGATGGATCTTGAACTCATAACCCAGGGACCAAGAGATCAAGTGCCATAGGGGTCTACCCACTGAGCCAACCAGGATCCCTTCAAAATGTGTTTTTGTTAAATAATTTCAACATTTCATTCACTTCAAATGGTGAAATATGCTAATATACCTTAATTTCTCTAATGCTACTAAGAGAATTAAAAACATTTTCAGCTTTTATAAACAATACTCATATTCCATTTTGAAGATATAGCTTTTCATATTTGGGAAATGTGAAGAAAATTTCCAATGAATCTACCCTAGAAGTGGGCTAATGTTAATTTGAAATAATTTAACAATAGTGTGCTAACCATTCAGGTCTGGCTACAATTGTTATATAAATAGTCAATGGAGTTTCCCTTTTTCCATCATTATAATACTCAGCTGTTAATTATGCACTTATTAAGTGCCTATTGTATAGAATCCTCAAGGTAAAGGGGAGAGAGACTATTCCTCCCTTGCTGAGAAGCATCTTCAAATGAGCTACTCTTACTGAGCGTTATAAGCTCAGTTCTGACAGGAAAAAAAAAAAAAGCAGAGATCTCTACACCAGAAACTAAGGACACCTGGGTGGCTCAGTTGGTTAAGCATCTGCCTTTGGCTCAGGTCATGATCCCAGGGTCCTGGGATTGAGCTCCACATTGGGCTCCCTGCTCAGCAGGCAGCCAGCCTGCTTCTCCCTCTCCTGTTCCTCCTGCTTGTGCTCTCTCTCTGTCAAATAAATAAATAAAATCTAACAAAAAAAAAAAAAAAACACACAAAAAAGAATGAAAGGAACTATAGGCAGGTATGATTTTTCAAAAAAATACAGTACTTCTAGAGGTAAATAAGAATATTAATATCTTTTTTTAAAAAGTAATTTCCATACCCAATGTGGGTCTTTTTTTTTTTTTTTAGATTTTATTTATTTATTCATCAGAGAGAGATCACAAGTAGGCAGAGAGGCAGGCAGAGAGAGAGAGAGAGGAAGAAGAAGGCTCCCTGCCAAGCAGAGAGCCTGATGTGGAACTCGATCCCAGGACCCTGAGATCATCACCTGAGCTGAAGGCAGAGGCTTTAACCCACTGAGCCACCCAGGCGACCCCCCAATGTGGGTCTTAAACTTACAACCCCAAGATCAAGAGTGGCATGCTCCACAGACTGAGCCAACCAGGTTCCCCTGAAAATTAGCATATTTTATTTAAAGATTTCATTTATTTATTTGACAGAGAGAGCGAGCATAGCAGGGGGAGCAGCAGAGGGAGAAGCAGGATCCCTGCAGAGTAGAGGGAACCTGATGTGGGACTCGATCTCAGGACTTTGGAATCATGACCGGAGCCAAAGGCAGTTGCTTAATCAACTGAGCCACCCAGGCGCACCATCCTTTTTTTTTTTTTTTTTTTTTAAGATTTTATTTATTTATTTTTAGAAAGTGCACAAAGCAGGGGCAGCAGCATATAGGGCAGGCAGAGCAGGCAGAAGGAGAAACAGGCTCCCCACTAAGAAAGGAGCCCGAGGCGAGACTCAATCCCAGGACCCTGGGATCATGACCAGATCCAAAGGCAGAAGCTCAACCAACTGAGCCAACCAGGCATCCCTGAAAATTGATATCTTAATGTTATCTAAATTTATGTTATCTAAAATTACAAAATTATTGCTTAATGTTATCTAAAATTACAACATACTGGGGTGCCTGGGAGGCTCAGTTGGTTGGGCACTGCCTTCGACTCGGGTCAAGATCCCAGAATCCAGGGATCAAGCCCCTCATCGGGCTTCCTCCTCTGCTTCTCCCTTTGCCCCTCACCTGACTCCTGCTCTCTGTCTCCCAAATAAATAGATGGAAACTTTAAAAAAATAAAAATAAATAAATAAAAATAATATCACAACATACTTACCTCAACAGCATCAGGTGTTCGACAATTCTGGTTTGATGCTCCTACACACTCTTTCACTGTGAGGGGATCTACTAGCCAAAGAGCTACTGTAGAAGGCCAGTTTCCTCCCAGATTGGACACAGTATTTAAAAGGGTCATATATGTTCCTCCAATAAGTGGATCACTAACCTTCGCATTGAAAGCCATTATGGAAACATACATGCTGTACAATGTAACCTACAAGGAAAATGTCAAACATCTTTAGCATAATTAGACTTTATAAAAAAGAATCTGAGTTAAGAACATCAAATTCAGGGGCGCCTGGGTGGCTCCATGGGTTAAAGCGTCTGCCTTCGGCTCGGGTCATGATCCCAGGGTCCTGAGATTGAGCCCCACATCGGGCTCTCTGCTCAGTGGGGAGCCTGAGCTTCCCCTTCTCTCTCTGCCTGCCTCTCTGCCTACTTGTGATCTCTGTCAAATAAATAAATAAAATCTTAAAAAAAAAACCATCAAATTCATAAATCTGAAAATTAATTTTTATGACCCTTATTAAACTTGAGTCAACAAAGATATATTGAGCACCTACTATAGGCCAGATGAGATCATGGCAATAAAAAAATGAATAAGACAGTCTCTCTGTGCCCTTGAAGAATTTATTCTAGGCTGGGAAAATAAGGAATAAATAATTATGATGAAGTGTAGTAAGTACTGTAAGTAGAAGTACATACATTATATTACTGGGACCTAAACTATGAGAGATTATTTCTATATTAAGTACTCAAGGAAAGCTCAATAGAGAAAATGACAAAGCATCAAAGGACGCATCAGCAATTAGTAAAACCCCATATTTGTACTGTTCCTAAATATATCCTGTGTGTGAATGAATATATATGTATTTTTTCCTTTACATATATAGAAGAATGATAACATTTCAAAATTTAAGAGACAAACTGAACAGAAAAATCTCCTTAAGAGGCAAAAAGTACTTAGGGGGCAAGAATTAACCCTCCATTTAAAAACAGAGAAACAAACTCTGTCTCCAAAATAGCTTTCCTTTGAATACTGTTCCATAGGGCGTTCACAGAAAAAGGTATTCCACAGTCAAAAAAGAACACTAAATTACACAAAAAAATCAACAGGTCCCTTTCACTGTAGGCCTCTGAAAGGCTTTAGGATATAAACTCCCTAAGGACAGGGATTTCGATATGATTTATTATTATATTTTACCACTTAGAATGGTTTCTGGCATAGAATAGGTTTCCGATTAATATTTATTGATGATTAAGATGCTACATAAAGGGCGCCTGGGTGGCTCAGTGGGTTAAGCCTCTGCCTTTGGCTCAGGTCATGATCTCAGGGTCCTGGGATCGAGGCCCGCATCGGGCTCTCTGCTCAGCGGGGAGCCTGCTTTCTCCTCTCTCTCTCTATGCCTGCCTCTCTGCATACTTGTGATCTCTCTCTCTGTTTCAAATAAATAAATAAAATCTTTAAAAAAAAAAAAAAGATGCTACATAAAGAGGGGTTATGTCAGGTATCATTTCTCAAATTTACTTGACCTTGTACAGTTTTTCCCAGAAAGCATCTGGCTGTCTGAGCATCACTGGCTACATTTTAGATAATCTTCTTTTCTTTTCTTTTTTTTTTTTTAAGATTTTTTTTTTTTTAATTTATTTGTCAGAGAGAGAGAGTACACACAAGCAGGCAGAGAGGCAGGCAGAGAGAGAGGAGGAAGCAGGCTCCCTGCTGTGCAAGAAGCCCGATGCGGGACTTGATCCCAGGACCTCAGGATTATGACCTGAGCCGAAGGCAGCTGCTTAACCAACTGAGCCACCCAGGCGTCCCATAGAAAATTTTCTAATCAAATCCAAAGCCAAACAAATGATTTTTGGACTACTACACTGTAGTTTTCCTTTACTTACACAGATAGTGAAACATTTATTAAGTTAAAGCACTCCTTTTTTTTTTTTTTAAAGATTTTATTTATTTATTTGTCATAGAGAGAGAAGCGAGAGTGAGCACAGGCAGACAGAGTGGCAGGCAGAGGCAGAGGGAGAAGCAGGCTCGCTGCCAAGCAAGGAGCCCGATGTGGGACTCGATCCCAGGACGCTGGGATCATGACCTGAGCCGAAGGCAGCTGCTTAACCAACTGAGCCACCCAGGCGTCCCTAAAGCACTCCTTTAAACATACATTTAGTTGGACAGATCCATTATGGGTTCTCCCAAATGATACAACTAGATGTAAAAAATTGTTGAGATTACTTGGTAGCCACACTTTTAGGTTTCCATTAAAAACAAGTGAGGAGGGGCGCCTGGGTGGCTCAGTGGGTTAAAGCCTCTGCTTTCGGCTCAGGTCATGATCCCAGGGTCTTGGGATGGAGCCCCGAGTCGGGCTCTTTGCTCAGCAGGGAGCCTGCTTCCTCCTCTCTCTCTGCCTGCCTCTCTGCCTACTTGTGATCTCTGTCTGTCAAATAAATAAATAAAATCTTAAAAAAAAAAAAAAAACAAGTGAGGAATTTGTAATTATAATTTTCAAAGAGTTTAAACTAGTTTCCATAGAAAAGTGACTCTTAAATACACATTTATAATAACGGCACTTAAGTCCCAAAGTTTACTGCTGGGCGTCTACAGCTTTCTTGAACCACCTGCCCCCAGAACACAACCCCATTCTGCAACAGCTTAGGTGAGGCTAGGGATTACAAACACAGCTAATAAAGAAAAAGAAAGCAGATTAACACACAACTTTCAAAATCACAAAAAGTAAGCCTTAACTCTCAGTACAGAATCTAAACCAAAAACCTGGGTTCTGTCACACAGTAGCCATCATTATTTCTCAAGACTTTCAGAAAGAAAAGGCATCTGGAATAGAAGAAATAAAGAACCCAAGTCTAGGGATGGACTGAGGAATACTTAGGAAGCGTATAATTACTAGCTTTGGAATTAATTCTGTAATATAACAAATACTGGTTGAATGAACAAAATAAATGAAGAAACTCTCCACAAATAGAGTTCAAAAAATCAAAAGCCACAGTTTAAGGTTCACTGTCAAATAATCTCTTCAATGTTAGACTCATGCTTAAGTCTTAAAATTTATTATCATTATTTGAAGGCCACTGCAGAAAAATGTCTTCTTTATTTTCCAAAAACAGCTTACTTCTGAGAAAACCACAGCAAGCTTACCTGATGTAACGCATAACTCAGCAGCACTATAATATAGTAATATATAGGGAATCCTCCTTGATGTTCTACTTTGGGAGTCCACCAAACCAGCAGAGCATATTCTAATCCAAGCAACAATCTATAGAAAAAGAAGAAACATGGAGTTGACTTCCATTTTAGGTTAAAAAATAACAACAAAAACAGAAATCTGTATGCCTACTATGTGAAAGTAGCCTATTATTTAAAAACTGTTAGGAGGTTAGAAAGAGATAAAAGTGCATATAAATGATATTGAAGTTAAAGATGCTTCCCAAGTCTTTTTCCATATATATTTAACACAGTTATTAGTGATACTGATGAATGCTCCTCATTTAACTTTTCTTATTTAGTAAGGTTTTATTTCATTTTTACCTGTAGGGCATGGCTTTGTAAAATATGTTTAGTGGCTGGGGACCTGCAGTGTATTTGCTGATAATCAGAGGCAATATTATCTGCAAAGGAACCATTGGAACTGCCAATAAGGCTAAATGTTCTTTGGGTACTCCTTCTTCTACCAATTTCAGTCCTGTTACTGCATCTGCTGCTGAAAAACCAATCTGCAATGTAAAAACAAAAAAATACCTTCATTTGTGATTTACAAAATATTTTCCCCAAGCATATGTAAGTTCTTCGAGAACCTCAATCTCATTACTGATTTACAGCAGTTACAAGTAAATATCTTATTCTATCTGGTACAACAATCAAGTTACAGAAGACATACTTTATCCTATGGTCTACTGACAATATTCAGTGAAAACAACTGAAAATTCAGCACTTTTAGGAACTGCAGATGGCAATAAGTACAACTAATTTCCATTTTAAAAAGTTTAATCTCTTACAATAAACAGTATGCAAATCCCAACTTACTGATTAATATGTTTTAAGTTTTAAAGAGTCTTTAATTGACTCCAAATAAAATCTGGTTAAAATGAAGCATCACGGGTTGTGAGGTGGCTCCATAGCTCAGGGGTTAGAGCACTGGTCTTGTAAAATGAAGCATCACGGCCACATATACACATTTTTAATGATTTCTGACTGATCATAATAAAATTTCTAAAAGTCACCTAACATTTCAAAAGGAATTTTGAGACAACATTCTATCTAAAGGGTTAAATAAAATGAAGGGGAAGAAAAGCTATAGTTCAATTTTTAAAAACAAACAAAAAAGAGGATGCTCAAAGTAGTGAGTAAAAGTTTGGGGTGAAACAAGGTATTTAGAGAGTCTCAAAGTATCTCTCCATAAATTAATTTTTAATTACAGAAAGAAAAAAAATAACTTTATAATGGGTTAACAAAGTAATCAAAGTTAACAACAGTTAATGGGATAAAGGGACATGATAAGGCTTCTCATAGAATTCCCCAAAGTCACCACTATATTACTTGGGTGATATTCCTGACATATTTGCATTACCTGAACCTAAACATGAAGAAACATCAGACACACATAAATGGAAGGCCACTCCACAGAAAAATTTAGAACATCCAGGTCATGAAGGACAAAAAAAGGCTGATACCCACTAAATCCAATGTGTGATTCTGGACTGGATCCTTGACCATGGAAGAGTAAAATTATAAAAGTTGTTACTGGGACAACTGGTGAAATCTGGGTATAGACTGTGATGAGATAACAGTATTGTATCAATTTAAATTCCTTAATTTTTGAGTAGGTTGTAGCTTGGAAAAGAAAACCCTTGTTCTTAGGAAATAAATACTCAAGGTATTTATGGATAAAGGAGCATAGTATGTGCAGAATACTCTAATATTTCAGAAGAAATATGTAATAGAGCACAAATCTGCAGAATACAGAAAGTGGAACTGTTAACAGTTAGAGAATTTGAATAATGAAATATGGAATTCTTTCAACTATCTAAGCAAATTTTCAGTGAGTGTGAAGCTTTATTAAAAAACATTCTTTAAAGAAATGGTAATAGTATGTACTTTAACTTCTTGGAATGGAGCCAAAGGGCAAATTTCACCACAGAAAAATTAAAGGCCAAAGATATTTTACTTAAATCCACAAAAGAATTCACTACATTTCACCCACTCTCTCTGTAAAAATTAGGTATACAAACTGACTTCAACATTTACTTTATCTTAAAAGTGCTATAGTAGGAGATATCTATAGTGCACATATCTAACAAAACACCCAGGATATACAAAAATTCTACAAATTGGAAAAAAAAAAAAAAGAGGCAGCTCTGGATATTTAAATGTCCAATAACCATACGAAAAGATGCTCATCTGCTTTAGTCATCAGGGAAATGCAAATTATAACCATAACGAGATGCCACTACACACCCACCAGAAAGGTTAAATTTGAAAGGGCAATATATGTTTTTGCAAGGCAGTGAAGCAACTGGAACTCTCTTACATTATTGGAAGTAGGGAAAATGGAAACAACCACTCTGGAAAATTGTGTGGCAGTATCTAAAGCATTCCTTATGACCCAGCAATTCCATTCTGAGGTATTTACCCATCAGAAATGTGTATCGATGTTCACCAAAAGTAATGTACATGAATATCCATAGAAGTACTATTCATAACAGTCCAAAAGTAGAAAATTACTAAACACTTGTTGATAGAATGAATAAATTACAGCATATTAATACAGTGGAATATTATAAGCAATGAGATGAACAAACTGTTGCTATAAATAATAATATGGATAAATTATACAAATATAATGTTTAGTGAAATACAAGAGCCAGACATAAAGATGTCTCCATTATAAATCTCCATTTATTATAAAACTCCAAAGCAGGGGCGCCTGGGTGGCTCAGTGGGTTAAAGCCTCTGTCTTCAGCTCAGATCATGATCTCAGGGTCCTGGGATGGAGCCCCACATTGGGCTCCCTGCTGGGCGGTGAGCCTGCTTCCTCCTCTCTCCCTCTCTGCCTGCCTCTCTGCCTAGTTGTGATCTCTGTCTGTCAAATGAATAAATAAAATCTTAAAAAAAAACCAAAACAACTCAAAAGCAGAGAAAGCTAATTTATGACATTAAAAGTCAGGAGAGATGTTACTTTTGGCAAAGTTTACTTTAAAAGGGAACATAAGGGTGTCTGGGTGGCTCAGTTGGTTGAGCGACTGCCTTCGGCTCAGGTCATGATCCCGGACTTCCAGGATCGAGTCCCTCATCAGGCTCCTAGGTCCTTGGGGAGTCTGCTTCTCCCTCTGACCTTCTCCTCTCTCATGCTCTCTCTCACTCATTCTCTCTCAAATAAATAAATAAAATCTTTAAAATAAATAAATAAATAAAAGGGAATATAAGATTCTATATTCTGTAACTGAAGCACCTCCTTATACACTATCAACAGTAATTGTAATCTTTTACAAAGCAGTTTGGCAATCATATTCACTGACCCACTAATTGCCTACTTAAGAATCTACCAAAAGGAAATATACAAAAATATTCACTAGTGCATTTTTATAATTAAAAAACATAAGCAAATATACAACAGAAAAATGAGTAAATTACAGCAAATCTATACACTGTAACAATTAAATCGCTATTAAAGTACCTTATCTTTTTTAAGTAGGCTCCATGGCCAGTGTGGGGCCCAATGTGGGACCTGAACTCACGATCCTAAGATGGAGACCTGAAGTGAAATCAAGAGTTGGGCACCTAGCTGACTGAGCCACCCAGGTGCCCCTAAAAAGTATGTTTCCAAAAATTATTTAATGATAAGGAATACGGGGTAATAAGACCAAAAAATGAGATAAAAATTATATATGATATGATCCAATTCCACTTTTATTTACATGCATATCTGTATGTATATAAGTATATAAAGAGTTCCAATTGCTGGGGCGCCTGGGTGGCTCAGTGGGTTAAGCCACTGCCTTCGGCTTGGGTCATGATCTCGGGGTCCTGGGATCGAGGTCCGCCTCGGGCTCTCTGCTCGGCAGGAAGCCTGCTTCCCTCTCTCTCTCTCTCTCCCTGCCTCTCCGTCTACTTGTGATCTCTCTCTGTCAAATAAATAAATAAAATCTTTAAAAAAAAAAAAAAAAGAGTTCCAATTGCTTCACAGCCTTGCAAAGACATATATTGTCCTTTCAGATTTAAACTTTCTGGTGGGTGTGTAGTGGCATCTCATTATGGTTATAATTTGCATTTCCCTGATGACTAAAGCAGTTGAGCATCTTTTCATATGGTTATGGGACATTTAAATATCCAGAGCTGCCTTTTTTTTTTTTTTTTCCAATTTGTAGAATTTTTGTATATCTTGGGTGTTTTGTTAGATATGTGTACTACAGATATTTCCTATTAATATTAATGTCGATTATAACTTATTAATTATATTTATATATATAAAGTGTGTATATACACACACACACACACAGGAGAAAAAGAGGGCTGGAAGGAAATACACCAAAAGTGTTAGTAATGATTACCTCTAAATGATATAATTAGAGAATATTACTATCTTCCTTGAACCTTTCATTATGTTCTGAAGTTGAATCTTGAGTTCCTTAAGTTTAACCTTCCCAGTGTTTCCTTAAAATGTAACCCTCCTTATCATTAGGGGAAAAAATTCACTATTTCAAAAACAATGAGGCTCCAATTTTTACTTCAGGGTTGTCAAAAGGTAACTGTAAAGTGTTTATAAAGATAGATACATTATATGAAACTCCTATAATGGACTGTTTTAGGAATATTAATTCCAATACCAGCAATATCTTACTATAATTAAAGATATATTTCCTCTAGCATAATATCTTTAAAATGTTTTTGGACTATAGAATTAGGACTTTTTTTTTAATTAGGACATCTTAAAATAGAAAACATAAAGAGTAAAATAAGAGCTACCAAAATCCCCATTTACTGTATATTTCCTTTCAACATTAAAAAAAGTAAGTCAACTCATTTTTAAATAGACTCCTATATTTCCAATTATAATACCTCTGACATTAAATGTACATTCATTATAACAGTAGGGAGCTGTTTTTTTCAAGGCATTCATTTCCATACCAAGCATTAATATCATTCATTAAATTTCACATTTATTAGAATTTCTCTAATTTACTTAATTCTTTTCAAGATTCCAAGATGCTTAGATTACTTTGAAATCAGATTTTATATCATCACACCTTTTAAAACAAATTTAATAAACAGAAAGTACTGTTTTTTATTGTTATATACTAATAGTAGTGGAAAGGAACTTATGATATGAAAAGGTAATCGAAGTATTTCATGATATTGGTAATTATAACAGGGTGGTACATTTGCTTTATAATAAATCTCTTACCTTTGCAGTTAGAATCAGAAGGCAAAATGTCAGAACTGCTGGCATTTTTATAATTGCAAAAAGCAACTTGTAAGTATCAGTGATTCCTTGGGTTTCTTCTTTTCCTACTGATACTTCTTTGTTTTCTTTTTTCAGAAGGGCAACTAGAGTTGTTGTTATCAAAAATACAGTTCCCCAGAAAAAAAGGAAATCTGAAATTAAAAATGTTAACATCTATAACTAACTTTTGAAATGACATATCTGCATTGATACCAAATTTTGTATAAACAACTTTTCTTCCACTAAATCTGTTAGAAGATCAAATCATGTTCAAGGGAACATACTGAGCATACTAGATGAACAAGACATCCTGCCTCTGTTAAACATATACTACATAGACAGGGATACTTAACAAGGAAAAAGAAAAGGAATACAGACATTTATGGGGTGAATGAAACAAGTCTGTTGTGTCATTTTCTTCAAGGAAAGTGCTAGGGATGACCCATGATTTTCATATCCCATCAGATCTATCAGTCATACTTCTTTTTTTTTTTTTAAAGTTTGTTTATGTAATGTCTACACTCTATCCATCTATTTACTTATTTACTTATATGTGTAATCTCTACACCCAGTGTAGGATTCAAACTCACAACCCTCCGCTTTTCTCCATCAGTGATATTTAAGCATATAAGCCATTTCAGTTCTTTATTAAATTATAACTTAAACAGATGCTCATTTATATTAGATCTTCCAACTTTTATTTTTAAAACTTTTTAATGTTTCTAATCTGTTTAGAATAGGCTTCAGTAGGGGCACCTGGATGGCTCAGTCGTTAGGTGTCTGCCTTCTGCTCGGGTCATGATCCCGGGATCCTGGGATTGAGCCCCTCATTGGGTTCCCTGCTCAGCGGGGAGCCTGCTTCTCCCTCTCCCTCTCACCCTGCTTGTGTTCCCTCTCTCACTATGTCTCTGTCAACTAAATAAATAAAACCTTAAAAAAAAAAGAAAAATAGGCTTCAATAGTGTGACACAGAAGGAATTTCCTCAGACTTGTACATGCACAATGGGGACACATGAAGAGTACTGTTTGGGTTGTTTCAGTGAAAGAGAGCTTGGCCATTAGCCATTTTTTTGAACAAACCAAGCAGAGGGAGTGAATAATGTTAGAAAGGTTCTGTGCGATAATTAAAAGTGATAGTAATATTAGAGGCACCATTTATTGAGTGTATATCTCCTTTACTACAACAATCCAATAGATTTAGTTAACTAAGCCCCAATTTACAGATAAAGAAATAGGCTTAGGTTACATTGCCTGAAGCTACATTCTGAGTCGGTGGTAAAACTCTGATTTCAAACTTTTATACAACTACTTTCAAAACCTGTATCTCCTTAACCACCCTAAGAATTGTATCTTTGTTTGCCACTACAAAGCTTATTGGATAACCCTGTCTTAGTTTCTTCCTCTGTAAAATAAGAGGACTTGGCTAGAAAATCCCAGATGCTGGTTAGTTCTAACATTCTAGAACTGTAGTCAATTTTATATTTGTTTACTTTTCATTCTCATGCTCATATAGCATAACTAACTGTTCACGAAGACTATTCACCTTTTTTCAAAAACAAGGAGAGCGAGCACTCTACACTCAGGGTTTTTCCTATTTAATGGTCTTGCTCTGTTGCTGTGCTAACTGCAAACTAACCCCTGTGTTCACTACAACTTGAACCTCACTTATGATGGAGGCAAATGAATTGTTTAGACCGATTACTTTAGACCACCTTACTATTTTTTTTTAGGTTTTATTTTTTTAAGCAATCTCTATACCCAACATGGGGCTTGAACTTACAACCTCAAGATCAAGAGTTCCTTGCTCTACCAAATAAGCCAGCCAGATGCCCCTCAACTTACTGTTTAAATGCTTCCTTTTTTGTGTTATCTCATTGGATTTTCATAGCAAACATGTGAGACAGGTATTATTACTATGCAGTTAGAAGGAAAAGAAGCTCAGAATATTTAAATCTTTGCCAAAGATCAAATAATTAGAGGCAGAATTTGAACCTAAATCTTCTAAATTTGGGTTTCATATTTTTTCCATGATTTTATATTGCCTATATAATGATTATTTTAAGTTAATGTTGAAGACTCTACTAGAATTGGCTAATTATTTAGTCTCCATGAGCCTAACCAAAACGAAAGTCTCTGCTATTCAAATTATGCAAATTAAAGAAGCTCAAAGTCTTCAAATATATATGGGCTCCTCGCTTAGCAGGGACGGTGGTCTGCTTCTCCCTCTGACCTTCCCCATCTCATGCTCACTCTCTCTCATTCTCTCTCTCGCAGATAAATAAATAACTTCTTTAAAAAAATATAGAAACTTGTGTTCTGGAGTGAATTCTCCACCAAAAGAAATCTATAATTAATTTTATTTTTTATTTTTTTAAAAGATTTTATTTATTTATTTGACAGACAGAGATCACAAGTAGGCAGAGAGGCAGGCAGAGGGAGCGGGGGAAGCAGGCTCCCTGCTGAGCAGAGAGCCAGATGCGGGGCTCGATCCCAAGACCCTGGGATCATGACCTGAGCCGAAGGTAGAGGCTTAACCCACTGAGCCACCCAGGCATCCCTATTTTTATTTTTTAAATTAATTTTAGTTACAAAAAGAAAAATATGAAACATTCTTAAACACAAAGATATCCATTTAAAAAAAATGCAGCCATATATACAAGTCTTATGCTTAAGATTCATCAAAATAACATAATTTCTAGTTTATGTTAATGTAGTGTTTTACAATCTGGTTCAAAAGGAATGAACAACAATTTAAGGTTATTCTTTTAAGTGAGGCTACTTTTCGTTATTTTTGCATTCTTAATTCTGTGAATGTGACAAATAATGGCTTGTTTACAGTATTTCATCTACAATACTATTCTCATTCAGAAATTTTTTATTCATCATTTGGTTTAAATTAGCAATTTAAGAAATCCTGAGGGAGACCTGGGTGGCTCAGTCAGTTAAGAGTCTGACTCCTGATATCAGCTCAGGTCTTAATTTCAGGGTCTTGAGTTTAAGCCCTCTGTTGGGTTCCACACTGGGCATAGTCTACAATAAAAAAAAAAAAAGAAAGAAAGAAATGCTGGAAAAAAAAAAGAACTATGCTACTTCCACTGTCACTAGAAATTTCAATTAATGGTCTCTAATTAAATGTGAAATTAATTAAAAATTTTTATTTTAATTTTAAGTTATATGCTACTTCAAGAGTTCCAGTTCACTAAGCAAAACATTTTTAAGTTTGCTTAGTATAGTCTCCCAATTTTCATGAACAAAATCTTCACCTAGAATCTAAACTTCAATACCAGAAGAAAAACATAAGAACAAGTTAAACAGGTTTCAATGCTGTTTGCAGGTAAGATTATTTCTAATTTCTTTGTGCCCTTTGGATAAAGTAACAGTACACGTAAAAAGAAGGCGTTGACAATGCATCACTTCAGAGCTCTCATTCAAAGGCTTTCCCAACAGCCCACACAGAGAGAAGAATGAAGCTAATAGCTCAGAAAAAGAGACTTGACTACTGCCAGAAAATATATTAATAGGTTTTCTGAACACAATTACCAAAAACAGTAATAATCACTAGACTGCTGGTTATTATTAACACTGCTTTGATGCTAGAGAATATCCATAGGCTGATATACCAACCATTGTAAAGATATTGTTACCAAAAATGATCTAAGTATTTCACTACTAACATTTTAGTTAATTTTGATTTACGTGTTTCATCTGTAAAAGCAGTATGATATGTGTGTGTGTGTGTGTGTGTGTGTGTATTAAGATGTCAAAGCTGATGTGCAAGTTTCATATACATGATTTTTAGGCAAAGACCATAGGTCAAACTAAATATTCATAAGTGGCTACTAGATCTTATCTAGTACTTCCATGAATGCAAAATTTAAAAGCATGTGCCAATTCACCAGTAACCAAGAATATAATAGCTAGCACCTGAGTGCCTATTATGTCAAAGCGAAACAGAAACATAGGACAGAGCACTAAATCTCACTCTCCAATTATTATTATTTCACTTTATACACAATGAAACAGTATTACAGTTCACAAAGTGCCAGAGGTGGGTCTAAACTCAGATCTGATCCTAAAGCAATAATGTTTTCCAATGTACTACCCAGATGCTCAGACAACACCTATCTATAGCAAGCAGGCTCTCTTTCTTATCAACCAGATATGCCTGAGAAGATACCCATTTTATTTCCAACCACAAAGTCTGGAACACAGATACTTCAGCATACTTGTACTCCCCTTCCCCACTTCCATCTCCCCATACAGTATATGACAAAGGGTATGCAAACCCATAGGATAAATAAACATGGTGCATCTTCTTAAAGAGTTCACTTTACTCAATAGTTTAGAGGGAAGCCTTGTTAATGAAAAAAAATATACATAGAGGGAAAGCAAAACTTCCAAGAATTTTTAAAGATAAAACATCAGACTACAAAAAGCTTTCATGACTTTTAAGGCTTTGGACTAGGTTCCCAGACCCTTTAATTAGGTATAGGTTCACTCTCTGCCACCACCATAAGAGACAGATTAGGAAGCATTATCTGATATCCTTGACTCAGATCAAATTCTCTCTCCCTGGGCCTCTCACACTACAGAAATTAACTTTAGTCCTTCAGAAGTCAATGACAGGAAAGCAAACTTTCAGTTTGTTCTAAATGTTAGGTCTTCCTTTCACCTTCTTGCTTTTGGCACAGCAATCTATTTCACAAGTTAGAGCATGAAGGGACTTTAGACACCCATCATCCAGTCCTACACTCTCACTTTCACAGTGGAGGAAACTGAAAGAGAAACAGTGTGATTGGCCCTGGGTCACTGGCTGAGTCTTAAAAGAAATAGACTTTTCTGTGCCACAAATCTCTCTCTGAAGCATTTACTCAAAATATCGATGCTGTTGTAAAGCCCTCACAGAAAAAGCTATTTGACTATATAATATATGTAGTCATATCTGATTTGGGGATTAGGATGTTAAAAGATAGCATATAATGCAAAAATCAAGTAAATATAAAGCGAATTTTGAAACCTTCCTAATCTCTTATTTTTCCTAACCCCTTAGGAAGATAAAGCTATGTTTGAGATCACATACCTTTTCTTTTCTTTTCTTTTTTTAAGATTTTATGTATTTATCTGACAGAGAGAAAGACAGCAAGAGAGGGAATACAAGCAGGGGGAATGGGAGAGGGAGAAGCAGGCTTCCCATTGAGCTGGGAGCCCATTGCAGGCTCGATCCCTGGACCCTGGGATCATGACCTGAGCTGAAGACAGACACTTAACGATTGAGTCACCCAGGCATCCTGAGATCACATACCTTTTCATTAACTCCAACAATGTTAGGTTTTCCTCTGGGGTAGAAGTGATTGTTTCTTCAATCAAGGACTGGATTAAGCAGCTATCTTACTATTAAGGACCATCTTTTCTGAAAATTTGGGCTCAAATTCTGCCCAAGATGCAAGGCTGAGAAATCAATAGATTTAGGGTTCCCATCTTATGCTAACACTGCGCCTCCATCACCGGATAAAAATCACTCTTTAATTTTTTAAAATATGTTCTGGCCAGGCACAAAATCCTAAAATGGATTTTAATTAAAATAGTAAACATATATCATATATCTCTACTCTGATGCTATGATAGGTTCTTGCATTCAGCTTTTGTATAACCTATATCCTGACACCCCTATATCATTTTTTGTGAGCTGAATTTAGACTTTTATAAAACAGCAGACAAACGTTCCAAACCAGCCCATGAAGATGAAGAGTACATCAGAAGAGTTAACATGAAAAATGATGGTAACATCAAATGCTGACAAGGATGCAGAGAAAATTGATCATTTATATATTTCTGATAGGAAGATAAAATGGTATATCCATTCCATTCTGGAGAAAAGGTTGGCAGTTCCTTTTATTTTATTTTATTTATTTTTCTTAAAGATTTTTATTTATTTATTTGACAGACAGAGATCACAAGTAGGCAGAGAGGCAGGCAGAGAGAGAGGAAGGGAAGCAGGCTCCCTGCTGAGCAGAGAGCCTGATGCGGGGCTCGATCCCAGGATCCTGGGATCATGACCTGAGCCGAAGGCAGCGGCTTTAACCCACTGAGCCACCCAGGCGCCCCGACAGTTCCTTTTAAAACTAAAAATGGAGGGCGCCTGGGTGGCTCAGTGGGTTAAGCCGCTGCCTTCGGCTCAGGTCATGATCTCAGGGTCCTGGGATCAAGGCCCGCATCGGGCTCTCTGCTCAGCAGGGAGCCTGCTTCCCTCTCTCTCTCTGCCTGCCTCTCCATCTGCTTGTGATCTCTCTCTGTCAAATAAATAAATAAAATCTTTAAAAAAAAAAAAACTAAACTAAAAACGGACTTACCAGAAACCAGCCTTTGCACTCTCAGGCATTCATCTCAGAGAAATGAAGACTTATTTTCACATTAAATAGCCAAAAACTGGAAACTACTCAGATTCCCTCCAATGGAAGGGTAGTGAAATAAACCATGGTATGTCTAAGAAGTGGAATACTTCTCAGCAATAAAAAGCAACAGATCATTGGTAGATGCAACAAACTGGATGAACCTCAAAGAAATTATGCTAACTGAAAAGAGCTAATCTCCAAAGGATACATACTGCAAGATTTCATTCCTGTAACATTTCTGAAAAAACATAATTATAAAGATGGCAAACAGATCAGAAGCTCCCAGTGGTTAGGGATGGAAGAAGTGGGTATAGCTATAAACAGGCAACAAAAAAAGTAGTCTTGTGGTGATGATACAGTTGAGTATCATCATTGTGATAACGGTTTATACAAGGCTACACATAGGATGAAATTACATAGAGCTACTCACATGCATTCACACATACAAGTATAAATGAGTACATGTAATAATTTGGTGAAATCTAAATAACTGTATGAATGGTACCAACATCAATTTCTTGGTTTTGAGATTGTACTATACTTATGTAAGAGGTTAACAGTGGAGGAGCCTAGGGAAGGGTGCATGGGATTTCACTCAACATTTCACTGCCCTACTGTGAATCCATAATTATTTTAAAATAAAAGTTAAAAAAAATTAATGGGAAATTTAAGAATGCAAAGGTTTTTTTTTTTTTTTCTTTTTTAAGAACACAAAAATTCTAGGGACGCCTGGGTGGCTCAGTGGGTTAAAGCCTCTGCCTTTGGCTCAGGTCATGATCCCAGGGTCCTGGGATGGAGCCCTGCATCTGGCTCTCTGCTTGGCAGGGAGCCTGCTTCTGCCTCTCTCTCTCTGCCTGCCGCTCTGCCTACTTGTGATCTCGGTCTGTCAAATAAATAAATAAAAATCTTAAAAAAAAAAAAAAAAAGAACACAAAAATTCTAAAACTGTGTGAGGAGTAAGAAATGTAGGTCTCAAATGTAAGATAATATAAAGCAACCAAAAAAGATAAAAGTCTTTAGTTATTTTTGAAATCACCTATTCTGTAGCTTTAATTGATCACCACTGGACTTCGGCCAGCAAGGACTGTGATCAAAAGAAAGGAGAAAGAATGATTTAAAAAAAAAAAATTCTTAGATAACACCAAACCAAGGAATAGAAATGGTGGACGAGAATAACATCTTGCTTTTTGTATGTGTACCCCATCCATAAAAAAGTTATAGCATGCACAGTCATATATAAATTATATACTTGTGACCACCTACACTAATACAGTATATACAATGTAAAATATAAACCCAAATTTAAAAATATGATGTAATTTTTTAGAAGAATGAAATTGAGGAACACATATGGGGCACATGGCTCGCTCAGTCAGTAGAGCCTATGACTCTTCATCTCAGGGTTGTGAGTTTGGATCCTACACTGGGTGTAGAAATTACTTAAAAATAGAGTCTATAAAAAAACATATAAAGAACATGTATAAAATGCCAGATATATCTAAGATTGTATCTTTAAAAAATAGGTGCTATCAGAGTTTTATATTCTTTATTTCTAGTTTTCTAGGAACAGAACATCTCCTTTTATAAGGTAAGTCTATTTTGCTTTCTCAAATTAGTTTTCAGGAAGACTATAAATGAAAAGTAGGAGACTGCCTGTACTTAGAGAGGTTCTATGATTCTATCATTCATAACTGTATAATAAAGGCCAATTTAATTTGCCTCTACATAAATTTCAATAAAAGCAGAAGTGAAAGCCAGAGTAAAATATATGCCAAATAAAATCAAATAATTTTTTGGTTTAGAGTATATCTTATAAATTGATTTTTCCAAACAAAAGCAATCCCACAGTTCTTTACTAGACAAAGAAAGCACATAGTATCATTTCTCCTTTGCCTTGTTTTAAAAACAAAAAAGGCTTTAAGACCTTCTTTAGGGATGTGAGCTCCAGTTTTTAATATCTAATCCTTCCTGAATCTTCTAGGCCTAGTATTCCTCTACTTTTCTCACTTTACTACTAGGGTCCCAATATTTGAAAATAAGTTCTAGACAAATGTGTGTCTAGAGATGTAAGATCCACCAGATTTATGAACTTGTCCTATTCAAAGCAAAATGATAGCTAAATTCAAGGATTTCATATCACATACTTTGTATGATATTTACCCAGAGATTGGCTTTTAAGGCAATGGATTAGTTGTTTTTTTTTTTTATTTTTATAAAGACTCCTAAAATTATTATACAGTAAAACTAATTTTTTTTTGGTTTGCAGTTCTATGAATTTTAACACATATATAAATTTCAAATCACCACTCCATAAGCAAGATACAGAACAGTTCCATCACTTCCCAAAATTCCCTCATGCTATCATCCAAACTCACCTTCTCCTCATCCAATCTCTAGCAACTGCCCATCTGTTATCTACCTCTATAATTTTACCTTCTGAGAATGCAGAGAATATTTTAAGTCTAAATGTACATGCTAAAGAATATATTACAGCCTATTTAAAAATACCTGGTCTATCTAGAAATGGGTTAGTCCTCGCCACATTCTAAAGAGCATTTCTGGTCATGCAAAAAATATATTGAGTCCTGCTTCAGGAAGCAGGACAAAGAAAGTTGTCACTAAGTAAGAATTAATTGGTCCTGCTCTCTTCTGAGTTCTAAGAATACCTTACAAATACTGTATTAAGTATATTCATTGCCAGTTTAATTAGCTTTTCTTTCAACATCGTTTTTTTTCAAAATAGTTCCTTTTTTCCTGATTGACTCTTATATGTTCATGCCTACCTATGTGACAAACAAATTCTTAAGGTCTAATACGTTTAGCTCTCTTCTCCAGTATCAGACTAACCTGCCCCCAACCCAAATACCCCACTCCTTACCCTATTCATTACTGTTATCACTGCTTCTAGAAGAGTAGGCCTCAATTACCAGTTCACAGATTAGATCTAGACTAAAGACATATTTCATCTGAGTCTAATAATGTTTTAAAAATTACAAAAGCAACAAAAAAAGGAAGCTCCGGCTTCTCTTGAATACTGATAAGATTTGGCAATCCTAGGATCCTACTGCCACAAGACACCAATTTACTGAAAACCGAAGCTCCCCACCCTTAGATGGGCATGAGCTTTTCAATCATCACTGTCCCCTCCAAACCCTACAGTCCTCTACCAAATCACGTGATTCCTTTACATTGTTCATCTACCTACTCCAGCATTTTGGTTTGCCAAGTCCCATTATAAATTCCTTGGGAGCAGAAAATTCTCAAATTTTAACACCTATCACATGGCTAGAACCAAACAGGCACTAAGTGAATAAATGCCACTGGTCACTTAAAAAACAGAACAAAAAAAAATTCTTGTCATTTTTAGGCCATCAGGTATTCCAGAAGTGGGCTGATGTTTTTAGACATCAGCAGTTAAGAGTGCTACTTTTCTCTGGTAGAAAAGCCCAATCAGCACAAATTATATTTAGGTTTCAAGGTTTTCCCTAGTTTCCTACCAACCATTAGAAAGATACTAGTAGGTCTTTTGTAAAATAAAGTGTGGATACTCTTTGCTTTATGCCATTTTAGCTTACAAGTTTTCTAAGAATGCTCTACATTCAGATAGTGGGGGGAATCCTCTATCTCTACCTCCAACTAGGCACTGGACCTGTTTCTTCACCTATAAGAATGAATTGAGATGGCTGAGGTGCTTGGGTGGCTCAGCTGGTTTGGCATCCAACTCTTGATTTAGCTTGTGTCATGATCTTGGGGTCATGGGATCAAGCCCCATGACAAGCTTCAGCCTCAGTGGGGAGTCTGCTTGAGATTCTCTCCCCCTCTCCCCCTCCCTTCAGCTTGTGTGTGTACACTCAAGATCTCTCTCTAAATAAATAAAATCTTTGAAAAAGAAAAGAATGAATTGAGACGGTAACTAGACTTACTGTGGTGACCACTTTGTATTGTATACAAAACCTGAATTATGTTGTACAACTGAAACTAATACTATTAATACCAATGTTACCTCAATTAAAAAAAAAATCAACTCCCAAAAATACAAATCAGAATCTAAATTTAAAAAAAAAAAAAAAGAAGGAATATATTATCTTTCCAAGTCATAAAACTATGTTCTATTATCTGTGTTCTTCTGGGTTACTTTCATCACCTCTTGCAGCTCGAAAGGTTGTCTCTCTCTCTCTTTTTTTTTTTTTTAAGGTTTTATTTATTTGACACACAGAGATCACAAGTAGGCATAGAGGCAGGCAGAGAGAGAGGAGGAAACAGGCTCCCTGCTGAGCAGAGAGCCAAATGCAGGGCTTGATCCCAGGATCCTGAGATCATGACCTTAGCGGAAGGCAGAGGCTTAACCCACTGAGCCACCCAGGTGCCCCAAAAGGTCGTCTCTTTTTGCTCATAAGATCCCTGAAAACCAAAGGGGGCAGGATAGAAAAAGCTCCCTTCTGAGTTCAGGACTGCCTTGGATCCCTGACGTACCAAAAAGCCAATCTCAGCATAATCAAGGTTTTGTTTCTAAGCGATTTTTCTCATCTTATCCTTCATGTTCTAAATTTATTATTTAGATTACTGCTTTCTAAATGGCAAAACTGTCTTTTCTCAATACATTCCATTTCTATTTATCTGTAACTCAAAACAAACTGTTAATCAGACAATATATTTTACAGTTCTAAAATATGCCATAATTCATTTTTATAATTCATAATTAGGCTTATAATTTTCTGATTTTTCTAAACATCTGCCTCAATGTTTGAGCTCCTCTTTTACTACCTAAGCAATTTTACTTCCTTCATGATTCTTTCTGTGCTCTTAAAATTCCTAAAAACTGCTGTTCTTTCCTTCCTTCCTTTCCTTTCCTCTTATCCCTTTCTTTCTTTTTTTGTTATACTGCTACTAAGTTCCAGAAAGATCAAAGCTATAGATATAATATGTACTATCATAAAGAAGAGAATGAAAACTCTTCAACTCTTAACTTACTAAAATGTCTGAACTAAAAACAGCAGTCTACTACACACAGAAAAAACTAAATAGTAAGCTATTTTTACAATTTCCTGGAAACAAAGTTCAAATTTCACAGAACAAACAGCTATTCAAAAGGACAAATCAGTGTAAATAAAAATCCAACATGGCACAATTTTGATCTTCCCATTGGGGAACAGTTGTGACTAAGAAAGGATATAATTAACATGGCTACTGAATGCATAATGGCATTCTGTGGAATGATGTTTTATCATTCTTGTAGAGAAAGCTCTAATTTACCTAGTCACTAATTTAGTTTCCACAACCTCTTAAATCTTGACATCTGCTGTGAGGCTTTCCCATGTTAAATAATACATCATTTCATTAGTCCTTCCTGGTGACATCAATAGTCACAGTACAAAATGAAAAGTTGCATAAAAAGCAGTAAGATGCTAATACAATGCATTCACAAAATATTTCTAGGCAGAGAATTATCCATAGAGCAGGAGTGGGGCTCCAGAACACTTTGAGACCAATCTGTTTAAGTGCAAAGCAGTATCTCTCAACCATTTTCGGCCCCAAACCAATTAAGGAAATTATAATCATCATTTCTTCAGTAGCAGTAGCTCAACAGCAGTTTGAGGAGGTAGATAAGGGGGTCCCTTACAGGGCATTTCAAGAGATGAGTAGTGCAGGTGTGAACCCTCCATCCTCCACACCACTGAAATATTATTATATAACCCTTATACTTCCCTCACCACACAGCTACCCCTGACATTTACCCTGTCTGGAATCCCCAAGCTAGTACTGGGAAGATGAGAGAAAGCTGAACTGCTTAAATTTCAAGAGAATCACTTAAATACATCATTATCAGAATAAAGAATTCTACCACATTCCTGATGTTGATTATTCCTGATATTGCTAATTTTTACTTTTGTTTCCTAATTGTTAGGAGAGCTTTTAAAAAAAAACAACTCAGAAAACCTTCCAAGGACATATATTTTACTTATTCAGAAAAAGGAGAAATTTTGCAGAACTTACACAAAATTGCTTACTGGATAAACTTCAAACTTCTCATAGCAATTCAAGAAAATCTTACTAACTGGGTCACAACTTTTCTTTCATCACTGTTTCCCAAACCTGGTCCGCACAATTACTGCTTCAGGCACTCTGAACACGGTAGGTACTGTCCTGTACCTTTTTGTACTTTTCAGCTTCAGCGCACTTTCACCTGGCATTGTGCATTCTAGAATTCCACTTACTCAGTTCACAGAATTTTATAATTCAGCAAGGTCAAATGTTATCTGCAGTGTGAGGCCTGGCTCTCACAAGCTAGCAACCCTGAGCTCCCCAAAAATGTTCATTTCTCTTATTTCTTGAGGGTTGGACTCTGCTTTATTCATAGGAGGCCCTTAGAACTCTGTCACTCTGTCAACTCATTAATGCTGAATAAATTAACCCTATTCTATTCACCAGAAGGCTAGAAGAGGACTCTTGGTATACCAGTAGAGGCAGAAATGAACCAGAATTAGAAATATCAATCCAATAAAAGCAAAATGTAAACCACAGGAGTTGGGCTGGATACATGTCTTCACACTAGCCAGACTTCTAAAAAATGTGCATCTATGTATAAAGCAAGTGTCAACAGCTTCCTAGACTGGCAGTTTTGTTTGTCATCACACAACAATGTTATTGGATGAGCTGTCTCTCCCTGCTCACTGCAGGGTACTCATCAATTATGACTGCTTTCCTGTACTCATTCTGGCTGAAGCTCATTTTAGCAGAAAACTTAACCTCGGATAATCTCCCACAAAATAATTCCCAGCAAATTAAATTACGAGATTGCCTTCAACGTCCCACACTCTGTCAATAGGATTCATAAACATAAAATAAACCTAACCGCATAAGAGCTTAAATACACTACCTGAGAGAGTAACGATTCCCCTGGGTTGAGGCTGAAATCGCAAATATTTGTTACAAAAATCGGCAGATTCAAGGGCCAAAAACAAAACATTGCCCAAAAAATAGCCCGCTGTCTGGCCCACTGAATTGCAAGTAGAAGCATAACCCACGTTTTCCCGGGATAACATAGTTAACGCCCAGCCATCCACAGCGATGTCCTGAGTGGCGGCCAGAAATTCAAACAAAAAGAATGTCACAGTGAGAGCAATCACATCGGGCGTTCTGCCATCAGTGTTCCCGAGCAAACGGTCCACTTGAGTGGATAAATAGATCATAAACAGTCCCAGTATATACTGTGTAGGGACAAGCCAAGATTTGCGACGACCGAAGTTCCTAAAGTAAACTGCATCAACCAGCGGGGCCCAGAGTAATTTGAGGCTGAAGGGCCAAAAGACGAAACTGAAGAAAGCTTGATCTGTATAGCTAACGTTTTTGCTCTGCAAAATGAGTGGGATGCTTCCCGCCAGGCCCAGTGGAATGCCCTGAAGCACGTAAAGAAAAAGCAACAGCAAAATGCTGCTTAATTCGGCCCGGCAGCTCCGTGGGGGTTTTGAGACGTCACCCGTGCCGGTATCCCGCAGAAAAGCTTCTCTGTCCCCTTCCCCGCCCACCAATTCCTGATGACTGTCATCCCAGCCGCCTGGCGGCAGAGGACCGCTCTTCATATCCAGAGAGTGGCTGAAATTCCCTGGTCGTCGCTGCCGACTGTTGTCCTTGTGGGAGATGGTGGGTGACATATCAGAGACGATGCAGAGCCCCGTCTGTGGGGTGCCGGGGCTGAGCGTCTTGGAGCGCCTAGTCCCAGGTCCAAGGCTATCGCTCTGGACCAGGGTCTCGATGGTTCAGGGAGGAGGAGGACAGGGCGAGGGGTGATAAGGGCACTTCTTACAGTGACCCGGGGAGCTGAAGCCGGGAGTCAGTCCCCCGGCTGGAGGCCCAGGCGATGCCCAGGTAGATGCCCCTTGGAACGGCGTCAAGGAGCCTGAAGGAGCCCCCCGGGCAGCCGCGCCGGGCTCGGGGCTGGAGAAGAGGGCCGTGGTGCTACGATGGAAACGGGCCCTTGGCTGCGGCGAGACCGAACGGCCGGTCTCCCGACCCACCTCCAGTTCTCGCCGCCACCACTGCAGCAGACAGCACTTTCTCCACAGGACTCCAGAGAAACCAGATAACTTCCTGCCTCGCGCCTCAGGAAGTGGTCCTAGACTCAAATGAGTCCTGTCCCCGCCTCCAGAGCGAGCCAATCAGGGCATGCTCCCGAGGCCGCCTTTGGAAACAACGCTTACTAGGAACCCGCAACTCCGGTGACCGGGACCTCAGGGGAGGATTAACGCGGAAGCACCGTGCGGCCTGGGCGGGGCGCCGCGCGAGTTTTGGCTCTATGAGCGCATGCGCCGCGCGAGTTTTGGCTCTATGAGCGTGGGCCTCGGTGATTGGGCCCCTGAGGCCACGTGAGGGCTGGTTGAGGCAGGCCTGCGCCGGTTGCCGAGTGATCACACCGTGCAGCTTCTGCCGGCGCTTGTCGCTGCTTCGGGGAAGGGCAGTGCCCAACCTCGGGGCCAGGAATTGTGTGATGCCACTGCTGTCGTGGGCCAGACAGAAGCGGGGAGGAGGAGGGTTGAAGTTTACGCAGTGGCTTTATCAGCAGGCAAGGGTGTCCCAAAAGGGGAGGGAGAGACCTGGCTAAATGGAGAATTGCGTGTCTCACAGGGCCTGTCTATTTATGGAATGATTGAAACTGCTTAGAGGGGCTAGGTTTCTCTGTAGTCCGTTTTTTGTTGTTTTTTCTCCAGCGTGGTTGAAGAAAGGTGAAACTGGGGTCTGGATAACTAATACGTTAGAATGGGTAGGTTGGAATCCTAAGATTCCTTCCATCCCTCTTACTGTTGAGCCACCAAAAAGGTCTTGTAAGAGCCAAATATTAAAATTTTGTTTCATGTTAACTGGATATATATGCAGCATTGAAATGATAAGAGAAAATAACGTTAGGGAACCAATAGCATTAATTGTACTGTGTAGGAAATACCTATTAATTTTTATATATAATTTTATTTATATTGCCTACTGTTTTCCATTGGATAACGAATACTAAAAACAACCTATGCTTAAAAGTTAAACATACCAGGGGCGCCCGGGTGACTCAGTGGGTTAAGCCTCTGCCTTCCGCTTGGGTCCCAGAATCCTGGGATCGAGCCCTGCATGGGGCTCCTTGCTCAGCGGGAGCCTGCTTCCTCCTTGCTCTCTGCCTGCCTCTCTGCCTACTTGTGATATCTGCCTGTCAAATAAACAAAATCTTAAAAAAAAAAAAGGGGGGGGGGCGCCTGGGTGGCTCAGTGGGTTAAGCCACTGCCTTCGGCTCAGGTCATGATCCCAGGTCCTGGGTTCGAGCCCCACATCGGGCTTTCTGCTCAGCAGGGAGCCTGCTTCCTCCTCTCTCTCTGCCTGCCTCTCTGCTTACTTGTGATTTCTCTCTGTCAAATAAATAAATAAAATCTTTAAAAAAAAAAAAAAGTTAAACATAACCAAACCTCACATCACTTAGAAGATAAAACATGTTATTGCTGGCTTTTCCCAAATAGTCACAAGTTGTAATAACTTACCCATCTCAAAATTAATAAGAAGGAAAAGGTTGGTTTCCTGAAGATGGACATTAAAATTTGAATGCAAAAAGTTACGCATTTATGGGGCACCTGGGTAGGTCAGTGGTTAAGCATCCAACTCTTGATCTACCCTGTGATCACCATATCAGGGTGAGGAGGTCAAGCCCCCTTTGGAGCTCCACACTTAGTGCTCAAGATTCTCTCTCTCCATCTCCGGCTACTCCCCTACTGATGCACACACTGTCTCTCAAATAAATAAAAAAAAAAAAATTAAAAAGTTACACCTTAGTTAAATGTAGTGTAGATTTTGGACAGGAAACCAAATTAATACAAATACTACATTTCTGAAAACTAATTTTATGCAATGCTTCAGGAAATGCTTTGCAACTCTTTAAGGACTGGTCTTGAACCTGTGTTCATTCTTTCTTCATTTTGAGCAAGAAAGAGAGGGAGAGAGACCAAGTGGTGAGGAGGGGCAGAGGAAGAGAGAGAATTTTAAGCTGGCTCCAGGCCCAGTAGGGCTTGATCGCATGAGCCTGAGAGATCATGACCTGAGCTGAAATCAAGAATTTGGTGCTTAACTGGTTGAGCAACCCTTGAACAAAGTTGAGCAAGGCCTTGAACCTTCATTCTTAAAAAAATGTCTTCAAAGTACACAGACTTGCTGAAATGTATTTTTAAAGTACATAGGCATGATAAGTTTTAGCAAATACTTGTTGAATGATGTATTATGTATTAGAAAGTTTACTACTATGCTATGTAGGTGGAAATTATTTTTATTTCAAAACTCTTATTACAAATTATTCATACTGTCTCCAACCACTTAAATATTGTAAAATAGCTTTTTCTGTATTCTTTATCTTTCCCTAGGATCTTCAAGGTGGTCATGATTAAATTCTATTACATTTTTATATAATTTGAAAATTTCTTCATTATTTTTGAAAAGAGGATATAGTGGCAAACTGAATCTTTGCTTATCCAAATGTTGTTGTTGACTTACAGCTTTCATTATTACCATTAAGATGTTTTCATCAGATTTTATTTCTAAGTAGCTTGTTCTCTCTGGTGTTTGTTTGCTTTTTTTTTTTTTTTCTAATTTCTAGATGTGCCCTTATTTTTTAAAATCTTAATCCTTCTTGGGTAAATTTATGATCTACTGCTGGGTTACATATTATTCCAAAATTTAGCACCTTAAAACAATGATCATTTTATCCCATAATTGCTATTGGCTAGGAATTCAGATATGACTTAGCTGGATGGTTCTGGCTAAGTATTTCTCATGAGGTTTCTGTGAAGATGTGAGCTGGGGCTTTAGTCATCTGAATGCTTGGCTGGAGCTAGAGGATCGACTTCTAACATGGCTCAATCACATGGATGTTGGCAGGAGGCCTCAGTTCCTTGTCATGTGAGTCTCTGTAGAGATGCTTAGTGTCTTTCTGAAATGGCAGCTGGCTTCCCTCAGAGCAAGTGATTTATGGGAAGGAACAAGGAAGAAGTTACAATGCTTTTAAGACAGTGTCAAGAGTTACATACTTTATCATATTCTATTAACTACAAGAAAGTCACTAAGCCCATCCTACCTTTAAGGGAAGGAGAATAAAGTTTTACTTCTTGAAGGGAGGAGTATCAAGGAACTTGTAGATATACTTTAAATTTGTCGTACTGGGTATCAGTGAATCATTTCAATCTAAATATAAAAGTTTCTCAAGTTCAAGGAAGTTTTCTTCTATTATTTTAAGAATTGTGTGTAATTTTTATTTCTATATGCAGATTTTAAAGGGTTTTTAAATTGAGAAGTTTTCACGAAGGAAATGGTGCAGCTCTGGCTAAACTCAGGTAGAGGTGCCAATGGAAGGATATTGGTATATTATAAATCTCAGATATTTACCACACCAAACATGACTGTACTTTGGTCATTCTGCCTTTCCAATATTCAAAATAAACCTCTCAGTAACTCATCATTTTTATTTATTTTTATTTTTTTTAAATATTTTATTTATTTATTTGACAGAGATCACAGGTAGGCAGAGAGGCAGGCAGAGAGAGAGGGGGAAGCAGGCTTCCTGCTGAGCAGAGAGCCTGATGCAGGGCTCGATCCCAGGACCCTGGGATCATGACCTGAGCTGAAGGCAGAGGCTTAACCCACTGAGCCACCCAGGCGCCCCATTAACTCATCATTTTTAAAAGCCAAGTTAACTTCTCAGGAGTCCAGGACATGGGAGTCAACACTTGCTAGAAGTTTCTAAACTAAAGCTTGTGATCATATTGCCTATGACACAAATAAGAAAATCAACAGGGGCGCCTGGGTGGCTCAGTGGGTTAAGCCGCTGCCTTCGGCTCAGGTCATGATCCCAGGTCCTGGGTTCGAGCCCCACATCGGGCTTTCTGCTCAGCAGGGAGCCTGCTTCCTCCTCTCTCTCTGCCTGCCTCTCTGCTTACTTGTGATTTCTCTCTGTCAAATAAATAAATAAAATCTTTAAAAAAAAAAAAAAAAAGAAAAAGAAAATCAACAGACAGATAGAGATTTGTTATCTAGAGGTGCCTGGGTGGCTCAGTCGTTAAGCGCCTGCCTTCAGCTAAGGTCATGATCCCAGGGTCCTGGGATCCAGCCCTGCATTGGGCTCCCTGCTCAGCGAGGAGCCTTCCTCTCCATCCCCCTTTCCCCCTGTTTGTGTTCCCTGTCTTGCTGTGTCTCTCTCTGTCAAATAAATAAAGTCTTTTAAAAAATTGTTACCTGAAATCACTCAACATAATACAATTGCCCTCGACTTTTTACAGGCCAGCCAAGAAAGTCCATACACTAGCTAATGTATCTTGTACCGATCCAAAAAAAAGGTGAAACAATTAGTCAATTTATTTTATTTTTTTTTAATTATTATTATTTTTTTAAGATTTTATTTATTTTATTTGTTAGAGAGAGAGAGAGGGAGCGAGCATGAGCACAGGCAGACAGAGTGGTAGGCAGAGGCAGAGGGAGAAGCAGGCTCCCCACTGAGCAAGGAGCCCGATGTGGGACTCGATCCCAGGACGCTGGGATCATGACCTGAGCCGAAGGCAGCCGCTTAACCAACTGAGCCACCCAGGCGTCCCAATTAGTCAATTTTTTAAAGACCACTTGGTTAACTAAAGTTGATCAAACTGATTCTTTTTTTTTTTTTTTTAAGATTTTATTTATTCATTCGACAGAGAGAGAGATCACAAGTAGGCAGAGAGGCAGGCAGAGAGAGAGAGAGGAGGGGAGGCAGGCTTCCTGCTGAGCAGAGAGCCCGATGCAGGGCTCGATCCCAGGACTCTGGGATCATGACCTGAGCCGAAGGCAGAGGCTTAACCCACTGAGCCACCCAGGCTCCCTGATCAAACTGATTCTTGATATTTATTCTCAAGTTAGATGTAGAATGTCTAAAAAATTAAATACAAAATGGTTTCCAAATGTCTAATGATATTTATGATAGTCTTCATTCTTTATGTCTTTCCCCATCATCAGCCAGAGTTTTGTTTTTATTTTTTTTTGTTTCATTTTTAAAGTAAGCTTTACACCCAATATGGGGCTTGAACTTAGGGCCCCGAGACAAGACTTTCATGTTCTACCGACTGAACCAGTTAGGTGCCTCATGCCAGGTGTGTAAATATTACTACATGTCTATCCAGAGCTGATACTCAGTTGATAATAACTCATTAAAAGAAAGCAAATCCTTTTCAGTCAGGTGCTCTCCTATCCTATTCCTATTTTGACCAAAAGCAGGTTGGAGATGAGGGATGGGTCAGGAAATTTTGATATGGTGTAATCTTGGTTTAACTAATGTGTAGGTGACAAAGTAATGTGATGCCAGGTGTTACACATGGTAAGTCAGCTGGTCATACATACTATATTCTCCGCATTTAAACTCTCAAGGCTTCCTGGAGGATCCATGATAACTGAAATTGATTTCCTTGAATTTGATGTGGCAGTTTTAAAACATAGCTTCCCAGGTCTTTATCACTTTTCCCTTTGAGAGGTGGAGTTTCTGTCCCTTCCAATCTCCTTTGGAACTGAGTATCCTCCATTAAGGGTAAAACTGTTTGGAAAGGAGCTAAGTAAGGCCCATGGCTCTCAGTTATTGGCTGAGCTGCCAGTCAGCAGCATCAACTCGGTTGCCGTGTACAAGAGCTACACTGAAAATGAATCCTCCAGCCCCAAGTTAAGCTCTGCTTGCTGATGCCACATGGAGCGGAAATAAGTCTTCACTGCTAAGTGATGCCCAAATAGCGATTTCTTTCTCAGAAGACCTCATAGTACTCTTTTTTTTTTTTTTTAAAGATTTTATTTATTTATTTGACAGACAGAGATCACAAGCAGGCAGAGAGGCAGGTAGAGAGAGAGGAGGTAGAGCAGGTAGAGCAGAGAGCCCGATGTGGGGCTTGATCCCAGGACCCTGAGATCATGACCTGAGCCGAAGGCAGAGGATTTAACCCACTGAGCCACCCAGGCGCCCCAGACCTCATAGTACTCTTGTGGGACAGACTGAAACACATCCCTACAAACTGAGGCATACTCTCCCACTAGGCTCTCAGGGTACCTCCGCAAACATGGAGCAACTCTCACTATGCAAACCAGACTGACGCTGCATGGGACCTTTAGCCACTACTATTACAAACAGCTGTTCCTTTTGCATACTTAATGCCCCTCACTCACTTTTGGTAATACCGTTCTTTTTCCTGGTCTTCCCTGATTGAGGTGTTGTGGTGAAGCTGGTGCAACTGCCAAAGCACCCCTCCTGGGGGTAGCCACAATCCCTTCTTGCTTTCAATTTCTCCACTCCGTACTTTCCCATTCTCGCTTGCACATGCTCCAGTGACCAGAATGATGAACACAGGGTCCATCCTAGGTCTATCAGAGTCCATTGTATGAATTTGCTAAAATTCACCAACAAGTCTCATATTGATGATATGACGTATCATATTGATGATACGGTCCATTTAGGTTCTTTCATATTTGATGGTTTGTTTTCACTATCCCTCACACATACATATATTTTAGAAGTATTTTAGAAGTAAAATTTCTGGGTGAAAATGTATATTTAAAATGTGATAATAGTGTCAATAGACCTGCAAAAATTTTTGTGTCAATTTACACTTTAACTGTGATTAATTACATCTGCTTGGCCACGTTAACCCTTTATATATCAAATCTGTCAGTCTATACCAGTTGATAAGTACAAATGTGATTTGATAAACATATGATAAACACATATGATAAAAACATATGTTTACATTTATATGTATACATATTTTTAAAAAAACTTCATATATTTTTCTTGCAATCTGAGCCTGAAGCTCTCAAAAGTAAGAAATGAACTACATCAGAAAAGTTCTGAATGGAGAAAGAAGATGTGGTTTATATATACAGTAGAATATTACTCAACCATCAGAAAGGATGAATACCTACCATTTACATCGATGTGGATGGAACTAGAGGATATTAGGCTAAGTGAACTAAGTCAATCAAAGAAACACAATTATCATATGGTTTCACTCATATATGGATTACAAGAGATAGTGCAGAGGACCATAGGGGAAGGGAGGGAAAAGTGAATGAGAAGAAATCAGAGAGGGAGACAAACCATAAAAGTCTCTTGACTCTGGGAAACAAACTGAGGGTTGCAGAAGGGGAGGTGGATGAGGGATGGGGTAACTGGGTGATGGGCATTAAGGAGGGCATGTGATGTGATGAACACAATGTTATACATAACTAATGAATCAATGAACATTTCATTAAAAACTTATGATGTACTGTATGTTGGCTAATTGAATTTTAATAAAAGAAAAGTTCTGATCACATACTATTATATTATGGTTAGTTAATATCAACCCAGTTTTTGATCCTTTGCTGGTATCTTGTTTTTCCACCTCGAGGCTTATGAAATTTTCCTTTTCTTAGAGTTCAAAATTTTTATCACAACTGGATTTCTCTCTTAAGTTTTCTCTCATAACTTTCTTTTTTCTTTTTGGTCTACATTATTGGGAACTTCCAGACTAAGTCCTTCAAAGACAAATAGGAATTCTTTTTTTAATTTTTTTTTAAGATTTTTTATTTATTCATTTGATAGAGAGAGATCAGTAGGCAGAGAGAGATGGAGAAGCAGGCTCCCTGCTTGTGGAGCTGAAAGCCCGATGCGGGGCTAGATCCCAGAACCCTGAGATCATGACCTGAGCCGAAGCAGAGGCTTTAACCCAGGTGCCCCGTCTTTTTTTAAATTTTTAAGTCATCTCTACACCCAACCTGGGACTCAGACTCACAACCCCAAAATCCAGCGTCACGTGTTCTACCAACTGAGCTAGCCAGGCGCCCTGATAAATTGTAATTGTACAGTTAAAATTTCTGCACTTTGGCAGGACTTAGGGGAAGGTAGGGGTGAATAGATGGAGAACAGAGGAGGTTTAGGGGACTGAAACTAGTCTGTATACTAAAATGGTAATTACATGTCATAATGTATTTGTCCAACCCATAGAAGGTACACCAGCAAGAGTCAGCCCCGATATAACCTATGGGCTTTGGGTGATAATGATGTGTCAGTGCAGGTTGTGGGGGATGTGCATGAGTGGGGACAGGAGTATATGGGAAATCTCTGTACTTTCTGCTCGATTTTGCTATGAACCTAAAACTGCTTTAAAAATAAGGCTATTTTAACATATGTAAATTTTATCCCATTAAAGAGAAGGACTGTAGAAAATTATGTGTATGAAAATTGGAGATGGTGGAAGCTTGCTGAATTAAGAACAGCAGATTATCAATGACTCAGAATCGATGGGTTTATTGGGGGATTATTTTACCAGTCTGTTTATTCTGTACATACTCAAAACTCTCCATAATGAAGAAAAACAAACAAAAAATAAATTGGTTAATGACTGTTATTAGTTCTTCTATTCAGTCAGTTTTAGAAAACAAAAACAGAAGCAGAGAGACAGAGTTTTACTGGAAGGATATTGAAGGTGTCCCAGAATCAGTAGAAGGCTGGGAGAACTGGTTTAGAGAAAACACAGAAACTATAGCTCAAGGCTAGACAGAAGGAGCTGTGGATTATAGGCAATCTGCCAAAAAACTGCTCCTCTGGCAGGCCTGTGATCTCTTGAGCTTCCAAATGGTTCCTGGGCTCTGTTACAAAAATGAACACCACCATCTAGTGGCCCCTTTTTGCATCTATGTGTGGTTGCAGATTTCTTGACTGGTTTTCCAGCTCACTGTCATCTGAATGTTATCTTCTATACATCCTTCAGAATTTTTTCATTGCTTTTTTGGCAATGTTGTTTGTGGAGAAATCAGGTTTATTGTGGTATAATTTAGAAAAGTAAAATTTTACTTTACAGTTCTATACGCTTAGATAAATACAACCTATTTTGACAAATAGTTATGTAACCACCACCACAATCAAAATATGGAAGATTTATCACTCCAAAAAGTCTCTTGCCCTATTTTGAAGACCATCTCTCCATCTATCTTCCAGCTCCCAAAGCCCCACTGATCTGTTTTCTCTCCCTATAGTTTTGCTTTTCTAAAATGTCATATAAATGGAATCATACAATACGTAGCCTTTTGAGTCTGGCCTCTTTCAGTTAGCAAAGCACATTGAGATTCATCTATGTTGTCACTTGTACTGATAGTCCTCCCCCACTCCTCACCCCCTTTCTTTGTTTTGGCTGAGTAGTACTTTGCTGTATGGACATGCCAGCATGTGTTTATTATTATTCATTCACTAGTCCAAGGACATTTGAATTTTTTCCAGTTTTGGCAGTTATGAATAAAGTCACTATAAATACTGTGTACAGGTGTTTATGTAAACATGTTTTCACTTCTTTTTTAAAAGATTTTTAATATTTATTTATTTATTTGACAGAGAGAGACACAGTGAGAGAAGGAACACAAGCAGGGGGAGTGGAAGAGGGAGAAGCAGGCTTCCTGCTGAGAAGGGAGCCTGATGTGGGGCTCGATCCCAGGACCCTGGGATCATGATCTGAGCAGAAGGGAGACGCTTAGCAACTGAGCCACCTAGGTACCCCAGTGTTTTCAGTTCTCTTGGAACTATTACCTTGAATAGGGGATTGCTGAGTTGTGTGATATATGTATATTTAACTTTCTAAGAAACTGCCAGAATGCTTTCTAAAGTGGTTATGCCATTTCACACTCCAACTACCAACATTTTTTTTTCTGCTTGAGACCTCCTACATGATTTTCCAATATTGCCATGTTTGACTCCTAAATTTTTTTTTCTGTTATATTTTGCGATTTTTAGATTGGGAAGATGATACCAAAATATTTTAAGTAGCACATTATGTTTATTAACTATTTGTAAGGACTAATTTTTGAATTTTATCTCCCCCTTTCATGACTGGGGTCTTGATGTTGTTTGTTTTCATTTTAATATTGTTTTAGAGATTCACATATCTTTTATTTTTCTGTAAAAATTTCCCCATATCACGCCTGGGTGGCTCAGTGGGTTAAGCCTCTGCCTTCAGCTCAGGTCATGATCTCAGGGTCCTGGGATTGAGCCCTGCATCAGACTCTCTGCTCAGCAGGGAGCCTGCTTCCCCGCCCCCCCTCTCTGCCTGCCTCTCTGTCTACTTGTGATCTCTCTCTGTCAAGTAAAAAAATAAAATCTTTAAATAAAATTTCCCCATATCTTGCCATGTTTTAATGTACATGGTTTTCAAAATAAGGACAGAGTACATAATCCTTTAGTGAATCATTTCACAATCATATGTTGTATATTTACAATGTGCTAGTCATGACACCATATTCTGAAAATAACTAATATTTTTATGGTGCTTTATCATTTAGAAAAAGTGTTTTCATATATACTATTTAATTCTCTGAAAGTTAAAATACAACCACCCCAAGCCAAACATTCTGTGTGTGTGTGTGTGTGTGTGTGTGTGTGTGTGTGTGTGTAAAATAGCAGGCAGTAAAAGGGCAGAGAGAAATATGAGAATGAATGATAGGACAGACAAAAGATGAGTTTAATTGGCTAAGAGATGAAGAAAGTTGGAGAAAGAGGTAACAAATGTGTGAGGGGAAGGTTGGGAAGTGGAAAAAAGGAGGACATTCAATGACTACCAGATTGTGTTACCATGTTTGTCCCACCCTGAAATTCCCTTGGGTATCCTTAGGAAGTACCTTCACACTTTTTATAGACTTTTGAAATACTAATTAACTGGTTACCTACCTTTTCCAACAAGCGAGTCCCAGAGAAAGAATTTTACTTTGGGCAACTAACACTACCAATAAGGAAAAACATCTTAGATAAAACGGGAGTAGGTATGGAAATGCAAACTTGGTGAAGTTTCTCCTTTTAGGAAAAGCAGCTATTCTTGTAACATGTCCTAAAGTGGGGTCATGCTGCTTTTTTCTAGTCACCTAAGATTTGTGGTATCTTGGTTGAAATAAGGCTCTGAATGTGCAGCTGATTCCTAGGAAAAGGTAAAAATACAAACTTCAAACCAGGGGCGCCTGGGTGGCTCAGTGGGTTAAAGCCTCTGCCTTTGGCTCAGGTCATGATCTCAGGGTCCTGGGATTGAGCCCCACATGGGGCTCTCTGCTCAGCAGGGAGCCTGCTTCCCCCTCTCTCTCTGCCTGCCTGCCTCTCTGCCTACTTGTGATTTCTGTCAAATAAATAAAATATTAAAAAACAAAACCAAAACCAAAACATCAAACCATTGTTTGCAAATCGAGCCTGGTATTTGTATGAATATTATGATGCCGACTGCCAGTGTACTAAATTCATGGATGTTATGTGAAGATAAGTGATTTTAACATATGAAAACAGCTTAAAGTCCTAAGTTTAAAAATTCCATGCAGGGGCGCCTGAATGGCTCAGTCAGTTAAGCATCTGCTTCCAGTTCAGGTCATGATCCCAGGTCCTGGGTTCTAGCATCACATCCTGCATTTGGTTCCCTGCTCAGCAGGGAGTCTGCTTCTCCCTCTCCCTCTGCTCCTGCCTTCCACTCATGCTCTCTCTCTCTCACTCACAGTCTCTCTTAACTAAATATTTTTTTAAAAATTTAAAAATAGTGGTGCCTGGGTGGCTAAGTCGGTTAAGAGTCTGCCTTGGGCTCAGGTCATGATCTCAGAGTCCTGGGATGGAGTCCCACGTCAGACTCTCTGCTCAGCAGGGAGTCTTGCTTCTTCCTCTCCCTTTGCCCCTCTCCCCGTTCATGTGCTTTCTCTCTGAAAAATAAATAAATAAAATTTTTTAAAAAATTTAAAAAATAAATAAAAATTCCACAGAAAGCATTATCATCATTTGTGCAAAAACAGAAAGCATACTGCATTTCAAAACCTGGAGGACTTCATTTTCTTCACCCTCACTGCAAGCTGTTTTATGAGTCACTGTGTTTCATTCCTATATTTTTTATTTTTAATATACAAATCCTCCAACAGCAATATTATTCACAACAGCCAAAAGGTGGCAGCCATCCAAATGTCCACGGACAGATAGATGGATAAATAAAATGTGGTATACACACACGTATACACTCAGTAGAATATTATTCAGCCTTAAAAAAAAAGGAAGGAAGTCCTGTCTCATGTTATAGCATGGATGAACCCTGAGGACATTATGTTAAGTGAAATAAATCAGTTATTAAAAGACGAATACTAAAAAAACAAAAAAAGACGAATACTGTATGATTTCACTTATATGAGGTATCTAAAGCTGTCACATTCATAGAAACAGAAAATGGAATGGTGGCCGCCAGGGCTGAGAGAAGAGGGAAATGGGGAATTGTTCATTGGGTAGAGTTTCAGTTTTCAAGATAAAATATGGAAATCTGCTGTACACAATGTGAATATACTTAGCACTACTGAACTATTCACTTAAAAATGGCTCAGATGGTAAATTTTCCATTACATATTTTTAACCACAATTTATATATATATATATATATGTACATACATATATATATATATATCTCCCCCAGTGAATTTGTACCCATGAATTTTATAAAGGATAACCAGTTAAAAAAATCCATCAAAATTATAGCACTGCAAATAGATGGAAGAAACAGTGATAAGAGGGCCATTAGTCTGCTTAAATATATACCCTGTAATACTTGTGGCTTTAAAGAATATTTTGCAAAGTGTATTTTGAATGCTTAATGAACAATAAAAAGGCTAGAGTCAGTTGGCCTGTTTTGAATCTCAGTTTTCTGGTTTACTGGCTGTATAACCTTATGCTAGTTAATTTGTCTCTCAGTTTTCTCAATCACAAATTAAGATGACAAGGAGATAATGATAGTACCCATGTCATAAGATCGTTGTATTAAATGTGCTCATATATGTAATAATTTATAATAGTGCCTCAGCATATGGAGTGTTCTAGCAGGTTTATTCAATGGTCTTCTGCTTTAACAAACAGTATGTTTAAAGATAGGAATGTCTCATATATGTGTGGTTATTTTTATCATAATTATTCCTTTGTGAAAAGATTAACTGCAAGATTTTAAAAAAATATTTATTAATTTATTAATTAGAGAGAGCACACAGAGAGAGAGGAAGAAGCAGAATCTCTACTGAGCAGGGAGTCTGACATAGGTCTCGATCCCAGGACCCTGGGATCATGACATGAGCTGAAGGCAGACCCTTAACTGACTAACCACCCAGGCACTTCTAACTGCTAGATTTTTAAACAGTGAGATTCTATGGTGTGTGTTGTCTTTTAAAATTTCGAAGTGATTTCAAACTTATAGCAAAGTTGCAATAACAGTACAAAGAGCTCGCATATATCCTTCACTTACAGAGGGCCTTTAAGTTTTGCCAGTTATCCTACAATACCCTTTGTAGCAAGAAGATTCAATCCAGGAGCATGTATTTACTCAGTTGTCATTTCTCTACTCTCCTTCAATCTAGAACAGTTCCTTAGCCCTCCCATGACCTTCATTTTCTAAGACGACTATGCTAATTGTATTTTTCTGAGCATTGCACCACATTTCCAGTTCCACATGCTCTTCTAGAATTCTGTCTCTTAATCTAGACAATCGCTGTGCCTCAGTCTATGAACAAAATATAGAGCAGTAGACCTGTGTAACTTATGAGGCTAGGTTAAAAAGGCCATATAACCTTCTATCTGGCTCTCTCTTTCACACAGACACATATACACACTCCCTGGGAGTCCTGGGCTGACATGCAGAAGATCCAGTTACCCTAAATCTGTGATGATGAAGAGACCATAGAGAAGTAGACGTGTCAGAGGGGCTGCAACTGTTCCAACCCTCAGTTGTGTGAGTCTTCCAGATCAGGTGTCACAGGTGTGAGTGCAAAAACTTTCACATGATTCTAGCTCCCAGCCTTTAAGCCACTCTAGCTGAGGCCGAGTGGAGCCAGGCTCTGGGCTGTACCAGATGACAGCTTAGAACTGAGAAGAGCTATCCCTGCTGAACCTTGTCCAAATTGTAGCAAAATAAATAGTGTCATTTTAAGCCACTAGGTTTTAGGGTGTTTGTTACAGACCAATAGATAACTGGAATAACTGTAGACTCATTATTTTGTGGAATGTCCCTCCAATTGGATTTGCTTGATGTTTACTCACAGTTGGGTTATGTATTATAGGCAAGACCACTGAAGTGATTCGGTACTTGGTTCACTGCATTCATCGGATAATGTATGATGTTTATTTGTTCCACTACTGTTGATGCTAACTTCAATCACTTGAATAAGGACGTACCTTCAGGTTTCTCCATAATAAAGTTACTCTTTTTCCATGTATGATTATTTTGTAGGGAGATATTTTGAGACAATGTAAATAAAACCTGTTCTTGATCCATCTTTCATCCATAAATTTTGCCATCCATTGATGTTTCTTGCCTGAATTTATTATTTCTATGAAGGTTGCAAAATGATTTTTAAAAAAGATTTTATTTATTTATTTGTCAGAGAGAGAGAAATAGAGTGCACACGAGCGCACAAGCAGGCAGAGTGGCAGACGAGGCAGAGAGAGAAGCGGGCTCCCTGCCGAGCAAGGAGCCTGATGTGGGACTCGATTCCAGGACCCCGTGATTATGACCTGAGCTGAAGGAGCGGCTTAACCAACTGTGCCACCCAGGCGTCCCCAAAATGATGATTTTATAATTCAATTATTCCTTTGACTTTTATTAGTTGACGTTGTTCCTTGTATTACAAGAAAGGGTTTTCTATTTAATCAACCATCCAAGGAAGGGTTTTCTGTCTATTTAATCATCCATTTATTTATATCATCATACACTGATGGGCCCCTAATCTAATCAGTGGATGTAATTTGTTTACCAATCTTTTATTTTGATATATTATCCCAGATTTGGCTAGTAAAAGTCCTTTCAAACTGACTTCTGTATCCCTCCGACATGGCCCCATTATTCTCTGAGTAGGTCCTTACTTTCTGGCCCCAAAAGATTTTCCTGGTCATCCTGTCCCTCCTCTACCCCCCAAATCAGCCTTTTCTCCAAGAAGACATGGTTCCTCTTGTTGAATAGTATTTAGAAACCAGTATCTGGTGGCTTGGTTAGCTCATTGCTACTGGGATTATACTACTTCCTGGACTTTTCTGTGCACAGAGACAAGTAAATATAGTAGAGGGTAATGAGTACTAAAGAAAGGGAAAGAGATATGAGAGCACAAAAAAGGAAAAGAGAGTTTGGGGGAGGGGAACAAAAATATTCCAGACAGAAGATATTTATGTGCAGAAGGCCTAAGTCAAGAGAGAATATGTCATTTTTAAGGAACTAAAGCACTATGGCTAGAGTAGAGAGAAGGGGTAGTGGTAAGAGAGAAGGAAACAAGGTAAACAGGGGATAGCCAAAGCTCAAGACAAACACCAAATGAGCAATGCTTAGAAGTTTTAAGTTTATCCTGAGAGCAATGGAGAACTATTAAGAAGATTCCAAGCAAGGGATATATGATCAAAATAATTTTTAAAAAGATTTTATTTATTTATTTATTTATTTATTTATTTGAGAGAGAGAGAGAGAGAGAGAGAGAAAGAGAGAGACAGCATGAGCAGGAAGGGCAGAGAGAGAGGGAGAGAGAGAATCTCAAGCAGACTCCACACAGCATAGAGCCCAATGCAGGGCTCAATCCCATGACCCTGAGATCAGGACCTGAGCCGAAACCAAGACTTAGATGCTTAACTGACTGAGCCACCCAGGTGCTCCCCAAAATTATTTTAAAACAGTTGTCTTTAATTACAAAACAAACAATTCACATATCATCCTAAAAGGATTTTGAAATACTAAATACTTTCTTCCATATTTTAAGTTGGCATCTAATATTTTTTATAAACTTTAAAGTTAATTTTTGTAATGGAAGGTTTAAAATATTTCAGTTTGAGAGATGAAATGACCTTGGATTATACCTGAAGTAAATATTTTATGATATGATACTCACCAAATCTGAAAAGTCATGTGAAATTTCTATCTGTGGATTTTATCAAATGTTATCTAAAAAATGTGTTAGTTTCAGAAACTACAAAATTACATTTAGAAGTATCAACATCACTAGTCTTTGTTGCCCATGTTTTTCTGAATTCCGGACAATTTTCACCCTTAACAAAACTATGTATGAGACAGGTAAAGGACTTGTAGGTTCAAGATACTTCAAATACTCATTAAAAGAGGTTTCCAGACTTCCCCCTTTTGCCAAAGATGGAGTATCAGGAACTGGATTTACCCTCCTGCTGAAACAACAACAATAACAATAAAAAGTCAGACAAAATAAATGAAACAATGGTTTTGAAATACTGAATATCAGGGCGCCTGGGTGGCTCAGTGGCTTAAAGCCTCTGCCTTCGGCTCGGGTCGTGATCCCAGGGTCCTGGGATCGAGCCCCGTGTAGGGCTCTCTGGTCCTCAGGGAGCCTGCTTCCTCCTCTCTCTCTGCCTGCCTCTCTGCCTACTTCTGATCTCTCTCTGTGTCAAATAAATAAAATCTTAAAAAAATAAATAAATAAATAAAAATTAAAAAATAATAAAAAGAAATACTGAATATCAAACATTAAAGGACAGTGAACTGTGAGAGACAGGAAACAAGAGATGAGCCCTTCATTGCCCCAGCTTACTGTCTTGAGAATTTCTAAACTATAGACATAACTTATTAATAGTCACATTAAATGTAAATAGTCTAAATGCTCTAATTAAGAGAAATTGGCAGATCAGACAAAAAAAACAAGATCCAATTATTTGCTGCCTTTAAAAAAACGCTTTAAAACATAACATAAATACAGAAACAGGTTAAAGAGTTGCAAAAGATAGGTCATACAAATAACCAGTCAAGAAAGCAGGTATGCTATTTTATTTTATTTATTTCTTTTTAAAAGTAAGTTCTAGGCCCAATGTAACACTTGAACTCCTGACCTTGAGATCAAGAGTCACATGTTCTACCAACTGTACCAGCCAGGCACCCCAGGCATGCTCTTTTAATATTGGACAAATGTCAGAATAAAGAATATACCAGGGATACAGAATGTCATTTCATAATAATAAAGTAATCAATAACAATTCTGAACATTTATGACCCTAATAAATGCATGAAGCACAAACTGATAGAAGTATAAAAAGTTGATAAAATCACAATTATAGAGATTTTAGAACCCCTCTCTCAATAACTGATAGAATAAATGAACAGAAAATCATCAAGAATAGTCTTGAACAATATTATCAACCAACTTAACCTATTTGCCATATATACAACACTCTACACAACAGCAGAATACACATTCTTTTCAAGTACACACAGAACATTCACCAAGACAGACTATATTCTGAGCCATAAAACAAACCTCAATACATTTAAAAGGATTCAGGTCATGTAAAATATATTCTCTAATCACAATGGAATTAACTTAGAAGCCAATAACAGAAAGAGCTCTGAAAAATCCTCAAATATTTGGAAATGCAATAACACACTTTTAGATAACCCCTGGATCAAAGAAGAAATCAAAAGAGAAATTAGACACTGTCTAGAATCAAATGAAAATGAAAATATGATATATCAGAGTCTGTGGGATATCAGTAAAGTAGTTCTTAGGGGGAAAATTATAGAGCTAAATACCTATAATAACAGAGGAGAAAGATCTCAAATTGATGATCTCAGAGTCCAACTTAAAAAACTAGAAAAAGACCTAACTAAACACAAAGTAAGAAGAAGAAAGGAAATAAAGATTAAAGTGGAAATCAATGAAATAGAAAACAGAAAACAGTAAATAAAACTAAGAGCTGTTCTTTGAATCAATAAAATTGGTAAACTTCTTTCCAGACAGACTGTTGAGGAAAAACAGAAAGCAAAATTACCAATATCAGGAATGAGAAATTTGATATCACTACAAAGTCTAGATATTAAAAGGATAATAAGAGAATATTATGAATAACACTTTGTCTATGAATTTGATAACTTAGACAAAACTGACAAATTCTTTGAAAGACACAAATTGCCAAAGCTCAGTCAAGAAAAAATAGATAACCTGAAGAGCCCTATATCTTTTAAAAATTTACTTTGAGTTAAAAACCTTATTACAAAGAAAACTTTAGGCTCAGATGGCCTCATTGGTGAATTCTACCTGACATTTAAGAAAGAAAGAACAATTCTATACTAACTCTTCTGGAAAGAATAATTCTACACAAACTTTTAACTTTATTCTTTGAGGCCAGCATTACCCTGATAACAAATCCAGTTAAAGACATTACAACAAAATGGCAAGCTAATATCCCTCATGATCATAGATGCAAAAATTTGAAAGCAAGATTTAGCAAATCAAATTCAGTATATAAAAAGGAAAATATATAGGGATGCCTGGGTGGCTCTGTTGGTTGAGCATCTGACTCTTGGTTTTGGCTCAGGTGATGATCTCAGGACTGTGACACTGGACTGAGTCAGGCTCCACACTCAGCAGAGTCTGCTTGAGAATTCCCTCCCTCTGCCCTTCCCCCCACTCACTTGTGCACATGCACACACTTGCCGGCAGGTGCTCTCCCCCTCTCTAAAATACCTCCCTCTTAATTTTTTTTTAAAAAATTTTTTTAAATTTTTTTTTCAGCATAACAGTATTCATTATTTTTGCACCACACCCAGTGCTCCATGCAATCCGTGCCCTCTACAATACCCACCACCTGGTAATACCTCCCTCTTAAAAAGTGAAGAGGAAAATATATCACGATTACTTGAAGCTTATTCCAAGAATGTAGGGCTAGCTTGACATTTAAAAATCAACCAATCAATATAAATTACCACATTAACAAACTGAAAAAAGAAAAGGCATATAATAATCTCAACAGACACAGAAAAAGCATTTGACAACATCCATTCCTGATCAAAACTCTCAGCAGAACAGGAATAGCGGAGAACTTCAACTTGATAAAGGGAATCTATGAAAAACCTACAGCTTATGGATGAAAGACTTAATGTTTTCCCTCTAATGTCATTGTTTCAGTGAAACTGGGTACAGAAATTTGAGAAATTTTGTTTTGGACTTGTTGAATTTAGGGCCCAACATGCCGTTGAGCATTTGACTGGGGATTTGCAGAGTAATATGTATCTGGAACTCAGAGGGGAGAGCTGTCATAGAGCCTATTAAAGGATATTTTAAAACTAGTTTTTATTTTTATTTTATTTTTTAAAGATTTTATTTATTTATTTGAAAGAAAGAGAGCACAGAGAGCGAAGCATACTCCCCACCAAGCAGGTGGGGGGTCTCATGACCCAGAGATCATGACCTGAGCCAAAGGCAGATTCTCAAGCGACTGAGCCACCCAGGCGCCCCTAGTTTTGATTTTTAAACAAGTACCCCAAAGAAACACAGCTGAAGAGTAAGATGAGAAGAGGGTAGGGAATGGAAATATTGAGGAAAAGCGATACATAAGCTTCCTCTTGTAGGACAGATACAGAAAGAGGGGCAAGAAAAGGTGACTGAAACAATATCAATTATCATTAAAAACAAAACAAAACAAAAAGACCAAGAACAATCTTACAGGTGAAAAGACACTTCTATGATATACTAAGAGAAATCCAGTTTCAAGAACAGGGAGGGGTCAATAGAGTCAAAAGCTGCAGAAGAACTTTAGATATAAGGATCCTGGTACCTTAGCAACAAATACAGGTGACCACTAGAATATATTTAAAATAGGTATTATCTAGTATAGATGGGCTTTAGCCAATCCTTAACGCTGGCACATCACATTCCATTCCATTCCATTCTGCGTGGATATTGATGTAAGCTGAGTCTCTCCTATTGGTCACTACACTAGTCTCTTGATGCTCATGCAGACCTACCAAGAGAGCACAGTATCCATGGCGTTAGAAACTTCAAGTATCCCCTTTTCAGTCCAAAAAAGGGTAAGTGAAATACATTGACTCAGCGGTCAATGGATTTTGGAACTTTTGTTCCCGATGGTAATAAATTGTCTATCCTTTTCCAGATCAAGTACCCCCTACCTCCTATTCCGAGAGGCAGAGAGGCACATTACCTCACTAAGCCTCAATTTCTTTATTAGTTAAAAGCAGAGGGGCGCCTGGGTGGCTTAGTAGGTCAAGCCTCTGCCTTCCGCTCAGGTCATGATCTCAGGGTCCTGGGATCGAGCCCTGCATCGGGCTCTCTGCTCAGCTGGGAGCCTGCTTCCCTCTCTCTCTCTGCCTGCCTCTCTGCCTACTTGTGATCTCTCTGTAACTAACAAAATAAAATCTTAAAAAAAAAAAGTGGGCAAGAACGTAAATCCTACCTCACTACCTTCATGAAATAGCTTAGAATAAAAAGAGTTCTTGTAAGTCAGGGTTGTCTTACTCTAGCTCCTTGGTACTTGGACCCTGACCCATAGCATGAGCTCAGCAAATGGCTGCATCGTAGTAATTGAATATTTGTTAAAAGGCTTTGTGAATTTGGAAGCTGTTCCAAGTGTTATTTATTCTCCAACCCCGATTTAGTTTCCCAGGTGACCAAATTTAAAGTAATACCTGATCTTGCCGGTAGCCAAGGAGTGGCTGGAAGGACTGTAGCCTCTTTCCCACAAACCATCTAGATAAAAACACTGGGCGCTGTGCAGAGTTTCATGGCCAGTTCCCTGGCCCAGCATCCCACCAGATTGCTGCTCGCAAACCTCTTCCTTTTGGAAATTCTGCACCCCCTGTAGAACTTTTGCGGACCCACATGATCAAATTTCACTTTGACATCCCTTGAGAGGTCACGACGAAAGCCTTCCCAGTAGCCTTGGCTGCCCCATGCCCCACAACCTGAGATGGGGCCGCGACAACGGCTAAGAGTTCTCCCAGGGGCCCAGCTCTCGGGAGGCTTCCTACTCTGCTCCCCCAGCCGCTAACAGAGGTCCAAGGATGCCGGCCCGCAAGCCTACTGAAAGCTTTCTGAGGCTCGGGTTTTGCTCAGAGGCGGGCCTTCGCGGCGGAGGAGGGGCCAACAGTCTTGGGCTCCTCCTCCTCCTCCTCGCCAGGCCCCTTGCCCGGTGCGGGGGCGGGACGCGAGCAGGGCTGTTGGGTGGGGACTCCTCCCCGCCAAGGGCGGACTAGAGGAGGCGGAGGCGGGTGGGGTTCCTACTGGGGGGCGGACTTTGGCGGCGGAGGCGGGGCCGGACGGCGAAGGCCCTTCTTCCCATGGGCCGGCGGGCCGGAGAAGCAGCGGGTTTATTTTCCCGGAGGCTGACCTCGGCGGCGGGAAAGGACTTGGGGGGCGGGGCCGGACCCGAAGGCCCCTCCTCCCGAGGCGGGCTTATCTGGCCTCCGCGGCCGCTGCCGGGTGTCCGCGGTTTGGCTACTTAACCAAACGGGCTCTGGCTCCTCCCAGTGGCCGGCCGGGGCGGAAGCAGGAGGCGGGGGCAGCGTGCGCGCTGCTGGTCTTCTCTCCCGCGGCGCTGGGGCCCGCGCTCGGCGGCTGCTGCTAGATTCGGCGCCTCGCAGTCGGCTAGCTCCTCTCCGCGCCCTCCCGCTTCTAAAACCAGGCCTCCTCCTCAAGCCCCAGCCCGCGGCGTCAACCCCGCCAGCTCTCTCCCGCCCCGTCTCATACTGTGGCCACTGCTGCCGCGGCCCCGGCCCCGATGGCTCTGTGCAACGGAGACTCCAAGGTCAGTTCTTTGGCGCGGGGCTCCCTGCCTCACCGCCTCCGGGCGTAGGCGAGGCTTCGGGGCCAGGGAACCACCGCTCGACCCCCCTCCCCCCAGCCGTCTGCGCAGCCCTGCGGCCCGGGCAGCTGCGCGTCGGAGAGTCCCCGGTCGGGGCCTGTGGCATGTTTTCTCCTCGGGAGCGGCAGGTGCTTTGTTGATTTTTGTCTGCGTGTCGGGGTTCCTGCGCCCGCTCGTCTCCGGGCGTCGGGGAGGGCGTCAGCTGCCGCGGCCGCGCCGCTAGCCCTCGCCTCCCCCGCTCCGCTGTGGGGCTGGGAGGCCGAGGAGCGCGGCCGGAGGGCGGAGGTTGGGAGGCAAGCGGTGTGTGTGTTTGCGTTCTCAGCCCTCACCCCGTCCCTTCGGAGGCTGGGGGCCTTCTGTGGACCTCCTGGGGTCCGCGGAAGGCAAGGCAGGGTCGGGGCCTCGCGTGCGGCGTTTAAGCTGTGCTGGCCTCCAGTCTTCCCGCCTCCCCATTTCCCGCCTGCCCTCGGTGAGGCCCTCCGCGTTCCCCAACGCCGGCCTTGGGGTCCGCGGCGGCGAGGCCGGCCCTCGGCGAGGCCGCGTGATTGGAGCCTTCCCTCCTCTCCCCCGCTCCCCGGTCAGTCCCCGGTCAGGGCCGGTGACCCGAGGGTCGCTCCCTCCGCTGCACCCCCCCACCCATCCTTCTCCGAGGGCAGCAGCGTGGGTCTAACCCCGCCCCTAGCTGCTAGCTGCTGCTTTGGCACGTTTGTTTGCGGTGGATCCGCTCCCCGCGGTGGCGAGCCCTCTCCCGGACGTGAGCCGCGGCCACCACGTTGCGAGGGCTGGGGCAGTGGGGAGTCCCGGGGTGTTGGAAAAGTTGCCAACTCGATGTGGGGAGAGCACGTTTGGGTCGCCGCTGCGCTTCTCGTCGCTTCCAACTCACTTTTTTCTATAGACCCTCCTCTTTGGTCTCGCTTCTGAATGGAGCACCTTCGCTTTCACTTCTGTATTGAAATTTTCGTTAGCTTGGAGTTTTCAGACCCTCACAAAGTCGATTTTGTCTGCGATAAATGCATAGTTTTGAACTGGAGATTAACTTGAGCAAGATGTATCTCCTGCACACTGTTTAGAGCCTGGCTTTAAGAAATTACTTAAATTTTATTCATGTGTGTGGGATTTTAAAAGTCAGGTGGGAATTGGTGTTCCAAGTCAGATAGTTACCTTATTCAGGTGGTGTTCTCTTTAAACGGTGGTGTCTAAGTGTCACATTATTAGTAGGTTCTCTCTTACTAAGATTGCTTAGTACTTTCCAAACATTAAAAAACTATTTGTTGAACAAATGAGAAAAGATAAGGTACCAATATGTTCTTTTATTTATTTATTTTTTATTTTTAAAGATTTTTCTTATTTGAGAGAGAGAGACATCACAAGTAGGCAGAGAGTCAGGCAGAGAGAGGGGGAAGCAGGCTCCCTGCCGAGCAGAGAGCCTGATACGGGGCTCAGTCCCAGGACCCTAAGATCATGACCTTAGCGGAAGGCAGAGGCTTAACCCACTGAGCCACCCAGGCGCCCCTGATATGTTCTTTCAAATCGAGAAAATTAATGCTAGACTACGTGAAGCTCTTTTCTCAGGATTATAAAGGGAAATGAAGACAGTCAAACTTGGCATTTTGGACCTCAGAAGCTAATGTAAACCTCATTGTACAGCTTTTTCCTGTGCATTAGCTCACTTGCAAAGCATTTTTCTATTTTGAGACTTAAAACTTATCTTTGTGCTAGTGGAGGAAATGACTGTACTAATAGGAGGACTCAAACCTAATTTATAGACTTTGAAAGATATATGGTGATTTGAGAAGGGTATTTTCACAAAATTAAGTTCAAGACTCAGTTTCCAAATTTGTTTGTCCCAGGAGTATAGAACATCATTTTTTTTTCCTAGTTGATATTTTTGTTTTAACTTGCTTTTTAAGGAGAGTCTAAAAAGCCTCAAGTGAATTGCTGGTTAATTTTATTTCAAGGTCCTTTATGTTTTATAGCATACTCAAGCATGTGTTGTTTTTTTGTTGTTTAGTTTTTGTGTTTGGGAGTAACAATTAGATGTGAACTGAATTGGAAGCACTTTGAGGAGGAGTCATCAGGGAAATAACGTATTTCATCAAATCTATTATTATTTCATGTACTCTTGGGGAAAAAACTCCCTACAGTTAAACTACAATACGTCATTGATCATAAGAAACATTTCAAGTAAAGAGATGTGTAAACATGAGATAATATGCATAATAAATTAGGTGAAATAAGATATTTTTAAGAGATCCACCTGGAAATCTGAGTAGGCATCTCTCTTCCATAGTTTACCGCTGAACCACCCTTCCCTTTGGAGTGAAATATAAGTACTGTGCCCAAGCTTGCTTTGTACATCAATTTGACTCTTAAAGTTCTGTGTAAATCTGGTTCATAAATTAAAGTGGGAGGAAAGAGCTGATTTTGATTCCTATTCTGGTACATTTCAATTTGTATCAGGATTTTCTAAAATGACATTTTTGCAGGATAGAAATTAGGGAGAGACCTAAAATCTATAAAAACATTTGGGCTGATTAATTATCCAAAGCAGATGTTATAGTTTTCTTAGTTAAGGAGTTGAGATAATGTAATTAAGAAGTTAAGATTTTATGTAATGGTTTATTTAAAACTTTTTTTATAGCTACTCTGTGTTATATATGAATAATATATAGGTCAAGTATCAGACATAGTAACTATTTTCTGTTTTATTAAGGCAGGATTATCAGAATATTGTTCTGGGCTACTTGGACTACTTGTCAAGTTTCCCACTTTTGGCCTTATCTAAGCCTCAGACTCTGGAGGGACCTGCTCTATCACCTTTACTGAGATGTTGACTAGGGTAAATCATACTTGAATTAAAGGTGTTTTATAAATTGATTGCGTGTGATATAGAATCTTTAACGACATCTGTTAAACTTTTAAAATTGGCATTTTTAAATATGTTTTTTTTAAATAAGACAAACCAAATTTTATTTTTTTGTTAAGATTTTATTTATTTGAGAAAGTGAGAGAGAGGGGTGCCTGGGTGGCTCAGTGGGTTAAGGCCTCTGCCTTCGGCTCTGGTGGTGATCCCGGCTCTGGTGGTGATCCCGGCTCTGGTGGTGATCCCGGGTTCTGGGATCCAGCCCCTTATCAGGCTCTCTGCTCAGCGGGGAGCCTGCTTCCCTTTCTCTGTCTCTGCCTGCCTCTCTGCCTACTTGTGATCTCTGTCAAATAAATAAATAAATAAATCTTTAAAAAAAAAAAAAGAGAAAGAAGTGAGACACAGAGCATGAGCCGGGCGAGGGGTAAGGCTGGATCCCAGGACTCTGGGATCATGACCTGAGCTGAAGGCAGATGCTTAAATGAGTGAGCCACCAGGCACCCCTTTAAATTAAAGTTTTTGAGTTGAATTGAGAGATAACATTTTTTACCTGGGATGCATGAGTATTTTTTTTTTTTTTAGATTTTTTTTATTTATTTGACAGAGATCACAAGTAGATGGAGAGGCAGGCAGAGAGAGAGAGAGAGAGAGAGAAGCAGGCTCCCTGCTGAGCAGAGAGCCCGATGCGGGACTCGATCCCAGGACCCCCCGAGATCATGACCTGAGCCGAAGGCAGCGGCTTAACCCACTGAGCCACCCAGGCGCCCCTGGGATGCATGAGTATTAAACAACTGTCCTTTTATGATAACTTTATAGAACATTTATTTAAAGGCCAAAGGGTTTTTTTTTTTTTTTTCCTGCTTCAGATTTTGTTCAGATATTAAGATATTTATCTAGGTGCTCAGTTGATTAAGCGTCTGGCCCTTGATTTCGGTTCAGGTCATGATCTCAGTGTTGTGAGATTGAGCCCCTCATCCGGCTCTGCGGCTGGGGAGGGAGCCTGCTTAAGAGAGTCTGTCCCTTTCCCCTTCACACTTAGCTCCCTGGCTTTTTTTCCCTTCCCCCACCTTAAAAAAAAAAAATCTTCATCTAGAATGTAAGAGCTGTTATAGACAGAAGAAATAGTTTTTTTTCTTTCCTGTTAGACTTGGAAGGTTTTGAAATTCCTCCAGGAACCTCAGATAGCCTTGTCTTTATTTGGGCCAACTTGTTACTTAGAAGATAATTGTCTTTTAAGTATTTTTTTTAAATGTAGACTTGTTCAAATGTATTTGATACTTTTAAAAGGCTGTTTAATGATTCCTATTTCAAAGGATGCTATTTAATGTAATGAATACTTATTTGCTATACAGAAGAATAAAATTTACCTCTGTCATGGTGCTTACAGTGTGTCTTCATGTTTCCTACTAACCTAGACTGTTTAGATACTCAAAATGAATAAAGTCCTTAGGGATAAAACATAATTCTGAAGATCCTTGTGAATCAACAGAGAAGTAATCATTTCATAGAAATTTGAATCTTTGTATAGCATGTATAATTCTGGGTTGTGTAGAATACCTTTTTCATTCTTACTGTGAAATAGAAAAGTTTCTGTATTTTCTTAAGAATCACAGTGATTCAAAAAAATAGCTCTGCTATAGTAGTAATGTGGTGTTAGTTGGTTTTCTAGTGGTGGGCCCTTGCCATGGGTTCACGGTCATTGTTTTGAGGACCAAGGAGATGTTTTATATAGTTGTGTGTGCATTCCCTAATATGGTACATTATAATGTCATAGGGAGCAAGGTGTTTGGTTATAGTAGTGTGACCTTATAATTCTTTGTCTAAGCTGGGGCACTTAAACATAAAAGGAATTGCTAAAAATTAATGATAATTGATGTAAAATAAAATATTACCAAAGAAAAGAAATACTTGTGGTTTTATACAATATAGTAGCAAGAATGCTCAAATTACTCTCTCTGGACATCATGCACAGGAACATATATATCTCTTCCCTGCATATACTTTACAGATGCCTTATTCATATTTCCCAGTGACCAGATGATGGTGGCCTGAGGTTTGGTGCATCTTGCAAGCTGAGCAATGGCTGTGGCACTCAAGGCTGGATAGAGTTATCTACCCTTAGATGTCCCTGTCCAAGTGTACTTCATTTTATTAGGAAAGGATCTGGAAAAAGAAATGGGATATCAGTGGTTAGCTTTCAGATTGAACCTGAAGTTAGAAGTGAGAACTTTGTGTTCATTATACCTGTACTCCGCAGAACTAGAAGGTGGGGAGTATAAAGTGAAAGTGTAACAAACCCCATCCTATGTTACTTTAATGCAGTTATTCATAGATTAAAAATTAACATGTTAAAAAATTAAGACTCTGAGATAAATGGATAGGTGTGGGAATAACTTGTAAATTAGGACAGTCCTGGCAAACTGGGCCATATGGTCACTCCAGTTATAGAGCACATATTGCCCTGAGTTTGGATCTTGATTTCAACAGTGTCATCTATTTAAACTTTGGCTAAAATTTAATCCTAATGTGTATATTAGAATAATTATTTCTGAATTAGTAACTATACTAAGAGTTTATGAAATTCTTAAAAACTGAGTGTCAAGGGGCGCCTGGGTGGCTCAGTGGGTTAAGCCGCTGCCTTCCGCTCAGGTCATGATCTCAGGGTCCTGGGATCGAGTCCCACATCGGGCTCTCTGCTCAGCAAGAAGCCTGCTTTCCTCTCTCTCTCTCTCTACCTGCCTCTCCGTCTACTTGTGATCTCTCTCTGTCAAATAAATAAATAAAATCTTTAAAAAAAAAAAACTGAGTGTCAAGTTACTTGTTTTCTAAAAGGTAAGAACCAGCACTGTTGAAATTGACCAACAGGTTAAATAATCTGCTCTAAGCTACCATAACATTTGCAGGGGATGTTTCCCCAAACTTTTAAAGCTGCTTCGACCTGCAAAATTCTGTTATTCTTGTTTGTCACAGGAGGACAGAATTCCTTTTGTCTCTTAAAACTTAAATGAGATCTGTGTAAATTTAAATCACTTTCACCTTGTCTGTAATTGGGGAGAACTAGTTTTAAGTAATTTTTATCCTCTAAGTCTCATTATGAATATAAATCTAAGACTCCAGTATTGTAAAATGCAGCTTTGAACAAATTTTGGATGAAGAATCCCTAACTAATTTGGGAAAATTTAGATGAATATAAAAATACTTACAGATAAATCATTGTTTTTGTATGTTTATTGGTAATAGTGAAACTTTTTAATGCTGTAATTTTCCCCCCTTTAACATTTTCTGAAAAATTTCAAACTGACAAGTTAAAAGAAACTTTAGTCAGCATTTAGGTATACCACCTAGATTCCACTCTTTACTTTTCTTAAAAAAATATTTTTATAACTGCTTTATTGAGATACTCCTATATCATAAAGTTGTGCTGTATAAAGGGCACAGTTCAGTTGTTTTTAATGTACTCACAGATTTGTACAGCCATCAACCACAGTTAATTTTAGAACATTCCCATCACCCCCAAAATAAATCCTGTACCTTTTAGCAATCAGTCCTCCTGTTTCCTGGCCTGCCTTTCTCTCCCAGCCCTAGGCAACTACTAATATGTTTTGTCTCTACAGATTTGCCTATTCTGAACATTTTATATGACTAGAATCTTGCAGTAAGTAGTCTTTTGTGACTGGCTTCTTTTATGTAGTGCAGTGCTTTCAAAGTTCATCTTTCTTTTGCATGTGTTAAGTACCTTATTTATTACCAAATAATATTCTGTTGTATGGATATACCACCTTTTACTTATCCATTCATCATTTGATGGACACTGGGTTTTTATACTCTTTGGGTATTATGGATAATGCTGCTATGAATATTCTTTTTTTTTTTTTTAAGATTTTATTTATCCATTTAACAGACAGAGATCACAAGTAGGCAGAGAGGCAGGCAGAGAGGGGTGGGGGAAGCAGGCTCCCCGCTGAGCAGAGAGTCTGATATGGGGCTCAATCCCAGGACCCTGGGATCATGACCCGAGCTGAAGGCAGAGGCTTTAACCCACTGAGGCACCCAGGCGCCCCTGCTCTCAATATTCTTGTACAAGTTTTTGTGTAGACATAAGTTTTCATTTCTTTTTGGTATATACATAGGGATATAATTGCTGGGTCATGTAGTAATTCTATATTTAACCTTTTGGTGAATAGTCAAACTGTTTTGCAAAGCAGCTGCAGTATTTTACATTTCTGTCAGGAGTGCATGAGGTTCTAATTTCTCCACATTTTTACAACACTTGTATTTTGGATTATAGCCATCATAGTGGGTATTAAGTAGTATCTCATTGTGATTTTGATTTGCATTTCCCTAATGACCAATGATGTTGAACATCTTTTCTGAAGATTTTTATTTATTTGACAGAGAGATCACAAGTAGGCAGAGAGGCAGGCAGAGAGAGAAGGGGAAGCAGGCTCTCTGCCGAGCAGAGAGCCCGACTCAGGGCTCGATCCCAAGACCCTGAGATCATGACTTGAGCCAAAGGCAGAGGCTTAACCCACTGAGCCACCCAGGCGCCCCGAACATCTTTTCATGTGCTTATTGTCCATTTGTATATTTTCTTGGGGGAAATGTCTATTCAAATCTTTGCTGATTTTTGAAAGTAGATTACTTGTCTTCTTATTGAGTTATAAGAGTTCTTTATTTTAGTGACAAGTTTCTTTTTTTTTTTTAAGATTTTATTTATTTATTTGACAGACAGAGATCACAAGTAGGCAGAGAGGCAGGCAGAGAGAGGAGGAAGCAGACTCCCTGCTGAGCAGAGAGCCTGATGCGGGGCTCAATCCCAGGACCCTGGGATCATGACCTGAGCCAAAGGCAGAGGCTTTAACCCACTGAGCCACCCAGGCGCCCCAAGTTTCTTTTTTTTAATAGCCCTTTTTTTTTTTTTTTTAAGATTCCATTTATTTATTTGACAGACGGTGATCACAAGTGGGCAGAGAAGCAGGCAGAGAGAGAGGAAGGGAAGCAGACTCCCCGCTGAGCAGAGAGAGCCAGATGCGGGGCTCTATCCCAGGACCTTGGGATCATGACCTGAGCCGAAGGCAGGGGATTTAACCCACTGAGCCACCCAGGCTCCCCTAGTGACAAGTTTCTTAACAGAAATATGCTTTGTAGATACTTTCTGCCATTCTCTGGGTTTTTACTTTCTTAATGGTGTCTTCTGATACATAAAAGCTTACAATTTTGATGTTCAACTTATTTTCTTTTGTCACTTGTCTTTTGGTATTTCATTTAAAGAGCGTTTCCTCTCCCCTCCCCCCAAGTTCTTTTTTTTTTTTTTTTTTTTTAAATTCCAGCTAACATATAGCCTAATACTAGTTTCAGGAGTAGAATTTAGTGTTTTATCACTTATGTATAATTCCCAGTGCTCATCACAAGTGCCTCCTTAATACCCATCACTCATTTAGCTCATCCTTCACCCTTCCATCTAGCAATCCTTTTTGTTCTTTATAGGTAAGAGTCTGTTTTATAGTTTGCCTCCTAGGAGCATTTACTGATGACCTTAAATCTTGTATAATTGTCTATGTTTTCTTCTAAAAGCTTTGTAGCTTTAGCTCTTATGTTTAAGTCTTTGATCCATTTTTGTTGTGAGATCCTAAGTTATAATTTATATAAATTATAATTTATGTAAGTTATAGCATTTTCATGTTGTTGCATTATTGTCATGAACTGTGAGATATGGTCCTCCCAACTCCTGACATCTGATTGGATGAAATAAGGCACCAGACTTACAGTGTTAGTCTGAGGAGATAACCTTTTAAAAGGAAATTAAAGGTAATTAGGAATAAAAGTATAAACTTCTAATGGACGGTTAATTGGATGCTTAATCCACTTAAATGGATTTAACCTGGTAGATTTTGGTTTTGTAATGGAGTGGCTCTTAGATTTGAAGTTTGGCCTTGTTTTTGACACCATGGCTGGGCTCTACCATCTGGTGCTCCTGAAGGCTGAGGGTAAACAATTGCTTATTGTAACTTGTTTTTCAGTTTGTGGAGACACATGGTTTGAAAAAGGTCACTAGTATTTTGTTTTGCTTGTTTTTATTGAGGTAAAATGTTCATATGCAAATTGTATAGATCTTTAAGTGTACAATTTGAATTTTGACAAATGTATATACCTGTGTAACCACTACCCCAGTCAAGATAAAAACCATTTCTGTCACTCCCAAGTTCTTGCATGTCCCTTGGTTCCTTCAGCAGCAACCACTGTTCCAATTTCTGTAGTCAGACATTAGTTTTGTCTGCTTTGAACTTTATATAAGTGGAACCGTATAGTGATTTTTGGCTTCTTTCACTCAGCATAATGTTTTTGAGATTGATCTATGTTATTGTATCAGTAGTTCATTTTTATTGTTGTGTAGTATTCCACTATAGGATATGCTAGAATTATTCCATTCACATGTTGATGGCCATGTGGACTGTTTCCAGATTTTGTGGACATAGATGTTCATTACTTTTGGATAAACCTAGAAGTGGAATTACTGGGTCAGAGGATAGACCCTAATAGGTTTTGGTATTTTTATTTTGTACAGTTTAGAATATTTAGGTTATAATAATCTTGATGCCCAGAAGAGATAAACATTGGTAGAGTAAAATAAACTTAAAAAAAATTGCATCATAATATTTTGTCCTTAAGGGTATTTTGAAAAGTACCTTCTTCAGCTGTATTTTAATGGAAGTAGGATGTGGTTTGTGGGCAGACAGACTACTTTTAGATTGGCTTTATAAACATGTACCATGAACATGTAGGAATGAACAACTTCTTTATTTAATAATAGCAATCAATTTTAAATTCAAAAATAATTTTAGGGTGGCTGGGTGGCTCAGTCAGTTAAATGTCTCTTGATTTCTGCTCAGGTCCTGATCTCAGGGTCATGAGATTGAGCCCTGTGTTGGACTCCATGCATAGTGGATAGTCTGCTTGAGATTCGCGCTCTCCCTCTTCCTCTGTCCCTCCCCCTGCTTGCATGCAAGCCTGTGCACTCTCTCTCTCTGAAATAAATAAAAAAAAAATAATTTGACAGTAAAGCTGATGAAAACAGAATTGGAAGCACTTGGGATTTAATAAGGCTGGGTTTTGATTTCTTTCTTTCTTTTCTTAATGCAGCCTTGGCATTAGTGCAGTATTTGCATATAAAAACTATTTTCAGGTGTTTTATAAGAACTTTTCTGTCTGTTCGTGAGGCATATTATCCTGGTATGGTAAATCTTGGGTTCACCAGGCCTACCTCTCCAGAGGTTAATTAATAGTGGTTCCTTTTCCCTGATGTCTTTCCTTCATTAGTTACCCCCTTAAAAAAAGATAAGTATGCATTTATATTTTAAATTTCTAAAGCTAGAGAATCAGTATAATGTGTATCTTAAGGACAAGGTCATAGAGAGCTAAGCATGATTACAGCCATTTTGAATAATTTTGCCTTGTATTCTTATGTATTTCTACTATATATGGCTAGGGAAAGCAGAATCATAGTATGTTACAGATTGAGAACCTGCCATGGATGCTTTGGTGTTAAACAGTTTTTGTAAAATTTCACTTTAGGTGGTATTAAAAATTTTCAGAAGGACATGTGAATTAATTTAGTGCTGACAAGTTTGTGGGTCAGCTCAGCTTTGCTGAGCTCCACTACTGTCACCTGTCTATTGGGACTACTAGGTTGATGGTGTTTTCATAATGGCAGACGCACAGGATGCAAGTAGAATCACCATTTCAGCCCTTATTATAGTGGTCAAAACAAATCTCATGGTTGAGCCCAGTGTCAAGAGTGAGGAAATACATTCTGCCTAAAACAAGATAAAAGCAAAGTCATATGAGGAATGGCATGGATATAGGGAATGGTGAAGAATTAGGGCCAATGATATAATGTTACATATAGAATATTAAAAACATGCATAAGTTGGGGCGCCTGGGTGGCTTAGTGGGTTAAAGCCTCTGACTTCAGCTCGGGTCATGATCCCAGGGTCCTGGGATCAAGCCCCGAGTTGGGCTCTCTGCTCGGCAGGGAGCTTGCTTCATTTCCTCTCTGCCTGCCTCTCTGTCTACTTGTGATCTCTGTCTGTCAAATAAATAAAAATAAAATCTTTAAAAAAAAAAAGTTGTTTAAAGAACATGCCTAAGTAGAGCAAAGGCTTTAAATATAAAGCTCCTAACCAGCTAAACAGATGTAAGCATGTGGTCAAACTTCTTTCCTATACATACATATACATAAAATGAACTGCTACATAACTGTCACCTGTATTCAATAATTGCACCTAGAATTTTTTATATATATCATAAAAGATTTAGACTTTTTTGAGAATTATATACCATTTACAATTAAAAAGATATGAACTAGTTTTGATATTTTTTAAGCTTTCTGCATGTTTAGTCTGACACTTTTAAGTTAGTTTTTGATCTGAGTTGTCTAAGAACTGTTTTTCCACACATCTTCTATGCCATCAAGAGTTTTGATGATTCACCATTTCTTTTTTTTTTTTTTTAAAGATTTTATTTATTTATTCGTCAGAGAGAGATCAAAAGTAGACGGAGAGGCAGGCAGAGAGAGAGAGAGAGGGAAGCAGGCTTCTTGCTGAGCAGAGAGCCCGATGTGGGACTCGATCCCAGGACCCTGAGATCATGACCTGAGCCGAAGGCAGCGGCTTAACCCATTGAGCCACCCAGGTGCCCCGTGATTCACCATTTCTTGAGAGTGCTCAGTTACTTCTGGAATTCTTTTCCAGGCCATTGATGACTCATTCTGCAAGTTTTGATGCTAGTACTTCCTTGATCTTACCAGAAGATGTCAATGGAAGTTTTTTAGGTAGTAACCAGAATTCAGTCCTCCTTCAAGTGGTGTTTTTTTTTTTTTTTTAAAGATTTTATTTATTCATTTGACAGACAGAGATCATAAGTAGGCAGAGAGGCAGGCAGAGAGAGAGAGAGGAGGAAGCAGGCTCCCTGCTGAGCAGAGAGCCCGATGCGGGGCTCGATCCCAGGATCCCTGGATCATGACCTGAGCTGAAGGCAGACGCTTTAACCCACTGAGCCACCCAGGTGCCCCTTTCAAGTGGTTTTTAAATGTTAAAGGGGTGCACTTGTCCAGTGATACTACTAGGGTAAGAGGCCACTGTACTCTCCAGGGGTCTTGCTCAGTGTTTATAGAATACATAGAGAGATGACATATTGGTGAGTTATATAAAGCTTCAGAATGTCTATTCTAGATGAATTTCAGCCAAGCTCAGCTATATTTCTTTTGCTTAATCCTTGGGGCATCTTTCTGCTTTAAGGGAAGTTTTCTGAGACTCCAGGGAATCTCTTTCCCTTGAGGGATTTTATGTCAAATTGTACATAACTATGGCCATGGCAGTGACAGCTGTGTCACTGAGCTAATAGAAAATTTAAGATATAGTGTGATTTTAGAGATGTCTGGCTTCTTTCAGTTGGCATGTCTGAGATTGATTTATCCATGTTGGGATTTTTCAGCTAAAGAGGACATTACCCTCTGTGGGACATGGGGGTGTTTAAATAGCAATTTAGGTTAAAGATTAGATCAAGGCTTTATAGGGCTTGGAAGGTATTTTGGATTTAATTGAACTTTATTCTGAGGGGAAATCATTGTAGGATTTTTAAGCAGGGGGAAGACTTAAAATCAGATTTTTTTTTTTTTTTTTTTAACTTTTAAGCACATAGACTTGTTAATGAACTGATCAAAGTCTGGATCATCAATAGTGGAACAAAATGACATTGTGTCCTTTCCATTGTGTTTTATTAGGAAGAGGCATAGTTACATCACCAGTGTAAGATTGTTGCCAAAAGTTTATCTGGAATCTAATCATAAGGCAGCAAATAGATCCTGGTTGAGGCATATTCTACAAAAAGCTGATTTGAATTTTAAAAAAAATGTCCATGTCCTAAAATACTGTAAAAAGGTGAATAGATAGTTCTAGATTAAAGGAGACAATGACATGACAGTGTGAGTATAGAATCTGTGGTTTTTGATAGGGTTGTGGAATTCAAAACAAACCAAAAAAGCCAGGGGCACCTGGGTGGCTCAGTTGGTTGAGTGGCAGACTTTGATTTGGGCTCAGGTCATGATCTCGAGGTCCTAGGATCAGGCTCCACCCTCAATGGATGGGGATGTCTGCTTCCGGATTTTCTCTCTCTCTGTGTGCCCCTCCCCACACTTGCTTGTGTGCTCTCGCTCTACAGTCTGCAAAATGAAACAAAACAAAACCATAAAGGACATTAGTGGTGACATTTAAGGAAATTCGTGTGTAGATACCATTAGTGTTAAATTTATTGGGTGTGATTGTGTATTGTAGTAATATAAGGGAATGTCTCTGTTGGTAGGAAGTAAGTACATGCTGCGAAGGTTTTTTGGAAGAGAGGTATCTATAATTTATTTTCCAGTAATTCAGAGGAAGAAGTATATATAGATAGAAATAATGCAAATGTGGCAGAACGTTACTACTGTTGAATTTAGGTGGACGGGGGGTTATTGTGCCATAGCTTTTTTTAAAGTTTATTTAAATCTAAAATTTTTTTGAGTTTATTTTATTTTATTATTATTATTATTATTATTATTTTTGTAATCTCTACAACTGGGGGGGGGGCTTGAACTCACAACCCCAAGATCAAGAGTTACATGCTCCTCTGACTGAGCCAGCCAGGCACTCTATACCATATTTTCAACCTTTCTGTAGGTTTCTGTAGGTTTAGAATTTCTCAAAAATAAAAAAAGGGTAGAACACAAGCATATGATAAGGTCAAGAGCTGGAGAGTCTAACTCTTTGACTTAGCCCTTTAATTGAAGGCTCCAACTTCATTCAGTGTTGTATGTGAGATGATAGTTTCTTAAGAAAAACCTTCAGTGGAGGGTATTATGCTAAGTGAAATAAGTCAATCAGAGAAAGACAATTATATGATCTCACTGATGCCAGGAATTTGAGAAACAAGATAGAGGGTCATAGGGAAAGGGAGGGAAAAATGAAACAAGATGAAACCAGAGAGGGAGAGAAACCATAAAGAAGACTCTTAATCTCAGGAAACAAACTGAGGGTTGCTGGAGTGAAAGGGGGTGAAAGGGTGGCTGGGTGATGGACATTGGTGAGGGTATGTGCTGTGGTGAGTGCTGTGAGTTGTGTCAGACTGATGATTTGCAGACCTGTACCCCTGAAGCAAATAATACATTATATGTTAAAAAAAAAAAAAGAAAAACCTCCAGTGAAGTTTGTTGACGTTTCTAAAGTACCTAAGGTGTTAGATAATTCTGTGAAGAAAATGTAATTTTTCCTGAGTTATAGGTGTGGTGAGATTAAATAAGTAAATATGCTACTTCCAGTCGCCTTCTGGAAATGAAAGGATTATTCTGGGTAGTTGAGTATTTCAGATGACTAAAATGTCTGTGTGTGTGTGGTGGTGGTGGTGGGGGGTGTCCTCACATCTCTTTTAATCCTAAAACTTATTTTGGCAACTGAAGTTTACTAAAGTGTCTTTTTGAAGAGCAAATACCTGAATAAGTTTAGTACTGATGAAATTCAACTTCCAAAATCATTTATATAGGGTAATACTACTTTTCTCAGACATCAGAATATTTTCATTCATGTAAGCAAACTTTCTAAAGTATTAAAGCTTCTTTTAAGTACCAAAATATTAGAAATTAAGATAACTTTGAAGGTAGTCTTCCAATATAGTAAATATTTACCCACTTTAATTCTATAGTGTTAATTGTTTTGGGGTTTGAAAGGCCTACATTTACCTTTTGCTTCTGCCATTGTGTCCCTAGGCAAGGGATACAGTGAGTCTCATTTTCTTCATCTGTAAAATAGAAATACATATCATAAATAAGATAATATGTAAAGCACATGAAATACTAGGTGTGAAGTAAATGTTAGTTCCTTTTTGTTTTATTTTAAAAATCTTATTATAAAATAAAATACGGATACAGAAAAGTACACACAACAAATGTATAGTTGAGTGAATTATGAGGCATGTGTGCTTTTTATCCAAAATATTGTAAGGTTTGTTTTCTTTAAAGCCCAGTAATTTGTTAAGGATATATGTTGGTACAGGGAAGATTAGCATGGTCCCTGTGCAAGGATGACCCGCAAATTTGTGAAGCAGTCCATATTTTTCCGCTTGCAGCTATGTGGATGACGCTAGAATTATGCTAAGCAAAATAAGAGAAGACAAATACATATGATTTCACTCTTATGTGGAATTTATGAAACAAAACAAATGAGTGAAAGAGGAAAAAAGAAAGGCAAACCAAGAAACAGACTCTTAGACTCTTGAGATTGGTCATTCTGGGTTCATAGTTTAATTTTGATTCATAATCTTTTCTGCCTTGTATAATTTTCTTAATATCTTTTAGTTCATTTAGAAATTATACTTTCCAGTTTTGATCTGTTGTTTCCCTTTTTGGCTTGCTCTTGTAGAGATGTTTTTATTCCTTATTCTCTCTTTTTTATTTTGAGTAACTTTGTATGGGATTTGACTTCTAAAATTTTTTTCTCTTGTATGTGAATATAATTTTCCTGAGTTTTTAGAAGCAATTTCAATTCAGATAACTTTTATGGCTTTATAGAGCCCCCTCCTCCATTAAATTTATGGCAGCTTGTTTTCTGAGGATTCCTTGCTCTAATTCTTCCCCCTATTTTAATTAATTAATTAATTAATTTTATTTATTTATTTGATAGAGAACTAGCCAGGGAGAGAGGGAACACAAGCAGGGCGAGTAGGAGAGGGAGAAGCAGGCCTCTCATTGATCAGGGAGCCCCATGCTGGGCTCAATCCCAGGACCCTGGGATCATGACCTGAGCTGAAGGCAGATGCTTAGTGACTGAGCACCCAAGTGCCCCTCTTCCAGCTATTTTAGTTTGACCTTTCTATTTCCTTCTTCCTTGCCCTTGTCCTGCTTAATTTTGATTCTGCCCCTAGCAGTTGGTCCTCATTTGTGAGCCTTGTTCTAGAAGGGAACCTGGTCCATTAGTTGAGGAGGTTCATGGGGATTAAACTCCTTCCATCCCTTTAAGCCTTACCTTGGGTCTCCTGCTACCCATTGTGCTATTCGGTATGCACACCTTCTCCCAGTGCAACTGCTGTAGTCAAATGGGCCCCTGTGCTTTCTTTTCTTTTTTAAAAATAAAGATTTATTTATTTATTTGAGAGAGTGTGCATGTGTAGGGGGAGGGGTAGAGTGAGAAAATCTTTGAGCAGACTCCCCACTTGAGTCTGTATCCCAAGTTGGGACTTAATCTTAGGGCCCTGAGATCATGACTTGAGCTGAAAACAAAAGTCAAGCACTTAACTGACTGAGCCACCTGCCACCCTGACCCCTGTGCTTTTTACTGAGTACCTGTTTGACTATCTTGGAATTCTTTCCTCAGAGTTATTCAGTGAAACTGGGTTGTTTCCCACCCAAATGCTGTTACACTGCAGTTTGTGATAATGGTAGTTTATTCCAACCAGATTGATTTCGGGAGATAAATTGTCATTTAGTTTTTGGTTTTGCTGTCTAGTTGTTCAGTGATACATGGAAATTCAGGAAGATCCCAAAATGATTCCATCTCCATCTTAGGATAATCTGTCAGATTCTTTTGCCTTATTTGTTAAATTAGGGTACTGATACGGTTTGTTTTCTTAATATTGTTTATTAATGTCTTAAAAGTTACGTTTATGAACATCTTTTACTTTTTAAAAAAATTAAAAAAAATTTATCTATTTAAGATTTTATTTATTTATTTGACAGAGAGACAGCGAGAGAGGGAACACAAGCAGGGGGAATGGAAGGGGAAGAAGCAAGCTCTTGGCTGAGCAGAGAGACAGATGCAAGGCTCATCCCAGGACCCTGGGCAGACGCCTAGAGACTGAGCCACCCAGACACCCCCATTATTTACTTTATTATGATGACTTGAGTCCGTTGAGAGGGGTGTGAACCTTTTAGGCTTTTGTGTTTCTTTTTCTTTTAAGGATTTTATTTTTAGGTAACCTCTACAACCTAAGACCAAGAGTTGCGTACTCTACAGATTGAGCCAGCCAGGTATCCCTGTGTTTACTTTTTAATTGTATACATAGATAATAGATTTTTCTGTTGTGTAGTGTTGAATTTTGTTTATCTCTACTATTGAAGTGACTAACAGTTTCTTTTCTCATTAGGGTCCTTTTTCTAATCTGTTAAGGTTTGGAAGTCTATCAAACTTTGTAACTCTGAAGTAGGAGTAAATAGAGTCTAGTTTTTTTTTTTTTTTTTTTTTTAAAGATTTTATTTATTTATTTGACAGAGAGAAATCACAAGTAGGCAGAGAGGCAGGCAGAGAAAGAGGAGGAAGCAGGCTCCCCGCTGAGCAGAAAGCCCGATGTGGGGCCCGAACCCAGGACCTGGGATCATGACCTGAGCTGAAGGCAGCGGCCCAACCCACTGAGCCACCCAGGCGCCCCTAGAGTCTAGGTTTTGAGGGAAAGGAACTTTTGCTAACGTTACGGGTGACCTTTTTGCTTTTTCCCCCTGAGTCGTTGAAGTTTGTGCCAGATAGGCAAGTTGATGGCTGAGGTAGAAAGAATGTGCCAAGGATTCAGTATTTCCTCAATGACCTCTGATGTCATATGATTGAACATTTTCAAAAACTGGTGAGAAAACAGTATGTTTTTCTTTAAAAATTCAATTAAGTAAAAATAAGTTGATTCAAAGAAATACAGACAACAGTCTTCACTATATAATAGTAGAATGACCATAAAGATGATTGTGCAAGCTGAAACCAGGAGAAGTAATTTTTCTTTCTTTTTAGAGAGAGAGAGAGAGCATGTGCATGTGCACACGTGCATTTGCACACATGCAGAAGAGTTGGGGGAGGGGCAGAGGGAGAATCTTCAAGCAGAACCCTTGCTGAGTGTGGAGCCTGATGCAGGCTTGATCTCATGACCTATGAGATCATGACGTGTGCTGACACTAGGAGTCCGACATGTAACTGACTGAGCCACCCAGGCACCCTGAAAATCTTAAGCTGGCTCCCTGCCCAGCACAGAGCACGTTGCAGGATTCAGTCTCACCACCTTGACATCATGACATCGTAAGGTGAAATCAAGATTTGGATGCTTAGAGGCACCTGGGTGGCTCAGTCGGTTGAACATCTGCCTTTGGCTCCTATCTGGGATCAAGTTCCACATTGGGCTGCCTGTTCCACGGGGAGCCTGCTTCTCCCTCTCCCTCTGCCTGCTGCTCCCCCTGCTTTTGTGCATTCTCTCAAATAAATAAATACAATCTTAAAAAAGTCTCTGATGACTGAGCCACCCAGGTGCTCATCATGCAAAGCAATTTTAATCAGTGGAAAGATTACGATGTTGGGACCTTTCAGATATTTCATTAAAAATTAAATCTGGGAGGAGTCAAGATGGCGGAGAAGTAGCAGGCTGAGACTACTTCAGGTAGCGGGAGATCAGCTAGATAGCTCATCTAAAGATTGCAAACACCTACAAATCCAACGGGAGATCGAAGAGAAGAAGAACAGCAACTCTAGAAACAGAAAATCAACCACTTTCTGAAAGGTAGGACTGGAGGAGAAGTGAATCCAAAGCGACGGGAAGATAGACGGCGGGGGGAGGGGCCGGCTCCCAGCAAGCGGCGGAGCAACGGAGCACAAAAGTAGGACTTTTAAAAGTCTGTTCCGCTGAGGGACATCGCTCTAGAGGCTTAACCGGGGTGAAGCCCATGCGGGGTCAGTGTGGCCTCAGGTCCCGCAGGGTCACAGAAGGATCGGGGGTGTCTGAGTGTCGCAGAGCTTACAGGTATTAGAACAGGGAAGCCAGCTACAGAGACAGAGCCGAGGAGTAAGCGCTCAGCTCGGGGTTACCTTGAACCGGTCGCAGGCTCGGTGAGCTCGGAGCGCGGCCGGAGGCCAGGGTGACGGGAGTAATTGGGCGCTGTTCTCTGAGGGCGCACTGAGGAGTGGGGCCCCGGGCTCTTGGCTCCTCTGGGCCGGAGACCGGGGAGGCCGCCATCTTCATTCCCGCCCTCCGGAACTCTACGGAAAGCGCTCAGGAAACAAAAGCTCCCGAAAGCAAACCCGAGCAGATTACTCAGCCCGGCCCCTGGTAAGGGTGGTGCAACGCCACCTGGGGCAAAGACACTTGAGAATCACTACAACAGGCCCCTCCCCCAGAAGATCAACAAGAAACCCAGCCAGGACCAAGTTCACCTACCAAGGAGTGCAGTTTCAATACCAAGGAGAGCATCAGAATTCCAGAGGAGGAGAAAGCAAAGCACGGAACTCATGGCTTTCTCCCCATGATTCTTTAGCCTTGCAGTTAATTTAATTTTTTTTTCTTTTTCAATTTTTTTTCTTCTTCTGTTAATTTTTTTAAACTTTTACCCTTTTCTTTTTTAACGTTTTTTAACTAGTTTATCTAATATATATATATTTTTTTCCTTTTTATATTTTTTCTTTATTGGTTTTCTTTTTTTAATTGTTTCTTTCTTTTTTTTTTTTTTCTTTCTGAACCTCTTTTTATCCCCTTTCTCCCCCCTCACGATTTGGGATCTCTTCTGATTTGGCTAAAGCATATTTGCCTGGGGTTGTTGCCACCCTTTTAGTATTTTACTTGCTCCTTCATATACTCTTATCTGGACAAAATGACAAGGCGGAAAAATTCACCACAAAAAAAAGAACAAGAGGCAGTACCAAAGGCTAGGGACCTAATCAATACAGACATTGGTAATATGTCAGATATAGAGTTCAGAATGACGATTCTCAAGGTTCTAGCCGGGCTCGAAAAAGGCATGGAAGATATTAGAGAAACCCTCTCGGGAGATATAAAAGCCCTTTCTGGAGAAATAAAAGAACTAAAATCTAACCAAGTTGAAATAAAAAAAGCTATTAATGAGGTGCAATAAAAAATGGAGGCTCTCACTGCTAGGATAAATGAGGCAGAAGAAAGAATTAGTGATATAGAAGACCAAATGACAGAGAATAAAGAAGCTGAGCAAAAGAGGGACAAACAGCTACTGGACCACGAGGGGAGAATTCGAGAGATAAGTGACACCATAAGATGAAACAACATTAGAATAATTGGGATTCCAGAAGAAGAGGAAACAGGGGAGCAGAAGGTATATTGGAGAGAATTATTGGAGAGAATTTCCCCAATATGGCAAAGGGAACAAGCATCAGAATCCAGGAGGTTCAGAGAACTCCCCTCAAAATCAATAAGAATAGTTCACACCCCATCACCTAATAGTAAAATTTACAAGTCTTAGTGACAAAGAAAAGATCCTGAAAGCAGCCCGGGAAAAGAAGTCTGTAACGTACAATGGTAAAAATATTAGATTGGCAGCAGACTTATCCACAGAGACCTGGCAGGCCAGAAAGAGCTGGCATGATATATTCAGAGTACTAAACGAGAAAAACATGCAGCCAAGAATACTATATCCAGCTAGGCTATCATTGAAAATAGACGGAGAGATTAAAAGCTTCCAGGACAAACAAAAACTGAAAGAATTTGCAAATACCAAACCAGCTCTACAGGAAATATTGAAAGGGGTCCTCTAAGCAAAGAGAGACCCTCAAAGTAGTAGATCAGAAAGAAACAGAGACAATATACAATAACAGTCACCTTACAGGCAATACAATGGCACTAAATTCATATCAATACTTACCCTGAATGTTAATGGGCTAAATGCCCCAATCAAAAGACACAGGGTATCAGAATGGATAAAAAAACAAAACCCATTTATAGGTTGCCTACAAGAAACTCATTTTAAACCCGAAGACACCTCCAGATTTAAAGTGAGGGGGTGGAAAAGAACTTACCATGCTAATGGACATCAGAAGAAAGCAGGAGTGGCAATCCTTCTATCAGATCAATTAGATTTTAAGCCAAAGACTATAATAAGAGATGAGGAAGGACACTATATCATACTCAAAGGAACTGCCCAACAAGAAGATCTAACAATTTTAAATATCTATGCCCCTAACGTGGGAGCAGCCAACTATACAAACCAATTAATAACAAAATCAAAGAAACACATCGACAATAATACAATAATAGCAAGGGACTTTAACACTCCCCTCACTGAAATGGACAGATCATCCAAGCAAAAGATCAACAAGGAAATCAAGGCCTTAAATGACACACTGGACCAGATGGACATCACAGATATATTCAGAACATTTCATCCCAAAGCAACAGAATACACATTCTTCTCTAGTGCACATGGAACATTCTCCAGAATAGATCACATTCTTGGTCCTAAATCAGGTCTCAACCGTTATCAAAAGATTGGAATCATTCCCTGCATATTTTCAGACCACAATGCTCTGAAGCTAGAACTCAATCACAAGAGGAAATTTGGAAAGAACCCAAATACATGGAGACTAAACAGCATCCTTCTAAAGAATGAATGGGTCAACCAGGAAATTAAAGAAGAATTGAAAAAATTCATGGAAACAAATGATAATGAAAAGACAACGGTTCAAAATCTGGGACACAACAAAGGCAGTCCTGAGAGGAAAATGTATAGCGGTACAAGCCTTTCTCAAGAAACAAGAAAGGTCTCAGGTACACAACCTAACCCTACACCTAAAAGAGCTGACGAAAGAACAAGAAAGAAAGCCTAAACCCAGCAGGAGAAGAGAAATCATAAAGATCAGAGCAGAAATCAATGAAATAGAAACCAAAAAAACAATAGAACAAATCAATGAAACTAGGAGCTGGTTCTTTGAAAGAATTAATAAGATTGATAAACCCCTGGCCAGACTTATCAAAAAGAAAAGAGAAAGGACCCAAATAAATAAAATCATGAATGAAAGAGGAGAGATCACAACTAACACCAAAGAAATACAGACAATTATAAGAACATACTATGAGCAACTCTATGCCAACAAATTTGACAATCTGGAAGAAATGGATGCATTCCTAGAGACATATAAACTACCACAACTGAACCAGGAAGAAATAGAAAGCCTGAACAGACCCATAACCAGTAAGGAGATTGAAACAGTCATCAAAAACCTCCAAACAAACAAAAGCCCAGGGCCAGATGGCTTCCCGGGGGAATTCTACCAAACATTTAAAGAAGAACTAATTCCTATTCTCCTGAAACTGTTCCAAAAAATAGAAATGGAAGGAAAACTTCCAAACTCGTTTTATGAGGCCAGCATCACCTTAATCCCAAAACCAGACAAGGATCCCATCAAAAAAGAGAACTACAGACCAATATCCTTGATGAACACAGATGGAAAAATTCTCGCCAAAATACTAGCCAATAGGATTCAACAGTACATTAAAAGGATTATTCACCACGACCAAGTGGGATTTATTCCAGGGCTGCAAGGTTGGTTCAACATCTGCAAACCAATCAATGTGATACAACACATTAATAAAAGAAAGAACAAGAACCATATGATACTCTCCATAGATGCTGAAAAAGCATTTGACAAAGTACAGCATCCCTTCCTGATCAAAACTCTTCAAAGTGTAGGGATAGAGGGCACATACCTCAATATTATCAAAGCCATCTATGAAAAACCCACCGCAAATATCATTCTCAATGGAGAAAAACTGAAAGCTTTTCTGCTAAGGTCAGGAACACGGCAGGGATGTCCGTTATCACCACTGCTATTCAACATAGTACTAGAAGTCCTAGCTTCAGCAGTCAAACAACAAAAGGAAATTAAAGGCATCCAAATTGGCAAAGAAGAAGACAAGCTATCACTCTTTGCAGATGATATGATACTATATGTGGAAAACCCAAAAGACTCCACTCCAAAACTGCTAGAACTTGTACAGGAATTCAGTAAAGTGTCAGGATATAAAATCAATGCACAGAAATCAGTTACATTTCTCTACACCAACAACAAGATAGAAGAAAGAGAAATTAAGGAGTCAATCCCATTTACAATTGCACCCAAAACTATAAGATACCTAAGAATAAACCTAACCAAAGAGACTAAGAATCTATACACAGAAAACTATAAAGTACTCATGAAAGAAATTGAGGAAGACACAAAGAAATGGAAAAATGTTCCATGCTCCTGGATTGGAAGAATAAATATTGTGAAAATGTCTATGCTACCTAAAGCAATCTACACATTTAATGCAATTCCTATCAAAGTACCATCCATTTTTTTCAAAGAAATGGAACAAATAATCCGAAAATTCATATGGAACCAGAAAAGACCTCGAATAGCCAAAGGAATATTGAAAAAGAAAGCCAAAGTTGGTGGCATCACAATTCCGGACTTCAAGCTCTATTACAAAGCTGTCATCATCAAGACAGCATGGTACTGGCACAAAAACAGACACATAGATCAATGGAACAGAATAGAGAGCCCAGAAATAGACCCTCAACTCTATGGTCAACTAATCTTCGACAAAGCAGGAAAGAATGTCCAATGGAAAAAAGACAGCCTCTTCAATAAATGGTGTTGGGAAAATTGGACAGCCACATGCAGAAAAATGAAATTGGATCATTTCCTTACACCACACACGAAAATAGACTCAAAATGGATGAAGGACCTCAATGTGAGAAAGGAATCCATCAAAATCCTTGAGGAGAACACAGGCAGCAACCTCTTCGACCTCAGCCGCAGCAACATCTTCCTAGGAACATCACCAAAGGCAAGGGAAGCAAGGGCAAAAATGAACTATTGGGATTTTATCAAGATCAAAAGCTTTTGCACAGCAAAGGAAACAGTTAACAAAACCAAAAGACAACGGACAGAATGGGAGAAGATATTTGCAAATGACATATCAGATAAAGGGCTAGTGTCCAAAATCTATAAAGAACTTAGCAAACTCAACACCCAAAGAACAAATAATCCAATCAAGAAATGGGCAGAGGACATGAACAGACATTTCTGCAAAGAAGACATCCAGATGGCCAACAGACACATGAAAAAGTGCTCCATATCACTCGGCATCAGGGAAATACAAATCAAAACCACAATGAGATATCACCTCGCACCAGTCAGAATGGCTGAAGTTAACAAGTCAGGAAATGACAGATGCTGGCGAGGATGCAGAGAAAGGGGAACCCTCCTACACTGTTGGTGGGAATGCAGGCTGGTGCAACCACTCTGGAAAACAGCATGGAGGTTCCTCAAAATGTTGAAAATAGAACTACCCTATGACCCAGGAATTGCACTGCTGGGTATTTACCCTAAAGATACAATCATAGTGATCCGAAGGGGCACGTGCACCCGAATGTTTATAGCAGCAATGTCTACAATAGCCAAACTATGGAAAGAACCTAGATGTCCATCAACAGACGAATGGATAAAGAAGATGTGGTATATATACACATAGGAATACTATGCAGCCATCAAAAGAAATGAAATCTTGCCATTTGCGACGACGTGGATGGAACTAGAGGGTATCATGCTTAGCGAAATAAGTCAGTCGGAGAAAGACAACTATCACATGATTTCCCTGATATGAGGGAGAGGAGATGCAACATGGGAGGTTAAGGGGGTAGGAGAAGAATAAATGAAACAAGATGTGATTGGGAGGGAGACAAACCATAAGTGACTCTTAATCTCACAAAACAAACTGAGGGTTGATGGGGGGAGGGAGGTTGGGAGAGGGGGGGGTGGGATTATGGACATTGGGGAGGGTATGTGCTATGGTGAGTGCTGTTCCTAGTGTATAAGTGTGGAAGTGTGTAAACCTGGCGATTCACAGACCTGTACCCCTGGGGATAAAAATATATGTTTACAAAAAATAAAATTAAAAAAAAATTAAATCTTCCTGTTAATTATACAAGTATAGAGAAATAAAATACTGTAACTGTTTAGTATAAGTTAAAACACAGTGAGAATCGTTTTCTTTGTGAAATATGAATCAAGATAGTTTGAATAGTGCTTTCCTTTGAATCTTTTCTATGCCTTGTTGGCTTTTGACTTTTTATTCTTTACGACTGAAATGTCATGAAATATGTCCAAGAGTTTTTTTTTTTTTAAAGATTTTATTTATTTACTTTTGATAGAGAGCACAAGTGGGGTCAGGGCCAGAGGGAGAAGCAGGCTCCCAACCCTGGGAACTGATCCCAGACCCTGAGATCATGACCCGAGCCAAAGGCAGACATTTAACTGAGTCACCCAGGCGCCCTTCCAAGAGTTTCTTTAATGTGAAGGATTTTCCTGGAGTTACTTTCTCTGGGACATTGTAATCCTTTTCATCACAGTTGCTTTGCCCATTGATAATTGATAAGTTAATGAAGTTCCTCTGGCTGCACATTTAGAGGCACTCAAACCACAGCAGTGTCAGCACTGCCATGGCCCGCAATTTCTTCTGTAACTTCATTCACAGTGGATTCATATTTCACTTCCAGTGTAAAAGTTTTCATTTTTTTTGCTGTACTTTAATTTTTGTTGGTCTACCCCCAGTTTGGATTATCCATCGGTGTAAAATGTCATGTGGATTTATCACTGGGCAACAAGTAGGTAATACAGCTGTTCTCTGGCTATTTGTTTTCTAGTACCCAATTGCGGTAAACTCTAAAAGAAAGGACACATTGATCATTGACCATCATATTTGTTATTTATGTGGTGATTTATGGATTGAAGAGCTGATAGCGAAATTTGTACTTAGTGTAATTACAGCTAATATATGGTAACTGAAATTTGAGCCTTGTTGCAGACTGATGTTAGTTAACTAACCTTGATATAAACTGTGATTACTGAAATTTATTCATGTCAGAATCATGCAAAGTGAGAATTCTGCCTACAATGTAAAAAACAAAAATAGGTTGTACTGATTTGGCAAAAACTTTGACAGTAATAAAGGAACTGAAATCTGAGAAATTTTACATACTAACAAAGTAGTCCTTCAAAAACACTCTTTAAAAATTTTTAAGTAATCTCTATAGCCAACATGGGGCTCATACTACAACTATGAGATCAAGAGTCGTGTGCTCCATTGATCAAGCCAACCAGGCTCTCCAAAACTTTCCTTTCTTTCTTTGCTCTGCTCCCCACTTCTCCTCCTGCCTTCTTTTCCTCCACTAGACACGGAGCTCCCTGTAGGACTTGAACTCCCTGTCCTGATATCAAGACCTGAGCTGAGATTAAGAGTTGGACACTTAACTGAGCCATCCAGGCACCCCAACACTTTCTGTTCTTTATAAAAAAAAAATAGATTAAGATTAAGGAATTTTAGATAAATTCTTTAAAGAGTAGTATGTGCGTTTGTGTGTAGACTAAGGACAAAGGTTTGAAAGGAAAAAGTTTTAGCATTTCTTGTACTCTAATATATTTAATGGACTTCTTTCTGTGATCTGATTTTTCTACACTGTTCAGTATTCATATGGTTGTGATCAGAGTAGTTCTTTCTGGCCTGTGGTTCGGATCTTCTCACAAATCGTCCTCTATAAGATAGCTGTGATTGTTGCTTTTTTCATTACTGTAGCAGAAATGTTAGTGATGTTGTGAGGTCTGCATTTATTTTTTCTTATAAATAGAAAAGGAAGAGGCATGGATACAGATACATAATTTAAGATTTCATAATACATAATTTCAGATTTCAGATACATAAGTATCTGAAAGACAGGATTACACTTTTTTATGTGCAAATTTTACAGCTGGAGGGGGGGATCTCCAAAAATGTTAATTGTAAACATTTAAAACATACTGAAGAGTATGAGAAGGAAAAATTGTAGGTTCACCTGTAACTCATTGCTTAGACACAACTGCTGTTAATATTTTTGTGTATATCTGTTTATATGTTTTTTCTTCATACTTATATACATTGTTGATGAAATATTTTAAAATGGGATTAGATTATATGCTTCCTGCAAGTGTTTTTCCAGAGTACATACATGTTTTTAAAGTTTTGTCTTATGTAAAATGTACAAAAACAGAGTAGAAGCTAGCTGAAATGAAGACTGTATGTATTATCCAGCTTTGGTGATTTCATTGCATAGGCAAACAGTCTTGTTTCATCCACATCTACCTACTCTTACAATAATTTGAAGCTAGTTCCAGGTAACTATTCCAGCATACATAATTAAAAATTTTACATTTTGCCAAATTGCTTTCCAGAAAAGCGTTATCGATGTATAGGTGACAGAGATAAGATTAAAAAACCTTTTTCAAATTCTAATGTTATGGGTTGGATGCATAGATATAGATATAGATATATACACACATACACATATATGTATGTGTGTGTGTATATATAACTGTATATATATAGCCTTTTCCTCTGGTAAAGCAAAAAAATCCTGATGAAGTGAATTTGAGCATGCTTATATTCTGGCAGCAAACTTCAGTTCCTCATCAGTATATCCCTCATAGGAATGCTGTGACTGTTATATAGGGTGACCATATATAATTCATGGTTCAAGCTAGGATGCTTTTGAGATTCAAAGGAGGCCCTGTTAGTAATAATGCCAGTATAGCAGGCATAAAATAGGACTATATTTTGGCATAGCTGGGTTGTATGCCTACCATGTTAGATAATATATCTAAGATGCTTTTATACATAAAGTGACTATATTACATAGTCAGTAAACTCTGGCTTTCATTAAAGTGTTTGTGTATGCCCACGAATGGATATGTATAAGTTAATAGTTTTTTGGTTCTGTATGTTTTTGGAGCTGACAGTGACCACTTTTTTTTTAAAAGGGGCTCTAATTTATATAACTAAGAGGACATTTTCTTTAATATTTGCAGCTGGAGAATGCTGGAGGAGACCTTAAGGATGGCTGCCACCACTATGAAGGAGCTGTTGTCATTCTGGATGCTGGTGCCCAGTATGGGAAAGTCATAGATCGAAGAGTGAGAGAACTGTTTGTGCAGTCAGAAATCTTTCCCTTGGAAACCCCAGCATTTGCCATAAAAGAGCAAGGATTCCGGTAGCCCTTTCACTTCTATTTTCTATGAGATTGAGCTTAGATTGTGGAATTTTTTATTAATTTGCTTGAGCACTGAATTTTTTTTTTTTTTTTAAAGATCTATTTTGAGAGAGAGGGTGCGTTTGAGGTAGGAATGGGTAGAGGTGGTGGGGCAGGGAGGGAGAGAGAGTCTTAAGCCAACTCCATGCTGAGTCTGGAGCCTGACCTGGGGCTTTGTGTCAGGACCATTAGGTAACTACCTGAGTTGAAACCAAGAGTCAGACACTTAAATAACTGTACCACCAAGGTGCCCTGGTCACTGAATTTTTTAAATGAAAATAAGACATGAAATGGTTTTACAAAAAATTTTCTTCTATAGTTCTGATTAAAACAAAACTAAAGGAAATTTTTTTTAGTTAAAAAGATTGCCTTAGTTTTAATTGCATAGTTTTAAGAACTTCTCATTTGAATATTTTATATTTTTTGGGATTTTTGGGTCAGACTTGTATTTGGCTATTATGGTCATTCATTCATCCCAGAACATTTGACCAAAGGGATATACACAGTGGCCAGAATACCTAAATGAGAAGAATTCTGTGTTCACTGTGTCTCTTTTGCCTCTTATCCCAAGAGACTAAGTTTCTTTTTTTCTTCTTTTAAAAGTTTGTATTTATTTATTTGACAGAGACACAGCAAGAGAAGGAACACAAGCAGGGGGAGTGGGAGAAGGAGAAGCAGGCTCCCCGCTGAGCAGGGTGCCCAGTGATGCAGGGCTCAATCTCAGGACCCTGGGATCATGACCTGAGCCGAAGGCAGAGGCTTAAGGACCGAGCCACCCAGGCATCCCCCAGGAGACTAAGTTTCTAAAATTATAAAGGTTTCTCAAGTCTAATATAAGGTCTAATTCAATAACTTACATACTCAGAACTAGTCAAAATGATAGCCAACTTAATATTAGTTTCTTCCTTTAACAATTTCTGGTTAATGCTATGCATTTTCTCATGGAATTGATGCTCTTTGTTTATTAGAGTGTTATCAAAAGCAAACAACTGCAGTTTGTAACTTTAATTGGGTCTTAAACATTAATGTTCTATTTCTTCCCAAATATAGTATATTTAATTTTTCTCAAAAACATAATTTTTTTCCATTAGAGAAATGGTTAACATTTAAAGGCTTCATAGACCTGTTTATCCTGTGATTCTTGTTTCTGAAATAGAGTGAATTGGAAAGCAGAAAAGACAGGTTGAAATTTAACTGTGTCATAGTCTTAAGATACAGTTAAAAACAGTCGTCTCTTTTAAACTGTAGACTCTTTAAAGTAAGAAGGGACCCTTGAGCTTCTCTAATGCGACTGTCTCATGTTTGCCAGTGAGAACCAGTTTTAGGGAATCAAAAAACTGTGAGAATTCTGAATGGCCCTGTCATACCTAAGCTCCTTCATTCCTTTCACTCAAAAAAAAAAAAAAAAAGTCTTCAGCAGACTAAGCCAGGCTAAATGTTTAAGAATAAGGTAGCCAAAGGGCGCCTGGGTGGTTCAGATGGTTAAGCCTCTGCTTTCGGCTCACGTCATGATCCCAGGATCCTGGGATCGAGTCCTGAATTGGGTTTCTTGCTCAGTGGGGAACTTGCTTCTCCTCTCCCTCTCCTGCTTGTGCTCTCTCTCTCTGTCAAATAAATAAAATCTTAAAAAAAAAAAAAAAGAATAAAGTAGTCAAATACTTGGCAATAGAATGCTAATTGTTTTTCCTACCACCTGATTATAAACAATTCCTAGGTCCTGCTTGTGTCTTTCTGTGTTCTGCTTGGGTTCTTTCTGTGTAGGAGTGTAGGAACTATAGCCCTGTGGCTTTGCTTACTATAATCCTGGCTGCTAAGATACCTAGTTGATCATCCTTTTCCTAGAATATTAGTATTATGAGAGGAGAGACCTCTTAACCTACTTGTTTTTAGAAGTTTGACCTGCTTAAAATTCCTACCTGGAATGCCTTGTGGCTTTATTGGCTTTGTAATTGCAAGTTAGTTTCAAAATAATTGCAGGGAAGAACTAGAAGACTCAGAAAGAGTGATTAGCTTTCCTTGAGAGTTATTGAGATAAGAATTTTCATAATTGGCTTAAGTACTGCTTGAGTTTCATCTTTCACTAAGTCCATTCCCTTTTCTTTTTAATAGTCTTAAGAATCTTACAGTCCTGAGTTGTTTAGCAGATTAATGAGGGATGCTGGTCAGTCCCGTGGTGGTTATCTTTTATAAAACTAAGTATAATATACTGAAATTCAGAGGTCTTGTTTATTAAGTATGTTTTAGGGAATTTAGGTTATGCATTTTTAAAGACCTGAGTTGCATATCTACCCTTAAGGCTAACTACACCCTTTTAGGATTGTTATCTTAAAGATGTTACATTTATCATCTGAGTTGGTTGTCTTTAGTTTCTTTTGCAGGAGATAGACTAACAAACATGATGAATAGCATAATTCAAGTTAGCAATACAAAGCTCAAAGAGTGGGGCCTTTGAGCTCACTTGAATTGTTATATATTTTTTTAAATGTCCAATCTTGCTGAATAATTTTTATGAATTTGACTAGTACATCATTCTTCTGGATGTATTATAAGCCTGTAGTTTGTGCATGTGTGTGTGCTTTTTTAAAGGTTTTATTTATTTATTTGACAGAGAAAGAGAGACAGTAAGAGAGAGAACACAAGCAGAGGGGCAGTGGGAGAGGAAGAAGCAGGCTTTCCACTGAACAGAGAGCCCGATGCTGGGCTTGATTCCAGCACCCCGGGATCATGACTAGAGCCGAAGGCAGCCACTTAACAACTGAGCCACCTAGGCGCCCCTAGTTTGTGCGTTTTTATATGGCAAGCAGCTGCTAATTATAAAGTGAATTGCCTAAATTTGTAAGATTTTGGTTAGATATTAAAATGCATTGTCCTTTAGGAATGTAGATAAATCAGGATTCCTGCAAAACTCAAATCTCAAATGAGTTCGAGGATACTTTAGATTAAGTGATGAGTGTAGGTATGCCTCTATTGTATAAGAGGGCATGTGTGGCAGACTGGGGAGCAGTAGTCTGAAGGTTCAGGTCTCTCTGTGATTCCAGTTGCTTGTAGCCATGAGTGAAGGTCAAGTGCTGCTAGATATTTTCCCCATCTTCCTAAAGAAAGCCCAGAAATCTGGATTTTTACGTAAAATTCGTAATACTAAAATGTTCTCAATCCTTTGAGTGTATGCTGAGGACCAGATTAGATCTGTCAGTGGCCACGTGAAGAGCATAGGCCTCAGTTTGGAGACTTTTCCGTAATAACAGTTCGACTCCCAAGTTAACCCATAGAATGCTCTATAAATTATAATCTAGTGAAGTTAGAATACTGATCTGGGTTCTGAGAGAATGACATATGGGCAAAATTCATATATCAGCTTCTTTTCCTGGGTCTCAGGTACACCTGTTGGGAGTGCTGGATAGGTTTTCAACGACAAAGTTAGGTTATTTATATTCTGTGTCATCCAGGGTCTTCCTTAGACCTGCTCTACTCCTTGCTTCCCGGAAGACCTGTGTTTTCTCTGTCTCCGTTTAGAATTTTCATTTCTCCTTCGTTAATGCAGAGGACAAAACAAATTCATGCTAAACCTTTACAGCTAGAAACATTAGTGTTTATGTATTTGAAGTTTGTACTTATTAACAAGCGAATGTTGAATTGATGGACTTTCACACATTGCAGTGAAGCAGAGTACAGGTGATTGAGTTGTGTAGGAGGCTGGATCTGCTACAGCATACTGAAAACATAACAGAATCTTTGCATCTGTACTGAGTCTCCCTCAGAGCTTCAAGGGAGAGAGGGCATGGACTTCGGGATAAAAGTGAGCAGTTAGCGGATTCTTCACTGACTCTCTTCCTTAAATCCACAGTGCAGTTATCATCTCTGGAGGACCTAATTCTGTGTATGCAGAAGATGCTCCCTGGTTTGACCCAGCGATATTCACTATTGGCAAGCCTGTCCTTGGGATTTGCTATGGCATGCAGGTACATCTGTGAATTCGCCTTAAGAGTTGACCTGATTATTCTGTTTGTGATTCTTATTGTATTAATATTTTCTGTCTTTAGAGTACTTCGGATAATGGATGAGCTAATTTGTGCATGTTGCAATTGTTGACAAATGTTATAGCAGTATGGCAGAACTGACCTGGGTGGTAATCTGTTTTTAGAGAATTAACTATATTCTGCATACAACATAACACCGTCCTTTAAAAAAAACTTAGACATTCAAATTTACATGTTACAGAAATAGTGCACAGAGCTCCTCTATATTTTTACTCAACTCCCTTACTGTTGACATTTTAAAAAAGATTTATTTACTTTAGAGACAGCAAGCCGGCATTTGTGCATGAGCCAGGGGAGGGGCAGAGGGGAGAGTGAGAGTATCTCAAGCTGACTCTGTGCTGAGTGCAGAGTCCCAAGGTTGGGGGGCGGGGGGCTTGATTCCATGACCCCGCACCCCGAGATCATCACCTGAGGCAAAATCAAGAGTTGGATGCTTAACTGACTGAACGACCCAGGTGCCCTCCTTGCTGTTGACATTTTTAACTATTTGAAGATAAGTTGCACACATCATGTCCTGTCACTTGTTGTATTTCCCAAGAACTAGGGCTCTCTCCCATGTAACCACAGTCCAGATATCAAAATCAGGAAGTTAACATTGATTCAGTTTTGCCTCTAATCCACAGGCAGCATTCACATTTCACTGTTTGTCTCCTTAATGTCCCTTGTAGATACTGTGTCCAGTCTAGGATCATGTGTTATATTTAGTTGTCATGTCTCTTTATTAGACTTCTTTATTTTTATTTTATTCCTCAGTCGTTTCTTCTTTCATGATCTTGACATTAAAAAAAAGACATTCCAGTTACAGATTATCCTTCAGTTTTGATTTATTTGATGTTTCCTCCTTGTTAGGTTCAGGTAATGTATTTTTGGCAGGCGTAGCTCAGAAGCGAGGCTGTGCTCTTCTCAGAGCAGCTCATTAGGAGGCACATGATGTCAGTGTGTGCCATGACAGGTGATGTTAGTTTTGATTAGTTGGTTACGATGGTGTTTGCCAGGTGTCTCCACTGTATCATTAATGAGTATGGATACCTTAGAATCGTATCAAAAACAAGAATAAATAGGAACTGAGGTCTAGGTATAAAACTTTTCTTCTCTAAGTTAAGTGTTTAGAAATCTGTTTTGGCTGCTTTGTTACCTTTTTAGAGGAGTATAGGTTTATTTGACAAGTAGAATGTGATTACTGAGTAAGATGATAGAAAGATAATACTGAGCCAGTAATATGCTAAGTTCTTGCTTAGAATGATTTGTTCAGTAAGATCTGTTTCCTAAGGAGGTGGGAATAGAAACAAGTACATTTAAGAAAAGTTATCCCTAGTGATTGTTAAAAGTTATCTCAACTAGAAAATCATTTTGCTTACAATATATCTTACTTAACCATATCATCTGAAAATTGAGCTAGCTGGGATAGTATTCCCTGAGTAATAGAATTAGTGATTGACGTTATAGTATTTTGCCTTTTCTAGTGTCGGAAGCAAGGTAGTTGTTTTTTTTTTTTTTAAACTCAGAATTCTCTGTGACAAGAATAGCCAAATAAATGTAGTGACTGGATTCATTTGTTTGTGAATGATCTTGATCTCTTTCCTTTTGCCTACCTTTTTGCTTTAGCCTGTACTAAATCAGAAGGGAAGACAGAGTCAGAATACAAGTAGGATATCTAATTGTAAGATCCTAACTGACCAAATGGAATTGGTGTTAATTAAAATATCACCTTTTTAATTTCATCATGATACTCTGGTCCTCCCTAATTGATTATAGAGAATTGTTCATTAACTTTTGATTTCAGATATATGTGGCTTAAGATGATGTGTTCTTTTTCCCAATGACTAAGTTGTTTCAAGTCCTTGGATTGAAGATAATCTGAAATTTTAATAAGCGAGCAAAACGGAGTCTTTTTTTTTTTCTTAAACAATATGGTTGAAATTGCTGAGCTTTAATATGAATATTGTACAGAAGGAGGCTGTTTAAAAGGTAGAAAGTGAGCAGACTGGTATATTTTCTTTTATCTGGCTCTGGAGCATTCAGCAAAGAAAAAAAAATAAAAGATCAGTGTTTGCTTAGGAATGAATATTTTTATTGTTCTAATACATGATTCAAAAGCAGAATATTAGGAATCACTCCTCTGTAAAACAGCTTTACCAGATTTCATTTCTTGCTAATTGTTCATTATAGTTTTCCACTTTGATTTAGAGGAAAATACTGATCATATGTGATGTATGAAGTACAAAAGCTACAACAATGGATATTTTCTTCTCTAGGCAACAAGCATTTTCTAGTAAAAGACTTTTTTTCTCCTGGTAAAGTTCTCTGAAAAGTGAAGTGGTGGGATTATGAATTTGACTTGGATAATAACTTACTTTTGGATATTCTTATATAGTATTCTAATGAATACATTTTCTTAGAAGAGCCTACATCTTGATTGAGTTGAACATAAGAAACTGGTTGGCTTTTTTTTTTTTTTTTTCCTTAAATATACCTTTGCCCTAGGATGTAAAGTTTTTAGATAATTTATTGATCTCCCATGCCAGAGTAGTCAGTATTAATCATGTAGCACAACTTAAGTTAAATGATGTTTAGTGTACTGAAAGGTATTACAACATTCTGTAAGGAAGAGTCTCACATATCTTTTTTTATCACCCCTTATAGTGAAATATGTCTGGAAAATGATGCTTAATTTAAGTGCTAGTGACTGACTGTTTCTCCCTTTTTCCAGTCCCCTATGTAATTGTAAGGCCTCCCTCTTCTGTCATTCAGTAGAGATCTTATGGTAACCCCAGGTAGGCCTACTCATGTTAAATACGTAAAACTGTTTGCCTTCTGTCCTCTGAATTTACATATATTAGGACAATAAAATAGGCTGATCTTGGTCCTTTAGATAATAATTGTCTTTCCATGAAATATTGGTGTAGAGGACACCCTCTAGCTAATATGCTGTTTTTAAAGGCCATTTCTTAGTGACTATTAGTTGGGTAAGTTTAGCACCAAAGGTTTCATTCTAGTGTTTGCTTTTACTTCCAGTAGCATCCTGAAATTTTAGTATATTTCAATTTCTTATGTACCATCTTTCCCATTCACTGGTAGGAGCCTTTTTAATAGCTTTCTGGTAATTCTTTTCTTTAGAAGAAAAAAGTCTGTCTTGCCCATTGCTCCTTTTATCTCTATATCCCCTCACACAGAGTAAGAAATAAGAGTATTAGTAGAACTTTTGAAACTCTTTATATTTTTCTCCATTCATGTTGTTCTCTTTTCTTACCAGAGGCAGCACTTTCCCTGAATTTTGTTATTCATTCCCTTTTTTCCCCTTTACAGCTTTATACATAAGTTTATATCTCTAAGTAACGTATTTAGTTTTGCCCATTGACCTTTTTATAAATGAAATCCTGCATGTATAAATGAAATCCTGCATGTATTATTACGAGCTTTGGGTTTTGTTTTGTTTTTTTAAGATTTTATTTATTTGACACAAAGAGAGAGAAGAAGCAGGGAGAGTGGAAGAGGGAGAAGCAGGCTCCCCGCTGAGCAGGGACCCTGATGTGGGTCTCGATCCCATGGCCCCAAGATCATGACCTGAGCTAAAGGTAATCGCTTAACCAACTGAGCCACCCAGGCACCCCATGAGCTTTGGTTTTAAGATTCATTCATGTTAATACATTTAATTTTAAGTTACTCATTTTCACTATTGAATTTATTGTTTAAATAGCACAGATTAATTATATATTTCACTGTTAGTATTGCTGATCTTTTTCATTTTTTGCTATCACAGACAATATTGCCACGGATATTTTTGTATTTGTCTTCTGGTGTTATACATACTCAAACTTTTCTCCAGGGTAACCTTGAGTTAAAATGCTGACTCTTGGCTTCACTAGGTTATATTTTCCTCTAATTTACATTGCCACAACTGTCTATAAAAATTCCTTGTGCTCCGTATCCCTGTCAAATCTTAACATTGTCAGATTTCTTTTTGTGTTTGCCTCTCTGAAGAGGTATTAAATGGGATCACATTGTACTCTTAATGTTCGTTTTCCTTCTTATTGTAGAATTTGTATGTTTATTTGCCAGTAATACTGCTTTACTGTAAAGGCATGTTTAAGAGTTTTGCTCATTTTTCTGTTACACTGTCTTACTGTGTTTGTATATGCTAGATGCCAGTCGTTAGCCAATTATATATAGCAGATACCTTTTAGATTGTGACTTGTCTCTTCATTGTTGTAATTTTTTTTTTTCTTTCTACGAAAGCATATCATAAGTGTTTGGTTTCTTTTCACACTGTCTTACAAGATTTTTGTCAAATTACTTTTATTTAAAAGGGAATTTCTTTCCATTCTTCATTCTGAAATCTAAACCTTATTGTAAAACTGACAAGACAGAGGAGCTGATCTGATTGGGATGGTGGATCTGGAGTACTACATGCGTTTTCTTTTGAGGCATTTAGGACATTGGGTATATGAGGAATCCATACTGAGAACCATTTCCTTAGGTTAAAGTAGAATATTAAAACAAAAATTTGAGAAGGCAAATTGTTTCATTATACATAAAGTTATCCCTTCCTCCCACAAACACAAACTTAGCTCGTTGTTCAGCTCTTTGCATTTCAACCATAAGTAGCATAGTTAAGAATCGGAAATACACAGGAAAGCCTTCTTTTTTTGGGGTTGTTATTTGTATATTTATTTATTTACTTATTTATTTGAAATTAACATGTAATGTATTACTTCTTTCAAGGGTATAGGTCTGCGATTCATCAGTCTTATACTCTTCACAGCACTCACCATAGCACATACCCTCCCCAATGTCCATCACCCAGCCACCCTATCCCTCCCACCCGCTTCTCCTCCAGCAACCTCAGTTTGTTTCCTGAGACTAAGAGTCTCTTATGGTTCTGAACAGGTGAGATAGCTTTAAATTTTATTGCAAGCCCTTGGCTTTGTAAAAGCATTTAGTTTAGATTTTGTGGACTTTTAAATTGTATTGAGTTCCAACAGTTTTACTTCTCTTGATCATTCAGCTGTCTTCTAATTAAGAACAGCAAATTAAGGGCGGTAGAGTTACATAGGGTTCACTGAGTATATAGAAGAAAGCACTTAATTTTTTTTTTTTTAATTTTGTTTATTTATTTGACGGAGATCACAAGTAGGCAGAGAGGCAGGCAGAGAGAGAGGGGGAAGCAGGCTCCCTGCGGAGCAGAGAGCCCGATGTGGGGCTTGATCCCAGCACTCTGGGATCATGACCTGAGCCGAAGGCAGAGGCTCTAACCCACTGAGCCACCCAGGCGCCCCACTTAATTTTTCATTTAGTAACTTTTAGTAACTACTTTGGGCCACATACTTTATTAGGCCTCTGGGACTGTGAAGAGACCTGAAGACAAGGGGGAGAGAACATGGTCTGTTTTGGCAATTACATTAGCTTGAATGGCTGGAGTACAGAATGGGGGGAAGAAGAGAAGTGACTAGAGGCAGGGGGACTGGTTAGTCTGTAGCAGTGTTCCTAAAATGTGCTTCAGAAAGTATTTGATAACCTGAGTTTGGGTTTTTTGTTTGGGAAGTACTGGGCTAAATGGGTTAACAGGTTTTTTCCCTGCTGAACTTAACCCAACCTTTATTGCAATAACCTTTATTGTCAATGTCTTTTTTTTTTTTTTTAAGATTTTATTTATTTGACAGATCACAAGTAGGCGGAGAGGCAGAGAGAGAGGGGGAAGCAGGATCCCCATGGAGCAGAGAGCCTGATGTGGAGCTTGATCCCAGGACCCTGGGATCACGACCTGAGCCGAAGGCAGGCTTTAACCCACTGACCCACCCAGGCGCCCCTTTATTGTCAGTGTCTTAAGAGGAGAATGTAGAGGGCAGCATTTGCTGATGATTTTGAAGGCTATTCCACTGTGCATTATAAGAATGAATACTTATTTAGCCCTGTGCCTGCCTTTTTGTTGGAAGCTTGGTCAACCTGTATCCTGCACGGTTATGGCAGGTATCTTATGATGTGGAACAGATATACCAAGATGAGTCGTGGTGATTATATCAAGGCAGAATTAACGACTGTAGAAATTTTGTGTGTGTTTATTTGGTGTTGGATGGGGCGTGTCGGGCACATGTGAATGATAAATAAGAAGGTTGATTGGCACAAGGAGGGGCAGAATGAAGAGATAATTTGATATAAGTGTCTGTAGGTATATGGAATTTGTACAGATGAGTTTAATTGAAAGACCAGATTTTCTTGCCAATGTTCTCTCCTTAGCATAGCCTCTGCAGGCTTTCAGACTGTTCCTTTGTGGCCAAAGGGTGGATTACTTGGAGAAATTTGTTATCTGCCTAGTTTTAATACCACAGCTCTTCCTATCACCTGCTCTAGCTTTTTCTAAGCTCAGAGTACCTTTTAAAAGGTTTTTAAATTAAACCCAGGTGTAAGTATTAAATACCTATTTTTCACAGATGAATTAAAGTACACTAAATGGAAAATCTGCCAGTGTTTAATAGAAATTAACCTCCGGTCAGATTTCTAATCTAGTTTTGTTTTAAAACTATTCCTCTTAATAACTGTATAATTACATTTAATAATACCAAGCTATCTACATTTATCTAACTCTTTATTTTGGGGGCATGAACATAGCAGATATCCTGCAAACAGGAATATAAGTTATTAAATTAGCATAATAAAATGATTGGGTAATTCTTTTTGGTTCATATTAATGTCAATTTATTTTCTCTTTGAACAGATGATGAATAAGGTATTTGGAGGTACTGTGCACAAAAAAAGTGTTAGAGAAGACGGAGTCTTCAGTATTAGTGTGGACAACACGTGCTCACTGTTCAGGTATTATAAATATTTTTAGATGTGTAAGAACAGTTAGTAGAGTGACTGACTTAAAGTTGGGGTTGTTATTCTTAAGAATTAGAGATTCATAATTCTTAGACAAATTAAGACCACATTAGTGGTCAGAGGTGTAACTGTCATATTTGTTTTCCGTTTGAGTGTCATGGTGGCAGAGGATGGTGGTGATGCTAAGTAGGGATAAGGAAAGCACTTACGACATAACTTAAAAGCACCTGGGATTTTGGGATTGCATACCATGATGCCAGCATTTGTAGTTTTTCCTTTTCACTCTTTGGAGTGTGATTCTAAACATTAATGTGCCAGAAGTGGCAAATGGGTAATGTTTTAAACCCTTGCATATACCAAATGTGTGTATATCTCTTCCCTCATAGTTTGCTCGGTACTTGGCAAACAGCCAATTTGTTGGAGTCATTATTAAATATATGTTATGTTTCCCTCCTTCTCACTTTCTCTGTGTTGAGCATAACTGTACCTAGTGTACTTTTAATAAAGTGAATGTATTAATTGATTTTTGTTCTAGGTAACAACAGATTAGGTGCTTTAGCTCTAATCTATTTAAAAATTGGTGGATGAGCTAATCACTAGTTTCCTGGAAACATTTATCTTCTGCTTGACTTAAGAAAAAAAAAAAAAAAAGGCTGCATTTTCATTCAGTTTTCCAGAGGACCAGAAGCTTTTTTGGTGGTGGTGGGGGGAGAGAGGGTTTCCATGTTTTGGGTAAAGCTCATTTTACTGGCCTATTGATAGGATTACTCACTTGCCTTTTTTTTTTTTTTTAATTTTAAAATAATTTCTGTGTCCAGTGTGGGGCTCAAACTCACACCCCAGGATCAAGAGTTGTTTGCTCTGTTGACTGAGTCAGTCAGATGTCACCTGTCTTGCTTCATTTTGACTTAAATTTCATTTTTAATAATTTTTTTTTAAAGATTTTATCCATTTGACAGACAGAGATCACAAGTAGGCAGCGAGGCAGGCAGAGAGAGAGGGGGAAGCAGGCTCCCCGCCGAGAAGAGAGTCTGATGTGGGGCTCAATCCCAGGACCCCGGGATCATGACCCGAGCTGAAGGCAGAGGCTTTAACCCACTGAGCCACCCAGGCGTCCCATCATTTTTGTTTTTTAAAAGATTTCAAGTAATCCTTCACCTAAGGTGGGGCTCAAGCTTAGAACCCTGAGATCAAGAGTTGCATGTTCTACTGGCAGACCCAGCCAGGCACCCCTTAAATTTCATTTTTACTTTAAAATTACATTTCCCTCTAACTGCATTAAATGCAAGGTGATGTCAGTTAGTGAGCCAGTTACCCCTTTCTTTGTGTGTTAATCCAAGAAATTTACTTTTATCTATTTATAACTGAAATATAGTTGATACAATGTTAGCATTAGTTTCAAGTGTACAACATAGTGATTCCTAAAGTCTATTATACAGTTACTTATTGTTATTTCTTTTAATTGGGCTAATTATTTTTAGTTATAGGTATGTTTTGTTTATTAACATACTTGTGCCTAAATTAATTCTTAATGAATAGTTTCCTCCAAGTTGGACAGATCAGAAATTTTAAAAGCCAAGTTATAAACTTAATATCTGAAATGGAGATATCCCAGTTTATACACAAAACTGGCTGTGACTGGCTTCTCTTTAATTTTGAGGTAGAGCAAAAATAAGTATATCTGTTCAAAGATTCTTGTTTTTCAAGATTAATGAAGATAAATAAAAAAGCCATGGTGGCTCAAAATAATCTTATGAACTGAAGCTACTCATTACCAAAATGAACTTGAAATCCAGTGCTTCTTCCATTTCATAATGGAGAGGTTCTGCTTACATTCTTCTGTATCTAAAGTGACTAGTCTTGAAAACCATTTTAGGAATCATGGTGGTATGATACTGCAGAAGCTTGATATCTAAAGATCTGGTTAAAATTTAAAGTTTTTCTGTCTTCCTAGTTGTAAAATTCTGGAACTCATTCACAGCCTGCATTAATCCTAAGCAACAACGATGACAACACTAGTAAACATGAAACATCCATTTGGCTTTAATGTAGTTTATCTTCTTGCTTTATTTTTAACTTCTTTTTTTTTACTTCTCAATATTTAATATTCAGTCCTCTGTCAGATTTTCTCATAATGTAAGAAATACCTTTTTATAGTTGATTTGTTTGAATCAGGATCGAGAGAAAGTCCACATGTTGCATTTGATAAATGTTACTTATATCATCTTTAAACCATGCCTTTAATTCATTTGGCATGAGAAGTAGAGGTCCACATTGCTACTGGGTTGTCTTTGTTTCTAGGCCTTTTTAGTGAGTAAAGTTAGTCAGTATATATTCTTACAGAGAAAACAAAATCCATGTATACTCTTAATTCCATTTAAAATGAAAGTTTATGGGTTTTTATCTTATAACTTTGATTTTTGTATCTCCTTACTCTAAGGCTGAAAAAACCTCAATTCCTAATTATTTAATATTTGTTTTAACCTATAACATGCATATATTTATCCTATATATAGGTGTAAAATAACATCAGTGTTGGTACTATCACTTTCTGATACAAAACTACCTAATGTTTAGATCTCTGAAATGCCTTCTGTTCTTAAGATAAATCCTAGTAGAGATAAAATGTTGAAATTATTATTTTGTAGCTTCTTGAAATAATTTTTTATGCATGTGGTTATACCACCAACTTTTAAATATATATTTTTTCAGTTTTCAATTTTTACAGATTGCCTTTTTTTGAGATTTAGTACTCCTATTGGCTGCATAGAATAAATTTAAATTCTAACTGTGTTGCACTCCTACATTTTTTCTATTTTTTTGATTTACACATATGGTGAGTTAGTATTTTAAAGGAAAAGAACAAATTTTAGTTATAAGATGAATAAATTCTGGGGATCTAATAATCAGGCATGGTGACTATAGTTAACAGCACTGTCTTGTATACTTAATAGTTGCTGAGAGTAGGTCTTAAATGTTCTTCCATATACATAAAAAAATAGTAACTATGTGATGTGTAAGGTATGTGTTAACTAACTTTATTGTGGTAATTATTTCATTATCTATAGCAAAATATCATATTGTACATCTTTAACTTATACGGTGGTATAGATCAATTATATTTCAATAAAGTTGGAAAAAATAAAGAATAAGATCCCATTGACCATGTTTTTAAGATATTTCTGTGTTGTGTTTTATTTTTTGTATGTTTAGGGGTCTTCAGAAGGAAGAAATTGTTTTGCTTACCCATGGAGATAGTGTAGACAAAGTGGCTGATGGATTCAAGGTTGTGGCACGTTCTGGGAACATTGTGGCAGGTGAAAATTTTAAAACTTTTGCAGATTTCATTTTAAAAAACTTACCTGAAGAGTCTAAGAATATGTTTCTCTTTGAGGTACTGTTTCCTACTTTTTTATTTCTAAAAGTTATTATTAATGTCATAGGATCAAATATTAATTTATGAAGGGAATTTAATATTAGATTATTGAGAAGTCACTGGTTTCTCCGAAATACTTTAAAAAATGTTCATTCTAATAAAAGTTCTCTGGATGTAAAACACCACTTTTATGGCCCAGGAAAAATTTGAGAATTGTCTGTTTTTCTAGGGTGCTTTATTCATAATTGGGTTTTTAAATGCCTTTCTTAGGTATACATAGGCATGTATCTTAGATATCTGTGAAACACCAGACTAAGCATTCAGGATGTTTCTCTGATGCAGGGTTGGCAAACTGTGAGCTGTGGGTCAAATCTAGCTTATAGACTGTTATGTTATTAAAGGGTTATAATTAAAGACAGGAACTGTATGCATGTGTCCCACAGAGCCTAAAATTTGTACGATTTAGTCCTTTGTAGAAATTTTGCAAATCTGTACTTTATTACTTTTTTATTTTTTATTTTTTAAAGATTTTATTTATTTATTCGACAGAGAGAGATCACAAGTAGGCAGAGAGGCAGGCAGAGAGAGGAGGAAGCAGGCTCCCCACCAAGGAGAGAGCCCGATGCGGGGCTCGATCCCAGGATGCTTGGATCATGACTTGAGCCGAAGGCAGAGGCTTTAACCATCTGAGCCACCCAGGTGCCCTGCCAATCTGTACTTTAAAGCCATTTTTATTCTCTTCTTTTTTGAGGAAGAGGAATTGATTTTCTGGCAGTTTGCGATTTTTTGACTTGCTTATTTGAATATTTGTTATGTAAATAATAACCAATAATCCTGGAAGTCAGTAAAAAAAAATGGATTTATTAATAAAGTTCTTTTTGTTTGAAACACCACTAAACAGTAAGTCGAAATGTTTTTATTTAAGATTAACAGTGGTAGAGGGCTTACGTATTTGTATTCATTCAGCCAATATTTGTGTGCCTACTTTGTGCCAGTAACATTTCCAGGTGCCAAGGGTAAAGAAATGAACAAAGTGGACAGAAATCTCTGTTCAGCATTCTAGTTGGGGGGAGTGATGGGACAGCTAATACACAAATACAGAATATGTCACGTGTCAGATAGCATTTAAGTGCATTGAAAAGAAATACAGGAAGAGAAGAGTGTTGCAGACAGGGTATGTATGATTAAGGTTGTTACTGTTTTATATAGGATATTCAGGGAAGGTATTCCTATAAAATGATACTGAACATGAAGTAAGTAAGTGCTGACCCTTCTAGATATTTGGGGGAAGAAGAAATAGCAGTACAAAGCTCCTGGGATGGGACCGTGTTTGAGGAACAGCAAGGAAGTCTACATGGTTGGAGGAGAGTAGTAGAAGATGAGGTTAGAGAGGTTATCACAGGGGCCAGGACACAGGCCATTTGAGGCCACTATGAAATTGTTGGCTTTACACATCATCTGCTTTCAGGATTACCTTGGCCATAGTGAAGAGAAAAGAGAAAGGGTCAAATGTAGAAGTAGGGAGATCAGCTAGGAATCTCCTGCAGCAATCAGGAGAGGAGACAGTAGTGTAAAGAATAGTGTGGTAGAGGTGGAAGTGGTCAAGAGTGATTGTTTTCTCATATAGATCTTGTACATATTTTGTTAGATTTATGCCTTAATATTTCATTTATTTGAAATTGTTTTTAATTTCAAATCCCACTTGTTCTTTGCTGGTATGTAGGAAAGTTGTGAGCTTTTGTGTATTAACCTTACATCCTACAACCCTGCTGTAATCACATACTAGTTGCTGGAGTTTTTCTGTTGATTTTTTTCTTTCCTTCAGATTTTCTATACAGATGATTATGTCATCTATGAACAAAGACAGCTTTATTTCTTCTTTCTCAGCCTGTGTACCTTTGACTTCCTTTTCTTATTGCGTCATTTAGGACTTTTATTTGGTGTTGAAAAGCAGTGGGGAGAGGGAACATCCTTGCCTAGTTCCTGATTTTAGTGGGAAAATTTTCAGTTTCTGTTTGGTATGATTTTAGCTGTAGGATTTTAGAAGATATTCTTTATCCCGTTAAGGAAGTTCCCCTATATTCCTAGTTTACAGGGAGTTTTTATCGTGAATGGGTGTTGGATTTTTTTTCAGATGCCTTTCTGCATCTATTGAATCAGATCATGTAACTTTTAAAATTGATAGAGGCTTATTGAAATTATCTATTTCTTATGTGAGTTTGTAAGTTGTGTCTTTTCAAAGAATTGGTCCATTTCATCTGTGTTATAAGATTTGTGGACATGGAGTTATTCATAGTATTCCTTTATTATTTTAATGTTCATGGGACCTGTAGTGATGTCTCCTCTTTCATTTCTGACATTAGTAATTTGTGTCCTCTCCCTTTTTCTTAGTTAACCTGGCTAGAGGCTTGTCAATTTTATTGATCTTTTCAAAGAACCAGCTTGTGCTGGTGGTGGTGGTGGTGGTGGTGGTTGCTGTTGATTTCCTGTTTTCAGTTTCATTGATTTCTGTTTAACTTTTATTATTTCTTTTGGTTACCTTAGATTTAATTTGCCCCTCTTCTCTTATTTCTTAAAGTAGAAGTTTAGGCTATTGTGTTTAAATCTCTTTTTTCCTAATATATGTATTTAGTGCTGAAAATTTCCCTCTAAGCACTGTTTTTGTTGGTCTTTTGGTGTTCTGAGAGCAATTTCCAGAGTATGGGGAGGGTTGGGGAGGGTTTCCTCACCAATAAGCAGTTCTTATACACCAGTATGGTATTTGAGCAGTCACTTCAGCTCATCTCAGTTTTGACATTCTGTACCCAGAGGTAGCATTAGATTGCATGGATTGAGGGCTGCGTTCCACAAGATCATGCCCCCTTCCCTACCCACACACTTTTCATACACTAGTTGCAAGCCGAGGCTATCACCTGTGCCTCTGACTGAGCAGCTGTTGATTGGAAGTTCCAGTGACCCACTACTTGGATTTCAGACACCAGTCAGAGGTCCAAGTTACTTATATTCTTACTGACTGGCTGTAAATCAGAGGTTCGCATCACCTCTTTCTCGGTTCAGTTAACTTTCTAGAGTGGCTCACAGAACTCAGAGAAACATTTACCACTAGATCCCTGGTTTATTGTCATAGAAGGATACAACTCAGGAACAGCCAGATGGAAGAGAATGGAGAAAGACATGGAGCTTCCATCCCCTGTCCAGGTGCACCATTCTCCCCAAACTCCACGTGTTCACTAACCTGGAAGCTCTCCAAACATCATCCTTTTGGGTTTTTATGAAGGCTTTATTACATAAGCATGATTGATTAAATCATTGCTTCCTGGTAGTTGATTCAACCTCCAGCCCCTCTCCCCTCTATGGAGGCCAGGAGGTTGAGACTGAAAGTTCCAAGCCTCTAATCACATGGTTATCTCTCCTGGCAACCAGCCCCTATTCTTAGGTGCTTTCCAAAAGTCACCTTACTAATATGAGAGATACTGTTACGCTCTCATCTCTTAGAAATTCCAAAGGTTTGGGGATCTGTGAGGCAGGAACTTTGAGTGATGTTCTTTATGTAGACTAAAGTTTCTGACCCTTATCATTTTCCTTCTCTCTCAAGAAATTCTTTTGTCGTTTCTTGAAAGTCCGGTGTGCTGACTACAATCAGCTTCAGTATTTGCTTGTCTGAGAAAGTCTTTATTTTTCTTCACTTTTGAAGGATAATTTCTCAGGGTACAGAATTCTAGGTTGCTAGTTTTATTTTTTCCCCCCTCTCTCAACCTTTTAAAAATTTTTTTTAGCTTTATTAAGGTTAATTGACAACATTGTAAGGTATTAAGTATACGATGTGATTTGATATAGGTACACATAAGGAAAGGAGTCCCTCATGGAATTAATTAATTAATTAATTAACATCCATCTCCTCACATATTTGCCTTTTTTGTGTGTGATAACATTTAAGTTCTGTTTTCTCAGCAAATTTAGATTACCCAATACAGTGTTATCAATTACAGTCACCATATTATTAATTAGGTCCTCAGACTTTATTCTTACTCATCTTACAACTGAAAGTTTGTACCCTTTTACCACCTCTCCCTATCTCCCCCAGCCAGGCCCTGGTGATCACTTTTCTATTCTCTATTTCTGAGTCCAACTTTTAATTTTTTTTAAGATTCCACATATAAGCAATACCATACAGTATTTGTCTTTGGCTAATTTCACTTAGCCTAATACTCTCCAGGTTCTTCTGTGTTGTTGCAAAGGACAGGGTTTCCTTCTTTTTAAAAGCTGAATAATACTCCATTTTGTGTATGTATGTTATGTGTGTGTTTATGTATATAAATTTTCTTTATCCATTCATCCATTGATATACACTTAGCTTGTTTCCATGTCATGTCTGTTGTAATGCTGCAGTGAACATACAGACATCTATTTGAGATAACGGGTTCATATCTTTTGGGTGTATACATAGAAGTAGAATTGCTGGATCACATGGTAATTCTAGTTTTAATTTTTTGTGGGACCTCCATACTCTTTTCTTTAGTGACTATACCAGTTTATATATATCCCACCAGCAGTTTACAAGGAGTTCCTTTTCTCTGCCTCTTTGCCAGCATTGATCTTCTTCTTCCTTTTTTTCTTTTTTTTAATAGACGTCCTAACAGGTGGGAGAGGACATCATTGTAGATTTAATTTCCATTTTCTGATGCCTAGTGATATTGAGCATTTTTACCTACGTGTTGGCCATTTGTAGGTCTTCCAAGTTTTTGTAGATCTATTCAAGTCTTTTGCCCATTTTTATTTTTATTTTATTTTTTATTTATTTATTTTTTAAAAGAGTTTATTTATTTATTTGACAGAGATCACAAGTAGGCAGAGAGGCAGGCAGAGAGAGAGGAAGGGAAGCAGGCTCCCCGCTGAGCAGAGAGCCCGAAGCGGGGCTCGATTCCAGGACCCTGGGATCATGACCTGAGCTGAAGGCAGTGGCTTTAACCCACTGAGCCACCCAGGCGCCCCTCTTTTGCCCATTTTTAAATTGGGCCATGGGTTGTTGGTTTGTTTTTGTTTTTTCTTAAGTTTTATGAGTTCTTTATTTATTTTGTATATTGACCTTTTAGTGGCTTGCAAAGATTTTTTTTTCCATTCCATAGGTTGCCTTTTCATTTTGTTGATGGTTTCCTTTCCTATACAGAAGCTTTTTAATTCGATACAGTCCCACTTATTTTTGCTTCTTTTGCCTTTGCTTTTGGTGTCAAATCCAAAAATCATTGCTAAGACATGCTAAGTCAAGGAGCTTTGTGAGTTCAGGTTTTGTGTTTAAGTCTTTAATCATTTTAAGTTGATTTTTGTATATGGTATAAGGTAGGGATCCAGTTTCATTCTTTTGTATGTGGCTGTCTGGTTTGCACCATTGTTGAAGAATTACCCTTTCTTCATTGTGTATACTTGGCTTCTTGGTTGTAAATTGCTCATACATACAAGGGTTTATTTCTGGGCTCTTGATTCTGTTTCTTTGGTTTCTGTGTCTGTATTTATGCCGATATTGTACTGTTTTGATTACTATTGTTTTGTAATGTTTGAAATCAGGACATGTGATGCCTCCTGCTTTTTTTTCCTCAAGATCGCTTTGGCTCTTTGAGGTCTTTTGTGGTTTGATACAAATTTTAGGATTCCTTTTTTCTATTTCTATGAAAAAGCCATTGGAATTTTGATAGAGATTGAATTGAATCTGTATATAGCTTTGGGTAGAATGGACATTTTAGCAGTTTCTTCTAATCTATAAACATAGGATATTACTTCATTTATTTGTGCCTTCAGTCTCTTTCATCATTGTCTTAGAGTTTTGAGTATCTTTCACCTACTTGGTTAAGTTTGTTCTTAAATATTCTATTGTTTTGGTGCTATTGAAAATGGGAAGGTTTTCTTAATTTCTCTGGTAGTTTAACTTACAGAAACACAACTGACTTTGGTATGTTGATTTGCTATTCCACAACCTTACTGAAATTGTTTATTTGTTATAACAGTTCTTTTGGTGAAGTCTAGGTTTATTTTGAGATCTTTTGTTCTTGGTGTAATTATTAATTGCCATAAACTTCCCTCCTAGAATTGTTTTTGCTGCATCCCATAAGTTTTGGGTGTTATGTTTCCATTTTTATTTGCCTTTTTTTTCCTCTTTTGATTTATCCTTTGACCCATTCCTTTGTCAGGAGCGTGTTTTTTAATCTCTGTGAGTTTGTGAATTTTCTAGTAATTTCTAGTTTTTTACCATTGTGGTTGGAAAAGATGTTGGATAGGATTTTAATCTTCCTTTTTTTTTTTTTTAAGATTTTATTCATTTATTTGAGAGGGAAAGAGAGAGCATGAGAGGGGGGAGAGTCAAAGGGAGAAATAGACTCCCCTCTGAGTGGGGAGCCCAGTGCGGGAATTGATCCCGGGACTCCAGGATCCTGACTTGAGCTGAAGGCAGTTGCTTAACCAACTGAGCCACCCAGGTGCCTGGATTTTAGTCTTAAATGAGATTGGATTCTGATATCTTTTGAAAGCAGAGACAAAGAAATTGCTGTTGGATTGCATTTGGAGTGGGGACAGAAGGGTATAATTGAGTTTTAACTCCCAGGTTTTTTGTACAACCATCCAGAAAGTTTAAATTTCTGTTTACCTGAAGGGAAAGAATGCAGTCATGCAAGTTTGTGGATTAAATTCAAGGTGCCTTATTACACATAGGAAAAAAGGTATGAGTAAGCAGTTGTATATAGGAGTCTAGACCGTAGAGTAGAAAATTGGGCTGGAGGTATAAATTTGGGGGTGTACCATCATATGGGTAGAATGTAAAGTTATGAGATTTGCAGATCACTCAACGTATAGAGAAGAGATTTAAGGGCTGAGTGAGTACTGGGCAACTTTCATGAGATGAGTAAGATGTGAAGGAAACAACAAAGATTAAGAAGGAGCAGACAGTGAAATAAATGAACCGAGAGAGGTATCCTAGAACCCAAGTAAAGAAAATTTGAGGGCGCATGGGTGGCTCAGTGGGTTAAAGTCTCTGCCTTTGGCTCAGGTCATGGTCCTAGGGTCCTGGGATCGAGCCCTGCATCGGGCTCTCTATTTAGTGGGGAGTCTGCTTCCCCCTCTGCATCTCTGCCTACTTGTGATCTCTGTCTGTCGGGTAAATAAATAAAATCTTTAAAAAAGAAAAAAGAAAATATGAGATTCCTTTGTATAGTAGAATGGGTATGAATTTGGGAGCTTGCTCGGCCTGGTTTAACTACTTAACCAGTTGTAAGTTTCTTGACATATCAGAGCCATAAACAGGGGTAATGCATATATAGGTAAAACATCTAGTCTGTCATCTTTTGCTTAGTAAATAATCCATAATTTATCAGAAACACATTAGTCAAATCCATGAAGTTACTTTTGTGGTTAATAGTATCTAAGAAAGCAATATGTAGAATATTCTGACAGGCCTAATACATGAGGATTTTCTAATACATAAAATTGATAGTTGCATATTGCATATGGAAGCCCTGTGGGACTGAGAGCCAAAATTGAGTTATCATTGTATTAAATAAACAAAGTAATCATGGTGGAGAAGTGAAAGGACTATGAGGTAATCTCTGTAGAACCTAGTTCACTGTCCTATATAGTTCACTAATCGGTACCCAAAGACCTTTAAAGAAAAATTGTGGCTATGTAGTTTTTGTTTGTTTTACGTTTTTTTTTTCCTGTAACTAAAAATGCACTAAGTTGTATCAGTTTTTACATTTATAGAGGAAGAAATTGTGAGGAATTAATATGGGTACTTAGCTGAGTCTTCCACATGAAAACATTTTTAATTTGTGATTATTTTCTCTATAAAGGTATAGCAAATGAATCTAAAAAATTATATGGAGCACAGTTCCACCCTGAAGTTGGCCTTACAGAAAATGGGAAAGTAATCCTGAAGAACTTCCTGTATGATATAGCGGGGTGCAGTGGGACCTTCACTGTGCAGAACAGAGAACTCGAGTGCATTCGAGAGATCAAAGAAAGAGTAGGCACATCAAAAGTTTTGGTAAGGAATTTACATCTGAAAGTCTACAAATTTATGTCGATAATGTTAGAACTCAGAGCTGGGTTCATCACCATAACCCTTAAATGCTGGCGGGGTGATCAGGTGTTTTGTGAGTTGCACTGTTTCAGAGCGCTTTTTCAATTACTACATTTACTTTCGATAAAAACGATGTTTTTAAAGGTACTGATTTAAGCTGATAGTTTTTATTTTATTTTACTTTCTTGTTTATTGTATTCAACATGATTTTTCTTTTAATTTCACCTTGTAGGTTTTACTCAGCGGTGGAGTAGACTCAACAGTTTGTACAGCTTTGCTGAATCGTGCTTTGAATCAAGATCAAGTCATCGCTGTGCATATTGATAATGGCTTTATGAGGAAACGAGAAAGCCAGTCTGTAGAAGAGGCCCTCAAAAAGCTTGGAATTCAGGTCAAAGGTATTGATGAGCCCCCAGAAAAGTCTATATGTGAGGACTTACTTGACAAATCATATTTAGCCTATGGTTTGAGTGAGCTTGTTGTCTTAACCAAGTACAGGTTTCAAAGGGTGCCTGGGTGCCCCAGTTAGCTCTTGATTTTAGCTCAGGTCATGATCTCAGGGGTGTGGGAACAAGCCTTGTCTCCTCTTCCACACTCAGTAGGGAGTCTGCTTGAGATTCTCTCTCTCTCTGCCTTTCATCCCTCCACCCCAACCCCTGCCCTTGTGTGTGCTCACATAGGCACATACACTCTCTCAAATCTTAAAAACATAAACAACAACAAAAAAACACCCAAAGAAGCACAGGTTTTCCAATAAACTTATAATTATTTTACTTTTACATTTTAATTATCTGTTTCAAGAGGGGTCCCAGTATAAATTTTAAAAATGAAATCCGTAGAAATTCCAAAAAATCAAATCAATAAAAAAAAATCAATAAAATTACATCTATCATTCTGTTCTCTTCTATGCATTCATTCTTTTTTAGTACTCTTTTCCTATCCATAATATTATTTATGTATGAGAATTTCCAAGTCTTCCTACAACAGCTGTGGATGTACAGATTACTTTACAATCTGAAAGGCTTATACAGAGAAGAGAGGTGAAGAGCTAGTCACTTTTTTTTTCTAGTTTTATTGAGAAATAATTGACATACATCACCATATAAGTTTAAGGGTACAGCATGATGATTAGCTTTTGCAATATATTTAGAAAGGATTTTCCCAACAGTGTCAGTTAACATCCATCTTATAAAAAAGAACATTTTCTTTTTATGATGTGAACTCTTAGGATTCACTCTTAACTTTTCTGTGAATCAACCAGCAGTATTAGCTGTAATTGTCATGTTGTACAATACAGCCTTAGTACTTATTTATCTTGTAACTGGAAGTTTGTACCTTTTAACCACCTTCTTCCAATTCTCCTCCTCCTTACCCTCCACTTCTGATAAGTCTGATCTCTTTCTATGAGTTTGATTTTTTTAGATTCTATATATAAGTGAGGTCATACAGTATTTGTCTGACTTATTTCATTTGACATAATGCCTTTAAGATCCATGCATTTTATCACAAAGAGTAGGTTTCCTTGTTTTTTATGGGAAAATAATTTTCCTGTGTGTGTGTGTGTATCATCTTTATTCATACATGGATGGACACTTAGGTTGTTTCCATATCTTAGATATTGCAAATAATGCCACTAAGAATATGGGAGTGCAGTTATCTTTTTGTGTTTTCATTTTCTTTGGATATATCTCCAGAAGTGGAATTGTGGATCACATGGCAGTTTTATTTGTAATTTTTTGAGGATCCTCCAAAAACTCCTTTTTCTTTTTTTTTTTTTTTAAAGATTGAGTGAGTGTGAGCTGGGGTAGAGGGGTTGGTGGGGACACAGAGGGAGAGAGAGAATCTCAGGCAAACTCCAAACTCCATGCTGAGCAGGGAGATCAATGCAGGACTCTATCTCATAACACTGAGATCATGACCTGAGCTGAAATCAAGTTGGACACTTAACTGACTGACCCCCCTGGAGGCCTCCAGAACTCTTCTGTAGTGGCTGTATCAATTGACAATCTTACTAACATTGCACATAGATTCCCTTTTTTCCACATCCTCGTCTGTGTTTATTATCTCATCATTTTGGTGATGGCCATTCTAACAGGTATGAGGTGTTATCTCACTGCAGTTTTAATTTGCATTTCCCTAATAAGTAGTAATATTGAGCATCTTTCTATGTGCCTGTTGGCCTTTTGTATATCTTCTTTGGAGATAAGTGTATTCAGGTCCTCTGTCCATTTTTTGATTGGGTTATTTGTGTTTTTGCTGTTGAGTTGTATAAATTCCTTAGATATTTTGGATATTAATCCCTTGTCAGATACGTCCTTTGCAATATCCTCCCATTTAGTAGATTGCCTTTTCATTTTGTTGATGGGTTCCTTTGTTGTGCAAAAGCTTTTTATTTTGTTGTAGTCCCAGTAGTTTATTTTTGCTTTCCTTTCCCTTGTCTTAGGAGACATATCTGGTAATATGTTGCTAAGGGGAGGAAACTAACAAAAGCAGGACTTGTGGGGAGGCTCAAGATTTGGAAACATTGGCTTCCCTGTGTGATGTGGTCCTCTGGGTGAGCCTAAACAGATTGGTTGAAAATCTGAGAAGATTCTTTTCCTTAACAGAGGACTAAATTGCTGCTATCCCTCCCTATTGGAAGACTGTGGATTTATTCTTTAAAGAGGCTACATAAAAGAAACTTTGGACTTGGGCATAGCAATACCAGGCATAGTTGAGGATAGGAATAAGATTCTACATTAAAAACAGTAGGAGTAAGCAAAAATCTGTATAATGAATGATGACTCTCTCCCTGCCACTTCTGGTGTTTCCTTATCAGATGCTGATAGGCAGAAGATTGGAGGTGTCTTTTCTGGGGTAATTGACCAGTTTAAGAGAAACTACAAATTCACTGGTGTCCCCCAGTGAAATAGCCCTCTGTATTTCAGTGAAGTTCACTCAGTTGTTCAGCCTTACTACCAAGTAGAGATCTTAGTAAGTTTTTAAGTACCTTGCTCTTAAAAAATAAAAGGATAGCCAGTGATTGCTAGTGCAGTTTGGAGGACTTCGAGCCCACTGTATGTACCACTACTTTCAGTTCCCTTGGGGCTATGGTTCTTCCTTTGGCTTTTGCTTTTTGTTCTTGTGGGGCACTGAATACAGGGAAAGCAACGGCATAATGTATGATATCATGGCCTTAAATTACCAAATGCTACAGGATTCTCAAAAAACCCCACAAAATTAGTGAGTTTCTATGTCTGGACTCTATTAATCGTGGTTTATTGGTAGTTCTCAAATAGTAGCCAAGGTAAGGGGTGATCAGAGCATCCATCTAGGTTTTCTTTCTGTAGCTTAACCCATTATTTATGTTGTTTAAAATCTTCTTTTAGTTTTAAAATGTGCTTCTCTTCTCTTCCTCAGTGATAAATGCTGCTCATTCTTTCTACAACGGAACAACAACTCTACCAATATCAGATGAAGATAGAACTCCACGAAAAAGAATTAGCAAAACATTAAATATGACAACAAGTCCTGAAGAGAAAAGAAAAATTATTGGGGATACTTTTGTTAAGGTGCCTTTATAATATCCACAATTTGTACTGTTTTTGATGTGAATTTTAGTATGTGTTTTTTCTTGTCCTTATATCAAATAATCATTTGCTGACTAATTTTGATTTTTTTTTTTTCCTTGATTAAGTACTTTAGTGCATGTTACTGTTATACTGACTGGTTTTAAAAAAACATGTATACTTATGTTGTCAGGCTTTTATTTAACTATTTAAGAATAGATATTTCAGTTGATACTAGACTTTTTAATTCTTTGGGTATTTCAGTGCCTAGTTTTCAGGCTCTTGAATGTTTGCCTATCTTTATGAATCTTTCTAAAGTATATGTTCTTGAAAGAGTTTACTTTGGGAGTTGGTATGGATTTTATCTCTTGGTCAATATTGCAAAAGGATTCTGAGAAATCTTGTTGAAAGTATAAAAAAAGACTATGCTATCTTTTTAAAAGATTCATCTCTTAAAAGACTGTTTCACTCCTCTTGGTTATAGATTGCTAATGAAGTAATTGGAGAAATGAACCTGAAACCAGAGGAGGTTTTCCTTGCCCAAGGTACTTTACGTCCTGATTTAATTGAAAGTGCATCCCTTGTTGCAAGTGGCAAAGCTGAACTCATCAAAACCCATCACAATGACACAGAGCTTATCAGAAAGTTGAGAGAAGAGGTAAAAGCTTATGAGAACTTTGCCATAAAGCCTTTCTTCTCCACCCCCCTGCCCTGAACCACTTTTAAATGTATAGTTCAGTAATGTTAAGTATATTTGTATTGTTGTGAGACAGATCTCCATAACCTATTCATCTTATAAAACTGAAACTTTATATCCCTTGAACAACAGGTACTCTCTTTTCCTTCTTCCCAACCCCTGATAACCACCATTCTACTTTCTGTCTCCATGAATTTGACTACTTTAGATACCCTATAAAAGTGAAATCATTTGTCTTTTTGTGACTGGCTTATTTCATTTAGCATAGGTCCTCAAGGTTCATCCATGTTGTAACATGTGACAGGATTTTCTTCTTCTTAAGGCTAAATAATATTTTATTATATGTGTATACACATTCTGTTTATCCATTTATCTGTCAGTGGACATTTGGGTTGCTTCTACTTTTTGGCTATTGTGAATTGTGCTGCTGTGGACATGAGTTGACAAATATCCTTGAAGACCCTGTTTTCAGGTTTTGTTTGTTTGCTATATACAAGAAGCAATATTGCTGGATCATATGATAGTTTTTTGTTTGTTTGTTTGTTTTTGTAAGATTTTAAGTAATCTCTCTGCTCATTATGGGGCTTGAGAACTTACAACCCCAAGATTAAGAGTTGTATGCTCTACTGACTGAGTCAGCCAGGCACCCCATGGTCGTTCTATTTTTAATATTTATTTATTTATTTATTTATTTTTAAAGATTTTATTTATTTATTTGACAGAGAGATCACAAGCAGGCAGAGAGGCAGGCAGAGAGAGAGGAGGAAGCAGGCTCCATGCCGAGCAGAGAGCCCGATGCGGGGCTCGATCCCAGGACTCTGAGATCATGACCTGAGCCGAAGGCAGCGGCTTAACCCACTGAGCCACCCAGGCGCCCCCTATTTTTAATTTTTAAAAGGGACTTCTTAATGTTTCCATAGCAGTTATATCTTGTTACAATCCACCAGCAATATACTATACCTTAAGAACAACTGTTATTTTCTGTCTTTTTTTTGTAATTCACATTCATGAAGATGGCTACATCTGTCTTTATTTTAGGCATCTTAGTGGATGGGAAGTGGTATCTCATTGTGATTTTGATTTGCATTTCCTTAATAACTAATGATGTTGAGCATCTTTTCATGTGCTTATTGGCCATTTGTATATTTTCTTAGAAATATCTGTTCAGATTTTTTGCACATTTTTAATTGATTTATTTATCTTTTTATTACTGAATTATAAGTGTTCTTTATACACTCTGTAGATCCTTTATCAAATAGGAATAGGTGTCTTTTCACTTAATGGTATCATTTGGAGAGCTTTAATTTTGAGACACTAGTATGATTTCTAATTGCCTTGTATTCTAATGAGAACTAGATCAGAGATGGTGGGTAGGACTGCTCTGATTTACTTACATTTGAAAGGTTTATGTTTAAAATGTGTTTCAGAGAGAAGTACGAAGGTCAGTAAAACGTTCATCTAATTCCTTATGAACAGTAGGAGGACATACTTTAAGATATGATATTTTAAAAAATATCTTTCACCTTAGTTAAAAAATCAACAGGAGAGATCAATAATATATTATTCTTTATTTACCATGTCTTTTTCATTACCCATTTGATTAATTGGCTTTTCCCTCTGTAGGGAAAAGTAATAGAACCTCTGAAAGATTTTCATAAGGATGAAGTAAGAATTTTAGGCAGAGAACTTGGACTTCCGGAAGAGTTAGTTTCCAGGCATCCATTTCCAGGTAAAAAAAAAAATTAGAATTGAATTGCTCGATTTGTCATTAGACTTCCATGTTGAAGAAAAATCAATTCAGACAATTTTGAAGCAATTACCTCAGGGAATATGTAACTTTAGAAAAAGGAAAGGGTGGGTAGGGAACAAAATTCTTAGTACCTATTGTGTATACTTCATTTTCTTACATAATTATTTTCCATTGTATTTGTATTTGTATTGTATCAGTGAGTCTGGCCTATAATGTTGCCATCAAATGAGAAAAACAAAGCATAGAGAAATATTAATAACATTGCCACACAAGTCTTTTTTTTTTTTTTTAAGATTTTATTTATTTATTTTAGAGTGAGCAGGGGGAGTGGCAGGGGGATAGGGAGAGAGAGAATTTTAAGCAAGCTCCACACCCAGTGCAGATCCCAACATGGGGCTTGATATGACAACCCTGAGATCATGACCTGAGCCGAAATCAGTCAGATGCTTAACAAACTGAGCCACCCAGGTGCCCTGTATTGCCATACAATTCTTAGTGTTAGAGCTGCAATTTATATGTTCCTTCTACTATACCATGATGCCTTTCATGGAAGACAAGGTTAAAGACAAGGTGGTTCTCTGAAATCCTAATCTATGGTTGATTTATCTGAATGGAGGAATTACTTCTTTGCATAGGGTTGTATGTAACTTGTTCATGAACAAATAAAAAATACTCAATTAAAATAGTCATTTGCTGCTATCATATAGAAAAATAACTTATTAGAGGTGGTATTTATTTAAAGTTAGGACTGAGAGTCTTAAATTGTTTTTGTTATAAGTTCTTGAGCTTGGGTTCGTCTTGTACCTCAGTTTCTGGCTCTTTATAATAGTCATTAGGTAATGAGTTGAGTGAATGGTCTAATTAAGCATAGTAAAAGTTAACAATTTTTAAGTACTAGTATGTGCTAGACATTCTGCTAAATATTTTACATATACTGTCTTATTTGATTCTCAAAATAAAACTAGGATGATTCTGCTTTATAGATATGGAAATTTGGGGGAAAAAGCCCAGTTCGCCAAAAGTTAATGCAGATTAGGTTTGGAACTGGGATTCTAGCACTGAAAGTCTCACCTCAGAACTTGTACTCTTAAATATCATATTGGTCCTATAAGCAGTGTTACAAAGGTGATTAGTGCTATTTGTATCAATAAACTTCAAATCTGGGAATTCAAGATGTTCAGTCTCTAATCTGTGTGTCGGCAAAAGATTGTGTATGAATGTAATGAAGGGAGCCAAGTGGTCCTTTGGTCATCATTGCACTCGGGTTACTTGACTTTTAAAAGTCTTTTTACATATTGGATTTTTTTTTTTTTTTTAATGTAAGATTTCTTTGGAAAAAATTTTGGTGCTTTAAAAAAAAAATAGGCATACTACTTACCTTTACTAAGCTGTTTATCCTACAGATAAAGAATGAAACTGAGGAATTAATGGAACATGGCTAAGGTTTTATCTGTAACCAGGTATCTCACAGGATACCTTTTATAGTAAAGAAGTAGAGTCCACTTTCTTTTTAGACCCATGCATACCTTATGTTTTCATCCTTTTAAGTATTTGGTAAAATAGAAATACCAGTTCACATTTTTGGAATTAGACACTCTGTTGTAATTTTTTTTTTTTTTTTAATAAAACCACAGTCTTCTTCCTAAAATTAGGTTGGTAGTTGAACCTGGGTGATGAATAATAAGGTGATTCATTTACACTGTCCTCTTTACTTTTCTATATATTTAAAAATTCTTTTAATACGTTTTAAAAAGAAAAAAATAAGTTTTAAAAAGATGGGTGCATATATTGTGAATTAATATTTATTGGAGAATTTGTGACACTTAATACATGGACTACCAAAAATAGGACATAGAAATTATTGTTGTAAAAAGAGCTAAAGCATTCTAAAAAATGGTGAGTTGGATGGAAAACTATTTGAAGTAAAACACTTTAAAAAAAAAAAAGCAAAGTGGAGGGGCTCTGTTGGTTGGACCTCCCATTTTTGGTTTCAGCTCAGGTTATAGTCTTAGGATGGTAGAATCAGCCCCCCAGTTGGGTTCTGCTCTTGGCAGGGGGTCTGCTTGGGGTCCTCTCCCTCTGCCCCTCCCCCTCTCTCAAATAGATAAATAAATCTTAAAAAAAAAACTTACAATGGTTATGTGTCAGTTATATCTCAGTAAAACTAGAAAAAACTTAAAATGGCCAATGGATTTTAATTTTTGGAAGGATTTCATATTTGGAAACTGATATTTTTATATTAAATATGTAATTTATTTATATTAAATATCATTGTTATTGTTCTCTTTAGGTCCTGGCCTGGCAATCAGAGTAATATGTGCTGAAGAACCTTATATTTGTAAGGACTTTCCTGAAACCAACAATATTTTGAAAATAGTAGCTGATTTTTCTGCAAGTGTTAAGAAGGTAATAATTTGCATTGAATTTATATATTATAAGAGCTTTAAATAGTCACAGTTCATCAGTATAAGGAATTGAGTAAATAAGGAGCACTTGTAGCACTCTAGTATTTACAATGAATTCTATTAGTTTCATTTTTTGAAAATTCAGGGTAATTTAACATGTTAAATGAGTATAAAGAAAATATTCTACAGAGACTTGGAAATGTAGACTTATTTTTTTGGCCTTATAACAGATAAGCCTTGAATCCCTAAAAATTCTAGATATGAAGGGGAATTTAAAAGTATTTTAGGGGTCCCTGGTTGGCTCAGTTGGTAGAGCTTGTGACTCTTGATCTTGGGGTCATGAGTTTGAGCCCCATGTTGGGTGTGGAAATTACTTAAAATCGTTAAAAAATGTATTTTATATATATTGCAAGAAAATAAGGGGTAGCATTTTTACTCCAATCTACGGATGAATGTAAAAGTCTCCTAGTCCTGTAGATTTGGTGCTGAAATTCATTTGTGGTCTGAAAAACTTCAGGCTAAGAATTGAAAGTGGACCTTGGTTGGTAGTGCTTCCAGGTGTCAGGCTTAGGAATGTAGCAAGATCCCCACATATAGAGTTCCAATAAGTATATATGAACTTAAAAAATTGCAAAATATATATAGAAGTAAGGTAAATGAATGAGAGCTAGTGGAAGAAAAAACTGGCAGAACAAGGTCCTCAAACACTTCAGATACTGGAGTTAGTGTAAGGTATGTAGAATTAAGAGAAGCAGTTGATAGTAAGAACGAGATATATGGGGCGCCTGGGTGGCTCAGTGGGTTAAGCCGCTGCCTTCGGCTCAGGTCATGATCTCAGGGTCCTGGGATCGAGCCCCTCGTCTGGCTCTCTGCTCAACGGAGAGCCTGCTTCCCCCTCTCTTTCTCTGCCTACTTGTGATCTGTCTGTCAAATAAATAAATAAAATCTTTAAAAAAAAATAAAAAAATAAAAACAGCTAAAGAAAGAAATAATGAACTCAGAGGCAGGTGTTAAGAAATTATCCAGAAATCGGAATAAAGCATCAAAGAGAAAATATATAGAGAAGAGGTTAAAATAGAATGAAAAGTCAATATTAACTTATGTCCAGGAGGAGATAATAGACAGTTGTCCACACTGGTGAAGACACCATGCCTCAGATTCAGGAAATGTAACACATCTCCCTAGTTTGTATACCTAGCAAAACTGCTGACTGCCAAAGACAAAACAGCTGCAGGAGAAAGGTTGTTTATCCTTTGAAGGAAAGATGATTATACTGAAAGCACAGTAAAAACATGAAGATTTCAGAGTGCCATGAGAAAATAATTTTGAATAAGGAACGGATGAACTGTCTTCTAAGAACTAGGGCAAATGAAGACATTTGTAGATAAACAGAATTTACTATCAACAGTCCATTACTTAAGGAACTAAGGGCAGTGGTTCTCAGCCTGAAACAAACACGGGCTATATAATAAAAGTAATCTCAAATTTTGTGTGTTTAAAAATATAACAATATACAGCTAAAATAACATGTAAGCCACAGGAAATTGATTGGAGTTAAAGTATTCAAAATGCTTGTATTGTGTGCTGGGAGGACAGAGAGGTTGATTCTCTTCTGTTACGTATCCTTGTTAACACTTAGAGGGAACTACTGAAAAGAGAAAAATACAGGGTTTAACTTCAAAACTAGTAGAAGGAAAATAAATGAGCTGGGAGAAATAGTTTAGAAAAATGTGGGGGAAAAAAGCCCTAAAAACTGGGACAAATAGAAACTACTGAATAAAATGGTAGAATGAAGTCCAATCATATTATTAACCTACAGTTAGTTAAACGGTCTGACATCTCTAGTTATGACATAGATTGTCAAACTGGTTTGAGAAGTAAAATCTAATTATAGTCTGTTTACCTAAGGATAGACTCAAAGTAAAAGAATGGGAGAGCATATACCAGGTTAATACACCAAAAAAAAGGAAGTTGGTGGAGATATATTAATTTTTTTTATTTTTAAAAAAATTTTTAAGAAGATTTTACTTATTAATTTGACAGAGAGAGAGCGATCAGGCGGGGTGGGGGGGAAGCAGGCTCCCCGCTGAGTAGAGTGCCTGATATGGGGCATGACCCTGAGATCATGACCTGAGCCGAAGGCAGAAGCTTAACCCACTGAGCCACCCAGGCACCCCATATATTAATTTTTTGACAGAGTGATTTTATGGTAAGAAGTTTTATTATAAGGAAAAGGTTTAACTCATGTGAGGTATGTCCCTTGCCACTGACAGGATTAAATCCCTGAAGTGTATACTTCATATAATCTGTGTTTCTTATCCTGATACTTGACTTCTCATAGCCCTGGCTCTCAGGAGTGAAATTTTGATGTACTGCATAGCACACACAAGTCAGAGAAAATATCAGATAGGATCTACTGCTGTAAACCAGTAAGTGTAGATACATGAGACAGTAACAGATACCTAAAGAATACCTTATCTTTTGAAACCTTAAGAAGTGTCTGTTTGGTTTTCTCAGCCGCATACACTGTTACAAAGAGTCAAAGCTTGTACAACGGAAGAGGATCAGGAGAAGCTGATGCAAATTACAAGTTTGCATTCATTGAATGCCTTCCTGCTGCCGATTAAAACTGTAGGTGTGCAGGTGAGTTCGGTGAATTCATTGATCTGTGACATAACTTTTTGCAGTTTATTCTTTCCACTAATATTGAAATAGGAGTGACTTAGGAAAATGAAATATGAAAGTATATACACCAAATTTAGAAATGTGAAAAGGTGGTACTTTATAGAGTGTTTATGGAGTGAATAGGGTTATAGAAACTACATATTGAGGCTGAGATTTTGTAGTTGGGGAACATTGTCATCTCTAACCAAAAGCAGATACTAACACAGTGGTTTACTATGGGCTTGACTTGCTTGCTTCTGCCTTGAAGAGCAGGTACCCAGAAGTCATGTCCTCATGTATGCTTCTTGGTGTGAAAATGTACTGTGACTTTAGAAGTGCAAGAATGCCCCCAGTTGAACATGTTACACTATTTAGGTCTTACTCTTAGCTTGTGTATTCCTTAAACCAGTGCTCTCTGTCTCTTCAACATGTTCTCTCTTAGCTGTGATCATGTATAACTAACATTTTTGTATTTATGGTTCTGTCTTTCTTAATTGTAAAAGCATGTGCGGATAATATAGTTTTTACTTTTAAAATGTTATTTATAAATAGATTATATTAAATTCTCCTTTATATGATCCTCAGGTGAGTTTCTGGGGAGAGGCTTGGGTGGGTAGGGAAGAGGAAAGTTTCTATTCCCTTAGGGTTTTTAGTTAAATGAAAACTAGAAAAGGTTTCAGTAATTCAACTTAAAATAGTATGAATGCTAGTTACTGGGCCTTCCTTATGTATGGGAAGAAATTAGCTCTGTTTTAGAGATTATTCATCTGAAATTTAGTAAGTATACTCTTTTTCTTAAATACATGAAGTTGAGTCACCAGTTTAAATTCTTTCTTCTCCTGAATCCATGTAGCTCTTTTGTAAATGAGACAATAAAAATTCATCGTTGCCTTTAAGGTATTTTGATAGGTCCACTTATTTTGAACTTGTTTCCTCTTCCCCTCTTTTTAAAGGCCATATGTGAAAGCTACGTATATTCTTTTTAAATCACTATTAAAATAACCCTTTCTGGAATTGTAGAAATAATTTTCTTTCAGTGGTGTTTGGTTATCTCATTATATGCAGATTCATTTTGAAGTTTATGCTGTGATACTTACAGGCAGCTTTTACCCTACTGTATAAAAATAGAAGAACAGATAAGGTATTTGATGTGTAAAAGTTTTTCCAGTCCTAAGTAGATCTCTTACAGAAAACTTCCAACTGTATATTAACTCCTGCTAGGCAGGAAGTTGAATTAGTTACCTATTCCCCCTTTTAGGTAATTATTATAGATAATAATGTTAGAAGAATAGATGTTTGAAGCAATATGTTAGGTGAATGATTTCTTTAAAAATGAAGCTTATTTACTTTTACCATCAAAACAAAAGTTTCTTTTGTTGTTAGATATCTTAGTTTATTCTAGTCTTATGCTTTTGAAGGTGAGAGCCTTGGAAGCCCAGAAAAAAAAAAATCATAATTCCTGATTAGTGTAGCAATGAACCTTATTTTCTAAATACCAAAATAAACCATACTTATAAAAAAAATAAGTAAAAATTCAGTACATTTAGAGTAATTTTCCCTCACCTATTCTCCAGTTGTGTTATATGTGTCCTTCCAGAAACATTAATTTTAAAAAGAAAATAAAGGAATTATAGATGTGCATTGTCATCTTTTTTCATTTAAACTTGACATCACGAATTTCTTATCTTTGCATGCCATTACAAGTAGATTAGTCTTTTTTTTTAAGATTTTATTTATTTATTTGACAGAGATTAGTAGTAGGTAGTAGTAGTTAATAAGTTAACTTTTTTTTTTTTTTTAAGATTTTATTTATTCATTTGACAGAGAGAGATCACAAGTAGATGGAGAGGCAGGCAGAGAGAGAGAGAGGGAAGCAGGCTCCCTGTTGAGCAGAGAGCCCGATGCGGGCCTCGATCCCAGGACCCTGAGATCATGACCTGAGCCGAAGGCAGCGGCTTAACCCACTGAGCCACCCAGGCGCCCATAAGTTAACTTATTTTTAAGTTAACTTTCAGTGGTTCATTTTTAAAGAAATTTATAGTAAATGTTTATGAAATTATTTTTATCTCTGACTTAAGAATACTTAAGAATATCCACCTAATAAACATGGGTAGATCTTTTTTCATTTTAATAGCTTTTTTTGTGTGTGTGAGTATAGTTGACACACAATATTATGTCATTTTCAGGTGTACAACATAGTGATTCAACCTCTCTATGTGTTGTGCTTGTTACTGCAAGTGTAGCTATCATCTGTCACAATATATCCCTATTATAATATCATTGACTGTATTCCCTATGTTGTGGCTTTTATTCCTGTGCTTAGTCATCTTCTAATTGGAAAACTGTATCTCTCCCTCTTCACCCATTTTGCCCATCCTCCCACCCCCCCTTTCCTGTGATAATCATCAGTTTATTCCTGTGTTCATGGTCTGATTTAGCTGTTTATTTGATTTTTAGGTTTCATATATGAGTGAAATCATATGGTATTTGTCTTTCTCAGTCAGACTTACCTCACATAGCATAATATCCTCTAGCTCCATCCGTGTTTTGCAAATGGCAAAACAAACAAAAAAAAACCCAAAAAACAAAACAAACAAAAAAACCCCTCATCCTTTTTAATGGGTGCATAGTATTCTGGGTGTGTATGTGTGTATTTACCATATCTTCCTTATTCATTCATTTATGATGAACATTTAAATTTCTTCCATATCTTAGTTATTGTAAATAATGCTGCAGTAAACATAGAGGTGCATATATCTTTTCGACTTAATGTTTTTACTTGCATTTTCTTTGGGTATATACCCATTAGTAGAATTGTAGAATTATGGGATCATACAGCATTTCTATTTTTAATTTTTTGAGAAACTGTTTTCCACAGTGGCTGTACATTCCCACCAACAGTACACAAGGGTTCCTTTTTCTCCACGTCCTTGCCAACACTTAATTTCTTGTCTTTTTGATACTAGTCATTCTAACAGGTATAAGGGGATATCTCATTGTGGTTTTGATTTACATGTCCCTGATGATTAGTGATACAGAGCATCTTTTCATGAGTCTTTTTTGGCCATCTGTAGGTCTTTGAAAAAATATCTATTGAGATCCTCTGTCCATTTTTTAATTCAGTTGTTTGGGTTTTTTGGTGTTGTGTGAGTTCTTTACTTATTTTAGATATTACCCCTTATTGGATATATCATTTTGCAAATACTTCTTTCACTAGATTGCCTTTTGGTTTTGTTGATGGTTTCCTTCACTGTGCAAAAATTTTATTTTGATGTAGTTCCAATAGTTTAATTTTGCTTTTGTTTCCCTTGCCTCAGAAATATCTAGAAAAATGTTTACTATGGCGAATATCAGAGAAATTACTGTCTGTGTTCTCTTCTAGAGTTTTTGTGGTTTCAGGTCTCACATTTAGATCTTTAATCCATTTTTTTTTTTTAAGATTTTATTTATGTGGCAGAGAGAGAGAGAGCTCACAAGTAGGCGGAGAGGCAGGCAGAGAGAGAGAGGGAGGAGGAAGCAGGCTCCCCACTGAGCAGAGAGCCTGATACTGGGCTCGGTCCCAGGACCCTGGGATCATGACCTGAGCTGAAGGCAGAGGCTTTAACCCACTGAGCCACCCAGGTGCCCCTCTTTAATCCATTTTGAGTTTATTTTTGTATATGGTGTTAGAAAGTCGTCCACTTTTATTCTTCTACATATAGCTGTCCATCTTCCCTAGTACCATTTATTGAAAAGACTGCTTTTTTCCCCATTGCATATTCTTGCCTCCTTAGTCATAGATTAATTAATCATATAAGTGTGGGTTTATTTCTGGCTTCTCTGTTCTTTTCCACTGATGTATGTGCCTGTTTTTGTGCCAGCATCATACTGTTTTGATTACTGTGGTCTTGCAGTTTATCTTGAATTCTGGAACTGTAATACCATAGTTTTGTTCTTCTTTCTCAAGGTTGTTTTGGCTATCCAGGATCTTTTGTGGTTCCATACAGATTTTAGTATTATTTGTTCTAGTTCTGTGAAAAATGCTGGTGGTATTTTGGTAAGGATTGCATTGAATGTGTAGATTGCTTTGGGTAGTATGGACATTTAACAGTAGTAATTCCTCTAATCCATGAGCATGGAGTGTCTTTCCATTTGTGTCCTCTTCGATCTCTGTCAGCAGTCTTCTATAGTTTTCGTAGTTACCGTTCTTTCACTTGTTTGTTAAGTTTATCCTTAGGTGTAATTCTTTCTGGTATAGTTGTAAATGGTCTTATTTTCTTAATTTCTCTTCCTGCTTTTTCATTTTAAGTGTATAGAAATGCTGTTGATTTCTGGGTATTAATTTTGTATCCTGCAACTTTACTGAATTTATTTATTACTGCTAGTAGTTTTGGTGGAGTCCTTAGGATTTCCTCTGTGTAATATCATGTTGTCTTCAAATAGTGACAGCTTAACTTCTTTACCACTATTGATACCTCTTATTTTTTTTCCTTCTCCGATTGCTGTAGTCAGGACTTCCAGTACAACATTGAATAAAAATGGCAGGGGTGGACATCATTGTCTTGTTCCTGCTCTCAGAGGAAAAGCTGTCAGTTTTCACTATTGAGCATGATGTTAGCTGTGGTTTTTTCATATATAACCTTTATTATGTTGAGGTAGAACATGGGCAGATCTTATCTGCCAAATTAAGTGTGCTGGCTGTATACATTTGGGCAGATACTTGGAATGAAATCCCAGTGCACCTCTGGCATGTTTGAATAAAGTTTTAATATTACCACGACACTTTTTCTTTGTATCTGAACTGATTTAGGTAGAATTTAATATGGGATTTTAATTTAGGGTTTATATCATTAGAGAAATATTCATATATACTTATATATTCAAACAGGTTTTCGTTTAAAAAAAACAACAACCAAAAAAGTTGTCAGTGGTGTTACCATGCATGAAATATTTTCCAGTCCATCTTTTGGCTTTAGAAAACCATTAAAAATTATTGACTGTATTTTTATTTTCAGGGTGACTGTCGTTCCTACAGTTACGTGTGTGGAATCTCCAGTAAAGACGAGCCTGACTGGGAATCTCTTATTTTCCTGGCTAGACTTATACCTCGCATGTGTCACAACATTAACAGGTATGTTCTACAGGGCAAAAGGTGAGGTGAAACAGAAGGGTGTATTTTTTAAGATGTTCCCATTATGGAGAGACCAGAAGACTCAAAGTATAGATATAGGTATGCACATAAGTAACAATTGAGCATATACTTAATAATACCTTGTGTTCTGTTCCTTTATCACCAGTCATCTGCTTAATAAAAAAGTTTGCTTTTGTTTAAACAAAAAATAGGAAAAATTTTTTAAAAATTAAGTATTAAATATTAAAGACACTTTAAAAACCTATCTTCCAAATTAGGTGCTTATGCTAGCTATTGGTTTTATGGTAATATGTTTTCTTCCACTGGAAGGAATATGTATGGGTGATAGAATTACCAATAGAGACTTGGTTAATTTAATAATAACCCCAGGGGAAATCAAAGAAAAGAAAAAGGCATATGACTCTACTACATGTAGAGTTTATCTTTTCTGGTCCAGTTTTTCTTTCACTTGCGTGGTAATTTCTAATGTTGGATGTGTCTATAGCTGATTTATAATCTATGTGTAATGCTCCATTGCACTGTCCCATATAGAATTCAAAAAATCTCACACCAGATTGCTGATTAGATGTTCTCATTTCACCACTGTCTACTTTTTTATTTTCCTCATGAATATTAAACAATTAACCAAAAATAGTTACTTGAGGTTTCAGTTTACTCAAGTTTGCTACAGGAATTAGGAATCTACTTATTTGTGTTCACCCAGCAGGGTGTGTATAGTTTGTCCTTTGAGACAAGGAGTCCGGGGGAAGTCAGTTTTTTACTGGTAGTAACATGCCCACTGAAAGGCTTATTACTGTGATGAATCTAAGGCCTACAGAAGCACCATCAATACACTGAGAAGAGTGAATTATTAATAAATAATGGTAAATTTGTAATTGCCTATTTTGAATGGAATTCATTGCCTTGGTTAAAATAATGGTTTATTATTGATCTTCTAGAGAATGTGTGATATCTAAATAAACTTTTTAGGTCATATAGAACATTCCATTTCCCTCAGTTTGACTCAACTGCTTCTGGTTTTCATTTCACAACATTGTTACATTTTCATCTCTCTATTTTTCTTTTGCCACAGGTCCTTCACCCTTGTTTAAACTTTCTCTGTCCTTTTATATGCTGGTTTTTCTGCCTGTTTTCTTTTTCCCACATTTGTTCCTCCCTACTTTCCCAAATATCCCTCCCCCCTGAAAAAAAAATAAAGTCTAACAACCAACAAACAAAAAAATAGATTTACAAACCTAGCAAGCTTTAAGAGTCTTTAGATTTCTTTGCTAGGGTCTGTTTTGGGAATTGGAATTTAAACGATTAAAAACATTTTTTTCTATTTTTGCCAAGTTTTGTCCTAATTTGCATTGTGGAATCTTTGTGTAGAGAAGGTCTGCTGCAGTTTTATTGTCCTGTACAATGTGAAAGATGATTTATTCCTGTGCATTCTATGAACATGAGAGCAAGTTCGTGGCATTCTTTTTCCAAGTTGCTTTTTCCTTGAAGGATCATTTATGAACTCCAGGGACTGTATTGTTTAGTAGAAAGAAGTATAGCATTTGGTACATGGGACAAAAACTTGCTATATAGTATGTTTGGGAGGAGGCAATGAATTAGTTGGTGGTAGTGTGGTTTTTATCTGATGCTGTTTTCTTTATGATTTTATTCCAAGTACATATTAAGAAAAAAGAAAAAAAATTAAACTTCGCTATGGAACTTGCCAAGAGACATGTATTTTCTTTGGTTAAGACAGAAAGGACTAGAGAAAGGGGACGATTGTGTGCTGGCTGGAGTCCAAGTCGGGAGCACTAGGATGCATTCATATCTATATCCTGACTGGCCCTTGTTTTCTGGGGGAAGGTTGTGGAACAGATCCTCCCTACCAGCGGTAGGATTCCTCTTGAGTTGTAATTATCTGATCATAATTTCCTCAAGTTGTGTTCTTTTAAACGTTACTTTTATTAACACCTGCAGTATATCTTCCTACCTTTCAAACAGATGTTAGTTAAAGAAGTAGTGAGTTACTCCTTTTAGAAGCAAATAGTAGGATACCAAGTTCTGTTTTGGTAACATTTTAAATAATGGGGAAAAGAGAATCTTTCTTTGAGATCAGTGTTTCACAAAGCGAAAAAAAAAATTAGTCAAATTGGGAAATGCATTGTAGCCTTATCTTGGAGGTTTCGTACATATAGTTTCTGAAGTTCTGGCATAAAACAACCTACTTACTTGTTCAACTCAGTGTTTCCCCAGGCTTATGTGTATTTATTTCTTAGGGGTACTATATCAAATTGTCACACACCAGGAGGCTTAAGACAAATTTATTTTCCCATGGTTCTAGAGGCTAGAAGTCTGAAGTCATGGTGTTAGCGGGGCCATGCTCTCTAGGGCATAAAGCTCTGGGGAAGGATCCTTCCTTCACTCTTCCTAGTTTCTGGCATTTACTGGCAATCTTTGGCTTGTGGCAGTATAACTCCAGTCTCTGTTTTCACCTTCACATGGCCCTCCCTATTTTGTCTGTTTCCAAATTTCTCTTCTTAGAAGGACACCTTCATAGATTTATGCCTCCCTGATCCATTATGACTGTATCTTAACTTGACTACATCTGCAAAGACCCTACTTTTAACCTATAGATTCCAGATGGACATGAAGTTTGGCGGATACACATCAGCCCAGGACATCATATGAAAAGAGAATTGTGATAATCCCCTATATCTTTGTATATTCTGAGATACTATTATTCCGAAGAATACACTTTCAGGAAGGTACATAGAACATAGAACCTTCTATAATCTTATATCCTAGGGCAGCTGGGTGGCTTAGTCAGTTCAGTGTCTGACTCTTGATTTCGGTCCAGGTCATTATCTCAGGGTTGTGGGATCGAGCTCTGTGTTGGACTTTTTGCTGGGTGTGGAGCCTGCTTAAGATTCTCTCCCTCTGCACCGCCCCCACCAAGTGTGCATGCTCTCTTTCAAAAAAAAAAAGTATATCATTTTTTTTTTTTTTTTTAATTTGAGAGAGAGACAGAGTATGCGTGGGGGGTGGGGTAGAGGGACAAGCAGACTCCCCCCTGAGCATGGAGCCTGATGCAGGACTCCATGCCAGGACCCTGAGATCATAAGCTGAGCCAAAGTCAGATGCCAGAGCCACTCAGGTACCCCTGTATATATAATCTTATATCCTATCCTAGCCATGTGGTGATTTGAAGTGGGTGAGAGAGGGGCTGCAGAATTAACAGAAAGAATGATATATTTTTTTAAAAGATTATTTATTTATTTGACAGACGGAGATCACAAGTAGGCAGAGAGGCAGGCAGAGAGAGAGAGGAGGAAGCAGGCTCCCTGCTGATCAGAGAGCCCAATGTGGGGCTCGATCCCAGGACCCTGGGATCATGACCTGAGCCGAAGGCAGAGGTTTTAACCCACTGAGCCACCTAGGTACCCCAAGAATGATATTCTATGTTCCTTGCTTTTTCTACTAAAATGTCATTTCTCTATAATTTTTACCTCCTCTCCTTCTAGAGTTGTCTATATATTTGGCCCACCAGTTAAAGAACCTCCTACAGATGTTACTCCCACTTTCTTGACAACAGGGGTGCTCAGTACTTTACGCCAAGCTGACTTTGAGGCCCATACTATTCTCCGGGAGTCTGGTAAGTTGTTCATTTTGTTTATTACTACATGCTCTAACTAGAATTTGGAAATGTGGCATTATGATTTCTAGTTAGGAGGATGCGAGTTTGAATTTTGGATGCTTTTATTTTTATTATTCATTTCTATGGATTGGTCTGTGATATTGCCTGCTGTTATAAAAATTTTCACCTTTATGGTCATTTGTGGATATGTACATATAAGCAAAAACTTTGAGTCACCTGACTCCCATTGTTCCCAGCTGAGGTTATATATATATTCTCTTTGTTCACTCGTACTATAAACAAGTAAAAAACAAGTATAAAAAAACAAGTGTTTTTGTAGTCTATTCAGTACCATATTTTTTTGCATTTCTGTGCTTTTTGTTTCTGATTTTACTGTTTGAAATGTCCCCCAGGCATAGTGCTGAGGGGCTGTCTTGTTTTCTCGGCACAGGAGGGCTGTCATGTGCCTTATAGAGAAAATGTGTGGGTTAGATAAGCTTTATTCATGTATGAATTATAGTGCTGTTGGCTGTGAGTTCAATGTTAATGAATCCAGAATAAATAATAGGGTGTCTTTAAACAGAAATACGCATAGAACAAGGTTATGTATTGATTGGTTGATGAAAATGTGACTAGAGGCTTGGCAAGAATCTTTATATTTCTCGTAGGGACAGTGGTTTTCAATTTGCTAATTCAGTGTTTGCACTGTAGGCCATAACTTCCTTGAGTAACAAGAATGGACTTACATATATATCTCATCACTGTAACATCCCTGCAATTATCAAATTCTGTTGTTTATATTTGTGGTTGAGTTTACTTACAAATATGACAGTAGTTGAAAACATGCATGATGACAGTCTTAACTGGTATGTTTATGTATGTGATTTTAGATATTATCTGGGAGGATTTAATGGAACTGGGTTAGAGTGCTTTTTCCATGGTGTGATCATTGGTTCTACATGTTAACTTCCTTTTTCTAGGGTATGCTGGGAAAATTAGCCAGATGCCAGTGATTTTGACACCATTGCATTTTGATCGGGACCCACTTCAGAAGCAGCCTTCATGCCAGAGATCTGTGGTTATTCGAACCTTTATTACTAGTGATTTCATGACTGGTATACCTGCAACACCTGGCAATGAAATCCCTGTAGAGGTAACATATATTTTTCTCATGTACATTTTATAATATAGTGAATGGAATAGGCTGTGATAGAATTGTTATTTCTGGGGTTGGTTTTCTGTTTATAAAATAGGCCTTTTCATTTTATTTTTCAAAGATTTATTGGAGAGCATATGTGTGTGTGGTGGGGGGAGGGGCACAGCGAGGGGGAGAGGAGCAGACTCTCCACTGAGCATAGAGCCTGAAAGGAGTGTGTCGGGGGTGTGGGGGTTGCTTAAGGCAGGGCTCTATCCCATGACCCTGGGATCCCGACCTGAACCAGAATCAAGAGTAGGACACTCAACTGACTGAGCCACCAGGCTCCTGTAGGCTTTTATTATTTTTTTTGTTCTCCAAATAATTATTATTTTTTTAAATCTCCACAAATAAATAAAGCACTGGGTGTTATACTCAACTAGTGAGTCATTGAAAATTATATTAAAAACTAATGAGGTACTTTAACTTGGCTAATTGAATTAAAATTAAAAAAAATAATTATAATAGTTTTCTAGAAAAGACCTTAAATTTATTATACTCCCCTAAATGTCTGATTACTGTGTGGAGTAACCACTTCTAATGTACATTTCTATCTAATCTTGCCAACCTCTACTTTATAAATAGTATTTTCCAAGTAAAGGAGAAAACCCTGGTAGTGAAGAAGAGTTATATGGGTGAGATTTGATACCATGGTGGCTAGACATCCATGAATCACTTAATGCTCTTCTTGCTACCAACTTTTTTTTTCTTAAAGATTTTTTTTTTTAATTTGAGAGCAGAGAAAGAGCAAGCTTGAGCAGGGGGCAGAGGCAGAGGGAGAGGGAGAAGCAGGCTTTTTATTGAGCAGGTAGCCCAATATAGGGCTCCATCCCAGGACTGGGATCATGATGTGAGCGGAAGGCAGATGCTTAACTGACTTAGCCACCCAGGTGCTCCAACTGCCAACTGTTTTGATCACCATCTCCGTCTCCTGTTCTCTGTCCCCTGGAGTGTTCCAGAGAGCTATTTGCATAGTAGCAAATGAAAATCAAAGTGAGACTTTATTAGGTGGACCTCTGCTCTGTTCTCTAATGCAAGGCTCTGGTTATAGCTACATAGCTAGGTCGAGGAGTGGGGCTTACTTAGAGTTTGTTTCCCCTTAAGCTCAAATTTGCCATATCTCTGTCCATTCAAGTAACCAGGCCTTCTCCTCTTTGACACTTGGTAGTGATTGTTATTAAAGTGCATTACGTGCCCCTGTGCTGGCCTCAGACTTGTATGTTGTAGGCACAGAATATATGTGAAGCACTGGCTTTTAATACATAGTATAAGGTGTTTGGATGTCACAGCAGTTTCAAATTGCTGTAAATGTTTCTAAACACTTGTTATGGACTAGTAATAAACATAAAATGCATACTGGCAACTGTTTGCAGACTACAGTTTGAGTAGTACTGAGTTAATTCACTTAAATCTATAGAAGGAAGTTAGGTTCACTACATAATATTAATCAGAGACCATACCATATACATAGAGGACGATAATAAAAATCACATTTTAATTGTAAAGGAAGCTTTCTAGATCTGTTGGACATGCCCTGGATCCCGGCTCTTCTATTTATGATCTTTGTTTTATAACAGGTGGTGTTAAAGATGGTCACTGAGATTAAGAAGATTCCTGGTATTTCTCGAATTATGTATGACTTAACATCAAAGCCCCCAGGAACTACCGAGTGGGAGTAATAAACATCTTGTTCTATTAAAGTATTGTGTTCAGTTTAAATTGATTAAAAACCATTCCCAGTATTGACATGCAGTACTGTGAAAGGAGTTACTGAGCGGCTGCATCACATCTGAGTTCTCTACAGCAAAAATCTACGGCTTAAGAGCTGAGTTGGGGATGACTAAAAGGAACTGAAGCACTTGTACGGGTATAATCAAAGCACCATTGCCTACACTCAGATCGGCACTGCTTTTGCCTTTGCCTCACTTGTTCTTTATGTATAAATTCACTGTTGCTATTAATGTCTCTGTCAATGAAGATGTATGAAGGTGGGTGACTTTGGGGGTAGTAATAGGCTTCTGTCCCCTTGCCAGTTTCTAAGAGCTGTTAGAAAACACCCATTATTTACTAGTGTGAGTTAGTATGTATGTCTTTCAGAGAATCTGAATTTGCTTATAAGTAACCTTACTCCTCTGAAGATAGGGGTGAGGGATGGACATAGGAGATAAGGTGTAGGTGGGCTGTTCCAGCCCCTTTTGCAGGACACTGTGGCTATCAAATGTAAGCTCCCTTAAGATGGAAAACACTGGGAATTTGTTGAAGTACTTTCGAATTTGTAACATCACAGCTGTGGGAGAAAGAAGCTATGATTGGTCTTAGTTTAAAATGTTTTCAAGTCCTGTCCCACATAGATGCCATAGTGTTCACTGTCAGCCTGTTCACTCATGAGGAGCTTTATTGCCCCCACCACCCATGGTGCCAGTTCCTGTGGCCTTGTGACGAACTTTCTGTTCTCTTCCCCAGAAGAGGCTGTCTCTGGTGTAGCATAAAGTCAGTGTTTTGATCTCGTTTGGGCAGAGGGCCAGCTCTGAGACCACAGAAACCATTACACATGCCTGCAGCTTAGACTATCTAGTAAAGAGTTGTAAAATGAACTCTTAGATGTAATCTGTAAGTGAATTTATTACCCACTGCTCAGAAGACTGTCACCAGTCTCAGTCCATGCAAGATATCGCCACACCTTGTAATCTTCTATCATTTGTAAGATTCAAGAACTTGACTAGGACTCTTTGCCATTGCCACTGGTGTCTACCAGATCCTTTATTACATTCATATAAGCACTATAAAAATAGTACTAGACTTAAATTCTACAACCATTTTTCAATATTTTAGCTGTTGCTATTTAAGAACATTAATGAGTTTTCCTTTTTTAAAAAAATTGAGGTGTGATTGACTTATAGCAGATTAATTTCTGGTGTCATACCAAACCCATCTCAGGTTGCTGCCTTTTATTTTCAAGATCCTTTGTATTGATCAGGTACAAAATTTTGTTTGGGATGCAGTATTAGCTAAACAGTAAAATTATGCATGCCAGAAGTCTACTTTTTATTTTGGCTGGCCTAGAGGACATAAACACTGTATTTCCAGACCAGCAAGGGAGGAGCTTCTGTTTTAACGGATATCTGTACCTGAAACAAAGGAGTATTTGACTTCTACAGAACTTGAAGGGTTCACTTTCTGTCCTGATGATGAGATACTCATACTGGCCTTTTGGAAAGAAGATATGTAAGCTGTAACAGATTTGGAGTCATGTAACTTTAGAGCTGGAATAGATAACCTCTAAAAGGCTTACAAATACATTTATGTGAAAAAATTCCTCTTTTAGCAGAAGTTTCTTGCGATTTTGTGTTCCAGCAAATAGGAAAGTAGGAAGAATATATAGTAAGAATGTTTTCTTTCCAGCGTGTGTTCTATGGAACACTGTTCCACCGAGCTGATCCTTGTTAGAAGGGTTAGATGGTCATGGAAGTTGGGAAAGCGCTGTTTGCTTGTCCTTCTGTCTTGGAAAGTCATGGTGTACATTATATTCAAACTGAGAAATTTTGATGTGAAAAACAGTTAAACTTTCTTAACTTGATGTTTTCCTGATCTTTGTGCGCTAAACTCTTTTTATAATCCTTAATACTGGGAAAAAATGGTCTCTCCAGAACACATCCTGATATGACATAGTAAAAAATGTTAATTTTTTGACTTTGTAAATTCCCTAAAATTTGGAACCCCCTCTTCCTTTGCAAAAGTACTTTTTGCTTTGTGTTGTACAGTATTACTGTGTATCTTCACAGTATGTCATCCAAGCAACTGAGGGAAGATTATAGTCCATTCTCCATTTAGGAAACAAGCTCAGCTAGTAATGGTTACCTAATGAAATTCAGAATGAAATATGATCCTTGGTAGATTATGGCTGCATTCCCATCAAATTAAACATGTTTTGTTTCTTCATATTGATTAGGAGTAGGTAGGGCAGGTCAAAGCATCATTTATTCCCCAAATTGGCAGACACAAAGGAATTTTCAAGGACCCAGTTTCACCTTAATGATGTCATCTATAATCATCAGCTGTTTTGGAGATAACATAGCCTGGCATAATTTCTGAAGGTAGGTCTTTAGATGTACCTGGGGGATGGGTTACACTGTTTTCCTGTCTTTTGCTGCCCCTTTATCCTGAGGTAGCTGCCTGCGTGTACCTAAACAAGCATCATTAAAGTTTTTTTCCTCACTGTTTGGGCTTATCTCCTGATAGCCTATTTTACTGTATAATTGAATCAAGTCCCTCAAGAATGAGGGCATTCAGATTAGGTAGGCGGTACTGTCCATCCTCAGTGCTTTTGTTCTGCCGTTAAACAGCTGTGGGAACGGTTAAGTGATTTCTGTTTCTTTATCTGTAAGAGGAGACAGTTGGATTAAAATTTACATCAAATCCAGCCATAATTTTTTCTTAAACAACAAAGAAAAGCATAACAGGAGACAGAATGGAGAAATTGAGGGTTTTATGTTTCAAGTTCTTTCAACATCAGATACTATCTTACCCTGTCAAAGGTAAACATCAGAATACATTGTAAAGTCAAATATTAATTACCTTGTTTTTTTTGAAGACGTAATATAGATCTGCAAAACTGGACTACTTGAGAATCTTACTGTTGTGACCATGACACTAGGACAATATCCATTAATAGAATGCAAAGTCTCCGACTGTCAGTTATCTGTAGCTAATTGTTGGCAGTGCTGGAGCTAGAATCTAGGCTTTTCTTGTTTCTCTCTGTTGAAGAGGTAGTGCTCTAAGGCCTTTTGAGGTGAGGCTTAACAGGAGGCTCTCCTTGTATAATTGACCCATCAGGGATAAATTATTTCCAAAGTTTAAATCCTCTCCTTACTTAAAATAAGAGATTAGTAGTTTCTGTCATGCCCAATATTGTACCCCTGGTTTTTTTTTGTTTGTTTGTTTTGCTTCTTATTATTCCTCTCCACTACTCTCCATACCCACCTCCTCTCTCCTACTGTTCCCTGAATTTTCATTGGAATGTGGTAAGGACACACCTTTGCTATTACCTCAGTGGGTATTCCCTTCATTGGCCCAAATTCAGAAAGTAATAGAAAACTGAATATAAGCTGATGTCTCTACCCTTGGAAAGGGCCCCTGCCTTGTTCCTACTGAAGTAGGTTAGCCATGCAGGTGATACAGGGAACAGGGTATCCGTTTTTTTGTTTTTGTTTTTTACCACTTCAGGACTTTGACAACAATAATGGTGGTATCCTTGGCTCTTATATTCCTGACCATTTCATTTAATGACTGGTGAAGAGATTTGGAATCCCCTCTCCCCTTCAAAGAGTGCCAAAATGCCAACTCTCAAACTTAGTCTTCTATGTTGAAGAGACCCAGGTAGTTGACCCAACTCTGATCTTTTGTCAGTGGTTCTCAACCCTGGATGCCTTTTATTACTACCTGAGGAATTAAGTCTGTGTAATGTCTAGACTCCACAGTTAAATCAATTAAATTAGAATCTTGACAGGTCCCAATTATTGATAGTTTTAAATCTCTCCATTCCAAAAAAGTTACTGAGGAATATACCTGGTCTATCTAGTTATGGCTTAAAATCTTAGGTCTTTAAGAGAAATGTAAGAGAAGGGCACAGATAATGTTTTGCTGAAGATGTCCTAGCTAAATTACTTCAGACCTAGTGGCCAGACGAATTGATTCTGTGTATACTATATTGTAGGTCAGATACTCCCAGGGCCTGTTCGGTAATATTTAGGGCAGCTGACATTAATGTTGCTCCTGTTGAGGTCTGTGCAACAACTACATGGGTATCTCTCAACCTCTTCTTACTCTTTTTGCTTTTTGTCACAGGAGAGAAACCTACTCCTATGCCGTACGTAGCCACCTCTTTGAATTTGACTCTAGCTAGATCATGAAACAGACTGAGCTCTTACTGAGAAAGCCTTCTGGAGCTGTGTCATTTGGATATAATTTGTTAGCTAGAGAGTACCTACCTGTAACCCAAGTTGCCTGAATGACAACTTTTTGAATAGCCCCATTTTAAGTGACTGACCCATTAGAGTCTTTGATCACTGGTAGATCCCATGGCATCTTTTGATCTTGGTAAGGGCTCCTTGAATGGCAAAACTGTGAGACTTTGGGGAGAGTTTGGCTATTTCTTGGGTATTCTAAGTTCAGTAGCTCTGACACCTTCTAAGTTGTTCAGGAAGCCTGAACCTTAAATAATCCAAGTGGAGTAAGGCCTTTGGAGAATACAGATATTTAAGGTAAGTAGTTTCCTGTCTTTGAACCTACTGTGACATTGTTACAACCTTACGGTATTAAATGAAGAAGTGAATGTAATGTCCTTTCAAATAGATTTTTTTATAAAGAAGTATTTTGTTAATTAGAATAAGTAGTATAGTTGTGAAATCACTATGTAATTGTTTATGGTATACTGATACAACTTGTATTTTGTGGTAATGTTGGCAAAAAAATAGCTATGCCAAATTAATGTGAAATGACTTTAATCCCTTTTGTTTCCAGTATACTTCATAAAGGAAGAAATGACGTTCATAACTTGTCTTTAAGCCTCAGTGTTTATGAGAAAGTCAGTGAAGGAAGAACAAAGAGGACAGACATTATCAGGGAAGGGAAATAAGAAATTGGATATACTGTCAGGTGTTTCTGGATAATAAGTTTAATCTACTTCTCTTATATATAAGGAAAGGTATCAGTTTTGTGCAGAGTGTAACAGTGGACATGGTGGAAATAAAATACTGGGTATTTTAAGTGAATAGCTAAAAGGGTGTGTGTATGGGTTTCCAGAATTAAAGTTCTATACACACGCACACTTATTTGACTTCTTGCATATTTATTTATATTTAACTCTGTCCTCAATTTCTTAAAACCTATACTGCCTTTATTAATTTGATGCAAAAGTTGGATCCTATTTGTTTGGAAGTATGTTATGAGAGTTGATCAAGCCCATCAAAGTATAAGTGTTTTAAGTCACTAATATGATGAGAGGAATTAACCATGTTCAGAAACTGCACTCAGTAATTTCAGGTAGCTACATTGCTGTAGTATGATTTTTTTACAGATCAATCACCTTGTCCAACCTTCTGCTATTTGAGAAAACTGTATTTTGAATATTCAACTGTAAAGGTTTTGCTGTTTTAACATGGCTCAAAACAAAAATATTACTGAGTTTTTATCTTGAACTCTCAAAAATCTTTCATTCTGCATTAAAAAAATACTGTTAACAAAAGCTGTATCTCACACCGTAGCTAACCTTTTTTTTTGGGGGGGGGGGTAGATTGTTAGTGAATTATACTGAGTTATAGACATTAGATTCTGAGAAACAGCTAAAAATCTCACTTAAACCTTACTGTTATCCAAATAATATGTCAAATTTTAATTAAATCCTTTTTTCATATTTTAGAATGCTATTTGATATACAATTGCATACTAAAACTGTTTAAGACCATACCTAACCTGCCCACATGTTGTTGTTATTCTTTTTTTTTAAATTTTATTTTAAATTAACACCATAGAGAAAACGCTATTTTAAAAATTCCTTCTTAACGTGGCTACATTATATAGTGGGGAACATGAGGGCCTTTTGTCAAGGTGCCTTTATCTAATTGCATTAGGATGATTGATACTTGTTCTTAAGAAAAAAGTTTCAACAGACTAAAAAATATTTACCTAAGTGCAAGAAAATCCCATCTTCTGGTTCTTTTCAAAAGCAACCGTGGGTGATGAGGATGTAATGAACTTGCTTATAGTGCTTAGTACATAGTTTTGGGGGAATAAATTACCAAGAATTACATATATCATGACCGTTTTGTGTTAAAGAATCTCCTAAAAAAATTTCAGCAACACAAAAGTGAAATTGTATAGCTAGCACCCTCTACATATTCTTACTTCTCAGATTCAAGAATTAAAAAGAGTGTTTCCTTAATTACTGAGTAAATCATATGCCACATGTTGAAATTACCCCAAAGTTGATAATAAGTACCTGGAGATTTTAAAGTAAGTACAGTATCTTGGAATATTTACAAATAATTTAATGTTTCTGTTATGGGTCTTAGCCTGTTTTCAGATGTTTGCTTAAAGAGAAATGTAAGGATTTACCATTGAATAGGAAACATTTTGAAAGATCTTTTTAATTTCTTTCTTTTTTTCTTTTCTGGTCAGGCTCTTAAAGCACCTGATGTGAATTTAGTGCAGAGTTTTTCAAACTTTCTCCTTTCACAGTTCAATTAGTGTTACTTTGGTCTAGGGTTGCTATAAAATATATATATGTGTATATTTCAAGTAGTCCCATTTTTAAAGTGATGGTTCTGTTCAAACAACTTAAATATTTTGCCCTAACAACATAGTGGCCACTTGAAACACTATTATCTTTTGAAAGAATATATTTCATTCTTGAATAACTAGAGTTAGTTACTAATGGGATCTGTTGGGGACTTGCAACTTACTGAACTGTGGTATACATTGAACACTGCCATCTTCATTTTCTATTCCAAGCTGATGTTTGCACAGTACTTTTTAAATCACAGCAGCCACAGAAAACTCAGCTTTGCAAAGATAGGACATCATTGAAGGAAATGGTACATGATGTTTTGTTGAAACTGACCTGCCACACGCTAGTAGTTCATCTTGTGTGTATGCGAGTTTGCTGTGATGGCTCGGAGTGCCTCAGTGAACAGTTTGAGAACCATTGTGTCTGAGTATTTTTATTTTTATTTTTATTTATTTATTTATTTTTTTAAAAGATTTTATTTATTTATTTGACAGAGAGAGATCACAAGCAGGCAGAGAGGCAGGCAGAGAGAGAGGAGGAAGCAGGCTCCCTGCTGAGCAGAGAGCCTGATGCGGGGCTCGATCCCAGGACCCTGAGATCATGACCCGAGCCGAAGGGAGCGGCTTAACCCACTGAGCCACCCAGGCGCCCCTGAGTATTTTTATTTTTGTTTTTTTTTTTCCCCTTCTCAACTTCAAAGGATACATCTAAAATACACATGTGTCCTTAATATTGATTATCTTTCTTGGTTTTGATGTTAAGAGTTGGAATATTTTGCAAAAAGAGATATTTTAAAATCTCAACATCTTTCTAGGAGTGGAGAAATAAGATTTGCCATATGTTACATAAAGTATACATGCATAGAATCTGCCGAGACCCAAGTTTGATGTATACTTAATTTGGAGTTTGCTTTGTTTAGTAACAAAGTCTACAAAGACTTATGATGAGGATATATACCCTTTAAACTGTTTGAAGTGAATATTTTAATGTACTGGATTTAAACCATGCCAAATATGCTACCTACACATTTGTTACTATATTTATTTCTCTTTGTAAAATGGGAAATAGTCACATACCACACATACTTTTTAAGATTTTTAAAGTAAATAGTGATGGCCATACCTTAAATGTTTTTAGAGTTTAGAGATTTGACTAGTTAAGGCAGAGAGAGGGAATTAACATTAATCACATTAGTTTGGGAATAAATTGAATTTAAAGCTTAGTGAAAGAACATGGCTGTCTTATATATAGTTTCACCTTTCTGTGACTTCTTTGCTTTAGATCTCAGGAGAAAACCATTGCAGAAAGTGTAAAAGTTTTCTGAAAATTGGGAATTGTAATCTATTATAAAATGTTAGAGTATTAATGACATAGAATAAGATTCCTAGTTCTATTATTAGGTATAATTTTGGGAATTTATTTTAGAAATATTTATTCCTGTTTCTGCTGATAAAACATTGGCCTGAAATTCAATAAACTTTATATATTTCTGACTCCACATAGCTGTGTTACCTTGGGCAAGGCAGCAATCTCCTGGGAGGTGGTTAACTCTAATGTAGGAATAATATTACTGGGTGGATCAAGTGAAAGAATAGGAAAAGTGAATACATTATGAAAAAATGCTATATCTATAAAATGCTAGTGTAAGCATAGACTGTTATTTGAAACAGATGGCAGTGCAGATGAAACAAATGATGTGGGTTTAATAATCCCATTGTGCTGAATTAGCTGGGACAATTCAGATAAATTTATACCATGTCAGATCTCCGGATTGTGAGGGTGGGATGATATTGGGATAGCTGCTTTCAACTACGCAAGGGCTATGTATGCATCTTTATGAAATTTATGCATCTTTATGAAATTTATACCACTTTAAAGAAGAGAGGGAACAAAACTTGTCTCCCAGTCTCCAGCCCTGCACTTGAAAAGTACAAAAACTGGGTGTCTAGTTTTCTTTCTGTTCTGATTCTAGTAGTGTATGCAATAATGTAATATTTGTCTCCTCTATCAATCTCATAGTTTGTGAAAGAAGTTTGGAACAAAAAAGAAGTGGTGAGTCAGCATGTGAGTAACTACAGAATTAAACATTCAGGTAGTACTTTCCGTAAAATGTGAGCGGCACGGGAGAACAGCTAAAGCTCATGTGACATTCAAGTGTTTTATGTCACGCCCTGGATTGGAGCGGAGTCTGGGTGGTAGATTCCAGACAGGTAGAAAGTATGGACTCTTCCAGGTAGATGGAGGCCAAGAGGAGCCACAAGTGAAGAAGCTTGGACTAGTATGGGTTGCTTGGGAGGGCAGAACTGGAGAGTTGGTGCAAAATTGTGGAGGACTATGATTCAGCCAAGGGATTGAGTTGTGTCCAGTTAGGGGTGTGGGCTGGATAAGCCAGAAGAGCTAGTAAAAGCTCCGCTCTGTGGTGGCCCAGCTACCTCTTGAGAGTGTCACACCAGCCCTTTTCCTTCTCTCTGTGCTCCACTGTAGTCAGCTCGTCAGCCATACAGACTTCACCCAGGTGACCTGCTGTGTGTTTGAGACCATCCACAGCCTAACTCTTGCCCCCCAATCTGGCCAAACTGCCTTCTGTAGCCCCGCTGATCACTTGTGGGTCTCTCATGTCCCTTGCTGTTCCACCCTTTACCTTTGCCCCTACTGCTCTCCCTGCCGGGAGTGCCAGCCCCAGGTTCATCCCCAACTCTGCAAACACTGAGTCAGCTTTCAGTACTCCGTAGGGTTTACGAAAACTTAGTTCATTCCCATGTCTGTAGAATGGAGAACTCCTTTTCTAAGTTCCCACTACCTGTTGAGGAATTCCATGACTAATTTCTTATTTCTGTTCTCCTTGTTTATATTTATTGTCTACAACCAGACAATAAACTTCTTGAAGGCAGGATCAGTGATTTACTCATCTTTGAAGTCTTAGAGCTTGGTTCATAAAATCTAAAAGTGGAATGCTTTTTAGAGACCTGCAAGAGGTAAGTAAGGCTTACTTCAAAGGAATAAATGTCTAATAGTAGAATTCCAAGCCTCAGATACCTAAGTGGAGAAACAACTCAACCAGGGACCTAGCCTGTACCCCCACATTCATACTTGAAATCACCAAATAGGAAACTACTTCTATTTTAACCTATGTGTAGCTTCAGTTGTTGGTTCTACAGCCCTAAGTACAGTGGCTGTGCTTTTTAAAAATTACTATTTTAACTTTAGGCAGACAGTCTGTTTTTTTGACAAATTCTGTTTGAGTTGTAAATTAGAAGATGAATGCTTGGAGAATAGCATGGAGTCACTAGGGATTTGTTTAAGCTTTTCTTTTAATGAGGTTGGGTGGTTAAGGGCCTGCCTGTGTGGGAAGCAGAAAACCACAGAATTCAAAGAAGTGGGGTGGCAGTGTTGACGTCAGGTGGTCTCAACAGTTCCCACAGTGCTTACGGTTAAACCGGCCAGCTGGGAGTTCAGGTTTCTCTTAGAAACTGTTCTTCCCTTTATGTCTCCTTTGGACATCTTGTAAGTATTCTTTTTGACCAAGCTAAAAGAGTTTGAGAAGATTACACAAGTCTGAGGATTTCAGTGTTGTTTTTCAGCTTTGTTGTAGCAGGGGACACGTAGTTCATTATTCACAAAATAATAATGGTATTAATCTTACAAGGTTTATTTTTGAGTCCTGAAGCTGCTGAGGGGCTGGGCAAATGTGAAGCAGCCATGGGCTGCATTTTGTAGTTTAATGGCAGAAGAGCGAGTAAGATGGATTATCCATCATCCTATTACCTTAAACGTTCAGGATTTATTTAGCAAGAGGAAGGTGTATGTAACTTGACATTTGCTATCTTCCCAGTGAACAGGAGTTCATTCATGGCAGTAACTATGGCTTGAGCACCTGTTCTGTACCTGGCACTGTGCCAGACTCCAGAGAACAAGGCTCTGAAGCTGGAGGAGGTCATGTCCCATTCGGTTGTCCTGGCTCCTCACCATACCCGACCCTCCCCGTGTATATCCAGTTTGCTCTTAAGTGACCTCCTCCTTCCAGAACGGCTCTTCAGTCTGCTCCTTTCCATTCCCTGCTTCCACTGCCGTCCCGCCCTCGGTTGTCTCTGAACTGTTACTGCAGTGGCAGCCCAGGGCTTTTCTCTACCTTCGACAGTTCTTTCTCTGAACTCGTACCTTCTTTTCAAAACCCGGATCATGGACTCATAGTCCATGGTCCCCTTACTTGTTCACAACACATCAGTAACCTCTGTGTCCAGGGAATAACACCTCTGGCACTTTACCTACCACATTATCGTTTTTCCAACTCTATCTTCTACAACTGTCTTCTAGCCACTCCTCAAGCTTGAGACCTCTTTCTGCTCCTGTGTGTGTGTCCCAAGTCGTGCTCTACCCAGGCCAGTGTGACCATCAAATGACAGGAAGCTAGCTCATGCTTAGGGAATAGCTCAGGTCACCTCTAGCAGCCTGCCTTGGTTAAAGTCAGCATTTGCGTTCTCCTCGTCACTCCTGTAGGACATCATGTGCATCTGTTACGGCTTTCGTTCCACCTGCTTTGCTTTGCAGTTGTTTGCTTATTTCCCATACTCGGTTGTGAACTTTTTGAGGGGAGATGATTGGTCTTGATTTTTGTGTCCCATCAGCACCCATCATGGTGTTTGGCCTGTAGCGGGGATGCTCAGCAAATACTTGGTCAGTGTTACGTTGTATGCTTTATGTGTGTTTTTAATTGCTTGCAGTTTGGTCAGTAAACTCTTAGTTTTCATAAATTGTCATCTGTGCTTAAGAGAGGAGCGGGACTATGATCAGTCAGACTTACAGGGGCTGGGTAAAGAAGGTCAGGATAGCTTATGGGTGACAAGCAGGTCGGCAGCAAAGTAGAAGAAACAGGGCATAGGGAGATTTCTTGAGGTGGTTTCTCCAGCTATATAATCTTGGGGCAAGTCACTTAATCTTTCTGAACCTGTTTCCTCACTTATAATGAGATGCAAATATTACCCACCTACTGGGTAGGTTGTTGTCAGGACTAAATAAGATGTTTGAAATGCAGCACCCGTGCAGTGCTGACGGGGGAATGGTCATGTGCGCACATTGCCAGTTCTGCCCACAGCCTCTGCTGCTTTGGTAGACTGGTTTGGTTTTGTATGACCTTACACATGCCAAGCTACAACTGACAGGAACAGAGCCAGGCAGCCTCTTCGAAGACCAGCCAGTGACCTGAGATGGCCTGGCACAAAGGGCTCCTCCTGGTGGTTGATCATTTTCCAGGCTGAATCAGAAACTAAGCTGGTAAAGAGTGTTGTGCCTCAACTTGGGTGTTGGAAGGAGGGAAAGGGGAGCTGGAGATTTTGGGGTGTGATTAACCTTTACTGAGCAAAGAGGACCCTTGGTAAATCTCATTATTTCTGAACTATTGGACTAGAATGGATGGATTGTATTAGCCCATAATTTCATTGCCTAAAATGCAAAACTGAACTAAGATTTTTTTCCCCTTGTTCAAATTTTCAACATTTGTGGTATTTAACTTTGGTTGTAAATGGTATAGTTTGTGGATTCCTACTGTTTCGGTCAGTTCTGTTGGCTCCTGATGCCAAGCTTGTATCACAGGGGTCATTAGTGGGCTCTGCCTGCCCAGTGCCCTGTACCCTTGTGCCACAAGTGACCACCTTTAAGCCTCCCAGAGAAAACAAAGACTGCTCCTGTCATGCCTCGCCAGGGCTGAAAGGACCCAGAGGCCAGGGAGCAAGTGGATCCAGAGAGGCCACTACAGATAATTTCTCGGTAATTCCATCTGGAGAAGCGCACCAGGCATCAACTGTGCAGCTCCTGTGTGAGCCTGCCTGAGCAGCTTGCCTGCCACAGCCCTAGGAGGACAGGAGGTAAGAGCAACAAAGCCCAGATGCCACGTGATGCCAGCCCTTCTGTCTTCTGTGGCAAGATACAGAGGGCCACTCACACCCGCCAGAAAGCTACTCACAATGAGTCTGCCATCTCTTCCCACCCGCCTCCCCCAACTTCTGCCCTAGCACAGGATCCCTACTCTGTGCATCTCTCTGTCCTTACTTGACCACCTTCCCCTGCTTGCTTGTAACTGCACCAAGCTTGCATAGGGCCAACACAGCCTCTCAAAATCCAACTTTAATTTACCTTAAGTTCCCACACCTCTACATAACTCATTCTTTCAGAATCCCCTACTTTATTTCTCAAGGCAGGAAACAATGATCAATTGGTTCCTTTCCATTTTCATCCTTTAGCACCGGAAGTCAGCCTGTCTCAAATACATTTGCAACCAGATGTCTGGGGAAAAAATGAAGTCAGTTTTTCTTTGTTTCAAGCAATTAATCAGTTATCATTCTTCTGGAGCTTTTTGGCCTCTAGGAAAAACACAAATAAGATGTATAAATTGGTGGGTGCAAGCTGTTGGAGCTCATATAGTGTGACTTGATACAGTTATAATTTAAGTTTATTTATTTTTATTTTAATTTTTAAAAAATATTTTATTTTTTTGACAGAGACATAGAGATAGAAGGAACACAAGCAAGAGGAGTGGGAGAAGGAGAAGCAGGCTTCCCGCCAAGCACAGAGCCCGATACAGGGTTTGATCCCAGGACCCTGAGATCATGACCTGAGCTGAAGGCAGGTGCCCAACGACTGAGCCACCCAGGCAACCCAGTCTATTATTTTTTAAAGATTTTATTTATTTGAGAGAGACAGCAACAGAGCACAAGTGGGGAGGAGAGGGAGAAGCAGGTTCCTACTGAGCAGGGAGCCCAATGTAGGGCTCGATCCCAGGACTCTGGGATCATGACCTGAGCTAAAGGCAGATGCTTAGCTGACTGAGCCACCCAGGTGCCACATAATTTAAGTTTAAAATGCTTATTGAGACCTATCCATCCTCAGCTATGCAAGCCTAATTATTTATGCTCTCTACTTCCTGTCTTCTTAATGCCTGACATTATATAGTTACTGAACTGCTTCTTACCATCTTCGTAATTGGGAAGGAAAGAAAAGGGAAAGGCATAGAAACACAAACTGCTGAATTTTATTTTTTTTCTTTTTTTAAAAAGATGTTATTTATTTATTTAACAGAGAGCACAAGCAGGGGGAGTGGGAGAAGCAGGCTCCCTGCTAATGCGGGGCTTGATCTCAGGACCCTGAGATCATGATCTGAGCCAAAGGCAGACACCCAACTGACTGAGCCACTCAGGCACCAGATTAATTTTATTTCTTCATAACTTAAGCCTGTGAAGAGGTTTTGTGGGAGAGGAAATGCTGTTGACCTCAAGGTTATATGAGACTTGTCCTTAGTTCATTCCAGTTTATAGAAAGTGAGAATTGTAAGGCTCTAGGAAAACCGTTGTATTTTACCCCAAAGTGCAACCCAAGCTCCAGCAGTGGGAAGATAGTGTACATGGTTAGAGGTGGAGCTGCACAGAGAATTCTAGTTTGGGGAGCATTTCCCTATATATCAGACTGCTTTTCAGGCCTGCAGATCCTAATGGTCAGGGACAGTCCTCCCACCCCCACACTGCCACAGTTGGTAGCCACTGCCTCTTCCCATTAGTCTTGTCCTTGTCTAGGGTCACGAAGGTATTGTTTGGGCAGTCCCTGTCAAGTTTAGCCTAAAACTAGAAACCACCCTGCTTCCTTCTTGGAGGCAGGACCAGAGTTCTAGCAGAGAGAGAACCACCACCTGCAGAACTTTTCCTCTCACAAGCTAACTTGTATCAGATCATAGAACTGATTTTTCAATCGTTAGAGAGGTCTTCTGGGAAAGCAGAATTTAACTTTTTAAATGTTATTTAATGCCTTCAAAAGCTAATTCACTTAATTATTTATTCAACTATTCAGCATTTGAATGCCTACTCCATGGTGAATCATCTCATTACACTTGAACAGAAGAGAATCATAATTGGTTCATAGTTACTTTGATTCTGCTTCATATTTTGATTTCTCTAAATAGAGTTATGAAGAAAGTGATATTTCTGTTTTAAACTTACAAGTTTTTTTTTTTAAATTTCTTCTTTTTAAAAAGATTTTACTTATTTGACCAAGAGACAGGGAGAGAGGGAATACAAGCAGGGAGAGCGGCAGGCAGAGGGAGAAGCAGGCTTCCCACTGAGCAGGAAGCCTGACTCAGGGCTCTATCCCAGGACCCTGGGATCACTACCTGAGCTGAAGGCAGACGCTTACAAATTGAGCCACCCAGGTACCCCACAGCTTTTTCTGATGATGACTTCTGGGATCTTAGTGGTAGGCTTGAATGGGACAGAGATGAACTTCCACTATGAGGGCCTGGGTGAGTACACCTAACATGGTTTAGGGTTATCCCCAATCTCCCTATGTCCATGGATCCCGACCTCAGAATGGGAGGTGATTCCAGACTGAAGTGGCACCCAAGCAGGAACAAGGCTCAGCTCCCATAATTAGGACTACAAGAGAGACAGGGTGTCCAGTGGTTAAAAACACCAAACTCTGGGGAGTCACACCTGAGTGCATTACTAAGTACTACATTTATCATGACGAAGGAACAAACATTGGTACATCACTACTAACATTTTTTATTCCAATTTCACTGGTCTGTCCCTAATGTCCTTTTTCTGTTCTAAGATCCTATTCAGGATTCCACTGTACAGTTAGTTTCATATTTCCTCAGATGCCTCTTGTCTGTGACAATATGTAAGACTTTGTTTTTGATTACTTTGATGATTTTGAGGTGTGCTTGTCAGGTATTTTGTTGAATATACCTCCTTTTTTTTTTTTTTTTTAATACTGGCTTTATTGTTACAGACTTCATACACCATAAGATCCACCCATTTAAAGTGAAAATTTAATGGTTTTAAGTATATCCTCTAAGTTGTACAACAATTTCATAGTCAATTGTTTTTTAAATATTTTATTTATTTATTTGACAGAGAGAGATCACAAGTAGGCATAGACACAGGCAGAGGGGGGCGGGAAGCAGGCTCTCTGCTGAGCAGAGAGCCCAATGCGGGGCTGGATCCCAGGACCCTGAGACCTGACCTGAGCTGAAGGCAGAGGCTTTAACCCACTGAGCTACCCAGTCAATTTTGAAACATTTTAATCATCCCTAAAACCAGCCCTAGAATCAGCCATTTCTTCAAAGAGTCTGGTTTCTTTTGTTGGAGAATGGTATTAGAAACCAAGATCTGGGTGCTGGGTGTGGTTGTTGCTATTGGGGTGTGTGTCACTGTTTCTAGGCCTCCTCAGTGGACAAAACTAGCAAATGTGTATATGTAGTTTAGCCCATGTATATACTTGTATCTATAATTATTTTGGTATCTATGCCCAATCTTGAACATGACTTTGAAGTTAAGATCACTTTTAAAGAAATATACTAAGAGATGGGCAATGCCTCAAGAGAGGTTTAATGTTTAAATGTTACAACTTTTTTTTTTTTTTTTAATGGTACAACTTCTTAGTATAGGATAGAACCATCTGTTCCATAAGTGGAAATAGTGGTAAAGAATCCTCTACCTGACATTTAACACACTTAACCCCACATTTAACCACAAATGCAGTCGTGTCCTACCCATCAGAAGACCACTCCCTTCATACTGTGTAGCTTTTCTTCTCAGGGTCTCTGGTGGTTCATTCTCTTCTAGGTGTGAGTCTTCTGGGCAGCCTGAGGGCAATAACATACTGGCTAAATGAATTAAAGCTCATCCATGTTGTTAAAATTGGTGTTACATAAAATTGTGATCATAAGAACTTTAAAAATATTTCTGTATATAAAACATTGCTACTAAATGAAACTATTTCTGCAAAAATATGCATACAGAAATATTATAAGGATATTCACTGGTGGTGTGATTGGTATTTAATTCAGCACAGTGAGATTGGAGGGGACTTGGTTTCCCACTTTTTGTCTGAATTTTCTAAATTCCCCACAATTAACACTGCTACTTTCATAGTAAGAAAAAAAGCTTCCGAAAAGTAGATGCTTTTCTTATAGGAAGGCCTAACAATACTTTAATTAGACCATAATTTTGCTTCAATGTAAACTGGAGAAACCAGGAATAGGACTTTCAAATGAGGACTCAAATGAGACTAATGGGTTAAAAGTGACTTTCAGAGCCTGGGAGGATATGAGAAAGGGCATGTCATGATAAAAGCAAAACTTTCTAAACCTTGACAAGGGAGTTTGAGTTCTCTGAAGGTCCAAGAAAAAGTTGGGGGAAAAACAAAACAAAACACTACAGGAAAGCATTGCCTAACAGGAAACCTCCAGCTTGTGGTATGGCTAATGCCCTTGTTGAACTGGGTCTTTGAAACCAAGTGTGCTTTAGGGAACCTGGGCACTGTGTAAGGTGAGATGAGCACCATGTTATTTAACTTGCTTAAATGTAAATCCACAGGTAGAAGCCACACAGCTGGAGCCCTGGACTGGAGAAGGGAAACTCCCACCTGTGGGAGTTGCTGCTCCATCCATTTCATAGAACATAAAAGCAGTGATCCCAGAAAGTAGAATGAGTATGGGGGCTTCTATGTAATGACATACTTGGACATGCATTGTTCTTTTCTCTGGTTAGTTTGTTTCTTAAATTTTAATGTTGGATCACTGTCACTAATTAACATGTGGCTGGTTATTGCCCAAACCAGGGAAGTTTATTTAGGAAAACACAAAACTGATTTATAATTCATCCAAACTGACCTATGCCTGGACAAATTCCTTTTCTATTCCAAATACTGAATTTGGTTGTCACATAACAGTTAAAAGGAAGAAGATTTCATAATTTCTCTAAGTTATTAAAAATGTCTTAGTTTATTCATTTAGATTTTGTCTTTATGATGAGATTTTAAACAAAGATTTAAATGAATATTTAAAAAACATTTTTCTATATCATAAATTTCAGCTGAGCACCCATTAAGAAAATACTAGAAATTTTGCGGATGAGTAAAAAGGATAATAAACAGAACTGTTAGGTCACATCCTACCTCCACTGTTCTTTGCTGTAAATTGGGAGAATGAGTAAACCCGTAGTGCAGGGAATCAGATACTGAGCCAACTGTAAAGCAGAAGAAACATGACATGAGATATATGGCCACAGGCAAGTTATTAGGCTCCTATAACCTCCTGACAACTCCATGAAGTAGGTGTTATTATCCCTGGTTTACAGATGAGGGGCAGACAGAGTGCAAAGAACTTAGAGCCTGGGCTGTATCAAGTCCTGTGTTAAGTTGGTTAAATAAATGCGTATGTTAAAAAGAGGACTGAAAGACCAAGCCATGCCTGTGATAACCTCTGAGAAATCAAAGATGATTAATGTCAAGTTACTTTCCAGACTAATAATTAAATTCTGATCCTCAGTTGCTTCTTGATACTACACATTCTTGATAAACAGTCTTAAAAGAACTCTCAGCTTTTGGTGACTAGGACGGCTGGAGAGAGGATGAACTCACCCCCGTTTGATTTCTACCTTGGCTTAATATGAGCTGGTCAGTGTATGTAGACAAAAATGCACTTCCCAAAGTATTTTTTTTTAAACATTTAAAGCTTTTTTATTTATTTATTTGACAGAGAGAGAGATCACAAGTAGATGGAGAGGCAGGCAGAGAGAGAGAGAGAGGGAAGCAGGATCTCCACTGAGCAGAGAACCCGATGCGGGACTCGATCCCAGGACCCTGAGATCATGACCCGAGCCGAAGGCAGCGGCTTAACCCACTGAGCCACCCAGGCGCCCCTCCCAAAGTATTTTTAATAACATTCTAGAATTGAGGGGATTGCAGGACAAGGGTGTTATTCTTTGAAACTCGACTTCTGGTTCCCAAAATCTGTAAAGACATTTTTTTGTGGTCCACAGAGGTATTTCTTTTTCATTATAAATTAGGAAAATAGGGGATCTGAGGAAAGCTTCTGCTTTTATATTTTAAGTAGGAATTCTTTTTTAAAAGATTTTATTTATTTGACAGAGAGAGATCACAAGTAGATGGAGAGGCAGGCAGAGAGAGAGAGAGGGAAGCAGGATCTCTGCCGAGTAGAGAACCCGATGCGGGACTCGACCCCAGGACCCCGAGACCACAACCCGAGCCGAAGGCAGCGCCTTAACCCACTGAGCCACCCAGGCGCCCTTAAGTAGGAATTCTTAAACTTGGCAAATTTATCAATATTTTTTAACTTTCAAAAGTTGAGAAGCTTTGTTTTAGAAAATGTGGTGGCAAGTATATTATTAATTCCTTGCCCATTGAACTTCAGAAAGAGTAAAGATTATATCTGTCTCTTCCTTTATCTCTCAAGACTCTTGCCCTATTTCTCCCTTCCTGGACTTTCTTCCCTAAGCATGCTAGAGAAATTACATTTATTTTTAAAATTACATATATTTAATAAAATTGTTCTTTTTAGGTCTTTTTTTTTTTTTGGTCTTAATTCTATCAAAACATTTCACAATTCTCTTTATTTTATTTTTTTTTTTAAAGATTTTATTTATTTGACAGAGAGAGATCACAAGTAGACGGAGAGGCAGGCAGAGAGAGAGAGAGAGGGAAGCAGGCTCCCTGCTGAGCAGAGAGCCCGACGCGGGACTCGATCCCAGGACCCTGAGATCATGACCTGAGCCGAAGGCAGCGGCTTAACCCACTGAGCCACCCAGGCGCCCCCACAATTCTCTTTATAAAGGAAAACTATTAAGTTGACTATACTTTAGCTTATATAATAATACATGGCACACAGATCCTTACACAAGGATTATCATGGTAGAAAGATATTTAATAATACAAGATAGGAAAAAAAAAACCTTATTGTCCATCCAGAATATATCAAAACAAAATAGGGTTCATACATAATCTAGTATTCATGTAGCTGTTAAAAGAATAAAACGCTCTGTGTGCTAATATGAAAAACTCACATATAGCTTAGTGATGCTTATATTTGAAAAAAGTATAATTATGTAAATGAATTAAAAAGAACTGTAAACTGTCTAAAGTAGTTACCTTTGAGGCAGGTCAGTGGAGGGGGGAGGGAAATTGGAATTTCAACATTTAACTCTGTATTCTGTATGCTAGAATCTTTAAAGAGAATAAATTAATGTATTACTTCTATTTATTATTATTTAAGTTCACATTAGAGATACAATTTTTTTACTGTTTGTGTAGGTGGGTAGAATATTGCAGATCTCTGAAAAGTGTTTCTTCTTAAAATCCTTTACCCATTCTTCTTTCTGAGTACATATGCTCCTCTTCTCCCTAGCCAGTAGCTTCTGAAGAGTCTCCACTGTGATGATAATACTTAGAGTTGTGGCATTTGTTCCCATTAAAGTTTATCTCTCTCTCCTGGACTTTCCTTCCTATAAGTGAAAATGGGAATCTAGTAGCAACCAAAAACGATCTCAAAATTCTTTCGGAAGCAAAGCATCATTCAAAAATATGTTGAAGAATGACCACATATTAGCTGATAATGCCTAAAAAATATGAACTTTTCTCAGTCTACCAAACAATCCATGCAACACATACGTTTGGTTCAGTTTGGGGCTTGGTGATACACTAGTTGGCTCAGTCCAAACTCCAAACCCAAATACAGTTATGGAATCTCCTCTTTGCCCCACACACTCTGCAGTGTCGAGTGATCCTCTTGGCCTTCCCCATGTCTAAAGGCTTTTGGACAGCAGCATCTTCCTGAGATAGCCAAGCCGCTCGAGGCAGGGGGATGTGAGTCAGTTACTCCCGTGTTGATGGAAGGTTGGTGGCCAGATGTGTGAGCACAGGCCATCCGATTTTTTTTTTTACTCCATAAATGGCAGTCACTAACAAAGTGATCTCAGAGTGTGGGGTTGGGACAACAGAAGTCTGTGGCCCCTCAGAGCCTCTAGGTCCTGGAAGGTGGCTCTCACAGCTGCCCACCTATCCCTTTCACTTGGCTGTTCTCCACAGTAGACTCACTCCTCCATCTTCATCAGGGGTGGGGATCCCTGGTAGGCAAATTCTTGGATGTGTGCTCTGTCCTAACTCCATGACAGTCCTTAATTCCTTTTAAAAGCTTGATGTCCACTTTACTAGTAATGTACTGTTGTAATCTCCCAAGTATTGGCCCTAAGCAATGACCAAAAGAGCAGAGGTGGAGTTCTATTTATATTTTATCTCCAGCACCTAGCTTGACAGGTAGTAGGAATGCCATAATTGTGAAAAGAGGAAAGCAAAGGAGTGATACTCAGGGGTACAACTAAGACCCTTGTTAAATATCTGTTGTCCAGCAGCTTCTCCCCTTCCTTGTACCCTCATATCTCCTCTCATTGCTTTTTGATATTCTCATCTCTTTCCCTTTGTCTACATGATTTTAGAAGTGACACCAGAGACTCTCTCATATTGGAGTGAAACAAGGGCATTCTCAAATTCAACAGAGCAGTTCCTCATGTAATGGTCCCAGCCTCACAATAGGAAGTGGCCACATTTCCTTAGCAGTCTTAGACTGCCTCATGCTTCAACTGTTTCTTATGGTTTTGATGGCTAGGTGTGTCCCCTTACCTTTTCTCTATCATGAGCAAAGAAAAAAACAACACTCCATCTTCCCATCCAGCCCAGCCTACTTCATGAATCTGTAATTATCCTGTGTCCCTTGCATTCCACACCTCTACCCCAGACACTTGAGAAGAGCTGCCTTAATAAGAAGCCTTGAGATTCTGGAGCACCAATCCCCATTACCCTGTCCTAAGACTGCCAGTACTTTCCCTTCTAAGGAGAGAGAACTCCTTAACTTCACCCTGTGCGGTGTCTCCTTTTTCTTTGTCTTGATACCCAGCTCAGCCCTCAGGATTTTTCTTTCCTGCATAGAGATCAAGCACCTGGAAACCTCAGATCGCAAAGGTAGATATCTTTTCACAGCAGCCAGAGCCAAAGCAGCCTGTTAAGAAACTGGCCATCACATACATACATACCCAGATTATGAAGCAGAGATTAGGATATATTGCAATGAGTTCAATACTTTCTGTGAATCTCCATCCCCCTGAAAACAGTCTTCATGTTACTTTCTGGGTCTGGGTTGGCCTCATGCTGCATCTAGCTCCAACCACCTTCATCAGCCAAACCCCATAGTTTCTTAGTTGATTGGATATGCTGCCTGCCGCCTCCCCACTGATATCTACTGATTAAAAAAAAAAAAATTCGGTCTCTACCTTTTCTGTTCTCCCAGTAGGAAATACGACTAAGATGCTCACCAGTGGTCTCAAGACCTGCCCTGCTTCAGTCCTGAAGCCTGTAGAGTTCCTCCTGTGAGTAGTTCCCTGGCTTCCGAGCAGAGACTACAAGCTGTCTGGCAGGGTTTCCAGAGTTTCCAGGCAGAGGACCAAGGACTTTCTGTCAGAGTTCCCAAGGGTATCATATCAGCAGGTGGTGCTGGGAGCAGCAGCTCATTCTTCAAGGAAGCTAATTTTGGTCCTGCCCTTAGTAGTGCTTTCCTCAGCCAGCTGGGTCAGTTTCAGCCATTCAGCAAACATTTAAGGGGACCCTAACAAGCTCAGTTCTGGAAGATGATTATGAGACATGGTATCAGCCCCCAGACACCTCACAGTCCCCTCGGGGAGGACTTTCTCTTGAGAAGTTGATTTCCAAAACACAAGCCTGTCTTCAGGTCTCAGGGGGCAATGTTTCTCTGGCTACTGGATTCCAGCAGACCCCACAACTCTGTATCCCACTTTGACCTTCACATGGCTGAGGCAGCTCCTAGGTGAGTTCCTCGCCAGTGGTCCTAGTGCAAGCTCCATCAGAGTTCATTCAGTCTCTTCTTGGTTGCTGTTGAGGAACCAATCATCTTTTAGGTGTCCCTTTAAGGTTTTTTTTTGTTTGTTTGGTTTGTGTGTGTGCTGGTCTCTGAGATAGGAGAAAAGATCCTCAGATTACCTTTGCCTCTAGGGAGAGCTTGGATTCCCACTGAAGTGCTCCAGGATCCATAGGGTAGAGCTCAAGGAAATATTTATGGACTCTTAGGATCTGCAGTGATCTCTGAAGTGTGGAAATGTGGAGGAGGTCATTCAGCCCATCAGCAGCCCCGTTTACCCCTACCCATACCACCAATTTACTTTCTGCCTCATTCCCCATGAATTTCAAATCAGGTTACGTTCTGAGAGTTAGGGCTCCAACATCTTTTTGGGGGAACACAGTTCAACACAGCATCTAAGGGAATATGTATGTGGTAATCAGGTGTCTAAATGGTTCGATAAAGTAATTACTAATGTTTTGAGCATTTACTAGGCTGGGCGCTTTGTGCAAGTTAATCTTCTTAAAGTAATGAGATTGGTGTTAATGTTGATGCTCATTTCACAGACAAAGAAAGTGAGGCTTAGAATGAAGGACTTGCTCAAGGTCACACAGATAAGATGTGGCAATGTCAGGTTTTAAGCTTAGGCCTCCATCTCCGGCATCTGAACTTAAAGCCGTTATGTATCCTCCCTCCAGGATGGACCACTGGACCCAGGAATGAAAAACGCTCCATGCTCCTGATTTCATTTTTATTAAGGAAAACCTGTTCCTCTCTTTCTCCATTTCTGCTGATAAAGTTGAATTCTACAGGCCAGTTCTCCCCCTCCCCATTGTTTAAGGTATTATTTTGATGGATTTTAGTAATTATACAAAATCCTATGACCATCAGCACAATTGAGATATAGAACAGACCCTTAACCTAAGGAGTTTCCTCCTGGCCCTTTACAGCTAATCGCTGCCCTCCGACCCCCAGGGCCAGGCAGTCCCTGATCTGCTTTTTCTTATTATAGTTTTGTACAGGCCTGGTTTTAGTTTATAAGTGCTAAGATCCTAAAGAAACAAAGAACCAGTCTTCATTATTAACTAAAGGAATTTGAAAAAGAGAAGCAGCAAATGGTTTTCTCTCCTACAGTTAAAGAGGGAGAAATTTTTTGTTAAAGTTATTAAAATAATTTGACTTGGTAAAAGTTAATTTGATCATATTCACAAGATTATTAATTTTCCTACTCTGTATAAATACTTCATTCTTCTATTTTGCAGTTTGAATTCACCTTTTACCCATGCATAATTTTATAACTTCATGCATCGGTCACTTGGAAAATACTGGCTTATTCTTATGCGGGTCTTCCAAATGTGGCACATTTCATTATACAATAAAAGAAAATCACAAATGTTAATGTCACTACTGATCTCATCAGAAAAGTCTTTGGGTTTGAGAAATTGTCAAGTTCGTGGTGATGATCACAAGTTTTCGAAAGTCCAAATTTCACCTTTGAAACCTGAATTTTATTGTTAGCCACAAATACTGTCAGTTGTTGGTCTTGAAGTGACAGGCTGACTGTTCATTTATGAGAAAATGTCTGCCAAACTCAAGTGTGGAAAACCTAGTTTATCAGCTATTTTTTTTCCAGATTTATTTATTTATTTAAGAGAGAGCGAATGAGAGAGAGAGAGGAAGTACACATGGAGAAAGGCAGAGAGGGAGGAAGAGAGACAGGCTGAGCATGGAGCCCTGGGATAATGACCGGAGCAGAAGTCAAGAGCCAGATGCTTAACCTATCGAACCACCCAGCTATTCTTTCAAATGAAAATGGTAGGGATGCCTGGGTGGCTTAGTCAGTTAAGCATCTGCCTTTGGCTCAGGTCATGATCCCAGGGTCCTGGGATCAAAGGCTCCTTGCGCAGTGGGGAATCTGCTTCTCCCTCTGTCTGCCACTCCCCCCGCTCGTGTGCTCTCTCTCTCTCTCTGATAAATAAATAAAGTCTTGAAATAAAAATGGTATTCTGTGTGGGAAGTAATTCATCTTGCTCATCAGGCTGATGCACAAGTGTTTTCCCTGGAGACAAGAATCAACCTTGGGTATGAGGCAGAAGACCTGTATGTGTACTTCCATTTCATGCCAAAGAACACATAAGAGACATATACTCAAGGGATGAGAAACAATAACATGTAATTGTATTTAACTCCTGCCTCCAGGGCATTTGTAAGTGGGACTGGCTCTTTCCCACACACCTTCATTCCCTGGTGGTGAGGACTGCAGTGACTACTAGAATAGTTAGTTCTGTGCCTCTTGCCTAATTCATGCTCAAGAGCCAATGGTTTTACTCACCATTGCTTTTGCATCATCACTGCAAATGTTAACACACTTTAAAAAATGCAAATAGTGTTTTAATGTTATTATGAAACTAGTTTCGCCCTCATGAAATTCTTGAAAGGGTCTGGTCCTCCCAGTGATATTTAAACCACATTTTAAGAATTATTCTTCTAGTGGAAAAAGCAAAAACCAGAGCAAACCTCTAATCAAACAATATATTCTCAGACCAGTAACATACATGTGATAGGCTACAGTGTTATATAACGTAGCTATATCAAAATCCTCTGAACACAGAAGAGAGAAAACATCGACAAATTCACTCTATATCCATGAAAATATAATTAATTGAAATAGAATTTTCAAAGAAAGAATCAGAACTTCTTACCCTAGCAGTAGAACTTAACCTCAGGAATCAGAATTGATTGCACATAGTACATGACTTGTCTTATATAAGACATCTGTATTTAAGAGTTAAGACTCTTAAGACATGGGGCACCTGGGTGGCTCAGTGGGTTAAGCCGCTGCCTTCAGCTCAGGTCATGATCTCAGGGTCCTGGGATCGAGTCCCGCATCGGGTTCTCTGCTCGGCGGAGATCCTGCTCCCCCCCCTCGCGCTGCCTGCCTCTCCATCTACTTGTGATCTCTCTCTGTCAAATAAATAAATAAAATCTTAAAAAAAAAAAAAAGACTCTTAAGACATGTTAAGACTCTTAAGGTGTCCTATGTAATGAAAGACTAAGGAGCTTCCATGCTCTGTGAGGATCTCCTAGAACTTAAGGTTATGGCCAATCAGAAATCAGTTTAATATTCTAAAATTTTACTTAAAAGTTATTTAATATTTTATTTATATACAACATAGATGCAAGTTATAAGGCATAATAATAAAAGGAACACTGATGAATCCACAAGCCAGTTTGAGAGCTAGAGCTTTGACAATGCCTTTTAACCCACCAGTGCTAAATTGTCTATCCCTCTGCCTTTCCCTTTAGTGGTCAACATTATCCTATATTTTAGATTTATCACTCCCTTGCTTTTTAAAAAAAAGGTCATTTTATTACATCTATATGTATCACTAAATCATATTTTTGTGCTTTATAAAATTGTTTTTGTATTACATATATTCTTTTATTTATTTTTAAAAGATTATTTATTTATTTGAGAGAGATAAAGAGAGCATAAGCAGGGGGATCAGCAGAGGGATAGGGAGAAATAGGCTCTGCACTGAGCAAGGAGCCCAATGTGGGGCTCGATCCCAGAACTCTGGGATCATGACCTGAGCTGAAGGCACACGCTTAACCAACTGAGCCAACCAGGCACCCTATGTGTATTCTTTTAACACATTTTTTTTTCAGTCAACTTTATGTTTCTAAGATTCATCCATGTTGCCTCAATCATTGTTCATTTTTAACTGCTGTATAGTATTCCATTATATGAATACAGAATTTATTTACCCATTCTTTCGTCATTAGTTCTTTGGGTGCCCCTAGTTTTTTGCTGCCATTAATGCTACTTATATAAAAATAGTTGTGCATGTCTCCTGGTACATACGTGTAAGAATTTCTCTTGGGTTTATACCAAGGGGTGGAATTGTTGGTTTAAAAGATGCATACACACTTATTTTTACAAGATAATGTCAAATTACTTTCTATAGTTTTGGTACCAATTTATAGTTTCATATAGTTTTAGGTATACATGTGGTATATTTACTCATATGCATATAGGGGTATAGGATTTCTCATTGATCTACTTCCTTCTCAGTATTTGCTGTTGCCAGTCAATGTGGTAGGTATACAGTGGTGTCTTGATCTTACTTTCTATTTTCTTGAGAAGACTGAACACCTTTATATATTTATATTCACCATTTTGCCTCCTCGTCCTTGAAATACCTGCTCGTGTCCTTAGCACATTTTTCTACTGTATCCTTTTATATTGATTTGTAAGAATTCTCTATTGATTCTTGGTATTGATTCTTTTTAGATATACATGTTACTAATGTGTGTTGATGAGTCACGTAGCTGTAATTCTTAGGTACTGTGAGAATAACTTGGTGATGCAGCCTGTAGGTCTGTATTGCCCAAACTCTAATTTCTTTTCAGAAGTCTTCAAATGGTAAGGTCTATTACATGAGAAGCTAGAAAATAATGTGCTTATAAATTTTTAAAAAACCAGGTACTACTCACTGTCAAATGATATTACAGGCTATGATCCCAAAGTCCTATATTTTCTCAGTGTTTCCTTTTCATCACAAATGTAGATTATAAACCTTAGAAATATCAGTGTCAAAATGTGGACATAATCCAGTATCCTGATAAAAGAGCTCTGGAATGTTAAAATATTTATTGTAACCACTGGATGCCCATAGGATTCCCTTTCTTCCCAGGGAGCAAGATGGGAAGTAAATAAGAATTTTCAGAAATAAAAATAAAAGAAAGAAACCTGTAGCTATTTACATGGACTTCCCTTGTGTATACCTTGTATTTCTCTAGCTGTCTCCTTTATTGGCAGGATTGTCCTCAGAGCATCAGGACTAAATTGATGTTGGGGATGGAATCCTAAGATACTGACTGGTGTTTCAGTGCCTCCCTTTCACTGTGCTGCTGGCTCCTCTACTTTACTCTTGAAGGTGACCAATACAATAGCCAGGGGAAACCTAACTTCTCTGATGGCAGGAACAGATGTTGGAGCATTCTGAGCTGTAATTGCTTGCGGTTTTTTGTGGGGTTTTTTTTGTAGTTTTTTTTTTTTTGCTTGTTTGTTTTGTTTTTGTTTTGTTTTGTTTTCGGATTCTTCCATCTCATAATTTTGAATGATGCCCAAAGGGAAGCTGTCCTATAAAGCTAACACTTTGAAATTCAAAGATTTCAAGTACAGATGTTTCTATGTTTTTTAAAATTTACATTTTTATATTTAAAGCCCCACATAATAAGAACTCTTGCTATACCCTCAAGCTCAGCATTTCTTTCTTCAGGCTTGTTTGGTCTACTGACAAGTCTATCAAAGGCCTTCTTTATTCTGTTATGTGTTCAGTCTTTAGCATTTCTTTTTGCTTCTTCTTTTAGAATATCCATCTCTATGCTTACTTTACCCATTTGTTCTTTTTCCATGACAGCCCTTAGCATATTAGTCACAGTTGTTTTAAATTCATAGTCTGATAATTCAGACATCCTTGCCATATCCAAGTCTGGTTCTGATGCTCAATAGTTTCAAACTGTGTTGTTTGCCTTTTGGTATGCCTGGTACTTTGGTTCAAAGCCAGACAGGATGAACTGAGTGAAAGGAATGCCAACAAATAAGCCTTTAGTGACAGGGTGATGAGGTGTGGGGGTAAGGAAGTGTTCTACAGTCCTAAAATTAGGTTTTCATATTTTAGTGAGCGTGTGGCCCTGGGCTGTGAACACCACAAGTGCTTCTTAGTTTCAGATCTACTGCTTCTGGCTTACGGGGGACGGGAGGGCTAGAGTGACCAGGATTGGCTATTTCCCTTTCCCCAGTAGGTTAGGCCCCAGTAAAGTAGTTTTTCTTGAGGGCAGGCCTTGTTAAGAACAGAATGTTCTGGTGTATTTCAAAATGGTTACTTTTCCTCTCCTACTGTTGGAAGCAAAAGGAGATTTTTCTCTGATATTCACTATAAGAAGTAGGTTTAGCTCCAGGAAGTAAAACTCACAAAACTATGACTCTCCTCCCTGGAGTTTTTATTTTTATTTTTATTTTTTTTAAAGATTTTATTTATTTATTTGACAGAAATCACAAGTAGGCAGAGAGGCAGGCAGAGAGAGAGAGAGGAAGGGAAGCAGGCTCCCTGCTGTACAGAGAGCCAGACACAGGGCTCGATCCCAGGACCCTGGGATCATGACCTGGGCCAAAGGCAGAGGCTTAACCCACTGAGCCACTCAGGCACCCTGCCCTGGAGTTTTTAAACTCTGGTGTTTGTCCACACTCAGCCTCCAACAATTACAGGTTAGGTTTTTCTACCCTTGCACTGGTTTCCATACAGTCTTCTGCTCTGGTAAGTTGAGATTCTTTGTATCTACCGATCCACGATTTTGCCCTGTGACCTCTCTTTTCTGACATATCTAAAAAGAATTGTTGATTTTTTGTTTGTCTGGTTTCCCACATGTTAGTTAGCACCTTACATACCAGACTGGAAACAAAGTTGGTACATCAGAGAACTCTTTAAGAAAAATTTTTATTTATTTATTTATTTATTTATTTATTTATTTATTATTTATTTATTTATTTATTTATTAGAGATCACAAGTAGGCAGAGAGGCAGGCAGAGAGAGAGAGAGGGAAGCAGGCTCTGCGCTGATTAGAGAGCCTGATGTGGCACTCGATCCCAGGACTCCGAGATCATGACCTGAGCTGAAGGCAGTGGCTTAACTCACTGAGCCACCCAGGCGCCCCTAAGAAAAATTTTTAAGTTTAACTCACTTCTAAGTTCTCAAAGCACTTTTCAGGAACAGTAAGCAGCGGGCTTAGATTACTCAGTGTTAAGGGACTGAAGCCACACAATAGTAATTATATTTATTAACAGATAATTAAAAAAAAAACAAAATCACCCACTAATTTGAAGAGAATTAGCAAGAGAACATAAAGCATGTTGAAATGTTTGGAAGGAAAGTGTCCAAGATACAAGTAATGTGAATTTCTTGTAAGAAATTTTATCTGTCAGCTTAGGCTTAGTTATGCTGTGGTAACAAATAACCCCATGATCTCAGTAGCATATGACCATAGGCCGATTGCACTCATGCTACATATCCATTGCAGCAGAATCTTTACTCTGCAGCTTAGTTTGAAGGAGCAGACACTCTCTGGGATATGCCAGCCAAAGGAAAAGAGATTTTGCTGAAGAGAGGCACACAATCCTTCTTGTTCACCTTTCTTTGCTCAAAGCGAGTCATCTGGTTGCTCCTGAGATCAATAACATGGGTTTCAGAAAAGGGTACCATAAATCACATGGCCACGCATGACATCAATGTGGTGGAAAGTATAACTTTCCTACAGAAAGGGGTAGAGATATTTTGAGTATATATATTTAATATAATTAACTATATAGTTTCTACCAAGTTTACCCCAGGAATAAGTGAGTTGGCTATGTAGAATTCTCTTACCCAAGTTGTTACAGGACTGTGATACTACTGTGTAGTTGTTATTGGTCACCTCCATACTTTGAGGCTGAATTTTTTACATTCCTTTGCTAGAGAATGAGGGGACAAAGAAATCCATCAGATAAATACTTTCGTGAGGCACCCTTGGGCATTGCATGTGATTGAAGATGAAGCACTTGCTCTCAGTCCTTGCTGTAAACGTATACTTCTGGAATCTGCATTGTGAGTTGGTAGAAAAATAACTCCTCTTGGGGCACCTGGGTGGTTCAGTTGGTTGAGTGACTGACTCTTGATTTCAGCTCAGGTCATGATCTCAGGGTCATGAGACTGAGCCCGGCAGCAACGGGCTCTGCCCTTGATGGGGAGTTGGCTTGTCCCCCTGCCTCTACCCTGCTTGTGCGCTCTCTCTCTCTCTCTCTCTTAAATAAATAAATAAATAAATATTTAAAAAAATAAAGGGAAAGAAAAATATTAAAGAGATATTTTGTGATTCAAAGGTTGCAAGCTGGCAGTTCACACGTTGAGTCTCAGCCATATATACCTTTTATTTGGGCAACAGAATGTTTTAAATATCAGGAGATGTCACAATGAAAGAATCCAGATTCCTGGCTTCTCATGAAAAAAAAGGAAAGGGTTGTCAACTTTTGCTGACATCCCTGTTTGGCAATATTAGCTGGAGCTGCATTGCTGTTGTTCCCTGGGGAAGCAAGGTGGATCTAGGTGGACTAAACACTAATAGGAAAAATAAAACTTTGAAGTTTGTGGAAGAATATGTAGGAGACTCTCTTGGTCATGCTGTTTGGGTCCCGCATCTGGCTCCCTGCTCAGCAGGGGGTCCGCTTCTCCCTCCAACCTTCCCCCTCTCATGCTCGCTCACTCTCCTCTCTCTCTCAAATGAATGGATAAAATCTTTAAAAAAAATGAAGATAGATTTCTTAAAGAAGAGTCCAGGTAGTCACCACTATACATTAAAAAATTATTTTAATCAAAATTAAGGATTCTTATTCCAATTTCTGAATATAATTAGAAAAATGCAATTTATAATAAAATGACTCCATTTTACAATAATCCAGTTGGCAAAAAGTGTGAAGTCAGGTAACATGAAATACTGGCCAAAGATGTGGAGATGTGAGGTTGCTTTTATGTTGCTGGGGAAGTATGAACAGGTAGGTGTTCAGGAAGCTGCCTTGGCAGTCTAGAGTGAAATTAAGAATGCTTGCACTATGCCTAGAAAGTCCATGCCTGGAGAAATCTCAACAGAGAACCACTTGCCTAGAGTTTTGCAAAAAGGGGGAAAAATGACCGCAGAAAGACCTATGCGAATGTTCATGGCAATATTACATGTTCTGACAGACAAAAGTTCAGAAATAACACAGGCGTCCATTTTTAGGGAAATGTGAGTAGACTGTGGCAATGCACCTTCATACAGTACTATGTAGCAGGCAGCAGCTCGATATAAATGAGATATACATGTCAGTACAGATATACATTCTTAATGAATATGTGTGAAAATGGTGCAAAAGATCAGACTCTAAATACACTAGAGTGGGTGTCTATAACGGGAGAGATTGGGATTGGGAATAAAGAGAATTAATACAAACAGAAATAGAATAAAATAGCCTTGCAGGTGCCACCTATGGTAGCACTCTACTGAAGAATATGATCATTCCATTCTGTAAACCTAGAGTTATAGAAAATATTAACAGAAAAATTATTGTTTCTTTATATTTTGGTCTAAGATAACCCTTTCAATCTTTTTTTTTTTTAACTTGTTTGGGTGGAATGGATTCATGATTTGCTATGGACTTGAGCAGCTCCGCGACCACACACTAACCGGGTGGCTGTGGTTCCCTGTTGCGCGGTAACCAGGTGGCTGTGGTTCCCTGTTGCGCGGCACACATCTGTGGTCTTTCTGTTCATTTCTCCACACTCAGTAAGGTCCCCCTGCACATAACTGCCAGATGACCTACACCACTTTTGCGTAAGCAGTGCAAAAGGGAAAATTCTTGCAAATTAAACCACCTTAGGGCTGCCAGACTCGAAGTGGCAGATGGTGGTTGGATTTTACAAAACCCCTTTGCCCTCTTCCTTCATTTTCTGCCTGTTTTTACATTAATCTTCTCCATGCAGATCTGGCGAGGTGTGTGAAACACCACCCTCCAAGGAGCTGCGTTAAGGATAAGCCCAAAGCTGGTTCTCCAAAGATTCATACTGCCTTTCATTTGCAGAGTCTGGGAGCCCCTTCTGGCCTTTCCCGTATTAAGGTTTTGCAGCAACTGTGATATTTACAGAGAACACACATGCAGGATGGGGAGGCAGGGCTTGCCAGTCTTCTCAGCAGAGGGCCTCCTGGCAGCCTGGATTTATTGGATTTTTTGCTCCCTTTCACCATTTGGATTTCCAAATACTTTTTACTAGTTCAGCTTTAAAGCTGAGAAATTCAGCCAAATAGTAATAAAACACTGCAGGCTTAGTGCCCCAGGGTCTAAGAACCATTGCTGAACTTTTCTGATGTGACTGCAAGGCAACATCTGCTTAAGTGTCCTGCCTTACCTCCCCAGCCAAAGGGACAACACATCCAGTGCTGAAATTTTTGTGATAAACAATTAAATCAGTATATCTTATACCTCAGTTTTTTTACTGTCTTAGGCTTTGTGTTGCTGTTTCTAGTTTAGGAGTAACTGAAGTGATTTCACAATGCTTAACAAAGCAAGATTTTGTTCTTTAGTTTTGAGACATTCATTTATTCATCCATCCATCCATCCATTCATTGTTTTTTGAACATACACATCAGATATGTGGCTCTAACTCTAGCCAGGTAATTTTTTTTTTTTTAAAGATTTTATTTATTTGACAGAGATCACAAGCAGGCAGAGAGGCAGGCAGAGAGAGAGGAGGAAGCAGGCTCCCTGCTGAGCAGAGAGCCCGATGCGGGGCTCGATCCCAGGACCCCGAGATCATGACCTGAGCCGAAGGCAGCGGCTTAACCCACTGAGCCACCCAGGCGCCCCTAGCCAGGTAATTTTTAGGTTGTCTTCTTTCTTTGGTGATGAGATATGTATTGCAGTTATTGGACTGATCTGATCATAGTTCTGTGAGGTATGTGCTGGGAATTAAATTTCCAGTCTCTTGTCAATTTACAACATGGCTTTCAAACTTTTAAATAGAGAGTTGATGTTCTTGGAAACAAAAGGAAGAAATATGAGTGTCTTATAACTCTGACTTAAATTTTCATTCAGCTGTAAGCTTCACAACTAGCTTTTTAGTAAATATCACCTGCTTTCATGCTGTGCTAGAGTGAGACATAGTATGGTGTGGTATTGTAAGCTGTGGTCTGGTGGGGTGTGGTTTGCTATGGTGGATAGCACAGTACAGTGTGGTGGGTGGATTGAGATTCAAATAATAGCTTAAGCATCAAGTTTTCCATTAATTTCCCTTGTGATCTTGGGTAAATGTCTTAAATTTCTGGAACTCGGCTTACTTAAAATTATATGTTTGTTTGCAATTAGAGTTATTGAAAAAATTAAGTGAGGTCTATTTGTTCTCAGCACATAGTAGATGCTCATTAAATGTCAGCCTCTCCTATGGCATTCTAAGAGGAATGTACAGTGGGTAGAAAGCCCAGCCCTAATCCTCAGGAACTAATAGTCTAGTTAGGGAAAGGAGACATAGACCCTATGTAAAATCACCAGAGAAAGTGCCTCTGAGAAAAACCTTAAATAGCATGAGTTACCTTACTCTTCCCTATCAGGACCGCTAATTCTGGAAGTGAACTATGGACTTTTCTTTAAAAAATGTATTTGTATTTGAAGGGTGCCTGGGTGGCTCAGTGAGTTAAGCCTCCGCCTTCGGCTCAAGTCATGATCTCAGGGATTGGGATTGAGTCCTGCATCAGGCTCTCTGCTCAGCAGGGAGCCTGCTTCCCCCTCTCTCTCTGCCTGCCTCTCTGCCTACTTGTAATCTCTCGCTCTGTCAAATAAATAAATAAAATCTTTAAAAAAATTATAAAAAATGTGTTTGTATTTGATACCCAGAAGCCTTTCTAGAAACCAACAACCCTTTTTCTTGGGGCGGCGAAATGCTACAGTTTTATATGAATATTAGTGACTTAAGGTTGACATTCAGCTGAAAGTTGTGTAAATGTTTGATCCATCTGGTGACAGCTCGTAGAATGTGTTATTTCTAATGTTTGCAAATAATTATCTAAATAGAAATTGGCTTGAAGAGAGTTTATTTAATGTGTATACCCTGAAAAACTCTTTCCTTTGCCACATTATATATTAAAATAATTGAAAATCTTCCCAACATTTACATATCTTCATGCTATTTGACTGCAGGTCATGGCAGCCGAGCTTGAATGTGTCATTTGCTAGGTTAATGTGGGCGTGATCTCTAGCAGAGTCCCCTTTTGGAAGCAGTTATTTATTTTATTTTTTTTAAAGATTTTATTTATTTATTTGTCAGAGAGAGAGAGGGAGAGAGAGCAAGCACAGGCAGACAGAATGGCAGGCAGAGGCAGAGGGAGAAGCAGGCTCCCTGATGAGCAAGGAACCCGATGTGGGACTCAATCCCAGGACGCCGGGATCATGACCTGAGCCGAAGGCAGCTGCTTAACCAACTGAGCCACCCAGGCATCCCTGGAAGCAGTTATTTTAAATTCTCATTGGTCTTAATGCAGCAGGGTCAGTGGAAAAAGCAAGGGCTTCGAAGCTAATGAGGTGTGGGTTCTAATCTATATACTTTAGAACGAGGTATTCACAATTTGCTGGGTTGGTGTTAGTCACATTTGGATAGGAGACATGGAACAAGCTGGAATCAAGGCTTGATACTTTCCCCTTATCATGTTAACTGTTATTAGAACATCTCTGATGATTTAAATCATCACCCCAAATGGTGATCAGTGTAAGAAAAGCCATTTGAGATCACCCTAGGGGGCATTTACTAGGAAGGTGACCCCACCCTCCTGCCAGTACCTCCATTCTCTTGCGGACTGAGATGGTTCTCGACACAGCTTGTGTCTGAAGTTGGGACGTCCAGACTTATTCTTTGGAGGTGAGCTTAGTGATGCTTTGGAGGAAGTCTTAATGACCAGCCATGCGTCTGCTGACTTGACATCTCACAGAGTTGCTGGTGTCACACACAGGGGCAGTGTCACTGGAGATTCTTTGGTGATCACCTTCTGGAGAAGCTTGTGCTGGTCTGAAGATTTGAGGTGGCGCTTAGGGGCTTCAACTCCATTAGTGAAGTTGGGCGGGGGGAGGATGTGGGAGTGTGAGGATAGAGGGTTGGAAATAAGGTGATTCCAGGTGTGTGTGATAGAGAAGGGGACTGATGGAGTATTTAAAGGAGTTAGGGATGGGGAAGTGCTAATCACTCCTCCTCTTGGAGAAGAAATGAATAAATTAAGTAACAGCAGAGTCAGGACTGGAAGGCAGGTCTTGTTCTTCTTCCGGTTCTGACCGTCCCTAATGAGATGTCCTCGGTGTTCTAGGGGAAAGAGGAGTAGCTTATTTGGGTAGGCTTCCGCTCTCTGCTGGATTGTTCATTGCGCAGATGTCAGTGGCCATTCTTCCTGAACCCCTGCACGGCCGGATTGGAGCGCCTCTCCAGGAGCTCCTGCGGCCCCCAGTGTATTTTTTGAAGAGATATTTAAACATTTGGGCCTTTCCTTGGCTACTTTCCCATCTTCGAGTATTCTCGGGTAAAGAATTCAGAGATCCACATGCATTTTTCATAACTTCCCAAATGCACTTGCCCAAGTCTCAACCTCAGTGCGTGTTGGGGACTAAAATAGTTATTATATTTGCTTTACATGTTGGATGCTAGGTTACAGTGAGAAAACGCGTATGGAAGTGCATTTTAGTAAGATCATTATTAGAAGTGGAGAACTGCAAAGCAGGCAGACAGAAGCATTTTTAAGGATTCCTCTAAAATCAGAATGAAATTTAATATTGCTTTCAAGTAAGTCAGTCATTCCCTATTAAAGCCCACCAACAAAAGATCATCAGGAACACACTTGCTGTAGTAAAAAGACATGAGGTTTATTTTTCTTGCTGTAACCAAACTGAGAGTACTCCAAAAGAACCACGAGGAGCTGGGAGAAGCTTCTTACAAAATATGGGTGTGTGTTGGATGATTCAAGAGGAGTTTAAGGAAGTGGAGGCCAGTTCTGGGTTGGCTGTTACAGGAAGCAGGAGCAATTTTGTGATTGTGTATCTTCACAGCGTTTCCTGATCAGATAGGAGGACCACAGTGGGACGGGCGTTCTTGTTGGAGAAGCCAAAGAGAAGCAGTCACTGCTGTTAGACAGAAGAGGGGGATGTTTCATCACTTTTGTACTTGCAGAGAGGCCTTATCTCGGTCTCCTTCCAAATATGGTTAAGGAGCGGCCTTGTTTAGACCTGGTTTCTATCCTGTGAGTGTGGTTTATATTCAGTTGGCAACAGCGGGGGGACCTAGCTGCCAGCAGGGCCGCTTCCTCTCCTGGCTTGGGGTCTATTGATTCACCCCCTTTCCCAGAAGGAAGTCATATTCTAGGGAGTGCCAAGGCTCAGCCCTAGGGCAGACTGTTCCAAACTGGGTTTTGGAGGCTGTATAAACAACAAGAATTAGGTCACACAAACAAAAGGGGCAGGGACCACCACCACAAACTCCAGGAGTGGAGCCTCTCAGGGAGGGTAAATGAATGGGCTGTGAGCTTGAAGCAGTTCCAGAGCCAGGGGGCAGCTTCTCCTTGGGCACCCGTCTCTTCACAGGTACATGTGAGGAGTCTACAAAAGCAGTACAGGAGTCCTATTTCCTGACTTTGTATATATATATATTTTTTTTTCTTTAGATGTTATTCATTTATTTATTTGAGAGAGAGAGAGCACAGGAGGGAGCAGGAGGAGGAGCAGAGGGCAAGGGACAGGGAGGGGGAAAGACTCTCAGGCAGTCTCTGCACTGAGTATAGAGCCCAAGACCCAGGGCTTGACCCCACAATCCTGAGATCATGCCCTGAGATCATGACCCGGAGACCAGGACCTGAGCTGAAACCAAGGGCCAGAGCTCAACCAGCTGAGCTACCCAGATGCCCCAACCTATCTCCTGACTTTAAATCCAGTGACCAGACTTCCTCCCCATCCCCAAGGCAAAGTTTATCCCTTTTTCCTCCCTATTACCTTCCTATGATCCTTTTCTATATAGTCTGGATCTAGGTACATAGTCTTAATTTTAATCTTTATTTTATCTAGATAAAAATGGGAGTGGTAAACTGTTAACTTCTGGGTTACTTCCAGGAAGTGATACCTAAAGGTTCAGGAAGAAGTTGTCACTTTTTGCTTTATATACTTATTTATTATTTAAATTTTATGGGTTAATTTACTTTTTAATTAAGTTGTTAAAAACAAAAATAAAACAATAAAAATGGTGGTGATGGTGGGATGTGTGATTTGCCACTGGTGATACTTTCCGAGGGGTGATTTTAGGATTAATATTTCCTTTTTTTGGAAGGGAAATTCAAAATTCCCCTTGACAAAGGGGATGGCATAGATGTCTTGGATCTATTTAAGACATAATTTTAGTAAAAAGCTAACAATCATGGCTCTCATACAAATATACAATGAAAAATGGCTATGATTTTATTTGATTTGCTAATTAACGTAAAACCAGTGAGATGTATAACCAGTTCAAAAGAATTCAAAGGGCAGACATGCCAGGAATGGTGAAATGAATTTGCTTAATAAATGTAAAACTGGCTTCTTGGAGAGAGAAGAATACCAATTTGTACCTTGACCTGACAAAATTCATTTGCAGCATCTAGACAAGAGCCATTTGCTTCTGGAAACTTACAGGTCAAGAAGGACATATTGGAGGTATCATCACTCTGATTCTTCCTATTCGTTGACCTGGGAGCAGTACCCATCCCCATGTCCCTGTAGAGGAAGGAAGTCTTGCCCGTCAAGGTGGGGGGTAAAATTTCTTTAAGTCCTCTGCTTTGCTGTGGAAGACCACCCCCCCAATTTTTTTTTTTTTAAAATTTATTTAACAGACAGATCACAAGTAGGCAGAGAGGCAGGCAGAAAGAGAGAGAGGAGGAGGCAGGCTCCCTGCTGAGCAGAGAGCCCGAATGCGGGACTCGATCCCAGGACCCTGGGATCATGACCCGAGCTGAAGGCAGAGGCTTTAACCATTGAGCCACCCAGGCGCCCCCCACCCCCCCAATTTGAAAAAAAACTTTTATTAGAATACTGTACATGCTTCCTTAAATGCAAACTCTGCTAAGCAAATGAAGTAGACAGTATTATTTCTAAAGACAGATACCCTCCAGGGGAGCAACTCTGGCTCTGGTTCTAAATGCTATGAAGTCTCCTAGTTCAAACTCCACATAGTTTAAATTCCACAGGGACTAGTCTGAAGTTTGCTCTGCAAACCCTTTCTTCATAGATGTGAAAATTAATACTATAAACTAGATTCTGTTAGTGTCTGGGGTGGGTGTGACGTATATTTATAAGAGCAACTATATCCCCGGCATCTAAGAAATATCATTAAAATATTTAGTTAAATTAAACACATATTTATTATTTAGTCTGCTAGGTTCCACGAGGAAAATGGAAAAATTGTACATTCTGGCATGGGTTATTGAAATTGCTAATCTGGCTTATTTTGAAGCTCTCTCTCAACATGGTTTGAATGAACCAATGAACAGAGGAATATCATAACCTGATTTGAGTTATTATATATATCTCGCTAAACTAAATACTATTTATTTTATGCCCCAAATATCGTTATAACAATGATTTCTTTTTCTTCCTGGTTTTTTTGTTTGTTTGTTTGTTTTTGGAGAGAGAGAGAGAGAGAGAGAGAGCTGGAGCAGGGGGAGGGGCAGCAGAGGGAGAGGCAGAAGCAGGCTCCCCACTGAGCAGGGAGTCCAATGCAAGGGGTGGATCCCAGGACCCTGGATCCCAGGACCCTGGGATCATGACCTGAGCCAAAGGCAGATGCTTAACCGACCAAGTCACCCAGGTACCCCCATAACAGTGATTTCTAAAAAAATTACGTTTGGTTCAAGGCAGCTGTATAATAACCTTTTGGTATTCAAGAAACTTTGAGAGTGCATGACTGTGAGCCAAGTAAATTTATTAGATTGTTTCATTTAACTGTATTTGCACCATGAGATCAATTGTTTAGCTAGGTTTCAAAGTGTTTCTGATCCATTCAGAAGTGACTTGGACAATAAAGCCAGAATAATCAGATATTACTGAACACTTGACAGTTGTATGCAGAAAACTGATAGTAGCACTTACTAAATAGTATAAAAAGAGACATTTTTCAATGCTAATAAAACGTATATTATTGGGGTGCCTGGGTGGCTTAGTTAGTTAAGTGTCTGCCTTCAGCTCAGGTCATGATCTCAGGGTCTGGGGTCGAGCTGAGCCCCACATCGGCCCCCCTGCTCAGCGGGGAGTTTGCTTCTCCCTCTCAGCTCTGCCCCTCCTGTGCCTTGTGCTCTCGCTCTCTGTCACTCTCTCTTTCAATAAATAAAATCTTTTAAAAAATGGTATAGCATTAAATAGTTAATTTAAAATGTCCTTATACCTTTTATAGATCTATTTTCTGGTTTTTTTTTTTTTTAAAGATTTTTTAAAAAATTTATTTATTTGACAGAGAGAGAGATCACAAGTAGGCAGAGAGGCAGGCAGAGAGAGAGGAAGGGAAGCAGGCTCCCTGCTGAGCAGAGAGCCCGATACGAGGTTCCATCCCAGGACCCCAGGATCATGACCTGAGCCCAAGGCAGAGGCTTAACCCACTGAGCCACCCAGGCTCCCCTATTTTCTGGTTGGTTTTAAAGTGCATGTGTGTGATATACCCTCCATTTTCACCTAAGATTTTTGTCAGATTTTTTCCTTTTTTTTTCTTCTCTTCTCTCACTCTCTCTCTTTTTTAATAGAGAGGGAGAGTAGCGGCAGAGGGAGAGGGAGAGAGAAAATCTTAATCAGCCTCCACATCCAAGCACAGAACCCCCTGCGGGACTTGATCCCAGGACCCTGAAATCATGACCTGAGGCAAAATCAAGAGTCAGATGGACACCTAACCAACAGAGCCACCCAGGCACCCCTCAAGATTTTTGTTGATTTGGACTATGCCCTTTCTCAAAAAGCCAGAATGCACTTTCCAAGGTCTTAATATATAAATTCTATCTAGCGCAACTTTGCCATCCAGGGTTAGTCAGGCATCTCAGCAATGACCTTCTGCAAAGAGATCCAAACACTGGAGGTAGAGTTTTATTATTATTGTAAGAAAAGAAAATGATGGGTATCCTTCATTGAGTGTTCCTTTTCTACATATGAAATTCAGTAACTTGAGTGAATGGCTACCTTAGTAGCAGAGGAACAAAGAAACACACAGTCTCTAATGTTAGCTAGGTACTTTGTTGTGTGCCCATGACTATGTTGAGTGCTAAACCCGCTGTTTCACAGTCATGCTTAGTCCTCACTAAGAGTTTAGTATTATCTTTATTTTTACATATCAGGAAACTGAAGTGTAGAATAATTAAGTGACTTGCTCAGGTCAAGGTCATGCCATTGGTAAGTGGCACAGCTGGAGTTCCAATTCCTGGAGACAGAGCCTCAGACTTAACCACTGGTATTGTAAAGACATGAATATTTTGAAATAATTCCTCATGTACTTGCCTTTTGGTCATTAAAAAAAATTTTTTTTCTGTAATCTTTCTACCATTAGGGCCAGATCATGAGGCTTTTTGTGCGAAGGAAGGGAAAAGATATCCGCTGGTAGAAAAGAAGCTCATAGGGTGACTAATGTAATAGAGAATTGTCAAATCAATATGTTTACACCTGAAATTAATATAACATTGTATGTTAATTATACTTTGATAAAAATTTTTGATTAATGAGAAAAAAAAGGAAAAGCTCATTGGATAGGGAAGCAGGAGGCTATGACATAGAATTCCTCCTAGAAATAGAAATTCCTTCTGGTGCTATGGGAAGAAAGGAGTTGAGAAAGAGAGGAATTTCTTGGCTTTCCATGTCCTTAGGGTTGAACATGGGGTGGGCGTGGTTAAACATTTACGCAGGTTTGGGGCTGTCAGAGAGTGTCCAGGCTGGGGAGACTATCAGCTGTTGAAGGAAGCCCTGAGTTTGTCATGACACCTTGTTCAACACAGTGCTATTGCATGGGCTTAGTTTAGAAGTAATGTCAGAGAGAGATGGTTCTGTGGACAGCCCTAAAATAGTGTTCTTAATTCCCATGGCCTGAACTGTAGTCACTGGAGAGTAGTGAATCCTTCCCAATCTCCTTCCAACTCTACCTCAATGGCCATCAGCAGAAATGGAGTAAGAGCAAGGTGGAGCCCGATGAGAAGAGTGGTGGAAAATAAAGTTCCACTGAGGACACATTGGAATCATTCAAGATTCTGATTCTGCTATATCCTATTGATTTGTACCACAATAGTGGAAGTCACTTCTGGCAAGCTGAGCAGTAACTTCTTTTAAAAAACACACTGACCAGCATGACCCCTTAGGTACTAGCAATTCCTTGAGCCTGGAGCAGATGTCAGTCAGCAATTTCTGGCCACATTTTCCTCTTCACTGGAAATCCGCAATGGAGTGGGGGATCAACAATGTTTCCTAATTTTTGTCTTTACAGAGAGCTGGGCTGCTGGAATATGTGTACTCCCATGAGCAGGTTGTTGGCTAGAACATTTATCCAAGCCACTAAGGACCTTTGTGACCTTGAGAATATTGTTTCATCTTTCTGAGCTTTAGGTTCTTCATGTATCAAGTGGAACTAATAGTAAAATAGCATTTGCTGCATATAGTTTTTATAAGGGTTGATGAACAGTGAGAATTTTCTTTTGTGAGAATTTTGATAAATATACTGTGGAATATAACACTATTATTGTTTATATTATTATCACTGTTATTACTGTTATTATTTTGAACTAACAATTGGGGGACCTGATATGTATAAAAAATCCAAGCACATACAAAGCTGTGTATATGTTTTTATGAAACATCACATCATCCTTCTTCTAAAATCCAAGTGGTATACCTTAACATGTTACTGCATATTGCCTAATTTTCTATCTCACTTAAGTTTTGCTGAGTCTGTCCATCTAAATGATCGTTTCTAGGTAGGCACTATGTCTTATGGCTCATAAGTAGTAGAGATTCTGATGATATGTGTAGTACTTCCAAAGGTTTAAAAATTGTGAACTGGAGATTAGAAATATTCATTTTCAACCAATTTATAAGATAGAAACGTTCTTGAAAGCAATGCAGAACAAATAGTACAGGAAAAGCTGGATGCATATAAATTAGAAATTAAACCAAATCCAATAAATCTTTCAAAAATTCCAAATCCTTTCCTTTATTTTCTCATTTTTTTCATTGCTTAAGTTTATTTTATTGCCTTTTCTTCCTTATTATAACAAAACAATGCAGCCTTAGAATCATTGCAGATAAAACAAATAAAAACAAATAAAGAGATTAGCATAATGAACACTGATTATTCTGTACACTTTAATAACTTGATAGATAGATAGCCTTCTGGATAGTTTTTAATACATCTTTAAAAGTGATCAAGCCACACCTATTCTTTTGAAAATTATCAGAAGCTATATAACCAATTCCATCCTGTGAACATTTAGGTTGTTTCCAACTAACCCTTTTATTGGATATCATGGTTGTTTCCAACTGGTTCCCCCACCCCCCCCTTTTTTTTTAAGGGAGAGAGAGCACGAGTGAGGCAGAGGGGCAGAGGGAGAGGGAAAGGGAGAAGCAGATTCCCCACTGAGCTCAGAGTTTATCTGGGGCTCCATATGGGGCTGGATCCCAGGACTCTGGGATCATGACCTGAGACAAATTTGGACACTTAATTGACTGAGCCACCTAGGAGCCTCTCCAGCTGTTGGATATTAGGTTATTTCCAATTTATTATGTTGTATTGCTTAATGCTACTGTAACATATTACTACAAATTTAGTAGCTTATAACAAAACTAACTTATTCTCTTACAGTTCTGCGCATCAGAAATCTGAATCATTTTCTTTCTTTCTTTCTTTTTTTAAATTTATTTACTTGACAGAGATCACAAGCAGGCTGAGAGGCAGGCAGAGAGAGAGAGGAGGAAGCAGGCTCCCCTCCGAGCAGAGAGCCCGATGCGGGGCTCGATCCCAGGACGCTGGGATCATGACCTGAGCCCAAGGCAGAGACCTTAACCCACTGAGCCACCCAGGCGCCCCTGAATAATTTTCATTAGGCTAAAGTTGGAATGTCAACAGGGCCGGTTCCTTCTGGAGGCTTTGAGTGGTCAATTCATTCCCTTGCCTTTTCCAGCTTCTAGAGGCTTCCAGCATTCTAATCTCTTCTTTTGTCACATTGCCTTTCCTTTTGTATGGTATCTCCCCCTACTTTCCTGTTATGAGGACATTTGTGATTATATCATTGGGCCCACCTGGTTAATTCAGGATACTTTTTACATCTCAAGGCCCTTAATCACATCTTTGGGCCCATAATCACATCTGCAAATATGTTATATATCATGTAACGTATTTCTAGGTTCCAGGGATTAAAATATGCACATCTTCAGGGGCCACTATTCATCCAGACAATAACAACCAGTATAAATGACGTGAGCAGGTAAAACAAATCCTGAAAATGTTATGGAATGTGATAACAATGTTTAAAGACACCTGAGCAGTTGTAAAACTGCCAGAATTTCTAATACTGTCCAAAAGGGGGGGGGCAGTGGTGTCCATTTTAACCAAGACATTTCAAATAGCTTGAGGTCTTGACCAGCTTGTCTTCCATAAATTCCCTGAAGTCCACTATGTAAGGACAAAGAAAAGTAAACCAGGTGGGCTGCGGGGAGTTGTGGGTCTCAGGATATGATTCTCAGGGGGAGTGAAAAATAAGTAGAGCGATGAAGGAAAAGCAGTGGATCAGGTGACAGGGCCTGTGGGAGAAAGGTCCTGACACTGGGGATGTGGTGCATACATGAGAAAGGAAAGACCTGCAGGTAAAGGAGAGTGTCCTGTGTTTCAGGAACCGACGGCAGGTTTCTGTGGCTGGTAGTATATTTTGAGTTGGCAGTGGGAGGGGGATGCTGCAAAAGAGGAATCTAGTTAGTGACCTAGGAGCTGGGATCAAAGTGGACCTCGGAAGGCCCGTTGTGTATAAGTTTTATCTTAAGGCAATTGCAGAGCCCTTGAAAATGATCTGGGTTTTCTGCTATGTGAACTTAATATTGCTAATATAGCAACACTCCCCACACTGCTCTACGTTAGTCTCTCTCTCTTTTTTTAAATAAGCTCTATGCCCAATGTGGGGCCTGAACTGATGACCCTGAGATCAAGTGTCATGTGCTCTACCAGCTGAGCCAGCCAGATGCCCTTCCACATTGATCTACAGCTTTCACAAAATCCCCATCAAGATTCCTCCTTCTTTTCTCTTCTAAAAGCTAATGAGCTGATGATCCTAAAATGAAAGGAAAAGGGCCCAGAATTGTTAAAACAACCTTGAAAAAGAATAAAAAGTTTGGAGGACTTAAATTTCCTGATTTTAGAACTTACTTCAAAACTAGAGTCATGAAATAGCACAACAGTGTGAAGCTTCAGGATAGACAGAGACCAGTGGAATAAAAATCCTTACCTTTACAGTGAGTTGATTTTTGACAAGGGACCCAAGATAATCTAATGGGGAAAAAAATAATCTTTACAATGAGTGGTGTCAGGATAGTTGGTTATTTATAATTTAAACAACAACAGCATGAACTTAGACCTCATGATATCATTCATAAAAGTCAACCCAAAGTATATTGTAAACCTAAATTTAAGAGTTAAAATTTAAAAGTATCTAGAAGAGAACATTCGCTTTCTTTGAGTCATTAACTATTAGGGACATGCAATTCAAAACCACAATGAGATACCCCTTCATATTCACATTGTAGTGGCCCATAGTGGCCATGATAAATGAAGACTAATAACAAATAGTGGCAAAGATGTGGAAATCCTGGGACTGTCATACATTGCTGTGGGAATGGTACAGCTGTGTTAGAAAAGAGTTTGGCACTTCCTCAAAATGTTAAACATATAGTTACCCTGAGACTCAGCAACTCCACACAGGCATCCACACCAAGTGTTGTATAAGAATGTTTCCAGCAGCACTGCTCATAACAGCCAAAGAGTGGAAGGAACCCAAATGCACATCAACTGATGAATGGACAAGTAAGATGTGGCCTATCCATACAATGGAATGTTACAGGCAATAAAAAGGCTATAAGAAGAAGGAGTAAAGTACTGATACATGCTAAAACAAGGATGACCCTTGGAAACACCATGCGAAGTGGAAGAAGCCAGTAAGAATGATCACATATTATATGATTCCATTTATATAAATATCCAGAATAAGGAAAGCTTTGGCCACAGAAAAGTGGATTAACGATTATCTAGGTTTGAAGGTAGAGATGACGGAGAGTGGGGAATGATTACTAATGGGAATGGGCTTCTTTTTGTGTGATGAAAATGTTCTAAAATTAGATGGTGGTGATGGTTGCACAAGTCAGCAAATATGCTAAAAATTTGAATTGCACACTCTAAATAGGTGAATTTTATGGTATGTAAATTACATTCCAGTAAGGATGTATGCATTTTTAAAGACTGTACTGGGGATTGACATAGTCAATTTCCATCAGTGTGGGAATGGAAATAGAAGGGACCCAAGATTGGATGCAGGCAAGCTGGTTGAATTTTTCTGGCATGAGTTCAAGCTGGTTAGGTTGTTTTCATTTCAAATTTTATTAAAAATAGATGCTTATTCTCTAGAAGTGTGTGATGATAACAGTTTCCTCTTTCTAGTCAACTGCTGACCGTCTTCACCATTTTTGTTCCAGCACAGCACACCGTGGCTCGGTCGGTCACACAGGACGCAGCCAGGGAGAAAGGATGCTCCAGGTTTTATGTGATAAGAGTTTGCTGCTTAGTGCATCAGTTGACTTAGAGACAGGGGATTAATCAGCCTGTCAGATTGTTCCCCTGAAAATAGATGCGGCACAAGAAATAGTAACCTGTGGGTTTCTCAGTTCAGCAAGGCGCCTGGTTAAAATTTTGTATGCCTGCCGTGTCTGAGTGTCTCTCTCCTTGACTGTAATCAAGGGCTTTCTCTATTTAGATGTACGTGAGGCTCTAACAAGTTGTTAGTATTGACAGGTTTAAAAAAACAATCCCAAAGTCTGCTTGTTAATGTATCCCAGGGCCACTCATCTATGATTTGCACTTCACATACTAATATACTTATGAAAACAAATTTATTTTTAGTCTTCCTTTCTTCTCATGATCAAGATACTGGTAAACCATAATGTCATAATGTCACAAAATTCAATACAAGTAGCAATCCTTTAACTCTTGGAGACATACATTAAAAAAAAACTAGTATATATTTTGTAAAGCAAAAACAGCAATTTAAACATATATAACTAGGGGTCATGTTCATTTCTTGGCTGTTTTAGAAGGACAACTCTGCATGAGAAATGAGAAAATAAGGTGGATTAGTGTGTCCATTCATCTGATGGTGTGGCGTGGATATTATCTAGGATCCTAAATGATTATAAAGCTAAAAGGATGACAGAGGAATATAAAAGTCAAATACCATTTGACAAGTTGTGTCTGACCAAGCAACGGTAGACAGCCATGAGTTCACCGATGGCTCTAATGCTTGTGCTTTTCAGAAGCACATAGAACCGTCATCCACAGTTGATCTGGAGCTGTTCGTTTTCCTGTAAATCATAGATCAGCCTTTAAGTACTCCTTTAGCCTTTGTTAATAAGATGGTTCTTGTAACCTTTAGAAACTCAGGTGTTTTCCTTTGTTTGAAGCCAGAGACAAGTCTGGGCAGAATCTATTATTGCTCCCGGAAGGGAGCCTGACCTTTGCCAGGGCCTTTGGAGAACAGCTAGGATCAAACAGGTCTGGGGGAAGGTGGTGAAGACGTACAGACTCAGATACAGGAGTCTGGGTGCAGACACATGGCACTCAAGGCTCTATGCACTAACATTCATCTGGTGTCTTTTGCCTTGACTGAGAGTACCCAAAATCAGTCCTATAGAAATGGCAATTAGGTTCAAAGTATGACTGAAAGAAGAATCTCACGTCAATAGTTAATAAAACAACTTGCCACTGCTTGTTGTGACAGCATAGAGTTAAGCTGCCATTGGATATGAGCCTTGAGAACTTGAACCCCACTGACTCCTTAGGACCCATGGACTCTGAAAAAAGCTGTTTTGTCCAAAGTCTGCTGTTTGGGGACGAAGGCCTGGTGGTCCAGGGAGATGAAGAGAGGGCTGGGTAGCAAAAAAGCCAGATCTAGGACCCAGTCTTAGGGACTCAGTCTGTGTCCTGTCCCCCAACCACATGGGTTTTGTTGTCTGCATGTTAGCATGTACTTGCTGTGTGAATTCCCATCTCTTCAGTTGTAAAATGAACAAAAGAAAACCAGGCACGTAGGATGTTATAAGCAAAAAATGAGGTGTTGAGCATCCATCACTGCCTTTAATAAAAACCCTCTGCGGAAGAGCCCTGATGTTGTTTTCCTATTATTTGCCTCATCTTTGATGAATTCTACTACATTCGGAAAATGTAGTCTTTGTGGCCTCTGGTAAAATATACTGTCATTGTGGGAATTATGAAAACATTGCTACCAGATGCTGCTGCACCAATCGGAGGCCTCATCAACATTGAATCTTATTCCTCACCCATGTGGAAACAATCTGTAAGATGTAAAATGCTATAAAAATGCTAGTTTTTGTTATTCATGTAACAATCTATTTTAGTGATTTTTTTTTCTTTTTTAGTGGTCCCTAGCACAGTTCTTGCCCAGAGGATTAAGACAGATCCTCTTTCGTGATAAACGTATCTTTGTGCAAGGGTAGCCCTTGGCAACAAGACAGGTAATTGCCTAGAAACAGCTGCCTTCTGGTAAGAAAGAGAGCAAACATGAGGGAAGAATAGTTCCAGATAGTTGCAAGAAAGACCAGCCTTTACAGCTCAAGAGAGGTATTTTCAAGTTGCTGGTGAGGAGTGGTCTGTCAGCCAGAGTGCCAACTGGTTTGGATAAAGCCAGACTCTGAAGCATACCAGGGAAGAGAGTCCTCTGGAAAGCTCTCTTTTTCCTTAAATCTTTCTAATATCATTTCAAAAGTCTGTGGGTAGCACCTGCGGACCATCCACATTTTAGAAAACTAAGACTGGTCAGACATTCAACAGATGGAAGTGTCACTCACCCCAAGGCCAGGGGTATGCTCACTTGTGAAGGCTTTGTTGGCTGTGGGGAGACTGAGCCACGGAAAGTAATAATAATGGGAGAGACTCTCTTTGGGGATTCCCCAGGGTCAGAGATGACACTTAACTAACAAATGTGTGCTGGAAATCCTTCAGTGGGTCAAGGTGAAGGAAATGACTTCTCTATGGAGGTTGGTGGGACCCAGATGACTGACAGTGCTACTGATATGATGATGGTGATGTGTGTGTGGGTGTGTGTGTGGTGAGGCTGGTAGGGAGTTGAATGTGCATGTATGGAGGCATTGTAAAAAAGAAGTAGGATTTTTTTCTTTTTTTGCCATCTCATTTTTTTCCATTTATAAAAGAAATACAAGAATATTGTTGAACATATGGGAAAATATAGAAAAGTAAAAGAAGAAAATTAAAATCACCCACAATCTACCATGAAAAAGTAATTAAAAATACTGATGGAGTGTTGACCTGGACTGGAAGTGAACACAAAATTATGTCTACTGGTTTGTTAAAATAGTGGGGAGAGGGATTTTTTGGTCTTTTTTCCTCTTGGGATTTCAATTTGCAGTGCTTTTTTTTTTTTTCTAGTGCTTTTAATAGAAATATATGGGCGAAAGAGAACTATAACATATTGGTAAATTTTATAAATTTAGAATGTAACTGTATATGCTGCTTTGTTCTGTTATCTCCACTTTAAGCATATTGTGAGCTTTTCCCTTGTGAGTAAATATTTTTCTAAACTATGATTTAAATAGCTCCTTTGTATTTCATCATGTGGCTAGATTATAACTAATCTTAGAAATTCTCTATTGTGTACATTTAGATCCATATTTACTATTATAAATAAAACCATACTTAATATCCTTATACATAATGTGGGTATGTCTCTGTGACTTCCTTGAGATAACTATTTCAGAGTAAAATCCCATGATCAAAGGGTATACACATTTTTCATGCTCCTGATACATATTATTGGATTGTTCTCTGAAAATACTCTATGAATTTATACTGCAAGGAGAGATGTTTGAGAAGCATCAAAGGGGGACCTGGAGAAAGAAATTGGGAGACATGTCTGAGAGAAGACTAGCAAGAAGGCAGAGGAGAAAGGATTCTTAGGAAAGAACCCAGAAATTCTCAGGCCCTTGTGTCAGAAGAAGAAAAGGAAGAAGAAGAAAGGGAAGAAGAAAAAGGGGAAGTAGAAGACAGGGCAGAGGAAGGAGAAAGAGAAGGAGAAGCAGAAGAAGAAGCAGAAGAAGAAGAAGCAGAAGAAGAAGAAGGAGAGGTAGGAGGAGGAAGAGAAGAAGATTATTTCTAACAGTCTGTTCGATTCACCAGTGACAAAGTCAGCTAAAGGAGCCAAGGATAGCATCTTGAAGAGGAGGTTAAAAAAAATGATGTATGTGAAAAATGTTCCTTGAACTCTTATGGGCTTTACAAAGTTATTCTAGGATAGCTTATGATGATCCTAGTCACTGAGGCACAGAAGTTAGGTGACTTTGCCACCATCACACTAATGCAAGTGGCAGAATGCTAATTCAAAATGATATCTTCCAAATCCCCCAAGGTTTTCCACTTGACTTTTTCTATACTGTGAAGTAAAGAGGTTGGCCTGATGCTACCTTTTTTTCATACTTTGTGATGAAGCAGAATGCATCCCCCCTCACCTTTGGGACAGGAGTAGTTCCCACAAGGGCAGCTGACATGAGAATGAATGAGGCTGACCTATAATAAAAAAGAAAAGGACAATTTCTACAAAATGAAATGACTCTTTTACACTCAGCACCCACAATTTTGTCATTCATATATTATTGTAAGCCGACTCCACTGGGAGGTAGCTTGCACACATTCACTGTAACACTCTATTGAGGTGGTTTGATAATGCTTTTAACATCAGTTGTTTCTCCTGAATTTGCCTTACTCAAATGGCCCGCAGAAAGAAATGCTTGGTTCTAGGATTTCTTGCTTTCCTATGGGCTGAATTTGGCCTTGAAGGCAAAGAAGAGAAAGAAGAACACATCTGTCGCTTGCTGGGCAAGTTTGATCTGAATGGGTATGTAGATGCCAAAAATCCCTCACTTGTTATTGGAGGATTGTTTCCTATTCAATACAGGATCATCCTGGCAAATGAGTCTATTTTGGAGGCAGTATCCACAAAACATGAAGGGTAAGCTGCTTTTCTTGTCTTCTTTTTCATCAGGCACAAGTGGTGGGGACGAGGGAGTACGGGGTGTGGGAGTCAGAGTCTGGAACTGGGGCCATGACTCTGACGCTATTTATTTGATGTAGGAAATGCACTGCCTGTTTCTGGGCCTCAGTTTCTCCAAGGTGGACACTAGGAATGCTAGAAAAGAAGCGAGAAAAGCTTGGCCTCAAGTGGGTCCTTTCCCACTTCTGTACTTCAGAAAGAAAAAAGACAGGTTTTGTACAAGAGAGCGCAGGGCTCTTCAGAGGGTGGTCTGTGGACCAGCAACATCGGTAGCACCTAAAAGCTTGTTAAAAATATGGAATCTCAGGCTGCCTCCCACATCTGCCCAGTCAGAATCAGCATTTTGACAAGACCTCCCTGTGATTTACGTGTACATTAAGGTTTGAGAAGCACCAATGCAATGCTGTGTTGCCGCTTTCTTGTGAATTGCTATTACACTAAGCTCTCCTCAAGTGAAAATACACGATGTGGGGATGCCCATTTATTTCTGAGCTAATATTCATAGTAAGATTCCTTCCCCTGAAGATTTCTGCCCTCCTCTCCTCACACTAAAATTGTCACATGAGGACACGGAATCCACAAGTGATAATCTGAATTTACTAACAATGCATTTTAAGAAAGGTAAACAAGGCTTAGATTTGCATGTGTGTGCATGGCACACGTGCACACGCGCGCGCGCGCACACACACTCACACATCAAAACACACACTTTAGCTATGAAAAGAATGCCAGAAATTAAAACAAAGGAGAACAACTCTCCACTACTTTACTACCATAACAAAGCAGCTCATTTCCATTTATTTTCTCAGTCCTGTATATATAAATGCAACCATAATTTTTGCACAGTTGTGAACACAGTAAGGACACAATTTTATATTGGGCATTTTACATTATATAGTGAGCATTTCTATGATGCTGCATGGTAATTATGATTATAAATGCATGCTGTAAACTATAGGAACTTTACAAAAAAAGATTTATTTATTTATTTGAGAGAGTGAGAGAGAGAGCACATAGAGGGAGAGGGAGAAGCTGACTCCCCACTGAGCAGAGAGCCTTCATGGGGCTCAATCCCAGAACCTCAAGATGATGACCCGAGCCAAAGGCAGATGCTTAACTTACTGAACTACCAGGTGATCCTTAGCAACTTCTTATACAATTTAATCTTTACTCTTTTCCTTTTATCTTGTTTCAGGCTACATATTTGAAATATCATTAGAGGGATGGATAAACAGTAATGTTGTTGGCAAAATGAAAAGATTGCAATCAATCTCACTTACCTCTTTCCTGGACCTTCTAATTCTTTCCCTTCCTTACAGGGAAGCAAAGGAAAGAGGGATGAGAAGGGCTTTTGCTCACAGCTACATTGTTCTAGAGTCAGTTAATTATTTATCACAGAAGTTTACACATTCAATCTCTAAAATATAGAATGAAAACTAGAGCTTATCATAGTACACTTATATTTTGTAAATACACTTAATTTCTTCTTCACTTTTCATCAGAATTTTTGATGCTAACTGGAGCATTTTGAGGCTAACTGGAAAAAAGCCAATAGATAAGTTTTTAATAAAAATCCACCCCTTTCATTAAAAGAAATGATTTGGCATGTCCACTATGGTTGGAATCTTGGCATTCTTTTCATAGCTAAAGTGTGTGTGTGTGTGTGTGTGTGCACGTGTGCATGTGCACGAGAAGTAAGTCTCATTTAAAAAATTATTCACTGTGTTAGGGATATTTTGATTTTCTTACCTAGTCTACCTTTTCTTATTTAATTTGCAGAGTAGTCTGATAGTCGCTTTACACGTTATGTCCAGTGATTTTAATCAGCAGGAGAGATAAAGTGTGTATTTATTCCATCTTAACTTTTATATGGACCCTGAGGAGTCTTTGAAAGGATTTCTTCATCATCTACTGATTCAGTGTTGCTGCTGATTCATGATGTTGTGTGTGAAGCTTGTTTCATGGAGTCCAGGGCATCTAAAAAGCCAGTTCCTTATCCTCAATGTGGCTCAGGAATGCAAAGCATCATGGGGGGTGTTCCTCTTGTCTCTGAGCCTGAAACCCAAATTGTTCATGTTTATGCTATTCCAAGCTAAAACTTGCCCCAGTACCTTAGTCCATCTTGAATATATCTATACATTTTGGATATTAACATTCCATTTTAAGAATTGATAAATGGTCTTCAAAATTATAATTCATTTTCATGCATCCTGTCAGCAAGTTTTCTCCCATCTCCATCCCCAGTGTTTTTCAAGACCCTCAGTACTCCTCCCTGTGATGCAACTTCCCCTCCTAGTTGGAGCATCCCATTGGGACTGATCTAGCTTAGGATGTGCTCAGGGCCCAAACTGGTTCTAATCTGGTAGTAATTTCATTTTGACACCATTAGGCTAGCTAGACCTGATCTAGAAATTCAAGTTGGGTTAGGAGAAGTCTTGTTCTCCAACGTTGACAAGATACTACTTTTGCTTGGCCATCAGCTAAAGTATACAGAAGAGGAAGACTTTTCTATTATTCTGAAAATGTTCAGAGAAGAGAAAGGCAGTAAAATGGAAGGGGAAAGAGTATTTTAATTCTTGTTTTGGTTGATCTAAATGAAGTTAGGATTTAGAGAAATTTTCTGGGGGAAAAATGTATATGTTGTATAACAGTACAGTTAATATCATAGTAGAGATCAGAGAATGAAAGAAAAATTGTCCCAAATCCCACCCTTCCAGTAATTATCCTCTGCTCATTAAAAAAATTTTCCTGTTGGGGCGTCTGGGTGGTACAGTACATTGAGCGTTGGACTCTTGGTTTCTGCTCAGGTTGTGATCTCAGTCATGAGGCTGAGTCCCGCCTGAGGGCTCTTTGTTCTGCACGGAGTCTACTTAAGATTTTCACTGCCTTTCCTCTGTCCCTCCCCACCACCCCACCCTGCTAAAATAAATAAATAAATCATTAAAAAATAAAAATAAATAAAAATAAAAATTTTTCTGTTGATACTTATCCAAATGTTCATACAATTTATATGTAGTTTTAATCATAGTATAGAAATAACATTGCATATGGCTTATTTCACTTCATATTATGTGTATTAAGTTTATGCTGTATAATCTTGCTAATTATAGTTTTTTAATGATGGAAAATGTTCCCATCAAATCAATATACCATAATTTATTATCACTGAGCATGTAAGTTCTTGCCAGTTTTTTGACGTTATGGATAATTCTGTAACCAACAGTTTGGGAGTATACAGAGCTTTTTCCTTTGGGAAAAATGGTTTATTCAGATAAATTCTCGGGGGTAGGATTATTGATTCAAAGCAGGTGGATGTTTTTCTTGCTCTTGAAATGTATTGCTATATTACCTTAAAAAAGTTGTTGCTGTATTTATTTCAAAACCATGTATGCCGATTTATATTGCCCCTGGAGTAAACTTGGAAACCAGCTATCCTTGGATGATGAAGCCCTTCCTGTTCTGGCACCTTCTGGTTCTCCAGTCTCCATTTCCCTGTGCCACACTCACTCCCACTTTAGCCTCCCAAAGGACTGATCTGTGCATTCCTAGAATGTTTCATGTTCCCTTTTTGAGGATGCGCCTTCACAATACTGTCCCCTTTGTCTGCCGCTTTCATCCCTGTTTTTATGTCATCCTTCAAGCCTCAGCTAGGCTGTTCTCCAAGGTGTGGTCCATCCTTTCTATTTCATGGCCCCTATATTCATCCCTATCACTGTTTTTTTTTTTTTAAGAATTTATTTATTTGACAGAGAGAGAGGGATCACAAGCAGGCAGAGAGGCAGGCACAGAGAGAAGGGGGGAAGCAGGCTCCCTGCTGAGCAGACAGCCCGATGCGGGGCTCGATCCCAGGACCCTGGGACCATGACCCAAGCCAAAGGCAGAGACCTAACCCACTGAGCCACCCAGGCGCCCCCCATCACTGTTTTTATGATTTGGTGCACTGCTTGGCTATTTTTCTGTTTTTTCACCTGTACACTGCAGTGCCTATCTTGTTCTGTGTTGTACTTATAATCTCTAGCACTAGTAGAACTCAGTAACTGTTTATTAAATAAAAAACAAAGCTAAAAAAAATTAAAGAAACATGGAGGAGAAATCTAATGTGCTAGCAGGGCAATTTGCAGTTAGACATTTAATGAAAAACATTTATTGAGTAGAAGATATGGAATTAGATGTTATAGCTACAGATAATAGTAAGTCAAAATTCTTGAGGTCTTTGGTTTTATTTTAAAATTTTTAATTAAAAATTTTTTTTTCTTAAAGTAGGTTTTATACTCAGCATGGAGCCCAATGTGGGGCTTGAACTCATGACCCTGAGATCAAGACCAGAGATGAGCTCAAGAATCAGATGCTTAATTGACTGAGCCACCCAGGTGCCTCTTTGCTTTTACTTAGATTAAAGTTTAGTTAAAACTGGGAAGAACAGATACAGAGCAAGATGGCAGAGGAGTAGAAGACCTAAATTTCCTCAGGTCCCAGGGATTCAGCTAGATAGTTATCAAATGATTCTGAAAAGCTACAAAATCAGCAGGAGGTCAAAGAGAAGAAGAACAGCAATTCTGGGAACAGAAAAGCAACCACTTTCTGGAAGGTAGGACATGCAGAGAGTGAATCTGAAGCAATATATGTGGGGGAGGGTCCGGCTCCCGGCAAGCAGTAGAGCAGTGGAACACAAAATTGGAACTTTTAGAAGTCTGCTTCACTGAGGGGCGTCAGTCCAGAGGCTAAGCAGGGGGTGACGGGGGTGGGTGAGGTGGAACCCTCACGGGGACAGTGTGGTCTCAGGACCCACAGGATCACAAAAAGACCAGGGGTGTCTGAGTGCAACAGAGCTCCCAGGTATCAGAGCAGGAAAGCCAGCTACAGAGACGGAGCTGAGGAGTGGGCTCTCAGCTCAGGGTTACCTTAAACAGTGATCCACAGCACAGTGAGGCCACTGCTCTTTGAGGAAGGACCCCACAAGTGGCAGATCTGGGAGACCCCTCTTCATCCTCTGGGAGGAGGAGCTCAGGAGCACGCTGCAGGAATCTGCTGGGTTTAGAGACTCCAAATGGGGCTGTGTACCAGAGATAGCAATGCTTGGTCACAGGCCAGGTAAGCACAGAGCACGGCTGGAGATGAGGGAGATGGGAGGGATTGACTGCTTTTCTCTGAGGGTGTACTGAGGAGTGGGGCCCTGAGCAATCACTCCTTTGGGTCAGAGACTGGAAGGCTGCCATTTTCATTCCCATCCTCCAAAGCAGTACAGAAAGCATTCAGGGAACAAAAGCTACTGAGAGTGAACCCAAGCAGACTGCTTAGCCTGGCGGCTGGCAAGGGCAGTGCAATTCCACCTTGGGCAAAGACATTTGAGACTCACTGCAACAGGCCCCTCCCCGAGAAGATCAGCAAGAATATCCAGCCAAGACCGAGCTCACTGATCAAGGAGAGCAGTGGAACTCCAGAGCTAGGGGAAATCAACACATAGAATTCATGACTTTTCCCCCATGATTCTTTAGTCTTTCAAAGTTAAATTTTTTAAATTTTATTTTTCTTATTTTATTTTAAAAAATTTTTTACTCTTTCCCATTTTAACCCTTTTTTCATGATTTTATCCCATCAATACCTTTTTAAAAATCTTCTTAAATTTTCATTGTTATAGTCATATTCTATTCCTTCATTGTATTTAAACTTATTTTTTGTATACATATAAATTTTCCTTTCTTTAAAATTTTGGGATACAGTTTCTTCTAACAGATCAAAATATACCCTAAATCTAGCGTGTGTATTTGTTCTAATCTCCAGCATGATCACATTCTCTTCTACTTTTTTTTAAACCAAATTCTTATCTCATCAGTTTCTATTTTAGAATCTTTTTAAATTTTCATCTTTACATATTCCATCCCTTCGTTGTGTTTACCCTTATTTTGTGTGTGTGTGTAATATTTCTTTCTTTAAAATTTGGGGAGGCAGTTTCTTCTAACAGACTACAAAATACACCCAAAATAAAGTGTGTGGGTCTGTTATATATATATATAAATATATATAAAAAACTTTATTTTCTTTTTTCTTTCTCCTTTCTTCTCCTACCAGTGTTGGGTCTCTTCTGATTTGGTTAGTGTACATTTTTCTGGGGTCTTTGCTACCCTTTGAGTATTTCGTTCTCTCATTCATCTATTCTTATCTGAATAAAATGACAAGGTGGAAAAACTCACCTCAAAAGAAAACAAAAAAAGAACAAGAGGCAGTACCAACAGCTAGGGACCTAATCAATATGGACGTTGGTAAGATGTCAGAATCAGAGTTCAGAATGATGATTATCAAGATGCTCACTGGGCTTAAAAAAAGCATAGATGATAGTAAAGAATCCCTGTCTGGAGAAATAAAACCCCTTTTTGGAGAAATAAAAGAACTAAAATCTAACAAAGTTTAAATTTAAAAAGCTATTAATGAGATACAATAAAAATGGAGGCTCTTATGATAGGATAAATGAGCCAGGAGAAAGAATTAGTGATATAGAAGACCAATGGTGGAAAATAAAGAAGCTGAAAAGAAAGAAAAAAGAGAGAGAGAGATAAACAACTACTGGATGAAAAGGGGAGAATTTGAGAGATAAGTGATACCATAAGATGAAACAATATTAGAATAATTGGGATCCCAGAAGAAGAAGAAAGAGATAGAGGGGCAGAAGGTATATTGGAGCAAATTATAGCAGAGAATTTACCCAATTTGGGGAAGGGAACGAGCATCAAAGTCCAGGAGGCACAGAGAACCCCTCTCAAAATCAATAAAAATAGGTCCACACCCTGTCATCTAATAGTAAAACTTAACAAGTCTCAATGACAAAGAAAAAATCCTGAAAGCATCTCAGGACAAAAGGCCTGTAACATACAATGGTAGAAATAGTTTGGCAGCAGACCTATCCACAGAGACCTGGCAGGTTACAAAGGACTGGCATAATATATTCAGAGCACTAAATGAGGAAAATATGCAGCCAAGAATACTATATCCAGCTAGGCTGTCATTGAAAATAGAAGGAGAAATAAAAAACTTCCAGGACAAACAAAAACTAAAAGAATTTGCCAACACCAGGCACCTGGGTGGCTCAGTTGGTTAAGCAACTGCCTTCGGCTCAGGTCATGATCCTGGAGTTCCAGGATCAAGTTCCACATCAGGCCCTCTGCTAATCAGGGAGCTGGCTTCTCCCTCTGCCCCTCGCCCCTTTCATGCTCTCTCTCTCTCAAATAAATAAAATCTTAAAAAAAAAAAAAGAATTTGCAAACACCAAACCAGCCCTACAAGAAATATTGAAAGGGGTCCTCTAAACAAAGAGACACCCTAACAGTAGTAGATCAGAAAGGAACAGAGACAATATACAATAACAGTCACCTTACAGGCAATATAATGGCACTAAATTCATATCTCTCAATACTTACCCTGAATGTAAATGGGCTAAATGCCCCAATCAAAAGACACAGGGTGTCAGAATGGATAAAAAAACAAAACCCATCTATATGATGCCTACAAGAAACTCATTTTAGACCCAAAGACACCTCCACATTTAAAGTAAGGGGGCGGGGAATTTACCATGCTAATGGACATCAAAAGAAAGCTGGGGTGGCAATCCTTATATCATATCAAATAGATTTTAAGCCAAAGACTATAATAAGAGATGAGGAAGGACACTGTATCATACTTAAAGGTCTGTCCAACAAGAAGATCTAACAATTTTAAATATCTATGCCCCTAATGTGGGAGCAGCCAACTATATAAACCAATTAATAACAATATCAAAGAAACACATTGACAATAATACAATAATAGTAGGGGACTTTAACACTCCCCTCACTGAAATGGACAGATCATCCAAGCAAAAGATCAACAAGGAAATAAAGGCCTTAAATGACACACTGGACCAGATGGACATCACAGATATATTCAGAACATTCCATCCCAAAGCAACAGAATACACATTCTTCTCTAGTGCACATGGAACATTCTCCAGAATAGATCACATCCTGGGTCACAAATCAGGTCTCAACTGGTACCAAAAGATTGGGAGCATTCCCTGTATATTTTCAGACCACAATGCTCTGAAGCTAGAACTTAATCACAAGGAGAAAGTTGGAAAGAACCCAAATACATGGAGACTAGCATCTTTAGCATCCTTCTAAAGAATGAATGGGTCAACCAGGAAATTAAAGAAGAATTGAAAAAATTCATGGAAACAAATGATAATGAAAACACAACAGTTCAAAATCTGTGGGACACAACAAAGGCAGTCCTGAGAGGAAAATATATAGTGGTACAAGCCTTTCTCAGGAAACAAGAGAGGTCTCAAGTACACAACCTAACCCTACACCTAAAGGAGCAACAAAGAAAGCCTAAACCCAGCAGGAGAAGAGAAATCATAAAGATCAGAGCAGAAATCAATGAAACAGAAACCAAAAAAACAATAGAACAAATCAACGAAACTAGGAGCTGGTTCTTTGAAAGAATTAGTAAGATTGAGAAACCCCTGGCCAGACTTATCAAAAAGAAAAGAGAAAGGACCCAAATAAATAAAATCATGAATGAAAGAGGAGAGATCACAACCAAATAAGAACATATTATGAGGAACTCTATGCCAACAAATTTGACAATCTGGAAGAAATGGATGCATTCCTAGAGACATATAAGCTACCAAAACTGAACCAGGAAGAAATAGAAAACCTGAACAGACCCATAACCAGTAAGGAGATTGAAACAGTCCTCAAAATCTCCAAACAAACAAAAGCCCAGGGCCAGACGGCTTCCCAGGGGAATTCTACCAAACATTTAAAGAAGAATTAATTCCTAGTCTCATGAAACTGTTCCAAAAAACAGAAACAGAATGAAAACTTCCAAACTCATTTTATGAGGCCAGCATCACTTTGACCCCAAAACCAGATGAGGATCCCATCAAAAAAGAGAATTACAGGGGCGCCTGGGTGGCTCAGTGGGTTAAGCCGCTGCCTTCGGCTCAGGTCATGATCTCAGGGTCCTGGGATGGAGCCCCGCATCGGGCTCTCTGCTCAGCGGGGAGCCTGCTTCCTCCTCTCTCTCTGCCTGCCTCTCTGCCTGCTTGTGATCTCTCTCTCTGTCAAATAAATAAATAAAAAATCTTTAAAAAAAAAAAAAAAGAGAATTACAGACCAATATCCTTGATGAACACAGATGTGAAAATTCTCACCAAAATACTAGCCAATAGGAGCCAACAGTACATTAAAAGGATTATTCACCACGACCAAGTGGGATTTATTCCAGGGCTGCAAGGTTGGGTCAACAACAATGTGATACAATACATTAATGAAAGAAAGAACAAGAACCATATGATACTCTCAATAGATGCTGAAAAAGCATTTGACAAAGTACAGCATCCTTTCTTGATCAAAACTCTTCACAGTATAGGGATAGAAGGTACATATCTCAATATCATCAAAGTCATCTATGAAAACCCCACAGTGAATATCATTCTCAAGGGGGAAAGACAGAGCTTTTCCACTAAGGTTGGGAACACAGCAGGGATGTCCACTATCATCACTACTATTCTAGTACTAGACGTCCTTGCCTCTGCAATCAGAAAACAAAAAGAAATAAAAGCATCCAAATTGGCAAAGAAGAAGTCAAAATATCACTCTTTGCAGATGATATGACACTTTATGTGGAAAACCCAAAGACTCCACTCCAAAACTGCTAGAAGTCATTCAGGAATACAGTAAAGTGTCAGGACATACAGTCAATGCACAGAAATCAGTTGCATTTCTATACACCAACAAGACAGAAGAAAGAGAAATTAGGGAATCAATCCCATTTACAATTGTACCCAAAACCATAAGATACCTAGGAATAAATCTAACCAAAGAGACAAAGAATCTGTACTCAGAAAACTGTAAAGTAGTCATGAGAGAAATTGAAAAAGACAGAAAAAAAATGGAAAATGTTCCATCCTCACGGGTTGGAAAGAACAAATATTGTGAAAATGTCTGTGTTAGAGCCATCTACACGTTTAATGCAATCCCTATCAAAATACCATCAATTTTTTTCAAAGAATGGAACAAATAGTCCTAAAATTTATATGGAACCAGAAAAGACCCTGAATAGCCAAAGGAATACTGAAAAAGAAAGCCAAAGTTGGTGGCATCACAATTCTGGACTTCAAGCTCTATTACAAAGCTGTCATCATCAAGACAGTATGGTACTGGCACAAAAACAGACACATAGAACAATGGAACAGAACAGAGAGCCCAGAAATAAACCCTCAACTCTATGGTCAACTAATCTTCGACAAAGCAAGAAAGAATGTCCAATGGAAAAAAGACAGCCTCTTCAACAAATGGTGTTGGGAAAATTGGACAGCCACATGCAGAAAAATGAAATTGGACCATTTCCTCACACCACGCATGAAAATAGACTCAAAGTGGATGAAAGACCTCAATGTGAGACAGGAATCCATCAAAATCCTTGAGAAGAACACAGGCAGCAACCTCTCTGACCTCAGCTGCAGCAACTTCTTCCTAGAAACATCACCAAAGGCAAAGGAAGAAAGGAAAAATGAACTATTGTGACTGCATCAAGATAAAAAGTTTTTGCACAGCAAAGGAAATAGTCAACAAAAGACAATCGACAGAATGGGAGAAAATATTTGCAAACGACATATCTGATAAAGGGCTAGTATCCAAAATCTATAAAGAACTTAGCAAACTCAACACTCAAAGAAAAAATTATTCAATGCAGAACTGGGCAGAAGACATGAACAGACATTTCTGCAAAGAAGACTTCCAGATGGCCAACAGACACATGAAAAAGTGCTCCACATCACTCGGCATCAGGGAAATACAAATCAAAACCACAATGAGATACTACCTCACACCAGTCAGAATGGCTAAAATTAACAAGTCAGGAAGTGAGAGGTGTTGATGAGGATGTGGAGAAAGGAGAACCCTCCTACATTGTTGGTGGGAATGCAAGCTGATGCAGCCACTCTGGAAAACAGCATGGTGGTTCCTCAAAAAGTTAAAAATAGAGCTACTCTATGATCCAGCAATTGCACTACTGGGTATTTCCCTAAAGATACAAAAGTAGTGATCTGAAGGGGCATGTGCACCTGAATGTTTATGGCAGCAATGTCCACAATAGCCAAACTATGGAAAGAGGCTAGATATCCATCAACAGATGAATAGGTAAAGCAGATGTATATATACATACAATGGAATACTATGCAGCCATCAAAACCCCCAAATCTTGCCATTTGCATTGATGCGGATGGAACTAGAGGGTATTATGCTAAGTGAAATATGTCAATCAGACAAAAACAAATATCATATGATCCCTCTTTATGAGGAATTTGAAAGGCAGGATGTGGACTCTTGGGGGGAAGGGAGAGAAAAATGAAACAAGATGGGACTGGGGAGGGAGACAAACCGTAAGAGACTCTTAATCTCAGGAAACAAAGTGAGGGCTGCTAGGGCAGGGGAGGGATAAGGTGGCTGGGTGATGGACATTGGGGAGGGTTGTGCTATGGTGAGCACTGTGAATTGTGTAAGACTGGTGATTCACAGACCTGTACCACTGGAACAAATAATACATTATATGTTTATTTAAAAAAAAAACTGGGGAGAACAAGAATTGGGAATAGAATAGTTATTTTTCAATGGAGAAAAAATTGAAAAAAAAACTGTGGTGTTGAATTATATGAGAAATATTTTTCCCTTTAATGGCCGAGGGATGAAAAGAGGGAGGCATTTTAATCATGGTTATATGTGAAAATGGTAGAAAAGAGACATTTTTCAATTAAAAAATTTCTCAACATGGGTTGCTGGAGGGGAGGTCAGTAGTGGGATGGGTAACTGGGTGATGGGAATTAAGGAGGGCACTTAATGGAATTAACGTTGGGTGTTATATGCAACTGATGAATTGCTAAATTCTACCCTGGAAACTAATAATATACTATATGTTAAGTAAATTGAATTTAAATTAAAGATTAAAAAATAATCTCTCAACATTAACAATCAAATAATGGCAGGAAAAATGATTAAATTGGAGTCATGGCTTACATAGTATGTAGAAATTTTGTGTTTTGTTTTGATATACTTTTATAGTATTTTCATATTTTTACATAATTTAATTCTAATTAATGTCCAGAAGAAAACAAGAGAAACCTATAGGAGAGTAAGATGGGGAAGGAGAGTCATATGGCATCAAGGACTTCCAATGAATGGAAAAAATGTACTGAGGGTTTCTTTAGTACTGCATGTAGTAGAGAGAGCAGGGAATATAAAGATATTTTTATGAAAAGACATAATCAGCAGTTTGGGGAGATTAGATCATATGGAAGATATTTAGACAAAGAAAATATGCAAAAGGGTGCTTCCTCGCCCAAACCAGTCAACAGTGAATATGATGCATCCATGAAGCCTTGAAGTTTGCAATATCGTTATTAAATATTAACATGGTCACGCCAGGGAGGTGCCTGCTCAGATTCTCACAAAATGCTCTCAGCATCACTCCCAGCTAAGGGATGGTCTCCCCCACCCCAAAGATCCACCCACTGTCAAATGCCTAGAAATCTGTTTCTTTTCCAGGTTTAAATTTTGGGGTTTCTGCTGGATGAAAAGCATAATACACACAATCAAGGAGATGAAGAAGAAGAAGGACATTTTGCCCAATATCACTTCAGGCTATCAGTTTTTTGATACCTGTTCCATCACCTGCAAATCTGTGGAAGCAGCTTTGGTATTCCTTACAGGCAAGGAAGAAAACAAGCTCGATTTTAGGAACAGTACCGGAGCATTTCCGGCAGGCATTGTTGGAACAGATTGGATCATTCTCATCAGTTGCCTTATCAAGAATTCTAGCGTTATATTATTTACCATAGGTAATACTCAGGTATGTCAGAATACCGTGCTGGGTGCAAGCTTGTGAAGAAACACAAGCTATGTTTGGCTTAACTGCGGTAGATAGTAAGGTGTTCAGGTGAGGCTGAGATGAGATGCAGAGACCAGCAGGGACCATGGTGAAGCCGCTGCCCCTAATTTCTCTGTTCAGTCTAGGCTTAGCAAGTGTAACCTGATGCCTACCTGAAGGTGATTTCAGCCTCTTCTTTAAAAAAGAAAATTTATTTGTTTAAGGGACAGAGTACAGGTGAGATGGGGGCAGAGAGTGGGGGTTGGGGTTTGAGGGGAAGAATCTCAAGTAGACTCCCTGCTGAGTTGCAATCCCTGCAAGGGGCTCAGTCTCAGGACCCTGAGATCATGACCTGAGCAGAAATCAAGAGTCAGAGGCTTAACTGACTGAGCCACCCAGGCCCCCATTTCAGGCTCCTCTTCATCCCGTAGGATTCTGCTTTAATTTTTGCCTTGAGGTTGTGAGTTACTGATTTGTACCTCTTGAGGCATGGCATTCTTAGCACTGGGTGAGGCACAGAGTAGGTGATGGAAAAATACTGAGTGGGTTGTTGGTTGGTTGGTTGGTTGGTTGGTGCTAGGTGCTATAAAGAACTCATTTTGTGGGGCGCCTGTGTGGCTCAGCGGGTTAAAGCCTCTGCCTTTGGCTCAGGTCATGATCCCAGGGTCCTGGGATCGAGCCCCACATCGGGCTCTCTGCTCAGCAGGGAGCCTGCTTCCTCTCTCTCTCTCTCTCTCTCTGCCTGCCTCTCTGCCTACTTGTAATCTCTGTCAAATAAATAAATAAAATCTTTAAAAAAAAAAAAGAACTCATTTTGTTTCTTGCCTATATTAAAGCTTATTATTCATGACTCTTTGCTCCTTATACTAACCTACTGAAATGAGCCTGTGAATTTCATAAGATAGTTAGAATTTTGGGATGCTAACATTATGGAATTTTTGTTTTTTACTTAAAAAATATATTTTTTACTTTAAGTTTTTATTTTAATTCCAGTTAGTTAACGTACAATGTTATATTAGGTCCAGGTATATGATATAGTAATTTAACAGTTCCATACATAACCCTGTGCTCATCACAACAAGCGCCCTCCTTAATCCCCATCTTCTATTTCACACATCCTCCCACCCACCTCCCCTCTGGTGACCATCTGATAATTTTAAATTCAGAGACTTGGAACGTGTTTCAACTTAAGAACACAGGATATTAGGAAGAATGGATTATTAAGAAAATATAAATAAAATTCTATAAGTATTTCTAAGGCTGGATCATTACAGTATGATCCAGATTTATTTATATGAATGATGATTAAGCTTATTTGTGTTACTAAAGTAATGGGAGAATTAGAAGTAATTGTAAAAAGTAGTCTTTACATCGTATTTCTTTTATAAAGCTGCACATACAAACATAGGAGGAACAGGAAAATACTGAGAAACCGAATCAAGAGGAGGGGTTGGGGCACCTGGGTGGCTCAGTGGGTTAAAGCCTCTGCCTTCGGCTCAGGTCATGATCCCAGAGTCCTGGGATCGAGCCCCGCATCGGGCTCTCTGCTCCACGGGGAGCCTGTTTCCCCCTTCTCTCTCTGCCTGCCTCTCTGCCTACTTGTGATCTCTGTCTGTCAAATGAATAAATAAAATCTTAAAAAAAAAAAAAGAGGAGGGGTTGGGTGACACAGCTGACATCTTAGGCATGGGCTTCATGCAGCTCAGTTGAATGGTTCCCGTGAGCTCTATCTTCCACCAAAAACCACCTGTTATCCAGACTGACTAGAAAGCTCTGATTGATTTTCTCATTTAAATCCTTTCAAAGAAGGAAAAGAAATCCAGACGACATTTTCACATTGGTTGTTTCACTTAATATACTGTTATTATTATAACATATATATTAATATAATGTGTATATTATTCATTATAATACACTGAGTATATATTAGTTGTACTTAATGTACTTAACATATAGATGTCATTACTCTGATTCTACTCATGGGGAAACAGGTTCAGGGGGTTTAAGTAACTTGTCTACAGTCTTACACTAACTGTGGAGCCAGAATTAAAAGTCAGGCATCTCTGCTTCCTAAATGACATTCTTTCCTATATATGACCTCCCTGATGTTGCTGCTAGCGAGTTTCCAAAGCAGAATGTGAACTTTAGCCAGTGTAGTAAGAATAGGACAAGTGGTAGAGAAAGAGAAAATAGGAATATTTTGTCTCTTATAAAGGAATTGACAGTCACAGGGACATGGAATTATAATATAGGAGGCCCTATTGATGGTGACATATTAATAACAAAGAATGGGTTAGGGGAGAATGTAGTCTATGTTCCTCATTGTAGAGTCAGGGAGACTGGGGGTACAGCATTGCAGAAATGCATGTGAGGGTCGAGAATTCACCGTACTGATGAAAATATAAGAATCACTGGCAAAATGCAAAAAAAGAAATCTTTTAAATCTTTTCATTTTTCTAGACAAGCACCTATGAAATGAATGCCACTTTGTTGGAGAATGCAGCTAGACCTGTGGGTGCGGTAGAGTTTCCTACCACCCTCCACCAGTGAGTCTCAAGACCTAAACACTTAGCAGTCCTGGTGGAGAGAAAATAAGAAAGAGAAGAGAAAGAGGGAAAGGAGTGGTGGTGGGAAAACGCATACACACAGTGAAGAGGGGCCGAGGAAAGGGGGGAGGGAGGAAGAGCAGGAGGGAACTAGCCTGCCAAGTAGACTGTGAGTCCACTCTCTCCATCATCCCCGTGGATGAGAAGCTAGAGCCGAGATAGCGCCTGGGTGGCTTTACTCCCACATCTAGTCTCATGTGAACGTAGATGAAAGGGCAGAAGACCTCCTTTTCCGTGCTGTCACCCCAGCTGTGAAAAGCGCTGCATTGAATGTCATCATCTTAATAATTAGCTCCTCAGACTCCCATGGAGTGGGGTGGGAAAAGGGTGCCTATGGAGGTCTATGTGTTCCCTCTAACAGTCTCCACCCGTAGGCCAGGGAGCAGACTACATGTTCTTTTGAGGAAGGATGTGAGAATGAAGGGAGAACAACTGTTAAGTCCCCTCCTTGTCCAATAAAAATATTCAGAGATTGTTTGATATGCAATTTGGCTATTTCTTCCTAATAACTGCACAAATATTTTCAATTGTAGGTGGGTTATGCCTCTATCTGCTCAATTCTTAGTGACAAACACCAGTCCTCATCTTATGTTTGCACAGTAGCTGGTGACAAGATCCAGTCGGATGCCGTGGTACAACTCATCCAACATGTTGGGTGGACCTGGATAGCCATCATAGCAGCTGGTGATGATTATGGAAAATGTGGAATAAAAACTCTTAGGGAAAGAATGGAGAGTGCCAACTTCTGTATTGCGTACTCTGAAATCATTCCCAAAGTCTGTTCAAACGAGAAATGCAGAAAGCTGTTGATGCCATAAAGAACTCCACTACCAGAGTTGTTGTGCTTTATGCATCTGATATTGATCCCAGTTCTTTTGCATTGGAAATGGTTCACCATGACATAACAGACAGAATATGGATAGAGAGTGAAGCCTGGATTACTTCAGCCCTCATCACAAGGCCTGAATATTTCCCATATTTTGGTGGAATTATTGGATTTGCAATACCAAGAGCTGATATACCGGGATTTAAGGAATATCTTTATGATGTACATCCTGGCAAGGAGCCAAATGATGTCCTGACCATTGTGTTCTGGCAAACCTCTTGTAACTGTACTTGACCCAATAGCAGTGTTCCATACAACATTGACCATAAAGTAACTGTGATGGGAAAGGATGACAGATTATGTGCCATGTCTGATAAGTACTGTACAGAGACGAAAAGTTGGAAGATCTTAAAAATACGTATCTGGATGTGTCTCAGCTGAGATTCAGAAAAAATGTCAAACAAGTGGTGTATTCTTGGCTTACACCTTGGATGGTCTAACTAGATTTGAAGAAGGACATGGGCCATACATTCCTGGAAACACCTGTTCATATATATCTGACTTTGAGCCTAGGCAGGAAAGTTGTTTTACTTCATGGTATAGTTTCACATTAAAAGAATTCATACTAATAAAACCATTGACTTGCTTTAGTATTTAATAGATATGATTTAGGGACGCCTGGGTGGCTCAGTTGGTTAAGCAGCTGCCTTCAGCTCAGGTCATGATCCCAGCGTTCTGGGATCGAGTCCCGCATCAGGCTCCTTGCTCATCAGGGAGCCTGCTTCTCCCTCTGCCTCTGCCTGCCATTCTGTCTGCCTGTGCTTGCTCTCTCTCCCTCTCTCTCTCTGACAAATAAATAAATAAAATCTTTAAAAAAAATAGATATTTTTATCCCACACCTACCTAGAAGAATAGCTTGCTTATGTGACCTAAATGAGCATTTTTAAGTTCCCATTTGTTAATAGAGTTTTCTTATTGGGTTTGCTGTGAATGAAAGTAAACCTCCTCAAAACAGTACCTTGTGCAAAATAGGTTTTTTTTTTTCCCTTCACTTAAGTGAAGTTCAGAGTTTAGCATTCTAGAACTGAAAGATGGCTTAGGGATCCCGATTCCTTCTACCTTCTTTTTTTGTTTTAACTTTTAATTTTTTAATAAACATATAATGTATTATTGGCCCCAGGGGTTAATAAATAATAAAAGTCTGTGAATTGCCAGGCCTACACACTTCACAGCACTCACCATGTCACATACCCTCCAAATGTCCACAACCCCACCACCCTCTCCCTACCCCCTGCCCCTGGTCACCCTCAGTTTGTTTTGTGACAGTAAGAATCTCTTATGGTTTGTCTCCCTCCTAATCCCATCTTGTTTCATTTATTCTTTTCCTACCCCCCTAACCCCCCACATTGCATCTCCACTTCCTCATATCAGGGAGATCATATGATAGTTTTCTTTTTCCGAATGACTTATTTCGCTAAGCGTAATATCCTCTAGTTCCATCCACGTCATCGCAAATGACAAGATTTCATTTCTTTTTATGGCTGCATAGTATTCCATTGCATATATATACACCACATCTTCTTTATCCATTCATCTGTTGATGGACATCTAGGTTCTTTCCATAGTTTGGCTATTGTGGACATTGCTGCCATAAACATCTGGGTGCATGTGCCCCTTTGGATCACTGCATTTGTATCTTTAGGGTAAATACCCAGTAATGAGATTGCTGGTTGTAGGGTAGCTCTATTTTCAACTTTTTGAGGAACTACCATGCTGTTTTCCAGAGTGGCTGCACCAGCTGTGGTTTTGATTTGTATTTCCCTGATGCCGAGTGATGTGGAGCACTTTTTCATGTGTCTGTTGGCCATCTGGAAGTCTTCTTTGCAGAAATGTCTGTTCATGTCTTCTGCCCAGTTCTGCATTGAATAATTTTTTCTTTGAGTGTTGAGTTTGCTAAGTTCTTTATAGATTTTGGATACTAGCCCTTTATCAGATATGTCGTTTGCAAATATTTTCTCCCATTCTGTCGATTGTCTTTTGTTGACTATTTCCTTTGCTGTGCAAAAACTTTTTATCTTGATGCAGTCACAATAGTTCATTTTTCCTTTCTTCCTTTGCCTTTGGTGATGTTTCTAGGAAGAAGTTGCTGCAGCTGAGGTCAGAGAGGTTGCTGCCTGTGTTCTTCTCAAGGATTTTGATGGATTCCTGTCTCACATTGAGGTCTTTCATCCACTTTGAGTCTATTTTCATGCGTGGTGTGAGGAAATGGTCCAATTTCATTTTTCTGCATGTGGCTGTCCAATTTTCCCAACACCATTTGTTGAAGAGGCTGTCTTTTTTCCATTGGACATTCTTTCTTGCTTTGTCGAAGATTAGTTGACCATAGAGTTGAGGGTTTATTTCTGGGCTCTCTGTTCTGTTCCATTGTTCTATGTGTCTGTTTTTGTGCCAGTACCATACTGTCTTGATGATGACAGCTTTGTAATAGAGCTTGAAGTCCAGAATTGTGATGCCACCAACTTTGGCTTTCTTTTTCAGTATTCCTTTGGCTATTCAGGGTCTTTTCTGGTTCCATATAAATTTTAGGACTATTTGTTCCATTCTTTGAAAAAAATTGATGGTATTTTGATAGGGATTGCATTAAACGTGTAGATGGCTCTAACACAGACATTTTCACAATATTTGTTCTTTCCAACCCGTGAGGATGGAACATTTTCCATTTTTTTTCTGTCTTTTTCAATTTCTCTCATGACTACTTTACAGTTTTCTGAGTACAGATTCTTTGTCTCTTTGGTTAGATTTATTCCTAGGTATCTTATGGTTTTGGGTACAATTGTAAATGGGATTGATTCCCTAATTTCTCTTTCTTCTGTCTTGTTGGTGTATAGAAATGCAACTGATTTCTGTGCATTGACTGTATGTCCTGACACTTTACTGTATTCCTGAATGACTTCTAGCAGTTTTGGAGTGGAGTCTTTGGGTTTTCCACATAAAGTGTCATATCATCTGCAAAGAGTGATATTTTGACTTCTTCTTTGCCAATTTGGATGCTTTTATTTCTTTTTGTTTTCTGATTGCAGAGGCAAGGACGTCTAGTACTAGAATAGTAGTGATGATAGTGGACATCCCTGCTGTGTTCCCAACCTTAGTGGAAAAGCTCTGTCTTTCCCCCTTGAGAATGATATTCACTGTGGGGTTTTCATAGATGACTTTGATGATATTGAGATATGTACCTTCTATCCCTATACTGTGAAGAGTTTTGATCAAGAAAGGATGCTGTACTTTGTCAAATGCTTTTTCAGCATCTATTGAGAGTATCATATGGTTCTTGTTCTTTCTTTCATTAATGTATTGTATCACATTGTTGTTGACCCAACCTTGCAGCCCTGGAATAAATCCCACTTGGTCGTGGTGAATAATCCTTTTAATGTACTGTTGGCTCCTATTGGCTAGTATTTTGGTGAGAATTTTCACATCTGTGTTCATCAAGGATATTGGTCTGTAATTCTCTTTTTTTTTTTTTTAAAGATTTTTTATTTATTTATTTGACAGAGAGAGAGATCACAAGCAGGCAGAGAGGCAGGCAGAGAGAGAGGAGGAAGCAGGCTCCCCGCTGAGCAGAGAGCCCGATGCGGGGCTCCATCCCAGGACCCTGAGATCATGACCTGAGCCGAAGGCAGCGGCTTAACCCACTGAGCCACCCAGGCGCCCCTGTAATTCTCTTTTTTGATGGGATCCTCATCTGGTTTTGGGGTCAAAGTGATGCTGGCCTCATAAAATGAGTTTGGAAGTTTTCATTCTGTTTCTGTTTTTTGGAACAGTTTCATGAGACTAGGAATTAATTCTTCTTTAAATGTTTGGTAGAATTCCCCTGGGAAGCCGTCTGGCCCTGGGCTTTTGTTTGTTTGGAGATTTTGAGGACTGTTTCAATCTCCTTACTGGTTATGGGTCTGTTCAGGTTTTCTATTTCTTCCTGGTTCAGTTTTGGTAGCTTATATGTCTCTAGGAATGCATCCATTTCTTCCAGATTGTCAAATTTGTTGGCATAGAGTTCCTCATAATATGTTCTTATTTGGTTGTGATCTCTCCTCTTTCATTCATGATTTTATTTATTTGGGTCCTTTCTCTTTTCTTTTTGATAAGTCTGGCCAGGGGTTTCTCAATCTTACTAATTCTTTCAAAGAACCAGCTCCTAGTTTCGTTGATTTGTTCTATTGTTTTTTTGGTTTCTGTTTCATTGATTTCTGCTCTGATCTTTATGATTTCTCTTCTCCTGCTGGGTTTAGGCTTTCTTTGTTGCTCCTTTAGGTGTAGGGTTAGGTTGTGTACTTGAGACCTCTCTTGTTTCCTGAGAAAGGCTTGTACCACTATATATTTTCCTCTCAGGACTGCCTTTGTTGTGTCCCACAGATTTTGAACTGTTGTGTTTTCATTATCATTTGTTTCCATGAATTTTTTCAATTCTTCTTTAATTTCCTGGTTGACCCATTCATTCTTTAGAAGGATGCTAAAGATGCTAGTCTCCATGTATTTGGGTTCTTTCCAACTTTCTCCTTGTGATTAAGTTCTAGCTTCAGAGCATTGTGGTCTGAAAATATACAGGGAATGCTCCCAATCTTTTGGTACCAGTTGAGACCTGATTTGTGACCCAGGATGTGATCTATTCTGGAGAATGTTCCATGTGCACTAGAGAAGAATGTGTATTCTGTTGCTTTGGGATGGAATGTTCTGAATATATCTGTGATGTCCATCTGGTCCAGTGTGTCATTTAAGGCCTTTATTTCCTTGTTGATCTTTTGCTTGGATGATCTGTCCATTTCAGTGAGGGGAGTGTTAAAGTCCCCTACTATTATTGTATTATTGTCAATGTGTTTCTTTGATATTGTTATTAATTGGTTTATATAGTTGGCTGCTCCCACATTAGGGGCATAGATATTTAAAATTGTTAGATCTTCTTGTTGGACAGACCTTTAAGTATGATACAGTGTCCTTCCTCATCTCTTATTATAGTCTTTGGCTTAAAATCTATTTGATATGATATAAGGATTGCCACCCCAGCTTTCTTTTGATGTCCATTAGCATGGTAAATTCCCCGCCCCCTTACTTTAAATGTGGAGGTGTCTTTGGGTCTAAAATGAGTTTCTTGTAGGCATCATATAGATGGGTTTTGTTTTTTTATCCATTCTGACACCCTGTGTCTTTTGATTGGGGCATTTAGCCCATTTACATTCAGGGTAAGTATTGAGAGATATGAATTTAGTGCCATTATATTGCCTGTAAGGTGACTGTTATTGTATATTGTCTCTGTTCCTTTCTGATCTACTACTGTTAGGGTGTCTCTTTGTTTAGAGGACCCCTTTCAATATTTCTTGTAGGGCTGGTTTGGTGTTTGCAAATTCTTTCAGTTTTTGTTTGTCCTGGAAGCTTTTTAATCTCTCCTTCTATTTTTAATGACAGCTTAGCTGGATATAGTATTCTTGGCTGCATGTTTTTCTAATTTAGTGCTCTGAATATGTCATGCCAGCTCTTTCTGGCCTGCCAGGTCTCTGTGGATAAGTCTGCTGCCAATCTTTTTACCATTGCATGTTACAGACTTCTTGCCCCAGGCTGCTTTCAGTATTTTCTCTTTGTCACTAAGACTTGTAAATTTTACTATTAGATGATGGGGTCCATCATCTAATTAGATGAGGAGATTTCTCTGTATCTCCTGGATTTTGATGCTTGTTCCCTTTACCATATTAGGGAAATTCTCTACAATAATTCTCTCCAATATACCTCCTGCTCCCCTGTCTCTTTCTTCTTCTGGAATCCCAATTATTCTAATATTGTTTCATCTCATGGTATCACTTATCTCTTAAATTCTCCCCTCGTGGTCCAGTAGTTGTTTGTCTCTCTTTTGTTCAGCTTCTTTATTCTCTGTCATTTGGTCTTCTATATCACTAATTCTTTCTTCTGCCTCATTTATCCTAGCAGTAAGAGCCTCCATTTTTGATTGCTCCTCATTAATAGCTTTTTAAATTTCAACTTGGTTAGATTTTAGTTCTTTTATTTCTCCAGAAAGAGCTTTTATTTCTCCCGACAGTGTTTCTCTAATATCTTCCATGCCTTTTTTGAGCCCGGCTAGAACCTTGAGAATCGTCATTCTGAACTCTAGCTCTGACATATTACCCATGTCTGTATCGATTAGGTCCCAAGTCTTTGGTACTGCCTCTTGTTCTTTTTTTTGTGGTGCGTTTTTCTGCCTTGTCATTTTGTCCAGATAAGAATATATGAAGGAGCAAATAAAATACTAATATGGTGGCAAAAACCCCAGGAAAATAGACTTTAACCAAATCAGAAGAGACCCCAAATTGTGGGAGGGAGAAAGGGGGTAAAAAGAAGTAAAAAAATTAAAAAAATTTTAAAAAGAAAAAAATTAAGAAAAAATATGAAAAAGAAAAAGATATATATATTATACGGGTGACTAGAACAGGGTCACCCATTTAATTTTGGGAGTATTTTGGTCTCTTAGAAGAAACTACATCCCAAAATTTTGAAGAATGAAAAACGTATATAAGGGTAAACACAATGAAGGGATGGAATATGAGTATAAAGATGACAAAAAAATTTTTTTTTAATTTCTAAAAAAAGGAGTTGATAAGGTAAGTTTGTTGGGAGAATAAAGAAAAAGAATGTGGAGAGAATTTGCTCAGGCTGGAGACTAGAACAAGCCCGGTGCTAGATTTAGGGTGCATTTTGATCTATTAGAAGAGGTTGTACCCCAGATTTTTTAGAAGAGAAAACCCTATGTGTATACAAAAAATAAAATTAGATACAATGAAGGATTAAATATGACTATAACAATGAATGTTCAAAAAAGATTTTTTTAATAAAAGGTATTAAGATAAACTAGTTAAAAAACGTTAAAAGAGGAAAGGGTAAAAATTTTAAAAAAATTTAGCAGAAGAAAAAAATAATAAAATTAAAAAAAATTAACTTTGCAAGACTAAAGATTCATGGTGAGAAATTCATGATTTCCATGCTTTGCTTTCTCCTCCTCTGGAATTCCGCTGTTCTCCTTGGTAAATGAACTTGGTCTTGATTGGATTTCTTGTT